>NC_091640.1:36657500-39157500 GCF_027580195.1 Bos mutus
CCGGGTCTCCCGGGTTGCAGGCAGACGCTTTACCGTCTGAGCCACCAGGGAAGCCTGAGCTACTAACACTTTCTGCTTACTTTGAGCTAAAATTTTAAGAAAATGTAACTTTCACTTTGGGCCCAAGAGAAGGGAGTTAGGTTATTTTTGAGAGAACAGACACATTACCACATTACCATGACATTAAACAAAAAAGACTAACAGCAGCTCAGAAGGTAAAGAATCTGCCTGCAACACAGGAGACCTGGGAAGATGCCCTGGATGAGGAAATGGCAACCCACTCCAGTGTTCTTGCCTGGAGAATCCCATGGACAGAAGAGTCCAGCAAGTTACAGTCCATGTGGTCACGAAAGTCGGACACAACTGAGCAACTAACATGCTGGATGACATTCCCAACACTCTGACCTCAATTCTTCGACCTCTGTTTCCAGTTACATTTTCTAGCCATTCAAAATCACAACAGGAACTCTCCAGAGCCACATCACATCTGAAATGAATAGTCTGATCATCCCCTCCCTTTCCCCTTTCTCTCCTTCAGCACTCCCTAGCCACGTGGACTCCTTCACTTTCTCTCAGCAGCCCCTTTAGCCTTCCTTTCTCTCCTCATTCAGGATGGATGGCAGGCACCCTTTCAGACTCTCTCACCTTCTTGTCCATTCCTCCACCATTTCAGCAACAGGCATCATCCTTTCCCTTGTTCAGAGGTTGAATTCTTTAATCTGCATTTTCTTCTTCCCTTTCTGGTACCCACTTCTTAATTCTCCCTGCCAATCTCTCCTTCTCTAGCTTGCTACTCAATTCCAAGTCATTCTCCACAGAATGGCGAAGCTGTTATAGACTACATCCACTTCACTGGCTCAAAAGCCGATAATGTCGTCTCAATATCTATTGTTGTTGTTTGGTCACTCAGTCATGTCTGACTCTTTGCAACCCCATGGACTGCAGGACACCAGCCTTCCCTGTCCTTCACCATCTCCTGGAGTTCACTCAAACTCATGTCAATTGAGTTGATGATGCCATCCAACCATCTAATCCTCTGTCATCCCCTTCTCCTCCTGCCCTCAATCTTCCCCAGCATCAGGGTCTTTTCCAATGAGTTGGCTCTTTCCACCAGGTAGCCAAAGAACTGGAGCTTCAGCTTCAGCATCAGTCCTTCCAATGAATATTCAGCATTGATTTCCTTTGAATTGACTGGTTTGATCTCCCTGCTGTCCAAGAGACTCTCAAGAGTCTTCTCCAGCACCACAATTCAAAAGCACCAATTCTTTGGCACTCAGCCTTCTTTATAGTCCAACTTTCACATCCATACGACTACTAGAAAAGCTGTAGTTTTGCCTATACACACCTCTGTTGGCAAAGTGAAGTCTCTGCTTTTTAATAGGCTGTGTAGGTTTGTCTGGTGGGCTACAGTCCATAGGGTCACACAGAGTTGGGCACAACTGAAGCACACACTATGTTTGTCACAGCTTTTCTTCCAAGGAGCAAGTGTTTAATTTCATGGCTACAGTCACCATCCACAGTGATTTTGGAGCCCAAGAAAATAAAGTCTTTCACTGTTTCCATTTTTTCCCATCTATTTGCCATGAAGTGATGGAACTGGATGCCATGATCTTAGTTTTTTAAATATTGAGTTTTAAGCCAGCTATTTCACTCTCCTCTTTCACCTTCATCAATAGGCTCTTTAGTTCCCCTTCAATTTCTGCCATTAGGGTGGTATTATCTTCATATCGGAGGTTGTGGATGTTTTTCCTGGCAATCTTAATTCCAGCTTGTGAGTATCCAGTCCAATCATCCAGTACATACATGTGATGTATTCTGCATAGAAGTTAAATAAACCAGGTGACAATGTACAACCTTGACACGCATTACAAAGAATCAATAGCTCTTTGAATTTTTAGATGTTCTTTTTGTACATTTACTCCATCCTGTAGCCTAAAAAGGTTAGTAATTCACTACCCAATGACCAAATTTACTATAGAACAATTTAGGCCATGGAAAAAGTGAAACATGTTGACTGCCAACCCCTCTGATAACATAAAACTGATATTTTTCTCTACTGGTTATTTGGCTCTTAAATTAGGAAACTCACTGCACAAAAAAAGAACGATGTAGCTTCACACACATATAAATTTGTGTCTGATCCCATTAATTGAAGAGGTTAGATTCTGGTGCTAATGAGGGAAAATGCAGAACTTTAATACTCAGACATCAGTTATTTTCACACACAAAAAAGCTTTGTTCTTAAGCTTACCACCTTGTTTTCACATAAATCTGTGGTACTGGTCATGAAGGAGATTAAGGTAAAATATCTCTATGGCGATTTATTTAGCAATCATGATTGAGCTTCTTCTGTGTCCCAAGCTTTGTGCTATATGGGGGATACAAACATAAATAAACCATAACCCATCCTCAAAAGTTTTCCAGTTTAGTCAATAGTCACTGACATGCATTAGCATTACTGAAAAATAATCATCTTACTAATATGGCTTGTCCTGAACACAATATACTTATTTTATACAGAACTCTGCAACTCAGCAAGCATTTTCCTGGAATTATCTCACTTCGTCTTCCCAGGAATACCCATTTGCAGGTGTTATTAAACCTCAATTTGGAGATTTTTAAAAATTCAGCAATTAAAAAGTTTAAATGAATTATCTGAGGTCACACAGCAAGTGCATAAACTCAGGCCTTTTCTCAAAGTGAAGTTCTTTCTCTGTCACTGAAAAATGTATAAGCCCTAGCTAATTTATATTCAGTTGGAAAATTCACAGTGCATAAACTATTCAAGAGAATGGTTTACTATGAGAGAGATTCAGCAGATACAACAAACAACAGGATTAGTACAATCAAGGATTTGACATCATATGCTAATCTGGAAAACACTAAAATAATTATGTTTAAAATAAAAACATTATAAAATCAAAACTATAATTAAAGAAGCATATGAAAAAAGTGTATAGATTTCAGAAAAAATATTTTTAATTAAAACTAAATAGAGTGGTTGAACATCATATACTACTTAAAAAGAATCATATTGATAAAGCACTTCAAGTTATCTGTAGAACACATTTAATAAACCTATACCTAAAGAAAGACCTACATAAAGGAGCTAAAAGTATAAATCTCTTAGAAAAAAATTTAGGGTAAATATTTATGACCTTGGATTTGACAATAGATTCTTAGATATGACATCAAAAGTGCAAGAAACAATCTAAAAATTCAGTAAACTGTACTTTATCAAAATTTAAAACTTTTGTGCATCAAAGGACACTGTTAGCAAAGTGAAAAGAAAACCTACATAATGGGAGAAAATATTTTCAAATCATATATCTGATTAGGGTCTAGTGTCCAGAATATATCAAGACAAACAACCCAAATGAAAACTGGGCACAGAACTTAAACAAACATTTCATGTACTTGGTATGGCCAAGTACATGAAAAGATGCTTAACATCATTTGTTAGTAGGGTTGCTGCTGCTGCTGCTAAGTCGCATCAGTCGTGTTCGACTCTGTGCGACCCCATAGACGGCAGCCCACCAGGCTCCCCCGTCTCTGGGATTCTCCAGGCAAGAACACTGGAGTGGATTGCCATTTCCTTCTCCAATGCAGGAAAGTGAAAAGTGAAAGTGAAGTTGCTCAGTCGTGTCCGACTCTTTGCGACCCCATGGACTGCACCAGCTCACCAGGCTCCTCCGTCCATGGGATTTTCCAGGCAAGAGTACTGGAGTGGGGTGCCATTGCCTTCTCCGTTGTTAGTAGGGTAATGCAAATCAAAACCACAATGAGATATCATTTTACATCCACTAGATGGAATGGATATTTTTTTTAATGGAAACTAACAAGTGTTCTTGAGAACGTTAAAAAAAAAAAAACCTGGAAGCCGCATACATTGTTGTTGGAGATGTACAGTGTAGTCACTGTAGGGTGATAGTTTCCCAAAAAGTCAAACATAGAATTCCCATATGATCCAGAACTCCACTCCTTGGTATGTATTTAAAAGTACTGAAAACAGATCTCAAAAAAATACTTGTAGGCAAATGTTCATAGCATCACTATTCGTGATACCCAAAAGATACAAAGATGCCAAAAATCCCTCAGGGGATAAGTGGACAAGCAAAATGTGGCATATGTAAAAAAGAAATAGTATCCAGCCATAAAAAGAAATACAGTCCTAATACATGCTACAACATGGACGAACCTAAAAATATGCCAAGTGAAAGCAGCATAAGACAAAGTGGCATATTATATGACTCTATTTATATGAAATATTCAGAATAGGTAAACCCATAGAGACAGAAAACAGACAGGTGATTGCTGGGGTGTGGAGTGGTGGGAAAATGGATGGTGATTTCTTAATGGGTAGGGGGTTTTCTTTTGGGGTGATGAAGATGTTTTAGAACTTAATAAAGGTGATGATTGCACAACATTGTGGAAGTACACTTTAAAATGGTTGATCTTATGTCATGTGAATTCCATCTCAATTTAAAAAGTCAGTATATCAAAATATTACTGGCTGGATCTGTCTTTACTGGCTGGATCTGTCTCCCTCCTTTTCATTCCCCCCTTTTATCCTTCTGGCCACCTCTGTTACCTTCCTCCTTCTTCTCTTCTCTGTATAACCCCGTGAACATCTCTGAGTGGTCCAGTTGTGGAGTGCACATAAGGAAGTGACTACTGGCTAGCCCACTCTCTCCACTATTGATTCACCTCATCTCATTTGGGTCACCTCTAACTCCCTCCTCCCTCTTCTCTTCTCCATGTAACCCTGTGAACCTCTCTGAGTGACCCTCACTGTAGAGAAATTTTTCATCTTTAATGTAGATGTTTTATCAATGGTGCTGTATAGAAGGAGAAGTTTTGAAACTACTGTAAAAATAAGACCGATAACCGGAAGCAGGAGACTTAAGTCCAAACCCTGACTCCAGGGAACTCCTGACTCCAAGGAACATTAATTGACGGGAGCTCATCAAATGCATCCATACCGACACTGAAACCAAGCACCACACAAGGGCCAATAAATTCCAGGGCAAGACATACCAAACAAATTCTCTAGCAACAAAGGAACACAGCCCTGAGCTTTCAAGATACAGGCTGCCCAAAGTCACCCAAAACTATAGACATCTCATAAATCATTACTGGACATTTCATTGCACTCCAGAGAGAAGAAATACAGCTCCACCCACCAGAACACCGACACAAGCTTCCCTAACCAGGAAACCTTGACAAGCCACCTGTACAAACCCACACACAGTGAGGAAACGCCACAATAAAGAGAACTCCACAAACTGCCAGAATACAGAAAGGACACCCCAAACTCAGCAATTTAAACAAGATGAAGAGACAGAGGAATACTCAGCAGATAAAGGAACAGGATAAATGCCCACCAAACCAAACAAAAGAGGAAGAGATAGGAATCTACCTGATAAAGAATTCGAATAATGATAGTGAAATTGATCCAAAATCTTGAAACTAAAATGGAATCACAGATAAATAGCCTGGAGACAAGGATTGAGAAGATGCAAGAAAGGTTTAACAAGGACCTAGAAGAAATAAAAAAGAGTCAATATATAATGAATAATGCAATAAGTGAAATTAAAAACACTCTGGAGGCAACAAATAGTAGAATAACAGAGGCAGAAGACAGGATTAGTGAATTAGAAGATAGAATGGTAGAAATAAATGAATCAGAGAGGATAAAAGAAAAACGAATCAAAAGAAATGAGGACAATCTCAGAGACCTCCAGGACAATATTAAACGCTACAACATTCGAATCATAGGGGTTCCAGAAGAAGAAGACAAAAAGAAAGACCATGAGAAAATACTTGAGGAGATAATAGTGGAAAACTTCCCTAAAATGGGGAAGGAAATAATCACCCAAGTCCAAGAATCCCAGAGAGTCCCAAACAGGATAAACCCAAGGAGAAACACCCCAAGACACATATTAATCAAATTAACAAAGATCAAACACAAAGAACAAATATTAAAAGCAGCAAGGGAAAAACAACAAATAACACACAAGGGAATTCCCATACGGATAACAGCTGATCTTTCAATAGAAACTCTTCAAGCCAGGAGGGAATGGCAAGACATACTTAAAGTGATGAAAGAAAATAACCTACAGCCCAGATTATTGTACCCAGCAAGGATCTCATTCAAGTATGAAGGAGAAATCAAAAGCTTTTCAGACAAGCAAAAGCTGAGAGAATTCTGCACCACCAAACCAGCTCTCCAACAAATACTAAAGGATATTCTCTAGACAGGAAACACAAAAATGGTGTATAAACTCGAACCCAAAACAATAAAGTAAATGGCAACGGGATCATACTTATCAGTAATTACCTTAAACGTAAATGGGTTGAATGCCCCAACCAAAAGACAAAGACTGGCTGAATGGATACAAAAACAAGACCCTACATATGTTGTCTACAAGAGACCCACCTCAAAACAGGGGACACATACAGACTGAAAGTGAAGGGCTGGAAAAAGATTTTCCATGCAAATAGGGACCAAAAGAAAGCAGGAGTAGCAATACTTATATCAGATAAAATAGACTTTAAAACAAAGGCTGTGAAAAGAGACAAAGAAGGTCACTACATAATGATCAAAGGATCAATCCAAGAAGAAGATATAACAATTATAAATATATATGCACCCAACACGGGAGCACCACAGTACGTAAGACAAATGCTAACAAGTATGAAAGGAGAAATTAATAATAACACAATAATAGTGGGAGACTTTAATACCCCACTTACACCTATGGATAGATCAACTAAACAGAAAATTAACAAGGAAACACAAACTTTAAATGATACAATAGACCAGTTAGACCTAATTGATATCTATAGGACATTTCATCCCAAAACAATGAATTTCACCTTTTTCTCAAGCGCACATGGAACCTTCTCCAGGATAGATCACATCCTGGGCCATAAAGCTAGCCTTGGTAAATTCAAAAAATAGAAATCATTCCAAGCATTTTTTCTGACCACAATGCAGTAAGATTAGATCTCAATTACAGGAGAAAAACTATTAAAAATTCCAACATATGGAGGCTGAACAACACACTGCTGAATAACCAACAAATCACAGAAGAAATCAAAAAGAAATCAAAATTTGCATAGAAACGAATGAAAATGAAAACACAACAACCCAAAACCTGTGGGACACGGTAAAAGCAGTCCTAAGGGGAAAGTTCATAGCAATACAGGCACACCTCAAGAAACAAGAAAAAAGTCAAATAAATAACCTAACTCTACACCTAAAGCAACTAGAAAAGGAAGAAATGAAGAACCCCAGGGTTAGTAGAAGGAAAGAAATCTTAAAAATTAGAGCAGAAATAAATGCAAAAGAAACAAAAGAGACCATAGCAAAAATCAACAAAACCAAAAGCTGGTTCTTTGAAAGGATAAATAAAATTGACAAACCATTAGCCAGACTCATCAAGAAACAAAGGAGAAAAATCAAATCAACAAAATTAGAAACGAAAATGGAGAGATCACAACAGACAACACAGAAATACAAAGGATCATAAGAGACTACTATCAACAATTATATGCCAATAAAATGGACAACATGGAAGAAATGGACAAATTCTTAGAAAAGTACAACTTTCCAAAATTGGACCAGGAAGAAATAGAAAATCTTAACAGACCCATCACAAGCATGGAAATTGAAACTGTAATCAAAAATCTTCCAGCAAACAAAAGCCCCGGTCCAGACGGCTTCACAGCTGAATTCTACCAAAAATTTAGAGAAGAGCTCACACCTATCCTGCTCAAACTCTTCCAGAAAATCGCAGAGGAAGGTAAACTTCCAAACTCATTCTATGAGGCCACCATCACCCTAATATCAAAACCTGACAAAGATGCCACAAAAAAAGAAAACTACAGGCCAATATCACTGATGAACATAGATGCAAAAATCCTTAACAAAATTCTAGCAATCAGAATCCAGCAACACATTAAAAAGATCATACACCATGATCAAGTGGGCTTTATCCCAGGGATGCAAGGATTCTTCAATATCCGCAAATCAATCAATGTAATACACCACATTAACAGATTGAAAAATAAAAACCATATGATTATCTCAATAGATGCAGAGAAAGCCTTTGACAAAATTCAACACCCATTTATGATAAAAATTCTCCAGAAAGCAGGAATAGAAGGAACATACCTCAACATAATAAAAGCTATATATGACAAACCCACAGCAAACATTATCCTCAATGGTGAAAAATTGAAAGCATTTCCTCTAAAGTCAGGAACAAGACAAGGGTGCCCACTTTCACCATTACTATTCAACATAGTTTTGGAAGTTTTGGCCACAGCAATCAGAGCAGAAAAAGAAATAAAAGGAATCCAAATTGGAAAAGAAGAAGTAAAACTCTCACTATTTGCAGATGACATGATCCTCTACATAGAAAACCCTAAAGATTCCACCAGAAAATTACTAGAAATAATCAATGACTATAGTAAAGTTGCAGGATATAAAATCAACACACAGAAATCCCTTGCATTCCTATACACTAATAATGAGAAAACAGAAAGAGAAATTAAGGAAACAATTCCATTCACCATTGCAATGGAAAGAATAAAATACTTAGGAATATATCTACCTAAAGAAACTAAAGACCTATATATAGAAAAAAACTATAAAACACTGGTGAAAGAAATCAAAGAGGACACTAATAGATGGAGAAATATACCATGTTCATGGATTGGAAGAATCAATATAGTGAAAATGAGTATACTACCCAAAGCAATTTATAGATTCAATGCAATCCCTATCAAGCTACCAACAGTATTCTTCACAGAGCTAGAACAAATAATTTCACAATTTGTATGGAAATACAAAAAACCTCGAATAGCCAAAGCGATCTTGAGAAAGAAGAATGGAACTGGAGGAATCAACCTACCTGACTTCAGGCTCTACTACAAAGCCACAGTTATCAAGACAGTATGGTACTAGCACAAAGACAGAAATATTGATCAATGGAATAAAATAGAAAGCCCAGAGATAAATCCACGCACATATGGACACCTTATCTTTGACAAAGGAAGCAAGAATATACAATGGATTAAAGACAATCTCTTTAACAAGTGGTGCTGGGAAATCTGGTCAACCACTTGTAAAAGAATGAAACTGGACCACTTTCTAACACCATACACAAAAATAAACTCAAAATGGATTAAAGATCTAAACGTAAGACCAGAAACTATAAAACTCCTAGAGGAGAACATAGGCAAAACACTCTCTGACATATATCACAGCAGGATCCTCTATGACCCACCTCCCAGAATATTGGAAATAAAAGCAAAAATAAACAAATGGGACCTAATTAACCTTAAAAGCTTCTGCACATCAAAGGAAACTATTAGCAAGGTGAAAAGACAGCCTTCAGAATGGGAGAAAATAATAGCAAATGAAACAACCGACAAACAACTAATCTCAAAAATATACAAGCAACTCCTACAGCTCAACTCCAGAAAAATAAACGACCCAATCAAAAAATGGGCCAAAGAACTAAATAGACATTTCTCCAAAGAAGACATACAGATGGCTAACAAACACATGAAAAGATGCTCAACATCACTCATTATCAGAGAAATGCAAATCAAAACCACTATGAGGTACCATTTCACACCAGTCAGAATGGCTGCGATCCAAAAGTCTACAAGCAATAAATGCTGGAGAGGGTGTGGAGAAAAGGGAACCCTCTTACACTGTTGGTGGGAATGCAACCTAGTACAGCCACTATGGAGAACAGTGTGGAGATTCCTTAAAAACTGGAAATAGAACTGCCTTATGATCCAGCAATCCCACTGCTGGGCATACACACTGAGGAAACCAGAAGGGAAAGAGACACGTGTACCCCAATGTTCATCGCAGCACTGTTTATAATAGCCAGGACATGGAAGCAACCTAGATGTCCATCAGCAGATGAATGGATAAGAAAGCTGTGGTACATATACACAATGGAGTATTACTCAGCCATTAAAAAGAATACATTTGAATCAGTTCTAATGAGGTGGATGAAACTGGAGCCTATTATACAGAGTGAAGTAAGCCAGAAGGAAAAACATAAATACAGTATACTAACATATATATGGAATTTAGAAAGATGGTAACAATAACTCTGTATACGAGACAGCAAAAAGAGACACTGATGTATAGAACAGTCCTATGGACTCTGTGGGAGAGGGAGAGGGTGGGAAGATTTGGGAGAATGGCATTGAAACATGTAAAATATCATGTAGGAAACGAGTTGCCAGTACAGGTTCGATGCACGATGCTGGAGGCTTTGGGCTGGTGCACTGGACTGCCCAGAGGGTTGGTGGGGGGGAGGGAGGAGGGAGGAGGGTTCGGGATGGGGAACACATGTATACCTGTGGCGGATTCATTTTGATATTTGGCAAAACTAATACAATTATGTAAAGATTAAAAATAAAAAAAAAAAAAAAAAAAATAAAAATAAAAATAAAAAGTCAGTATATCAAAATAAACAGAATTGTTGTATATTAGAGACATATAATTAAAAAGTATAATTTTAAAAATTCCCACTCACTATTAACAAATATTGTAAAACAATTACAAATAAATCCTCCAAAAAATACTCTAGACCTTTATGGAACACAAAAATATTATAAAATTTTATTAAAGGGAAAAAAACTAAATGAATAAATAAATGGATAAATATACCAAGGTCATAAAAGGTATGGAGATTCTATATAATAATTCCACCAGAATTAAATAATAAAATTAGTGTAATCCCTAGCCAGACCACGGCAGTGCTTTTTATCAATTTTGAAAAGATAATCTTGAAATTCATATTAAAGATAAAATGCCAAGAATAGTCAATATACTTTTATTAATAAAGAAGATAAGGAAACTTGCCTTACCAAATAGCATTTCACAGTAAAAAGTTAAAGTCATTGAAAAACAAAGAGGCTCTGGTGATAGATCTATAAATAAGCCAATAGGACTGAGCCAAGAGCTGAAAATCAGAACTATATTAAATGGAAACTTGATGTATGACATGTGGCTTTCAAATCAGTGAAAGTAGAATGGCATTGTGAAGAAAAAAAAATGCTATCCATATAGGAAAAAATTAAACTAGATCCTTACTTCATTCCATGCTGACAATTAGTTCCAGATTAATTAAAGGCACCAGTATGAAAAGCAAAACTTAAAAAATTATGGAAGACAATCCGCAGAGTCTCTATGTCTGAAGTGGCAAAGGACATCTGAAATCAGAAAAGTCCCACAAAATAAAGAAAAACACTGAGAAATTTAGCTACATTAAAATCTATCTGACAAAATGGCTATTAAAGCTAAAATACAAACTGCAGACTGGGAAATGTGTTTCCAACTCATGTAACTGACAGTAGATTTGGATCGGGAATATATAAGTAGATACATACATAGAACTCAATAGAAAAATGGACAAAGGTCACTAATAGGCAATTCACAGAGAAGGAAGCATGAATGTATAATAAGAAAATGAAAAGATTTCCAATCTCACTGGTTATCAAAGAGCTGTTTCACACCTGTCACAATGACAAAACTTTAGCCTTACAACACCAAGAATAGGTGAGATGGAAAAACAGGAATGGCTACACACAGCTTGTGGTGGTGTAAACTGTACACCCTATTGGAGAAATAATAATATGATTAGTCGTAAAAACCCAGCAATTCCCTTTTATATTAATATATCCTAGAAACACTTACATATGTACTCAGCAAGATTTGTACTAAGATGTTGACTGCCGTATGGTTCATAATTGGGAAAGTTTTAAAGCAACCCTAATATGTCTATCAGTAAAGGAATGAATGAGCCATGGTGGATGGACATAATAGAATATAGCAATCAGTATGAATGAACTCCATCTACATGTGTCAATACAGATAAATACTGAAAATAAAGTATTAAACTAATAAACTAATAAACTAATAAAGTAAATTGCAAAACTACCAAAAGCAAATATGAAAAATTAATATTTAGTAAATATAAGTAGCCAATGTCTGTCTTATCATTTCTGGATTTTTCTTTTTGAAAGTTTTCTAGTTAAAAATTGTGCACTTGCTTAGTCGCTCAGTCATGTCCAACTCTTTGCAACCCTATGGACTATAGCCTACCAGGCTCCTCTGTCCATGGGATTTCCCAGGCAAAAAACTGGAGTGGATTGCCATTCCCTTCTCCAGGGGATCTTCCCAAGCCAGGGATTGAACCCAGATCTCCTGCCCTGCAGATGGATTCTTTACCGCCTGAGTCACCAGGGAAGCCCTAAAAAATAGTTAGTTAAGTGGATAAAACACATTTTCCCTGTATTCAAGACAGACCCTGTGCACAGGTTAAAAAAGGCAGTGCCCTTCCTACTGCAGAATTCAAAATTGATGGGCAATTGATACATAAACAAATATTTGAATGGGAGATACAGATAATAGATATACAGAGAAGAGTCAGCAAGTACACAAAGGAGGGATGATCAGTTCTACCTGAGGTTAGAGAAGTTCAGAAGATCTTTGAAAATGTGATTACAAGTTGTTTCTCCATGAGCGGGAAGAATTCAACTCAAGTGCATTGCTTCACATTTCACTCCATCCACAATTACACTTATATCAGCATCTGGACAAAGAAACAGCCACAATGCTTGAAGTCAGGACCTGCGTCTTTAATTTTAAAGCCCTGTGCCTTGAAAGAACTTAGATAAATAAATCATTGTGGAAGGGCCAGACTCTGGCCCCTAGATATAACAATAGGGCTTAAACGAGTTACCTGAGTATAAATTTGGTGAAAGAGGTCATGGAAAGTCAGATTCAGGTTGATCCTTAGGCTGCCTACTTGGCCCAGCTGGACAAACCAAGGTCAATTGCTCCAAATTTTATGAACCCCAGCCAACTCTATGATTTTATCAGGACACTACTTTCTCACACTGTATAACAGATTATTTCTTAAAAGTTCAGTCTATACAAAGCTCCTGGAAGAAGATTTCTCACCTCCATAATTGTTCAAGGAACACTCCAAGCTATAGGCTCAAATTTTCCCCCATGTATTTATGCAATCTAGCAGTACTGAGGACATAATCCATTTACTGTTTTAAAGAACCACCTCTTCTGTCTACAAATTAAGGGACTTGATGGTTATTTCAAATGTATGCCAAGCCTCATTAACAAATTGGGAACCTCAATTTTCTCAGATTAGTATTTGATATAAGGCATTGCACATTACTGGCTTCCTCACTGGCTTAGCAGTAAAGATTCCTCCAGCAATGCAGGAGATGCAGGAAATGCGGGTTCAATCACCGGGTTGGGAAGATCCCCCGGAGGAAGAAATGGCAACTCACTCCAGTATTCTTGGTAGAAGAATCTCATGGACAGAAGAACCTGGTAAGCTGCAGTCCATGGGGTCACAAAGAGTTGGACACAACTGAAGCGACTAAGCATGCACGCGTAGCACATTGGTGTTTACCAATGGCCATCATAAAAATAGCATATGATCACAGCTTGTATCAAGTTCTTGACATTGACTTCAGAGAATCAGGTAAGAGTAGCGTGATGATATAATTTATCATTCAAGCCAGGACACTGTTGTGCATATGCTAGAAGTTATAGTCTTACTTAAAATTTAGAGGATTAACATACAGTTATCAATATAAGCCTTCCCATGGAAGCAATTTTTATTGGGTTTAATTCCATCTTCAGAGATAAGTGGACAATTCCAGGACTTTTATAATGGCTGTGGATCTGCACAATATTGAAATGCCTTAAATGTTTAAAACTGGAGCAACACACACACATTAAAATGTACAACATCATGTTAAAATTAAAATTTGGATCATTCTTTAAGATGTTTTTAATGTTCATATTTGTTTCTTGATGTCAAATGCAGGAGGCAGAACCAGTAAGAAGCAAGAAAGCAAAATTTCTGGAAAAAATACTTGACATTAGCATAACATTTTCAGTAAACATCTTCTACAATTAGGAATGTTTCCAAAAGGTATCAGAGGAGCTGAACACTATGACAATAAAGGAAGTGCTATGAACAATCCTTTTCATTATAGGGGACTGGAATGCAAAGTAGGAAGTCAAGAAACACCTGGAGTAACAGGCAAATTTGGCCTTGGAATATGGAATAAAGCAGGGCAAAGACTAATAGAGTTTTGCCAAGAAAATGCACTGGTCATAACAAACACCCTCTTCCAACAACACAAGAGAAGACTCTATACATGGACATCACCAGATGGTCAACGATGAAATCAGATTGATTATATTCCTTGCAGCCAAAGACAGAGAAGCTCTATACAGTCAGCAAAAACAAGACCAGGAGCTGACTGTGGCTCAGACCATGAACTCCTTATTGCCAAATTCAGACTTAAATTGAAGAAAGTAGGGGATGGCACCCCACTCCAGTACTCTTGCCTGGAAAATCCCAGGGATGGAGGAGCCTTGCAGGTTGCAGTCCATGGGCTCACAAAGAGTCAGACATGACTGAGCGACTTCACTTTGACTTTTCACTTTCATGCATTGGAGAAGGAAATGGCAACCCACTCCAGTGTTCTTGCCTGGAGAATCCCAGGGACGGGGGACCCTGTTGGGCTGCTGTCTATGGGGTCGCACAGAGTCAGACACGATTGAAGCGACTTAGCAGCAGCAGCAGGGAAAACCACTAGACCATTCAGGTATGACCTAAATCAAATCCCTTATGATTATACCGTGGAAGTGAGAAATAGATTTAAGGGCCTAGATCTGATAGATAGAGTGCCTGATGAACTATGGAATGAGGTTCGTGACATTGTACAGGAGACAGGGATCAAGACCATTCCCATGGAAAAGAAATGCAAAAAAACAAAATGGCTGTCTGGGGAGGGCTTACAAATAGCTGTGAAAAGAAGAGAAGCGAAAAGCAAAGGATAAAAGGAAAGATATAAGCATCTGAATGCAGAGTTCCAAAGAATAGCAAGAAGAGATAAGAAAGCCTTCTTCAGCAATCAATGCAAAGAAATAGAGGAAAACAACAGAATGGGAAAGACTAGGGCTCTCTTCAAGAAAATCAGAGATGCCAAAGGAACATTCATGCAAAGATGAGCTCGATAAAGGACAGAAATGGTATGGACCTAACAGAAGCAGAAGATATTAAGAAGAGATGGCAAGAATACACAGAAGAACTGTACAAAAAAGATCTTCATGACCCAGATAATCACGATGATGTGATCACTGACCTAGAGCCAGACATCCTGGAATGTGAAGTCAAGTGGGCCTTAGAAAGCATCACTACGAACAAAGCTAGTGGAGGTGATGCAATTCCAGTTGAGCTATTCCAAATCCTGAAAGATGATGCTGTGAAAGTGCTGCACTCAATATGCAAGCAAATTTGGCAAACTCAGCAGTGGCCACAGGACTGGAAAAGGTCAGTTTTCATTCTAATCCCAAAGAAAGGCAATGCCAAAGAATGCTCAAACTACCGCACAATTGCACTCATCTCACACGCTAGTAAAGTAATGCTCAAAATTCTCCAAGCCAGGCTTCAGCAATATGTGAACTGTGAACTTCCTGATGTTCAAGCTGGTTTTAGAAAAGGCAGAGGAACCAGAGATCAAATTGTCGACATCTGCTGGATCATGGAAAAAGCAAGAGAGTTCCAGAAAAACATCTATTTCTGCTTTCTTGACTATGCCAAAGCCTTTGACTGTGTGGATCACAATCAACTGTGGAAAATTCTGAAAGAGATGGGAATACCAGACCACCTGATCTGCCTCTTGAGAAATTTGTATGCAGGTCAGGAAGCAACAGTTAGAACTGGACATGGAACAACAGACTGGTTCCAAATAGGAAAAGGAGTTCGTCAAGGCTGTATATTGTCACCCTGTTTATTTAACTTATATGCAGAGTACATCATGAGAAACGCTGGACTGGAAGAAACACAAGCTGGAATCAAAATTGCTGGGAGAAATATCAATAACCTCAGATATGCAGATGACACCACCCTTATGGCAGAAAGTGAAGAGGAACTCAAAAGCCTCTTGATGAAAGTGAAAGAGGAGAGTGAAAAAGTTGCCTTCAAGCTCAACATTCAGAAAACGAAGATCATGGCATCTGGTCCCACCACTTCATGGGAAATAGATGGGGAAACAGTGGAAACAATGTCAGACTTTATTTTTCTGGGCTCCAAAATCACTACAGATGGTGACTGCAGCCATGAAATTAAAAGATGCTTACTCCTTGGAAGGAAAGTTATGACCAACCTAGATGGCATATTCAAAAGCAGAGACATTACTTTGCCAACAAAGGTTCGTCTAGTCAAGGCTATGGTTTTTCCTGTGGTCATATATGGATGTGAGAGTTGGACTGTGAAGAAGGCTGAGCACTGAAGAATTGATGCTTTTGAAGTGTGGTGTTGGAGAAGACTCTTGAGAGTCCCTTGGACTGCAAGGAGATCCAACCAGTCCATTGTGAAGGAGATCAGCCCTGGGATTTCTTTGGAAGGAATGATGCTAAAGCTGAAACTCCAGTACTTTGGCCACCTCATGCGAAGAGTTGACTCATTGGAAAAGACTCTGATGCTGGGAGGTATTGGGGGCAGGAGGAGAAGGGGACGACAGAGGATGAGATGGCTGGATGGCATCACTGACTCAATGGACGTGAGTGTGAGTGAACTCTGGGAGTTGGTGATGGACAGGGAGGCCTGGCGTGCTGAGATTCATGGGGTCGCAAAGAGTCGGACATGACTGAGCGACTGATCTGATCTGATGAACAATCACACCAGGACAACAGGCACTTAAGCATCTGGGACCTTCAGGCCACCAGGACTTAACAGTCATCATAGGTACATTCCCAGGGAGCTATGTATGCTCAGTTGCTACATTGCATCCAACTCTTTGCGACCCCATGGACTATAGCCCACCAGGCTCCTCTGTGGGGAGGGATTCTCCAGGCAAAAATACTGGAGTGGATTGCCAGTTCTTCTCCAGGGGATCTTCTCGACCTGGGGATTGAACCCACATCTCCTGCATTGGCAAGCGGATTCTTTTACCACTGAGCCACCTGGGAAACCCTTATGTATCTACATGTGGTTATATTTCGTCACTCCTCATTCAGTCATCAGGAAACTATCTTATAATCACTTTATCTTGGAGGGTTCTGTAGGAAATCACATTGCTTAGAGTTAAGATGTTCTGTGGGTCCCTGCCTGAGGTTTATTTTTATGACCATGGTGAGCATTTGTCAACACCCACTTTGAAACTGTTCCAAACTAAAATCCTTGTGGCCATGCTTTAGGGGCCTTGGTCACCCATCTGTTCATGTGCTGGAATAAACTAGAAATTATTTTTAGGGATAATCTTGGCTTACTCCTCGGTACTTGTTCAGTCCATCACTCTGTGGAGTTGGAATGGCCTCCTACATAATTCTGCAAGGAAAAACACACTATCAAAAAGACAAAGTATAATCATTAGACTGGGGGAAATACGGGCAAAGGAGAATACAAGAGAGCTGTCCCTTGTTCAGAAAACTCCAGTGCTTAAGGGTATGTGGGTCTGCATTTAACCAGAGCGCGGACCACCTGTATCCCCAAACACTGATTTGAGAGGATACTGTCAAACACAGCTACTCAACATTTTCAGTTAATAGCTTGGTTGAGAGAGAAATGCATTTTACAGAATTGCCTGAATTGTACATGTGTGCTCTGTTGTGTCTGAGTCTTTGCATAGACTGGAGCCCACCAGGCTCATCTATCTATGGAATTCTCCAGGCAAGAATATTGGAGGGGGCTGTCATTTCCTTCTCCAGGGGATCTTCTCGACTCAGAGATCAAATCCACATCTCCTACATTGGCAGACTGATTATTTACCACGGCACCACCTGGGAAGCCTGGCTAACTTTGCCTGCATTATATGTTGTCTATTCACTCCTATAAAAGCTGATCCATCCCTAAGTTAAGAGGACCACAGAACACCCTCGCACCTGGCCCACATTGCTTCAGAAGCTCATATAATTCTCCTGCTAAGCTGTACTGATGTGTGCTGCCAACAGCCTACACAGAGTGACGGTAAAGAAACAGTCCTATGAAGCCTGTCCTATTTCTTGTGGAAGAAATTGTTTATTTTACTAACAGATCCTTTGCTATGAGGTCATTTAGAATAAATTTTCTCAGGGATCAGGACCACAAATAATTGTACGTGTTTTTAGAAATAGATATTATGTCTCACGGGCACAACAGCTCATATTTCCCTCTTAGTGTGGGCTGCTAGGAATCTGAAAGCCTCGTCTGTAGTCCTCTAACAGTGTTTGGGAACTAAACAACAGGCATTGTGCATTCTAACTTCCTCCTTTCATCACAGCCAATCATTCCATCCTTTATTTTCTCTTCACCATAATTCCCTCACTGTTAGAAGCTCTGGGGGCTTCTCTTGTAGCTCAGTCAGTAAAGAATCTGCCTGCAATGCAGGAGACCTGGATTCGATTCCTGGGTCAGGAAGATCCCCTGGAGAAGGAAACAGCCAACCCACTCAAGTATTCTTGCCTGCAGAATTCCATGGACAGAGGAGCTCAGCGGGCAACAGTCCATGGAGTCACAAGAGTCAGACACGACTTAGTAACTAAATCATCATAGAAGCCGTGAGGTACTGTACTTGTATTTGTGGGTTTCAAGGAACAAGGTAAGATATATATATAGTTTCACAAATACTGAGGTGAAAGTGAAAGTGAAATCCCTCAGTCGTTTCCGACTCTTTGCAACCCCATGGACTGTAGCCTACCAGTCTCCTCAGTCTATGGAATTTTCCAGGCAAGAATATGGAGTGGGTTACCATTTCCTTCTGCAGGGGATCTTCCCGACCCAGGAATCGAACCCGGGTTTCCTGCATTGCGGGCAGATGCTTTACCGTCTGAGCCACCAGGGAAGCCCACAATCTTGAGGTACATACATACAAAAAGAAGAAAGCTTATGAAACCACCTGGCCTCCTCTCCTCATCTGTGAAATAAGATGATTAGGTACTGTAATCTCCTCATCTCTCCAGTACTAATAGCATGTGATTCTAAATTTTGGTTTCTCAAATTGACTCAGCCACTGATTTCTCTGAACACCCTGAGGCAGATTCTACTCCTCAACCTCTCCATCTTTGAAATCACAGTCACATTTTATTTTATCCATATTCCTTACAACTTTATAAAACAACATGGTCTCTAAAACAGACCTACTTACTTTTCCGTAACACTAATTACAGCACCAGGAGCACCCATGAATTGTACTGCAGTGCTCTAGAATATCCCTTTGAATCACTTCCTTTCTGAAGGCTACCATCCTCCCCACCACCACCACCACCACCCCAACACACACATACACAGAGCTCTGATTTCATATTAACCAACATAAATTATTTCTTACAGTCACCTTTCAAACCAGCCACAACATTTTCATTCTGGTTTTCTTGCATCAAGAGCATAACAGAAGGAAAACATTTTCACTTTTTAATAGATGAACTGATACTACTTTTATTGCTATACTAATTCAGTTGAAAAGACTTGAGACGAAATGCAAAATCACCACCTTCCAGGCAGTGACTGAGAAGCAGTGTAACCTGGTGTTTACTGTGGTGTAAGACTGCCTCTATTCCAATCCCAGCTCGGCCACTTTCTAGTCCTGACTTCAGGCAAGTTACCCAATAGCTCTGTGCCTCTATTTTCTCATCTGTGAAATGCGAGTAAGCTGATACAGAATCAAATGAATGAATACAAGTAAAGCAATGAAAGATGCCTAACACCTGCTGCTGCTGCTGCTGCTGCTGCTGCTAAGTCACTTCAGTTGTGTTCGATTCTGTGCGACCCCATAGACGGCAGCTCACCAGGCTCCCCGGTCCCCGGGATTCTCCAGGCAAGGACACTGGAGTGAGTTGCCATTTCCTTCTCCAATGCATGAAAGTGAAATCACTCAGTCGTGCCCAACTCTTAGCGACCCCATGGACTGCAGCCTACCAGGCTCCTCCGTCCATGGGATTTGCCAGGCAAGAGTACTGGAGTGGGGTGCCATTGCCTTCTCCGGCCTAACACCTAGAAGCATACAATGTTGACTATCATTATCACTCAGTCAAAAAAGCTATAGAATTTAATAGACTAATGAATAGCATCTGCAATGAATTGAGCTGTAATTGCTAATCATAGAAATATAGATGAATCAAATTTCTTTTTTAAAGACATTTTGTTTCCTTTTTGGACAGCAGTTGTTGTTCAGTCCTTCAGTTGTGTCTGACTTTTTGCTACCCCATAGACTACAGCATGCCAGGCTTCCCTGTCCTTCACCATTTCCCAGAGTTTGCTCAAATTCATGTCCATTGAGTTGGTGACGCTATCTAACCATCTTATCCTCTGTTGCCCCCTTCTCCTGCCCTCAATCTTTCCCAGCATCAGGGTCTTTTGGACAGCAGCAAACTACTAATCTGTAAGGAATATAAAATATAAGATAGTGAAATGATTTCAATTGCATGCCAGTTTTCTCCTGGTATAATAGAAAGCAGCACAAGTCACTAATATATTAAAATATTTATGGAAATATTTGCATGACAATTATGTCAGTATTTTCCTACCTTCATTTTTGAAGTATTTGCTTTCTCTCTGGGAGGTTAAATTAAAAAGCTGAAATGAATGGAGGAAGATTAAGGTTTTAAGACACTCTAATGGCTGTAAATAAACAAATATGTCTAAAGTGGCCATGTGGTAAATCAATTCCCAAAACTTGGCCCTATTCACTGACATTTACATTTCGCCAGTGGCGCAGTGGTAAAGAATCCATCTGCCAACGCAGGAGGCACAAGAGACGTGGGTTTGATCCCTGAGTCTGGAAGATCCCCTGGAGGAGGAAATGGCACACTACTCTAGTATTCTTGCCTGGAAAATTCCGTGGACAGAGGAGCCTGGTGGATTACAGCCCACAGGGTCAAAAAGAGTCAGATATGACTGAGCACACACACACAGAATGCCTACCCAGACTGCAGAAGCAGTCACACACATGGTGCTTCTTAGGAACTATACTTCATAACTGACATAACTTATGTAATTTTTTTGAAACATTAACTTAAGTCATTAAGTAAAACTAACCATAACCTTTTTGACATTGGTTCCCCATATGAATAGCACTAACCCTCCCTTTCCTCAGAAACACTGAACTATTTGTGTTTAGAGGAAGTGATTCTTCTCTTTATTTTAGGCTCATGTTACAGCTTGAGTTTTATGTGCCAATTTTTGAAAACAATTCTAAAACTCACATCATAAAACGTGAGTTATGAGCCCATGGAGAATTGTTTCAGTTTCCTGAGGGAGCTTAATATACAGCCCCGCCATCTGGAGAGCAGTCCCCATGTTACCCCCGCAGCACACCTACCCCCCTCCATCATAGATTTAGTTTGGGTCTAACTTCCGCCCCCTCAATTGATTTAAAGGCTGACCACTGCTCAGTGACATCACTCTTCAGTCTCAGTACCATTCCTTACAGCATTTAAATCTGTTACATCATGCAGGCTGAAGTATCTCTTCTGGAAGTCAGAATGACTAATGTTACACAAAACAGACATCAAACACTCGGCTGACAGAGGCTCTATTTGGAGGCATATCCCAACTCATCACCATCTCCCTGTTGAACAGTTCATTTCCTCTAAGTCACTTCCCAAATCTCTTTGGATGTCATGCTGTAACAGCAGGGCCTCATTTTATGTCACGCTTCCAACTCACTATGTACTATAGTGATCTATTATATTAGATTTATTTTATTTATATTAGATTCATGTATTTTATCTGTATTAACTATCGTATACATTTATTTTCCTTAATACTTCACCAGAATCTGAAGGGGTCAATCTTTGCTCTAGGGTTCCTAGAAAGGTCTAGATGTTTTTTTTGTTGTTTAGTCACTAAGTCATGCCCTGTGCTTTGTGACCTCATAGACTATAGCCCGCCAGGCTCCTCTGTCCATGGAATTTTTCCAGGTAAGAATACTGGATCAGGTCACCATTTCCCTCTGCAGAGGATCTTGCTGACCCAGGGATCAAACCTTCATCTCCTGCGTTGGCAGGAGGATTCTTTACCACTGAGCCACCAGGGAAGCCCAGAAAGATCTATATACCTGTCTTCTGTAACCAACAAAAGAATTTTTTTGCTTGATTTATTTTTACCTATTTAGTTATTTCAACCAATGTAACTCTTGGAGGCCATCCAGTCATTACTCACATTCTTCTAAGTTGTATCGGATCACAAAGAAGCCACCCCCAGGGACTAGCTTGCCCCTGTGAGATGGTGCTTCTCTGCCTACCTGCAGATTTCACTATCACATTTGCAGCCAGGAAAAATATCCTTCAATAACATGCAGCTTGTCACAATTGCTTTTTTATCATCTGCCATTCCGGCTTTTCCTGTTCTGGTTAAACTTGGGTAATTGTCTTATGAGGTTAGTATATCATCCATTTTATTCACAGAATCCTCCCTCTCTGACCTTTCTTCTTCTCCCTGAAGAGTAAACCAAGATAGCTACACAGAAGGTCTCAAATGACTGGAGCAAAAGCCTTTCCCATTTCACGAGCTTTAAAATGAAATATTTCTATCATTCAAAACTACTGCATTTCTGCTTCATGCCCAATACTATTATAGGTGCAGCTGTGAATGGCTCAAGCTGAGCATGTGTGTATGATCCTATGCATACTCCATGTGAGTGGGGAGGAAGGAGATAGGCAGTAAACAAGCACACAACACATAACACATCAGGTGGTTATAGGGCTTGGAAGGAAAATCGACCAGAGTAAAGGAAAAGTCCATGCAAGGTGCTGCAGGTGTGGGAGTGTGTGTGCTTGGTTGCTCAGTCACATCCAACTCTTTGCTACCCCATGGACTCTGTCAGTGGGATTTTCCAGGCAAGAATACTAGAGTGAGGTGCCATTTCCTCCTCCAGGGCATCTTCCTGACCCAGGGATCAAAATGGTGTTTCTTACATCTCCTGCATTGGCAAACAGATTCTTTACCACTAGTGCCACCCGGGAAGCCCGATAACTGTGGGAGAGCTGCTATTTGAACTAAGAAGGCAGAGCATCTGGGTAACATAAATATGGTAGAGAATACTTGTTAAACACACCAGTCCGGAGCCAGGCCACTTGGGTCAAATCCACTTGTGTTGTAAATGTAATAGCCATGTGAATGTTCTACTTATGCTGCATAATAAACCACCCCAATGCTCTGTGGATTAAAACAATAATCATCATTTCACTCATGAATCCATGTGTTGGGAATTCTGACAGTACAGCAGAAAGTGCTTATCTGTATATGCAATGTCTGGGGCCCCACCTGGGTGACCTGAAAAGCTGGGGGCTAAGCTGTGACAACTGGGGGTCACTGAGCATCACTCCTTCTACACGAGGTCCTCTCACTTGGCCCCCATCAGCCTCCTCCCAGCATGATCTCAAGGTATCTCAGAACTCCAAGAGCAAACACTGTTTGTCAAGAGAAAAGAAGTGAAAGTTGCCAAACTCTTCAGGACTGGACCCAAACATTGGCAAAGCATCACTTCTGGCATATTCTATTAGCCAAGGCAGACAGGTGCACTGGGAGGTGACTCCTCTCAATGAGAGAGTGTCAAAGAACCTGTGGACATTTTTACTCTGCCAGAGTGTCCTTGGGCCAGCTCCTTGATTTCTCCATAGCCCCATTCCTCAACTGTTAATATGGACAATAACTGAATGTACCTCTTAGCTTTGTGAGAAAAATTAGTTAATAAAAGTAGAGAGTCTGGAAAACAACTAGCATTCAATAAGTATTCATCGTTTTATTGTTTTCAAGCTATTTTTAATATTCTTTTAGTATGAGCACTGAATTTAAAATAGCATTTTCCGGTGGCTTCCCTGATGGCTCAGTGGTAAAGAATCTGCCTTCCAATGCAGGCAACATGGGTTCGATCCCTGATCCAGGAAGATCCCACATGCCGTAGGACAGCTAAGCCTGTGTGCCACGACTACTGAACCTGTGCTCTAGAACCCAGCAGCTGCAACTACTGAAGCCCTGGAGGCTGTGCTCCACAAGAGAAGCCACCGCAATGAGAAACACCACGACTAAAGAGTAACCCCTGCTGGCCGAAACTAGAGAAAAGCTGGCGCATCAACAAAGACCCAGCATAGCCAAAAATGAAATTAAATTAAACTTAACTAGAATAAAATAGCATTTTCCCCTTAGACACAGATCCACAGGACTTTAAATGTATATGATGGCAAAGAATCTGCCATCAGATATTTCTTTTGGAAATGTACAAAGTTTGGCTAGTTTTACAATGAGTAACAATAGCTCTGCCCCCTCAAGTTCCCCACCCCCTATACACACACACACTGAATCCCATGCTTTTTCACTCTCAACCCCAGGAATGAGTTGGTAAAAAAGGTTCTTGGTCATTTGGAAAGGGGTTGGAAGAAAGAAAAAGACTAAGATAAAATCAAAGCTGTTGCTCTGATCTGTTAATTTGCCAACACAGAAAATAAACCAAACACAAGATCTGTATCTCCCTTTTACTGATGGGTATGTAACTCTACTGAGGACAGAAAAAAAAAAAACAAAAAACAAAAAACCAACCTTTCATTAGCAAGAATTTCTTGAAAAGGAAGAACAAACAAAAGCTATTTCAAAAATAAATAAGACAAATATAAAATCCAGTCAAATTTGTTCTCAAGTGGACACATTGATTTATTTTCTGTTTAACTTTTCCCTTTTATCCCTCCAACTCACTGTGGAAACCTCATTTAATAGATGAGAAAACAGTGTGTTGAATCAATCAACGTTGATTAAATTACATTTAACATCTGTTGCAGATTCAGAAATGTGAAGATTTGAGGGAGATTTTCGTATCTTCATTCTCATTTCGACTTGGAGCCAGGACGTCCACACAACCTGCCAGACAGATGGGATTAGTCAGCACTGGAGGATGGATGAGGTGTTCCTTTGGTGGAGGGTATTTATATACTTGTCACTTGGTCATGAAATAGAGACAGCTTAAATGTGCATTTCCCCAAAGTGAAAGAATTATTTCAGAGGGTGGTTTGTCGCCATATGCTTTCTCCTCTATTCAAGTTTTCCCCCATTGTTTACAATTATTCAATTCAATTCAATTCAGTCGCTCAGTCGTGTCTGACTCTTTGCGCAACCCCATGAACCGCAGCACGCCAGGCCTCCCTGTCCATCACCAACTCCCGGAATCCACCCAAACCGATGTCCATTGAGTCAGTGATGCCATCCAACCATCTCATCCTCTGTTGTCCCCTTCTCCTCCTGCCCTCAATCTTTCCCAGCATCAGGGTCTTTTCAAATGAGTCAGCTCTTCACACCAGGTGGCCAAACTCCTGGAGTTTCAGCTTCAACATCAGTCCCTCCAATGAACACCAAGGACTGATCTCCTTTTGGATTGACTGGTTGTATCTCCTCACAGTCCAAGGGACTCTCAAGAGTCTTCTCCAACACCACAGTTCAAAAGCATCAATTCTTCTGCGCTCAGCTTTCTTTATAGTCCAATTCTCACATCCAAACTGGAGAACAAAAGATTGGGGAGGATCCCAGAGATGATGTAATTCAGTATCCCATTATGTAATAAACCACCTCAAATTCAGTGGCTTACAACAACAATATATTATTCTCCTGATTCTGAGCTCACATGAGCAGTTCCTCTACTCTCTTTACTATGGCTGAAGCCTCTCAGGAGGCTTAATCAACTGGGAGTTTGGCCTCCCTCCAGGAGCCTGTCATCATTGAGTCTTCTAGCCCAAGCTTCTTTTCAGCACACTTTGCTTCCAAGATGGAGAATTCCCAGAGGACAGGCTCCACTATACAAGCACTCATCAACCCTCCACTTGGGTCATGTTTGCTAATGAGCCATTGGCTGCAGCAAGTCACATGGCTGAGCTCAGAGTCAATTTGCAAATTACCTCTCTCCTAATTTGATACTGTCATAAATTGGGCTCCTTGAAAATAGACTCTAAGACAAAGATAAACATATAAGAAATTTGTTGGGAAAATTATTGGGATCAAGGGAAGAGAGGGAAAAAAGCAGAATTTGGTGAAGGCAGAGTTGTCCTCAACAAAGGCAAAAAGTCAACTTAGCTGATCCACCAGGGAACTTTGAAGCTGGAATGACCCTGGTCCTGAGAGAGAATGAGAAAGCCAGGTCCATGTACCCCTGCCTTGACATTCACAAGCTGCAGGCTTCTCCAGGAAGGGACGTGATCTGGGGCAAGGCTTATTTCCTCTGAAATCTAAGAGGTATCTGCCTTCCAGCAGCTGGAGGAAATTCCTAAAGGAAACTTTGGACAACTTACTATATTTAATGCAATATTCTTTCCATCGCCACACAAGGTAATCCATAGTAGCCCAAGACAAAGTTTGAACTTTATCTTCTACAATTTGACTTATATTCTGTTCAGCCACAGTTTGAGACCAAGGTCTAATTGAGAATTCAGAGGCCTTAAATTTCCAACTGACTAGGTTGTTTCATATCAAAAATTCATGTCAGATACACCAAGTCCATAAGATGCTCCTTCCTTCTTCCTCTGAATCCCTAATGCAATTGTTTTTGGCGTATACATGCAACACATATATCCAGTTGCATCTACTGAACAGGGCTACACTGAAAAATTAACAAATTCAAAGAATAGTTTACTGATTTTTGAAGCTGCCTGGTTTTATCATAATTTCATCTCAATATAAAAATAGGACATAAAGATAATACATGGTTTCTCTATTGTGTCCTTATTGCATATAAATAAATAAACAAAAAATTGTTCATTGTCAGCTTAGTCTGCCAAGCCAATCAGAATAATTGTTTGACACTAAGAAGACTTTATCTTCCTATCAGTTTATGAAATATTTTACCTCAAATTATATCTACTGAAAAGGAAAACACAATAGTGTGTGCGCGCACACACACGCACACACCTCATTCATTGGCAATACAATAGCTTCCCTACTTAAAATCAGCATTATCTAAAATCTGGAATTTGATTACTTCAAATTCCCTTGACATCCTCTACTTAAATTAACATATCAGAGCACCAGGTTGAAGTCTCTCAAAGTCTTTGAAATTCAAACCTGCAAGACACAGGCAATCTGCCAGTTATCTGGGGAGGAAAGTTGGCGTCTATGATTCTATTTCCCCAACGTGCATTCCATGTTTATGTCATTCGGTCCAGTTCCACAAACCCTGCTGAAGAGTTACTATGGCCAAGATGTGAGAGATTCAGAAGTTAACCCAAGACAGAGTCAGCCTCACAGATGTACCTGAGTGTGTGTATCTTCAGAATTCTGTAAGTTAATTACATAAATTGAAGCATATGAAAGTGAACATTTTTTAATCTACAAAAAACAGCAATCCCATGTGGTTCAACCTAATAGAACTTAGAGGACAATAGAATTATTTTTTATAACAGAATGAAAAAAGTATTATGGGAACCAGGAGACGAAAATGTTCATTCTAATTAGGGGAATTGGAGATTTATGAAAGATTAAAAACTTGCCTTGATGGGTCAGTTTCAGCAGATAGATGGTTGATGGTAGCACAAAGGATCAGCTCAGAGGTAGTAGATAGATAATAAAGGCTCAGAGATGGTAGAGTTCATAGCTTAGTCTGGAAAATAACAGGTTCTTATGTTATTTGGAAGTTCCAAATGCTTTTTCTGGAAGGTTTTTTCAACAAAAGTATATGGGGTTTGTTGGTTTGTTTTATTTTGGTTTGGGTTTTATTTTTTGGTGGGAAAGACTGGAGCCTCCTGGGATCAAACACACATGTATACATACTCTTTGCCACTATGGAGGGAAGATTTTTAGACCTTTGAACCACTATGGAAATAAAATCCTGCAGCAACTGTCTAGAGAGGCTGAGATTTTTCCTTTTAGCTACCTGGAAAATGTAGAGATGCTATTTCAGGAAAACAGATGATGAAGTTCATGAAAGCATATCTTTCATTTAGTCAATAAAAATGTCCACCCACCTATTCCACCCACACTAAAGAATAGATAGGAATGAAATTGTGGCCTACACAGACCGAAAATAGGGGCAAAGCGAAGAAAGATACTAGAGAAAGATTAGCTTTAAACTCCTAATTTCGTTTAGAAAGTTTTCCTCATGCAAAAGCATTTGTATAAGCATTTTCAGACAAAATTGAGATTACTGGTTATGCCCTTTCATTTCTGAGACATAAAACTGAATTCATTGCTCACTGGCCACTGAAGGAATGAGTGTTGATCAGAGCTCCTTGTTTATTATTTGTGGGTTCATGCTCAGTCCCTCTATTAGGGAATGCTCCTCCAGGGATCACAGACCACATCTGTGTGAATAATCAAGTGTGGCAAAGATATATGGTGTTGTTCTCAGGGAAAATAAGAAAAGAGTGTGTATATGAAGTTGTTTAGATTCATCATAATGCTTGAGAATACAACCCCACTCCATTACCCAAACTAATAATGGGTCATGTGCAGTAGAAAAGGTTGCAGACAATATTGAGTCTGCACGGTAGCCACAGGCTTTCCAGTTGGCACAGTGGTAAAGAATCTGCCTGCCAATGCAGGAGATGCAAGAGATGTTGGCTCGATCCCTGGGTCAGGAAGATCCTCTGGAGGAGAAAACGGTAGCCCACTCCAGTATTCTCATCTGGAAAATTTCATGGACAGAGGAGCCTGGCAGGCTACAGTCCATGGGGTTGCAAAGAGTCAGACATGACTGAGAGACTGAGTGACTGAGCATAGAGGCATGTAGCTACTAACCACAGATGGCTAGTAAGTACCTGAAATGTGTATAGGCTGAGTTGTAAATTACACAGTGGATTTTGAAGGCTTACTAAGAAAATTAGAATGTTAAATATCTCATTAATAATTTTCAAATTAACTACATGCAGAACCAATAACATTTTGACATATTGGGTTAAATGATATATATTGTTAAAATTAATTCCACCTGTTTCTTTTTACTTTGTTGGCTGTGGCAACTAGGATATTTAAAATTATATATGTGGGTTGCACTACATTTCAACGAGAGAGCACTGGTCTAACAGTCACAACCCAACTTCTCTAAGCCTTGGTTTCAGTTCCTGTAAAAAGAAGAAAACAACTATTGTCCTGTCTCCCTGATGTGTCATCAAGATAAACTCATGCATAGCAAAGCATTTGGTAAAATGCTTTGTAAACTATTACATTCTGTACACTATTACACACTGTATAAATACAAGTGACTATCAAGAAGAATAATTCCTTATAAAAATGCTGCATATTAAATAAAGGTGGTGAACACAGATTTTAGCTACTGGCGTAGGATGTTAATGCACAAAGCAAAACTAAGAAATGTGGATCTGCCCTCCAAACCTTTCAATGTTTTCCGTTCACATAAAGCTGAAATACTAAGCACGCCAAGCCATCTGACAGGCTCCATGATGGACGCAGCCCTCCGAAGGCAGGATAATATTCCACGAGCATGTTCAAGGGGTGAAGTGAGCTATTATCCTATTCTCAGAAGCCAGCCTGGCTTGGCGTCTGAAAGGGTGTAGTATTAGCATCCACCAAGGTAGTGGGCGTATCAGTACAGCATTGGCAGTAAACAGCCAGCCATCTGAACCCAGGGCTTATGACTACTGTTGATCATCAAAATAATGGAATTTTCTAACCTACCATAAAATTATAGAAACTGAGCCTAAGTTGAAAAAAGTTAATATTCCTAACCTGGAAATTGCTTCATATTTTCAACCGTTTTTTTATTACTGCATCAGAATTTCCTGAAAGTACATGATCAGTACAAGAAATCTCAAAGACTGTGAGGCTAAGATAATTGAAGAAAGAAAGCATGAAGTCCACCTACACTTAAAACAAAGGGCTTCTCTCACCAAGCAGCACAACTTTAGGTTGATGGGCAGAGCTCCAAGGAGGTAGATTGAAAGTCCCCAAATACAGACGCAGGAAACAGAGAGTCAGCCAATTTTATCTACCATCCAGCCTCATCTTCTGACACGTTATCTCACCTTTGAGAGTTTACACACTGATTACAAAACAGTTGTAATTTCTCCAAACACATCGAGCCTTAGAAGCTGTGTGTGTGTGAATCTTGTGCTGGAACGGGCTTGCACTGTCCCCAGTGCTGTTGCCCTGGCAACCTGCTACTCCTTCCTCAAGAGTCAGCCAGTGTCACCTCCTCTGGGAACCTACCTCCAACACAGGCTAAAGCTTTCAGACCTGTGTTATAAAACTAACCTCCCTAGAATGCAAGCTGGTATGTATGGAAAACAGTACAGCGCTTCCTCAAGCAATTACAAACGAACTACCCCACAATCCAGCAATCCTACCTCTGGGTGTACACCCAAAGGAAACAAATGGTTATCTTGAAAAGATATCTGCACTCCCATAGTCACTGCAGGATCATGCACAACTGCCAAGATATGGAAACAACCCAGGTGTCCATCAACAGATGAATGGATAAAGAAGATGTGGTATGTATGTACACAATGGAATATTATTTGGCCTTTAAAAAGAAGGAAATTCTGTCATTTTTGACAACATGAATGAACCCAAAGGGCATTGCTCTAAGTAAAAATAAGCCAGAAAAGCCAAATGCCAAATGGCATCACTTATGCATGTGTGCATGTATGCACAGTACTGACTGACTTTGTGACCCTGTGGACTGTAGCCCACCAGGCTCCTCTGTCCATGGGATTCTTCCAGACAAGAATACTGGAGTATGTTGCCATTTGTTCCTCCAGGGAACCTTCCCTATCCAGGGATCAAACCCACATCTTCTGTGTCTCCTGCATTGGCAGGTGGGTTTTTTACAACTGACCACTTGAGAAGCCCTGGTATATCACTCATATGTGAAATAAATTTTTTTAAAAAGTTGAGCTCACAGAAACAGAGAGTAGAAAAGTGATTTCCAGGGGATTGGGCAGGGGTGACAGGTTAGCAAAAAGGTACAAACTCTCAGCTGTAAGGTGAATAAGGTCTACGGATCTAACATATAACATGGTGACTATAGTTGATAACATGGTACTATAAGCTGAAATTTACTGAGAGTAGAACCTAAATGTTCTTAATAAATAAATAAGTAAGTAAGTTGGTGCACATCCAGTTAACTTGATGGTGGAAATCCTTTTATAACATACTTGAATACAAAGTCATCACATTGTATATTGTAAGCATCTTACAATTTTGACAATTATACCCCTGGAGAAGGAAATCGCAACCTACTCCAGCATTCTTGCCTGGGAAATCAAATGGACACAGGAGCCTGGTGGTCTACAGTCCATGGGGTCACAAGTCGGACATGATTTAGCAACTAAACTACCACCAAATGTTAGAATAATCACTAGCTGGAGCCTGGGGCAAGTATACATAGGAAGATCAGTCCTGTGAGTAGGATACGGGTGAAGCAGGCACTGGTCCCGCAGGGGATGTACAGAGAGCAAGAGAAGACCCATCTTGAGTGTGCTGACCAATACCCACCAACTTTGACAAGATTATAATCCTCAAAAACTTTCTATTATCACTATATTTGAGTGGATCACACTAAAAAGAAAATCTGGAGTCTGCTCACAATAGCCAGGCTTGGAGCTCAGGTGTCAGATGATGTTTAATATGAACCAGCCAAAAAACATCCTACGAAAAGAGGTCCTTGGCAATGGTGGTGAGAGAGGGGCTTCTAAACTTCTAAAACCCTCCAGGCAAATGGGTCATTAATATCTGAAATGTTATAGATCAGCAATTAAGATGTAGGCTAAGCAGTTGAACTGCCTGCCTCAAATCCTTCTAAGCCTTAGTTTCCTCACTTATGAAAGGAGGTTAATGAAACTACTGACTTCACAGATTTCTGCGAGAATCAGAGAACTTAATTCATGTCAAGGCGTTCATTAGTTCACACTTCTTCCATAGGAAGTGGTAACTCCTTGTAGGAGCTGGGCAGAAACAATGGCAGCAGTAACAACAGAAGTGGCTTAATTTGGGCATTCACACTTAGGGGAACACAGATGCAGCATGAAAAAAATTTCAAGAGAAAGAAAAGGAAGAGATCATTTCATGTGATAGAGGTAGTTTCTCAACTAGCTAAATGGAAAATTTGTCATTTTTACCCTTCCACAGAGTAGATTGTACCAATCTACTATTCACTGTTTACATGGGTGATTTTGTATATTTTTTCATGTATCTATCACAAATCTGACAATTTCAATTTTCCCCCATCAGGGTCACTTTACATTAAACCAGGAGCATCCCAGGGCCACCACCTTCTACAATATACCCTTTCCTCTTGATTTAAACCTCAAGTCAGAAATGTGCAAAACTGCTAAGCTGGATAGTCTGGTGCTGACTGTAACTAAATATTAAATTTTAATTCTCATTCATTCCCATTATCTATTTATTAAAAAAAAAAAAACAAGACTAACAAACTAAGGTCTTCCTAGCATTCTTCTTTCTTCCACACATAATTGACTCAGGTTTCCCACAAAAAGAATACCACATGCAGAGTTCTGTTATTCTTAAACCTAAAAGGAAGAATGCTCAGTTTTTAAATCTATCCTGAACTAAATTTTTAGATTTGCTGGAAAGAAAAGCACAATTCCCTTTCCCAAAGCCAATATTTGAGTTGGTAGCCTGTAGCTTGCAAAGCACTCACCCACACTTCAAAGTTCTGCAAGCTGCTATCCTTAAGTGTTTCCTTAAATTGTAATCACCTGTGTTCTTAGTCTCCTCCTCATATCCCCTAGGAAACTTCTAAAGGAAAAAATTTTAATGAATTTAGTAAAACGGACACTTGCTTCCAAATGTACATCGTATCTTCCCACACATCTAAGACCAAATATTATCCAGGTTTTATATTTGATGAGATGAAGCTGGCATTTTGTCCAAACACTTTCCCATCTACACTCTACAGAAGAGAAATTGCCAAAATGTCAATTTCTTATATTAAACATTTTAAACTCTTCTGAAAGACTGACCAATGTATGCCCTATCTCCACACATATACACTGCTGCTGCTGCTGCTGAGTCACTTCACTCATGTCCAACTCTGTGCAACCCCATAGACGGCAGCCCACCAGGCTCCGCCATCCCTGGGATTCTCCAGGCAAAAACACTGGACAGGGTTGCTCTTCCTTCTCCAATGCAGGAAAGTGAAAAGTGAAAGTGAAGTCACTCAGTTGTGTCCAACTTTTCGAGACCCCATGGACTGCAGCCTACCAGGCTCCTCCATCCATGGGATTTTCCAGGCAAGAGTACTGGAGTGGGTTGCCATTGCCTCCTCTGACACATATACACTGCCGTGTATAAAATAGCCAGTGGGAAGCTGCAATGTAGCACAGGGAGCTCACCTCGGTATTCTGTGATAACCTAGAGGGATGGGATGGGGTGGGGGGGTGGAAGCAAGGGATGTCCAAGAGGGAGCTTCACTTCATTGTACAGCAGAAACTAACACAGCATGGTAAAGCATATTAGACTCCAGTTTTTTTTTAAAGTAGTAGAAACTAGTTCACATAAGGATCACTCTCCTCTACCCATTTTCCAAGTTTGGCATGACTCCCTCTATCCTGATCAGCTTCCTACTGCTATTGGCCAACAGGCACACATAACTAAAAATTTTAAGGACACTGCATAAATGAGTCAAAAAATCTGCGCTTAGTGTAGCAAACTGTTGTTGCAATTCAGTATGGCTTCTACTCCATTTCTCTAATTTGCTATTAAGAATCCATGAGAGTGAACTGTACTGTCACGGATTGAAATCTCGCACCACACACTGAAAATCTAAAGTCACAACCAACTGCACTAACAATTCCTCCACAAACCCAAAACCTTAAAGGTCAGATGTATTTTATTTTCTCCAACCTGATCTCCTAAAAATAAATCACAGATATATTTCCCTTCCTCAATTTAATTACCCTCTGGAGAAGGCAGGTTAGAGTTGGAGGGTGTCATTTAGCAGCTTCTGGGGACTTGGAACCGCTTTCATTTGCATTGCTTCTTTGTAACAAGAATTCAGACAGACTCTGACTTCTTTTCCCAGAAAAAGGTCACAGTCTATCATTAGGAGCATGAATGAGAAATGGTAACACAGATATTTTTAATGATATAAGTTAGAGGCATTGAAAACAAATAAGGTATTGACATTTAAAGTATTCATTTTTTAAAAAACAGAGGGCACTATGGTGTCATTAGCACGTTCCTCATTATTGGTTTTCATCCATTTACGGAATCTGTGGGTTGGAAGGGGCAGTAAAGGTCATGGTGTCCAACTACCACCTGATGCCTCGAAAATTTTCCTTCCTCTGTGGTCAGTCTGATCTGTCTTCTAATAAATTACTTTTATAGTCAGTGAAGATCCGAGTCATTACAATTTATATCCGATCTTCAATTTTATGCATTGGCTTTATCCTCTTTGTTTTATTTGAACTCTAGAAAACAGTACTTTCAAAATGTCATAATTTTCACTTTGAATTCCTTCAACTCCCTTCTCCACTGGACATCAATTTCTGGTTATTTTCTAAACATCTTTAACATAATATCTTGAAATGCAATTAAGTCAAACAAGCACGTGTTTTAAGAGAGCTGATTATAATATGCACTATTCAGGTTTTTCATTAACCAGTTTCAAGAATAAATACGTGTGATTTGTGCCCACAGAAAAGAATATCTCAGTAGCAGGTATATAAAATGTGAGTAACATTCTAATGGAAAATGACTACTGTGAAATTCATTGCAATGATGATTACAGATTCAGTTCATATTAAGTCATATCCTGAGTTCACTTTCCTTTCTTCTTCTATTATCTTTGATCATGTTTCCATTCTTTTTATGATTCTCCATTTATCTCCAGATAGAAGCAATTGATTAGCATGGTAAGTGATTTTAAACAGAAACCATGTTTGCCAAGGAATGAAATGGCAATAATTCTAGGGTTAGAGAGATTGATCTACACTTAAAAAGCACCTACATAATTCAGAGCCTCACAAACACTGACCATTTGTGCCTTAGTGCTAGCTCATCATCACCAGCATCCTCAGAAGCTGAGAGCATCTCAGGGTTTTCTTTGATTTGACAAAACTGATACACTTAGTAAAGAAAATAATATTTTATTATAATATTTTTACTAAGAAAATAAATAATCATTTTATTAGTAAAGAAAATAATAGTGGTATACATAGGTGATTATGCGGCAGTGAGCAGCTGTACCCACAGTGGGAACAAGAAGAGGAAGCTGACTCCACTGAGTTTGAAAGGATAAACCTGAGTCAGCAAAGATAAGTTGGGGGTGGGGGGAATCTCACTTATCTGGTAACTGTGGATCTCTCTTAGAGTTGGAAATAACATTTGATGTCATCTGATTCTTGAACTGTGGTGTTGCAGATGACTCTTGAGAGTCCCTTGGACTGCAAGGAGATCCAACCAGTCCATTCTGAAGGAGATCAGCCCTGGGATTTCTTTGGAAGGAATGATGCTAAAGCTGAAACTCCAGTACTTTGGCCACCTTATGCGAAAAGTTGCCTCATTGGAAAAAACTCTGATGCTGGGAGGGATTGGGGCAAGAGGAGAAGGGGACGACAGGGAATGAGATGGCTGGATGGCATCACTGACTCGATGGACGTGAGTCTGAGTGAACCCCGGGAGTTGGTGATGGACAGGGAGGCCTGGCGTGCTGCGATTCATGGGGTCGCAAAGAGTCGGACATGACTGAGCGACTGATCTGATCTGATTCAAGCAACCTCTTCATTTTGCAAAAGAGAAATTCAGCATTTTGGGAGACCCATTTCTCCATTATCTTTATAATTGTTCTAGAGACTGTTAAGAAGGCAAACATTACTTTGATTCTTACAAAGACAAGGCAAGCGTATAGGAAGTAACTTACTATACATAAGCCCCCACAAAAATATGTGATAAATGTGAATAGATATCTTATTATGTGTCTCACTCAACTAATTGTCCCAAGACAAAGGACATTCAGTTCAGTTCAGTCACTCAGTCATGTCCGACTCTTTGCGACCCCATGAATCCCAGCACGCCAGGCCTCCCTGTCCATCACCAACTCCCAGGGTTCACTCAGACTCACGTCCATCGAGTCAGTGATGCCTTCCAGCCATCTCATCCTCCGTCGTCCCCTTCTCCTCCTGCCCCCAATCCCTCCCAGCATCAGAGTCTTTTCCAATGAGTCAACTCTTCACATAAGGTGGCCAAAGTACTGGAGTTTCAGCTTTAGCATCATTCCTTCCAAAGAAATCCCAGGGCTGATCTCCTTCAGAATGGACTGGTTGGATCTCCTTGCAGTCCAAGGAACTCTCAAAAGTCTTCCCCAACACCACAGTTCAAAAGCATCAATTCGTCAGTGCTCAGTTTTCTTCACAGTCCAACTCTCGCATCCATACATGACCACTGGAAAAACCATAGCCTTGACTAGACGGACCTTTGTTGGCAAAGTAATGTCTCTGCTTTTGAATATACTATCTAGGTTGGTCATAACTTTCCTTCCAAGGAGTAAGCTTCTTTTAATTTCATGGCTGCAGACACCATCTGCAGTGATTTTGGAGCCCAAAAAAATAAAGTCTGACACTGTTTCCACTGTTTCCCCATCTATTTCCCATGAAGTGATGGGACCAGAGGCCATGATCTTCGTTTTCTGAGTGTTGAGCTTGAAGGCAACTTTTTCACTCTCCACTTTCAGTTCATCAAGAGGCTTTTGAGTTCCTCTTCACTTTCTGCCATAAGGGTGGTGTCATCTGCATATCTGAGCTTATTGATATTTCTCCTGGCAATCTTGATTCCAGCTTGTGCTTCCTCCAGCCCAGCGTTTCTCATCATGTACTCTGCATATAAGTTAAATAAGCAGGGTGACAATATACAGCCTTGACGTACTCCTTTTCCTATTTGGAACCAGTCTGTTGTTCCATGTCCAGTTCTAACTGTTGCTTCCTGACCTACATACAGATTTCTCAAGAGGCAAGTCAGGTGGTCTGGTATTCCCATCTCTTGAAGAATTTCCCACAGTTTATTGTGATCCACACACTCAAAGGCTTTGGCAGAGTCAATAAAGCAGAAATAGATGTTTTTCTGGAACTCTCTTGTTTTTTCCATGATCCAGCAGATGTCGGCAATTTGATCTCTGGTTCCTCTGCCTTTTCTAAAACCAGTGACTGTGGCTCAGATCATGAAATCCTTATTACCAAACTCAGACTTAAATTGAAGAAAGTAGGGAAAACCACTAGACCATTCAGGTATGACCTAAATCAAATCCCTTATGATTATACAGTGGAAGTGAGAAATAGATTTTAGGGCCTAGATCTGATAGAGTGCCTGATGAACTATGGAATGAGGTTCGTGACATTGTACAGGAGACAGGGATCAAGACTATCTCCATGGAAAAGAAATGCAAAAAAAGCAAAATGGCTGTCTGGGGAGGCCTTACAAATAGCTGTGAAAAGAAGAGAAGCAAAAAGCAAAGGAGAAAAGGAAAGATATACGTATCTGAATGCAGAGTTCCAAAGAATAGCAAGAAGAGATAAGAAAGCCTTCTTCAGCAATCAATGCAAAGAAATAGAGGAAAACAACAGAATGGGAAGGACTAGAGATATCTTCAAGAAAATTAGAGATACCAAGGGAACATTTCATGCAAAGATGGGCTCGATAAAGGGCAGAAATGGTATGGACCTAACAGAAGCAGAAGATATTAAGAAGAGGTGGCAAGAATACACAGAAGAACTGTACAAAAAAGATCTTCATGACCCAGATAATCACGATGATGTGATCACTGACCTAGAGCCAGACATCCTGGAATGTGAAGTCAAGTGGGCCTTAGAAAGCATCACTATGAACAAAGCTAGTGGAGGTGATGCAATTCCAGTTGAGCTATTTCAAATCCTGAAAGATGATGCCATGAAAGTGCTGCACTCAATATGCCAGCAAATTTGGAAAACTCAGCAGTGGCCATAGGACAAAGGACATTACTACTATGCAAAAAAAAAAAAGAAAAAAAATGGAGCACTGAGCTGAGAATTGAGAACCCTGACACTAATAGTTCTGTGACTTTGAAAAGGCTCTTATGTTTCCTCACTTAAAAAATCAGTCGGTGACATGAAACACCCTAAAATTCTTGGGCCATGTTGTCAGTCATCCCAGTTCACAATATTGTAACCAAAATATCTGAAATATAAAGATTCTAGAGTCACTCCAAAATCATCTGAGATTAAATGTCCCCTTTCATTAAGTTTTTGATTCCTAAAATTTTAAATTCCCTGCTTCTTCTTTATCCAGACTTATGTATTTTTTCCCCAAAATCCCCTAAATTGCCTGAGCCATGATTAAGCATTTAGAAGATTCTCAACAAACTTAAACCGTAATGAAAAAGCACTCAGAACATTCTTGTAGCTACAGAACTTAAAAGCACTGAAACTGCAATATTTACAATACTTGAAACTTAAAGTCATAACAATTCACCGTCAGAGGGAAGTAAAACAACCCAAATGTGAAGGAAAATGGTTAAATATTAATATGGTGAGGTTTAAATTACAGGTCTGAAAATTCTCCTGAGAAATTCTTCTTCTCAATTTATAGGAAAGTTATCCATGTTAATACAGATTATCTCTATCAAACCCTAATTTCATACATTCTTTCTTCAATATATTTTTTAACTACCTCCTTTTCCTATTTACTGCTATTGTTGTTTAGTTGCTACGTCATGTCTGACTCTTTTGTGATCCCATGGACTGTAGGCTCCTCTGTCCATGGAACTTCCCACGCAAGAATACTGAAGTGGGTAGTCATTTCCTTCTCCAATTATTCACTAAATATCTGCTAAATTCCTATGTTTAAAACTCAGTGGCAAAACAAAACAGAAAATGTCAACAGTGTTATTTGTTTGTTTTGTTGTTTATTTATTAAATTGGATGGGTGGACAGGTGGGAAGAAATTTGGGGTTGTTTGCACCTATGCTGCTGCTAAGTCGCTTCAGTCATGTCCGACTCTGTGCAACCCCTTAGACGGCAGCCCACCAGGCTCCCCTGTCCCTGAGATTCTCCAGGCAAGAACACTGGAGTGGGTTGCCATTTCCTTCTCTGATGCATGAAAGTGAAAAGTGAAAGTGAAGTTGCTCAGTCATGTCCGACTCTTTGCGACTCCATGGACTGCAGCCTACCAGGCTTCTCCGTCCATGGGATTTTCCAGGCAAGAGTACTGGAGTGGGGTGCCATCGCCTTCAGAATCATTTTTCTCTTATAGAGGTCTCAAGATAAAAGAAAAGGTATCATCTGATGAGATCTTTAATTCCTCCTTGCACGTCAGCATTTAATTAATGCCCAGTTCTTTAATATGTTTAATGTGTTCTCAATCAATTCAGTTTTCAATACAGTGATTGATATTGACTTACAGTACTAGTGTTTTCTATATTTGTTTCACTAGTTTGTAAGACCTTGTTTTCCTTGGAATATCTTTGTGATTGTGTCCCACAAAACTCAATACTCATGGACTGTAATGAAATTATTCTATAAATTTATTTTACATTCATGTCATCCCTGAAAACAATTTCATTCAAGTCTATGGGATGTTTAATGTTTTAATCCCTGAAAACTTTAATAGTAGAGAGATGTCCATATATTGACTCACTACTCGAATAAGCATGATGCATTAGAACTGATATTACTATAGTATACATTGATTGCATTTATTTTATTTAGTTCCATTCACATAGTTCTCACCATTCATCACCCATAAAAATGAATGTCTCTTTCAACTTTCTTTTTAATTCTTTCTGCTTTAGAAATCTCTGCTCCCTCCACTCTTCCACATTTTCCCAAATGGGACCTATGATAAAACACATTTTCACCTATTTCACTAGTTCCATTCACTTACATTTATCTCCAGTGTATTTCAATATCCCTAAGTGTTATGTTAAACCAGAATGGTAAAAGTGATACGCAACTAACTCCCTGTCCTTCAAGCATATACAAAGTTCTTGAAGAGGCATGGCCATACCTTAATGAGATAATTACTGAACTTAAAAAGTCATAAATGAAAACCTTTTAAAGGAATGTGACAAGATAGTGATGTAAATTTAAGAACTTACCCCCTCCCAGGGACCTAGCAAATCTCCAGATGCTTATGGAACAATTTCCTCTGAAAGGAAATCAAGAAACACAGGATGTGACATCTACACACTGGGGGAAGGAGACAACAACCCACACCAAATGGTCGGAGAAGCTGAGACACAACTTTGCCATCAACCTCACCACCAGCTCAGCAACCCACAATGGGGAGGGAACTCCCCACTCACAGCTGCCCTCTGAGGAGCAGAGGGCTTGGGCCCCACCCCTGGTACCCCAACTTTTATGTCCTGCTCTCTCTGCTTCCGCTTTTCCCAGTTTAGATTTGAATCGTGCACCACTGTCTTCCATTCTCATCACAGGTGACAGGATTCAGGACAAGCTACCCCAAAATATGACACATTGGCATACTGAAGGTTTAGAGTTGAAAGAATCTGAGAAATAACAGATGCAGAAAGATTCTCTGATCCCCCAAGACAGGTCACAAGATTCTCAAGTGAGAAGTGTCCTCCCTACTCCTGGGGGAAAGGAGTGCCCTTACCTTCAAAGACAGAGGGACCCCCAAAAGCTATCACAATGAACAGGCCTCACTGTCTCCCCCATTCACTGCATTTGGCTTGTACTCTTTCTCAGCCCATCACATGTTCCCACAACTCCTCATCAAAGCTCACACAAAAACAGGCTTAAGCACCTCTTTGGTTCCTCATGAAGGTTCCTAGGTCACATGAAACTTATATTGAGTCCGTGTGTATGCTTTTCTCTTGTTAATCAGGGGCTTCAGCCAAGAATTCAGAGGGTAAAGAAAAAATATTTCCTCACATACACACAGAATCCCCATGGACAGAGGAGTCTGGTAGGCTGCAGTCCATGGAACTGCAAGAGTGGGACGACTTAGCGACTAAACCACCACCACCACATACACACAGGTATTCTCCAACTTCTGTCCTTCCCCAGAAACTTGAGCACCTGGATATCAGCCTCTTCACTCCATCCACTCCCTCATCACTTCCCCTTAACAGACATCACATTTTCTTACCTGGATTTATTCAAATCCTCTCCTAATTTTCTCCACTGAATCCTTTCTTCTCCAAAGTACCTGGCTCGGGGCCATGAACTTGAGGCACCCAGGAAGCACAGATGCTAAGGAGCAAAGCAGCACCAGGCTCACAGACAGGCTCCAACAGTCTGACCTGGCTGACCTCTATCAATCATCTCTGCTGCCATGAACACAAGTCCCTGCACCAGTGAGAACTCTCTGGTTGAATATCTGTTCCTTCTTCTCCCTTCCTGTCCCCCTTTCCCTGGGACTTCCAGCGAACTTAGCAAACAAGAGACAAATCCCAGCATCACTAGACATAGTACTGACGCACATGTGTGTGTGCTAAGTCATTCAGTTGTGTCTGACTCTTTGCAACCCCATGGACTGTAGCCCACCAGGCTCCTCTGTCCATGGGATTCTCCAGACAGGAATACTGAACGGGTAGCCATGCCTTCCTCCAAAGGATCTTCCCAACCCAGGGATCAAACCTGAGTCTTTTACATCTCCTGCATTAGCAGGCAGTAGGGCCGGGAGGAGCTACCCCCATGCCCCCACGCCCGAGGCCAGGGGCAGCAACGAGAGGAGTTACCTGGCTGCGTGGGCGCAGGAGGGCCTAGAGGAGCTATCCCACATGGAAGATCAGGAAGGGCGGCGGTGAGGAGATACCCCTCGTCCAAGGTAAGGAGCAATGGCTGTGCTTTGCTGGAGCAGCCGTGAAGAGATACCCCACGCCCAAGGTAAGAGAAACCCAAGTAAGATGGTAGGTGTTGCAAGAGGGCATCAGAGGGCAAACACACTGAAACCATACTCACAGAAAACTAGTCAATCTAATCACACTAGGACCACAGCCTTGTCTAACTCGATGAAACTAAGCCATGCCCGTGGGGCAACCCAAGATGGGCGGGTCATGGTGGAGAGATCTGACAGAATGTGGTCCACTGGAGAAGGGAATGGCAAACCACTTCAGTATTCTTGCCTTGAGAACACCAGGAACAGTATGAAAAGGCAAAATTATAGGATACTGAAAGAGAAACTCCCCAGGTCAATAGGTGCCCAATATGCTACTGGAGATCAGTGGAGAAATAACACTAGAAAGAATGAAGGGATGGAGCCAAAGCAAAAAGAATTCCCAGCTGTGGATGTGACTGGTAATAGAAGCAAGGTCTGATGCTGTAAAGAGCAATATTGCATAGGAACCTGGAATGTCAGGTCCATGAATCAAGGCAAATTGGAAGTGGTCAAACAAGAGATGGCAAGAGTGAATGTCGACATTCTAGGAATCAGCGAACTGAAATGGACTGGAATGGGTGAATTTAACTCAGATGACCATTATATCTACTACTGCAGGCAGGAATCCCTCAGAAGAAATGGAGTGGCCATCATGGTCAACAAAAGAGTCTGAAATGCAGTACTTAGATGCAATCTCAAAAACGACAGAATGATCTCTATTTGTCTCCAAGGCAAACCATTCAATATCACAGTAATCCAAGTCTATGCCCCAACCAGTTAACACTGAAGAAGCTGAAGTTGAACGGTTCTATGAAGACCTACAAGACCTTTTAGAACTAACACCCAAAAAAGATGTCCTTTTCATTATAGGGGACTGGAATGCAAAAGTAGGAAGTCAAGAAACACCTGGAGTAACAGGCAAATTTGGCCTTGGAATACGGAATGAAGCAGGGCAAAGACTAATAGAGTTTTGCCAAGAAAATGCACTGGTCATAACAAATGCCCTCTTCCAACAACACAAGAGAAGACTCTATACATGGACATCACCAGATGGTCAACACTGAAATCAGAATGATAATATTCTTTGCAGCCAAAGATGGAGAAGCTCTATACAGTCAGCAAAAACAAGACCAGGAGCTGACTGTGGCTCAGACCATGAACTCTTTATTGCCAAATTCAGACTTAAATTGAAGAAAGTAGGGAAAACCACTAGACCATTCAGGTAAGACCTAAATCAAGTCCCTTATGATTATACAGTGGAAGTGAGAAATAGATTTAAGGGCCTAGATCTGATAGATAGAGTGCCTGATGAACTATGGACTGAGGTTCGTGACATTGTACAGGAGACAGGGATCAAGACCATTCCCATAGAAAAGAAATGCAAAAAAGCAAAATGGCTGTCTGGGGAGGCCTTACAAATAACTGTGAAAAGAAGAGAAGCAAAAAGCAAAGGAGAAAAGGAAATATATAAACATCTGAATGCAGGGTTCCAAAGAATAGCAAGAAGAGATAAGAAAGCCTTCTTCAGCAATCAATGCAAAGAAATAGAGGAAAACAACAGAATGAGAAAGGCTAGGGGTCTCTTCAAGAAAATCAGAGATACCAAAGGAACATTTCATGCAAAGATGAGCTCGATAAAGGACAGAAATGGTATGGACCTAACAGAAGCAGAAGATATTAAGAAGAGATGGCAAGAACACACAGAACTGTACAAAAAAGATCTTCACGACCCAGATAATCACAATGATGTGATCACTGACCTAGAGCCAGACATCCTGGAATGTGAAGTCAAGTGGGCCTTAGAAAGCATCACTACGAACAAAGCTAGTGGAGGTGATGGAAATCCAGTTGAGCTATTCCAAATCCTGAAAGATGATGCTGTGAAAGTGCTGCACTCAATATGCCAGCAAATTTGGCAAACTCAGCAGTGGCCACAGGACTGGAAAAGGTCAGTTTTCATTCCAATCCCAAAGAAAGGCAATGCCAAAGAATGCTCAAACTACCGCACAATTGCACTCATCTCACACGCTAGTAAAGTAATGCTCAAAATTCTCCAAGCCAGGCTTCAGCAATATGTGAACCGTGAACTTCCTGATGTTCAAGCTGGTTTTAGAAAAGGCAGAAGAACCAGAGATCAAATTTCCAACATCTGCTGGATCATAGAAAAAGCAAGAGAGTTCCAGAAAAACATCTATTTCTGCTTTATTGACTGTGCCAAGGCCTTTGACTGTGTGGATCACAATAAACTGTGGAAAATTCTGAAAGAGGTGGGAATACCAGACCACCTGATCTGCCTCTTGAGAAATTTGTATGCAGGTCAGGAAGCAACAGTTAGAACTGGACATGGAACAACAGATTGGTTCCAAATAGGAAAAGGAGTTCATCAAGGCTGTATATTGTCACCCTGTTTATTTAACGTATATGCAGAGTACATCATGAGAAACGCTGGACTGGAAGAAACACAAGCTGGAATCAAGATTGCCGGGAGAAATATCAATAACCTCAGATATGCAGATGACACCACCCTTATGGCAGAAAGTGAAGAGGAACTCAAAAGCCTCTTGATGAAAGTGAAAGAGGAGAGTGAAAAAGTTGCCTTCAAGCTCAACATTCAGAAAACGAAGATCATGGCATCCGGTCCCACCACTTCATGGGAAATAGATGGGGAAACAGTGGAAACAGTGTCAGACTTTATTTTTCTGGGCTCCAAAATCACTACAGATGGTGACTGCAGCCATGAAATTAAAAGAAGCTTACTCCTTGGAAGGAAAGTTATGACCAACCTAGATAGCATATTCAAAAGCAGAGACATTACTTTGCCAACAAAGGTCCGTCTAGTCAAGGCTATGGTTTTTCCTGTGGTCATGTATGGATGTGAGAGTTGGACTGTGAAGAAGGCTGAGCACTGAAGAATTGATGCTTTTGAACTGTGGTGTTGGAGAAGACTCTTGAGAGTCCCTTGGACTGCAAGGAGATCCAACCAGTCCATTCTGAAGGAGATCAGCCCTGGGATTCCTTTGGAAGGAATGATGCTAAAGCTGAAACTCCAATACTTTGGCCACCTCATGCGAAGAGTTGACTCATTGGAAAAGACTCTTATGCTGGGAAGGATTGGGGGCAGGAGGAGAAGGGGACACCAGAGGATGAGATGGCTGGATGGCATCACTGACTCGATGGACATGAGTCTGAGTGAACTCCGGGAGTTGGTGATGGACAGGGAGGCCTGGCGTGCTGCGATTTATGGGGTCACAAAGAGTCGGACACGACTGAGTGACTAATCTGATCTGATCTTTACCACTAGTGCCACATGGGAAGCCCACTGAATCACAGGTATAAGCTTTGTGGCTTCACTTTCTTTGTGTCTTCAGAAAGCTTTACACTCAGTCCCTACATGCGCTGGACTGTAATATTTGCTCATCTTTTCATCCCTCCATACCCTCTTCATGGTTCATGGTTGGGTACACCATGGCAAAGGCTTCAATGCCCTGGTGCAGTGGGGCTTGGCCATGTGTTTGCTTTCACTGAGAGAATGTGAGTGAAAGTCAACTCTCAGCTACAAGCATCACACGTTTCTGTTTTTCCCTTTGAATTTCTGGCAGCCTCCACAAGAAGCACAAGCCTCAGGTAGCCACTAACCTCAGAACGAAAGACCTTTGGAGCCGACCTGAACTCAGTGCACAACCGGAGACAGAACCACACTAGCTGATGTGCAGAGCAATGACCCAGAAACTAATCAATGTTATTTTAAGCCAATGAGATTTAGGGTTTGGTTGTCAGGCTGCTTTTCCTTCTATAAAAAGCAGACTGATACATCATGCTTGAGGTATGTTCACTCTGGCTTTTAAACCATTGGGCCTTAGCCAGTGGCATACAGTATAAGGGCTGACTCCTATTTTGAAGGCATATGTGTTCAGTCTAATAAAGATTTTAGAAATATCTCAAAAAGGAGAGGCCCATATTTTACAGTTCACTGGAGTTTTATGAAGGTTTGGATTGGTTATTGTTGCTGCTACTGACCAGGGTCCATACTGATCATTCTCTGCTATTAATCTACGTGGCTCAGGTCCTACCTGCCATCTTTCTTTTCCTGGATGCATTTAGTCATAGTCATGATTATAGCCTATTTTATGTGGATGCTCAGCTCAAATGGTACCCATAAACTTCAGATTCATTATATGTTCACTGTTCAAGTAAAGCTTTTTAAGATTTGTGAAGAGCCATAACGAATATGATTAGCATTAAAAATACATGCTATACAGTGAGGAATTGAATATGGAAAAATACCCACATTTTCAGACAAAGAAGGTATAAAATTGACTGAAAGCATTTTTGAGGTTAAAAAAATGCTTAAGGTCCTAATCCCTGACGTCATTAAAATGATGCTTTTTTTTCTTTCATATTTTTATTCCAAATATAGGTTCAGATTCCACATAAAATTAGGACTCAGGTAGCTTGGGAATTAAGAAACAGATGGGGAACTCAGAATCCAAAATTGGAATCCTTATTCAGCCTCTGATTTACTGTATGATACCTAAAATTTTGCTCTTTCATCTCTACAATGAGTTGATTTGGCAAAACATTCCAGTCAGCAATGTTTAAGCTATTTTGGAGTCAGCCTATTCAGGGTGTCTTTAGATACCTCAGAGGTAGTTGAAAAATTCTCAAAATATTGAAAAACAAATCTATCTTTAGTTCAGTTTAATTTATGATTTAAGCATTAAAACATGGAAATTTTTGAATGGTTGATTCTATGTGATACAGTTAATCTTAGCAGGGGCTTCCTTGGTGGCTCAGACGGTAAACAATCTGCCCACAATGCAGGAGACCCAGGCTCAATCCCTGGGTTAGGAAAATTCCCTGGAGAAGGAAATGGCTATGCACTCCAGTATTCTTACCTGGAGAATCCCTTGGACAGAGGAGCCTGGCGGGCTACAGTCCATGGGGTCACAAAGAGTTGGACACGACTGAGCACACACACAGAGAAACAACCCAAATTTTAGAAACAGTCGTGGATTTCTTTCTAATTTGAAGCTGAATAACATTTGGAAGCTACTCAACCTTTTCAAGCCTTGGTTTCTTCATCTGGGAAACATAATAACAAAAGCCCCTGAGGACTTGATGAAAGCAGCAGAATCATACAAAACATTGTATAATATAAAAGTACCAGGTCAGGCACAGTTACAGCCCAACAAATGAAAACTAGGTTTATTCATAGAGGATTGAAATCACAGAACAACAAGGCATCCAAAACTTGAAGCTCAGGTGTTGTGAGAAATGGACTGCTCAGAGAGGTGAATAAATAAGATTTAGGTGGCTTCTGGGATTGATTGTATGAGTATAGTGATTGAGTTCATATTTGTGGCAGTTGAGGAATAGAAGAGCAGATAGAGGGCTCTGCTTGAAACACCTCCTTAAGGAATCAAGAAAGACAAAATAAAACACCCAGGGTCTCCAATTCCAAATGCGCTATAAACACTAATGTCATCACAAACCAAAGTTACCAGGATGGTCTGACAGTCCAACAGCCTTATTCAACCACATGCTTCAAGCCCCATTCCACCTAATTCTCATCACCAAACTTGAAGAACAGTCATCCTTCTCATAAATACCAGTAATCTTAACCTTCAACATTGAACACCTGCTCTGTACCAGGTACCATGCTACCCACCTGACAAATTTTAGGTCTCTCAACCAAGCTAGAATTGAAGGGATGCTAGAATTCCAGCTTTAAAGATGAAGAAATGGGCTATCAGAAAGGTGGCACATGGCAAAGGAACAGAGCAGGGATCAAAACCCAAGTTAATCTGACTCCACAATTCATGTTAGTTCTAAAGACTATGACATGAGTGGTACAGTCACAGCGTGCTAAAGCTTGGGGTTGGAAGGAAGCTGAGACCTCATCTAATCCATGCTGCCTTCTATAGATGAGGAAACTAAATTCCAGATCAGAACACCCAAGTGACTTATCCACGTTCACAAAATAGGAAGGGGCAAAACCAAGGTTATAATCTTCTCCACATGATCGTTCTGCCTCCTTCAGTAAAATTCTACCATAAAGGCATACATTAGCAAGCCAAAACACACTGTTTCCCAGGCCTCAAGCCTGCCTGCCTCTCTCCCTCTGCGTGTGTCTCTCTCACACACAAATACACACACACACACACACACACACACACTGGGAAAAACTGAACTCTGCTACTGCCAAGTTTATGCCGCTGAAACTTTGTGCATAAACTCAAAACTCAGCTATAAAATTTCTCATATGGTACCTCGATGAGTATTTTTTGGAGAAAAAAAAAACTGCATTTATTTATTCAGTGTATTTTTTGGAGGAAAAAAAACTGCATTTATTTATTCAGTGGACTGTGATGAAATGTCAGACAGTTGGCACAATTTTTTATAAGCTCCTTGGAAGAGGTGAGGATGAGCTTAAAGAGGTGCAAAGAGTCAGGGTAGAGTCTCATCTTGAATGCATGCTATTATAAGGAGGCTGTGCTCTGAGGGGGGCGGGCGGGGCAGGCACACTGTTGAAGAACCAGCCTCCACCAGCTTTTCTTTATCACGCAGGAAGTCAGTTCTTAGCGGCTTCACCAAGTGTCACGATCCTGGTGACTGAATGGGAACAGGCTTGCAGACAAGCTTTTTGACATCAGCCTGATGGTTTCAGTTTGCCAATGTGATTCTGGGGTTGTGCTCTTGTGCACAGGGCCATCATGAAGGCTTTTTTTTTGGTGGGGGAGTTGTTGTACTGCTCTGGGTACATTGTTCTGCAAATAACAGTCAAAGTTGAAAGCCTTGTCTCTGGGCTAGCCCATAACAAAATACATTTTGAAGACTGAGTGTGACTCCATAAGCCTTCACTGCTGACATCCATGAAGGCTGTGCTCCATCCTCCTACTATCTCCAATTCAACTTTTTCTGGAACTTTCCACATGCTCACTCCATCACATTTTGTTTCATTTCATTTTAGGTTCTAGTTGCTATGGATTGAATGTTTGTGTCGCAGCTCCCAAGATCATATGTTAAAGCCCTAATTTCTAGTGCCTTGGTATTTGGAGGCAGGGCAATGCAGGAGAGGCAGGAGATGCAGATTTGATCCCTGGGTGGGGAAGGTCTCCTGGAGCAGGAAATGGCAATCCACTCCAGTATTCTTGTTTGGAAAATCCCATGGACAGAGGAGCCTGGTGGGCTACAGTCCACAGGGTCACAAAGAGTCAGACACGACTGAGAGACTGAATAGCAACAATCATAACAAGAAAAGTAGAGCAAGCTTTCAGCTTTTTTGCAAAATGTTTCAAAAGGCATTTTCCCCATCAGGATGAGCACATCACCATGAATCCTAGACTAAGACCCAGACATCGAGTGAACTGAAACAAAGGCAACATGAAAAATTGGTTCCCATAGTAAAGGCTAGACGCACCTTCAAACGAATTTGTTGTGAATAATACATCAAGTACCTAAGAACTCACATCTTAAGCTTTTTTTTTTAATACATTGTAAAGTGCAAAGCATCAAGAAGAGCAGTGATGTTCCCTGACATTTGAGGAAGCTAACTATCAAAAAAAAAGAAGTTTCCAATTTTTTGGACAAGTACAGAAGAGAATTCCTGAGCTACTGGTTGAGCATCACAAGGACTTTCTTGCTTTCAAATGTCTGAAGTTCAAAGACATATGCCAGTGCCAGGAGTACCATGGCTGAGACAGCCCCCACAGAAGTGCCTCTGAGAGAATTCTGCCAAGAAATAAGTCTGTGAAGGAGGAACAAAAGCACAGTTAATTGATGGGCTACAAGCCCTGACATCCACCCCAATGGCCTCAATCACCCATCTGAACAATGGTAAAGACATGGCAATATTGTAACTGGATATTTAGAAAGAGCTGCTTGTTGCTTGAAAGAAGGTATTCACTGGTCTAAAAACAGCTCTGAAGAAAAGAGTCAAAAGCATTTACAGATTCTTTTTATTTATGTATTTATTTTTAATTGGAGGATAACTGCTTTACAATATCGTGTTGGTTTCTACCATACACCAACATGAATCAGCCACAGGTATACATATGTCCCTCCCTCTTGAACCTCCCTCCTACCTCCCACTATTTACAGATTCTAAATTGGAAATTGGTAGCTCAGAATACAAAAAGCTGAAAGGACTTTAGCTTACGATTTGACACAGATTTATAAAGTTCCATAAAATAGTCTGGGTTTACAGGAACATATACTCTTAAGGAAATATGCAATATCAAATGAAATCATTTTTAACATTATAAGAAGTAGACAGCATGCAGCAAAGATGCAGTCATGCTGTGATGTCCTAAAGGGATGAGATGGTGGGGCAGGGGGAGGGAGGCTCAAGAGAGATGGGATTATGTATACTTAGAGCAGATCCACTTGGTTGTATGGCAGAAACACAACATTGTAAACAAATTATACTTCAATAGTCAAAAAAATACTTTAAAAAGATGCAGTCATGAGCAAGAGACCCTTTCTAAGGTCCCTGCAAATGATGCATATCTTACTAAAGCTTTTCTCAGAAGCTCCTTTGCTCATCAGTATCCCCACATGACAAAGTGCTCCTTGTCTGCGCTTGGTCTCCTGCCTCTTATTGGGGCTTCCCAGGTGGCACTAGTCGTAAAGAACCCACCTGCCAATGTAGGATACACAAGAGGTGTGGATTCGATCCCTGGGTTAGGAATATCCCCTGGAGAAAGGCATGGCAATCCATTCCAGTATTCTTTCCTGGAGAATCCCATGTCTCTTATTAGAGTTGCCCGATGCTTTTGAACTGTGGTGTTGGAGAAGACTCTTGAGAGTCCCTTGGACTGCAAGGAGATCCAACCAGTCCATTCTAAAGGAGATCAGCCCTGGGTGTTTTTTGGAAGGACTGATGCTAAAGCTGAAACTCCAATACTTTGGCCACCTCATGCGAAGAGTTGACTCATTGGAAAAGACTCTGATGCTGGGAGGGATTGGGGGCAGGAGGAGAAGGGAATGACAGAGGATGAGATGGCTGGATGGCATCACCAACTCGATGGACGTGGGTTTGAGTGAACTCAAGGAGTTGGTGATGGACAGGGAGGCCTGGCGTGCTGCGATTCATGGGGTCGCAAAGAGTCGGACATGACTGAGTGACTGAACTGAACCGAACTGAACTGAAGGGTAAAACCAGACTATGAATTTCTTGAGTGAAGAAACTGTGTCTTAAACATGTCTCTATCCCCAGTACTAAATAATACTCCTGACCCATAATATATGGTCAATTAATACTTGCTAAACTTTAAAAATGGCTCTCCAATAGAAAAGTCTGGGGAAAACATCAATAGATCCTCCAATTTTCTTCTCATACTATCAAACATAATCACAGGTTGAGTCCATAGAGCTCATGGAATGGGTAATGCCTTGAAAGGTGCCAAGATCCCTTTTTAGATACCTATAATTTATTCCCATGAATAAATGCTACAAAACATCTCTATGTCATTGACTTCAAGTGACTAATTAGAGGGAATTGCTCATGAGGTCATCTGTGTAGTGTGATTCCCAGAAATACAGTTCTATCACCTTCTAGCTTTGTAACATTAAATGCCTGGAGAGAATTAGCACAGACAATGATTCAGAGGCTCCATCAAAATAAAACCCTGCAAGAAAGGTGGTTTCCCAGGGCCTCTATCAAACCATAGCTCATAGATGCCCACACCAGCCTCCTGCATCCTCAGGAAAAGGCCCTTCCAATTGTTTACATTCAGAATATAGTGGAAATGAAAGGCAGTCAAAGTGATGGAAAAAAGATTACATGTCTAATTAGTGAGTTGGCAAAGCTTTCTCTCATTTCTTCTCATCATCATGGTTGGATATAATAACTCCCAATAGTCCTCTAGCACTGGAAATCTAGCAAATGCTCTAATTTATACCCTTTCACTTGACCTTCACAACAATCTCGAACATTACATAGGGGAGCATTATTTCCATTTCCAAATGAAAAACAAGACACCAGGAGCAGGAGAGGAATTAACCCAACAGCAGACTCTGATTGCACAGCCAAGGGCCCTTCCACCACCTAACTCTGATGCTGAAGTTGCTCTCTTGACATCTCACCTCCTTCAGCCCAGTTGCCTAGCCAAGCCACTCATTATTAAAAGGATGAACGTAGCACCCATATATAGTCTCTAGAATGGGAAAAAACAACAAATAGAGATGTACTGAGGAATTAAGAAAGTCACAGCTAACATAGAAATAAAAATAACTCTAAGAAAGCTCAGCAAGCTCTCTAATAATAGTCACCAAATTGACATCAACAAAAGAAATGAATATAATTCAATTCCTTGGCCACCACCATGACTAGACCAGAGAGAAACAAGGATATTCTCCAACAACGTCCTCTTTCTTCCTCCTTAGAAGCTATCCTGAGTACCCTGTAACCTAGACATCACCATGGAATCAAGATCCCAGTTCCCTCTCAAGCATGCTCCATCCTCCCCCGCCACTCCTCTCTCAAACAGGCAAGTTTACAGTGTTTTCCAGCTACACAGTCCCAGTTAAAGAAGTAAAGTCTCTGAGATGGTCTTCAGACAGTCTAAGAGGATGGAGCCCAAGAAGAAAATATGGCCACAATTCACCATCGTGACTGAGGGCCAACAGAAGCGCATTCAGTGTGGGTTATGGATTCGCAATTAGGAGGCTGCAGTTTGCCATTAGAAAGCTGCTCGTCACCCACCATGCTTAGAAAATGAAGTCTTAAGGATTTATTTTATTTCTAAAGATTATCTAATCTTAGGTCGTCCCAAGTGGTGCAAGCAGTAAAGAACCCACCTGCCAACGCAGGAGGTGTAAGAGATGCAGGTTTGATCCCTGGGTTGGGAAGATCCCCTAGAGAAGGAAATGGCAACCCACCCTAGTATTCCTGCCTGGAGAATCCCATGGACAGAGGAGCCTGGCAGGCTAGAGTCCATGGGGTTGCAAAAGAGTTGGACATGACTCAATTGACTTAGCACAGCACAACACATCTAAACTTTGACAAACTGAAAGATAACATACATAGGACTGAGCCCACCTACACAATTTTTCTCATATAACTGTTAATAATTCAAGATTTCATATGCCTGGTTTCATTGGATTCACACTTAGAGTAGCATTAAGGTGTGATCTTTTCCTTCCATTCAAATGATATGTGCACAAGACTTTAACAGCAAATAATAAAAAAAGACTACAGCAAATTTTGTCTCTTGTACCACCTCCACTCTGCCTTCCAGCTTGTCTCCTCAGATTCACAACTTCTCAGACTCAACTATCTTTAACTATTGCTGAACATAAAGGGGATACTGTGTAAGACATGCCCCCGTCTTTCTTCCAAGTTTACTTTTTTCTTTGGCATCTTCTGACTTTGGTTCCTGTTCTCACATGGGGTCCAGACCTCCTCCTCAGAGTAAGTTGTTGAATCCTTTTCTCTTTATCCCAAATATGGATAAAAGCCCTTCGTTTATTTTCTCCTCCTCTCAGTTATAACAAGTTGTTATTACCTAATGACTCTTCATTAACAAAGTGAAGAGAGACCAAAGGAGAAACAAGCAAGTAAAATACAAACAGCACAAAGAGAAAAATTTGCTGTTCCCAGTCTTTGGGGAAGTGATTTTTATGAAAGAACAATTGTTTCTTAAGCAGCCTCTAAGATCAGGAATATTCTTCACTGGGATGCAGCTTTCAGAAATCAAAAGGAAAGAAAACAACTCAAAGACTTGCTTCAGGAAGCATAATAAACTCTGGTTTTTCCATTTCTCAAATGGTTTACTTTTTTTCTCTTCTGTGGCTCTGTTTTATCTCTTCCTACGATGTTCCTGTATTAGCATACAATGAAGATTTAAATATTTCTTGTAGTTATATTTTACACATGGGCAGCCTGCACTAATAGAGAAATCAGATAACCTTAGAGGCTGACTGTTGATAAAACTTCAGTAATAAAGACAAACAGAATTGCATTCATTCATCTTGCAGCAAACTATTGCTGTATATCTGAGAGTCATTTTGCCACATATTATTTATTTTATGAAATAATTATTGAACATTTCAATAGCTCTAATATAATAATATTTATATATAATATACACATTGCATATCTTAGAATTAATTTTCACAAAGTAATATCCCAAAAAATATATCTTCAAAAAATGTTCATTTATTGTAGCATAATTTATAAAACTAAAATATAGAAAATACCTAAATATTCAACACTAGAGAAGTGGCTAAGTAAGCATTAGTATACCTACTACCTGTGATACAGAATGCTTATGCTATAATGATTAGTGGAAAAAATGAGTATATAAGTGTATCTACACTATGATAGTAATTTGATGCCTATGAATATAGATTTCAAGTGACTATGGAAAAATAAAATATTTCATTTGTAAGCAGAAATGTAAATTTTCTACATTATTGTCAGAATTACATTTGTGCAAAGCAATTAAAAGGAAAGAATATAATGTACTTAAAGAATATCTATTCATGCAAAGAAAAATAAGACCTTAGACCTGCCCTCAGAAAACTTATGGATACGAGGAAGATTTTAAAATAGATTGCAAAAACTGTAATACGTAAGACAATATGTCATAAGAGAAATTAAAGTGCTGTGGAGAAAAAAAGAAGCAAGAAAGTACAATTTCACAAATTATACTAGCATAGCCAGATATTCTAGGAGATTCATCATTTGCTTCTGTAGCAATCAAAGAACCATTGCCTCACTTTATGACATTCAAGTGAAAGCGAAAGTTGCTCAGTCATGTCTGACTCTTCGACTCCATGGACTATACAGTCCATGGAATTCTCCAGGCCAGAATACTGGAGTGGGTAGCCTTACCCTTCTCCAGCGGATCTTCCAACCCAGGGATCAAATCCAGGTGTCCCGCATTGCAGGCAGATTCTTTACAAGTTGATTCACAAGGGAAGCCCAAGAATACTGACGGAGTGAGTAGCCTATCCCTTCTCCAGCAGATCTTCCCGACCCAGGAATCGAACCAGGGTCTCCTGCATTGCAGGAGGATTATTTACCAACTAAGCTATCAAGGAATCCCTCCATGACATTGAAGATGTGTAGTAAAAGACAAAAGGAAAGAAAAAACAAACATGTTTCCGAAGATACATCTAACAGGTACAGTCTTACCAACTTATCATTAGTAGACCCTTCACTCTTATTTACTTTACGTAGCACAATTGCCTGTCTGCACCCTGGCTTGCAGGGTAGGGATCCCAGCAAGATGGAGCCTCAGGACTAAACACTCAACCTGCTATTGTTTGAACTCAGCTGGAATGCATGGGGCAAGGGAGCCTGGTTGACGCTGTCCCCAGACATCAGCCTCTGGGCACAGAGAAGGGTGGAGAAGGGTGGAGAGTAAAGATAGATGAACAAACAAAAACTATCCAGCACAGGGATCTATAAGAATAAACTTTCATAATACCTCATAGTCAATGATGAAAAGTTGAAACCTTTCTCTATAAGATCAAGAACAAGATAAGGATGACGGCAATCCTTAAGTACAATACTTTGGACAGGAGCTTGAGTATGTCGAGGTAACCTCTGGAATCATCTTGACACCTGTACTTCGATGAACCAAAGTGAAAGTGATAGTCAGTCAGTCGTGTTCAACTCTTTGCACTCCCAAGGACTACAGCCCACCAGGCTCCTTTGCCCATGGAATTCTCCACATGCAAGAATACTGGAGTGAGTAGCCATTTCCTTCTCCAGGTAAACCACACCATTATTTTATGTTCTGCTAGGAAAGAGGGGGAACTATTGCCAGTTAAATAATGGACCATCTATTGACAGAGCTATTCCAATTTAGAGATGATAAAATGTGAAAAGGAAATATGTTTTTACAATCAATGAAACATGGTTTAAGTTTCCCAGTTTACCAGATTCTAGTATGTCCCCTAACACACCCTCCAAGAGCTGGGAATTCTATTTGCCTTTCCACTGTCTGCATAGAACAAGGATTTAGCACCATCTGTTTCTATGAAACAACTTTTGTTAATTTTCCATACTGCTTTTCCCTGAAGGACTTATTCTCTCCTTTTTTATTGTTGTTCCCCATGTTCCCAGCTATTCTAAACTTCCCTTACAGAGACGACACTGTGTTCTTTGAACAAAGAGACTGTAATATAAAAACAACAAGGTATAGAACAGTCTTGTGGACTCTGTGGGAGATGGCGAGGGTGGGATGATTTGGGAGAATGGCATTGAAACATGTATATTATCATATGTGAAACAAATCGCCAGCTCAGGTTCAATGCAGGATACAGGATGCTCGGGGCTGGTGCACTGGGATGACCCAGAGGGATGGGATGGGGAAGGAGGTGGGAGTGGGGTTCAGGATGGGGAACACGTGTACACCCATGGCAGATTCATGTCAGTGTATGGCAAAACCAATATAATAGTGTAAAGTAATTAGCCTCCAATTAAAATAAATAAATTTATATTTTAAAAAAAGGTAAATGACATGTGTGTCATTTTAAGTTAAATATTGTAACTTATTTAAATACTTTTGAGAAAAAAAATTTTAATGGCTGCCAAAATAGTAAGAGTACAGAGATGATATTGATCTTGAGTGCAATAAACCAGTTACAATTCAGAACTATGGGCTGCTCCTTAAAGTCATCTCTTAATCCTCAGAAATATCACACACAGAACTTAAAAATGCAAAATACAAAATTCTTCCTTTGGGGAATATCCTCAGGATTGACTTCACCCAATTCAGGTTTCATGCATGCTGAATGATAAACCTATCACTATTAAGTACCTGAAAATCAAGATGCAGCTTTCATTAGTTACTTTATATTGTACCTATGCTATGCCTTCTGCAGCTGTTAGTTAGTAAGGGAAAAACGAAGCATGATTAAAATGAAACACAAAAAAGGAAGTCAAGGCAGAGAAAGAAGGAAGTGGAGAGAAGAAAATGGAAAAGGGAAGGAAAGAAAAAGAGAGAAGAGGCCAAAAAGGAAATAAAACAACAAAGAGAGAGGGCAACCGTTTTGGTGAAATAGCTTGATAGATTTTCCTAGAACTTTAGTCTTTCAGGTTTTGCATTTCCACTTGTATACAGAATTTTACAGTTTATACATGTGAATCCCCACTGGTTTGCCAGCAGAGGCTGTCTTCTTACCTGTGTTTGCCCAGCCTCAGCACTGTGCACATGGGGATATTCGAGCTCATCAGGGATGATTCGTTGACAAGTGCATACAATTTCTGTTAGGCTTCCTCTAACTCACTTATGGAAAAACTTGCTAAATGTTTGTTTAGTCACTTTGGGGGGTTATTTGCTTGGTGTTTTTCAGATATTCAAAACATTTTTTTGTTTTTGAAAGCAGAAATAAAATAGTAAAACAGGCGGAGAACATTTGAAGAGAGGAGAGTAAAGAAAAGGAGAAATGAGCTCTGAACTGCAGGAGGGATGTCATTAATGTGAAGGAATTAGTCCTCACCGTGTGCAAAGAACGGTATCAAATCAGCAATGAAGTCTTTGTTCAGAAAAGATGGTAAGTATACACTGAAAGAGTTCAGAGCAATGAAAAGTGCTTGGGAAAATAAATAAGCTGAAGAAAGATAAAGGAACCAATATGAGGTGAAACTGATCTTAGAACAATTTTTAAGATCTAAGAATTCCAGAGCAGGAAAGCTTGGGCCATTGATCAAACCCTTCATCTCTGGGAATGGAAATGAACGGCTGGTGCCATGAGACGCCCTGCAGCTGAGGGTCATGATCCTACATCTGCAGAGCGTCCCTGAGGAACCAAGGAGCATCTAGGGCCGAGTGTCACAAACCTTACCATGTGCACAAACCACTGGACACTGTTTTAAAACACAAATTCTGACTCAGTAGGTCTGAGATGGAGCCTGAGAGTCTGCCATTCTAACAAACTGCATGGGAGGCAAGGCTGCTGGTCCATGAGTCACAGTTTAAGGAGCAAAGTCTAGAACAGTGTTTTTCAGAGTGTGGTCCAAGGACATAAGGTTAGAATTACTGTGGTGCTTGTAAAATTCCATAATCCTGAGCTTCACCACAGGTCTGTAGAAATGCTGAAACAATCAATGGCTATATTCCAAATTTTCTTAAAGTATGCTGCATGCCTGCTAAGTTGCTTCAGTCATGTCCAACTCTTTGTGACCCCATGGACTGCAGCCCGCCAGGCTCCTCTGTTCATGGGATTCTCCAGGCAAGAATACTGGAGTGGGTTGCCATGCCCTCCTCCAGGGGATCTTCCCAACTCAGGGATAGAACCCGTGTCTCTTACGTCTCCTCCACTGGCCAGGAGGTTCTTTACCACTAGCACCATCTTGCTGTCCCATAGAACCAGAGTACTCCTCCCAACCCTTTTATGCTCCTTATGATTACCAGCATTTTTACTACTGTTGTGAATATCATTTTAGCCAAAATTGAATTCTTGCTATGTGCCAAGCACAGTGCTGAAAAGCTTGTATGCATTGTCTTAGTTCTTGCCCCACAATGGGAAAAAAAAAAAAAAAAAAAACTTACTCTATTTTTGTTTTATAGTTGAAGAAAGAAACATTAAGAAAGTTAAGTAGCTTACCCAAGGATCACACAGCAAGTAGTCAGCTAAGCCTAGACTTAAACTTAGATTTATCTGACCCAAAAGTATCAACTAGTCACTTCTGTTATAATTGCCATCATTACTACCCCAATGTGGAATTAAAGATCTTAAAGCATTTACTTTTTTAATTTGTATTTGAAAGGACTGCTTGTTTTCAGAATCTTATCACTCTAAGTAAATGCTATTTACTATTTCTATTCTTTTTTGTCACTATGTCATTTTTAAATGAACATGTCAACCAAAAATAAAAGCCTTCATCTCTCCCTACACTGATGCAGAGCTCAGAAGGGCATGCTCACACTGGTTTGTTCAAACTAGAAAGCCAGTAGTGACTCCAGTGTGTTTCAGTTTTCAGATATTTCCAAAAATAATGTAAAAGAATAAAGTAATATTGTCCCTGTTTCAAGGAGAAAAAATACAGATGCTTAGTGTTCAGGTGTGGGTACATAATAATGTTCACTATTAATCTGCCACCTGATAAGCTGGCCTTGAACAGTTCTCCAGAGGGACTTATGCCTTAAATGGATGTCTGAACTCTGTTGGTGGTTTTTATTAGTACCCATCCACTAAACATGAGATCTTTATGTTTCTTAGATTGTCAGCTCTGATTACAAGATGAAAGCTAACAGCCCCTTTGACCAAATTGCATCTTGGCAGTTACAGCTGTGATCCACTTTACACTGATTGTTTCAAAACCCATTAAAATGAAGAAAATCAAGAGAGGGCTGTTCATCTGAGACTGTGGACACAAAATCATTTCTTGCTCTTAGATATACTGACACTGTGTTTACAAAGACAAATGTACAGTAATAAGATTCATGCCCTGAACAAAAGACAGTATGTTTCCCAAATAAATGGTAACTTTGTTCATGATGTACATGAACAAAATCATAGTTCTTTCATCTATATTTTCTTATTTACAGCTGAAAACGTAACTAGTAGCTAACAAAGGATTTGTCAAGCTTTTAGTTTCCCTTGGGAAGAGAAGTAGATTTACCATTCTTGCATTATATTTGCCTTTGAAATATTTTTTTTCCATCTTTAAAAATAAATCCTGCACAGATACCTCAAAAGATATAAAATCTATTTGCTACTCTTTCAAGAATGAAAAAGGCTTGTGTTTAGCTGAATAATGAAACACAGTCTCTTAAAAACTGCTTGCACCCTCTCTTAAGAAACACTTAAAAATTAAAAAGAAGGAAATTCAGAAACCCAGTATTTCTGTAGTTGAGTACCTGGTGTCCATAATCATAGGAAAACAAAGACAAAAAATATCCACTTATAATTTGGTCACTAGATTTTACTTCATTTTATTTTTCATTATTGTCACCTGGATCAAATAAATTCATTGGGTTTTAATTTATTTATTAGTAGGAGACTTGCTACACTTCCATTTAAAGGCAATAAATTAGAGGCCATGAAAAACATGTAATTATAAATATACTGAACTATGATACCTAAAAAATAGACTTGAGGGAAGATAAAATCTTAGACTGCAGTAACCCCCAAACAGTAATGAGTGAGAGCGAATTAGAAGTGCCTTTTAGCAACTTTTTAACTTCTCTTGAATATGAAAATCTAATGGTTGATTTTTCTTCAATACAAAAAAAACACCCTGTTTTCTTGTTTCCTTTTTGAAAGGAAACAAGAAGCTACAAAAGAGCATGAAGAACTATAGTTACGTATATTTAATGTGGAACTTGCTATCTATGAAGTTTGGCTGCAGACAGCCTTTGAAGTAATAAAAGTTGATCAAAAACAAACTAAAAAGCAATCTGCCTCAGCAAGTGGGCAGATTCCTAGGATGAATTTAGATTAGAGATATGAGAATTGACAATCACGGTCATTGCTGGAATTTAATCCAATGTTCTTTTACTCCTTCTACATGACACAAAACTTTTGGATAAAAAGTGAAAAATTCAACCCGAACAGGTAAATGTTTTATTTACACAATGTCTAACACATGAATGGTTGCAAATCCATCCTATCGAAATTTGTTTCATCCATTTACATGAGCCAAATACATTATTTCACCTTACTGTCAATATTTCCTAAGTAATTTTCACTAAACCTCATTTCAAATAAATGTAGTACAACTATTTCTACATTACTGATACTAGGATGGTTATAAGCACAATTGCCAGATGATATACTATAGAATGTGAACATGAAGTCGCTCAGTCGTGTCTGACTTTGCAACCCCATGGACTGTAGCCTACCAGGCTCCTCTGTCCATGGGATTTTCCAGGCAATAGTACTGGAGTGGATTGCCATTTCCTTCTCCAAGGGATCTTCCCAACCCAGGGATCGAACCCGGGTCTCCCTCATCGTAGACAGACGCTTTATCGTCTGAGCCACCAGGGAAGTCCATAGAAAAATGATTTATTTGCAGGCAGTAGATCAAGTTAGAAAATCAGGCCAGAAGACCAGGAATCAACAAAGTCAAGGTCTAGAGTTGGCATCTCAATGTGTCCAGCATATAACACCCGTCTCTTTCTTGCACAAATTCTAAACCCATTAAGAGCTAAACAAATGCAAATCAAAATATCACCTTTTATCACAGACAAGTATTTGGAGAATGTGGCTTAGCCTATAGAACAAAAATGGCTCACTGACACCCTCTGCAAGTCTAAAACTTGAGAAACTCACCAGAGGGAAAGTTTGGGTGTGGGTGCACAGACCACAAAGGTCTAGACTGTGGTCTAGAAACCTCTTCTAGAAACAGAAAAGAAAACAGAATACACAGTAACAGATCAGCTCTGCCCAATCAAGAATGTCACACCCAAGACTGTCAGTTACTCTCAGGAACCTCCTTCCTGTTCCATGAGGGTAAATGCCAGGAGAGTTAGTCTAGAGAAGTCCCTCCACCTAGTGACCTAAGAAGTTAAGAAGTATTTCCCCCAAATAATCTATAGCTGTTTGTTCTATTAACCCATTGGGTTTAACTGTCAAGCCTATGGTCAACCAGGAGACTATTATTCCTTTCTGACAAGAGATAAGAAATCCATCACGGCAGTTCTGATCCACCTTCACAATCTCTGTCCTCTAATACTAGCTATGGTTTCCTGTGGATCCTCCAGATAATGCCAGCAGATAGCACTGAGTTTGCCCCTGAAAGGTTCTGAAAATAGTCACCAATTAAATTAACTCTAAGGCCACATTATGTCTAAATTTCTCATTCCAAGTTATGTCTGGCCATATCCAACATAAGTCATCAAAGGTTTTGCAAAGAAATTGAACAACAACATCAATATATGGCATTTTTTTTAAATGCCAACACATGTAAGAGACATAAATTTGAATACAAATTACATTCCTTTGTAATTTCCTAAAGAGACATTAATGGCCCCAAATTAAATTCCCTTACAAGTTAAAGTCCACAGGATTTAAAGTCTAAAGTAATTCAATCCAAAATCAAATCGCCTTGCATTTGTGAGTTTAATGTCCAAAGCCATTATAGTACAAGATAAAATTTTCTTGTCCTTGCAAGTAAAAGTTCAAAGAAACTAAAATCAAAAGTTCTAAAGTTAAAGCCCTGTAACTTTATCATTATCATTTCTATCATTATTTCAAAAGTTTTTTCTTCTCAGTCACAGACAGAGGTGTTTTATTTTGAGCCTCAGTATTTCTGGGTTTCTTTGGCAGCTGCTGCCCAAATTATTCTCTTATTTGAGAATATGTGTGGTTCCTCAGGACCTCAGAATTAAAATCAGTCAAAACCAGGGGAAGAGAACAGGACAGAAACAATATCCGAAGTGATAATGGTCACAGATTGTCCAAGAAAAGATTTTGATAGAGTTGGAGCCTCATGAATTTTTTAAAAAAAGGTTGAAGACAGTCAGAAAGGTACAGGTTAAATGGCACATCTCAGGGAGTAGAGGGAAAATGAAAGTTGCTAGGAACTCTTATGGAGCTGATATTGGGATCGCAATATCAAATGTCTCTGGAGTCCCCAGAGCAAGGCCATGATGAAACATACATGCGCCCTCACGTCCACATAGGGAAGTCTTGGTGTTCCAGTGTCTTTTTCCCATTCTATCAGCCTAAAGTAGACAGTTCATTTTCAGTTACAATGCCAAGCTGGTGGGCAAAAATTTCCAGTCTCCTCTAAAGATTCTACCCCTCCCACCACCCATCTGATACATGAATCATATGGACTCAACTCCTTCACCACCAGAGTCCTACTTCATTTCTGGCACCTAGAAATCTCCCTATCTTGCTTTTAAACTTCATTATGTCCTATGGCTTAAACACTTGTTCTGAAATATTTTATCCATCATTTATGCTTTTAGTGTGGGCAATCAAAATCATGTATGATCAGTCTGCTATACTGATCAAAAGTTCAATTAGTGCTAAAGCAAGCTGATGTATGTATGCGTGCTTAGTTGTTCAGTTGTGCCTGATTCTTTGGGACCCTTTGGACTGTAGCCTGTCAGGCTCCTCTGTTCACCAGATTCGCCAGGCAAGAATAGTGGAGAGGGTTGCCATTTCCTCCTCCAAGGAGTCTTCCTGGCCCAGGGATCAAACCATCAGCTCCTACGTCTCCTGCATTGTAGGCGGATTCTATACTCACTAAGCCATCGGGGAAGCAAATCTGATGTATAAAACGGTTTAAATGACTCACTTTGCCAACAAAAGTCCATATAGTCAAAGCTATGGTTTTTTCAGTAGTCATGTATGGATATGAGAGTTGGCCCATAAAGAAGGCTGCATGCTGAAGAATTGATGCTTTTGAATTGTGGTGCTGGAGAAAACTCTTGAGAGTCCCTAGGACAGCAAGCAGATCAAACCTGTCAATCCTAAAGGAAATCAACCCTGATTTCATTGAGAGGGCTGATGCCAAAGCTGAAGCTCCAATACTTTGGATGCAAAGAGCAGACTCATTGGAAAAGACCCTGATGCTGGGAAAGATTGAGGGCAGGAGAAGGGGACAGAGGATGAGATGGTTGAATGGCATCACCAAATCAATGAACATGCGTTTGAACAAACTCTGGGAGACAGTGAAGGACAGGGAAGCCTGGCATGTTGCAGTCCACGGGGTCAGAAAGACTCAGACACAACTGAGCAACTGAACAACAACAACAGGATAAGCCTGGGTATCATTCCACTTAATATCAGGGGGAACTGCAAACATTCCACATTCTACTCCCACCACCTTCCTCTCTGCCCCATGAAACTACAAGCCAGGGTTGGTTTCCAGACTGATTCTGAACTTTGAAATCCCCTCCAAAGGGAAATATTCTATTTGGAAAGATGGAATCAGGCTTTTTACTCTTCTAGCTCCTTCTGCAGATTTAGAAGGGATGTTAATTTTAAGTGGCTAATGGCAGAGTTTGTCACTTCTCTGTCCAACTATAACAGGTACATTTTGTCACTAAAATATTTGATCATTATCTGCTGTCCTCTTCTCACTCTTCCCAGTACCCACTGCTCGTTCTCCCAGCTTAAATGTAAAAACTCTGCTTTTTGCTCATCAGGAGATATGATATATCTCATAACACTGTCCTTAGTGAGAGGTTTTCACTTTCAGAGACTGAACATTAGCTACAGTGTTTTCTACAATCTAGGTCTTATTTCCAGGGGGAAAAAAAAAGGAAAAATTTTCTAAGAGCATTTTAAATAGAATCTCTAGTTCTAAGTGAAGCAAAAGTGTGAAAATGTTCCATTTATTGATTAGCCTCTCAGGTCTTCACGGAGGTGCAACTACCAATTTCTGATCTTTCTATTCTGAAAGGCAAATTTATACAGTCCTAAAAAATATAAAGTTTAACTTTGCAAGATGTTCTTTTGTTAACTGGTATCTTCATTTTAGGGCTTTCCCAGGTGGCACTAGTGGTAAAGAACCCATCTGCCAGTGCAGGAGATGCCAGTTTGATCCCTGGGTAGGGAAGATCCCCTGAGGGCATGGCAACCCACTCCAGTATTCCTGCCTGGAGAATCCCATGGAGAGGGAAGCATGGGGTTACAAAGAGTCAGACACAACTGAAGAAACTCAGCACTCAGGTATATACATCTTCGTTTTATTCATATTTTAAAATGGTAGTATCAAACTTTTCATAAGCTTTCATAAAGTATTAAAAATGGGTAAAAGCATAAAGGTTGGAGATATCCTTGGTGCAAATAATTTGTGATAATGCACATCAATAATAATATGTCAAAGCTGGTTATTCCTTTCAAATACCTAAAATTGAAATTGCACTTAGGACAGCAGGCACGTTGGATATTCGAGAGCAGATTCATACTGTGTGTGCATCAGACTGTGTCAGTTCAGTTCAGTCACTCAGTCATGTCCGACTCTTCAACCCCATGGACTGCAGCATGACAAGCTACCCTGTCCATCACCAGCTCCCAGAGCTTGCTCAAACTCATGTCCATTGAGTCGGTGATGCCATCCAACCATCTAATCCTCTGTCGTCCCCTTTTCCTCCCACCTTGAGTTTTCTCCAGCATCAGGGGCTTTTCAAATGAGTCAGTTCTTCACATCAGGTGGCCAAAGTATTGGAGTTTCAGCTTCAGCATCAGACCTTCCAAAGAATATTCAGGACTGATTTCCCCTAGGATGGACTGGTTGGATCTTCTTGCAGTCCAAGGGACTCACAAGAGTCTTCTCCAACACAACTGTTCAAAAGCATCAACTCTTCGGCACTCAGCCTTCTTTATAGTCCAACTCTCACATCCATACATGACTACTGGAAAAACCATAGCTTTGACTAGATGGACTTTTGTGTAACATAGGAAGATGGTGGAGTAGAAGGACATGCACTCATCTTCTCCTGCAAGAACTCCAAAATTACAACTTGATGCTGAACAACCATCAACAGGAGAATGATGGATCCCACCAAAAAAAGATACCGCACATACAAGGGCAAAGGAAAAGCCCTAACAAGATGGTAGGAGAGGCGAAATTGCATTTAAAATCAAACCCCATACGCACCAGGGATGCTTAGAGGATTCAAACAAACCTTGTGCATACCAGGACCCAGAGACCTCACCGAGACTGAGCCAGAACTGTGTTTGAGTGTCTCCTGCAGAGGTACGGTTCAGTAGTGGCCTGCCACAGGGGCAGGGGCTCTGGGTGCAGCAGACCTGGGTATGACATAAGCCCTCTTGGAGGAGATTGCTATTAATACCACCATAGAGCTGCCAGAACTTACACAGGGCTTGGGAAGCAGACTCTTGGAGGGTACAAACAAAACCTTGTGCACACCAGGACCCAGGAGAAAGGAGCAGAGACTGACCTAGACTTGCCCGTGAGTGTCCAGGAGTCTACGGCAGAGGCATGGGTCATTGGTGGCCTGCTGCAGGGTCGGGGCACTCAGTGCAGCAGTGCATGCGTGGGACCTTTTGAAGGAAGTCGCCATTATCTTCATTACCTCCACCATAGTTTGGCCTCAGGCCAAACAACAGGGAGGGAACACAGCCCAGCCCTCAACAGTAAATTGGATTAAAGATTTACTGAGCATGGTCTCACCCATCAGAACAAGACCCAGATTCTCCCTCAGTCAGGCTGTGTACACAGTGACAATTTTGCAATTAGCTTTGCTTCTGTACAGAAAATATATGGAAGAATTATTGAGTCTAATCTCATGAATTACCAGTACAGAATTATTCCTTGGATGTTCCATTAGATGCTTGTGACACTTGGAAATGTTGAAACCATCTCTCTTCTTCTTTGCCTTTCATTTCCGACCAAGAACAGTCTAGCTCAGGACAGCATTGCTTTCCCCTTGAGTCAACATTTCCCAACTTTTTTGCATTATAAACACTTCCACATTCTAAATAATTATTGTCTGTCCCCACAAGTACTTTAAACAACCACTTTTGCTTGGCATATTTTTATCTTAGATAAATACATTGATCTTAAGGCACTTAAAGTTTCAAAATATGAAGATGAATCTTTACTTATTATTTAACAAATAACACACACCATTAAATTTACTTTAAGCTAATTATTTAGGCATTCAGGTATGACTTAAATCAAATCCCTTATGATTATACAGTGGAAGTGAGAAATAGATTTAAGGGACTAGATCTGATAGATAGAGTGCCTGATGAACTATGGACTAAGGTTGGTGACATTGTACAGGAGATGGGGATCAAGACTATCCCCATGGAAAAGAAATGCAAAAAAGCAAAATGGCTGTCTGGGGAGGACTTACAAATAGCTATGAAAAGAAGAGAAGTGAAAAGTAAAGGAGAAAAGGAAAGATATAAGCATCGGAATGCAGAGTTCCAAAGAATAGCAAGAAGAAATAAGAAAGCCTTCCTCAGCAATCAGTGCAAAGAAATAAAGGAAAACAACAGAATGGGAAAGACTAGAGATCTCTTCAAGAAAATTAGAGATACCAAGGGAATATTTCATGTAAAGATGAGCTCAATAAAGGACAGAAATGGTATGGACCTAACAGAAGCAGAAGATATTAAGAAGAGGTGGCAAGAATACACAGAAGAACAGTACAAAAAAGATCTTCACGACCAAGATAATCATGATGGTATGATCACTCACCTAGAGCCGGACATCCTGGAATGTGAAATCAAGTGGGCCTTAGAAAGCATTACTACGAACAAAGCTAGTGGAGGTGATGGAATTCCAGTTGAGCTATTCCAAATCCTGAAAGATGATGCTGTGAAAGTGCTGCACTCAATATGCCAGCAAATTTGGAAAACTCAGCAGTGGCCACAGGACTGGAAAAGGTCAGTTTTCATTCCAATCCCAAAGAAAGGCAATGCCAAAGAATGCTCAAACTACAGCACAATTGCACTCATCTCACATGCTAGTAAAGTAATGCTCAAAATTCTCCAAGCCAGGCTTCAGCAATATGTGAACCAGGAAATTCCATGTGTTCAAGCTGGTTTTAGAAAAGGCAGAGGAACCAGAGATCAAATTGCCAAAATCTGCTGGATCATGGAAAAAGCAAGAGAGTTCCAGAAAGACATCTATTTCTGCTTTATTGACTATACCAAAGCCTTTGACTGTGTGGATCACAATCAACTGTGGAAAATTCTTCAAGAGATGGGAATACCAGACCACCTGATCTGCCTCTTGAGAAACCTGTATGCAGGTCAGGAAGCAACAGTTAGAACTGGACATGGAACAACAGACTGGTTCCAAATAGGAAAAGGAGTACATCAAGGCTGTATGCTGTCACCCTGCTTATTTAACTTATATGCAGAGTACATCATGAGAAACACTGGGCTGGAAGAAGCACAAGCTGGAATCAAGATTGCCGGGAGAAATCTCAATAACCTCAGATATGCAGATGACACCACCCTTATGGCAGAAAGTGAAGAGGAACTCAAAAGCCTCTTGATGAGAGTGAAAGAGGAGAGTGAAAAAGTTGGCTTAAAGCTCAACATTCAGAAAACGAAAATCATGGCATCTGGTCCCATTACTTCATGGAAATAGATGGGAGAACAGTGGAAACAGTGTCAGACTTTATTTTTCTGGGCTCCAAAATCACTGCAGATGGTGATTGCAGCCATGAAATTAAAAGAAGCTTACTCCTTGGAAGGAACGTTATGACCAACCTAGGTAGCATATTCAAAAGCAGAGACATTACTTTGCCAACAAAGGTCCGTCTAGTCAAGGCTATGGTTTTTCCAGTGGTCATGTCTGGATGTGAGAGTTGGACTGTGAAGAAAGCTGAGCACCGAAGAATTGATGTTTTTGAACTGTGGTGTTGGAGAAGACTCTTGAGAGTCCCTTGGACTGCAAGGAGATCCAACCAGTCCATTGTGAAGGAGATGAGCCCTGGGATTTCTTTGGAAGGAATGATGCTGAAGGTGAAACTCCAGTACTTTGGCCACCTCATGCGAAGAGTTGACTCATTGGAAAAGACTCTGATGCTGGGAGGGATTGGGGGCAGGAGGAGAAGGGGATGACAGAGGATGAGATGGCTGGATGGCATCACTGACTCAATGGATGTAAGTTTGAGTGAACTCCAGGAGTTGATGATGGACAGGGAGGCCTGGAGCGCTGCGATTCATGGGGTCGCAAGGAGTCGGACACGACTGATCGACTGAACTGAACTGAACTCAATTATTTAGGAGAAAGCATGATTCAATCTAGATGTTTTTAAATGACATTATAATGCTTAACCACTCCACTGGCAGTGTGGATTGTAGTCTAAGATTGACGGAAAGTCTTGACCCAGCTACAACATGGATAAGTCAAACAGTGTTTCTATAGCAAGGGGTATCGAAGGAAGCCAGGACAGTCACAATGCACAGCAGAGTAATCACCAATACCCCCTAGGGTAAGGGAAGGCCTATACCTGGGAGCCTAGGTTTGCTGATATTTGATTGAGACTCACATCACACCTTCTGAAAGATAACTATTTCCTCCAGGAAGGTCAAGGCTGGAGGCATAGCACTACTGCAGATAGGCTCACGGAGTATGAACCTGGCCCACAGTAACACCATCTCTCTCAAGGTCACCAACACACCACAGAGCACAGGACACCAAGTACCCTCAGGCACGTTCTTGTTGTTGTTTAGTTGCTAAGGGCAACCCCATGGACTGTAGTCCACCAGGCTCCATTATCCTTGGAATTTTCCAGGCAAGAAGACTAGAGTAGGTTGCCGTTTCCTTCTCCAGGGGATCTTCCCGACCCAGGGATTGAACCCACATCTGCATGTCAGGCAGATTCTTTACTGCAGAGCCACCGGGGAAGCACTCTCAGGCATAAGCCCAGTCTAATATGTCTTGATCCAAGGGCATAGTTGATCTCAGTTCCAGGGAAGTGAATCACAAGTTAGTTCTTCACTCACCTCTAGGAGTTCTGCTAAGGTTTAGGTTGGGAGTATATATTAAAATACGCATTGAAATTGGATTATGTGTTTCAATATTAAAAACAAATTCTAAAACGCTTTCTTTATTTTAGGTCCTTGCCTTTAAAAAATTCAGCTATTTTTGAGTTTGATTGTAAATAACAAGATGAAAGATACCATCTCAGAATGTAACAGGGAAGTAACACACTGAGGCTGAAAATAGGCTTCATTCCCAACCAAGGAAATCATAAAAGGAATGTCATTACCACTATCTATTTTTTTAATAAGATCTTGCTTCACTACATAAGAATTTTCTTTAGATGGTTGCCAAATTACAGCTTTGTCACAAATTATTTTAAACTAAATTGCAGATATATTAGAATTTTATCCTCTTCATTAGATTCTTAAATATCAATGTCAATATTCCTAATGCTTCATGACAGTAAGCAGTGGGTGCATTACATGTATGGATTAAACAACATATGATCAAATGTTTATCAATTTTAAATTAAGTGATAAATTCCCATCCAATTTATAATTTCTATACATGTATACTGGATAAACAGTAGCAGATTTCAAACTGATGCACTTTTAAAAGGGAAAAACTCAAATAATTAGTTTATTCAGTGGGATGTGAAAACACACTTCATTACCACCTTTAAGGATGAACCGTTGTCTGTCCCCTAATCAGTGGCCCTAAACTACTCTAACTGACCCCTAATCTATTAGCTTTTCTCTGTGCAGCTCAATCTACTGATACAACCAACCAACAATTCTGTTCATGTCACTTTCCTTTCCAAAAACAGTTTTCCTTTATCCTTCCCAATTCCCTCATTCTTGTAACACTCTCATGTAGAAATTGTGTGTCCCACTCTAACTGGTTTACAGTCTCGTTCTTACAAATGTAATTTTAAATGCACAATTCTTTGATTCTTTATTTCTTTTACTCTGTATGAACACTGTCCTAAATACTGTTTATCGTGACTCTCCACTGGTCTTTGGAGAGGCCCTTGGTCTTTGGCTGGATTGTCTATGTGAAATACCTTTTTCTAATCAGCTCTGACTTTTGAACACCATGTGCTAAGGAACAGAGGCAAGAAACAAGAGGTACATGTGGGGGGCTGCCAAGAAACTCAATATGCAGGCAAAGTGGATGCTTCTGAAGAGGGTACAGTGATGCCAGAAGGACAGACAGGGGTCAAAAGTGAGGAGCTCTGACACCATCCAAAGGACTTTCACCAGAAAACTGAGAGCCACGGAAGGTTTTTAAGCAGAAAAGTGGTATGAACAGGTATGTGTTTTAGCAAAGTCATTTTTGGTTGCATTTAGCAAATAAGACTAGAGTTAGGAAGACTAATCAGGGAAATCAGTTTCACTTGTGTGTATGTGTGCTCGGTCATGTTCAACTCTTTGCAACCCTATGGACTATAGCCCATCAGGTTCCTCTGTCCACGGGATGTCCCAAGCAAGAATACTGGAGTAGGTTTCCACTTTCTCCTTCAGGGGATCTTCCCAACCCAGGGATGAAATTCGAGTCTTTTGTTTCTCCTGTATTGGTAGGTGGATTTTTTACCACTGCATCACCTGGGAAGCCCTCAATTTCAGTAGTGCAGGAGAGAAATAGCCAGGATTTGAGTCAAGGAGTAGAGGTACGGATGCAGGGACAGATGGAGTCTGGAGATATCTGGGAGGTGGTACCATTGATACACATGTGCAGAGTTCTGACATGTGAGACTAGACTGAAGCACAGCAGGTTGAGGCAGATAGCAAGTTCATTTCTGATGCATTGAATATAATACATGTATATTTAAAGAGATGTGTGGTGTGGGCAGTGGAATAGAAAGAAAAAGGAAGATGGAGGAAAAATACAAACACGAAACAAGAGATGTTGGGCACTGATGCTGACAATGATGATAAATGTGGCACATGATTAACACTTCACTCTGATTTCTGACACTAAAAAAAAAAAAAGAAAACTACAAGAAGAGGGCAAGTTGTTTTGCAGCTGTTGAGTAAACAATGAGCAAGCCAGGGCCTAATAAGGAAGTAAGAATTATTCCTATGGAACATTTCAGAAACACTTTGGAAAAGCAACACATACTGACCTTTGTCACAAAGTTATTTATGGGACCCCAGGTAGCACTGTAAAAATATTTCCCTCTCAACCCATCCATCGAGAGTGCAAGATGTCCCTAGGTGCCACTTTTGACCCTAACATGGCTTTGTGTTTTCAGAGGAGCCTTTAGAAGATATAATTTCTATATTTAACTATCTGCACATTCTTAATTAGTAGTAAAATGCATATTTTAAGTGAGTTTTTCTTCTCCAAATTAACCTCAGTATAATACATGGATTTGGCCACCTGATGCGAAGAGCTGACTCATTGGAAAAGACCCTGATGCTGGGAAAGACTGAAGGCAGAAGGAGAAGGGGGCAACAGAGGATAAGATAGTTGGATGGCATCACCAACTCAATGGACATGAGTTTGAGCAAACTAGTGATAGGATCGGAGAAGGCAGTGGCACCCCACTCCAGTACTGTTGCCCAGAAAATCCCATGGATGGAGGAGCCTGGTAGGCTGCAGTCTATGGGGTCGCTAAGAGTCGGACACGACTGAGCGACTTCACTTTCACTTTCCACTTGCACGCACTGGAGAAGGAAATGGCAACCCACTCCAGTGTTCTTGCCTGGAGAACCCCATGGACAGAGAAGCCTGGTAGGCTGCAGTCCATGGGGTCACACAGAGTCGGACACAACTGAAGTGACTTAGCAGCAGCAGCAGCAGTGATAGGATAGTGAAGGACAGGGAGGCCTGGCCTGCAGCAGGCCATGAGGTCACAAAGAGTTGGACACAACTTAGCGACTGAACAACAACAATACATGGATAAGGTCTTTTCAGAATGCTTTCCTCTCCCTTTGCTATTCATTCATTGTTTTCCTCAGGGAAGCCTTTATTGAACCCCCAGACAAGGTCAGCACCCCACTGATACACTCCAATGAAACCAAGTACCTCTTTTAGCGCTCAACACAGATGTCACTTTTATCTTACTGTATTTGATTAATACTGTTCCTTCACTAATCTACAACCTCCAGAAGGCAAGGACTATATTAGTTTCACTTAGTAGCTTATCCTTCAGGGCCTAGAATAGTGTCCAGCACTTAGTATGTATTCATGAAAGAGTTATAGAATGAATGGGCTTCCCTTGTGGCTCAGACAGTAAGGAATCTGCCTACAATGTGGGAGACACAGGTTTGATCCCTGAGTCAGGAAGATCCCCTGGATAAGGAACTGGCAACCCTCTGTAATATTCTTGCCTGGAGAATCCCATGGACAGAGGAGCCTGGTGGGCTACAGTCCATGGGGTCAAAGGGTCTGGCATGACTGAGTGACCAACACAGACACACAGAGAATGAATGTATAAAATAAAGAAAACAGGAATGAGAGAAATTAGCATTTAAACTTTGACTAAGCAGAGCCTTTTCTTCAGTTACAGAAAATTCACACAGGATCTCCAAGTCCAGTGAAGGTATTCCTGACAGAGGCTCAGCAGAGGGTACAAGCATTCTGCAAAGGCAAAGCAAGGAGAAAACTGAATAATTATTTAAATGTAAAGTATATTTCTCTGTCATGTCTTTGCATTTTTATGTTCTGCCGGGAGGTCTGTACCGTGAGATTTTCATAAAGAAAGATGAGGAAATAGATGCAATAGAATAAGCAGTGGCACAGAGACCTGAACTCTTCACATTTGGTGGGTGGTGGCAAGAGCTTATGGTGGGCATAGAGGTGAGGGGTAAGCTAGAAATTACACCAGAAATCAAGTTGGAGAGAGCGTTGAAAGCCATAAATCTGGATTTTAATCAGAATACGCTGGAAGAGGGGTAGCTGCTGAGGATTCGTAATGCAAAATTTACACCAATTAGAGTTAGGCTTTAGAGAGCTGATTCTGGGAGCAAAGTAGAAAATGGCTAAGACTCACAGGGAGGAAAACCTGTTAGGGAATTACTGATACAATTTGTATCATAAGCATTTAGGGCCTGAAATAAGGTAGCGGCCAAGACAAAAAAAGGAGAAAGAGCTTTCACGATCCTTCTGAATGTTGGGTAATTTAGTGTGATGCTGATTAAGGAGGCAGAAGAGGTCTAGAGAGCTGGGTGATGAATTCAGTCTCATTACTAAACCACAGGACTGTCTGTGTGAGTAATGTCTAGCAGGCAGCTAGACACAAGAGCTGCAGTCCTAAAGAAGGCCTGCTCGGAAGATGCAGGTTAGTGAAAGTGAAAGTCGTTCAGTCATGTCTGACTCTTTGCGACTCCATGAACTATACACAGTCCATGGAATTCTCCAGGCCAGAATACTTGAGTGGGTAGCCTTTCCCTTCTCCAGGGGATCTTCCCAACCCAGGGATCAAACCCAGGTCTCCCACATTACAGACAGATTTTTTACCAGCTGAGCCACAAGGGAATACAGGCTGTGAAGGTGCATATACAGAGGAGATGGTCAAGGAAGGTTGTCCCGAAAGAAAGAAAAATAAAATTTAGGAGAGTATACTGAAGAAAGCCTACATTTACAAGTGAGAGGAAAAGGGGAAGGACAAAACATGGTTGGGAGAGAAATAGGAGTAATGACACAGAAGCCATATGGAAGGGGTGTTTATGAACCCCAGGCATCATGGCAATCAACAAACAACAGGAATAACTTCTGCTGGTTTAAGTATAAAAGAAATGTATTGGAAAGATGTTGGAGAGCACATAGAATTTCCAAGAGGTTTTGAAAAACACACTCAGAAAATAAGCAGAAACCACAGAACACTGGTTGGCCAAGAACACAGTGAAAATCATGCCATTGTTCCTCTGCTGAGCCATGGCAGCCACCGTGGCTGGCCCTGGACACTGAAAATGGCCACTGGTACCCTGGTTCAGGCTCCCCTCAGGATATGGACCTGCACACTGCTTGTTCCCACCTAGATCAACTCTCTGTTGATCTGTCCCTGATTCTTTGGCCACTAACTTGGGGTAGGAAGATTCTCTGGAGAAGGAAAAGGCTACCCACTCCAATATTCTGGCCTAGAGAATTTCATGACCTGTATAGTCCATGGAGTCACAAAGAGTCATACACGACTGAGTGACTTTCACTTTTATTTGCAATTCAAACCCAGACATAAAGCATCTTATTTGCCAAATCCACCCACCCACTCCAATTGCCAATAATGCAAAGGATAAAGTCAAGTCCCTGGGATATTTATCTTTGGTGGAGGGAAAGAGGACATTCTATCGAAATGGAAGATTATTTAGGGAGCAAGGGAGAAAGGGGAAGAAGACAAGGAAAAGAAAGGGACAAGGTAGGAAAGATAGAAATGGGGGGAGGGATGCTGGTGGGGGAAGCCTAGGACCAGCTTTGAGACTCTCCAGCATGGAGTTTTGCCTGAATTAGGACGTTCAAGACCTACTCTGTGATAATATATGACACATCAAATCTACATAGCATCTTTACTTGAAAATAAGTCAGAAATAAAGATGGTATCCCTCGTTTAGGAGCACAATCGGTTTTAACAGATGATTCTCAAAGCGAATTCTAAGAATCACAGTATAAATCTGACCTCTCACGATGGCATTTTCCTTGTGACCTTGCCTACTCTGAAGCCAACTGTAATTAAGCATGCTCATACGGATGTTAAATTATCCAACGATGACAATAGTACAAAGAAAAGAACTGCGAGAAATTCACAGGAAAGTTAATTGAAATACCATATGTACTGTCTGAATGTATTTCAGTATTCTTAACTGACCTATGATTCCTTGAGTAATTATCTGCAGATCTTCAAAACTGGTGAGAGTTTAATCAAAAAGCAAATAAAAAGGCATGTTACATCTTTTGTACTGGGAATAAAAATAGAGTCTAATTCCATATAAAAAAATAACTTGGGCATTATGGAAAGAGTTACAGCAAAAAAAAAAAAGCGTGTGTGTGTTGTGGGGCTGGAGAGATGAGACTCCTTCTATTGCCAAGCTAATATCCTTTTTCCAGAAATTCTCACCATTAGAAATATATCTTTAATATTCATTTTCTTTAGAAAAAAAAGTGTCTCATCCCTATAAATTCTCTCATATCCACTGAGTACTTAGAATGCTTGACTCCAAACACAGTGGGAAGGGATTTTTTTCTTAATACTCACATGATCATTTCAGCTAATTCTTGTACTAAAGCAGTAGTTGGGACCCAAGGAGCCCCAGATTTCTGCAGACATGCTTTAGAACCCACCACAGAAGACAGAGACTCAGTAGGCCTGGTTCAAGACTCCTATGAACTTATACTTCCTACATCCGTTCTGTGATGTGAAAGGCTAAATGCTGCTCTGTGCTGTGCTGTGCTTAGTCACTCAGTCCTGTCGGACTCTTTGCAACCCCATGGACTGCCGTTCGCCAGGCTCTTCTATCCATGGGGATTCTTCAGGCAAGAATTCGAAGTGGGTTGCCATAGCCTTCTCCAAGGGATCTTCCCAACCCAGGGATCCAACCCAGGTCTCCCTCAATACAGGCAGATTCTTTACCGACGGAGTCACCAGGGAAGCCAAAGAATACTGGAGTGGGTAGCCATTCCCTTCTCCAGGGGACCTTCCCAACCCAAGAATCAACCCAGGGTCCCCTCCATTGCAGGCAGATTCTTTACCAGCTGAGCTACCAGAGAAGCCCAAATGCTGCTCTAAGGGAATACAATTCATCACTGACCAGTTATTCACACCACTGCTATGAATAGTAGAGTTTACTAAAAACTACGTAAGTATCCATTTTAGAACCCCAGACATAAAGAATGTTAATATTCCTAAAAGCCAAATGCTGCTAAATAAGAAGGGGGTCTCAGCTTCTACCACCCACCCGAAAGGCTGGTCCATCTAGGATCTGGACCTCCAGATGAACTTCAAATTGAGGGTTGCCAGATTTACCATAATAGCATAGAATGCTCAGTTAAATTTGAATTTCAGAAAAATAATGAATAAACTTAGTATAAGTATACTTATTGTAGCAAACCCCAAGTAATATTGGGGGATAAACTTCATACTAAAAGGCTTTTCATTGTTTATCTGAAATCCAAATTCATCTGGACATCCCATTCCTCATCTGGCAACCCTACTCAGGTCAGGCTCAAGCATGTGGATCTTCTGTGAAAGGAGTTTATATAATCCACAAGTGTGTCAAACCTTGCATCAAATATGTGAGTATTTTATCATCAGGAAGGTCTACTTAGTGGGCAGAGCCAACAAATCAGCCTGGATAGTACTTCAGAAGTTCAGCACAGGAAGTGATCCTGGCAGATGCCCTACTACTCATTTTGCTTCTGGCCTCCTGACTTAGCCATCCTCTCATCCCAGTAACTGACTTAACCTTACTGATCTGCCGAAGGTAGACTTTTTCCAAGTCCTTCAGTTCAGAGGGATATCAGCTCCCAACCTGGCCAGGTGCAGAGCCTCGAATGAACTCCTTAGTCCTTTCACTTCTTCATGGTTATAGATATAAACAGGACCCCTTAACTCCATGAACCAGGGTTCCTAATACTCAAAGCTGGAACCACTTAAGAACCCCAAAAGCAGCTCAGCCTTATTGCCTAAATCACTCTCTAACCTCTAACCTTATATCCTTCTGAAGTAACAACTTCTCAGTAAGGACGTCACTAACCATAATATTGAAAGCTACACATATATCTCTTTCATGGCACTCAAACAAGTTCATTTTGTTTAATTTCTGTCCCTCTTCACTAGAAGGTCAGTTCCAAGGGGACAGTCTTTTTGCCTATCTTATTCAGTAACTAAAGCAGGACAGACACTCAAAAATATGTTTTTGGAATACCATGCCCTTCTAGTAGCTGGATTACTAGCAGTTATCATCTTGTTATTTTGTCCTAGGCCTAAGTCTCCTTTTCTTACCCAATACCAGGGTCCTATACTTGGGCCCTACATTCCTTCCCTGGCCAATGATTTTCCAAAAATGTCCATCCTACCGTAGCCCTCAAAACCACACAGCCAGCTGGCTGGTACTTGCCATCAAAGCTTCTAGACCTGAACTTTCTGTCTTCTTCAGTTCAGTTCAGTTCAGTCGCTTAGTCGTGTCCGACTCTTTGCAACCCCATGAATTGCAGCACTCCGGGCCTCCCTGTCCATCACCAACTCCTGGAGTTCACCCAAACTCATGTCCATTGAGTTGGTGACGCCATCCAGCCATCTCATCCTCTATCATCCCCTTCTCCTCCTGCCCCCAATCCCTCCCAGCATCAGAGTCTTTTCCAATGAGTCAACTCTTCACATGAGGTGGCCAAAGTATTGGACTTTCAGCTTTAGCATCAGTCCTTCCAAAGAACACCCAGGATTGATCTCCTTTAGAATGGACTGGTTGGATCTCTTTGCAGTCCAAGGGACTCACAAGACTTTTCTCCAACACCACAGTTCAAAAGCATCAATTCTTCAGCGCTCAGTTTTCTTCACAGTCCAACTCTCACATCCATACATGACTACTGGAAAAACCATAACCTTGACTAGAAGGATCTTTGTTGGCAAAATAATATCTCTGTTTTTAATATGCTGTCTAGGTTGGTCATAACTTTCCTTCCAAGGAGTAAGCGTCTTTTAATTTCATGGCTGCAATCACCATCTGCAGTGATTTTGGAGCCCCAAAAAATAAAGTCTGACACTGTTTCCACTGTTTCCCCGTCTATTTCCCAGGAAGTGATGGGACCAGATGCCATGATCTTCATTTTCTGAATGTTGAGCTTTAAGCCAACTTTTTCACTCTCCTCTTTCACTTTCATCAAGAGGCTTTTGAGTTCCTTTTCACTTTCTGCCATAAGGGTGGTGTTATCTGCATATCTGAGGTTATTGATATTTCTCCCAGCAATCTTGATTCTGGCTTGTGCTTCCTCCAGCCCAGTGTTTCTCATGATGTACTCTGCATATACGTTAAATAAGCAGGGTAACAATATACAGCCTTGATGTACTCCTTTTCTTATTTGGAACCAGTCTGTTGTTCCATGCCCAGTTCTAACTGTTGCTTCCTGACCTGCATACAGGTTTCTCAAGAGGCAGGTCAGGCGGTCTGATATTCCCATCTCTTTCAGAATTTTCCACAGTTTATTGTTATCCACACAGTCAAAGGCTTTGGCAGAATCAATAAAGCAGAAATAGATGTCTTTCTGGAACTCTCTTGCTTTTTCCATGATCCAGCAGATTTTGGCAATTTGATCTCTGGTTCCTCTGCCTTTTCTAAAACCAGCTTGAACATATGGAAGTTCACAGTTCACATATTGCTGAAGCTTGGCTTGGAGAATTTTGAGCATCACTTTACTAGCGTGTGAGATGAGTGCAATTATGCAGTAGTTTGAGCATTCTTTGGCATTGCCTTTCTTTGGGATTGGAATGAAAACTGACTTTTCCAGTCCTTTGGCCACTGCTGAGTTTGCCAAATTTGCTTGCATATTGAGTGCAGCACTTTCACAGCATCATCTTTCAGGATTTGGAATAGCTCAACTGGATTTCCATCACCTCCACTAGCTTTGTTCATAGTGATGCTTTCTAAGGCCCACTTGACTTCACATTCCAGGATATCTGGCTCTAGGTGAGTGATCATGCCATCATAATTATCTTGGTCATGAAGATCTTTTTTGTACAGTTCTTCCATGTATTCTTGCCACTTGTTCTTAATATCTTCTGCTTCTATTAGGTCCATACCATTTCTGTCTTTTATCTGTCATTTCTGTCTTCTTAAACCTCCCTATAACGTCAGAGTCCATACTAACCTACCTATAACCTACAAAAAGAGGAGTGCAGAGCCTTCTTGATTTTGAGACCAAAGAGGCACTATAGCAATGTGGAAGAGATCTTCCTTCTCACACTGTGTAAAAGTCTCCAACTTTCTAGTGTCTTTTCTGTGTACAGTCAGCCCTCTGTATCCATGAGTTCTACCTCCACAGATTCAACCAAATGCAGATCAAATAAATCCCACCCCCAAAAATTCAAGAAAGTTCCCAAAAGCAAGACTTTATTAGCTGTGTACAACAATTTATATAGCATTTACAGTGTATTAGGTATTATAAGTAATCTATAGGTTACTTATTTCAGGCATACAGGAGGATGTGTGCAGGATATGCAAACACTACACCATTTTATTTAAGGGACTTGAGCATCCACAGATTTTGGTATTCACAGTGGTCCTAGAACCAAAGAACCAGTCCCCCATGGATATGGAGGGACAGCTGTATACATATTAGCAGGCTGTACTTCCATGTCAGGACTCAGTGAATGAGGCAAACTTCTGAAATTCACATGATCTACTGCTTTCATACTAGAGGAATAAACTGACTTCAGAACACAAGTATCCTGACAGAACAATATATTGCACTTGCATTTGGGGGGACTGTTAGTGTTCTAAGGGGGCTTCCCTGGTGGCTCAACAGTAAAGAATCCTCCTGCAACGCAGGAGACATGGGTTTGATCGCTGGGTCAGGATGATCCCCTGGAGAAGGGCATGGCAACCCACTCCAGTATTCTTGCCTGAAGAATCCCATGGACAGAGGAGCCTGGTGGACTATAGTCCATAGGATCTCAAAAGAGCCGACACAACTGACGCGACTTAGCAGGCAGTGTCCTAAGAGCGTACAACCACCACTAGATGGTGTGGTTTTGTGATTTACAATAAGAAAAGTATGTTTGGTCTTCACCCCTGTTTCTAGGATAGAACTTCCAAAACTAGGAATTTCCTAAGTGGCAAGAGAAAAAAATATTTTTGTTATGTCTAGAGTTAAAGAACATACATATAATCAGTAATATAATACTAAAGTTCTCTCAGAATGCCTGGAATTATAGCCTGACATTCAGCTTAATTGGGTTTACCATCAATTCCCAAGGGGGTTAACTACTGAGAGTATATCACAGTCATTATTTAAGAGTTTTCCTTCAATCATAATCTTCAACATAACGTGGTAGCAAAGTTCTGGCACAAAATATTGGAAAAAGCATTTTAGTGACATCCTAAAAATAAAGATGAATTCTATCATCCATCATGTTTTCTGGTCATCTTGCAGTTGGCTAGGAAAAAAATAATGATTTTATAAGAAATACGGGTTTAGAAGCCAGAGTGTGACAGCATGTGCCTTTGATTACCAATTCCCTTTGTAAATAAAGTTTCAGTGTGAAACAAAGCTGAAGTTCAAAATTATGGCACAGAAATACTCATTGCCTATTTTATTTTTTATTTACAGATTTGTGCTCCAGATGAAACAACCAGGAAATTACTGATATCTTACCCATTAAAATATTGGATGGTTTATTCTGCTCCAAGTTACATCAAAATCTGGTCATTTAGACCACTGCTTTAATAGCAAATTTTCAAATGAACATTTTCCCCTGGTGATGCAAATGAATAATGCAAACTTTCTTGCTTTTTTATATGATTTATATATTCTTCAAAGTTAAAAATAACAGAGATTTTAATGTCTCTTGTTATAAACATGGTATTATGAAAATCATGGAGTTTGTTTCATGCTTTTAGGTCTTTTTTCTCTGTTATATAAAGAATCTCTGTCATCTCCTGGTAGAATGTGATAAATAATTTGACTGCTAAATATATTCTACCTTCCAGACAACTCAAATAGTAAAGTCTCAAGGAAATCCACAACTGCTTTTACATCACTCATTCTACAACTGTGCCACTCAACATGGTAGTCTCAGCATACTAGTCACCATGGTCAAAAAATAGTGAATCAACTCTAGGTTGTCCACAGTAGACTCACTTCAAATATAATGATATACATAGGTTACAAGCACTAATCAAAAGTAAGTTGTAGTCCATATTAATATCAAACAAAGTACACTTCAAAACAAAGACAATTTCCAGGGGATAAAGAAAAATATTGCCCATTGATAAAAGGATCAGTTCACACAATAAGGCACAGCAATTCACACAATAAGGCAAAGGAATTCAAAATGTTTACCGTATTACACTGGAGTTTCAGATTACATGAGACAAAAACTGAAAGAACTGAAAAGAGATACATGCAAATCCATGATTATGATTAGAGAATTTCATATTCCTCTGTCAGTAACAATAGAACTAGTAGATAGAATCTTGGTAAGGACTGAACAATGCCATTAACCAATTAGATGTAATAAACATTAATAGAACATTCCAACCAACAACACAGTCTTTTCTGGTGTACATAGAACTTTCAACAAGATATGTCCTGAATCATAAAACAAATCTTAAAATATTTAAAAGAATCAGAATTATGAAAAATATATTTCAGACCATAATGGAATTATACTGAAAATCAGTATCAGAGAGATGAGAGAAAAAGCTACAAATGTGGAAACTAAACAACATTTCTAAATAATCCATGAGTCAAAAAAAGAATTATAAAGGGAAATTTTAATATTTTTTACTGAATGAAAATGAAAAAAATAGCAAAAACAATTTGCAGAATATAGTATTATATTCTTATAAGAGAAAAGAAGAATGTCTCAAATTAACCAAGATTCTACCTTAAGAAGCTAGAAACAGAAAAGCAAAATAAAACAAAGTGATTCAAAGGAAATAATAAACATAAGAGCAAAAATCAATAAAATTGAAAAGAGGAAAGCAATAGAAAAAATTAATGAAGCCAAAGGCTGGTTCTTTGCAAAGGTCAATAAAACTGACGAATGTCTAGCAAAAATGAAAGTAAAAAAAGAGAGAGAAGAGGATTTGCCTTATGCTAAAGGAAATGAAAATGAAAGAAATATGATTACTATACACACAAAAGTAATCTCCTCTTCCGTTTGGTGAATGAACATCACACCAATTTTTAGTCTTTTTATGGACCTACGTGCCTTCTTCAAGGTAAAGGGCAAGGATACAAATATTAGAAAGTTGATTTCCATGATGCACGGTTATGGGCACTGAACAGAATTTACCTGTGTCACCATTTTCACAATAGAAACTTTCCCCAGCATTTTGACAGGAATCAAACCAAGCCAAGCATTAGCCAAAGTTCACCTGCTCAGCTGGAACAATGGAACAACTCACTTTGGCTATTTCAAACCCTCACAAAGACATAGAGAAAGTTAAAGGATAATTTTAAAGATTTTTTTAAAATGTTTCCTTGAGTTTTATAAGTCGCTCTAGCAAGTTAATTGAACCCAAGCAGGGGATTGTGGGAACCTCTGACATATAGCCAGTCAGAAGTACAGGTAACAACTTGGGTTTGTGATTAACATCTTATAGGGCTGAGCCCTTAACCTGGGAAATCTAATATTATCTCCATATAGACAGTGTCAGAATTGAATGAATTCTCAGACACACTGTGGGTATCTGAGAAGTGTTTGTGGTATGAGAAAACCCCACACACATTGATGAAACTGGGTTCAGAAACATTTTATTAATGCTCTAATATACCCTTCAAAAATACCTGTAGATTCTGAAAATGGACAAAATGACCATGAAAATGGGACAAAAGCAAGATTTAATTATGAAAGTGGTGAGTATCAAAAATAAGTCTGAATTGAATTCTGACCAGCAAGAAAGAACTATTGCATAACCCTAACACCAGAAGCAACAGGAATCTTTAAGAAAGGTGGCCATGTTCTCTTCAAGTTCATAAAAACCAAGGAGACAATAATGGGCAGGACTTCCCTGGTGGCTCAGATAGTCTATACGCAAAGCGGGAGACCTGGGTTCCATCCCTGGGTTGGGAAGATCCCCTGGAGAAGGAGATGGCAACTCACTCCAGTATTCTTGCCTAGAAAATCCCATGGATGGAGGAGCCTGGCAGGGGTCACAAAGAGTCAGACATGACTGAGCAACTAACACTTTCATTTTTTCAGACATTCTATGCGTTATCCATGCAGATATCAACAACAACAGCAACAGCAACAACAAAAACAGAAAAGATTAAGATGAACCCGTGTACATGCACTATAAAAGAAAGGAAGGTGCAAATGAATTAAGAAGCTCTGACAACCATAGATCTACCAATACAACTACAAATTATCCTAGAGAAGAAGAAAAGGGCAAAAGCAGCCAATGAAATTAATTTGTAAGGGAACACTCTAATTAATGGAAAGACATCTGCATAACCAAGAAAGCTACAAAAGAAGAATAAAAATATCTGAATTGACTCAAGAAAGAACTGCAGAGTGAGCAAAGACTTGAAAACCTGGTACGAACAAGAGGAGGGGGAAATACATTTGCAGTAAGTTCAAAACTGAAGGAAAAAAGAAAGGAATTGAACCAGTGCTTGGGGCAGATGGCGAAAAGTTAACAGATGCAGAAAGAAGACAAAACGCTCCATTTTTTTCTCTAAAATTTTAAATGCTATTTCTCTCATTATTTCCAGCCTGGAAAATTAAAATTGAGAAACAGAAAGAAAACCAGAGGGAATTACAGCCAAGGTAGATAATGAATTGAGTAGAGGAAAATACAGCTACTTTAAAGCAGCTTCTGCCTGTAGCCCTAACAAAACATGCCCAACATGCTGAAAGAACATGCAGATTTGGCTGCACACCACAGAAAAGGAGATGGATGAAAAAAGACTGGCAAAACTCGTTGCCATCTTCAAAATGAGAGAAAAAATAATTGTGGAAATACAATTTGGTGAGTGATTGATTTCCAAAAAAGTTCTAGAATAGTTTATTACACCAGAGGAAAGTTGTAGTCTAAAAGAGCCAGCATGAGTTTACTCAAGAGCAGATCACAATGAAAAAATTTCATTCATTTGTACAAAAACAACCGAAGGATTTTTTTAAGATATTAAAGTTTTTCCCTCGGAAGTCTACAGAAATGCCCTCTTCTAAAAATTCAGTTCTCAGTTCACATGCTACTTCTTTACAGAAACTTTCACAGACCACTCATCTAAAGTCCTTCCTTCCTGCTCTCAGTGTTTTATTTTCACTCACACTGTTTAATTTTTATGAAACATTTATATAAAATTATTTTGCTTGTTTATTGGTTATATATCTGGCTCCCCACCCTTATGAGACTTTAAGAGCCAATGAGAACAGACTTTATTATTCCCCATTGCATCCCTTTTCTTAGAAAAAAAAAAAAATGTCTGGCATCAAATAGGCACTCAATAATATTTTGAAATGAACTGATTAATTAACAGATTATCTGAACTGAAGGAACTTAAAAGTAACCTAAGCCACACACAGTCCCTACTCTTACTTTCAACCAATGATCCCTAGAATGTTTTTCTTAAACCTCCAATGGCAGGTTGCCTCACTTCAGCTACTTTATCTCACAACAGCTCTAATTGTGGGTAAGCTCTACTTATATTAAACTGCTGCTGCTGCTAAATCGCTTCAGTCGTGTCTGACTCTGTGTGACCCCATAGACGGCAGCCCACCAGGCTCCCCTGTCCCTGGGATTCTCCAGGCAAGAACACTGGAGTGGGTTGCCATTTCCTTCTCTAATGCATGAAAGTGAAAAGTGAAAGTGAAGTCACTCAGTAGTGTCCGACCCTCAGCGACCCCATGGACTGCAGCCTTCCAGGCTCCTCCGTCCATGGGATTTTCCAGGCAAGAGTACTGGAGTGGGTGCCATCGCCTTCTCTGTATATTAAAGTAAACACTATCTATTCTTTGTGTCCATCCATGAATGTCATCAGAACCTAGCTCTTCCCATAAGTCAATATGTAACAACAGATGTAATCTCTTTTACATGACAGTCATTCAACATTTGCTTCTCCACACTGAATAGTTCCAGTTCATGAAAGCTTTCCACATCAGGAAGAATTCAGAGACTTCTCACCATGACGGGCATTGTCTCATTATGAGCACATTTTAAGTCCATTTGGACTGTCACAATGTAGATGGTCACTACCATCCTTTATCCTCACAATCAAAGAAGCAAACACAGACACACAGACAGATACTAAATTCCCCACCCCCACAGCTGATACAACAAATCACACCCAGAATTCTGTTTGCTTAAATGAGAATCATCTGCAAATAATCTCAATACAACCTTCTAGACCACCACTACCTTCTGATCTCTTTGGTACTAAAGAGAAAACCAAATTGTCATCCCTGTACTAGATATTACTATATCCTAAAGTGACATAAATTTTTGGCAAATAATTGATATGCTAGTTTCAGGGAGCCTCGTAAAGTCATTAATTCATTTTCCCATGTGCTGCTGCCAAGCAACATCACCTCCATCTCTTATTTATGCAGTTTCATTTTTATTTTGTTTCTGAAAGCAGTTGCATAGGCCTATGTTCAACTACACTCAACAAGGATACAAGGATGCATTTAATATATAAAAATGTAGTACTTCACTGGTGGTCCAGTAGTTAAGACTGCATGCTTCCACTGCGTGGGGGGACAGGTTCGATCCCTGGTCAGGGAAGTTCTGCATGCCATGCAGTACAGTCAAAAAAAAACACAAAACCCTATACAACTGTAGACTACCCTGGCAGTTTAGTGGTTAAGACTCCACACTTCCAATGCAGGGGGCATTGGCTTGATCCCTAGTCAGGGAACTAAGATCCTACATGCCATGCAGAAGGGCTAAAAAATAAAATAAAATAAAAATCAATAAATTTAAAAAGTAAAACTCATTATTTGGTTAAATTTTTCATAATTGTGTTAAAAAACAATATAATCTATTATCACAAAATGGAAGAAGGGAATAAGTACCAAAAAGCCATCAAAAACTATGACTGTAGGGAAAGACCTAAGGATCTTAACCGATTTTAAGCAAAAGGGGCAGAAAGTTTATTTAAAGAAATAATGGCTGAAAACCAACTAGTATTCAGAGGCATATGAACATCTTGATCATCTTGATATATGAAGCTCAGAGGTTCCCAAACAGGATCAACTCAAAAAAGATTACACCAAGACACATTATAACAAATTCTCAAAAGTCAAAGACAGAACTCTGAAAGGAACAAGACAAAATCACCTCATCACATACACAGGAATACCCATAAGGCTATGAAGAGATTTCTCACAGAAACCTTGCAGGTCAAGAGGGAGTGATACATCACACAATCCTGATGATATATTCAATGTGCTAAAAGTTAAAAAAAAAAAATGGCCAAGAATACTATACCTGACAAAACTATCCCTCAGTATTAAAGTAGAAATAAACATTTTCCCAGACAAACAAAAGCTGAGGGAGTTCACCACCACTGGAACTGCTTTAAAGAACTACTAAAGGGAATTATTCAAGTTGGTATAAAAGGATGCCAATCAGTAACATGAAAACATATGAAAGTATAAAACTTAATGGAAAGCATAAGAATATACTCAAATTCAGAATACTCTTAATATTGTAATGGTATATAAATCACTTTTAATTCTTATATGAAAGTTAAAATATAAAAGTATTAAAAATAACTAAAGGTATAATATTTTTTAATGGTAAACAATATAAATGATATAAATTACTACATAAACAATATAGGAAGACATAGAATACAGATAATGTTCTTTTTTTAACCTAGGTGTTTTGCTTTGTGATAAACCTTTATGCTTTATATCTTTGTATTGTGTATTTATGTACACATTTGTCATATTTCACAACAGAAAAGTTGTTTTAATACGCTTAAATTATAAACAAATGAGCCCTGATAGTGTTAATCATTTGAAGCTAGAAGCACTTCAGAAAGTATAAGAAACTGAAGTAGGAGACAGCATTCCACTTGAGTAAATGGCTTCTCCTTTCTGCCTCACAGAAAGTGGACTCCACATGGGCAGTTCCAGCCAGTGGGAGACGTCATAATAAGGCATCATGAGAAGGGAATAAAGGGACACAGAGGCACCAGGAAGGGTTGCCTATTACAAGGTCCATCTTTCTTTTCCCCTCATGCCTAAGAGGCTGAAAGAGAAAATACATGTGTCTCAAAGGCAAAAGAGCAAGCTTTCCACATTGATCATTAGAGCTTCCCACACAGGCTCAGAACAGCCCTGGCTGGACGGTGATATTCCTCAGGAAAAGTAAAAGTTTTCAAGTTAATGCAACTAAGTTTTCTGCTCACATTCCAGTCAAAGGAGTGAATAAAGATAAGCACATGTGCAGGGAACTGGACATTTCTAATAAGCAAATCATGACTATGGGGAAAGCCTAAAAATCCATTAACTGTTCTTAAGGCAGATCTTTGGGGAGACTTCATTATCTCTGTTTTGACTGCTTTAAGAAAGAGCTTGGGAAAGCCTATTAGGGAGCTTTACAAAATAATCTTTTGACAAGCGGCTCTTGTACTGGACTGTGGAAAATCTGACAGAACTTTGATTTTTTCCTTTTGATCCCTTCTCAGTTTTGTTCACAATCAAGCTGCCAGTGAAGGTATCAGCAGCCTTTCCTAAGTACCGTATGGTGCTTTTCACGCTTACCTTACTTTTCTCCCTTGTTAAACATGGAGACTCCTGAGACAGAAAGGCACACACTGCCCTCATCAGGTCAAATCGTCCAGCAATATGGGATTCTTTGGAAGAAAGATCATAAAACTGAGTGTAGCAGATATGCACAAAAAAGGAAAGGCAACCCACTCCAGTATTCTTGCTTAGAGAATCCTGTGGACCGAGGAGCCTGGTGGGCTGCTGTCCATAGGGTCGCACGGAGTCAGACACGACTGAAGCGACTTAGCATGCATGCATGCATTGCAAGCCTCTAGGATCCCACTTAAGGTTATTTCCATTGAATGAAACCTGCTGCTAAAGAAGTTTGTTTTAAATGAATCATTCTTTAAACAGATCCTTATTTCAATATTCATTTGTGAGCATTTTCTCTTTAATTCTAACACCACATACCTAGTTGTCTCATATCCTCACTTTTCACCAAGGAAAGCAACCCAAGGAAAAAGAAAAAACTATTCTTTTGCTTCTCTCTCCATTTCTCAGAATCAATTCTTTAATTCTTAATAAAATCAAGAAAATTCAGAACCATAAACAGTTTCCATAATATATCCTATTACATGATGTTAATCCTCCTCTGAAATTTTTAAACGAGAGCTATATGCTTTATCACTTTACCTCCTTTTTAAATTGCCTTGGGGAAATTTGGATTTTATTAATAAGTCATTGCAAGTGAAGTAAACATTTGATGATGCTGATGGAAAAATTTGTTCATTAGAATCTTAGAATCCTTCTGGAGTAAGAGCCAATGATGGTAATTGCTGTTTTCACATTTGGAAATGCCTACTTATGTGTGGAAATATGCGAGGCACTATAGGAATTCAACCTCAATGTAAACTAAACTGGCCATAACCCATATGATATGATTTTAAAGAGATGCTTGTCAAAAAAAATTCCCCATCTGCCTGCCTAGATATCAGAAATTTCCATATCAACTACTTTTTAGAATAAGTCTATAACTCAATCTAACTGCAAACGATAACACAGTAAACTTAAGTAAAGTATCTGGTGGTGGACAGTCTCTGAAGAAAATACACGCAAGACAGGCAAGGGATTTTTTTGTTTCTTTTTTTAGCTTATAAACAGAAGTTTATTTCTCATGGTTCTGGAGGCCAAAGTCTGAGATCAAGGTTGTAGGGTAAAGGTCTTTTTCCTTTTTTAAAAGTTTATTTTTAATTGGAGGATAATTGCTTTACAGGGCTTACCTGGTGACTCGGTGGTAAAGAACCCACCTGCCAATGCAGGCAACTCAGTTTCAAATCCTGGGTCAGAAAGATCCCTGGAGAAGGAAACAGCAACCCATTCCAGTATTCTCGTTTAGGAAATCCCATGCACAAGAAATCTGGTAGGCTACAGTCCATGTGGTCACAAAGAGCCTGACGTAACTTAGGGACCCAAAAACAACACAATATAGACGGTACACAAATTACTCATATGTTGTGCTCGGCTTTTGCTAAATAGAAAAACTAGCATTGTCAGTTACAATATTTTCATTGTCTATAAGATAAAATTGTACCAATTATTCAGGAGAAGTACAACTGCTCTTGGTATTAAGAGCAGATGGGAATATCGTCTGGGGATTCTCATATGAAATATAACGAGAAAGGCAATTAGCAGCCTTGCTGGCAATTCACATTTTGTCTCATTTTATTGGATATTTTTCTGTTGATTTTCAGGAGAAGTGAATGGAATTACACTACAGTGCTAATGAAGACCGAATTTTCTGAGAATCATAGGCACGTTAACTTCCTCTTTCATGAGCTCCTGCACTTGGTGTGTTACACCCATCATACCATTTACTTCACTCAGTTCTCATCTCCCTATACAATCAACACAGTGTCTTCTTGCACATAGCCATAATCAATAAAAGTTTTATGACTGAATGAATAAATGAATAAACGAAGCACTTGGCACCCAAAAGAGGGAGAGGAAGAAACGATGGCAACCACAACAAAAACTGTGTCTGCTTCACAATTTGGCAGGAGTCAAAATCTCTGACATGTAATTTTCAACCTAAGACAGGTATTATTGATAAAGACAGATACAGATGACCTACCGTGACACTGAACTACCACAGAGATTGAATGTCATGTATTAATCCTGTTCAGAAGCAAGCAATATAACTTTACAACACTTTTCTATATTTTTCATCCTTTTTTTTTTTAGATTTTTTATTCTAACATGAAAATAGCTATTTGATAATAAGTCAGTATAAAATGGGATTCCCAGATGGCTCAGTGGTAAAGAATCTGCCAGCCAATGCAGGAGACGTAGGAAAGGTGGGTTCTATCCCTGGGTTGGGAACATCCCCCACAAAAGGAAATGGCAACCTACTCCAAAATTCTTGCCTGTGAAATCCCATGAACTAAGGAGCCTGGCAGACTATAGTCCATGGAGTCACAAAGAGTCAGACACAATTGAGTATGCATCCACGTTATAAAATGCAAGATGCAGTAATATGCTATATCAAAGTCAGAAACAATTAAGGGAGAAATTGCTAACCCAAGACTTTATTGTTTGAGCTAACTTCAGATTTTGTTATGCAAACCTTTCTTTTTCTGCTGGAGCTTTCATTTCAATTCTCTGCTCTTCCCTACATTTTAGCCAAGTCATTGGCTCAGTTGGCAAATGACAGAGCTTTCCTATAGCTGAAACTGCATTTGTCACTTCAGTATCATTGTGTCCCGTCTCTTAGGATTGGTGTAGTCTTGTCTCTAAGTGCAATGATCTGTCTTGTATCTCCCTTCTGAGTGAGATTTATGAGGGAGAGCATTTGAATTGCTCATCTCTCTCCAATTCAGTCATCATTCTGACACTAAAATGTCTCAGAATTTTTTCTTTATTGCAAAAGAAATGTTCTCTCCTTTTTTCTCTTCAACTAGCTTGTCCTGCCTTTTTCCTATAAAATAGCACAAGATGGGGAGAACTTGGACCCCTTGGGGCCTGCACTGTCTCAGCTGCAGCCAAGTATAACAACACTTCATCTTTTTCTCCCTCTCTTTAGTCTTCAAATTTTATTTAGGCATCTAACTAAAGTCTGAATGCTCTTAAGAGCAGTATATTTAGTCTAATATCTTACAAACAATAAGTAGGAATTAAACATTTGGCTAATTAACTAAAGCTATGGTTTTTCCAGTAGTCATGTACGGATGTGAGAGTTGGACCATAAAGAAAGCTGAGCACCAAAGAATTGATGCTTTCAAACTGTGGTGCTGGAGAAGACTCTTGAGAGTCCCTTGGACTGCAAGGAGATCAAACCAGTCCATCCTAAAGGAAATTAGTCCTGAATATTCATTGGAAGGACTGATGCAAAAGCTGAAACTCCAATACTTTGGCCACCTGATGCGAAGAACTGACTCATTTGAAAAGATCCTGATGCTGGGAAAGATTGAAGATGGGAGGAGAAGGGGACAACAGAGGATGAGATGGTTGGATGGCATCACCTACTTGATGCACATGAGTTTGAGCAAACTCTAGGAGATGGTGAAGGATAGGGAAGCCTGGTGTGCTGCAGTCCCTAGAGTCACAAAGAGTCAGACACGACTGAGCAACTGTATAGCAAATTAATTATATAGAGAGGAAAGGCTGAAACATACAGGTTTCATGGGGCAGACCCATTTCATGATGACTACAAATGTATAGTTAACAAATAAGATAAATATCATATATTCTCATTTCCAATAGTGCCTAAAATGGCTTGAGAAACTGGATAGAATCTTGTGGTATATTAAGATGGGAAAGGAGCAGGTTTTGGAGAGCATGAGAAAAATCAAGATTTCTGTTTTGGTTATGTCAACTTTGAGATGGCCATAAGACCTCTATGTGGAAATGTAAAGCATAAAGTTGATCTTTGATCTGGCAGCTTGTGCTAGTTCTCTGTGGTTGAAGAAGTTAACATGATTCAGAGAATAACTGAATTTCAGAACTTTTAAAAATTCCTAGAAAGCACACAGTTCATTTAACCTAGATTCGGATTGGTGCAGGCCTCACTGAGTTCAGCCGGTTTGTTGCTAAGATTATGAATCTGAGTTGTTTGGTACGTAGATCCTGATATAAGTACTTTTTTCTGTTACTGACAAATCTTTCATTTACTTATACCTGATTCCTGCATCTTGGTCCAAACTTGGGGTGGGGACAGGGTGGAAGGTAGAGGGCAGGAGAAGCCATTTATTTATTCACTAACAACACAGCCATATGAAGTCCCAATAAATTTCACCACCAGCCTACACTTCTGCCCTGTGTTTGCTATTTTCATGGCAAGAGCTACCTAATTCTACCTATAGCCTAAGCACTGGCCCAGATTCTGGAGCTCATTCAGCCACAAAGAAGGGAAAATGCAAAGCTTTCTGACACATGCCATTCTTTTTATTATTATTATTATTTTATTGGAGGATAATTGCTTTACAATATTTTGTTGGTTTCTTCCATACGTCAACATAAATCAGCCACAGGTATACATATATCCCTTCCCTCCTAAATCCCCCTCCCACCCCATGCTCCTCTCCAGGTTATCACAGAGCACTGGGCTGAGCTCCCTGCATCACACAGTACACAGGGAGCTGTGTGTGGTTGAGCTCCCACTTGCTATCTGCTTTACATGCGGTAATGTATATGTTTCCATACTATTCTCTCAATTTGTCCCACCCTGCCCTTCCCCCACTGTGGCTACAAGTTCTGTTCTCTATGTCTGTGTATCTAATGCTGCCCTGCACATAGGTTCATCAGTACCAACTGTCTAGATTCCATATGCATGGTTAACACACAATATTTGTCTTTCTCTTTCTGACTTACTTTACTCTGTATAATAGACTCTAGGGTCATACACCTCATTAGACTGACTCAAATGTGTTCTTTTTTATAGCTGAGTAATATTCCATTGTATGTATTTACCACAGTTTCTGTATCCATTCACCTGCCAATGGACATCTAGGTTGCTTCCATGTCCTCAGTTCAGCTCAGTTCAGTCACTCAGTCATGTCCAAATCTTTGTGACCCCATAGACTGCAGCATGCCAGGCTTTCCTGTCCATCACCAACTCCTGGAGCTGGCTCAGACTCATGTCCTTCGAGTTGGTGATCCCATACAACCATCTCATCCTCTGTGTTTCCGTTCTCCTCCTGACTTCAATCTTCCCCAGAATCAGGGTCTTTTCAAATCAGTCAGTTCTTGACATCAGGTGGCCAAAGTATTGGAGTTTCAGCTTCAGCATTAGTCCTTCCAATGAATATTTAGGACTGATTTCCTTTACGATGGACTGATTTGATCTCCTTGCAGTCCAAGGGACTCACACAAGAATCTTCTCCAACACCACAGTTCAAAAACGTCAATTCTTCAGCACTCAGCTTTCTTTATAGTCAACTCTCACATCCATACATGACCACTGGAAAAACCATGACCTTGACTAGACAGACCTTTGTTGGCAATGTCTCTACTTTTTAACATGCTGTCGAGATTGGTCATAACTTTCCTTCCAACAAGTAAGCATCTTTTAAATTCATGGCTGCAGTCACCATCTGCAGTGATTTTGGAGCCCAAAAAAATAAAGTCTGACACTGTTTCCACTGTTTCCCCTTCTATTTGCTACGAAGTGATGGAACCAGATGTCATGATCTTGTTTTCTGAATGTTGGGCTTTAAACCAGCTTTTTACTCTCCTCTTTCACACTCATCAGGAGGCTCTTTAGTTCTTCACTTTCTGCCATAAGGGCGGTGTCATCTGCAGAGCTGAGGTTACTGATATTTCTCCCGGCAATCTTGATTCCAGCTTGTGCTTCCTCCAGCCCAGCGTTTCTCATGATGTATTCTGCATATAAGTTAAATAAGCAGGTGACAATATACAGCATTGACAGATTCCTTTTCCTATTTGGAACCAGTCTGTTGTTCCATGTCCAGTTCTAACTGTTGTTTCCTAACCTGTATACAGATTTCTCAAGAGGCAGGTCAGGTGGTCTGGTATTCCCATCTCTTTCAGAATTTTAGTTTATTGTGATCCACACAGTCAAAGGCTTTGGCAGAGTCAATAAAGCAGAAATAGATGTTTTTCTGGAACTCTCTTGCTTTTTTGATGATCCAGCAGATGTTGGCAATTTGATCTCTGGTTCCTCTGCCCTTTCCAAAACCAGCTTCAACGTCTGGAAGTTCACAGTTCATGTATTGTTGAAGCCTGGCTTGGAGAATTTTGAGCATTACTTTACTAGCATGTGAGATGAGTGCAATTGTGCAATAGTTTGAGCATTCTTTGGCATTGCCTTTCTTTGGGATTGGAATGAAAACTGACCTTTTCCAGTCCTGTGGCCACTGCTGAGTTTTCCAAATGTGCTTGCATATTGAGTGCAGCACTTTCACAGCATCATCTTTCAGGATTTGGAATAGCTCAACTGGATTTCCATCACCTCCACTAGCTTTGTTCATAGTGACGCTTCCTAAGGCCCACTTCACATTCCAGGATGTCTGGCTCTAGATGAGTGATCACACCATCATGATTATCTGGGTCATGAAGATCTTTTTTGCATAGTTCTTCTGTGTATTCTTGCCACCTCTTCTTACTATCTTCTGCTTCTGTTAGGTCCATACCATTTCTGTTCTTTATTGAGCCCATGTTTGTTTGAAATGTTCCTTTGGTATCTCTAATTTTCTTGAGGAGATCTGTAGTCTTTCCCATTCTATTGTTTTCTTCTATTTCTTTGCACTGATTGCTGAGGAAGGCTTTCTTATCTCTCCTTGCTATTCTTTGGAACTCTGCATTCAAATGGGTATATCTTTCCTTTTCTCCTTTGTGTTTCACTTCTTTTCTTTTCGCAGCTATTTGTAAGGCCTCCTCAGACAGCCATTTTGCTTTTTTGCATTTCTTTTTCTCAGGAATAGTCTTGATCCCTGCCTCCTGTACAATGTCATGAACCTCCGTCCATGCAGTTCATGATACATATTAAATTATACTTGATGAGACAATCCTTGGAGAAAGTTCTGAGATTATATCTCTGTGAAGCACAAGGGTAAGGATTACTATTTTCTATGAATATCCTCAGTGAGCTCATATAATTCTGGGGCAGCCGCTACAAAAAGAAACTATACAATTCAAATCTGGGACACTGTCATGGAAATCCCTGCCTGCATAACAAAGTAGGAAATCAGAGAACAACAAAACTCAATGCATTATTCATAATTGTACCTCTGGATCATATACAACCATCATAAAAGCCAAGGATGTTTTCAGTTTATATTACAAGTAATTTAGACATGATATGCCTATTTATAAAATGACATAACAGCTTTCAGATGCAGTATGGGAAGTTCCATAGTTTCATTTTCTGTGAAGATGCTTTAAAGTATTCACTGTTCTAAACTTTGAAAAGCACAGACAATAAAATCACTGAAATAATCCTTACATGCATATTAAAAATCAGAGACACCACTTGACCAACATACATCCATGTAGTCATAGCTATGGTTTTTCTAGTAATCATGTATGGATGTGAGAGTTGGATCACAAAGAAGGCTGAGCACCAAAGAATTGACGGCTTTGAATTGTGGTGCTGGAGAAGACTCTTGAGAGTCCCTTGGAGAGCAAGGAGATCAAACCAGTCAATCCTAAAGGAAATCAACCCTGAATATTCATTGGAAGGACTGATGCTGAAGTTGAAGCTCCAATACTTTTTGGCCATCTGATGCAAAGAGCCAACTCATTGGAAAAGACCCTGATGATGGGAAAGATTGAGGGCAGGAGGAGAAGAGAGCAACAGAGGATGAGATGGTTGAATGGCATCACCGACTTAATGGACATGAGTTCGAGCAAGCTCTGGGAGATAGTGAAGGACAGGGAAGCCTGGCGTGCTGTAGTCCATGGGGTCACAAAGAGTTGGACACAACTGAGAGACTGAACAATGACAACAATCCTCACATGAAATAACAACTGGGACTATTTTCCTGAAAGCTGTTCTTTCCTCTTGTCCCTTAACTCTTGGTTCCAAATAGAACTCCCCAAAAGAAATAATGCATTCTGAATCCATTTCCCAAAGTGTAGCTCTTTAAAGCACCAAAAAAGCCTTATGTGCATTGTCTACATAAAGATTGCTTTTAATCCTCAAATGAAAGTTATATTAAAAAAAAGAGAGAGAGACAAATTCAGAGGCCCAGAGATCCTGGATCCTGAGATCCAGGTTACACATCTCAGAGTAACCTGGACCTTGACACCCACTATGTAAAATAATAGAGGAAATTAAAAATGAGAAACTAGGATCACAAACAACTTCTCTTGGGGAAAACAGAAATGTAAGGACCTTTAAAAGGAAAAGGAACTGGTCCTTGAGTTTTAAAAACTTTGAATGAGATACACTATTACTGAGAGCTTGTATCTTTGCTTAAATTTCTCCATCAGTATTGTTCAAGTATGTGTGTAGATATTTGATTTTAGCTCCCTAGAGAGTTACTTCTGAAGAAAAGCGCAAATAGACTGACCTAGAGTCCATGCTATTATAGCAGGAAGAGACATTATTTCTACATGTATAAGGTTTGGGGGGCAGGAATCGGAGGAAGGGGATGTTGAAGAGGGAAAACACATTGACTTGTATTTGCGGTATGTATTGTTTCCTAGAAGTTGGAAATTACTCTATTTGTCTACAGAATAGCTCAAAAGGAAGCCCAAACTATGACTCGGCCAGTTCAGCTAAGGTAGACAGATTTTCCTACAGCAAAAAAAAAAGGACAGAGAAACCTAGCATTGCAGCTAGTTTTTCCTTTTGCTTTGTTTAAATGCTGAGCCCAATTATTAAAAAAAAAAAAAAAAAAGAATGGAAACAAAAGAGCCAGTCTACTTTGCACATTCCACAGTCTCTTTTCCCATTTCCAAACAAACAAAACTTGGTATTCTATAACAGTAATCCTTCCATTGTCTCTCAGTTTTAAAGCTTTTCTGATCTTTCAATGGAATTGATTTCTGCAATAACCAGACTCCAGTTAACAGCCAGTTCATGCTTATTGGCACTGCCTGCATTATGCTGTCTACAGCTCATCCACCTTGATCCCTTAAAGATACTTGAAGAAATGGAAATATGCCCTTTGTCAATGCCTAAGCTCTTGCGGCAACAAGTCTGTAAACAACAAGAAAAATAAACAGGCTATCCTATTTTATTAGAGCCTAATAATACATACTCACTAGGCCTTTTGCTTAAGCACTGAAAACAAAGGCAAATACACCATGGCAAGAAGGACAGAAATGCATAGTCACACATGGCCGTGGTCACCAGACCCACACTCCAAGGAGTGTTCCTGCCAAGGCTCATCTGACCTGTTGCTACCCTCCTCACTCCCAGGCTTTCTGTATGGATTTTCCTCCTCTCCTTCCTTCTCTCTCCAGTGTTACATACAAAGGGACTCCACCAGCACATCATTAGAATTTAATTCACCTTCCTAGAAAACTCATTGTTTCCAACTTGTTCAATAGCATCCACACCAGATTTTAGCCTTTATACAGTTGGCTCCCACCTCAAAAGCAAAGTTGTTTCTGGAGCTTTGAGAAAAGTCTTCAGGGATAAAATCTGCTTTTTGGTCTAATAACAAAAACAGGGATAAAAATCTGTTTTTTGGTTTAATAACAGCTTCCCTGATAGCTCAGTTGGTAAAGAATCCGCCTGCAATTCAGGAGACCCTGGTTCGATTAGTGGGTCGGGAATATATGCTGGAGAAGGTATAGGCTACCCACTCCAGTATTCTTGGGCTTCAACGTGCCAGCTAAAAGCCAGAGCTTGTCTGTCTAAAAGGGAGGAATGGATCTGGGGAGGCATGTAGAACTTCCTGCCACATGCTTCTCTCATTATTTTGTATAACTGAGCATGATCTAGGTGATCATCTTCACACAACATCATAGACAGCATGGACTTTCTTCCGTGCTAAGTTCTTCAAATGCATTGTTTTATTTAATCCTTGCATCAAAACCATAAAGCTGGTACATTTTTAATCCCATTTGACAAATTAAAAAAAAAATGACTTAGGAAAGTGTATCAATTTCCCCAAGTTCCATTGGACATCTGTGAAATTTTCAAGTGGAAATTACGTTTGTGGCCTAAATTGATTGCATAAAGTAAACCATTTTTCTGTTTCATCAACTATCCAAGCATTTAATATTTAAAATCAGGAAATACAGAGTGATAAAGTAAGCAAACACCAACATAAATAAACATAATTTGAAACAAATATGACAGAGGAGTTTTTGGTTACTGTTTTGAAGCAGGGAAAGGCTGCATAGAAAAACAATGGGACTTTTAGGTTCCCAAGAAGTCTGATGATTTGTGAGAATTATTAGCTAACTAATGAGGCACAGTGCTAAAGAATCCGCCTGTCAATGCAGGAGACTCGAGTTCATTCTCTGGGTTGAGAAGATGCCCTGGAGAAAGAAATGGCAACCCACTTCCATATTCTTGCCTGGGAAATCCCAAGAACAGAGAGGTCTGGCAGGTCACAAAGAGTAAGACATGACTGAGCGACTAAGGAATACCACCACCTCTTCTCACAACTCATTAGCCTTAACCAGTCATAAGACTTTGCCTAACTGCAAGAGATGGATGAGAGAAGCTGTCATCTTCTTGTGAGGTCAGAAGAAGAGGACAAAATACAAATAAGATGCAGAAGATTTACTACACAGCAGATGTTTAAAATGAGCTATTATTTTAGTATTTAATTATCCTCAAAATTGATGGATTAGGACTGGAACTTCTTTAGTCTTAATCCCACTATGATTATTTATGTTTGTCTTTTTTTCTTCAATTGGCTTATATGCTGTGTGTACTCAATCACTCAGTTGTGTCCAACTCTCTGACCCCATAGACTATAGCCACCAGGCTCCTCTGTCCATGGAATTTTCCAAGCAAGGATACTGGAGTGGGTTGTCATTTCTTACTCAATTGGCTTATAAATTAAGCTAACATTGTGCATGCTACTATACCAGGCTGGATTCAGTACTGAATTCAGATTATCCCAGAAGCTGCCTAGTAGCTAGCCAAACTACCTACAAGCCTGCATTAACTTTGTTAGGCTGTTACTATTTAATAAATCATTACTTTGTAAATAACAGTATAAGATTTCAGGCCACTAGGATTTAATTTCTAAATTGCCACATGTTGGCATGTAGTGGAAGTTTTGCACTATTAATTGCTGTATCATAATCACGATGGTGTGATCACTCACCTAGAGCCAGACATCCTGGAATGTGAAGTCAAGTGGGCCTTAGGAAGCATCACTATGAACAAAGCTAGTGCAGGTGGTGGAATTCCAGTTAAACTATTTCAAATCCTAAAAGATTATGCTGTGAAAGTGCTACACTCAATATGCAAGCACATTTGGAAAACTCAGCAGTGGCCACAGGACTGGAAAAGGTCAGTCTTCATTCCAATCACAAGGAAAGGCAATGCCAAAGAATGCTCAAACTACCACACAATTGCACTCATTTCATACACTAGTAAAGTAACTCTCAAAATTCTCCAAGCCAGGCTTCAACGGTACATGAACCGTGAACTTCCAAATGCAAGCTGGTTTTGGAAAAGGCAGAGGAACCAGAGATCAAATTGCCAACGTCCACTGGATCATGGAAAAAGCAAGAGAATTCCAGAAAAACATCTATTTCTCCTTTATTGACTCTGCCAAAGCCTTTGACTGTGTGGATCACAATCAACTGTGGAAAATTCTGAAAGAGATAATACCAGACCACCTGACCTGCATCTTGAGAAATCTATATGCAGGTTAGGAAGCAACAGTTAGAACTGAACATGGAACAACAGACTGGTTCCAAATAGGAAAAGGAGTATGTCAATGCTGTATATTGCCACCCTGCTTATTTAACTTATATACAGAGTATATCATGAGAAACACTGGGCTGGAGGAAGCACAAGCTTGAATCAAGATTGCCGAGAGAAATATCAATAACCTCAGATATGCAGATGACACCACCCTTAAAGTGAAGAAGAACTAAAGAGCCTCTTGATGAAAGTGAAAGAGGAGAGTGAAAAAGTTGGCTTAAAACTCAACATTCAGAAAACGAAGATCATGGCATCCGGTCCCATCACTTCATAGCAAATAGAAAGGGAAAGAGTGAAAACAGTGACAGACTTTATTTTTGGGGGCTCCAAAATCACTACAGATGGTGACTGCAGCCATGAAATTAAAAGACGCTTACTCTTGGAAGGAAAGTTATGACCAACCTAAACAGCATATTAAAAAGCAGAGACATTACTTTGCCAACAAAGGTCCATCTAGTCAAGGCCATGGTTTTTCCAGTAGTCATGTATGGGTGTGAGAGTTGGACTATAAAGAAAGCTGAGTGCTAAAGAAGTGATGCTTTTGAGCTGTGGTGTCGGAGAAGACTCTTGAGAGTTCCTTGGACTGCAAGGAGATCAAATCAGTCCATCCTAAAGGAAATCAGTCCTAAATATTCATTGGAAGGACTAATGCTGAAGCTGAAACTCCAATACTTTGGCCTTCTGATGTGAAGAACTGACTTATTGGAAAAGACCCTGATGCTGGGAAAGATTGAAGGCAGGAGGAAAAGGGGATGACAGAGAATGAGATGGTTGGATGGCATCACCGACTCAATGGACATGAGTTTTAGTAAACTCCAGGAGTTGGTGATGGACAGGGAGGCCTTGTGTGTTGCAGTCCATGTGGTGGCAAAGTGTCAGACACGACTGAGTGACTTAACTGAACTGAACTGACTGAAATCCAGAAATTCTTACCTTCTCATCTTCTTCTAAAACAGAAAGGTATGAATAAATCTCTTTCTTTAAAATGTATTATAATAGACTACATTTCACCTTATAACAAACCAGTGCAAGAAATAAAAATTACAAGGATTTTTTCTACCCTTCATACAATGTAATGTTATCAGAGATCTAGACTGTCTCTGTCACTCAAGTAAGCCTTAGTCAACAGCCTTGTCTAGAACAATAAATCATCACAGAAGTGACCTTGAGGAGCTCAAAAGATATTAGTTTGCTTGCTCTTCAAATGTCTTTAATAAGTACGCTTATAGATTCAGATTTGGGGAATCAAGGCTAAGTTGGCCAGGAAGACTTCTTAAAGGGGCACAGTCATAAAGGCCTTCGACAGATTGTGTTTAATCATGGAGATTGGCCACAACACTTGTTTCCTATCACTGCTGTTAGAAATCACAAGTTTAGGGACTTACAACATAAATTCATCATGTTACAGTTTTGGAGGTTAGAAGTCTGAAATGGTCTTACTGGGCTAAAAGTTAAGGGCCTGGCAAGGTTATGTTCCTTTCTGGAGGATTTGGGAGAGAATCTGTTTTCTTGCTTTTTCTTGTTTCTAGACTGCTCATATTCCTTGGCTTGTGGCCCCTCCATCTTTGAGATAAGAAATTGCCAGTTGAGTCCTCTAATCACATCACTGTGATGCTCCTCTTGCCTCTCTGATCCATTATTAAAGACTCTAGTGATTACACTCGGAGAAGGTGATGGCAGACCACTCCAGTACTCTTGCCTGGAAAACCCCATGGATGGAGGAGCCTGGTGGGCTGCAGTCCATGGGGTTGCTAAGAGTCGGACACGACTGAGTGACTTCACTTTCACTTTTCACCTTCATGCATTGGAGAAGGAAATGGCAACCCACTCCAGTGTTCTTGCCTGGAGAATCCCAGGGACGGGGGAGCCTGGTGGGCTGCCGTCTATGGGGTCGCACAGAGTCGGACACGACTGAAGCGACTTAGCAGCAGCAGCAGCAGCAGTGATTACACTGTGCTTTCTTGGTCAATCTAGGATAATCTCAGCATCTTAAAGTTCCTAACATAATCACACCTGCAAAGTCTGTTTGCCATATGAAGCAACATTCACAGGGTATCTTATTCCATTCTTATAGCAAAAATATCATTGATATAAAAAAAGACTTGGCAGATTTTACAGCAAGCATTTATTTCTTATAGTTATGGAGGCACCAAGATCAAGGTGCTAGCAGATTTGTTGTCTGGTGAGAGCCTGCTTCCTGGTTCATAGATGGCCACCTTCTCACTGTGTCTTCATGTGGCAGAAGGGTAAGGTAAGTCTCTTTTATAAGGGCAGTAACCCCTTTCATGAGGGCTCCACCCTCATGTCTTAATCACTTCCCCAAAGCCCCACCTCCTAATACCATCATATTGGGAGTTGGGATTTTAACTATGTTGAAAGGGGACAAGGTCACTGTGATTAGGATGTAGGCATCTTTGGAGGACCATAATTCTGCCTACCACAGACATTACTCCCAGCAGCTCAGGGTGACTTACATAATTAAGGTTCTTTTTCATATGCAAACAGAAAAAAACAAGTTTTGTCAGAGGTTTGTGGTCAGCCAAGAAGCTAATTGCCTAAGTAGTGCCCACAGCCTTCAGTGTCAACCTGGCACTCAGTCCTGTCAGTTCCAGTACTACCTCTGCCACCCAGTGAGACTAAGTGATCTTGCTTCCAACAGTAACATGCTCCTTCTCTGCTGAGTCATTGCAAAAACATGTTGGCCATCTTGGCCTGAATCAGTCGTTATAGAAAGTAGATTGAACTGTACTTCAATGAAGCAATCTCCAGGAGGGAAATTACAGTGCTACTAAAAAGTAAGGATAAAGTTATGTCTCTGATTTGGCTTTATTACATTTTCCATTCTTGCTACTGCACTTTCTAAAAGAGGTTTTTAATCAAACTGAGTCTACCAGCTTTCTTGCAAACCAAATAGCATTGTTTTCACTTGTAAAATCAAATCTAATAAAATTTCTTCATGAATCTTCTCTACAGGGAAAAAACACCCCAGAGGCTCAAGAGACTAAATGAATGTAACAAACTAAGTAGAAGCTTGCAGTACAAAATTATGGATCATCTTTTGAGCACAAATTTTTGAGATATTTAATTTGGACCTATCAGTTCAGTTCAGTCACTCAGTCGTCTCCGACTCTTTGCAACCCCATGAATTGCAGCATGACAGGCCTCCCTGTCCATCACCATCTCCTGGAGTTCACTCAAGCTCACGTCCATCGAGTCGGTGATGCCATCCAGCCATCTCATCTTCTGTCATCTCCCTCTCCTCCTGCCCCCAATCCCTCCCAGCATCAGAGTCTTTTCCAATGAGTCAACTCTTCACATGAGGTGGCCAAAGTACTGGAGTTTCAGCTTTAGCATTATTCCTTCCAAAGAAATCTCAGGGCTGATCTCCTTCAGAGTGGACTGGTTGGATCTCCTTGCAGTCCAAGGGACTCTCAAGAGTCTTCTCCAACACCACAGTTCAAAACCATCAATTCTTCGGTGCTCAGCTTTCTTCACAGTCCAACTCTCACATCCATACATGACCACAGGAAAAACCATAGCCTTGACTAGAGGGACATTTGTTGGCAAAGTAATGTCTCTGCTTTTCAATATGCTATCTAGGTTGGTCATAACTTTCCTTCCAAGGAGTAAACGTCCTTTAATTTCATGGCTGCAGTCACCATCTGCAGTGATTTTGGAGCCCCCAAAAATAAAATCTGACATTGTTTCCACTGTTTCCCCATCTATTTCCCATGAAGTGATGGGACGAGATGCCATGATCTTCGTTTTCTGAATGTTGAGCTTTAAGCCAACTTTTTCACTCTCCTCTTTCACTTTCATCAAGAGACTTTTTAGTTCCTCTTCACTTTCTGCCCTATGGAGACATCCAAAAATGGAACAGTTGTTGATGAAAAAGGGAAGATGAGTTCGGGGTCAAAGAGAAGAAATAGGAGATAAGAGGTGCAAGCCTATATGACCCCAATGCAAATGGCTGTATTTCATTCATTTCATTCAATTACTGTTTTCACCTACTATGTGACAGCCTTGATGCTAGTGATTGGGAATATGAGAACATTCATCACTGGCTTTATGGAGCTCACTGATGGAGAGAGGCATACATCAAATAATTGAGGGAAGTACACCATAAATGGGAATAAGAGTTATGAAAGAAAAATGAAAACATAAGAGAACTAAAATAGTTTGCATCTGCTAATCCCAAGCTATTTTATATATATAGGATGAATAAACAACAAGGTCCTACTGTGTAGCACAGGAAACTATATTCAATATCCTGTGATAAACCATAAGGGAAAGAACATGAAAAACAATATATATGTTTGTCACTGAGTCACTTTGCTATACAGCAGAAATTAATGCAACATTATAAATCAACTATACTTCAATAAATCTTTTTTAAAAAGAAAAAGAGAACTAAGCTTTTCTGGGTGAGGAGGGATGTAGGGAAGACAAATTTGAGCTAAGAGGCAAAGGAAGAGTTTTGGAACTTCCCTGGTTGTCCAGTGGTTAAGACTCACGCTTACACTGTAGGGGGCATGGATTTGATCCCTGATTGGGGAAGATCCCACATGCCACGTGCTGTGGCAAGGAAAAAAAGAAAAGAAAGGAAGAGTTGGTATTAGTGAAAGAAGCGGCTAGAAAAGCAACCTAGTAGACGGATCAGGATGTACAAAGGCTTTGCTTCTAAAATCATGGCTGCCAACTGGTCTCCATCAGTGATGGTTTAGTAATCTCATTTCAGTCCATTAGCTATCAAAGAGTTATGACTCAGGAAAATCATCATTATAAACAATTGATAATTCTAAATGCAGAATTCCACAGTTCCAACAAATATTTCAATAGTAAATATGTCAGCTAGACGTCAAGCTAAGAAAAATAGAAAGTTCAGGACACTGCTTTTCTGCAGAGATGATAGTAGAGTGTAAGAACTGGGCAGAAATGCACATTTTTTTTAAATTGGCAGGTAATTGCTTTATAATATTGAGTTGGTTTCTGCCATACAACAGCATGAATCAGTCATAAGTATACACATACCCCCTCCCTCTCGAGCCTCCCTCTCCACACACCTTCCCCCATCTCACCACTCTAGTTCATCACAGAGCACCCGGCTCAGCTTCCTGTATTATGCAGCAGCTTCCCACTAGTGATATGTTTTACACATGGTAATATACATAAGCATATTAAAAAGCAGAGACATTACTTTGCCAATAAAGGTCTGTCTAGTCAAGGCTATGGTTTTTCCTGTGGTCATGTATGGATGTGAGAGTTGGACTGTGAAGAAGGCTGAGCGCCGAAGAATTGATGCTTTTGAACTGTGGTGTTGGAGAAGACTCTTGAGAGTCCCTTGGACTGCAAGGAGATCCAACCAGTCCATTCTGAAGGAGATCAGCCCTGAGATCTCTTTGGAAGGAATGATGCTAAAGCTGAAACTCCAGTACTTTGGCCACCTCATGTGAAGAGTTGACTCATTGGAAAAGACTCTGTTGCTGGGAAGGATTGGGGGCAGGAGGAGAAGGGGACGACAGAGGATGAGATGGCTGGATGGCATCACCGACTCGATGGACGTGGGTTGGTGATGGACAGGGAGGCCTGGCGTGCTGCAATTCATGGGGTCACAAAGAGTCGGACACAACTGAGTGACTGAACTGAACTGAACTGAATGTATATAAGAAATACACATATTTTTATTTGCTTCTAACTTTGATTGCTTTTTTTACACATTCTGAATTAAATATTTTAAGTATAATTCAGCCATTTTATTTAATACTAACCATATGAAGTTGGGTTTAATATATTTAAGAATGTTGAAGAAGTTATTTGTTCATCTGAAGCCTCAGCCTTTGCAAAGAAGTTCCCTTCTCTTTTTTTGTATCAACTTGTAGGTATTTTCCCTTTAGAAAAAATTTCAGTGACAGCACTGTAGCCCCCTTACCCCTCTCCAAAGTTCAAATACTTACTCATCATTGTTCACTGACTCTATACCCTTAGATGACTTTTTGGTTTTGATCCCATCTCTGCACAATGTGATTTTATAGCTTGTAAACTGCAAGAGCATTCACAGTATTATAAGAGAAACTATCTTAACATTTCTGGTCAATTTCTTTTAGCCAAGGAAGTTTGGTAGATCTCTGAAATCTGTCAGAACTGTCAGGATTTACCCTAGTCTTGCTCTACTATGGATCTTTTTGTGTTTTCTCATCCCTAAAGTTTAGCTGACATTGTAAATCTCATTTTCTTTTATCTGTCTTTGCCATTTTCTCTATTGCTTTTTCTTTCAGAGAGTATACTAGCTTGAAATCTTTCTGCTTTTCCCCTATCTGAAGATTGACAGAAAACAATGATGAGGCTGTCTTTTGCCAAAGGGTTCAATATAAAACGAATAAAAGTAGACATCATATTACTTTTATAAAATGCCAGCAATAAAAGTTTTCCTTATATTTAACACTCAATAAAAGGAGAACGATTTTGGTACATCTCTATACACAAGAAAAAAACAAACTGCCTTTGAGCACAAAATGCACACTATCTGCCAATGTTCTTATTACCGTATTATATATTTGGTTAAGACACAAATGACTCCATGTGAAAGACTGACCTCTGTTTTATTACCTATGTTTAATTTGCTTTTTGGCATACTTGGAAATTTATGAGCCCTCCAAGGGGAAGAATTTGCAGCGATTCTGGGATAGAAGGAAGTCATACTCGGTTTACCTCACTTTCCTTCATCCTCTAAATATTAGTTCCCTGTGGATCAGCCCTCCGCTCACTTCTCTTCATTTCATACTCTCTTGCCCAGGTGATCTCATCCAGTTCCATAGCTTAAATGAAATCTATTAACTTCATGCCCTCCTGGCAAGATATTAACAGAATGTGAAAACCCTCCCACTTCAAACCTCCAGAAACGCTGGACAGAATGTAAAAATTCACTTTAAATGGAGGAACTGAGGTTCTAAGAGATAATGCCAGAAATGACAAGGAAAGGGAACAGCAGAGGTAAGCAAATGCATCAGTGATGCAGTTGCCTTCAAGTAAAATGATAAAAACCCATTAGGATACCTAAAAAGAAAGCCCCAAATATACAAATGAAAACCTGGCAGATTAATGATGATATCCACAATCATATAGGGAAATATTAATGCATCCGTCTGTGCTGCTGATAGATCAAGCAGTCGAGAACTAGTACAGATATAAGAACTTGAGTGCATGATGAACAAGCTTTATACATATATAAAACTACATACCTAACAATTAGAAAATACATATTTTTAAGAGAATCATTAATTTTATAAAAATGGGCAGCATAATAGTGTAAGACATTTCCATGAATACTGAAGGGACTCTTTGATACGAACCAAAGTTTGTTGTCAATGCAATAAAAATGAAATGCAATTTTAAAAAAGGAGGGGGAAGATCCTGCTGAAAATGCAATCTCACTGTGAACTACATTTAAAGAAGAAATCATCATGGAAATACTATAATATTTTAAACTGAAAGAGTATATATTAAAAATAATAAGATAGATATAAGTTTCCAGTAGTGAGGCAGATGGGAATTACTGACACCTACTACTACAAAGCACTTTTATATGTTTGAAAGAAAATACTGAAAATAGAATAACTTTTTAAGTACATGTATGAGATTACAAAAATGCAAGAAAAAGTATGAAGCCAAATACAAAGGCAGAACATTAGTCCAGGGAAGTAAATAAATACTGAAACCATCAGCTATCTTAAGAATTTATATATACATGCACTCTTGTATACAGCGTGGTAAGTTCACTTCTGTAGACAAACTCTCCGTGGAGGCTTAAGTAGACAAACACATAAAAATAAACTGAAGATTTCCCCTAGAATCCATGGCAAATGGTAGGACCACTTATAAATGCTTTAGGCCTAAATCTATGATATCTACTTGATCTAAAATCCACAAGCTGAAAACTGTAATAAAAGTATTTAAGGCTATACATTTTCCACAAAGTGTCGATTTAACTACATCATGTAAATGTGGATGTGTAGCACTTTCATTTTTGTTCTGTACTAAGTATTTCCTAATTTTAGTTTAAATTATGTGTAAGCATTTTTAATTTTCAACTAAATGAAGTTTCTCATTATCACTTTACTATTTATTTCATATTCAATTGCACTGCCATCATAAAGTGTATAATAGTAATTCCTTAAAATTATGACTCAAAACAAAGTCAGTTTTCACAAATGAGTTCTATGTGTGTTTAAATGAATATTTTCCAATTACTTGTACGGCATACTACTTCGGATATGTCTGATCAAGAGGGCTTACCATGGAATACAATGTTGGTTTAACATTAGAAAATTGTTCAAGGTACTCCAAAATTTGTCTGAAGAAAAGAAACAAAAATAATTTGTTTAGGAAGTTTGTAAAAAATCATTTAACAAACTTCAGTATCTATTTGTGATTCTTTAAGTATCACTCAGAAAAATAAAATGCAAGTTCTATAATTTGATAAAGGTCATGTTACAAAATCACTGCAGACAGTGACTGCATCCATGAAATTAAAGATGCTTGCTCCTTACAAGAAAAGCTATGACAAACCTAGACAGTGTATTAAAAAGCAGAGACATCACTTTGCCAATAAAGGTCTGTTTAGTCAAAGCTATGGTTTTTCCAGTAGTCACGTATGGATGTGAGAGTTGGAGATGCACCATGACATCTAGAAATTCTCAGATTGTGTTTACTCAATTCATGGGATTCTCTTTAATGTAAAATTTATTTTTATAAGTATATAATACTGTACTTATGCTACTTTAGTTTCATTTATATAAATTGTATGTATATAATACATATATATGATATATATGTACATTATTTATCTATGTATATTTTGTAGGTATACTTTTTTTTAATCCTGAGCTCAGATCAAGTGTAGCAACTTTCATATTTAAAAAGGTCTGCAGTCAAACTTTTACATCATTGCTCAGCCTTTCATACACACACACCCACAGCCAACTCTCATTTACCCACCAATAAGCCCCTCAGTTATCCAGTCAACTTTACACACACACACACACATACAACCTTCACACTCCTAATTTTAAATTACTCTTTTGCTTCTCAGAACTACAAAGATCATGCATCAGGTAGACTGGGTGGGCTTCTGATGCTCAAATTTGGCTATTTTCTGTAGGTATACTTTTATAGACTAAGAGAATAAAGCTGTGTTATAAAAGTGTGATTGGCAATGTAATAAAATCCAGCCTTTCATACTACAAACACTTTGGCTTTTCCAGAAATTCAATTGTCATTCAAAGATGGCAGCATCCTAATGCCTACATCCTAATGCCTGTGCTTCTGGGTTCTATTCTTTCTAGCCTTTCCTTGCACTAGCTCCTGCATTTCTGTTACTGTCAGAAGGTAACAAAGATCTTCTTGCAAGTTTAAAGTTGAAAGCAGAAAGATAACATCCTAGACACATGGAATGAAAATCCATTAATATAAGGTAATGAGTGGAATTGGGTTCTACAAACACTGTGTTATCAGTTTTATCACTGAATAATTTTTTATGTAAACTATTATCTGTACACAGGAGACAAAGTCATTACCTCTAACAAAAACAAAAATCCCACTTGTGCCCAGAACTTTAAGCCAATAACTGGAACCACTGAGACCCAAGGCTGAGACACTTGCTCTAATACACAAATAATTAATTTCTTAATAGTTATTTTGTTAGCATTGGTGATATTCAATGCCCAGTGGGAAGGTAGGTTTGTTGATAATAGTAATCATCCTTATTCAAGTGAAAGTTTTATTTGCCTCATATAAAAATGTATTTATATCCATTTTACAATGTTTAAATTAATAATGCTTTTTAACATTTCTTCAAATATTTTAAAATAATCTCTAAGTTAGATTTCGTTAAGTCAAAAGCCAAAGGCAGTCATTCTTTTCTGTATCTTTTTTATATGTTCTGTAAAAAGAGAGGGGGAAAGGAGTGAGGAAAAGAGAAGAGAAAGGAAGTGAGAAGTAACTCAGGCATTTTCACTGATGAAGTCCACACTTTTGTCTCTCTGTCCATCTCGGTGACACCAGTCAACACGTCCTGAGTTTAGGGCGCCATCTGGCGGGAAGAAGGGGTAGGGGACTTGTCTTGGAGCTGTGTTTACAGTGTGAACACACTGTTTCTCCTTAGGTCTTATGATCCCTGGGGGGCTGGGATCATAGCATGGGTTTTAACGCCCCTCCCCCAGCTAGGCCTGACACTGCTCAGTCTGTGTTCAGATACCCTGCACGTCTGCCACACGCCATGCACTATGCATCTTAGTTTCTGGGGCAAAACAGTGAACAAGGACGTTATTCCAATGACCTAACCGGGGATGTAGGGAAATCAGCAAGTAATTATAACAGAATGTGAGGATGGACTGTGACAATGGTAGACCATAGAAACCAGCCTGGGGAAGGGGATGGGAGTGACCAAGGAACTTCTAACTAAACCGAGATCTGAAGAAGAAGGAAGGGTTAGTCTGCCAGAAAGGAGGAAATAGCAAATGATATTCTGGGGCTAAGGAGGGAAAGCCAGGAGGAAAGCAAGAAGCTGGCAGGGCAAGTTTGTTTGCAACAGTCATGGTGCTTCGGGTCCACGTGTATCACACAGGTGCCTTCTCCATTCAGTGTGTTTGGTGACAATACAGGAAGTGGAAGACCCATTCCCCTGCCTTACAAGAGACCCAGTTCCTGTCTTTGAACCTGGAAGGTACCACAGGGTTAGAGAGGGTCGGTTCCTGAGACTCCATGGGCTAGTGTCCCAGAAAGACCAGGACTTGCCAGTCAGAATCTAGTGCTGCCTCTTACTAGCTGTGTGACCATGAGCCAGCTACTCAACACCTCTGGCCTCAGCTTCCTAAGTAATATCACCTCCCAGAGTTATACTGAGGATTAAATGAAAAAGCATCTGTAAAACATGGTGCCCTTTCTCTTAGTGAGTTAAAGCCACTCATTCATGTCCAACACTTTGCAACCCCATGGACTATTTAGTCCATGGAATTCTCCAGGCCAGAATACTGGAGTGGGTAGCCTTTCCCTCTCCAGGTGATCTTCCCAACCCAGGGATCGAACCCAGGTCTCCCACATTGTAGGCGATTCTTTACCAGCTAAGCCACAAGAGAAGCCCACCCTTTCTCTTAGGAGCTGCTCAATGATTATTCCTTCCTTATCTCACTTCTTCTATCTTCAGTGCAAATGACCTTTGAGAGCAAATGCTTAAACTCCCCAGGCCATACACACACACGCTTACATTCACCCACAACTCAGTTTCTATCCAAAAGACCCTAAATAATGCTCCCTGGCACTGCTCTCAAGTCATTTCTACTGGAGCCACAAGTATAGGAATGTGAAAAGCACTTTGGCTATTTCTGAATGGACTGGTTCAAAATTAGGAAAGGAGTACATCAAGGCTGTACATTGTCACCCTGCTTATTTAACTTATATGCAAAGTATATCATGAGAAATGCCAGGCTAGAGGAAGCACAAGCTGGAATCAAGATCGCTGGGAGAAATATCAATAACCACATATATGCAAATGACACCAACCTTATGGCAGAAAGTGAAAAGGAACTAAAGAGCCTTTTGATGAAGGTGAAAGAGGAAAGTGAAAAAGCTGGCTTAAAATTCAACATTCAAAAAACTAAGATCATGGCATCCAGTCCCATCAGTTCAGTTCAGTTCAGTCACTCAGTCATGTCCGACTCTTTGCGACTCCATGAATCGCAGCACGCCAGGCCTCCCTGTCCATCACCATCTCCTGGAGTTCTCTCGTACTCACGCCCATCAAGTCAGTGATGCCATCCAGCCATCTCATCCTCTGTCATCCCCCTCTCCTCCTGCCCCCAATCCCTCCCAGCATCAGAGTCTTTTCCAATGAGTCAACTCTTTGCATGAGGTGGCCAAAGTACTGGAATTTCAGCTTCAGCATCATTCCTTCCAAAGAAATCCCAGGGCTGATCTCCTTCAGAATGGACTGGTTGTATCTCCTTGCAGTCCAAGGGACTCTCAAGAGTCTTCTCCAGCACCACAGTTCAAAAGCATCAATTCTTCGGCACTCAGCTTTCTTCACAGTCCAACTCTCACATCCATACATGATCACAGGAAAAACCATAGCCTTGACTAGACAGACCTTTGTTGGCAAAGTAATGTCTCTGCTTTTGAATATGCTGTCTAGGTTGGTCATAACTTTTCTTCCAAGGAGTAAGCGTGTTTTAATTTCATGGCTGCAGTCACTATCTGCAGTGATTTTGGAACCCAAAAAAATAAAGTCTGACACTGTTTCCACTGTTTCCCCTTCTATTTCCCATGAAGTGATGGGACGAGATGCCATGATCTTTGTTTTCTGAATGTTGAGCTTTAAGCCAACTTTTTCACTCTCCACTTTCACTTTCATCAAGAGGCTTCTGAGTTCCTCTTCACTTTCTGCCATAAGGGTGGTGTCATCTGCATATCTGAGGTTATTGATATTTCTCCCGGCAATCTTGATTCCAGCTTGTGCTTCTTCTGGTCCCATCACTTCATGGTAAATAGATAGGGAAACAATGGAAACAGTGACAGACTTTATTTTCTTGGGCTCTAAAATCACTGCAGACAGTGACTGCAGTCATGAAACTGAAAGATGCTTGCTCCTTGGAAGAAAAGCTATGACAAACCTAAAAAGCATATTAAGAAGCAGAGACATTGCTTTCCCAACAAAAGTTTGTCTAGTCAAAGCTATGGTTTTTCCAGTAGTTGTGTATGGATGTGAGAGTTGGACCATAAAGAAAGCTGAGCACCAAAGAATTGATGTTTTTGAACTGTAGTGTTGGAGAAGAGTCTTGAGAGTCCCTTGGGCAGCAAAGAGATCAAACCAGTCAATTGTAAAGGAAGTCAGTCCTAAGTGTTCATTGGAAGGACTGATGCTGAAGCTTAAGCTCCAAGAGTTTGGCCACCTGATGCAGAGACCTGACTCATTGGAGACAACCCTGATGCTGGGAAAGATTGAAGGCGGGAGGAGAAGGGGACAGCAGAGGATGAGATAGTTGGATGGCATCATGGATTCAACGGACATGAGTTTGAGCAAGCTCTGGGAGATGGTGATGGACAGGGAGCCTGGTGTGCTGCAGTCCATGGAGTCACAAAGAATTGGACGTGACTGAGCGACTGAACTGAACTGAACTGAACCACCTTGCTCTGCAGAGAGTCCAATGCAGGACAGGTGTGTGCAGGCACTGGCACAGACCCTGCCAGGAGATGCAATCAGTCCTGTCTACGCTGCAGCTGCCTCTCTGATTTCCATTAGAAGAGGAAAAATTCAAAAGCAGCATGCTCCCACTTGTTTTTATTTTATTTTCTTCAAAATAGAAGTCATTTGTAAAGTTCTCCAGTCCAAAAATATCTAAGCAAATTGATCAAGCTTACAAATCTAAAGGACGTTTATGTGGTTGTGTTCTAAAAATTTGAGCTTTCAGACACATTAAAACCAGCTGGTCCCAGAGATGGTTTCACTCACCCTTCTTCGACATAAATTATATATGCTCTGCTGCTTCAAAGTCTCTTTAGCTGTAGCACAATATTTCTTTCCTTTAAAAATGCAACAGATCAGAAGAGAGTTGGAAATATCATCTGAGGCTTTATAAAACAAAAGAGATGCTGCTAAAGAAATAAAAGTGCACTCAACCAAAAGAGAGAATAAACCTTCAGAGAATGAGCTGGGACAACCCTATGAGTCTCACCAGGAAACCAAATAATAAGCAAGGCAAGTTAATAATGAATGAACAAATAGACTGGAATTAGATACTCTAAACCCCAGAGAAAAAAGCCCTCCTCCTGACTGTTCTGACTTTGGCTCTGTTTCTTATTTATTGAAATCAAGAGTAGTGTATATCCTGGACTGACCCTTGAAAAATATATGATCTTCAGAAATTCCACTCTATGAGAGGTTAAGACACGTGAATCAGTGTATAGGGGTTAGATTTTAATAAAGTAAAAATGAAGAGTTAATCCTAAAGCACACTTGAGTTTAGAAGTAGGGTTTTCCTGCCCCAGAATGACATCCCACAGCAAAGGGCAGAATGGAGCATGGAAAGTGAAAATGTTAGTCACTCAGTCATGTCCAGCTTTTTATGACCCCATGGAGTGTAGCTCACCAGGCTCCTCCATCCAGGCAAGAATACTGGAGTGGATTGTCATATCCTCCTCCATGGGATCTTTCCAACCCAGGGATTGAACCCAGGTCTTCTGTGTTGTAGGCAGATTCTTTACCATTTGAGCCACCAGGGAAGGCCAGAATGGAGCATACTCTCTGCCAAGAAAGAGTGAAGTCAATCACCTGCTAATTGTACTGAAACACACAATTATTATAGTTTCTGCTGCTGAAGCCCTATGCCCTCTGGCAGTTGATCACCCACATATGTTTGGGGAAATGTGGATAGAACATCATTCTACCAGGGATGGGTAAATAGCATCTATTATAATGACTCATTGGTAACTCATCCTTGGAAAAGCCCACCACTAATTTTTCAAGGTATATAAAATATTTAGTAATATCCTTATTTTCAGATGAAGAAAACTGAGTCTCAGAGGTTAAGGAACTTGCTTAAGGCCACATCCCTTAACCTAGTAAGTGACAGAATTAGAACTTGAACCCTAATCTTTGACCCCAGACCTTTGGACCTTGTCCTTACAGTGGCAACCTCCCCAGTACTGCACATTTTCCCCTCACTTAGCCTAATTAGGCAATTGGATATAGCTCAAGTAAAAATGTATGTCATTACCCAGAAAAATCTGTCTCTCTCTGTCTCATATCTCTATCTCTCTGGGTGTATGTGCGTCTCTCTTTGTGTGTATATAGCCTTGTACACCTTTTCCTATGTAAACATACATATTTTTCACAAAATTGGAATCATCCTGTCTACTTGGTTTTGTATTTACCTTTAAAATATATTTTAAACATTTCCCCCTTGGCACTAAGCATTCTGTTATATTGTGCCTTTTAATGGATAAACTCAGTTTGCCTGAAAAATGCAGGAAAAGAACCTGAAAAGGCATTGTTATTGTTGTTCAGTCACTAAGTTGTGTCTGACTCTTTGCAGCTACAAACTACAGCTTGCCAGGCTCCTCTGTCCTCCACTGTCTCCCAGAGTTTGCTCAGATTCATGTCAATTGAGTCAGTTATGCAATCTAACCATCTCGTCCTCTGCCGCCTCTTTTCCTTTTGCCTTCAGTCTTTCCCAGCATCAGTCTTTCCCAGTGTGTAGGCATGAAAATGAAAAGGCATTAGTATAATGCATTAGTATAAAATAATGTTGTTCAATTTAGAACTAACCAGAACATGTTTATGGATCAAGGAGAAAAACTCCACCAGGTGACTGAAGAGTACTATTTAATAAATAAACTGAGGGTAAATACAGGAGGAGAAGGCAGAGTTAGGTTACAGGACAGCGGGATTTAGCCTTGGGAATCAGCAAGCATATTTTCAGATGGAAACAGACGTACTTTGAGTTGTATAGTTGAGGAAATGATGAAGAGATTGCTGGTTGTCTTTGATATTTGCAATAAACTAAAGGTGTAGTCATCTTTTAACATATAAGAAAAAGAGAAGTTAATTTCAAATGATAGTTGAAAGTCGGCATTTTCCCTGAGGGCAGAGAAGTAGGAATTAAAAAGGAGATGAAACCATCATAAATAGGTACAGATTGTATTAGTTAACATGAACTTAGAGCACATGGAAATAGAAATAACTCCATAGATATTGCTGAGGTTTTGAGATTTAATGGCTACACAGATTTTATCTAAATGAACTATTTGAATTTGCTTTGCCCTTCTGTTCTCATTCGCAGGTTCATAAAATACTCTTGAACATCCACTAAAAGAAGGAAATCTTTATGGGTGAAGAAGAGATAAACCTGTCTTATTCTTATGTAACTTTGAGTTTTTATTGTCTTCATAGATGTGTGACTTTCTGGCCTCATCTCTAGGTAGAGTAATAATTTTATTTGGACTTTTCAAAGAAACTGCTATTCAACTTGAAAATCCTAATTTCTAATTTCCAAACTACATAGCAAAAGACTTAAATACTAACTGTTTAACCTTTGTTTTTTCAGTTTACATGGTCTATAGAAATTACTAGTGAAACATTTCTGTATCTATATAATAAAACCTAAGTCGTGTGTGCGCTCAGTTGCTCAGTCATGTTCGGTTGTTTGCAACCCCATAGACTGTAGTGTTCTTGCCTGGAGAATCCCAGGGATGGGGGAGCCTGGTGGGCTGCCGTCTATGGGGTCTCACAGAGTCGGACCCAACTGAAGCGACTTAGCAGAAGCGGCAGCAGCAGACTGTAGGCCACCAGGGTCCTTTGTCTATGGGATTTTCCAGGCAAAAATACTGGAGTGGGTTGCCATTTCCTGCTCCAGGGGATCTTCCCAACCCAGGGATCTAAGCCACATCTCTTGCATCTTCTGCATTGGCAGGTGGATTCTTTATCATTGTGCCATCTGGAAAGGAAAATATAGAAGCTGATATGTAATTAATGATGAAAATTATGAAAATTTCCTACTCTTGTTTCTCTGTGACTTAAAATTTTGTATGTTTTGTTGTTGTATCCTCAAGTTGATGCTATAGCCATAGTAGCAGAAGGTTTCTAGCATAATTTATTCAATAAGTGTCAGCAAAAGCCATCAATTCTGTTCCATCCAGTGCTGACCTTGGAAATCAAGGTCAGTTATGCCACAGCTGTGTGGTTTAGGAAAGTCTTTTGTTTTTACTCGCTGCTTTGCTAAATGAAATGATTTAACTTGGTTGTTTTTATGTTCCCATTCAAGGTCTTGAAATCCATATCTATATTTCAATTTGCATAACAGGACATCATAATAATTAATAACATAGTTAGAGACAGCCCTGCTGTGTAGATTACATTAATGGATGTATTGGAAAACAACCACTGAAATGAACCCTTAAGAGGCTCAAGAATAACATTGCTGCTGGCAGTGTTGGTGTCTTATTAAAGCAACCAGCAGTTTTAAAGGTCGGCTGTGTTGAGTTGCTTATGTTATGACTAGGCTCCTTTCCCTATCAGATAATGTTCATACGATGATACCGAATGTAAGTGAAAAAGATCACACAGTACCCAGTCACCTCAGGAAATGGTCACAGTGTACTAAAGGAAATAAGGCAACAAGAGCAATTATGAGAGTCAAGCTGTGACATGGAGAAGGTTGAAATGACATTTCGCATTTAGAAATTCTATTTATAGTCACTGGAATTTTTCATGAGAGTTTGGTTTTGGACTTCCATGTTTGGGACATAATCTCAGCTTCAAGGCAAATTTATCTGAAGAGCATTATGTGAGTCTCTTAATTCATCTGAGTTTATATAGTATGTGAGGGAAAATAATCTGATATTTTGGGGAGAAAGCCCAAAGATAGCTTTCTCATATTAAGGAATATGTGGATGTTTAACATACATATAGTGACTTACTGACAACACAATTAATTTCAAACAAACAATTAAACAACTCCAATTAAGTAATTCTAGTATACAATCTATATTGTAATCTATTTCTATCTAGAATGTCTCTGGATAAATGCAGTTTCTGCTGTTAAAACAGATGCCCTTTTATTGCAGAAAGATGGTCTTGCAGAGAAAAGGCATCAGATGATTAAAGACTTGTGTTCAAATATAGCACTGTAATAAGGAAATTCATGTAATCAATCAGGGAAATACACTGGGAATTCTTACATCTGTTAAGGAACAGGGGACCAGCTGCATATTGCCCCAGATTACTTCATAAATACTTAATAATATATTATATCATCTGGCTACTCAGTTTACAACTAAAGTTGGTTTGTCACATTTGTCAGAACAAAGTGCCTTTGTCTTGTGAAAAAGGAAACCAAGGAGTCCACCAGACACCAATGTTTTACTGTTTTACAATTTTAGAGGGTAGGATAATAAGGAAAGCGCCTCTTTAGAAAAAACATGAAATAAGATATACAGAATAATTTGCTTATCAAGTTATTATTATCCATGCTTGCAGGAAATTCCCATGAGGAAATGAAGAAATAAATGAAAGCAACTAATTTCTTTTCATGTTGTCAGTATAACTGCTCCAAGGGACAGGCGTTCAAGTAGTCGACTTGTCAGGAAATAGAAGCAGAGCAGGATACAAAGATTTACAGATTTCCTGTTTCCACATCAGAGAACGCGGGCTTTCTTGTTATCTTTAAGATTTGATCTCTGGAAACAGAAAACGTCTGGCCTCTTAATCTCATGCCAAAAGGCCAGAAAAACTCACAAAGTCACTATCGTTTGTCTCATAGACTGTCATTTGATTCTTTGGGTTAAAAAGCCCAGTGGAAGCAAAAGCTTAAGAGCCTTCTACGCTTCCTGGGACTTAAATCATTTAACAATCCACAAATTAAATTATTAAACAGGAAAGAAAGGCAAAGTCCCCAGAGTCATGACGCGTCTTTGTCACTCATTTAGATTGTCCCATCCAGTTAAACCTACTAGTTAGAAAACCCAGACTAAAACAGGGGGAGGAAATGGCTGTAAACTAGCCAGATGGACTCGTGTATTTTCCTGCACAGGTCCAGAATACTTTTCTAACCACTTGGTAAGGCCAGGGGTAGGCTCTCCATTAGTTTTGACATGTTTCTCAATCATTTGGCTATTATCTCAGTACAGAGGAGCCTGGCGGGTACAGTCCATGGGGTCGCACAGAGTCAGACACGACTAAAATGAGTTTGCATGCATGCACATATGTTAAGAAAGACTATGGGTGTGTACAGCCACATAACTTATGAAATATGGTGTACGTTTATACCCCTAAAAAATGAATTTACAGTTTTAATTTTTTCTCAAATTATAGCTAAAAACTGGTGTTTTGTTTTTTAGTTTACAGTTCATTGTATATGAAGGTAAAAATATTTTTTGGTTTATTTATCAAATAAATAAATGTGTTAAATTTTTATTTCCTCACTTTATGAAATTTTATTAGTCTCATTTTTCTATATGGTCATTGCCTTTTGTTAATTGGTTACACGAAGGAGGTTAGCATTTGTCATTGATGATGGCTGTAATAATGATTACATTTTTTGAGTTATTGGCCCTTTTTCTTTCACACATTTTAAAAAATTTTGTTCAGTTTTTTGCCTGCACTTTAATTTTTGGTAAGGAATGTTTTAAAAAGTAGTCTGCTTTTTTATGGAAGTATAGTTTATATACAGTAATATTATGGAAATTTCTGGTAACGATTCATAATGTTTAAAGGTTATATTCTATTGATAGTTATCATAAAACATTGGCTTGTATATCCCCTGTTGTACAATATATTCTTGTAGCTTATTTTATCCCTAACTGTTTGTACCTCTTAATCCTGTATTGCCCCTCTCCCCTTCCCTCTCCTCACTGGTAACCATAGTTGTTCTCTATACCTGTGAGTCAGATGCCACATTTTAATAAGTGTGCAAGATAATTCACAGATCACTGATGTTTTTAAAGCTCTCTGCTTATTTGTACCACATTTGTTGTTGTTATTTAGTCCCTAAGTCGTGTCCAACTCTTTGTGACCCTATGGACTGTAGCCTGCCAAGCTCCTCCATCCATGGGATTTTCCAGGCAAGAATACTGGAGTGGATTGCCATTTCCTTCTCCAGGAGATCTTCCCCACCCAGGAATCAAATCCACGTCTCCTGCACTGGCAGGCATTGGCAAGCTGATTCTTTACCACTGAGCCACCAGGGAAGAATGCATGTACCACATTCCCCTCATCTAAAGGGTCTTCTCTTCTCCAGTCAAACTCCCCAAGCTCAGAGCTCTTCTTCATGAGGCTGCCTTGTACCACTCCCCTTCACCATGCTCTCTTTTGTAGAATTCCTATTGCAAGTTTCCACTCATTTTGACACCTAACATTCTATTTGTCTTTCTCAAAACATGCCAGCCTTCCCCAACTATATTGTAATTGCCTGAGTAAAGGCTTGATTTGCTTTCCCCAATACACCTGAAATTGAAGAAAGTAAGGAAAACCACTAGACCATTCAGGTATGACCTAAATCAAATTCTTTATGATTATACAGTGGAAGTGAGAAATAGATTTAAGGGACTAGATCTGATAGATAGAGTGCCTGATGAACTATGGACGGAGGTTCATGACATTGTAGAGGAGACAGGGATCAAGACCATCCCCATGGAAAAGAAATGCAAAAAAGCAAAATGGCTGTCTGAGGAGGCCTTACAAATAGCTGTGAAAAGAAGAGAAGCAAAAAGCAAAGGAGAAAAGGAAAGATATAAGCATCTGAATGCAGAGTTCCAAAGAATAGCAAGAAGAGATAAGAAAGCCTTCCTCAGCAATCAATGCAAAGAAATAGAAGAAAACAACAGAATGGGAAGGACTAGAGATCTCCAAGAAAATTAGAGATACCAAGGGATGATTTCATGCAAAGATGGGCTCGATAAAGGACAGAAATGGTATGAACCTGACAGAAGCAGAAGATATTAAGAAGAGGTGGCAAGAAAACACAGAAGAACTGTACAAAAAAGATCTTCAAGACCAAGATAATCATGATGGTGTGATCACTGACCTAGAGCCGACATCCTGGAATGTGAAGTCAAGTGGGCCTTAGAAAGCATCACTATAAACAAAGCTAGTGGAGGTGATGGAAATCCAGTTGAGCTATTCCAAATCCTGAAAGATGATGCTGTGAAAGTGCTGCACTCAATATGCAAGCACATTTGGAAAACTCAGCAGTGGCCACAGGACTGGAAAAGGTCAGTTTTCATTCCAATCCCAAAGAAAGGCAATGCCAAAGAATGCTCAAACTACAGCACAATTGCACTCATCTCACACGCTAGTAAAGTAATGCTCAAAATTCTCCAAGCCAGGCTTCAGCAATATGTGAACTATGAACTTCCAGATGTTCAAGCTGGTTTTGGAAAAGGCAGAGGAACCAGAGATCAAATTGCCAACATCCGCTGGATCATGGAAAAAGCAAGAGAGTTCCAGAAAAACATCTTTTTCTGCTTTATTGACTCTGCCAAAGCCTTTGAGTGTGTGGATCACAATAAACTGTAGAAAATTCTGAAAGAGATGGAAATAGCAAACCACCTGGCCTGCCTCTTGAAAAACCTATATGCAGGTCAGGAAGCAACAGTTAGAACTGGACATGGAACAACAGACTGGTTCCAAATAGGAAAAGGAGTACGCCAAGGCTGTATATTGTCACCCTGTTTATTTAACTTATATGCAGAGTACATCATGAGAAACGCTGGACTGGAAGAAACACAAGCTGGAATCAAGATTGCTGGGAGAAATATCAATAAGCTCAGATATGCAGATGACACCACCCTTATGGCAGAAAGTGAAGAGGAACTCAAAAGCCTCTTGATGAAAGTGAAAGAGGAGAGTGAAAAGGTTGGCTTAAAGCTCAACATTCAGAAAATGAAGATCATGGCATCTGGTCCCATCACTTCAGGGGAAATAGATGGGGAAACAGTGGAAACAGTGTCAGACTTTATATTTTGGGGCTCCAAAATCACTGCAGATGGTGACTGCAGCCATGAAATTAAAAGACGCTTACTCCTTGGAGGGAAAGTTATGACCAACCTAGATAGCATATTCAAAAGCAGAGACATTACTTTGCCAACAAAGGTCCGTCTAGTCAAGGCTATGGTTTTTCCTGTGGTCATATGGATGTGAGAGTTGGACTGTGAAGAAAGCTGAGTGCCGAAGAATTGATGCTTTTGAACTGTGGTGTTGGAGAAGACTCTTGAGAGTCCCTTGGACTGCAAGGAGATCCAACCAGTCCATTCTAAAGGAGATCAGCCATGGGTGTTCTTTGGAAGGAATGATGCTGAAGGTGAAACTCCAGTACTTTGGCCACCTTCTGCGAAGAGTTGACTCATTGGAAAAGACTCTGATGCTGGGAGGGATTGGGGGCAGGAGGAGAAGGGGACGACAGAGGATGAGATGGCAGGATGGCATCACCAACTCGATGGATGTAAGTCTGAGTGAACTCCAGGAGTTGATGATGGACAGGGAGGCCTGGCATGCTGCAATTCATGGGGTCACAAAGAGTCGGACACAACTGAGTGACTGAACTGAACTGAACTGAAAACACCTGGATAGATAATAAAAGTTCATAGAACAAATATGTTCAATACTTTCTGAGTTGAAAATCATTTCGGTGTTTTCATGCTTTAGAAATATTTTATTTTGTAAAATATCCCATTGACTCTTTAAAGTTTATTCCATGTCTCAGAAGAATTTAAATATATATTTGTCTCTTCTAAATAAACTGATGAAACATTTCCACTTGTACCAGCCTTCCCTAAAATATACTAACATTCATTGGTTTATATCCACGTTCCAAACACTTTGACTTATTGTATTTAAACCCTGATACTCAGCAAGGAAATATGTTCTATTGTTTCCCAGACCCTTCTTGGAGATGAAGAAAATTTAGGGATCTTGCCTAAGGTCACACAATGGGAGCGCTCAGTGATTCTTAACCATTAGGAAACAGTCTGCTTCATTTGCCTGCATAATTAATATCACTGTTAATTCTAATTAAACAGAATTATGGAGAAATGTCAAGGTATATGGAGATTAATTATAGGATGCCTGTAAGATATTTGATTCCTTGAGAAAAAAAAATTAAATAGGCATGGAAAAGATTCCACTTTGGTGTGTTAGGTAATTCTCCACCATCACTACTTATGCATACACATGAATCTCTAACAGCATTTCTAGTTTCTTTTCATGTAAAGTTAGAGGAGTTGAATGATAATCATTAATTGACAGTCTTCAGAATTTGCTCTAATTTGGATATGCATCAAGCTTATGGCCTGCAGATAAGCTATTATTTTTAGAGAAAATCTTTTTTCCTGAAGTCTAAAACAGAATAGTAATGTGTTGACTGAAGTTAATACCCTATGGCCCTTCTGAGTTTTCAGATGCTAGCCAAGAGCCAACTTTATAAATAATCCCCTTTCTTCACAGTTTTATTATGCTGTTGATTGCTTTCTATTTAATTTTTAATATATGAACATCTTTCAATAGCGGTAAATATCATGCTCTTATATTTAATGCCAATACTGTTTCCAGTTGTATGCATTGTTTATTTAATAAATCTATTGGTAGATTTTTTTAGTGTGGCTTCATATTTTATTCTAATAAACAAGAATGCAAAGAAAAAATGCCCTATGGCAATGTTGTGATTATTAGAAAAATCTAAATTAACCCAAATTTTTAACAACAAAATTAAACTTGTTAGTAAAAAGGTGCAAAATTCAAGGAATAAGCCAACCAAAATCTTCTTCACATCCGAAGCATTACTAATGCAGTAATTTATACTGGTAGTTACCTTCAATAGTATTTCAGAAGTTATATATACAACAAACCTCTCTGTGACAAACATATTTCAATAATGTGTGTTCTTTGCCAAAAGACCTACAGCAGAAAGGGATAGAGGAGGAAAAACAGGGGCTTTGGAGCCAGGCAGACCTGAGGCTGAATCCCAACCTAATGTTAACCTTGGGTAAGTTTAACTTCTTAGATAACCTTTTACCGAAACTGGAACAGAAGAATAGAACGGCTCTCTTGCAAGGTTTTCTCAGGATAAATGCAATGTCTGTAAATTTCGTTAAGATGTTTAAAATATTATAGCTAGCTTTACTACTGCAGGAATATTAGTTGCCACTCATATTGTGAAGATTACGAATAAGTAAAAAGGATACACTTTTTAAATGATCCTACAGGGAGACTTTAGCAAGATACCAAAATAAAACCCTCAGACTTCATTCCCCCAAGGAAACACCAGCTTAACAACATATACCATCTAAAAACCCTTTACAAGAACTCCAGAAACTAGTTAAGAAATCACAGTATCCCAGACAAGTGTGAAGCCAAGCCCAGCCTCTTGAAATGGATAAAGAAATCTGGTGCATTTAACCCAGGATAGCTCTTGCCTCAGGCCAGCACAAAAACCTACCTTAATGAAATAGAGACCTAAGAATTATATGACAGAGTCAAAATAACCATCTTAGAGAAGTTCAATGAACCATAAGAGAAAACTGACAACCAAATGAAACCAGGAAAACTATGCATGAACAAAATGAGAATATCAATAGAGATAGTGTTTTAATAGAATTTCTAGAACTGAAGAATACAATAACTGAATTGAGAAGTACAGTAGCAGATATATTTTAAATGGATAACCAGCAAGGTCCTTCTGTATACATGGAGAACTCTGTTCAATGTTATGTGGCAGCCTGGATGGGAGAGGAGTTTGGGGGAGAATGGATACATGTATATGTGTTACGGAGTCCAAGCTTGCTCTGCTCGCCGCACAACAGGCCAATGAATCTGAGAGATGAGAGGCTGAGGCAAGGAAGACTGAGGGAGCCAGCTGACCAAGAAGTTGGCACGCTAGACCTCAAAATCTTGTCAGGGCCTGGTTGCCAGGTTCTTTTATGGATCGGAGATGGGGGAGGTGAGGAAACACAGTAAAAAGACTATTCAGTCCTTGCAAATATCCCCTAGAATGGCAAGCCTCAGGCAGTGAATGTGTTAGTCTCACTTCCTTGCAGTCCTTCACAGGTGGGTGACTCAGGTTATCTCCCTGAAAGAAAGTGTAGTTTCTCAGTCATGTCAGAATCTTTGCGAACCCATGGACTGTAGCCCTCCAGGTTCCTCTGTCCATGGAATTCTCCAGGCAAGAATACCGGAGTAGGTTGCCATTGCCTTCTCCAGGGGATCTTCCCAACCCAGGGATCAAAACTGGGTCTCCCTGATTGCAGGCAGATTCTTTACCATCTGAGCCATTGAGGTCCTAAACTGTTTCTTTGGGGGTTTTTTGGCTTCTCCCCACAGCAGTTCCCAGACCAGGGATCAAACCCACACCCCTCCATGCTGGAAGCTCGGAGTCTTAATCACTGAACTGCCATGGAAGCCTCAATCTCCCTGAGACAGGCCTTTATGTATGTTTAGTAACAAAAAAGGGTTAAAGTCACAGAAGTAAATCCACTGAAAATTAAAAATTAACCCTTCCCAGTTACATATGTATGGCTGAGTCTCTTTGCTGTCCACCTGAAGCTATCACAATATTGTTAATCAGCTATACTCTAATATAAAATTAAAAGTTTAAAAAATTTTAATATAGCAGCAGTGTTCAAGAGACCTCATAAAACTAAAAAAAAAAAAATCAATAAACTCAAAGGTATCTTTGAAATTATTGAGTCAGTGAAACAAAAAGGAAAAAGACTGAATAAAAGTTGGGGGGAAATGTCTAAGGGATTCACGAGACACCATTAGGTGGGCCAATATACACATTATGAAAGTCCTAAGAGAGAGAGAGAGAAACAAACAAATGCATATAAAGAGATCAGATTCGTGGCAACTAGAGATGGTGGGTAGGGGAGGGGAAATTAGATGTTACAGACTTCCATTTACAAGATAAATATACTAGGGATGTTTGCTTCTTTAGAATTTAAACTGCTCTACAGATAAAGACAGTTAAATGTAAACTGTTCTGTGGCACATAGAGGACACCTGTGTGTTTCTCCTTAGGAAAAACATTAGGAAGAAGCAGGGAGAAGAGTGGAAACTGTGAGCACCATTACAGGAATTGCCTGTGGCTGTCATCTTACTTCCCTTGCTGGTGCGCATGCAGAGAAGCTTTATTTTTGGCACAATATTAATAATCCAATATCAAAAGAACCTTGTAGTTACATTTCTGGTAAGGTGAAACATTTCCTGTTTTGCTAGTGTCATTTCTCAAGCCTTGGGACTCATGGTCAGGAATTACACTTATATATTATGGCAATAGTGAAAGCAGAATGTGAAATGAATAGCCAGGCTCCTATTTAAATCTTCATCCCAGAAGTCTGACACTGGTTTTGTGGTTTCAGTTGAAGTTGTGTGCTCTGTGCTGTTTCTCTGTCATTGTCTGACTCTTTGGGACCCCACGGATTATAGCCCATGAGGCTCCTCTGCGCATGGAATTCTCCCGGCAAGAATACTGGAGTGGGTTGCCATTTCCTCCTCCAGGGGATCAGCTGAAGCTAAAGGTTATTATTTATACTAACTCCTTCACTGAGGCAAATGCTACTGAATTGCTAAATTGCAGCTATTTTCACAGTGTCACTGCTGAGCCTTCCAACAGAGAATCAGTTCATAAATAGTAATTTTGTGTTGGTGTTGATTGTCAAGCCAATTTAAGGTAGCTAGAGTAACTCGACAGGTAAATATGAAAGACTCAGTGAAACTCATACTTTCCCTACAAAATAATCTTGAACATGAACCATGCATTGAAGGAAAATTACCAAAAACAAATGAGGTACAATATATCATGGCCAAATAACAGGCTTTACTCATCGTTGCTGTTGTTCAGTTGCTCAGTCGTGTCCGACTCTTTGCAACCCCATGGACTGCAGCATGCCAGGCTTTATTCACGCATGTGACAAATATCTCCTGAGTGCCCACTATGTACCTGACCCCATGGCAGCACCAGAACTGTAACTGAGAAAGACACAGTCCCATTCCTCAGGTAGTATAGTGTCCAGAGGAGGAGTTAGAAAGGAAATTATTATTTTTAAGTGTGGGAATTTCTTGGCGGCTCAATGGTAGAGAATCCACCTGCAATGCAGAAGATGTCAGAAACTCGGGGTCGATCCCTGGGTTGGAAAGATCCCCTGGGAGAAGGAAACGGCAACCCACTCCAGTATTCTTGACTGAAGAACCCCAGGGACAGAGGAGCCTCATGGACTATAATCTATGGGGTTGCAAAAAGTCAGACAAGACTGAGCGCCTGAACACACACAAGTGTGGGAAATACTCTAACAGGGCTATGTGAAAACTTCACTCTTCCTGGTAGGATCAGAGAAGGCTTTTGAATAGAGAGTTATTTCAGTTGAATTTTGAGGGCCTATATTTTTTTAACTTTTTATTTTGTGTTGGTATACAGCCGATTAACAATATTATGATAGTTTCAGGTGGACAGCAAAGGGACTCAGCCATACATACACATGTATGCATTCTCCCACAAACTGCCCTCCCATCTGGGCTGCCACATAACATTGAGCAGAGTTCCCTGAGCTATGCAGTAGGTCCCTGTTGGTTATCCATTTTAAATATAGCACTGTGTATATGTCCATCCCAAACTCTTGAGGGGTTACAGTTTAAGTAAGTTCTTTCCCATCTGGTCGAAATGGTGACCAACTGGGCAACCAATCACTTAGAATTTATCTCATTTAACCCCAAGAGGAAAGTACTGTTATGTCCCTCTTTGGTGAAAAGAGAAACTGAGACTTGCAGAAGTAAAGTAACTTGCCCAGCATCACAAGGCTGGTAAGAGACAGAGCTCAGATGAGTGTCCAGACAAGCCAATGGTCTGAGCTTGCTTTCTCCCTATCTGTACGTGATCATCTATTCCAGTTGGTAAAGGGGGAAGGACAGTGCAGGCAGATGAAGCAGCTCACACAGAGCTCTGATCCCCTAGAATTTAGAGTGCATCTAGCAGAGTGCTGGCAGCTGAAGCCACCAAAAGCACAGGTCAGCTAATGGGAGGCACATACGTCCTGTCCAGGCGCCGGGCCTTTATCTTGTAGGTACTCTAAGACTGGTCCTGCTTTTTCCTAACTTCTATGTGTCACCTTCCAGAATGGGGGAGGGAGCCACCTGACCTCTGTCTGCAGGCTGGTATCAACCATCACAGGCAGAAGAAGCATTTGCTAAAGGATTAGACACAGGCAGATCTATGGCCCAAACCCTCAGGTGACTCACACTCTCCCTGCTCATCCCTGACCCCTCATCCCTGATATGGGCTCTTATCCTATTCCCAAATGTAGGCCTCACCATGTACCCCATCTCTGCAAACAGAACCTAATATAGTCTTTGTCCAACAACCCAGACTTAGAAACATGTCAATGATTCTCCTCCCCCCAGCACAGCAAGCCCCTCTGCCTACCTGTTAGCCTAATTCATGCCCCCTGATCTGCCAGGATGCACTATTCCGCCAAAATGAACTGCTTCATACCCATCCCATTTAAATTCAGAATCATTTAACTTAAGTGAAAGTAATCCACTTTTAATTATGATACAGACAGGAAATCCAATACTGGAGAGACAGAACATAATGAGTTGGAAGCACTAATCTGGTATATTGTGACACCTAAACAAATTTATAGTGATGATATAGACATGATTTTAAAAGTCATCATCAAAGAACTATACTATCAATTTATATCAAGTTCAAGAACAGGTAAAGTAATACATCATAATAGAAGTCAGAAAAATAGTTACCTCTGAGGACAGAGTCTTACTAATTAGGAAAAGGCAAGAAGAAAATTCGGAATAATGGAAATGTTCTCATCTTGATTTGGTTAGTAATTATATTTAAGATTCCAGCATTTTACTGGCATGAACATTATACCGGAATATTTATAAATGCAAAGATAAAAGAGGATAGACAAAGTTTGAGAACTGATTTATTTATCTGTCCCTAGTTTTCAAATATGTTTATCCTTAACCACTGAAGAAGATGAATGTCTGTACTGAAATATTTTCTCCTACAAAAGCAGATATTTCCACCTCTCACCATCAAATTCTACTAATTTTAGTTTGTGGAAAAAACAGAATTATTTAGTTAAGGTCTACAGAAGACCAAAATTTCAAAGCATGCCTGGAAAGAATTGGCAACTAGCAAGAACAAATTGAATTCCCCTTGCTTTTTTTTTAATTGATAATTTTATTACATTAACTTGGCTACATTAAGACAATTTATTTTTGTTTGGCTGGCTGTAGCTAAGTGTTAGTAAGAGAATGTTTTTGAAACAGTTACATTGTTATGGCCTCTTTATGCTCTTTTAATTCTTCTCATTATGCTTGTGTCCTTTACCTCAGGCTTTAAATGTTGCCCACTCCTTATATTGAAAATTAAATGCTGTATTCTAATCTCTAAAATACAAATTACTTTGAGAATTTCTGTTAGTAAGAACAATTACCAGTCATGAAATACATTAATTATCAGACAGCTACCATATAGAATCATTCTTTGGGGCATAAGATCAATGAATTAAATTTCTTTGGGGGTGATATTCAGAGATGACTTAGGGTGAAATCTTGTTAAGCTAAACTGAGTGAAGACAATACATTATTTAATAGTGTCTATTCCAATTGCCTGCAGAAACAGCTCATCAATCTTACCATCTTCTAGGGATGCAGAGGGTATAATTCCACATCACCTGACACAAAATAAATGTGAAAGTGCCTTCTGTAAATTTTTGGTGTTCGAGTATGATGAACAATTGAAAATTAAAATGGATTTTCACTTAATCTCAAAATTGGATTTTGTCATAAAATGACAAGTTATATTTAGAGTATAACAAGGTATTGGCTGGGCTTGGTAAAGATTGTTCCAGCAATTACAAGATTTAATTTTTAAGAGTTTTATCTCTCTCATCCCATCTTTCTCAAAAGAACAAAGATTTGATCCCAAATTTAAAATTTGGCATAGCATGTATTTTGCTAAATTAGGAAATAAATTTAATCATAGAAATTCTATTAATTTGGTGTTATGAATTTATGATATACATTTCGTGTGTGAATAATTTATCAAAGAAACTGTAGAGTCCAATTATAGAATTCAAACAGAGTGTTGTCTTCAGTACAAGCTCCTCTACACATCTGTGACTCCTCTATTCCAGTGAAGCACGTGTTAGACTATGGCATTTGTTTATCAATACATCTCCATAATTAGATTACTGGCTCCTCAAAGAAAGGGGTAATATCTTTTATATTTGTGTACTCCTATGACCTGCCTCTTGAAAAACCTATATGCAGGTCAGGAAGCAACAGTTAGAACTGGACATGGAACAACAGACTGGTTCCAAATAGGAAAAGGAGTACGTCAAGGCTGTATGGAGAAGGCAATGGCACCCCACTCCAGTACTCTTGCCTGGCAAATCCCATGGACGGAGAAGCCTGGTAGGCTGTAGTCCATGGGGTCGCTAGGAGTCGGACACAACTGAGCGACATCACTTTCACGCATTGGAGAAGGAAATGGCAACCCACTCCAGTGTTCTTGCCTGGAGAATCCCAGGGACAGGGGAGCCTGGTGGGCTGCCATCTATGGGGTCGCACAGAGTCGGACACGACTGAAGAAACTCAGCAGCAGCAGCAGCAGCAAGGCTGTATATTGTCACCCTGCTTATTTAACTTCTATGCAGAGAACATCATGAGAAACACTGGGCTGGAAGAAGCACAAGCTGGAATCAAGATTGCCGGGAGAAATTTCAATAACCTCAGATATGCAGATGACACCACCCTTATGGCAGAAAGTGAAGAGGAACTCCAAAGCCTCTTGATGAAAGTTAAAGAGGAGAGTGAAAAAGTTGGCTTAAAGCTCAACATTCAGAAAACGAATATCATGGCATCTAGTCCCATCACTTCATGGGAAATAGATGAGGAAACAGTGGAAACAGTGTCAGACTTTATTTGGGGGGGCTCCAAAATCACTGCAGATGGTGACTGCAGCCATGAAATTAAAAGATGCTTACTCCTTGGAAGAAAAGTTATGACCAACCTAGATAGCATATTCAAAAGCAGAGACATTACTTTGCCAACAAAAGTCCATCTAGTCAAGGCTATGGTTTTTCCTGTGGTCATGTACGGATGTGAGAGTTGGACTGTGAAGAAAGCTGAGCGCTGAAGAATTGATGCTTTTGAAGTGTGGTGTTGGAGAAGACTCTTGAGAGTCCCTTGGACTGCAAGGAGATCCAACCAGTCCATTCTAAAGGAGATCAGCCTGGGTGTTCTTTGGAAGGAATGATGCTAAAGCTGAAACTCCAGTACTTTGGCCACCTCATGCAAAGAGTTGACTCATTGGAAAAGACTTTGATGCTGGGAGGGATTGGGAGCAGGAGGAAAAGGGGATGACAGAGGATGAGATGGCTGGATGGCATCACAGACTCAATGGGCATGAGTTTGAGTGAACTCCAGGAGTTGGTGATGGACAGGGAGGCCTGGCGTGCTGAGATTCATGGTGTCGCAAAGAGTCAGACATGACTGAGCGACTGAACTGAACTGAACTAAAGGCCTACTGGTGTGGCATACACAAGATTCCCAACAAATATGTGATGGAATAAATGAATTAATTATTCTTACCTCCTTTATTGCAATATCTGATTCTCTCCAAATGTTTTATCTCTTCATTCCTCATTTATCCCACAGTCTCTAATTCTGGCTTCATCTTGCAAGAATATTCCATAATATTCTTGAGCCCTGGAATCCACTTTTAATTGATTATTCTTTTAATTCCTTACTAGTTTTATTAACTCTTATCTAGCTAAACTGTGTTGTAGCCTTTCAAAGTCACCTTGAAACTGAAATCCTTAAATCAAAATTGTTTCTACAACATATTAGAATCTAAGGGCTGGAAGGATCTTAGACATCATCTGGACCCACTCCTTCATTTACCAAGACAGAAAGCTGAGACCTACAGAAAATAAGCCACTTGACTCAAATTTTACATTCCTTGTTCTCAGTTCTACTTTCTTTATTTGATATTAAATACTTCTGCCAAAGAATTTGTCTCATTGGAGAGATATGAAATTAAGGGCTCAACAGAATGAAAGAGGTTATGGAAGTAGAGCTGAGTAAGTCAAATAGGCAGCAGCCCTCTTAAAACAAGGTAGGCTTAAAACAAGCACACTTTGTAAGGCAGTGAAGTCAGCTGCATGCCTGGGAGCCTGAAGTACTCTGTTAGGAAATTAATCCATTAGTGCTATGAGAAATATCCAGTTTTTCTCTGGCCCAATCTTGCTTCTTCCCTTTTCCTCTCACTATTCCTCAATAACGCTTTACTCCTGTCTCAAGAAAGCTTGATGCTGGAGCTCTAACAATGTCACCAAGATTTGATTCCTCTCATTCCATTTCTTGGCTCTAAAGTCCTCAGTACTGATGCAATCCTCAAAATCTAGACCAAGGAGGCTATAACTCTTCTTCATATATTCTCTTCTTCAAGTCTAGCAGAAAAGGACACATCTCTTCCTGAAACCTCATAAAAAATCTCACTGTTTGGGTCCATTTTCATCCGTAAAGTATGACCAAGTGGTAGCATGTGCTCATTGATGCTAGCCAGTGAGGACCAATTCCAGGCAGTAATGATGTGATCAGGCCACCTAAACCACATGGGCTGAAAGTGGGACTTCTCCAGACAAAACCTGGGGCTACCCAAGGTTGTAGGCCCCCCCATCTGTGTAGCCATCTTGAATTTGCCCCTCTATGACCCGGGACCTGGAATACCACTAACATCCTTCCCAGACTGTGCAATTTCACCCCAGAGCCTCAGGTAAGAGACTAAGAACTTTGCTTCTGCAAGGCAAGACCTATTTTACCAACTGCCTGCTTCTGCCAAAGACTCATGCCACACACCTCTGCATGGGATTTGGCCACACTTTCGAGAAATTCTTCTGCTACGTCACTATCAACCTTCTTGCAGACAAATGTATTTGTCTCAATCTGTCCAAATTATTTTTTTACAAAGACGCAAAGAGCCGACTCATTAGAAAAGACCCTGATGCTGGGAAAGATTGAAGGCAAGACGAGAAGGGGATGACAGAAAATGAGATGGTTGGATGGCATCACCGACTTGATGGACATGAGTTTGAGCAAGTGCTGGGAAATGGTGACAGACAGGGAAGCCTGGCGTGCTGCAATCTGTGGGGTCACAAAAAGTCGGATACAGAGAACTGAACAACAACAATGCTACTCTTAAGCTTCCCTGGTGGTCCAGTGGTTAAGACTTCGTGCTTCCATTGCAAAGGGGATGGGTCTGATCCTGCCAGTGCCTGCCTCAGTTTTGATATAGGCCCATCCGGGAATAAGTTGCTTCCCTGATATGAAAAGCATTTATTTATTTATCACTTCCCTGATATGAAAAGCAATCAATAAAAAAATATAAATGTATCAATTTCAACTCATTCAAATTTAGGATTCTACCTTTCAAAAAGAAACTCTGAATCTGAACCCAAAAATGAAACATTTTTTAGGCTTTGAGGCCATTTTCCCCATGATGGAAACATGTGATTTTATTGTTTGAGTAAAAACCAAAGTTCTCCGACAAACTTAGGTCAAGAGAAAAATGTGCACTCTCAGAGACTAATTAAACTACAAAATGTAATTGTATTGCTTAATATGGTCTAGATTACCAGTCCTATTGTCAGAATATACATAGTGAATGTCATTCCTACCAGCTTCCCAATTAATAAACATTTTCATCAATACTTAAAAAGACACAAAAGGTCAGCTCGAAAGGTATACCACACAACTCAAGTGTTCCTTCACCACGGACTTGATGTGGAAAGGGAGAAAGAGTGTGACAACAAAGCCGGAAATAGCGTCGTTTCTCGTTACCGTGGGTTTAGTGAGAGAGAATGTGCTTTTTTAATGAAACTTTCTAGAGGACAAAAGATAGAATATTTTTACGTAGAATGCTTTTGTGTTAAGATGACATTTCTCTCTCTGTTGCCTTTTTCCTGCACTTTGTTTGCTTACTGATCAGATTATTTGCCAATTTGTTAACAAAATGAGGGCATGGAGCAGGTAATGGTTGGATTTGCATTACATTTCATCCCCCTGGAGAAAGTTGATGTGAAAAATACGTATTTTGAGCTTGGCAAAGTATCATTTTTTACTATGACTTTATTTTTTAGATTTGGAAATCAGTTTATGGGCTATTATTGTAAGACAAGTTTTTTTTTTTTTTCCGAACGCAAAAGGGAGATCATTTGATTCAAATATAGGCAACCCAAGAAATGTAGTTTTTTATGATTGAGACTAAATGAAGTTTTAAACAAGACTCAGGTAATTCTTTTTTTTATGTACTAGGACATACATGTTTTAAATGAAGTACAGCTGATGTACCATATTACATGTGACAGGTGTACAATGTAGTGCTTCACAATTTTTCAAGGTTATACTCCATTTATAATTAAAGAGTATGGGCTATATTCCCTGTGTCCTACAATATATCCTTGTAGCTGATTTTGTAAATAATGGTTTGTACGTCCTCCTCCCCCTTCCCTCTCCCCACTAGGTAACCACTAGCTTGTTCCCTGTATCTGTGAGCACTCACTTAATTCTTAAACTTTAGCTGACTCCCCTTTGTACTCTCCTTGTTTGCATTCTACTCTCTCTTATAACATCCCTCCCAACAGGGCATGTTTATGGCTAAATAGATCTTTCGCAGTTTCAAACTCCTTAGACACTTCTGCTACTGTTTTGGGCTATCAACCCTTTGCTCCAAGGGAATCACACATTTGTTGTGGGGACCTTAACAGTCTGCGATTGGCAAGTGATGGCAGGTCCCATCTGCTGCTGACATTTTCAAACTCTAATTATCATCATCACGTTACTTCAGCCTCTCTGGACAACGTGCATCTCTAATTCCCGGACTGTGTCCCTCATCCCACCTCCCCATCTCCCAAAGGATTGCTTTCCACTAATAACAGTCTTGGAATTAACATCTACAATTCTCTCATGACCTGTGCAGCAATATATGACATTTATAATTTATGAATTGAAACAGCTCCAAAGACTGGATTGAGCCTGGGGTATAATCCTGGCCTCACGTCTGTACCACAGGTTAGAAAACCCCAACCCCTTTTGTTCTTCCCATGGTGGCAGGCACTTCTGCTACTCTGCCAAGTGACACTCTGCTGATCATGTGGCAGTTTACTGCCAAGGTAGGAAAAGCCGTTGTAGGCTTTCAGAAGGTCTGAGCATCCAAATAGGATTTTGCAAGAGCAGAGTTATTTGTTCTACGACCTTACCTGCCTTTAGGGTGACTGACAGTCCAGAAAATTGAGTTGCCTCCAAACTCATTCATAATCCATCCCATGTATTTTGGTACAGTCAAGTAAAATTGTCAACACAGAGTAATTCATAAAGGGTTATCTCAAATGCTTCATAGAAGGCTATATAAAACACTTTTCTTCCAAGGATCTCAAGCAACTGCTCCAAGAATCTGAACTATATCCTAATATGAGGATTCAAGTCAGAGATTACCTCTTCACTTGCAGGAAAACATAAAATAAAGTGGGGGGAATTTTTGACTAATTTTTCACAGCCATGATTCATATGATTCATGATAGGAAATTGATCATACTAGAAACAACAAAAGTCAAATCCCTTTCCATGCTATTCTTAGAAAAATCTCTAAGTACAGAGAAAAATAAATAAATAAACTATAACAAGTAAGACTCTTTTGCTAGTCCCAGTTGTTAAAATTCAATGAAAATAGAAAGAAAATTGTACAAGACTGGGACCCATCTTATAATGAGAATTTTTGAATTCTTAGGGAAATACCTAGTTAAATAGTACCAAGTTAAATAGCTTTACAATCCATCTTTGAGACTATGTTCTACCAATATTTTATCCATTAATTGTTGGTGATATAGGAAAGCAATAATGAGAAGAACATTGTATCCTATGCCTAAGAACTTAGGAGTAACAGAAACTAGGTTGCAGCAAAGTTATTAAAATACTAGGTGGCATGAGGCTCAAGACTCTCAGTCCCTCCGAGAGTAACTCAAACATAAATGGATGACCAGAGAATTTGCAAAAACCAAGCACTCAGTTCAAATAGACTGGATGAGATCTCAGAATGAAAGGACTGGAATGAGAGTGTAAGTTAGAAAATAGTAACAACCCATTTGCCTGTAATTTGTCTGGAGGAAGCTTAAGACCAAAATTGCGATGGAGGGCTTGGAATATAGAAAAGGAAAGTGGAGAAAAAATGAGAATTTTGGGTGTTTATCCAGCACTATCCTGAAGGAAGAAACACTAAATCCAGGACAAACATATGAACCTCAGAGGGATAAATAATGTAGCTCTTAAGACCATTGGCTTTGGACTCCAACCTCTCAAATTTGCCAGTCTTTGACCTTAGGAGAGTTACTTAAACTCTGGTTCCTCCATTTTTTCATCTACTTACTGGGGAGGACACCTCCTGGGAGGTTACCTCATGGAGTGGTTGGGAGTATTAATGAAGTGATATAAGTTAAGGTATTTATAATGTGCCTACAGGATGATTCATAATCATATATTACTACAACTCTATTTCAGCTCAGGGATGATTCAAAATGCCCTACCACCAGCTGGTTGAAATGACCAAGATTATCCAACTCTCCTTGCCTTACTATCATGCTTACCAAGCAACCTGTAAATTATTCACTTGGTCTCTGAAGTATCCTGATGTAACAAAGAGGGTGCCCTGGGTGAGGTTATGAATATTCCTCCTCATCACCCCATACTCTGCTGTGATTTGATAAACTGGTGATCCACTTTGTATACTGTCGTCTCATATAGAATGATTGGCATGAGGTCGGCCCTTCTCGGTTTGCTCAAGTCCAGGGCTCTGAAGAACCAGGTCCTGGACTGCTCGAAATGCAGCCCAACAAAGGCCTTTGCACCTTCATACCTCTCCTGGAGACATTCAGACTGCCAAACTTCTCTCTTTTCTACCTGAAATGTCAATTAGAACATCCACGTTCTGAAGTGAATACAACATCACTTATCCACTACTGTGAGTATAATTATAATTTATATCTGATAGGTTTGAAGCCCAAGATTCAACTTAATTTAGACCTAGATGGATGCTTTACATCTTTTCTTAAAGACAAGATCAAATGATCTATCATGTTACAACTGGCACTTAGAGCTGATTTTACCAATTAATGTAAAATTTTAAAAATTAATCCTGATTAGACATATTGTAGGAGAGTAGGAAAATGCTGATGATATGGTAAAATCTTTAAAGATAATGTGTGCTGAAGAAGTTATCCTCAACAATCTCTTCTGTTTTTCTATATTTTCACAATAGTATTCCTTAGAGAGTCCAGCAAATATAAGTAAAATGATATTTCCTTTATCAAAAGAATAAATCTTTCTAAAATATATTACACATTCTTTCCCAGCTTAGGTAAAGAAAAGAAAGTCTGCTGAACATAATTTAATTTTTCTTGATGGATCAAGGGCTCCCATCATGAACATTAATTATTGTTTTATGCTGTGCACTTGGGATTTTGATATATGGAGTTGATTATTCCTCCTCTGAATTTTTCCCAACAGCTGAGCTGTTGTATTTTTTTTCTCTCTCTCTTTCCAGCTTTATGTCTGCTATTTACAGTCTCCTTTTTATCTTCTGTCCATTTTATGTTTAATTTTCTTATTTCACTTTCTATAGGGAAAGGTATGTAGTATGAGATCAAAAAACCATAATTTACTTCTGAACAAATCTGATTAGAAAAACTATAGACAAACAACCAAGTATCACTTATTTACTATTGATATCAGTAATATTCACGAATGTGATTTAGGTTTTGAAAACCAAGGGATTCTTGAACCAAACCCCAAAATACAACAGACATTCACAAATACCAGGTTGAGTTCCAAGTGCTGACTGTAAAAGGTGTGGCATAGAAGCACAGACCAGAATTCTGCTTCCTGTAAGCAGCTAGTTTCCAAAAGAAACAGAAAGGAGGAAGCTGAAGTCTAGCTTCTGAATTAACCAGTAACTTCTAGAGGACTGAAGAGTTCAGAGAGGCCAGGATGTTCTCCCATATGGTTCAATTAACATGGGAAAGGAAAGTCCACCCCAAAAGAGCCAAACAGACAAAGACTGGAATCTCAAATCCACCACAACAATGTGAAGGCAATCTTGGATTAACAAACCTCACTAATCCCCATAACTTTGCCCATAATCTCTTGAGATTCTTTTCTATAAATGGAATTATTTTTCATAGAGAATGCTGTTAAATGATTTGCCAGTGGTTTTAGATATTTACAAATTCTCTCTGCTCAGAAAATATTTTCTCTTGAGGCTAGGCAGACATCACCCTAGCTTTTCTTGTAATATTTTCTCTCATTCATGATCATGACTTTTCAGTCTAATTCAACTCAAGAGCCCTACAGGCTTCCAACTCCAAGACAGGCTATAACAGACTTCTCTGAGTCTGACTCAAGTCCTTCTTAACAAATACCCACTTATATACTAGAAATTAATAAAAATAATCCCCAAGGTCATCTGAGTAAATTTCATATTGATTCCAAATCAACTTGTGTCATATAGAAATGAACCCAGGGCTTTAAACTTAGTTCTGAATAACAGCTCCCTGTGATGATAAGTAAAGTCATCTAATGCACACTTGTTCTACTTTCCTTTCAGTTTAACTTGTTCTGAAAACCACTCCTCCCAGGTACCTTTGCAACTAAGGTTCAGGGTGTGCTTTAGGTTCCACTAATACGAAGTACTCATGGAAAACAGAAGTCTTCAGAAGCTACTTCTATAGCTCCTATTATTTCTGCTGGTGCACAGAGATACAGGGATCATGGGGACTTGGTTTTCCCAAAACAGTATCAGCAAAGATCTGAGTGTCCAGTAACTGGTTTAGTGAATGCTGAGAGGCAGAAAGCAGATTATCCATTTTGCTCCTGTATGTACTGTAATCTCAGCCTGGCTCTGGAGGGCCTCATTCTGATGCCAGAATCTAAACCCCAGATCATAGCCAAGACAGTGTGGTCTTGGAGCAGCAGTTGGCATGAAACTTCATGACTCCCAGTTACCCAGATGCAGTAGAGACAGCAGTTCCTTTGGCTTGATAGTTCTGTAGTGGTGTTCTGGGAGTCATTCCAGGAGGCCCAGGTTAGGGGCTGCTGCGTCAGCACTTTCCATAATTTTATAAATACTACATTTCTTAAATTAAATTCCTTTTCATTAAAATAGCTTGAATGATTTCTGTCCTTTGCAAAAGAACCTTCCTAAGTTGTTTCCTGTCTATTACATCGTTTCCTTGTGTAAAAATAAATAAAATGTCTCTCATCTTGTAGGCCGATTGTGATAATTAGTGGTGATTCATTTTATGCAGTGAGTACTGCATGTGTGCTCAGTCACTTTATGCTGTGAGTACTGAGTCAGTAAATATAACTGAGAAATGCTAAATGGAAGCCTTCTCAGAGGTCTTCAGCACCATGGACAGTTCTAGCTTTTGCTGAAGCAGGTGTACCACAGCCCAAAATGCAACTCACTGGCTCCCCTCTCTCTTAGAAATCTTAGATTTCCTTCAAGATTAAGGATTCTCCTCAAATAACATTACAGTTATACCATCATAAAATCTCTTATGTGTCTGGCACAGCTCAGGGTAGGATTTTGATAGTATCTAAAAAGTTTAAGGTATTTTACAAATAAAGTTTTTATACATGATATTTGGTTCCAGTGACCCTAAGGAAACTGGTTTAGTGTGTGATGTAAAGAACTTGCTGTACTTAGTTCACTTCATGGACTAAGAATAGTGAACTAAGAATATACTTAGAAAGTATATTCATGGTATCATAGGTGGAAAAGACTGATTATAAAACAGGAATATTTCATGTTTGTGTGTGTGTATGTATATATATAATTTAAATATATAGCAAACAGCCTAAGGAGTGCTACATACTAAATTGGTAGTATTTATCTCCAGATAACAGGATTGCAGGTTTTTTCCCCATTTTCCTATATGGTTATTAGGATCTTTGAAATATTCTTAAATGAGCATATCTTTCTTATAAGAATAAATCATAACTTTAAAAGATATATGTGAAGAGTGTGCTTAAGTCTTTTTTTTTTCTTTTTCTACTTGTATCCAATCTCTCTGAATCCTCAACTATTAATTCACCTAATGGTCCATGCCCACTCAGCCATCCACATTGCAAAGGCTGCTCTGTTACAATGAACGCCAGTGCTAATCATTTGTTGATAAATAGTAAATTTTGAAAATTCAGGTCAGTCTAAAGACATGGGCACCTTTATAGCATGTTCCTGAGCTTACAGAATCTCTCCTGCACCCATGAACTAAGAAATTCTCCAGTATTTCACTTACAAGCTGCATTGATAACAAGCAAATATGTTTTAATTCCTCAGTGATTGAGCTAAAAATATACATTGGCATGGGGGGCAAATTGAGAGCCTGGTCCATTGCTACCAAGTCAGGAGATGTTCTGCACATGTGAAATTAACTCAATGACAGTAAATAAATGCAACTTCTGCCCAAAGTCTCCCAAGTAGAAGCAAAAGTCAGCATCTAATGAGAAGAGGGAAGCTATTCCTACATTTAGGTTTATATTTCTGCCATTTTAGGGGGATGTCTGATTTACAGTGTAGTGTCCTTTTGAAAATCACTATTACTTACTGAAATCTTCAAAAGCAAATACAGCAATGGTCTCCATTAGAGTGTTATATTGGTGTGTGTGCATATGTGCTCAGTCGCTCAGTCATGTCCGACTATTTGCAACCCCATAAACTATAGCCTATCAGGCTCATTTGTCCATGGGATTTTCCAAGCAAGAATACTTGAATGGGTTGCCATTTCCTCCTCCAGGGGATCTTTCTGATCCAGGGATCAAACCCACGTCTCTTGTAGCTCTTGCATTGGCAGACAGGTTCTTTACCATCTGAACCACCTGGGAAGTCCTTTAGATTAGTGTACATAATCTCTTTTCTCATATATTGCTTTATTCTCTTTTATAAATTTTAATATTAACTAATCAAAAACTGTAGGTTCATGATTTCAGATTAATGGCACTGCTTTCTGCTAAATATCAGGCAGCAGCAACCTACTGGTTCCTCCACTGTAAATGACTTGGTTGCACTGATGTCCCGTTTTCTTCCAGCTCTTTAGTTCTCAAAACCAAAGAAATATTCTCAGTCTATTCTTAGTTCTTTCATTTTACAACTTCGCCATACATTAAAAAAAAAAAAAAAAAAAAAAAACCTCTGCGGCTCTAAGCACTTGTACATACATGACCTTGCTTGTCCCTCACCACTACTCTGCTATAGTCTCTCTGCAGGTACCATGGACAGAGCCTAGAATTGGGTTAAAACTAAGGACCCAAGGCCTGGCTACTGAAGTTCCCCGTTTATCAGGGAGTTTGTTGTCTGGTAGAGAGTTTAAGATTCTTACCTAACCAACACAGACACAGCATAGCTTAGCACAGGAAAGCTCACCCTATCTGACATGGGAAGCTCCTTTAAAGTGATCTAGTTCAACCACCTCACTCTGTAGGTGAAAACCCAGAAGTCTGGACTCCTTCACATGAGCAAAGCTAAAAGCATTGTCTGTTTTCAGTCTGACTCTTCCTTCCTCAATCAGCTTTGCCCTTCGAGAATGAATAATTTCCTCCAGAGGACAGGGAAATAGATGGAGTAAATTCCCTGAATCCCTCTGTAAATGGTGCACAGTTTATCTGGTTGTCAGGTCTTTTCTTTAAAGGTCACTCTCCCGTGGTAAGAAACTTTCTGATGTTCTCGTTAGAAATAAACTGAGTTGTTTGGAGAATGAAGATGTGATTGGGCATGGATGCTTTTTCTCTGGAGTTTTTCTCAGTTTTTGGTATCTTATATACATATATACAAATTGATCACAAAACTTAACATGAAAAATATGAGAAAACAGATATAATCTTTGACGAGTTGTAAGTAATATTCCATTTATCAACATTTTATTGTATAAAATATGCTAGTCCTATATGGCACCCCACTCCAGTACTCTTCTTGCTTGGAAAATCCCATGGATGCAAGAGCCTGGAAGGCTGCAGTCCATTGGGTCGCTGAGGGTTGGACACGACTGAACAACTTCACTTTCACTTTTCACTTTCGTGCATTGGAGAAGGAAATGGCAACCCACTCCAGTGTTCTTTCCTGGAGAATCCCAGGGACAGGGAAGCCTGGTGGGCTGCTGTCTCTGGGGTCACAGAGAGTCGGACACGACTGAAGTGACTTAGCAGCGTGGATAGCTTTGTAGTTTCTTACATAATAAAGGTCATTTTCAATGTTGTTTTTAACCCAAATACTAAGGCTTTTCTCCTTGCTCTGATCTTTCTTGTATTCCTCACAGAAAGCAAGGCATCTTCTTGTCCAGAAAGGACCTGAACAGAAGGTGACTGACCCAGTAGAACAAGCCCCAGCCCATGGGGAATGGGCAGATAACAATAACTAAAATTTACTGAGCACTTACTTATTGCCAAGCACTGTTCTAAGCACTTTAATACATTAAATTCATTTACCCTCACAGCAGCCCCTGAGCTTGGTATTGTCTCAGAAGTTCTGGAGTGAGCCATAGGTGGAGTTGAAAAAGCACATACAGGATGCTGAGAATACCTCGCAGAGGAGAGACACAGGGGACAGGCTCCGGATGAGATCCTGAGGAAGTGGGAGTGCATCGTGAGGGCAAGAAGGCAAGGCAGAAAAGGAGCAAATGCATTCCCCATCTGCTCTCAAGGTCTTCTCTGCTAAAATAATCTACCTGCAATGCAGGAGACCTGGGTTTTATCCCTGGGTCAGGAAGGTCCCCTGGAGAAGGGAATGGCTACCCACTCCAGTGTTCTTGCTTGGAGACTTTAATTTCTTTAACAACAATAAATGCATTATTACAGACTATAACCCTATTCTCTTTCCTCTGTCCCTCCTCTTAAAGACTTTACCACTATAAAATAGAATATTAGAATATGTAAAAGTATACATGCAACAAACTTGACATAGATAGGACTTCCTAGATTCAGGTGCCCCCTACACACACCATGGATAGAATACTTCCCTTTACTGTACCCTCATGGCTATCATTTTAGGGAAGAAATATAAATTTTTTTCATATAAGCCTCTCCCATTGAGGCAATAACAACTGTTCAGATCTTCTGAAAACTTGACAGAATCTATGAAAAGATTATAAATGTTGATTAACAGTTTCACTGAGTATCAACAAGCAAAATTAAACAGAGTTCAGGCTTTTTTTCTATTGCCACACCTTGAGCAATTTCAGACTGCTGTTGTAAAGAACTATGACCCACCAAAAGGTAGTTACACAAAGGGAAAAAATAATTCTTGCATCATGCTTCCAAAATAGACAGAAAGGGAAATTGGAGATAGAAAATAATGTAGTAAAAGCAGTTATCAAAATTGAATGTTACATTATTTGCAATGGTGGCTCAGTGGTAAAGAATCCACCTGCCAATGCAGGAGACATGGGTTCGATCCCTGGGTTGGGAAGATCTCCTGGAGAAGAGAATGGAAAAGCACTCCAGTATTCTTGCCTGGGAAATCACATGGACAGAGGAGCTTGATGGGCTACAGTCCATGGGTCGCAAGAGTTAAACACGACTTAGTGACTAAACAACACAAACTTATTTCCCATTTTCGTATTTGAAGATGGGGCAACAAACACAGCATTTTGCCTACTGTATGCTGTCATCCTCATTAGTACAGCTCACTCAGCTTCTGCTACTAGGTGTGTTAGATCTCAGCAAACAGGAGAGTTGAGAATTTATTAGGATGGGCAGAGCAAAGGCCAGGAGGGAATAATGTAAATATCTTCATGGCCTCTCGACAGATACAAATCAACTGGGTGCTCTGGGTCCAACACAGGCAAATGTCAGTATTCAAAAAGTTTAGTATGGTGAATGAAGATCAGAGCGGCTGGAGACAGTACAACTCCTAAGAGGCAGGTGGTGAGGGGTAAGTTCTGGATAAAAGGTAGTATGTCCAGGATGATGCAAGACACTAGCCACAGATAAAAACTCTGGAACAAGGAGAAGTGTCTGTCAGGAGGAGGTTCCTAGGGTTCCAGTCAAACAGAATTCAAGTTCAGCCCAGTTAACCACCGTGGATAGACTTGGGGGTTTTGAGGATATTGAAGGGCTAGGCGATGGCTTCTCAAGGAGTTACAATTGCGGGCATTAGACTGATTCCTCACCTTCCCTCCTAGATAAGGCAAGGTGCTAAGTATCCTTACAGACGTGGTCAGAATTGACACAAAGACTGAACATAGCTACTTTCTCCAGCTGAAATTCTTTAGGGCTTGATGCTGAGCAGCGCTAAGAGAACCTGAGATTGACACGCCCTCCATGTGATAAAAATGACATATGTGTGGCCCCGGGTTGCCTCTCCATTTGCAGATACAGCTGATATTTACAGCGCCCCTTGCTGTCTGCCATTTAGGTTATGTCTAGACAGAAAAATACGCCCAAAGAATAGTCAATCCAAAACTTAACATTTGGGGAACAGAATTGAATCAACTGCAATAAGAAGGATACATCATGTCTAAACCAATCCTAAAATGATCCTCTCCTACTACAACAACAACAAAAAGAATCATTTTGAAAAGGTCAATTCTATTGCACTGTGTGGTCGAGGTCTGAAATATTTGCCTCTTAAAATCTCCACTCCAAAGAATAATTTACAATCATGGTCACTGGCAAAACCCACCTCTTACTGTTGTTTCCAAATGAGTCAGAACCATTATGCTATGATTACATATAGCCCACAACTGCGAAGTTTTGCCCCATGATTTTTAGGAAGCTTTCCAAACTATGTCCTCCTTAACCCTCCAGTCCATCACAAATGCTCCACCTAGTTGTTTAATTCCAAGGAAAACACGCTCTTTCTTTAGTCTTAAATCCACTCTCTAATAGTAGATTTTTTTTTAATGTTCCCTTTACAACCATAACTCTGATTCAGTAATTCCCTGGGTTGTATTAACAATGCTCTTCTTTGAGAGGTGATATTCTGCTCTTAGGGGTTCCCTGGTTGCTCAGCCAGTAAAGAATCTGCCTGCTATACAGGAGACCCAGGTTCAACCCCTGGGTCAGGAAGATCCCCTGGAGAAAGAAATGGCAACCCACTTCACTATTCTAGCCTGGAGAATTCCTTGGACAGAAGAGAATGGTGGGCTACAGTCCAAAAGGTCACAAGAGTAGGACACGACTTAGTAACTAAACCACCCTGTCCTAAGGGCTGTTTCTGCTTCAAGAGAGTTTCCACTGTTCCTAATTCTGTATTGTTTCCAAAATTAAGTTCTTTGAAAGCTTCAGGTTTATTCAAAACTTTTCTGCCCCAAGTGTGCTCTAACTCTTCACTCATCAATTTCACTTCTAGGACTCCTTCCTAAGGAAGGAATCAGAGCGGAACATGGCTACTGATGCATTTGCAACAGGGTTATAGAACGAAGGGAAATGACCTAAGCGTCCAGTTACAGAGCTGGTTAAATAAACTATGTTATATCCCCATTCCAGAATCTACGGTCTTTAAAAACAATGTGAAAGAAAATGCAATAACATGAACCTTATTAACAGTATGCTGTTCCTAGTTGCTCAGTCATGTGTCACTCTTTGTGACCCCGTGGACTACAGTTTGCCAGGCTCCTCTGTCCATGGGATTCTCCAGGCAAGAATACTGGAGTGGCTTGCCATTTCCTCCTCCACGGGATCTTTCCCACCCAGGGATTGAACCCAGGTCTCCTGCATTACAGGCAGATTTCTTACTACCTGAGCCACCAGGGTAGCCCAAGAAATACTGGAGTGGGTAGCATATCCCTTCTCCAGGACATCTTCCTGACCCAGAAATCAAACCAGGGTCTCCTGCTTTGCAGACAGATTCTTTACTGGCTGAGCTACCAGGGAAGCTCATTAACAGTATACTGCTAAGTGAAATAAATCTGGTAACAAAACAATATGTATGATACCTTTTGTTTTTAAAACTCTATCTACTTTATAAAACCCGTTTCGTGTGCACATATAAAAATCACTTCTTGTACAAAATACAAAATGACATGTCTATACTGGTTTCATAATGTTTTCATGATGAAATTTATAAGTGCCTTTAAATTTAAAATATAAAGTAATATAACTTTTAAATCATGAGTGAAAGCTTACTGAAAAAGAGGATTTAATATCGGATGTCAGTCAAAATGACCAGGTTTCATCAACCATTAAAATGGAAATTCCTTGCTTTAATGGTGTCCTACTAAACTGATGCAAGTAAAATTGTACCAGTAAAACATCCTCTAACACAATATACATGGAAAGGATATGTATCCATTTCTCATAGTGATAATAATATTGTGAATCATTCATTCTCCTTTTTTGAAACTTTTTCTAAAAAACCTTTCCCCTCGTTTGTTTCCTCCATCTCTTCTGCTACTCAATGGCACATAAGAAAAATTTATGTCTTCTCTGTTCAGCAAGAAATGGTAGAAATGGGAACTGGCTTGAGCCTCTGCCTCCAACAGCCAAGTTCTCTCTAAAACTCTTCTAACTCCCAAGACATTGGCTCTATATATTCAGCAGAGGAATAGAGGTCAATGTAACATGTTCATTAAAATAAGTATTTATACACTCTCTATATAAGCATGATATATGGCTCCTCTGCTCGCAGGCAGCTATGTGATGTATGTATATTCACCTACAGCCTCAGCTTTATGAACTGAATTCCTTGGAGATGTCAGTGCTCCAATAACTAGGTACACAGTCAATAATTACTTTCATCTTTCTCCTTTTATTTACTCTTTAAGAGATTCATTAAGATGAAGAATGACAGCCTTGCTTGGCTAAGCCATTTTGATTACTTTCCTAATTCATTTATCATGACCTTTGGAACTATTAGTTTGGTTTTTGCCTTCCAGTCATCCAGAATCTTATTTTATTAAAACTAGTTTTTGTATCCTCAGTGGTTCTTTTCAGATGGGCCTTTTGGTCTACACACTATTTAACAGAGGTGACATATGGTAGAATTTTTCTTTTATTAAGACACACAAGTGTATAATATATATGGTCACTGAGAGTCACTATATATGTTTAAAATTGGTACTGGATCACTCATAAACTTTCTTTATGGCTATTCATTTTGTAGCCTTGAATCCTTCCACAAAAAAAGGAGTGCTAAGGAAAGAAGGAAAGGTGAGCAGTGGCTAATGTGGGAGTTCATATCACAAACAAGGGGCTGTACTAGATGCTATGCTGTGTCACTGATCCTCACAGAAACATTACAAGTAAGCAATATCCCACCTATTTTAGAGATAAAGAAGTTGTGGCTCAAACAAGAGTAAGTGACTTGCTCAAGGCAACACAGTAAAGTCACACAATAAATACTGAGATGGAACCGACTATGCCAGTGGCTCATGCCTTATTCTGTTGACCTGTTCCTTCTCCTTTCTCAACCCTAAGCACTACAAAAATAAGTGTCAGATATATGTCACTTCCATGACACAGAGGTAAAAGTCTGCATCTCTATTGTCTCTTCCTTGAGTTCTTCTTCAAAGGAGACCTGCCAGACATCCCTTAATCCTTAACACGGAGTACCAATCATTGAGAGGTTAAACGTGCAGAAAACTTACTCTAGCCTGTGGCTGTCTTAACGTAGAGATCCAAAACACCCTGAAAAAGACACTGTCAAGGGAATGAGAAAACGAGACACACACTGGGAGAAAATATTTGCAAAAGACATTTTTGATAAAGAACTGTGATCCAAAATGGACAAGCAACTCTAAGACTCAACAGTTTTTAATTTAAAAGATGTTCTACATCATATGTCATTGGGGAATTGCAAATTAAAATGAGATACCACTACGCACCTATTAGAACTTCCAGACACCAAAACGCTGATACCCCAAACGCTGGTAAGAATGTGGAGCAACGAGAGCTTTCATTCATTGCTTGTGGGCATGCAAAATGGTACAGCCATTTTAGAAGACATGTTGGCAGATTATTTTTTACAAAACTAAGCGTAATTTTACCACATGACACAGCAATGTGCTCCTTGGTATTTACCCGTAGAAGTTGGAATATTAAATCCACTCATAGACCTGAACACAGATGCTAATATCAGCTTTATTCATAGTTGCCAAAACTTGGAAGCAACCAAAATGTCCTTCAGTAAGTGAACGGATTAATCAACTGAATGGATTCATACACCCAAACACTGGAATGTTACTAAGTACTATAAAGAAATGAGATGTCAAGCCATGGGAAGACAGAGGAAACATAAACGCATATTATTAAGTGAAAGAAGCCACATGAAAAGGGTACATACTGTATGATTGCAACTATGTGACATTCTTGAAAAGGCAAAACTATGAAGGAAAAAAATCAATGGTTCCTGGAGGTGACATTAGCAAGATGGCTGACTAGGAAGTCCCAACACCCATCACTCCCACAAAAGCAACAAGAACAATAAATAAACAACTACAAACTGATGAAACTAGCTCTGGGAGAGCTCTAAACTATAGTGAGGAAACAAGAGAAAGCTGGTGGGGCTAAAACAAAAGATGGCTCTCCAGAAAAGCATAGGAAGCATTTACCTGCCTTGTCCCTACCCCAGTCCAGAGCAGCTCAGCATCAAGAAGGATCCCGCAGAGGGATCTTACCCTGCAGGGAAAAGGAGAGAAGGAGACCACTGCAGTCTCACCACAGCAGAGGTTTGCAGCCTGTGCTGTCAAGGATTCCACAGTCTTCATTAAAACCGAACTCAACTGACACAGCCACCCCGAGTCCCCACTGCTGACTCACCTCCTCAAGGATGGAGCTGCCTCTGCAGTAAGACCTGCTGCTACCCCCATGCCAGCTCTACATGACCAGGATGCCACTGCACCTTGCCATACAGGGGACTGGAGCTGCCATGGCTCTGCACCCACGCTAGGGCCTTAAGTCAGGGCTTTGACAGGGGCCACACTGCTGCTGCTCTGCGTCCCATTCCTGGACCCGAAGTCATGCTTTGACCGGTCATTACTGGTGCTCAGCTGTACTGCCCTGCGCTGTACCAAGTAGGGGCTTAAACCCACTATAGCCAGGCTCACTACTGCTGTAAGTATCCAACCCCCAGGGCTCAGTCACAGCTTTGCCCAAGCGGCTGCTCTGCACACTCCCCCAGGGGACAAGTACATCTCATCAAGATATCACATGCTAAGTCACTTCAGTCATGTCCGACTCCTTATGACCCTATGGACTGTAGCCCACCAGGCTCCTCTGTCCATGGCATTTCCCAGGCAAGAATACTGGAGGGGGTTGCCATTCCCTTCTCTGGGGGATTTTCCCAACCCAGGGAGTGAACCCACATCTCTTATGTCTCATGTATTGGCAGGTGGGTTCTTTACCACTAGCGCCACCTGGGAAGCCCGCCAAGGTAGAACTCAGAGCCATAGTAAGTGGTGTTTTGCTCCCTCTCAGCAGACAAGAGTTAGGGTGTGGATGAAGCAAGGGAAGACGAACATGATTTTAGATAGCGCTGAATTTACTGATACAGGTGAATCTAACGAAGTTCTTGGATTCAATATGTTAGCTGCTGGGAGTAGTTCTAATTGTTTCGTAGTTGATAGATTTAAAAACTGGACTCGACAATCAATGTGATACACCACATCAACAAAAGGGAACCTTCCTATATTGTTGGTGGAAATGGAAAACAGTATGGAGTTTCCTTAAAAAAAATTAAAAAGAGTCACCGTATTGTCCAGCAATCCCACTCCTATGCACTGATACTCCAATTTAAAAAATAAATTTTAAAAAAAGAGGGGAAAAATGATTTAATGCAGAAGCAAACATGAAAACCCTGTGGTCTTCTAATGAGACAGACAGGGAAGAGACTTGGAAAACTATGAAAATGTAAAAGGCTCCACTTTTCCCACCGGTGTGTTTATTTTGGGAAATAATTATTTTTCATATTAAATGCATGGGTTATTAATATTATTCTAAATAAATTAATGAAAAATTAAAAATAAAAAGGTCCTCTTGAGAGAAAAAAGAGCAATATTATAATATGGATAATGTTTAGATTTATGTAAAAATAATGGAATAAATTTTTTAAAAGAATAAGTGTGATTTTACCTAGGAAAATGAGAAATCACTACTGTCCTGCTCAACCAGCGGAAGCTGAACTCCATTAATACTGCTGTAAGAAGGCATGTGTCAGAACTCAACAGCTTCACAATCCAGGGTGGGTCATATTTGGCCAAACATTGATAAACACCTCAAATATGAAATAGAAACCAAATAATCACTTTAAACTGCAAAATTCCACCTGCACTGTTTACGGTTTACCAATCTGATTAAAATGTACATGCCATTCACTGCAACTCTGGTAAAGATCTCTATGAGCAGAGATTTTATTTTGCTCATCTCACCAAAAAAGCAAAAAGTCATAACTTAGAAATAAACTTCTTGCAACCCCATTGATAATCCTAAGACTCTAATAGACCTATTCAGATTTGTCTCCAAATTGGTGCAAATTACTTGATTAAGAATTTATAATAATGAGTATTAGAAATATCTGTAATGATTATAACCCAAAATGACAACAGACTTTCTGTCAAAGTATGAAAGAAAACAGCTTTTACTATATTATCTTTTGCTAAATGAGCTTAAGATTCATTGAACCCGCATCTCTCGCATCTGTGTCTCCTGCATGGGCAGGCGGATTCTTTACCACTGCGCCACCTGGGAAGCCCCCTTTAGTTCCCATTTGGGTGCTTATTTCACAAAAGCATTAGAGGCAAATAAGGTAATTTATCACTGTGGTCATTTGTCCTGTGTTTTTACAGCATCAAATCGTGTTTCCAAGATGTCCAGCACTTGCGCCAAGAGAAAGTGAGGGACAATGTCCACAAAATGGACTGAGCAACCAGGGAGTCAGGAAGCCAGGCAGGAATTAACACTTCAGAAATAACTGTAAATTATTTACACCAAAGTACTACATTTAAAAAGTAAAAGATATACATTTTAAGATCATTCCTTAACTCCATACACAAAAATCAGCTCAAAATGGATTAAAGACCTAAATGTGAGACCAGACATGATAAAACTCCTAAAGGAAAACATAGGCAGAACACTCTCTGACATAAATCAAAGCAACATCTTTTTTGATCCATATCCCAGAATAATGAAAATAAAAGCAAAAATAAACAAATGGGACCTACTTAAACACAAAAGCTTTTTGCACAGCAAAGGAAACAATAGACAAAACAAAAGACAACTCACAGATTGGGAGAAAATATTTGCAAATGATGTGACCAATAGGGTTTCAGTTCAGTCAGTTCAGTCACTCAGTAGTGGCTCTTTGCAATCCCATGAATCTCAGCACACCAGGCCTCCCTGTCCATCACCAGCCCCCAGAGTTCACTGAGACTCACACCCATCCAGTCAGTGATGCCATCTAGCCATCTCATCCTCTGTCATCCCTTTCTCCTCCTGCCCCCAATCCCTCCCAGCATCAGAGTCTTTTCCAATGAGTCAACTCTTTGCATGAGGTGGCCAAAGTACTGGAGTTTCAGCTTTAGCATCATTCCTTCCAAAGAAATCCCAGGGCTGATCTCCTTCAGAATGGACTGGTTGGATCTCCTTGAAGTCCAAGGGACTCTCAAGAGTCTTCTCCAACACCACACTTCAAAAGCATCAATTTTTCAGTGCTCAGCTTTCTTCACAGTCCAACTCTCACATCCATACATGACCACAGGAAAAACCATAGCCTTGACTAGACGGACCTTTGTTGACAAAGTAATGTCTCTGCTTTTGAATATGCTATCTAGGTTGGTCATAACTTTCCTTCCAAGGAGTAAGCGTCTTTTAATTTCATGGCTGCAGTCACCATCTGTAGTGATTTTGGAGTCCAAAAAAATAAAGTCTGACACTGTTTCCACTGTTTCTTCATCTATTTCCCATGAAGTGATGAGAGCAGATGCCATGATCTTCGTTTTCTGAATGTTGAGCTTTAAGCCAACTTTTTCACTTTCCACTTTCACTTTCATCAAGAGGCTTTTTAGTTCCTCTTCACTTTCTGCCATAAGGGTGGTGTCATCTGCATATCTGAGGTTATTGATATTTCTCCCAGCAATCTGGATTCCAGCTTGTGCTTCTTCCCGTCCAGCATTTCTCATGATGTACTCTGCATATAAGTTAAATAAGCAGGGTGACAATATACAGCCTTGACGTACTCCTTTTCCTATTGGGAACCCGTCTGTTGTTCCATGTCCAGTTCTAACTGTTGCTTCCTGACCTGCATACAGGTTTCTCAAGAGGCAGGTCAGTTTATTGTGATCCACACAGTCAAAGGCTTTGGCATAGTCAATAAAGCAGAAATAGATGTTTTTCTGGAACTCTCTTGCTTTTTTGATGATACAGCGGATGTTGGCAATTTGATCTCTGGTTCCTCTGCCTTTTCTAAAACCAGCTTGAACATCTGGAAGTTCACGGTTCACGTATTAGTTTCCAAAATTTACAAAACCTCAAAACAAATAACTCACTCAAAAAATGGGCAGAAGACCTGAATAGATATTTCTCAAAAGAAGACACACAGATGGCAAATAGGCACATGAAATGATATTCAACATTGCTAGTTTTAGAGAAATGCAAATCAAAATCACAGTGAGATACCACCTCACACTGGTCAGAATAGCTATCATCAAAAATCCACAAACAACAAATGATGGAGAGGGTGTGGAGAGAAGGAAACCCTCCTATATTGTTGGTGGGAATGTAAATTGGTACAGCCACTGTGGAGAACAGTACAGAAGTTTCTTTAAAAAACTAAAAATAAGAGTACCATAGGACCCTACAGTCCCACTCTTGGGCATATAGCTGGAGAAAAACATGACCCTAAAGGATACATGCACCCCAGTGTTCACTATTTACAACAGCCAAGACATGCAAGCAGCCTAGATGTCCATCAACAGAGGGTGGATAAAGAAGATGTGGTACATGTATACAGTGGAATATTACTTAGCCACCGAAAAAGAATGAAATGAAGCAATTTGCAGCAACACAGATGGACTAAAGAGTATCATGCTGAGTGAAGTAAGTCAGAGAAGGAGAAATATAATATGACATCCGTTATGCATGGAATCTAAAACAAAATGATACAAATGAACTTACAAAACAGAAAAATACAGACTTAGAAAAATGAACTTATGGTTGTCAGGGAGAATGATAGTTAGGGACTTTGAGACGGTCATGTACACACTGCTGTATTTAAAATGGATAACCAGCAAAGACCTATTGTAGAGCACATGGAACTCTGCTCAGTGTTGTGTGGCAGCCTGGATGGGAAGGCGGTTTGGGGGAGAATGGATACTTGTATATGTACAGCTAAGTCCCTTTGCTGTTCACCTGAAACTACCACAGCATTGTTAACTGGCTATATCCCAATACAAAAGAAAAAGTTTAATGTTTAAGGGAAAAAATTAAAATACATGTATTTGAATTAATTTATTTAATTATTTTTAATAATAAAATTTTAAAATTCTATTTTAATGATCAAGTACAAATCCATTGATGACTAACAATAATAATTCATCAAATGCATAGTTTGTACAATCGAGAGTCCTTGACTCCAAGAATCTCACACTGTGTTGGGGTAGGCAGATGGTAAGGTTTCGGTACTTAGGGTTAGCAAAATGTATGTAAGTCAAATTAGGAGTCCCAGGACTCCTTTCAAGGGAGTAATACTGACTTGGGATTTGATGGTAGAGTAGATATTAATTAGAAAAACAGGTGTTGGGAAGATATTCCAAGCAGAAGGGAAAGCAATTCGGAAGAGATGACAACATGACAGAGCATGATTTATTCTCAACACTACATCTCAGATGAGGCAAAAACAGAAACTAGGAGTCAGAGAATAAAGTCAGAGAATAAAGAGACTCACATGCTAAACTGAATAGACAATTTATCTGTAAAGCAATGGAATTTTGGGGGACCATTTCAAAAGGGGAATATCATCTTCAGGCTTGCATTTTAGCAATGTAATGAGTGATGGGAAAGAAGAGACATCAGAGAAAAGAGACATTAGAAAGCTATTGTATCCTATTTTAATTACTGAAATCTCTCATAATGACAAAACTGTCAAACAGGACAGTAAATGTGGAGTAATTCAATCAAACTTCTTGGAAAAGACACATTTAGCAATCTGGGATAATGCAGAATTACAATACAATATAATTACAAATGATATTTCAATCATTTGAAATATCAAATGATTCAATACTGGTTCTTCTTTTTGTCATTTTGCAGACATCATTTTAATATGAGACCAAGTCACAAAATATTTAGTGCACAAACCAGCTTTTTTTTTTTTTAAGATCTAGCATTTTTATCATAGTCTTTTATCTTATTTTGGACCACTTATACCCAGTACTCTATCCCACTATAGACTGTTGAACTTAATCAACAAAATCAAAAGTGATTTCTGACCAGATTTATGGAGGACATGGAGAAGGCAATGGCACCCCACTCCAGTACTCCTGCCTGGAAAATCCCATGGATGGAGGAGCCTGGAAGGCTGCAGTCCATGGGGTCGCTGAGGGTCGGACACGACTGAGCGACTTCCCTTTCACTTTTCACTTTCATGCATTGGAGAAGGAAATGGCAACCCACTCCAGTGGTCTTACCTGGAGAATCCCAGGGACGGGGGAGCCTGGTGGGCTGCCGTCCATGGGGTCACACAGAGTCGGACATGACTGAAGCGACTTAGCAGCAGCAGCTCATGGAGGACATGAACATTTATACTGTCAAAGTGTTTGCATAACTAAAAGTACAGTAATAAGATCAAAATGCCTCCAGTTTTGCTTAGAAAATAGTACTTTATAAGTTTATTTCATCTATGAACCCAAAGCTTAGAATGCTTTTGCTGTCGTTGTTGTTTGCACTGAGTCGTGTCCAACTCTCTGGAACCCCTTAGTGGACTGTAGCCCACCAAGCTTCTCTGTCCATGGGATTTTCCAGGCAAGAACACTGGAGTGAGCTGCCATTTCCTCCTTCAGGGGATCTTCCCAACCCAGGGATTGAACCCACGTCTCCTACACTGGAAGGCAGATTCTTTACTGCTGAGCCACCAAGGAACTGGAGAAAAGCTAATCAAGACTAAAAAATTTTCCTTAATGTTATTTTCTGCATTGATTCTGTAGACTTTGGGAAGATTTTTTTTCTTTCTTTCTTTACCTATCTTTCCTCTATCTTCTCTTTTCTAAGATATACCAACCTGTTTTACAACGATCTCCTCAGGCCTTAAAAATGATGGCACGTTATCAAAATTTAGAAAGAAATGCTCTCTGTAGAAAGGGTTTCTGAGACAAGCAGGTGAAAGAAAAACCAGTGTGTGTGTGTGTGTGTGTGTGTGTGTGTGTCCACTTTGCAACTGAAATATCTTAAATATCCATATAAAAATACTAAAAAGCAAATAAACCAGGAAGGAAGCATAATATAAAGAAAGATGATCAAAGACAAAGGCACAAGTGGTTGAGAACTCTTGGCCCTTTTTTCTCTCCATGTGACTGGATGCGGACGACTATCTCCTCCTTCAAGAATTTAGCTCCAAGCCTTGACTTACTAACCAACAGCCCCATGGTGCCTCCTTGGAGTTCTATCCTGTGTCCCAGACTCTAGAGCTAATTGCTTGTCAAACAACTCCAGCTAGGTATTCAAGTGCTTCAAACACAACCTCTCCAAAATGTCCAAGGTCAGTTTTCCCTGCAGTATTTCTCGTGTCAACAAATGGAACCCACCACCCTTCCAGTTTCCCACCTTTGAGGACAGAGAATGAGCGAGCAAAGAGGACGCTAGTGTTAGCCTGGATGCAGTCTCCTTCATCTCTCATATCCAATCAATCATAAAGTCCTGATAATCTTACTTTATTGGTGTCTTTAGAATCAGTTCAGTTTTTTCATCTTAAACGCCACTCCATCATTCTCTCCTAGTGAAATACTGTAATAAAGTCTCTTGGTCCCTCTGCCTCTAGACTAGCCCAGATCCTATCCATTCCTCATGCTATCACCAAAGGAATCACTCAAGAGCAGATCCAGTCACATCACTCAACAACTTAATCTGACTCTTGAGAATCTTCTAAATGAAGGTGAACCTCCTGATAGGATCTGTCATGACTGCCCCATCTGTCTCTCTAGCTCCCTCCTTGCCACTCCCACCTTCCCTCAGCCTCAGGGATGCACCTGTACACAGCTACTTGCACTTCCTAGACTGGATCATTCTCTCTCATTCCCCAGCCTTTACACATGTTATTAATATTTTCTGTCTGAGACACCCATTCCTGTTTCCATTCTTAATAGATACCTATCTGCCTTTCAGGACTCAAGACTACATCTAGACTGGCAACCCCCCTCTCTGGACACCATTAGTGCTTTGTCATTTTATTTATTCACCACGCCTGCCGTGAACTGCAAGCAGTTTGAGCTCTGACTGCCTTTGCCATTTTATCCCCAGGCTTAGCCCTGTACCTGGCATAATAGTAGGAGCTCAACATATGTTTTGTTAAAGGGATTTGGTATCTCTTTTACTATGAGTCAGCCTTTCAGATTAAATTTTAAAGTTTGGTTACAGCAGCTAACAAAAGAATGGAAATGTAAGAATGCCATAATTATGAAATTAACTCAGGATGAAAGCATTAAGTAAAGCAGAGCATCACTGCATTTGTCTAAATGATGCCCTCCTATCCTCCTTCCATCGAGACTGGATTAGGTTTCTGCGCAGCCACCTCAGCTCTCTTGCAACCCTCTCTAACTGCATTGTCCTCACATCTCCTGGTATGCTTACAGACTAATCTGGGAGTTCTTTGAGAGGAGTGGCTACGTTTTATTTATGTTTTTATCTCTAACTGTTGATAAATGTTGAATGAATAAGACACAGCCACAAATCTTTTGCACTAAATAACATGACATCAAAATATATGGAGGAAAATGGTTGTAAATGAAAGTAGGAAGGACAGTCACGCAATCATGAGATATTTTAACTCACTACTATCCATCTATGACAAGTCAATTTAATAAAAAATAAATAAGGGCATAGAAGAATTGAACTATATAACAAGGTTACATTAATATATGCTGAACTTTGTAACTCCAGAAATGGGGAATGCTTCTATAAATCAAACATTTACTAAAATGAATCATGACTGATTCACAAAGAAAACTTAAACTCAGCCCACACAGCTCAAATGATATAGACCAAGTTCCCAAAGGAAATATAAAAATAAAAAAGAATGAAAAAAGGAAAAGAGAGAAAGAGCAGAAATTTTAAAATATCCAACCACTTGGAATATAAACACTATTTCCCTAAATGATTAAAATGTTGTACTAGAAGGAATATTTAAGTTTTAGGCTATGGAACTTACATAAAAGCAAGTGGATAAATATGAGTAAATAAAAAATTTTAAGTTACATAAATCAAAAATGTAACAAAATTAAAAAGGCAAGGAATAAGCTCTTTCAAAATATTTGCCAGAAATATAAAAAATTAACATCCTTAAAGAGCTGTTACAAATTGGCATATTAATGCATATATATGGAATCTAGAAAAATGGTACTAATAAACTTCTCTGCAGGGAAGGAATGGAGACACAAATGCAGAGGTAGATGCAGCAGAGGAAGGAGAGGGTGGGGCGAACTGAGAAAGTAGCATTGACACATATATACCACATGCGTGAAACAGATAGCTAGTGGGAAGCTGCTGCCTAGAGCAGGGAACCCGGGCTGGTGTTCTGTGATGACCTAGAAGGGCAGGGTAGAGGGTGGGGATGAGAGGGAGGCTAAAAGCGGAGGGTGTGTGTGTGTGTGTGTGTGTATATATATATATATATATGTTGTGTTGTGTTAGTCGCTCAGTTGTGTCCGACTGTTTGCGATCCCATGGACTGTAGTCCACCGGGTCCTCTGTCCATGGAATTCTCTAGGCAAGAATACTGGAGTGGGTTGCATTCCCTTCTCCAAGGGATCTTCTCAACCCAGGGATCAAACCTGGGTCTCCTGCACTGCAGGCAGATTCTTTACCAACTGAGCCACCAGGGAAACCCTATACACACACACACACACACACACACATACATGTATAGTTATAATTGATTCACCTATTCAACAACCTATTGTACAGCAGAAACCAACAACACAACATTGTAAAACAATTATCCTCCAATTGAAAAATAAAAATAGATACAAAAATAAAATGGAAAACCAACAAGGACCTACTATATAGCACAGGAAACTCTGCTCAATATTATGTAACAACCTAAATGGGAAACAATTTGAAAAAGAATGAGGAAGCAAGTGCTAATTACTCAGTTGTGTCCTACTCTTTGCAACTCTATGGACTGTATCCCACCAGGCTCCTCTGTCCATGGAATTCTCCAAGCAAGAATTCTGGAGTGGGTTGCCATTCCTTTCAGGGGATCTTCCTGACCCAGGGTTCAAACCCGGGTCTCCCGCATTGCAGGCAGATTCTTTACTGTTTGAGTCACCAGGGAAGCCCCAACCACTGAAAAAGAGTAGATACATGTATATGTGTAACTGAATCTCTTTGCTGAATACCTGAGACTAACAGAACATTGTTAATCAACTACACTCCAATATAAAATAAAAAGTTTAAAAAAGTAAAAAGAGTCCCTGATAGCTCAGTTGGTTAAAAAAAAAAAAAAGTAAAAAAAAAGTAGTGAGAAAAATACTATTTCTACAATTTTAACAGTAAATGACATTAATATACAATTTTATAAAGTAAATTTAAAGTGAAAGTTGCTCAGTCATGTCTGACTCTTTGTCACCCCATGGACTATACAGTCCAAGGAATTTTCCAGGCCAGAATACTGGAGTGGGTAGCCTTTCCCTTCTCCAAGGGATCTTCCCAACCTAGGAATCAAACCCACGTCTCCAGCATTGCAAGCAGATTCTTTACCAGCTGAGCCACAGGGAAGCCCAATTAAATTTAAAGGGGCTATTAAATATTCAAATAGTTTAATTTCACCAAGAAAGAACTGTAATTTAAAGCAAAATATCATTTTTGCCTATCAAACTAGCCTATGAAATTTTCCTATCAAAGTCTCGACTTTTTTATTGCTTTGTCTTTATTATTTTGCTTCTTAAATGCTTGTGTTCAGTGCTGATAAGATATAGTGAAAGACATACACTAAGCCTTCTGTTTAAAACAGTGTCAATTTGTTCAATGTCTGTTGAAAAACAGCTTAGAACTCTTCAGTGATGGTCTTATAAAAGTTGACATTATAGATGGTCTCTGATTTAAATGGTTCAACTTACAATTTTTCAACTTTACAATGGTTTGAAAGTGATACATGTACAATAGAAGACATGCTTCATATTTTGAATTCTGATCTTTCCCAGACTACTGATATGCAGTATGGAGCTCTCTTTTGATGCTGGACAGGGGAGGGAGCCACAGCTCCCAGTAAGTCACGAGATCACAAGGGTGAAATCTCATATGCTTACAACCATTCTGTACCTATAAGACCATTTTCATGTTCATGTTCAGTATACAATTCAATAAATTACATGAGATATTCAATACTTTTTATAAATAGACTGTGTTAGGTGATTTTGCCCAACCATAGGCTGATGTAAGTGGTCTGAGCATGTTTAAGGTAGATTAAACACAGGCTAAGCAATGATGTTCAGTCAGTAAGGTGGATTAAATGTACTTTTTTCTTTTGGATTTATGATATCTTCAACTTATGATGGGGTTATTGATGATGGGGTTATTGGGACATAATCCCATCATAAATTGAGAAAATCTGTATTTGAAGTGACAATTCCCTCTCCAGAGATTCAGCTCAAGGAAGTATTCCCAATTGCTTCCTCAGATTTGTGCATTAACATATTATTTCAAAGCATCATTTATACTAGCAAAGAATAAAAATCATTTAAATGTCTAGCAAGAGGGAAGTGATAAACTACAGTGCATATGTAATGCAATGTTAGGCTTCCCTTGTGGCTCAGATGGTAAAGAATCTGCCTGCGATGCAAGACACCTGGATTTGATCCCTGGGTCAGGAAGATCCAGTGTTAGGAAGATGCAATATTGTGATATTGTGAAGCCATCACAGTTTATACAGTTTGTAAATGCATGAAAATATTTATGATCATTTCAGTTAGGTCACTGTATAACAAACCACCCCAAAACTTAATGCCTTAGAACAACAGCTTATATTCCTCACTGCTGCTGCTAAGTCACTTCAGTCATGTCCAACTCTGTGCAACCCCATAGACAGCAGCCCACCAGGCTCCCCCGTCCCTGGGATTCTCCAGGCAAGAACACTGGAGTGGGTTGCCATTTCCTTCTCCAACGCATGAAAGTGAAAAGTGAAAGTGAAGTCGCTCAGTCGTGTCCGACCCTCAGCGACCCCATGGACTGCAGCCTTCCAGGCTCCTCCATCCATGGGATTTTCTAGGCAAGAGTACTGGAGTGGCGTGCCATTGCCTTCTCCTCACAGTTCTGGGTTAAATTTGGCTGGGATCCTGGGACAGCTGGAAGGGACAAAGGGGCCTCTCTCATGAGTCCAGTCTTTGGTTTTCCTCCACATGACCCACTCCATAGGATTTCTTGAACTTTCTCAGAGAATGGGGACTGGAATCTAAGAAGAAATGTTCCAAGCATCCAAAGTAGAAGCTGTAGGTCTCTTAAGGCCTAGCCTCAAAAGTTATTTAGTGTCTCTTCTGCTGCATTTTATCAGTCAAAACATGTCCCAGGGCCAGGCCCCAATTCAAGAGAAGGGAAAACAGATTGCATCTCTCAATGGGAGAAGCAGCAAAGAATCTGTGACCATTTTAATCAACTCCAGTAATATGACAATGCTGTTGATTAGTCACTCAGTCATGTCTGACTCTATGCAAACCCAGGGACTGTAGCCCCTCGGGCTCCTCTGTCTGTGGAATTTTCAGGCAAGAATACTGCAGTGGATTGCCATTTCCCTGTCCTGGGGATCTTCCCAAAGCAGAGATCAAGCAATAAGTCTCTTACACTGGCAGACAAATTCTTTACCACCAAGCCACCAGTTGAAGCCCATATGAAAATAAGTCAATAAAAAAGGATTAATATATGTGTAACAATATAAACTCAACTCTGATATGTAATATTCCTACATATTTATCTATATTCTATGAATAAAAAAGCATATTACACATAGATCTATATTTTACATATGAATTAAAAGTCAAAGGATAAACTACTACAAAGATTATCTCTAGCTAGTAGAAGGAGTACAATCATAATTTTCTTCTTAAAGTTCTGTTTTTTTCCAAAGTTATGAGAATGTATTACTTTTTCAGCTGGAACATAAATGTAATTTAAAAGATATTTTATTCCCATATAGAAACACTTAAAGCAATGGCCTACAAAAGGCTAGAAAGCATTAAAGCAAATTGAATCAGAAATGGAAGAAAACCAACAGCAAATTGAAAAGCAAAAATGGGGGGCTGTATAATTCTTTTTTTGACTGTACAGAATATTAAGACATTTGAATCATCAAACATTTCATAGCAGGTTTATGACCACACTGAACAAATGTGTAACTGGTTTTCATCTTTCATTGTATTTACATGACACATGAGTATTTTCCTGCCTGCAAAAAAAGATAAAATGAGGCACTTTCTTTGTTTTTCATATATACATCTAAGCCACAATAGAATAGATGCGGCAGAAGCCTTGAGGCAGAGATAAATAAAACTTGAAAAATTTTAATGGATGTATTAAAAAAACATTTCAAAACCTAATAACAAAATAGACATGCTCAAAAAAAATAAAATTTCACTATTGTTTCTCATGATTCTATGGTTCTGTAAAGAAAACAGGGGCCGGTGTTTTCACAAAGTTACTGTACTATTTCAATTCGTTGCTGTTGTTCGGTCACTGAGTCATGTCCAACTCTGTAACTCCATGGACTGCAGCACACCAGGCTTTTCTCTCCTCCACTATCACCCAGAGTTTGCTCAAATTCATGCCCATTGAGTCAGTGATGCTATCTAACCATTTCATCCTCTGCCGCCCCCTTTTCCCTTCGATCTTTCCCAGCATCAGGGTCTTTTAAAGTGACTTTTGGCTCTTGGCCAACGTGTTGGAGCTTCAGCTGCAGCATCAGTCCTTTCTGTGAATATTTAGGAGTGATTTCCTTTAGAATTGATTGGTTTATCTCCTTGCAGTCCAAGGGACTCTCAAGAGTCTTCGCCAGCATCAAAATTTGAAAGCATCAATTCTTCGGCATTCAGCCTTTTTTATGGTCCAAATCTCACATCCATACATGACTGCTGGGAAAACCAAAACTTTGGCTATTTCAGTATCACATCATAAACTAATGTTGCATGATTCTGATGGCAACTTTAGATGATACAGAATGAAAACACTATGCAAGGGGGAAAATATGCATTCCTCTTACACAACCCTTTATGTTCAAGAACTCAGCACTGCTATTTAATACAATTGTCAGGGGATTCCAGGTTTTATCTTTGCATCTTGATGACCAGGAGTTTTGGAATCATTTTTGACTCACACCAAAAAATCACATATTTGAAAAAAAGAATTCTCTCTCCCTCTAGAAAACAACAAAGAAATCCATGGTTCAGCAGTTTAAAAGAAGAAGAAATGCTGGAAAACATTAGCAAAAAAATGTGTGTATGGATGCATGCTATTTACAGATGTGTATGTATTGAACTCCAAAATATCACCTGTTTCCAATTTAAGAATGACTTCTGCTGATGTACACAGGCCAGCAGAAGTATCTCTTTCCTTGCATCCTGAGGTTTCTAATCCCAGGTATTAATTAGATCCCACCTCCAGCCTATACATGAATTCTTAGCAATCTTTCTCCAAACACTTGCATATGGTATGGCAATTTTTCTGGGGCCTAGGGTTTCTCCAGTGGCTCAGCAGTAAAGAATCTACCTGCAATGCAGGAACCATGGAGACAGAGACATGGGTACAATTTCTAGGGCAGGAAGATCCACTGGAGAAGGAAATGGCAACCCACTCTAGTATTCTTGCTCGGATAATCCTATGGACAGAGAAGCCTGGCAGACTACAGTCCATGGGATCGCAAGAGTTGGACACACAACTAAACAAGAACAACTGGGCACTAAGCAGTAATGACACATCCGTTCAGTCACTCAGTCATGTCCAACTCTTAGAGACCCCAAGGGCTGCAGCACGCCAGGCTTCCTTGTCCATCATCAACTCCCAAAGCTTGCTCAAACCCATGTCCTTTGAGTTGGTGATGCCATCCAACCATCTCATCTTCTGTCGTCCCCTTCTCCTCCCACCTTCCTCTTTCCCAGTGTCAAGGTCTATTCCAATGAGTCAGTTCTTCACATCAGGTGGCCAGAGTATTACAGTTTCAGCTTCAGCATCCGTCCTTCCAATGAACACCCAGGACTGATTTCCTTCAGGATAGACTGGTTGGATCTCCTTGCAGTCCAAGGGACTCTCAAGAGTCTTCTCCAATACCACAGGTCAAAAGCATCACTTCTTCAGTGCTCAGCTTTCTTTATAGTCCAACTCTCACATCCATACATGACTACTGGAAAAACTATAACCTTGATTAGACAGACCATTGTCAGCAAAGTAATGTCTCTGCTTTTTAATATGCTGTCTAGCTTTTCTCCCAAGGAGCAAGTGTTTTTTAATTTCATGGCTGCAGTCACCATCTGCAGTGATTTTGGAGCCCCAAAATATAAAGTCTGTCACTGTTTCCCTTGTTTCCCCATCTATGTGCCATGAAGTGATGGGACTGGATGCCATGATCTTCATTTTCTGAATGTTGAGCTTTAAGCCAGCTTTTTCACTCTCTTCTTTCACCTTCATCAAAAGGCTCTTTAGTTTCTCTTCGCTTTCTGCCTTAATGGTGGTGTCATCTGTGTACCTGAGGTTATTGAGATTTCTCCCGGCAATCTTGATTCCAGCTTGTGCTTCCTCCAGCCCAGCGTTTCTCATGATATACTCTGCATATAAGTTAAATAAGCAGGGTGACAATATACAGCCTTGACATACTCCTTTCCCGATTTGGAACCAGTCTATTGCTCCATGTCCTGTTCTAACTGTTGCTTTTTGACTTCCTAAGATTTCTCAGGAGGCAGGTAAGGTCATCCGGTATTCCCATCACTTGAAGAATTTTCCAAAATTTGTTGTGATCCATACAGTCAAAGGCTTTGGCAGAGTCAATAAAGCAGAAATAGATGCTTTTATGGAACTCTCTTGCTTTTTCAATGATCAAATGGATGTTGGCAATTTAATCTCTACTTCCTCTGCCTTTTCTAAATCCAGCTTGAACATCTGGAAGTTCACGGTTCATGTACTGTTGAAGCCTGGCTTGGAGAACTTTGAGCATTACTTTGCTAGCATGTGAGATGATTGCAATTGTGTGGTAGTTTGAACATTCTTCGGCATTGTCTGTCTTTGGGATTGGAATGAAAACTGACCTTCTCCAGTCCTGTGGCCACTGCTGAGTTTTCCAAATGTGCTGGCATATTGAGTGCAGCACTTCCACAGCATCATCTTTTAGGATTTGAAATAGCTCAACTGGAATTTCATCACCTCCACTAACATTTTTCGTAGTGATGCTTCCTAAAGCCCAGACATTGCATTCCAGGATGTCTGGCTCTAGGTGGGTGATCACACCATATTGGTTATCTGGGTCGTGAAGATCTTTGTATAGTTCTTCTGTGTATTCCTGCCACCTCTTCTTAATATCTTCTGTTTCTGTTAGGTCCATAACATTTCTGTCCTCTGTTGTGCCCATCTTTGCATGAAATGTTCCTTGGTATTTCTAATTTTATTGAAGGGATCTCTAGTCTTTCCCATTCTATTACTTTCCTCTATTTGTTTGCATTGATCATTGAGGAAGGCTTTCTTATCTCTCCTTGCTATTCTTTGGAACTCTGCATTCAAATGGGTATATCTTTCCTTTTCTCCTTTGCCTTTTGCTTCTCTTCTTTTCACAGCTATTTGTAAGGCCTCCTCAAACAACCATTTTGCCTTTTTGCATTTCTTTTTCTTGGGGATGCTCTTGATCCCTGCCTCCTGTACAATGTCACAAACCTCTGTCCATAGTTCTTTAGGCACTCTGTCTATCAGATCTAATCCTTTGAATCTATTTGTCACTTCCACTGTATAATCGTAAGGGATTTGATTTAGGTCATACCTGAATGGTCTAGTGGTTTTCCCTACTTTCTTCAATTTAAGTCTGAATTTGTCAATAAGGAGTTCATGATCCGAGCCACAGTCAGCTCTCAGTCTTGTCTTTGCTGACTATATAGAGCTTCTTTGTCTTTCGTTGCAAAGAATATAATCAGTCTGATTTCGGTGTTGACCATTTGGTGATGTCCATGTGTAGAGTCTTCTCTTATGTTGTTGAAAGAGGGTGTTTGCTATGATCAGTGCATTCTCTTAGCAAAACTCTGTTAGCCTTTGCCCTGCTTCATTTTGTACTCAAAGGCCAAATTTGCCTGTTACTCCAGGTATCTCTTGACTTCCTATTTTTGCATTCCAGTCCCCTATAATGAAGAGGACATTTGTTTTGGGTAATGATACATACCATGTAGAAATATTTTTGATATGAGAGAAAATCATAAAATGTAAACTTCTGTCTCTGGGTCATCCTTCCAGCAAATAGGATCAATTAAATAGCAAGTACTCCTTTCAGTTCAGTTCAGTCACTCAGTTATGTCCAACTCTTTGCGACCCGATGAATTGCAGCACACCAGGCCTCCCTGACCATCACCAACTCCCGGAGTTCACCCAAACCCATGTGCATTGAGTCGGTGATGCCATCCCTCCATCTCATCCTCTGTCATCCCCTTCTTCTCCTGCTCCCAATCCCTCCCAGCATCAGGGTCTTTTCCAATGAGTCAACTCTTCACATGAGGTGACCAAAGTATTGGAGTTTCAGCCTCAGCATCAGTCCTTCCAATGAACACCCAGGACGGGTCTCCTTTAGGATGGATTGGTTGGATCTCCTTGCAGTCCAAGGGACTCACAAGAGTCTTCTCCAGCACCAAACTTTAAAAGCATCAATTCTTCAGGGCTCAGCTTTCTTCACAGTCCAACTCTCACATCCATACATGACCACTGGAAAAACCATAGCCTTGACTAGATGGACCTTTGTTGGCAAAGTAATATCTCTGCTTTTGAATTATGCTATCTAGGTTGGTCATAACTTTCCTTCCAAGGAGTAAGCGTCTTTTAATTTCCTGGCTGCAATCACCATCTGCAGTGATTTTGAAGCCCCCCAAAATAAAGTCTGACACTGTTTCCACTGTTTCCCCATCTATTTCCCATTTTGGGTCCAGGTAAATACACATAACATTTTTAATATATTTCTATAAAACTGAAAATAATCCTTCTAAAGCTTTGACAATACATATTTTATACTCAGTTAAGCTATTTCAAAATGTTATATAATTTCTGAGGGCTAAGAGGAATTTCAGACTCTTTAAACACTAATGAGATCTCAAGAGATTATTCTAAAATACTTCTAATCCTTCCCTACTGTTTCATCACTGGTTCATACACAGTTCTTTTACCTTCATTAAGCTTCAAAGTTTTTTCTTAAATAATTATTTTAGTTGTCCATGGATTCTGAATGCTTTGTACTAGAAGATAAAACAGCAGCTTAATTTGGTTTTGTTTGTTTGTTTCAGGGATTTAGACTTTTGAGATATTTTCAGTTTTCATCACCTAATGCCTGATCAATCTCACTCGAACTCAAATTTTAATCGACTTGATACATCTTTGAAGGAAGAATTTAATGTGTTGGATACTGTTTAGTTGGGTGACTGGGTTCTGCTTTACCTAAAACTTTAACACACTTAAATAAATCCATTTATAACTAGGATTCTAGGTTCCTTATAGCACCACAGTTTTTTTTCAGTCAAATTCTACATTTCTGACCTCATTCACATTTTTTCCATATATCCTATATTTAAAAAGAGAGAGAGAGAATGAAGGGCATCAAGATAAACTTATTGAAGCAACTTGTTAAAGCAAGCTTCAACTAATAAGAATATCCCATATTCAAATCCAGAGCCACAGTGGTAAAAAAAAAAAAAAAAATCTGTCTGCAATGTAGGAGACCTGGGTTCAATCCTTGGGTCAGGAAAATCTCCTGGAGAAAGGAATGGCTACCCACTCCAGTATTCTTGCCTGAGGAATTCCATGAACAGAGAGCCTGGCAGGCTACAGTCCATTGGGTCGCAAAGTGTCAGACACAACTGACTAACACTTTCACTTTTTCATTCTCAGATCCAAGAATAATATAGTTTCTGTTTTCAACACTGAAAGTGGGAGCTTTCTTTTTATGTATTTCTTAATAGCTAGAGCTTTGTTGTAGGAAAGATTCTTATCATCTTCCGTTATTGCAGATACTAAATTAAGAATGATCAAACTGAGCTCATTTTAGTGATATAGATAGTGAGAGCAATAAAAGTATTCCCATTCCCTATAATAATCTCTCTGCGGTATCATTTTTATACTTCTTTGTATGGGTTTTCTTTTTTTATACAAACCACCATATTTCCACAGAAGGCACAATTCCTTACCTTTGGACAGAAAAATACAGTTACATTTAGAAGATGGCATTTCTGGATGTCCTTCTCTAGTAAAGTTCTGCTTCTATATTTGATTAATTGCATCAAACTAACTTTAAGCATATGTAAATACCTCTCTTGTCTTGAAGTGCTAGAGTTTTATTAATACAAGATTAGGAATGGAAATAGACATTTTTAAAACTGCCTTCATGATTTATATTGGTTTCTTAGTAAGCTATGCCAAAGTTCAAATTGTTAACCAAAATTACTCCATAAAAAGTTACCTATTATTGTAAACTTGCTCAACAAAGTGTCTTTTCCTTAAAAAACTCAGCTTAGTTCATAAACATTAGAGTTAATCTTTTAATCTCCCAACTCTCTTTTGCAGTAGAGGCTGTATTTACACTAGAAAGAATTCTATTCCCAGCTGTCAAAAAACATATATTTATTTATCCCTATTTCACTGCTTTCCTACTGAAGAGGTTGTCATTATATTTAATTCCATCATGACCCAAGATAAGAGTTCTTCTCTATACTTTTATGCTAAAAGGTTTTAAGGCATATACTTCATCAAAGCATAGGATGAAGCATCCTGCTATGAGGACTCTAGTTATCTCAAAAAAATTAAAAATAAAGTGTGGTAAAGTTTAAGTCATTTGCTGTTTGGTTTCACATTCATTTTTATCAGTTACACTCAATTTTAACACTAGCTCATTTGGAATGGAATGGTTTAACTGTTTCAAGCTGTATTATGAAATAATGAAAAACTACCTGCCCATGCTTTTATTACTTAATATTTTATAGTATTTTATAATTTAATATCAAGTCAACTTGACTCTTTCAGCAATCCTTTGTTAGGTAGGGCAGAAACTGTCATATCTTTTTTATAAATGAGAAAATCAAAGAAGAGGAGGTTAAGTACTACCAGCCACTGGAAATGTTGAGCCTGGAAACCCTACCTGTGAGCCAGGGCTTTTGCAACCGTATGGATGCATTGATAACACCATCTATATAAGAAGCCCATATCAAATGTCTCAAAAATAACTAGTAGAGTGATTTAAAAGTTTTAAAGAATGCAGTATAAGAAGTAAAATGCACAGCCTTTGCCCATACGGAGTTTTCATTCAAGAACTGAGTGAGAGAACTATTAAAAGGAAAAAGAGAACAATTTCAAAATACATACACAATGTATGTTAATATGGCACAAAGTCATTACTGTCTACCTCCTTCCACATACAGCACACTGCAAGGATGAGCATTTCTTATACAGCCTTCACTTAAGAGAGGTGCACTCTCTATCCCAGGTTAGAAGCTATATAATGTCAGCATGCTTTTGCTGTTGTTCAGTTGCTCAGCTGGGTCTGCCTCTGCGACCCCGCGGACTGCAACATGCCAGGCTTTCCTGTCCTTCACCATCTCCTGGACTTTGCTCAAACTCATGTCCATTGAGTCAGCGACACCATCCAACCATCTCATCCTCTGTCATCCCCTTCTCCTCCAGCCTTCAACACACTAAAAGTATCTTAACAAACGGATGCAGTTTACATCAAAGGTAACAATTTAAAGAAACAAATTGCATACAGTTTACAATTGAGAAGTCAAAAACTATTTAATATAACATGATAAAGGCAATTGTGAAATATGTGGACCTAAACTTTTGCTTCCTTTAGCAAACATTACAAATAACATGTCAAGTTTATTATTTTAAAAATAATCAGTGAAATAATAAGCAATAGCTCTCAGGTGCTCAGACATTCAGTTGTGTCTGACTCTTTGTGACCCAATGGGATATAGCCCTCCAGGTTCCTCTGTCCATGGGATTCTCCCGGCAAGAATACTGGAGTGGGTTGTCATATCCTCCTCCAAGGGATCTTCCCGATGTAGGGATCAAACCTGCATCTCCTACATTTCCTGCATTGGCAGGCAGAATCTTCTTTATCTCTAGTGCCACCTGGGATGCTGCGATGGTGGACAATACCTAAAATGAGTTTATCTTCCTTTCCACATGATAGAGATTAAGGAGGATGCTGGAGGAAGGTGACTATTGCCCTCCCAAAATCCTCCTCATGGTTCAAGGAGGCTCCTGGAAGTTCTAGGTGATAAGCTTGTATAGCAGTAGCAAGAACATTATTACTATCTTCACCCACCTCTTTATAGAAACAAATTCTTTGAGATTTACTTGAATTTTAGGTTGATATCAGTTTTCTCTGTTCCATAAAGAAACAGGAATCAGGAAAGTGCCCTAAGATCCTACATCCCAGCCAGAAAACACCTAATGAGCTGAAAGTGTTGGTCACTCAGTCTTGTTCAACTCTGCAAACTCACAGACTGTAGCCCATCAGGCTCCTCTGATGGAAGGAGTTCATGGAATTTTCCAGGCAAGAATACTAGAGTGGGTTGCCATTTCCTTCTCCAGGGGATATTCCCAACCCAGGGATCAAACCCGGGTCTCCTGCATTGCAAGCAGATTCTTTACCATCTGAGCCACCTGGGAAGCCCCACACTTAATGGGAATTATCAATTAATTAATCAGCATTATAAATTGCAAAGAGAGCTTCTGAATATCCACTCTAATGAGAAAGGAAATATAATCACTACAGCAACAGAATAAAGGAGAAGAATAGCTTTGGTGGGAGATACTGTAACTGAAGGATTTCATATTAATTTCACCAGAGGGTATTTTCTAATATCACCTTCCAAATTAGACCAGCAAGAAGGATAAAAATCAGAGAACTATTCAAACTCACAGATAATCTCTCCTATTTTGAACACACAGTGTTTTTGATACAACATAACAAAGGTGCTTCAGATTTGAAGGCATTTCCCTCGCTTCAGCTTCAGTCACTCTTTTCCTAAATATCACTGACTCCCTTACTGGACCTTGTTACTCATCGCTATCACTTTTTTCATCTCCTTACCATGGAAATAAAATATACATGCAGGAACCCTGGGCTGAACTTACATCAGGCTCCACTAGAACTTTGTAATAGGACAAAGCAAATTCTGAGATACAGACTTGAAAGTGTAGACAGTTCTATGAAGCTTGAGTTTCCAGTGTTTTTCCTAGAACCAGCCCTTAAGCACATATTTCTGCTCTTCTTTTATTTATACAGACTTTGAACATTCTTTGCTACATTCAAAACACAGAAATCACAGCAAGAAGACATCTAGAGCTATTTTGCAAATCTATATATTCAAAAAAGTGAATATTGACTACCAAAAAACATCATGTCTTTAGTATTTACGTCTCACAAAGAGATTCAGAGACAAAGAAACTATAATTTTTATTATTACTAGAAGAAGGAGACACATCTAAATGTGCATATATTTCTCCTTATTTACTTCTACTTTGCTAACAAAATATTTACTGAAACTCTACATTAAAAACCCATCTGTGACTCTTTCTTCCATTTATAACCTCACACGTTCATTCTTTCCCCCTAACCTATATTTCTTTTTCCTCTGTATGACTTCAACATTATAAATGCAGAAATAATACTCTTCTGTCAGTTTTTAAATTTCTCTTATAATATGTAATATCATAGGGTTTATTGGGTTCTTTTTTCCATTCTAGGAAGTGTCATAATTCCTTTCCTAATAGCCGTAGCTGCTATTTCTCTGAAGAAAACGGGGGCTTGACATCAGAGGTACATGTTGCTTTAAGCTGAGTATATCCTGAATGACCTCTCTTAGGCGAGTTTGTAGGTAGGATGTCTCTGAGCACGGTTGACAAAACTGATTCCTTTGGACACATGTCTATGGGTGCACCTGCCCCAAGTCACAGAAGCACACCTGTCTATCCCAGATACCTCCTCAGAAGAAGGCTGGTCCAGCAGATGACAGCATTTCTTCCACATTGCCCCTGAAGGGAGAGTGGTTATGAGGAGTGACAGGGGGAAACACTTCTAAAGTTAATCTTTTAATTGCCCAACTCTTTTGCAGTAGATGTTATATTTACACGAGGAAGAATTTTATTCCAGCCTGTCAAAAAATATATGTTTGTGTATCCCTAGTTTGTGCTGCATGCTAAGTCACTTCAGTCATGTCCGACTCTGTGCAACCCCATGGACTGTAGCCGTCCAGGCTCCTCTGTCCGTGGGATTCTCTGTCCGTGGAGTGGGTTTGCCATTTCCTCCTCCAAGGGATCTTCCTGACCCAGGGATCAAATCTGTATCTCCTGCATTGGCAGGTGGATTATTTCTGCTGAGCCACCAGGGAAGCCCACCAAAGAAGGTATATGGATGTTGAATAAGCATATGAAAAGATGCTCAATATCTTAGGGAAAGACAAACTAACACTACAGTAAGAAACCACGATGCATCCACTAGAACAGCTAAAATTTTTTAAACTGAATATAACAACCAGTGGTGGGAATGGAACATTACTCTGTCCTACTTAGTGTCTACCAGGATCCAGTACAGTGTCTGGCATGCTAAATAAATGCATACATACGTAAAGAACAATTCCTCTTAAACTGAACTGGTGGGACTTCCCTGGTGGTCCAGTGGCTAAGACTCCACGCTCCCAATGCAAGAGGTCCACATTCAATCCCCGGTCCGAGAACTAGATCCCACATACCGCAACTAAGACCCAGCAAGTCCCAATAAATGTTTAAAAAAACAAAAAACCTGAACTTATAAAGAAAGAGGAAAAAGTCACAACAAAGTAGGAATTGTGATCAATGGCAAACGCTGCATGGATGTAAGATTCAATAAAGACAGCAAATGCTCTGATGTGCCCATTTTTCCTTTTGCGGATCACGCTTTTGGAGTCCTATTTGAGAAATTTTTCTTAGCCTAATGTTACAAGAGTTTTCTCCTTTTTTCTTAGATGAGCACATAATCCAAGTTTGACATACAAAAGTCAGCTCTGGCCTCTTTTATGGGATCGAGCCACTGTTTTCGTTTCTATTTCATTTCATTAGCATTTTGATAAACTGGTAAAATGTGAACTTACATCGGATATTGGCCATCTTTGTTACTGTGTGGCGTGTTCCTGCCTGAGAATGAAAGCAGACCCAAGAAAGGGAGAGAGGAAATTTCTGGCCAGCGTTAAGTCTTGCACTTTTCAATCGTACGACCCAACACTTCCTCTTTACTTAAGGAAGTTTGAGTCTGTTTCTCTCATTAGTAATCAAACAATCCTGATGAGTAGAGTGATTTTCTGGAGCCATTTCAGTACAAGCAAATGAAATTCCTAATACCTGACCACGAGGCTGTTGTCAAGAAAAGAATAATAATATATGTAAATTGTTAGCATCACGCCTTGTTTGTTGTTGTTTAGCCTCTCAGTCGTGTCCGACTCTGCGACCCCATGGACTGTAGCCCGCCAGGCTCCTCTGTCCTTGGGATTTCCCAGGCAAGAATACTGGAGTGGTTAGCCATTCCTTTCTCCAAAGTGAATGACATTCCTAATACCTGCCACAGGATAGCCGTTAAGAAAAGAACAATAATATGTGTAAATTGTTAGCACCACGCCTGTGTTGCGTGCTCAGTCGCATCAGTCGTGTCCAACTCTGTGTGACCCCATGGACTGTAGCCCACCAGGGTCCTCTGTCTGTGGGGATTCTCCAGGCAAAAATACTGGAGTGGGTTGCCATTTCCTCCTCCAGGGGATCTTCCCAACTCAGGGATTGAACCCAGGTCTCCTGCATTGCAGGCGGATTCTTTACAGTCTGAGCCACCAGGGAACCCCATGTACCATACCTAACAAATATTAATCTCTCAAAAAATGTAAATACAATGCAGACATCAGCCAGATTGCAGAGGGTTGAAGACAAAATTAAAGATGAAGATAGAAATAGGTACTGGTAATTTTCAAGTATTTTTGCTATCAAGCGAAAGAAGGAAGGTAAAGCTGATAGAAGGAGGTTTAGAATGAGAAAGGTTTAAGAGGGATTTCTCTTCTTGCAATATTCTGTTAAGATTGTTAACAAAAATTTGTTTCATCATGTTCAGTCAATATCAAACTAAATTTAATTTTGGTTTTTTCCTAGCACCTTCAGATTCTTAATTATTACTGCTCTGAGGCTTGCTGATCTTATAAAAATCTCATTACAAACTTTAAGAGACTATATGAGAAAAATAAAACAAAGTGTTTATGAACTAGACCTTTAGATGGAACACTTTGATGAAATGTCCTTTCTTTATAATTATTAAAATATTTTCTAGATACTGTTGCTGTTGATCCACTTTTCTCTGATACCTGTTAAAATAAAATTATATTAAGTTGCTGTGTATTATTCTTTGATACCCAAAGTGATCATATTAGAATCATATCAAGTTATCATTTTTTTAAATGAATCTGAAACTCATAATTAGGGATTAGATTAGTAAAAGCTAAATAGGATGACAGACATGCCTCAAAATTACAGGGATAGTGTCATCCTGAATCTTATTTCTTTTCTATACAATGTTAATTATCAAAAAGTCACAGGTTATTTTGTTATTCTTTCTAAAGATGCATTATTTTAATAATGGAGTCTTGTATATACAATGTCTCAATTCAAAGTGCTAACTCACTAATGGTATAGTTTGTGACACTACATTAGAAAAATAAAATGTTGATTTGAACCAGATTAAGTTAACGTTACGTGTTTCTCCAATTACCAATAAGAAAATATCTTATGCTATTGCTATAATTCTCCAGTGGGTGTTGTTGGTGAAATGGGGAATGTCAAAGTATGAACCAATTAAGCAAATCTGATAACTAAAGTTTCATCTTCATATCACCAAGAATTACAATAACACAGCTGAAAAATATTGCCATCCACTTTAGAGCAGAATAACAGATAATCTAATTCTACTTTCTATAAACATGTAGTAAAATTCTCTAGACTGTATTAGGGATAACTAACATGTGTGACTCTCATTGTTTATAAATCCTTTTACATAAATATCTCACTCAACTCTGTGAGGTAAATAAGAACTTTTGAAGATGCAGAAAGCTCAAGTTCAGAGACATTTATTGACACCTAAAGGACAGTTACTAAAAAATGAAATCAGAATTCAAACTCATCATTCAAATCAGTATTTTATTGTTCTAGTATATCATATACATCTAGATAGATAGATTATAGATAAAAAGATATTAGTAGATACAGATAGATAAAAAGATTAGTAGATATTAGTAGATGTAAACATACATATAATTTCTTCTACCAAGATACCCCCATACAAATTCTAAAATAATAAAATTGAGAACTCCCTAAGTTCCTCAGATCAGATCAAGCTTCATATTGATCTTTTGCCTCTCACAGTCAAAGCTGTTCTTTCACAAACTTCTTTTAAATTTTGATTCTCTATAAGAAAACAAAAACTGCTCAAAGACATGAGTCTGACCCCACGGCTGCAGGCATCTTCCAGATAATATCTACAGAACACACCCCTCCTTGACTGAAACTGTCCAGTAACACGGAAAGCGGCTGTGTATCTCCTGCTCAGCACCTGAAGCCCACTGTGCTCCAACCTTTGCTGCAACCAGCAGGTTCCTCTGCTTGGATTATTCTCCTAATGAACAAAGCCAGATGGTGGCCAGTGAGGTTACCAGATAAGAAGAGTTTCCTTTTCTACAAACTCTGCCTGAGTGTTTCATAAAAGAAACGCTGCCTCATCTTCTCCAGACTTTCCAATAAGCTCATATTTCTAGTACTTTCAGTCCTTGAGAAATTTCCAAAAATGTTTTTCATACGAAAAGACTTCTTTGTGGGTGTATATTCTCATGTTATTGCATATGTGTATAGACTAGACCACCTGATCTGAGCACTTCTATGCTACAATTGACTTACTTTTTACAATAATTCTATGTGGGGGACTGGGTACAGTTCTTACCCCCACTTTCCAGTTCTTACCATAAGGCTTAAGCGGATTAGTGAGTAACTGCCAATGTATTGTTGTCTCTTAGTCAATGCTCAGTCTCTTAGTCATGTCTGACTCTTTGCAACCCCCTGGTCTGTAACCCACCAGGCTCCTCTGTCCATGGGATTCTCCAGGTAAGAATACTGGAATGGGTGGCCATTTCCTTTTCCAGGAAATCTTCCCGACCCAGGGATTGGACCTGCATCTCTTCTTATCTCCTGCTTTGGTAGGTGGATTCTTTACCACTGAGCTGCCTGGGAAGCCCTATTGTGCATACTTTATCTCAACTAGATTTTACAAAGTTGAAACTCTAGGGCTGAAACAGGACCAGGCTTGTCCCTTTTCTGCCCCCACTAAGCTGCCTCAGCAACTGTACACACAATCCCCTGGTACATTTCTGGATAATCCACAGGCACTTAGAGATCTTGGCAAATTGAACTAGTCATACTACAGTTTGAGTTAACAGAAGAGAATCTCTTTTCAAAGAGTATAACTTCAAAGACAGCATTTAAAGATAAGATGCTTTAAAAATACACATGGGAAACATTTTAAAACATGAATACTATGATCAGGTAAAGGTTTCAACTTCCTACTGAGATTGTAAATCAATTATTTAATTTATGACTGTGTATACTTAAGAAGATAAAGAGTATTTGTACCAAGTCTAAGATAAGTTACATGTTAAAGGTAGAAGAGAAAGGGACAATAAGAAGTAAGCAAACATAAGAAAGGACATACAAGCCTCTGACTGAGGTCCAAAAAGGATTGGAACTTGTCGATAATTAATATGCTCTAAGTTAAATTTGGGGCTTCCCAGGTGGCCCAGTGGTAAAGCATCCACCTGCCAATGCAGAAGACTAGGGTTCGATCCCTGGCCTGGGAAGATGCCCTGAGGGAGGAAAAGGCAACCCACTCCAGGATTCTTGCCTGGAGAATTCCATTGACAGAAGAGCCTGGCCAGCTACAGTCCATGGGGTTGCAAAGAGTTGGACACAACTGAGCAACTAACACACACACACACATAAGTGATGTTTAGGTTCAGAAAAAATAGAAATTATTAAGCTATCCTCCAGATCTCAAAGTTCTCAATTAAACCTCACTAGGGATCAATCAAAATATTATTTTTTTAGTAATCTGATGAGGACACAATATAAAATTATACTTTTTATTTTTTAAATTCTCCTTTTCCCACAAGGAGTGTGTGTGTGTATGTGTGTGTGTGTGCATGTGTTTGTCTGTATGAATGATTGCCCCATAATCCTCAACCCAAGTAGAAGTGTTAGAACCATTTTAGGGTGCTATGATTTGGGACTGTTTGCTACCAGAACATAACCTAAACTGATTCACTCTCTCTCTCTGAAGAGACTACGTACATATTCTTCTTTCGAGTTAACCTGTTCTGAGGGACTGCCACATAGTACCTGGTTAACAACTGCCAAGCATGTCACATCTTCTGAATAAAGCCTGGTGATCAATGAAGCAGTAAATGTCACAGTTAAATCGCTCTCACTCCAACACCCACACTATCATCCCCAACTCAGACTGAAAGGTTAGATTCCTTTGTAAATATCTCCAAAGGCTCAAGAAAGGATTTAAGATCTGGATACAGCATTCCTAATTTCTTGAAGAATAGGCTACGTGTGTGCTCATTGCTTTGTATGCCTTTGCATTGATGCACAATTCAGTACATGATTCATACTCTTCTGCTTACTATCCTCCTCCTCAGTCCTCAAACTTCTCTTCAATCAGTGAAAGACCTTTTGGAAAGTTTTAATCTTTTTTTTTTTTTCAAATATATTTTGAAAGAAAACTCCCAAAGATGTGGGAGAACATTTTCTAGGTCCTGTGAGGGCGGCTTTGCACATCATATAACAAAAATTATTCATCACTGTTACACACTCTTCCCTCCATTCAGTATAGAATCAATTGTAATCCAAAGTCCTACACATGGAGTCAGACCTGAAAACAGTGAAAGAATACAACAAAGAATCGTCTCCGCCTTTGTACTCAAACAGACAAAGCTGCTCAATATGGAATAGGCATTTCTTCATGGTTTTTTCCACTGTATGATTTAAAGAGATTTTTGCATTAATAACAAAAATAAAAATCCTGTTTTCAATTTAGTTCATAATTAAAACTCTCTTTTAACTCTTTTCAAGCCTACCTGAAGCCAACAAGAAAAGACTTTGTGCAACAAAGCTGAATGAGACATCTTACTGAAGGTCACATGTAGAACTTTGAACCTCCAGTTGTTGAATGCTTCTTTCACTCTGAAAACACTTGATCAAACAGAAGAATCTCAACATTGTCATGTGAATGACATTCATTATTCTCCTTGGAGAATTACATAAATTTCTGTGTATTGACAGCGAAGGCCAACAGCCTCTTTACACAGTCCAAGACTAAAAATAAAACCCCAACAGTTCAGTATTTTGGAGAGAAAATTTAAAAGACTTCTTGTAATACATTTTTAAGTTTAGAAAACTGTACATTTATAGACTGTAAAAACTCAATGAATTTGAAATATCCAGTCCCTTCTTAAAAATAATCCATCACATTTCTTTGAGGAGTTTATATCATATGAAAGCATTACTTCTTGCTTTTGCATAAAATCTAGGAAAATCTTCCTAGTTCAAATTGGAAACTACTCTTCATTCCACTACCATTCAATTAAAAAGAAACGATGACTTACAAAGTTGTGTTTGCTTTTATTTATATAAATTAACAATAATCCCAAGCAAGTTCTTGGTCTTCTAAAGTTTATATTTGACTTCACATATTATGAAGTTTTCTTCTCCTGATGTCTTCTTCCCTGATAATAATATTTTTACTGATATCAATTTTATATTGCATTTTATACTTTTCCTACAGTTTAAGAATCTATCATTATTATTACAAGAAGAAGCTGAGTTTTTTAACCACCTCTTACTATAACCTGCAATCAACATATTCATTTCTCAGGCTCCCTCTTAGCTTTTCTTAACCAAGAATAACATTAGAAGTAAAATGATTCTTCTTTATTAATGTCCTTTGTGATGATCAGTTAATACTGAGTTTGAATTTCACAAATAATTGTGTACTCACATATTTGCATTTTTCAGTAAAGATTCAAGTTCAGCATGTATTTTTCTATACTGAAGTAAACTAAAAAGAATTAGCAAATTCACTAGAACCCTGATTTTATTGGACTTTAGGAGAAGGAAATGGCAACCCACTGCAGTGCTCTTGCCTGGAGAATCCCAGGGACGGGGGAGCCTAGTGGGCTGCCATCTATGGGGTCGCACAGAGTCGGACACGACTGAAGTGACTTAGCAGCAGCAGCAGTGAAAACAAAGGGCTTCCCAGGTGGCTCAGTAGTAAAGAATCCACCTGCAATGCAGGAGACCCATGTTTGATCCCTGGGTTGGGAAGATCCCCTGAATAAGGAAATGGCAAACTACTCCAGTATTCTTGCCTGGAAAATCCCATTGACAGAGGAGCCTGGTGAGCTATAGTCCACGGGGTCACAAAGAGTCAGACACGACTTAGTGACTGAGCAGCAGCAGGCAGAACAAGACAGTCTTCATACAGTCAGGCCTTCCTTTTTTAATCTTTCCATATTTCCTCATGCCTGCCTGTTTTTAATCCTGCCTCATGATTAATTACAAGAGCCCAAAAAAGAAGAGCAGTTTGCCTTAGCTCATATAGAACCAGAGAGGTCTTAAGAAAACAGTGAGATCCAACTCCACAGGGGCTCTCAGATGATATCAAATACTGCCAAACAATACTACTGTGGTAAAGCCACAAAAACAAAAATATCATTAAAAGCCACTAGTATATAGCAAAAGCCTAAATCTAAGGTCTATTCATGCGTATGTGGACAGGGGGGATGTCCATGTATGTGCGTGTGATGTCTGTGTATGGTACCTGTGTGTGTACACGGTGTTTGTGAGCATGTGTGTGTTGTGTCTCCAAGTGTGTGTGTGTGCATCATATTGTGTGTGCATAGAGTCTGTGTATTTGTGTCTGCATGCATGTGTGATGTTTCTGTGTGTATCCACGTAGAAGAGAGGTATGCAGGAGAACAAAGAAACAGAAACGAGGGAAAAGATGGTAGAAAGCCAAAGACCATTTTCCCTCTTTCAGAGCTGATGTCTCCCATGGGACCAGGAAGATTTTTGAGGCTGGAAGGTGTGGAAAATAAACATTTCACAGCCAGCTGTGCCACTTAAGGCACGTTCTGATAATGAAGAAAGTTCAGGAACCCCAATCCAGACAGACGTCATATGCCCTTTAAGGCTGCATACAGTGTGTGCATGCGTGCTCAGTCATGTCTGACTCCATGGACCACAGCCCGCCAGGCTCCTCTGTCTCTGAGACTCTCCAGGCAAGAATACTGGAGTGGGTTGCCATTTCCTGCTCCAGGGGATCTTCCCAACCCAGAGATCGAGCCCAAGTTTCTTGTGTCTCCTGCATTGGTAGGCGGATTCTTTACCACTCGCACCTCCTGGGAAGGCTGCAAGGTCACAGGTCATTTTTAGTGGCCTGATTTTAATTGTAGTGACATATGTGAGAAAGTATAGATGACAGAGTTTCCAGGTTTTCTAAAGCTTGAACCCCCGCCGAATAGAAACAAAAAGGAATTCTGCCAGGCCCATTGTAGTTCTCTGTGACTTAAAAAAAAAATTTCAGCAGCAGAACCATACTTTTCAGGAGACGGTGTGCAGGTTTACTGCTGAACTGCTTTGATCAAATTTTTTTAATTTATTTATTTTTTATTGAAGGATAATTGCTTTACAGAATTTTGCTGTGTTCTGTCAAATTTTTAAATTAATATTTTATGTGCCAGGAAAGTGTCCTCTCCTTCCAATCCCCATCTAAGGATTTATTAACAGCCCCTCCCAAGAGACCAGGAAGCAGGGCCTGAAGGTACAGGAATTTTCCCTGGCTATTATCTAGCAAAACTTTCTTTTACAGCAGTAGCTATAACCTGGCAGGTGTGAGCAAAATAAATTCAATTCAGATTCTTTTTTTCCCCTAACCTATATATCCCTCTGAAATGGACTGGAATGGGTGAATTTAACTCAGATGACCATTATATCTACTACTGTGGGCAGGAATCCCTCAGAAGAAATGGAGTGGCCATCATGGTCAACAAAAGAGTCCGAAATGCAGTACTTGGATGCAATCTCAAAAACAACAGAATGATCTCTGTTCGTTTCCAAGGCAAACCATTCAATATCACAGTAATCCAAGTCTATGCCCCAACCAGTAATGATGAAGAAGCTGAAGTTGAACGGTTCTATGAAGACCTACAAGACCTTTTAGAACTAACACCCAAAAAAGATGTCCTTTTCATTATAGGGGACTGGAATGCAAAAGTAGGAAGTCAAGAAATACCTGGAGTAACAGGCAAATTTGGCCTTGGAATATGGAATAAAGCAGGGCAAAGACTAATAGAGTTTTGCCAAGAAAATGCACTGGTCATAACAAACACCCTCTTCCAACAACACAAGAGAAGACTCTATACATGGACATCACCAGATGGTCAACGATGAAATCAGATTGATTATATTCCTTGCAGCCAAAGATGGAGAAGCTCTATACAGTCAGCAAAAACAAGACCAGGAGCTGACTGTGGCTCAGACCATGAACTCCTTATTGCCAAATTCAGACTTAAATTGAAGAAAGTAGGCGATGGCACCCCACTCGAGTACTCTTGCCTGGAAAATCCCAGGGATGGAGGAGCCTTGCAGGTTGCAGTCCATGGGCTCACAAAGAGTCAGACACGACTGAGCGACTTCACTTTGACTTTTCACTTTCATGCATTGGAGAAGGAAATGGCAACCCACTCCAGTGTTCTTGCCTGGAGAATCCCAGGGACGGGGGACCCTGTTGGGCTGCTGTCTATGGGGTCGCACAGAGTCAGACACGACTGAAGCGACTTAGCAGCAGCAGCAGGGAAAACCACTAGACCATTCAGGTATGACCTAAATCAAATCCCTTATGATTATACAGTGGCAGTGAGAAATAGATTTAAGGGCCTAAATCTGATAGAGTGCCTGATGAACTATGGAATGACGTTCATGACATTGTACAGGAGACAGGGATCAAGACCATTCCCATAGAAAAGAAATGCAAAAAAGCAAAATGGCTGTCTGGGGAGGCCTTACAAACAGCTGTGAAAAGAAGAGAAGTGAAAAGCAAGGGAGAAAAGGAAAGATATAAGCATCCGAATGCAGAGTTCCAAAGAATAGCAAGAAGAGATAAGAAAGCCTTCTTCAGCAATCAATGCAAAGAAATAGAGGAAAACAACAGAATGGGAAAACTAGGGATCTCTTCAAGAAAATCAGAGATACCAAAGGAACATTTCATGCAAAGATGGGCTCGATAAAGGACAGAAATGGTATGGACCTAACAGAAGCAGAAGATGTTAAGAAGAGATGGCAAGAATACACAGAAGAACTGTACAAAAAGGATCTTCACGACCCAGATAATCATCAACGGTGTAATCACTGACCTAGAGCCAGACATCCTGGAATGTGAAGTCAAGTGGGCCTTAGAAAGCATCACTACGAACAAAGCTAGTGGAGGTGATGGAATTCTAGTTGAGCTATTCCAAATCCTGAAAGATGATGCTGTGAAAGTGCTGCACTCAATATGCCAGCAAATTTGGAAAACTCAGTAGTGACCACAGGACTGGAAAAGTCAGTTTTCATTCCAATCTCAAAGAAAGGCAATGCCAAAGAATGCTCACACTACAGCACAATTGCACTCATCTCACACGCTAGTAAAGTAATGCTCAAAAGTCTCCAAGCCAGGCTTCAGCAATATGTGAACCGTGAACTTCCTGATGTTCAAGCTGGTTTTAGAAAAGGCAGAGGAACCAGAGATCAAATTGCCAATATCCGCTGGATCATGGAAAAGCAAGAGAGTTCCAGAAAAACATCTATTTCTGCTTTCTTGACTATGCCAAAGCCTTTGACTGTGTGGATCACAATAAACTGTGGACAATTCTGAAAGAGATGGGAATACTAGACCACCTGATCTGCCTCTTGAGAAATTTGTATGCAGGTCAGGAAGCAACAGTTAGAACTGGACATGGAACAACAGACTGCTTCCAAATAGGAAAAGGAGTACGTCAAAGCTGTATATTGTCATCCTGCTTATTTAACTTCTATGCAGAGTACATCATGAGAAACGCTGGACTGGAAGAAATACAAGCTGGAATCAAGATTGCCGGGAGAAATCTCAATAACCTCAGATATGCAGATGACACCACCCTTATGGCAGAAAGTGAAGAGGAATTCAAAAGCCTCTTGATGAAAGTGAAAGTGGAGAGTGAAAAAGTTGGCTTAAAGCTCAACATTCAGAAAATGAAGATCATGGCGTCTGGTCCCATCACTTCATGGGAAATAGATGAGTAAACAGTGGAAACAGTGTCAGACTTTATTTTTGGGGGCTCCAAAATCACTGCAGATGGTGACTGCAGCCATGAAATTAAGAGACGCTTACTCCTTGAAAGAAAAGTTATGACCAACCTAGACAGCATATTCCAAAGCAGAGACATTACTTTACCAACAAAGGTTCGTCTAGTCAAGGCTATGGTTTTTCCTGTGGTCATGTATGGATGTGAGAGTTGGACTGTGAAGAAGGCTGAGTGCCGAAGAATTGATGCTTTTGAAGTGTGGTGTTGGAGAAGACTCTTGAGAGTCCCTTTGGACTGCAAGGAGATCCAACCAGTCCATTCTGAAGGAGATCAGCCCTGGGATTTCTTTGGAAGGAATGATGCTAAAGCTGAAACTCCAGTACTTTGGCCACTTCCTGCAAAGAGTTGACTCATTGGAAAAGACTCTGATGCTGGGAGGGATTGGGGGCAGGAGGAGAAGGGGACGCCAGAGGATGAGATGGCTGGATGGCATCAGTGACTCAATGGACGTGAGTTTGAGTGAACTCCGGGAGTTGGTGATGGACAGGGAGCCTGGTGTGCTGCGATTCATGGGGTCGCAAAGAGTCGGACACGACTGAGCGACTGATCTGATCTGAAGAGTTCCTTATGTGTTTTGGATATATTAACCCCTTGTCATATATATGGTTGTAAATATTTTCTCCAATTCTGTAGGTTTCCTTTTCATTCTGCTGACTGTTTTCTTTACTGTGCAGAAGCTTTTTAGTTTGATGTAGTCCCACTTGTCTACTTTTGCTTATTTTCTTGTACATTTGGTTTCAGGGTTATTTCTTTCAGTTGGATTTCCTTAAGCCATATACTTACTTCAAAGACCTCCTTTGTTAAAGCTCTTGCTACATGTTGCTAAACTGCGTAAGTTTCTAGCTTATACTATCAGAGGCAATAACAAATCCTTATTCTAGCACCAATTATCTTTTTTAAAAAAATAATAAAAATACAACTTTTCTTCCTTATTTCACTTTACATTTCTCTACTGGAGAAGATAAACATTACCTCTACAGTAGTATTTTCTTACCCAGTACTTTGTAAATGGTCTTCCTTGCCAGGATATTTTAACATTGATATCTATTGTTTTTTTGATATATTGTGAAGACTTTAGTTCTTAGTCATATTAACAAATAAACATTATCTCTACAGTAGTATTTTCTTACCCAGTACTTTGTAAATGGTCTTCTTCCTTGCCATGGAATTTTAACATTGATATCTATTGTTTTTTTCGATATATTGTAAAGACTTTAGTTCTTAGTCATATAAACAAATATATATATATGCCCATTGTTTTATATAATTTTTATTTGCCTTTTACTTTAGGGTTTTATTTCCTTACAAAAAGATTTTCTATTTTAGATAAAACCTATTAAATTTTCTATGTAACTTCTTTTATCAATTTAAGCCTAGAAAGTTCTTATACATAGAGATATCAGCTATTTCTGTACATACTCATCTAACTTTTTATAGTCTGATAGTTTTAATTTAACTCATCAGGACATCTAAATTTCTTTTTAAAATTATAAGAATTTGAACTAGATTTATAAATTTTTCCAGCCAAGTTTCCTTAATTAGTTATTTAAAACTTACAAGTTTTATATTTATTCATTATGCCTACTTAATCATATATTAGAGTCTGTTTCTGGCCTAACCTTTTCCATGACTTTTTGTCTATTTTTGTATCAGAAACACACTTTTAAGTACTATTATTTAATAATATCTTCTATTACATGACAATTATACATAATGCTTCTTTTTAAAATGTCTTTGCATATCTTACCCGGTTATTCTTCCACAAAAATTTCAGAAAAATAGTGTCCTACTCAAAAATTAACTCTGTAAGTGTATTTAACCAAAACTATATTAATCTATATGTTAAATTAGGAAAAGTAAATACCTTTATGATATCAATTTTTCTATAGATATCAATTCTTTCCAAATTTATGTAAAGATTTAATTCTGTTTCAACCAAATACAAGTAAGTTTACATAAAGTTTCTTCATATACTTTTTAAGTGTTTTTTGATAAGGTTATTCATGTATTTTATTATGAAGGTCATTTTACTAATATATTGTATCATTAATCATTGTCAATATAAAGGAAAAGTATTTTGGACTTAATGATATCTCATCTTTTCTAAAACTTAATCAATTATAATTGTTTAATTTGTACTCAAACTTTATAACTAGGCAGTTTAAAAAATGATAATGAAATTCTATCAACTATATAAGAGATTTCCAAATATTGCTAGCTAAATAAAACAGAATTTGATGAAGAATCCAACAATTACCATGGATAGGAAAAAGTTCAAACTGAGCTAAATATCTCATTGAAAGAAAGATTTCTAGATATCTCCCCTTTGGGGGAAGTGAGGAAGACCGTCAGGGTGGTCTCACAAAGTGGCCAGAAATAGAAGATTAACCGAGATGATCTGCAAAGAGCAATGGTTGCAAAATAATCCGCCTACATAAGACAATCAAGACATCTAAAATTTCATCATTAGAGCAACCTATGAATGCCTCTTTTCATGCCTTCATAGAGAAGCAACATATGCAAATTTTTTACTGAAGCATGGTTGAGATTCCACATCGCATTAGTGTCAGGTGTACTACATGGTGACCTGACATGTACACGTTATGAAATGATCACCATGATAAGTCTAGTAACTATCGGTCCCCATACAAACTTATTACTTTATTGACCATATTCCTTATGCTGTATATTACATCCCATGGCTTATTTATTTTATACCTGGAGGCTTTTTAACCTCTTTATCCCCTTCCCCTATATCACCCACCATCCCACCCCCACCAAGTAACACATATAATTAAAATCTGTGTGTGATTTATAAGAGCTACTTTCCTTTTCGTGAGAAAAACTGAACATGTGGGAAGCATCATCTCCCAATGAAAAGAGAGTTTAAAGAAGTATAAATGCCACCAACACCAGTCATACTTCAGTTAAGAGACAATTTTTTCTCAGGCAGGTAGTTTACTGGTTTTTTCCCTGACCCACAGCCTCCTTCTCTCCTTTTCCATCATCATCAGTCTTCCCTCAGAACACCTGGGCTCTAGTTTCCCTTCTTCCAGAAACAGAAGGTACAGCTTCAAGCTGCCACTGATTGCCTGGTCTCAATTACTTAGAAATTAGGTGTTGAGCAAAATGATTACTTTGAAGTCTTATCATTTTTAAGTGTTGAGGTTTTAATAGTATTTGTGAAGGGAAAGGGTGAAACATCCTACCAACTGTATTGATTTTGCTGAAAGACAATGTCCAAATCCTTCAGGACAAAAAAAACTATTTGGTGTTTCACTGTCTAATCCAAAGCAAAAATGAAATGTCATGAGATGTGATTTTTAACTATTATATTAGTATACTGATTTGCTATTTTTAGACCCTTCGACTTGAGAAACGAAATAAAATGTACATCATTCTGTTGGGAAACTATTCTTTTCGGGCTGGCTGTCCTGGGGCAGGACTGAACACACACACCTACCAATCCCCACTAACAAAACTGTGAAGGAGATGTTTTTACAAGAAAGCATAAACTTATTAATACAAGGAAACTGGAAAAGCAGTGGCAGGCATGCAGGGAGTGAAGAAGGAATAAGCAGAACACAGAGACTTTTCAGGGCGATGAAACTACCCTGTATGACATTATAATGGTGGATACATGTCATTATACCTTCATTAAAACCATAGAATATACAACATCGAGAGTGAACTCTAATGTAAAAAAGGTAGAAGGTGGATCTGGAGAAACAAACAGAAAGTACCAACTCAGAATTACTCATCTGAGCTTTTCTGCCTAGAAAAGACTACCTTGGTCCATTTTCCAGGGTCTAGAATGTTTTTCATCATCTCCTTTTGCACAGAAACCAGTACTTTAAATATGACATACTGTTTTCATTACCCCTGATTAAAACTCTTTCACAGCCAGGATTTTCAAGTTACCTTAAAACACAGTGTCTTTGAAAAGTGTTTAACTCCCAAACCCATTAAGAGATTTTGGTGTTTTTTTTTTTTTATTAAAGTATTTATTACCCAGCGGGCATTTAACAACCTGGATTCAATGACCAGCAACGGGTCATAATAATAATTGAAAGAAACATCGAATCTGCCTCGGAAAGGCCAGACTGGCCTCTAGTCTATCCTAGACTTCTCCTTTCTTAGATTGGGAGGTGGACTAGTTTTCAGGGCTTTGTTTGCCTCTTTGTTTCCTTTTAAGACTTAAGGAAGAAAATTCTGGCAAGCTTCTTAGAGATGTATGATGCCGTGAGACTGAGTTAATTTGACAGTCTGTTAATTTTGTTCTTCAGCTGTAACATACAAGAACCACTGCTTCATGCTTTGTAACACAAACAGCAGGCTGACATCAACTTCATTTTTGTTTCTTTTCTGAGAATCAATTATTTTATGAGAAAAGGGAAGAAAATTTCACCTTTTTTTGACAGCTTAAAAAAAAATAAACAAACAGACTTCGGTATCCCACCCTGTGAATTTTGCTACAATGTCCTATTTCCATTTAAGTTGCAAGTTCAAACATAGACCTGATGTACAGAACTCTTAAATATCCGAAATGTTCTGAGTTGGGTTTGTTTTTTTTTACAAGAGAAATGAATAAAACAGACACACAATAAATCAGTATTTCTGATAAAAATGCTACTCTGCTTACTATATTTTCCATTACCTCTTCTAATCTTTTCATTTACAAATTGAATTCCCTCCTTTCTCAAAACAGATTCAGGATTTCAGACTAAAACCCTGTAGTTATACTACTGTCCACAGTAGGCTCACAATGTATGTTTCACTTAGTTTTTATTATCACCCCTGAAAAATCTACCCACTCTTTTTCACTGGTGGTCAGTGATGATGTTAGGATTTCTTATACTCTTGGTATTCCAGTAAGAAGACTACACTCCTTTCTAACTAACTTGCTGACTTTTCTGCATCACCGAAGTGCCCTCAGTTCAGTTCAGTTGCTCAGTCATGTCCGACTCTTTTCGACCCCGTGAATTGCAGCACTCCAGGCCTCCCTGTCCATCACCAACTCCAGGAGTCTACACAAACTCACACCCATCGAGTCAGTGATGCCATCCAGCCATCTCATCCTCTGGCGTCCCCTTCTCCTCCTGCCCCCAAACCCTCCCAGCATCAGAGTCTTTTCCAATGAGTCAACTCTTTGCATGAGGTGGCCAAAGTACTGGAATTTCAGCTTCAGCATCAGTCCTTCCAAAGAAATCCCAGGGCTGATCTCCTTCAGAATGGACTGGTTGGATCTCCTTGAAGTCCAAGGGACTCTCAAGAGTCTTCTCCAACACCACACTTCAAAAGCATCAATTCTTCGGCACTCAGCTTTCTTCACAGTCCAACTCTCACATCCATACATGACCACAGGAAAAACCATAGCCTTGACTAGATGGACCTTTGTTGGCAAAGTTATATCTCTGCTTTTCAATATGCTATCTAGGTTGGTCATAACTTTCCTTCCAAGGAGTAAGCATCTCTTAATTTCATGGCTGCAGTCACCATCTGTAGTGGTTTTGGAGCCCAGAAAAATAAAGTCTGATACTGATTCCACTGTTTCCCCATCTATTTCCCATGAAGTAATGGGACCAGATGCCATGATCTTCGTTTCCTGAATGTTGGCTTTAAGTCAACTTTTTCACTCTCCACTTTCACTTTCATCAAGAGGCTTTTGAGTTCCTCTTCACTTTCTGCCATAAGGGTGGTGTCATCTGCATATCTGAGGTTATTGATATTTCTCCCAGCAATCTTGATTCCAGCTTGTGCCTCTTCCAGCCCAGCGTTTCTCATGATGTACTCTGCATAGAAGTTAAATAAGCAGGGTGACAATATACAGCTTTGACGTACTCCTTTTCCTATTTGGAACCAGTCTGTTGTTCCATGTCCAGTTCTAACTGTTGCTTCCTGACCTGCATACAAATTTCTCAAGAGGCAGATCAGGTGGTCTGGTATTCCCATCTCTTTCAGAATTTTCCACAGTTGATTGTGATCCACACAGTCAAAGGCTTTGGCATAGTCAATAAAGCAGAAATAGATGTTTTTCTGGAACTAGGCCCTTCCTATTAAGTTTAAAATAAAGAGGTACTCAACCTGTACTCGGAGAAGGCAATGGCACCCACTCCAGTACTCTTGCCTGGAGAATCCCATGGATGGAGGAGCCTGGTGGGCTACAGTCCATAGGGTCACTAAGAGTCGAACACGACTGAGCGACCTCACTTTCACTTTTCACTTTCATGCATTGGAGAAGGAAATGGCAACCCACTCCAGTGTTCTTGCCTGGAGACTCCCAGGGACAGAGGAGCCTGTTGGGCTGCCACCTATGGGGTCGCACAGAGTCGGACACGACTGATGCAACTTAGCAGCAGCAGCAACCTGTACTAGTGCATGAAAATATCAAAACATCATTTCTGACTGATCATCAATTGATTCCAATGCTACCTTTTGAGACTAGGAAAAAAATAGTTGGAAAATAAGCATTTCTTATAACTGAAAAATAGATCTGCAATATGTTCTCACAAGGCAAAGGAAAAAAAAAGTCTAGAAGGCATCAAATCACTTCCAGGTGGTTAAAATGAGAGTGTTCATTCTTTCAAGGGAATCACATAATTAATGGAAAGAGTTCATATCTGCTACAAAGGCATTGAAAATATTCTCAGTTCCCAATTTATTTTGCAAAAACTGAAATATTTCTTCCCAGTATTTGTTCAAACACCATAAAGTGACCTGGTGATTTACCTTCTACTATAATGTTAACCAGTAGAGATGATCTCAGTGGAATAAACTATAAGAAATTTTCAAAATTTCCAAATTATCCACCATAATAAGCACTTAAATTTTGGCCCATGAATCATAGGCATTTAGCCCTGTTATTCTCCACATACTGCCCATCTCCTTTTGACAGCCTTTTCATGATTAATCATCATCTCCTCCCTCTGGTGTATTATTTGTACATTTACAAAATCAGAATAGCAGAACACAACGCCTAATAGTTCTTTGGGGTTTTGCTACTGCTCTTTTTCCTTAACTAAAATACAGCCTTCCTGAAAGCATAGTACATGCATACTAAGTTGCTTCAGGCATGTCTGACTCTTTGCAACCCCAAGGAATGTAGCCCACCAAGCTCTTCTGTCCAAGAGATTCTCCAGGCAAGAATACGGGAGTGGGTTGCCATGCCTTTCTCCAGGGGATCTTCCTGATCCAGGGATCGAACCCCAGCTCCTGCACTGCAGGTGGATTCTTTACCAATGAGCCACTGGGGAAGCCCTGAAAGCATAGTGCCTGCCTTTAAATTCTTTTCTAATACTCCAGTCATTAACCAAAAGAAGGTCCCCTGCATGAGTGACACTTGCCTTAACAGAACTACTCAGCCCTACGGTTCATCTCAGGAAGTTCTGCACCTTATGGATGGCTTTAAGAATTCTGCTTCTCTTAGGGATCTTCTAGTTGGAAGTAGGAGAAAAGTCTCACATTGACTTACACAAAAAAATATTTACTGTTCCTTTAAATGAAAGGTCACACTAAGAAGGAACCTGAGAGATTCTTTATTCAGGACTCAGATGATATCAGCAGTGTTCTTTGCTTCTCTCCCTGCAGTGGGTCCTGCAACTTCAGGCTCCTCTTATCTTTACACACAATCCAGAGCCAGAGCGAAAGTCAAACAAAAGCTCCAACAGAAGCCTGGGTTGAGTCTTCGTAGCTGAGATTGGCCAGGTCAGTGGTTCTGACTGGCTTAGCTTGGGTAAGGACAGCAGGGTGGAGGCAACTCCAATCCAAAGCTTCTGGGCCAGGAGGGGAGGCAGAATGGCCTCCGGGCAAAACTGTGGTGGGGGAACATGGACACAGTGGAACAAAACCAACCCATAGCCACTTGTGGGACTGCATCCACTTCTGCCTTTCAGGTAATTTGCTATTATTTTCCTTAGCAATAAATTTTGTCAGAATAGTAACCCTGTGTGGGGTCCATAGTGTTGCAATTATGTTCCCTAATGGCAAACACATTCCACAGGACTATTGAATGAAATTCTTATTTTTTTTCCTTCCAGAAATGATTTCCCGATTTGTATGATATAAAATAACAGATATACTAATGATGCACTCAGACTTCCACTGTCCTTTAGTATGCTCTTCTCAAGATCTCAATATAACAAAATCATGTGGTTTTCATTCATTATCTGTCTTTTAACATATGAAAAACTATAACACCATAGATAAATACTTTCTATCAATTTATGAAGTCTAATTTTTGTATTAATCATCTGCAATTCTTAATAGGTCCTAAAAGATCTCCCTGAGTTAACAGGTCTTGACTCATGATTTTAGCTATTTTTACCACATCTAACATGGCACTAAAAGCTCCCCATGGCAAGAGGGAACGTGTTAAAAGTCTGTGATTAATGCCTCTCCCTTGTTCCCCGATGCCTTCCCTAAGAGGCCAGTTCCTTTTAGCGCTTTCAGGCCAGGCAACTGTGTTCACCAGTGTCACTGCCTTTTTCTCCTTTGTAAACACTTGAGAAACAAGTCAAATGTCATTCTATCATTTCCTCTCCTTCTTGCTTCCCTTTAAATACTTTGGAAGAAAATTATTTTTCCAAAACTGTATTTGGATTTATTCATCCAGTAAAACTGTATCTTTGCATATTGTGAAATAGTTTTTAAGCAATGCCAAGGATTTTTTAGTTTCGTTTTTGCTTATTTGGCTTTTTTTTTTTTTTTTTTGCCTCTTGTCCATTTCATCCCACATTTATTCCTTTTCATAAAGTTGACTTTTTTCCATTCAAACTTCTGTCAGATTTTTATCTGTCCTATCTTCTTTCCCTGAAGGCATCTTGAAAGTGAAAGTGAAGTCTCTCAGTCATGTCCGACTCTTTGTGATCCCACAACCCGACCAGGCTCCTCCGTCCATGGGATTTTCCACACAAGAGTACTGGAGTGGGTTGCCATTTCCTTCTCCAGGGTATCTTCTCAACCCAGGGATCAAACCCAGGTCTCCCGCATTGCAAACAGGCACTTACCTTCTTAAAGATGCCTTCTCCAAACAGCTGTTCAAAGGACTAGGATACTGCTTAAACCTAAAATCACCATCCTAAAATTATTTCTGTTTTATTATCCCCTTGTCAAAAATGAAAACTGAAAGAAGTCATAAAATATTGTTAAACTTATTAACATTTTGTATTTACATATACAAACACCATAAATCCCAAAATAGTCAGGTGAAGTCCTGGATATTTTTACCTATTGATTTTAATTAAATTTAAGTTGTCAGGATTGCAAGTAAGAGAGAAAGGAGAAATAGATGGAAAAAAAAAAAAAAACACGAGCAAGCTTTTTATCCCAGCTCTTGGGGGAAAAAACTAATAAGCCACCTCCACTGTGAATTTCTAGTGAATCATTAACCAGGGATTTGTTGCCTTGGTTACTGAGCCAGGTAGAGATTTCAGAAAAAAAGCAATGTGACCTATGAGCTCAGGAAACTGAAGAAGTGAAATTTCTGCATGATGATATTTGCAGTTTCTACAGAAAGAAATGAAAAGAGTAAAAAATGTATGTTAAAATGGAAAAAAGGATATCTTGAGTTCTGTCCCAATGTCAAGACATTTACACACACACACACTTAATCATAGCATCTCAGTGTTAGTTTGCTAACAAGATTTTATAACAGACCAGTTCCAATATATGAGACGACTCCTATCCTAGAAAACAGAATACTGTGCTCATCAGGGGTCACTGGACATGGGCTTTTCCATTGAGTTATGGTTCTACGATTCATTACATTATACTGTATCAAAATAAAAATCACAAGAATATTCCTACCAGCCCCAAAACCGAAAGGAAAAACTAGAGTCAGAATTTGAAGGCATGACTTCAAGTAGTAAACCTTTACCTTTAGTACAAAACTCAGGTTCACACTCAAGACACCAGTGGTTTTCTAACTAACACCTGCCCAGTGATGGGAGAGACCATTGTACCCATAATAGTTCATTTTGTTCCATTTCTCTGGAGAACTCTGGATCCTACAGGATCCAAGCCCTACATCTTATTTTTTTGGTGCCAATTCTCCAAGCCAGTCCAGTTTATACTAAAACCAAGACCTGAGGATAGGAAGTAAAAGGCTGGCAAAGTCACAGCTGCCCTTTAAAGAGAATAGGGCATCTAAATAAGAAAACATAAGAACCTTAAATTCTGTCAATGGCTAGTGATAAACAGGCAGCATGACACGGCCGGTAGGTCAGAGGCTCTGGGGTCAGCTGGCTGGGATTTGTATTCTAGCTCCACTGCTCACTGACTGAGGGGCCTTGAAAGTGAAACTAAACTCAATTTCCTGTCAGCTACGCAATGGGAATAATCACACCGACCCCAGAAGACTGATTGTTATCAAAATTCAGTGAGATAATACAGCCAAAGCTTCCAGCTCAATAAAAATTAGTATCTTTCTTTCCTCCTATTTCCCATCTGCACCCCTCTTACTTTTCATTTAAAAAGTAAATTTCCTGAAATATTTAAACTTGAGATTCTAAAATTTAGAACATTTTCCATACACATCTTTAAGTGATACTTTTTCTAAGTGCAATATTACTAGGGCTTTCTTGGTCTGGAACCCTTCAATACACATAAACAAATAAATACCTTAAAGCAAAGCTGAAAACAAAAGTTAAAAGGGTAGACTTAAGGTTCAGATTGAGGTGTAAATTCCTAAAACACGCACATCATTTAATTTGTGCCCACACTGGAATGTGGTCTCTGAGTGTTCCCACCTGGTCTTACAGCCTCAGACAGGAGGTATTCATGATTAAGATATATTCTCAATCATAAATTACTTTGTGTTTACAATCTTCCCATTATCCTGTATCTGCAGTTGCAGGATTTCTTTCACCATCATTTATTCAGTTTGGGAAATACTTAAAGTTCTCTGTTCAAGCTTAGCACTGGACTAAGGTAAATGAGATGAATAGTCGGCATCTGCAATTTATCACAAATTCAACAGAAGATGCTGAGATTTGCTTTATTCCCAATCAGGCTTTATTTAGACTTACCTTTTTATGACCATAATGGGCTTTCTGCCTTTATTTCCTGTCAAAGTTCTTAGATGCTTATTACTTGATATTTATTTATCCTTCACCTTTCAGAGGCAGCCAAATCCTAAGATGTTTAAATATATGGTACAGATTTTGAATTTTTTAGGGCTCAATTTTAGTTAGAATTATCTTGCCGGTGGCAAAACAAAATGGCAGAAATACCACTGGGGCTTTGAATCATCTGCTTAGTAAAACTTTCTTTTTCTTACTTCCTTCATGATTCAAATATTACCTTATATTTCATATACAAGAAATGATTTTTAAATATTAGCCAATAAGATTATGTATTTAATAATGATATATGAAGGTACCCATTTTACAAAGAACATTTTTACTTTATGATTCCCTATATTTTCCTGTAGAAGTCTGTTACATGAACATGGACCTTTGGCCTGCTGCTGCTGCTGCTGCTGCTGCTAAGTCACTTCAGTCGTGTTTTACTCTATGCGACCCCATAGACGGCAGCCCACCAGGCTCCCCCGTCCCTGGGATTCTCCAGGCAAGAACACTGGAGTGGGTTGCCATTTCCTTCTCCAATGCATGAAAGTGAAAAGTGAAAGTGATGTCGCTCAGTTGTGTCTGACTCTTCGAGACCCCATGGACTGCAGCCTACCAGGCTCCTCCATCCATGGGATTTTCCAGGCAAGAGTACTGGAGTGGGGTGCCACTGCCTTCTCCGGACCTTTGGCCTATTTAATGTCAAATATTGGGGTAGATATAACAAAAAGTATAAAGTGGTTTCTGCTTTCAAGGGGTTGATAGTCTCCCAGAAATGAGACGCATATAAACAAATCATTATTGTATCAGTTTGTCAAAGGTTCCATGGAAAGACAGCCTGGGGCAGGATGAACTCTGAAGGTTTATTTGCAGTGCATGATCCCCAGGAAGCAAGAGTAAGGAAAACTGTAAGTATAGCTGGGAAGATGGGGAGCGAGGCAACGGGACAGATCACTGGGCTGGCAACTGCTTCTCAAAGAATCCTGAAAAGATGCAGCGGGCCACTGGTAGTGCATTTTCTCAGCTACTCGGATGTCTGCACGACACACTCTGTGTAGAGAGAGAAGCCTGTGGGAAAGAAGGAGGACCTTCCTACCTGGCTGCCTCCTGCTGGTTTCAACTGGTTGACTTTGATGCAATACAGAATCGATTCCGTGCCAAGCAGTTTGCACCATCAAGCCCTTAGGCAGACCCTGGGAAGCCAGAGGCAGGCATGCAGCTGGCTGATCTGCCACCATGGTAGGTAAAGCAGAGCTCACAGAGAAAGATCTGGGAGGTAGATGAGCCCAAGAGACTCTGGAAAAGCAATCAGGTACAAACAGAATGCAATAAAGCCAGGTAAAAATGTTAGGGAAACTCAGACAAGGAGCCACTGAGGAAGGCTGAGGTGACTGTGGCTGGAATAGTGAACTGATGGAATTACATTTTTGATGAAAAGAGTATATGCATATTATGTATGCATAGTAGAAGATAGTGTACTGGTTCTTAGAATGGTCCACATTGTTCGATCTAAGTCTTTAAATCTGTATCAGTGTGTTGGCTACTGTTCTCTAACAAGAAATCTCAGCTCCACTAGGGGCAGTGGGCTTAACAAAGGATGTGGTTCAGAGGAGAAACCAATAAGCCCATTTACTGCCCATTCAAACATGTTAGAAGATTTAGCGTCAGCTTCCAAAGGCTGAAATTGATAGCTGACCATCTTCTAAGACAGCTGGTGCCCACTCTATCAGGTCCTGCCTTTGTGACCTTTCTGTCCTTTCCCAGATGAATTCCTCAGAAGGAAAAATAAGCAAAGTCAAATATAGAGGTGATAGCTAGCCTAAGATTTTTGGTTTTATGGTGCTTTGGTTTAATTAAAACTGTACCTTTTAGAATTCAGCCTCCATATAGGCTACTGCTGCTGATTCAATTTGTGGATCCATATAATCAGTCATTTTCTCATTTTATGGGTATTAAAGTATAAGTAGATGAGCAAAAAATTTAGATAACCAATGTTAATTTTATCAACTCAGCACAAATGGTTTCATTCTGTTCACCTATCTACATCTTCTCCATGAAAATACATGTCTTTTTCCATTTTTTAATGTAAGTTTTTATTTCTTCTCAGCAATACTGTACTTAGTAGGCATCTGTGCACTTTGTACCGTTCTAAACATTATGTACTGTGCTGTGCTTATGCTCAGTCGTGTTTGACTCTCTGCAACCCAATGGACTGTAGCCCACCAGGATCCTCTGTTTATGGGGATTCTCCAGGCAAGAATATTGGAGTGGGTTGCCATGCCCTCCTGCAGGGCATCTTTTCCCAACCCAGGGATTGAACCCTGGCCTCTCGCATTGCAGGCAGATTTCTTTACTGGCTGAGCCGCCAGGGAAACCCTCTAAACATTATAAGTGGCTTCAGAAAATAAATCACCCCCTTTATAGAGTTTGCTGTTTGGTTAAGGAGACAATCCAGAGTCAGAATCTCAAGGATGGGAGCTACTATGGGGATTTGTTAAGGCCAAAACACACACCTGAAACACTAAATAAAGATAACAACCTCAGATAAAATAAAAATTTTTATAAGAGTTCAAAAAGAGAGAAATAAATATGTTTGAAAACTCGAAGATTGAGGAGGAGGAGGTAGTAGATGATTGCAACCTGAAGAATTCCTAGACATTAAACAGATAAAGCAGAAAAAAAAAAAAAATCCCAATTATAGGGAAAAAGTAGGAGCAAAGGAACATAGGTAGAAAGAAGCACAGCAAGTTCTCAGGGCAACAGGGTTGGGGGATAAGAAGTCCAGTAGTGCAGAGAGTTTGGCTCAGTGGTAAAGAATCTGCCTGTCAGTGCAGGAGACAAGGGTTCGATTTCTGAGTAGGGAAGATCCCCTGGAGAAGAAAAGGGCCCACTCTAGTATTCTGGCCTGGGAAATTTCATGGATGGAGAAGCCTGGAGGGCTTCAGTCCATGGGATCGCAAGAGAGTCAGACACAACAATCAGCAATTAACCAACAATAACAAGAGCGGAGGGTACTGGTTGGGGAGGAACAGGAAATACAACTGGTAGGATGGCAGATGGGAAATTTTGAAATTCCAGGACACTGTGACATGGATTTTTAGACATACATTAAATCCTATAGCCTGACTCTGAGGCTAACTTTACTCAATCTTGCTAACCTTCCAGAAGTCCAAAATAGAATTACAAATGGTACAGTGAGTGGCTACACCAGAACTAAGTGCCTGAAAACAGGAAAAGCCTGTATTATCCCAATGAGACAGGATGAATCACTCTGTATAATTCAGAAGATGCACTTCAGTGTATTTAAAGTAGACCAAGAAGGATGATCTACACATTCAAAAAGCACAGATTTGTAATCAGCAGTCACCCCTTTTCCTCTCCAACCAAACACATGCACACATCATTTGAGAAAACAAAACAATACCATTTCTTAAGATGTGAAATGCTCCCTGTCTCATAGTAGGTGGAAAATTTCATCAGCCCTTCTTTGTATTTCTACAGCTTTTATTAATTAAGCATACAAACAAATTTTCTGTAACCTCAGCCTGAACTTTCATTATTTTCTTGAAATTTTTATTTTCTTTTGTCAGTTTAGTTCAGTCACTCAGTTGTGTCCAACTCTTTGCAACCCCATGGACTGCAGCACACCAGGCTCCCCTGTCCTTCTTGATCTCCTGGAGTTTGCTCAAATTCATGTCCACTGAGTCAGTGATGCCTTCCAACCATCTCATCCTCTGTCGCCCCCTTCTCCTTTCGCCTTCAATCTTTCCTAGCATCAGAGTCTTTTCCAATGAGTCACCTCTTCACTTCAAGTGGCCAAAGTATTGGAGTTTCAGCATCAGTCCTTCTAGTGAATATTCAGGGTTGATTTCCTTTAGGATTGACTGGTTTGATCTCCTTGCAGTCCAAGGGACTCTCAAGAGTCTTCGCCAACACTATAGTCCAAAAACATCAATTCTTCAGTGCTCAGCCTTCTTTATGGTCCAACTCTCACATCCATACATGACTACTGGAAAAACCATAGCTTTGACTATACAGACCTTTGTCAGCAAACTGATGTCTCTGCTTTTTAATACTCTGTGTAAGTTTGTCATAGCTTTCCTTCCAAGGAGAGGAAGTATATGAGAGCCATTCATTCACCTTACTCCTTGTTTCTTGCTTTCTTTATACTGCTTGTTTGCCAATTTGGTTGTAAACCCACACAAGCAGAAATGAATGCAGATCTCAACTATCATTCTCACTAGACTTCAAAACCGAACTTTACTGTGTGTTCTGTCGCAAGTTCTGTTGGGTTTCTCAAAATTGCTTGCTATTTTTTGAACAATAATATCATTTCAATTATATAAATAGTTAGTATTTATTTCACCTGCAATATATCAAGCATTGAGCTAGAGAGTGGGAAAGCCAAAGATGAATAAAAAATAGACTCTCTGCCTTCAAGGAACTTGGAGTCTATTGGAGGAGACAGACAAACAAATAAATAAATGTGTTTCACAGTGATCTTCACTGAGGTCAGTGGGAACTCAAGAGGGGCATCTTGGCCAACCAGCAGAGAAATGAAGGCCTGGTGGAAGTGGAAAAGAACAGGAGAGATAAATTATCTTAAAGTCTTGCTAACAGAGGAGATTGTTGAAAAAAAAAATATTTAGCATGGATAGTCAGAAGGAAATGAGGTGAAGCTATCCCAAAGGGGAGGGTACAAACCAAGGGGAAAAGGCAATAAACAGTGTGTTATGTCCAAGGAACCAGAAATAGTGTGCAGCCACTACAGCATAAAATGTGAGGCAGGGAGAGCGGAAGACAATGCTTCATATGGTCCATGATGGACTCTGAGGCGGATCCGTAGGGGATATGGATCAGTGAAGGCTTCACGCCAATAAGCACCATATTTGTTACCCACTGAACAGTCTATCACCTGGGTAGAAGAGCTCCCTCAGTGACAGTTTACTAACAGGTCTTAATCCAGAGAAAAGAAGTCCTGTAGACACATTATCCAGCCCACAAGCTTGCGTGTTACGGTGGTCTCCTGGCCAAAAAAGTTCATGTTCTTTCCTGTGTATGTGTGTGCCAGGGAGATAGATTAATCTGTATCTAATAGTTTCTCGAAAACCACCTTTAGAAGAAAGTGCACAAATATCATTGTGAATTATGTGGCAAAGACAGCAATGAAACCTTAGCTTATATTATAATTCTGAGAGCATATAATTCCGGAAGCAGTGTATGGAAAGGCCTCTAAACACTATCACTCAGAGAACAGTGAGGTATAAATTGCTACTGAGACAGAAACCAGACCTGCTAACACAGTAATTACTGGAAGTCAGAATCTCCACAATTATCAGTACTCAGGGTCCACTCAGTTAAGGTGTCTAAATATAGCAATCCCCTGAGGGGCTCTCTCAACTGAGGTACATGAGTCGGCCAGAAGTACTCATTGGGAATGACTCAACCCACACTCAAAGAAAAAAAAAAAAAAAATACAAATATAAATAGCAAGGCAATAAGGTTCTGAAATTGACTTTCAGGTCCTCTGAAGACACAGGCAAGCACACGAGGCCGGCATGACTAACAGCAGAGCACCGGATGGTTCAGCAGGGACCATCGTCTTCCTGGATGGCCCCGGACATGCTGGGCATCTCTGTGCTGTGCTGCCCTAGGGCTGGTGCCACTTCCTTTCAGTATGATCAGTCTTGGTATATGAAAATATTCATCATTCTTCTGCACCTGTTGATTTATACTGTTTCATACGAATATGCTTTGCAAAATGCTTGCAGTCTGCTTTACTCATTGTCTCTTGGAATAGCTTTTATTTGCCTACTGGCTTAGGCAGCTCTAACATGAACTTCACAGGCTGAAGTCTCTAACAGGTGTAGAACTCTAGAGTGCTGGGGCCAAGAGGAAGGTTTAATCTGTTCCCTTGCCAGAAAGAGTCTCTATGGTGTTGGGGCTCCAGCTACAAATAAACCTACAGTGTATATGCCCTTGATACTTTCTACCTTAATCATTCTGTCTCCAAGAGTAAAAACTCAGAAGCGACATTGCATATACTATACTTGCTATGTTCGGCATTCTCAACTTTCTCCCCAGTGTGAAATATTTAACCTTGTTATCAAAAATTACTGTATTTTAAAAATATAACTGAGAAATCCAGATTTTAGAAACCACTGTCATGCTTTTCTGGGAAAAGAGACATAGTTCTACACTGTAGTTTTTATATATTTTATCATGGAACTCTATGCAGTCTGCCTCAATTTCTACGTCCCATGTTCAGTTCAGTTCAGTTCAGTCGGTCAGTCGTGTCCGACTCTTTTCGACCCCATGAATCGCAGCACTCCAGGCCTCCCTGTCCATCACCAACTCCCAGAGTTCACTCAGACTCACGTCCATCGAGTCAGTGATGCCATCCAGCCATATCATCCTCTGTCGTCCCCTTCTCCTCCTACCCCCAATCCCTCCCAGCATCAGAGTCTTTTCCAATGAGTCAACTCTTCGAGTGAGGTGGCCAAAGTACTGGAGTTTCAGCTTTAGCATCATTCCTTCCAAAGAAATCCCAGGGCTGATCTCCTTCAAAATGGACTGGTTGGATCTCCTTGCAGTCCAAAGGGACTCTCAAGAGTCTTCTCCAACACCACACTTCAAAAGCATCAATTCTTCGGCACTCAGCCTTCTTCACAGTCCAACTCTCACATCCATACATGACCACAGGAAAAACCATAGCCTTGACTAGATGGACCTTTGTTGGCAAAGTTATATCTCTGCTTTTCAATATGCTATCTAGGTTGGTCATAACTTTCCTTCCAAGGAGTAAGCATCTCTTAATTTCATGGCTGCAGTCACCATCTGTAGTGGTTTTGGAGCCCAGAAAAATAAAGTCTGATACTGATTCCACTGTTTCCCCATCTATTTCCCATGAAGTAATGGGACCAGATGCCATGATCTTCGTTTCCTGAATGTTGGCTTTAAGTCAACTTTTTCACTCTCCACTTTCACTTTCATCAAGAAGCTTTTGAGTTCCTCTTCACTTTCTGCCATAAGGGTGGTGTCATCTGCATATCTGAGGTTATTGATATTTCTCCCAGCAATCTTGATTCCAGCTTATGCTTCTTCCAGTCCAGCATTTCTCATGATGTACTCTGCATATAAGTTAAATAAGCAGGGTGACAATATACAGCCTTGATGTACTCCCTTTCCTATTTGGAACCAGTCTGTTGTTCCATGTCCAGTTCTAACTGTTGCTTCCTGACCTGCATACAAATTTCTCAAGAGGCAGATCAGGTGGTCTGGTATTTCCATCTCTTTCAGAATTTTCCACAGTTGATTGTGATCCACACAGTCAAAGGCTTTGGCATAGTCAATAAAGCAGAAATAGATGTTTTTCTGGAACTCTCTTGCTTTTACCATGATCCAGCGGATGTTGTCAATTTGATCTCTGGTTCCTCTGCCTTTTCTAAAACCAGCTTGAACATCAGGAAGTTCACGGTTCACATATTGCTGAAGCCTGGCTTGGAGAATTTTGAGCATTACTTTACTAGCATGTGAGATGAGTGCAATTGTGCGATAGTTTCATCATTCTTTGGCATTGCCTTTCTTTGGGATTGGAATGAAAACTGACCTTTTCAGTAAGGTCCCATCTTACCAGAAGCCAAATCTACCCAGGATGGGCTTGCTGATCTTGTACTCAGCTGTCTTCTAAATACTGATCCTGGATCTAAGTCTTTAGTTTATAGTTTTTTATGCTTTCTATACTGTGATAAGAGAAGGCAACGGCACCCCACTCCAGTACTGTTGCCTGGAAAATCCCATGGATGGAGGAGCCTGGTAGGCTGAAGTCCGTGGGGTCGCTAAGAGTCGGACACAACTGAGCGACTTCACTTTCACTTTCTACTTTCATGCATTGGAGAAGGAAATGACAACCCACTCCAATGTTCTTGCCTGGAGAATCCCATGGATGGAGAAGCCTGGCAGGCTGCAGTCCATGGGGTAACACAGAGTCGGACACGACTGAAGCGACTTAGTAGTAGTAGTAGAGTAGTATACTGTGATAAACTTCCTAGTTATCCAAACTCTGATTTTGAATTATTCTGTACCTAAATAGTTACAGCTGCCTCTGCTCACTTCTGCTCTCAACTGAGGGATGTATTCAAAGTGTTAGTCACTCAGTCATGTCAGACTTTTTGCAACCCCATGGACTGTAGCCCACCAGGCTCCCCTGTCCACAGGATTCTCCAGGCAAGAATACTGGAGTGGGTTGCCATTTCCTTCTCCTGGGGATCTTCCCCACCCAGGGATCAAACCCACATCCTGCATCACAAGCAGATTCTTTACCGTCTGAGCCACCAGGGAAGCTCGTGAGGGATATATTGGGTTGCTTAATAATTTTCCTCCATTTTTTCCTCCACATTTTCCTCCACATATTCACCTTTTTTGACCAGAAATTCAGGGGAGAGAATTCTATTGCTGCTCTGGTAAAATGCCTAGGGAGGGCCATGATTGTCACATAATTTGAGAGGAGAGAAGGGTAGGAGTACTTATCCTATAAAGCCCAGAATCAAGGAGATATGTTCTTTCAACTCCACAGGATACTGAAAATCTTCACGTCTCCAACAAAATGCTATAGTGTTCCTGGAACTCCGTGAGTTGCAGAAACATTTATAAATGTGTTTCTAAACAACTTACCACTCCAGACTTGGAGACACTGGCAACTATGCTACCAGTTCTGACTTCAGCTTCTTATACTGGCACTCTATTCCTAAAAAAAGAAAAACCTTCTTGTTATGGAGCTCTAGCCTTGACTTGTGGCAAACTGTCTCTGTGATGATGATAATTAATTACCTTTCAGCTTTGGTATATGACTATGTTAATAAAACCTCACCCACATTCTGCACGGTGATGTTGTGATGGCAACTGATACGTGTAGAAGCAATTGGGAAAAAATGTAACTTGATATTATAGCATCAGCACTAGAGCAAGTAGTACAAACTATGTTGCCAGCCTGGTGAGGAAATGTGTTAAGGAAATGTGAGAGCTGAGGAACAACAGTGGGGAATTACCTCTTCCTCTAGCCACTGCCTGGCTTTGGTCCTCCCTCAAAGACAGGGATGATTAATGGTAACCTTTGAAAGGAGAGATGCAGAAATGTATGCTTTCTTACTATCACAGAAAGTTCTAAGTTGGTCCGGAATGGAGCATAGATCTTTGTGGTTACAGCATCTCCTTAGTTAGATCAGAGTCACATAACCCCAGAGATGGAAGAGACTCAAGTAACCATCTATCTCATTTAGCTGCCTCATTTTGCAGATGAGGACACCAAGGCATATGACCCAAACCTACATGGCCACTTCACAGCACAGTGCCTGGACCCAGTGCTTCCTCCTCTGTACCTCATCACCTACTGCTCCCATGGTTCAGCATCGTTTTGTAATAGGTAGCAGAAAGGGCAATTGATTCATTTACTCATTCATTTAACAAAAATTTACTGAGTCCTTATTTTGGACCAGGAATACTGAAGGCACTGGAATTGTAACAGTAAATAAAACAGTCAAGAATCATTGTCTTTGTCTTCTCAATAAGTGGTGCTGGGAAAACTGAACAGCTACATGTAAGAGAATGGAATTAGAACATTCTATAACACCATAAACAAAAATAAACTCCAGACATACATCTTTGGTTAATTCATGTTGATGTATGACAGAAACCACACCAATATTATAAAACAATTATCAATCAATTCAAAATAAATATTTTTTAAAATAAATACATAAGCTCAAGATAGACTAAAGACCTACATGGATATATGACAAAAACCAACACAATATTGTAAAGCAAATATCTTCCAATTAAAAACAAATAAATTTTTTTTAAAAAAAGACCTAAATTTAAAACCAGATACTATAAAACTGTTAGAGGAAAACATAGGCAGAAAACTCTTTGACATAAATCACAGCAATATCTCTCTGGATCCACCTCCTACAGTAATGAAAAAAATAAAAATAAACAAATGGGGCCTAATTAAACTTAAAAGCTTTTGCACAGCAAAGGAAACCATAAACAAAGCAAAAAGACAACCCACAGACTGGGAGAAAATATTCACCAATATGCAACCAACAAGGGATTAATCCCCAAAATATACAAATACCTCATGTAGCTCACTATCAAAACAAAGAAACAAACAAACAACGCATCAAAAAATGGGTGAAAGATCTAAACAGACATTTCTCCAATACAGATGGCCAAAAAGCACACAAAAAGACGATCAACATCTCTAATTATTAGAAAAATGCAAATCAAAACTACAACAAGGTATCACCTCACAGCAATCACAATTGCCATCATCAAAAATTCTGCAAGCAATAAATGCTTGAGAAGGGGTAGAAAAAAAGGAACCCCACTATACTGTCGGTGGGAATGTAAATCTGTACAGCCACTGTGGAGAACAGTATGGAAGTTCCTTAAAAAGCTAAAAATAGAGTTACCATATGATCCAGCAATCCCACTCTGGGGCATATATCTGGATAAAACCACAATTTGAAAAGATAGATGCACTCCCATGTTCACTGAAGCACTGTTACAACATCCAAGACATGGAAGTAACACAAATGTCCATCAACAGAGGAATGGATAAAGATGTGATACATATATGCAATGGAATATTACTCAGCCATAAAAAAGAATGAAATAATGCCATTTGCAGCAACACGGATGGATCTACAAATTATCATACTAACTGAAGAAAGTCAGACAGAGAAAGACAAATATCATATGATGTCACTTACATGTGGAATCTTTAAAAAATGATACAAATGAACTTATTTACAAAACAGACTCACAGACATAGAAAACAAACATATGGTTACCAAAGAGGAAAGGTGGGGGAGAGGGATAAATTAGGAGTTTGGGATTGGCATATACGTATACAAAATAATCAATCAGACCTTATAACATAGGGAACTCTACTCAAAGCCACCGTTTCTGTGGAGTTTACCTTTTAAAATAAGAGACAGAATAACAACTGCTAGGAGAAAATAAATAAATAAAGGAAGGTATGGGGGAGTTGTACATGAGGTAGCCAGGGAAGGTGACTTTTAAGTAAAACCTGAAGGAACTGAGAAAATTAGCCAAGCAAATATATCCCAGACAAGCATTCCAGACAGAGGCAAGAGCAAAGGTTTTGAGTTAGTGTGTGTGTGCTCCTGGTGTGTGCAAGGAACAGCTAGGAGGCTGGCGTGGCAGGTGTGGGTGAACAACGAGGGAGTCAGTGACGTCCAAGAGGCTCAGCAGGGGACGAGTGGATGGAGAGTTCTGTAGGGCACGGTAGGGACAGCAGTGGACTCAGACGGAGAGCCATGGAGGAACACCATGACCATGGGTTCACTTGTACAAAATTACCGTGATGATATGGTTAGGAAGAGAACAAGAATAGCAGCAGGAAGGATTATCATAATAATCCAGAGAGATGAGAGTGGTTTGGGCCAGAACGGCAGCACTGGGGGCGGTAGAGGGGACCGGGTTTGCTGATGACCAGATGTGCAGTGCGAGAAAAAGAGAGGTGCCACGCATGATGCCAGAATTTTCACACTGACAACTGGAACAAGAGTTGCCGTGAGCAGAGACAAAGAGACAAGAGACATTGGTTTGGAAAAGACGTACTGAATATCAGGGGCTCCGTTCCTGACATCATTTTGCAGAGCGTATCTGATGTTTGTGTGGAGGTGTCAGCTGGGTGGTTGGGTATTTAAATTTACAGTCCAGAGGACAAAGCCTAGCAAAGATACAAATTTAGGAGTAAAGCAAGTAGAAAGTATTGAAAGTCATGAGACTGGATCAGATCACCCACAGAGAGTGAGGACAGATGGAGAAGGGCCTCAATTACCGAGCCCCAGGGTTCTCCCACATGTAAACACTGAGCTGATGTGCTAGAAGAGAATATCAGGGCACTAGAAACCCAACAAAATAATTATGACGAATTTTCTCTGAATCCCTATCTACACTCCACACACCCTTTCACGTTTAAATCCTTGTTCCCTTTTATTAGCTTACTATTGTATTATCCAACTTGATTATCTTACTCATCAGTCTTTACTTCAAAGGACTTATGATATTTTCCAAAACCCACATACCCTCCTACTCTCTGGAAGAAAATATTTGCTGCCATCAATTACACTCAAAAAAATATGCCACAACAGCATGGATAGGAGGGGAATTTGGGGAAGAATGGATACACATATATGTATGCATGAGTCCCTGTGCTGTTCACAGCATTGTTAATCAATTATACTTCAATATCAAATAATAAGGTAAAATAAAAAAAAAAGAAAATGCCAACATGCCACAAGACATCACTAAAAATGTATAGTTTTCTCAGATGACCATATGAAGGGGGAAACAGTCATTTGTGTACATAACTTCATGTACGTATGTGAACACCGCTAATATTTATTAAGTGCTTACTAGTGCTGGTCATTCTAAGTAGATATGTATATATATTATCACAATACCTCATAATAATCACATGAGACAAACACTATTATTATTCACTTTTAGAGATAAGGAAAATGAGGCTTTCAGATGTTAACTAACTTGCCAAACTTATTAGCTAGGCTGGTTAAGAAGAACTGAACCTGACAGTTTGACTCCAGAACCCCTACTCTTTAAACTTTTGTCCAGAGTGTGCAAACTGGCCACCAATCTAGGGGATGGATTTAACTCATTTAGCTGTTTGGGTTTGGGCTGCAAGCTGTTTTCAAAAAAGAAATGTGCTTTGAATGTATTTAGGAGGTACGCATGTTCATTACATCACAGCCTGCCCTGGTCCTTACCAGCTTCATCCTTCCCTCTTTGGCATGTAATTTGCCTGCACACCGAGTACATTTGGGTTGTTGACACTTGCTGTGCTATACATCTTTCTTTGATCTTTAACAGGCTTCTGAACCACATATTTTATTTCTTGCACACACACACACCACCAACCCACCATCAGGAAAAATTAAACAAAACAAGGCTGTCCTTTCTTTCCATCCTTAATACTTTTCCCTGTGGTGGTCATTCATAATGTCTGAGATTATCACCTAGATTTACCTCTCCAAACCTAGTTTGAATTTAGCTTCCACAATGTAGGGGCAGCTTGATTTTCGCCTGGAAGCACAGAGCTGTACCCTTAGCATGTCCTATAACAGGAGGACTCAACCTCCAAGAGGGGCTTCATCTCATTTGTTTGATGTTGTCATAACTCATCTCTGAGCAGTAGCCTACGACACATATGTGTGTTGTAAGTGTGAGTAGATTCAAGTTATTTTTGTTTGGAAATGGCCAAACCACTGCTGATAAGCGTTGCCTTGAGAACTCTTGCTTAACCGCACGCCAATTAGACATTCAGGACTTAAGAATATTTTCTTAAATTACCTACATCAGGAAGCTAACGTGTTTCTTCAACTGCTTCTGCTTCTTGAGTATCAGGAAGGGCACTATGATTCTGGCTCTATTTTGGATTTAGAGGGGAGAAATCTGAGTTCAATGTGTAGCCATTTTTTTTTCTTTTTTGCTTTCTTTACAGAAAGTAAGAAGACATTTTAACAAAAGCCAGATTGAAACTCTTTTTGCTATAAAAGGAAATGACGGAAGATATTATTTATTTGTGTACCTAAACTGTTGGGTATATTATCTTAGCAAATATTAAAACCAGTTTTTCAGAAGCTGCTCTTTGCATTTTGAGCTCCAGCAGAGCAAAATAAAGCCGGGTGCTGAGCACCAAATTGGGCATATGCCTTACCCACCTAATGGGCTGATTTCTGCACCTGGGGCACTGGAAGAGCACAGTTATTAACTGCTAGGAGTTTTTCTTTTTTTGCCAGAGGAAGGGTTGGATTTCTTTTCCCTTTATATATTAGAACACAAGACATGATTTTAACCTTCGACCTAAAGCATCACCTACTACATGTTTAATGATTCAGTTCACTAATTAGAACACCAGAATTCATTCTTATTTAGAATTGATTAAATACTTTAAATATATAAAAAATAACTAACACACTCTGCCAAGTTTGCACATGAAATTCATAAAGTGATTCTAATAATAAATAGCTATAACAATTGTCCCCATTTCATACATGAGGCAACTCAGAGAACCAAATGACCCTCCCAAGATCACACAGCTCCAAGTGATAACTGTGCGGGGACTCCAAGCCATGTCTTATCATTCCAAAGCTCATGTTTCTTCCATGAGTTGGCTGTCCTTGTTGTTTGGCTGCCCTGATGCTGCTGACAGACTCATTAGATCGGTGACCCACTGTCTCACCACTCTGAGTCAATAATTTGCATTAGAAATGGATAAAGAGAACAGAAAATTATTTGCTTGCCATCATCTGACAACTTTCCCTGAGTCAGTAGAAAAACATAAAAAGCTCCCACAGTTTGTCCCTAAATCACATGGACAGTTTTCCCCATGGGGCACCAGCTATGCAGGGTGTTGCACACAGAGAAATTTTGTGATCACATTTCCATTCCTTCCCTTCATCAGTGTGGTAATTGGCACCATGATGCTCCTGGAAAAGGGTCTAATACAACATGTTTTCCACATATATTTCACCACAGAACCCACTTTATCGAGTAACCAGACAGATGAGTGTCCCTTGGATTCTCGTGGGGAGCTACTGTTCTTACGAATCCCACAACTAACAAAATTTTGGAAAGCGTGTTCCCAGGAGCATCTCTCATAGCTCAGAAACACAGTGTGTAGGACAGTTGGAAGTAAACTTGGAGAATTCATTCTCTTCCAAAATTCGGTATAGAATAAAAATATAAATAGTTTCAGAAGCAGCTGAGAACAAATTTGTGAAGGGCACATTTATCATAGCTTACCGAGGGAGACTAGCAATGATGCAACCTGATGTCCAGGCAAATGCCACTTAGCCAGCTTCTACCCTGCCACTCCATGCCCCTCTCTGGGGTAGGGTTCCAGACTGTCTGGCCCAGGCATGACCCAGGAAGACAGCTCTTGGGTTCTTAACTCAAATTTACTTCAGGGTGGCACTGAGAACTGTATGCATTCTTGTTAGCCATGAGGAGAAGAACCCAAGGCTTAAAAATAATTATATTTTAGACTCATCTACATTTAGAATGTCTCACCACATCCCAATATATTCTTTGGAGCTAATACTTATTATTTCTTATTCACTTTCCTTCAGAATTGAATAAAATAAGAAAGCAATACTTTATAAGAAATATTATATAAAACTCCCTTCTTTCCCTGAAATGAATTCCAGAGATAATATATAACTTACTTGCATACACATAATCTTTTTTTTAAAAAAATAAATAAACCATTCTAACAATATCATAAAGGAGAAATGATCATTTATATTGGAACAATATGAATTTTCACATACGAATGCTCAACCATTGTGGCATTTCAGGATATGGAGAAATCCTGACTCACGCCCACTAAATAATAGCAGCCCCACTTTCATTGTGACCACTCAAAACACCTCTTTCTCCTTTTCCAAAGGAGAAAGGATGCCTCTATGCATCCATGTCTTTCCATTTAGAAGTAGTATATTAAATAAATTTAAGTAAGAATCAATAAGTTCCAATTACTGCCTTAACAGATCACTCTAGCTATTGAGTGCAGGGAGAAGGGTGAAAACAGTAAGACGGGCCAGGAGGTGGTGTGATCATCTGAGTAATAAATGCTACGTTCGTGCAACTGACAACCACATCTACAGTTAGTCTGTTCTGTGGCCAGAAGCCTATTGGGTATCTCTATCTTAATATGCTGGTGATATGTGAAATATTTCAATCCTCAATTTAAATTTTAGAATCCCCCGATTCTCCTACAACAAAAGAGCATCTCTAATTTTAGCACCACATCCATCCTGCATATCTTTTCTGCAGTGTCTCTTGAATTTTTGCTTTGCCTTACATCCAGTCTGGGGTGGCAATCTTTGAGCCATCCTAGGAACTTAAATTTTCACTGAAATCACCCAGAAATTGCAGTGTAAAGGTTCCTTTCCTTTCAGACCAGAAATTAACATTGGGAGAAATCGAGTTTTTGCTGTATTCCAGATAGGTTACTTTCTCTAAAACCAGAAGCATAACTTTTTTTATCCTGCTATTAAAAGTACATTTCAGTAAACGGGTATCAATAAAATATGCAGTTATAAAAAGAACATTTTGGTCAAACCCTTGAATGTTAATCATACAGAGAATTCCAGAGACAGGTTGTTCATACAATAAAAGTATAACAAAGGGGCTTGCTACTGGCGCTAGTGGTAAAGAACCTGCCTGCCAATGCAGGAGACACCAGAGATGCAGATTCAATCCCTGGGTCGGAAAGATCTCTGGAGGAAGACATGGCAACCCACTCCAGTATTCTTGCCTGGAGGATTCCATGGACAGAGGAGCCTGGTGGGCTACAGTCCATAGAGTCACAAAGAGTCAGACACAACTGAAGCGACCTAGCATGTATGCAGTGTAACAAAACTTTATGTGGTTTATTGTTTTCTTCGGCTCTTTAAGAATGCACCACATTTGGAGAGAAGGGACAAAGGGGAAAGACATTATCAGAGATGTTCCAGATCCCTTTCTTGAAGTGAGAGACAATAAAAAGCCACCGTGAAGCCTTCCTGTATAAAAAGAGTATCTGCTCGTGTAATTCCCGAGTCAGTGCAGAGGGCGGATTTGAATTCACAGCATTTTCAGCTGTCAGAACACAAGAAACTAGCAGGCTTAGTTCTGCTCCCCTCATGTTCAGGGACTCACTCGTCTGAACCTCTCCTTCAGCCGTCTGGGATCCACTGACCAGTCTCATCCTTTCCTCCAGCTCCCACTGTGATCCTGGACGTGACTTCCCGGAGATAACGGTCCCTTGAAAGAACCCATGGAGAGGCAGGATTCTGGGCCCCAGTCCATCTCAGAAGGACGGCGGCAGAAGGAGGATTGCTTTATCAGTCACTTTTCTGCAATGAGGTGGGAAGTCTGAGCTCTACAGTCAGGGCAGTAACGTTCTGCTTGAAAACTCCCTGATTTTCCAGAATAGTGTGGCCAGTTCCCCCAAAAACAGACGCCCTCAGGGCAGAACTCACTTACAGCCTGTCCAGCTCAACCTTTGCCCCAAAGGGAACCTTCTCCTTCTATGAATTTCTTTAGCAAGTGATTGCAAAGTGCAAATGTTGGCCCTTGTTAAAACCTGCCTTGCATTAATGCCTAACTGAGCAATATTTTGTCAGAGAAACTGTGAGCTCCTGTCTCCACATCAGCAGATAATGTTTTATACATCCTTTTCAAGTCCAACACATGCATGTATTAAATCAATATCAAACAAATGAATCAAGGTATTTGGGAGAGGATGGCTTTTAATTAGCATAGTACTGTTTCCAACATCTCTGTGCAGTTTAGTGAAATGTCTTTAGATGTTCATCTCTGATAATGAAACCATTTTAAATGTTTTTAATTAATTCATTCAGTATGCAGTGCCTGCCCTTCAAGGGTAAGGATGCCCTTGAAGGTACAGGTAAGGTACAGGTAAGGATGCCCATGGAAGGTACAGGCAAGGATGCCCATGGAAGGTACAGGTAAGGATGCCCATGAAGGTACAGGTAAGGATGCCCATGGAAGGTACAGGCAGATCCAGGTCATGGAGACCCTCGTAACTTATCTTTTAGAAGTCAGAAAGTCACTGAGGAATTTTGAAAAGTCAAAGTGTTAGTTGCTCAGTCATGTCCAATCCTTTGTGACCGCATGCACTATAGCTGGCTATAGGACCCTCCGTCCATGGAATTCTCCAGCAAGAATACTAGAGTGGGGTGGTAGCCATTCCCTTCTCCAGGGGATCTTCCCAACCCAGGGGTCGAACCCAAGTCTCCTGTATTGCAGGAAGATTCTTTACCATTTTAGCCACCAGGGAAGCCCCTTTATGAGGAAGTTTATCCACGGCATAACATGGTCAGTTTTGCTTCATCCTCTGCTGACCATGTGAAATATGGATTTGAAGGGCAGAACTGGAAGCAGGGTATGGTGTAGGACATCAGGAGAGAAATGATGAGGACTTCAACTACAATAGTCACAAGGATGTAGAAATGGGAACAGGTATAAGATACAAACTAAATACAATTTGATGAGCTTTAGAGGTCAAAATTCAAGAATGACAGTCAAATCTCTAACTTGGGTGACTAGGTGGTAATGGTTTAGGAAAATATTAGCTTCACTTCCAAAAAGAATTCTAGATTTTTCTCATGCTTCTTTCATAACACACATCACCCTGGAAATGCCATGTATGTGTTCACTGTGCTCAGTGACTCATGCTCAGTCACTAAGTCATGTCCGACTCTCTGCAACCCCATGGACGGTAGCCTGCCAGGATCCTCTATCCATGGAACTTCCCAGACAAGAATACTGGAGCGGGTTGCCATTTCCTTCTCCAGGGGATATTCCCAACCCAGGGATTAAGCCCGCATCTTCTCTTTGGCAGGTGGATCCTTTACAACTGAGCCACCTGGGAAGCCCATGTTGCTGCTGCTGCTGCTAAGTCGCTTCAGTCGTGTCCAACTCTGTGCGACCCCATAGACGGCAGCCCACCAGGCTCCCCCGTCCCTGGGATTCTCCAGGCAAGAACACTGGAGTGGGTTGCCATTTCCTTCTCCAATGCATGAAAGTGAAAGTGAAGTCGCTCAGTTGTGTCCGACTCTTAGCAACCTCATGGACTGAAGCCTACCGGGCTCCTCCGTCCATGGGATTTTCCAGGCAAGAGTACTGGAGTGGGGTGCCATTGCCTTCTCCGGGAAGCCCATAAGTCTGTATTATTAATACCAGCCTGCACTCTGCAAGAGGTCCTGAACCACACTGTCATGTTCACCACTGTCTGTATCACCAGGTACAAGCTCCAAGACATTCTAGACATTTACTAAATACTCCTTGAATTAACATCAGCATATTGATCTGAAGTGACTCCTATATATCTAGGAAAAAGAATGTTTGGGAAAAAAGCCACTTTTAGCTCTGAGAAGTGACTTAGCAGCAGCAGCAGCAGCTACCCACGTCAACTTCCAGAGTAAGAGATACATTCTGTTTTTAGTATCATTACCTCCAAAAATAAAATTTCCACAGTCTCTCTAATTTAATACTTCCATGGTTAAGCAGAACTCACTGTCAAAAACGTCTTCCTAGAATATGGTACAAAATCAACGTGTTTCCATTTATTCCAAAATTCATTTCGTGAGATAAACGGATTAGCTTTTTTAAAGCTGTCTCGTCACAGGAATCAACAAAGATTGAAAGGAGACATACCTCAAAGAAACACAAGTAAAGGCTAGTACCCAAGTACCAACTTTTTGGCTGCACACACAAAATTTTATTTTCCTTAAGAATAAACTCATAAAGGCATGATAGTTACATGGTCTTTGAAATCCTAACCATCTTGATTTAATATTCTTCTAGGTAATAGAAAATAATACTTTCATTTTTGTGAGGTTAAGCATTAAACACTGATCCAACATAAATATAACAACATTCTGTGCTTAATATACACATTGTTAATAACTTTGATTTCTTGTGGATTAATAGAATTTTTACCAGAGTCCCAACAGGAAACAGGTGGCACACTTCAAACAGGCTAATTTGAGAGCTTATTCACAGAAATGAATTATAACGGCAATGCTATTTGGGGAACCACAATATACAGGAGAATCACCAAGGGCTGGAAGCAGCCTGTGACCATGGCTGTGCCAGAATGAAGGAGGGGCTCAGGAACTACTGAATCTGCAGAGAGAGTCAAGTAGAGAAGAACCTTCAAGAGGACCACAGACTTCTCTTGGAAGACACAGAATCAACTCCACAGTGTGGAATCCTCAGGAATGAACACCCAGGCAGCTCTCTCCTCCTTCCCTCTGATCTTCTACCATACCTCCCCACCTGAAGCTGAAGACCAAGGAAATGCGAGCCATTCCAGTCAGCCTCCTGGAGCAGAGAACAGGTAGAAAAAGGTGGAAAGTGGATCTGAAGGAGCAAATAGAAAATATCAACTCAGAGTTACTCATCTGAGATTTTCTGCCTAGAAAAGACTACCTTGGTCCATTTTCCAGGGTTTAAAATGTTATCTATCACCTGCTCTTGCAAAGGAGAAATTTTCCTGGGTTAACATTAAATTTTAAGTAAACAGTTATCAAAAATCTTATGTTCCTCCAGCATAGCAAGCAGAAAATCTAAAAGATGAGTGTAATTATAGAACACTGGAGAAATAAGTACAGAGAAAGTACAAAGCAAAACACACAGTAAATCCATAAATAAACATTTATACATCAGAAAAAAGTCTTTAGAATTTAGGGATGGCTTCATAGTTTGTGTCAGATGGCCATAAACACACATATCAGGATTCTTAGATTGGAGCCAAAAGCGTCTTTCTTTTATCTCTTTTTGGAGATTTAAAATCCCCTCACTTGTGGAACTGTACTTCAACAGTCCTTTTATCTAAATGCTTAGATACTTCCTTAAAAAGTACTGTTTTAATTCAAAAAAATATCATTTTTGTTACTGATTTCTACTGATTACCAATAATACAAAATTTTTTCTTATCTTGGATGTCCATTTGTTATCATAATATATTATGTCCGCTTATTATCATAATACAATATGTGCAAGGCGTTAGAGTTCCCTCTAGCATTTTCTTGAAGTACCTGATATGTTTATTGCAGAGCACGTCACTTAGCTGTGCATAGATAAAGTTAGTGTAATGGTAGTAGGTAATTGTTGCTCTCATTTGTTCCTCTCTTGAAGACGCAGTATTTTTTTCAAAGTATGCATTCAGAAATGCACTCTTAAGTGTGAGATTATGAATGAAGTTTTGTCTTACAATATGCATTGTCATGAATGCAAAATGTTTTTTTTAAAAATGCACTGCATTCTCCTATTGAGTATCTTAAAGTTTATGATAAAGACAGTAAAATGCAATGGGCCACAGAGATTCTAGGTAGGGCCAGATGGACAAGAACTCTAAAATCAAAATAGTAACTCTAAAATATAGTTATTTTCTTTATTCGCATATTTACTGATGCTGAAGCTGAAGCTCCAATACTTTGGCCACCTGATGGGAAGAGCCAACTCATTGGAAAAGATGCTGGTGCTGAGAAACATTGAGGGCAGGAGAAGAAGCGGGGAGCTGAGGATGAGATGGTTGGATGGCATCACCAACTCAATGGACATGAATTTGAGCAAACTCCGGGAGGTAGTGAAGGACAGGGAAGCCTGGCGTGCTGCAGTCCATGGGGTCGCAAAGAGTCAGACACGACTGAGCGATTGAACAACAACTGGAGCACTACATCCTGCCTTCTCTTGAAAAGAAATGAAAGGCTTCATTGTCATTTCCTCCTCATTTTCCCTGTCTTTTCTTAGATTAGAGGCTGACAGCTTAGATCACGTTCCGAGAGAGCAATGAAACCACAGCCTGGCCGTGTGTTATTTGAAGGCTTGGGTTTCATTCACTGTGGGTAAAGTTGGCTGAAGTGAGAGAGCCTGATTTGCATCACTGGGGCTGCCAGCAGGACAGAGATCTTAGCCCCTGCCTCCCATCGTGAACAAGATCTATAAAGGAAGCTGAGCCTCGATTCTTCCCACCAGGGCACTCATTTTACACGGTGCCAACTGACAGCATTTTCAAAAGCAGAATTTCAGCTGGTTAAACAAGAAAGTCCCCCTAACTGGTTTATACTATAACTAGTCAAAAGAGAGGAAATAAAGATTCATGGTGTGACCTCTCTCAAATACTAGACAGGTAACAGGTGTTGGGGGGGGTGGGCGGTGGTGAGGAAATGGCTGTTATTTAGAGTCAGATATTGCAAACACCATTCAGAACAACAGCCATATTGTTTAAACTTTCACTTGAAGTGTAAAATTTTTAAGTTTATCTCATTCACTATTTCACGAGACTTTCATAACTAACCTACTTATACCCGTGTTTAGGAGCCCCAGGTTCAGTCCCTGGGTTGGGAAGATCCCCTGGAGAACAGAATGGCAACCCACACCAGTATTCTTGCCTGGAGAATCCCTTGGACAGAGGAGCCTGATGGGCTATACTGTCCATAGGGTCACAAAGAGTCGGACACAACTAAGCAACTGACACTTTAACTTTTACCATAACAGTGCTACTTTAAAATATGCCAGTTCCCTCACCAGCAGCTGTACTGGCCAATGTCTATCTTAACTGGTCCTCTACTACACTGACTTGAATAGCACCCTGAGTGTCAGTATTCTCAAGGTAGCTTTAATGAAGGATTTTTATCAACCTATTTTATTGTTAAAGGTATCAGATCAAATTCCACAGCTTTATTTCTACTTAGAGTGTAGAAAATCATAATATTGCTTCTGCCATAATAAGAAAACACCAGATAAACTATAAAGTATGTTTTCCTTTAAAACCATCAAAGAACAGTAAACACAAAGAAATCATATCTACGGAGAGGAGTGAGCCCTTTCTAGGTGAGTAAATGGTGACTGCTTTCATACCTGGGCTATGTCACATCTGGGGCTATCAATAGATGGAGGAGTTGGGCTGCCATAAACATTATTTGCTGGGACAAGAAGAAAACCAAAGAAAACCTTGAAAGACTGTATGATCTAGAAATATAATGTAAAATATAATTATCCTAATTCAACAATTCTTCCCCAATCTAGCTACTCAAGTAGCAACTGAGGCCAGGGGTCAAAGGTAGAGAAAGATATAGATTTCAAGTTCCCAAGTCACAAATTTGTGCTTGTGAAGTGGGAGTGAACTCACTCATAAGATATTTTAAAACAGAGATGATCTGAAATTAACTAAAGCTTCAACCTAGCACTGACTTAGCTCAATTCTAATAAAGCAAAAAATATCAACCCTTCACTCCAGCTTTCTCACAAAGGAAAAGGCATGTCCTCTATTTTTTGAAAAAGTCTATTTCAATTATTTCTGTTTTTTACATACAATATCCAGTGTACAATTAAAAGTTATGAGATATGGGCTGAAATATGAAAATGTGACCCATAATCAAGGGAGAAAAGAGTCCACAGAAGTAGATCCACAGTTAATCAAGATGATGTTATTAACAGACTTAGATTTTAAAATATCTATTATAAATATTTAGAGAACGGAGAAAAAATGGAAAAATGGGAAGAGCAAGTTTGGAGAAAAAAAATCAAGAACTCATTCTCAAATATGTTAAGTTTGAGGTATTTATCTGATATCCAAGCAAAGACAGTTTAAGAAAGAGATCTAGATTGGAAACATACATTTTGGAATCATCAGGATAGAGATGTTATTTAAAGCTACGAGACTGGATTAGGTTTACTTAGGGGAAAGGGTGGAGAGAAAAATTAAGGAGTCTAAGGACTTAGACCTGAGATATTCTAAAATTGGGAGGATACAGATGTCAGGAGGAAGTAGTAAACTGGGGTGAAAGAAAGCACCCTTCTTTTCCAGATATATGCTCAGGAGTGTGATTTCTGGATCATATAGTAACTCTTAATTTTAGTTTTTAAAGGCATTCCATACTGTTCTCCATAGTGGCTGTACCAATCTACATTCCCACCAACAGTATATCAGGGTTCCCTTTTCTCTACACCCTCTCCACCATTTATTATTTGCAGACTTTTTTTCATGGCCATTCTGACCAATTCAAGGTGATACCTCATTGTAGCTTTGATTTGCACTTCTCTAATAATTAGTAGGGCTTTCCTGGTAGTTCAGTGGTAAAGAATCCACCTGCCAATGCAGGAGATGCCTGTTCAATCTCTGGGTTGGAAAGATTTCCTTCCTGAGGAAGGAAATGGCAACCCCCTCCAGTATTCTTGTCTGGGAAATCCCATGGGCAGAGGAGTCTGGCAGGCTATAGTCCATGGGGTTGCAAAGAGTTGGGCACAGATTAGCGATTAAAACAACTGTTTATGTAAACTGGCAACTAATACATAGATTCATTCTTATTGAACATTTCAACAATACAGAAATACCTAGAATTAATATCAAAACTCCTTTTCCCCACATCCATCACAATTCTGTCCCAGAGGAACCGTTTTTGTCACTTGGGGTGTATTCCTCCAAACATTTCTCTATGCATTTTCATACATGATGCTGATATACTGGCTTGGTTAAAAGTGATTTTTCATAAAAGAGTTCATGAATACATATTGCTCTTTAGCTTTCTTTTCACATATAATGAGGTATTAGTCATATTTCTATGTCAGCATTGTAGCTCTAATCCATTCTTCTAACTCCTACACGGATTGTACCTATTCAAATGTGTGTAAAAAAAAGTTTAAAAAAAGATATATCCACATTCCCTGATTGAAAGAAAGCTAAAGGAGCTTCAGTTTTAATTTTTGGACTTTGAGCGCTTTCCCTTTATTATTTTTTGCTTCCGGTGATGTTCTTGTTCCCTGAAATTAAACTGTTTAATGTAAATGTCTGTCATGTCTTTCTCTTTCCTTGAAAAATATATTTACAATAGTTGCATTTTGCAGCATCTTTCTAAATTTAGCTCATTTCAGTACTTCATCATGTGATTAACTGTAAATCGTCTAACTCTTTGGGTGCTGTGATAAGAAGGGGATTTACCATCATAGATCAGAAATTATTGATGAGTTGCAAACAAATGAAGCAGAAAAAAATGGTGCATGCTTCAAGTACGTAAAAATACTTAAAATGTTTTTCTATGTGCTTGAGTCAGCATAGCATCAGACCTTCTCTGCATTGTTTGTTAAATGTTCTTAGTACGAATTTACAATATTAAGTGGTAGTTCTCCCTAGGGAAGATTAGAAATTAAGGAGGAGCTCAGTGACTGAAACACATTCACACATTTCTTGGTTTAATCACACTTTCTTGATGGAGTTTGTCCCCTAATTCTTGTTTCCCATATTTGTTTCATTCTGATGAAGCCTGCCTAGAGCTCAATTTGGTTGAAAATGAAAACTTGTTCTTACTGATGGTGATAGATACCTTATTGCATAAATTATGGCCTTTGAAGTTTACATAGTAGATTGGATTAGTTCTTTAGAGTTGAAAGATAAGCAAGTTTCAGATGGCTTATCAATAGGATCGAAGTAGAAGTAGTGTTTCCATTACATAAGTTTGACATGAAATCCAAATAAGCAAGCACAATAGCAAAACACACATAGACACACACACACATATATGCTTTCTATTAATAATTTTCAAAAATTTAACGTAAATATTTCTATTATATAAGCCCTTGTGATTAGTCAGGTTGCCAGTGACTGAATAAATAAGATTTATGTTGTTAAAGAGAAGTTTTTCACATGTGTGAATATCACTACGTTTTCTCCATTCTTCATCATAGTCTGTTTGAATATAGCATAATGCCAAGTTCACTAGCACTTGCATTTGAAATGGTCTGCCATGCCATGTGCCTTCCTCACAAAGGAAAGGGCATGTCCTCTACCTTTAAAAAATATCTAGTTCAACTATTGCTGTTTTTTACATACAATATCCAGAATACAATCAAAAATTATGAGACATGGGCTGAGTATAAAAATGTGACCTGTAATTAAGGCAGAAAAAAGTCCACAAAAGCAGAAAAGATGAAAACTTCTAATTTGAAAAGACACATGCACCCCAGTGGAAATAACCTAAGCATCCATTGCAGATGAATGGATAAAGAAGATGTGGTATGTATATATATGTATACAATGAAATATTACTCAGCCATTAAAAAGAATCAAATAATGCCATTTACAGCAATATGGACAGACCTAGTGAGTATCATACTAAGTGAAATAAGTCAGACAGAGAAAGATAAATATCATAGGACATCGCTTATATGTGGAATCAAAAAAAATGATTTATTTACAAAAAGTTCATTATTTACAATGAACTTATTTACAAAACAGACTCACAGACATAGAAAACAAACTTATGAGGGAAAGGGATAAATTAGGAGTTTGGGATTAACAGATACATACTACTGTATATAAAATAAACAATAAGAACCTAATGTATAGCAGAGGATCTGCTGCTGCTGCTAAGTCGCCTCAGTCGTGTCCGACTCTGTGCGACCCCATAGACGGCAGCCCACTAGACTCCTCTGTCCCTGGGATTCTCCAGGCAAGAATACTGGAGTGGGTTGCCATTTCCTTCTCCAATGCATGAAAGTGAAAAGTGAAAGAGAAGTCGTCTAGTCGTGCGCGACTCTTAGTGACCCCATGGACTGCAGCCCACCAGGCTCCTCTGTCCATGGGACCTTCCAGGCAAGAGTACCCGAGTGGGGTGCCATAGCAGAGGGCCTATATTCAATATATTGTAATACTGTAATAATCCATAATAGAAACGAATCTAAAGTGTATATATATATATGTGTGTGTGTGTGTGTGTGTGTGTATATGTGTGTGTGTGTGTATATATGTGTGTATGTGTATATATATGTGTGTGTGTATATATATATATATATATATATAACTGAATCACTTTGCTATACACCTGAAACTAACATAAAACCAAATATACTTCATTTTTTTCAAAAGTTCCTATTTTATATACATACTCATACCATGAATTTATATATGCACAAACAGCCTTCAAGAGGAGCTCAAAACCAGGGTCATCTTTTGCACCTCTCTACAACCTTGACTTCAGTACTTAATGAAATGAAGTCTTAGCTTTGTTACCAAATAAGAGGAAGTAATGATTTGTGCTTATCTTTTTTAATTTATTTATTTTTAATTGGAGGATAATTGCTTTACAAGGTTGTGTTGGTTTCTGCCATACATCAACATGAATCAGTACATATGCCCCCTCCTGAACCTCCCTCCCACCTCCCACCCCACCCCATCGCTCTAGGTTGTCACAGAGCACCAGGTTGAGCTCCTTGCATCATACAGCAAGTTCCTACTGGCTATCTATTTTACATACAGCAATATATATGTTTCAATGCTAGATTAGTGCTTATCTTTGTTCACCATATTATGCTTCAATTCCATCTGGTATACCTCAATTCAATTCTGGTATGAACCATATGGGGTTAACACAGACCCCACCAGTTAAAGGGCCCAGCCTACAAGAAGATTGCCTCACTTCAGACCAATGAGCTACAAATGTGGGGGGTTACCACAAGCCCCCTAATGTTTGATAATTCACTAGAATGACCCACAGAATTCAGGAAAATGCTATCTTTATGATGACAGTTTTATTAAAAAGGAGTTGTAACTCAAGAACAGCCAAATAAAGAGACACACAGGACGGAGGTCTAAGATGGTCCCAAACTCAGAGCTTCTGTGCCCTGTCTTCATGAAATCGAGGTACATCACCCTCCCAGCACATCAACATGTTCACCAACCAGGAACCATCACTGAATTCAGTATCCAGAATTTTAAGTTGGGTTTCATTAATTAATGAAATGAAATTGAACCCAATTTTTACTTGGGTTTCATTACATAAGCATGACTGATTGAATCATTGGTCACATGACTTAACTCAGTCTCTAGCCTCCGTCCCTCCCCATAGGTCAGGCTGTCTCAAAGTTTCAATTCCATAATCATATGGTTGGTTTTTCTGACAGCCAGCCTCATTATCATAAACTCAGATGTGATCCAAGGGGCTCATGAATAACAGAAACACTTCTATCACTTGGGAAGTTCCAAGGGTTTCAGAAATCCCCAGCAAGGAACCTGGGACAAAGAAGAGAAATTTTATTATAAATAAAGCAAACCTTCTGGGGACAGTACTTAAACTGGACAAATCCAGCATTTTTACATTTTCAATCTAGAACTGCCAACATGTGTGTTAATCACTCAGTCATGTCCGACTCTTCGCAACCCCACGGGCTGTAGCATACCAGGCTTCTCTGTCTATGGAATTCCCTAGGCAAGAATACTGGAGTGGGTGGCCATTCTCTTCTCCAGGGGATCTTCCTGACCCAGGGATTGAACCCAGGTCTCCCGCACTGCAGGTGGATTCTTTGCCATCTGAGCTACCAACATAGCATCCTTGAATATCTATTCCATTGATTAATCAACTTTCAGCAAATACTGTAGTTAACACTTCAGGCTTGTAGTTGCTTTATGTATCCATAATCCTGACAGGCAGGACAGCATCATGGGCAAGTGTTATAAGCTACAGAACTAGATTTCTTGGGACTCTGCCACATCTCAGTTCTTAGGCAAATTACCTGCCTCCCCAACAGAAAAAAATGAGATATAAAAATTACACCCATCTCCTATGGTGATTGTAAGGAATAAAAGTGCTAATACAGACAAAGTTTTTAGGATGGTACCTGGCACTCAGTAAATGTTCACTTTTATTGTTGTTATTATACTAGAACTATTGAACACTCTTTACTAATTGTTTTATCTTGGCACAAAGAGCCTTAATGTATACCTAATTATCTTTAAAGTTGGAAATCTTTTCCCAAAAGCAAATAAATCATTGCGTTCTAAAAATAAGAGGGTTGGAGTAAACAATCCTAAGGACTCTTACAACTCAGAAACGTTATGATTATATAACTGGCCTCTTGACAGCTAAACGAGTTCTAACTATGTAGCCTAACTGTTGTGATGTTCTTATATATTCCCTTCATTTCTCTGATACTGTCAACTCATTGCAAGTTATCATGTAATGCAGAGCTTCATAACTGATTTTTCATCATTGTTATTTGAATATGAAGAAATAATCTCTGCCAGTATGTCCCAGACACACTCTATTTCAGAACCATATTGCCGAGATATGAGACAAAGTTTAAGGACATACCCAGATCTGCAGGTGTCTATCAAGGTGGGAAAGAGCTATTTTCTCTTTTCTACAAAGGAAAGTCTACTTTATCCCTCCATTTGGGAACAGAGAAGGAAACCTATCTTCTGCCAAACTCATCCTTTATTATTACATATCCTCTGTGTTTGTCTTTCACTCATCTCTTTTTGTCTGGAACCAGTTCAATCCAGTTGATGTGACAGATCATAAAATTTCATTAAAACCATTTAAAATTTCTAGCATCCTGCCATCTCTTTGCCTCAGATTTTTTCTTATTATTTCACCTGTAGGCTAGAATCCCACAAGCTACATCTGGATGGGAGAAAATTAAATCAATTTCTCCATTTCTATAGATCAGTTTCTGGAAGATAAATGTTTTGTTTTGGTTTCTTTAGAAAGCTAACATTCAAATGTTAAGAACCACTCGAGCTTAATGCAGAAGAGGCATGATTCCTAATCCTCATATAAATAATCAGCAAGTATCCAAGCATATCATTTCCTTTGAGTATATATCTATGTGCCAGAACAGCTTCAGTTATGTGGTCCATTCAGAATGCCTCAAATTGATAACAGAGCAGAGTAATGAGAATGGATTTAAAAAGTACTTTGGGGGGAAAAATGACCAAATAGCTTAATTAAACATAATGAAAATAATAGAGAAGAAATTAGGGGGAAAGTCAAATATTTAAGAAGGGAGTATTACATTGGAGAATGCTGTCTATGCCATATATCTTAATGTTAGACATCTTTTCCATTAAAATGTGAAGGGAGTATTATATTGGAGAATACTGTCTATGCCATATATCTTAATATTAGACACCTTTTCCATTAAAATGTGAGCTTACTGGTTTGCATGGCTAAAACACTGAAATTTTGGCTGCATGAGTTACATGGATCCAAGGCCAGCTAACCTGCATGAAGTATCCAGAATGTTGACTCATGGCTAAACACCCACCTGGAAGATCTGTGCCATGCCATAGGAGTCTGACCTTGCTCCTGTTTCAGTCAACAGCTGTGTCATTTTTATCTAAATGAAGATATCCTTATCAGATTCTCATAGAAAGCCAAATAAAGCAGTAGGGTGATGCTTGATGGACCCAATTTCAAAATTATCTTGGTGCTTGAAACTACATCAAACAAAATTAGACAAAAATAAAATAAATTTTACATTTAAATTTGTTTTTTTTTTAATTGCACAAGAATAGCATAAGGAGATCTGTTTTAACTGCATTTCTTATGAAAATTACCTGCTAATTTATTTTAGGATAAAATCAATATGAGCCAACAGCATAAACTAGCCTAAATAGGATGATGAAAACAATTTGCATTAGTCAAAAAAGCGGTCCAGATCAAGAATCTGAAAACACTATGTGCTCATGGTGCTGTGGTTTGGGTTCATTTTGGATAATTATCATGAGGTCATTAAGAGGAAGGCTGACCACCAAGTGTACTTGGACTTACATTTCAGAAACTGGACTAGGTTCTCTATCGTTTACTCTGCCACAGAGAGTTTTTCCCAGTGCTGCTGAGAAACTAACAGCAGCAGTCCACCTCTTCTCCATCTTCTGTTTGTTCTGACAAGAAAAAGAGAGAGAGAAAGAAATGGAGAAGAGGGAGAGAAAGGGCACTGGTGTTTCCTCTTGGTCTTAACTTATTTAGTAATAGTAAAGGTCAGACATGTCCACAGAAATTGGAGATGAAAACCATCTTCAAATAGGCTCCATCCTGGAACGGCTCTTTAGAGAATTTCATCTCCTACACTGGATGGAGGGAGCAACCTGTGCTGTCTTCCCCTCACCCAATGTGGAGGGAATCTTATTCCCCCATGTCTTGTACTCTAGGCCTCCTGTCCAAAGGGATGCATTTTATGTGTTCTCACAGATTTTTTTTTTATTTGAGGCACACAACATCAATCCTCAACATATGTGTAATATTTTAATTTTGTTAAAATAAAATTGCTAAAATAAATTTTGTTAAATTGTTAAATGAACGTTTATTTTGTTAAATCAATGCTTGTGAGTAGACATGAATTTATACTACACAGATATCTTGTATATTCTTAAATACAAATGACTTTATAATTTTACTCACTAAACAATCCATCCTCATAAACTGTATTTTCACAGAATTCGCAATAGGAAGTAAAGTAATTTAAAAGGGTATCAGGTAAATTAAAAAGAAGGGGAGATTACAAGTAAAATTCTCCCTGGAAACCTTTCTTCAGAATAGAGATAACAAAGGAAGAAAGTGTGAGTGGAGAAGAGTCAGGTTAGACATATTCTTCAAACTGTTGAAAGACTCTCAAGAAAGAGAAGATGGACATACTCTCATTATATCAACTAATGATCAGAAATGACAATGACAGAGCTTTCTATTCAATGTAAGAAGAATTTTCAACAATGAAAAGAGCTTCAGCTAAAATAGCGAGCTCTGGGAAGAATTCAAGCAGGGGTTGGGTAATTTCTCAATGATACGATAAGAAGACACAAAATTCATGGAGTTCAAGGTTGATTAGAGGATCTCTAAGGGATTACCAACACTTAAGAGTCTGTTATTTGTGTGTATGATAAAACACAATAAAAACTTTAAAATGTAAAAATTATAAAAGGGATAATGTCAAGACTTTGCTCATAACTGTACAATTGCATTACTCAAAATATGGCTATTGTTGATGAGTTAAATGATAGTAACATTACACAGCCAAAGACTGCAGTACATGTATAATTTTAAAGACTGAGGTTGTATGAGAACCTTGCGAAAGGATGACAAATTTGTGAAACATACTGGGTTTTTGTTCAAAAAGAGATTTAAAAGTATGTTTAATGAGCTCAGGAGGGGGAAAAAAAAAGCAAATAAGGCATTATTTAAAGGAAAGCACGTGAACACAATCCTTCTTTGAAAAACTACTAAATGGTAATTCCAATCAAAGACAAAGTAAATCAAAACATAGAACTCTGAAACAGAGAAGCCAAGGTAAAATGATGATAGTGGGAAGTTTTGAAACTGTTTGAGTAAATACAGACCAAAGGCTAAAATGACCATAGGGATTATGGCTCCATGTGAAAGGCACCTTCTCTCCACCAGGAGGATAGAAGACATCCTCATCACCAGAGACTGGGGATTCAGGGCCATGGAGGCTGTATAAACAGACCTGTTAGGTTAACCCTTATCTTTCTAGTTACTACATTTTTAAATTGGAGTATAATTGCTTTACAATGTTGTTTTGGTTTCTGCTGTACAATGAGAAGCAGCTACATGTGTATGCATACCCCTCCCTCTGGAGCCTCCCTCCCATCTCCCCCATCCCACCCCTCTAGATCATCACAGAGCGCTGAGCTGGGCTCCCCATGCTATGCAGCAGCCTCCCACTAGCTGTCTATTTTACACATGGTAGTGTCTAGTCACTACTTTTTCACTATTCACTATCCATAGCCCAAACTCCTTTGTTATGTGAATTCTTCACAAATTTATTACTTCTTTGTCTAAAAGATATAAAAGCTTCCAGCTCTGGTCACTTCGTGTCTTCATTCCCTTGTGAAGGCTTCCCTGCATACATAAAAATTCAACAAAAAAATATATATATACACATTTCTCCTGTAAATCTGTCTTGCCTGCTCAGTCTCTTCAGTCCTGTCTGCCTATTTGCGACCCTATGGAATGTAGCCCGTCAGGCTCCTTTTGTCCAATGGATTCTCCAGGTTAGAATACTGGACTGGGTTGCTGAGCCATCCTCCAGAGGATACTCCAGATCCAGGAATCAGTGTAATTCTTAGGCCCAGACATCCGAAAGGATAGAAGAGAGTTTTTCCTCCCGATATAAATAGCTCTTTGTGATTATGAATTCATTGCTTTGTTTCACCCTACATAGTTGGGTGCTGGCATTATAAATAAATAATTTTTTAATTATGAGTTTCAATATAAAAGTTTAAAGAGTATGTTCAGTTCACTTCAGTTCAGTCACTCAGACGTGTCCAACTCTTTGTGACCCCATGAATCGCAGCACGCCAGGCCTCCCTGTCCATCACCATCTCTCGGAGTTCACTCAGACTCACGTCCATCGAGTCGGTAATGCCATCCAGCCATCTCATCCTCTGTCGTCCCTTTCTCCTCCTGCACCCGATCCCTCCAGCATCGGAGTCTTTTCCAATGAGTCAATTCTTCGCATGAGGTGGCCAAAGTACTGGAGTTTCAGCTTTAGCATCATTCCTTCCAAAGAACACCCAGGGCTGATCTCCTTCAGAATGGACAGGTTGGATCTCCTTGCAGTCCAAAGGGACTCTCAAGAGTCTTCTCCAGCACCACAGTTCAAAAGCATCAATTCTTCAGTGCTCAGCTTTCTTCACAGTCCAACTCTCACATCCATACACGACCACTGGAAACACCATAGCCTTGGCTTGACGGACCTTTGTTGGCAAAGTAATGTCTCTGCTTTTGAATATGCTATCTAGGTTGGTCATAACTTTCCTTCCAAGGAGTAAGCGTCTTTTAATTTCATGGCTGCAGTCACCATCTGCAGTGATTTTGGAGCCCCCGAAAATAAAGTCTGACACTGTTTCCACTGTTTCCCCATCTATTTCCCATGAAGTGATGGGACCAGATGCCATGATCTTAGTTTTCTGAATGTTGAGCTTTAAGCCAACTTTTTCACTCTCCACTTTCACTTTCATCAAGAGACTTTTGAGTTCTTCTTCACTTTCTGCCATACAGGTGGTGTCATCTGCATATCTGAGGTTATTGAGATTTCTCCCGGCAATCTTGATTCCAGCTTGTGCTTCTTCCAGCCCAGCATTTCTCATGATGTACTCTGCATATAAGTTAAATAAGCAGGGTGACAATATACAGCCTTGACGTACTCCTTTTCCTATTTGGAACCAGTCTGTTGTTCCATGTCCAGTTCTAACTGTTGCTTCCTGACCTGCATACAGGTTTCTCATGGGGCAGGTCAGGTGGTCCGGTATTCCCATCTCTTTCAGAATTTCCCACAGTTTATTGTGATCCACACAGTCAAAGGCTTTGGCATAGCCAATAAATCAGAAATAGATGTTTTTCTAGAACTCTCTTGCTTTTTCCATGATCCAGCAGATGTTGGTAATTTGATCTCTGGTTCCTCTGCCTTTTCTAAATTCAGCTTTAACATCTGGAAGTTCACGGTTCACGTATTGCTGAAGCCTGGCTTGGAGAATTTTGAGCATTACTTTACTAGCGTGTGAGATGAGTACAACTGTGCGGTAGTTTGAGCATTCTTTGGCATTGCCTTTCTTTGGGATTGGAATGAAAACTGACCTTTTCCAGTCCTGTAGCCACTGCTGAGTTTTCCAAATGTGCTTGCATATTGAGTGCAGCACTTTTACAGCATCATCTTTCAGGATTTGAAATAGCTCAACTGGAATTCCATCACCTTCACTAGCTTTGTTCATAGTGATGCTTTCCAAGGCCAACTTGACTTCACATTCCAGGATGGCTGGCTCTAGGGGAGTGATCACACCATCGTGATTATCTGGGTCGTGAAGATCTTTTTTGTACAGTTCTTCTGTGTATTCTTGCCATCTCTTCTTAATATCTTCTGCTTCTGTTAGGTCCATACCATTTCTGTCCTTTATCGAGCCCATCTTTGCATGAAATGTTCCCTTGGTATCTCTAATTTTCTTGAAGAGATTGCTAGTCTTTCCCATTCTGTTGTTTTCCTCTATTTCTTTGCATTGACCGCTGAGGAAGGCTTTCTTATCTCTTCTTGCTATTCTTTGAAATTCTGCATTCAGATGCTTATATCTTTCCTTTTTTCCCTTGCTTTTCACTTCTCTTCTTTTCACAGCTATTTGTAAGGCCTCCCCAGGCAGCCATTTTGCTTTTTTGTATTTCTTTTCCAATAGGGATGGTCTTGATCCCTGTCTCCTGTACAATGTCACGAACCTCATTCCATAGTTCATCAGGCACTCTATCTATCAGATCTAGGCCCTAAAATCTATTTCTCACTTCCACTGTACACTCATAAGAGATTTGATTTAGGTCATACCTGAATGGTCTAGTGGTTTTCCCTACTTTCTTCAATTTAAGTCTGAATTTGGCAATAAGGAGTTCATGATCTGAGCCACAGTCAGCTCCTGGTCTTGTTTTTGTTGGCTGTATAGAGCTTCTCCATCTTTGGCTGCAAAGAATAAAATCAATCTGATTTCGGTGTTGACCATGTGTAGAGTCTTCTCTTGTGTTGTTGGAAGAGGGTGTTTGCTATGACCAGTCCATTTTCTTGGCAAAACTCTATTAGTCTTTGCCCTGCTTCATTCCATATTCCAAGGCCAAATTTGCCCATTACTCCAGGTGTTTCTTGACTTCCTACTTTTGCATTCCAGTCCCCTATAATGAAAAGGACATCTTTTTGGGGTGTTAGTTCTAAAAGGTCTTGTAGGTCTTCACTCAACTTCAGCTTCTTCAGCATTACTGGTTGGGGCATAGCCTTGGATTACTGTGATATTGAATGGTTTGCCTTGGAAACGAACAGAGATCATTCTGTCGTTTTTGAGATTGCATCCAAGTACTGCATTTCGGACTCTTTTGTTGACCATGATGGCTACTCCATTTCTTCTAAGGGATTCCTACCCTCAGTAGTAGATATAATGGTCATCTGAGTTAAATTCACCCATTCCAGTCCATTTTAGTTCGCTGACTCCTAGAATGTCGACGTTCACTCTTGCCATCTCCTGTTTGACCACTTCCAATTTGCCTTGATTCATGGACCTGACATTTCAGGTTCCTATGCAATATTGCTCTTTACAGCATCAGACCTTGCTTCTATCACCAGTCACATCCACAAGTGTTTTTGCTTTGGCTCCATCCCTTCATTCTTTCTGGAATTATTTCTCCACTGAAATAAAGAGTATGTTAACATTGATCAATTGTGAAATAAACAATTCACTAATGGAAAAAATCTACTTAGTTATCTCTCCCCAACAAACTGTTAGGACTTTCCTAAACAGGACTTCTAGAATTGTAAGTTACTAACATCAGAAGATAATAATAACAAATGCTATCCATAGTGTATGAGACTGTTGTTCATAGTTGAAATTCTTTGTTTAAAGGAAAAAAGTCTTTCATCTGGGATCCTCAAGGACTCTTTCAAAATCTAAGAATGTGAAAAAAATATATAAGAATGTGCTTATATTATAAGCAAGAGGAAGCAAAAAAGTGACAAGTATGTAGAAGACCTAAACAAAGGCTGCCACTGGGGTCTTGGTAAAGAGGAGACAAAGCCAGTAAGTCTGAGACTTAATAACTGGCTGGACAAATGAGACTGAAGAGAGGAGCAATAAATGGTAACTACAATTTACAATCCTGAGAGTAAAGAAGGATGACAGTACCTAAATTAGAATAAAGTTAGGGCAGCTTGGTTCAAATCACATTTTATTTTGGGGGTCAGTCAACACCTGAGGACAGCTGTCCAATAAACAGCAACAGGTAGAAGACTCAGAAGAGGACAGAGGTCAGGATTAGAGAGATGCATTGACATTCACTGCCACTCCAGACCCCCCACAGGACACCCCCCACTCCCAAGCAGTATGGATCTATGCATGCGTGTGTGCCAAGTCACTGCAATCATGTTCCACTCTTTGGAACCCTATGGACTGTAGCCTTTCAGGCTCCTTTGTCCATAGGATTCTCAGGCAAGAATAATGAAGTAGGTTGCCATCTCCTCCTCCAGGGCACCTTCCTGACCCAGCACAGATCGAACCCATGTCTCATTATGTCTCTGGCATTGCAGGCGGGTTCTTGATCTCTAGCGCCACCAGGGAAGGCCCTATGTACCTATGACTGGATTACAAAACCCACAAAAACTACAGAAGTCCCAGTGGGTTTAAGAGCAGGAAACACTGAGAGAGAATAATTTCTTTCTTTAATTTCTTCTAAAGAAGGGAAAAGAAAGAAACTCTCTAGTGGAGCAAAACAGATAGACTATGACCTTATAATGTGATTAAAGTCTATTGGTACTGATAAGAAAGGCGACACTTAATTACACAGTGCTTTTCATCTTCTAAGCACATTATAAGTATTATATCAACTAATTAACAATGGGAAACTTGATGTTTCTGAGGAAAGACTGCTTTGACTACTTTTTTTCACCCTTTAGATGAACTTTTTCTAAATCTCAAAATACAACTTGCACAAAATGGGTAATATTTAAGCTTTTCAAACTAGTGGTTATGCCAAGCAGTTCATTTTCCTGGTACTTCAGAGCCGAATTACAATTTAAAAGGCATGTAGGTAAGCTATGTAAAAAGAAAAACAACTCTACTGCTCATAAAAGCCCATCTGGTGAGAGAGCACCACTGGGCCTGATAAATGGTAACACAAAGATGTGTGCTATTGGCCTGTGGCTTCTACATCCTCCAGAAGCAGATGGAAAAAGGGCACTGATTCCACATGCATTGAGGTCTAGTGTGGCTTCCAATTCAGACTTTCTTTTTCACCTCCAGTCATTTTAAAATTAGTGATCATCTGCTGGAGAAGATTCTTGAGAGTTCCTTGGACTGCAAGGAGATCAAAACCAGTCAACCCTAAACAAAATCAACCCTGGATATTCATTGGAAGGACTGATGCTAAAGCTGAAGCTTCAATACTTTGGCCACCTGATGCAAAGAGCCAACTCATTGGAAAAGACCCTGATGCTGAGAAAGACTGAAGGCAGGTGGAAAAGGGGATGGTCAAGGATAAGACAGTTGGATGTCATCACTGATTCAATGGACATGAGTTTGAACAAACTCCGGGAGTTGGTGATGGACAGGGAGGCCTGGCGTGCGGCAGTCCATTGGGTTGCAAAGATCGGACACGACTGAGCAACTGACCAACAAAGCATGTGTCACAAGAAAACTGGGCTAAGAGAGTGTGTTGAACACCCTTTGAAGACAAATTTTTGTTCATGAAAAAGTCTCTTATGAGCAGGTTTAAGAATCGGGATCAGAATTTTCAGCTCTTCCCTCATTCAACTAAAAGGTATTAAATACCTATTATGAGCAAAGTACTCCTAGGAGGGTTAACCTTGTTTAGAGTTGTATGGCACCTCTCTAATCACCTGAAGAAATAGGTAGCTATCATTCCTACATACTCTCCTTCTGCTGCTGCTAAGTCACTTGCTAAGACTCTGTGTGACCCCATAGACGGCAGCCCACCAGGCTCCCCCGTCCCTGGGATTCTCCAGGCAAGAACACTGGAGTGGGTTGCCATTTCCTTCTCCAATGCATGAAAGTGAAAAGTGAAAGTGAAGTCGCTCAGTCGTGTCCGACTCTTCTCGACCCCATGGACTGCAGCCCACCAGGCTCCTCCATCCATGGGATTCTCCAAGCAAGAGTACTGGAGTGGGGAGCCAGTGCCTTCTCCGACTCTCCTTCTGTCTGTCCATAAAAATCCTGTCTGCCTTGGCTAGGCTTCAATTCCCAGTCGAGAGGAAGGCAGCATGAGATAAGGGAAAATCAGCAGGCTTACGTTTATACCTGAACTCTGCATATACTGCTCTAGCAGTAAAAACTTAGGAAGTTATTTACCTCCTCTGGACCTTTGCTTCCTCATACAAGGTGAGAATGGTAAGGCTTTCACAGCAGCATAGCAGAGCATGTATATAAGGTGCAATTGGCTTCGTTCCTTTGATTATGAAAAATGCTTTTTCATTTCTCTTTTTTTTTTCTTTTCTTAAATGTATTTATTTATTTTAATTGGAGGATAACTACTTTACAATATTGTGATGGTTTCTGCCTTACATCAACATGAATTGGCCATAAGCATATATGTGTCCCCACCCTCTGGAAACCCCCTCCCACCGGAAACCCCCTCCCACCTCCCTTCCCACCCCCTCCCTCCAGGTTGTCACAGATCCCTAACTGGGTTCCTTCTGCTGAAATGGTTGGTTTCTTCATAAATTATAAATAATTATCATTTCTTTGAAAGCTTACAGTAAATATTAAATAAAATAATGTAAGACAAATGCCTAGCCAATGGTAGAGCATAGTAAAATATATAGGATATAGAGACAGGTAGACCTGGTTATAAATCTTGATTACGGCATTTAGTGAGTAGGAGCCGTGGATTATGGTTTCCTGACATCTCATAGTACCTTTCACAACACTAAGTATACAGTAAACACTAAGTTTTGGTTGACTGACATTGACTTATTTGTCAGTCAAGTAAAATACACAGCCACTTTACCTCTTTCCAGATATACAGTAACAGGTAGAGTCTACCAGAACTTCTGAGCTCTTTCTAGCCTGGGAACATTGACTCTAAAGTTACTGGAGTCAGAAAGACCACTTTCTTTTCTTTTTAATATTTATTTATTTGGCTGTGCTAGGTCTTACTTGCAGCATATGGGATCTAGTTCCCTGGGCAGGGATCGAACTCAGGCCTCCTGTATTGGGAGTGCCTAGTCTTAGCCACCGGACCACCAGGAACCACCACCTTTTTGAAGCACGTACATTGTCAGCTCAGCAGCTCCAAAATGAACTCCAAGGGGCAGTAGAAGGCCTCTTACTTATCTTGTGAGCTGAGCCTTAGGAATACAGATAAATTTATCTCTGGACGTCTAATAATTCTCAGTCTATGTATTGTTCCAGCTCAGATATCTAAGGAATATTCTTTCTGACCTCTGCTTATGTGCCCTTCAATAATTTATTCCAGAGGTCATGGATTGCAAAGGCATGGATTATAATTCCAGTAAATATTTTCTTTGAATTGTTCTTTTTCCCCATTCTTCCCAGTCATTCTTTAGTCAAAACAAGACCTGAGCAGACATGCACAAATTCTCATTTGTTCTATCCAGACAAATTCTCAATTCCTCTTGCCTATATCTAACTTTGTTATCTATATTTATGATATAATATGTTATATCTATATACATCTAGGGAAGAGCAATTGCAAAATTTATCAAGAATTCTCTTCAGAAAACTGCTCTCATAATAAGAACAAATTGTTAGCATTTATCACCATACGATGTAATCATATAAAAGCCTTTTCTTCTACCCTTATCCCCATAAGGTACCTCTCTATTACATTATAATGATAAATGGCAAAATGTTTTGCATGACACTTAAACTATTACAGAATTCTACAGGAAATGCTAGGATGCTACCCAGGGTTTCTGATAAGCAGCTACAGCTAAAAGTCAGCCTCACATTCTTAAGTGAAGAATGCTTATCTATCTCACACTGTTTATTTCCGTAAAACAATTTGCAAGTGAGCACAACTACATCGTAAGGTGAACACAAACGTGTATTGGGAGCAAACATGCCATTGGGTGTTTGAACAGGTAACAGTTAAGTATTCAGCTTGGGGACAGACATAACCCTTTGCTCCAGTTGAGAACAATCTAAACCAGTCATGTTATTCCCTCCTGCAATGCAGCTAACTCCCAATTCTCGCTGATGATTTGATATAAGTAATTAGGTAAAGCCCAAATTTATACTAGTCAATAGCTAAGTCCCAACCATCTACTGCTACTTGAAGGAAGCATCACCTCTGGTGTGTGAGTGCCCGGTTACATCTGACTCTTTTGTGACCCCATGGACTGTAGCCTACCAGGCTCCTCTTTTTGTGGGATTTTCCAGTTGGACAACCCAATACTGCAGTGTTTTGCCATTTCCTACTCCAGGGAATCTTCCCCAACCCAGGAATCAAACTCGCTCCTCTTGCATCTCCCGCATTGGCAGGCAAATGCTTTACCACTGCGTCACCAGGGAAGCCCAACGAATACTTACTGCATATGTAATCTGTGCCAGCCACTGTGCTCATTGCTTTGCCTCCATTACTCATTTAGCCCTAGGCAAGTCCTATTATTATTCACATTTAACATCAGGCAACTGAGACCCAGAAGGGCTAAACAATTTTCCCAGCTTCAGCCATGTACTAAGAGATAGAAGAGAGAAGAACACCGAGGCAAATGGTTTTGGAGTCTAAGTTCTCAACTCCCCCCTGTATTTCTTCTTTGTCGCTGCTCATATTTCAATCTATGTCTATAGACTTACCTCGAATATGTCCAGGGTATATTTGAAAGAATTAACTTATGGCTGATTCGTGTTGATGTTTGGCAGAAACCAACGCAATACTTAAGGCAATTACTTTTCAATTAAAAGTAAATAAATTTAATTTTTTTTAATAAAAGAATTATATTAGTAAACCATACGACAGCATTTTAGACCAAGCTGCACTGACAAATAGTTTAACCAATAAGAGGCATGACAAAACAGACAATAAACAAGACTGTTTTACTGGTAGGATGATCACCAGGACCTGAGTTCATTCCCCCTTCCACTCTGATTATTAGTATTGCCTCTCTTCATGGTCCCAGAGGCTGAAATTCTAAGCATCACAGCTGTCAGACAACATCCAGAGAAGAGGGCCACTGCATACTGGTGTCTGTTCTTGCTTGTTTTTTGTTGTTTTCTTTTTGAGTTAAAGAAACCTTTCCCAGAAGCGCCCCAGTAGACTGACCCTTGAGTTCCATTGGCCAGGAATGGGTCATCTGCCCATTGCCGAATCAAAGGAGGTAAGACCACATGATTAACTCTTGATAGACAGATAGACAGTATTAGACCGATAAATAGAAGCACAAATTGTTAGCTTCTTACACCACATGATATAATCGTATGAGAGCCTTTTTTAACCAAAGTGCCGAGAAAAACCTCTTCCAGGAGAGTTGTTGTCATCCACCGTGAGAAGTCAAGGTTTTTCCCTCATTTTGAGATGAGAAGCTGTTAAGAATTACAGTGAAAGTTTGGGTCCTGACCAGACTGTTAAGATTAGCTTGAAAATAAAACAGAGACACTATTCCATTAATATTATGTCTCCACTAGAGTTTCAAGGCCTGTTGTCCTTATTTTTCATTAAGAGCCTGCTTCATCTCCTTCCCTCACCCCAAAAAAGCTTTATACTCTTTGTCCCGGGGCCTTCTAAAGAAAGAACAACAGACAAGTAATCTGATGACTGTGGGAGTGTTGAGACAATTACAAACATGACAGGGACGGGAAGGAAGAACCAGAGAGCAAAGACAGGCAGAGAAATTGAGGTTTCAGGCAGGGAGAGAAGAAGGACATGGAGTTTGGAAGTCAAGGGAAGAAAGATTGCCCTCAAGGAACCTCCAGAGCCTGTCTCTACAAATCAGAGAAACCACAACCACTGCACTCTCTTCTGGAAGCAAACCCAGGGCTTGTCTATAACAACAAAGACCTTTTCATTTCTTCTCTTCTCCCTAAGCATCCCCTTAGCATACCCCCCACCTCAGATCCTGTCTTTGTGATCCTCCAGTCTCCGTGTTCCTCTTTCAACCTCTGACAACCCCGAAGAAATATTTTCTAACGAAATTTATATGTCACGTTCCAGCTAGAAGGCATGGCAGGCTGAAGCATCCTAATATAAAAGCAACTAGTGAGTAACCCCACTTTACACAGAATTTATTTTTCATCCCCAGAGCAAACACACTTAAGCTGTATAGTCTTTAAAACTATATATATATATATATATATATATATATATATATATATATCTTTTATATCTCTAGGAAGTTTTCATAGGCAGCTTTCTGATTTCATTCTCCTCACGCACTTAGGGAGCAGAATAGGGGTCGATCATATTAGCTGCTTCCCAGGTGCCACTAGTGGTAAAGAACTCGACTGCCAGTGCAGGAGACCAAGAGACGCAGGTTCAATTCCTGGGTTGGGAAGATCGCCTGGAGGAGGAAATGGCAACCATCCCAGTGTTCTTGCCTAGAGAATTCCTGGACAGAGGAGCCTGGCGGGCTACAGTCCATGGGGGTCACAAAGAGTTGGACACAACTGATCACACACTCTATTCTAGCTGCAAATTCATTTCTTCAGCCAGAAGAGAAGAAAATGCAAGAGTCTGTGGTTGGGGTTTGTGGCACTACTGAGTTAGCAGAGGAATTTTCTCTATCCAATGCTGACATGAGCTCTAAGGGCAAGGGAATCTGTGTAGCAAAGACTCGCACAGCAGTTAGAGTCTGTGTAGCAAAGACTGCATGGGTGGTAAAATAGAGAAGCACAGAAAGTCCACATTTAGGACCCAGGGAATCAGAGAGCAAGGGAGTGCAGAGCAGGGGGTAGATGGGCAGCAGGGTGCAAAGGACTGAATGGAATGAGCATGTGGGGCCAGAGCTGAGCCAGGCCCTGCAGGAACTGGAATGTCAGGATCCGAGCAATCTCCTACAGCTGGGTCTCCTGTTCCCTGCAGCGCACTCCCTTCTGAAAATGCTCCTTTCACTGTTTCCTTCCCACAGCACATCTTTTTCTTCTCGCCATTTTCATAAGACTTCACCAAGATTTGCAAACAGAAATATTTCACCCTCTCTGCTATTTCCTTTCTAATTATTGTTACAGGAATTATTTCTCCATTTTTCTCCACAGCTACATTTTTCAAGTACTTCACAGTTTGCCAGCAGCCTCATCCTTGTCTATGTCTAAGAACTCCTAAAAGCAACTCCAATATTCTTAACCTTTTTCATCCCTAAAATTTCCATACTTGTGCCCACCTTTGAGCAAGGAACAAACCAAATCTTCAACAAAGTAAAGATAGCAAATTCCATATGCTATGCTTCTAGAATAGCATACGGAATTGTCTCTTTTGGAGGCTTATCAGTTAAATTGTGCCACACTCCCTCCACAAATTTATATGATATAACTGTATTTGGAAATAAGTTCTTTACAGTGGTAATCAAGTTAAAATGAGATCACAAAAAAAAAAAAAAAAAAATGAGGTCACTAGGGTGAGTCCAATACAACTGATGTTCTTTTAAAAGTGGGAAATTTGGTACTTTCTTGGCAGTCTAGTGGCTGAACTCCATGCTTCCCCTGCAGGGGGCCCCGGTTCAATCCCTGGTTGAACAACAAGGATCTCGCCTGCCAAGTGGTGAGACTAAAAAATAATAAAAACAATTTTTGACTGTATGATTATTCTTGTATTAGGTATCTAAAGTAATCAACTTCAAAACAGGAGAAAGTGGGATGGAGATTTTCTGGGGCTGGGGGATGGGGAAGCAGGAGTTGCTGGGGACTGAGTTCTGGAGATTTGCTGCACAGCAAAGTGAATACGCTTAACACTGCTGAACAGTGCAATTAAAAAAAAAACACACACAGTTAAGATGGTTCTTTTTACTCTGTGCTTTTTTTTAACCACAAATAAAATTTTTAAAAAACAGAATGAAAATGAAAACGGGAAACGTGGACAGGGAGATAAGGGACAGTGGAAAGGGAAAAAAGCAAGGGGAGGAGGAGGCATAGGGTGAATAGAGCCATGCACACACCAGGGAGGGGAGCCTGGGATGGCCTTCCCCTCACGGCCCTCAGAAGGAACCTGCCAACACCTTGCTCTGAGACTGCCAACCTCCAGATGGTGAGACGACAAATTGCTGTTGTTTTAACTACTTCAGGCTGTGGGATTTTCTGCCATCACAGCTCTAACAAACTAATATACAGTCACATCATGGAGAGGATAGAAAGGCCGGGTTCCAGGGGCAGGTGGGCCATCTGGAACATTCCATCCCCAGTGGAAGATGAAAACACGGGATCATATTTACAAAGCACACAACAGTGCTCATGTCCCATCAGAATACATGGGCTCTCACCACCATTCCAGGACCATACGACATAAACTCCACTCTTACTGCCCCATGAGATGACTGATGGGCTCATCCGCCCAGAGAGAGGACCTGGGGCGGGCTGCACAGACCACCCATTAAGCCTCTCCTACCAGGTGAGAAAAGAGACCTTCAGTTCACACCATCAAATATAATGAAACCACTTAATGAAGACACTGGGATGGATATTATGGGACAGACAAAATCAACAAAATAAATTCCTTCCTTCAAAGAGAACAGGTTCAGAGATATCATCAAACTAGAGACCATCTGGGGAAATGAATCCGTAGGTTCACTACCATGCACTGATACTGATATCGTGCAGATACTTCACAGAAACATCACTTTCAACTCCCAGGAGTTACCAAGAACACGACTCAAAGACAACTCAAAGCACCCTTGCTTGCTAGGGGCCCAGCACTTCCTGCAAGAGAGCATGGCGTTAATCTGCGGGTGCTCGTGCTTCACAAATAACGATCCCAGAGGGACAAAGAAGCCACATGGCTCAGCATAAGGTCGTAGCATATGTCTGTTGTGGAAGTTCTAGTACATTAGTTTCTCATTTCTGTATTCTGAGAAATATCTTCTTGAAATAAAAACATTTATTACACATATTTTCAGACATATTCAATAGTAAAGTCTGAAAGTCGCTCAGTGGTGTCCGACTCTGTGACCACATGGACTGTAGCACACCAGGCTCCTCTGTCCATGGAATTCTCCAGGCAAGAATATTGGAGCAGCTGGTAGCCATTTCCTTCTCCAGGGGAATCTTCCCAACCCTGGGGATAGAACCCCAGTCTCCCGCATTGCAGGCAGATTCTTTACTGTCTGAGCCACCAGGGAAGCCCATTCAATAGTAAAGAGAAGGGTATAGCAGACTCCCCAGTCTCCATGTATACAACACCCGGCTGCATGCCATTTTCAGGAGACTATTTCATCTATTCCCCATCCTCCTCCCCACCCGCTAGATCATTATAAAACAAACCCCGAACACATCATTTCATTCACATGTACTTCAGTACACATTACAAGAAAGGACGCTTAATCAAATATCACACTTAAAATTAATAGCAGCTCCTTAATATCAACAAACTTTTCCAATTGCTTTGTAACTTTTATAGTTTATCATTTTCATAGTTGGTTCTAAACCAGAGATTTGGTTGACAGTTCACTTAAGTGTCTTTTCATCCAGTTTTCTCCTCCCACTTTTTTCTTGTATCATTTAGTCAGGGCAGAAATTGAGCCATTTGTCCTGCAGCATTTCCCACATTCTGGGTTACTGATTACATCCCTAAGGAATAATTTAACATGTTTCTATGAACAGTAGTTAAACATAAAGACATGATTAGATTCAAGCCCAACACTTAAAAAGAATGCTTTATAAATGGTGCGGGATACACACTGTCTGATTGCCTTTCTGTGACAATGGCATGAACCAGCTAGCTCGTATGTTGGCAGCCTATCAATCCACGATAGCGTCTGCCCTACTGTCTCTTCCTCCAAGTAGAGGCTGGCGTGAGAACATGGATGCAGCAGGTTTATTGGGGTGGTGATCTCAAAAAGCAGCAGTGAGCAAGCAGGGCCAGTGACACAGAAGAGGAAGGAAAAAACAATGAAAGTGGACATTTGCAATTCCACTGAGGCCTGCAAAAGACCTCCAAGAGTGGCCCATCAGGAAAACAGGAGACAGGGGCATTTGTCCTTTAGCTCCCATCTCTGGGATAAGGGTTGCTTCTAGAGACACTAACTCTTCCGCACTAAGGACTGAGCTAGAGCCAGGGAAACTTGTGGGGTAACCCAGAGAAGGCTCTGGAACAGGAAGTAAAAAGACTCCCTGTGCACTGAGGGACACTGATAGGATAGTGGGTGAGGAATCTGAGTGCAGCATATCTGTCTACCAGAGCTGAGGCTAAAATCAGAGGTGGTCCCAGAGGATGTTGCATGAGCTTCAGAGACACCTGACACAGTCCCCATCAGGCCTTCTCTAATGCTAATGATTTTAGCAGTACTCTTGCCTGGAAAATCCCATGGACGGAGGAGCCTGGTAGGCTGTGGTCCATGGGGTCATTAAGGGTCGGGCACGGCTGAGCGACTTCCCTTTCACTTTTCACTTTCATGCATGGGAGAAGGAAATGGCAACCCACTCCAGTGTTCTTGCCTGGAGAATCCCAGGGATGGGGGAGCCTGGTGGGCTGCTGTCCATGGAGTCGCACAGAGTTGGACATGACTGAAGAGACTTAGCAGCAGCAGCAGCAGTGGTGAGCAATGCCTAGATACATGACATAATTAAATTAGGGGCACAAAATGAAGATAGTTTAATTGCGTATTACTCTTTTCATTTGTTAGGCAATATTCCTTAAAAAAGTTTTTCCTACATGAACTATGTGGTTACCCTGAAATACTGTTGCTCAGGAAGCACTCTGCAGTAGTTTGAGTTTTCCCCTCTTATTCACCTGTTTTCAGAATAATAATATGATGACCAATAAGTGTTTTTTTCATTATTATCCTTATGGAATCATGAGTTTTTAAACATTTTCTATGTGTTTCACTAGACTTTCTGATATTATTATTCTCTCCAATATTCAAATTGTCCATCATTAGTGGAAAACCCTCCAAGTGAGTCCTTTTGACATGACCCCAGTTGTCCTGAGTCACTCTGCTGTTTGATACAAAATGTTCCATGTCATCTTGAGCATTTTCTCCCTAAGATCTGAAATTAGTTCTTCATCCAGGGAATCTTGGTTCCTTTCAGGAGACACAGCCTTTTAGGAGATATTCGTAGACCAAAATCAGGTACCACAACAAGGCACTCTTAGCTACTGGGTTGATCATTGTTTCTAGATGTTTTGGGGAGCAGATGTAAATATATGAGTCCACATTGAAATTTCCAACTCAAAATTAGGAGATTCATGTAACTATTTGATTTTATATTTTTATCTCTTTTCCCTCATGCTGAAAAAAAAAAAAAGGTTCTTCATGACATCATGAAAATTACTCATTTTAGCCAACTCCATGTATAGTATATTTTCAAAATAAGAATACCAGTATTATCAGCAATGGTATGAATCCTGAAAAAAAGTTTGATTTCTTTACGTCTTTAGGTTACATCCCACCAGTTTCAAATTGATGTGTCATAAATTCACTTGAAATATTTTTTCTCAGTGTGGGTAAGCTACCAAGTGTAAACACAAGCTCATTTGTTTCATTTTCCTTTCAGTTACTTAGAATTGCTTTTTAATGTTGATTTAATTTTGTTGTATAATTACCAAAAATTTACATAACTCCCAATTCAAAAGTAAATCAAGGTACATTCAGATAATTCAGGTTTCTATATCTGTTACCTCCATTCCCTTCTGCTGCTGCTGCTGCTAAGTCACTTCAGTCGTGTCCGACTCTGTGCGATCCCATAGACGGCAGCCCACCAGGCTCCCCCGTCCCTGGGATTCTCCAGGCAAGAACACTGGAGTGGGTTGCCATTTCCTTCTCCAATGCATGAAAGTGAAAAGTAAAAGTGAAGTCGCTCAGTCGTGTCCAACTCTTAGTGACCCCATGGACTGCAGGCTACCAGGCTCCTCCGTCCATGGGATTTTCCAGGCAAGAGTACTGGAGTGGGGTGCCATTGCCTTCTTATATAAAACCAATTTATTTAGAATCAGTTTTGTGGTTTTTTTAATTCATTGAATTTTTTTAAATAAAAGCAAGTACATTCTGTATAATATTCTTTAGAGTTGTGATGGTTAATTTAATGTGTCAACTTGGTTGGGCCACAGTGCCCAGAGTTTTGGCCAAACACCATTCTGGATGCTTTTGGATGAGAGTTTTTGGATGATATCTGTCTACATCTACATAGTAGTCCCTCAGGTAACTGCATCAATATTTATTCACCAGTCCTCTCTATTGATGAATTATTGGGCTATTTCCAATTTTTTCTGTTACAGATGGTGCTGCAATAAATTACCTTGTGCATCAGTCATTTTGTTTTTTTTGCCAGTGAATCTTAATAAATTTTAGAAGTAGGATTGCTTGGTCAAAAAGAAATGCATATATAATTTTGCTAGATATTATCACGTCCACCCTCACAGGAGTTATACAGCTCTGCATTCCCCCAGCAATATATGAGGGGGCCTCCCAGGTGGCTCAGTGGCAAAGAATCTGCCTGCCAGGGTAAGAGCTGCCGAAGACAGGTCCAGTCCCTGAGTGGGGAGGGCCCCTGGAGAAGGAAATGGCAACCCACTCTAGTACTCTTGCCAGGATAATCCCACGGACAGAGGAGCCTGGCGGGATACAGTCCATGGGGTCGCAAAGAGTTGGACACGACTGAGAGACAGAGCACATCACAACAATATATGACAGAGCCTATTTCTACCTAGACTCCCCAACAGAACATGAGCATCAAACGATTATATTTACAAGAGCAGGTACTTCTGATAGGTAAGAAAAGGTATCAGTATAATTTTGATTTGTATCTCTCAAGGTGAGCAAGGTTGAATATGTTTACATACTATAGGAAATTTTTACTTCTTTTCCTATTAACTGCATGTTCAAATCATGTGCCAATTTTTCTATAGAGTTTTAGAATTTTTCTTCTCTATTTTTACAAGTTCTCATATATTTTTAATGTTTGTTTAAGTACTTACATTTTCTTCCCCCTTTACTTTTTATGGCATTTTTGGTGGTGGTGGTAATAGGTTTTTTTGTTTTTGTTCTTATTTATTTTTAGGCCATGCCATGGGATCGCACAGAGTCGGACATGACTGAGCAACTTTCATTTCACTTCACTCCGTGTGGCATGAAGGATGTTGGTTTCCTGATCAAGGATCAAACCTATGCCCCCTGCATTGGGAGCACAGAGTCTTAACTTCTGGACCATCAGGGAAGTATTAACCTTTTGTCTGTGATATGTCTATTATATTTTTCACAGTTTATCTTGTTTCACACAAATATTTCAAATTTTTATCATTATTTTCCCCTAGTAACTACATCACATAAATGCCAGTGAGTTGTTATTCAAAGTTAATTCCAACCACAGAGAAAACCAAACACTGGCCTCATAGCATTTATGGCACTGTGAAATGTACTTTCATTTTCTATTCTCCGCATTCAATCTCTGCTTTGATCTTTCACATAAGCCTGCTGTTCACCTTCTACCACAAGTGCTTAGGGTCAAATTCAAGATCACTATTGTAAAACAGAATTCCCTGTCCTCATCCCAGCGAAGAGAAGTACCTTTTTCTACCAAGCTAAGGTAGTCCAACAGAGAAGGCAATGGCACCCCACTCCAGTACTCTTGCCTGGAAAATCCCATGGACAGAGGAGCCTGGTAGGCTGCAGTCCATGGGGTCGCACAGAGTCGAACACGACTGAGTGACTTCCCTTTCACTTTTCACTTTCATGCATTGGAGAAGGAAATGGTAACCCACTCCAGTGTTCTTGCCTGGGGAATCCCAGGGACGGGGAAGCCTGGTGGGCTGCTGTCTATGGGGTCGCACAGAGTCGGACACAACTGAAGCAACGCAGCAACAGCAGCAACAGCAGCAGCAGCAACAGCAAGGTAGTCCAATCAGCCTAGACGCCAGCCCCTTAAGTTATTAGCTATAAAAAGTAGAAGGGACACATTTCTTTTTTCTCAAAAGATTTTTAAATGTGTTGTAAACAAGGGATTTATTGGGGACCTTGATCCTGAATGATTTAGAGTGAGGAAGCCAAAACCCTGGGGGGGATTGGCTCCTGCAATCAGAGTGCACAAAAGCTGGTAACTCTGACAAGGGCTCTTTCTGATTCATGAAAAAAGTAGTGGGAGTGTGTGTGTGTGTGTGTGTGTGTGAGTGTGCGCATGCACCCGTGTGAGCACACACACATGCCCGAGAGCAGTGGGATTGAGGGGAACACATCATTCTTGTGTTGGCTCATGAAGGCCAGGGCATTCCAGCAGCCCATCATTTCTGGGGTCATTCACGTGTCATGAGACACATATAAAGATGGGAAAATGCTGATACATTCTCCAACTATAAGAGTGGAGAGTAGACAACTTCAATCAGTAGACAAGTGAGAAAAGTCTTTGAGTACGACCTTTAATTCACCAAGTGAGCAGATACAAAATCATAACTTCTCCAATTGACTGATGTTTTTTGCAACTTTTTGTTAGTGAGAACAAAACCTTTGATTCCTCTATCAGAATTTACAAAAAAAAAAAAAAAAAGGCTTTAAATGTAAATACTCCCTGAGAGGTGATTCTGTGTATTATTGACTGAAGGCATTGTTAAGCATTTCACTTTTTCCTAAGGGCCATTTTGAATTGGGGGTAGAGGAAGGAGGGCAGCCAGGGACAGAGGTGAAAGCGAAGTAAGAAAGGAAGCTGTGAGGGAGGGGGGAGAATACAAGAGAGCCTGGAGGCACGAAAAATCAACTGCTCAGCTTCAACATTTTGCCTAGAGCAAGCCCAGGGTGTTTGATTTCTTAGCCTGCCTGAAAAATGAAAAAGAACTTCCCCTGAAAGCTTCATTAACTCCATAAGCCAGTGATTATAGCAGCCTTTAATAGAGGAAGAATGACTTCCCTTTCCACAGAAACCTTAAGGGAAGACAACTCAAATCAACTTTTGAAATGTCTGGAAGAGAAATGGGAAGGGGTAGGAGAGAGGCCAGGAGGAGAGGGGAGGAGGGAAAAGGAGAAAGAAGGCAGGAGGTGAAGGGAGACGAGGCGAGTCATGGCACAGCAGGATCCACAGGGCAATCATGGTTAGGGTTTGGGGAGGGGAGGAGGGGAACAAACTCCAAGATGCCCCCTAACAAAGCAAAGAGCAAAAACTCTTCTGGTTAATCATTCCAGCCTGCGGGAGGTCCAGCCACAACATATCAAGAACAAAAACTGTCCTGGACAAGTGTCCTTCCTTTTGGCTACTAGACAGTTGAACCCCGTCTTAGCTGTGGGCCTCCTCCATCCTGTGGATATGGAGGTGAAGCTGAGCTACCTACAGCTATAAAGGCTGAAATACCTGCAACTTTGCCTCCCAGCCTCCTTGGCAGGTATGGGTATGCTACATGGACAAGCACTTCTCTCACTTCAGGGGGCCTGGGCTCAGTTGCCCAGTCACGTCCTACTCTTTGCATCCCCATGGACTGTAGGCCGCCAGGCTCCTCTGTCCATGGAATTTCCTAGCAAGAATTCTGGAGTGGGTAGCCATTTCCTTCTCCAGAGGATTTTCCCAACCCAGGGATGGGACCCTTATCTCCTGCATTGGCAGGTGGATTCTTTACCATGGAACCATCTGGGAAGCACTTATATAAACTATCATCTTCAGTTAATAATAATTTCTTGATATTGGCTTGTTAAGTATCAAATGTACCACACTAAAACAAAATGTAAATAATAAGAGAAACTGTATAAATAATAGAGGGAACTGTGCAGCAGAAAAGAGGATCTATAAGAACTCTGTAGTTTGGGCAGTTTTTCTGTAAACCTGAAACTGCTCTAAAGTAAAGCCTATTAAAATTTTTTAATCTCTGAACAAACAGTACTGCTTTCACATTGAAAATCTCGAAGCAAAAGTAGAACATGCTTTACCAAAACAAAGTGGTATCTATATGTAATTTTACAAGGGTGTTTTTCAGTAAATAGCCCTAAGCTCTTTTCTCAGACTCCAAGTAAATAAGCCAAGTTTGGTATATAGCTTGTGATTCATCCTGGCCTATTTTCTACAAAACAGAAAAATATTCCCCATGGTTACTTCACTGAATTACTTCTTTATGTCTCATGCTCCAGAACCTTCTACCTCCGACATTTTAAAGCCCTTTCCTATGTGACATTTATTCTCTTACTTTTGTTGTTATTATTTGATATCATCCTTCCACTTTCCTTCAACAAAACAAAGTTCATGTTCTCTTCAAGTGCCATGTGCTCCATTGTGTCCAACTCTTTGCAACCCTATGGACTGTAGCCCTCCAGACTGCTCTGTCTATGCAGTTTTCCAGGCAAGAATACTGGAGTGGGCTGCTATTTCCTCCTCCAGCAGATCTTCCCAACTCAGAGATCAAACCAGCATCTCCTGTGTTTCCTGCATTAGCAGGTGGATTCCTTACCCGCTGAGCCATTGAGGAAGCCCCATATTCTCTTAGTCCCAAGATTTTCTTGCACATCTGAACATCTCACAGAGACTCCCTGAATTTCATGCCTCTTTATCTTCCTTGCAATCTCTATCCTATCTTCCATAAATTACTTCTAGTTTTTGAATCCTTTCCTGAACTCTTTCTCTATTTCATGAATTCTCTGAAAGCGTTGGTTCATCAAACAAGTCTCAGAGAGCTGACTGGAGTTAACATATGACTAAGAAACTTTAAAATATAGGGGAAATGAATTACAGTGAGATTAAGTGATTCTTGGCTGAAGATCACAGAGTGAGTAACTTTGAGGTTGAAATTAGACTGTGTGTTCTTTATTTCAATCTAATCCTCTTCCATTGGACAGCATTACCATTTTAAAGGAGAAGAACAGCATGCATCTGCTCACACCACACAGCAGAGAGGAGAAAGATGGCTATCAGAAAAGCTTAAATAATATTTATTCATAATGACCACTAGCATCCAGGAGCAAAAACTAAAACTTCTTGTCTGGAGCTACATATTTCAAGTATAAATTAAATTAATACTGTAGTCCCACCCTGGGGTTCCCTGGTCGGTAACACAGTAAAGAATCTGCCTGCAAAGGTTCAATCCCTGGGTCAAGAAGATCACCTGGAGAAGGGAAAGGCAACGCACGCAGTATCCTTGCCTGGAGAATTTCATGGACAGAGGAGGTCATGGACAGGCAGAGAATTTCATGGACAGGCTGGTGGGCTACAGTCCTGGGGTTGCAAAGACTCAGACATGACTGAGCAACTAATACACACACATACACACACACACACACACAGTCCTACTTTATCTATAGGGGATAATGCCCAAGGCCCCCCAGTGGATGCCTGAAACCACGGACACCATGACATCCTGCATGCACTATGTTGATTCCTACACATACATACTTATGATAAAGTTTAATGTGTACAATAAGCACAGTAAGAGATTAACAGTTTATTGGCTGTTGTTGGATTAACAGCCAATAAATAAATAAAAAGAATTTTTAAAAATTCTTACTGAAGCAGTCCCCAAACTTTTTGGCAAAAAGGACCAATACCTGCTAATGCTAAAGAAGCTGAAGCTGAACGATTCTATGAAGACTTACAAGACCTTCTAGAACTAACAACTAAAAAAGATGTCCTTTTCATTATAGGGGACTGGAATGCAAAAGTAGGAAGTCAAGACATACCTGAAGTAACAGGCAAATTTGGCCTTGGAGTACACAGTGAAGCAGGGCAAAGACTAACAGAGTTTTGCCCAAAATATGCACTGGTCATAGTAAACACCCTCTTCCAACAACACAAGAGAAGACTCTATACATGGACATCACCAGATGGTCAATACCAAAATCAGATTGATTATATTCTTTGTAATCAAAGATGGAGAAGCTCTATACAGTCAGCAAAAACAAGACTGAGAGCTGACTGTGGCTCAGATCATGAACTCCTTATTGACAAATTCAGACTTAAATTGAAGAAAGTAGGGAAAACCACTAGACCATTCAGGTATGACCTAAATCAAATCCCTTACGATTATACAGTGGAAGTGACAAAGAGATTCAAAGGATTAGATCTGATAGACAGAGTGCCTGAAGAGCTATGGACGGAGGTTCATGACATTGTACAGGAGGCAGGGATCAAGACCACCCCCAAGAAAAAGAAATGCAAAAAGGCAAAATGGTTATTTGAGGAGGCCTTACAAATAGCTGTGAAAAGAAGAGAAGCAAAAGGCAAAGGAGAAAAGGAAAGATATACCCATTTGAATGCAGAGTTCCAAAGAATAGCAAGGAGAGATATGAAAGCCATCCTCAATGATCAATGCAAGCAAATAGGGGAAAGTAATAGAATGGGAAAGACTAGAGATCCCTTCAAGAAAATTAGAGATACCAAGGGAACATTCCATGCAAAGATGGGTTCAATAAAGGACAAAAATGGTATGGACCTAACAGAAGCAGAAGATATTAAGAAGAGGTGACAAGAATACACAGAAGAACTATACAAAAAGATATTCACGACCCAGATAACCAATATGGTGTGATCACCCACCAAGAGCCAGATATCCTGGAATGTGATGTCTGGGCCTTAGGAAGCATCACTATGAACAAAGCTAGTGGAGGTGATGAAATTACAGTTGAACTATTTCAAATCCTAAAAGATGATGCTGTGAAAGTGCTGCATTCAATATGCCAGCACATTTGGAAAACTTAGCAGTGGCCACAGAACTGGAAAAGGTCAGTTTTCATTCCAATCCCAAAGAAAGGCAACACCAAAGAATGTTCAAACTACCTCACAATTGCACTCATCTCACACGCTAGTAAAGTAATGATCAAAATCCTCCAAGCCTTCAACAGTACGTGAACCATGAACTTCCAGATGTTTAGGCTGGATTTAGAAAAGGCATAGGAAGCAGAGATCAAATTGCCAACATCCATTGGATCATTGAAAAAGCAAGAGAGTTCCAGAAAAAAACATCTACTTTATTAATTACACCAAAGCCTTTGACTGTGTGGATCACAATAAACTGTGGAAAATTCTTTAAGAGATGAGAATACCAGCCCACCTTTCCTGCCTCCTGAGAAATCTGTATGCACGTCAAGAAGCAACAATTAGAATTCAACATGGAACAACAGACCAGTTCCAAATCGGGAAAAGAGTACATCAAAGCTGTATATTGTCACCCTGCTTATTTAAGTTAAATGCAGATTACATCATGCGAAATTCTGGGCTGGATGAAGTACAGGTCAGTTCAGTTCAGTTGCTCAGTCATGTCCAACTCTTTGTAACACCATGGTCTGTAGCATGCCAGGCTTCCCTGTCCATCACCAATTTCAGGAGTTTACTCAAACTCATGTCCATTAAGTCAGTGGTGCCATCCAACCATCTCATCCTCTGTCATCTCCTTCTCCTCCCGCCTTCAATCTTTCCCAGCATCAGGGCCTTTTCAAATAAGTCAGCTCTTCGCATCAGGTGGCCAAAATATTGGAGTTTCATTTTCAGCATCAGTCCTTCCAATAAATATTCAGGAATGATTTCCTTTAGGATGGACTGGTTGGATCTCCTTGCAGTTCAAGGGACCCTCAAGGGTCTTCTCCAACACCACAGTTCTTCAGTGCTCAGCTTTCTTTATAGTCCCACTCTCACATCTATACATGACTACTGGAAGAATCAAGGTTGCCGGGAGAAATATCAAAAACTTCAGATACGCAGATGACACCACCCTTATGGCAGAAAGTGAAGAAGAATTAAAGAGCCTCCTGATGAAAGTGAAATAGGAGAGGGAAAAAGTTGGCTTAAAGCTCAACATTCAGAAAACTAAGATCATGGCATCTGGTCCCATCACTTCATGGCAAATAGATGAGGAAACAATGGAAACAGTGACAGACTTTATTTTGGGGGGCTAACCCTAAAGGAGATCAGTCTTGGGTGTTCATTGGAAGGACTGATGCTAAAGCTGAAACTCCAGTACTTTGGCCACCTCATGTGAAGAGTTGACTCATTGGAAAAGACCCTGATGCTGGGAGAGATTGGGGGCAGGAGAAGGGGACAACAGAGGATGAGACGGCTGGATGGCATCACCGACTCGATGGACATGAGTTTGGGTAAACTCCGGGAGTTGGTGATGGACAAGGAGGCCTGGTGTGCTGCGATTCACAGGGTCACAAAGAGTCGGACACAACTGAGTGACTGAACTGAACTGAACTGAAAATCACTTCAGATGGTGACTGCAGCCATGAAATTAAAAGACGCTTGCTCCTTTGAAGAAAAGCTATGACCAACCTAGACAGCATATTAAAAAGCAGAGACATTACTTTGCCAACAAAGGTCCATCTAGTCAAAGCTATGGTTTTTCCAGTAGAATGTATTGGAAAAATATGAGCTTGAGCAAACTCTAGGAGTTGGTGATGGATAGGGAATCCTGGCGTGCTGCAGTCCATGGGGTCACCAAGAGTCGGACACAACCGAGCGACTGAACTGAACTGAACTGACCAATACCTGGAAGACAATTTTTCCACGGACCCAGGAAGGTAGGGGTATGGTTTTGATTTCACCAGCCACGTACCTCCTGTAGCCTGACCCAGTTCCTAACAGGCTACAGGCCAATACCAATTTGTGGCCCGAGGATTGGGGACACCTGTCTTACTACAGAAATGTAATGCCTTCACCATCTTAACTAAGCTTTTATCATGCACTATGACCATAGTTTTGCAGTTTGAGATGTGACAGCAAAATTTAAATTATTAATTTGATTTCTAAAACCTTTGTCCAGATTTACATTCCTAGTAATGGCAGAGAAACCTGCTTATCCCACCATCTCTTCACCATATAGTATGTTGTTATGGTTGCTTTTAATCTGTGCTAATTTGTTGGGTGAAACTGGCAAAATTTTTATTGTTTTAATTTGCATTTCATTGATGACTAAAGAGGATGAATAATTTTCACTTCTCTTAGCTATTTATACTTCCGGTCTGCATATTTGCATTCATCTCCTTTATTCCAATTTCAGCCAGGTCTTGCTGTTTTGTTGATGTGTATCCTCTCTTTGTAAATTAGGGTATTAATCTTTTATTATATCATAACAAATAGAATATACCATTTACTTTTCCATTTTACTTATCATATTTTGATAACCTAAATGGGGAAACAGCCGTAATTCGTTACTTATTTGGTGAGAGGTCACCAGCTCAAGGATCTGATGAAGACTCTCATTAGAAAATGAACAAATGCACACACACATACACATCTGCTAACAATTTTAAAGGGCTTATAGACCTCTGGAATTCCATTTATAGACTCTTTAATTACAATACTCATTTATTACTCTTTCATCTGAGTCCTAACCATCTTAAAAACCCTTCAGGGTAACAGAAACTCATTGCAACGTCTTGCTAATTTTGATTGTGAAAAAAATGTAGAATTCATTGTGTGTACTGTCTTGGAGAAAGGCAAGGTGCAATTGTAGGAAGAAAGTGTCTTAGGGGCCAGAAAACCTGACCTCTCATCCTAATTCTGTCACTAAATAAATGAGCTGGGAAAAGTTACTTAATCTTTGTCTCCAGATCTTCAACAATAAATATGCACATGTATGTGTGTTTGCTCATGTGAGTGTGTAAGGTGTAGTGAGAGAATTATTCTCTAAAGTCTTTTTTATTTCTAAAAAGAACATATATTTCACATCAAAAAGATTGTGTTATACAACACTTTTACTCTGAAATCATTAAAAAAAAAAACCATCCTGGAGAAAAGAAACATAAACTCCTAACATCACAGCTGTGACTCTTCAGCACTCCTTAGTTACAAGTAGTTAGACTACCATTTAATGGTACCATTAAAAATGCATTGTCACCATAGTAACTGCAACATTACAAGACACCAAATCTCTCCCTGAAATACTCATGCTGAGCAGCATACATTGTCTTTTGTAACGGTTGCTTCTACCTTTAATTTTTTAATCTAAGAATGCATAGCTTTCCCTTCTTTAATTTATTTGTAACCATGAAAACCTATCAAGACTTAGCTTTTTTTTAAAGTTTTTATGATACTTGGACATATATACTACCAGTTGTCAACTGTGCCCCTGTCTTGCAGATTGGGAAACAAAAATGTTTCCACTCTCGGTAAAATTCTAATATAATTCTCCTCCTACTGCCATTCATCTCTTTATCACTATTTATCCCCTCTGATGGCCCTTTGCCTTTGGGTCTTATTTTTAATTCCCCCACTCCTGACACTCTGTCATTTTCACATCCTATCTCAGCTTCTCCCTAGGTGGTGACTAAGAACCAAAATATTAGTTGATACTGATTTGGGAAATAAACTCATAAGGTTATCTGCATTTTAAGAGAGGAATCTTAAAGGCTATGAGTCTTTCAAGACTGAACTAGATGTGTGGATGGGGTTTGGTGGGAGAGAGGTTCAAGAGGAAAGGATATATGTATACCTATGGCTGACACACTTCATTGTACAACAGAAACTAGCACAACATTGTAAAGCAATTATACCCCAATTTAAAAAAAATTTTTAAGAAGTAATACTTTACTAGACCTGGGTCAGCAATTTGGAATAAGCCTTCTCAACTAACCATAAACAAACTACATTCTATGCTATATACTTTTGAGGATCTCTTTTTTCCATGAAAAAAAATGTTTCTTGAGCACCTATCCAGAGCTCTCCTAGGCACACTCAGCCAATGAGATAGATCAGTACATATCAGACATCTGTATCTAGTTCAAGGGGAGGCGGAAAACCAAAAAGTGAACAAAAAGTAAATAAATAAATTCAGGTCCAAAACAGTTTTCCAAGTAATGGAACCCACTAATGCCAAGTCCTGAGATAGAAAGGAATTCTACATGTCTTTGGAACAGGAAAAGGCCGGTGTACCTGGAGCACAGTGTATGAAGTGGAAATTTGTTCAGGATGAAATCAGAGAGAAAAGTATGGGCCAGTTCCCACAAGATCCTGGAGAGAAAAAGCAAGAGTCTAAATCTAATGGGAAGCCAATGGAAGATTTCAAAAAGGGGAATACAATTACCTGAATTACAATTTAAAAAGATCGCTCCTGGAGAATAAATTACAGCAGGAGACAAGGGAAGAAAGGAGACAAATTTGAGGAAATTTCAATAACACGAGGTACAGTCCCTTAGACAGCAAGGAGATCAAACCAGTCAATCTTAAGGGAAATCAATCCTGAGTATTCACTGGAAGGACTGGTGCTGAAGCTGAAGCTCCAATACTTTGGCCACCTGATGCAAAGAACCGTTCTTGGCAATCACTTTGATGTAAAATAGGGGTGTGTCTGAGAGGGTAGGACATGTGAAGGGAAGAAAGAACAACTTTATAAAGTTATTTCCAGTGTTACTGAGATGAGAGGGGGAATTCTAGAAGAAGATGATTAAAATAGCTCCAGCCTGGAGCATAATTCCCTCTCGGAAAGATTAATAAGAACATCTGAAGATGTTAGGATGGTGTTTAAGAAGGCTTCTTTTTGCTTTCAGCAAATGAGTCATTGATATTTCCTCAGTTACTTTGATTGTGTTGGATTAAAATATGGTCATAAATTACCTTCAGCTCCTCCTAATAAGAGATGGAGTCTCTACTCCAGTCTGGGCTGGCTTTGTAGCTTGCTTTGGGCAAAGTGGTTGCCAAGAACAGTTGGGGGAAGCAGAGAAAGGTGAGAGTGAGGGAGGGGTTGTTATATATAGTGTATGCATTTATTTTGAGTTAATGAACAAGCCATTTCAAATATTTCATTACTCAATTCATAAAACATGAGGAGATGGTAGAATTTCAAAAGGTCTTCAATGGAAAAAAAAAACTGAATATTTAGATTATATTAGTCAACTTGGGAAGTAAATGATAGATTCTGATGAGAGTTGTATCTAAAGTTTGCATGGAATATTGGGTGGAAAAAGAAAAGTAATAGATATACATTGGCTATTTAAATAAAATGTGCTGATACGGGGCCTTGAAAATGACCATAGGGAGTTCAGTTAATGAGGCTGTTGGTGTCATTTAGTTGCTAAGTCATATCTAACTCTTTTGAGACCCCATAGACTGTAGCTTGCCAGACTCCTCTGTCCATGGGATTTATCAGGCAAAAATCCTGGATTGGGTTGGCACTGCCTTCTTCAGGGAATCTTCCTGACCCAGAGATCAAACCCATCTCTCCTACATTGGCAGGCAGATTCTTTACCTCTGAAGCTCTTGGTTAATGAGGAGAACAATCTAAATACATTGCATGTGTTCTAACATGTAGCAAACTGTATTCTCTTAGCAGTCAATATAAAACTCCTAGAGGAGAACATAAGCAAAACACTCTCTGACATACATCACAGCAGGATCCTCTATGACCCACCTCCCAGAATATTGGAAATAAAAGCAAAAATAAACAAATGGGACCTAATTAACCTTAAAAGCTTCTGCACATCAAAGGAAACTATTAGCAAGGTGAAAAGACAGCCTTCAGAATGGGAGAAAATAATAGCAAATGAAGCAACTGACAAACAACTAATCTCAAAAATATACAAGCAACTCCTACAGCTCAACTCCAGAAAAATAAATGACCCAATCAAAAAATGGGCCAAAGAACTAAATAGACATTTATCCAAAGAAGACATACAGATGGCTAACAAACACATGAAAAGATGCTCAATATCACTCATTATCAGAGAAATGCAAATCAAAACCACTATGAGGTACCATTTCACACCAGTCAGAATGGCTGCGATCCAAAAGTCTACAAATAACAAATGCTGGAGAGGGTGTGGAGAAAAGGGAACCCTCTTACACTGTTGGTGGGAATGCAAACTAGTACAGCCACTATGGAGAACAGTGTGGAGATTCCTTAAAAAACTGGAAATAGAACTGCCTTATGATCCAGCAATCCCACTGCTGGGCATACACACTGAGGAAACCAGAAGGGAAAGAGACACATGTACCCCAATGTTCATCACAGCACTGTTTATAATAGCCAGGACATGGAAGCAACCTAGATGTCCATCAGCAGATGAATGGATAAGAAAGCTATGGTACATATACACAATGGAGTATTACTCAGCCATTAAAAAGAATACATTTGAATCAGTTCTAATGAGGTGGATGAAACTGGAGACTATTATACAGAGTGAAGTAAGCCAGAAGGAAAAACAACAATACAGTATACTAACGCATATATACGGAATTTAGAAAGATGGTAACAATAACCCTGTGTACGAGACAGCAAAAGAGACACTGATGTATAGAATAGTCTTATGGACTCTGTGGGAGAGGGAGGGTGGGAAGATTTAGGAGAATGGCATTGAAACATGTAAAATATCATGTATGAAACAAGATGCCAGTCCAGGTTCGATGCATGATACTGGATGCTTGGGGCTAGTGCACTGGGACGACCTAGAGGGATGGTATGGGGAGGGAGGAGGGAGGAGGGTTCAGGATGGGGAACACATGTATACCTGTAGTGGATTCATTTTGATATTTGGCAAAACTAATACAATTATGTAAAGTTTAAAAATAAAATAAAATTTTAAAAAAATTAAAAAAAATTATTTTGTAGGGAGAGCACCACCTTTATTAAGAAGAAGCTGTGATGCGCTCTTTTGCCACAGAAACAAATTGGCTAGGCTTTGGTTTCTTGAGGAAGAGAGAAAATTTTGTTGTTATTACTGTTCAGTCCCTAAGTCATGTCCAACACTTTGCGACCCCATGGACTATGGCCCATCAGACTCCTCTGTACTCCCCTACTCTCCCTTCTTGGACCACAGCCTTGTCATTGTGATGGGGCTTACATAACTCAGTGAAGCTATGAACCATGCCATGCAGGGCCACCCAAGATGGATGGGTCATAAGGAAGAGTTCTGACAAAACATGATCCACTGGAGAAGGAAATGGCAACCCACTCCAGTATTCTTGCCTGGAGAATCCCATGGACAGAATGAAAAGAGAGATAGTAGTTAGCATTAAAAAGAGAGAGAGAGAAATGTTCTGCTTGAGTGAGTGGAAAAGAGGAAAACCTAAGTTAACCCAATGGGGAGGAGAGTCTAGAGAAAGACACTGGGCTCAAGGGAAGAAGAAACTGGGGCAATAAGATGCTGGAGGGAGATGATTTAAGGGAAATGTTGAGTGGAATAACTCCTCTCAAAACAAACAAACAAACAAACAAACACCAAGCCTATCAAAATCCAGAAAATTCTGCATATGCCTGAATTTTCTTCCTTTACAGACTCTTTAGATTGCAAGGGGAAAAAAAAATCCTAACCCTAACTAGTCTAGGAAAGACAGGGTAGGAGAAAGGTACAGGGCTGGACCCAGAGACTGGAGTGCACTGCCTTTCTCCATCTCTCATCTTGGCTGTCTGTAGGTATCAGCCTCATCTCTTCTCCTTGCCAGGAGCAGGGAATATGAGCCTCAGCCACTCCAGGCCCCACATCCCACAACTGCACCACCTCATTGAGGCCAGAGGCAACTCTATTAATGGTCCGGCTTGGGTCAGACGTCCACCCCTAGGCTATCACTGTGGCCAAAACGACGGCAGCTTCCATTGCATGACAGTGAAAGCCCTGGTCCAAAAAAGCGGAGGGGTGGGGGGGGGGGGTTGACACATAAAACAGTAAATGTCCAGTTCAGACTTTATGTGGAAAATACTGAAGGGTCTAAGTCTCCACGCCAGCTGGTTCGGGAGTGAGAAACAGCCACCAACTTTCAGTGCTACAAAGCCGAATTCTGAATTACTTTTAATGTGAGAAACAGTTCAAAGCCATATACTAATCATTTCCTCTTTAGTCATCAAGTAGTATATTATGTCATTTTTGTTTTCTGCTTTTTTCAAGAAGAAAAACAGGTGGCAACAGACTAGGGTTAGGATATATTAAACACAGTAAATTAAAAGACACAATTTCTCACATTAACTTTTTCCTAGCTCCATCAGGGCTTAATATGTAAATACACACATATATTTCTATGATATCATTAATATACACAGATGTTCAAAGGAAATATTAAAGAAAATTTTAATTACACACACATGAAAAACAAAAGGACAGGAACCTTGTATCTTTTATGAAATTAAAGCAAATGTGAACTGAAATATAGCTATTTTACCTATTAGCAAATCTCTCTCATATATGGTATGAAATCAAACCCTTTAGGTTTTTATCTAAGTTACTGCCTCCAAGTCTTTCTTGCTTGTTTTGATCTTAAAATAGAAAGCAGTAACAGTGTGGAGCAGAAAAATATGAGAAGGAAGCAAAACCAGTCAATATCCATCTTTAGACGGTTGAGGTTTGTATGTAACAATAACTGTCACATAAAGGTAACTGTCCCGCTTCTCGCTACACATGCCACATACCTCAGGGCATTCGCTTCTGTCAGAAGCATCTTCACTACCACAAATCACATTTTCCAAGAAGGGAAGAAAGAGTCAGCTATGACTTCTGGATAGTTTGTGACCAGAAAGACCTCGTTGTTTAGAATAGGAAGCTCCAGGGCCACTGCTGGGGTTTTCGTTGCTGGTGAATTACCAGAAGGGTTTCCCAGGTGCTTCAGCAGTAAAGAATCCACCTGCCAAGCAGGAGACGCAGGTTCAATCCCTGGGTCAGGAAGATCCCCCGGAGGAGGAAATGGCAACCGACTCCAGTATTCTTACCTAGGAAATCCCATGGACAGAGGAGCCTGGCAGGCTACAGTCCATGGGGTGGCAAAAGAGTTGGACACAACTGAGCAACTAAATAACAACAAAATTACCAGGAAGGAGAGAGAGCATCCAGCTACTTTTTTAAACACCCTCCCTATCAAAAAAGGGCCTCATTTCCAAGCCTTGTTAGATATCTGCCTGGGAGGATAACATAAGGGACCAAAAAGGAAATGCACTTACTGCAAAGAGACTGTTTAGATGGGTTTCGAGCTGGAGTAATCACACCCAGGCTCATCTTTTCTTATCCTTTTCAAGGGGGTGATTGCTTCTGATAAGCCTGCCACTCTTTTCCTACTGGGCGATCAAGTGGAACTTGTCCAGAGAAGATTTTAAACAGAAGGTGTACTGCCTGAAATAGAGTCCCATCAGCAGTTGAAGGAGCTTTGCACTCTAGTCACTTGTACTGTACTTGTTATAGAAACACTCACATCGCTGATCCAAGCAAAACGACATGGAGAGAGAAACAAGCCTGACCAGAGTCTTCTGTGAAGGGGTGGGGAGGGGGGCGACGGGGCAGTGCTGCATACCTGTTCCACCCACATGATTCAGTGATTTAGCCACTAAGCTATGTCTGACTCTTTGTGACCCCATGGACTGTGGCCCACCAGGCTACTCTGTCTGTGAGATTTTCCAGGCAAGAATATTGGAGTGGGTTGTCATTTCCTTCCCCAGGAGATCTTCCTGACCCAGGGATCAAACCCATGGCTCCTGCATTGCAGGTAGATACTTAACCACTGAGCCACTAGGGAAGCCCACATGGCTAAACACAAGTATCATCCAGAGTTATTGATCCGATTCAGGTCTCTGTCCCAAATAATCTCAGGAGGCTTAGGGGCTTTTGTTTGATTGTTTGTTTGTTGGCTAACTGATCAGTTAGTTGGTTCAGCATCCTAAAAATACAAGTCTAAGCAATGTTGAGGCTTCCCAGGTGGCGCAGTGGTAAAGAATCCACCTGCCAGTGCAAGAGATGTGGGTTCGATCCCTGGGTCAGGAAGATTCCCTGGAGAAGGAAATGACAACCCACTCCAGTATTCCTGCCTGGGAAATCCCATGGACAGAGAGGAGCCTGGTGGGCTATAGTCCATGGGATCCCAAAGAGTTGGACGTGAATGAGCACAGCACAGCAAGCAATGCTGACTGGACATACCTAATGGAATGTATTATAAAGAATACAGGAATACGGAGAGACACAAGCCTAGCATACGCAGACCCCACACCACAACATAACAGTCATTCTGGTGTTCACCCGAGCACCTCTCTACTGAGCACTGGTAAAAGTGCTAGCCGGGGGCAGCTGAGGGAACAATGCCTGTTCTGGTTCTGGACAGATCCTTTTTTCTTCCATTGTCCAATGTATCTAATTTGTTAATCCTCTTTTATTGTCCCATCTTCTTTGGTCAGTCCTTTCACCAAAGCTGATTAATTTTCTCTGTCAGAAATTTCCCAAAGCTCAGATTCAAAACTTTTCAGTTGTTACAGCCTTTATTCCACTGCCCATAACAACATGGCCTGTTTTAAATTCACCCTGCATGCAGGTGATCTCAAGGACCACTACTCCTTCCACCACTGGTGAGAACCAAACAACTTCTGGGCCAAGTTCTACCTCAAGGTCTCTTTTCTTATTACTCAAAATAAAAGTTACTTTAGGATTTCTTTCTATCAAACACTCCCACCCTTCACATTTATCGTTGAACAGTTTCAGACCCATTAATGAGGGCATTTAAAAAAAACACTACAAAATTATAAATTAGAGGAATTTATTTATTTTACAAATGTGTTCACTGTAAGATTCACTTAAAGAACACGTTTTTTCAGCTTCTGTGTATGGATAGGTGGGCTTAAAGCTGACAGCAAAATGAAAAGGAAAGCCTCCTTTTTCAACAATTAAGCTTTTCAAGACATGACATGAGTGAACTAAACCAAGCCCAGCGCCCTGTACAGTAGCACATGTTGCCCATGGAGCCAGTCCCGCTGGTCCTCCTGTCTGTTGGACCAGGCATCTCCCCCTTCCTGGCCCAGGGCTTTTATGACACTAAGACACTCACAGATGGACCCTCCGAAAGCTTGAACGAACTACCAGCCATGGAGCAACCCTGGAGCCATGGAGGATGGGAGCCCATGAGTAAGCACTACCCTCCTCTGCCACTCAGGTAGACAATTCACAGGTGCAGTGTACATGGCTCCTTGGAGACTCCGGTAGGATTTGTCTTTAGCTGTCCATCTGTTACTGTGGTAAACAGCCAAGTGATGGATCAGCTTTCCCTCCTTCCCTCACCCACACATGAAGTCTTATCTCAGACTCTGCTCCCAGGCTGAGACACAGGCACACCTTTGGTAAAGTGCTTTATCAAGACGTGGCTCATCAAAGCTCCTCTCTGCCCTTCTGAGTTTCAAGAGTCAGTGACCAGAAAAGAGAAGCGATGAACAAATTTTCCCCAGGGTCCAGAAGAAAGCTGAAAGAAGACTTTATGCTCATCCCACTCATCCATCTTCTCAGTTCACTCCTCTTCCCAACCATCCACCCTGAGTCTCAACACAGATACTCATATTTTCTTTAAAACCCATCTGGTTACTCCTTGTAACAAGATTCTAGAAATTCTATTTATTGAAGTCCTGTTTTTCCTGACATTCATCTGGCCTTGGTGCTGTAATAATCTCGCTGGAAAAGAAAACACGATCATGACTCAAGCTCTCAATGAGGAAGAAGAACAAAATTTGTTACTTTACCAACAGTGCAATAAACTAATTTAAAGGAAGTAAAGTACTCTCAAAACACCACTTTAAAAGAATAAAAGACAATTGGATTCTTGGCTACCTAAGAAGCACATTCTGATAACTAGAAAAATTATTATATACTTTACTGATAATTATATTCTGATAACTATAAAAAAATTATTACATATTTTATTATATATTACATGATATGTTATAGTATTATACTTTGTTCTCCCGAGATAGTATCCTTCCTTTCATGTCTTTTATTCATCATCACAATTATTCAATAACCTGTCTAAGGAGCCATATTAGAACAGAAAAATTATACAAAATAGCAAAATAACCTTGACTGACCAGAATGGCTGACCCTCCTCTGGGTTCTGCCACTTCATAGATGCCCACTCATAGGCAAGTTTCAGTAAAAACCCAATAATCCAACAGAGTCCAGACTGGTAATGTATCAATATGAGTAATGAATTTTTCTATACTACTTGAGAACCCCATGAACAGTATGAAAAGGCAAAATGATAGGATACTGAAAGAGGAACTCCCCAGCTTGGTAGGTGCCCAATATGCTACTGGAGATCAGTGGAGAAATAACTCCAGAAAGAATGAAGGGACGAAGCCAAAGCAAAAACAATACCCAGTTGCGGATGTGACTGGTGATAGTAGCAAGGTCCAATGCTGTAAAGAGCAATATTGCATAGGAACCTGGAATGTTAGGTCCATGAATCAAGGCAAATTGGAAGTGGACAAACAAGAGATGGCAAGGGTGAATGTCGACATTCTAGGAATCAGCAAATTAAAATGGAATGGATGGGTGAATTTAACTCAGATGACCATTATATCTACTACTGAGGGCAAGAATCCCTTAGAAGAAATGGAGTAGCCATCATGGTCAACAAAAGAGTCCGAAATGCAGTACTTGGATGCAATCTCAAAAATGACAGAATGATCCATTTGTTTCCAAGGCAAACCATTCAATATCACAGTAATCAATGTCTATACCCCAACCAGTAATGCTGAAGAAGCTGAAGTTGAACGGTTCTATGAAGACCTACAAGACCTTTTAGAACGAACACCCAAAAACGATGTCCTTTTCATTATAGGGGACTGGAATGCAAAAGCAGGAAGTCAAGAAACCCCTGGGGTAACAGGCAAATTTGGCTTTGGAATGCAGAATGAAGCAGGACAAAGGCTAATAGAGTTTTGCCAAGAGAACTCACTGGTCATAGCAAACACCCTCTTCCAACAACACAAGAGAAGACTCTACACATGGACATCACCAGATGGTCAACACCAAAATCAGATTGATTATATTCTTTGCAGCCAAAGATGGAGAAGCTCTATACAGTCAGCAAAAACAAGACCAGGAGCTGACTGTGGCTCAGACCATGAACACCTTATTGCCAAATTCAGACTGAAATTGAAGAAAGTAGGGAAAACCACTAGACCATTCATGTATGATCTAAATCAAATCCCTTATGATTATACAGTGGAAGTAAGAAACAGATTTAAGAGACTAGATCTGATAGAGTGCCTGATGAGCTATGGACTGAGGTTCATGACATTGTACAGGAGACAGGGATCAAGACCATCCCTATTGGAAAAGAAATGCAAAAAAGCAAAATGGCTGTCTGGGGAGGCCTTACAAATAGCTGTGAAAAGAAGAGAAGCGAAAAGCAAAGGTGAAAAGGAAAGATATTCCCATTTGAATGCAGAGTTCCAAAGAATAGCAAGAAGAGATAAGAACGCCTTCCTCAGCAATCAATGCAAAGAAATAGAGGAAAACAACATAATGGGAAAGACTAGAGATCTTGTCAAGAAAATTAGAGATACCAAGGCAACATTTCATGCAAAGATGGGCTCGATAAAGGACAGAAATGGTATGGACCTAACAGAAGCAGAAGATATTAAGAAGAGGTGACAAGAATACACAGAAGAACTGTACAAAAAAGATCTTCACGACCAAGATAGTCAGGATGGTGTGATCACTCACCTAGAGCCAGACATCCTAGAATGTGAAGTCAAGTGGGCCTTAGAAAATGTCACTACGAACAAAGCTAGTGGAGGTGATGGAATTCCAGTTGAGCTATTTCAAATCCTGAAATACGATGCTGTGAAAGTGCTGCACTCTATATGCCAGCCAATTTGGAAAACTCAGCAGTGGCCACAGGACTGGAAAAAGTCAGTTTTCATTCCAATCCCAAAGAAAGGCAATGCCAAAGAACGCTCAAACTACCACACAATTGCACTCATCTCACACGCTAGTAAAGTAATGCTCAAAATTCTCCAAGCGAGGCTTCAGCAATACGTGAACCGTGAACTTCCAGATGTTCAAGCTGGTTGTAGAAAAGGCAGAGGAACCAGAGATCAAATTGCCAACATCCGCTGGATCATGGAAAAAGCAAGAGAGTTCCAGAAAAACATCTATTTCTGCTTTATTGACTATGCCAAAGCCTTTGACTGTGTGGATCACAATAAACTGTGGGAAATTCTGAAAGAGACGGGAATACCAGACCACCTGACCTGCCTCTTGAGAAACCTATATGCAGGTCAGGAAGCAACAGTTAGAACTGGACATGGAACAACAGACTGTTCCAAATAGGAAAAGGAGTACGTCAAGGCTGTATGCTGTCACCCTGCTTATTTAACTTATATGCAGAGTACAACATGAGAAACGCTGGGCTGGAAGAAATACAAGCTGGAATCAAGATTGCCGGGAGAAATCTCAATAACCTCAGATATGCAGATGACACCACCCTTATGGCAGAATGTGAAGAGGAACTAAAAAGCCTCTTGATGAAAGTGAAAGAGGAGAGTGAAAAAGTTGGCTTAAAGCTCAACATTCAGAAAAGAAAGATCATGGCATCTGGTCCCATCACTTCAGGGGAAAGAGATGGGGTAACAGTGGAAACAGTGTCAGACTTTATTTTTGGGGCTTCCAAAATCACTGCAGATGGTGATTGCAGCCATGAAATTAAAAGACGCTTACTCCTTGGAAGGAAAGTTATGACCAACCTAGATAGCATATTCAAAAGCAGAGACATTACTTTGCCAACAAAAGTTCGTCTAGGCAAGGCTATGGTTTTTCCTGTGGTCATGTATGGATGTGAGAGTTGGACTGTGAAGAAGGCTGAGTGCCGAAGAATTGATGCTTTTGAACTGTGGTGTTGGAGAAGACTCTTGAGAGTCCCTTGGACTGCAAGGGGATCCACCAGTCCACTCTAAAGATCAGTCCTGGGTGTTCTTTGGAAGGAATGATGCTAAAGCTGAAACTCCAGTACTTTGACCACTCATGCGGAGAGTTGACTCATTGGAAAAGACTCTGATGCTGGGAGGGATTGGGGGCAGAAGGAAAAGGGGACGACGGAGGATGAGATTGCTGGATGGCATCACCAACTCTATGGACATGAGTTTGAGTGAACTCCGGGAGTTGGTGATGGACAGGGAGGCCTGGCGTGCTGCAATTCATGGGGTCACAAAGAGTCGGACACGACTGAGTGACTGAACGGACTGACTGACTGACTGAACGGACTGACTGACTGAGTATTACACTATTAATACCAGATACCCACATATATCTCAGTTCTCATCATCAAATGTGCAATATCATATTTTGATATTTTATTATGAAAGTATAGTACTATAAGTAGTCAACATAACGGGAAAGTTTATTCTAGAAACTGCTAAATACAATGGACTATCAATACACTAGTAAATCAATACCTATAAATGGCATAAATATTAGTTTGATTTTTCACTGGGTACTATCATTAGTATATTAGATAATTCACTACAGGAGATTAGGATGCATAGTATCTACGTACATGCTCAGTCATGTCCGACTCATTACAACCCCATGGACTGTAGCCCGCCAGGATCCTCTGTCCATGGGATTTCCCAGACAAGAATAGGGGAGTGGGTTTCCATTTCCTCCTCCTGGGGATCTTCCTGACCCAAGGATCGAACCTGCATCTCTTGTGTCTCCTGCATTGGCAGGTGTATTCTTTACCACAGGGTCACCTGGGAAGCCCATCCATATCTTATGGCATTTGCAGAAAACAGTTTCAATAATTTTTCCATCTATGCCTCTTAAACAATGATGATAATTGATCTTTTGTCTCAATGTAGTATATTTTAAATAACACTGTAATACCAAATTTAATTTCTGTCTTATATATACTTTCACCATTTTCAGTATCTGAGGTATCATCAGAAAATTGTGTTGCTCTCATTCTATATGTTACCACTGAAATCCACAACCACAGAGGGTTTGAACAGTGAATTTAAAAGCTGAACATTAGGATTATCTAGCTTTTTTCAAATAAAGAATTCGTATAGATCTAACTCAGATCTATACATTACAGAATGACACTTTTTTCAGTTTTTATTTTGCATAAACTTTCCGTGTTTTAGGTTTCCAGGTTTAGGTTTCCTTGCTGCTCAAGTGGGGAGAATAATGCCTACTTTACATTCTTAACAAATGAAGAGTGCCTGGTGTTGTGTTTAAGTGAGCTTACTGATTCACATCAATAAGGATGAAACACAGAGCAAAGCCCAAACTAAATCATAATTTTTAAGTAATATGAATTCCCAAAACTAAATGCAAATGAGGGCCTTTAAGAAATTAGCAGTTTCCTAGAAGATAGAGTTTATTTTTCCAGGTAGCTACAGATTCTTCAGCTTTCATTTGTCTCCATTCATTGTAGCACAAGTGAAGTCTTCTCCTGATGAGGACTCACAGCAGTTTCAATATATTTAGAGCTTCTAAATATACGGTACTGTTATACAGATTTCCTTTCAGTGACCCTTCAATTCTTATCATGCAGCCAAGGAAAAAAGATTCTTAACCTCTGTATACATAAATATTCAAAACAAAGGTTCTACTGTCTCTCTCAAGTGTAAGCAGCATATCCTAGTCCAATGCTGGCACATAATAGGATTAACTGAGAAAAAAACACAGTGTATCAAGCTCACTAATTTGGAAAGAACTTCCCAAAAAATTGATAGGGAAAAGACCAATAAACTGGTAGGAAAATGGTCAAAACACATGAACAGTTTGAAGAAACGGAAAGATAGAATGAGTCTGGAGTAATATGAAGTAATACACGACTTTCCTCAAAATAAGAGAAGGGAAAATTTTAACAATGCTCAGCCACCTTTTGTCAACTATTAGACATGAAATAACCAAAAAGTTTAACACTCCGTGTTGGTAAGTGTATGGAGAAATAGGCAGTATCATATACTGCTGGTGGAAGTGAAAACTGATTCAACTTCTATGAAGAGCAATTTTGCAATATGTACCAGATAATCTACTCTTTTTCTGTTACTTTTTTTAAGTCCCTAGAGCAGTTTACCTTATATTTTTTGTTATGGATGTATAGTTGATTTAAAATGTTATGTTAGTTTCAGATGTACAACACAGTGAATTAGATATATATATTATATATATATAATATGCATACATATATATATTCTCTTTCAGATTCTTTTCCATTATAGGATTATTACAAGATAGTCAATATAGTTGCCTGTGCTATATCTTTAACAAAGAAAAGTCCTTTTCTAGGAATTCATCAAATCATATTGAAACATGTACAAAATTTGTACAAAATTACACACAAGATATCTTACTGCAACATTGTTTGATATAGCAAAGACTGGGAACAATCTACATGGTCATCAATAGATGACTGGTTAAATAAACTGTGATATATCCACTCAATGAAATATGCTGGAGTTATAAAAACTAATAAGGATTCTCTTTTTGTAGCAATATGGAATGCTTTCAAATGTTAAGTCTTAAAAAAAACCATACAAGGTGTAAAATTGTATGAAGAGTATTTTATCATGTATATCAGAGGAGGAGAATATCTACACATCTATTTATTGATATTTGCATACATTTACAAAACTGATAGCACTGTTGGCTTCCAAAGAGAAGAACTGGATGGTGGAGGGATGGAAGGGGAGAGAGTTTCATTATAAGCCTTTTTGTAACTTTTGAATTTTTTAATCATATGTATGTATTTCCTATACAAAAATATACATAAATAAAATTTAGATTAAAAAAGAAAAAGACACTCTAAGCTGAACAACAGGAACTATGATCACTGGTTCCATCTCAGTCCCTGCTCTCTTATTCCATCTCCTCTGTGGCTCATTTTTCCCTTCAAAGAATATGGAAGTTAGAGTGGCAAATCTCTAAGGTCTAAGTGTAGAGTTTTAGGCATGTGTAAGAAAACATAGCTTCAGAAGAAAAAAATAGAAAAATACTTTTCTGTATTTTACATATAAAGCTTAATGGTGAGTCCAGCCAACACAATTGTGATTCACTTCTTCACAATCACAAAGTAAAAGCCCAGATTCTAAGCGAACCATCCTGATCTCTTCTACAAACAAATGGCATCAACATGGTCTTTATGGAAATTGGAAGTACCCATCCTGAGTCCCTGTAACCACATGTCAAGCAAGCAGGTGCCTGTCACTGTCCACCTCCTGAAGACAGGGAGTTTTCACTTCCCAGTGCTGCCCATATGAGGAATGTCAAAGACCCCTAGACCCATTCATGCATGCGTACTGAGTTGCTTCAGTCCTGTCTGACTCTTGGCAACCCAATGGACTGTAGCCCACCAGGCTCCTCTGTCTGTGGGATTCTCCAGGCAGGAATACTGGAGTGGTTTGCCATGCCCTTCTCCAGGGAATCTTCCCAACCCAGGGATCAAATCTGCATCTCTTACGTCTTGTGCATTGGCAAGCAGTTCTTTACCACTAGCGCCACCTGGCAAGCCCAGACCCATCCACCTCGTCCACTCTCAGTGTACGGTACATCCGCTTCATTTAACATATTAATAGAAGCATGCTGGTTTATATCTGTGCATACACAACTCATTGGGGCACATACAACTCAGTGGTTGGCATACACAACTATGTACAGATACAAAGCGATGTCATGTACATATAATACATACATGTATGTAATAATACATATTATATACACTTATCTTAAGGTAAATTTGTATATATAACGTATACATATTGCATTACCTTAAGATAACAATTTACCTTAAAGTCTACTTAAGATGAAAAGTAAGGACCAAGAATACATTTGCTGCAAAAATACAACACTTTATACTGTAAGGTTAACCAAACAACTCAGCACACTCTAAGAGTAATTTATTTATAATTACAAAGCAAAAGAGCACCATCTAAAAACCATCCCATACTCAAGATGGTATCATCCATGGGTGATATAGGGATGACAGTTTCTCCTTGATACCATGGCAACTGCAACTATCCACATGTGAACAAGTGCAACAGAAGTTTTATAAACTTGTCAAGCACTGCATAGTAGCCCAACTAATGTACTAAATGAGGTCTTCCCTGTAGCTCAAAAGGTAAAGAATCTGCCTACAATGCAGGAGACCCAGGTTCAATCCCTGGGTCAGGAAGATCCTCTGGAAAAGGGCATGGCAATCCTCTTCAGTATTCTTACCAGGAGAATCCCCATGGACAGAGGAGCCTGGTGGGCTACAGCCCATGGGATCACCAAGAGTCAGACTCAACTGAGCGACTAACACTAATATGCTAAATGAAAGGCCTCTGTGCTGGGGTTTAATTGCTAAGTCGTGTCCGACTCTTGCGACCCCATGGACTGTAGCCCACCAGGCTCCTCTGTCCATGAGATTTTCCAGGCAAGAATAAAACTGGAGTGGGTAGCCATTTCCTTTTCCAAGAGATCTTCCAGACCCAGGGATTGAACCTGTGTCTCTAGAGTCTCCTAAATTGGCAGGCAGATTCTTTACCAACTAAGCCAGCAGGGAAGCCCATGAAGACCAAATTGTAGTTAACTTTAATAACTCTTTTAATAGATTATTGGTGACTAGCACTTATTCATAACCTAAAAATAAAAGTACAGAATATATTATTTGCCTCTGTTATCCTAATTTGTAAAACAGTAACAATATTTATTTCTACCTTACAAGATTACTTTAAGGATCAAATGATTAAAAAGTTTGTAATAATATTTCATAAACTGCAATGGGGTTGATATAGTTTGCAGATATAAATTTTTTGTTATTAAATCCTAAAATGACTCTGGCTACAACAGCCATGCAACCTTGAGTTGCTATGTACAGTCACTGTTCAACTGTTAAGGGTTTCAAAGGCTTCTGGAAGCCCTAGGAATTTTGACAAACATTAAAGTTTAGTTGAGTAATTGAAATTAAAGTTATTCGTAAAACATTGTTTAGAAAACTATATATTGAGGGTGAACTGACAGATTTATACAATAAGCATATAGTTAATCAATATAAACAAATTTCCTAACAAGTATGGTTTGCTGGTGCACTCAATGTCTAATTTCTTTTTTTTTTTCCCTAATTTCTGATAAACAACTCTTGAAGAAGCAAAATGAGCCAAATTTTCACATTCCCTGCTTGGAAAATATGCCCTGTAGATATTTAATAACACATTCTGCTTTTCTGAAATCATTAATATTAGTATATGCAAACTTACCTTCAGGATCTGTTTTAATTACAAATGTGTCATGCATAAAACATGTGGAATCTTTTCAACATGTTCATTATCCTCTACCCCATTCTTCAATTCACAAGGCAAGTTTAATTGTGGTCTATTCATCAACTCTCCTTTAGTCTTAAGGTTTCTGCAGATATTAGTTCAGCTGAAATTTTTAGAAAACAGTCCTCTGGCAGGTTACCCCTGATTGGGTTCCACTTGAGAGGACAGTATTAATCAATGCACTGGAAAACACACAAGCACCAAAGCCACACTAAATCTATGCGCCGTCCCTCAGGGCTCTGATTATGGAAATAGATTCACATATTTTAATGATAATATTAGCAGCCACAATTCTTTCTCAGATGAAACCTGAAACAGTCATGCAGATTAGCACCGGCTTAACATTTTTAAAACTTTGTTTTTAAATGGGCTTCCGAGGAAACTACAGCCTCCCTGCTTACTTATTCTCCCTACTTCGTTAGAGTAACATGAGCTTAATTAGATTTATGTTGAGGCTATGTGCTCCTCTAAAGTCCGAGTTTCTATGAACACTGAATCATTAAACAATTGCAGTGGAAACATTTAAAAGAAAAAAATCTTTTACCAAATCAAAAGAGATTCAAGAAATCCCAAGCTACCTGAGGCTAGAGGGTTTGAAATGCAATTAGTTGGTAGATATACTAATATTTATTTGAGACAATGGACCAGAATTTGATTCTCAGATGAGGAGCTAAAGTAAAAAGCCATAGAGGCAAACTTGTACAGAAAGCTAGAGAACTTAAGGAGAAAAACTAAAGTAAGAAGTTGTTAGAATTGGGTGGTGGTGTTAAACATTGAGGACATCATAGGTGATTTTTTATAATAAGGGCTAGGTGTCCTGAGGAGAGAGGGCCTAATTGAATCGGTGTTCAAGTGGTTGAAAGGAAAGCAATTTTGACCAGCCACCAAAAAGTGGTTTTGAGACCCAGATAAAAGAAAAACAAAAAAAAAAAAACTGTCTCTCCCCAAAAGGAAGGAGGAGACCAGGGGGAAATAGCTCTGTCCTTATACTAGAGTAACTGTTTCATATCCTTTTTTTCCAAGATACATGACAGATGACCAAATGATGTTTCCTTTTAAGATGTATCTCCCACAAGCAATTTTTAAAAAAAGCTAGGATGTAGATTTGCAATTTTTCACCATATTTCATCCTTGTTTCTTCAACTCTAGAACTGTTAATGTGCGACTGTACCATCTTTGTAGGGTAAGTACTACATGGAGAAAGTTAAATTATTCATTACATGGAATATTTACCTTATGATTTAGACAACTCAGGTTGTTACCGTACCAAACAGAGAGTGAGACAAACTAGGAAGGGCAACGGAGCTTCCTAGAGAAGGCCAAAGTATCTGTCCACTTGTCAACAAGTTCATGGAAGCCCACAGGTTAAAAGATCTGAAACCAGTCACTCACGACCAGTCCTCCACACCAGGAGCCAAGACACCTCTACCCAAGTCACACTGCCTTCTACTTTGAGGGTGATCAATAATGCGTGCTCAGCCATGTCCAGTTCTTTGTGACCCCATGGACTGTAGCCCACCAAGCTCCTCTGTCCATGGGATTTTCCAGGCAAGAATACTGGAATGGGTTACTCAACCCAGGGATTGAAACCACATCTCTTGCATCTCCTGCCTTGGGAGGAAGATTCTTTACCACTGTGTCATGTGGGAAGTCCATTTTGAGGGTAGGAAATCAGAATAAACAAAATCCAGTCTAAATTTTTAAAATTACAACATATGAGTTTTAAACTTGGAAACCTTTGAGAATCTATAAGCTCACAACTACCCCACATCACACCAACCAACACAGAATTTTCTTTAAAATACTAGGTAAAGAATAGATTGTGAAAACAAAATGTTGGCCACCCAGGGAACTTACCTGTGATTTGGAACTGGTTGAAAGTATGCATGTTAAATCGCTTCAGTCGTGTCCGACTATGTGTGATCCTATGGACTGTAGCCTGCCAGGCTTCTCTGTTTGTGGGATTCTCCAGGCAAGAATACTGGAGTGGGTTGCCATTTCCTCCTGCAGGGGATCTTCCAAACCCAAGGATTGTACCTGCATCTCCTGAGTCTCCTGCATCGGCATGCGGATTCTTTACCACTAGCACCACCTGAGAAACCCGGTTAAAAGTATGAAACTGGGGAATTCGCTGGAGGGCCAGTGGTTAGGACTCAGAGCTTTCACTGCCAGGGTCTGGGTTCAATCCCTGGTTGAGAAACTAAGATTCCACAAGCTGTGCAGCATGGCCAAAAAAATAAATAAATTTTTTGAAAAATAAAACCCACCATAGGGTACTGAAATATACAGAGAAAAAAATCAAAACAATCTTCCGCGTCTTTCAGAAAGCTTACTCGTCTCCCTTTCCAAGATGCAGTACTTATTGTTATCCCTCTTCAGATGCATCTACCCACATACTCCCAGCAAGTTTATTTACTGTTTCTGTTTTGTCTTATCGCTCCAGTTAAATTGCAAATTTCAAGTGATCAGGACTGTACCTCTCTCAGCCCTTCTGGCAATGCTAGACACCAAGAAGCATTCCTACTAAATTCTTTTTTTTTTTTTTTACTTTGGTAAATTCTTATATGATTAATTAATTAAGCAAATTTGATTAACCCCTACATTTCTCTAACATTGTTTTCTTGCCATCTATTATTTTTTGTGGTTTTATTTAAATGTAATTGCAATTAAAGTAAATAAAATACGTTTATGGCAGATGTTATAAACTTAAAAGTAAGAAAAATATGTCAGACACATCATCAAAAATTAAACATACTTTTTATGTATTTATAAATTCTCAGGTCTTAGTTGCAGCAGGCAGGCTCTTCCTCGCAGCGTGCAGGCTTAGTTGTCCTGACGCATGTGGGATCTTAGTTCCCCAATCAGGGATCAAACCTGCATCCCCTGCATTAGAAGGTGGACTCTTAACTACTGAACCACAAGGGAAGTCTCAAAAATAAATATACTTTTATTATTGAACGGCACCTGGTTTTAGCAAGAGAATAATGGTGAGCTCTTAGAAGAAATAGACCAAAATGTATATCTGATTAATAAGGAATGTTTTGTCCTACATATTAAACTCCTAATAAGTTGTTTTTTATTTTAATATATCATTCTAATAGGTTCTTTTGCATTAATTTTACTATTGAAAGTTACCATCTTACTTCCAGAGTCACTTCCTTAAAGATAACTTTTATCTCAATAAGTCTGAGAAAATATAAATCTAAGCAAGACAACTTAGAATAACTTAATTTATAGAGATTTGCATTTACAGCCACATTATTAAATTCAAAATTAAAGGTGAGCACTGCCTAATCGTATGTCCCTGGCCAGTTTTGCAGAAACCCCAATCTAGAAGACAGCACAAAAGCCAGTGATTTGATTTCTCATGTTTTGTTCATTACAGAGAAAATTACAATGAGGGAAAGAGATCAACAAAAAGTCATGTGTAAGGAACTTGAATTCCTCAAGGAACAGAGGCAAAATATTAGGTCAGATCAGTGATTCTCACCCTGTGCTGAAAGCTGAAACCTGACATGCTTCTAAAAAATAGCAATGCTTGGGCCCCAGCCCAAGATTCTAATTTATTTGTCTGGGAGAGTCCCAGGCATCTGTAGTTTTGAACGTCCCTCCAATGATTTTAATGTAGAGCTGGAGTTGAGAATCATTAGATTAAATGATATAAGATTACACATAAACCTTTAAAAAAAAAATCTTACATTTTCCCTCTGTCTACTTCCAGTCCCAATTCAGGCAAAGTTAGAACTGTCCTTTAAGAAGAACTTGCTTTATGTAGAAATAAAAATCAACATACACACACACATATAATATCCTGTCACTTGCAGGATATTCATTGAGGAGAGAATGCAGCCAACATCCACAGAGAAGCATAACTAAGGTTTCCCTTGAAATCCATCATCAAAATTATTCTGTGTGTAGCTAGAGCCAAAATCGTAAAAACTAAGTTTATAAATAATGTTAATTAACTCTTTTATTCTTTTGTATCTACATGGACTCTTTTGGTTTAAAGTGATAAAACTGAAATCAGCCTAGTTTAAATGAAAGAAAACGGGGGAGTGGATGAATCAGCTAAAAACTGCAAAGGATCGTCACAGATCCACATTATCCACATTAGATCCAGGGCCCAATGTTACCGAGACGTGCTTTCTCACTCCCCTAGAACTCCCGTGTTCCCATTCTTAGTTATGCTTCTCTGTGGATGTTGGCTACATTCTCTCCTCAATGAATATCCTGCAAGTGACAGGAGCCCCAGGTTCGCATCTTTGCAGCAACCTTACCTAAAAGGCAAAATGTGATCTCTCCTGCTCCTCCAGAAGAAAAGTCCCAGACAGTGACTCTGATTGACATAAGCTGTATCACAGGCCCATGCTAAAAATGTCAACATATTACCTATCTACAAATAAATCAATTGAAAGCCAAACTGAGTTTTAAAACATTAACAGGAATGGACATAGGAAAGAAGTAGAGAGATTCAAAGACCAATCAGCAGAACTCTGTTTGTCTGAAACAAAATAACATATTACAGGAGATGCAATAGTTGATTTACAGAAATAGTCAAAGGTCATATCAAGAACAGACTTTTATCTTAAAGTGATGAACTTGATTTTTATTCTGAGAGCTGAGAGGGCCACAAAAGGATTTCAGCGGAAGAATGAGATGATCAGATTTGTTTTAGCAAGATGACTTTGGCATGTGGGAATAGACGGAACAGAAAGCATTTTAAAAATAGAAATCCGTTAGAAAGATATTTCAGCTTTCCGCATGAAAGGACATCTAAACTCATACTAAGGCAACAGTAAAACAAACAAAAACAGGAAATGGACTCAAGAGAGTTTAAGGAACTGGTTATCTACATTAAACAAAGTGGTGTATGGAGTACTCAGAAAGGGAGAGGGTACAGAATGACTCAGTGATTTCTGGCTTGAGAAACTTGGAAGATAGTGATGCTATCCACTAAGAGAATTCCGGAATAGAGGCAGATTTGGAAGGGGATTATCAATTCTGTTTAACATATTGAAGTAGACTTATCTATAGGATCCAAATGGAGATCAATTCGTACTATAAATTCAGCCTAAAGATCAACCTTAATTGTAAAGTCATGGCGTTAGGTGATTTGTGCATAACTCCACTGACGTTCACTTTTCAGGACACAGGAAGAAGTAGGAGCAGTTAGCAGAATGGGGTACCATGTATTTTTAACAAATAAGGAGTTGGGGGGGGGTAGTATATAATCCCAACCAGAATGGTGTAAAGGGTATTCTAGCTGACAGCATAAGCCCCAAAGGAGGTCCAACGAGAGAGGAGAGACATTTTGAAGGGTTAGCAAGGACAAATGACCACGGACTTCACCTCACCCCTTCCCAGGTCTGTAGTTTGTAGCACTGAAGAGGATGATAAGGGAGTGGGGATTCTGGAGGAAAGCCAGGTGCTCAGGTTTAGATTTCTTTCTTTTTCTGGCTCCCCAGTGTCCAAACCATACCTTGGCCGTGGGAAGAAAAAAGAAAAGAAGCCAAAGCAGCAGCAGTCTCCGTCCCCCTTGCCCAGTGAAAAGAGAACTTGTGTCCAGGTCCGGCCAGCTCCACGGTTGACACTCCCCCTAGAGGCAGTCATGGAAGAGTGCAGCCAACCTGAGAAATTCTCCACGGTTCAGGTGGGGTGGGGCTTATTGTTTTGAGGAGAGTCCTAACTTTTTTTTAAGGTTATACTCCACTTATGTCTGGCTCTCCTCCCCCAGAGACTCGCCACCCTATCAGCATGCATGCCCATTTTCTTCTGAGCCTGGTTCTCAATCCTTCCCATTATTAGACATCTTCACAATGAATTTTTTCTTCTTAAGTTAACCAAAGTTGGTTTCTCTTGTTTGCAACAAGCAACTCTAACAGGTACAGGTGACAAGTACTTTCAGAGGCAGAATGAAGGATGCACTATACTAAAGTCCCTGGCTCTCCTAAGACCTCTAAACTGTAATATTAGAAGCGTCACAGAGTTGCTAGACATAAAAGCAAAAGTTCAAAGGAGAAAAGTGATGTGACAAAGGAAAAATTAAAGCATTTCCATGTCCAAATACACCATAGCTAAAATTAAAAGGCAAATCAAAAGTACATAAGAAAATGTTGAGGTGTCCTACGGCTTTCCAAAATTAGGAATATTTCTCTTCTCTCGTCAAGACCATGTGTTGGTTGTTTTGATCCCCATAAGAAAGAAATTATATGAGACAAAACTTGTCAAAAGATTTTAGTCTCTATTTCTCATCAAATGTGGAGCCTTGTAGTACTGCCTGCACAATTCCTACACGCTGCCTGGAGGTGAGATTCCACAACCAGGTAGGCATTTCTGGGTTTGAGAGATGGTAAAATACCCTTGGCAATGAGTCTCTTGGATGATTTTCCTTGACCTTGACAGTGAAGCTTCCACTGATGCGTCTACAGTCTTTTCAAGGCAGGGCAGAGGATGGAGGGAGAAGTAAGAAGAGGATCATGTTCCCATCGTTTCACTTGGGCAAGAAGTTACAATTTCAACTGCATATCTAGTTATAATTTCCCTTTACCTTACGTGGGCTACTGAAAGAAACACTTGAAGGCAAACAACCATGATTGCTAACTAAAAAGGTTTTTAGCAGATGAGTAGCCCTTCCATGTTTTCTTGTGATGATCACATAGCCCACCTCTGGGAAGGGCACAAAAGCGAGGGTCAACTCACTTACACACAGCAGGTTATGGTCACACTCTATAGTCTCCCATCTGCTTCCCATGAGAAGGAAAAATTATTTCACAGTCATTAGGTCTCATGGAGGAAAGGTTCTGATGTTCTTCCAATCCATATAAAATCACTTTGTCTCTGCTCCTTCGGCTCTTAACTGTTGGATTCAGCTGCACTTCCATGGCAGTAAACTTATATATGACTGATAATGACAACTGATATGTTACACTTCAATGAACTCAGTTCTGAAACTACAGAATCCTTTTCCATGATAGGCAGCCCTGTTAATCTGGACGACTCCAGCACGTAGGAGGTCCAAATAGCAGGTGAAAAAGCTGGCAAAGAGGGCAGTGAAGGGGACAGTTTGAGAGGAAAAGGTTGCTACACAGAGCCAGGCTGGAATAGCCACACTGGAAAGGGCACAGGCCTAAAGGGGCTGACATTTCAGGGACATGGAAGATGCCAGGGCTTGGAGGCACAGTGAGATTAACTAGTCATCACAGGTTACTGCGCTGGGACAGAATTGCTTATTGTGTGTTGCCTTTGTTAACTGCAGTGCAGGCAGAAATCTCTACTGTACAGAGGACTGATCTGATCTGTGCTCTGAATTGAACATCGGTTTAAAAAAAAAAGAAAAAACTTTTATGCTTTAGCAAATTATAGCTGCTAGTGGACTGAGTTCCCAAGTGAGAGTGAAGCCCATATCACAAGGGAAGTGACCAGCATTCTGATGACCTTTTAAGGAAGCAGAGTAAGGGACATCAAGGCGATGCTCTGTCCTCACCCACAAACTCACAGGACTCCCGTTCTACTTTCATCTTTACACAATTTTTCAATCACTTTGCTTCTATTCTATATGCTATCTAGTGATTATAAACTGTAAGCCCAGGAGGCCAAGGACAGTGTCTGTCTTTTTCCACACTATCTCCCCAGCACAGTTCCTGATAGGTAGGTATACAATAAATATTTGAGCTAGTAAATGAATTACATTGTTGACCCAAGGGCCAAACACTCTACCTCCCACTTTTTCAAGATGTACCAAAAAACTCAAGAGAAAATGTCTAAAATATTCTCACGTCACTTTTTTAGGCCCTTTTTCTCGGGTATGAGCAAAAGTATTAGTTTACAGGTTAAGGACTTAAAGCAAACTTAAAGCAAACAATAGAAATTGCACATAGGATGCTAAGAATATTATAAAAATGAAGTATATCAACACATGATGCCTTCTAGGTTTCACTGCTTTGGGGACAAGCTCCATATATTCATTTCATCCCTACAGACACTTTGCCTCTGCCAGGTGAATGCATGCTCTACTCTGTTTAGACGGGGCGGTGGTGGGCACATGACTACCAGATAGCAGCATTTGTGTGGTTTTACACAGAAATGTCTTCATGTATAGAAGGGAGTTTTCTAAAATATCGAGTTCCACAGATACTTCAGCAATCAACTGTGGAACACTGAAAAAAAAAATGACATGAAAAACCTGAATGATAACATAAGAAATACAGTAAAATCCTAAAGTATATTTTGCATAGTAACAATCCTTACCAATATATGTCTTTTAGCAAATATTTGTGACTACTTAAAGAAACGGGGTACAGATTTGTAGCCCTTAAATATTTCAGAAAATAATTGCTTCTAAGTGCAAAACAAATTGACTAATACTCTCTTTGTAAGTTTTTTTTTACTTTAGCAACTTTAAATCATTCATAAACTATACATTTACAATTGGGCTACTATTATAGGACATCTTGTGGAGTTATTCAAATCATTAAGTTTCTTCAGTTATTAAATCTAACTTAAAAAGGATTTTCCCCTTGAAGAAGGTAAGGTAAGAAGGTAAGGTACAGTCCTCTTCCCATCCTTAACTCTTCCAGTCTTTCTACTCCACTAAAATGGATTTTTCTCAGCAAAACCATGAAGATTATGGCAATATTATATCTTCTTTAAAATTTCTGCAGCTCTGAATCCTCTGCTAATCCCCTGCTTCTGGAAAACTTTCTCTCTTCCATTTGGGGAGAAAGGAGAACCGGGTGTGAGACCTAACTCCGCCTGCAGGTAGGACTTAACCTCTCTGGGACGCATAAATAAAAGAGGAATACAAGAATATCCTACAGGGTTGTTGTGAGGAAAACTAAGACCCTGTATGTAGCAGCCCTTTGTAAACTGTAAAGTTTTAGAGACACAGTAGTGTATTGTGTTTGGCATGTAAAATTTCAGCTCGCCCTGTCCAAGATCTCTCCCTGCTCTATTCACCTTCAACACAAGTATCTCCAATCCAACATTCAACATACATTTATTGAGTTCCTACCGTGCAATAAAGCACTATGCTAAGAGCTAAAGATCAAAAGAAGGAATAGTCAAGAGGAAGGAGGAAACCGTACAGGCTCAGCTGTCCCATTGTATTTGATAGAATAGAACAACCTTGAGACATATCATGTACAGAATAATCAAAAAGCTTGACATTTTTTTCAACCAAAGCTTTTTTTCTCATTTTCCTTTCTTTCTGCTTTTTCGCTTGCTAACTTTTAAGAATGTCAAGAAAGGAAACATACATTTTATCTAATTAAAAACTTTCAGAGCTGAACATGCTTTACAACAATGTGCCCTTGGAGACAATGAACCATCTTTTCCATCAGTACATATAACATCAAAATGTGATGTAATAACAAAAATATTATATTTCTTAGTCTTCACCAGTGGAAAGGCTGACAGAAGCTCTTGAGTCCTTGATTCCTCCATTTACTGCCTAACCTCAGCAGAGATCCACAAGAGCATGTTCCTGGTCCAAAGCCTGAGAACTCTCCTACCCAGGGGAGCTTGGACGGACCATGAGTAATGCAAAGCCCCTTCCAAGGCTATAATCGTACCCTCCCCTCATCCTCTGTACTCCACCCTAGTCCTTCTAGGCTTTCCAAGGGCGAGAGTGAAAGGGGAGGTAGCCCTGGGCCACACTGGAGAGAGGGGCAGTGAAAGAGAAGGAAAAGGGAGAAGAGATCCAAACTAGATGCTTGCTCCCCAACAAATCTTGCAGAAAAAGCACTTTTAACCTCTTTATACTTCCCTCTGAAACTTCCCTCTTTATGTCAAGTTCTACCCCACAGTCTAGTTGTATGTGCCTGAGGACTTCTTTAAACATCTAAATTACTTTTCCCTGGAAGGGAGGGACAAGCAAGCATGGTTCCATGAGCCCACAGAGAGTAAAGAGTAAGCCTCTACATTATCAATTTAACCAGTTTGATCATGTTTTCTTTTATGAAGCTCAGTACTGAATTTGTCAAAATGATAAAAAACCATTCACAAAGGAGGAAACATAAGTGGCTTTTTTTTTTTAATTTATCTGTGGGTGTATATGTGTGTGTGTGCTCAGTCGCTCAGTCCTGTCTCTTTTGTCACCCCATGGACTGTAACTGTTCTGGCTCCTCTGTCCATGGGATTTCCCAGGCAAGAATACTGGAGCAGGTTGCCATTTCCTACTCCAGGGGATCTTCCTGATCCAGGGATTAAACCCACTTCTCTAGTGTCTCCTGCATGGACAGGCAGATTCTTTACCACTGCGCCTCCTGGGAACACAAGATTTATTTGGATCTGCCCATATCTGCTATGTCTATTAAGCTTTTGGTTTTAGTTTCAATCTTGGTGAGCTAAGAGAACACAAATCTCTCCCTGTCAAATGGCCTGAGTACCTCTGAAACTCCACTTTAATTAGTTGAATTAGGTCAAAATACACGTAAAGATTAGTATTTAGAGAATAATTGCTACCAAGATGAAATCAATAGGAAGGAAACTTTACAATTGAAAAGAAGTAGATACAAGAAAATCTGTGTCCTCTCTCAATCTGCCTAAAAACAGGGTCCCTTCTCTTTATCTGGAAGGACAAAGGTTAGTCCTCAGAGACAACCTTAGACCCTATCAGCCTGGAGAAGAACACCAGAGGAATCTACATAACAAACTTTACCAACTAGCCTTTTATCTCCACCCCTGGAAGCCTGAAACTGCTTTTCTTTGTCCTGCTATTTCTCCACAAATTTATTATTGTTTGTTGAAGATGCTATATAAGCTGGAATTCTAAACCACCTAGAGGAGTTACTCTTTTCCCTCTGGGCATCTCATGTGTAAATTATATATACATATGTATATATATATATATATATTCATTATTCTATTGTTAAAAAATTTTGTGGATTTGGGTCTTGTCTGATGGGAGTGAATGGGAATTTCAAACAAGATCCATTGGTTCTTGAGAATTTTACATCAGTAGACACAATACTAACATGGACTGAACAGGAGAGAGTATAAAATGAAAAAAGAAAAGGCTATCAAATCTCCCAAATTCTACGGACAGGAAGCAGGCCAATAAAATAATTCAACTGTAAATACATGCTACCTTTCATACAAAAGGAGAACTCAAACTATTAGGTATAAAATAAGCTACAAGGATCTATTATACAACATGGGGGATATAGCCAATATTTTGTAATAACTATAAACATGACATGTGCATGCGAAGTTGCTTTGGTCATGTCCAACTCTTTGCGACACTACGGACCGTAGCCCACCAGGCTTGTGTTAGGGTTAGGGATTCTCCAGGCAAGAATATTGGAGTGGCATTATCAGAGAAAAGCAAATCAAAACCACAGTGAGGTACCATCTCACGCCAGTCAGAATGGCTGCTATCAAAAAGTCTACAAACAATGCTGGAGAGGGTGTGGAGAAAAGGGAACCCTCTTACACTGTTGGTGGGAATGCAAACTAGTACAGCCACTATGGAGAACAGTGTGGAGATTCCTTATAAAACTAGAAATAGAACTGCCATATGACCCAGTAATCCCACTGCTGGGCATACACACCGAGGAAACCAGAATTGAAAGAGACACGTGTACCCCAATGTTCATCGCAGCACTGTTTACAATAGCCAGGACATGGAAGCAACCTAGATGTCCATCAGCAGATGAATGGATAAGAAAGCTGTGGTACATATACACAATGGAATATTACCCAGCTATTAAAAAGAATGCATTTGAATCAGTTCTAATGAGGTGGATGAAACTGGAGCTTATTATACACAGTGAAATAAGTCAGAAGGGGTTCCCTGGTGGCTCAGAGGTTAAAGTATCTGCCCTCAATGCAGAAGACCCAGGTTCGATCCCTGGGTTGGGAAGATCCCCTGGAGAAGGAAATGGCAACCCACTCCAGTACTCTTTCCTGGAGAATCCCATAGAGGGAAGAGCCTGGTAGGCTACAGTCCACGGGTCACAAAGAGTCGGACACGACTGAGCTACTTCACTTCACTTAAGTCAAAAAGAAAAACACCAATACAGTATATTAACGCATATATATGGAATTTAGAAAGATGGTAACGATGACTCTATATGCGAGACAGCAAAAGAGACACAGATGTAAAGAACAGACTTTTGGACTCTGTGGGAGAAGGCGAGGGTGGGATGATTTGAGAGAATAGCATTGAAACATGTATATTATATGTGAAACAGATCACCAGTCCAGTTTCGATGCATGAGACAGGGTGCTCAGGGCTGGTGCACTGGGATAACCCTGAGGGATGGGATAGGGAGGGAGGTGGGAGGGGGGTTCAGGATGGGGAACACATGTATACCCATGGCTGATTCATGTCAATGTATGGCAAAAATCACTACAATATTGTAATTAGCCTCCAATCAAATTAATTAATTTAAAAAAAAAAATACTGGAGTGGGTTGCCAAGCCCTCCTCCAGGGGACCTTCCCCACCCAGGGATTGAACCTACATCTCTTACATCTCTCTTACATCTCCTGTATTGGCAGGAGGGTTCTTTATTAGCGCCACCTGGGAAGCCCATAAATGTGGTATAGCATTTTATAAACTGTGAATCACCATGTTGTACACCAGTAAATTACTGTAGATCAACTATACTTCAATGTTTCAAAAAAAATAATGACTCAAAGATGGAAACAAAAGCAGAGAGCAGAATCAGAGCTCAGAGGATGGAGCCAAGAACCCAAAATGCAGAGCTGAAAACCACACATTACTGCCTGGCCTTGAAGCTCTAATCAAGGAAGTCTGCCTGGAGTTTACCTGGCTGGACTTTTAAACTGCTTTGGATAAGGAGACAAGTAAAAATGCTATTTGCTCCCCATTCTCCCCTATTTTTTAACTGGAAAAGCTGTAACTCTTATGCCAAGCCCATTCAACCACTATGGAAGTGTTGGAGGCAGGTCACATTTTCTTTAGTTCCACAGATCCACAGATGGAGAACTTTGCCCAGGAGCTGTACTTAATGGATTACACCAGAGCCTGTTCTAATCTGATTTAGATGATGAGATATGGGACTTTTAAGCTGGTAGAATTTATGAGAGACTCTGGACTTGAACTGATGCTGTAATGGAATGATTCCATTTCGAACCTGAGGACAGGGTAAATGTATTTCACTTGTGGGACAGACATGGATTGTTGGGGGTCAGGGGTTGGGTTGTTAGGCAGAATCTTAAGAATGAACTCCCAGTGACCTTCTTGCTTGTATAACCCTCTCCCCTTTGAGTTTGGTGGGGACCTGTGACATGATGAATTATCACTCCCATGACTATGTTTCATTGTATGAAAAAAGGGAGATTAACTAGGTGGGTCAATCTAATCACAAAAGCATTTTAAAAACAGAATTTTCTCTAGGTGGCAACACAAGGCAAAGTCAGAGAATCAAAGGGTAAGAAGCACTCAATGCGCTACTGTGACCTTGAAGATGGAGGGAGTCATGTGCAAGGATCAGAGGACAGCCTCTAGAAGTTGAGTTGACTCCTAGCCAATGGCCCCCAAGGAAACAACTGAATTTTGCTATCAATCTGAATGAACTTGAAAATGGATTCTTCCAGGGAGTTCCCAGGTGGTCTAGTGGTTAGGACTTGCTTTCACAGCTGTGGCCTGGCCTCAAGGCTACAAACGACCACTCATTCACCTTAGCTGTCATCCAAAGCTACCTCATTGCTGTGTCACAGTTATCTGATGACCAGGCCAAAAATTAATCCGTAAAAGTGGTTGAAAGAAAGTTTTCCTCATGCTCTCCACTCCTAGAGATCAATTCATTTTTATACAGCCCCAAGTATTTGCACTGATACTGAAATAGTCCAATAATTTTCACTCAAGTTCACAAGAAGCCTTAGAAAATCTAGGTTAACTCCTCGGAATATTTAGAAGAAATATTCCATAAAATTATCATGGTATTCTGGTATTCTGACTTGCTTTCAAGCTGGAGCAGATTGATCAATAGAGTCATGAATTTAAGATTCTCTATGGAGTTTGGGGTTGGTCTACACAATTGAACACTGAAGGCAGATAACCAAGGTGCATCAAATTATTTGCACCTGTACTTCTGTCCAGTCCAAGTACCTCTTGCAGAAGGGCTTCCTTAAAAATGTGAATTAAAAAATGGCTATTCTGACTGAGGAAATGCAATTGCATGGTAAATGTGCTAACAGCCCATGTTAAAGGGTTTAGCAGCCCAGCTGACTCTTGAGTAGCACACAGGCTGTCAGTCCAGCTAATGTCACTAAAATCCCTAACAAAAAAATATTGTGTTCAAAATCCAAGACTGACTGGCATCATATATTGAAAAAGTTATTTTGGATGACTACCTATGAACCATTCTAAATTTGCTTCAGGCCACATGGTGGATCCTGATTAGTAGCTGATAATGCTTACTATTAAGACCTCAAGTTCATTAGCAAACATGGTACAACATGAAGTGTCCCAACTGAGGAAACAGAATAGAATTCACGTCTTGGTTATCACTTATTAACCATGTAGGCTCACCTCTATGAACCTGTTCCCTCATTATAACTTCAACTTCATAAGACTGCTTTGAGGATAAAGTGACATAACTGAAGTAAAAGAACTCTGATAACCAGAAAACTATGCCAATAGTGTTGTGGTGCTTCCCAGCATGTGGTAACCCAATGGGACATGATATGAGTCAAATGAGGTGAATTAAGCAGCATCTTCTGGAGAAGGAAATGGCAACCCACTCCAGTGTTCTTGCCTGGAGAATCCCATGGACGGAGAAGCCTGGTAGGCTGCAGTCCATGGGGTCGCACAGAGTCGGACACGACTGAAGCGACTTGGCAGCAGCAGCAGCAAGCAGCGTCTTCAATGAAGGGAAAGCCCTTTAAGGTGATTATAATCCTCCTCTGAATCACAGTCAGTAAAAAATCCATTGTCTCTCTGAAGCCAAATACATAAAAATTGCTGAAGATAGGTCTCTAGAGTTCCAAGCCTGAAAAGGTAAGATTTGGGGGCCTAGGGTTTTCTGGTGAGAGTGAGTTTGAGTCCAGAATCTTAACTAGAACAGGACAAGGCAGATAGAATCTACAAGGTCAGAACAAAGGCAGCAACTAAAGTAAGGCTCAAAGTTAAGACTCTGAAACTCACATACTCAAAGAATGAACAAACTTCAAAAACAGCATTTTTATTTGGCAAAATCAGCAAACAAATTGGCAATCCTGACAGTCAGTCAGTCATTTCAATCTAACATTTTACTTAGTAGATAAACATTTATAGAAAATCTGTAAATAGTACAAACACTTTTCTCAAAATGCTAAAAGGCCAAACACAATAGATTACATAGTCTATGTTTTCATCTGTATGAAATTCTAAAAAATGCAAAACTAATGATACAAAACAAATCATTATTTGCCAATGGCAAAGGTGGGAGGATATGACTGACTGCAAATGGACACATGAATTTCAGGGGATGAAGGAAATGTTCTATATAATGTTTATGGTTGTAGACAGACATCTATATATACATCTTCAAAACTCACTGAATTCTACACTGAAAACTGGAGAATGTTACTCTGTGAAAAAATATACCTCAAAAAAAATTGTAAAGGTTACACATAAGTCAGCATGCTTTTCAAAGAATCATTCCAGTAAAAATATTTTACTTGTAAAAAAATATTTGTAGAAAATCTGGAAATAAGATATAAAATTTTTTCACAATCATAAGCAGCGGTTACTTTTTTACTTTAATTTTCTAATTTAAATTTTACATTGGGGTATAGTTGATTTACAATGTTGTTAGTTTCAGGGGTACAGCAGTGATTCAGTTATACACATATATACATCCATTCTTTTTCAGATTCCCTTCCCATATAGGTTGTTTTAGAACACTGAGTATAGTTCCCTGTACTATACAGTAGGTCCTTGTTGATTATTTTGTGTATCTGTTAATCCCAAACTCCTAATTTATCCACCCCCCCAGCCTTTCTCCTTTGCTAACCATATATTTGTTTTCAAAGACCGTAAGTCTGTTTCTGTTTTGTAAATAAATGCATTTGTATCAACTTTTTAGACTTCATATAAGTGGTATTGTATGCAATTTGTCTTTCTCTGACTTATTTCACTTAGTAAAATAATCTCTAGGTCCATCCACATTGCCCCAGATGGTATTATTTCTTTTTTATGGCTAACAGTCTACTGTACATATATCACATCTTCTTTATCTATTCCTCTGTCGATGGACATTTAGGCTGCTTCCATGTTTAGACTGCTGTGAATAATGCCACAGTGAACACAGGGATGCACGTATCTTTTTGAACTATGGTTTTCTCTGGATATGAGCCCAGAAATGGGATTGCTGGATCACATGGTAGATTTTGGTTTTTAAGCAATGTCCATACTATTCTCCATAGTGGTTGTATCAATTTACATTCCCAACACTGCAAGAGGGTTCCCTTTTCTCCACACCCTCTTTTATTGTTTGTAGACTTTTGATGATGGTCATTCTGACCAGTGTGAGGTAATACCTCACTTCTTTAAAAATTAGCAATGCCGAGCATCTTTACATGTGTTTTTTGGCCATCTGTATGTATTTTTTGGAGAAATGCCTATTTACATCTGCCCTTTTTTTTTTTTGACTGGGTTATTTTTGGGTTTTTGATATTGAGCTGCAAGAGCTATTTGTATTATTTTGGAGATTAATCTTTGTTGGTCACTTCATTTACAAATATTAAAATATTCTTCCATTCTGTGAGTTGTCTTTTCACTTTGCTTATGGTTGCCTTTACTGTGCAAAAGCTTTTAAGCTTAATTGGGTCCCATTTCTGTATTTTTTATTTTATTTTCATTGTCTATGAGGTAGATCCAAAAAAATATTGCTGCAATTTATGTCAAAGACTATTATGCCTATGTTTTCCTATAAGAGTTTATAGTATCTGGTCTTACATTTAGGCCTTTAATCCATTTTGAGTTTACTCTTGTGTACAGTGTTAGAGAATATTCTAACTTCCTTCTTTAATATATAGCTGTGTTCCCAGTGTCACTTACTGAAGAGACTGTCTTTTCTCCATTGTATATTCTTGCCTCCTTTATTGTAGATTAACTAACCATAGGTGCATGGGTTTATATCTAGGCATTCCATCTTGTTCCATTGATCTATATTTCTGTTTCTGTTCCAGTACAATACTGCTTTGATTACTGTAGCTTTGTAGTATAAAGTCAGGGAGCCTGATTTCTCCAACTCCATTTTTCTTTGTCAGAATTGCTTTGGATATCCTGAGTTTTTCACGTTTCCATACAAATTTTAAAATTTTTGTTCCAGCTCTGTGAAAAATTCTATTGATAATCTGTTAGGGATTGCACTGAATCTGTACATTGCCTTGGGTAGTATAGTAATTTTGACAATATTGAGTCTTCCAATCCAAGAAGTATGTCTTTCCATCTGTTTGTGTCATATTCCATCTCTTTCATCAGCATGTCACAGTTTTTGGAGTTTTTCCTAGCTTTTTCCTGTAGTTGATTTCTAATCTCATAGTATTGTGGTTGGAAAATATGTTTGATGTGATTTCAACTTTTTAAAATTTACTGAGGTTTGTTTTGAGATCCAGCATGTGATCCATCCATAGAGTGTTCCAAGTGCACTAGAGAAGAATGTGTATTCTGCTGCTTTCAGATGGAATAGTCTATAAATATCAATTAAGTTCAAGCAATGTTTACTTTATAACATTATAAGAATTTTTTTTTCCTTCTAGAGGAACAAGCAAAAGTAAAAAGTACTTGAAAAGTGACCGTGAATGCAATTTAAAACCCTCCAAAAAAAGTCTCATGAACTCAGTACAATGACGTGGTACTTGACAGGTCTTTGAATGTTTTCCAGAATGTAACACTAAACAAGAAGTTCTAAATTCAGGTTGTACAGGAGTCAAGTAGAACATATAACTGATTGGCATGGGGCAAGGTTACTGAAGTAAGCTGGAGAGTACATGGCCCTTCCCGAATGAGTTGGCATCACTGGGTCCCACAGACTGAAGTCAGGAAAAAGTACAGACTATTGTATAGCCAGAGTTGCTGATAATTAAAGACTTAGTATGTGAAATTTCCTGATTTCTTGAAATTCTCTGATGGTTCAAAATTTTTTTTACACCACCATGTGGGCTAAACAAAACACATCCATATGCAGAATTATGACTTCAGGTCCATAACGCATGCTTTCTGAACTTTTTCAATAACAAAGTCTTACCTTCTTTCAAACGGCTTACTTCTTTCATTCGTAGAGAGTCCAGGATAATGTGGAATACTAGTGCACCTGAAGTCAAATTCATCTTGAAATTATATGATGGTCAGTCACTTCTAGTCACTTTGCTGAAAAGCAAAGTTCTGTTTACATCTCTAAGCGTACTGGTTGGTAAAAAAAGGAAAATATAAATCAGAATGAAAGGAGAAGGAGTGAGGAAAAACTGAAGAAAAACACAATTTTAGGAGCCTAGTCAGCTTTTAGACTTCAGAGCAACAAAATAATCCATGTGTTGAAATTTGAGAACTTCATTGCCCCAACTAGTCCAACCTGGCTGTAAATTTCGAGCAAACAATTCCAAACATTCTCCCTCTGGCTTGATATAGTCTTTTAGAACCTCTGTCCAAAAACGAGAAAAGAAAAAAAAAAAAAACACAAAAATTATTATTAAGGAAGGAATCAAAGTCCTTTAGTAGTTAAGAGGAGAAAAGCAGAGATGTTTCCTTAAAAAAAGAAAAACAGCAAGTTAACTTCAAGGATTTCATCATAGACTTCACTATTTGTAGTTAGAAAGTCATTTGAAATAAACACCCCTGAGATCGAGAACAATACCATCAGAACTTTCAATAGTCCTAATTTATCACTTTTCATTTTTAGAGGAGAAAGGAAGATTTTAACACCCACACCGGTGACTTTTCAGTTTTCCAATAATGCTGACATAGCTCCCGAGTACTAGCTTAATTTATTTTTTAATAAATGTAATCCATGCATGGACAAAAGTACATACGAATAATACAAAGACAATCCACTTTACAAACTAAGATAAATATCATTGTAAGTCTCCACAAAAACATACTTAAGTGTTAAGAGTTGGAAACACAGATAAATATTCAGAACATATACCTAACAAATAACTCTTACCTCCTCAGCTATAATTTGGCAGTACTGAGAACACTCCTTCACTTCCAAATTACAGATACTTCTTTACCTAAAATTTCACTGTATTATTTCTACAGTTAAATATTCCTTGTTCAATATATTCATAACTACTGAACATTGTATTTGTTGGGAAAACGGCATCTCATCTATACATTGGCTAAATAGCTGTAATCTACACTAACAGAAGCTTTTTTTTAAGCACATGTTCATTTGAATGACAAATATTTAAATCAGTTTAACCTTGATCATGTTGCTGGTTAGCTTATTCTTCAACAGGAACTTAGTATGAAAATAACAATTCAAGTATGAAAAGTCATTAGAACAGGCAAAATATAGTTCCTAATGGCTTTATAGGATTGAGCTTTAAAGAAATCCATCAAATTCTCTTTAGGAATGATAAGGGTTTCTTAGAAATACTTCATAGAGATTAGATTTAAAAGCTAATATATGAAAAATTTTATATTTCATAATGTTCTTTAGTTGCTCTCACAACAAAGTAATTGTTTGTCTGAAAGCATTGATCCTGTCTATCAAAAATCAAAGAATCAAAAGTATTCATTGCCTACAACTCAAACAAACTCAAGTCTGGACTTTGATAGCTTCTAGGAGATGCTGACATGACAGTTCTAGTCCTTTCGTAACTATGTAACTAAATGCTACTAAACTTGAGTGAGAAACATTTCCCCAGAGTCTTGAAGGACAATAAACTTTTATATCACATTTCCATGTTTTGCCCCATGAATTCAATGCCTCACCAGGCTCAACTCACTTTTAAAGTGGTCTAACATTATACTGAAGCAAGGTTTTGTTTTCTTATTTCTGCTTGTTTGTTCAGTTCTTCAGTACAAAGATGTTAATGACTCTACTTTGGCATTTTAAACTGGAATCCAAACTGGAATCAGCCAATCAAAAATGTTTACTATTTCTGAGCACCCATTATAAGTGCTACAGGACTTAAAAGAAACAGATATCCATGTTTTCTAAGACTTCACAAACTAACAGAAAAAGATGGTCAGGTATTTGAAGTGAAAAAAATACATAAAACCTAAACCCATTTATCATCTCCCACTTTATCAATGGAACACATTTTGGCATCACTTTTTTCCTTTTTAGTTGCAAAACACAGAAAATCAAGGAGTGAAGTTTTTACAGTGCTAACTACATATGTTTAATTTCAAAACAAAGCAAAAGAAACAGAAGAAAATTAATGGAAATGTTTTATTCTTACTAATTTTAAATATCAATTTAAATGAAAATGCAAGATCTTAAAAGTTCTCATCACAAGAAAAAACATTGTAATTATGTGTAGACTTATTGTGATCAGTGAAAATGTACATATACCTTGAATCATTATATTACACACCTGAAACTAATATGGTGTTCTATGGCATTTATATCTCAATTTTTAAAAGTAAATTCACATGTATAAATTTAAATATGACATATATATAAATAATTACATAACATCTGGCATTAGTAAAACATACTTCTAACCAATGGACAGGAAATAATTTATATATAGCTAGTTCATTCCCCTTCTGCTTGGGAGCAAGAGGCGGCTGGGGGGAAAGTACTCATATGTCAGTGCATAGAATCTCATACAAACTGTTAGTGAGTAAAGCAGTGAAAAGCAGCAGAAATTTCTCTAAGGAGCAATATAAAAAACAAAATTTTGATTCAAATACTTTTATTTCATTATATTCCTACCTTAAATCTTTAAACTTAAAAGATTATAAATTTACATTAGGCTGGAAAGCCATAGCTATTGTTGGCTTATGTTTCAATCTACAGGAAGAAATTTCAAAACTTAAAAAGAGTAAATGCATCATTTTGATATGGAATATGCTGCCAATTTGGTGTTTTTTATATTTTGCAGTAGAAAAAACAAACTAAAACTTGTTTGAAAAAAAAAAAAACCACCTTGGTGCTTTTAGAAGCTAAGGAGAGAGGAGATCATTTCATTCTGTGAATTTGCAAAAAGCACTTTAAGAATATTTACATGTAAAAGTTCTAAGCATTACATAGACAGCATGTATTATACCAAATCCTAGGGTTATAATTTCAGAGTAAAACATAGGCAGAAATCTGAAAGTTGCTTTCTGATGGCTTCATGTAGGTCTACATCCAAAACACAGACACTTGCTATACAGAAACATGAACTCAAAAATAAAGGATTATAAATACTGCTTGTCTACCAGTACTTCACCAAAACATAAGAATTACATATATTGAATCATGCAAAAAATTTCTCCCCAAAATCTAACTTTTCTTTTTAAATAGTCTCAATCCTAAAAATGTGTTTGTGCTGCTCTCTACTGGGAATACAGAAGAACTGCACTTCATAAATAGAAGCTATAAAATATAGGGCTAATTTTTATTAATAGTAATAAAACACTAATTTTAATCACTATTTTATAAAACCTTGTATCTTAAGACTCATCTTTAAACATAATCTGTGTAAAATGAATTGAGAAATAGTTTAACCATCATTTGGGAATGAAAGGTTTTTTGGGTCTGGCTTTTGGATTTTTAAAAGTAAAAAAAATAAGCTCTAAAGACAAACCCTTTATTAAACTTTGATACTCACCAAATGATAAAGAAAATTCCAATGAGAAGAATACAACTTAGATTTCCTCCACTGAGTATAACTGGTAGCAAACATAATTTTTTTCTCAAAGAACAGTACAGATTTTCCATTTAAGTCAAATGTTTACTTGCATTAAAGACTCTATCATAGTCCAAAGTTTAAAGGCAATTATTCACTGAGAATGCCTCTAGGTCAAAAAATGGATCAACAGGTAGACATCTGAATATTTCTCAAATGAATTAACACTAAAGACTCTTCTGCATAGGAAATCTAAGATATAAGAAATCTGGAGTGTTACCAATAAACATCCTTTTGGGAATGTGAATTCACCTTCCTATGTATCCTAGCTCATGAACTTTGAATGTCAAATTTAGTATTTCTCAGGGACTTATATTCCTTCCTATTTTTTTATTCTTTCAGTTGAAAAACTTAGCATTTACTGATCTTCTACTATGTGTGACAGACTCTCAAATGCAACCAATCCTCACAGCTCTGAAAGACTAAATATCATTATTCGCTCTTCAAACGACGACTCTGAGGTGGAAAATTATGAGTACCTCGCTCAAGTAGCAGAGCCTGGATTCAAGGTCTTTTAGGTCAATCTGAAAAGCCAAAACTTTCCACTATTCCTTGCTGTTTAGTTTCATTAAATGATGAACATCATACTAAAGCATTAAGACTAGTAAGAACTGCAGGATACTACTACCTTTCCAACGGTTCAGAAAAGCAACACTACTCAACATAAAACTGAGACTGTCTACCATATATCAAGGGAATTGTAAGCATCTCTCTGACTGCTTTCTAAGCTCTAGGCTTTAGAACAAGCAAGGGGTGGAGCCCTGACAATACAATAAAGACCCCAGAACTACAGTCCTCAGAAGTACCACCAGTCTTTACTCAGTTGCGCCAGTGATGGGATAAGAGCCCCATTAGTCAGGGGACCCTAAAACACAGTGGGAGAAGAAAGACTGAGGTAAGGTAAGACGAGTCTACACAGTCACCTGGGTGTTCACACGGCTCCATTTCCGCTTCAACAGAGTTTGGACCTAACAGACCCTTTTTCCAGCCACCCTCTAGACTTCTTTCAGGTCACAACCTCCAAGACCATTCAGCACCATTTTTGCGGTGAGCCCCTTACTGCCAACCACAATGATGCGCTCCAAGACCCATAAGAATTATTCCACCCAGCGGAGGAGGTGTTCAGCCACTGCTGGGTGGGTCTCCAACACCCACCTCTCTGTGGGCTTTGATTCGAGGCCACGATGTGCCCCTGGAGGGCTCCCGACCCCGCTCCTCCCATGTGCTGGCCCGGCAGCCTCTGAAGATGCAGAGCCAGCGCAGTGGCAGCGGCAGCGTCCTCCTCTTCCCTGACACGCCCGAGCCGCCCCCAGACAAGTGGGACAAAGCACTGGATGCCGCCACAGGCCTGGAGAAGGCCGCTCTGGATCTGCATGCCCTGGGTTCTGCCCACATAGATCCCCCATCTCTCTGCCTTCCTGAAGCGCCACCTCCTGGATGTGGTGACCACCTGACCAACCTCTGCAGGCCAGCCAGGTTGGTACTTCCTGGAAAGGCTGACACTCCCACAGCACAAGAGGCCAGCAAGCCCAGCTCCGCTCGAAGGCCAGGCTCCCCCACTTGATGTCAGGGCCTCTGGCTGAGCCCCTCCCTGGTTAACCACCTGGAGCCCTCTCCCCAAAGCCAGGGACCAAATGCAAACAATAAAAGGTTTCTGGAGCAAAAAAAGAAAACAACAACAACAACAACAACAATCAATTCTCTATCTCACCAATTCTTCTATATGATTTTAGAATATTAATTAAAATAACACATATCGTATTGAATTTCCAAATCTCTAGACCATTCAAATGTAACATTCAATCCTTTTGTCAATTTCATAAAAGTCATAACAATTCTATTTTATAGAAACATACCAGCAAGAGGTGGCTTATGTGAATGGAGCGTACAGGGCACACTGACAATTAACTTGTGGTCTGGAATGGGCAGCTCTTTTACATCTGCATTCCTACTGAAACAGAACAACAATGTAATTGTATTTTAAAGGACAATTTATTACTTTTAAGCCACAGTTGTCTTTGATTTCTTTTCACCTTTCAAATAGCACCTCCATTTATAATAATTTAAGAAGAGAAATAATAATGGAAATCAACAATTTAAGTATTAAGAAATTTCAGATAGTTTTCTCTTCTACAATAATAACTATTGCACATTAGATAAAGCAAATGATAATATACAATTTCATGTGCCATTAGCATTCACACTTTTCTTGTTTGGGCCATTTCCAGATTTTCAAAAATGTAAAAATTAAGGAAAACCAATGATTACTGTGTTAAGTTTTGAAAGCCTGAAAATTAATACATTTATACAATTTTGAAAAATCACCCTTCCTACCTTAACAGTAAAGCAGCTTTTTCTCGAACTCTTCCCAATATAAGACCTTCATAAGGCTTTTTGTGTGGAGAATCTAATGGGAACACAAACTCTCCTGAACTGGTGATCTGACAAAAAGGAGACAGAAACAAAAACAACCCATACACCTGTAAATCCCATACACCAGGAAAGGATTGTTTTTTTTTCCTTCCAGTATACAGTTTCTACCAAAGAAAAAGAATTATTAAACCTCAAGGCTACTGCTATCCAATAAAAATATAATGTGGGCCACAGATGGAAGCCCATGTAATTTAAAATTTCTAGTACCAACATTTAAAAAAAGCAAGAAGAATGAGGCAAAATTCATTTTAACTATATTTTAATTTTAAATTATTTTTAATTTAATGTAACATATCTAAAATATTATCATTTTAGTATGTAGCCAATTCAAAAAATTACTGAGGTATGTTACAGTCTTTCATATTAAGTATTTTAAATCCAAAATGTGACATTTATTAGCTCATCTCAACGTGGACCAGTCACCTTTCAAGTGCTGAAGAGCTACACATAGCTAGTGACACACCACACCATACCATACCATAGTGGGCAGGGCAGCTTTACACGACTAAAAAATTATTTTAAATTTCTATCATCTTGCACATAAAACTCTTGGTTTTTCATTAAAATATGTTACTAGAAACCATGCCATCATTTATTCATTTGTTCATTCAAATAACATTTACCTGTATTACTAGCAATGTGACTAAGTACATGACAATAAAGTATTTTCCTTTATTTATAGGAAACAGTGTCATTAAATACTGTCAAGAGCTAAAATTAATAATGAAAGTAGCTTGGGAACTGATGAGACAGACAATGCAAGTTCTAACCTCTTGGCATTAAAAATCCAGAAATTCAATCTCATCATTTCATCCTGGAGTGATTGATCAGACTCCCAGAGACTCACTCCAACTAATCAAACTCAAAACACAATTTAAAATAATATTCAATTAGTTAATTAAGCATGGAGGCAGATATTTTCACTATCATAATACTCATATCTATCCTCTATGGAATCCTTTAGCGTATATCAAGGTACTAAAAACCAAACCAGTAAAGTCCTTTTATCTCCTCTAGGGCCTACAAATAGCAACAGCTATTCCACACAGTGCTGTATAAACACTGGCAAATTCTGATGCTTTGGATGTCCTTTATACTCAATGCAGACTACTCCATCTGATGTAACAATATGTGCAAACACCTAACAAGTATTTCATATTTTTACATATTTTACATATTTCATAAATAAGTAAAACATATTTTTGTTTTAAACTATCATACCACCTCTTAGAACTGATTCCTACCAGAAATGAACAGTCTTAGTTTTCATGTATTAACATTTTACTGGTTTTAATTTCAGAAGGTAACCTTTTCCTGACTTTGGTCCCAGTTTCTAACTATGAAAGGAAAGGACTGTCGTAACAGAGTAGAATGGAGTTTTATATGCCCATAACGATCCTATTGCAAATCAACCAGAGCTAAGCCCAAAGTACAACTGTAAAAGCAAACAATTATCAGCACTTGTTTGCCAAGTGCCATAAAATAGGTGCAAATAAACAATGTACACAGCTTTCAGAAGATACCCCAGTTACTACAAAGCACACAAAGCACATTAAACATAGACCTCTCCTCTGTCTAAAATGAATAGACCAGTAATATTAATGTTAAACATTCAGTCCCTAAAACCTGGTTTGTTTTTTTTAAAGTTTAGGAGGCTTTTGCGGAATTCATTTAAGTAGACAGTGTATCTTTAAAAGGACAGCCAATGAACTTTGAACAACACACCACTTTTCTATATTTTTGGTATTCTTGAAACCAAGCAAAGATTAATATGAAAGACCTTTCAACTCATTAAGGAGTTAGAATCATTTCTTTCAAAAACAAGCACTGAGGAACACAGTTAAGATTCACAGTATAAAAGGCCTTGCTTCCAGCATTTTCCCAACTCTTCCACACTAGGTTTCTTTGCTATTTTCCTTTCCATCCCCAGCAACATAAGGGGGAAAAAATGACAAAGAAAAGAAAAAAGAAAAAGTCACAAAGGGCAGCTGAAGTTTTGGATGAGTAAAGAGGAAGAAGATCAACAGTAAGACAATTTCTATGTTTAGTGATGGACAAATCCCCCAAGGTTTTTGCTTATTGTCTGTTAAACTACAGACCATCAGAGCTCTTTAAAATGTCATCCTGATATCTACCTGAGTGATTTCCTAAGACCAGGAGTTTGGGGTTCTACTCCAAAAAGATACAGAACAAAGAGGTAAAAAGCCTTGAGAATAAGAAGACAAAGGTATTTAGCAGCAAAGTAAATGTTTTAATTAGACCATGCTGAAGAAGTAGAGTGATGCCATGTTAAACATTAAAAAGTAGGAGCTATCTTTATGTGACTTGTACATTGCACCTTATGAACAAATAAAGTTAACGGATACGTTAACTTTGGAACTTACTTTTACCCAGTGCCATTCAGCAACTACCTCCACAGACCAAGACGGGTAAAGCTCTTCCTTGACAAAACGCAGGTGCTTCTGTCTATTTGTCACCCACGTAACAACAAGACAGCTTGGAGCAGCCAGCTTAGGGACAGGGATCTGCTTTATCTGCAGTGGTGATAAATAACTATATCTAAAAATAAACAGAAAAAAATATTAGCAAAATCGAGGCCAAAGAGAAAAATAAGCAGGGAGAGGACCTGTATAACACTGATTCCACAAACACAAAGCTCCTACAATTCTTTATTTGTGTAACTAAATACAAAGCCACAGTGACACCCAGTGGACATGCTGTTTCACAGATAAGTTGGAAATACCACTTTTCATTTTTACTAACTCAAAATGATCAGGCCATATTTTTTTATCACTTCTGAATGTATTACATTTCAGTAATTTTACTAATATTTTCTATATGTTTTTATACCATATAAAATTAAGCAAATATCATCTTGTGATGATCTGTACACTACACATGTGCTTGTGAATTCGCTAAGTTGTGTCCAAATCTTTTGGGACCCCATGGACTGTAGCCCACCAGGCTCCCCCGTCCATGGGATTCTCCAGGCAAGAATACTGGAGTGGGTTGCCATGCCCGCCTCCAGGGGATCTTCCCAACCCAACTCAGGGATTGAACCCGTGTCTCTTACATCTCCTGCATTGGCAGGGAGGTTCTTTACCACTAGCGCAATCTGGGAAGCCCAAAGACTCCATTAACACTCTGGAAACTGTCTCAATATCCCACCACATTTCCAACACTCAATCTATCATCCTGTTTCTTTCATCCTTCAGTCAATTCTACTGAGCTCTCTGAAACACTCATGCTTTCATTACAAAAAAATTCTACAGCCCTGAACCTCCTGGCCATCAGTAGTACAATGTCTAGTTTCTCTTGTTAGAACTCTACTTGTTCCATAACACCCCATCAAACCAGTGTGGTCATTTGTCCAATCCCAACATACACAGTCATGAGAGGAGAGGCCGGTATTCTCCTGGCTGCCCTCCAGTTTCAGGCTGTCAGTCATTTACCGTTGTGTGAAACCTCCTTCTCTTTGAGAATTATGCTATCTAGCCTCCAGCCTTCTTATGGAACCCATTACATCCTCACTCTCCATACTCAATAAAAACTTAAGTTCTAAGATCTTTATGCCTAGCCAACATAAATCTTGCAAGTATCCTGGGTGATGTCAAAGGACAATCTAAATAATGTGCATGCTCAACTATTCTTCCCCTAATAAATACAATTGTATGCACTAACTATGATCACCAGCCCCTTACTCCTTAACTCTACAACTCCTGCAAACCTCCAATCTTAAATTCAATTCAATACAATTCTATTCAACTTCATACAGAAAAAAATCAGATGGAGAAAAATGCTAAACTGAAAATTGGCAATCCATTCTCAGGCTCTCAAAACTACTCATCAATTATTTTACTTACCCTTGGTCAACTACTACAAACTCTCATCTCTTCTTAAGTCCTTTGCCCAAACACACTCTTGGCAGATGAAATATGCCAAATATCAGTCAAAATAAAGGTCTTTAGACTCTTTCAACCACCTAACCCTCTGCCAGGTGTATGATGAGGGTGTATAATAACCCTCATTGTACACCTTCACTTACCTATTTCTCTTATTTTTCTCTTAAAGGAAACAGCATGGTTTCATGTGTTTAAAGTATATCCCTCCAGCTGTGTTTATTCCCATCTTCTAGTCTATCAGTAATGCTAAGTACTCTCCTCCTTCTGTATTTTCAACCTCTCTAGTAGTTTCTTACTATCAGCCTATAAATATGCTTATACTATACACTTTTATTTTTTATTCACTTTTTTGTTATTGTTTTTCTACATACTATACACTTTTAAAGGAAGAAAGAAGAGAAAAGACTTGGGGGAGGATGGGTGGAGAAGAAGGAAAAAGAAAAGAGGAGAAGAGAAAAATAACAGAAAAGAAAAAAGAAATTCCCTCAGTTAGGTCTCCTATCTACAAATATGCTAGTTTACTTCAGTCACTCAATCGTGTCTGACCCTTTGTGACCCCATGCACTGCAACATGCCAGGCCTCCCTGTCCATCCCCAACTCCTGGAGTTTACTCAAACTCATGCCCATTCAGTCGGTGATGCCATCCAACCATCTCATCCTCTGTCGTCCCCTTCTCCTTCTGCCTTCAATCTTTCCCAGCATCGGGGGCTTTTCAAATGAGTCAGCTCTTCGCATCAGGTGGCCAAAGTATTGGAGTTTCAGCTTCAGCATCAGTCCTTCCAATGAATATTCAGGACTGATTTCCTTTAGGATGGACTGGTTGGATCTCCGTGCAGTCCAAGGGATTCTCAAGAGTCTTCTCCAACACCACAGTTCAAAAGTGCCAATTCTTCGGTGCTCAGCTTTCTTTACAGTCCATCTCTCACATCCATACACGACTGCTGGAAAAATCATAGCCTTGACTAGACGGACTTTTGTTGGCAAAGTAATGTCTCTGCTTTTTAATATGCTGTCTAGATTGGTCATAACTTTCCTTCCAAGGAGTAAGCATCCTTTAATTTCATGGCTGCAGTCACCATCTGCAGTGATTTTGGAGCCCCCCAAAAATAAAGTCAGTCATTGTGTCCACTGTTTCCCCACCTATTTCCCCTGAAGTGATGGGACCAGATGCCATGATCTTAGTTTTCTGAATGTTGAGCTTTAAGCCAACTTTCTCACTCTCCTCTCTCACTTTCATCAAGAGGCTCTTTAGTTCTTCACTTTCTGCCATAAGGGTGGTGTCATCTCCGTATCTGAGGTTATTGATATTTCTCCCAGCAATCTTGATTCCAGCCTGTGCTTCCTCCAGCCCAGTGTTTCTCATGATGTATTCTGCATATAAGTTAAATAAGCAGGGTGACAATATACAGCCTTGACGTACTCCTTTTCCTATTTGGAACCAGTCTGTTGTTCCATGTCCAGTTCTAACTGTTGCTTCCTGACCGGCATACACGTTTCTCAAGAGGCAGGTCAGGTGGTCTGGTATGCCCATCTTTCAGAATTTTCCACAGTTTATTGTGATCCACACAAAGGCTTTGGCATAGTCAATAACCAGCAACAGATGTTTTTCTAGAACTCTCTTGCTTTTTCGATGATCCAGCAGATGTTGGCAATTTGATCTCTGGTTCCTCTGCCTTTTCCAAAACCAGCTTGAACATGTGGAATTTCATAGCTCATGTATTGCTGAAGCCTGGCTTGGAGAATTTTGAGCATTACTTTGCTAGCGTGTGAGATGAGTGCAATTGTGCTATAGTTTGAGCATTCTTTGGCATTGCCTTTCTTTGGGATTGGAATGAAAACTGACCTTTTCCAGTCCTGTGGCCACTGCTGAGTTTTCCAAATATGCTGGCATATTGAGTGTAGTACTTTCATCTTTTAGGATTTAAAATAGTTCAACTGGAATTCCATCACCTCCACTAGCTTTGTTCATAGTGATGCTTTCCAAGGCCAACTTGACTTCACATTCCAGGATGGCTGGCTCTAGGTGAGTGATCACACCATCGTGATTATCTGCATCATGAAGATCTTTTCTGTACAGTTCTTCTGTGTATTCTTGCCACCTCTTCTTAATATCTTCTGCTTCTGTTAGGTCCATACCATTTCTGTCCTTTATTGAGCCCGCCTTTGTATGAAGTGTTCCCTTGGTATCTCTAATTTTCTTGACAAGATCTCTAGTCTTTCCCATTCTATTATTTTCCTCTATTTCTTTGCACTGATTACTGAGAAGGCTTTCTTATCTCCCCTTGCTATTCTTTGGAACTCTGCATTTAAATGGGTATATCTTCTCTTTTCTCCTTTGCTTTTCACGTCTCTTCTTTTCACAGCTACTTGTAAGGCCTCCTCAGATAGCCATTTTGCTTTGTTGCATTTCTTTTTCTTGGGGATGGTCTTGATCCCTTTCTCCTGTACAATGTCATGAACCTCCATCTATATTTCATCAGGCACTCTATCAGATCTAGTCCCTTAAATCTATTTCTCACTTTCACTGTATAATCATAAGGGATTTGATTTAGGTCATACCTGAATGCGTGGCACTGGAGTGGCAAGCCGCTGAGAGGAAATATCCCTGCTGTTTACCTGGGGCCAAACTATGGTGGAGGTAATAAAGATAACGATGACCTCCTTCAAAAGATCCCATGCATGTACTACACTCAGTGCCCCCAACCCTGCAGCAGGCCACCACCGACCCACGCCTCCGCCAGAGACTCCTGGACATTCACGGGCAAGTCTGGGTCAGTCTCTTGTGGGGTCACTCCTTTCTCCTGGGTTCTGGTGCACAGGTTCTGTTGCGCCCTCAAGAGTCTATTTCCCAGTCCTGTGTAAGTTCTGGCGGCTCTGTGGTGGGGATAATGGCGACCTCCTCCAAGAAGGCTTATGCCATATCCAGGTCTGCTGCACCCAGAGCCCCCGTCCCTGTGGCAGGCCACTGCTGACCCATACCTCCACAGGAGATGCTCAAACACAGTTCTGTCTCAGTCTCTGTGGGGTCCCTGGGTCCTGGTGCACACAAGGTTTGTTTATGCCCTCTGAGCGTCTCTGGTGAGAATGGGGTTTGATTCTAAACACAAATTCACCCCTCCTACTGTCTTGCTGGGACTTCTCCTTTGCCCTTGGACGTGGGGTATCTCCTCACAGCCATTCCAGCACCTACCATCTTACTGGGGTTTCTCTGACCCTGGACATGGGGTATCTCTTCATGGCCAGTCCAGCAAAGCACAGCCACAGCTCATGACCTTGGACGTAGGGGATCTCCTCATGGCCGCTATCTATGATATGCTATGGACTGGCCTATCTATGTAATGCATAGTAATCTCTTTTCCTTGGCAGCTTTAATTCCATTTGGAATTTTAATTTCTCTTTACCATGTATCCTAACATACTCATAAATTCCAGGGATTAAGATAAGGACATGGAAGGGAGTGTGGAACAGGGGTAGGGGGTGGGGATGGAAAGAAACTATTTTGCCTATTACAGATGGTAAAACTGGGAACAATGCATCAACAATTACAGTATCTCCCTGTGTGATTCTTATTAATAAAAGAAACTATAAAATTGAAAAGGAAAATAATTACCTATTTTGATTACTGTACTACGATTATATAAGAAAATATCTTTGTTTTCAAGAAATGCAGAATAAATATTTCAGAGTAACTTACTCTTTCTCCTAAATAACTTATTCTCAAACTGTTCAGAAAAATTATATAAAAATATATATATATATATATATATATATACAGATATCTACACACACACACACACACAAATACACACATATAGAGAATAGATAGATGAATTCTTTGTATGATCCTTGCAACTTTTAAGAGGAAAAAATCCAATTATTGGTACAGTTCATAAACAAAAAACATAAGGAAACTGAAGATAACTGTGGAGAAGAAGAAATTTCATATGAAGTTTAAGTCAAGGTAACAGAAATTGTTCAGTCTAGAAGACTGAAAAGTGAGACGAAATATAACCGAAGATATTCACCAGAACTAGAGGGGAAATTTTAGTTTTTTGAAAAGCTATTTAACTTCGTCTTATTTACTAACTGAACTTATCACTCTAAAAGGTTACATAAACTGAACAGTGGCATAAATTAAAACAAATTCAGAATGAATTAGACAACTTCATTCATAGCATATTACTAATACTATATTTTGGCACATAGTTCAAAACTTTAGAATTTGATATCAAAGAAGGCAAAATGAAAGGTGGAGTTGTGCAGTCATGCAACTGACTCTTTGCAACCCCATGGACTGTAGCCTACCAGGCTCCTGTCCATGGAATTTTCCAGGCAAGAGTACTGGAGTGGGTTGCCACTTCCTTCTCCAGGGGATCTTCCCGACCTAGGGATTGAATCCGTTTCCCACATTGCAGGCAGACGCTTTACCATATGAGCCACCAGGGAAGCCCCAAAGAAAGCAAAAATGTTGTCTTTTGGTGTTATAGAAACATTTCTGAACTAATTCAGTCAGCAATCTTCATCTTTAATATATTATTTTTAACATTCTTATACCTATATATAGTTCTAGTTTAAGAGACTTACCTACTTAACCTACCCACTTAATGGAATTAAACTTTTAAAACTAAAGTGTTTTAGTTTTTCAGACACTTTGTACCATAAAGTAACACTTTCAGTTTATGTAACTATAATGCACAAACAACAATAGCTTTCAGAAAGCATATGTAACAGATACACTTACCTGTTACTTCTTTTAACCGATTTGTTCTGCCATGGTGGATCTATCACAATCACATCATATGTTTTCTTACCTGAAAACAAAGAAAGGATTTCAGAAAATACCTTCTACTTGTATCACTTTAAAAACTAAACATGTTCTTCAACAATGAAGTGCATTCACTATGGACATAAATATGCTGGCAAATATATTTAAATATGCTGGTAAAAAAAGGATTTGTGGCATTTATTCAAATAGAATAGTTCATCCAAAAAAATTGAGATTCCCCTTATAATTTAGTACCTCTGGGATTTTAATGTAATTGCACCTGTTGCACCCTTCCTAAAAATAACTACAGCTCCCTTAGCTAGACATTGTGCTGTCACTTCGGTAATGTCTGATTCTATGACCTTATGGACTGTAGTCTGCCAGGCTCCTCTGTCCATAGGATTCTCCAGGCAAGAATATTGAAATGGGCTGCCATGCCCTCCTCCAGGGGATCTTCCCAACCCAGGGATCGAACCCGCATCTCTTCTCTTGCATTTGCAGGTGGGTTCTTTACCACTAGTGCCCCCTGGGAAGCCCCTAGCTAGACATCGATGATTTGTAAATGCCCTATGTAAGTCTTGGCAGCTATATTAAAATGGTCCTTTCAAACACAGGATGGATGTGGGGTTTTTTGCTTTTTTTTTTTTTTCTTCACTTTTTACATGAAATAAAACTTAAATTTCTTAACTGACATACTGACCTTAATATTGATAAAATGTCCCCAGTTGTCTATTAGTATCCTTTTCCCTGGTCCAGGATCCCCAGCAAAATCACATTTAATAGCTATGTCTCATAAATTTCTTCCAATGTGGAAAAGTTCCTCAGTTTTTATCTTTTTTGACCTTAATACTTTTGAAGACTACTACTGGCTGGTCATCAGCAGGAAGCACAGGGTGTCAGAATGTCTCATGATTAGTGATACCACCTTGAGTCATTTGTTTGGTTAAAGTGCTGTCAGCCAGGTTTCTCCAGTTCTACCTCAGTAATTATTAACTATCTGGTAGGGACATACTTTAGGAGAAGGCAATGGCACCCCACTCCAGTACTCTTGCCTGGAAAATCCCATGGACGGAGGAGCCTGGTGGGCTGCAGTCCATGGGGTTGCTAAGAGTCGAATGCAACTGAGCGACTTCACTTTCACTTTTCACTTTCATGCATTGGAGAACGAAATGGCAACCCACTCCAGTGTTCTTGCCTAGAGAATCCCATGGACAGAGAAGCCTGGTAGGCTGCCGTCTATGGGGTCGCACAAAGTCAGACACAACGGAAGCAACTTAGCAGCAGCAGCAGCAGCAGGGACATACTTGAAGACTCTGCAAATATCCTGCATCTCATCTTTTCACCCACTATTTTGACACCCAAGTACTATGCTATGTGTCAAACGGGAATTTCCTAGTTACATCATTCCACCTACATTTATTAATTGGGATTTTACTATAAGGAAAAACTGTCCCTTTCCCTTTTATACACAAAGGTATCTTTTTGTAAATGGAGGATCTCATAAGTAAGCAAAAGAATGCAAATTAAAATAAGGATGTAATGGCTGTTAAACAATTAGAGTAACAAAGATGAGAAAGACTGGGGGGGAAAAATGTTCAAATATTGCATGATTTTCTCATTATTTTGTCATCTTGTCATTTACCGTGAAGAATTTATGACACTGTGACATGAATAACCACTCATGTTTAAAATGACTCGAAAGTAATTAAAAGAAGCTTTTCATTAATAAGCTATGTTACTTTAATAACTTAAAATTTTGCTCCAAAATGTACAAGTAACAGTATATAGCAGATTAAATTCAATTTAATCACTATACCTCTTATCTCATCCCTTAGAATATTATGATAGTTATAATTTATTGGAAACATATCATTGAGCTAAGCTTGTGATGCAAATTATCTCAACTAATCCTCAAAATTACCCTCAGAAGTAGGTATCATCATATCCATTTTATAGATTAGGAAACAGCTCAGTTTTGTGAGGTGTCTAAAGACTCAAGTCTCATAGTTTCAAGCTTAAGACTCATAGTTAAGCTTCAGAAATCTAAATTCAAATTTACATGTAGATAACTCTGAACATCAATATCTAAATTTTCAACTTTATACATGAAAATACTTTTGAGAAACTTTAGATAATAAACTTGAAAATAGCTTAAAGGCTAAGAATAGTTTGGGAATTAACATTCATATCTGAAGCATTTCTACTTTGCTATGAATAAAAGTTAAAATTACTTGGTCAAACACAATTATACCCTGAATTCCTAAGTATAGAGCAGTAACTATATTTATCCTCTTGGGGACTAGTTAAGTTTTTGATACTTTGTTTGTAGTAAGATTTATTTTTTTAATTTTTAAAGCATAAGTCAGCACTTTAAAACTGAATTTAAAGTCTTAAATTAAAAAAGAAAATACAGAGAAAATTATTCACCCTATTCACAAAATGCTGATGCTCATTCAACATTCAGACTTGCTCTTGACTTTTGAGGCCACAGAAAAATTATCTAACAATAAACATAATAACTACTTACAGTTCAGAAGTGGGTGCATACAAGAAATGTCAGACAAAAGAAAACTGCTTTTTGGTGGCAGCAGGTATTTCTGTCCCATTAAAGTAATAATTTTTGTAAAGCCAGAGGTATTCTCAACTATCCGTGAAAACAAATCCTGCTCTGTAACAGAGGTATCATCTTCCATCAACTGTAACGTCTGAAGCTCCGTTTCATTCAGAGAAGGCAAATGCTTTGCCATTTCACATAATTCTGACAAATTACAGGTATCAAGTGGTAAAGTAATGGGCTCACTGCACTTGTTCGGTTTTTCAGAACATGAATGAAGAAAGCCACTTGTGAGACCTTCTTGGATTAACTGTGAAGATCCATCCAAAATCAGCCCCCTGATCTGTAAGAGAATTTTTTAAGTATATTATTAAAACATCACTGACATTAAAACAATTTTCTAAATAATAAAGTTTCCTACTACGCTTTGAATATTTCAACTTATGGATTAAAACCAACATTCTTAATGCTTACAATAAAATAATTTTATACTACAAGAAAAAGAAAGTGTGACTATACCTTTGAATGGCTATTTCCTAACTGTGGAATAATACAAATCTCGTAAACTCACTGGAAACTAAATAACCAAGCAATATATATCTTTAAAAATCCTTAAAAATTTATAAGATGAATTTGATAATGCTTCTAGAAGTGAAAATTCTAATCTATAAGAAGACTTAAGTTTTAATCACATTTAATCTTAATTTTTCTATTAATTTTAAAATAAACATATCTTTGATTTCATAAAAATATAGCTTGAATTGTTAAAGAAGAAAAAGTCAACTCTATAAAATGAATATATTAAATAAGTTTTGCAATAACAGAACCAAAATAATTATAAAAGTAAAAGCCAGTACTGCTTCTGGATAAGATGGAGTACTTTTCATCTGAAATTACTTTTAAAAAATTATTTTCAGAAAAAAGGCTTTCAGACTTTGGGTGGATGTCAAGCACTGCAGAATATTATTATTAATACAATTACACATGTATTATGTACTCAGTCATGTCCAGCTCTTTGCGGCCCTATGGACTGTAGTCCACCAGGCTTCTCCTCTCCCCATGGGATTCTCCAGGCAAAAATTCTCCATGGCTGACATTCTCCCACCATGTCCTCCTCCAGGGGATCTTCCCAACCCAGGGACTGAACCTGCATCTTTTGCATCTCCTGCATTGGCAGGCGGATTCTTTACCATTGCGCCACCTGGGAAGCCCCAGAATTGTACTCCCTAAATAAAAATAGAATCCAATTGCTCCAGCTTACTGCCTTGAGAAAGTTTTCATGTAGCAGGACAGGAAGGAGACCCGTTCAGAGACCAGCAGTCTCTCGGAGCCAAGGAACCAGAGCTGGGAGTCTGGAAAGGCCAAGGCGGCAAGAGTTTGCAGGGAGAACACCAGAGCAGAGAGCTGCACAGACAGAGAGCTCTTAAGAGTTGCAGAAGGTCAAGTTTCCAGCTGAGCAGTGATCAGTACATACATGTGACTTCTTAATTTAATAAACTCGTTACTTTAATACTTTGATCTAAATCTGTTTTAATAAAATCTTAGACCTAAACTCGCTAACTTGTTAGCTTCCAAATAAAGTAAAATCTCAGACAGTGCATCATTGTTCTTGACAGGGGTATTGGGTGCATAACAGATTTTGTGTCAGTAAAAGGAAATAATCATCAGCCTTAGACTAAAATCCTCATTCTAAACTCACCCAAGCAAAATCTACCCAACAAGTGATAGACCAATAAACCAAAAATCTCTAAAGACAGAAGTTCTGAACAACACTATCAATCCACTTAACCTAACTGACATTCATAGAACACTGTATCCAACAACTAAAGAATACATATTCAAAAATACATAAAAAATAGCACACAATACAGTCACAAAGATAATTCACATGCTGGACTATAAAATAAAACTCAATAAATTTAAAAGGACTGACATCAGAGTATATTCTTATACTCCAATGGATTTAAGCTAGAAATCAATAACAAGAAGATATTAAGATAAACATCAAATATCTGAAAATGAAATTGCAGACTTCTAAATAATTCATATAGGTCAAAGATCAAATCACAAGGGAAATTAGAAAATATTTTGAAGTGAATGAAAGTGAAAATACAACATATCCAAATACATGGAATGCAACTAAAGCAGCAATTCAAGGGAAACTTACAGCTTTACATGCTTATATTAGAAAAGAAAAATGATCTAAACTCACTGACAAAAGGCTCTACTTTAAGAAGTTATTAACAGAAAAAAAGCAAAGTAAGCCAAAAGGAAGAAAATAATAGAGGACAAATATCAGCAGGATAGAAAACAGACAATAAGGAAAATTAACTCAGTTAAAAGCTTGTTCTTTGAATATACTTGACATCACTTTATGTGTCTGATAAAGGATTAATATTTGGAATATAAAAGAACTCCAAAAACAACAACAAAAACCCAATTTAAAAATGAGCAAAGGACATAAACAGACATTTCTCCAAAGAAGACATACAAACGGCCAACAGCACTTACAAATATGTTCAACATCAAAGATCACCAGAAAAATGTAAATCAAAACCACAATGAGACACCACTCTTACCCATTAGGATGGCAACCGAAAAAAATAAAAACAAAAATAAGTGCTGACATGGATATGGAGAAACTGGAAATGCTTATGCACTGCTGGTGGGAAGGCAGAATGGTACCACCACTGCGGAATACACTAAGGCAGTTCCTCAAAAAATTAGAAACAGAATTATCATATGATCCAGTAAGGCCACTTCTGGGTATATTCCAAAAAAACCCTGAAAGTAGAGACACTCATGTTTCTGTGTGAGTGCATAAACATGTATGTGTTTACACATGTTTATATATACATGTTTTATGTGCACACTCATGTCTATAGTAGCATTATTCACTACAGCCAAAAGGTAGAAACATCCCAAATGTGGATGAACAGAACAGATAAATAAAATGTGGCACATAGCGGGAAGAGGAAATGAGGAGTTACTGTTTAATGGGTAGAATTTCAGTTGGGATGGCAAAATCATCCTGGATATAAATAATGGTGATGATTAGACAATGTGAATGTACTCAGTGCCACTAACTTGTACACCTAAAAACGGTTAAAGTGGTAAATTTCATGTTATATATATGTATAGCCACAAAAAAGAAAAAAAACTACCAAAAAAATTTTTTTAAAGACTGGTTCTTTGAAAAATACAACCAAAAAACAAGCCCCAAGCTAGAAAAGAAAGAATACAAATCACCAACATAGCAATGAAAAGGGTGATCACTTATCATCACAAATCCTATAAACATTAAAAGCATGGAAAAAGAATACTATGAACAACGTCATGCCAATAAATTTGACAACTTGGATGAAATGGACAAGTTTCTTGGAAAATATAACTTGCCAAAACTGTCATAAGCAAATCAGAAAATCTGAAAATCCCTGTGCTCTATTAAAGAACCTGATATTGTTACTAAAAAACCTTCCCCAAAAGGAAACTCCAGGCCTAGATAATCTCACTGGTGAATTACATCAAATATTCAAGGATGAATCAACATTAATCCTAAACAACTTTAACAAAGAATGTAGGAGGTACAGCAATGAAAAGACTCAACATTATTAGTCACTAGGGAAATGCAAGCTAAAAACCTCAATAAGATATCACCACACTCATACAGCATAAGTTTGTTTATGTGAAATATATGCTTAAGCAATGTAGCATAAGTTTATCCCATCTTTTACCTACTGATAGTAGACTCTTATAACTTAAAAAATTTCGAGACTTTACCAATATAGCATATGTTTATTTATGTTAAATGTATGTTAAGTATATGGAGTTCTAATAAAAATAGATTTAAATTGTTAATTACTATAGAAGTAACAATAAACCACTCCACTGTTAAATTCTAACCTTGATCAAAATGATTGCCTGATTTTTAAGACCACTCTATTCACATTGTCCATTTACTTATACTAGTTCACATTAACCTTCCAATGTCATCAATGAACATTTTACACCATACCTTTCTGTGGTATTCCATAGCATCCAGTTCACCTTGATTGAAAGCAACACATCTCTTACGCTTCTAAAGAGTAAATTACAGGGAAAAAATTTTGTGGCCATCCACCACAATATTCATATTTTGAAATACATTAATATTTCTTTTTTATTTACCACATTTTCCATATTGTCTATCTCATTCTATAAGAGGTAATAATTAACTGCTGCTGCTGCTGCTGCTGCTAAGTCACTTCAGGCATGTCCGACTCTGTGCGACCCAATAGACAGCAGCCCACCAGGCTCCCCTGTCCCTTGGATTCTCCAGGCAAGAACACTGGAGTGGGCTGCCATTTCCTTCTCCAATGCATGAAAGTGAAAAGTGAAAGGAAAGTCTCTCAGTCATGTCCGACCGTCAGCGACCCCATGGACTCCAGCCTTCTCGGCTCCTCCATCCATGGGATTTTCCAGGCAAGAGTACTGGAGTGGGGTGCCACTGCCTTCTCCAAATAATTAACTACTGAGGTTGAAATAAGTGCAAAGAGTATGGACTAGGGAGGTAAGCTTTCTCAAATAATAATAATTATTATTACTATTACTACAAACTTAATGGGTGATAAAAGGCCACCTAGCTATTAGAAAGAACTAGAACGATATAATATAAAATGTAGCACTGACATCCATGGACACAAGGAAACTGATACTGTAGTAAAGAGTCAACAGTGAAATCTATCAGTTGCTATGTGGGGTAATTATTCTGAACTTTCTTAATTTCTACACCAAAAAAAAATCTGCAATGTACTTTTAATAGATCTTTACACATAATCTGAAGATTGAGTACAGATAAGATATATCTGTTCTACATGTAACAACTCCAAAGAACATGTGAGTACAATACACAGCAAGGACTTTCTACTTGTTGTTGCTGAAATCTCAGTGCCCACATGGTTGCAAACTCCTAGCAGGCTAACAAAAGTTTTTTGGCTGATGAATAAATGGAATCTCTATTACTTTCCTTATTATACATCTCAACATGCTTTCTTATATTGGTATCTTTCTTCCTCACCCAACTATAAGGTCCAAAAAGCAGATTATATTTATCTTGTTTCCTCACTCTGTTTGCAACAGCACATAGAAACATTTATTGGTTGAATAATGAATGTAACTCCTATCTCTAACAACAAAAAAAAAGTTAATATAATCTATCTGAAATGGACTTGGTATAATCATCTCTGAATTCTTCAAGTACATAAAAAGTATTTAAAGCATAATTAATTTGACCCTAATGGCATTCTCAAAACTTCTGATAACACCAATATGTATACAAATATATATACTTTCAGAATATATACATTTCCCATAGTAACTTTCTAGTTTTATTACTAGAAATCTTTCAAAAACATTACCCTTCTTCCAAACATTTATTATACAAGTTTATCCCCAAAGGAAAAATCTCTAAAATTCCCCCCAAATCTATATACTGCTTTAGAATTTTATAGAGAACAAAACATGTTTTTAAGCAAAAATATATGTAAAAAACATGCAATTCATACAGAAACCTAAGCAGACAGGGTTTTTTTATTGTGTAGCTTTGTTTGTTAATTTACAGAGCATTCACTTTTGAATCAACTTTGCTTACTTTTGAGATACGCAAATTTGGTTTTCTAAAAATGGTAGAATGTTAGCAAAAAATTAAAATTACTCTGGATATGCTAAAGTATCACTATGATTTATTGACTATTCTTTAGAATTAGTAAATCACAAGATATTTAAGACATTGGAATGATACATTTGTGTTCTGTATAGAAAAATAAAAATTTCTTAAGAGTTATTACCTTGCCATTAATAGAAATGAAGATTTCTTTCTTAACATCATTTACTAGATCTTCCTTTTCTTTACTTTCTTGGCACTCTTTGTGATTAGCGGAAGTTATATAAGGTTTGCTGATATCAAACAGTTCAGATCGAAATACATATTTCTGTATGAACATTTCACAATTTCCTCTATCATCATTCTCTGGCTTACTGGTAGAAGGAACAAATGTAGCAGAGGCTCCAAAAGAGGACACAGAATCCATGTGAAGAGAATCAAGGTGAACAGAAGAAGTAGGCCGGCTTTTACTACAACAAGGCTCACGATGCTGGTGAAGTTCATAGCTTATCTTGTTAATGAAAGCGAGGTGATCCAGCAGCCATCCTGGTGATAGCTCATGCACCACAGACATTCTCTTCCTTTAAAACATACAAACACCTCTTGGAATTAGAGACTAGAAGTAAAATCCTAGTTTGACTAGAAGTAAAACTTCCCTGAGAAATTCTTAAATGCCCTGTTTTTCAATAAAAATATACTTCATACACATGTAGATTTTATGTGCAAGTATATAAACTTGAATGTACACAGAAGCAAATTTAAAATTTTTAAGTTGTTAATATGTATAGTAGGACTAAGAAAAACTAAAATAAAACATTGCAATGAAACATTAAAACGGTATAAACTTTTTTAATATTGATTTTTTTAATTGAAGGATAATTAGTTTACAGAATTTTGCTGTTTTCTGTCAAACCTCAACGTGAATCAGCCATAGATATACATATATCCCCTCCTTTTTGAACGTCACTCCCAATTCCCTCCCCATCCCACCCGTCTAGGTTGACACAGAGCCCTTGTTGGAGTTTCCTGAGACATACAGCAAATTCCCATTGGTTATCTATTTTACATATGGTAATCTAAGTTTGCATGTTACTCTCTCCAGACATCTCACCCTCTCCTCCCTGCTCCCCATGTCCATAAGTCTATTCTCTATATCTAAAACAATGTAAACTTTTAATTTCAGGGTTGATAATTCAAAAATTTCATCCAACTTGACCAAAGAGGGTGAAAACCTGACCTTTTTTCTGGAATCCCAAAGAGATCCTCCTGTTTCTTGAGCCTCCATACAACCTCCCGCTTGGCACTTGGCTCTAGCCAGTAGGTCTACAGCCTACAAGTCACGAAGACACTGAATCCTAAAATGGTGAGTGTCCTGTCAAACCAAAGAATATTGCATTACCTATGAGAATTCAGCCTTTTAAACGACATAAGCCTAGAGAAGGCCACAGAATTTCCATAGGAGCTGTTAGGGTGTCAGCTCATTTTTAAACCACACTTACTACAGTAAGCCCCTCCAGCACAACTGCTTTACTAATCACTGCTACCAACGGAGTTCAGAAAGAGTCAAAACAGCAAAATGCAATTGTAACAGGATATCAGAAGCACTAACCCCTAGCAAAACTGCAAGGTAAAGAGTCCAGATCTGCGATTGGTTCTGAGCAGTCCTCTTCTGGCAACTAGGTTTTTTCAGAACTTATCTTTTCCTGAAAGACAGTTTTTAGGGAATTCCTTGGTATGCCAGTGATTAGGACTCTGGGCTTTCACAGAGTCTGGATTCCAGGTTCTTGGTTCCAGTCCCAGTCAGGGAACTAAGATCCCATAGGCCGAATGGCACAGCCAAAAAAAAAAAAAGACCAAAAAAGGCATTCAGTTCTGGATTTTGCTTACTAAAAGTTGTGTAGTGGAGAACTTAAAAGGTGATATAGAATAAGAAATAAAATAAGAAATACATTAAGCAGTTAATAGCACAGTTAATAACAGTAGCAATGTATATAGATTCAAATTTCTAACATCATTTGCATTAGCATTATGACCATGGACCAGTTATTTGATTTCACTGAGCTTTGATTTAATCATTTTAGGACATCTTAGGGGGCAATTCAGAGAATTAAATAAGGTAACTAACTTTTAAGTGTTGTGCTCGTGTTTCACACAAAGCAATCAAATAAACGCTGCTGGTGACAGTAATTCTGTTACTGGTCCTCCCTTCAGAATCAGCAAGACTTCCCAGGTGGCTCAGTGGTAAAGAATCCGTCTGCCAAAGGAGACACGGGAGACGGGGATTTCATCCCTGGATCAGAAAGATCCCCTGGAGGAAGAAATGGCAACTCACTCCAGTATTCTTGCCTGGAAAATCCCATGAGCAGTGGAGCCTGGCGGGCTACAGCCCACGGGTTATCAAGAGTCATCACTTGTGGCGAAGTGGTCCTAAAACGGAGAGTGCAAGCTAGAAGTGTAGATGGGAAGGCTGAAACTCACACAGGAAAGGTGACTTGCCCTAAAGTATGTGTAGGTGATCCCAGGACGAAAGAGCAGATAAAACCAAGGAGGGTCTTGGAATGCAAGAATAGAAAAACCAGACCCTTATGGTCCTTCCCTCTCCATACTGTAACTATTAATTGAACAGTATAACCTGTCTCCCCTCCTACTCCTTAAAGAGAAGGTATTTGCCCTACTCTTCCCCCACCCAGGATACACGCCTCATCCAATCTGCAAATGACCCGCAAGACCCCTATTCCACTCCTTGTACCCTAGGTATAAAAGTGGACTAAGGACCCCTGTTCAACGTCGGTTTTCCTTAGAGTTGGCCCGCTGTTCTAACAGCGTCTCCCATTCTAATAAACTTTATTTCCCTCTCATTCTGTCTCATGTCTGGAAATCCTTTTCCAACCCGCACCCGGACCACGACAGTATGTACAACTCGTTGATGGCACAACTGCTACAAGATCCAGGTATCCAGTCCTGGAGCTCTGAGCTCCCCTGTCACCCCCATCACTTTCCAGGTTTGGGGCTGTGTTTGACTCTGAGTTCAAACTCAGGAGAGCGGGTGATGTCCTGTTTTACCAAAGTAGCTTACTGGGCTTCCCTGCTAGCTCAGTCCGTAAAGAACCCGCCTGCATCAGCAGCGCGACCCTGAGGCGGACTGCGGCCACATTTCGCTGTCACTAACGCCTACCTCGCCGGCTTCCCAGTACTTCCAGTACTTCCCAGACTTACTTCATGAAACAGCACGCGTCTAACCCAGAGATCCTGAAAAACACGCCTTTCAGGACAAAGCGGGGGGGGGCGGGGGGGTAAAAAAAATTCTCCTTTTCTAAGAGTCGACGGGAGCGACCATGTTGCTGTACGGAAAAAAAACGCGTTTCCAGGCCTGGAGCGCTCTGCTCGCTACTCAGTGACGTACAGCGCTCCGGCGTTCACCGCTAAATTCAAAGGTCGGACCTGACTTTGCAGAGGACGCTTACAGTGGCCAGGAAAAACCAGTGCAGCCAGTGAGGTGGCGGCGCGCCAGCAACACGCAAAACGTCCGGCGACGAGGAGCGGCGCGCGACAGTTGCGTACGAGAGCTGCGCAAGAAAATTGCGCACGCGCGCGCACGTCCTGCGCGATGACGTACACGCCGGCGGAGATTTTAAAATTCGAAAGGCGGCGGCGGGTGGAAGGAGTTTGTGTTTTGGCGGCTGCTATCCTGTCCAGCGGGCAGTTGCAGGGTTTACAGCAATTCGGTCTTTGGATCGTCTCGGGAAGCTGGAAGAAAGGTAACTAATGATTTTTGGTTAATTTTGCTCCGGGCAGCTGGAGGGAGAACGCCAGGTCTCCAGGTTAGATTCACAAGCCCTAGGAGGCGACGTTTTGGTGTTTGTTGTTGTAACCGACCTCTCGAGTCAGTCAGTACGAGGCGCTAGTTTCCCGCAGTCCAGTACATTTCTTATGGCAGTGATTTTCCGAGGGAGAAGGGGTGGGCCAAGCGGACACTGATGGGAAGAAGAGGGCCTGGAGAGAGGAAAAAGGGAAAATTTGATGAGAGCACATAGAGGAAGACAAGATGAGGAACTGTTTGTTGTTTTTGCGTTTGAGCTATTAGTGTAACATCCCGATGCCGTGTACGGAGTACATGCAGAAGTATTAATCTCAGATTCTGAGAGTACATTTTAAGTGGAGATTGGGAGGAAACATATAGGTGAGAGTGGAAAAGTTTAATAGATACAGAAGTGTATACTGAAGAAGAAATGGGTGTGCACACAAAGAAGGAAAGAGTGTATCAGTTTCAAAGACAAAGGAGAGCTTAGAGAAAAGGATAACCACAGATGTCCATTGTCCTGGAAACCAGGGCAGGACCTGGAAAGGTGAGGAGTACAGTGTCTAATGCCTCGAAGACAAGATCCTGTTGCAGAAAAAAGCCAATTTTGACTCTAGTTAGAACTGTTTCTTTGACTTGTTTTCTGTTGCTTTTGTTATTATAATCATATATAATGGCCAACCTCAGAGAATCCTGCCCCTCTGCCTGTTAAACTAGAGTGCCTTTGTTCAGAACCCTGTCCACCTGTAGATAACAGGAAGGAAGAAATTAACACATCCCCTGCCTAAGACTTGCCATTCTAAGAGATATTTTCAAGATTAATGGCCATTTTACTTTATTTCCTCACCTCCCTGGCATCTCAGATTAATTGGCCTGTCCTGCAGCGATCAGAGTGAGGTTGGACTAAGCAACAATAGAATCCGAAGATTTGTCAGTGAAAGATACCCCAGGAGGTGGGAAGGGCGTGAGATGTGAATGTAGTCTGAGGAACTGGACACGGCCTGTAGACCAGATAATTTATCCTTGATAAAAGGGAGGTTGAAGCAAGAGGGCCAGTAATTGAAGACTATAAATGAGAAAGAGAAGGTGAAGGACAGAGCTAAAGAGGATGGCCATTAGGAAAAGAAAACAGGATGGTTTCCTTTGAGACCAAAGGAAACATCAGAGGTAGTTGTTGTCAGGTGGCCTCTGACTTCCCATCAAAATAGGCACAGCCAACAGTAGTAATGTGATCAGAGTTAGGATTCAGGGTTTTAACTACCATAAATTCCCTTGTGAAGAGGAATCATACCTTATTTACCTTTCTATTGTTTGTACTGCTTTGCACACTCCCTTGTACATGGTAGGCAGTTAGTAAGTATTTTCACTTGTTGAAAATTTTTAAAGGAAATCAAATAGATAAATATTCCCTGTAAATGAGGACTTAAGCTTACATGACAAGATAACCCAGGAAAGAACGATGAAACTTGTCTGCCTTTCTGTTTGAGGATGAAGATAATAGTTGAGGTTTAATGTACCATCTACATCTGGAAAGACTTGTTTAATACCAAATTTATGAATGCAGGTCATAAGCATGAAACGCAGTTCAGTTTCCACCGGTGGTGCTGGCCGCCTGTCTATGCAGGAATTAAGATCCCAGGACTTAAATAAACCAGGTCTCCATACCCCTCAAACGTGAGTACCTCATGCCTTATTGTCTTTGGCCAAGAAATCTGTAAACGTAGTTAATGCAAATATGTAGTGTGAGTAATAATGTGATGAATCTTGTCTGTTGTCAGCGGTACCTGATTTGGAGTCAGTGAAGGCTAGAGTGGGCCGTTACTCCACGTTGTGTCTTATCTCATTTGATAGTTAAATCTCAAAAGCCACAAACTTTGTAAGGCAATCCCTACTGCTACTGCTAAGTCACTTCAGTCGTGTCCGACTCTGTGCGACCCCATAAACGGCAGCCACCAGGCTCCCCCACCCCTGGGATTCTCCAGGCAAGAACACTGGAATGGGTTGCCATTTCCTTCTCTAATGCATAAAAGTGAAAAGTGAAAGTGAAGTCGCTCAGTCGTGTCCGACTCTCAGTGACCCCATGGACTGCAGCCTACCAGGCTCCTCCATCCATGGAATTTTCCAGGCGAGAGTACTGGAGTGGGGTGCCATCACCTTCTCTGAAGGCAATCCCTAAGGGACTGCTAATTCCCCTTCAGTGCTCTTATCATTCTTATTTTCCTGCTTTCCTCAGAGCTGCTTGTTTGAGCAGGTTCTGTGCTATAATTTTCAGTTTACTGCAGTTTAGTCAACTAGCACAGTTCTCAATCAAAACCATTACTTGCTCTGACAGTTAACTGCAGTTTAGGAGCCACCTATAGAACACTGCTTCTCTAAACTATTTCCTGGAGATTCATTGGTGTCCAAGAAAGGTGTCCAGAAGAACTTGCTATTATTGTATTCAATATCCTGTAATAATGTATAATAGTTGTAATGGGAAAAAATTTGAAAAAGTATATGCGTGTGTGTATATATATGTATATACATGCCAGCTATTACAGGAATCCCAACGAACTTTTTGGCCAACCTATATAATAAACACTTAGTTTGGTGTATACCTGTAACATCATAAATCAACTATACTTCAATCTTTTTTTTTAGGTTTTCAATAAAAAATCAACTGGGGGTGGGGAGAACGTTCAATCATAAACTAATTTTTCCCTGTGAATGATTTTCTTAAAATTAAGAGAAGGCTATTTGTAATCTATATGAGTTGTATCAATCCTATATTACCAAGGTACAAGTTACTTGCTAACTGCTCTTAAATTACTTAGGTTTACATTGTATGAGTCTCTGCTACTTTTAGAAATTTGAAATACTTATACGTTTTTTTCTTCTGAAATCAGAGAAATTTTTTGTACTTTTGCATGTTACTACTGCAAAAGATTTGTGCCTTAAATTGTCAGAAGCTAAAAGACTGCGTTTGTCAATATTTTTGGTCAGTAATTGACATAATGTATGTTCTTAAGTATAGCCACATTCTAATAAAGAGTAAGCCTCAAAGGAACAAAATTTGAGTGTGACTATCAGTCTATGATTGAAAATACCTATTTTTAAATTATTCATTTTCCTTTGAAATTGTTATCCATAAGTGTACATATTTTAAGATAATTAAAATAACAATGTAGATATGTTTTTTTTCCCTACTTCTTAACACTTTAGTTAAGCAAATGTATATTGTATTATAAGCCTATCCCATTTATAACAACTGTAATTGCTGCTGAAAATTTTCATGCTTTTGAATTATTTTTGTTGGGAATGGGTAACAAATTTCCAAAAGTCTCTTGAACTAATATTTTTCCATTCATTTGAAGAGTTTGTTTTTCTCCTTTTCTTAAAGCAAAGAGAAATCAACCTTTGGAAAATTGAACATAAACAGACCCACATCTGAAAGAAAAACCTCTGTATTTGGTAAAAGGTAATGATATTTTTTATTAATTCTAATGGAAAAGATTCTTATAGCCATACATTGAGTTAAATATTCAAAGTACAAAAAATTAGATATCATGGTCCCTTTCTACAGAAAGTTATAATCTTGTTTTCCTCTGTTTTAAATGGATAAATTGATTATATTTGCCTTAGATGATGCTGAAAGATACATCAAAACATTCAGACCACTGTTTCATTGTTACAAGTGAATTCTTGATGGAAAATTCACATAGACACTCTGGAATCAGCATTTTAACGTTAGGAATCATCATCTAGTCCAACATTTTAGTCACAGACTTTTTAATACTCTTAAATATTATCAAACCAGTCAATCCTAAAGGAAATCAATGCTGAATATTCATTGGAAGGACTGCTGCTGAAGCTCCAATACTTTGGCCACTTGATGCAAAGAGCTGACTCATCGGGAAAGACCCTGATGCTGGGAAAGATTGAGGTCAGAAAGAGAAGGGGACGACAGAGGATGGTTGGAAGCCATCACCGACTCAATGGACACGAATTTGAACATACTCTGAAAGGACGAGGAATCCTGGCGTGCTACAGTCCATGGGGTCACAAAGAGCCAGATATGACTTAGCGACTGCACAACAACAAAAACAAATATTATGGACTCTTATGGGCTATATCTGTAGATATTAACTATATTAGAAATTGAAACTGAGGGGGAAATTTTTAATATTTATTCAAGTTAAAATAACAATAACCTATTACATGTTAACATAAATAACATGCTTTATTTTAAAAAACAAAAGTATTTCACTAAGAATGGTGACATTGTTTTACGTTTTTGCAGTCTCTTAATGTCTGGCTTCATAAAAGGTAGCTAGATTCTCATCTGTTTCTGAATTCAGTCTGCTGCAGTATCTGGCATCAGGTAGCCCGCCTTTGGAAAACTCCACTGTACACTCAGGAGAGAGAGAATGAGGACGAAACGGGTGAAAAAGAACCTTAATTTTATTGTGAAAAGAGTTTTGACTTCTCAGATCCCCTAGATCACACTTTGAGAACCGCTGTCTAGAGTAGATCAGAGGTTGTCTGGAGTGAAGTAAGGATTGACTGTTTAGAGGGATGAGACTTTGGGATGATGGAAACGTTTGATCTTGATCATGGTAGAGCTTTCACAGGTGTGGACCTTGTCAAACCTCATCAAACTGTGCTTTAAGCAGGTGCATTTTACTCTAAGCAAATTATACCTCAATAAAGTTAATTTTCTTAAAGAAATTCCCAACTCCAAAACAAACTTTTTTTTTTAATCTCACCAAAACTTAAAATGTAACTTCAAGACAGGTGTTTATTTAACTACTTTGAAAATATTTAGAGATGACATATTTGTTACCTTATGAAAAATCTTTGTCATAAACCCAGGTTAAACTGTCTCTGGTGTTCATTCTAGCTGAAAAATCCTAAGGAATTTTTATAATGTAACTTTGATCTCAGAGCTAAACTTCAGAGATAATGGGGATAATGATGATAAAATCTAATGTTTGCTGAGCATTTTTGCAAGCCAGAAAAGTGCTATTTTATGTCTCTTCTACTCAATCCTCAGAACTCTCTATGTGTAGATAGTTATTGTCTTCATTTTATCGATAAGGAAATTGAAGCACTGAGACGTTAAGTAAGTTACCCAAAGTCATACAACTGGTAACAGAGATAGCATTTTTAACCACAGACTCTGGTTCTAGACCCTACACTCTTAAACTGTAAGTTGAATATTACAGTATTTTGATTGGTTAGGAAATACTTTAATAATTTCAAAAGCTATTAGTACTTTTGAAAAGTTATTAGCGTTTTGTGTAAAATAAGAGCTGAGTCTATACATGTATTCCTTGGTGAAAAAATATATGTACATATTAAAGAGTAACTACTAGCAGTAGGTAGGAGAGTGGTTCTCAAGTTAGCAAATCCTCAGGGGGGAAATTAGCTAATTAGTCAGAGCAGCAGTGAAAGAGGGCCCAAGTTACAGAACTTTGAGAGCCTGGGCAGAAGAGAATTTGAAAGCGGCAAGCAAACTTGCAGGGAGAAACTCCGTTTTGATGAACAGAGTTGAGATATTAGAGCAATGTTTGCTGTAACTCAGCTTTGTGGAGTCTGTCCAATAAAGAAAAGTACTGTTCCAAGTATAATAAACTACAATAGTTAGGTAAGTTGGGCCACAAAGATTAGCAAAAGGAATTATTATAAAGGTTTAAACAAATGAAGTTTTGTTTGGGGGGATGGCGCTTAGAATGGGGCATATATGCTATAGGTATTAATGACTAAAAAGTAGTAACATATATTTATGGTAAATCACAGTCAGATACATAATATCGCATGACAATAACATTCATGAAAAAAGCACACACAATCTATTTCAACATCTCAAAGGTAATTTTCTCACAATAAATAATGGCAAATAAAGAGATTGGAAGTAAAGGAGCCGTCATGAAGGGGTGAGTAGGGTGTTGAAAGGATCTGTGTTGTTGAAGAGACCTGGAACACTATTGGTGCAGAGAACCTGCTGGACTCAGAACACATATTTTTAGAGGATAACGTGTATGTTAGTGATGCAGAGTTAGAGAGTATTTTTTCCCGCCTCATTTTATACTTTAATCTTCATTATGTGCTCTTTTTTTCTCTGCTTTGAATAAGAGAAATCTGTTTAAATAAAAACTGAAGAATTTTAATCTTTGATGCTGATGTTAAAATATAAAATCATGGGACTTCCCTGGTGATCCAGGGACTAAGACTTCAATGCAGGTGGCCCAATGCAGGTTCCATCCCTGATCAGGGAATTAGATCCTACGTGCCGCGACTAAGACCCAGCACGGCCAAATGAATAAATACGTAAGATCGCCTTGAAATAATTCAGGCTTCACCACAGAAGGAAATAATTTTGACTGATTTTGTTTGCAGAACTAGTGGACCTGGATCCCGGAATAGTCAGTTTGGTATATTTTCTACTTCTGAAAAAATCAAGGACCCAAGACCACTTAATGACAAAGCATTTATTCAGCAATGTATTCGACAGCTCTGTGAGGTATTTTATATTCTTTAATATTGTAAACTGTGAGTGTTCTTTTTAAGTACTTTTCAATAATTTTCCTATTGTGAAACATTTGACATTTCTTAAAAATTATTGTAGTTTCTTTCAGAAAACGGTTATGCATATAGTGTATCCATGAAATCTCTACAAGCTCCTTCTGTTAAAGACTTCCTGAAGATCTTCACTTTTCTTTATGGCTTCCTCTGCCCTTCGTATGAACTTCCTGACACAAAGTTTGAAGAAGAGGTTCCAAGAATCTTTAGAGATCTTGGGTTTGTATGTTATATTTCTCTTTAGCCTAGAGAGATTATTGGAACACAGAGGAGAATGAAACTCAATAAGTGTGTAAAGATTTTGAGAAGTAGTATATTTTAAGATGGACCCTGTGGGTCACATATGCAAGGTCAATTGAAAAGACAAAAAACAACTATTTGGGAATTATTACTGAAGTACAGATGATAGATCATAAAACCCTCAACGACTCATGTGACAAGGAATAGATAGGATGGACTAGATACTGCAGATTTTATAGATCAGAAAAGACAGGTGTCAAAGCCTGGTGAGAATGGAGTGAGATAAGAGTCCAGAAAAGCCTGCGTAGGATAAACACAGGGAGAGATGGATTTGAGGAGAAGTACATACATGGGTTTTATTTAGGATACGTTGCATTTGAGGGAACAAATAATCTTTCAGAAGAGAAGTCCTGCCTATTTGATTGTAAGTCAAGTTTTGCAATTTAGGGGATACATGTACAAAGTAATTGTCAAAAAAATACACAAAATCATTTGTGAGTAAGATGACAAAGAGAATCTCAACAAATATTTTACTTCTAAACAAGTCAAGACTGTTGGTATATACTTGGAATTTTTTAAATGTAACTTCTTGCTTAATTTAGCCATTATTTTTATAAAAATTAACATGCTAGCTTATTTTTTCTAATTTTTTATAGGTATCCTTTTGCATTATCGAAAAGCTCCATGTATACAGTGGGGGCCCCTCATACGTGGCCTCACATTGTGGCAGCCTTGGTTTGGCTAATAGACTGCATCAAGGTATTTGATTTCTCATTTTAAATATATACATAGGAAAGATTTTTTTCCCCTCCTCCTCAGAATATTTTTCTCTCCCAATATTGCTTTTACCAATTAGCTCCAAGTCTGAGTCAGTTTTCAGAGCACGTTTGGTTTTATGTTCTTCAAAATGTTACTACATGAGTCCACAGGAGAGGAAGGGAAATATCCCAAAGGCAAGGAGATCGTTTGTTTTCATGAGGTTTTACAGCTAGAAACAAACAAAACCCCCAAAAATTCAAACAACAACAACAAAAAAAAAAACACAGCAAAATAATGTCAGTAGGAACTTCCCCCAAACATTTATCTCAGATTCCTCTGAGTCCTTTTCTCCTCTCATATTTTATAATATTGAGGAGTGGTGGTTTGTTAGTAAATGTAAGGGAAGTTTACTCAAGTCCATATTTCTAGTTTATATGATTTCAGATTAAAATTTTTTCAACCAAATCTTCTCAGTTCAGAATTTTCAGTTCTTGTAGTAAGGTCTTTTCTCCAGTTCTGGGGATCTGTTTGTGCCTCCATAAGGCTCACCTTGAACTTTGCAGAGTAGCAAGAGTTCTCACAAGGACCTTTGACACGGCAACAGAAACTGTCTTTATCTACCCTGATGACAGGTAGGAGATTCTGCTTTTCATCTTGGGCTATGCCCTGCATGTCTTTCAGTCTTAATTAAATCTGATTGTCACATGAGGCCTTGTCAAGTGAAGAAGAGGTAAAGGATGAGTCGACGGAGCTTGCCTGCATCCACTCTAGATACACAAAAGGGATTATGAGTGCCTTTGGAACAGGAAAGGAGCGGATAGGACAAGCAACTCTTGACTCAGGACAGTATCCCCACTCAGCAATCCTGTAAATGAGTGCTAGGCTAAGAAAATTTATTGTTCTTTTATACTCCTAATGCATAGTCCACTTTTTTTTTTTTTTTTTTTTTTAGCTCAGTGTTGATTATACTAGATATACATTGTATCTTTAGGTTTTATAGCAAATTCTTTTTAATTTTATTTTTAAAACAAGTTATAAAACAGATGTTCTGAAGTGGAATTTCTGTGCCTTAAAAACATTTAGGCATTTTCCTTCTGGCTTGTTAATTACAAACATCTGAATGTTTTGCTATAATTTATTATTTGCTATCACTTTCAGCTTAAATATTTGTTTAAATGAAGACTTTATATTGTCTTCAATATAAAATTCAACCTGAAGTACATTCTTAAACATTTTGAAGGAGTCAGTGTATAACATTTGAGCACCAAAATTAAGTTCATTTAAGAGAAATAATTATTACTGGCTTAGCTTTTTTGGCAGTTCTGTTTTCAATTCTCAGAATTATGTTAAAATGTGTAGCAATACATATGTTCTCAATGGGCTACTAACAGTGTAAAAGAGCAGCATATTTTTCTCTATTATTGTATCCAACTCTTTTGCGACCCCGTGGACTCCTCTTTTCATGGGATTTCCCGGGTAAGAATAGTAGAGTAGATTGCCATTCCATCCTCCAGGAAATCTTCCCGACCCAGGGATTGCACCTAGGTCTCCTGCATTGGCAGCCAGGTTCTTTACAACTGAACCACCAGGAAAGCATATTTTTCTGTGTAGAATAGAACTAAATATGGATCCCATCCTTTTTTAATCCTAAGGGACTTAGTTATTAAACTGTCAAAAGGATTATATTGTAAGGTTTAAAAGAATAACCTCTCAAGAGACTTTGTCATGCAATAATGTAAATGCTTCTAAAAATGACACTGAAAACAAGTTTGGCAAAACTTGAAAAATGTGTTTTTCCTCATAAAGTTAATCAGTTTAATATGTTTGTATACTGACCAGTTACATAATGCCATGAAAGAAAGCTCACCTTTATTTGATGATGGACAGCCTTGGGGAGAAGAAACTGAAGATGGAATTATGCATAATAAGGTACCTTACTTTACCATAAACATCAGTCATCTGATATTATTTACTAAGTGTGTCATTATTGAAATTAACATAGTCTTTTGTAGAACTTGTCTCTTTTGCTTCCTGAAAATCTAAAATTTATTTTTGGAAATACTAGTCAATGGATTTACTCTTGGATTCACACTATAGTTTCCTAAAAATAAATAAGCATAGAAATTTGGAAATGTTAAGTAAAAAAGACAAGGCAATTAGAATTAAAACATAACATGTTATTGTTTATGTGTAGATATAATATTTCTTTTTCTCCCCTGTCTTTTAGAATGAAGATAATCAGTACTGGCATCATTATTCTAATATATTTTGTCGACACAAAGCATAAAAGACTGGGTCTTAAAATAGATGGCATATGGGGTTTTTGTTTGTTTTGTTTTGACCATTTTAGCTAGGGTAGTTGCCACTTCTAAAAGTGACTGAGATAAAATAGTCTAAATTGGTTCCCAGACCGTCCTTTAATGGAGCCTAAACTGTAACTAACTCCACCCTATTTCCTGAAACACACAAATTTATGTCTCCAAATGGAGCAAACACCCACCCCAAGGAATAAATTTATAGTATTGAGATTGAACATCAGTTTCCCCTAGCTTATATAAAAGACCCAATCACTATGCGGTTCCCTAAGATGAAAAATAAACATCCTGTGTTCTAATTGTGTTCTTCACTTTCTGGAACATTTGTCATAAAAAGAAAGTAGAAATAGCCTCAACCTCATCTTTTATTACTACCTAGGCAATGGTTCAAATTCAAAGGTAAATGTACTGACTGCCATGGTGTTGCCTAATTGTTTGTTTGTTTGTTTTAGACTTAATACTTCATTGGTGATCCCTGCTAGAAAAGCAGCTAGAAAGCCTCTGATCCTCTTGAGAGAATTCTCCTCCCATGTTGCAATATGTGTGCTAGACTAAATTTATTATACCTCAGTTTTTACCCAAATAAAATTATAACACCTACTAAATTAATTAAATACTAATTTCTTGATAGTCATCCTAAAGGTTAAACCAGTCAAAGTTATTCCTGCTATCTTAGCTGTTATTTCAGATGACAATATATATAAAGAAGCTCTTTGGAAATTATAAAGTACTATTTTTAAGTTATTTTAATTTTAAATTAAAAATTAATTTTTAATTTAATTTTAAAGAATTACCAAGATACCAAACTTCACCAGGTTCTGAGTCTCTGCTTTGTGGATATAGAGACTCAGTTGTTTTTTTTTAACCTTCAAAATCAAAATCAACCAAACTTAAGAAAACTGATTCACTCTTAGCAAATTCACATCCAAAGAGAAATGAAAATCTATTTATTTCCCCCCAGTGATCCGTCTTTCCAGTTACAGGAATACTCATGCCACCTATTCAGGTTACCCCTTCCGTATCAACCAAGTAATGAGAAGGTTGCTTAGTAAGCAGAGCATCAGGGCAGAGGGAATTGGTTTGTCTTAAGGGATACTGACTTCATCTAACTGTGGAAAATTCTTATCAGCTCTCCTTGCCTCCTAACAAAGGATACATCCTCAGTGACCAGAACACCTCAGAACTGCAAAATGGAGTGTTACTTTCCCTTGGCTAAATATTGAGTGCTAATATTCTACTGTTCAGATCTCCACTAACCATGCCATTTTTTTAACCTGAAGTTACAGTGTAAATTATAGCCTTTATTAATTATGTTCTGGCTTTCATAACCAAATCTTGTCAGATTAATTGGATTTAAATGATTAGCAGTTCATTTAAATTTTTCATAGGTTAGATTATCCCCAAAGATGCTTACGTTTGCATTAATAAGCATCATCTCACCTTCTCAAAACCCTTCTCTGAAGATATGGGCTTTTCTGGGTTTTTTGGTTTTTTTTTTACCATTTACTAAATAACACCTTTATTCAAATTTAAGTGTTCTTTTAATCCTCATTATTCACTTTAGAAGTAGCAGACTGAGTAAATCTGTGCAGCATAATTAATGATATTCCCTAGGTTTGTGTCTCATTTACAGGAGTTCATGTAACCACTTGGTATTCCTGACTTTCATTATTTTCATTCATATTTAAATTTTCACTTAGAAAAGTGAAACAAACTAAATAGAGATTCACAACTGAGTTTTTAAATCTGCTTCACCCAATCAGCTATTTTTGGACTACACCATAAAATGCTATGAAAGTTTCATGACTGGTGCCGACAGCTTTGACGAGATGAATGCAGAGCTGCAGTCCAAGCTGAGTAAGTGCTTTTGCTCCTAGTGTGCTGGTGTGTAGCTTATCTTATTATGCCGAATGTTTATATGAGCTCCTCACTTTGAATGTATTTAGATACCTCCTTATTTTTATTATAACTGCTTCTTAGGTGGAGAGAAATAAAGGATGTCCTTGCTTTATTATTTTAATAAGTAAAGTACCAGTTAGTGAAAAGATCTATGGTCTCCCATAATTCATGTCAGAAAGTTAAGGGGCCATTGTATTTCCAAAGAAAGAAATTATTTTTCCACTCAGCTATGATCTAGTGACATTCAGAACTTACTGGCTAACTTTTAAAAAATTTTCCATAGGTATTTTACATCATTTTCCTTTTTTTATAATAGTCATATATAAAATGCCAGAGTGGTAGGTAAAATAGATAAGTTTAAGATGTATAAAGCTATCCTCTAAAGACTATAGAATCATTCAGAATAGGAGGATACCTGCCACTCTCAACCCAAAAAATGAAAGCATTCTCTTGTGTGTCCGTGGGATAGACCTTCCTGAAGAATAGTGAGGACAGTTTCAGTGTGTCCACGTGAGAAAGGGAGCAAGCAGAGTATATGATGTTGGGTTTCTTTTTAAAGAGGAAAATTCATAGTGATCTGAAACCATAAGCACTAGTGACTTCTTTGCTATTTTGGTTATAATTAAGCATATAAATTATATTCATGTATTCAAACTATTTATTATATACACACTGTGTGCCGCCCACGGTGTCGGCACCAGGGATACAATAATGAGTGAGAGAAATCTCTGCCCTCATGCGCTTGCATTCTATTAGAGACAATAATCAAATGAACAGTAAGTCAGATGGTGGTAAGTGCTAAGAGGAAAATGAAGCAGGGTTGGGAGGCAGAGAGTGCAGTGGACCACGGGAGGGATTGCGGTTTTACAGATGGTAGGAGGTCCCTCACTGAGAGGGTTTCAAGTAGAGACTAGAGGAAGTGAGGGAGAGAGCAATGGTAAAAACGTGGGGAAGAATTTTCTAGGCAGATAAGACCTTATGAAATTTTGGGGTTTTTTTCTCCAGAGGATTTATTTAACGTAGATGCTTCCAAGCTGGAATCATTAGCAGCAAAAAACAGAGCATTGAATGAACAAATTGCAAGATTGGAGCAAGAAAGAGAAAAAGAACCGGTTAGTAAACATGGTTATCTTCAATAGGCTTACACATTTACTGACATTCTTGTATCTCCATGGAGAAAACTAGCTATTTCTTTATATATAGAGAAAAAAAAATTTTTTAATGCATTAGCAAAATGCATTAAAATGCATAAATTTGCATTAGGAAATGCATTAGTAAAATAAGCTTCTTAAAAGTTAGGTTTTTTTTATATAGGCCACAATTCCTAATGAAAACATGTTTGGTCTCCCTAGAGCTTTGTTTTCCCTTATGATCTATCTGTCTTGGACTAACAGTGTTCAGAATATGATGAAAGAATCTTATCTACTTACATCAGACCAAAAGGATCTTTAGAACAAGATCCCCATGTTACATACCTCATGGGAGCACCAACAAGAGGCCCTGAGCTTTGTAATCAGTGGAAAGAGAATGATAATCAACGAGTTTGTATAATATATTGTATCCTGAGGGCTTTCTAAAAGCTAAATGATGATGTCCAGATATCTAATGTTATTTTGTGTATTATGATACTGAAATGTTCTATAAAATAACAGATTTTTAAATGTTTGTGCTTTTTCAACCTGGCCGTTGACTTTATCTATCCCAAATTGGCTTCTGAAAAGTACTCCTCTCGATTGGGTAATAACAGTAAACTCCCCTTCTAGTTCTTTTTGACTCCCTCTAAAACTGAAAAGAAAACTCTAATTTATTTACCTTTCTTTAAGATGAATTTGAATATTGCTTTACTTTCAAGTAAAGTATGGAATTATTGACAAGAATAACTAACTTCATATTCTTTTTCTTTTAAAGAATCGTCTAGAGTCATTGAGAAAATTGAAAACTTCTTTACAAGCAGATGTTCAGAAGTATCAGGCATACATGAGCAATTTGGAGTCTCATTCAGCCATTCTTGACCAGAAATTGAATGGTCTCGATGAAGAAATTTCTAGAGTAGGTAAGCACAACTAGTGCTGAAAGTTCATTTCGGATGGGGCGGGAGCATACACGGGGCTCAGCACATACGGAGCAACCTTGTCATTGATATCTTTCTGCCTCTTAATGGTAAATGTTGGTAGCAGGCCGCCAAGTTTTTAGTGACTTCTATATCCGTTTCCTGAGGTTGCTATAACAAATTACCACAAACTTGGTGACTTAAAACAGTGGAAATTTATCCACTCACAAAAGGCTAGAGGCTGGAAATTGGCAGGGCCACACCTTCTCTGAAGACCCTGTGGGAGAACCCATTCCTTGCCTCTTCCAGCTTCTGGAGTCCAATGGCATTCCTGAGACTGTGGCCACGCCACTCCAGTCTCTGCCTCCATCCACACACTGCCTTCTCTGTGTGCATGTCTCTCTTCTGTCTGTGTTAATTTCTCTCTGTCTTTTCAGAATATTTATGACCTTTAGGGCCCACTTCAATAATCCAGGATAGTCTCCTTACTGCAAAATACTTAATCACATCTATGAAGACTCCTTGTCCAAATAAAGTATTGTTAACAAATTCCAGGGTCTGGCACTTCACATCTTTGGGTGACCATGATTCAACCTACTATACCTTCTAACATGTTTTCAGATACCTGGCTTTTTGAAGCCAAGACCTAACCTAAGAACATATGCTGTCTGAATATAAACATATCTTCAATTCCACCTTGTAATTAATAAGCCAGGTTTTTAAATCTTTGCTAGCCTCAGTCTGCTGTATTTGCCTTATCCTCTATCGCTATCACTACCTCCTAGGCTACTCCATAGCTTAACCTGATTGAAAATAACATGAAAAGGTGCTATAAAAGCCCAACTAAAGTTTGTTTATATCTTGTGTGTTCCTAACCTTCGTTTCATAAACACATATGGATCTTAATCATAAAACTGAAAATACTGTGGCCCATGAATTGCTTCTATGGGATGCTTCTGTGGTGCCAAAGGTAGCACAAAGAAAGATATCTACACATCACAGAGCCATTGGCTGGCAGTTTACAAAATAAATAGCTATGTGGACCTACTATACTATTTTCCCAGGTCTCTGCCTAGTTTGATTTTACTCTTTTAAGGGTTTTACGCCTGAGCCTGTCTCATGTAGGAATTATATAGATACTCCTTAGGATATTTGATTTAACTCTTATTCTTTGGAATATTGATCATCTGTCATATCAAGGACAGTAATTATCTGGAGTATTTGCTAAATTGATTTATTTTTTTCCAAGTAAGTCTGATTATATATTAGCTTTGCTCTACATCAACTCTTTAAATAGTTCACACTTGGCCACTAATATTTGTTCTCCATAATGACAAGGAAATTTAGACATCTTAATCAACTAGAATTGAAGGAACTTAATTTATTTCTTTTGCAATGCAGAACTAGAATGTGAAACAATGAAACAGGAGAATTCTCGACTACAGAATATTGTTGACAACCAGAAGTACTCGGTTGCAGATGTTGAGAGAATAAATCATGAAAGAAATGAATTGCAGCAGACCATTAATAAATTAACCAAGGACCTAGAGGCTGAACAGCAGCAGTTGTGGAATGAGGAGCTGAAATATGCCCGAGGCAAAGAGGCGGTATGTCTTACCATTCCCAGAGCAGCACCTCATCAGAACTTACCTTTGTAAAGGTCCATCCCAATTTAGAAGAACTGAGTGGGTAGAATAAATTGGCTAAAGAGGTAAAATTTTTCAGCATTGACATTTTACTAAAAACAGACTCATCCCTTCATGTCAATTCAGTAACAGCCCAATTTCTCGGTCATACTTAAGATAGCCTGTATTTTCCAATAGTGAACCAAGAAATGAAGGAAAAACGTCTCTAAAGCCGTGGAAATAGTTTTCATAAGTCCCAGGCCTTTTATTCTAGAAGTGGACATGAGTCACTTCTTCATTTACGTCCTCACTGCTCAGACGTGTTTAACATCTGCTGTGTACCGCTCACCATGTCGGGTGCAAAGGGAGGATAAAAAGACATGGGAACGTAAGAAACTGCCGTTCTAGATGACGTTTCTCTTCCGTGAGGTCAGACCTCCACCACATGCTGAGGAAGCCTATAGTACACATGAGCAGGATTTTGGTGTGCGTAGTGTAGGGTGATGGATGGCGGTGGTTTTCAGAAGGCTTCCTTGCAGATGTAAGACCTGAGCTGAATTGGGAATGTGAGGAGGGAGGATTAGCCTGGCCAGGCTGGGGAGCCAGCAAGTGACGTGTGTGGGGAAGTTAGGGAGGAAGCAGCACCAGGCACTCTACTGTCCTGAGCTTTCCATGTGGCTAGAGCCTAACAGCAAGGGATGCGGCATGTGCAGAAGATGAGACTCAAGGATAAGAAAGACCAGGTGGTGAACATCCTTGTCACGTTTAGAAGCTCAGACTTTATCCTGAAAGCTCCAGGAAGCAGACCATTAATATGTTAAACACATAAGATCACATTTCAGAAAGATCTCATTTTTGATAATGTAATAAAATGGATAGAAGGAAGCAAAGCAGTCAGATAAGGATCTGTGGGAAGTAATTGGTAGAAATCACAGACTGAAGTTTAGATAAAGCTAGTGGAGATTCAAAGAAATGGGTGGATTCTGTCTGCTTAGGAGGTAGAATGAATAAGGAGATGAAAAAAAGGGGGCCGACACCAGGGTCTGGTTTGAGTGATGGGGCAGGTAATGAGTAGTATCATCCACTTAGGAACAGAAGAGATGGAGAAGTTGGCAGTCAGGAGAGGAGATGGTAGGCTAGACCTGTTGTGCCCATGCAGCATTTAAATGAAAATATCTTACAGACTATTTTACATGGGCCTGTACTGCAGCATTAAATACCTGGGTTTGCAGTATAGATTTGGTAAAAATCTGTATATACTGTCATTGGAGCCACAGGGTAGACGAATTCACCAAGGAACAATACAGAGGAGGAAGATAGAACTCTGGAAATATCAGCATCTTGGAAGTGGACAAAGGCCCCTTAAGAAAGGCCTGAAAGGAAGTAGGTTCTCGATTCCCCTACCAGGGATCAAATCTGCATCCCCTATATTGGAAGGGCAGGGCCACCAGGGAAGTCCCAGAAGGCATGTCTTTTTAAAAAGGCTCCTTTAAGCATCTACGTTTGCCTATGGGGGCAGTTCGGGTTTTTCACCCTGATCATATTGTGAAGTTCATTATAAGCATAATGAAACAGTTTCTTGGTCAGGTTTTAACTGTTTTACATTATTAAAAATCTGTATTTTACACAGCTGTGTATGTAATTCTTAATATGGAATGCACAATTCAGCCTGAGCAATAAGCACTGCCTCATTTTTTGAGCCATTTCAGCAGATTTTTGCTTTGCCTTAATTATCTGTGCTCCCTCGTACTCCTGACCTGCTCATCTCTGTACCTGTGTATAAAAGAGAAAAATACGTATTTCTAGCCAGTGATGGTGATCGCAAAGGTCTTTGAACCTAGAATTTGGTAAACCTTTGTTGTAGCCCTGGGTTTGCCAGCATGTTTATGTGACCTCAGCACAGCATCTAACTTCTCAGAGCCTCAGTTCCCTTCTTTACAAACTGAAGTGTGATTAGACCAGGTCGGTGAACCTGAAATGTCACTTCAACAGTTATTAGCACATTTTTTCTCTCAAGCACTGTGTGGGAGAGGGGAAGTCATGAATCTCTAGACTAGGTGAACTCTGTTTACTAGCTCAAACTAGCTGTATGAGTGCTGTTTTTGATTTGGAGGATCAGGCTGAAAGAAGAAAATTACCCAGGAAGTGGGTAAGCAGTGGCCTAATGAGGGGCCAGTTGGGCCATGGTCAGTGAGAAGAAAACCTTAGGGTACTGAGTAGGAGAGATTAAAGAATGGAGGCAAAATACTAAAGTCCAGCATAAAGAGTCCACCCCTTAGTTTTCTTTCCAGACTGATTTTTATCCCACCCACCACCTCTGACTGGGAATCTGCTTCTAGAGCTCTTTGCTGAGATGGGCATTGAGGCTACCTCCAGACTCTTCAGGAGGAATGTGGTGCATGTTCTCTGTCTGAACTGGCTGGGGGAAGGAGAAATGTATCTCCTCCTGCTGTCCCCACAATCTGGCAGGATGGAGCACATGGCCTTGTGAAAACTGCTTTATTACACCAACAAAATCCTAGTGAAAAACAACAATTTCTAGGATTATTTAGTATAACGCCAGAGAGAACTCCATACCTTAGTCATCCCTGGAGAGCTACTATATTACAAATTATAGTAATTGAAATGATTTCCTGATTTATTAATGTGAAATCTTAAATTTTGCATATAAGTGTTGCTTTTAAGTTTTTAGAAATTGAAGATTATTTAAGCAGGTTCTGATAGGTACTTTTGCCCTTGCCTTCTTTCAAAGTATTCATTTTATAGATGGTAACTATATGAAAACAAATTGCCTAGACTCTGCAGGTTTGTTTATTTCGTCAGATACTGAGTACTCTATGCCAAGTACTGTTCTAGTTGCAAGGGATGCAGCTGCTCTCGTGGAGCGTGCTTTCAGGTGATGGCGATGAACACATGAGTAATCTCTCTCAGGTGGTTACAAGTGCTCTGAAGGGTAAAGTAAGAGAGTAGAGAAATTGGGGGTGTTATGTTAGAGGGAAAGACTTCTGATGATGTAACTTGAACAGAACCCTGAACGGAGGGAAGAAGACCAGGAAATGTGGAATATGTTAGTAAAATATTTTTATCAAAACAGTTGAAATAACATTCAGAGACTTGAGTGACTACATTTCACTCGTTTTAAATAAATGAAATGTTTTATTTTGTACATTGACAAAGCTAAGGTTTGTTTCTGTTTGATAATTTCTCTGTCTGGTACTTTAAAAAGTGAATTTTAGTTAATACCTCAACATGGACTTTTATTCCAAACTCCTCGTCAGATAAATGGAAGAACAATACTATTTTGTTGTTGTTATTCAGTCACTAAGTCATGTCCGACTCTTTGTGACCCCATGGGCTGCAGCACGCCAGGCTTCCTTGTCATTCACTGTCTCCCAGAGTTTGCTCAAACTCATGTCCATTGAGTTAGTGATGCTGTCTAACCATATTGCTTACTAATTAATTATGGTGTTAAAACTATCTTAAAATTTAGTGTGAATAAAATCTTTCATTCTTTATATTTTAAAACTGCTACTGTTACTACTAAAAATGCCAACTTTAAAACTAATGAAAAACACATAATCTTTGAATAAAGCTGCAAAAAAAAAATGCCAATTGAAAACCATATGGAATAGAATTGTTTGTTTTATTTCAGTGTTTCTTTTTGTGTTCTCTTCTTACAGATTGAAACACAATTAACAGAGTATCATAAATTGGCTAGAAAATTAAAACTTATCCCTAAGGGTGCTGAAAATTCCAAAGGTTATGACTTTGAAATTAAGTTTAATCCTGACGCTGGTGCCAACTGCCTTGTCAAATACAGAGCTCAAGTTTATGTACGTAATCGTGAGTACTTCGAAGGTTTTTAAGTGATATGATTGATGTCTGCTCATAATATTTATAACTAACAGTTTAAACTTCAGCAGGTCCATAACTCAGGACTAAATGTAGAAATACAACACTGAAACTTGCCTTCTTTCTTCCTGGTAGTAGACCCCTGCTCTCTGTTGTACCGTACTCTTCGAATTATAAAGCCTCATCTTCCTTCTCTTCCTCTAAAAGATTTTATTATATATAAAATAGATGCAAAGATTAAGACAAAAATGAGACCTGATGCTTGCTCTCAAGTTGCTACTACTCATCTCAAGGGAGAAAGACAAAATAAATACTTTATACATGCTTTATTAGAAGTCTTTACACGATATACTAACAAGATCAGTTCTTCTCAACTGAGAGAAGTCTCTACAGCAAAGGTGAACCTGGAATGAAATCTTCAAAGATGAGATATTTATGGGGTGATCTGTGGAAAGGTTTTCAGGCACAAGGACACACAGGAAGGCATGAAGTATAACAGAGCTTTAAGTACCACCAGCGGCCAATAATGAGAGTACTGTACATAATTTTCAGATATGGCCAAGGATGTAATTTGAGGAAGAAAAATTTTAAGTGCCCCCCAAAAAATGTTAATTTTCAAAATAGTTTTTAATTTAAGAATGTCAATTAAAGTCTAAAACCATGTGTTTTTTTCTCTTAAGAATCATTCATTCGTTCCGTGAATTATTTATTGAGTATCAACTACATTCCATACCAGCTAGATGCTGAGATAAAATACCCAGAAAGAGGAATTCCCTGGTGGTCCAGTGGTTAGGATTCAGCCAGGTCCAGGTTAAATCTCAGGTTGGGGAACTAAAATCTCTCGAGCTGCACAGCACACCAAAAAAAAAAAAAAAACACACACACACACATGTAAAGATACAGTCCCTACGTTCCATGTTGCAGTTTATTGGCAGACAGATTTTGATTAAATCTAAGCTTATTTTCAATAGAAAAAAAATGCATCCAATAAACAGTTAATCTTTTACTCTTGTTTCTCAAGCAGCTGCTTGGTAGGTAGGCAGATAGAGTTTACTCACCTGTGTTTTGAGTAGTTTGATGTATCAGTGCAAGAAAACAATTTCTGGATCAAATTACTGTAGAAAAGATTACCCAATGCAAAAAGAATGCATATTCTCAGAAAAGAAGAATCTTTTCTTTGCCCCCTGGAAATAGTTTTACATAATAATAGGACAATAAAAATAGCATCAAGAAGATGCAGCCCCCGCTGTCTACCAATAAGTAGTATTTGGAGAAAGGTTCTTAAAGAGATTAAAGAGGCAACTGCATCCTTCAAAAAAGAACTGCCAAAATTTAAAACTCAGCAAAGATTTCAGAAGACCTACTGAAAACATAGTAGGGTTTTGAAAACATGTAGGGTTTTGAAAACATGTAGAGTTTTCTTTTGGAGCAATGAAATTGTTACAGAATGAGAATACCTTGTGAATGTACTAAATGCCATGGAGTTGTATACTTTTTTTAAAAGAGTTGTGGGTGAGAGAACACCTCCCTCCTGCCTCCCAGTTTTGGCAAGCCAACTTGAGCAATCACCAGCTGGAAAACCATGGCCACTGAGAAGTCCTGGGACATCTGACAAAGGCAGGCATAAGCTAAGCTTTCTTACCTTGTCAGCCTCCTAGACCTCAGACTGAAAAAGCCGGTGGAAGGGGAAGTGGTGAGAGCCCCTTTTCTCTCACTCTTATGTTAAGTCCTGCCACAGGAACTCAGGAAAAGTAGAGAGGGAAATTGCCCTCTCCCTGACAGGGTCCAGATCTTCCTTGTTCCTTCTGCAGCCTCAGTCCTACTTTGCGCGGCTTCTACATCCCAGTCCTTGTTGGATAGACAATCGTCATGTTTCAAGTCTTCTGCTATTAACAACAGAGTTAGAATGAGGAGCAAAAAAAATGAAGAGGACATATAAGGCTAAAGAATTGGAAAGGATTAAGGGGAAAACGATGCATGGAGAGAACAGAGCATAAAAATAAAACCTACATATAATTTGTTTTCAAGAAAGATAACATTAAATTACATGTACTTAAAGAATGTTTAAGTAATAGCAGTGAATTTCCAGAATAGAGAAGCCAGTCTAGAATTTTGCAAGTATTCAAAACCAAAAGCAAGTTACATTCTATAGTTATGGAAATTCCAGTAAAATTAGTTTTATTTTCTTATTGATGGTGTATTAACTTAGATTTAAAACACCGTGGCTTCACTTTTCTCCAAAAGATTCCTCATGAGAGAACTTGTGGAATTATATCATATGTAACTGACATTCCTATGTGTTTTATAGGCACCACTCAAGGAACTGTTGAACCAAACTGAAGAAGAAATTAATAAAGCTCTAAATAAAAAGATGGGTTTAGAGGATACTTTAGAACAAGTAAGTAATGAAACAGTTGTTATACATACAATGTTTTGTGGTTTCCAATTGCTAAGGAATGGATTTTTAATAAAATACGAAAAATGAGTTATACCCTTGACCTAGAAACACTTGAAGTAACTTTTTAAGTAACTTAAACATTCTAAGCTTCACATATCATTAATGATGAAGTGATATGAAACTGAGTAAATCTCCCTTTTTTTCTAATGGCAAATCACCTCTTATAACTTGAGGTGATTTAGTAATATTCGTTTTTTTAGTAAAAGGAAATTGAAATAACTACCTTAGAAGTGAGTATATATCATTTGCAGTTAGAAGCTAACTAGCTATGATTGATAAGAGACTTCCGTTTACCAGATTCTTCATTCAGGACCATGGAATTCAGGGAGATTCAATTTTAAATGCCTATAAAATTCTTTTTCTGAAAGTAGGTTCAGAAAATTCCTGCTTCTGAGATACTTGAAACATACAATCACCAATATAGCTGAGAAAGAAGACTATTGTATTCGATAACCTTTAGGGTAGGGTAAACATTGTTATAATTGATTAAGAAAAGTTAAAAACTCCTCAAATACAAACAAAAGGTATTATTTACATGGCGTGGACTGTAGCCCACCAGGCTTCTCTGCCTAAGGGGATTCTCCAGGCAAAAATACTAGAGTGAGTTGCCATGCCCTCCAGCAGGGGATCTTCCCAACCCAGGGATGTAATCTAGGTCTCCCACACTTGCAGGCGGATTCTTTACCATCTGAGTCACCAGGGAAGCCTATTTGTTTATATAACACCAAACAATTAAAGCAACCGCCTAGCTAATTCAACTCTTTGAAAACTATGTTCTGGCTAACAGATTTTAAGATATAAAAGAAATCCTATCTTTTTTGAGAATAGAAGCTTGTTAACTTTTCCTCATCTGAAAATAAAATCTATGCATTTCACAAATAACTTTAAAAGTAACGCACACTTTTTTTATATTAACAAATTTTCATCAATACTTACTTTGTATTAGAATTTTTCACACCTCCCACACATAGAAAAAGTTGTTAGATAAGTGAAGAGTTTCATGATACTATTGTTATTGTAATTTAGGGCTTCTATAAATGTGTGGGTTTTGTGACTATCATGGGGAAAAGATAAGAATTAGGACTGCTTTAACGGGTGTGCCCCAGTGGTGATGGTTATTTGAGGTGAAGTGTTTAGCCCACTTCAGTACAGTTTCTCTCTGGTTGGAGTGGGCAGTAAGCCTGAAGGCTCAAAAAAGTATGAATTTCAAGCAGTAGGAGCCTCTTGACTGAAATCTGTTTCAGACTACTTGAAACTTTTTAAAGGCTATAGGCAGGAAAAATTGGGCAGGGTAGGGACGCAATTATGAAATGCCTACTATAGTTTAGGCACCATGTTAATGTCCCAAAGATCAATATAACCAAAGCTTATATGAAATACAAAGTCCCATTCAGAGAAGACTAACATATGCTATTATGCTAATCAGATTTGCTTTTTGTTTTTGTTTTTTTCTGCAAGACTCCTTTGGTCATAGAATAAAGTGACTGAGAGGGAAGGCAACTGAAATTAAGAGGTTAAGCTGTAGTACTCAAGTAGGAAATTATGGACATAAAGGGAGGAAACGAAGAAAGGGGACAGGTTGAAGAAATGTTGAGGCAGGACCCAAGCATTTTGTGGCTGAATGAATGCTAGGAGAGAAAGGAGGAGCAACAGTGACTTCTGTTTTTCTAGGGTAGGCAGCGTAAATTAGGAAGAAAACGAGGCTGGGAGTGGCCAGGGCAGTGCAGGAGATGTTGAGCTCGCTTTCCATGAGAGACGAAAAGGAAGCTGAAGCAATAGATTGAAATATAAAAAGGATACTGGGTCTGAAGCCAGGGATGTGGGTGACATTTCTTAGAATGTGTAGAAGAAAGTAGCAAAAGATTGGCAAAGGAAGGAAGTAGACGGAATAGTTGGAGAATAATCAGAAGGAGGAGGATACACTGTAAAAGTCAAGTAAAGAAGAAAGAGTGACCCTAACTAAACTCACTGTGGTAAAGAATTCACAGCGTATAGAAGGAAGTGAGAAGGGGCTTCCGTGGTGGCTCAGACAGCAAAGAATCTGCCTGCAATGCAGAAGACCCGGGTTCAAGCCCTGGGTCAGGAAGATCCCCTGGAGAAGGGAACCCACTCCAGTATCCTTGCCTGGAGAATTCCATGGACCAAAGAGTTCACAATATATACATAATCATCTTGCTGTACATCTTAAACCCATGCAATGTTTTTTTTTTTAATTGAAGGATAATTCCTTTATAGTATTGCCTTGGTTTCTACCAAACATTAACGTGAAACAGCCATAGGTCTACCCATGTAAACCCATGCAACATTATAGGTCAATTATATCTCGATAAAACTAGAAAAAAAGGGAGTGATCAGTGATGTCGTATGCTTGAGAGACTAAAACCTGAAACTGTTTTTAACTTTTATAGCCGATTAACAATGCGATAGTTTCAGGTGAACAGCAAAGGGACTGAGCCATACATATACATGTATCCATTCTCCCCCAAAACTCCCCTCCCATCCAGTCTGCCACATAACATTGAGCAGAGTTTCCTGTGCTGTACAGTAGGTCCTTGTCGGTTTCTATTTTAAGTATAACAGTGTGTACATGCCCATCCCAAACTCCCTAACTATCCCTTCCCTCCATCAACCTTAAGGTTCCCTCAGCAACCTTAAGTTCATTTCTAAGTTTGTGAGTCTGTTTCTATTTTGTAAGTTCATTTGTATCATTTCTTTTCAGATTCCACATTTAAGAGATGTCGTACAATATTTCTCCTCCTGTCTGACTTCGCTCAGTATGACAGTCTCTAGGTCCATCCTTGCTGCTGCAGATGGCATTATTTCATTTTCTTTAATGGCTGAGTGATATCCATGGTGTGTGTGTGTGTAGATATACATATGTATATCTTAATGTACATTTTCTTAATCCATTCCTGTGTCTATGGACATTTAGTTTGCTTCCACGTCTTGGCTATTGTAAATAGTGCTGCAATGAACATTAGGGTGCTAAAACTATTTTTTGATTTGACAAGTAGTTTAACCAAGTTAAGATGGCCTAAGATAAAATAGCAGTTTGAAATAGTAAAGGTTAAACAGTAGCAAAACTAATCAATCTGATAAGTACTTTAAAATAATCCCCAAAACCGTTCAAGAAAAAATGAGAAATGGATAAACTATAAATATGTAGGGAATTTACTTAATTTATGAAGTAATACAAAAATCTATCTTTAAGAAATTTTGCTTATAAGACTAGTTTAACCCTCATACCACAAAGATACCACAAAAGAAGAAAAACCAATCACACTTATGGGTATAAGTATAAAGTTTAAATAATAGCAATTAAAATTTGTTTAGCAAGTATTTTTCTTAAGAGTCTGCTATATATACCTGTACTATAATCAGTGTTGGTGATATAATATCTTTCTTTGTGAATTCTTATTTGTTTGGAAAGGTGAGTGTGAAAACAATTATAACAAATTCATAAGATTTTTGGAGTATAAATACAGCATGTTGTGGATTCTCCATACACCTACCTAAGATAAGCATAGGTTCTTTCTGAAGGAGGTGGTAGATGAGCTGAGTTGTGAATAGCAAGTAGGAGTTGGCCAGTGGATACACAAAAGGATACAAACACAGACACACATGCCTGCCTCTGAAGGCCCGGACACCAAAGACCATGATGTATTAAAGAATTACCTTGAGTCTAAGTAGGATAGGGAAGAAGCCTGGGAAAACAAAAACCTAATTCTGAAGAGACTTACTTGTTCTTACTTACTGGTAGAATTTTTATTCTGTAGGCAGCAGGTACCACTGAAGGTTTTTTAAGTAAGGGAATAAAACCTGTGTATCTTAGTAAGCTTACAGTGTTGACATTCTGAAGAATACTTTAGGAGGTACGTGTGACTGGAGACATACAATTAAGAGACCTAACAGTATCCTGAGCTGTAAATGGTAAGGAGGCAAACCAACGCTATTGCAGTGAGGATGGAGAACAGAGATTTAAAGGTTAAAACAGGGAATTCCCTGGTGATCCAGTGGTTAGGACTCTAAGCTGTCACTGCTGAGGGCCCAGGTTCGATCTCTGGTCGGGAAGCTAAAAATGCTGCAAGCTATGCAGCACTGCCAAAAAAAAAAAAGATTCGAGCAACATTAGTCATCCACTTAGAAGTGAAGGTTAAGGAAGAGAGTGAGATTAAGAATGTCCAGGAGTCCAGCTTTGGTATACAATATTAAAGAAAAGTTACTTAGGACACTTGTTAGCAGTGGTAAGTTAGACTCTGTTCAAGAGGGGCTATTACAGTGGAGTTTGGTAGTAGGTGAGAGAGATGGGGCTTATCCCAAAGGCAACAAAGAAAAGTGGGAATTTATAGCTAAGGAGCAGGGTGGGGATCAGCAGCTGGAAATATCAGAGTTGGGGTATTCTGTCTAAGCACCATCCTAATCGGTTTCTTTCTGAAGGCCGGCCAAGGTGAAAAGTCATCACCTGGAGTGTGGCACAGGATGAGGAACCTGATCAGATATTCAGGATGGGAGATTCTGGTTTAAGTGACTTGGCAGGATTCTTGCTTAAAATTGGATAACACAGAGACAAACATGAAAGCCCAAGTCAATCTAATTGAGAAGAGTTCAGAAGATCCTAAGTAGTTTGGTCAAAAAGAGATTCTTTGTCAGTGACAATGTTCTATAACCTTGATGAAAAATACAAAGAAGGTTGTAGAACAGAATTTCAGCCTGGGATATGCCGTTGCAGGTCTCTGGGACATCAAAGTAGAGAATGTCCAGTAGGCAGTTGAAGTTTGGAAATAATAAAGATACAGGTAGGTATTTTTAGCTTGCATGTAATTAACAGCCAGGAGATCCCCCAGGTATGAGAATGAGCGAGAGCTCTCCCAAGTGAGCAAATGAGAATACAGCCAGAGAGATTACTAGGAGAATGTCCAAAGTACAAGCAGAGAAAGAGAAATCTATTGAATTAGAAGAACCCCCACCCCCACCCCCAAGACTTAAAGAGGAAACAAGGAGTTTCCATGATCTTAGAGACCAGGGAAGAAAGTTTCAATAAGGAGTGGTCAGTAACCACAGGTCTTACTCAGATTAAGTCTGAAAAGCGCACATTGGCTTTAATCATAAAGATGTTCCTCCTGACATTTGCAAAAGCAACATGAACCAGAGGAGCCAGAAAGCATGTTTCTGTGGAGTGTAAATGGTGAAAAGGAAGATACTATAATCCAAATAGGTTATTCTTCATGGGCTGCTACAAATCTATTGCAGATGTTTGAATCCACGGAAAGGTGGTGAAACTGTGGCTGAAAAGTGGTGTGTGGGAAAGATTTTTGGTTTGGTGTGTGGTTTTCTTGTTTTTATAGGAGAGGGTTGTTTGGTTTTGAAGATGAGGGGGAGTTCAACAGGAAAAGGGTGAAGTTTAAAAAAGCAGGAACAAAAGACCTTGATGGATTTGAATGTGGTCCATGAAGAAATACAAAGGCATGAGATCCAGAAAAGAGCTGAAGAGGTTATTTCTCTTCATGAAGAAAATGTGTGCCCTGCATCCTTAAACTAACTGGAAGGAAGAAGGAAAGGTCTCATGTTGGTTGGTTGGTTGGTTGGTTGGAGGCAAGAAGTGATGGAATTCCAGTCTGGTGGCTTCTATCAATTATAGAAGGAAAATATCATCTGATTAATTGATGATTTCTTTGTGACTTGAGAGCTAAGAAAGAAGGGAGGGAGGAAGGAAGTCAAATATTAATAGTTAGGAGTTGCTTTGGCGACTTATTTTTAATTCCTCTCCTGTTTATTGCAATGGAATGTGTATTCATAATCAAGAGGAGGGAGAGGAAATGTCTAATTAATTGGTAAAACTGACATGGCAAGAAGCGCTGCTCAGTTAAAAGTAAACACATTTGACCAACCATGAGGGCCTAGTAGAAGTTCTGGTTATTGGAGTGTCGATTTTGGCCTTATTGCAAGTGAATTGAATAAAACAGTTTGTTTGCTTCAGAAGTAGCATCTTTAGATTGGAAGCAAAGTTTATAGCTTCAGTAACTGGTCTTTAAAATGTGAAAGGCGAGTGATGTAGAAAAAGTCCTTGGAGTTCATTTTGAGTTCTGGGCATATGCTAGTTGAATGATCCTGAGTAAACTGCATTCTTTCCAGCCCACTTTTCTCTCTCTTGAATAGGAAAGGAATGTCCCTTTCAAGATCTTTGGATGACTGAATGACAAGTACTGTGTGCAAGGAAAAAAAAAAAGACAGTACCATACTGCAAGTTTCTTAAATAAGTTTAGTCATTTTACCATCCTACCTTTCACCAAATAACAATAGCTTCACTAAATTTTTCCCAAATCGTGTGTTTTGTTTTAAATTTATGTATGTGTAGAATAATCCTTTTAAAGAAAGACATCAACTACTTTCTGTTTCCTGTTGCAAATACTATCCTCTTGATCTAGCTGAAAAACATTCTGTATTAATTACCAATATCAACTGGTATCAGCACTTGTCAACAGGAAATGAAAGAAACACTTTTTTTTTTTAAGGAACACTTTTTTTCTTCCCCATTTTGGTTTCAGCAGATCTTAAAGCTCAAACTTGAACAAGATTAAACGTTAACTTGATTACTCTTTGGAAGAATGCATTGACTATAACCAATTAGCAAATATTATCAAATAAAATCAGTTTGAGTAGTTCTCTTTAACATCCCAGAAAGTGAACACACAAATGAAAGCCACATAACTAAAGTAGATAAAAATCTAAATAAAGTTAAGACTTGAAAACGGCAGGGGAAGGAGTGGGTGGGACGAATTTAGAGAGATTCATTGACATAAATACACTACCATGTGTAAAATAGATAGTAGGAAGCGGCTGTAGGGAACTCAGCTCGGGGCTCTGTGATGACCTAGAGGGGTGGGATGGCGCGGGAGGGAAGTGATGTATGTATATGTACAGCTGATTCATGGTGTAGAGCAGACACTAACAACATTGTAAAGCAAATGATGTTCCAATTTTAAAAATAAATAAAACCTATCCATTAAATGGAAGAGAAAAAAAAACCTAGAGAGCAAAACAATTTATATTTAAGGACTCTGACAGCTACAGAAAAATAGAAAAACAGATATTGGTATCTCTATTTTACTGAGAATTAAGCCAAATTTTTTTATTCCTAACTAATGCCCTACTATACCATTCTACATTTAAATATTATATATTTTTTTAAAATGCCACCTTGAAATTAACTTTTCTTGGAAAAAAATTAAATTTGTATGACATGAAAGGTAAAAGGCCACAAGAACTAGAAGAAACAAAATGGTTCAGTTAGTTGGTTGATAATACAAAAGTTTTATAACTTATGAAAAATTTTTTGGTGTATAGTTATGATTTCTCAACCAAAGTTTTATTCCTCAAGTTAAGTACAATGATCACAGAAAGCAGGAGAAGTGTACGAACTCTGAAAGAAGAAGTTCAAAAGCTGGATGATCTTTACCAACAGAAAATGAAGGTGAGAGTTTTGCCATTTGTTTAGGTTCTCCAAAGCCATGTTGATGGACTAGGCACCTGTTCCGACATCAAGCTTAAATCTTTGAGCTATATCCTATATCTTGTCTACAGTAATCTTCTTGTCCAAAGTTTATTGTAAGGAGTTATTTCTTTTCTAAAGAACTTTTTTCTGGAATTGCGCTATTTTACCATAGACCATGTTTAATACTCCACTACTACTTTGTATTTACATTTGTGATTCAGTATATTTCCTATATACAGGCTTGAAATCACTGCTAAATGAATGCAGTATAGGCCTGTTCGAAAGGTCACATTTACGTTTATAGTATAAAATTTCCAAAAGACCATTTAAAGTCTTACCACGTGTAAAGCAGTAAACAGTCCTGTGAATACAAATGATGATGCAACCTGATTTTTTTGAATGCTTGACATAAATGGTTTTTTTTCATCCCCTTGGAGTATATAGAATGTGAATATTGAAAAAACATAACTGTGACTTTATCCTGATAGGAAGCTGAGGAAGAGGACAAAAAATGTGCCGATGAGCTGGAGTCCTTGGAGAAACACAAGCACCTGCTGGAGAGCGCAGTTAACGAGGGCCTCAGTGAGGCTGTGAATGAGTTAGACGCTATTCAGCGGGAGTAAGTTCATCTCGCCAAGATCTGTGATGTGTATTTTCTGTTTAATTATTTAACATTTTTATAAAACTAGACCTGGTTTATTCGCTTGGCTTTACATTATAGAGCTGGCCTGGGGAGGAGGAGGGTGAGTAGAACTGAATGAAGTAGAGCAGCTTAAGATACTTCCCCTGGATGGTACATTCTTCTCCCATGACAGCTGTTGTCCCGTTACCTTTCCAGTCAGAAGAGAACTGAATAGTTATAATCCATAGGCTCTATGTTAATTTATATTCAAATACACTCAAAAAACTTAAAAAAAAACTTTCAGTCTGGCACTATAATCCTTAAAATCACATCTTTCTTGTTTCCTTACTTGTAGCCTAGGGATAGGAAAGTCAGGTGAAGGTGTTTGGGGCATATAGTTTTTGTTTATAATCTGAATCCAAATGCCTAAAAGTAGGACTCCCAATTCCTTCCTTCATCTGTATTTAGTGTCTTGTCCCTGAAAGCATTTACATTTATAATCCTTTTGGAGACTCAGGTAAACAGTATGCTCCCAAGTTTTATCTGTTAAAGCATGAAGGTTTGGTGCTGTTCGGTGCTGTTATTTGCATGGGATCTTTGGAAATGTTTTTATTTCTGTTTGATTGCAAACTGGACCTCTGTGAATTAGACACAGAGTAAGCAGAACATAGACAACCACACCCTGGTTTCATTGAAATACGAAAAGAAGTGAGCTAGCAAAATCTGACATATTAGGTTTTCTCCTAGACAGTTCAAACAAGAGTCTCTGTCCTACAGATACCAACTAGTCGTGCAGACCACAACTGAAGAGAGACGGAAAGTGGGAAATAACTTGCAGCGTCTTTTAGAGATGGTTGCTATACATGTCGGGTCTTTGGAGGTAAGTGTGTGAAGTCTTTCCTACAATCTAAGAAAGCTTTTTCAAACTCTGATTTATTTCTGTTTTGCTTCTATAGAAATTAAATGATCATTTTTATTTCTCTGGAGAATATGATCTAGTAAAAATTTATCAGAAGAGTCTTACATAGCGGTGTGTGTTTTGTAGTCATCTGTTTTACATAGATTTTTAACTAATGAATAATATACCCATATACTGGTATACGATTCATCGATAAAAGAAACACTGATGCATGCTACAACGTGAATGAATGTCAAAAACATAATACTCAGTGAAAGATGCAAAAGTGCGCATATTTATGACTCACTAATATAAAATGTCCAGAAAAGGCCGATCTGCAGAGGCCGAAAGTAGATTTATGTTGCCAGGGGCTAGGGTGGGAATAAGGGCAGATGGGCACAAAGATTGTGGTGAAGGTTGTGCAACTTTGTCACTTGATTAAGTTATTCTTCTTCCTTAAGGCATGTTTGTTTTCATTGAGTTATAATATAAATACAAAAAATAGCATAGCCCTTAATAAAAAATAAGTAATCTGTCTTATTTGCATAAGCAATATACAATGATATTTTACTACATCCAACAGTGTATAATGACGTGGCAGGCCATATTCTACACACCAAAAACATTAGTACATACAAGATGTAATAAAGATGAAAGAGCATGTTTTAATGACAAATATTTTTCCTGTTACAAAGCAAGAGTCAACTGAGTCAATCTGAAAATCAAATTGGCTTTATTCAGTGATTCATGTTTTGGGCAGCATCCCATGTGGCAGATAAAAAGGAGCTCCAGAAAAGACAAGGTTTAAAAAGTCAGAGGGGGTGGGACAGAGAAGTCATAAATTTAAACAGGGTAATTCAGGCAAAGTGGCAAGGTCACCTTCCTTTGTGGGACAGAAGTTCTATTTGGCAGATGACCTCACTGGTGCCAACCAGGAAATTCCAGAAGGACCAGTTATGATGACATTGCTGGGGAAGGTTGTAACTGCAGTTAGATTGAGCATTAAGTCCCACCTTAGTGATGTAGGCTTAGCTAAAGTGATTCCATTTTGAGCCTGATGTTTCTTTTTAACATTCCTTCCTGTTAATTTCATGTGTGTAAACACAGAATAAAGTATTTTGGAAACATGAAATTTATCTTATCTCCACCTTTCAAGTAGCTTGAAGGTTTAACAATAAAACTATCCCTGCAACCTGCTGAGCAGAGCTAAAATTGCTAAATCTAAAGGTCCTTAGAAATTCACTAGGAGATAAATTTAGGGGGGAGCTCATAATATCACATTAAAAGGTTTTCATTTGTTAGACAACAGAGCATGTGATCTTCTCTCCCCTCTTCTCTTCTGAGTGACATTGAACTTCCGCTCACTTGCTGGCCAGTGCTCTTCTCTGCTTAGTGGTAAAAGCTAAGAAAAGCACCCTGCAATACTGCGTCAGAAAACCTGGGTTCTACCCACGTCTTCCTAGTTCCACCACTCAGTGTCTCCGTAACCTTTCGTGGCTCCTTGTTCAAGAGTTATTGTTCATCTGGACCACAGACCAGAAAATGATTTGAGTGGTTACATTTCTGGAGGTCAGAAATCTAAAATGATCCCTTGGGGCTGCACTCCTTCTAGAAATCACAAGTAGTCCTTGGGTTGTGGTCTCTTCCTCCATCTTCAAAGCCAGTAACCCAGTATCATCTGTCCTCTCTAACCTCTCTTTGTCCTTATGCCTTCCTTCTCTGACTCCCACACAGCTGATTCCTTCTCACAGAGACCCTTAAAATTACGCTGCCCCACCAGGATTGTGCAGAATAATCTTTTCTCAAAATTCTTAACTTGTTCACATCTTCAAAGTTCCTTTGACCATGTTACATAGCATTCATAGGTTCTGGTGATCTATGGACAGCTTTTAGGAGTCACTTCAGCCTACTACACCTGGGAACAAACAAAAATTCATTAACAGTAAAATGGAAAAGTAAATGTTGGTACATTCATTCAATAGAATGTTATATAGAAGTACATGAATAAGCTATAGCTATACAAAAGGAACACAGGAGGGACTGACCAGGTAGATGTAAGAGTATTCAGTTTATTCTTATTCTTACAAACGTTGCAGTCTTATTTATAGACTTCACAATTAAATGCTTTAAAAGAAATCGATGTTTTTACATTAACAATTGCTAAATTTTTCCATTAGAAACACCTTGAGGAGCAGATTGCTAAAAACGATAGAGAGTGTAAAGAATACGCATCTGAAGATCTCTTGGAAAACATCAGAGAGATTGGAGACAAGTACAAGAAGAAAGCTGCTCTAATTCAGGCTCTTGATGAATGAAGATAAAGTATTGATTAAGCAAGAACTTTATTAGCAGTGTAAATTTTGAAACGTCCTTTGTAGGTCTGAAAACTCTTTAGCATATCCTATATCCCTCCTTACAATGAAGTCTCATGACCACATCCTCCCAAGCCCGTGAAGTATTTTTATAGCTTTTCTAAATCTAGTTCATTAACTTAAGATATGTAGAACCTGAAATTATGGTAACTTGTTGGATTGTTATATTTAGATATGAAAGACCAGTTATATTATGTACCTGGAGTTAATAAATTGCCTCAGTGCAGTGTGTTTTTTCCCCTGATTTCTCTGCCTAACTTGACATGGTTAGAAAAATAAGTATTTCGAGTATAAGAATTTTAAAGTATAATTAAACAGGAATCAGCAAACTACATAGGCCAAATCTAATCACACCCATTCATTGATGAGTCATCTGTGACTGCTTTCCCCCTACGAAAGTTTAGGGATTCTCCTGGTAGTCCAGTAGTTGGGACTCTGTGCTTCCAATGCAGGGGGCACAGGTTCAATCCCTGGTTGGGGAACTAGGCTCCTATATGCCACACAGTGTAGCCAAAAAGAAAAAAGAGCAGAATTTATTGTGTGTGACAGATCAGATGGCCTGAAAAGCCAAAAATGTGTACTATCCACCCCTTTACAGAAAGTTTGCCAGCCCCTGGGGTAAACTACACATGTTGACTCTGACTGACTGACTGAAAACCTTTCCTAATCATTCTGGACACATGGTCAGACCCACTGTTTATCCAGAGCTGAGAAACTAAATTTCTGGATCCATGCTGTCTTTACTCTGAATTTTTCAAAGCCGAAGGATGTGGAATGTGAGAATCAGAAGAAACAATCTCGTTTTTTAGAGATGAAAATTTATTCCTAGAGAAGTTCTGACTTACCTCAGGCCATGCCTCTTATTGGCAGAAGCCCCCCTCAACTGGAACCTGTGCTCAATCCTGACCACAGAAGCCCTGAAACATGAATGTTCTGGATGGGGAGGGAGTCACGTTGGAAAGTGAGGTTTTAGGGACTTCCCTAATGGTCCAGTGGTTAAGAATCCGATTTACAGTGCAGGGCATGTGGGTTCGATCCCTGGTTGGGAATCTAAGGTGCCACATACTGTGGGGCAACTAACCCAGCGGCACAACTACTGAAGCCCAAGAGCTCTGGAGCCCGTGCTCCACAAGAGAAGACTCCACACCGCATCTAGAGAAAGCACTCACACTACAACTAAGAACCCACCCACTGCAGTGAAGTGAAGACCCAGAATAATTTTTTTAAGAAGAAGCTTCTTCGACAGGTCTAAATTGTTGGGAATCTCCTTGAAGTGGCATCCGCCTCCAGTTGAACTTTCTATTCTTTGTATTCCAACTCTAATGCAAATCAGAGTGAAAAGCATGATATAATGAAGCATAAGCAGTATACAGAATGAGGCTCAGCAGGTAAAGAATCCGCCTGCAACGCAGGAGACACAAGTTCGATTCCGGGTCAGGAAGATCCCCCAGAGGAGGAAATGGCAACCCACTCCAGTATCATTGCCTGGGAAATCCCATGGACAGAGGGAGCCTGGTGCGCCATAGTCCATGGGGTTGTAAAGAGTTGAACACCATTTAGCAATTAAACACACACATGTACAGAATGGAATGTCTTTTAGGAAGGGCAGGGAGGGGGCATTCAGCCTGGAGTGTCCATTCAAAGACAAGTCATCACTGGGAGATAATTAATAGGTGTGGCAAGATTAATGGTTACCAATGTATTCAAGAATCTTGACTCTGACATCTAATAGAACCTTATTCAATGGTGGAAATGTTCTGTCTACACTAACCAGTGTGGTACCAGCCATATGAATCTACTGTGTACTCGGATGATATATATATATATATGACAAAATGCATACTCAGGGCTGTGCCACTCAGAACATAGTATGGAAACAGCATCAGCATCACTGGGGAGCTCATTAAAAATGCAGACTGTTGGCCCCACCCCAAACCTACTAAATCAGAATCTGCACTTTTTGCTGTGTATTGACACAGACTTAAACTTTTCCTAAGTTCTGGCGTATATATATATATATATATATGTATCCTTCCATAAAATCATCCTCACAAGCTAATGAATATATCCATCACTGCTTAAGTTCCCTTGTGGCCCTTTGCAGTCCTTCGTCTTGCCCCTGCCTGACACCCCTCCCCAGGCAAACACTGATCTGCTTTCTGTTACTTTAGTTTGCATTTTCTATAAACAATCATTTTTGTTTCATAAAGCTGTGAGGTCCATGTTGCGATAGTTCATACCTTTTCATTGATGAGTAGTGTTCCATTGTATTTATTGAGTTTGTTTATTCATTTACCTGTTGATGGACATTTGGATTGTTTATAGTTTGGGCTATTTTATAAATAAAGTCATTATGAGCTTTCATGTACAGATGTTTATGTGCATATCCTTTCATTTCGCTTGGGTAAACACATAAGAGTAGAATGGCTAGTTCATATGTGGCAGAAAATGTTTCCTAACGTGGTTCCTACCTGCAGTGTATGAGCTGCTTACGTCCTTACTCACAGTTGTATGGTTTTAATTCAGCCATCCTAAGGGTATGTGGTTCTATCTACTATGATATTAATTTGCAGTTTCCTAATGAGCAAAGGTGTTAAATATCTTTTCATATGTGTTTTTTATCAACCATATATGTTATGTATATGTATTCTCCCAGCCTGTGATTTGCCTTCTCATTTTCTTAATGTGCTTAGTCACTCAGTTGTGTCCAACTCTTTTCGACCCCGTTTGTAGCATGCCAGGCTCCTCTGTCCATGGGTATTCTCTGGGCAAGATTACTGCCCTCCTTCAGGGGATCTTCCCAACCCAGGGATTGAACCCAGGTTTCCCCACATTGCAGGCGGATTCTTTACTATCTGAGTCACCAGGGAAGCCCTATTTTCTTAATGTGCCTTTTTTTTAAGTTCCCAATCTAGTCTCATATTTATACTTTTTGGGGGGAGCTATGCTTCATTGCTCAATGGCAACCCACTCCAGTACTCTTGCTTGGAAAATCCCATGGGCGGAGGTTGCAGTCCATGGGATCGCTAACAGTCGGACACGACTGAGTGACTTCACTTTCACTTTTCCCTTTCATACATTGGAGAAGGAAATGGCAACCCACTCCAGTGTTCTTGCCTGGAGAATCCCAGGGATGGGGGAGCCTGGTGGGCTGCCGTCTCGGGTCGCACAGAGTCGGACACGACTGAATCGACTTAGCAGCAGCAGCAGCAGCATGCTTCGTTGCTGCTTGGGCTTTTCTCTACTTACGGCAAATGGGGTCTAGTTTCTAGTTGCAGCTGTGGTAGGCTTCTCATTACGGTGGCTTCTCTTGTTGCAAACCCAGGTTCTGGGGCAGACAGACTTCAGTAGTTGCTGTGTAGGGCTCAGTAGTTGTGGCTCCCAGGTTCTAGAGCACAGGCTCAATAGCTGTGGCACACAGGCTTAGTTGCTCTGCAGTATGTGGGATATTCCCAGACCAGAAATTGAACCCGTGTCTCCTACATTGGCAGGCAGATTCTTCACTACTGAGCCACCAGGGAAACCCTTACTAGTGTCTTTTGAAGAATAAAAGTTTTAAATTTTGATGAGGTCAAATTTATTGCTTTATATAAACTACTTTCTGCATATCATGTAGTAAGATTTAACGAATCTTTGCCAAGCCCAAGAAATCTTTGCCAATACCACTGTGATTTACACCTATGTTTTTTCTAGAAGTTTTATACTTTTGACTACTAAGCCAAAATCTGAATTCAAGTGTGCATTTTTAAAAGGCCACTAAGTTGTTCATATGTACATTAAAATTTTAGGAGCACTGCTTTTTTTAAAAGAGAAACTCACCACTAGTTAAATATTATCCATAATGTCATACTATTTAATAGCAACTCTAGGAATGACAATAAAATTGCACTAAGTATAATCAAAATGATAACCTCAGCACAACTTGGAACATGCTCAGGAGGCAGAAATGATCCCTGTACTTTCAGTTTACACACTTTTACCTCACTCTACACACTTTCTTCTGAATTCCTAAGGACACACTTATCTCCAGAACTAACATCATTACAGTAAAACAGATATTGTTCCAGTTACAAGTTCCAAGAATCCTGGAGTCAGAAAAGGCTTTAGATATGCAGTTCAACCTTCCAGTCAATGAGGAACACCCCCCATAGCATTTCTGTAGATGGTTACCTGGCCATCGTCTGATTAGTGTGGTGATAGGACTGCTTCCAAGTGGTTCACTCCTTTGAAGCATTTAATGACAGCATCACTGCTTGTCATAACGTTCTATCTCATATTGGGCTGAAATCTGCCTTTGTGTAACTTCCTCCAGTTTCGACTTTTTGTCACAGAACAGTTGGGTGGTCATAGTTTCCAGTTCCACTCAGTGACATTGGTTGGTTATTTATTATTGTATATCTTATATTTGATCTTGTGTTTGATAAAGTCAGTCTTTCCCCATTGTTTTGATCTTTGTAATTTTACCTTGCTTTTGATGTTACTATTTTTAAGCCTTTCCTCTATAGGAGTATTTTTTTTTCTTTTCTTTCTTCTTTTTTTTTTTTTGGACAGGAAACTGGGATTTATTGGTGGGCTTGAGGAAGGCGGGGACAGCACCGAGGGTCTCATGAGTGCAGGCCCGCCATTTGTCCAGGGGCCACGATTAGTGATTATTTGACCCCACAGCCATCCAGGATGAGCCGCTTTTCTGACATATTTTCAAATTCATCCACATGAACCTTAGTAAATTCCCACTTCTTGGAGATGTGGATCTTCTGGTGGCCAGGGAACTGGACCTTGGCCCTGCGGAGGGCCTCAGTCACATGCTCCTTGTTCTGCAGGCTGGTGTGGATGGACATTATGACTTTGCTGGTGTGGACCCTGGCCACTTCACCCTGGGTCTTTCCAAAGGCAGCACACATACCTGTCTGGAGCCTAGACTGGGACCAGCATGCCAGTTGTGACTGTCCACTGGAAAGGACTGTCCACTGGAAAGGGCTGTCCCCAAGTTCCCTGTACAGATAACAGGTGGCATACACTACCGGGAAGGCTGCTCTCTGCAGCCATTGCACATCAGCCCCCCATGGGGAACAGAACACAGTCAGTTTAATTGGCAGAAAATTATTTTCTTTTTAATTTTGAAATAATTTGACTTTTTAAAAGCTGTAAGATGAATACATACAAATAATCCCGTTCACATAAATACCATAGCTAATATTTTACTACATTTATTTATCATTCTCTCCCCCTGCCCTCCCTATTTACTTATTTATTTAGCTAGCTGTCTATCTTGACTCTCTTAGAAGCTGCAGACATGATACTCCTTTACCTCTAATACTTCAGTGCATATTTCCTAAAACCAAGGACAAGCTCTTATATAACCACAAGGCAATTTCAAAATCAGAAAATTAATATTGATATTACCTGATCTATAGAACTTACTCAAATTTTGCCAGTTGTCCCAATAATGTCCTTTATTTAGGACTTTTTTCTCCTGGTCTAAAATGCAATTCAGAATCACATATTTCATTTATTAATAGTTGCCCGATATATTTAATCTCTTCTGTACTGAAAGAAGAGATTAAATATATCGGGCAACTATTGGAGAAGACTCTTGAGAGTCCCTTGGACTGCAAGAAGATCCAACCAGTCCATTCTGAAGGAGATCGGCCCTGGGATTTCTTTGGAAGGAATGATGCTAAAGCTGAAACTCCAGTACTTTGGCCACCTCATGCGAAGAGTTGACTCATTGGAAAAGACTCTGATGCTGGGAGGGATTGGGGGCAGGAGGAGAAGGGGACGACAGAGGATGAGATGGCTGGATGGCATCACTGACTTGATGGACGTGAGTCTGAGTGAACTCCGGGAGTTGGTGTTGGACAGGGAGGCCTGGTGTGCTGCGATTCATGGGGTCGCAAAGAGTCGGACACGACTGAGTGGCTGATCTGATACTGAAAGAGTTCCTCATTCTGTCTTTGACTTTCATGACCTTGACATTTTTGAAGACTCCAGTAATTAGACTGTTGTTCAATTTTTTCTTAACATGTTCCTGTGATTATATAGGGTATATGACCTTGAAGGATATGACAGAACTGATGTCACATTCTTCTCAGTACACCGCTTCAAAAGGTACATGATGCTTATGGTTCCATTAGTGTTAACTGATTAATGCCTGATGAACTATGGACAAAGGTTCATGACATTGTACAGGAGGCAGGGATCAAGACCATCCCCAAGAAAAGGAAATGCAAAAAGGCAAAAGGTTGTCTGAGGAGGCCTTACAAATAGCTGAGGAAAGAAGAGAAGCAAAAGGCAATGGAGAAAAGGAAAGATATACCCATTTGAATGCAGAGTTCCAAAGAATAACAAGGAGAGATAAGGAAGCCTTCAGTGATCAATGCAAAGAAATAGAGGAAACCAATAGAATGAGAAAGACTAGAAATCTCTTCAAGAAAATTCGAGATACCAAGGGATTCATGCAAAGATGGGCTCGATAAAGCAAAGAAATTGCAATGGCAACCCACTCCAGTACTCTTGCCTGGAAAATCCTGTGGACGGAGGAGCCTGGTAGGCTGAAGTCCATGGGGTTGTTGAGAGTCGGACACGACTGAGCGGCTTCACTTTCACTTTCTACTTTCATGCATTGGAGAAGGAAATGGCAACCCACTCCAGTGTTCTTGCCTGGAGAATCCCAGGGACGGGGGAGCCTGGTGGGCTGCCGTCTATGGGGTCACACAGGGTCGGACATGACTGAAGCGATGCAGCAGCAGCAACAGAAGCAGAGGAGAAGGCAATGGCAACCCACTCCAGTACTCTTGCCTGGAAAATCCCATGGACGGAGGAGCCTGGTAGGCTGCAGTCCATGGGGTCACTAAGAGTCAGGCACAACTGAGCAACTTCACTTTCACTTTTCACTTTCATGCATTGGAGAAGGAAATGGCAACCCACTCCAGTGTTCTTGCCTGGAGAATCCCAGGGACAGAGGAGCCTGGTGGGCTGCCGTCTATGGGGTCGCACAGAGTCGGACACGACTGAAGCGACTTAGCAGCAGCAGCAGCAGGAGGAGGTGTTAAGAAGAGGTGGCAAGAATACACAGATGAACTATCCAAAAAGATCTTCATGACCCAGATAACCACAGATGAGTGATCACTCACCTAGGGCCAGACATCCTGGAATGTGAAGTCAAGTGGGCCTTAGGAAGCATCACTATGAACAAAGCTAGTGGAGGTGACGGAATTCCAGTTGAGCCATTTCAAATCCTAAAAGATGATGCTGTGAAAGTGCTGCACTCAATGTGCCAGCACATTTGGAAAACTCAGCAGTGGCCACAGGACTGGAAAAGGTCAGTTTTCTCTCCAATCCCAAAGAAGGGCAATGGCAAAGGATGTTCAAACTACTGCACAATTGCACTCATCTCACACACTAGCAAAGTAATGCTCAAAATTCTCCAAGCCAGACTTCAACAGTACGTGAACTGTGAACTCCCAGATGGTCAAGCTGGGTTTAGAAAAGGCAGAGGAACCAGAGATCAGATTGCCAACATGCATTGGATCATCAAAAAAGCAAGAGAATTCCAGAAAAACATCTACTTCTGTTTTATTGATTATGCAAAATCCTTTGACTGTGTAGATCACAACAAATTGTGGACAATTCTTCAAGAGATGGGAATACTAGACCACTTGACCTGCCTCTTGAGAAATCTGTATGAAGGTCAAGAAACAACAGTTAGAACTGGACATGGAACAACAGACTGGTTCGAAATAGGAAAAGGAGTACATCAAGTCTGTATATTGTCACCCTGCTTATTTAACTTATATGCAGAGTACATCATCTGAAATGTCAGGCTGGATGAAGAAGAAGCTGGAATCAAGATTGCCAGGAAAAAATATTAATAACCTCAGATATGCAGATGACACTACCCTTATGGCAGAAAGTGAAGAGAAACTGAAGAACCTCTTGATGAAAGTGAAAGAGGAGAGTGAAGAAGTTGGCTTAAAACTCAACATTCAGAAAACGAAGATCATGGCATCTGGTCCCATCACTTCATGGCAAATAGATGGGGAAACAGTGGAAACAGTGGCTGACTTTATTTTTGGAGGCTCCAAAAATCACTGCAGATGGTGACTGCAGCCATAAAATTAAAAGACGCTTGCTCCTTTGAAGAAAAGCTATGACCAATCCAGACAGCATATTAAAAAGCAGAGACATTACTTTGCCAACAAAGGTCCGTCTAGTCAAAGCTATGATTTTTCCAGTCGTCACATATGGATGTGAAAGCTGGACCATTAAGAAAGCTGAATGCCGAAAAATTGATGCTTTTGAACTGTAGTGTTGGAGAAAACTCTTGAGAGTCCCTTGAACTGCAGGGAGATCCAACCAATCCATCCTAAAGGAAGTCAGTCCTGAATATTCGTTGGAAGGACTGATGCTGAAGCTGAAACTCCAATACTTTGGCCACCTGATTCGAAGAACTGACTCATTGAAAACGACCCTGATGCTGGGAAAGATTGAAGGCAGGAGGAGAAAAGGATGACAGAGGATGAGATGGCCTGAGTTGGATGACATCACCAACTCAATAGACGTGAGTTTGAGCAAGTTCTGGGAGTTGGTGATGGACAGGGGAGCCTGGCATGGAGTCACAGAGTCGGACACGACTGAGCAACTGAACTGAATGTTAACTTTAATCACTTGGTTTGGATGGTATCTGCAAGATTACTCTTTCCTTGTAATTAAGAACTGGGGAGGAGGAACTTCCCTGGTGGTCTAGTTGTTAAGACTCTGCACTTTGAATGCAAGGGATGTTAATTCAATCCCTAGTCTGGAAACTGAGATCCCACATGCTGTGTAGTGCAGCAAAAAGACAAAAAGAGGGGAAGGGTACTTTTTGTTGTCGTTCAGTCATGTCCAACTCTTCACAACCCCATGGACTGCAGCACACCAGACTTCCCTGTCCTTCACTATCTCCTGAAATTGATATAATGTTTGTCATCAAGCTTTCACTTACTAGTTTCAACATCAGTATGTCCTGAATGAATGAATCATTACTGTGTTGCCAAAGATTGATTTTAATTGAGATATAGTTGGCACATAGTTTAAAGTGTGCAACATAATGATTTGACATTTGTATGTATTGCAAAATGACCATCACAATGAGTTTAGTTAACATCTTTCACCACAAGTAGTTACAATTTTCTGTGTGTGATGAGAACTTTTAATACCTACTCTTTTAGAAGCTTTTAAATGTACGATATAGTTTTATAAACTATAGATACCCTGTTCTAATTAAGCAATTTTAAAAATTTCTAGTTCTAGAAATTTAAAAATGCCAAAAAGTAATGTTTAAATTTCTAATTCTATTGCTTACTTCTACGTTAGTTAGTTGACATCCTACTGTAAGAAAGAACTTTCTCTTCTCTATTTATTCGTTTATATCAGTATGAACCCATGGATTCTTATTTTAATCAGTGAGTTGTAATCTGTAACTATCATCATTTATTTTGATGTTTAAAATAAACAAGATGGACATTCAGAGGGAGCGGTAGCCAGATCATTCTTGGTAGGTGGGAGTCTTTGCTTCTGGGTCTACACAGAACTCTCAGATTTGACCAGTGGGAGCCCCTGCAGGCTGGCTCCTTGTCTTTTTTGAAATTTCTCCAACACACTTTGAGCATTTCCTTGCTTTCTGGCACAAGAAAATGTTCCAGGTCCGTTCTATACTTTCCTGTCTACCCTGCAATCAGCCATTCCCTGAGGATGCCAAGTGTGTTTTAGTGGACAATAATATTTGGAAACCAAAACTAACACTGTGTGTGTTGATTGTACCTAAGGTGCCAATACATCTGGGTCATCTCCAAGTACAGAAGTAGAAAATGTAAGTATTTATATACATAAAGGCATCTATATTTATATTTATATCTGTATCAATATATTAAAAACCATGAGTTCACACCGATAGCTCCAGTTCCAATCCAACACCACACATGTGCTTGATTATGGGAGCCAGAACATAGGCCAGATATTCAAGAATTCATTGGCCTAAGGCCACTTTTTAAGAATGTGGGATTTAACCCCCTGGAAAGGACCCCAGGGGGTGGGATGAACTCACCACTCTTAGGAGGCTGGATAAGATGATGGCTTTTTCTCAGCGAAGTGGGAGTGCCTAGGTTGCTCTGACAGAGAGTACAGGAAGAAATAGAAAAGCCTTCCCTTGTGTCTCAGTGGTGAAGAACCGACCTGCCAATGCAGGAGACATGGATTCAATCCCTGGATTAGGAAGATCCCCTGGAGAAGAAAATGCGACCCACTCCAGTATTTTTGCCTCGAGAATTCCACAGACAGAGGATCCTGGCATGCTGCAGTCTATGAGGTCATAAAGAGCCAGACACGACTGACCAACTGAACAACAACAGGAAAGTCGAAGAAAGTGAGCTCACTGGAATACATAATTTGAAGCCAGATGGGCCCCCAGTGTTCCACAGGAGGACCCCAAGGACACCCCATCCATGGAGTCCATAGGGACCACCCTGGTGACAGGGGTAGCTGCACCACTGGGGAGTTCAGTGCTGGCTCCTCTGCAGGCCGGCATGACAGTGAGAGGGGTAGACAATGAGCTCATGAACATCCATGGGGATAATGGAGCGCCACAGTAACAAAGGCAGGAGGCTGCCCTCAGTGCAGAGAAAGTCAGAAAAGCAGTTCAGGGGGCTTAATTTGAACATGCCGTGGAGCTGGTTAATAGCGATGGTGATCCTGGGGCAAAAGAGAAGGGCAGAAGTTCCATATAGGTCCAGAAGCAAAGATTCCCACTTACCAAGACTAATCTGGCTACCGCTCCTTCTGAATGTCCATCTTGTCAGCCACAGAGACCAACACTGTGCCCCTGGTACAGCAAGCACTATACGCTTGCTGTTCAGTCGCTCAGTCACGTCCGACTCCTCGTGACCCCATGGACTGTAGCTCACTAGGTCTTTTCTAGCACTATCGCTAGAGGAGAACAGCTGGCCACTAGGTGGCAAATTGACCACACGAGGCCCTGTCTGTCCTGGAAGGGCAGCAATTCATCTTGGCCAGAATGGAAACCTATTCTGAGGGACAGTTTGCCTTTCCTGCCCACATAGCCTCAACTGGCAGCCCTGTCTGGGGCTTTGGGAATGCTTGACTCACCCGTGTGGAGTTCCACACACATAACATCTGATCAATGAAAGAAATAGAGGATTGAGCTCGTGACCACAGAATATACTGGTCTATTTTGGATTATCCAGGGGACTATTCTTTTTCTTTCTTTCTTTCTTTTTTGGCTGCACAGGCCTTCAGTTGCAGCATGTGAACTCTTTACTTGTGACACGTGGGACCTAGTTCCCTGACCAGGGATCAAACCTGGGCCCCCTGCATTGGGAGTAGGGGAGTCTTAGCCAGTGGACCACGAGGGAAGTCCCTCCAAGGGACTATTCTTCTAAACATGCAACTGAAATGCCAGCTTAGAGGAAGCAGTCTGAAGGGATAAGTCCCCAACCTTTAAAATACCACATATTTATGGGAATTCTCCAGCGGTCTAGTGGTTAGGACTCTGAGATTTCACGGTAGTGACTGGGATTTGATCCCTAATTGGGGAACTAAGATCCTGCAGGCCATTTGACCTGGCCAAAAAAAAAGAAAAGATGCAACATGTTTATTAAGTCAGAGAGTTCTGTGTGGAGCCAGTCGGAAGGCTTCACAGCAGTGGGAATCAAGGGGTAGAAGCCAGTGTTTCTCCAGCTACCGTCCCTCTCAGTCACCAACTGGGGACTGTGCTCATCTCAAGCCCTGAACTGCAAGGCTTAAGCTCCCATTTCTAAGGGACACATTCTCCTTGTAGGAGGTATGGTAGTACCAGATCTTCCCCACGTCATCAGGGTGGGTGATGATGCCCTGCTCCATGGGGTACTCTGGGGTCTGGACACTGAGCCTTCCTTGGATCTTGCCCCCCATGGAGCTGTCCTTCTGCCCCACACCCACCATGCAGTCTTGGTGTTGGGGCACCAGACGATGGGTGGGAACACAGCTAAGGGTATTATCTTCAGTAAAGCCAGTTTTGCATGTGTCAAAGCCACAGTCGACAACAAGCACATCCATGTCTCCCTGCCTGTGACCCTTGGAGGCTGAGTGCAGGAGCCCACAAGCCGGGATGGCTGCAGCAAGCCCTCCCCAGGTTCTCATGATGCTGTGTTTTCATCATCTACAGTTTCAGTTGGTGGTTTCTCTTTGTTCAAAGAATTGTTTAACATAGTTTGACATTTCCACATAAAAGGAGTTTTGTCCCCCTCATTTTTTTAATTTCTAGTTATTTTGCACCGTAAGCAGAGAATACTATCTCTACTATTCAGTGTTTGCACTTTACTGAGGTTTTTCTTTCTGGCCTTGTGGTTTTTGTGAATGTTCACAAGCAATTGAAAGGAAAGTGCATTTTCTTTTTTAGGATGTACTATGTGCTATTAATATATCATCAATCAGATCTACCTTATCAATTATGTTATATATAATTCTGTATTATACAATTGACAATTGTATTACTAAGGTTTCCATAATTTACTCATCTTTTATGTACTTGATCTCTCACAGACTGAGAAAAAGGAAAGTGAAGTGATTTTGCCAAGTTCTCAATAGTTAATGGTAAAATTCATCAGTAAACGGTGAAAGAGAATTGAGGCAGTTTGATTGCCGAACCTCAGCTCTGAACTATTATACCACCTGCCTTCCATGGATATTCATTAGATCTGTCTCTGTGTGGTGTCACTTGGGGTTTAAACCATTTAGTAGGAGACAGAGAAGTGTCCCGAGGGAACAATAGGAAAGCAATGGAAAGGGCACAGGAGTTTGTGAAGCAATTTAGTATAGTAGTCGGGAAGTCAGTTTATTCTCTGAGAAGCTGAATGATTGTACGAAATGTAACAAGACTCTCAAAAAAGGAACTGAAACTTAAGGGGATTATATAGGCCAGTGAAATTGCCAAGGGCATGTGTACTTAGCAAGGGTGCGGTGTGGCGGGGCAGGGTGCATGTGGTCAAGTTGGGAATGGTAAGTGGCTAATGTCAAGCAACTGAACAAGTGGGAGACACTCTCCCCCAATCATCTGCAAGAGGGTGATCATAGCCCTGGAGGTCCAGTGGCTAAGACTCCTCACTTCCAATGCAGGGGGTCCAGGTTCGATTCCTAGTCAAGGAACTAGATCCCACATGCCTCAGCTTAGAGTTCTCATGCTGCAATTAACACCTGGCACAACCAAAATAAATAAGTAAAAAAATATATTTTTTAAAAAAGAATTCCACATTTTTTTAAAAAGTAGGTGATAATAGAGGGTTATTTTATCCCTTGCAGACCTTCCAACCTCCAACTGGGAGGACCATTATCAGCTCTGAAGAGATCCCACCCACCAGACAAGTGTGGGTTGAGATACAAAGAGGGAAGGTCCCCAGTGGTTTGCCCACAAAAGGGAGGTGACGGTGCCACTGTTGTGGAGGGTGGGGTGATGAACTGCTCTCCGCTGGCAGGCTTTTCAACTGCTAAGAAAGGAGAAAGATATGTGTGCTCAAGAAGCTAGTCTTCTGCTGGCAGAAATGGGTCTGTCTTAGGAAAGTCTTTCAGTATTAGGTCTACAAGAAGACAGAGCAATGTCATTAGAGGGAAGAATTACTCCCTGCTTATCTTTCAATATCAGAAAGAGCATCAGTTCTTTACAAATCAGAGAATAAGGTAGCTATCCAGGCTCTTAAGGGAAGGTCCTTTGCTCATCAGAGTAGAGAAGGCAAAACTCCACCAGCATGAAGGGAGAGAATGGATGTAAAACTCTCAGTGTGTAGGGGGGAACTTCCCTGATGGTCTAGTGACTAAGACTCCACACTCCCAGTGCAGGGAACCCGGGTTCGATCCCCAGGTATGAAACAATTTTGGAGTAGGGAAGATGAGGTTAGGTCTCTTTGAGAGAACTGATTTTCCAGGCACCTTGGGGGAGGCAGAGTCAATGTTCAAGTTATTTGGATCCTGAAAGGGAATTCCAGATGAGCTGATCTACCTACACCTTCACGACTCACTTCTTGAAAGAGTGATTTGGAAAGGTGAAATAGCTCATCGTTTGAAACTATCCATTCTGAGACGAGCAAGGAAAGCTTTGGAATTGAATCAGGCCAGAAATGAAGCTGGCCGTGGAGAAAGGAATGAGGCTGAAGTGGCTTTAACACATCGAGCAGGAAACCTCAGATGGAAGGTAGTGAGCAAGGAGCAAATATTGAAGGCAGCAAACCCCAAATCCCGCTTTGTGGATGCTCTCAATCTGTAGGGGAGGAACTTCCCTGGTGGTCCAGTGGCTAAGACTCAGCACTCCCAATGCAGGAGGCCTGGGTTCAATCCCTGGTCAGGAAACTAGATTCCACATGCTGCAACTAAAGATCTTTAGTGCAGAGAAAGGGAACTTGAGAAGTTCCATCAAGTGAATGGGTTTCCCAGGTGGCATTAGTGGTAAAGAACCTGTCTGCTAATACAGGAGACATAAGAGACAAGGGTTCGATCCCTGGGTTGGGAAGATACCCTGTAGGAAATGGCAACCCACTCCAGTATTCTTGCCTGGAGAAACCCATGGACAGAGGAGCCTAGTGGGCTAGAGTTCATAGGGTCTGAAAGAGTCAGACATGACTGAGAAATTTAGCAAGCACATGTATTGAGTGAATAGGAAAATGTGGCTTCTAGGAGGAGAGAGTCAAGTGACCCCAGTTCTATGGTACGGCACTCAGTTGAAAAAGTCACCTGCTGCTGCTGCCGCTAAGTCGCTTCAGTCGTGTCCGATTCTGTGCGACCCCATAGATGGCAGCCCACCAGGCTCCCCCATCCCTGGGATTCTCCAGGCAAGAACACTGGAGTGGGTTGCCATTTCCTCCTCCAATACATGAAAGTGAAAAGTGAAAATGAAGTCGCTCAGTCGTGTCCGACTTGTAGCGACCCCACAGACAGCAGCCTACCAGGCTCCTCTGTCCATGGGATTTTCCAGGCAAGAGTACTGGAGTGGGGTGCCATTGCCTTCTCCGAAGAAGTCACCAGAGCCAGCCAAAGCCAGGTAAAGCCCACCAACCAAAGAAAAGATCAACAAGCCACACCTATAGGAAAAGGTTGACTTTATTGAACTTGCTGGTGTGCGGAAGAACTACTCATGGGATGTCTCAGTAAGACAGAGCGGGGTGCACGCTTGTGCCAGTCGATTCTGAGAAAGGATGGCTTGTTTGTCATTTTTCCAACCGCAGTATAGCCTTAAGTGTATTTGGTCAGAGACACTGTCAAACAATGTCAGCAAGACATTGTCATGTTTGCCTGACTGTGTCCTGTTCAAAACATTGTCTAACACAGTCTGACTAATAGCAGAGTGGCTTTGCACTTTCTCAGGTCCTAAGTGGGTTAGAGGTCGAAGATTGGGGAAGGTAATTTGGCCAACTGGAAGACCATGGAAAGGCCTCAGCAGGGTTGTGGTTCCAGAAGAGCATTTGAGGAAAAATTCAATTGAGCAGAGAAAAGGGGGGAATTTAGCTTACGTGAAGGAGGAGGCCACTCAGCAGTTATTGGAATACCTGAGATGAACCTTACGTAGAACACCCAGAAGCTCTTTCCTACACCTCCATGGGGACCCTACTCCGTGAGAAGACAGGCTCACAGGGCAAGAACAGCATTATTATGATAAGCATGTACTGTATTTCCCCCTTCCTGTTGTAGTTGGCTTTGTGCTAGAATACCTTGAGGAATTTGGCTTTTAGTTGCGAATAGTTTCTCTCTAAGGCTAGCAAAGTGGAAGACAATACATTATTAGGTTTAAACTTCCCTTTGTTCTGCAAAGGCAACAGGGGTTGGAAAGGCTTAGCTTTGAAATGAATGGTAAACACATTCTGGAAAATGGAAAGGGTTGAGAGGCTATGAATCTGAAAGTCATAAACATTCAGGGGACTCTGTGTGTATGTGTGCATGTGAATGTGCGTGCATGCACACATGTGTGTGTACACTTGTGATTCTGCTCGACTTCTTTCTTCTTTTTTGAGAAGCCTTTTTTTTTTAAGCTTTAGAACACAGGAACAGGAGGGACACACCCAACAGCGGAGGAAGCAGGAAACATCTACTCTAAAACTGAAGAACAGAAACATGAAAACTGAGAGAATCTTTTGTATATTTTTGTGTAGTTTGTTCCCACTAAACTTTCCTGAAAACATTCACACTTTGTCTGTGTGTGATTGGGAATGGAGGTGCTTGGATCTCTTTGTGCAATGAATCCAGTGTGATTTAAGCAGTTTCATTGCTGCAAACTTACTGATTGCTTTGGAGAATATTTCTTCTCTGGATCACATTTCAGAAGCATTAGGAGCTGAGTCCCACGGGGGCAGCAGTGGGTCAGTTACAGGAGTAATGAAACCTCAAGCTGGAGGAAGGTCTGTAAAGAAAGAACAACTGGCTGGGCTGGACAAAGGTCAATTTGAATTAAGCTATCAATGATAGTGTTTACAACTTAAAAAAAAAAAGTAGACTTGAGGCATGTGAAAAGTACAAGCCGTCCTTGTTTTTCATAATTTATATGGTTCAGTTCAGTTCAGTCACTCAGTCATGTCCGACTATTTGCGACCCCATGAACCACAGCACGCCAGGCCTCCCTGTCCATCACCAACTCCCGGAGTCCACCCAAACCCATGTCCATTGAGTCGGTGATGCCATCCAACCATCTCATCCTCTGTCATCCCCTTCTCCTCCTGCCTTCAATCTTTCCCAGCATCAGGGTCTTTTCCAATGAGTCAGCTCTTCACATCAGGTGGCCAAAGTAATGGAGTTTGAACTTCAACATCAGTCCTTCCAATGAACACCCAGGACTGATCTCCTTTAGGATGAACTGATTGATCTCCTTGCAGTCCAAGGGACTCTCAAAAGTCTTCTCTAACACTACAGTTCAAAAGCATCAATTCTCTGGTGGTCAGCTTTCTTTATAGTCCAACTCTCACATCCATACATGACTACTGGAAAAACCATAGCCTTGACTAGACAGACCTTTGACAAAGTAATATCTCTGCTTTTTAATATGCTGTCTAGGTTGGTCATAACTTTCCTTCCAAGGAGTAAGTGTCTTTTAATTTCATGGCTGCAATCACTATCTGCAGTGATTTTGGAGCCCAGAAAAATAAAGTCAGCCACTGTGTCCACTGTTTCCCCATCTATTTGCCATGAAGTGATGGGACTGGATATATTATGAGATGGCTGGATGGCATTACCGACTCGATGGACATGACTTTGAGTGAACTCCGGGAGTTGGTGATGGACAGGGAGGCCTGGCGTGCTGTGATTCATGGAATCGGACACGACTGAGCAACTGAACTGAACTGAAAAGTAAATGAGCTACTTGCTATAATATTTACATATCTCTAGTGGGGATGTGCATGCATGCTAAGTCGCTTCAGTTGTATCCACTCTTTGCAACTCCATGGACTATATAGCCCATCAGGCTCCTCTGTCCACAGGATTCTCTAGGCAAGAATACTGGAGTGGGTTGCCATGCCCTCCTTCAGGGGATCTTCCCAACCTGCAGATCAAACCTGCATCTGTCTGTGTCTCCTGCATTGCAGGCGGGTTACCTGGGAAGCCCCTAGTGGGAATGCTATGTTCTAACTCTCTAACAAGCCAAGTGCTCTGCAGTAGGGAGGGTGAGTAGCATTCAGCTTTCAGGAAAAAGCTTAGATCTCTTTCAGGAAAGTGAAACCTAGATAGAAAATAGAAACTGTCCATGGGGAAACTTGTGTTTTTCTCCCTGGGCTTTGTTTGGGGAATACATTCAAAATAATGCAGATGTGTTCAGGGAACTACTCATTGTTAGGGAAAGATTTTTCTGCCCATTTTGGGTTCTTTTCTCAGAAAATCGTTGAGCCCTGTGACTGTGTTTGCAAACACTGATATGTACTCGGACACATCCAATTTAATGATAAATTGCATTAGACTTTCCAAGATTTAGAATATCTGGAAGAGCAGATTAATTACATCTAGTTTTCCTCATTTTATTGCTTTATGGTATATGTATTTTTATCCACAGAGCAGGAAACAACCATATTTTCAGAGCTTGAAGTGTCTAAAGATCATTTGGATCTAGGAGGTGTAGGGGAGAGAGCTACAGCACCCCCAACCCCAGGCCAGAAAGTCTTACTTGGGAGGTAAGATGTAAACTGAGTCCACTGAGTTAAACTAAGGATGTGGAGGGTGGTTGGTAGTGAAAGAAAGAGCTGGGAAGGACCATGGAAGTCTACTGAAGGGAGGAATGCAATGTCAGTGTCCTTCGCCACGAGGGCACTTATTTCCTGGGCCACTGACTCCTTGGGAGGATGGAGATGGGGACGGTCAGGGGGTGCTTTTTTTCATTCATTTTTGAAGCCCCAGTACCTGACACACAATAAGTATGTGATGGGCAACAAATGCTGCATGGATTAGTGAATAAATGAATGATCACTTCTAATAAGGCATCATGGTTATCTGTGTTTATGTGTCTGTTTTACTCATCTGTCTCAATAATTCTGTGCTGAGTATTGATGGAATCATCTTGAGTTACATAGCTTAGCAAGGAGGTAGGTTGGGCACTTAAGAGCCAGTGTTCTCACTCCTAGCTCAGTTTTCACATCCCTAACAACACATTGCTTCTTTAATGCTACCCCATTAAAACAAAATGCTCATAATAACTTGCTCCTCCTCTGAGTGCTTCTCAGAAGCTCACAAACCATGTTTTTTTTCTGACAATCCAGTTTCATTTCTTTTTAGTCATTCCTTTTATTAGTAAGCAACATTTTTTTTTTAAGCAGTGAGTTTCAATATTCAAAACTACCACCTTGTATTTTAGGTAACTATGCATTAAAATAGCACCAAAAAAAGTGGGTCCTTTTGAATTTGTCTTCATTTTTAATGTCGAACCTGTTACTATAATGTCTCAGTGATAGTAGGTGCCGTCTGAAGAAGAGTTCAGGGTACTTACCAGTATATAACTTTACCTCTAGATTCTTAATGATCAAAGCACAATGTATTAAAATTAAAACTTTCAGAAAAATTTGCCCAGAATTCAAACAAAACTAACAAGCATTCGTATCTATTTTGAATTAGATTTATGGTTTTGGGCAGACTATAATAAGTTTTCAAAAGAATGACACATTTTACTATTTCAGCACTATGTTCTATAGTTTTAGATGATTTCAAGGAAATTTAATACTTGCGAATATGCATAGAGGTTATACAGAGAACTCAACTAATGGAAAAATGATAGTTTACAATATTACATGAGCCCCAAATGAACTTATCTGTAATGTATAAGAGTTCAAACTTGGGAGACAGACAAATTTGACTTTTAGTCCTCACTGTGTGAATTCCTAGCCATATGATCCTCGGCAAGTGGTTTATCCTTTATGTTTTTGTTTCCGCAATTCTAACATAGGAGTATTCCTGGTTGCTCAAATGGTAAAGAGTCTACCTACAATGCAGGAGACCTGGGTCCAATCCTTGTGTCGGGAAGATCTCCTGGAGAAGAAAATGGCAACCTACTCCAGTGTTCTTGACTGGAGAATTCCGTGGACAAAGGAGCCTGGCGGGCTACAGTCCGTGGAGTCACAAAGAGTCTTATCTAGCAGAATTAATGAACATAACTTCCTCAATCACTCAATGAATGGCAGCTATTAATATAACATTCATAGTAAGAATATCAATCCCTAATGTTTCAGTCGAGGTTTCTTAAAATATATATATTATTTATTTAAAATTCTGACCACACCATGGGACATGCAGAATCTTAGTTTCCCACCCAGGGATTGAACCCAGGTCCCCTGCATTGGGAGTGTAGAGTCTTAACCATTGGACCACCAGGAAAAGTCTCCCAATTGAGGTTTTTATTTACAAGGAAAAGAAACTATTTCTGGCTATTTTAAAATTAGAAACAAAAAATGAAATAAAATTAGAAACAGGCCAGTGGTTAAAACTCTGTGCTTCCAATACAGGGGGTGCAAGTTCAATTTCTGGTGGGGAAATTAAGACACCACATGCTGCCCAGTGTGGCTGAAAAATAAAAACATAGAATAAATAAAAGCAGAAACAGTATTTTTGACTAGGAAGCTGAATTTGCTGGGGGGCTGGCAAACCTTACTTGAAAACTACTTGGTCAGAACACAATTAAAGCCATGAATTGGTTTTATGAGAAAAGCACAGCCCTTGCACGGTGCACACCACTCCACACTGTGGCTGCCGCATGCTGTTCAGTTCAGTTCAGTCGCTCAGTCGTGTCCGACTCTTTGCGACCCCATGAATCGCAGCACGCCAGGCCTCTCTGTCCATCACCAGCTCCCGGAGTTCACTCAAACTCACGTCCATCGAATCAGTGATGCCATCCAGCCATCTCATCCTCTGTCGTCCCCTTCTCCTCCTGCCCCCAATCCCTCCCATCAGCAGAGTCTTTTCCAATGAGTCAACTCTTCACATGAGGTGGCCAAAGTACTGGAGTTCCAGCTTTAGCGTCATTCCTTCCAAAGAAATCCCAGGGCTGATCTCCTTCAGAATGGACTGGTTGGATCTCCTTGCAGTCCAAGGGACTCTCAAGAGTCTTCTCCAACACCACAGTTCAAAAGCATCAATTCTTCGGCACTCAGCCTTCTTCACAGTCCAACTCTCACATCCATACATGACCACTGGAAAAATCATAGCCTTGACTAGACGGACCTTTGTTGGCAAAGTAATGTCTCTGTTTTTAAATATGCTATCTAGGTTGGTCATAACTTTCCTTCCAAGGAGTAAGCGTCTTTTAATTTCATGGCTGCAGTCACCATCTGCAGTGATTTTGGAGCCCAGAAAAATAAAGTCTGACACTGTTTTCACTGTTTCCCCATCTATTTCCCCTGAAGTGGTGGGACCAGATGCCATGATCTTCGTTTTCTGAATGTTGAGCTTTAAGCCAACTTTTTCACTCTCCACTTTCACTTTCATCAAGAGGCTTTTGAGTTCCTCTTCACTTTCTGCCATAAGGGTGGTGTCATCTGCATATCTGAGGTTATTGTTATTTCTCCCGACAATCTTGATTCCAGCTTGTGTTTCTTCCAGTCCAGCGTTTCTCATGATGTACTCTGCATAGAAGTTAATTAAGCAGGGTGACAATATACAGCCTTGACGTACTCCTTTTCCTATTTGGAACAGTCTGTTGTTCCATGTCCAGTTCTAACTGTTGCTTCCTGACCTACATACAGATTTCTCAAGAGGCAGGTCAAGAGGTCTGGTATTCCCATCTCTTTCAGAATTTTCCACAGTTTATTGTGACCCACACAGTCAAAGGCTTTGGCATAGTCAAACAAGCAGAAATAGATGTTTTTCTGGAACTCTTTTGCTTTTTCCATGATCCAGCAGATATTGGCAATTTGATCTCTGGTTCCTCTGCCTTTTCTACAACCAGCTTGAACATCTGGAAGTTCACAGTTCATGTATTGCTGAAGCCTGGCTTGGAGAATTTTGAGCATTACTTTACTAGCATGTGAGATGAGTGCAATTGTGCGGTAGTTTGAGCATTCTTTGGCATTGCCTTTCTTTGGGATTGGAATGAAAACTGACCTTTTCCAGTCCTGTGGCCACTGCTGAGTTTTCCAAATTTGCTGGCATATAGAGTGCAGCACTTTCACAGCATCGTATTTCAGGATTTGAAATAGCTCAACTGGAATTCCATCACCTCCACTAGCTTTGTTTATAGTGATGCTTTCTAGGGCCCACTTGACTTCACATTCCAGGATGTCTGGCTCTAGGGGAGTGATCACACCATCGTGATTATCTGGGTCGTGAAGATCTTTTTTGTACAGTTCTTCTGTGTATTCTTGCCACCTCTTCTTAATATCTTCTGCTTCTGTTAGGTCCATACCATTTCTGTCCTTTATCGAGCCCATCTTTGCATGAAATGTTCCCTTGGTATCTCTAATTTTCTTGAAGAGATCTCTAGTCTTTCCCATTCTGTTGTTTTCCTCTATTTCTTTGCACTGATCACTGAAGAAGGCTTTCTTATCTCTTCTTGCTATTCTTTGGAACTCTACATTCAGATGCTTATATCTTTCCTTTTCTCCTTTGCTTTTCGTTTCTCTTCTTTTCACAGCTATTTGTAAGGCCTCCCCAGACAGCCATTTTGCTTTTTTGCATTTCTTTTCCATGGAGATGGTCTTGATTCCTTCCCCCTGTACAATGTCACAAACCTCAGTCCATAGTTCATCAGGCACTCTATCTATCAGATCTAGGCCCTTAAATCTATTTCTCACTTCCACTGTATAATCATAAGGGATTTGATTTAGGTCAGACCTGAATGGTCTAGTGGTTTTCCCTACTTTCTTCAATTTAATGACTGACTGGTCACATGGGTGCCTCTCAGGGGCCTAGGAGACTGGAACAAGTTGTTTGCGACTGGCAGTCACACCTTCCACTGGAGATGTGCTGTCTGTCACTTAGGTTTATATGATGGGAAATTCTCCAAACATAGGAAGGGAGAGAGAGGGTGGATGGCCAAAAATATGCAAGTACATCTCGCACATCCCGGGAAGCAACACGTTTGGGAAACCAGTTTGACACTTCTCTTTTTCACGTGCCACATGCCCAAATCATTAGCAAATCTTTCAGCCTCATCTTCAGAATCTATGTAAAATCTGACCACCCCTCTTCAGCTCCACCATTACCAGCATAGATCAAGCCCTTATCTCCTGCCTGGATTACTGATTCAGCCTCCTGGCTGGTCTGTTGGTTTCTACATTTGGCCCCTTACAGTTTATTTCCAACCTAGAAGTCAAAGAAGTTCTCTTTAAAAATATTGTTGTTTAATCGGTAAGTCGTGTCCAACTCTTTTGCAACCCCCGGACTGTGGCCCACCAGGCTCCTCTCTCCGTGGGATTTCCCAGGGAAGAATACTGGAGTGGGTTGCCATTTTCTTCTCTAGAGGATCTTCCTGACCCAGCGATTGAAACCAAGTCTCCTGAATGGGAAAGCGGATTCTTTACCGCTGAGTCACCATGATCAGACCTCAAATCCTGTTTGAGTCCACTTATCCGAGGTACCTAGAATAGTCAAATTTATACAGGTAGATGCCAGCGGCTGGAGGTGAGGTGTGAGGAGGGGGAAGGGTGACTTGGGGTTTGATGGGGACACACTTTCAGTTTAGGAAAGTGAACGATTCAGATGGATGATGGTGAGAGGTGCCCAACAATGTGAATGTACTTGGTGCCTCTGAACTATACAGTGAAATATGGTTGAAATAGTATGCTTTATATTGTGTGACTTTTACCACAATAAAAAGCATTAAAAATATGTCAGACAGCCCCATCCAAATAAATAAAAATACATCAGACCTTATCACCCCTGTGCTCAAAGTCCTCCGATATGTCTTACTACCTTCAGTGCAAAAGCCAGAGTTATGACAGTGACCTACGATACCCTTTACAGTATTCCTTCTGTCCCCCGTTTGTCTCTGTTCACATCCTCAGTTACTGTCACAATGCCATCCATGCTTAGAACTCAGGATCTTTGTCCTTATTTTTCCCCCTGCCAGGATCATTTGTCTCACAGATCATTACAACTTGCTCCTTCACTTCCTTCAGTTTTCTGCTCAAATATCACCTTATCAGAAAATGTCCTCTGACCACTCTATAAAATTATGACCCTCTAGCCCCTGGGACTCCACATTCTTTGAAACTCTTCTCCATAGCACATTTATCTCCAACCAGACATTCTGTATGCATGTTAGTCGCTCAGTCGCGTCTGATTCTTTGCAGCCCATGGATCGTAACCTGCCAGCCTCCTTTGTCCATGGAATTCTCCAGCCAAGAATGGAGTGGGGTGCCATTTCCGATCCAGGGGATCTTCCCAACCCAGGAACTGAACCCGTGTCCCCTTCATCTCCTTCATTAGAGGTGGATTCTTTACCTATGAGTCACCTGGAAAGTCCCATTCATGTTTATATACGAGCAAAATCAGCAGAATCCTGTTTTCCCATTTTGTTCAGTTGAGTGAAAATCATGAAAACCCAGGAAGGAGAAATTTTTATCTAAGCAGTCAGTGATTAGAAAATTTGATCCTTCTGTGCTGTTCAGGAACCTGGTATTTGTGCTGTAATTGAATCAGAATGCACAGGGTAATTAAGAACAAAATGAAAAAGGGTTTGTGCTATTTCACAATGAGCTTGATGTGGAGGCAAACAGCAACATTCCAAGCACAACTAAGTGCTTAGTATAAGCAATACCAGTCCATTTAAAAATCCTGTAATATACTCAGTTCTTTATTGAGTCATGGGCTTTGTTACCATGGAAATGCAGTTGACCACAACCTGAAGTGTCTCTTAAGTGAGAAAACACTGAGCGGGAAGAGGAGGAAGTTATCATTCTTGTGGTGACACTTAAGAACCAACTACATGACACTCCTGAAAAAGAATAAAGTGAGGTGGTTTGCTCAACAGGATCTCAAAACATACTAGGACTAGAAAATGAAGACAGTACAATAATAGCAGGGGTGGGGACAGAAATTAACCAACAGAACAGACTAGAAAATCCAAGAACAGGAAATTCTGTGGTGGTGCAGAGGTTAGGACTCTGCACTTTCAATGCAGAGGGCCGGGGTTCAATCCTTGGTCAGCGAACTAAGATCCTGCGTGCTGTGTGGTGCGGAAAACAGGGCAAAAGAAAATCCAAGAATAGAAGCATGCATTTACAGAAATTTGATATGTGATAAAAGTTACACAGTTATAGCATGGAAAAGCTGGACTACTGTTCAATAAATGATGCTCAGATACTTAATTATTCATTAAAAAAATTGGATCCCTTTTCAGTATCATGGGTAGAAATCAACTCCACACAAATTAAAGACTCAAATTTTTTAATGGAAAAATTTTAAACTTGAAGAATAAAATTTGAGGAAACTTTGGTAGTAGAGAAAGTCTTCTTTCTTTTTTCCTATTTGGCATGTAGGATCTTAGTTACCCAACCAGGGGAATAGAAGAACCTGTCCCCTGCAGTGAAAGCACAGACTCCTAACCACTGGACAGCTAGTGAATTCCCAGAAATTTTTAAGAGACAACTGTAATGGAGATGATTGACAAATTTAATCACATTAAGATCAAGTACTACTGTTCATTAAAAGATCACAGAAAGAGTAAATATAAACCATGAACTAAGGAAAGATATTATAACACATATAACCAACCAAAAGTTAATAGCCATGATATAAAGAACTTCTAAGAATCAATAGGATAAAAATAAATAAAATAAACCTATAGAAAAGGAAGCCCCAAGCATGAACAGGCATTTCACAGAAGAGGAAACACAGTTAGTAAGTAAACATATGGAAAGATGCTCAATATCACTTATAAGGAGGCAATTGCAAATTATAACCACAGTGAAACACTATTTCACATCCACCAGAATGACAATTTTTTTAAAGTAAAAAACACTCCTAAGTGTTGATAAAGAAGTAGAACAATAATAAGTCTTCTACCTGCTAGGAAACAATCTGGTGTCATTAGGTAAATTTGTAAACATACACACTCTCTTTGACACTTGACATGTATCCTGTGCAGTATATCCATTGCATAAGAACATCAGAATACACACACAAATGTTTACAGAAGCCTGATTCTACGAAGGCAAAAACCGAAAATAAATAAATAAAAAGACAAAAACAGCAAACAAGAAACCCAAATCCTGGAAATAATTAAAATGTCCATGGATAGGAGAATGGAAAAATTGTTGTGTATTCATTTCAAGAAATGCTATATAGCAGTTAAAAAAACAAATGAAATACAGCTATATGCATTAACATTATTGAATCTCATAAATATGTTGAGCCAAAAAAAGTTGCAGAAGAATGTATAAATGTATATGCAATTTGTGGTTTTTCCCAGTATCAAAGGCCTTGATGCTGGGAAAGATTGAAGGCAGGAGAAGAAGTGGATGACAGAGGATGAGATGGTTAGATTGCATCACCAACTCAATGGACATGAGTTTGAGCGAACTCGGGGAGATGGTGAAGGACAGGTAAGAGAAGCCTGGAGTGCTACAGTCCATGGGGTTGCAAAGAGTCAGACATGACTGAGCGACTGAACAAAATTTATGTTTAATCTTTGTCTACTGTTCCTGGCACATAGTCCCCCAAACCCTGGAATTTCTTAAGTGATAAGAATAATAAAGGTGTTTTTGGTTATTTATAATTAGCCTCTTTCAACTACAAGTGTGTTTATGTTAACGAGGGGATTTTTGGAAAGCCTCTAAGGATGGGGCTGGTTGACAACGAAACCAACCTGGATTAGAGAGTTGGAACTTTCAGTCTTCCACTGTACCTCCCAAGATGGCAGAGGAGTTGAAAGCTGACCAGTCACCAATGGCCAAAGATTTATTTAATCAATCTTGCCTACATATGAAACCTCCATAAAAATGCAAAAGTCTTGGAGAGCTTCTGTGTTGATGAACACAGAAGAGTTTCGAGAGAGCAGAAGCCCAAAGAGCAGAGTAGCTCTGTGCTCTTTCCCCACACCTCATACTTTGCGTCTCTTCATCTAATTCTACCTGATTTGTAACTTTATTTAATTCTTTCAGAAAACATTTATTCATTTATTTGACTATGCTGAGTCTTAGCTGCCCCACATGGGATCTAGTTCCCTGTTGTTTTTCAGTCACTCAGTCACTTCTGACTCTTTGTAACCCCGTGGACTGCAGCACGTTAGGCTTCCCTATCCTTCACCATCTCCCGGAGCTTGCTCAAACTCATGTCCTTTGAGTTGGTGATGCCCTAGTTCCCTGACCAGGGGTCAAACCCGGATCCCCGGAATTGGGAGCGCAGAGTCTTAGCCACTGGACCACCAGGGAAGACCCTATTTAATTCCTTTTTAAAAGAAAGAATCTTTATTTACTTATTTACTTATTTATTTATTTTTGGCTGTGTTGGGTCTTAGCTACAGCATGCAGGCTGAGTATCTGCATCATTCAGGATCTCAGTTCCTTGACCAGAGAAGGCATTGGTGTCCCTTGCATTGGAAGGCAGATTACTAACCGCTGGACCACCAGGGACGTTCCCTGATTTGTACCTTTTATAATAAAGGTGTAAAGTAGTCAGTAAACTGTGTTCCTGAGTTCTCTGAGCTGCTCTAACAGATTAACTGAAACTGCAGTGGGGGTCACAGGACCCTCAGATTTAGAGCCCTTGGGTTAGAAGCACAGATAACAACCTACACCTCTGATTGGGCATCTGAAGTCAGGAAGGGGGACAGTCTCATAGGACCGAACCCTTAACCTGTGGTATCTGACATTTTCTCTAGGCAGATAGTGTCAGAATTGAACTAAACTGTAGGATGCCCACAAGGTGTCACAGATTGTTTCATGCATGCAAAACCTATATATCTGGTGTCACAAGTGAAGTAGAGTTATGGTAGACTATTGAGAGCAGAGGACACGCACAGCAGGAGTGTATGATTTTTCTTTTACGGTAAATAAATTCAAAACAGAAAACCTAAGGGATTTCCCTTGTGGCTCAGTGGTTAAGACTACATTGCTTCCAATGCAGGGGCTGTGAGTTTAATCCCTGCCTGCGAAACTAGCTGTGTGGTACGGCCAAAAAAATTTTTTTTTAATTTAAAAGCCAAATAACCTATTATAAACAGAAAGAAAAAGTACACATTTCAGATCAGAGAGATTACCTCATAGTAGTCAGTCAGTTCAGTCACTCAGTCGTGTCTGACTCTTTGCCACCCCATGCACTGCAGCACGCCAGGTTTCCCATCACCAACTCCCCGAGCTTGCTCAAACTCATGTCCATAGAGTTGGTAATGCCATCCAATCATCTCAGTCTCATAGTAGAGAGATGACATTTTGGGAGGGCTACACCAGGCCTCCAGAAGGTCAGGAAAGCACTTTTTCTTAAGTTGGGTGGTGGCTACACATGCTGTTTGTCTTTTAACAGACAATTAGATTATACGTACTCTTTTGAATGTATGAAATAAATATAAAGATGTAAGAACAGATTGAACAAGAAAATGTAAAGCCCTTGTAGAAATACTGGCAATTCAAGATCTTAATAAATGGTCAGTATCATTTTTCATATATAAAGAAAAAATTCAACTGCATGATTTTTATTTATTTACTTATTTATTTTTGAGCCAAGTCACCCACTTGTGGGATCTTAGTACCCTGACCAGAGATTGAACGCAGGCCCCCAGCATTGGGAGTTTGGAGTCACAACCATTGGACTGCTACGGAAATCCCTCAACTGCATGGATTTTTGAAGAAAAAAGAATCTGTCTTACAACCAAAATGTGAAAACACCAGCAGTTAATTTAAATTTTTTAAGATGCTTTATTCAAAGTTAGTTCCTTTAAATAACATGGAAATTAGAGGTAATACATCAGGAGAAAGTTGGCAAAGGCCCATGTGACTGGAAGTATATTATGAGATATTAACGTATTTTAATATGCTAAATTAAAGTCTTTGTGTGGATCACAACAAACTGTGGACAATTCTTAGAGATCAGAATACTAGACCACCTGACCTGCTTCCTGAGAAATCTGTATGCAGGTCAAGAAGCAACAACTAGAACTGGACATGTAACAACAGACTGGTTCCAAATTGGGAAAGGTGTACGTCAAGGCTGTATATTGTCACCCTGCTTATTTAACTTATATGCAAAGTACATGATGCGAAATGCCGGGCTGGATGAAGCATAAGCCGGAATCAAGATTTCTGGGGGAAATATCAATAATCTCAGATATGCAGATGACACCGTTACGGCAGAAAGAGAAGAACTAAAGATCCTCTTGATGAAAGTAAAAGGGAGAGTGAAAAGGTTGGCTTAAAACTCAACATTCAGAAAACTAACATCATGGCATCTGGTCCCATCACTTCAGGGGAAATAGATGGGAAAGCAATGGAAACAGTGAGAGATTATTTTCTTGGGCTCCAAAATCACTGCAGCTGGTGACTGCAGCCATGAAATTAAAAGATGCTTGCTCCTTGGAAGAAAAGCTATGATCAACCTAGACAGCATATTAAAAAGCAGAGATATTACTTTGCCAACAAAGGTCCATCTAGTCAAAGCTATGGTTTTTCCAGTAGTCATATATGGTTGTGAAACCTGGACCATAAAGAAAGCTGAATGCTGAAGAATTGATGCTTTTGAACTGTGGTGTTGGAGAAGACTCTTAAGAATCCCTTGGACTGCAAGGAGATCCCACCAGTCCATCCTAAAGGAAATCAGTCCTGAACATTCATTGGAAGGACTGACGTCGAAGCTGAAATTCCAATACTTTGGCCCCTTGATGTGAAGAGCTGACTCATCTGAAAAGACCCTGATGCTGGGAAAGATTGAAGGCGGGAGGAGAAGGGGACAACAGAGGATGAAATGGTTGGATGGCATCACCGACTTGATGGACCTGAGTTTGAGTAAGCTCTGGGAGCTGGTGATGGACAGGGAAGCCTGGTGTGCTGCAGTCCATGGGGTCACAGAGTCAGATATGATTGAGCGACTGAACTGACAGAACATATTTTAACTTTTTTTTTTTTCTTTGATTTTCCCTCAGCCAAACACAACCAACCCCCTATACCAATTCAAGAAAATGGCAGACTCTATGCTTTCTTGCCCCAGGAGAACTTTGTCCCAGGCTACCACTTTGGTAGCCTCCAAAGAACCATGCTTCCCGTATTCCTGTTTCTCCCTTTTCATCAATCCAGGACGGTCCTGTGACCTGACTTAACCCACAGAGTGTGGCAGAAGGAATGTTGTTTCAAGTCCCAACTTAAGGTCTACAGGCTTCCACTTTTATTCTCCAGGGGAAGTCAGCCCTCAGGTAAGAAGTATTCCCACCTCTTTGTGAGAATCCCAACTTTAACTGAGAGGCGAGGTACAGAAAAGAGATCTTAGAGGTGCTGGCCAGCAAACAGCACCAAGTTGATAGCCCATGTGAGGAAGGCATTTGAAAGTGACTCCCCTAAGAACTGCCCAGACTGATACACCACGTGAACCTCGTTCCGCCAAGCCCTGCCCAAGTGGCATGAGCCAAATGAAGAAAATGATTGTTGTTTTAAACCACTGGGTTTGGAGCTAATTTGTGGTACAGTAATTGATAACTGAAACAGGGTGCAGAGTAGAAAAGATGCTTTCCCTCTGGGACTTTCCCCCCTAAAAACTGACGTTCTTAGGAGAATGCAGAGAGTTTTGGAGAGGGGATACAGAAAAGCACTTTGGAGGTGAGAAAAGGACTTAGAGGCATTCATACAGTACCTTGAAGAATGATGAAGAGGGAAGTTTCTCCAGATGCACAAGATTCCGTTTAGGCTGGTTAAGAAGAAATGGTCTTCCCTACCCTCCTAAATACATAAGCGGTCCATCTAGGGAGTTAGGATTAAAAGAGGCCTTGCAAGTGGTTCCCACATCCCAAGTGGTATAAAAGCAACAGTAAATCACTGGATCTAAAGAGGGTATATAGACAAGGGAGAGCCTCGAAGCTCACCACTCAGAGCCTGGAACTTGTTAAAACTGGAACCAGAGCTCCTAAATATTTGCTACCAGTTCCATAGATGGGGTCTCAGAGTCATATGTTACAGAAAGTGCAGAAATACAGCTGGCAAAGTCTAAACTCAAGTCACTAACACTGTCTTTACCTTTCCAGAAAGAAACACACTTACAAACTAAATTTGAGAAGATAGGAGTAGTTAAGAACTCACTTTCCTTGCCCTTTATTTTTTAGGTGTTTTCATTTTGGAGGAATTTAGTCTCATCAGCAAATCCTAACAAGATTACTCCCTTCTTCTTTCTGCCAATTTGTAATATTTTATCAAATTGTATTTGTAATATTTTATCAAATTGGCTTCATCACAGTACACACATATCAGTGCTAGCTTCCAGATTAACAGTGAATTCTGTAAACTTCCCTCTGTTATGGGAGGGGACTACTCAGGAGCTTGAACATGTGACTAGCTTTGGCCAATGACACCAGAAAACATGATGCGTGCTGAACTTTGACAGGCACTTGCATATTGGAGCTTTTTCTTTTGAGGTTCTGTGACAGCTTAAGTGGGAAACCAATCGATGCTATTAGAGATGTCTATGGAGGAATGTGAGATCCACTTCTTAACAGGCTCGGGCTAACTGCCAGCCATGTGAGTGAGACCATCATGGACCATCCAGCCCCAGTCAAGCTGCCAGTGACTGCTGCTTGTCATATACAGTGAATTCAACAGAATTGCCCAGTTAAGCTTAGCCCAAGTTACAGAATCATGAGCAAGTAAATGGTTCCTATTTGAAGATCATGGCATCCAATCCCATCATTTCATGGCAAATAGAAAAAGTGGAGGCAGTGATAGATTTTATTTTCTTGGGCTCCAAAATCACTGTGAATGGTAACTGCAGCCATGAAATTAAAACACGCTTGTTTCTTGGAAGGAAAGCTTTGACAAACCTAGACAGCATATTAAAAAGCAAAGACATCATTTTGCTGACAAAGATCTGTATAGTTCAAAGCTGTTTTCTGGTAGTCATGTATGGATGTGGGAGTTGGACCATAAAGAAGGCTGAGTGCCAAAGAATTGATGCCTTCGAGTTGTGGTGCTGGAGAAGACTCTTGAGAGTCCCTTGAACAGCAAGAAGATCCAACCAGTCACTCCTAAAGGAAATCAGTCCTGAATATTTATTAGAAGGACTGATGCTGAAGCTCCAATACTTTGGCCACGTGATGTGAAGGGCTGACTCATTGGAAAAGACCCTGATGCTGGGAAAGACTGAAGGCAAAAGAAGAGGGCGGCAGTGGATGAGATGATTAGATAACATCACCGACTCAGTGGATGTGAATCTGAGCAACCTCTGGGAGATAGTGAAGGACAGGGAAGCCTAGCTTGTTGCAGTCCATGGGGGTCACAGAGTTGGACATGACTTAGCCACTAAACAACAACAACATCTGAAACTATTTACTGACCACTGTTCACCAATATCTACAATATAGTTAGCAATATATAGTTGGACAACATTCTGATTACTACAAAGTTTACTGTTTTTCCTGATTTCTGCTGTAACACATATACTGAAAAGAACGAGCCTACATGTAAGGAATGGTTGGGTAAAGAAAAAACATACAGATCACTAGTCAAGATTGCAAACATTTGTCATTCATTTATACTACTGTATCCTAAACATCAACATCTCTAATCATCTGGTTAGTTTCACCAGCTAAGAGAGAGTCCATGCATGACTCACGATCTTTTATTTATTATGACATAAGGATTTCAAATTTTCATGAAGGAATGGTTCTCTAGAAGGAACTTTAAATGCCCATTAAAGCCTTGTGTGGCTAATTAAACACACCAGCATTTGTCTTGTTGGGCTTCCCAGATGGTGCAGTGGTAAAGCATCTGCTTGCCAATGCAGGAGACAAGACAAGTGAGTTCCATCTCCGGGACAGGAAGATTGGCTGGACAAGGAAATGGCAATCCACTCCATTATTCCTGCTTGGAGAATCCCATGGACAAAGGAGCCTGGCAGGCTACAGTCCATGGGGTCACAGAGAGTCAGACAACTGAGCACACACACATTTGTTTTCTTTCTCAGCAGTGGGGAGGTTGTTGGTAGTGATGCAATTTTTCCTTTCAGGGCTTGCTGCAAGTAAACTGTTGCATTTATATGGCCATAGATATAGATAGGAATTCTGATAAATTGTGTACATTAAATTACCCAATTTAAATTATTTGTATTTAAATCAACCAATTCATTACAGGATCATCGCTTTGATTTGAAAGGTTATGGCTTCAGGAAAAATTTCAGTTTAGCTTGAGGTGATCTGTTTCCTAGGTTTCTCAGGATGGTGGCATCCTGAAACAACACGGACTTACTCATGGTTGTGAAAAAAAATTACCTTTTTTGTTTCGGTGAATGTGAAAAAAAAAAATACCCCAAACTCAAACAACAAACATTTGTCTACAGGCAGAAACAAATCCAGAATGGTCATTGGGCATTATAGGTTAAGCATAATAAACATACACTCTGATTGAGTAACAACTATGGGAATTTTCTGTAACATTTAAAAAAAAGCTGTTCTCTAATGCAGAGGAAATAATATACCATGGTATCAAATGTTCTTTTCTCATAAACGAAGTTTTTATTTGTTCAGTGTAACCAGTACTATTGATGGGGGAAAAAAACAAAAAATAATAATTCTTCTAATACCACTCAAAATGAACATATCAACTTGATTTTCATTAGAATATTTTTCATACTAATAAGTCACAAACCAAGACCCAGATTTTTGTACGTATGGGTGAAGGTGCTAAGTTGCTTCTGACATTCGATTCACTCCAGTATTCTTGCCTAGAGAACTCCATGGACAGAGGAGCCTGGTGGGCCACAGTCTATGGGGATGCAAACTATGGGACACGACTGAGCACACACACACACACATTAAGATGAAAAACTTTGTTTTTTTGGTCATTTAAATCAAACACCATTATGTAGTGGCCTCTAATGAAAAGTTCAGTTGACTTTGAAAGCTAAAACAGAAGAGGTCAAAGAAAGCCCACAGGAGTTGAGGTTACTTTGTTCTTAGCCTTCTCCAGTATCTCTTCAGGAACATGAATGGCATCTGACCACAACACTCCTCTTCCCAATTTATCTTCCACCGTCTACTGCTCCATTCTCCCCACATGAACCCTATTATTTATGCCCCTCACAAACACATGCTGCGTGTTCCATCTTTACTACCTTATACGTCTAGCCAAACATACAACACACACACACACACACACTCCCCTACACCCACACCCCTACGATTTTGGAGGGTCTTTATTTGGACAAGCATATCTATGCTTCTGACGTACACTAAAGATGGGTCGATCCACGTAATTAACCACGAGGGTTTGGCAAATCCAGTAAAACAGAAAATATACTTTATTACCCGAACTTTCGAAGAATCAAAAAAATCCCCCAATCTTAGTGGATTTGTTATTGTAAAACACAAATTATTGCCTAAACATTTTTAAGACCTTATGACTAAACCTAGTCCTCCAACAATGACTTTTATTTGTCGTTGAGTTAGGGTACTACAGACCAGGATTAAGATATTTAATGAAGCTCAATAAAGGCTTTCATAGGAAGCGTAGTCTATGTGAAGCCCTTTGCGAACACTATTTAACTTATTTCTGACAACTCTATAGCACAGGCGTTTCCGTGCTCGGTTCTCAGCCGCGTTTCGGCGACGGGTCGGGGAGGCGTGTGCAGCCTGAAGCGTCGGGCGCCCGGACCCTTGGAGGCGGCGGTGACGTCACACAACTGTGCGGAGGTTCTCAGGGGCCCTCTTTGTCTCGGGGGTCCACGCCCAGACTCACACAGAACCACTAGGCTCTTCGGCGTCGGTTCTTTTCGCGTGGGGCCCCACGTGCTCGCGGCAGAGGCAGGTCCAACCACGAGGACCACGGCCCTGACGCTCCCCTGAGGGCGCAGCCGGGGTCGCGGCGCCAGGAGCTCGAAGCCGGACGGGTTCGGTCCGGGGTCATGGCGAGGCGGGAAGATACCAGGACCCTCTGGGCCGGGAGAAAATAAGTCCCTCGGGAGATTCCCTCCGCTGCTCCCGTGACTGGCTCTGCCGCCTCAGTGACTGGCTAGCCCTCCCAGAGCGCCCGCGCCTGTGAGGGATCGAGCTTCCCCGTAACTTCGTGAGGGTGAAAGAGGCCAGGCCCCGGGCAGCGGCGGCGGCAGCGGGCGCCGAAGCCCCGCCCCGGCCCGCGCGGCCTGCCGGATTCGCCCCGCCCCCTGCGCGCGGCCAGCCGCCCCTCTTCCTCCTGCGCCACAGTTCCTGGCGGCTGGCCTGGTCGCGGGTCGCGCTGCAAGCTCGCGTGGGCGGCGGCGGGCGCGGGTCCCGGCCCTGTGAAGAGCGCGCCGCGCGCCTCCTTCCCCCCCGGGAGCGGCGGGACGCGGAAGTGACGTCCTGCTCGGGCAGGAGCTCGTTTGAATCGGTTCCCGGGTGATCCTCGAGCCTGCCTCTGCTCGGCCGCCGCCGCCGCCAAGTGAGGAACTGAGCGCGCCAGGGTAGAGGCCTCGCGCCGCCCCGGGCGCTGGAGCTGAAGGCGCCAAGCGGGGCCCGCACTTCGGTTTTCAGCGCGGCGGCCACAGGCGCCGGCACGGCTGTTTGCTCTCCCCGTCCCCCAATATGGCAGCGGCGGGCGGCGGCGGGCCCTCGGTGGAGACCGGAGAGGGTGGCGGAGGCGACGGCCCCAGGACGGTGTACTTGTTTGACCGACGCGAGAAGGAGTCGGAGCTCGGGGACCGGGCGCTGCAGGTCGAGGAGCGCTCGGACTTCGCGGCGTTCCGCGCCTCCGTGTGTCAGGTACGCGACGGGGCGACAGAGGGATGCGCGGGTGAAGTTTGGATTGGGAGGGTGACGAGAAGCCCACGTTGCTCACCGCGGGGCAATAAACCTGTCACCCGGCCCGGGTCCTGCGGCCTTGGCGTCTCCCTCCAGGGTGCCCGCCATGCCCGAGGCGGCGGAGAAGCCTGGGGGCCGGGCCCGCCGCCGGGCCCGGGAGTGCGGGGCTGGCGGGTCGGTGGGCCTCCTTCTAACCCCGGCCTTGTGGCCGGGATCGCGGCGTCCGGGCGGTGGTACCGTGGGTTTCGAGAGCTCGACCTTTGCACTGAGGCCGTGCAACTCATCTTTTGAGTCGGGAAAGCTGTGTCTCTTTTGGGTGAAACTTTTTTTTTTTTTTTCAAGACAGCGGAGTTTTCCCCCGCTGGCTCTGTCAGGAATATCGTGATAGCTAGAAGTTGTGAGATTCCAGGAGTCGATTTTTCCTAGGTTCCTTCAGTGATGCAGTAATTTCACGGGTCGTGCTGTCAAGGTTTGCGGGCGCGCCCTGGCTGGTCCTTCCGTAGTGGAAACACTTGACCTAGAGTTCCTCGCAGGTGGAGCTCTCTGTGGTTTCCTGCACCCCCCAGCCCCTTGCGGGGGGAGGTCCTGAACCACTCGAAGGGTGTCCGAGGGTATCTGCGGGAACACCTGAGGACCGATATACTTCCTGTATTAGTTTGCGTGAGAAGTTAATAACTGTGTAGGCAAAGCCCTACTTTAAACTGGAAAGTGTTTTCTAGATCTGAGGTGTTGCTGGTGCCTGAGCTTTAAAGAATGGATGTTATTTATCATGAGCTGCTTCAACCACTTGGGGCTCTTTTTAAGCGACAGAGAACACCTGGCTAACCAAGAAAAAGGACTTAGTGTGAAGCAGTGTTTTAAACTTGATGTTTTAGGGCTTCCCAGGTGGCTCAGCAATAAAGAATCCGCCTGCCAATGCAGGAAATGCGGGTTCGATCCTTGGGTGGGGAAGATCCCCTGGAAAAGGAAATGGCAACCGAGTCCAGTATTCTTGCTTGGGAAATCTCACGGACAGAGGAGCCTGGCGGGCTACAGTCCATGGGGGTCGGGAAGATTCGGACACGACTGAGCACGCACGTAGGCTGATGTTTTAGTACTCTTTAATTCCGTATAGTAGTTGATGAAATAATTGAAATCAAGACCCGTAGGCAGGAAAAAAAAAAAAAAAACGATGTGAGAGCAAGCACTTTGATTTGTTCTGTTTTTCCAGGGTCTAGAATCATGCCTGGTATGTGGTAAATAGTCAAATTAGAATGACAAAATTTTACGAACTCAGAAGTTCATTCTCTGTCTGGATACAGCGCATTCCCATGTCCTTGAAAAGTGAATAAATGAATGCTCATTATTTTTGATGAATGTTTTGTATTTATCAGGGAAAGGGAAACTCTTATTTTTGTAGTTGATTATTTAAAGTATTCATATTGGTTATATAAAATCATGACACACAAAAATGACTTTAAAATGTCAGCGCATTAAAAAATTAAGGAACCAGAGAGGAAAAAATAAACCTTTTATTCACTATGAAATTTATAACCACTGTTAGTAATTGGAGTTATTTCTTTGTGTTCTTACCATCAGCCTGCATTTTTAAATAATCTTAATACATGTCTGTATTCCATTTTTTTCACTTAATATTGTCAGTATCTTTCTATTTTAATGCAAATCTTCGTAGTCAAAGTGGTCTGTTTTGAACCAGTCAGTGTTTACATATACATATCTCTTTTTGTTTGCACTTGCATTAGATTTTAAGCAGTATCGTGATAAACATGTTTGAATGCAGTCTTTTTTTTTTTCTTTTTGAGATTTATTTTTGAGTTTAAGCCTTTTTTCCCCTCCATTTAAAAAAAATTAAACTCTAGTTGATTTACAATGTGTGTTAGTTTCAGGTGTACAGCACAGTGATTGAGTTACATATGTAAATGTTTCAAATTCTTTTCCCTTGTATACATAGGCTTATGGCTTTGTTTTCTTTGGTTTAGAATCTTAGAAGTCAAATTCTTGGATCAACGGTCAGGAATATCAAAGCTCTTGATGTGTATTTTTAAATTGTTTTTCAGAAAGGTTGTACTAATTTACCCTTCCTCTAGAAATAATTCTCCTATGTCAAAAGTGTCAGTAACTGTGTTACATGTATAGGGGAAGTGTATTAACCTCTTATTGCGGAAGTGGTAACTCACTTTTGGAGATCATGACTCACCTAAGTCAAACAGATAGTACAGAAGTTAAAATTCAGATCCAGAACCCAAGTTCTTTTTGTTACATACCATTCAAATGATATTCTTATTTATAGGGAACAGATATATTTGTTCCATTCCTTCAATATTTTAATAAGGAAAATATTCCCTTTGACTAATTCTTGTCCTCCTCCCTCCTACTTTTTCCTGCTAGAACAGAGAAGGCTTAACTTTAATTAGAGGGAAGAACTAGTAAAAAAATAAAAAGGAAGGCTAACTTTTTTTTTTTTTTTTTGAGAATTTAAAGCTAGATTATGCCACCTAATCCATAACTTTGTCTCCGTTACATACATGAAGAACTAAAATAAGTTCATAAGCGGTGAAACTGGGATCAGAATCTAGGTCTATTTGATTCTAAAGTTTGTTTTTGTTTTTAAACAATCTCCACAGGGCCCACACTATTTTCCATGTTAGAGGAGTAGGCAGATAGTGCACTAAATTAAAGTTTTTCATTAAAACTTAAACTAACAAGTGTTTGTAGTGCTAGGAAGTATTATGGGTCCTAAACTGTTATATGTGTAAAAGTTCACTTTGTAGAAAAAAGGAGCAGTCAAGAGGCAGGAATAGAATGTGGATTTGACAGAAGGCTTTAGACCTGTGATAAGCAGTTACTGATTCACCTGAGCCCTTGTGACCTCGCAAAATCAAAGATTAGGAAATAACTTATTTGGCTAGTTCTTAATATTCACAGTCATTAAGTCCCATTTGTGCAAACCCTCCTCTGCACACCTAATTTACAGTAAATGCCTACTTTTTCCCAGTGGTTCCACTATTCCTTGTCACCCCATTATAGCACTTGTTATAACATTGTACTTAAAAAAAATTGTCTCCATTCCTGGAGGTTAGGAGCCTTATCTAATAGTTGGTTTATAGCTGTTTAGTTAAATGAATCAATCTCTTCCTTCAAAAAAAATTTTTGTATATAGGGTATGTTATGTTAAAAATTCCAAAAGATGAAAAGAAAAAAAGTAAAAGATAGATGTAGGAAAGAGTAGAATAGTAACCTGAGAGCTAATTAATGAAAGTTCATTTTATTAAAGCTTATACCAGTGCTGATCCATGAAATCAGCTTTGAGTTTCTTAGAAGTGAAAACAAAGGAGAGATAATGAATACAAAACCCACAAAGTCTATAAAATAAAAGCATTCCAGCTGCTAAGAATGCAAACCTTTGAGAAAAATTTCTCCCTAAATTCCTCACAAATCCTGATAAAATAGACAACATTCTTATAGATAGGAGAGGCTCTTCTTATTTTGTCTTTTAATGCAAGGTACAGTCAGACATGATTTAGCAACTAAACAACAGCCCTTGTGTTATTTAGGGTATTGCAACCTGCTTTAACCAGTTACCACCCACATTTTTTTTTTTAATTTATTTATTTTAATTGGAGGCTAATTAAAATATAGTGGTTTTTTCCATATATTGACATGAATCAGCCATGAGTGTACATGTGTTCCCCATCCTGAACTCCCCTCCCACCTCCCTCCCTGTCCCATCCCTCAGGGTCATCCCAGTGCACCAGCCCTGAGCATCCTGTCTCATGCATCGAACCTGGATTGGCGATCTATTTCACATACGATAATATACATGTTTCAATGCTATTCTCTCAAATCATCCCACCCTTGCCTTCTACAGAGTCCAAAAGTCTGTTCTTTACATCTGTGTCTCTTTTGCTGTCTTGCATATAGGGTCATTGTTACCATCTTTCTAAATTCCATTTATTCGTTAATATACTGTATTAGTGTTTTTCTTTCTGACTGACTTCACTCTGTATAATAGGCTCCAGTTTCATCCACCTCATTAGAACTGATTCAAATGCATTCTTTTTAATAGCTGGGTAATATTCCATTGTGTATATGTACCACAGCTTTCTTATGCATTTGTCTGCCGATGAACATCTAGGTTGCTTCCATGTCCTGACTATTATAGTTCAGTGCTGTGATGAACATTGGGGTACACATGTCTCTCTGAGTTCTGGTTTCCTTGGTGTGTATGCCCAGCAGTGGGATTGCTGGGTCTCATGGCAGTTCTGTTTCCAGTTTTTTAAGGAATCTCCACACTGTTTTCCATAGTGGCTGTACTAGTTTGCATTCCCATCAACAGTGTAAGAGGGTTTCTTTTTCTCTGCATCCTCTCCAGCATTAATTGTTTGTAGACTTTTGGATAGCAGCCATTCTGACCGGCGTGAGATGGTACCTTGTTGTGGTTTTGATTTGCATTTCTCTGATAATGACTGATGTTGAGCATCTTTTCATGTGTTTGTTAGCCATCTGTATGTCTTCTTTGGAGAAATGTCTGTTTAGTTCTTTGGCCCATTTTTTGATTGACTGCCCACATTTTTGTAGAGATTTCTCACTTAAGTGTACTCTGTGTGTTCCTGGTTTTGGGGTGATTCAGGGACAGAGTGATCGGATATAATACCAAAGCACACATCAGTAAAGGCTAGTTGTTTGTTCAAAGATATGCATTGAAGTATATAGCTTCTGATTGATCTAATCCATTAAACAAGTTTAAAGTATTTGAGGATTTTATGGTTTGCAGTTCATTAGCCCATCATAAATATTTCTTCAGACTGGCTTTTGAGAGAAGTTGGGCAGCAATAGTTTGAAGCTAACCTGAAGACATGGAGGGCCGGTTCTTTATGTTACTCATTAAATAAAAATCCATGTACTTTAACTTGAACCCAGAAAAAGGTGGAGTTGAAGTGATCTTATAAAAATGAAAAAGCCCAGTCAAGACTCTTGCCCAGTATAGAATGTCATCCTGCTTTCATTTAGAGAAGGGCAGACAATGTTTCTGTATTCAAGGCTATTTTGGTACTCATACAGGAAAGACTTTGTCAGGTAAGACAAATTTTTAGATCAAAAATATGGAGAGAGAAGGATATGACATCTTGAGTAAAAGTATAATGAATAATGTAAAAATAATTTGTGAAATACCAGAGCTAGAAAATATTTAGAAAAGTTATGAATTTGAGAAATAATTTTGTAAAGAATTATATATAAAGCAAAGAAAAAAGATAGCTTATGTATCTTGACTGAACAATAGAACCATGGAGAGAGTGTATGAAATACTTGTATATGCTTTTCAGATGTATATCAGTCTTAATTCAATTTGACACAGTTTTTTAGTAATTATAAAAATACATGTTTTGTTCTACAGGATATATAACCACATGATCTAACAGTTGGGATGTTGCAGAAATGAAGTAGTAAAGAACTGAAAAATAAAGACAGTCTTAATTATATAAAAACCTAATAAAGATGTGTGAAGACAATTTTTTTTTCTGTAAGCAAATAGAATCTTTTCTCCATCAGTCTATTGTCTATAGCTTCATTTCTCTTGGGTGTAATTGGGTAGAATATGAGTATTTTTAATTTTACTAAAGTATACCAGATTGCTCTTCAGTATGGTTCTAGCCCTGTCCACAATGTGTAAGTCCATTTTCCCTCTATGGAAAGCTATACTTAATTTGTTTTTCCTTCAAAATATAGCTGTCTTTTTAATAGAGCTTTTATTTAAATTGAAGTAAATAGTTGATTTATAGTGTTAGTTTCAAGTGTATAGCAAACTGCTTCAGATGTACACAAACACACAGATGTATATGTGTGTATATGTGTATATACACCCACACAGACTCAAACTTTTTTGGATTATTTTCCATTATAGGTTATTATAAGGTAATTGAGTATAATTTCCTGTGTTGTACAGTATGTTCTTGTTCTTTATTTTATATATGGTAGTGTATATCTGGTTTTTGTTGTTCTTTGGCTGTGCAGTTTGCGGGATCTTAGTTCTCCAACCAGAGATTGAACCCAGACCACCATAGTGAAAGCACTGAGTCCTAACCCCTGGACTGCCAGGAAATTCCCTAGTAGTGTGCATCTGTTAATCCCAGGCTCCTAGTTTATCTCTCTCCCCTGCTTTTCCCTTTGGTAACTGTAAGTCGTTTCCCATGTCTGTGAGTCTGTTTCTATTTTATAAATAATTTCATTTGTATTTTTTTTTTAAGATTCCACATATAATTGGTATCATGAGATATTTGTCTTTCACTTACTTCACTTCATGTGATAATCTTTGGGTCTATCCATGTTGCTGCAGATGGCATTATTTCATTCTTCTTTATGGCCGAGTAATACTCCATTCTTTGTGTGTGTGTCTACGTGTGTGTGTGTGTACACACACTACATCTTTATCGTCTCATCTGCTGATGGATATTCAGATTGCTTACACGTCTTGGTTATTGTAAATAGTGCTGCTATAAACATTGGGGTGCTTATATCTTTTCGAAATAGAAATTTTGTCTTTTTCAAGTATATTCCCAGGAGTGGGATTGCTGGATCTTACAGTAACTCTGTTTTTAATTTTTAAGGGAACCTACATAATGGTTCTTCATAGTGGCTGTAGCAGTTTACATTCCCACCAACAGTATAGAAGGGTTCTCTTTTCTCCATGTAGACTTTCTGATGATGGCGCTTCTGACCAGTGTGAGATGATACTTCATTTTAGTTTTGATTTGTATTTGTCTGATGATTAGTGACATTGGGCATCTTTTCATGTTCCTGATGACTGTCTTTGGAGAAATGTCTTTTTAGGTCTTCTGCCAATGTAAATTTTTTTTTTTTTTTTTTTGAATACTGAGCTGTATGAGCTGTTTGTGTATTTTGGAGATTAATCCATTGTCAGGTTCTTCATTTGCAAATATATTCTCCTATTCTGTGGATTGCCTTTTCACTTTGTTTATGGTTTCCTTTGCTGTGCAAAAACTTATAAGTTTAATTAGGCCTCATTTGTATATTTTTGCTTTTGTTTTCATTACTTTAGGAGACAGATCCAAAAAAAATAATGCTGTAGTTTATGTCTAAGAGTGTTCTGCCTATGTTTTCCTCTAAGAGTTTTATGGTATTCAGTTTTATATTTACATCTTTACTCCATTTTCAGTTTATTTTTATATTTGGTGTTAGAGAATGTTCAAATTTCACTTTTTTAAACAGGTGGCTGTTCAGTTTTCCCGATACCACTTTTGGAGAGATTGTCTTTTTCCATTGTATATTCTTGCCTCCTTTGTGGTAGATTATTTGACCCTTAGTACATGGATTTATTTCTGGGCTCTATTCTGTTCCATCGACCTATGCATCTGTTTTTGTGCCAATACTATACTGTTTTGATGATTCTACTAGTTTTGTAGTATAGTCTGAAGTCAGGGAGTGTGAGTCCCCCAGCTCTGTTACCCTTTCTCAAGATTGTTTTGGCTTTTGTGTTTCCATACAACTTTTAAAAGTTTTTTTTTTCTAGTTCTGTGAAAAATCCCATTAGTAATTTGATTGGATTGCCTTGAACCTGTAGATTGCTTTGGGTAGTATGGTCATTTTAACCAAATTGATTTTTCCATTCTAAAAACCCAGTATATCTTTCCTGTTCGTGTCATCTTCAGTTTCTTTCATCCATGTCTTAAGAGTTTTTGGAGTACAGGTATTTTGCCTCCTAAGGAGGTTTATTCTTCAGAAGTTTATAAGACATTTTATTCTTTTTGATGCAATGGTAATGGGATTGTTTCCTTAATTTGTCTTTCTGATCACTTGTTAGTATATAGAAATGCAAGATTTCTATACATTAATTTGTATCCTGCAATTTTACTGAATTAATTGATGATCTCCAGTAGTTTTCTGGTGGTGTCTTTAGGATTGTCTATGTATAGTACCATGTTAGTAGATTTCTGTGGTGTCTTTAGGATTGTCTATGTATAGTACCATGTTAGCAGTTTTCTGGTGGTGTCTTTAGGGTTGTCTATGTATAGTACCATGTTAGTAGTTTTCTGTGGTGTCTTTAGGATTGTCTATGTATAGTACCATGTTAGCTGCAAGCAGTGACAACTTTACTTCTTTCTTTCCAGTTTGAATTCCTTTTATTTCTTTTTCTTCACTGGTTACTGTGGCTAGGACTTTCAAAACCATGTTGAATAAAAGTGGTGAGTGTGAGCATCCTTGTCTTGATCTTAGAGGGAATGATTTCAGCTCTTCACTGTTGAGTATGTTGTTAACTGAGTTTGTCATATGTGCGTTTTATTGTGTCGAAGTATGTTTCCTCTGTAGGGAGGTGTTTTTTTTTTTTATCATAAATGGATGTTGAATTTTATCAAAAGCTTTTTTCTGCATCTACTGAGATGAACATTCAGAAAACTAAGATCAGGGCATCTGGTCCCATCACTTCATGGCAGATAGATGGGGAAACAGTGGAAACAGTGAGAGACTTTATTTTGGGGGGCTCCAAAATCACTGCAGATGGTGACTGCAGCCATGAAATTAAAAGACACTTGCTCTTTGAAAGAAAAGTTATGACCAACCTAGACAGCATATTAAAGAGCAGTGACATTACTTTGCCAACAAAGGTCTGTCTAATCAAAGCTATGGTTTTCCCAGTAGTCACGTATTGATGTGAAAGTTGGACTCTAAAGAAAGCTGAGTGCCAAAGAATTGATGCATTTGAACTGTGGTGTTGGAAAAGACTCTTGAGAGTCCCTTAGACAGCAAGGAGATCCAGTCAGTCTATCCTAATGGAGATCAATCCTGAATATTCATTGGAAGGACTGATGCTGAAGCTGAAACTCCAATACTTTGGCCACCTGATGCGAAAAACTGACTCATTGGAAAAGACCCTGATGCTGGGAAAGATTGAAGGCAGGAGGAGAAAGGGATGACAGAGGATGAGATGGTTGGATGGCATCACTGACTCAAAGGACATGAGTTTGAGTAAACTGCAGGAGTTGGCACTGGGCAGGGAAGTCTGGTGTGCTACAGTCCATGGGGTTGCAGAGAGTCAGACACGACTGAGCGACTGAACTAACTGACTGAGATGATAATGTGGTTTTTATTCTTCGGTTTGTTCATGTGATATATCACATTGATTGATTTGAGGATGCTGAAAAATTCTTGCATCCCTGGATTAAATTTCATTTGAACATGTTTTATTCATTTAATGAGGGCAACCAGTCTGTTCTGAAGGAGATCAGCCCTGGGATTTCTTTGGAAGGAATGATGCTAAAGCTGAAACTCCAGTACTTTGGCCACCTCATGCGAAGAGTTGAGTGAGTCTGAGTGAACTCCAGGAGTTGGTGATGGGCAGGGAGGCATGGCGTGCTGCTATTCATGGGGTCGCAAAGAGTCGGACATGACTGAGCAACTGAACTGAACTAAACTAAACTATGCTTTATGTTATCAAGACTTATACTTTTTGCCAGCCTCATGGGAGTGATATCTGCTGTGTGCTAAGTCACTTCAGTTGTATCCGACTTCTTCCACCCTATGGACTGTAGCCCGCCAGGCTCTTCTACCCATGGGATTCCCCAGGCAAGAATACTGGAGTTGGCTGCTATGTCCTCCTCCAGGTTTAATTTCTCTGATAACTAGTAAAGATGAGCATCTTTTCATGTTTTCTGGTTTTTCTCCTTTATGACTTGGATTTCTTGTGTATTTTCAGGAATGCTTTTCTCTCTCTATTATTTCTGTATTTTTCCTCCACAATTTTGGATTAAAATGTAGCTGCTTTAGTTCTCTTGGGGTTTATTTTCACGTATGTTGAGATGGGGATTTCTAAAATCTGTTTCTGTACCATTAACTGTCTCAGTATTCTTTCTCATCAGTTTGTAATGTCATTCCACTAAAATGAACCTACATATACTCATCCACATTGAACAGTTCTTATTTGCCATGCTTGCTTCATTTTTGCCTTTTGAAGCATAGTCCAGGCCTTAGTTTACTTCACTCCTGTATGCTTCAACATGCATTTTATTATCACACCATCAAAATTAACATTTTTAATGGTATTATCTAACAGTTAATTCCATGCTTAGATTTGTTTGTCTCAAAAATGTCTTTTTATTGTTGGTTTGTTTAATCAGGGTCCTTGTACTGAACTTGGTTTTTTATGTTTCTTAACTTCTTTTAAAATTTAGAGCATTTTAGCAAAATACCTTCCCCCAGTCTTTTTGTTTTTCCTAACATTGACTTGTTGAAGAAATCAAGTTGGTTTGTCTCTCATATTCCATATTCTGGATTTGTCTATTCCTTTATGGTGCAATTTAGCTTGTTCTAACTCCACATATCCCACAAACTAGAAGTTATTTTTAAAGACTTATAATTAAGATTTAGGCTCAGCTTCTCTGGGGTGGGGGAGAAAATACTTCATGGGTGGTGCTGGGACTTCATATGACATCACATCTGAAGGCACTTAATATATGGCTGTTTCACCCACTCTGTTTCTTACCACTGCCAAGTGGTGTGATCGAGCAAGTGGGATTCAAATGGGTTCAGCTGGCTTCTTTAGTAATAAAGCTTTAATTTAATGGTTCATTCATTGATAGTGCTGTTCTGATTGCCATTCCTCCATTTTTATTAACAGAAATTCTCTGCCTCCAATTGATGAGGCAAAAGAACAACTTTGCTTCATCAGTTAGAGATACATGGCTACCTAGAGATACATGGTTACCCTGAAATCTGATTGGTACAAGAAAGCAGCATAAATGGTCTACTTGCCCTTTAATTTGCTGGTGTTCAGAGTGGGGAGTTGGTTTTCAGTTAGTTTCAATAGTGACCAATAGGATTTTTAGATCAGTATTGAAGACTTGAATATCATTAGTCTAGATTTTTTTTTTTTAGTAATCTTCTGTGTAAGGTTGGTTTAAATTAACTAGTTCATCATTACCTGAAATAGAAGTCAAGTCTTTTAACTGTGTGTTGCCCTATTGTTTGATTTTGGAACGAGGATGTGTTTTTTAATTTTAATGACATGTAATATTTTAATGAAAAGATTAACTCATTTTTCTAATTCTTATATTTGTTTTTTTTGTGAAATTTCAGGTTTTCATGTGTTTTTTTGGTCATTTACTTTTTCCCGTCCTTTTATTGTTCATGTTTTTTCCCTCTTTGTTGACTTTGATCTTGATTTATGAAGGCTTTTTCTCCTCAGGATGTTAGCACTTTGTTTTGTGTTGCAGTTTACTCCCCTCGTTTATAATTTGCCTTAGTTTTTTTAAAGTTATACTTTTGGAAGAGGTTATAATAGATACAATGGAGAAGGCAATGGCACCCCACTCCAGTACTCTTGCCTGGAAAATCCCGTGGATGGCGAAGCCTGGTAGGCTGCAGTCCATGGGGTCGCTAAGAGTCGGACACGACTGAGTGACTTCACTTTCCCTTTTCCCTTTCACGCATTGGAGAAGGAAATGGCGGCCCACTCCAGTGTTCTTGCCTGGAAAATCCCAGGGACGGGGGAGCCTGGTGGGCTTCCGTCTATGGGGTCACACAGAGTCGGACACGACTGAAGCGACTTAGCAGCAGCAGCATAATAGATACAAAGGTTCTTTATACAGACATCCTGCATAGCCTGGCAGTCTTTATCTCAGTGTTGTAAAGTATTAACCTCTATTTTTATTTAGTACTTCTGTTTTTACATATTTAAGTATTTAATATATATGAACATAAGTGTTAATGCTTTCCTCCAAATAAGTTTACTTTATATATCGACACAAAATAATATGTCTTTTGTCTAAGAGAGCTCTGCTGATGTTAAACACTTTCAAAATGTTCACTGTTCTTAGGTGACGTAAAATAGCAGAAAAATCTACCTTGTTAATAAGCAAATAGGTAATTTATAGATAGATTTGTGGTTAATTATGCAAAGGCAAAATTTAAAAATGTTAAAACATATTTCTCAGAAAAATGTAGTACTGTTATAATATTATAATATCCTTATCGGTATTTTCATATTTTTGTAAACTTGACTAGGGCATTTACTTCCTTTCTATAATAATTGATTTTATTCTGTTATTTTTGGTAGACACTTGGCATTTCACCTGGAGAGAAATTTGTCATTACAACAACCAGTAGGAAAGAAGTTACCTGTGATAACTTTGGTAAGCAACGTTGCGTTTATGCTTTTATATTTAATATGTTGGACGGGGGAGCCTGGTGGGCTGCTGTCTATGGGGTCGCACAGAGTCGGACACGACTGACGCGACTTAGCAGCAGCAGCAGCAGTACATTACAGGGTAATGACTATTTTATTACCTAGATAAGCATCAAAAACCATTAATATTTTTGTTTACTTTGTTGGAATGGGGGAGGAAACTGGCTCTACACATCTACTTTGTGCAGAGCTCATACTTGTCGAGCATGGTTATAAGAAAAGAGTTGATATCACTTAATGGCTATAAAAGATGAGACCTTGCTCAACATCCAACCACAGGTCTTCTGCATGGACCCTTAAGAGCTACTTCTCCTGACCCACTTGGATTCTCCCATTATCTTTTTCTACCCGGTTATGTTCTAAGATGTGCCAATTTTTCATGCCTGATTCCTTTTTTGATTTAATCATTCTTCGCATTCATATGGATAACCACTTTAATTAGTTCCTCATCTGATTTTCTGTGACAGTTTGACTTAAGAATTGAGTGTTTCAGATGAGTGGAAGTATTTGGACCTATTCCACTGATATTCTTAACACAGCATAACTGATTATAGATCAGTCCATTGTTTGGGGATTTGCCTGTATGATTTTTAAAGTCATTTCATAGATACAATTTATATATTTAAAATTATAATTTCATTGTGTTTTGGATGCTGACTTAGCACTTAAGATGTTACCTCTTGATTTCAGATGAAACTGTTAAAGATGGAGTCACTCTATACCTGCTACAGTCAGTCAATCAGTTACTACTAACAGCTACAAAAGAACGAATTGACTTCCTACCTCACTATGACACATTAGTTAAAAGTGGCATGTATGAATATTATGCAAGTGAAGGACAAAATCCTTTACGTAAGTATTCCCTTTGTACTAATTGTGATAAACTGTCACTTACCTTTATTCCCTTGATCAGACTTTTAAAAAGTTCTTTCATTCTACTTTACTCAAAGACTATGATCAGTTCTTGTGAGCCTCCTTACTTCATCTCTTCATCACAGTGTATTTGTTTTTATACCTAAGTCATCTTACATCAAAGTAAAGATACCTCTCCTTTTAAAACTAACGTAGAATGAGAATTCATTCCTTTTCAACTCATAAGAGATGGTTCCTTACACGTCTACCTCCTGTACACTCTCCTTTCCTGTTATTCTTCCTAGCTTCCTAAACTCTTCTCCCAATTATATTTATTTTACCTTGCATATTTTTTGTAGCTGAACTGCACAGCTAAGTGGTTTGTGTTCCTTATTGTTTCTTTATAATTCCCTCCCACCTTTACTATTAGACAGTTTTTATCCTACCTTAGATTATTTTGATTTAGAGAATCTCTTCCATCTGGATTCTGCGAAAGTGTTCAGGTATTCATTATAAGCTTTCTTTCTTTCTTTTTTGAACATATGGTTTGTGGGATCTCACTTCTCTGACCAGGGATTGAACCCGGGCCTTGACAGTGAAAGCCTGGAATCCTAGCCACTAGGTTACCAGGGAGCTCCCTATAAATTTTCTTTCTTTTTAAAAAAATTTATTTGTTTTTGGCTGCGCTGGATCTTCATTATGGCACATGGGCTTAGTTGCCTTGAAGCACATGCTATCTTCCCAGACTAGGGATCAAATCTGTGTCCCCTGTGTTAGCAGATGGATTCTCAACCACTGAACCACCAGGGAGGTCCCCTGTAAACTTTCTTACTAAATATTTTTTTCATTGTATATGCATTAGAGTTGGTAGAAAATTAGAAAACATAGATAAACAAAAACAACACAGAGAATATTCCCATCTCTGCCACCCAGATGTAACCACCACCAACACTTTGGTGTTTATCATTTCTGACCTTTTTTATATATATATATATATATATATATATATATATACATTTTTTTTTTTTTTTTTTTGGTATTATATGGTGCATACTTTTTTTTTTTCCTTTTGTTGTGCCACGTAGCTTACAGGATCTTAGTTCCCCAACCAGGGATTGAACTCAGGCCCTTGACAGTGAAAGCCCAGAGTCCAAACTACTGGATTGCCAGGGAATTCCTGATGCATTCTTTTTTAACCAACCTTTTAATTTAAGATGTAATGAACATCTTTAATATGTATGTCAATATATATTTATTTTAGGGCTTACACAGTATTTAGATAACATAATTTATTTGAACACTATATACTATTGTTGTTGGGACTTCCCTGATGGCTCAGAAGGTAAAGAATCTGCCTGCAATGCAGGAGACCCACGTGGCGCTAGTGGTAAAGAACCTGCTTGCTGGTGCAGGAGATGTAAGAGACATGGGTTCAGTCACTGGGTCGGGAGGATCCTCTGGTACGGCAACCCACTCCAGTATTCTTGCCTGGAGAGTCCTAGGGACAGAGGAACCTGGCGGTTTATAGTCTATGGGATCTCAAAGTGTCTTCCATGACTGAAGCAACTTAGCGCACAGACACCCACACACACACTGCTGTTACTAGACATTCAGGTTATTTCAGGTTTTTTTTTTTTAATTGTTACAAATGACTGAATATTCTCGGGACTAATTCTTCTTGTACATCCTTACCTTGACTGCTGTTGTTACTGCTCTCAGCTGCAGAGCCAGGCACTGTGTCAAGCACTTTGTGAGCATTTTCTCATTTGATCCTTAATCCTGTGTGTTAGCTAACATGAAGGTAATGACCTTATTTTGCAGAAGTAACTAAGATAGCCACAGTTTTACTCTCTATAAAGTGTGGTCTGTTCAAGCTCCCTGTACATCACCTCTACTCATTATTGAGCTTGATACAGTGGTCGGGCATCACACCTAAAACTGAATTTTTCTGTCCTTCGTCTGAATTTTCCCTTTACGGAAAAAGAGGACCGTTTTTCCAGTCTTCTAGAACAAGCACTCAAAGCCACCTTGGATTTCTTTTTCTTTCTCCTTTTATATCTAATCAGATACTAAATTCTACTCATGTTTTCCTTTGAAATTTCCCTTAACTCTTTTTCTTCCCATTTCCTACAGTGTCCCTACTTTTCCATTTTCTAGTTAATACCCTTCACTAGATCTGTATACATACCTGATTTGTGATGACTACTTTCCAGCTAGTTTATAAACGGAGCCATCCCCTACATGTTTAGCGTTTGGAAGTGCTTGCTGGAATGCTACTTTGTGGGTTAATTACAGCCTAAGTTATGCTTAAGTGAAAGAGACATTAATTTAGTATGCTCACCCTTTTAATTAAGGAGATAAAAGTGGGAAGTAGTTTGGATACTGACCCTGCCGAAAGGAGAATGTTAGAAATAGTGCTGAGCCACTGATAAACTGAAGGTCAGGCTGGTTGTATAGTAGGAAATTAAGAGCAGTTTTGTGTCAGTTAAGCAGATACATTCTGCCATTTCACAAGTTGGTGTTGCAAGATACCTATATTTAAATCAGCCCTTAATAGACACTTTTATATTTGTCCCATATCCCTAAATGTGCTTAGTTTGACTTGTGCATGATGTAAGTATGTACCACAGACTACTATTTGATTTTATGGTTATGGTCTTCTGTTTGTCTCTCATGTGTGTATGTCTGTCTTTAGATTATAAACTCCTTGAAGCCAGGAATCATGGCTGGCTCACTCATGCTGTGTAGTGCCATACAAGTACTGGTTGGTAACTGCTTTTTTATGCTGGTGGTGATTGATGATGCCTTACTATGTTTGTGTCATTAGGATCAGGATAATACTTTAATTTTAGCTCTTTGGAAAATAAAAGTGATGGCTTAAGGTACTTCAGAATTCCTTCTACTTTGAACTTTTATATGAAGTATTTAGGAGGGAGAACTTAAGCAGTAATGTTTTCTCACTCTCTTCCAGCATTTGCTCTTGCAGAATTAATTGACAATTCATTGTCTGCTACTTCTCGTAACAATGGTGTTAGAAGAATACAGATCAAATTGGTAAGAGAATAATACTCTAAATCAAATTAACTTGTGTTTTTATGGAAGTACTGCAGGTTTATTGGAAAAAAATTAAAATATAAACTAAAAGTAGAAATAATTGTCTGATGTCTCTTCATTAAAATTTTTTCACTTGCCCTTTTCCTATGGATATATGTATACATGTATGTGTGATTATAGTGTACATTTTGTTTGTGATCTTCTATTTTCCCTTAGAAGTAGATTGTAAACATTGCCATATTATGGCTATTCTGCAATGTAATACACCACTGATGCAATTTGATTTATTGACTAATATAAATTATGTAATCAGTCTGTGGCTGTTGAACATTTAGATTTGTTTCCCTTTGTTTTTGCCATTGTAAGCAGTGCTGGTAGCAGGAACACCCTTATAGATCTTTGTACACATCTCTGATTAGTCCTCAAGCTACATTCTGAAAAATGGAATTTCTAGGTTAAAGGACATGAAGAATTCTAAGGCCTTTGATTCATACAGCTGGAGTGCCTTTTAGAAAATTATATTAATATACACTTCTCCAGCAATGTATGAGTGAGCCCAATGAATCACATTTTTTATATTGAACTTTTCATGTTTTTAATATTGATACAACTTTTCCTGTCTTTTTGAACTTATTTCATAGCATTTTGATGAAACACAAGGAAAACCTGCCGTTGCAGTGATAGATAATGGAAGAGGAATGACCTCTAAACAGCTTAACAACTGGGCCGTGTATAGGTTGTCAAAATTTACAAGGCAAGGTGACTTTGAAAGGTTAGAGAACCTTACTCACTTTTTTTATGGGCAGCTGGGTATTTTAATAAGGAGAAGAACTCTTCTATTTCTTTAGTTATATACATTGTCAGCATATTTATTTAGAGTTTTATAGTAAAATAGTTTTTAAGGTCAATACTTAAAAAGTCAAAACTGCATAAATCATATTGTACCCTCCATTGAATGATTTTTTCTGCATTTCCTGAAGTGTGTAGGAGTTATGTTGATATGTTGCCTACTGTGGAGTTTTCCCCCTTTTCTTAATAACTTAAGTTTGAAGAAAGCTGTATAGTGTCTAGAGCAGTAGAATGTTTTTTAAGTGGGCTTTAGAAATCACCTGATACCTCGTGCAAAATGTCCAAGGGAACCACATGTAGTTCTCTGGAGCTTACTGTGGCTCTTTCAGGGCTCTGCTTTACAAAATGTTCACAGCTGTTAGGGAGTAGAGTCTAGTCAAGAGTTTTGTATGGGAATATGTTTGTAGAAAATATCCTGAATGAGAATGTCATAAAGGAAACAATGTATACTCAAAGCTGTCAGGGATATAAAGATTTAGCTCCTTGAGATAGTTGAATTCTACTTAGAGGCATGACTCACTGTGGGATTGATGTATAAGCTATGTTTTATAATTTAGGAAACACACTTGGGGAGAATCTGTTAACATTCTTATTAAGAAGTTAGTATTTATTCATGTCCTATTTCCTTTGCTCTTAGTTGTGTCAAGGAAAGTCACCCAAGTTTAAGGATCTGTCTCAATAATGTGTAAAATTAATATAGTTAATGCATTTGCCTTCTCATTTCTGAGATTTCAGCACTCAGAATTTTCATCAACTTTGTAAAGCCTTCCAGTGCCATGATGAGAGGCAGTAAGTAAAAAGCAAGGGCTCTGGGATCATTTGGCCTCGTCTGAATTCTAGCTTTATTAGTTGTATGACACTGGTCAAGGTACTTTACTTCTATCTCAGTTTATGTATCTGTAAAATGGGGATAATACCGCCTAAGGTTTTGTGAAAACCAAATGAGTTAGTGCATGTAAAATCCTCAGAGCCTGGCAAATAATGATAAGCAGTCAGTAAATACAAGCTATCATGGTAGCTATTCGGAGAAGGCAATGGCAACCCACTCTAGTACTCTTGCCTGGAAAATCCCATGGACAGAGGAGCCTTGTAGGCTGCAGTCCATGGGGTCGCTAGGAGTCGGACACTACTGAGCAACTTCACTTTCACTTTTTACTTTCATGCATTGGAGAAGGAAATGGCAACCCACTCCAGTATTCTTGCCTGGAGAATCCCAGGGACGGGGGAGCCTGGTGGGCTGCCATCTATGGGGTCGTACAGAGTCAGACACAACTGAAGTAACTTAGCAGCAGCATGGTAGCTATTCCTTCTCATTCTTGGCCTCAGATTTTTCTGCAACTGTTGTTCTTCACCATTTTCATGAGTACATGCCACTTCAAGGATTTATAAAATAGCCATAAAGAAGACAGTGATCTTTTGTAGTCTAAAGATAGAATTTAGCATAAGATAGAAATATTCGGTAGAAATGAAAGGAGGACAGATGGCAGATTGGGGCAAAGGGTCAGAAAAATGTTAGTTAAATCAAGTGGAAGAGTTGAAAGAAGTGGAGCCTACAGTTTGTTAAAATTTCTTTAGATTTTAGCACAGCACAAACTTTTAAACCTAATTCAAATATTAGGGAAATTTTAATTTTTGGAAGAAATCTACCTGTTGCTGGGTCTGATCCTAGCTTTATGGATATTGCATCCAGAAACACAATTGTTGTTACAGCTGTCATGTACTCATACTGTATTTGAATCTAGTACCATCAGTCCCTTAACTCAGTCCAGTTTCTGTTAGTGTGAGTTGTAACCCTCCTCCCCTGCTCTTCTCTAACTTCTACTCCTATAGAAAAAAATGATCAGTTGTTTTACTGCTTCCAGTTAAGTTGTGTGTGTGTTTTTTTTTTTTTTTTACTGGATATAAGGATGTTCGTATATAGGGAATAGGCTATGGAAGAAAAGGAAGGATAGCCTAAAAATACAAAGCAGCTGACTGTCTTGACTATAGTTTATGTTGTAGTAGAGGAAAAGCCTAAAGTAAACCAAAAAATATATAAGCCCTTCAGTTATCGATAAGAAAATATCAAGTAACATGTTAGAGCCTGATGGCTGTCTTCTTTAGGTGAAGTGATAAGGAGAAGTGACCTCTTTCAGGTTACATTTCACTTGAGGCTGGAATGATTAGAAAAGAAACACCCAAAGTGAAAATCTAGGGGAAGAGCATTCCAAGTAGAAGGACATCAGCAAAGACAAAGACCCTGAAACTGTGATCACCTTGTTTCATTTGAGAGACAAAAAGAAGACCAATGTACTTAGAGCATTTTGAAGAGGACAGTAGGGGGGGATGAGTTGAGAGTTCTATTTTGACAATATTCTTTATAAGTCTCATTCACTTTGGTACAACCCTTTCCTCTCTTTTATTTTGAAAAATTTCAGATTAATAAATATGTTGTAAAAACATATCAAATAAAAACATGTCAAATAAAAAGCCAGCAATAAGTCAGAAAATCAGTTGTACTACTCCTGTATCCTTCACCTAGATTTATGTTAACATTTTGCCACATTTGTAATCTTCTGTTTATGTATGTATGGGTGTACACATGCATGTACACAGAACACACAGTTTCTCTTTCTAAATCATTTGTAAGTTGTAAACTCGATGATATTTTACTGCTTAGTACTGTACCATGTATTTCCTTCACAGTTATGTTCTCATAAATAGCCATAATTTCATTATTACACTCAACACATTTTTCAGTGATTCAAAATAGCTAATTATAATGTCCATATTCAGATTTCCCTTTGCCATGTCTTTCATGTCTCCTTTATTCTATAATTCCCCATATTTGTCTTTCATGAAGTCTTTTTTTTTTTTTTTTTTTTTTAAATAGAGTTCAGGCTAGTTGTAGAACAGTCTACCCTCTGGATCTGAGTGTTTCCTGAACACTATTCGTTCCCTCAACATTTTATAAATATTTTCAAACATACAGAAAAGTTGAAATTCTGTAGTCAATACACAACATATTCATACTAAGCTTTACCACATCTCTTTTTATTCCACTAACCTTTCAGTTTAGTTCAGTCTCTCAGTTGTGTCTGACTCTGTGAGCCCATGGAGTGCAGCACGCCAGGCCGCACTGTCCCCATGATCAACTCCTGGAGCTTGCTCAAACTCATGTCCATTGAGTCAGTGATACCATCCAACCATCTCATCCTCTGTTATCCCCTTCTCCTCCCGCCTTCAGTCTTTCCCAGCATCAGGGTCTTTTCCAGTGAGTCAGTTCTTTGCATCAGGTGGCCAAAGTATTGAAGTTTCAGCTTCAGCATCAGTACTTCCAATGAATATTCAGGACTGCTTTCCTTTAGGATGGACTGGTTGGATCTCCTTGCTGTCCAAGGGACTCTCAAGAGTCTTTTCCAACACCACAGTTCAAATGCATCAATTCTTTGGCACTCAGCTTTCTTTATAGTCCAACTTTCACATCCACACGCAACTATTGGAAGATCCATAGCTTTGACTAGACTGGCCTTTGTTGGCAAAGTAATGTCTCTGCTTTTTAATATGCTGTCTAGGTTGGTCATAGCTTTTCTTCCAAGGAGCAAGTGTCTTCTAATTTCATGGCTGCAGTCACCATCTGCAGTAATTTTGGAGCCCCCAAAAATAAAGTGTCTCACTGTTTCCATTGCTTCCCCATCTATCTGCCATGAAGTGATGAGACCAGATGCCATGATCTTAGTTTTCTGAATGTTGCACTTTAAGCCATCTCTTTCACTCTTCTCTTGCACTTTCATCAAGAGGCTCTTTAGTTCCTCTTCACTTTCTGCCATAAGGGTGGTGTCATCTGCATATCTGAGGTTGTTGATCTTTCTCCCGGCAATCTTGATTCCAGCTTGTGCTTCTTCCAGCCCAGCATTTATCATGCTATACTCCACATAGAAGTTAAATAAGCAGGGTGACAATGTACAGCCTTGACGTACTCCTTTTCCTATTTGGGACGAGTCTGCTGTTCCATGTCCAATTCTAACTGTTGCTTCTTGACCTGCATACAGATTTCTCAGGAGGCAGGTCAGGTGGTCTCGTATTCCCATCTCTTTCAGAATTTTCCACAGTTTATTGTGATCCACACAAAGGCTTTGGCATAGTCAGTAAAGCAGAAACAGATGTTTTTCTGGAACTCTTTCTTTTTCGATGATCCAGCGGATGTTGGCAATTTGATCTCTGGTTGTTCTGCCTTTTCTAAAACCAGCTTGAATATCTGGAAGTTCACAGTTCACGTATTGCTGAAGCCTGGCTTGGAGAATTTTGAGGATTACTTTGCTAGTGTGTGAGATGAGTGCAGTTGTGTGGTAGTTTGAGCATTCTTTGGCATTACCTTTCTTTGGGATTGGAATGAAAACTGACTTTTCCCAGTCCTGTGGCCACCGCTGAGTTTGTCAGATTTGCTGGCTAACCTTTAGGTCATTAAAAAAAAACCTGATAGACTTTAAAACTTTAAAAAAATTACTAAATTATTTTTGACGGTGCTGGCTCTTTGTTGCTAATGTGTGGGCTTTCTCTAGGTGTGAGAGCAGTGGCTTCTCTTGTTGCAGAGCACTGGCTCTAGGTACACAGACTTCAGTAGTTGCAGTGAGGGGGCCTCAGTAGTTGTAGCAGATGGCCCCATAGTTGTGGCTTATGGGCTTATTTGCCCCACAGCATGTGGAACCGTCCCAGAGCAACGATCATACTTGTGTCCCCTTCTTTGGCAGAGGGATTCTCATCTACTAACAACCAGGGAAGTCCAGGTCAACTTATTTTTTGGTTCAGTTCAAAGTAAATTACAGATACCAGTAAACTTTTCTCCTGCTGAGTCAAGTATTGATATCATTATGTAGAATTTAATTTTTTCTTCTGAAGTAAAATTTACCTTGAAATTTTACCCATCTGTCTTAAGTATATCTTCATTAAATGGTCATATTTTTATGGTCATATAATTAATACCAAAGTTGTGCAGCCATCACAACTAATTCTGAACGTTTTCATTACTCCAAAAGAAACCCTGTACCCATTTATAGTCAATTCTGCCTCTCATTACAATCACTGATATACTTTGGATAGTTGTTAATCTATATTTCACTTGTGTTTCTTAGTGATTTCAGTTAACATTTTAAACAGTCCACTTTGGATAAATGCCAGTTTAATATCAATAATGCACAAAAACTTTGTTTCTATATAACTTCATTCCCCTCTCCTTTGTATTATTATTTTCATATAAATGACATCATTATACATTATAACCCTGTCAATACAGTTTTATAGTCAGTGCTTTAAACAGCTGTTTTTTAAATCAGGTTGGTGGAGAGTTGTAAAAAATACACTGTCCTTTTCTATTTATATAGTTACCTCTACTTTATTCTTTATTTTTTCTTGTATTCAGATTACTTTCTGAAGTCTTTTCAGTTCGTTCAGCAGACTCTTCTTTAGTAGCTGTTTCATAGCAGATGTGCTAATGACATATTCCCTCAGATTTTATATGTCAATATCTTAATTTCTCCTTCAGTTTTGAAGGCTACTTGTCCTGAATAAAGAATTCTTGGTTGACAGTCTTTTCCTGGCAATACTTCGAATATGTTAACCTACTGTCTTCTGATTCCATAGTTTCTGATGAGCAATCAGCTTTTAATCTTGAGTATCCCTTGTATGTGATTATTCACCTCTCTCTTTCACTTTCAAAGTTCTCTTTTTTCCTCTGGCTTTTGATACTTTGATTGTGGTATGTCTGGTTTTTAAGTTCATTATATTTGGTGTTTGTTGAACTTCTTGGAGGTCTAGATGAAGATTTTCATCAAATTGGGGGAGTTTTTGGCCATTACTCAAATATTCTTCCTCTCCTGTCCTTATGTGGTTCATCTTTGTTTCATTTCTTAGACTAAATAATTTCAGTCAACCTGTCTTTAAGTTCACTGATTCTTTCTTCTGCCTATTCTTATGTGTTCATGAGTCACCTATTGAAATTTCTTTTGAGTTTTTCTTTTTTTTTAATTCCAGAATTCATTTGGTTCTTTGTAGTTTCTGTTTCTACTAATAGTCTGTATTTGGTGAAATACTGTTTTCTTACTTTTTTTACTTCATTAGAAATAATTTATTAGTTCACTGAATGTATTTAAAATAGCTGATTTATTTTTTAAATTTTTAAAAATTGAAATATAGTTGATTTACAATGCTGTGTTAATTTCTACTGTACAGCAAAGTGATTCATTTATACATACATACATATATATATATATATATTCTTTTTAAAAACAATTATTTTCCATTATGGTTTATCACAGAATACTGAATATAGTTCCTTGTGCTATACAGTAGGACCTTGTTAATCCATCTTACGTATACTGGTTTGCATCTGCTAACTGCAAACTCCCGCTCCATCCCTCTCCCACTGTCCACCCTTGGCAATTACAAGTCGGTGCTCTATGTCTTTGAGCCTGTTCTGTTTCATAAATGTTCATTTGTGTCATATTTTAGATTCCGCATATCGGTGATATCATATAGTATTTGTCTTTCTCTTTTCTGACTTCAGTTAGTGTGGTAATCTCTAGGTTTCATTCATCTTGTTGCAAATGGCATTGTTTCATTCTTTTTATGTCTGAGTAGTATTCCGTTGCATATACGTACAATACCTTTGTCATCCATTCCTTTGTCAGTGGGTATTTAGGTTGTTTCTATGTCTTGACTATTCTGAGTAGTGCTGCTGTGAACATAGGGGTGCATGTATATTTTTGTCCAGATATATGCTCAGGAGTAGGATTGCCAGATCATATGTCAGCTCTGTTTTTAGTTTTTTGAGGAAGTGCCATCATGTTTTCCATAGTGACTGCACTAAGTGACATTCCCACCACCAGTGTAGAAGGGTTGCCTTTTCTCTACATCCTCTCCAGCATTTGTTATAAAATAGCTGACTTAAATCTTAGTCTGGTAAGTCTAATTAAGACTTGGGCTTTCTCTGGGACAGTTTCTACTGAGAGCTGTTTTTCCTGTGTTTAGGTCCGATTTTAATATTTCTTGGTGTGGCACATAGCTTTCTGTTTAGAACAGGACATTTTAAATAATGTAGTGTGGCAGATCGGGAAATCAAATTAATCTCCCTTCCCAGGGTTTATTAGAACTTCTCTGTAGCTCAAACAATAAAGAATCTGCGTGCAATGCGGGAGACTTGGGTTCAATTCCTGGATCAGGAAGATCCCCTGGAGAAGGGAATGGCAGTCTTCTCCAGTATTCTTGCCTGGAGAATCTCATGGACAGAGAAGCCTGGCGGGCTACAGTCTGTGGGGTTGCAAAAAGTCAGACAGGACTGAGCGACTAACTCGCACACATACCCACAACTTATTGTTCTTTTGTCTTTTTGTTGTTTATGTAGTGACTTCCCTAGACTAATTCGGTAAAACCTGTATTCTTTATATTGTGTTGCCTCTGAAGTCTGTGCTCAGTTAATCTAATGGTCAGTTGATGATCAGACATTTTTCTTAAGTGTCTGGAACCACTGAGTCTTCCAGCTCTTGCCAAGGGGTTCTGTGTGCACATGGGCTATGTTTTTAATGTTCCTACAGGAAGTTGACTGCTCTGCCTTAGCTTGTAACTCTTGCTTGCACTGAATATCAAAGTCAGCCAGAAATGAGAGATTAGGGCCTTTTCAGTACTTTCTTGAGTATGAATACAGTCCTGAACAGGAGTGTGATCTTCTTGATTCTCGTGAATGTGTTGGAGCTTTTCAAAACCACTATTGACCTCCCATTCTCCAGCTTTTCCTTCTAAGTTTTGGGACAGATCTGTGTTTTTTTCCAACTGTTTTCATTGCCTCAGTCAGCTATGATGATAAACATCTGCCACTGATTGTTTCTGACAAATGACCCAGGGAAAATGCATTTCACACTGAGCAAATTCTGAGTTAGGTCAAATAAAGACAGACCCTGCAAGTGGAGGTTTCTAGGGAACTGTCAGATCCAGTAATGGCAGTTCTATGGGGAAGGAACTTCTGGGAAATTCCAAACTTATTCCAGCAACTCCTAGGCTGTCAGTTTTCACCATGACTGCAGGGCTGTTGGTTTTCAAGGCTTCTCTAGAGCTGGTGAGAGGGGAATGGGATAGGGTATGTGAACACGTACCAGAGCTAGCAGTTTTCACCAAAGACTCATCGATGTGTCTTAAATAACCACTCCTTGGATTATTGGTAAGACGTAAATATTTGGAGTTTTGAAAAAGTTGATTTTGACAATTTTTTCAGGTATTGTTTTTGCTTTTAACAAAGTGGATTTTCATAGGTTCTTAATGTGCCATTCTGGAAGTGATCATTCAGTTAACTGGGTTTTGATGAGTGTGTAGTACACTTGTGTAATCCAAACCCCTAAGATATAGAACAGTACCTGGATATAGGAAATTTGCTCATGAATGAGGCACTGTTACAGTCATTGCCTTCCTTATAAGTTAAGTTAGATACCTAAGGACATTGTTGTATTATTGTTTTTTCATTTAATCTATTTTGTGGAAGAAAGAAAGGTGACATTAGTTAGGTCACTGGGTGGCCATAATTCAGGTATGTGTTGGATCAGTGCTACTTTCTGCACCATCAACTTGCTCAGTAATTGAAACTCTCTCAACTCAGTCAGCCATTTTTGGGAAAAAATAGCATGCCACGTGGCTCACTTCCCATGCCATTATTAGGTTGTAGAAATGGACTTCTGACAGGATTTTCCCTGATTTTTCCTAAAGAAAAAGCTCCTTTGTCTTCAGTATTTTTCTGCAATGAAGATGATCTTTCAAGTAGATACTTGTATTTACTTGAATTTAGAGACTGAGAATGTAACATGTAGCCACCCTACTTTGATTTGGTTATTTCCATTGTGTCTCACAGGCTCAGGGATATGTGGCCATTTGTCACTTTTGTTGAAGATGAATATGTCTTCATTGAATCTGATTTTTTTTTTTTCCTTCTGGTAGATTTGAGATAGATATAAATGTACATACATATAGTCACTTTACCATATTTCCTGCCAATCACTTGGATTGTTTTGTTTCTTTTTACTAATTTGATCTCTTCTATTCCTTTTTCTTTCTTTCTACAATTTTTATGATGTGGTTTCATAAAGATTTTGCTTCTCTTTTCTAACAAATAACTTGTTTCACAAAGATAATGTGTCCTCTTACATTGAATCAAGAATAAGAGTCACACACACACACACACACACACACATATCTAGTGATTTCTAAAGATTTGTTTACTTTGTGTTTTGTTTTACTGTGCTAAGAACTTGTCCTCCCTCCTGGAATCAAAGTAGGACATGTGTATCCTGCCCCTGAATTTCCGCGTTGGCTCTGATTGTGAAGCGGTGCGTTCGCCCTCCACCCCGGCTCGGAGCACCCGTGAGGGCACCGGCTGTGTTCAAGCGAGGCCGCTCCGGCTTCTCTGGTTGTCGCAACAAGCTAGAGATTTTCAAAGCTACACTTTTGAGTAAAAAGCCTTATTAAAAGGAAAACATGATTTAAAAAAAAAAAAAGAATAAGAGTGAGATATTTTCTGAGATTCTTTTAGACTGTGATATAAGTTTATTTTGAAGGAGGCAACTTTACTACTTCTGTGATGCAAAATTGTTTCTTAAGGTCTTGAATTGTATTTATGCTTGTATTTCTCTTCATGAAGGGAGATTTATATTTCCCTTGAGTGTGGGCATAGGAATTTTCTGGACTTGTGTTTACACAAGTCTAAAACTTACTGGAAATTACTATTTTGGGCCTTATTTGTTATCATAGGGTTTTTGCTTAGATTGGGCTTTCATGAATGGAAAAGGAAGCTTACTGCCTGGTCATTATGAATGTCCATTCCTAATCAGTGAACAGAATTCCTTAGTTTTGAATCAGATTAAGTATGTATTGTTTTATCTCTGAGTTGCCACAGCCCAAACTTTTGATATACTTTCCCTTATGTGTTTTAAGGAGAATGTTTAGGGGAGGGTATTTACAGCTTATTTGCTAGAAGTATTGTTACAGTAATTAAAGTCTTTGAACCTATTTAACTGTTTTTTTAATAGACATTATGTTCATAGAATTTAATTAGCTATAATTCTTGATTTATGATAATTTATCAGTTCAAGACATGCACTTTTAAAGTTTATTTATTGAAAAATTTAATAAGCTGAATAACCAGAATTTGCCCCCAATCTGATAAGTAGAATATTTCCTGTGACTTCTGTGTCCTCCTCACTTATTCTACCTATTCCCCCACCAAAGTTAACAAATATTTTGCATTGTTTTTGTTTCCTTTTTTATTAATAAAATGTGTATATCTAATTTTGCTTGTTTTTGATAATACAAAACATAATCATACTGTATGCTGACCTACAAGGGACTTGAATTTTCATTGAGTATTAGATTACTAAGATTTCTTATTTGTGTGGGTCTGTAGTTCATTCATTTTCATAACCATGTAGTCTTTTGTGTACACCAAAAAGAAATCTCATTCTATTTATCCAGTCTCCAGTCCGTAGGCATTTGACTTTCTCCCCCAGTTCTTAGCAGTTGCTGGCAGTATTATCTTACGCGTGCACTGTGTGTGGAGTGTTCTGTTATGTATGTTTCCTGGTCCAGATCTACATAAGCTTTTAGGTGAATACCTAGGAGGGAATTTGTAGGTTATAAAAATGAATGTTCCAACTTACAAAGTAGTGGTGAATTATTTTCCAAAGTGATAAATTATAATTTATACCTTAAACCACTTAATAAAAGTTTGATAAAACTCACTTGGGAAACCATTTGGGTCTGGTATGTTTTTTGTGGGAGGAATTTTTAACTATTGCTTTGACTTCTTTATAGGGTTGTAAGTATATTTTGGCTTTCCACTATTGATTTAGTGTTGGTGCATTCTGTTTTTATTAGAAATTACTCTGTTTCATTAAATTTTCAATTTTATTGGCATATAGTTATTGGTAATGTTGTAAGAGCCAGTGTTTGGTTTGTTTTCCGTTTTCTGTTTTCAAATTCTCTGATTTTTGCTCTTTATCATCATATATGCCCTTCTTACTTTGGGTTTACATGCTTTTTTTGGTAGTATCTTGATGTAGAATCTTAAAAGAGTTTTATTCTTTTTTTTTTTTACTTTTCTAAGTTGAGTATTTTGTGTTATAAATTTTCGTCTCAGGACTACTTTTACTGTATCCCACAAATTTTAACATGCTTTAATTTCACTTTCATTGATTTTAGTGTAACTTTTGTTTTCCTTGCAGCTTCCTTTTTTTATCCATGAATCTTTTTTGGAATGTGTTGTTCAATTTCCAAATGTTCCCAATAGATTTTCTTGCCTTTCTAGTTTGACTTATAGTCAGAAAACATGCTCTATATTGTTTCAATTCTTTTAAATTTGTTGAGATTTGTTTTATAATGTAGGATATGATCTATATTTTGGTGAATTTTCTGTGTCCCTGGAAAGAATGTGTATTTTGCTGTTGTTGGGAGTAGTGTTGTGTCAGTTTCAATCAGAGTCCATCAGTGAATGATACTGTTCAGTTCTTTCTTCTCCTTGTTGATTTTCTGTGTAGCAGTGACTTAGGGGTATTGAAGAACTCCACTTATTTGCAGGTTTGTTGATCTTCTCTTTTCAGTTTTCTGAGTTTTTGCTCTGTGTATCTTTAACTTGTGTTATTTTGTGTATGCACAATTAGGATTGTTAGAACTTTTCTGTGAAATGACCCTGTAATCATTTTATAATGCTGCTGTATGCTGTGTTTAGTCACTCAGTTGTGTCCTACTCTTTGCGACTCCCTGGTCTGTAGCCCACCAGGCACCTCTGTCCGTGGGGATTCTCCAGGCAGGAATACTAGAGTGGGTTGCCATACCCCTCCTCCATAATGCTGCTCTGTCCCTGTAATTTCTAGCTCTGAAGTGTATGTGCTACTTTAGCCATTCCAGCTTTCTTTTGGTTCATGTTTGGTATATCTTTTCATATCTATTTTCTTTTAAAATACCTGTATCATTATGTTTGTTTGTAATGAGTTTTTTATAGACAGAATATGGTTGGGTCATTTTTAAATTCAGTCTGCCAATTTACTGTAATTATTGATACATTAGGACTTAGATATGTCCTGTTTTAACTTTTCTGTTTGTTCCCTTTGTTTTGCATTTGTCTTTTCTGGGCCTTTTTGTGGTTTACTTGAACATATTTTACTATACCATTTTCTTTATAGTGTTTTTGAATATATCCTTTATTTTTTAATGATTGCTCCAGGGAATACTGGACATTTGCCACTTAAAGTGAATTACAGAAATTTCACCAAATTATTTAGGTATTTTAACTGTCTCCCATTGATTATTTAGTTTTAAGTGTTACCGCTGCACACATTGAGAACTACATCATACAGTGTTACTTTTATTTCAGTAGTCTAACGTAATTTTAAAATCTCAAGCAGAGAAAAGTAGTCTGTTTTATTTACCTGCATATTTGTTTCATTGTTCGTTCTTCATTTCCTGGTGCTACTCTTACTGTGTGTGTGTGAAAGTTGCTCAGTTGTGTCCGACTCTTTACGACTCCATGGACTATACAGTCCTTGGAATTCTCCAGGCCAGAATACTGGAGTGGGTAGCTATTTCCTTCTCCAGCTGTTTTATTAACTTTGTCTAATATTCATATATCTCCTACAGGTTCATTCTCCTTAGTACTAAACTGATAACTCTTTCTCCAACCTTTTAGTCTGCCGTCTCTTTATATTTAAAGAATTGCTTTGAGGCAGCATTTAGTTGTATATTGAAATTTAATGATCTCTGCCCTTTAATGGAGCTGCTTAGACCAACTGGGTGTCCCTTGTGGCCCGGTAAAGAATCCGCCTGCAATGCAGGAGACCTGGGTTCGATCCCTGGGTTGGGAAGATCCCCTGGAGAAGGGAAAGGCCACCCATTCCAGTATTCTGGCCTGGAGAATTCCTTGGACTCTATAGTCCACAGGGTGCAAACAGGTGGACACGACTGAGCAACTTTCACTTTCACTTTCTTTAGACCAATTACATTTAATATGATTATCAGTATGCTTGGTTACTATCTTTGTTATTTATCTTCCCCACCCCCCATTTCCCTTTTTTCTGCCTTATTTCAAATTGGGTTTATGTGTATGTGTGTCTCCATTATTTCCTTAATTAGCTGTTATTCTGTTGTTTACCTGGTAATTAGGATTCATAGTATACATCTTTAATTTATCACAGTTCTGCTCTCTTAGCAGATTTCAGTTACACAATACAGTGTTATTGGCTGTACTTACGGTGTTGTATACATTAGCTCCTCAGGCCTTATTCATCTTATTGCTGAAAGTTTGTACTCTATTTCCCACACTCCCCAGTCTCTGTCAACCACTTTCTGCTCTGTTTCTATGTAACAGTCATTTTCTTAAAAATGTGGTAAAAATACAGCATTACATTGAAGTGTGTTATTCATTGACATTAATTATATTCAGTGTTTTGCAACCATAACCATTATGTATTTTCAAAATTTTTGTGTTCCCCAAACTGAAACTCTGTACCCATTAAGTAGTAACTCTGTATTCTCTACCCCTCCAGCTGCTGATAACCACAGTTCTACTTTCTGTCTCAGTGAATTTGCCTGTTCCTGGTACCTCATTTAAGAGGAATCATACAATATTTATCATTTTGTTTATTTCATTTTTTATTTGGTTTATTTCACTTAGCATAATTTTTTCAAGGTTCACCTGTGTTGTAGCTTATATCAGAACTTCATCTCTTTTTACGGCTGAATTATGCAGCTATACTACGTCTTTTCCATTCATAGGTTAAAGGACAGTTGTCTTGTTTTCACCTTTTTTTGCATATTGTAAATAGTATTGCTGTAAACATTCATACACAAGCATCAGTTTGAGTCCCTGAGTCAGTTTATGTTTACCCACATATTTACCATTTCTGGTAGTCTTCATTCCTTTGTTTAAATTCACAGTATAATTTTCATTTCTGCAGGTCTTTCAACAGTTTTTGTAATTCAAGATTGCTGTCAGTACATTTTTCAGCTTTTGAATATCTGATAAAGTCTGGATCTCTCCTTACTCTTTCCCCCTTTTAAAGAAATATTCGTTGAGTATAGAATTTTAGGTTGACTCTGGTAAAGAATCTGCCTGCAATGTGGGAGACCTGGGTTCGATCCCTGGGTTGGGAAGATCCCCTAAAGAGGGGAAAGGCGACTCACTCCACTATTTTGGCCTGGAGAATTCCATGAACTGTGTAGTTCATAGGGTTGCAAAGAGTGGGACATGACTGAGCAAGTTTCACTTTTGCTTTCTAAAAAATTTCAGTACATTAGAAATGCTGTTCCCGTTTTCTACTGACTTGCGTACTTTACAATGAAAAGTCTGTTGTCATTCTTATCTCTGTTTCTCAGAATATATGGTGTCTATTTTCTCTCTTTAAGATGTTCTATTTATTGTTGGTGTTATATACATTGTGTGTGTGTGCTGGAGCACTGTAAATGTGCATACATGTTGTGTGGTTTATTTGTATATTGTGTGGAGTGTTTGTATATACGCATGTTTTTTTGTCGGGGGGGGGGCAGGTTTATGTTTTGTTATGTGGAGATTGAGTTTGTGTATGGCAGTTGCTTTGTATTTTGTGAACGGAGGTATTGTTTGTGTGCTTTGTTTTGTAGGTCTAGTATTATATTGTTTGACCTGGTCATTGTTGTCTTTATTTTGAAAATTGATACATAGGTGAAAACTTTATACCAATTAAAATATTTTTATTCCATTATTTCTGTTTTTTTAAGTAGTTGCAACTTTTTGTTGTTGCTTTTGAAAACACTGTTCTACATTTTTTCTCTTTTAATATTTTAGAATTTATATGTTTACTTTCCTGCTTGTCTTTGAAATTTAAAAATGCATATTTATCTTCAGGTATCTCACTTCTCCCATATTAAAGAATTTAGAGTACTTTATCTCTAATCATTTCCTTCCCAAAGTTTTCAGTTCAGTTCAGTTGCTCAGTCATGTCTGACTCTTTGCGACCCCATGGACTGCAGCATGCCAGGCCTCCCTGTCCATCACCAAGTCGCGGAGCTTGCTCAAACTCAGGTCCCTTGAGTCGGTGATGCCGTCCAACCATCTCATCCTCTGTCATCCCCTTCTCCTTCCACCTTCAATCTTTCCCAGCATGAGGGTCTTTTCAAATGAGTCAGTTCTTCACATCATGTGGCCAAAGGATTGGACTTTCAGCTTCAGCATCAGTCCTTCCAATGAATATTCAGGACTGATTTCCTTTAGGATGGACTGGTAGGATCTCCTTGCAGTCCAAGGGACTCTCAAGAGTCTTCTCCAACACCACAGTTCAAAAGCATCAGTTCTTTGGTGCTCGGCTTTCTTTACTTATAGTCCGACTCTCACATCCATACATGACTACTGGAACAACCATAGCTTTGACTAGGCGGGCCTTTGTTGGCAAAGTAATGTCTCTGATTTTTAATATGCTGTCTAGGTTGGTCGTAACTTTTCTTCCAAGAAGCAAGTGCCTTTTAATTTCATGGCTGCAGTCATCATCTGCAGTGATTTTGGAACTCCCCCAAAAATAAAGTGTCTCACTGTTTCCATTGCTTCCCATCTATTTGCCATGAAGTGATGAGACCAGATGCCATGATCTTAGTTTTCTGAATGTTGAGTTTTAACCCAACTTTTTCACTCTTCTCTTTCACTTTCGTCAAGATACTCTTTAGTTCTTCTTCACTTTCTGCCATAAGGGTGGTGTCCTCTGCATATCTGAGGTTACTGATGTTTCTCCTGGTAATCTTCATTCCAGCTTGTGCTTCATCCAGCCCAGGATTTATCATGATATACTCTGCATATAAGTTAAATAAGCAGGGTGACAATATACCCTGATGTACTCCTTTCCTGACTTGGAATCAGTCTGTTGTTCCATGTCCAGTTCTAACTGTTGCTTCTTGACCTGCATACAGATTTCTCAGGAGGCAGGTCAGGTGGTTTGGTATTCCCATCTCTTTAAGAATTGTCCACAGTTTGTTGTGATCCACACAGTCAAAGGCTTCGGTAGAATCAGTAAAGCAGAAGTAGATGTTTTTCTGGGTATTTATTTTTGTGACTATGCTTGTCTTTGTTGCTGCACATGGGCTTTCTGTAGTTTCAGCAAGTGGGGGCCACTCTCCTTGTGATGTGTGGGCTTCTGCTCGCATTGGTTTCTTTGGTTGGAGAGCACAGGTTCTAGGGCCTGTGGGCTTCAGTAGTTGTGGCACACAGTCCTAGTTGCCCTCTGGCGTGTGGAGTCCTCCTGGACTACAGATCAGATCTGTGTCCCCCATACTGGCAGGTAGACTCTCAACCACTGGACCACGAGGGAGGTTCCCAGAGTTACACTTCTGTTGTACAGTATTTCAAGTCTGACTTGGAATTCCCCAATTATATACAACATTTTTTCTAACAAAGAATTAAAAAATTTTAACATATATTTTAAAAATTAGCCTGTGTACTGATAATATTATGATTCCCTTGTGTGTCAGATTGTGCTTGTAGGAACATTGCTTTAGAGCAAATCTCTTAATGGTAAATTCCCTTGGTTTTTGTCTGTAAATTCTTTATTTAGCCCTAGTTCACAGTTCTATACTGACATTTTCTCTTGGCCCTTTGGAGATAATATTCCACCGTCTTACACTGTTGCTGTCAAAGCCTGCGAAGCCGTTTATCTTCTCAGTGTGTTTTCTAGTTATTCTGTTTTGTTTTTAGTATTCACTGTGAAGTGGATTTCTTTTTATGTTTCCTGTTTGGGCTCGTTTGGTCTGAATCTGTGGATCTATGCCTTTTAGTGATTTGAGAATATTTGCAGCTATTTTTCATTCTCTCCTCTCTTTCTTGAACTGCATTTAAACTTGTGTAAGATATTATCTTTTAGTTATTTGTTTTTAGTCCCACTTGATACTTTTCATGTTTTTTTTTTTTTTTATTCTGTTGTGTATCTGTTCTTTCCAGCTGTGCCAGCTCTGTTCTCTGACCTTTCCACTTGGTGTTGCGGTTCCAGCCTCACCCTAGTTTTGTGGGTGTCTTATATTGGGAAACTGTCCGTGGAGATCTTCCCTGTATTCAAGAGACCAGGGATGCCTGCTCTCCACAGTGGTGTTATGCTGCAATCAGAGGCTGAGTCTCAGCTCTTCATTTGTCATGATGCATTGTAAATGAGAGGGCTTCTCTGGTGCCTCAGACAGTAAAGAATCTGCCTGCAGTGCGGGAGACCTGGGTTTGATCCCTGGGTTGGGAAGATCCCCTGGAGGAGGGCATGGCAACCCACTCCAGTATTCTTGCCTGGAGAATTCCATGGACAGAGGAGCATGGTGGGCTGCAGTCCATGGGGTCACAAAGAATCAGACATGACAGAGCAGAAGCACATGGAAATGAGAATCTCTTTGTTGTAATTCCCACTAGTCATGAGACAGTATTTTAATGAGTTTTGAATGAGTAAAGGATTTTAAAGGGAAGACTGTAGAGTTACAGATATTTGAAATTTTCTGATTTGAGGGGGTGAGCCCAAGAATTTGCATTTCTTAGAGTTTCCAGGTTTGCTGATGCAGCTGGCCTGGGTAACAAACTTTGAGAGCCTTTGGACTAGATGCTGTTTTGGCTTTGGGCTCTGATTCTTTTACATTTGAATAGGGGTATTATCTGGCTTGGGGATCATTTTATTAACTCTTAATAAAACTGCTAAAACAGTTTTCATTAGCACCTGAGTCGTTTGTTTAATAACACTGCATTAATGTAATGTTTTATTTTAGTGATCATTCAGGATATGTTCGACCACTGCCAGTACCTCGCAGTTTAAATAGTGATATTTCCTATTTTGGTGTTGGGGGCAAGCAGGCTGTTTTCTTTGTTGGACAGTCAGCCAGAGTAAGTAAAAAAGATTTCTTAAAAGTGAAAGTTGGTCAAAATATTTTGAAGTTGACTGTCTAATTGTATTATTCATTTTAAATTTTGTCAATTTAAAAGGTAATCTTTTTAATATTTAACAGATGATAAGTAAGCCTGGAGACTCCCAGGATGTTCATGAACTTTTACTTTCTAAAGAAGATTTTGAGAAGAGGGAGAAAAATAAAGAGGCAATATATAGCGGATTTATTAGAAACAGAAAGGTACAGTACATTTTAACTCATTGTAAATTTATACCTTGGATGGATGATGGGACAAGAACATTTTTTTTCAATTTCTAAGATACTTATGTTATTTTAAAAACTTGAAAATATGGAATTTTCAAATTAAATTTTAATTTTGTGAATAGCAAAAGTGATCATTTGTGTGCTTTCTTAGGCTGAAGTCTTCAGAAAATAACTTTTCTCATAAAGCCAAGTCAGCTTCCTGGAAATTGTTCATAAGATTATAAACTGTTTCCTTGCTCTGAGTTTGAGTTTTTAAGTATTTGTTGTATAATAATCACAGAAGTAGAATACAAAACAGTGATTAAATTTGCATTCAAACTCTCATGTTAATAAGTGGAATGTTAATAAATTTGAATCGTGGTGAGCACATGGTATTTGTTGTATTACTCATTCAACTTTGAAACGTTTTAAAATTTTCAAATTTTAAAACCTTTTTTAAAAGTAAAACTTAAAAAAATTTTTGAGTCTAAAGTAACTTTTGTAAAGAACATAAAAATAGTCTCAAATGCCAGATAAAAGTCCTTATGATATATTTAGTTGAATTTTCTCCTAGTCTAACTTTAAAAGGAATTGGAACTTATAAATACTTATGGTGTTTATTTCAAAGTCACTTTTCCTAATAGTTCAGTGTGTATCTTTATCCTTGTAAGTTTTTATGTGTATAGCAACTTACATAGTACATATATGCATACATATGCATGCAATTTTTAATATACAGGCTCATAGTAAAATAAAAGCAGAGACGTTTTAAATTCTTATCCTTAAGCACATCCCTTCCTCCCCCCACAAACTATGGATATTCTCTGAAAGTGGACTGGGGCCCAGGATGGTTTTACTCCCTTTTAAACACAGTGCCTTTGGGCTAAGTCAGCTGGGTTCAGGCTGTGTCCTAGTTTTAATGAATGTGGACCGGCTGGGCGTTGGTTCTGACCAAGTTAAGTGGTAGGTACCCCAAGCAAGGACTCATTCCGCTTTAGGGTAAGTGTTCTCAATTTGGGAGGTATTTTTAAATTCAGTATTTATTTTTCTTTTCCCTTTTCTTTGTGATTCTACAGTTGGTTTAGCATTATGGTATAGGATTCTCCTTTTTGTATGCCGTTTTAGCTATCTCTGTAAAAGGCTCTCTGTCCTCACAGCTTTGTCACACACTCAGCTGATTTGTATTTGGTGATTTTCCTCCAAAAGATTTTTGAAGCCTGTATTTGAAATTATCCAAGTGAATGTTAATGGTTGATGTAAACTTTGTTAACTACATTTGAGCTGCATGTAATCTGCTGTACTTATGTTCACTCTTGTAGCCGTCTGATTCTAGTCACATTACAAATGATGATGAAAGATTTCTACAGCATCTTATCGCAGAGGAGAAGGAAAAAGATAGCTTTACTGCTGTGGTTATCACAGGGGTACAACCAGAACACATACAGTACTTGAAAAATTATTTCCATCTTTGGACCAGACAGTTAACGTAAGTATTTACATTGGATCCAGGACATGCTTTTTCTTATCTTTTTTTAAGATAGAAAATACTACAAATACGTTGAAACCTCTTGGCTGTCTGCTTTTATCCGATCCCATTTCTTCCCTCAGCATAGGAACCATTACTCTGATGTTAGCTGTTAAAATGGTTCTCTATTCTGTAAATATTTACTGGTCACTTGGCTTCCCCAGGGGCTCAGTGGTTAAGAATCTGCCTGACTGCAATGCAGGAGCCACAGGAGATGCAGGTGCAATCCCTGGGTCAAGAAGATCCCCTGGAGAAGGGAATGGCAACCCACTCCAGTATCTTGCCTGGAGAAGCACATGGACAGAGGAGCCTGGTGGGCTACAGTCCATAGGGTCACAGAGTCAGACATGACTGAAGCAACTTAGCACACATGTAATATATTGGTCATTACAAATAAGAGGCCCATGCTTCTTGACAACTGTGATAACATTTAAAATAAACTTAAGAGTTTATCCAATTCAGCTAATCAATCCCACTTCCCCCTTTCGTGCTTTTGCTATGCAGCATGGACTATAATCCATGTATTTTACTTATTATTTTTTCTTTTCATCTGCCTCCCACCTTGGGATGTTTATTGTTTTTTGTGCACTGTTATATCCCCAGTGTTACATTTCCTGTTACATTATTCAGTTCAGTTCAGTTCAGTCGCTCAGTCGTGTCCTACTCTTTGCTACCCCATGAATCGCAGCACACCAGGCCTCCCTGTCCATCACCAACTCCCGGAGTTCACTCAAATTCATGTCCATCGAGTCGGTAATGCCATCCAGCCATCTTATCCTCTGTCGTCCCCTTCTCCTCTTGCCCCCAATCCCTCCCAGCATCAGAGTCTTTTCCGATGAGTCATTGTAGTTGCTCAGTAAAAGTTTATTGAATGAATATATTGAGTCTGTTAAAATAAAAATATGCATATGTGCTGTATGAAATGAGTAATCTAAAAATAAATCTTTGTGTATCTACTTGAGGAAAACTTTTAGGGAGTACATATTCTGTTAGATCAAATCAGAAGAATATATATTTAAGGTTGTTAAGTTTCTTCCTCTGTAATTATATGATACAGATTGGATTTTTTCCATAATTTGTATTAGCCTGAATTAGTCTCCAAAAGTGGGTATGCTGTACAAAGTTCATGTTTAAAAATAAGGTATCTTTTCATATTTTTTCTACTTATTCAAGGGCTGTTAAGATTCTGTTTTGCACATAAATATATATTAACAGTTAAAAATTTTTATGAAGAAATAAATTTGATTTTAGGAATGCCTTTTTTTCTTGAATATTGATGTTTATTGGCCCTGTAACACAAGAGTTTTAAATAGGACTTTGACTGTTTATTAGCTATTTTATTATTTCTCTTAACTGAAAGAACTCAGTGTACATAATAACATAACATAATTATAACTCTTGTTCTTAAAAAGAATGACATAGAAACATACACTTGGTAAGCTATTTATAGCACACTTTCTTAATATATGCTTGTAAACTTATGATGTTAACACTTCTGAGATGTTTGAAGGAAGATCTCAAGATTTTCAGTGATTTCTTTTTATTTTAGTAGTGTTTTAAACTAGGACAATTAGTGTAATTTTGAAAAGATATTTGGACATGGAACAACAGACTGATTCCAAATAGGAAAAGGAGTACGTCAAGGCTGTATATTGTTACTCTGCTTATTTAGCTTATATGCCAAGTACATCATGAGAAACTTGGGCTGGAAGAAGCACAAGCTGGAATCAAGATTGCCAGGAGAAATATCAATAACCTCAGATATGCAGATGACACCACCCTTATGGCAGAATGTGAAGAGGAACTAAAAAAGCCTCTTGATGAAAGTGAAAGTGAGAGAGTGAAAAAGTTGGTTTAAAGCTCAACATTCAGAAAACGAAGATCATGGCATATGGTCCCATCACTTCATGGGAAATAGATGGGGAAACAGTGAAAACAGTGTCAGACTTTATTTTTTGGGCTCCAAAATCACTGCAGATGATGATTGCAGCCATGAAATTAAAAGACGCTTACTCCTTGGAAGGAAAGCTACGACCAACCTAGATAGCATATTCAAAAGCAGAGACATTACTTTGCCAACAAAGGTCCGTTTAGTCAAGGCTGTGGTTTTTCCAGTAGTCATGTATGGATGTGAGAGTTGGACTGTGAAGAAAGCTGAGCGCCGAAGAATTGATGCTTTTGAACTGTGGTGTTGGAGAAGACTCTTGAGAGTCCCTTGGACTGCAAGGAGATCCAACCAGTCCATTCTAAAGGAGATCAGCCCTGGGTGTTGTTTGGAAGGACTGATGCTAAAGCTGAAACTCCAGTACTTTGGCCACCTCATGCGAAGAGTTGACTCATTGGAAAAGACTTTGATGCTGGGAGGGATTGGGGGCAGGAGGAGAAGGGGACGACAGAGGATGAGATAGTTGGATGGTATCACCGACTCGATGTACGTGAGTTTGAATGAACTCCGGGAGTTGGTGATGGACAGGGAGGCCTGGCGTGCTGCAGTTCATGGGGTCGCAAAGAGTCAGACACGACTGAGCGACTGAACTGAACTGAGCTGAAAAGATAAAGTTTGTATTAAGGAATATTTAATACTACTGCTTGAGAAATGATTGCAGATGGGCTATGTGATTTGGAGATATGTGAATAATTTCCCCAGAGTATAATCTTTTTAAACATTTTCCAAAATAGCAAAAATTTCTGAAGTGGTGGTTTTTGATGGGATGATGTTGAATTTATTAATTTTAGGAGTATTGGCATAAGATTGTTTCATTTCTACAGGAGAAAAAAGATGAGACAGAATGATACTCTCATGTTGGGGACATAAGTTAAAAATACCCAATTGTGTATACTCCCTGATACTTGAGTCTTTTCTAGAAAATCCCTGACAAGTAGAATTGTAGCCTCTTACCTTGCAGTTCGGGAGACCTCGGTTCGATCCCTGGGTTGCTATCTTACCCCTGGAGAAGGAAATGGCCACCCACTCCAGTACTCTTGCCTGGAAAATCCCATGGACGGAGGAGCCTGGTGGGCTACAGTCCATGGGTTCGCAAAGAGTAGGACACAACTGAACGACTTCACTTTCACTTTGTAGTTGTAGGTTTTTTTTGTAAAATACACTTTAAGTATGTGGGATTTGAAGTTGAAAAGACTTGGCTTGAATCTGCTCACACTGTAATTCTGTGACCTTAAGTAAATTAAATAATTTCTTGCATTCCCAACTTCTGTATTTATAAAATGAGGGGAAATAATACCTGAATCTCATGATTGTTTTTACCATTATGTGGTTTACTATGTTTAAAAATGCTTAATATTGTGCGTGGCACCTAGTAGGTACTGCCAAATAGTAGTAATAAAGTTTTTTTTGGTAGAATATTGGATGAACTGTAGTTTTATGTGAATTAAAAGTATAAAGTTATTCTTTTATATTTTAGGCATATTTATCATTATTACATCCATGGTCCAAAAGGGAATGAACAGCGTACATCAAAGGAAGCTGGACCTTTCAACAACATTGATATTGAAGTAAGATAAAATTCTTTCTTAAGTATTGTGAAATATTAGGTCTGTGTTCTAGTTCCAAGTTAATCTGGATAAGAAAAGTCAATCAGTAAATAGGCAACTTCTCTGTCCTTGTCTTTTACCAAACCACTTCTCTAGTTTGATGTCTAAGTAAAGAGATAATTCCTAAGGTGTACTTTTCTGGATATCTTATTACCCTAGTATCTGGTTTCTATTTTCTTTGTCTTCTATAGAGATATGAGCCATTACTGAATGTCATGTCTCAAAAGCAGGGAAGAAAAGATATAAATCGTTTCCCTTTTGTTCATAGAAATCTCTTAATAAGAAAAAAATAAGTAAAGTAAAATGTAGAAGAACAGAACATTTCAATGTTGAGTTCTCAGTATCCTTGCCCACATGTCAGGCGGAATTTCATGTATGTCTTCATCCTACTTCCTACCTCTAGGGCTTCCCAGGTGATGCCAGTGGTAAAGAATCCACCTGCCAGTGCAGGAGACACAAGAGACGCAAGTTCTGTCCCTGGGTCGGGAAGATCCCCTGGAGTAGGAAATGGCAACCCACTCCAGTACTCTTGCCTGGGAAATTCCATGGACAGAGGAGTCTGGTGGGCTATAGTCCATGGGGTCACAAAGAGTCAGACATGACTTAGTGCACAGACAGACACACCTCCAGCAGGAAAGCTTAAATGAAATAAACTCGTGACTTACATATCCTTCAGCGCTTTCTTTGCTTACTTTCAGTTTTTTGGTAATATATTTCTTAATTAAGATGCTCCTTAGACCTATTTAACTGAGATAGAAATATATATGTATTTTGTTAATCTAGATGATTATTTATACAAATAAAAATAGTTTTTGCTTTTCTGTTGTTGGATCATAGATGAGAACAAAAGTGCAGTCGCTGTCAAATTTAATTGTTTTTATTTTATTTTTATTTTAGATTTCTATGTTTGAAAAGGGGAAGACACCTAAGATTATCAACCTGAGGGAAATACAAGATGACATGCAGACATTGTATATAAATACAGCAGCTGATAGTTTTGAGTTCAAGGCTCATGTTGAAGGAGATGGTGTAGTGGAAGGGATTATCCGATATCACCCTTTCTTATATGATAGAGAAACCTACCCTGATGATCCATGCTTTCCATCAAGTATGTTAATCTGTTACCTTAGCTACAAAATACAAAGTTGTGATTAATTTTCATAATTATTAGTTAGGCTTAAGGTTAGATAAATTTTAAACATTTTTTCCTCATGCAGGTCTTAAGTTGTTAAGGTAGTTGTAGTTTTTATAATTGCTAATTTTTGTGTATATTCACACCCAGATAAATAAAGCTGTGGTGCTAAGAAACGTTACATGTTCTTATATCGTACTTCTCTTACTGAACTGAACTTTTAGCTATGTACCACATAGTATTCCTTTATATACTCCCCATGTTGTCTTCCTGTTATCTTTGTAGATATTTATAAAGTAGTTTTAAACTTTATGTAGTCGCATTGGTTTTTTTCTTTATGCTTTCTGATAGGCCTTGCTGCAGAAAGGCTTCTGTACATCTCATTTTTTTATAATTTTTTTATAGATTCTGTAGCTTTTATCATTTTATGTTTATATCTTTAATATACCTGTAATCTTTTTTGTTTTAGGATTAACTTAATATTTTCCATGTGGGTTTTCAGTTTCCTAGTACCAATTTTTGAATGTTATATATAAATATCACTTTCATAATAATATAAAGTTCCCATAAGTACATAGAACCCAGATTGTTTGCTATAAGTCATTGATATGTTTTGTGTTTTTATACATGAATAACATGTCCTTTATAGTGAATCTCTTGTCCTTTATAGTGTATATTGATATCAGTAGGACAAGACACTAGTGTTCTTTTTTGAGAAAATTCATAATTCTTAATCTTTTGCTCTTCTAGATAAACCTTGGAATCACTTTGTACTGAATAAAAATGTCCTAATGGGATTATTGAGATCACATTCAATTTTCATAGATTAACAGTGTTATATTTTCTCATTCAGAATGATTTCTTAGTATATCCTTAGTATTGTGTTTTGGAACCAGATTTCCTGGTTTGAATCCTGTCTTTGCCACTTTCTATTGTGCAAAATTTGACAAACTACTGCTTCAGTATCTTTGAAATGGGAAATAATAATTCTTATAATAATCCTTGCCTCATAGACTTGTAGGGGTTTAGGACCCGACTCTGTTTAGTAAGTGTTCATACATATTATTACTTAGTGACTCTGCCTCCCATTCAGTCTCTGGCCTGTTTTTCATTTGTCATTTGTGATTTTGGTATGCTTACAGATAAAAAGATAAAGTTCTTAAAAATGATGTCTTAAAATAATAGCCAATTAATTGAATGATGATCAGAGGGGTTCTCTAAGAGCAAGTGAAATGTTTTGATTGGAAGGAACTTTTACTTATGAACTTCTTATGAAGATTTTTTTGGAGAAAAAGACTTTATTGGGGGTCGGGGGAATGACTTAATGCCAGAATAACTGAGATATTGCTATATCAGGATCATAATGCTTGAATCCAATTTATTTGAGTATATGAAAAGGTATTACTAAACATAGAAATGTGTAGACAGTTGTGCTTTATAACATTGGATATAACTCTAACTGTATCATAATGTAAACTTGAATTAGTATTATTAATTTGTCCAAGCTAAGCAAACTTGCTGTTCCTAGACATCGTAGATTTTCCAGATGATTTTTATGTGAGTGTGCTGGTTCCAACAGAGTTGTGAGACATGATTTAGGTAGAAGATTCAAGCTCCCGTATTTATAAATAGGTTTTTCACATGGCAGGCTCAGTAGCTAGTATGGTAATCCTAACGCAGATTCATGAGTATGTAATTATTACTTTTTAATGAGAATCACTGTTGGTAATGTGGAGCCACTTTGAAAATCTGCCTTTTTGAGGGCAAACATAATAAAGGTACTTTTAGGTTTTACAGAACACAGTGTTAAAGATCATAAGAATTTTTGTTACCGTTTCTCCGAAGAAGCTTTAACATTTCATTTATCGAAATTGATTTCTCAGTGGTAAAAATTATTTGTTCCACTTGTTCCTTTGTCCTAGAATTAAAAGATGAAGATGATGATGACGATTGTTTCATACTTGAGAAAGCAGCAAGAGGGAAAAGGCCTATTTTTGAATGTTTTTGGAATGGACGGCTAATACCATATACATCTGTTGAAGAGTAAGTTCTGATTTTTGCTGAGATTACATTGTTTTATGATCTTATCTTTTTACTAACCAGTATTTTGTTTTATTCAAGCTTTGACTGGTGTACTCCTCCTAAGAAGAGAGGACTTGCGCCTTTTGAGTGCTACAATAGGATATCTGGTGCATTATTCACTAATGACAAATTCCAGGTCAGCACAAATAAACTGACCTTTATGGATCTTGAGCTAAAACTGAAAGACAAGAACACCCTTTTTACAAGGATTTTAAACGGACAGGTATGACTTTAAATATCAAGTTTTGAATATTTGCAGAAGTGTTCTATTTTAAGTTCAACAAAAGTCACTTGTAGATTTGTACTGACAATTTGCATAGTTTTCATTTTATTTACTCAGAAGAATATAAATTTTAGTTCATGAGCATTTATGTGTTCACTCAAAAATTTCAAACTGATTAGCTCTTACTGGGATAAAACTTATCAGATCTTCATCAATACTTTGACATGGTGAATAGAATCTTCAGAAGCATGTCTGTTTGCAAAGAGCATGTAAGAATTGTATCTAATAGAGAGGCTTTGTTTGTATATTAGTAACCTAAATATACAATTTTAATCTAACTTTGGGGGTAAAATTTAGGTAGAACTGTGAAATACTTTGGGCTAAAGGGTAATTTGAGATTGATCACTATTAAAATCTGCTTTAATCAATAGAAAAAGAATGATAAATTTTTTTAAAAAGTTGAATGGAGCTAGTGTACTTTCCTTTTGCCTAAACACCTCAGAAACTTACTTGATGCTACTCTTTCAGTAATGTAATGTTAAGTTGCCAAGAGATGGGTGCATTTATTCTAAACTTAAAGTTGCTGGACAGTAAACACAATATATGACACAGTATTTGTATATCCCTATAACATGTTGACATTCATTTTGCTCTTAATAAAAAGGATTCTGAATGTGATGTAATTTTATCTAATACAGATGAGGGCTGAGCCTGAAATACAGCATAAAAATTTGGTAGGCAGACAGTCTCATTCCTAGTTAATAATTTTAATACTGTTGTCAAGTTGTCAAAGTGACAACACTAATTTACTGATTCAGGAAGGAGTTGGTACCTGGGAACAGATTAGGGGGAAAGTTTCTTTGAAAAATATATGCCATTTTTTGGTGTTTACCATGTACATGTATTTCTTATTTTAATAAGAAATCTAATCTTTTTAAAATCTAATTTTTTTTAATGATTAATATACTGGTCATCTGACTTCAAGTTGCAAAAACTTAAGCTGAAATCAGTTTTAATTTTGCCCCATTTTCATCTGGAAATGGTGGGTTGTGGAGTAAGGTGTACAGAGAAAACGAACTTCTGTGACTTTACGCTTTGTCTTCTGTGAAAACATGTAATGCGATGATCTTCCCCTACTCCTCCTGAAGACAAGCATTAAACCAGTATATAGTAGCTTACACTGGAGTGTAAATCTCTAGGGTCTCTCAGCAGAGTGAAGAATGATAAGCCATAACACATTTTCTTCCTATGTATTACAAGAAAGCAAATTTTATTTTATGATCTATTTTTGAATAAATGTATAAAGCATAATTTTTTTTAAATATGTTTTGCCATAGCTTTATTTCTCAACCTTTTTTTCACTGTCACCTTATAAAAGAACCTTTTTAAACTTTTCTCTCCCAAATAACCCCCTAAGACATTTTAATACCATAGATATACCATATCTATATTTAAGTATGTGTTTAAATCTGTGCTTAATTTATATAAAGCTTTTTATTTCCCTGTTGGAATTTGCGTGTTTCACATTAAGAAGGCTTCCACTTACCCTTTTCCCCTAATCAGTTCTCCTTTTCCAAGGCACGCAGTGTTTATCTTTTGTTGGGGGTGGGGGGAGTGTATCCTAGGGTTTAAAATAGGGAAGGAAATCTATGTTGATATTGACCATTGAAGTCTTAGGTCCAAGTGTGTGCTCAGTCACTTGAGTCGTGTCCAACTCTCTGCGACCCTATGGACCAAGGATGATGGCAGACCCTGTGGACCAAGGATGATAGCAGAGATTTTTCTTTAGTAATGTGTTGATAGAAATCTAAATTTGTATAGGAGAAAGAGCCATTAAAATATTTTAGTTTTTTATTCGTTTTTCTGGGGTGGGTGGGTATTTGGAAGGAAACATGAATTGAACAAGAAGTGTCTGTGGTTGTATTTGTTTATGAGTAGCTAAGTTTTGTGGAACATTTTAAAATTTTACAGGAGCAGCGAATGAAAATTGACAGAGAGTTTGCTTTATGGCTGAAGGACTGCCATGAAAAGTACGACAAACAAATAAAATTCACCCTTTTTAAAGGAGTAATTACACGTCCTGATCTTCCTTCTAAAAAGCAGGGCCCCTGGGCCACTTATTCAGCGATAGAATGGGATGGAAAAATATACAAAGCAGGACAGCTGGTAAGTTTAACTTATTTTTAGGTTTAATTTTTAGTAGAATTTGAATCTAAATTAGAGTTATTAGAATTTGTCAACAACCAAAAATAATGTATGTAGTCTTGCCTCCTTAGGAGCCAGAAAAGAAAGGCAAGGCCAAATTGATTATAACTATGTAATTTAATAGGACATTAAGGAAAAAAACAAAATGATTTTTGCCAAAGGCTCAGTTAACAAAATTTTTATTGTTTCTTATACTTCACTTTACTCAAATAGAGAATTTAGTGTGTTTTTTTAATGTGATATGAAGAAATGGTTTTTCATCAAATTTTTTAGTGTCTGCAGCTTGTAAGTTACTGTGCTGTTGACAGCATTATGGAGATTATAGAGATCTAGGGGTATCCTGTTGCCTTCAGGCTCTTACGGCATGAAAATACAGATGACCTAAAAATAAAGAGAGAGAATGAGTAGTTCTCTCTCTAGTAGAACTAGAATTCTCATAGTTTAGAAGGAGAGAATTTTCTGACTGCAGATGGGCCTGGAATAAGAGAATAAATCACGCAGTTCTTTGTGCATGAAGTGACTTCTGTGTGGAACTTAAAAGAGGTAGTGGCTCAGGTTTACAGAGGTAATTATGAAGATAACTAACTTAACTTTACATTGCTCAGTTGTGTCTGACTCTTTGTGAACCCATGGACTGGAGCCCACCAGGCTCCTCTGTACATGGAATTCTCCAGGCAAGGATGTTGGAATTGGTTGCCATGCCTTTCTCCAGGGGATCTTCCTGACCCACGGATTAAGCCCAGGTCTCTCCTGCATTGCAGGCAGATTCTTTACCCTTTGAGCTACCTGGGAAGCCCAGAGTGGGTTTATTATGAAGTGGGTTTATTATGAAGGTAGTAATAAACCCACAAATGTGACACTATCATCATTATATAGTGAAAGCTTTGGAATCAGATGCGGTCACCATGAAGTAGTGAGTGTGGCTTAAGCCTGCTTTTCCAACAGTTAGAAGCTAGAAACTGAAAAGGAGGAGCTGACAGGAGAAAGAAGGGGATAAGATGGTGAGAGAGAAGAAAACCAGGAAAATAAGGTATCTGTGAAGTCAAGTGGAAAGTTACAAGGAGGGAGTGATCAGGAAAAGCAGCAGAACTAGGTTACTGCAAAGTGTTATATGTGAAGAGAAATAGTTCAGAAGTGAAATGAGGCTGGAGAGATAGATTGGATGTAAACTCTTGCTGTCCTTATAGTTGAGAAGTTTTGAATTGGACTAGTGGAAATTACTCCTGGTGTTTTCAGGCCAGGTAAGGAAAAAAAAAAAATATATATATATATATAGAGAGAGAGAGAGAGAGAGAAATTTTGAGCTAATTTATTGAAAGAAACAATAACTTTGTAAGTCACTGTTCACAGCCTGCAAGCAACATTTTATGGGGATTTGCGACAGCTTGCATTCATTTGAAGGTATTATGGACCTTTTAGACACATGCATAACTATGACATTTTTATATGAAGAAGCCACTGTCTTTTCAAAGATGTTACAAATAAGTGGAGAGCTTCACAAATATAACTTTATAGAATGCTTTTTTCATTAAATTTTTCTAATAATAGATTTCTGGGTTTTTCCCCTTGTATAAAATAGTTCTGTTAAATAATTGTTAAACCTGTTTTTCTAAGTAAATATTAATACTAAATCCTTGTTTTAAAACTGAATGTTAGGTCAAGACAATCAAGACACTTCCTCTCTTTTATGGAAGCATTGTGAAATTTTTTCTCTATGGTGATCATGATGGAGAAGTATATGCTACAGGAGGAGAGGTTCAAATTGCAATGGTAAGATCCCCAGGTAACCCAAAATAGTCTTCAAAGTCTCTTGGTATTACTACTTTGCTTAATTCTTAAAGATGCAATATTCTAAAAAAAAAAAAAAAAAAGATAACGGTATTCTATTTTGACTTGTATTTGGCTTTTACATTGGTTACAGGAGTGGGAGCATGATGTTTTATGTTTCATATTTGATGTTTTTAGTAGTTTGTAGAACTTAACATCTATGTGCCCAGTGTTTAACAAATGTTACAATATTATTGCCAATTTTACAGTAATTTTAAAGTGCACATTTCATTCAAGGCTCATAAACATAAACATTGGAGCCAGACTTCTATCTCAAGAATGAAAAACAAAACTAGAGTGGGCTTTATCCTTATAAAGAAGTGTTAGTTGCTCAGTTGTGTCTGACTCTGTGACCCCATGGGCTTGTAGCCCACCAAGCTCCTCTGTTCGTGGAATTCTCCAGGCAAGAATATTGGAATGGGCAGCCATTCCCTTCTTCAGGGGATCTTCCCAGTGCAAGGATCGAACACTGGTCTCCTGCATTGCAGGCAAATTCTTTACTGTCTGAGCCACCAGGGAGGCCCTTTATCCTTCCTGATACTATGCTCTTGTTAAGATTTGAAGGTATTTAATTAGACCTAGGGTGTTTATCTGAAAAATGGAAATAAACACTGTGGTGTAATATAATAACAGTTATTATGATTTATCTACTTAATTAGGGTAAAAATATTTTTTGAAAGAAATCAATATTCTTGTGACTAAATTTAAATAGCTTTTTGAAATGTTGGTATAAATTTTGCTTATTCAGGAACCTCAGGCACTATATGATGAAATAAAAACTGTGCCAATTGCAAAGCTGGATAGGACAGTTGCTGAGAAAGCTGTGAAAAAATATGTAGAAGATGAAATGGCAAGGTAATTTATGTTTCAAGATGCATGGTAAAAAATGACAAGAAAATTGAAGAGGAATTGTCCTTTTAGTTATTATTGAGTGTGACATTATGCTTTTGTATTTAGGCACTTGTAGTCTTCGATGTGTGTATTGTGACGAACTTCTTGCTGTTAAAAAAAAAAAAGCGCTCTAGTTATCAAAACAGAATCCTGTATTTGTTTTATAGAAAAATAAGGAAGGTTAGCACTGTTAACAGCACTATGATTAAGTTTGTTAAAAAACAATGACTTTGGCCTGTAACTAGAAGAAAATGGTGAGAGGTAAAAATAAGAGCAAAAGAAGTAAAACATCGAAAAACAAAACTGTGGCTTTTGTGCGGCTAACGATGCAGTTATTTTGATTCTTACTGAACTCACTGGTAATTCTTCTGTTTCTAGAGTTATCCTTTCTCCGAAAGGTAGCTCGTACTACAAATTAGTAGAAAAATCTCAAAAAATGGGGACAATTCCTGTCTCTTAACATCAAGAGGTTTTGTTTTACTTTGTAGCCACAGCAGTGATTAAAGCTTTGGTGTATTAATCATACAGAATTTCAGATTTAACTATTGGGGAAAAAATTTAGAACTATTAAAGTTTCTAGTAACTTTTATTTTTAAAAATAAGACCATAATTAATACATTTCATGAAACATTAATATGCTGTTTTAATAATAGACTCCCTGATAGACTGTCAGTGACTTGGCCTGAAGGAGATGAATTATTGCCAAATGAGATCAGACCTGCTGGAACCCCCATTGGTATGTTTTTGGTTTTTCTTATGTGTGTGTGTATTTTAAACACTGAAAAAATGCTTTTCTTCTTAACATTTCATGGTAAAAAAATGATAAAAAATTAAAACGCTATGTGAAGACCTGGCAGATTCATCAGATTCATTGGGTGTAACTAAGATGTTCTTATTTTTAATTTTGGACTGATAGGTGCATTAAGAATTGAAATATTAAATAAAAAAGGGGAAACGATGCAGAAGCTTCCAGGAACAAGTCATGGAGGGTCAAAGAAACTCCTGGTTGAGCTCAAAGTTATATTACACTGTAAGTATAAACACTGATTTGTATGTTTGGATCTTTATTGTTGTTCGTAAATGTATATACATATTTTAACATCTTTGTGGAATTATTGATGGCCTAGCAATCTGATAGATAGTGCTTTGAAGTTAAGAGTTTCTAAAGTGTTAGAATAATTCATTTTTTAAAAACTCAGTTGTTTTCTTAGGGTTTTTTGTTTGTTTTGTTTTTAACACTGTATTCTGAATATTCCTATGGAGGTAGCTATGGGCTAAAATAAAGATATGTGTATGCATATCAGTTTGTACTGAATAGGGATTTAGATTGGATAATCCTTAAGGTACCTTCTAAATCAAAAATACTGTCTCTGAACCTATGGGTGAGAAGTACTTGTTTTGAGTTGAGAAATGGGAGCCACTCTTTGTTAAAGGAAGAAGAACTACATGTTATCACTCATCTTGTATTTTCCTAACTTTAATCACCTTGTAATTCTCGTCTCTTGTTTTTGTCTTGACCACCTGAAAGTATTTTCAATACTTGTTTTCCATAATCTGTTCTACCACTATATACTTGCATGTCTGGTCTATGGATTTTACAGATACAGTGTATTTTATTCACTGTATGTTTATTTCCAACATTTATAAACTATAGTCAGTGGTAGTGTATACTTTCGTCTTATAAATGTCTTTTTAGCCTCAGCAGCATTGAACAGTTTGACTAATTCATTTTGCTGCAGTACTCTCTTTTTGGCCTCTGTGACACACTGTTCTGTATTTCTCCAGGGTTTTTTTTTTTTTTTTTTGGTGGCTTAAAACAGTATGTTTATTATCTACAGTTCTCTTGGTCATCTGACTGCTGAAATCAAAGTGTCAGCAGGATAGCAACCTTCTGGAGGTTGTAGGGAAGGCTTGCCTTTCCACTTCTAGAAGTCACCCATATTCCTTGGCCTTGTGGTCCCTTTCTCCATCTTCAGAGCCAACAGTGTGGGATCTTCCAACCTGTTTGTAACTCTGACCATCCTGTCCCCCTCTTATTTAAAAAAAACAAAAAAAAACCCCACAAAACTACATATAGGCATCAGTTCAGTTGCTCAGTTGTGTCCAACTATTTGTGACCCCATGGACTGCAGCACATGAGGCATACCTCATTTATTGAACTTTGTTTTATTGCCATTTGCAGATACTGCATTTTTTATGGATTCAAGGTTTATGGCAACTCTGTGTTAAGCAAGTCTGTTAATGCCATTTTCCCAACAGTATTTGCTCACTTAATGTCCCTGTGTAACATTTTGGTCATTCTGGCAACTTTTCAGACTTTCTAAAAATTATGTTTGTTATGATGATCTGTGATTAGTGGTCTTTGATATTATTGCTACAACTTGCTGAAGGCTCAGGTGAACATTAGCATTTTTAGCAATAAAGTACTTTTTATTTTTGACTGTGTGGATCACAATAAACTGTGGAAAATTATGAAAGAGATGGGCATACCAGACCACTTGATCTGCCTCTTGAGAAATCTGTATGCAGGTCAGGAAGCAACAGTTAGAACTGGATATGGAACAGCAGACTGGTTCCAAATAGGAAAAGGAGTACGTCAAGGCTGTATATTGTTACCCTGCTTATTTAACTTATACGCAGAGTACATCATGAGAAACACTGGGCTGGAGGAAGCACAAGCTGGAATCAAGATTGCTGGGAGAAACATCAATAACCTCAGATATGCAGATGACACCACCCTTATGGCAGCAAGTGAAGAACTAAAGAGCCTTATGATGAAAGTGAGAGGAGAGTGAAAAAAAGTTGGCTTAAAGCTCAACATTCAGAAAACAAAGATCATGGCATCCAGTCCCATTACTTCATGGCAAATAGATGGAGAAACAGTGGAAACAGTGGCAGACTTTATTTTTGGGGGCTTCAAAATCACTGCAGTTGGTGGTTGCAGGCATGAAATTAAAAGACGCTTACTCCTTGGAAGGAAAGTTATGACCAACCTAGATAGCATATTCAAAAGCAGAGATATTACTTTGCCAACAAAGGTCTGCCTAGTTAAGGCTATGGTTTTTCCAGTAGTCATGTATGGGTGTGAGAGTTGGACTGTGAAGAAAGCTGAGTGCCGAAGAACTGATGCTTTTGAACTGTGGTATTGAAGAAGACTTTTGAGAGTGCCTTGAGCTGCAAGGAGATCCAGCCAATCCATCCTAAAGGAAATCAGTCCTGAATATTCATTGGAAGGACTGATGCTGAAGCTGAAACTCCAATATTTTCGCCACCTGATGTGAAGAGCTGACTCATTTGAAAAGACTCTGATGCTGGGAAAGATTGAAGGCAGGAGGAGAAAGGGACGACAGAGGATGAGATAGTTGGATGGTATCACCGACTCGATGGATATGAGTTTGAGTAAACTCCAGAGTTGGTGATGGACAGGGAGGCCTGGCATGCTGCAGTCCGTGGGGTCGCAAAGAATCAGACACAACTCAGTGACTGAACTGACTGACTGTCATTATTCTTTAAAAGAAATAATGCTATTGCACACTCAATAGACTATAGTATAGTATAAACATAGCTTATATGCACTGGGAAGGGAAAACATTTATGTAGCTTCCTTTATTGTGATCCTTGTTTTGTTGTGATCTGAAGCCAAGCCTACCATATCTCTAAGGTCGGCCTGGTATATGTTTCTATATAAAATAATTAAAAGGTTTATTTTTTCTGGTAAAATATATAACAAATTTACTGTCTCAGTCATTTTTAAATCTATACTTTATTGTACTGTATAGTGTTGCACATACTTGTCTGTTTCTTTGTAATGTCATTTAACTTATTCTGCTGTTTGTTCTATTCCCTGAAGACTAGAAATTACCCCAAAACCTTGAATTGATTTAGGTTCACTATTTTCCCCCTCCTAAAGCAAGAATCAATACTTTGTAGTGAATTTGTGTTTTTAGGTATTATATAAGAGGCATTTGATAGCTATAGTTAATTGTCCCACTTTTAGTGCTACTGGGATGGATTATTGAATTCACTTGGCTGGTATGACTATAAAGTTCTCCTTTCATCCATGTTGTAAGAGTTTCATCCATTAGTGATTTTTGCTTTGTTATTTGGTATGCATGATACAGTGGGTTTTCCCACTGATACTTTCATTTCTTCCTAATTTATTGTCCTATTATCTCAATTTATTATCCTTTTTGGTTTATTAATTAGTAAGAAATTTCCTGTATCAGTTATGGTCATTGATTTATTTTGAAACAACTTTTATAGGAAAGGCAGTGTAAAGGCTTAATTAAAATTACTGATAATAAGACTATTAGATTAATTTTTACTTCTTTGCAGTGTTATTTGTCTTTAAAGTTTTTATATATTCTAAAGTTGAATCACTTGAAATAATTTTTTTAATGTGGTCATATCACCTACCTACAATTTGCTTTTGCTTATGAATTGTTTTAATTCCATTTTGTTAATTATTAAAGTCATTTACATGATTCTAAAGACAAAAATAAATAGCAAAGAATATTTCAGAAAAGTGCTATCATCCGTTTCCTTTCTCCTTCATCAGACCTCTTAATAGGCACTAGGTCTTAGAGATTATGTAAACAAACAATTCTGTTTTATTCTTGGAGAAAACTGTCAAAGAAATGATTTTTAATATAAAAAAATTATCTCTATATTCTTTATACCAGTTAAGCTTATTTACAGATACATTTTTAAGAATTAAAGGAATTTTATTGTCTGAATGAGTAGTTTCATTATGCTATTGACTTGCATAGGATAATTTTAGGTCTTTTGAAGTTTAAAAGCTATTTTTAAAAATGTACAACAGATATTTGATGCCACTGTGACATTTCATTTTCATGTTCTAAATTTTGTTTCTCAAAGTATAAATTTTTTTCTTTTATTAAGCTTCAAGTGGAAATAAGGAAATAATTTCACATATTAGTCAACATGGAGGAAAATGGCCTTACTGGTTTAAAAAAATGGGTGAGTTGTTATTCTGAATATTAAAAATTATATCAGTATTGTGTTTACTTGAATTTTAATTTCTTCTTAATTTGTCCAGAAAATATTCACAAGTTGGGGAATTATACATTGAAATTGCAAGTTGTCCTGAATGAAAGTAATGCAGACACTTATGCAGGAAGGCCACTACCATCTAAAGCAATTAAATTTTCTGTTAAAGGTAAGCAAAACACCAATATGTAACTCTGTATGCTAAAGGTGGCATTTTAAATCAAGAGGAAAATAGAAAATTTGATAAAAGATGTTTGACCAATTGTATAACCATTTTGGTTTTAGAAATGACTTTATAACTCTGCTTGATAATCATGCTCCTTATACATCATTGTTTTCTAGCTTCCTTTGTTACTGGTAGACTTTAAAGTTATTTTGATTCCTGACTTTTGTATGTTAAAAACCCACTCCCAATCCAACTATCCCCATTCTGTCTCTCCCACAATCCTCAGATGTTTGAATAATTTAGAGTTTGGGTCCCCATCTCTGACATTTTAAGTTCTAGGGGTTCTTCTGAGTCTCTTTGATTTTGGGTCTTTTTTTCCTTCTATAGCATCTAGTGTTCAGACGTTGGACCTGTCAATTGGTATACTGTGTTTTCTACTTTCCATCGCTTAATTCTATTTTTCTACTTTATAAGAGACTTCCTTAGCATGATGTTTGATGTTTTCTATTGATTTTTTTCTTTCTGCTATTATTTTTCACTTTCTAGAGTATTTTATTCTCAATATTTATTTATTTATTAGAATAAAATATTTTATTCTAAAAAGGTTATTTCCTTTTCAAAGCATTTTCTTCTGACTTTGTGGATTAATATTTTTATTAATTCTCTGAGGCTATTAATAATGGTATTTTTTTTCTTTGATGTTTTTAAACTTGATTCATAGCCTGTTTCTTCAATGTTGTTTTTTTTTTCCATCCGCACTGGGTCTTTCCTATTAGATGATCTCTTACATTATTAGTGCACATGTTTAAGAATAGGACATTTGAGAGTGTTTATTTCATTTGGGGAGATTATAATAAGTGAATTTTAGGTTTTTTTCCTCTGGCTGTTCAGATTCTCCAGAGTGGAGTGTAAACACCTAGGAGCCAGAATTTGGGGAGCCAAGCTGGAAAAGATTGTTATATATTTCACATTCAGTATTAATCTTTCACTTGATTTACATGTTTTCAGTAAATTGGCGCTTTCAGTAGTGCTATGTCCAGTGTTCAGTAGTAGGTCACTCCTTGGACCTACTCTAAGCTTTCCCAGAGGAGAAACCTTCCAAATGTTGTTGAAAATTAAGGAGGTAGTTGACTGGCTCTGTGTATCGAGGGGTGGGGATCTGAGGAACTGATTCTGACAGACTTGAGCTAGTCTTTCTCTTTTATTTCAGTTTCACTCCTACTTGATAGAGCCATGCTTGAGATTTTTGAATGTTATATACTGCAAATTAAATTGGCTCTCTGCTAGTTTTGTTGATGATTGAGGATTTGATTTTTTGAGTCTTACTGTTAGGTCCATAGTGCTTCCCCAGTAGCTTAGATGGTAAAGCATCTGCCTTCAATGCAAGAGATCCAGGTTCAGTCCTTTGGTTGGGAAAACCCCCTGGAGAAGGATTTGGCAACCCACTCCAGTATTCTTGCCTGGAGAATTATACTTGTTCATATGCTCACTAGCTTTCAAATTCTGTTACTGTTGTCTTTTTTCTTGTTCTTTCTTTTTGAAGGTTTCAGTTCAGTTCAGTCGCTCATTAGTGTCTCTTTGTGACCCCGTGAATCGCAGCACGCCAGGCCTCCCTGTCCATCACCAACTCCCAGAATTCACCCAAACCCATGTCCATCCAGTCAGTGATGCCATCCAGCCATCTCATCCTCTGTCGTCCCCTTCTCCTCCTGCCCCCAATCCCTCCCAGCATCAGAGTCTTTTTCCAATGAGTCAACTCTTTGCATGAGATGGCCAAAGTATTGGAGTTTCAGCTTTAGCATCAGTCCTTCCAATGAACACCCAGGACTGATCTCCTTTAGCATGGACTGGTTGGATCTCCTTGCAGTCCAAGGGACTCTCAAGAGTCTTCTCCAACACCACAGTTCAAAAGCATCGATTCTTCGGTGCTCAGCTTTCTTCACAGTCCAGCTCTCACATCCATACATGACCACAGGAAAAACCATAGCCTTGACTAGACGGACCTTTGTTGGCAAAGTAATGTCTCTGCTTTTGAATATGCTATCTAGGTGGTCATAACTTTCTTTCCAAGGAGTAAGCATCTTTTAATTTCATGGCTGCAATCACCATCTGCAGTGATTTTGGAGCCCCCCGAAATAAAGTCTGACACTGTTTCCCCATCTGTTTCCCATGAAGTGATGTGACCATATGCCATGATCTTCGTTTTCTGAATGTTGAGCTTTAAGCCAGCTTTTTCACTCTCCTCTTTCATTTTCATCAAGAGGCTTTTTTTTCCTCTTCACTTTCTGCCATAAGGGTAGTGTCATCTCCATATCTGAGGTTATTGATATTTTTCCTGGCAATCTTGATTCCAGCTTGTGCTTCTTCCAGCCCAGTGTTTCTCTTGATGTACTCTGCATAGAAGTTAAATAAGCAGGGTGACAACATAAGCCTTGACGTACTCCTTTTCCTATTTGGAACCAGTCTGTTCCATGTCCAGTTCTAACTGTTGCTTCCTGACCTGCATATAGGTTTCTCAAGAGGCAGGTCAGATGGTCTGGTATTACCATCTCTTCTCAGAATTTTTCACAGTTTCTTGTGATCCGCAGTCAAAGGCTTTGGCATCGTCAGTAAAGCAGAAATAGATGTTTTTCTGGAACTCTCTTGCTTTTTTGATGATCCAGCGGATGTTGGCAATTTGATCTCTGGTTCCTCTGCCTTTTCTAAAACCAGCTTGAACATCTGGAAATTCACAGTTCACGTATTGCTAAAGCCTGGCTTGGAGAATTTTGAGTGTTACTTTACTACTAGCATGTGAGATGAGTGCAACTGTGCAGTAGTTTGAGCGTTCTTTGGCATTGCCTTTTTGGGATTGGAATGAAAATTGACCTTTTCCAGTCCTGTGGCCACTACTGAGTTTTCCAAATTTGCCGGCATACTGAGTGCAGCACTTTCACAGCATCATCTTTCAAGATTTGGAATAGCTCCACTGGAATTCCATCACCTCCACTAGCTTTGTTCGTAGTGATGCTTTCTAAGGCCCACTTGACTTCACATTCCAGGATGTCTGGCTCTAGGTGAGTGATCACACCATCATGATTATCTGGGTCATGAAGATCTTTTTTGTACAGTTCTTCTGTGTATTCTTGCCACCTCTTCTTAATATCTTCTGCTTCTGTTAGGTCCATACCATTTCTGTCCTTTATCAAGCCCATCTTTGCATGAAATGTTCCCTTGGTAGCTCTGATTTTCTTGAAGAGATCCCTAGTCTTTCCCATTCTGTTGTTTTCTTCTCTTTCTTTGCATTGATCGCTGAGGAAGGCTTTCTTATCTCTCCTTGCTATTCTTTGAAACTCTGCATTCAGATGCTTAGATCTTTCCTTTTCTCCTTTGCTTTTCGCTTCTCTTCTTTTCACAGCTATTTGTAAGGCCTCCCCAGACAGCCATTTTGCTTTTTTGCATTTCTTTTCCATGGGGATGGTCTTGATCCCTGTCCCCTGTACAGTGTCACAAACCTCCATCCATAGTTCATCAGGCACTCTATCTATCAGATCTAGTCCCTTAAATGTATTTCTCACTTCTACTGTATAATCGTAAGGAATTTGATTTAGGTCATACCTGAATGGTCTAGTGGTTTTCCCTACTTTCACGTCTGAATTTGGCAATAAAGAAGAGTTCATGATCTGAGCCACAGTCAGCTCCCGGTCTTGTTTTGAAGATTTAGGCCTCTTTAAAAAAAAGCTCTGTGGTGTCATATTATTATGGGGTTTTGGAGAGCTGATTTTTAAGTGCCTGGGAGTATTTTGCCTTCTCTAATCATAAAGCCACTTTGGGGAGTGTTCCTTTTTTGTTCATACAGATCTACCATGTTCTTTAAATAACAACTGTGGAACTTTCCACAGTAGGGACTTGCTGTAGTTTTAGCAGTTTTCTTTGGTGAACATTTCATGTATTTCCAATTTTGTGACTGTTACACATCACGTTTCTATATGAGGGGGTGGGGAAATTATGTTTTGTGTACACGTGCTAGAATTTCTCTAGAGTGGATCCCAAGAAGTAGAATTGCCAAACTGAAATTATCAATATGTGCTTTAACATTTTATATATATTTTTTGTCAGTTTACCCTTCTAAAAGATTATGTACCCTCACCAACAGACTGAGGGTTCCTATTTCCCTATGCTCACTGCTGGCCAAGCTATATTACAGTATTTATTTAGCTTAGTCGGTAGTTAAGTTATTTAATTATTAGGTTGTGTATCTCTTTAGGCTTTATTGGACATTGTCATTCTGTGAAAGTCTATGCCCATTTTAATAGTGTAAAACTAGTTCTTAAGTGTGAGTTTTATCTGAATCACCTGCAGGTTTTATTAAACTGTAGACCAGTGGGCCTCATTCCTAGGGTATCTGACACAGGATAAGGTGAATCTTGGAATTTGCATTTCTAATAATTTCACAGGGGATGACTTGAAACTATTAGACTATAGACTGCATTTGAACAATAGCTGTTTATAGGAAGTTTTAATGTATTTAGGATTTAAATCCTTTATGGCATACATTGCAAATACTTTCTCATATGGAGCTTCTCTATTGACTTTGTATCTATTAAAATATTTTAATCTTTGTCACATATATCCTTGAATAGCTATTGAATATTGTGTTTTGCCTTACTTTTTCCTTTGATAAAATTGTAAACATTTCTTTATTATATTTGAATAATTTCATAGTTTAAAAACACATTTATCTCTGTTTCTAGGCTTATTTATATATATAAGATAACAATCTGTAATTTTCGCAGGTATATTGTAGATAGAATTTATGTAAATTTTGCTTATTTAAAATGCCATCTTTATCGTAGTTTAATCTTCCATATGTAAATAGATGTTTTTACCTTCAATGAATCTCTGACTGATGAATTTTCTTTTCGTGTTTTTTTTTTCAAGAGGGTAAACCAGAGAAATTTTCGTTCGGTCTTTTGGATCCTCCTTTTCGTGTTGGAGTCCCATTCAATATCCCTGTGGAGTTTCAGGATGAATTTGGTCATACTAGTCAACTGTCTACTGATATTCAGCCAATTTTTGAAGCAAGGTAATCTGAATGTTCATATTTGCTGAGTATTCACTGCATTTAGCTTAAATTATTTGTGTTAACTTCAGATTTATTTAAAATGTTTGATATTTTATGATATCTGGGGGATTTAGTTAGTCCCAAGCTATACTCTGCAGCTGTAGTGTCATATATGAATTATCTCAGTAAAGTTTGGACTGAATTTTTGCTGTTACAGTTACTTGGTTGAGACTAATAGGTCTGTCTTACTCCTTTTTTTTTTTTTTTTGCAAGTACGATATGACGTCTCTTGGCAGTTCTATGCACTATACAATGTTTTTATTTTGTTGTTTGCTTAGAAATTATGGGCATTTAAACTTAAAGGTTACCTACTGGTAGGCTTTTAACCTGCTAGTAGAATTATTTTTAGTTTGTTTTTAAAACTATAACAATAAAAATTATGCTTTCCATGGAAATTTGGTTCTTCCTTGGAATTTGCCTTTACTTAGTAACCCTGTAGAATGAAATGATTGGCTAATATCAAGAAATAGCAATGAAAAGTCCAGTTATATAATTGAGGATGTTCATTGTTTTCCATTACCTGTTTCTAAGGTGCCTAGGGAGAAATTCTTTTTCTCACATTTTTGCCAAATTTGTCTTTGGGGCCCACTTTTTAATGTATGCTTTCTTTTGCTATTGATGTGTACTTTTTCCCCCTTTTGGTGTAATTGTTTGCTCTTTTAATCGTTTGAGTATGTATTGTATTCCAGGCATTTGCTAGCTGGAGACATAAAAATGAATAAGAATATAGGATTTGCCTCTAGAAGCTCACAGACTAGTGAGATATAGCTTAGTGTCCAGATTTGTACCATGGTTTAAGTTCCTGAAAAACAAATCAGTTATAAAAAATATTGCAAATGAATTTTTCTAAATATTCTCTTAAGTTGCTAAATATGGTTCTTGTGCAAAAAGTGATTCTTTTGCAAAAAGTGATCTTTACATATTGCATTCATTTGAATATTAAACCATAATGGAAGAGTTGAATACTTAAACATCTATGTTTAAAAATAGCCTGCCAGTCTCCTCCATTCATGGGATTTTCCAGGCAAGAGTACTGGAGTGGGTTGCCATTTCCTTCTCCAAGGGATCTTCCCCACCCAGGGATTGAACCCTGGTCTCCCACATTGCAGGCAGACTCTTTACCATCTGAGCCACAAGGGAAGCCTGTTTAAAAATAAAGAACACTAAAAATGTAATCCATCTAGTCACAAATGGGAAATATTTGTGTGTTAGTTGACCCCTGTTTTTAATTATATCTTCCATCTTATCCTTGATAAGATATTCTTACAGAGTCTCTATCACACATACATATTGGTAATTAAGATTTGGGACTTAAAAAGTCTTGGTGGCCTGGCTGTGTGTATTTATCTTCATTATAGTAAGATCTTTGTCTAGTAGGTTTTTTTTTTTTCCCAGTGTTAACTAAATTAAAATAAAAATAATTCACACATACAGCCTAAAGAATCAAATAGGGTTGATAAGGCTTATTAAAAAAAAAAAAAAGAGTAGTTCTTCTGCCCTCTCCACCTCACCAACAATCCACTTCTCAAAACCACTTTCAGCTTTCTACTTGAATTTTTTGGTACCTGCTGCCATATATGTTAATAACTTTTATGTTACTACTTCCTGATTCTTCAGTTTTAAGCTTTATCTCTTGACTTACGGCTAAGGAAGATGAGGACACACTCTCTTGTTGCCATTTATATTACAAATAAGCCTCCTTCCTGTTCCTACATTTTTTAGTAAAGTTATACTCTGGCTTGATCAGTATTTAGTGCTTGCTCTATTAAAATTATGTAAGTGCTAATTACTTTATTGCACAGCTGTTATACTTTTTTTTATTTTGCCAAGTAGCTTTCTGCCAGTTATCTGGTCTCTTTTCAAGATGCTTTGTACATAGATAACTTGTCAGTTTCATATTCTTTAGACATCTTCCTTGGAACTTTGTGATGGTGGTCTGTATAGATCAGCTCTTAAGCTTGTTACGTTTGTCCTTCTGTGGTCTTCTTTCCTGTTCATCCTGGGAATTTCCTCTGTCCTTTGTGTTGGGAAAATATATAAGAATAAAACCTACTGTGAGCCTAGAAAACTTCTTCACAAAGGTAGAAGAGAAAGGGAACAATTTTATGATTGAATAAACAGTAAACCAGACTGTGATCCTCATCACAATCTGATAAAGAGTTTGTAAAAACTGAAGGAAATCTTAACTCTGTTACATGGTAAAGTGAATATAACCTATCACATTCATGTTTTCAAGAAAAATTGCCAAGTGTCTTGATGACTGGGTGTAGAGTTTGCAGTTTGGGATCAGTTAATTGGAGTTAGGGCTGTGTGCTTTCACTGTTGAGGACCGATGTTCAGTCCCTGGTCAGGGAACTAAGATCCTGCAAGTCGTGTGGTGCAGGCCCACCTCCACCCCACCCCCCCACCCCCCAAAAAAGAAAAAAGAACATTTGCAGCTTATTTTTAGATAATGGAGGAAATGTTAAAAAATAATTTATTTTTTCCAGTGGTTTAACTTTACATTATGACGAAATAACCAAAGGACCAAATTGTGTCATTCGAGGTGTTACAGCTAAGGGCCCTGTAAACTCTTGTCAAGGCAAGGTAAGCATTGTACGTACATGTTATAATGCATGTTTATTTCTTACATGGTAAAAATAAAATTGGACATTTAAAATTGAATAACCTAGTTTGGTGGCAAGATGACAGTAGTGTCAGGTTCTTAGGAATTAATCAGCATCATGTCACCTGACATACCATTACCACTTTCATCTCTGAGGAAGACCAGCACATTTGCTGCTGTTCTTTTTTAAATGGTTATGAGCTAAATATGGCAACCCACTCCAGTGTTCTTGCCTGGAGAATCCCAGGGACGGGGGAGCCTGGTGGGCTGCCGTCTATGGGGTTGCACAGAGTCGGACACGATTGAAGTGACTTAGCAGCAGCAGAGCTAAATATTTTCAGCTGTCTTTATTTTCATTCCAGTCTCTTCATAGTCAAAGCCATTTTCAACAGCTGTCTAGTACTATGTTGCTTCTTCTCTTGCTCTTTTTCTATTTTTCAATATTTTTCTTAGAATAGGAACAAAAATATAAGAAACTTTACCTTTGTAAACATATTGAGTTTGGTATTTGGATAAAGGAAGAGGGAGGAATAAAGTTAGGGATGGTAAAGGCAAACTGCAATAAGATAATTTTTCAGTTAAGAGTATAAAGTAGCTAACAGATTGCTATGACTAATGTGAACACTGTAACTAATAACTTAAGTGATATGTTACTTTTTCCCCATTATATCATTACCTTCGATACATATTTTAAAAATTTCCCCTGCCAAAATAATGTTTAAAATAGCACATGTGAGTTTACTGCATTAAAGCAAAGAGCAAGTTCTGTCCATCCTCCTGAATTAAGCTGTTTCTGGAACAAGAACTTGAAATTCATGGAAATTTTGACTTTAGTAAATGTACTTAAAAAGATTTCTAGGTTTTAAAAACCTTTTTATTTTGAAATAATTATTTTTACAGAAGAGTTGCAGAGATGGTATAGAGAGTTCACATGTATTTCACCCAGCTTCCTCTGTTAAACATCTTATATAAACATTGTATATTTATCCAGTATTATCATTGATATAATACTTTAACAAAACTGTGGACTTTAACATTTCACCAGTTTCTCCACTATATTTTTCTATTCTGGAATCTAGAACATGACATTATATTTAGATATGTGTAGATTTGGGGTTTTTTCCATTTTGCTACTTTCCAGATTTTTTAAATGCCCATACTAATTGTAGTAATTATTCAGAGGGTATGCCTTTTGAATTTGAAGATAGTATTGTCTGTAAAGAAGCAATATGAGCCAGTTTTTTTCACCTGCGTTTCTTTCATACATACATATGATAATTTTAGTCAATATAAATTTGCTGAGTGACTTTCTATAATGGTATGAAAATGAAAAGCAAAAAATAAATCAGAATTGAGGTGGTAAATTACTTGAGTATTTAGGATTTGAATTTAATTAAAATAATTTTTTTAACAGAATTTTAATCTGAAGGTTATTCTGCCGGGTTTAAAAGAAGACTCACAGATTTTAAAAATTAGATTACTTCCAGGTAATATTACTTTAAGAAATATTCCTAATACTTACCTTTTAAATGATATTCTTATGTTAAAGTATAATGACACTTATAAAGGTGAAGTGTTTTTTGGTTTGGTTATGGTATAAGTCTTGAAAATACGTTTGAATGTCATGCATAACACTAACAAATAATCAATTAAAAAACAGGGTAACATTTAGGAAGACTTGAGTTAAGTTCTAAAAATAATCTGAAAGAATAATGTGAATATTGAAAACACACTGTGAAACTATTCTTCAGGGTGTACAACTAGGATTATATTAGAACTGGATCTGTCCTTTTTCTGATATAGCTAAATATTTCATATTTTAAGAAGAAAAGTTTTTTATGCTTTTATGTTGTTGAGTAATGATTTATCAACCTAAAAAGTGATTTTAATGAAATTTTTAATGAAAAAGAAACATATTAACTATTTCCTTTCACAGATTGTTGTAGTTTGAGCTTGCTCTCAAGCATGAATTCATAAAGAAGTAAAGATTGGCCCATTGGTAGAAGTACAAAAAAAAATTGTTTCATATTAATACTTATGATGCTTTTATTTTGAAAGGTTAGCTAAAATGTATGGATTATTCAAGTCTCAGGGGAAGTTCTTATTAACCAGATAGTGCTGACAAATTTTTTTAGAAGTTGAGAGTGATGGTTGTGAGGTGGAACGTGGGACTGTGTAGTCAGAGTAGTCACTGACTCAAGTCTGCCCCTTGTAGCCATGTGACCTGGACAGGATACTTACTCTGTCTGCATCCCAACTTCCTCAGGCATAAAATGGGAATGATAGTAATAGTACCTTCTTGGTCAAGGTCATTGTAAGGATTCTGAGAAAAGAGTTGGCATGTGGTTAAAACACAAATATTAACTGATATAACTTGTTCTTTGTAAGCTTGTGTTCCCAGTATTTAGTACAAATTGTATTTTAAAATATCAGTGTTTATAGGGCACACTAGGTCATGCTGCTATTGAAGTGTAAAACCTCTTTTATTAGTTTAGAGGAAAATTATGGTGCAGCTTGCTTAGGATATCAAAGGGTTGTGGGTGGTCTAACGAGTAAATTATCTGGTTATGTCATTACATGAACTGATCCTTTGAGCAAAATTACGTAATAGAGGTATGTAGTGTGCCTGAGAAATCAGTCATTGTGTAAAAGATAGAAAATTTAAAAAGTAGTTTAATAAACTTTTACTTTTTTCTTGAATACTGTTTTCCAGGATCTTTTTTAGTATTTTACACATTTGAGTGATTTCTAGCATGAGTTACCACATGTCTTAGCTTGTCCATAAAACCGAGGCTAGATCTCAAACATTTTAATACAATTGGAGATCTGTGCATTTGGGAGTTGTGTGTAGAATCTATTCATTTGGGGGTAGAAATGTTTAAACATGGATATTTCTTCTTTCTCAGCATTATTTAAAAGATACTAAAACTTAAAATGTTAAAAGCTGTTTCTTTTGCTGTTTTAACATTTCAGTTTTGGAAACCTGAATCTCATTTTCATTATATAAATTTTCTGGTAGGTCCTCCTCGTCGATTGAAAGTGAAACCTGATTCTGAAATTTTAGTTATAGAAAATGGAACAGCTTTCCCATTTCAGGTAGAAGTTTTGGATGAATCAGACAATATAACAGCACAGCCAAAGTTGATTGTTCATTGTAAGGTAAGCTGTTGTAAGATAAGAATGTGTAGATTTTGAGTGCCATTGTAGTAACTGGAAATCACTGTCTTTTGGCTCTTTTATAGTAAGCCTGATAAAGTATCTAGACTGTGTAATAATTATTCCATGCAGAAATTTGTGGGCTGTCTCATTGCCAATAATTTTCAACATCTCTAATCCGATAATGACACCAACTATGCCAAGTATTGAACTACAGATTACTCCCTGCTCCTTCCTTTATCCATCCTCCTCATTTCAGATGAAGTACTCAGTTATGAGTAGAATGATACAATTATCCTTGAGGATTAAGGATGGATGGGTAAATGAATATGAGTAAAAGAGCTCAAGAAGGAAAGGAAAACCCAAATAGGTAGAGTAAAAGAAAGAATGATGGTTAAGGAAGTTGATTTTTCTTCCAAAATCAGCATATTTTACCTAGAATTATAGAAACTTACTCTTTTTTTTTTTAATTTAATTTTATTTTTTAACTGTACAATATTGTATTGGTTTTGCCATATATCAACATGAATCCGCCACAGGTATACACATGTTCCCCATCCTGAACCCTCCCTCCTGCCTCCCCGTACCATCCCTCTGGGTCATCCCAGTGCACCAGCCCCAAGCATCCAGTATTGTGCATTGAACCTGGACTGGCAACTTGTTTCATATATGATATTATACATGTTTCAGTGCCATTCTCCCAAATCATCCCACCCTCTCCCTCTCCCACAGAGTCCAAAAGACTGTTCTATACATCAGTGTCTCTTTTGCTGTCTCGATAACAGGGTTATCGTTACCATCTTTCTAAATTCCATATATATGCATTAGTATACTGTATTGATGTTTTTCTTTCTGGCTTACTTCACTGTGTATAATAGGCTCCAGTTTCATCCACCTCATTAGAACTGATTCAAATGTATTCTTTTTAATGGCTGAGTAATAACTCCATTGTGTATATGTACCACAGCTTTTTTATCCATTCATCTGCTGATGGACATCTAGGTTGCTTCCATGTCCTGGCTATTATAAACAGTGCTGCGATGAACATTGGGGTACACGTGTCTCTTTCCCTTCTGGTTTCCTCAGTGTGTATGCCCAGCAGTGGGATTGCTGGGTCGTATGGCAGTTCTACTTCCAGTTTTTTAAGGAATCTCCACACTGTTCTCCATAGTGGCTGTACTAGTTTGCATTCCCACCAACAGTGTAAGAGGGTTCCCTTTTCTCCACACCCTCTCCAGCATTTATTGCTTGTAGACTTTTGGATCGCAGCCATTCTGACTGGCGTGAAATGGTACCTCATAGTGGTTTTGATTTGCATTTCTCTGATAATGAGTGATGTTGAGCATCTTTTCATGTGTTTGTTAGCCATCTGTATGTCTTCTTTGGAGAAATGTCTATGTAGTTCTTTGGCCCATTTTTGATTGGGTCGTTTATTTTTCTGGAATTGAGCTGTAGGAGTTGCTTGTATATTTTTTAGATTAGTTGTTTGTCAGTTGCTTCATTTAGAAACTTAATTCTTTTCATTCAGAAATTATCTAGTATATTAGTGAATTATACTTAGTTTTCTAATTTATAGTCAGAAGTAGTAGCTATACTATATTATTTGAAAATTTAAGTTATTGAGTAACAGTTGCATTTGATTGGGATCTTAAATTATTTTGTATGCTTCCAATAGTTTTCAGGTGCTCCAAACCTTCCAATCTATGTTGTGGATTGCAGTAGTTCTGGAACTAGCATTTTATCAGGACCAGCAATTCAAGTTCAGAATATTAAAAAAGACCAGACACTTAAAGCAAAAATTGAAATACCTGTAAGTTGTTATTGTTTTTCATTGGTATTATATTGAATTTTTATTCAAATACTCTTTAATAACTTTATAATATTTCATGTAAAGTTGTTTGACTTTTTAAGATGAGATATTTGTGATTCTTTTAGCCAGAGGGAAGAAAAGGCAAAAATGAAATGGTATAGTAAATAATACTTTGTATCAGATATTAGAAATTTCTTACTCAAACCTTTTATAATATCTATAGCTATTATTGATTATATGTTCCTAAAATTATTTTTTTCCTATTATTAGAGTGTAACAACTATCCGTTTTATTCGTTTGTTTCTTATAGTTACACCTATTTCTTAGAAAGTTTAATAAATGTCCCTGTTGAACCACTACTGAAGGATATATGAACATTTAATATGTATGTATAATTTAAAATAAATACATGGTTTTTCTTAGTGTTATCCTATAAAGAGAGTGCTGTGTTGATGTGCCAGGAGGACCCTTGTTCCTGGACGTTCATCATGGCTGAAGGTGAGGCCAGCCTAGAGGAGGGCAGGCAGGTGATAGAAGCATCTGCTTTCCGAAGATTGCTAAATGAGACAGTAGATACTTAAGCAAGTGAAATACCTGTACGTGATTTCTTCATGATTGATGTGGTGGTAGATAGCGAATTACCCAATCAGTTGATGAACCAATGTTTTTCCAACTAAGTATACATCAGCTAACATATACTGAGCCTCAAAAGGGTAAAAACTTTTATTTTTTAAAATTAGAATGAGATGATTTGACTTTATTCTAATTCTTTTCTTTTGAAACTAGTTATGTTTGATAATCTTAAAACATTTGTTATGCATTTCCTTTTTTTCAGTAATGTGAGCAATGTGTTTTTGAGTATATTGTCTTGCAAAAGAGCAAGACAATTCTGGAAGAAAAGATTTGTTGTTAAGGAGAAAGCTGGGCTTGAAAGCAAGGGAGCATTTACATACAATTATATAAATACTGCAGAGCAGCAGCATGCTGAAAATCAAGAGTACAAGACAGTTAAAACAAAGACCACAGTATACCTGTAATATGCAGTTTAAAAATGTTATCACAAAGCAGTGACTCTTAATTTTGAGTCAGGCAAATAAGATGTGCTTATGATAGCAGCAGGTGGGTTATTTGCCTGATACTCTGTGAAGTAGTAATTTTGACTGTGTCATTATTTGTGTGAATGGGCTTTGATAGAATGACCTCAAGTAGATGAGGAAGGAGACATTAGCAAAGCAGGATTGTAAAGGTATTTTAGGTTTAGACTTGAATTTTTTGTATTCTATGGAATGCACTATACCTAGATTCTGAAATGATTGTGTAGTGTTTTAATTTTGTGTGCCTAAAATCAGTTTATGTAACATAGCAGCTCATCTCTGCTGATTCTTAAAACACTGCTGTTCTTATGACAAATTACAAACTGCTCAGCCTTGGGGCACCTAGAGTGCCCCATCTAGCTACAAGCAACTCTGTCCACTTACCCCAATAAAAAATGAATTGAAAAAGCTTTAGAAGCTCCTTAAGTAATATATTTTATGGCAGTTGTTTGTCTCTGATTTTGTAGAACATTCTTAATTTATTACACCTTTGTTCTTATTAATAAATGCTGACACCAAATCTGTGTCACATGTTAAACTTTCAGAAGTTTGCAACACTTTTAAGCAGATATACCAAGAGGAATGTTCTTTTAAGTCCAAATGTGCTAGTTTTAGGAGAAGGAAATGGCAACCCACTCCAGTGTTCTTGCTTGGAGAATCCCAGGGACGGGGGAGCTTGGTGGGCTGCCGTCTGTGGGGTCGTACAGAGTCGGACACAACTGAAGCGACTTAGCAGCAGTAGCAGCAGCATGCTAGTTTTAGGTTTTAACAGTGTGACCACTTTCATTATTTATAACTTGATGGTATAAAATATGGGCTTGCTAATAGTACAGTGTCCTCTTAATGAGAGAACCTATAATTTTTAACAATATATAAGATGATCTCCCATAATATTGGAAATAAATTCCTAAGCAATACAAAAGAGTCACCATAAAAGCCAAAAATGATGTTTTCAGTACAGATGTTTTCATTCAGTATGTTATTTGTGTTTTTCTCTCTTCCCAGAGTTGTAAAGATGTAGCACCAGTGGAGAAGACTATTAAGTTGCTCCCCAGTAGTCACGTTGCCAGATTACAGATATTCAGTGTGGAAGGACAGAAGGCCATCCAGATCAAACATCAGGATGAGGTTAACTGGATAGCAGGAGATGTTATGCATAATCTTATTTTTCAAATGTATGATGAAGGAGAAAGAGAAATCCATATAACATCAGCTTTGACAGAGAAAATTAAAGTAGGTATCTCAAATAGATTATTTGCAAGAATTTTGTACATTTTTTGCTTGGAAGACTGAACAAGTTATATAGGTTGTCCTCTAAGAAGACGCTCATCCTAGCAAAACAACATTGTTATTTAGAACCCCAGGCTAAATAAAGTTTTGTGTTTTTTTTTAACGTGCACTAGATTGGAATGTTGAATGTGTCAAATCTGTGCTTAGAGAAATGATTTTGACACCTAAACAAAAATCCAGTCCTGATGAACTGTATTTATGTTCACAATTAAGATCTCTACTTGACCAGAGCAGTATTTTTGTAGCTCTTCTGAAGGCAGTAAAGAAAAGGTCTGTTAAAGGCAAACGGTAGAACAGTATTGTAAACCCCAAACCAGACCCCTGATTTGGCCATTTGAAATTGGTATAAGCAGTCTCTAAAATTGTTACCCGTACACAATGGTTTTGTCAGTTCTCACTAGCTTCAGATGGTCCTCAGCCATCTAAATGTAGCGTGTGTACCTTGAAAGGGTGAATCTATATGCTGAAACTGGAACAGCTCACCTCACAGAACCCAATTAAAATGGTGGTGTTTTTTTTTCCGTCATGCTGCATAGCTTGTGGGATCTTAGTTCCTCAACCAGGGATCGAACCCAGGCTCTTGACAGTGAGGAGTCATGACCACTGTACCACCAGAGAATTCTCCTCTTTTTGCAGTATTAAATTCTGTAGCCATTCTGAGTCTCCAAGATATAGGATCTGATATCTTGTAAGAATTGTTTACCAGGGTTCAGCTGACATGATTTTTAAAATCATATTTGGAATAGCCCTTGCGCCAGCCGGTTTATTTTTTCCCTCCATAATAAGAGAAGGGAGGATTGTGAGAGAAATAGTCCTTATCCTGCTTGGAAGGGAGGCAAGCCATTTTTATCTCTCAGCAGATCTGAAGGCAAGTGGTTTAAAAGTGGTACTAGCAACCTGGCTTCTGAACTGATACCTTGCTTTCTCATAATAATGTTTCCACAGTTTAGTTTCTTATTGGGATTAAGAATAAACATTGACTTGAGAGCCTCTTTCTGCATATAACCTTCTTTTTGCCATTCTCTAAGCTCATGGCCTGCTTTTGACACATTTTCCTCAATTTTAGTCATGATACATTTCTTGGGTTCCAGATATTTTAAAACATGTAGCTTTATTGACTATAAAGGATATTTATAATGTACACACTTAAAGTGATTGTGTAGTCTTTAGAGAATTATCTATTACTGAGGAAAGTCAACCCAAACTGATACAGAAATCCTCTGAGCAGACATAGGAATTCTCTGAGCAGACATAGGAATTCTCTGAGCAGAGAGCACAGCTAGGGTGAAGGAAGACAGCCATTTTGTGCAACTCCTGCTTGCTGCTTCCACTATTTAAAAAAAGAAAAAAAGATATAAAGAATAAACAATGGTTTACAAAGATAACAAGGTAACTAAGAAAGTTAGAATGGTGTAAACTGGGATCACAATATTAGAATATCAGTGATTTAAGAATCACAGTTATAAAGGCTAAAAGCATAAAGTTGAGCTAAAAGTCTTAAATAGAAAGGATTGGAAGTTTAAAAGTAAAATAGAGTGGGGTAGTCAACTTAAAAAATGGATCAAATAACAAAATATGGAGTTTAAAATTAGAGCTAAAAACATTTGAGAGTGGATTAAGATCAAGATGTGGCCAGGATGGTAATTATATAGTGAATTTAACTTTTCTCACCTTGCTGAATAGGGTCCACTTATATCTCATTTAAAACCTGTAATAATAAGATTCTTTTTGAAAAAACAAAAACAATTGACTATAACTTCTCAGAATTGATCACATAATTTGATTCCCATGGTGTTTTTAAACTATAATGACCAGAGTAATAATCTTATGGCAAAGTGCTAAAGGAATGACTTAGGAATATTTATTTCATTGCATTGAAAGATGTGGCAGTATTAACAGGGAAGACAATGAAGATAACTTTTTTCTCTTGGTAATATATGAACCACCATCATTTATAGTCATAAAGGGCCTGCCTTTTTCCTTAGAGTTGGGGAGCATGGGTTGGTAAGATAACTGGCAGTAGGAAGACATTGAAGTAAGCTTTATATGATTCTTAAGTATATAATTTCCCTTCTAGGTTAATTGGACTCCTGAGATTAACAAAGAGCACTTGCTGCAGGGTCTGCTTCCTGATGTGCAAGTGCCGACATCTGTGAAAGACATGCGCTATTGCCAGGTTTCATTCCAAGACGACCATGTGTCTTTGGAAAGTGCATTTACAGTAAGGTGTGTGGGCATATTACATTTTGAGATGTTCAGCATATGGTGACAAAAATGCTTTTCACCAAAGCATACGTATCAAAGTCATTTTTTAATGTAGAAATTTCCACAACTTCTTGGAAACAGGTTGTCTTTGGAATAAAGCTTCACTGATGATAGTGATTCATTCTTAGTATCACTCTCAGCCTCCACTTAACTTGCCCCTTTAGTATCTGCCACACTAGAACTTTTGTTAAAGGAATATCCTCCTAGGACAGACAACAGTGAAAACTCCTAGAAAATGACAAAAACGTGAGAAATATAAAAGATGCAGTGTGATCAGTCAATGTATTGCTCAGAAGGAGTTCTTTCATTAGTTAGTGGCGATTTTCGAAGCTGAGTCTACCTGATAGAAAAGGGGAAATTTTAAGTAAATATATAGAAGACCTGTCCTTCACCCTGGCCTGTCAGTTCCTTGGCTGCCTCTTTTTTATTAACCTTTTCTACTTTAATTCTGTACACATTTCCATACTATTCCAACACTTAGAATAGCTCCATGTCTGAGACAAAATGATCAGATGTACCACTCTTCAGTCAGAGACAGATCTCTTGATGAGTCATTCTTACCAACCCATCTGCTTTTTTTTTTTCAGTGCTCTCATGTCATAATTTCCTTCTAATCCAGGATAGATAACTGTGATCTAACATGCGTTTATTTTTTTGGTCAGTATTCTCTACTGTCTTTGCAAGCTGTCTTTTCTGTATTTCCCTTTGGGTTAATAGTGATACTGTTTTTTAAGTTTAAGAAAATGAGCATTACATATGTTACTCCTTAGCATGTTGAAACTGTTTTCTACAATAATGGTGTAATTAAAGCCTTTAATTTGTTAATCAATTTCAGACCACTTCCAGATGAACCTAAACATCTAAAATGTGAATTAAAAGGAGGAAAAACGGTACAGATGGGTCAAGAGCTTCAAGGAGAAATAGGTTAGTATGACCTACTTTCTTTCTTTAAAACACTTCTATAATACGTCCTTATGTTCATGTTTTGGCATATATAATCTGAAAGGAAAACTTTGGATTTATATATGGTTAATAGTTTAAAATCCACTGTTGGAAAGATTGAAGCATTTTCCCTATCTTTGCCTATGCTGACCTAATTCTGAAAACAGTTAGTTGAAAAGAATGTTGACTTTTGTTAGAAAAGAATGTTGACTTTTGTTAGCATAAAATAAATATGTGAGTGTGATTCATATCCTATATTTTTCTTATATCCAGATTATTACATGACACTAAATTGTTTCCTTCAAATATTCATGGTAAAACATGTGACATCAACATCATGTTAAATTAAGATACTGTAAAATTAAACTTCCTCCCCCTTTTTAGTTATAACTGTTACAGATCAGTATGGGAATCAGATTCAAGCATTTTCACCAAGTTCTCTGTCTGCATTGGGAATTGCTGGGATTGGACTTGATAGCTCACATTTGAAAACTACTTTTCAGGTATGACTGTTTCCCGTTAACAGTTGACTATTCCATTCAAATTATATATAACAGAAAGTTTGGGAAAAACAGAAATGAGAGAGATTTGATTGTTGCAGTATTTACAATGAAAAATTGTAAAAGTAATTTTTATTATGTAAAGAAAATTGAAGTAATTTTTATTATGAAAATTTAAACATACACAAAAATTTTGAACATACACAAAAATAGCATAAGTAGTATAAATAATTCCCATGGTCCTACCAGTCAGCTTCAGCATTCATCACTTCCCCCTTACCTGTCACTTTGAAGCAAATTCTATACATCATACCATTTCATCCCTAAGTATTTTGACATGTGTACAAAGGTCATTTTTCATGTAGCTATTTAAGTAAAATTTCTTCGTGCTCAGTCCCTGCATTAAATAGAATACCTGGGAGAATACTAGTTGTAAAAGTATGCAAGTGTGCAGTTAATTGAGATTAGCTTGAAAAATAAGAATCCTGGTGAAATGATTTCTGCAAGCAAGGAAACACAAGTATTCTTGGAGAGATTAAAGATGGTTTTCTAGAAAAGATGTTGGAGTTGAGCCTTCAAGGAACCTACCAGCCTAGAGCAGGTCAGAAAGAAGGAATTCTAAGGCTCGAGTAAAGTTGAGTCCATTTAGGGCATTTAGTGGTTTTTAAACCTCTTCTTCCTTTTGGAGCCTCCATTATCCCTCTTACCCAACAGAAGAATCATGAGAGTCTCATCATTGCCCTTCCTAACTGGAGTTTTTGTTTCCACTAACCTACTAGGCTGTTGTTTTCTAGTTTTCAGAATGCCTTTTCTACAATATCTTAGCACTGCTGAGGAACTTCTAGTCGTGTTTTGTTTACTGTAAAAGATCAGGTTTGATCTATGACTTTCAGATGCTCTCTTGTCTAGCTTCACCCTCTGTGTAGATGAAGTCAGATAATAACCACTGTTGTACACGAACAGTCTCTTCTTCCTGTCACGTTATGCATAGACACCCATCCTCTTTCAACTAATTGTTCCTAAATTATAACCTGTTTTCCTACATCTTGTTTTCCCTGTCTGTTAGAGTCCCATCAGCATATAAACATGCCGTACTCTCTGTCCTTGGCCCTGAAACATGTCCATCTAGTACTGCCCTCTTTTTCTCCTTTTTATATATAGAACAACTCCTTGGAAGAGTTATGTATTCTCTCTGTTTTCACATTTTCAGTCTCATTCCCAGGCAGGCCTCTTGGGTTTTTCTGCCCTGTGCCACCTGACCAAATCTAGTGTCATTTTTCAGTTCCCATCTTATGCCACCTGTCAGCATTTTATACTGTGAGGTTAGACTCTGTCTGTTTAGGGTGCCTAAGTACGCCATAGTATTCTGCTACAGCACACCTGTCTCCTCCCATGGCTCATTCTCCAGTCAAGTTGACTTTCTTTCTACTGTCATTTTACAATTGATAGGTACTATCTTGACTCACTTTCATAGAAACAATGGAAGTCTACCCCTAGTCTCTGCATAAAAAAAAGAACCTTCCAGTTTTTTTTTTTTAAACCAAAGTTGTTTTTAAATAACACTGTTTTTAAAGTCTTTTTAAAATAAAATATTGATTTTAATGTGCCATTGTTTCTTAAGATTATTTCCACATCTTCATAAAATGTACTGCTCTTTTGAAGCACATTCCCTTGGTAATATCAACATGTAGGGAAAAAATGTGGCAAACAGGGAAGGAGCTTGTTGGGCAGGCACATATGTGGCTATTTGGGGAGCAGAAAGGAGACAGTGCAAGTGTAAAGAAGAGGGAAATTAGGAAAAGATAAGGAAAAAGGACATAGGTTGAACCTTTTCGATCTCTCCCTCACAAAAGAGAATTTCAGTTTCTTGTCTCAAGGAAATGAAATTCAGGGCACGCCAATATTGGCATATGTGTGTTACTTGCTGCTGTTTTACCAGAAACACATCTGTATGCACATAGGTAGTGACAGCATTTTCTTTCTTTTTTCTGAAAACTAAACATGATCTTCCTGGTGTTTTTTTCAATGTGCTTTTCCTCACTAGGAAAATACACAAAGTATAAATGTGAAAGGCATCAGATTTATTCCAGGTCCCCCTGGAAATAAGGATCTTTGCTTTACTTGGCGTGAATTTTCTGACTTTATTCGAGTGCAGCTAGTTTCTGGGCCACCAGCTAAACTTCTCCTTGTAGACTGGCCGGAGTTAAAGGAGGTAAGTACCTTCCTGCCTTGATTGAAAGAATTTAATATCAATATTTTGACCTACTAACTGCTTCAGAGTGTTAGTAGATCAAAAGTTATATTTTGTTGTTGGAGTACTAACAATAGTAACAATAACAAAAGGACAAAGGAATATGAATTTTAATACTTTATTATTCATCACTGTGCCCTCATTTGTTAAAAAAAATAGTGATACTTCAAATTCTAAGAGTTTTATTATAGAAATTAAAAATATGCATTAAAATAAAAATAGATAATGAACCACCAGTTTCAACAGTTACTGATTTTCACCAGTTGTATTTCTTTGTTCTCTCTCACTGGCTTATTAAAAAAATGTTTTTGCCGGAATTTTTAAATGCATGCCAGATATCAAGTCATTCATTACACTCTTAAAAACATCAGTTTGCTTCCCTGTGCTTATAGTTATGCATATCTTAAATACTAATTTGCAAATCTCTGTCAAATCTGTTACCTTTCAATTTTCATTAAATTTTTAGAATTCTGATTTTAAAATGTTCACATTCTGGTGTTCAGTTATGGTGTGGCAGAGCCTTATCTGTTGGTACGAAAGGTTATTTTTTCTAATGGAAAATCATCTCACATGACCATGGTAGTAGATGAAATTATCCCACAAAGGAACTGATGATCTGAGAAAAGCTTACATATCTCTGCTCTAGTCCTTTTTTGATGTTGTCCTTTTTTGAGTTGTAAATTTAAAAAATATGACAGTGCTTTAAAAACAATTTTTTCCTTAACACTTGTTGACTGAAGAGTTGTACTGCAAATCCAGTGCACTTGTTTTTATATAAGCGTATTTACTGCATAAATCAATGCCTTCTTAGAAACCTAATGATGTCAATAAAGAATTTGTTGACTGACAGTATCATGGAATAATTGGGTACCTTTGAGGTGGAAAAAATCTTTACATGTTCATATTTTTAAATGATTTTGTGGAGGGGAATAGAAAAATTAATGACAACTTGTTAACTCAAAAATTTATTATAGGATTTATTTGCAGATACCACTGAAATCCAAAAGCTTTAAAAATAAAACGTAAAACCAATTCTCTGTTAAGAGATATGTTGTATATGAGTAAGGCTGAAAATGTTATCATTGAATATGTGGTTTTCCTAGAATTTTCCAATTTAATTTTTGACCTACCTCCCTCGTCCACACACAGGATCTTAAATAGAAAGGGGAACTAATTTAACACCTAAGCATGATAAATAGAAAAATTATATAAATATACATATATTTTCTCAGTTGATCTTCAACATTATGATGTATTGTCCTTCCTTATAAATGAGGAAACAGATTCCTTCCTTACAAATGAAGAAACAAATTCTGAAACGTTATATTGCATGACAGTATTAATAAGTGGCAAATCATGAACGTTTGGTTTTGGTTATTTCCTTTCTCCACTACTACCCAGAAGAATTTTCAGCTAACAGCTTGGGCTGTAAGTTGTTTACTGAAAGATATTCTTTACCAGGTAGTTGCTGTTTGATAGATGGACAATTATGTAACTAGAAATAAAGACCCTGATGTGTTTACATTTGGAAACATTAGCACTTTTTGTGTATTCAGGCTTTTTATAAACTTTAGCACATAGAATATAGTCTATCCATGAAAATTTTTTTGGTAGTCAAGCATAAACCAGCTTCAAGGGTATCTTTTAAAAAAAAGTTCCTAACACATTATTGATGTTTCTCCCACTTGTTAGCAACCTCCTAACATAATTGGAGGGATGGAGGAAGCAGAGGGAACATTACTAGTAGGAGAGAGGTGATAAATCACTTTCCTTTTTTGCTAGTTATGTCTTTCCTATCTTCTTTTTTTCTTTAACTTTTAACATCTGATACAGAGGATTGGACTTTTAACAGGTTTCTTGCTTGACAGTGGGTTTTCTTTGATATACCTAGGTCAGCATACAAATTCCCAGAGTTACACAGGCCTTATTTGGATTAAGGGAAAGGCAAGAATCATTTTAAGTCTACACTGTTTTGTTTAAGTTTATCCATGACTAGCCCTATTTGACTAGGAGCTGGAAAGCTGTGCATACTGCTTCATGTAGACTTGACAGAGTGCCAACAATTGGTGGAGGAGTTAGACTGTAGATTGACCAGTGCTAAATATGAGAGCCTGAGATAAACTTCTGTTTCCATTGCAGTCCTTGCAACATGTAATTTTCAGAATTCTTGACTAGCTCTGGAAGCCAGTAATGTCAAATATATTTTCCCTTTTATCAAATTTTTAATCATTTCTATAAGAAGAGTATTATTAGTGACAGTGTAATTGAATTTCAGAAGTTTATTTTAATGGATAAAAGGAGCTATTTGTGAGTAAAACAGATAAATTCAGTGATTGTTTCACTTAAACAGTAATCATATTGTTCGGCATGTGTTAGTGCTTCTTAAAAGATTTGTATATGTTTTAGTCCATTCCAGTGATTAATGGAAGAGAATTGCAGAATCCTCTCATTGTTCAACTTTGTGATCAGTGGGATAATCCAGCACCTGTGCCACAGGTTAAAATAAGTCTTGTAAAAGCTAACAATTTAAAGGTACGTTTTAAACATCCTTAAATAATTCTCACTTAAAATTTTGGCTTTCATTCTCAGGATCATCGTATCTTTAGCTGTTACCTTTCTTTTTTTAAAAAAATAATATCTTATATAATCTTCACTATTGCTTAGTTTTGTTTTTGTTATTCAGTCACTAAGTTGTGTCCGACTCTTTGTGGTCCCATGGACTGTAGCATGCCAGGTCTCCCTTACCCTCACTCTCTCCTGGAGTTTGCCCAAGTTAATTGCTTATTTTGTCAGTCTAACATTTTAATAGTTATTTTGAGGAAGTACAGTTTATATCTTGCAAACAGTGTAACAAGAGATAGCAGTCTCTAATTATGACTGTTATTACACAGTATTAATAATATCTGAATTTCAGATTACGAATAGGTAATGCTGACAAGGTGGAAGAAGTTAGATACAATGACCTGCAGTCTGGGTTATGAAACAGGCATTATTGGGGAAACTTAAAAGCTCTAAGGGTGAAGCAAGAGAGTCATATGAGTAGCTGTGCTCTGCCTGCCTTTTGGAGAGCTACCTGGGTAGAGCTGTTGAACCTCTACTGAGACCTAGTCTAGGGAAATCAGCAAGCATGAACATGGCCTTGTAATGTTTGGGTGCAAACATAGTGCTTGGATACCAGGAAGTCCAGGATTAGGTTCAGTTCAGTTCACTCGCTCACTCATGTCCGACTCTTTGTGACCCCATGAACCGCAGCACGCCAGGCCTTCCTCTCCATCACCAACTCCCGGAGTCCACCCAAACCCATGTCCATTGAATTGGTGATTCCATCCAACCATCTCATCCTCTGTCGTCCCCTTCTGCCCTCAATCTTTCCCAGCATCCGTCTTTTCCAGTGAGTCAGCTCTTTGCATCAGGTGGCCAAAGTATTGGAGTTTCAGCTTCAACATCAGTCCTTCAATGAACACCCAGGACTGATCTCCTTTAGGATGGACTGGCTGGATCTCCTTGCAGTCCAAGAGACTCTCAAGAGTTTTCTCCAACACCACAGTTCAAAAGCATCAATTCTTCGGTGCTCAGCTTTCTTTACAATCCAAGTCTCACAAACGTACATGACCACAGGAAAAACCATAGCCTTCACTAGGCGGACCTTTGTTGACAAAGTAATGTCTCTGCTTTTCAATATGCTGTCTAGGTTGGTCATAACTTTCCTTCCAAGGAGTAAGCATCTTTTAATTTCATGACTACAATCACCATCTGCAGAGATTTTGGAGCTCAGAAAAATAAAGTCAGCCACTGTTTCCACTGTTACCCCATCTATTTGCCATGAGGTGATGGGACCGGATGCCATGATCTTCGTTTTCTGAATGTTGAGCTTTAAGCCAACTTTTTCACTCTCCACTTTCACTTTCATCAAGAGGCTTTTTAGTTCCTTTTCACTTTGTGCCATAATGATGGTGTCATCTGCATATCTGAGGCTATTGGTATTTCTCCCAGCAATCTTGATTCCAGCTTGTGCTTCCTCCAACCCAGCTTTTCTCATGTTGTACTCTGCATATAAGTTAAATAAGCAGGGTGACAGCATACAGTCTTGATGTACTCCTTTTCTTGTTTGGAACCAGTCTGTTGTTCCATGTCCAGTTCTAACTGTTGCTTCCTGACCTGCATACAGGTTTCTCAAGAGGCAGGTCAGGTAGTCTGGTATTTCCATCTCTTTCAGAATTTTCCACAGCTTATTGTGATCCACACAGTCAAAGGCTTTGACATAGTCAATAAAGCAGAAATAGATGTTTTTCTGGAACTCTCTTGCTTCGATGATCCAGCAGATGTTGGCAATTTGATCTCTGGTTCCTCTGCCTTTTCTAAAACCAGCTTGAACATTTGGAAGTTCACAGTTCTCGTATTGCTGAAGCCTGGCTTGGAGAATTTTGAGCGTTACTTTACTAGCATGTGAGATGAGTGCAATTGTGCAGTAGTTTGAGCATTCTTTGACATTGCCTTTCTTTGGGATTGGAATGAAAACTGACTTTTTCCAGTCCTGTGGCCACTGCTGAGTTTTCCAAATTTGCTGGCATATTGAGTGTAGCACTTTCACAGCATCATCTTTCAGGATTTGAAATAGCTCCACTGGAATTCCATCACCTCCACTAGCTTTGTTTGTAGTGATGCTTCCTAAGGCCCACTTGACTTCACATTCCAGGATGTCTGGCTCTGGGTGAGTGATCACACCAGGATTATCTTGGTCATGAAGATCTTTTTTGTACAGTTCTTCTGTGTATTCTTGCCACCTCTTCTTAATATCTTCTGCTTCTGTTAGGTCCCTACCATTTCTGTCCTTTATTGAGCCCATCTTTGCATGAAATGTTCCCTTGGTATCTTTAATTTTCTAAAAGAGATCTCTAGTCTTTCCCATTCTGTTGTTTTCCTCTGTTTCTTTGCATTGATCTCTGAGGAAGGCTTTCTTATCTCTCTTTGCTGTTCTTTGGAACTCTGCATTCAAATGGGTGTATCTTTCCTTTTCTCCTTTGCTTTTCGCTTCTCTTTTGACAGCTATTTGTAAGGCCTCCCCAGACAGCCATTTTGCTTTTTTGCATTTCTTTTCCCTAAGATGGTCTTGATCCCTGTCTCCTATACAATGTCACGAACCTCTGTCCATAATTCATCAGGCACTCTATCAGATCTAGTCCCTTAAATCTATTTCTCACTTCCACTGTATACTCATAAGGGATTTGATTTAGGTCATACCTGAATGGTCTAGTGGTTTTCCTTACTTTCTTCAATTTAAGTCTGAATTTGGCAATAAGGAGTTCATGATCTGAGCCACAGTCAGCTCCTGGTCTTGTTTTTGCTGACTGTATAAAGCTTCTCCATCTTTGGCTGCAAAGAATATAATCAATCTGATTTCAGTGTTGACCATCTGGTGATGTCCATGTGTAGAGTCTTCTCTTGTGTTGTTGGAAGAGGGTGTTTGCTATGACCAGTGCATTCTCTTGGGAGAACTCTATTAGCCTTTGCCCCGGTTTATTCTGTACTCTGAGGACAAATTTGCCTGTTCATGCAGGTGTTTCTTGACTTCCTAGTTTTGTATTCTGGTCCCCTATAATGAAAAGGGCGTCTTTTTTGGGTGTTAGTTCTAGAAGGTCTTGTAGGTCTTCATAGAACCGTTCAACTTCAGCTTCTTCAGTGTTGCTAGTTGGGGCATAGACTTGGATTACTGTGATATTGAATGATTTGCCTTGGAAACGAACAGAGATCATTCTGTCGTTTTTGAGATTGCATCCAAGTACTGCATTTTGGACTCTTGTTGACTATGATGGGTACTCCATTTCTAGATGGAGATATAATGGTCTAGTAGATACAATGGTCATCTGAATTAAATTCACCCATTCTATTCCATCTTACTTCGCTGATTTCTAGAATGTTGATGTTCACTCTTGCCATCTCCTGTTTGACCACTTCCAATTTGCCTTGATTCATGGACCTAACATTCCAGGTTTCTATGCAATATTGCTCTTTACAGCATCGAACCTTGCTTCTATCACCAGACCCATCCACAACTGGGTGTTGTTTTTGCTTTGGCTCCATCCCTTCATTCTTTCTGGAATTATTTCTCCACTGATCTCCAGTAGCATATTGGGCACCTACCGACCTGGGGAGTTCATCTTTCAGTGTCCTATCTTTTTGCCTTTTCATACTGTTCATGGGGTTCTCAATGCAAGCATACTGAAGTGATTTGCCATTCCCTTCTCCAGTGGACCACATTCTGTCTGGTACCAGGATTAGGTACCAGTTGTTAACATGAGTATTGGAATAGTTAGGTTAGGATCTAGAGGAGAATTTGGATGTCTTGCACAAAGTTGGATGCCCTCCTGCGAGGGGAAGGGGAAGGTGCTGTCAGGCCCTTGCAGGGTTGTATTTTGACAAGTTTTTCCTGTTGGTTGAAGGGAACTCATTTGTCCTAGCCAGGTTGTTGCCAGGCAACACAGAAAAGAGATCTTGGAATTGTATTTAGCCAGGCTTGAGTATCCCTCCAGAGATTTTATAATTTTAGTGGATACAAACAGTTTATATTATGTAAATACACAGTTCTCTTGAAATTAATCCATTAGTTAAGAATTTCAGTAAGGATTTCACAGGACCCAACTTGTTTATCTTAAAAGCTGTACAGAAGAGTATTCCCTGGTGGTCCAGTGGTTGGGATTCCATGCTTCCAGTGCAGGGGTCGTGGGTGCACCTTGGTCAGGGAACTAAGATCCTATAAGCCATGTGTGCAGTTTTAAAAAAAAGTAAATAAAAACTATACAGGGGGTTAAAGTGCCAGGAATGACTGGTCATCCACATGGACTAGTTTTCAAGGTAGAGTAAAAAGGGTCAAAAGTCTTATGCCTGTCAAAAAGGACTACAGTATTGGTGTTATATAACCTGAAATAGAAGACTGACTTCTGGCTTAGCAGCAAAGATTTAGGACCCAGATGGGAGAAAGACTGAAAAAGATAGGTTGAGAGAGGATAGATTGGAAGGTAAATGAGGCAGATACAAATGCAGGGTTTTATTTTAGCAGTTAAATTACTCTTTCTCACTTGTGTCTCACCAACTATTGCTTTTTTTTTTTTTTTTGCATGTACCATAATGACCTAATCTTTAGGTTCCGTTAAACAGAAGTTAAGTATTAGGATTAGGAGAGAGTCTGATTTTCTGCTACTGCAGTCTTCAAATTTACTTTTGTTCTTAGTGTTTGCTTCCAAGAGTGTTAAATAGTGATTAAATTGTACCCCAAATAAGAGTATGATCCTCGTTTTTAGAGAAGCATCTGCAAAAGACTGAAAGATTCTTCTAACAAGTGATTAGGGAATGTGGCCATTGATTCTTAATCATTTAAAAGTAAAAGCTTGATTATCACTACAAAGGTAGTATTGCAGCAAAGATTTAAGAAGCACATCTGTGTAAACATTAAGAGAAGGATGAAGTAACTAATGATAGACATGGTGTTATGCCTTGACTTAAAATTTTGTATGAGTATTTATGTTTATTTCTCCTGCACTGTCTCCCACAACCCCCCGATTTTGGCACATACCTTCTGTATTTATGTGACCAAACTTCACTTGATATATCAGCATTATTGAAAGAGTAAACACTGAATTCTGCAACTTAATAATTGAAATACACAAAATTCTAGTTTAACTGATCAATGTGAATGATCATTATCCTTTGTATTATGTGATTACATATTATATTATTTCAGCTAGTTTAAATTAGACAATTTTAGATTTTAGAGTGTGTGCAAATGTAGCTTTTTAAATAGTAATAGAGGAAAAGAATTTGATTTGTAGAATTTTCTAATTAACCGTTTTGTTTTGTTTTTAGCTCACTCCTTCAAACCAACAGCATAAAACTGATGAAAGGGGCAGGGCTAATTTTGGAGTGTTCAGTGTTTTGGCCCCTAGGTAAGAACTGAAAGTATTGATAGTTATTGGTATTATAGAGATTGATTTTTATTATTACTTGAAGTTAAGAGTAATACATAGCTGCTATTTAGTGTTAGTTAGGAGTTGGAATGAAACAGGAGTAGAGAGGTTTCCTAAATGAGTTAAACTTTGTATAAATTGTCTCAGAATTTTTAATTATAACTAATACAATTTGAACCCTGCTCCCCACTCTCCCTTTTTCTTTCTTTTTAGAGGAGAACATAATATGCAGGTTAAAGCCATTTATAACAAGAATACCATAGAAGGACCCATAATTAAGTTGATCATTCTTCCAGACCCTGAAAAACCCATTCGTCTCAATGTTAAATATGACAAGGATGCTTCCTTTTTAGCAGGGGGTATTTTCACTGGTGAGTAATTCAGTTTTAAAATAAATTTGTGGTGATAATTTGCCTCTTGGATTAATACGGTAAATTATTTATCCCAGGTGTTCAACATGATAAAAAAGCAATCATGTTGTGGACTTTTAAATGGCAAAGAAAGTATATTTGACTTAGCTTTATTTTCCCTCTCCTCTATATCCTACATTGCTTTAATGGTCAAGAATGAACTTAAAGTTCATGTATAAGCTGATAGCTTAAAGTAGTTCAGTTTGTGTTTATTAATTCACTGAATTGTGAGATTCTGCCAAAGAAGTATGAACTGCTGAATGGCAGGAGCTGTGAGGGTGTGTTCCACTAAATATGTTGCACTGTTAAACCAAATTGAGGACTGTTCAATTTAATTTGGATAGAAATGCATCACATAATTTACAATTAAAGACAAGGCAGTGGCACCTCACTCCAGTACTCTTGCCTGGCAAATCCCATGGATGGAGGAGCCTGGTGGGCTGCAGTCCATGGGGTCGCTAAGAGTCGGACACAGCTGAGCGACTTCACTTTCATGCCTTGGAGAAGGAAATGGCAACCCACTCCAGTGTTCTTGCCTGGAGAATCACAGGGATGGTGGAGCCTGGTGGGCTGCTGTCTGTGGGGTCACACAGAGTCGGACACGACTGAAGTGACTTAGCAGCAGCAGCAGCAGCAAAGACACTTCGTAACAGCAAAGATTTACTGAATATCTGCTATGCCCACCCACTATGCTAGATTCTTAGTTCCAGTAATGAACATGGCAGTTTTCATTGAGTTCAGTCTAATGTAGGAGACAATCAACTAAGCAGATGATTCCTGTGTAATATGGCAGCTGTCAAGTCAATAGGAAATTATATTTGCTTTGCATAGGTCATTTTCTTGAAGACTTTGATTTTCTTGAATGGATGAATTCCTGTGCGGTGAAAGAAGCAGACCAGAAAGTTTAAAGTGAAATTTAACACTATTTTAAAATAATTATGTATATACATAAACTTTTAAATCTGTTTGAGGAGATAAGTCCTATTTCCTGTGTAAAAACTGTAATAGGTGACCAATGAATATTATAGATGATACATATAAGGGAATATTACTAGTTTAACTATGGTATGCTATTGAAAAATCATAAAAGAAGGTAAACACTGTATTCGCAGACTACATAAAGCATATAGATTTGTAACCATTTGACCTAGATTGCTGAGTCTCAGTCTAACTTTTCTTTTTATTTTTTACTGAAGTATAATTGACTTACAGTGTTGTCTTAATCACTGCAGTATGGCAGAGTGATTCAGTTATACATACATATACACGTTCTTTTTCATATTCTTTTCTATTATGATTTATCACAGGATATTAAATATAGTTCCCTGTGCTGCAGATAACACAGCCTACCCTTTTTGGTCTTGCTTGGCAGACTGTGAAAATAAGACAAAGGACTATTAATGGCAAAAATGTGTTTTTCTTTTTCTCTCTTTATATAGCATCATTTATGGCATGAAGTAGGAACATAATATGTTTATACAAACACATGAGAGTTGTACATCATCGTCTTTACAATACTGAAGGATCAAAGATGTATTTATTAGATTTCTGTGGGAGGTTTAGCACTATTGATCTATATCCAATACCTGTAATGGTTGTATAGTTCTGTAGACAAATAGTTGGGAAAGACTAATTATAGTTTTATTTCTTCATCAGAATTTTATTATTAACATTTAAAGAAGATGTATGCTTTAAGACATAGAATTATTTAACCAAATCCACTAATTGAACTAGAAAGAAAATAACTTTTTAATGTTCCCCATTACAGATTTTATGATTACTGTTATTTCTGAAGATGACAGTATCATTAAAAATATTAATCCAGCACGTATTTCCATGAAAATGTGGAAACTGGCAAACAGTGGGAACCGACCTCCAGCAAATGTAAGTCATAGAAAGCATTTTAGAAGTTAAAAGTAGCTCTTAGATTTAACATAAAATTAAATGTAGTTTAATATAAAAATGCAGTGTGTATATCCTGTAGAACTAGAAAGTAACCCATTTCATCACTTAGATTTTTAAAAAATATACCAGGGTAAGTTTCAGAAGTAAGTCTAAAGAGCAGTAGCACAAGACAGAAAACCACTAAATATTATTAAGAGATAATATAGAAAGTGAGAGAAAGAAAAATGATTGATAGAGTACAGAGTAAGTAGAGTGGACAGACGGTTTGAGAGTCTAAAGCTGCCCAATCTGATAGAAATACAATACTAGCCACATGTGATACTTAAATTCTGCTAGTAGCCACATTAACAAGAAATAAATAAAATTAATTTTAATATATTAATATATATTAGTTTTAAACTAATATATTAAAAAATTACCATTTCACCATGTACTCAGTATTTTAAAATTTAATAATGATGTTTTGCATGCTCACATCTTTCCAGGTCTTTGAAATTTGCTGTGTGTTTTACGCTTACACTCCTCAGTCTGAGCCAGTCACATTTCGGGTGCTCAGTGGTCACTATGGGCTGCCATACCAGACAGTGCCAAACTGAAACAGACTGCACAGTGAACAATAAACCAAACTATATCAGGGGTCCTCATTTGATAATGCCTTTTAGGATTTATGTTTCAGTTTAGTCATCTGTTTAGGAAACTAGCTTCCTTAATTTATACCATCAGTCCCACCAATCTGCTGTTACCTTAAAATTATGTCACCACCATTAAGATCTGTTATATGTCCTTTAATAATTAATGGTATATCTTTGCACTGTGACTAATCTCACTTTTGTGTCACACACGCATGATAAAGATACATATATGTAGACATGTGTTTGTGTTATTTATCAATCTACATGTGATCTGGATTCACCCTTGGTAAAGGTAAAGTAAGTTTCTGTCCTAAATATACTATGCTAAATGTTTGTGATTTCTCTCTCTTCCTTTGCCACTTTTCCTTCTAGGCAGAAATATTTAGTTGTAATAAAATAAAGGATAATGACAAAGAAGATGGCTGCTTCTACTTCAGGTATTTCTCAAATCATTTTATATTTTAATGCATATTTTGTTACAGAGTTAATCAGCGTTGGCAACATGTGCCTGTTTAGCTAAAGAGAAATAATTTATGATCAAATAGAAAATATTTTGTCTACAAAGTTTGCAAAATGATTTGGGGAAAGATTGTTGTGATAGATATATTTGCTTTCAGAACTATCAAAAACATCAGAAGAATTCTGTTGTCAGAGCATTTATAATATTTTATTATATAGGAGATTTCTATAATTCTAAACTTAAGATCTTACAAAATAAAAAAACTGAACTAGTTTTTTTATTTAACTATGTGACTTCAAGTGTTGCTTCTTTCTTCTGTACTTTGAAATCTGTAAATGGTTTTGGATACATGGTGTCTAAGGTTTCATTTATTAGAAATGTCTTTTTGCCTTTTGAACTAATAATTGCTTTATTTCATTAAATGTATTAGTTTATTAAGCCAAATAGAAAACAAAAGGTACAAATTGTTCACAATAATACCAGCATTCACAATTACCTGTGTGTTTAACTTTGTTGAGATCCCTATTTTTCCACATAGCTTCAAGTTACTATCTATTATTATTTCATTTTACCTTGACCATTTCTTCTTGGCCAGGTGTAGTGGTAATGAACTCTCTTAGCTTTTGTTTATATGAGAATTTTGCCATGCTGCATGGCATGCAGGATCTTAGTTCCACAACCTGGGATCAAACCCTGCCCCCCGAACCCCACCCTGGTGCCCCACCTCCCTGCAGTGGAATCACTTGTGTCCTAACCACTGGCCAACCAGGGAATTCCTTTCTGAGAATGTTTTAATTTCTCCCTCATTTTTGAGGGACAGTTTTGCTGGAAGTAACATTCTTGGTTGACAGTTTGTTTTAACACTTTGAGAACATTGGCCTACTGCCTTCTGACTTCCAAACTTAGTGATAAGAAATTACCTTGTTGAGGATGCTGTGTATGTAATGATTTGCTTTCCTCTTGGTGCTGCTAATATTCTTTTTCTTTGTCCTGTGAAAGTTTGTGTTAGTGTGTCTTGCTGTTGGTCTCTTTGAGTTTTATATTACTTGGAATTCCTTGAGCATCTGGGATATTTATATTAATGTCTTTCATCAAACTAGGGAAATTTCCAGCCATTTTTCAAAAATTGTCCCTGCCATCCTTTTCCCTTTTTTCTCTTTGAATTCCCACAGTGTGTGTTGGTCCACTTGATGTATCTCAGATCCCTTACACTCTGTTCACTTTCCTTCTATCTTTTTTCTTTCTGTTCCTCAGACTGTATAATTTCCACTGTCTTATCTTCAAGTTCATTGATTTCTACATACTTGAATCTGCCTTTGAATACTTGTAGTGAGATTTTCACTTCAGTTATTGTACATTTCAGCTGCAGAACTTGCTTTTGGTTTAAGTTTTCTCTTTAATTGATATTTTTGTCTTTTTCTATACATTACTTTCTTGACTTTTTTCACATCTTTTAATTCTTTGAGAATCTTTATAACAGTTGTTTTAAAGTCCTTGTCTAGTATATCAGCCTCCTCATGTTTTTCAGGGACAGTTTTGATTGACTTATTTTCCCCATACTTTACTATTTATTTGCCTTCTGGGGTTTTTGTTATTGAAAATTACACATTTGAATCTAATAATGTAATCACACTGGAATGGAGTCCTTTCAGTGTGCACTTATCAAGGCAGTGTCAGATTACTATATATATATCTAACTGTTTTGAGTTTTGTTATCTTATTACAGACCAGTGACAAAAATGAAGTTTTAGGTATTTATACACTCATCTCTGTGAATAATGATAGGTTTATTGCTTTCTAATCCTTAGTTGTTTTATTTCTTTTCCTTGCTGTACCTCACTGGCTAGGACTTAGAGTAGAATGTTGAATGGATACGATGAGAGTGATTATTCTAAAATCATTCCCAGTCCAAAAGGGGCATTTCAGCATTTCACTCATAATTATGATGTTTGCTTTAGGGTCTTTATTTTGGGTAAGTATCGTTATCAGGCTGTTCATTTGTAATCATGGTTTCATCATTTGTTGAGGCAGTAGGTGTTGTTTTTCCTTTTCTTAATATATATATATATATATGGATAGATAGATACAGGTATATAGTTGTTTTACTCCTAAATTTTATTTATTTGGCTGCTCCATCATTTATGTGTTCATTGTGTTTGTGGCCAAAATAGTTTGGCAAGTCTACCTCTTACTAAGTTTCTTATTGGTAATTTAGTTACAATAAATATCTTTTATATATATAGATGTATAATTACATAGTTATTTATTTAGAACATATAAATGGAAAACAAAGCAGTATAAGATCAGTTGGATAGTTTATAAACTTGAAATATAAAACTGAGATGGAAATTTGTGTGGAAATGAAGCTAAATTCATTTGATACGTAATTCAGCGTTTATTGTGTTTACTACTTTATCAACTTTATATTCAATTTTTACCACATCCAGAGTTTTTGTTCTAGATGTTTTGTGATAGAATGTCTAGGTAAGAGGGCCTGATATTAAGCTTCATATTGCAGGAAGTATTTGATGAATGAAGTTGAATGTAGTAAAGTAACTCTCTTACTCATTTAGTTTTCATGGAAGGAAAAGAAATGTTAATGCTTTGAATTTCTTTCCCTTTTATTTAAAAGTTACCAGTGATCTTATCTCATTCTTCTTAGGGATAAAGCAGTTCCTAACAAGGTGGGGACATACTGTATCCAGTTTGGTTTTACGATGGATAAAACAAATATTCTTAACAGTGAGCAGGTTTGTTTACTCTTTTTATGCATGGCAGTTAGCTTTAGTTACCTTCACATTTTCTTACTTGGTTGAGGAATGAAGTGTTTGAAGTGTTTTGTTTAAAAGTGGTTTGATTATTGGATGGAAGGTATAAATGCCATCTTTAGGAATTTTAGAATAATATATACTTAAATTATGTTGATTAAACTTGACCTGATACTGAAGTTACTTTTTTATCCCTGTTTATATCGAGGACTTGATTAGTAATTAATCTATATCATGGTCAGGGTTGCTTCTATCAGTTGTATGTGAAAATGTTTCAGTTAATAACATTTCAGGATTCTAGATAATGAAGTTTTAAGGTAGTTTTAACATACATCATCTCCATTCATTATTGTTAGTGCACTGATTTTTTTTTAACAATTACATGTATTGTTAAGTGTTTCTAAATTTGTTTTTAAATGGTTAACATTCAAAAATTAATGTTACACCTTTTATTTTCAGTTTTAAAAAGTTGATTGGTTTTAAGAATTTAATGGAAATATGTTTTGGAAGGTAGTATTTCATTTCATTTAGGATATGCTCTGTTTCTTCATCGTTAAATACTAAACCATTAATGTGTTGTTAATTAGAATGCTCCTTTTCTTAGATTATAGTGGATGTTCTACCTAATCAACCTGTGAAGTTAGTTCCTGAAATTCAGCCAGCTACACCAGCTGTTTCAAATGTTCGCTCAGTTGCCAGTAGGACCCTGGTCAAAGATTTGTATCTTCATATCACGGTAATGTTTATTTACTTCCAAATTACCAAGGGTAACAAACATTATTCCTAGTTTCAAGGTGCGAGATAGTTACTATAGAATCCTATCTGAATTATTCTGTTTAAGTTTATAGGAAAAATTTATGCAAGTTAATGAAAGGCTTATCAGTATCTTTATACTTAAATACAAATAGAGAATGAATTCAGTTATACATAAAATAAATCCAGATATACTAAGTAGAAGTGATTAGAAAACGCAGAAATCTGCCTGCCTTTACTAATGTATATCTTTAATCCACTATTTCATGTAAGCATTATGAATGTGTTAAGTAAGTCAGTTCTTCAGTGTCCATTTCAGTGAGGGGCAGGAAGTAATTAAGTATGTAATTTGAAGAGATTTGCCATCATGACTGATCATAATGAGCTCTTTAAAACTTTCTGGTTACCCAGAGGGTAAGCAAAAATAGGGCTGCTAAGAATATTAACAACAACATGTAAAATAACACTAGTGGGACTTCATTTTTTTTAAAACTTGGCAAATAGGGTTGTTAACGCCTTCAGTGTGTTTTCTTGTTTTTAGACCATGAAACTTAACTGGTTCTTAAACTGGTTTTCCCTTGATCTTAAATAGATGCTGAAGGTACATAACACTTTTTAAAATGTGAGTCCTTTTAATAAAGTTGGGAGTCATTGTATTAGGTGAAAACTTTTGGTTCTTTTATGGTTTCTGGGATTATTTCCTGCCTGTAGAGCTCTTACTCTGAGATCTGAATTCTGTATTTGGAGTAAGAAGGATCAGGGTGATTTAATATTTGGAGCTTCATAAATAGATCATATTTCTGATTTTCCCATGTCCTTCTCTGTGTTTGATCTTTTTTCTGCTTCTTTTAATTAGTTTTCTGAAACTTTTCATTGTTTAAGGATGACTACAACAATCATACTGGAGTTGATTTGGTTGGCACTGTAATGGCTACCATCAAAGGTTCTAATGAGGAAGATGACATACCTCTGTTTAATGGGAAAATTAGAACACTTGAATTTCCCTTTGTGAAAGGTTCAGCTGAAATCACGGTAATATTTTTGTCCTCTAGTAGATAAGGTTTTGGTATTTAATAGTTTAAACCACAATATTATTATACTTGTTATTTTGTGTGTATAGCTATGATGATATTCTAATTATAGCATTAAATTGGAAAGTCAGATATTTTGATTTTTGTTCTGAGCTATTATGCATTGAACCCACTATCATTGTTACTGTTAAAAAGACCCTATTTTTCTTTTCCCTGTGGATGACTGTTTTCTGTGACTGGATTATTTTAACTTCACTGACAGTATAATCATGTTTCATTGAAAAGCCAGCATCCTGTGGATAGAAATAGAATCAAACATAGCCCAGGTAAAATGTACACATATCTAGAAAAGTTTAGTAAAACTAGCTTATCTTTGTCATTCTTTTTTTTTTCCAAAATGGAAATAGCTTGCTTATATAAAGCATACCCAGTGAGAGAACATAAAAAAGTAATCACTGCACTGTCACCATTCAGAGATACTGACGATTAGCAATTCAGTGTATAATCTTCCACACTTTTCTATATATACACTAACACTGCATGGATGTCCTATGAATGTGATTTATATAAACATGGAGGAGGGTGTAAAGTTTCATTAATATAATAGAACTCTACTTTAATGAAATCTTTTCTCATTTCGCACATCCTTGCTATATATCTGTCAGTTCAGTTCAGTCGCTCACTTGTGTCTGACTGTGACCCCATGGACTGCAGTGTGCCAAGCTTCCCTGTCCATCACCAACTCCCGTAGCTTTTTCAGACTCATGTTCATCAAGTTGGTGATGGCCATCCAATCCTGTCATCCCCTTCTCCTCCTGCCTTCAATCTTTCCCAGCATCAGGGTCTTTTACAGTGAGTCAGTTCTTCACATCAGGTGACCAAAGTCTTAGAGCTTCATCATCAGTCCTTCCAGTGACTATTCAGGACTGATTTCCTTTACACTTGACTGGTTTAATCTCCTTTCAGTCTAAGGAGACTCTCAAGAGTCTTCTCCAACACTACAGTTTAAAAGCATCAATTCTTTGGCCTCAGCTTTCTTTATGGTCCAACTCTGACATTCATACATATATCTTTATCTTGAGAATAAATCTACATTGTTGTGTTGATGGTTATAATTTATTTGATCAATCCTAAAGTGAAAATCTACTTTTCTTTGCAGAGTTTTATCAGCAGTGTTTGCATCAGCTTTCTTCACATTGTTTTAACGATATTAGGCTAACAATTGGGGAATCTGCCATCTTGCACCTGGTCTACAGTTCGACTTCTTGGTTGGTCTGGCAAAGACTGACCATCACAGCATTTCCATTTTAATTAGTTTTCAACACTTTAAAAATTCATGAATTTTCAGAAAGAGATCTTTTTCTGTAATGCTGTAATGGTCTTTGCCAGACCAACGAACAAGCTGAACATCTCTAGATTCCTGGTTTATTTGGAGAATTCGAAAGACTTGGCAGTACTGGGCCAAGGTTCTCTTCAGGTAGTAGGATTTTCCAGTCAGCTGCATCCATGCTGCTGCTTTTCATTCCTTGACATTGAGGGCAAGTGTCAGTTGCTACTTATATTTACCCTTGTTCTTTTATTTTTATCATGGTTGAGGATAAAGTGAAATTTTCTTACACTCTAACAAAGATTGGGTAATGAAACCACAAGTTTAAAAACAGAAGGGCGGGGAAGACATTTTGAACATGCAGAGTCGATTTGCATTGGAAGAACACAGGTGCCCACTCCCTGTATCCAGGTTACCGCTGTCCTGTTTCCTTGGCCACAGTTACAGGCATTTGGTTACCCTGCTGTACGCATTTCTGAGGTTGGGACGGTGACATAAACTATTCTCCCACAGCTACATGTTCTGTCAGCTTCGTGTCATGCATGTGAATTTCCACTAGAGGTTCCTAGTATCATGTTGAAGAAGCAGAAATCTCTCAGGTCCTACTTGGCTCCTGACCATGTATTAATTTGGTAGGTCTGGGGCAGGGCTGTGGAATCGGATCTGATCTGTGCAGGTGGTTCTTGTCATTAGGGACATTTAAGAGACACTGGGTCTAGAACATAGTCATTTGTAAATGTTCCCGTTTGTTAGAAAAGAATGTATACTGCTTTCTTTAAAGCTTTAATCTAAATTTATAATTATTCATGTTTGTTAATTGTGTTATTCAAATTCTTTATCATTTGCCTTCTTGATCTACATTTTACTCTGCTGTATATTTGTCCATTGCTTGCATTTCAAGTTGCCATTTGTATATGAATCCAGTTTTGGACTCTTCAGTTCTCTTCAATTCTGTTATTCCATGGATTTTGGTAAACTGAACACATTACAAACTGTAAAACTTTGAGATAGAAAAGGCCTCCTTAAATAAGACATCAAGGATAAGATTTTATATTTAATTACATAAATAGAAGATTAATAATATTTTTGTATAATAATGTATTAGTACAGTATATTGAACATATTTTTAAAATATTCTGAAGAACTTCCTGCAAATCAATAAGAAAAAAGACAATTTAGTAGAAAAATAAATGATAACGAATATAAACAGGCAGTTAGTGGAAGAGAAGCTATAGATAACTAATGAACAAGAAGCATGACTTCAGTAGTAATCTGGGAAATGCTAGTTAAAACAGTAATGACTGGTTGTTTTTAATACATTTTTTTTTTAATTAAAAAAAAAATTGATGATAAATGTTAGCCAAGCATCAGGGGAACTGGATATTACACACTAATGATGAGAGGATAACTTGATGTAGTCATTTTCAAGAGAAATTTGATACTACCTATTAAACTTTTAACAAGTCATTATATTTCTTTGGCTAATCTAGAGAACACACCAAGAGGTATATAAAGGTTCTTTCTTTGCTGTATTATAAGTACTAGCTAAAATTTTTTACTAAAATGTTCATCACCCAGTGAAAGAATATTATATCTATACTTTGCATAAATGTAAAATATTGGTAACTAAACATTTACTTGAATTGTTTGTAATCAAATTAAAATCAAAATTAGTGCTGAAAGCAAATTGCTACAGTAAAGTTTGTCATATTTTAAGTGTAAGAAGTTTTATTTTTGTGTTTATATTCATATACGTACATTGAAAACAGCTTTCAGAAACCAAGTGGGATTGGGCATTGGTTTAATGATAGACTTATTTTATTATTTCGTGGATTGTTCTGTGGTGTTCTGTTGATTTAGATTTTTAAAAATTTTATTTCTCTGAACTTGATTACTATGGTCTAAAAAAACAAAACAGCTAATACCCATTGTTTCCATGTAAGACTGAAAAGATTATTTAGGATATAGATATTTGTATTGCATTATTTACTAGCCATATGCTATAAAATATATCAGGAGTTTTTGTGTGTTTGCATTAATGAAGAAAAATACATTAAAAAGCCCAAATCTTTAGAGCTTTTCAGGACCTCTTGTTTGGTCACCTGGGACTGATGGGTCTGCTTCCATGGTAACAGCGTAACTTAAACTCAGCACTGGGCTTTGTGTATTTCTTTGTGATTATTTTTATAACTTTCACACCATCAGTTGTTTCACACTGCTTCAACTTAAAGATAGAAATCAAGCCATTTCTGGTCAAGATATAAGAAGCCATTGTTATTTCTGGTCTGGAAGATACTTTTTCTCGTAGTTTTCTATAGTATATAATTTTTGCATAAGCTATTTATTGATAAGATAATTTGGCTTTCAAACCAATACCAAAGAGTTTTATGTCTTGGATGGTGCTGCTGATGTTTGAGTGAATGCTTAATGAACCTCACAGGTCAGTCAGTTTTGCCTTTTAAATTTACCAGTTACTTGAAAACAGAGTATAATGAGATATATAACATTTGTGTATTTACAAATACGTTTTCAAAACTGGTTTTTCCTTACTGCTCTTCTCTTTATACAGAGTCTAGTGCTAGCAGAAAATAGTCCTGGAAGGGATAGTACTGAGTATTTTATTGTGTTTGAGCCTCGGCTGCCAGCTTTATCAAGAACGTTAGAATCATATATCCTACCATTTATGTTTTACAATGGTAAGTTTCTAGGAAACTAGAGGATAAACTCTTGAGTTTGTGGTACTTTGAATAACTGTTTTGCTTTCCATTAAATGGTGCTTACTAGTTATCTAATCTTGTGATGACATTTTGGAAAAGTCACATTTTAAAAATTGAAATAAATTATCTGAATGTTTTTCTTAGATGTTAAGAAGCAGCAACAAATGGCAGCGCTTACAAAAGAAAAGGACCAATTATCCAAGTCTATTACAGTGTACAGAACTTTATTTGATACCAGCAAACAGCTTCTTGATGAGATGAAGTGTAAGTCATTTTGTGTTCAGAAGTGCTAGAAAATGACGCTTTGGGTAACAGTGAGATAGAAGGTTGAGTCCATGGGACTCAAACATTGTCTGCTTCCCTTGGACTTAGGAGTGAACTGCAGGATGCAGCAGAAGGGTAGCAGCAGTGGTTCATATGACTCATCATTCAGTCTTAAGGTGAAGTGTTCTTGTCTGTAAATAAACATATAGCTTGCTTACCTACAACATTTTGCAATTTTTATTAGGAATCTGAATCTATATAAATGTAAGGGTTTTGACATAATAAGGTTTATATTTAGCTTTAGCATTTGGCAAAAGATACTAGATGACAGTTTAACTGAAAAAGTGATGTGTAATTTAAGTTTTAGTTTGACTGTGTGTAGTTTAATTTACAAACATCTGCAGCAGAGAAATAGCTAATTTATTTTTTAATAAATACATGGCATATTTGCTACAAGTTTTTAATAATGTCTGTACTGTTAGGGTGTTTGCTGAGTTGTGCACTATCATTGCTTTCCATTTGTCAAATTTTTTCACATGTCAGGGATATTTAGAGGATAATGTGAACTAAGTAATGAAATAATACATAATTTGTAGTACTAAAAATTGTTCTTTAAAAAGTCTTATTTTCTTAGAATATGCTTATGTAATTATGTATATAATTATGGTGGATTAGAATTAAATAACTTATCCAAGATTACTTGTAGTTTGCAGTTTATAATACCTCCAGTTGCATTCATTTTGTGTTTTCTTTTTTGTATATTAGATGTGAACATTAATTTTAGATTTTTAATTTATTTAAGATTTCTATAATAGTTATCATTTTTCATTTTAGCATCAATCATTAAAAGGAAAAAAACAAGAGATTGAAAACATTTTCCAAAAACTATTATAAGAGCTATCACAAATTGATAGTTTTTATTTTTAATTTTAGGCCAAGTTGAAGAAGCAAAATTAAAAGAGGCCCAGTTGCGAAATGAACTTAAAAAACACAATATTGACATTTCTACAACACAGCAGGTACAATTTCCAGGTGTATGTGAAAGGTTTTTTTTTTTTAATTCTAGCCTATAATTTGTTTTTAATCATTCATATTTTATTAGGAATGTTGACACTATTGTTTTGGGGTCCTAAGCCATATGGGAATTATAATCCAGTCACTTACTGGACATTGAAATAGACTAACAATAATGGAGTGCTCTTTTCAGAGAAATTGCAGTTTGTGTTGCTGATCTAGTAATACTAGTAAGTTATATTAATAATACACCAAGTTGAGAACTTGCACTGAAGTGTCCTAAGTAATAATCAGTGGCAAAGAAAATGAGAGTAAGTGACAAAAGACAATAGTTTTTTTTAGAGCTTATATTCTTTATGTGTATAACTCATAAGTCTTATTATAGGTCATATAATTCTTAACTAAGAAAAAAAGAATTAGTGAGGTTGATGCTTTACATTTCTATGATCATATTCTCAAAAGAAAAGAAATGTAGTAACTTTGTACTTGAGTTGTCCAAATTGTTGAATTTTCTCTGCTGTTTTCTCTACCTTGTACAAGAGTCATTGTAATTGGCCTTGCATTTAATTATTCTATAAATTACAGGTGCCACACATTGAAGCACTTTTGAAAAGAAAGCTATCAGAACAGGAAGAACTAAAGAAAAAACCCAGAAGATCATGTACTCTTCCAAATTATACTAAAGGCAGTGGAGATGTTTTGGGAAAGGTTTGTGCTTCAACCGTTTACGAGGCAGTACATTTTATTGTCTTGTTTTCTGTAGGCTTTGGGTGATCCTGGGTCTTGGAGCCATGATGGTATCAGTGGTTGGGGATCCCAGGCAGGATGGAGTGGAATTTCATCACACTGCTGAGACGGTGTGCAGTTAAAACCTATCAACTGTTTACTTCTGAAATTTTCATTTATTGTTTTCAGACTGCTATTGATTGGGTAACTGAAAATGGAGAAGGAGAAACTGCAGATAGGGGGGAGTTGCTCTACAGGGTGGACACTGTGATGTTTTTAACAGTGACACAACATTCCCATTGTTAGGGCAGGTGTTTGCTACCAGATCAGGTAAGAATAAAGGGTAAATGTGACCATACCAGTGTAATAAATGACTTTTGAAATCAGCCACAAAAATTAAGCCTTTGAGTAAGGCTTTGAGCAATGTTGGACTTTGAGCAAGAAAACTTTGAACAAGCTTGTGACTAAAATCCAGTGGGTCCTCTGCATCCACAGGTTCTAATTCCTCGAATTCAGTCAACTGCAGAGGAGAAATATTTGAGGGGGGAAATTCTAGAAAGTTCCAGAAAGCAAAACTTGAGTTTGTCACATGCACATGCTGGCAACTGTTTACATAGCATTTGCATTGTATCAGGTATTATAAGTAATCTAGAAATGGTTTAAAATATACTTAATGTTATATGCAAATACTGTGACATTTTATATAAATGATTTAAGAATCCACAGATTTTAGTATCTAAGGGGATTCCTGGAACCAGTTCCCTGTGGATACAGATGGATGGTTGTACACTTGACCCTTCAGTAGCAAAGGTTTGAACTGTGAGGGTCCACTTAGACACAGACTTTTTTTTTTTTTAAACTAAATACTGACTACAGTACTACCTAATGGTTAAATCCTTGGATGTAAAGCTAGGTATGGATGACCCACTGTGAAGTTACATACAGATTTCCAGTTGATCAAAGGGTCGGGGGCCCTAACCTCCGTACCCTCCATATATAACCTCCGTACCCTTCACACATAACCTCCATACAGTTGTTTGGTGGTCATCTGTTTTTGTAAATAGGGGAGTGACTATTAATTCTGAGCCCTACAGAATTTATAAAAACGGAAGAAATTATTCTTATTTATGATATTTAGATTTATTTTCTAAAAAATCATTGGCATAAATGATCAACTTAGAAGGGTATAACTATATTTAGGTTTAAGTGTATTTTATGCTTTAACAATTGACATACCCACTAGTAGAGAAATGAATGTGAAAAAAAAGGTACATCACCTAGCTGATAATATGCCAAATATTTTTATTTGGTTATTGGCAAAATTTACTGTAGTTTAATCTGTAAAATGGTTTTTTGAAATTAAATAGCATAAGAGACTATTTAAAATATTTAAGCCAGTAAGCCTCTACAGTTCGAGAATTTTTTGTTAATTCATATGAATGTTTCCCAAAATAAAGTGTTTTTGCTGTTTAGATGTTGACTTTTAAAATATTTAATATATTTAGAAGTTTTTTACTTGATTTTTTTAAATGGCTTCTAGATTGCACACCTGGCACAGATTGAAGATGATAGAGCCGCAATGGTTATCTCTTGGCATCTGGCAAGTGACATGGACTGTGTGGTCACCCTGACCACTGATGCTGCACGTCGAATTTATGATGAAACCCAAGGTCGTCAGCAGGTGTTGCCCCTCGATTCTATTTATAAAAAGACTCTTCCAGATTGGAAAAGGTTAGAAAAAAATGCAAGTAGTGATTAAAAAAAAAATACCTGTTCTATTTTTTATCAAATCATAGATTTTTAAAATTTCTCTCAAAGGTACTTAAAACAGAGAAGTGACTCACATTATCTACATTATTTTTTGTCTTCCTCACAAATATGATCTTCATTAAGATCAGTGTTACAGTATATTTCATCACATATGCTGGCCAGGTTTAATTTGCCAGTTAAATGTTATTTGTTTATATAACAGATACACATACAAACATACAACAAACAGGAAGGATGGTGAGATGTCATTATCATTAACAGACTATTTAACTCCTTTATTTGGAGTAAGAGTATAGATCAATGTCTTTTGTCCTATTGTAAGTCCTATAAAAATAAACAGCCATCATTTAGGTAGAGAAGGTCTCTATTGGAACTGCCATTAGCAAAATTGAAATGTAAGAGACCATCTAGTTAGGATGTTACATCTGTGTTTTAATATAAATCTGTTTTCTCGAATTGTTTTCCCGTATACTTTTCAAAATAAGTTTTTCGGAATAACCATGCAAACCAGTTAGCCATTTAAGTATTTTATGTGTACTCTAGTTTTGACTATTTTTAAAAATCTGCCTTAAAAGACTCAAGCAAAATGGTGATAGCAAAGAAAAAAAAAAATTAAAATATATAACAGAATATTGACCAAAAATTTTCTCAGATTCCTAAACAGAGTTTTGCAAGGCCTACAGCTGAGTAGGAATGGGATTTGAAGGAGAATAGAAACTATAAATTAAGAGCTTACTGTGTCATTAAACTAACATTTTATTTCACTTTGTAATCTAAACATAAATCAAGCAAACAGCTGGAATTTGAACTCAAATCTTTCTGCTTCTAAAATCTCCCACTCTGCTCCCAGTCAGTACCCATTTTAAATAACATGGGATGTCCTATCAAATCATTGTAACTGTGTTGAAAAGAGTAATAATTTTTCTGAAAGTAATTTTCCCTTCAGGAGGTCTTCTATCTTTTTTTTTTTTTCATTATCCCTGAGGATCAAATGAAGAATCCTTTATTTAGGGAAAATATGAATTTGGTATTTAAGGCTAATGCTTGCTCTAAAAACTAGTTATCCTTACTTCCTGGTCTTGTGCCTCCTACTGGGATTGAGTTGACTAGCTCTTAAAGCCACTCCCCCCTCTACTCCTACCTGCACAATTTGGGGAAAGCTACCCTATGTGGGCAGAGAAGCCCTGACACCCCAGTCAGCCCCCATCTCTTGAATCTCACTGTTATCCCTGGATTTCAATTGCTCATTCTGTACACTGTGTCAGAGGACAGGTGGCCAGAGTACTGGGCAGCTGCTTTTCCACGTTCTCAGCCTTGGCCTTGCCCGTGCCCTCAGCCATTCTAGGGCCACTGTCTGCATGAGACAGTCATATCATTGGCATTCTAGGTTAGGGCCAGCTTGAGAGGCTGCATCTCTTCTTTCCTTGTCAGAACTAAACAAAGCTTAGTTTATATCAGTTTTACAAACTAATTGAGGACAGATAAAACTAAGCAGATATTTTTTTAATGGTAAATATTGTTTTCATTTCCAAAGGCGTAACAGTTAAGCATTTAGGAGTATTACCTGTGCATAGGGAGTTGTGATCACAGAGATAATCAGTATATTCATATGTTTTTCATCATATATGTATTTTTTGATAATAAATTACATATTTTGTTTAAAATCTTTTTTAAATTTAGACCTCTACCTCATTACCGAAATGGAAAATTGTATTTTAAACCCATTGGAGACCCCGTCTTTGCCCGAGACTTGTTGACTTTTCCTGATAACGTAGAACACTGTGAAACAGGTAAGAAAGTTGTGACATTTTTTATACATATGTTATGCTTGTGATTCAGATACTTAAATTACTGATTATGGAAAATTATGTTCTTATTTAGTTTATAAACGATAGTTGTATTAATATTTACTTCTCTTATTTTTCCTGTTAGAAGAAAGTATTGAATAAAATTCCTATGTTAGCATTATTTCTAAGAAAACTTTTTAATACTATATGTTAAATTTTTTTTTTTAATATGTTATATATTTTTTTTCCAAATGTTTCATGTGCATTGTATTTCAGCTTCTGGGTACACAACAGCATGCTTACCAGCAGAAGACTGTGTTAATATTTTAATATGACCAAAAAAGATACCATAATTTTAACATTTTGTTTGTTGAAATTTTTAGTATTTGGTATGCTGTTAGGAGACACTATTATTTTGGATAATTTGGATGCTGCCAATCATTACAGAAAAGAGGTATGTACTTGAATTCTTTTTTAATTTGTAGCTCAAATTTTACTGTGTGTTTTAAAATTTAATGTTAGAGATCTATAAAGAATTTTATTTTGAGATACATGTGCAAATGACAGCAACACCAATTTAAATCCTATAAATTGATAAGCAGCATGAATCTGAGCAAAATATATGAATGAATTTGCCAAGATGCAAATTAAAATGAAATGTTTGCGGGCTGTGAAATTGTCTGAGTTTCCACATCAATGTCTATTAATGGTGGTATTGAAAAAGAGTTATCTCAGATAATGTCGTTGGAAACACAATTTGAGGCAGCCCTTGTTTATTGGTTGTTAGGGCTGTAACAAAGTACCACAGACTGGGTGGCTTAAACAGTAGAAATGTGCTGTCTCACAGTTCTGCTGGCTTGAAATCCAAATGCAAGGTGTGAGAAGGGCCAGTTCTTTCCAGGGGTTGTAAGGGAAGGAGTCTGTTCCATGCCTTTCTCCTTGGTTGGCAGATGGTCATTCTCCCTGCATCTGTTTGCATCTATGCTTATGTACCCAAATTTCCCCTTTATTTAAGGACACTTCTCATTGGATTAGAGCCCACTGTTATGACCTCATTTTAATTTGATTGTTAAGACCCAGTCTTCAATTCACATCACATTTTTGAAGAACTGGGGGGGTTAGGACATTAACACAGGGATTCTAAGGGATACAATGCATCTGATGATAACTTTGCAGAGCATTTAGCAATATAAATGTTTATCGATTGCTACATAACAAACACTTCAAAAGTTAGTGGCTTTAAGCAGTAGCAGCATGTTAGTTCTCATTCCTTGCTGGGTTTCTCTAAGTGGTGTTGGCTACTTGCACTGGGATGGTGAAAGCTCCAAGCGCCTCCCTCACACAGCTGGCAGCTGATGATGCTTGCCACTGTGATTTAGCTGTAGCTGGCCAGAGCCACCTCCGGAGCTGTCACCTGCACCATTGTTCTCAGCCCCCCTCATGGGTGTGTGAGGTAACGCCATTAAGGTTTTTAGAAACCTTTTTCTCGCTAAAAGCATCTGGAAAACAGTGCCTTAAATCTTTCTGAGGTCTTAACGTAGGGGCATCCTTCAGTTCAGTTCAGCTCAGTCGCTCAGTTGTGTCCAACTCTTTGCGACCGCATGAATTGTAGCACACCAGGCCTCCCTGTCCATCACCAACTCCCGGAGTTCACTCAAACTCACGTCCATCGAGTTGGTGATGCCATCCAGCCATCTCATCCTCTGTTGTCCCCTTCTCCTCCTGCCCCCAGGCATCCTTCATTGACTTGGATTCCAAGGCTACATTATACTGACTGTGCACTGGGTTTGATCTTAGCCCGGAGGCTCTCCGTTTCTTTTTCAACAGCATTTTTTTGGCCAAACAGTCTGGAAAGGAAAAACTGTCCAACTCAGCAAATTCTTGATTAGAAATATTTGAAATTATTTCTGAAAATGAATTAATTCCTACTTAGTTTATCTCCCATTCATACTGGCTCGTTCATAACTGACTACTGGCTGGGCAAACGGCAAGGGTTATAGGCTGGCAGACTTAGATCTCTCCACACAAGCCACTCCTTGTGGCTGCTGGGGATTTTATCAGTGGCATCTGGGTCCTAAGAAGGAAAATTACAGTGGTGAAGACAGAAGTTACAGTCTCTTAAGTCCCAGTGTCGGGAAGTACATTTGGTTGGTCAGAATCTGGCCAGCCTAGATCCAAATGGGGGAATAAGGAGTTTGGAATAGACTCTTTCCTTTCCATGGGAGAGGCAAAGTAGATGCCACCTTCTTTATATCATCATATATTAAGATAATTTATCTTACAGGCATACTCTCACAAAAATATTCACTGGAATGTTTAAGAATTTTTATCAGGAAATTTTGAAAGCAGGTAAAGGCCATCAGTTAGGATTGCACCACTCCATTATGGTAATTTATACAGTAGAATAGTATATCTATTAAAAAGATTTAAAGCAGATTGATGTGTCCTAATGAGGAAGACTTGCAAAATACATTGTTTTGTTGAAAAGCTGCAAAATGGTAATGTACAAAATTAAGCCCTTTAGAAAATAAGTTTATGTAGTTTAAACAAGATGGGAGAATATATTGTATACTGTTGTATTTATTAAGAAAGATTAACCTTTCTATATTACTTTTAAGTTTTTCTTCATGAGGAAAGAAAGGCAATCTATTGTGAAGAAGGGCCTTTCAGAGGGCTGTTGTCAAGACTGAATAAAATAAGAAAATAAGAAATGAATAAAATTTCAGTAAAGGAATGATCTATTTGGATCTGAAATCCAAAGGTCTTGAATTTGTTGATATAGAAGAAGTACTAAATTTAATAAATATGGTGTTAGGGACTTGGAAATAGCAGGTGATAAACATGTATATAAACATTATAGGCTTGCAAAATATTATAGCTGAAAATGAGTGAGAGTAGTTACTGAAGAGAAAACAGAAGTCAGTTTAAAATATGATCTAGTACTCTTAAATAGTGTATTATAAAATCATGGATATCTTAAAATCATATAGTCTAATAATCTAGATGAGAAACCTTAAGTACAAAACAAATAGTGGTTCTGTATCAAGTCATAGTACTAATTCATGGCAAAACTAGAACTACTCAGAACAGATTTTCTATGCGCCCAGTTAGAAGAAATAGTAAGTGTGTCTTCAGTTTAGGAGAGCTAAATTAGTGAGATTACTGAAAATTAAAGAGCTAATTGGGGAAAACTATTTGGCGTCTTCATGAATGGTTCCTTATGAACTTAAAAATGGTTCTAATATACTGTATCAGAAAATGGCTGTGGATGAGGAAGTTGCTATATTCCGATGGTGGTTACCATGTTTATATGTCCTGAATTATAAGTCAGAAATCATACCCATTAGAAGTTATGACAATATATGATCTATTAGGAGAAGGTGAGTAGCTTACTAGTGAGGATGAATTAGCAAGTTGAGTAATAATTGGTAGATTCTGTCAATAGTTCAGTCTGTTATTTGGACATGTACAATGTATGAGACACAGTGAGGTGCTGTTAATTACTGAATAACCAGCTCTGTTGAGTAGAGTGGTGGGACCCTGATTTGTAGCTTTTGCCAGCCCCCGCAGTGTGAATACTCATATCCTGGCTGACTTCCAGCAGCCTCTGTGTGGTCACTGACTGAGGCGTTCAGGAGGACCTGGTTCTCCTGACCCAGTAAATGCTGGTTCTAGCATATCACTAGCACAGTGCTAGGCTTTGAGGGTTATACAGAAATGGACTAGACAACTCAGATAGCCAAAGAAAGTGCTAGCAGAGGTGAACTAATAGGCCATTTCAAAAGGCTGATTCTAGCTATATATCATTAAGATATCTTACTGTAAGAACTGGCAAGAATGTAAGAATTCTAAGTGAAGGTGAGAACCCAGAGAGATGAACGTAACACTGAAACCTAATTTTTCTTTGAGAATATTTGTCAAACTAATGGAACTTGAGCATCAGTTGTCTCTCCCTTGGAAGGCTCAGAGGATAAGACATACCAGAATGTGGAATCTGCTCGAAGAACCTCTTTCCCGGTAAATTAGAATCCCCAAGAGGGCTAACCCTTGGCATAAGACTGAACAAAAGAAATGAGCTTCCTCCTCCATCTCAACTCCAGGCATTTCTGGACTGAAACAAAACTGCCTTTCTTGAACTTTAGCACTAAGTAGAAAATAAACAACTATTTTCCTAGAGAATGCATTAACAAATTGGTTGTCATGTATGTTTGCAACCTGCATTCATAATACTTGAATGGTCTTCAAGGTAATACTTAAAGGTAAACATTTGATTTCATCTAATGCTGGACTTGTAGTGTCCTTAGATATGTCATCAGAGCAAACAAAATTCTCTCTGAAAGAATTCACCTTTATCTTAAAACTGAAGTAATTTTTATATTGAACACAAGAGCAAATATTTTAAAACATTTAAAATATATAAATGTTATAAACACGTTTAGTAATATTTAACAAATATTAATAAAAATATTAAACATTTTAAATACATTTCATAATATATTTTACTGAAAAAGTGTTGAATATAAGAGCAGGTAGATTTGAAAAAAATCAAAAAGAGCATCTAAAAATAAAAAGTATAATAAAAGTTAAATACTGGGCAGACTTAACAGCTTAATAGAATATTTAGTCAATTGAAAGATAGGTCAGAAAAATTATCCAGACTGCAGCCCAGAGAGAAGGAATGTAATAGAGAATCACTAAGGATAAAGTTAAAAAATCTTTTTTTAAAATGTTTAATCAGAGTGCCAAAGAGAGGAGGATAAAAGGATCATAGGTAATACCTGAAGAACTAATGGCTGAAAACTTTGAAGAACTGATGAAAAACATCAATGCATAGCTTCAAAAAAGTAATAGACTATATGTGACAAAAGCAGGGACAGCATTTGTTCCTTACAGTTCCAGCATAGTTCCTCATAGTGATGTCTTTGCTTCCAAAGTTAATGAAATCACTCCACTTACCAAATATTGTTTTCAAACTCTTCTAAGAAATGGCTTTTATGACATCTCTTGGTCAGATCATTAGGTTTCAGTAGTCTTTTTATTGTTTTCTCTTCGTAAATTCTTCATGCCATTTATACTGATTCAACCTTTGTTGATTCCATTCCTTGCTAAATCCTTCCAGCAGTTGCAAGTACTGCCCAGAACTGTAGCTCTGTTTACTCACTGAATTTGCAAATGCTGTCTTGATCTTTTCCAGGTCAGTGGCAGTGGCCTTGCAGCAGAGGCCTAGTGAGAGCTTAAGTTGTTTTTTTTTAATGGTAAATTACAGTAAAATACATGTAACAAAATTTAGCGTCTAAATCATTTTTAAGTGTACAGTTTCACTAGTGTTAATTACGTTCACATTGTTGTTCAGCCAATTTCCAGAACTCTTCTTTTTGTAAAACTGAAATTGTACCCGTTAAATAGCAGCTTGTCATTTCCCCTTTGTTCTGTGCCATTTGAGAATTGGAAGACTGTCCCTTTAACCACAGGCCTATAACTCATACTGTCAGTGCATTAACAAGAGGAGACAAGAAATTTGAGTGTGTTTATTATTTAAGATGGTACTAAATCTGTAAAATCATTGCCTGAATCTGATTTAAAATAACAGTTATTTGATTTACTATATATATGATTATTGGATAATAATAATATGGTAATAATATGTGAATTCAGTCTGTATTTTTTTTAGTCTGTATTTTTAATGTTCACTTGTAGAAAGCATACAAATCCAAGCCAAAACTAAGAAAGTAAGATGTGATACTTTATTTTACTAAAAGATTCATTTCACCAAAGAATTCACCACAGATTTTCTTCAAGTAGACATTCCATTTTATTTAAATTTTATAGGAAGTATCTAATTTGGGAAAGCATCTGTCAGTTACCTTGGAATTATGTCAAAAGAATAAATATTAGTCATAATTTTCTGTTACATGTCCTATTGCTTTTCATTTTGAAAATTGAATTGTATTTAATCTTTTATAATTCAGAAACTGCTTGATCTACTGTGTTAGATTGAATTAGGTGCTTCTACATGTTGCTAAATTGTCTTCTTTTCAGTCATTTTTTGATGTATGCATCCTGTTTCATTGCGTGGATGTGCCATACTTTATGTAACTTATTGAATGTGCAAGATTCATACTTTTCATTATTAAAAGGATGTTTCAGTCTACGTTGTTCACATCTGTGATGATTTTTTCTGGCATATTCTTAGAAGTGGAATTTTTAGGTCATGCAGATTGTTAATCTTTTTAGCACTTGTCATGTTTCCTCTGAGATGGGCTGTCCCAAAGCAGATTAATGTTAATACAAGAAGACCCTTTCTCCAACATTCTGCCTGGGTGTGTGTGTTGTGTGTGTATTTTAACATTTTAAGTAGTGAAAATTCTCATTTGAGCTCCAAGTTATTTCAGTTTCACTTCTGATTACCAGTGAATTTGAACATTTTTTGTATATATCTCCTAGACTTTTTTTTTGAAAGCATATTCCTGAAGATCATGAAATACTAAATCTAAGTGTTTCTCTTTTATTCCCTAGCTTCTCTGAAAAATTTAATTCTTGACTAACACTTTCTACTTCCCTTTCCATGTCTTAGGTTTTACTACATAATTCTAGTTTCCCCAGCTCTCAGATAACTGGCTCTTTTTCTTTGTACAGCTGAAATCCTCTGAAGATTCATCCCTTTGCTCTTCGGTTTGTATTTTCTTAAGTCTAATACAGTACTCTTTTTGCTACCCTTTGGGCATCTGGAAAACTTAGGTCTAACAGAAGGAAACTAAACTAAGTGATACAGCCTGGATACTGCTTTGGGTTTCTAGAAGCACACAAGTCTCTGGCTTGTCCATCTCTCTTCCTTCCTCTTATCAATCAAGCCATCAATCTCAATTTCACTTTTTCTGTCTTTTCTCTGTTCTAGTATAGGTAACGCTTATGAGGCAGTCTAATTCATCTCTCTGTCTCTCGTTTTCCCCCCAGTCATCTTACACATCACTAGCTAATTAATTTTGCAAAAATAGTACCATAATCATTGTCATTTCTTATCTCAGAATCCTTAAATGATTTCTCCTTTCTTAGAGCAGTTGAGTTAAATTTTATAGACTCACTAATTATATCCTGTTACTTACAATAGGTTGTTAAAATTACACACTGTCCTACACTGCTGACCAGAGATGGAGATCGCATTCGAAGTAATGGGAAGTTTGGGGGCCTTCAGAATAAAGCTCCTCCAATGGATAAACTCCGGGGAATGGTGTTTGGAGCTCCAGTACCGAAACAGTGCCTGATCTTAGGGGAGCAAATAGGTAGGTTAAATAAGTACTTAATAATTTCTCATTTGATTTTAACCCTTTATTTGGACCTTATTTATTGAGACTCTAGCGTTGAAACTTAACCATTAACAGATACAAATAAGATGTTTTTATCCAGTACTTCCAGCATTCTAACACCAAATAGTTTTGAAATACAAATATAGGAAGTAGGTTTTCCCTCCTGTTCTCATTCTTATCTTGAAATAAAGGAAAGATTGCCTTGTTGAATAAACCAGTATCTCATCAGACCTTAATACTTCTTTTTATATCAAAGTTGTTAACTATCTAGATTCATCTTTCTGGTGTGCGTGACATGTGACCTCCCTCTGCAGGCTGTGTCGCCTGGTTCTGGTCAGTTGATACAATTGTCTGTACGTCCGTGCTCTGAAGTGCTTATACTTTACAGGGTCCCAAATGGGCCATCACCTAAGAGTTGTTTGCTTTTAACTTTGTATAGTTCTGATAGGCTTGATATCTACTTTCCCAGCAAAAAGTAGTCTGTTGCTAACTCAAGATAGTAAATTGTAGTTAAACTGTAACAAAGTTTATCATCTTAATTATTTTTAAATGGGTTGCTCACTAGTGGTAAGTACATTCACACTCTTGTGCAACTAGTCTTCAGAAACCTTTTCGTTTTGTAAAACTGAAGCTCCATACCCATTAAGCAGCAACTCCCTGCCTCCCCTCTTGTCACCTGCCCGCCACACAGGTTTCTGTCTCTGAATTTGACTCTTCCAGGCACCTCTGTATGTGTCAAATCAGAGTGTCCCTTTGCGACCGGCTAACGTCACTCAGTGTCATGTCCTCCAGGCAGGTCAGTGTTGTAGTGTAACTCTTTGTGTGTCACAGTGTGTGTCAGAATTTCTTTTTAAGACTGAATAATATTCTGTTGTATGAATATACACATTTTGTGGGTTTTTAGAGTATAGTATACATAGAGAAAGGTGCACATTTCAAAGCATACACGTTTTTCACAAAATGAACGTTGCTTCTGTATTAAGAAACAGAACGTTATCAGCCCCACAGAAGGCCTCTAGGCCTCTTCCAGTCATAGCCCTATCCCTCTCAAAAGGATAACAACTTTTTTGACTTAAAAGAGCATAGATTCGTTTTTTCCATTTTTGTACTTTATCTACATGGAATTATACAAGCCATGGATTTTGTGTCTGGCTTTGTTCAGCCCTGTGTTGTGTGTGTGTATAGTTGTAGTTCATTTTAATTGCAGGATAGTATCCCATTGTGTAAATACACCACAGTTTATTTCTTTATTATTATACTGCTGAGGAGTTTGGGTAGTATCTAGCTTGGGGTTACTACTTCAGCCCCCAACTACGTTTAAAATAGTAACTGAGAAAGATGGTAGGAAGAAGGCTGTTTTGTATTCTTTATGAGAGAGTCAGGTGCAGCTGCAAGAGGATACATGGGAGAGGCTCAGACAGACAAAGTTGGTGTAGTCACAGGTCCTAGGACAGGAGTTACCGCCTGCCACTCAGGGCCACATGGAAGACACTGGGGTGGTCAGGACGCAGAAGACAGGAGCACGGAGAGTGCTTCTGCCACAGCCTTTATATGGGGGATTTACTGGAAGCACAAGCTGGAATCAAGATTGCCGGGAAAAATATCAATAACCTCAGATATGCAGATGACACCACCCTTATGGCAGAAAGTGAAGAGGAACTAAAAAGCCTCTTGATGAAAGTGAAAGAAGGAGAGTGAAAAAGTTGGCTTAAAGCTCAACATTCAGAAAACAAAGATCATGGCATCTGGTCCCATCACTTCATGGGAAATAGATGGGGAAACAGTGTCAGACTTCATTTTTGGGGGCTCCAAAATCACTGCAGATGGTGACTGCAGCCATGAAATTAAAAGACGCTTGGTCCTTGGCAGAAAAGTTATGACCAATCTAGATGCATATTGAAAAGCAGAGACATCACTTTGCCAACAAAGGTCCGTCTAGTCAAGGCTATGGTTTTTCCTGTGGTCATGTATGGATGTGAGAGTTGGACTGTGAAGAAAACTGTGCACCAAAGAATTGATGCTTTTGAACTGTGATGTTGGAGAAGACTCTTGAGAGTCCCTTGGACTGCAAGGAGATCCAACCAGTCCATTCTAAAGGAGATCAGCCTTGGGATTTCTTTGGAAGGACTGATGCTAAAGCTGAAACTCCAATACTTTGGCCACCTCATGCGAAGAGTTGACTCATTGGAAAAGACTCTGATGCTGGGAGGGATTGGGGACAGGAGGAAAAGGGGACGACAGAGGATGAGATGGCTGGATGGCATCACCCACTCGATGGATGTGAGTCTGAGTGAACTCCGGGAGTTGGTGATGGACAGGGAGGCCTGGCGTGCTGTGATTCATGGGGTCGCAAAGAGTCAGACACAACTAAGCAACTGAACTGAATGTAAAACTTGACTAGAGGAAATCACAAGTAGCAGTATTAGTGTCAAGGCAATGGCACTAAAAGCATAAAGATGAATTCATTTTGATAACAGATATATTTGATACTAGAGGTCCAAAAGTTAATGAACTTGATACAGTAAATTACAAAATCAGAATTCTTAAAACTGCTGATTGTACAAAGACAGAAACCTTATTATGAGAAACCATTAATCTATGACAGGTCCTTAGTCAAAAAACAAGACATTTTCTACCTAATAAGTTGTAAGACCAGTACTTTAGGTATTTATAGGATACGTCACAAAAAATGGTCATAAATTCAGTTGATCAAATTGCTACTCAGCTACAATGAGACTACAAATTATAAAAAGCAAAATTTACTTATATTTTTAATATAATGTAACAGAACTAAAAATAACTTATTTCTTCCCAAAGTAAGCTCAAATAGGTAGATATTTAGAAACAACTATTTTTTCAAAAAAGTTTTAACTATTAAAGAGAACAAGAACATTACACATTATATGTAGGAGGCATGAAAACACCCAAGATCAAATGTAAATCCACAGGCTTAATGCTTTTATTATTAAATGAGAAAAACAAATTTAACCATTCAACTCAAATGACAGGAGGAAAAAATACATCTCAAGAAACAAGTACAGCCAAATTAATTGGGAAAAAAGAAAACCTTTGTATCAAATAATATATAATTCCTGAAGGTGGTCTTTGGGCAAAATAAATACAAAAAGTAATGGCTCTGAGAATACATTCAGACAGAGATTTCTTAGGTTTCTATAATATTATAAATACATTTAGTATGTCCAAATAAAATGAACTACATTCTGGAAAATTGCAAATCAAATGAACAAAATTGATTTAAATAAGGCAGAAAACTTATATAGGCCATTGCCTGAGATATGTTCAGAAAGCTAACTCCATCCTATAGGTTTTTAATGAGTGAATTTCAAATATAATTTGTTTCAGAATATAGATAAATATAGAGATCACTCAGGCCATCTTATGAAACTGATAGCAAACCTGTTTCCAAAAATGGCACAGGCAAAGAAAACTTCTGTGACCTCTGAAGCTGTGTTCAGGAAGTTCTTAACACGGTAGGACAGAAATCAGAAAGCTTAATCTTGACAGTAACACTTTATTTTATTGTTCCTTTTATCTGCAGTGGTTTTGCCCCAGATAATGTGCATGGCTTGCTTCTTTTCTTTCCTATTGTGTAATGTCACACCTTTGTGGACTTCTCTGACCAGCCAGTCTAAAATAGAAGCACCCACCTTGGAGAAATGGGCTTCTTGACATACAAGTACTGGCAGATGTGAGAAAAGAAAACATTTTATAGTTATTTTTTTTTAAGTTTGCATAATTTTAATGCACCTTGAAGAAAATAGAAGGGCAAATGACAAACTGGGGGAAATTGCATATATGGTAGACAAAGGTGTAGTGTCTTATTAACAGCAGCCTTTAAAAGGCAAGAAAAAGGACAAAGACTGATAGAAAAATGGGTGACATGAATAAGCAATTTTCAAGGGAATAATAGTAGTTACTGTTGGAGGGCTTGTTACGTCCCACATACATTATTAAGCTTACCACTTCAATTTCATTTACTGCTGTTCTCCTCATTTTACAGATGAGGAATTTGAGTCTTTAAAAGGTGAGATAACTTTCCCAAGTTCAGGATAGTGTATGCGTTCATTTGTCCAGTGACACAAGAGAGTAGAAATAAAACATTTTTTCCCTGAATACATAATTGAGATAATTTACTTCTCCATTACCCTTTTCTGTATATTTCCAGACCTGCCTCAGTGTGTGTCACTTTTACAATCAGAAAATGTTACCAATTGGTGTTTTTGTTTTTCTAACTAATTGTTTTTAATACTCATTTTCTTTGAACCAATAATTGATCTTACAGGAAAGAAGCCTAAGTAAACAGTTCTAAATACAAGCAGGACTTTCTTTTTTTCTTTCTCAGATAGATAGTATAGCCTTGTTTTTCAAGGAAAACATAAGAAATGTTAAATGCTTTAACTGAATTTATATTCTGAGAGATGTCTATTAAAATTTCATTTGGAAAGTACATAGAAAATAAAATTACAAAAATCACACACGTTAAAAATCAAACCTGCAGACATGTGGAATGAAAACAAAAAAGTGAGGTGGTAAACCTATCAGTTTTTTCCCAATCTCTCTCTTTTCTGTATTAGCCCGAGTTTTCTGTAGAGATCATATAAGTAGAAATAACTTTTTTTAAATATTTAAAATAACTCCGAACATTGTAGAAGCCAGGATATGACCGTAAGAAAGGAGAGTGGTTCATAGCAACTAAAGAAAGAAAAGGAATTTTAAAATTTCCAATAAGTAATCAATGTGTAGTTTATAACTGTGACATCATCAGTCTCAACACTTTCATATACTCCAAATACATAGTATGCACCTGGCCAGCCTAGACATTATTTATGTTTTATTATGTCATGCTTAATTTGTTAATACTAATATTTAACCTCTCTGTACATTTATTGGGTTTTTTGTTGTTTTAAGTAAAACTATTCTTAATTTTTTATTTTTAATATTTTTAAGAGGTAGCAACCAAGATTATTGAAGGTTTGTGGTTTTCAGGACAAAGATATTTTGTTCTGTTTTGTTTTATACTTACTGGAAATTGAGCAGATTGAATACCTGTGGACCTGTCTACTGGCCACCCCTATTTCATTTACACCCACCCCTCTCTCAGCTTGCCTTCTTCCTGTTCACCCCTGCTGAAGGCTTTTGGAACAGATCAGTTCTAGTAAATTTTTTCACCAATTTTTTTTACCCAGTTTACAAGTATTTATCAGTTTTTTGCCAATGCAGAACACAAAGTTTTAAGAGACCTAAATGCTACTGAATAAATCTACTTACCTGTCTAACTGCTTGCATCCTCCAGTGGTGAGAAGATGGCTTCTGCCTTCTTCAGTTCAATTCAGTTCAGTTGCTCAGTCGTGTCCGACTCATTGCGACCCCATGAACTGCAGCACGCAAGGCCTCCCTGTCCATCACCAACTCCCGGAGTTCACCCAAACCCATGTCCATTGAGTCAGTGATGCCATCCAACCATCTCATCCTCTCTCGTCCCCTTCTCCTCCTGCCCTCAATCTTTCCCAGCATCAGGATCTTTTCAAGTGAGTCAGCTCTTCACATCAGGTATCCAAAGTATTGGAGCTTGAGCTTCAAAATCAGTCCTACAAATGAACACCCAGGACTGATCTCCTTTAGGATGGACTTGGTTGGATCTCCTTGCAGTCCAAGGGACTCTCAAGAGTCTTCTCCAACACCACAGCAAAAGCATCAGTTCTTCGGCTGTCAGCATTCTTTATAGTCCAACTCTCACATCCATACATGACCACTGGAAAAACCATAGCCTTGACTAGACGAACCTTTGTTGACAAAGTAATGTCTCTGCTTTTTAATATGCTGTCTAGGTTGGTCATAACTTTCCTTCCAAGGAGTAAGCGTCTTTTAATTTCATGGCTGCAGTCACCATCTGCAGTGATTTTGGAGCCCAGAAAAATAAAGTCAGCCACTGTTTCCCCATCCATTTGCCATGAAGTGATGGGACTGGATGCCATGATCTTAGTTTTCTGAATCTGCTTCCTTAGCAACCCCAAATACTTGTCTAGTAATAGCTCTTCAGATATAGGTATTTTCAACTATTTGTATTATTTTTAGTAGTGTTGTTTCTTTCCCTGGATACATTGAAATAATCTATATATCTTTCTTAATAAATAGCATACAGAAATGAACGCATTGCAATTTGAGCTTTTGTCCTTTCATATGAACTAATTTTTTATTTTAAAGTATTTTTTCACTATTTTATAGTAAAGCATCATTAGTTTTTTCCTATATAATTAAAATTTTCAAACAACATATAATGTATGAGCTCTGAAATCATTTATAAACAGAATTAAATATGAATTTTTGGTTTTTCTCTTTTGAAAAATTTTATTAAATGAATTAGAAAAGACTTTTTATAAACACCATGGTAAATAGGAATTACATTTCATATCAAAAAATTGGGAGTTGCTAAGGCATATTAGCTCAAAATCCTCCAAGCTAAGCTTCAGTAGAAGCTGAACCTGAATCAAGAACTTCCAGATGTACAAGCTGGATTTAGAAAAGGCAGAGGAACCAGAGATCAAATTGCCAACATCTGCTAGATCATAGAAAAAGCAAGGGAATTACAGAAAAACATCTACTTCTGTTTCATTGACTCCACTAAAGCCTTTGTCTGTGTGGATCACAATAAACAGTGGAAAATTCTTAGAGATAGGAATACCAGACCACCTTACCTGCCTCCTGCAAAACCTGTATGCAGGTCAAGAAGCAGCAGTTAGAGCCAGACATGGAACAACAGACTTTAAAATTGGGAAAGAATTACATCAAGGCAATATATTGTCGCCCTGCTTATTTAACTTATGTGCAGAGTACGTCATACAAAACGCCAGGCTGGATGAAGCACAAGCTGGAATCAAGATTCCTGGAAGAAATATCAGTAACCTCAGATATGCAGATGACACCACCCTAATGGCAGAAAGCGAAGAGAAACTGAAGAACCTCTTGAAGAAAGTGAAAGAGGAGATTGAAAAAGCTGGGTTAGTAACTCAACATTACAAAAAATGAAGATCATGGCATCCAGTCCCATCACTTCATGGCAGATAGATGGGGAAACAACGGAAATAGTGAGAGACTTTATTTTCTTGGGCTTTAAAATCACGGCAGATGGTGACTGCAGCCATGAAATTAAAAGATGCTTGCTCCTTGGAAGAAAAGCTATGAAAAACCTAGGCAGCATATTAAAAAGCAGATTCATCACTTTGCCAACAAAGGTCTGTCTCGTCAAAGCTATGGTTTTTCCGGTAGTCATGTATGGATGTTGAGAGTTGGACCATAAAGAAGGCTGGGTGCTGAAGAATTGATGCTTTTGAAATGTGGTGTTGGAGAAAACTCTTGAGAGTCTCTTGGATTGCAAGGAGATCCAACCAGTCAATCCTAAAAGAAATCAGTCCTAATATTGGAAGGACTGATGCTGAAGCTGAAGCTCCAGTACTTTGGCCACCTGATGTGAAGAGCCAATTGATTGGAAAGACCCTGATGCTGGGAAAGATTGAAGGAGAGGAGGAGAAGGGGACAACAGAGGATGAGTTGGTTGGATGGCATCACCTACTCACCGGACATGAGTTTGAGCAAGCTCCGGGAAATGGTAAAGGACAGGGAAGCCTGATGTGCTGCAGTCCATGGGTCGCAAAGAGTCAGACACAACTGAGCAACTGAACAAAAACAACAAAGGCATATTGAGTTAAGTTGCTTCTGCCCATCTTAGGCATAAAATGTTTGCTGTTAGTGTTCCATTTAATAGAAAGTATTTAATACTCCATCTTTCAGTTTTATAAATAACAAGTTGATTAATATAAAGCCTTTGACTATATTGTTTCTTGAGTATTTAAAAGGACTCACAAAGTAGGATTCAACCCTTAATCACTTAAAATTTTTTTACATTGTCTTCTGAGTTAGGTAGCATCCCTGACATATGGGTCTGAACATCATTTTGTACCTTATTCACATAGAAAATAAGCACTATTTTATGCACATAGAAAAATGAAATTAGAAGTACTTTCAAACCAGAAAACCAGACTTTTTTTAGTGGCTACCTTTGAGTTCTCAATAAGTCATAAGGAATCAAGACACATAAGGACTTTGTCATTACTGAATTACATATATGGAATTCGTATTTAAATATACATGAATATGCTCATAATGTTCACAGGTGTGTGTGTGTGTGTGTGCTTACTCATTCCCAGAAAGCTGGATATTTTTTTAAAATACTGTAATTGATCCTTAAAGTATAGAAAATCTCATATATCATATACTCTTGACTAAATTGATTTCTTCCACAGGTTCATATGTAAACCCACTGTATATATTTATTAAACATATGGGTGTTTATATGCCCATTCCCATGAATACTGAACATTTTTGTGTGACTAGAGTCTCAAAGGGTCAAATAGTAAACATTTTAGGCCTGTGAGCCAGGAGACAAAATTGAGGGTGTTATGAACATATTTATATAACCATTTAGAATGGAATCATTTAAAACTGTATAAACCATTCTTAGCCCATGGACTAAAGTATAGTCAGTGTATTTAACCTATAGTGTCTAGTAATTCATACAAAAAGGCAATAAACAGTCTCAAACTTGACTAATATAATATATTTTTAAACAAAGTTACATTTTTTGAAAGCTGAGTGTCAAGAGTGTTTGAAAGCTGTGTTTAAGGAAATGGCCATGTCTGTTGGAAGCAATGATGTTCTAATAATGCCATGTTTAATGCATTCTTCCCCCAACCCCAAATTTGTGTGGAATTAGATTGAATACTGAATATCAAACAGGATGTAAACACTGACTGAGAAGGTGAATTTTTTTTTTTTTTAATTGTGGTAAAAGTCACACTCAGTTGAGTTCAGTCACTCAGTCATGTCTGACTCTTTGTGACCCCGTAAACTGCAGCACGCAAGGCTTCCATGTGTATCACCAACTCCCAGAGCTTGATCCAACTCTTGTCTATCAAGTTGGTGATGCCATCCAACCATCTTATCCTCTGTTACATAAAATATACTATTTCAGCCATACTTAAACTATACAGCTCAGTGGCACTGAGTACACTCATATTGTTGTGCAACTCTCACCATCATCCATGTCCTGAGTTTTTCACTTTCCTAAACTGGAACTCTGTCCCCATTGAACACCAAGTCCCCATTCTCGCTCCAAACCTCTCTTCCATCCACTAGCCCCTGGCATCTACCAGTGTACTTTCTGACTGAATTTGACTATTCTAGTTACCTCATATAAGTGGACTCAAACAGTATTTGTATTGGTGCAGACAAATACTGTTTGACTCCACTTATATGAGGTAACTGGAATAGTCAAATTCAGTCAGAAAGTATACTGGTAGATGCCAGGGGCTAGTGGAATGCATTTTAAGGTTAACATATGTCCTACAAACAGTTTGTATCTTCTTTTCCCTGTACAGTAAATTTATTAAAGTCAAGCAGCTGAAGAAAATTAAGATTTAATAAGCACCAGTCTTGTGCCAGGATCTAAACTGTGTTTTTTTCTTTCATTTGTTTACTGTGAATGTTAAAAGTAGCTCCATGTGTTACTGTAACACAACACTCAGTGTTGCTGGCTCTTCTTTCCTAAAATACTGTTTTGATATGATATCAGTAGTTTTAATCGAATATCTCTGGTTTCTTTGTAGATCTTCTTCAGCAGTACCGCACTGCTGTGTGCAGGTTGGGCAGTGTGAACGAGGATCTTAATGGGCAGCTGAAGTACCTTCACACTCCCGATATGAAGAGGAAGAAACAAGAACTTGATGAACACGAAAAGAATCTCAAACTGATAGAGCAAAAACTAGGTACTGTACTTTTTGCGAGATCCTTCTCTGCAGGAAGATAATGTGCATGATTGGAGAGAATTGAGCTCCAGGAAGAAAGAGTGTGAATGACCCAGAACTTAAATCATAGACACTCTTGACCTCCGGGTGAACTGACAAATGTTTGTAACTATTCTCTCAGCAGGCATAATAAGAAGCATTCCCAGTATTATTTATTAATTCTTCTTCTATAAATTAAGAGGTATTTGCTTTCATTGCTTATAATAATTCTGGTCCTTTGAAAGTTAATTTTCTCTGTTTTCTTTCTGTCTTTGCAGGAATGACTCCCACACGTAAGTGTAATGATTCACTGCCTCACCCAATGACAGACTGTCCAGTTCCTCCCAAGAGAATAAGAAGAGAAGCTGCAAGACAAAACAGGTGAGGCTACTGTGCCCTCAAAGCTCTTGGCTCATCATACTTTAACAATAGCATGAGGGTGTTTACTTGCCTGCCCTGAACCAGAATTAATTTTGTTTTCTTTTTAACCGAATTGAGTGATGGCTAATGAAAATAAGATGGAATTATTTTATATTTCCTCCTAGGATACTCTAAAAAAATCATTTTCTAAAATGATTTTTTGCAGATTATTTGAAAACTTTCAAATACATTACATTCTGCTTTATAGGCTCAGCAACTTGACAAATACAGACTATGCAGAATCACTCGTACATTACTCATTTAAAAGTTGCTTATAGTATATTGTTTGGAAAATCACATGCCATTTGCACAACTAACCAAGAAGCCAACAAAGCCATCTGCAGCCTAACTCAATGAAGAAAATTGTCCATTTCAGATTAGATACTAGTAAGCCCATCCCACAGAAAGGCACATAGTACTGGGGTTTCTTGTATTTCACGAATGTTCATTTGGAGTCTGCCTGAGTAAGTTTCTCCTATTGACCTTTGAGGAGTTCCACTGAGACCATGATATTTAGAATTGGTATTCCATGCCCTGTCCATCTACATAGTCTGTATTTATTGTAACTATTTGATTATTTTGTGCTCTGTGTTCCTGGGTAAATAAATGTGACATGGTTCTTGCCCCCATAGGAGGTCTGTAATCTTGTACCGAAGGGGGACAGTTCAAAAAAGTAAACCTTTTTCTGTATGTAAAAATATAGAATGATGTTAAGTTTTTACAACAGAACAGAGCACAAAGTGATACAGAACAGTGGGAGAACGTGATTGGCTGTTAGGGAAGATGCATTTAGCAGAGAACTGAAGGATGGGAAGTCAGCTCTGTAGGGATGGCTTATAGTCAGAGGGAGAAGAGGCGTGAAAGCACTAAGAAAACAACACACCTGGCATGCCTGAGGAACTGTAAAGATGCTTGTGAGGCTAAAGGATAGTGGGTAAAAGCGAGGAGCCCCTAAGATGTGGTTGGAGAGCTAGACGGAAGCCACAGTATGCCTCTCCCCAAAATAGTATCTTGAAAAAATGACACCAGGTCCTTACAGTGAACATTGATATATTCATATAGAAAAGACATGTTCATTCTTTCCTTACATGAACATTCTGGCTAATCAAATAACTGAAGAAAGTTCTTTATAGAAGTTCTTCTTTATAAAGTTCTTTATATGAGAATGAAGTGTATAAGAAGTCGGATAAAATGAAAACATCACTTTAAGCTTCCACTCAGTCTTTCTCAACTGGAGTTCTTTGCAGGAATTAAGCACTGCAGAAAACCATGACACTCCTGGGACAGTTCACACAGCTAACATTCTGGATGAATAAAAGGAGGTTAATTCATTGCATAGAATAGATACCTTACGGTGTTAGAGTGTAAATCTCTCATGAATTGGAGATTTAACTGCAAAAGTATACAGAAAAGAAGGGAAATTTAGGAACAAGTTAAATGATGCCACCAGGCAGCAATTAGCCAAATCTAGAATGTCAAGAACGGGACACTATAAATGATGATTTTGTTAATAAATCAGTGACATTAAAAGAAACATAGGGAGGGACTTCCCTGGTGGCACAGTGGGTAAGAATATGCCTGCCAATGCAGGGGACAGGGATTCGATCCCTGGTCCAGGAATATTTTACGTGCCACAGAGCAACTAAACCCACGCGGCACAACTCCTGAAGCCCGTTGTGTCCTAGAACCCTTGCTCCACAGCAAGAGAAGCCGCTGATGAGAAGCCCGCATGCTGTGACAAAGATGCCTAGGGAGAAGGATGAACCATTGGTTATAGAATAAAAATAACCGAGAGGTGTAACCGTCAAGTGCACATTGTACAGCTTCTTTGGACCTGGATTTGAATCTTCAGGATGACAATTTTGAAAAAATTGGGGTAAATTTTCAATCACCTGGATATTAGATATATTGAGGAATTGTGATTTTTGTGTATAGCAGTATCATAGAGTTTACAGTAAAATAAATATATAGTTAGAAATATGTACAGAGGTATTTAACAGTTGAATAATATGTCTGGGATATATTCTAAAACACTAGAAGACAAAAAAGTGACAGTAAATCAAAACAAGAAAGGGCAAAAGGTTATTATTTCTCCTGCTTTTCTGTAGGCTTGCCATAAATGGTAAAGAAGTATTTTATGGTAGATGGGGAACATTTTTCCAGTTTTTTAAGAGACCAAGTGAGGAAGTTCCTGCCAAGCAGTTCTAGACTAAAGTCCATGTTCATAGGCTCTCCTGCATGGACTTAACTACAGTTAAGACTTACAGTCACTGCAGAACCACAACCGATGCCATTGATCTGGACCTTGTTAATTAAGATTTTGTAGCAATTCAGAGGTGGTATGGGCTAAAGTTTCTTTTTTTAGTTTGTTAATAATGGTATTTAGTAATAGTAATGGTATTTTCATTAAAGTAATGCATGTATATAAATCAAATGGTGTATATATTTAGTATACTGTATAATGTGAACTGCTGCTGCTGCTAAGTCACTTCAGTCGTGTCTGACTCTGTGTGACCCCATAGACGTCAGCCCACCAGGCTCCCCCGTCCCTGGGATTCTCCAGGCAAGAACACTGGAGTTGATTGCCATTTCCTTCTCCAATTCATGAAAGTGAAAAAGTGAAAGTGAAGTCACTCAGTCGTCTCCGACTCTTAGTGACCCCATGGACTGCAGCCTACCAGGCTCCTCCGTCCATGGGATTTTCCAGGCAAGAGTACTGGAATGGGGTGCCATTGCCTTCTCCTAACGTTAACTACACATATAATTTAACATTTTCTAGGCACCATTTTAAAAGAAGCAGCGAGATTAAATTTTAATAGTATATTTTATTGAACACAGTATACAAAGTATTATCATTGCAACATACTGCCAGTAGTATAGAAATTATTAATGAGACATTTTAAATTCTCTTTCATACAAAGTCTTCAAAATTCAGAGGACAGCAAATCTGTTAGGACTAGCCACATTGCAAGTGCTCTGGAGCCACACGTGGCTCATGGCTACCAGACTGGACAGCACAGGTATCAAAAGAACTCATGGTGATGAGATCTTGTTCCTCTGTACCCTTACCCCATCCTGGTTCCCAGAGGCAGCCTTGGTTTTAACTGCTTTAGTTTTTCTGTTTTTGGTACACATTTATGTATGTCTTGTTTTATCAGTTTTCAGACAGTGCAGTCCACCCAGCACCTTGGTGCGGAGGTCTGTCTTGTGTTGCCCATCTAATGACTTTTGAACTAAATTGTTCTTGTGGTTATTTGGTTACGTTCTCTCTTGCAACCAACAACGAAGACCTCTGTGCTTTTTTCAAAGTTATTGAGTGATAAGCAACATATATTATTATGGCTCTGACTATGATACAGGCAGAGTTGTGCGCTAGGATTACATTTCCCTCTGTAAGATTCTAATGCCATGACCCCACTTAGGCCACCAGTGTTCCAAACATCAGAGTCAAGTAAATCTTCTAAACAATCAGTTCTTAAAATCATGTTGAATTTTAATCCAGTTCTTAGACTGTTTCTTGAATGTTGTGAATGTCTCTGGAGTTTCTAATAGTCTTTCTTTTTTCCTTCACTGTGTAACTTGATCATGTATTCTTCCACCTGCTTTAGTAACTGTTACTAGTAATCCTGTAGGTCTTCTGGGTCCTTGCTGGCTTCCTTGTCATTCTCTTATAACTTCTTAGGAAAGTGTATAAATAGAAACTGCATGTCTGAATCTGTCTTCCTCTGCCTTCACATTTGATTAAGGTTTTCTGGGGATTACAGGATAGAAACAAGGCTGGAATATCAAGGAGGAGGTTCTGGGAATAATCAAGAGACAGTGGGAACCTTGGACTCAGTCAGAGAAGTCCAGCCCAAAACAGGAGGGAGCGAAATGGAAGAGGAGAGAAAACAGAGCCTAGACCATGCCAAGTTTTCAACCCCAGGCTTTAAGAGCTCTGTTCTCTTTTTTCTAGGTATTAACACTTTCACCAGGAAGTTAGATAACAATGCTAATTAGTTAATTAAAAGTTGGTATCATGGCTTCCGATGTAGTTGGTGGCGCCCTAGAGGCTTGTCTGTTGCCAACATCTACACACTAGCAACCTGCTAGTTGGCTCTCCAGCCATACCCTTAAAGCAAAGCCTTCTTGTCCACTCCCCTGCTCCCTCATCCCTTAAAATTCCTACTCAGAGAGCAGCCTTAATGGGAAAACAGTTCTATTTTTATTAATAGTAGACTAAATCCAGACCAGCAGCACAGTCCTTTTTCTTAAGTGTAATTGTACAGCTGAGAGTCATTATGCATATGAGGGGAGTCAACAACATGTGAGGGGAAATCCAAGATAAATAACAAAACCAACCCTGGAAGATGATTCAGCTGAACTCTCTTAAAAACTGTGTGTAATTTCTGATTAGATTGTGGAAGGAGTTACATTTGTGAAACCAAGAGGATATTAGGAGAAAGATACAGCCAGGACAGGATTACAGATCCCATTGCTGAAATTAAACTCTTTAAAGGACAGCAGCAGAAGCCAGGCAAGGAGGGGAAAAAAATTTAAAGGACTAACATAAAGAAAACTTCCCAGAAAAATAGGGGGAAATATGTGAAGAGAAAGGGGGAGATGTAGAGAACCAATTCAGACTATCAGGAATCCTAGAAAGAAGAAAATGGAGAAGAAACAACTTGTGGAAGAGAATTCCCAGGGATGAAAGGGCCTGTTGAAGGCCCAGTACAATGACTGACAGAAGATAACACCAAGAAAATTCATAGCAAATTTGTGGAATAACAAGGGTGAAGAGTGTAAATGTTTTCAGAGATAGACCCATATTGTCAGTACAGCTTTTTTGCATACACAAAAAAACAAACATAAAAAAGCTGTTGTCATCAAGCTTTGTGGTGGCAGGTGAGAAGATGTAGATCGCATATTTGCTGTATTCTAACCTGTGGCTTCCTGTTTACATCCTGCTTATCTTTGGGAAATCTAATATCACTTTAAATTTCTATTTAAAATTTAAACCACTGTTTAATTAGTAATTTCCTCATCCCCAGTCTCTACCTGTTCTCCATAATTCACACTATATCAAAAATGTTACTGCATTTGAGATGAAAGTATCTTTAATATTGAAATAGTGATTTCATCCATACAATGGAAAACAAATTCAGCAGTAGGAAATAGCAACATACGATATGTGTTTATATGTTATTATTAGTGTGTGTGTATTACCTATTTATATATTGTTGGCTTTTATAGGGATTATATATCATATTTCATCAACTGTAAGATGTCAGTAACTATTAAAAACATCATTATTCCATGAGGCACTGAAAGAAAACACTGCAGATTAACTCATGACATTATAAGGTGGTGTCAGAGATGTTAAATGTAGGAAAATGTGGATTTTAGAATCAACAGAATATACTTAGCAGTATATATTTATGCAGTAGACTCATTTCCTTCAGTAGAGACTTCGGTTTTCTAATCGATTTTCTACTCATAAAGATAACAAATTAGCTCTTTACCAAAATTGTGTGTCTTTTATTTGGAGATGGCAGTTCAGGGAACTGTTGTTTAAAAAGAAAGTATAGGGCTTCCTTGGTGGTTCAGGGGTAAAGAATCCGTCTGCCCAGTGCAGGAGACACAGGTTCAATCCCTGGTCTGGAAAGATCCCACTAAGGCTGTGTGCCACAATTATTGAGCCTGTGCCCCAACTGAGCCCATGACCCCAACTACTGAGCCCATGTGCCACAACTGCTGAAGCCTGTGCAGCTTAGAACCTGTGCTCAGCAGCGAGAGAAGCCACTTTAATTAGAAGCCCTTGTACCACAACTAGAAAGTAGCCCCTGCTTGCCACAACTAGACAAAAAGCGATGAAGACCCCAGCACAGCGCCCCCCCCCAAGAAGAAAAAGAAAATATATCTGAGTAAGAAAATATCTGCATAAATATATACTAAGATGTTCACCCTCTGTATGTAAATAGAGTTATAAGTATTTTTGAATGTTTTTGCTTTATCTTTGTGACCTTTCTCTAATAAGCATTATAATTCTTGTTAAAATTTTTAAATGGTAATTTCATTTTAGGAAAGGGGAAAATAAGCAATAATCTGCAAAATTTGGATCTAGGATATACCACTCCAAAGAACTATGCTACACAGAATTTATCTCTTCCTCTGTATATGTTAACTTCTGCTTTGCTGTCAAGCTTTTGTTTGTTGCATACATGTGAAAGAAATGCTTACGTACAAGGATTTAATTAAGTCTGTTTATACCAAGAATTACTATAATTACTAGAACACGGTTCCACTGCGTATTTAACCACCCAGGTCTGATGAAGGAGTTACAGGGGAGGTCTGATGAGGGAGTTACAGGGGAGGAGAACTTTGGTATATAAAACTTAACTGTGTTTTTTTTCCACTTTGATCAGGATTATAACCAAAACTGATGTGTGAGAGATGACAGAAAGGAGGCCATTAGTCTCCCTAAGAATGCCCTGCCTTCTGCAGCTCTGTTTCAGAAGACCAAGAGGGTGACTTATGATGAATATTTCTGGGGATGATACAAGAACCTAGGCTTGCATTTCCATGTTTAGCCAAACAGGACTGGAAGCAACCATTCAGTTTTGTCAATCTCACTGGACAGTGTGGGCTTACTGGAATTATTCCAGTTGTCAGGCCTTTTGGTTGTCGTTATCTTGCAAATGTGTCAGAGGAAAATACGCAATTACAGCAGTGACTGCACAGCTGACACATAGCATTTATTAATCCTGAAGACAAGTGTATGTACTGTTTTTCAGTATGTTTATCATGAATATGCTAGAACTGTTTCTTGAGAGCAGACCTTTTTATTACTTTTGTGTGAATTTATTTAACAAAACTTTTTGTTGTGTCTAAGGAAAGTTCTAGAGGTTAGGTATTTAATTGGAAATTGAGAGGAAACTTGTAATTCAGAATAAAATCAGAAAAGCACAGGTATCTCGGAATTCACATCTTAAGATACATGGAAAAATATTAAATTGATGGGTTAACTTTTGACAGCATTTTAAATTTCTAAAGATTTATCTTGTGTATATATGTATATATATATAATATGCAGCAGCATCAGTTTTATAAACATCGTTTGACTTTATTAATACTAGATTATATAGTCTCAGCCTTAATTCTACATTTATGTTATTTTGTAATTTTTTATTACTATTTTTAAAGAGTTAAAGAAGTTGTACACTCCCTCATTAAGGGAATAAAGGTCTGCTAGAAGTTTGCTGCAAAAACATTTGAATTGTGTATTAATTCATGCTAATGTATGTCGATATATGTCTTTGTTGTCAGTCCAGGACTATTGGTTTATGTAGTTATTTTGTAAGGAAATACTTTTGGTACAGTTTTGTGGCCCAGCAAATGTGTGTGTTTTTTAATCCTTTCTGAATATACAGTGAGGTTAATAAAGAAGATTGTTCCTTCCTGTTGAATAGGTGTGTTTTCCTTTTTCAAAATTTAAAGTTCCATGAAAATTACCTTAGTGTAAATTATTATGATGTTTAACCTCGCTTTATAATTGGAAGGCATTTAACTGTTTTGTGAAAGAAAGAAGCAAAATGGCAGTAATGAGAATTAGTTAAAAGAAAGAGTGGATTTCAAAGAGTGGATTCCTTTTAAGTAAAACTAACTACTTATTAGTTATTAAATATTAGTGTCAAAAAGATAAGTTTCATCTTCTAAGTGTTTTTAACTTTTTGAGGTTATGACTTGGTTACTTACAGTTATTATGAAATGGATAGGATTAATATTTTTAGTCTGTAACTTTCAGATACTTTTAGTAAAAAAGTTTTAATTTGTCTCATTTTACTACATCTAATGTCTGCTAAACATTTTCATGGAATCATTTCATAGTTATATAGTTATAAATTTACTGTTATAGATGTTAATTTAAGATAATATTATTTTGCATGTCTTTTGAACACTTCAGAAAGAGATTGTTACATTTTAGCAGGCATATGTTTAGATTTAGAGATAAGTACCACAGAGTCAGACACGACTGAAGCGACACAGCAGCAGCAGCATTAAAATTTGTGGGAGCACTCTTGGCCTAAAAATTACTTATCTTAAATATAAGGCGAAGTTTCTCCACATCTGACTGGGGCAGGCAGTTATTTCACTTATGAATTCATCAATAACTTGAGTTTCTGAAAATACTTTACTAGTTAGAATTAATTCCCTTTTAGAGAGAAATCAAATTCATGTTAAAGAATCACTATTCCAAGGGACAAGCAATAGAGAGGCATTGGTTATATTGTTTTACATTAGGAAGCCTAATTTCAAAGTAAAGTAATGTCTGATAATAGAAATTCCTAGTGTTCTGATTCCTTACAGTCCAGTAACAAATAGCATGAGGTAGAAAATATTTAAATTTTTGTATAGTACCATATTTAAATCTTATTAGTAGAATTTGTTTATATCTTTTTCACTTGTGTCTCGTCAGTTATTCTTAACTTCTGAAATTCTTGGTTGAAATGGAACATAATGTCTCATTTGTCTGATTTCATCTTAGTGGGAATAAAGAATTATGTTGCTTGACCTATTTATTTGATATCCACTATGAATATTTGAATTTTTTTATTAGGAATAATTAAACAATAGGAGTTCACTTTTATACTATACAAGACCATTTGTTATGTTGGGCTAGAAATGACAGGATAATAAAAGATGAATCTTATACTTTGCATTTCTTATGATTTCACTAGTTCTACGATATACTGATAAATAAATGCCAAATTCAGTGAAAAAATACACTTCCATGTTTTTGTAGACTAGAAATATGCCTTGATTTGTTAATCATATTGCACATTTCTCTTCTTCAATAATTTTGCAGAGTGAATTTCTTCTATGAAGAGTTGCTGGGGGTTCCTTTATGGCCTAGTAGTTAGGATTCCGGGCTTTCACTGAAATCCATCCATGGTCGGGAACCAAGATTCTGCAAGCTGCACAGTGCAGCCAAGAAGAAAAGGGAGAACTGCTGACAGTTCAACTATGGTCCTTGGATCAAATACTAACAAAAAGTCAAAAGAATCATTTTTTTTAATGTGTTTAAAAATAATATTGAGCTCTGGCTACATTTGTGTTAAATGTTCATGTGTCGATTGCCTGATGTTTTTATAGTAGAATATAGATGTGAAGGACAAAGTAGCCTGGCATGCTACAATCCATGGAGTCACAAAGAATCGGACATGACTTAACAACTGAACAGCAACAATTGGTTAGAATGAAATACCAATTTCATGAGACATTTATAAATAGGATTACTGGGATGTTTCAAAATGTAAAATTAAAAAGTACTTGGCCTTAGTTTGAAATACAGAATGGTTTTTATCAGAACATTCATAAATTCATTAATGTAGCAGATACATATATCTGCTATATGCAAACCAGTGTGTCCAACCTATGGAAGGAGATAATAGCTACCACATGCTGAGTAAAACATTTACATATATTTTCATACATGTTTGATCCCCAAGTTAAATAAACATTGTATAAACTCTGCCTATGCTAATCTAGGCTTTAAAACTCAGCAGCTTCAAGACTAGGACAAATTATTTAACCTGTCTGTATCTCAGCTTTTCTCATCTTTAAAATGAGGATAGAAAAATCTGGCTTAAAACTCAACATTCAAAAAACTAAGATCATGGCATCTGGTCTCATCACTTCATGACAAATAGGTAAAAAATGGAAGCAGTGACAGATTTTCTCTTCTTGGGCTCCAAATTTCTGTGGATGGTGACTGCGGCCATGAAATTAAAAGTGAGCTTCTTGGAAGGCCATGACAAACCTAGACAGACGTCACTTTGCTGACAAAGGTCTGTCTAGTCAAAGTTCTGGTCTTTCCAGTACTCATGTATGGATGTCAAGAGTTGGACCATAAAATAGGCTGAGCACTGAAGAACTGATGCTTTTGAACTGTGGTGCTGAAGAAGACTTGAGAGTCCCTTGGACAGCACAGGAGGTCAAGCCAGTCCTGAATATTCATTGGAAGGACTGATGCTGAATCTGAAGCTCAAATATTTTGGCCACCTGATGCAAATGGCTGACTCATTGGAAAAGACCCTGATTGCCAGGAAAGTTTAAAGGCAAAAGGAGAAGAGGGTGGCAGAGGATGAGATGGTTGGATGGCATCACTGATTCAATGGACATGAACTTGGGTGAACTCCAAGAGGTGGGAGGAACAGGGAAGTCTGGTGTACTGCACTCCATGGCGTTACAAAGAGTCTGACACGACTTAGCAAATGAAAAACAATATACCTATTTTGTAGGGTTTCATAATCAAATGAAACAACTGAATGGTGAATGTTGTTTGGCATGTAGATTTCCAGTGGATGTCATTTTCTTCCCTTTGTTAGGCAGTTATACAGACAGTCACTACATCTGATGAGAGGTATGTGTGAATTGTAGGGAGATGATGGAGCATGTGACACTGAAACTGGACCTTGATGGGTTTGTAGGATTTATGTGTGCTGCGATTTGGGGAAGGACAAGTAGAATGCTACGAGTGAAGACAATGCGACATAAAAGGCAGCGTTTCTTTGGAAGGAGCTCAAACTGACTCGAGTCCAAGGGAAAGTAAAATCAGATATAATCTGGAAGCGGATCTCTAAGACCTTGGGCTTTTAAGGAAATATTGAATCAGTACAAGTAAGTTTTTCAGCAGTCCTAATTAAACCTGTGCTTTAAGAATTAAATGTGGGGGAATCCCCTGGCAATCCATTGGTTAGGACCCTGTGCTTCCACTGTAGGGGCAGGGTCGGGGGCACATAGGCTCAACCCCTAATCTGAGAACTAAGATGCTTCATGGTGCTACCAAAAAAGAAAAATGAATTCTATGACAATATTAAAGAGTTAAATGTGCAGGGTACAACTTTTGCTAAGACAGCCTGAGGAGCTCTGCTGACCCTGCTCCCCAGTAACTGGTAAGAAGTATTAAAAGTAACCATTTAAAATCTCTAGGGACTTGCCTGGTGGTCTAAGGGTTAAGAATCCACCTGCCAGGGACGCAAGTTCAATCCCTGGTCCGGGAAGATTCCACATGCCATTGAGCAACTAAGCCTGTGTGCCATGACTACTGAGACTATGCTCTAGTGCCTGTGAGCCCCAACTACTGACCCACAATGCCCTAGAGCCCGTGCTCCACAAGAGAAGCCACTGAAATCAAAAGCCCAGGCACTGCAACTCGTGCAGCAAGGAAGACCCAACACAGCGATAAATATTTTTTAAAAACTTACCTAAAACTTCTAAGACTCTAAGGACAGAATTAGTAAATGAAGAAACATCTATTCAAGAAAATATAAGAAAATTCTGCAGGAAAGTTGAGAATCTGGTATTTTAAACCAAACCTGATTGTCCCACCTCCCAGCTCAGTGAGGTTGGAGGCCCCAGTCCAGACTGCTGCAGCCAGGAATCTCACGCCCTTGTCCCTCTACCTCCCAGCCAGGAGGAGCAAGACTTCAGTGCTTTCTTACTGTGCCCACAACTGCCTTTTGCTTCAGTCCCAGGTCAGTGTGGTCAAGTGTTGAGGGCTGTCTCCTTCCTCCCAGGCCCCACTTGTAGGATGGAGGCTCTGCCCTGGATGTGGCGTGCTGAGAATAATGTAGCCTTGATAGCCCTTCCTCCGGCCCATGAGGTGGTGGTTCCAGCCCAGGAGAAGTAAGCCAAGAGGACCTCAAGTAGTACCCCCCCAAACCATGTTTAGCCACAAGAGTACAGTGTTACTCAGAAATTTGCCATCATCCCCAGCTTCAGAATACTGGCTCTGAGATTTTGTTTGGAAGGAAGGAGGGGAGATAAATAGTTCCTAATTGCTTCACAAAGGAACTGGCTTTGTTTACAACATGGAGAAATTTAAAGAGAATTCTCAAAAAACAATGGAGGTTGTATAGGAAATAGGGAAGAGGTCCATGGATCTAATGAAGATAAAGTATATAGGCTGGCTAGCTTTCAGGAATAAGACACCTGGAAGAAGCCCTCCTTGGGTCTTTAAATATCAAACACTGGGAACAAATATCAAAGAACAAATGTCAATCACCAGGAGATAATGAAGGACAGTGAAGCCTGGCGTGCTGCAGTCCATGGGGTCACAGAGTCGGACACGACAGTGACTACACAAGAACAACCTCAGAAACTTAATCCCCCTCAAGAAAAAAGCTATAATCTGATTAAAAATTTTTGCTTTAGGACATTGATATAAATAATAGAGCAATGAACCAGCTATTCATGGATCTAACACCTTTAATATCTGATTGTAGGGTCAAGGAAAGAGAGTCCCAACAACACCTCTGTTATCCCAAAGTGACTTGGGGCATACCTGGAGCTGTGCCTCCCTGAAGAGGAACGTCCAATTTAACACTGGAGGATGGATGGAGATGTAGATTTCACTAAAATAATCTGGAAAACGGGCTTCCCTGGTGGCTCAGACAGTAAAGAATCTGCCTGCAATGCAGGAGACCCAGATTCAGTCCCTGGGTTGGGACGATCCCCTGGAGAAGGAAATGGCTACCTACTCCAGTATTCTTGCCTGGAGAAGCCCATGGACAGAGGAGCATGACCATTTACTAACTTAGGAAATAAGCCCCAGAGAGGGTTGAACCAGTACCCAAAGTTGGAATACGTTATCTAAAATGTTGCCCTTTCCAACAAAATATTATGAGATGCAAAGAAATTGAAAAGTATGACTCCCACACTGGAAATAGGGCAGCAGAAACTGCCTGTGAGAACTACTAGTTGTTAGGTTTAACAGAAAAATATTTTGAAGTACCCATTGTCAATTTGATGTTCACAGAACTGAAGAAAAGCTTGATTAAGCAATTGAAGGTACAGTGACAATGTCTTTGTCAAATTAAGGATATCAATAAAAGATTTTTAAACTATATAGAAATTCTGGACTTGAATGATAACAAATAAGCAATTCACTAGAATGACAACATTTATCTGGCAGAAGAGAGAATTAGTGGACTTGGAGATAGAATAATAAGAGATTAGGCAGTTCAAACAGAAAAAAGAATGAAAAATGAGTAGAGGCTAAGAGAAAGTGCACCTAACAAAGTAGGTGGACATATTTTTCAGTTTATTCACAATTTATTATAAAAAGCAATAGTTATGCAGACAGTGAGAGTTCAGAAATAAACCTCTGCTTCTATGGTCAATTGATTTTCATAAAGGGTGTCAAGAATCAACCAAAGGGAAAACAGTCGTCTATTTGACAAATATTTGACACTATTTGACAAATAGTGCTGAATCAACTGGACAGTAAGCAAAAATGAAACGATCCCACCTCACACCATGTACAAAAATTACCTTTAAAAAGATCAAAAACCTAAATAGAAAAGGAAAAAATTTCAACTCCTAGAAGAAAACATAGAGGTAAATCTTCATGGCCTTGGATTTGGTGAAGAATTCTTAGATACGACACCAAAATCTAGAGCAACAAACGGGGATAATTGGATTTCATCAAGATTAGACAATTTTGCTTCAAAGTGTACTCTCAACATGAAATGGCAACCAGCAGAATGGTGGAAAATATTTACAAATCATATACCTGATAAGGGACATATCTAGAATATATGAAAAGCCCATGTAATTGAATAATAAAAATACAAACTCAATTTAAAAGTAGACAAAGGATATGAAGAGATATTTCTCAAAAAAAAAAAAAAATAGATGCTTAACAAGCACATGAAAGATGTTTTATTGTTCATCAGGGAGGGGAACAAAACCACTCTGAGACACTACTTCATGTCCACTAGGATCGCTAATCAAAAAGTCAGATAACAGCAATTTGGTCAAGAAGATGTAGAAATTGGAAGTCTTATGCGTTGCTGGTAAGAATGTAAAATGATCCAATCACCTTGGAGAACAGTGTTGATGAGGCAGTTTCTCAAATGATTAATCATAGTATTACTATTTGACCCAGTAATTCCATTCCTGGGTTTATACCCAAGAGCAATGAAATCATTTGTCCACACAGAAACTTGTACATGAATGTTATAACAGCATGACTCATATAACTAAAAGGTATCCATCAAGGAATGAATGAAATTTTTAATATCCACCAGGAAAAAATAAAAAATGAAGGAAGCACCAATACATGTTACAATATGGATAAACCACAAAAACATCAAGTGAAAAAAGTAAGTCACAAAAGACCACATACCGTTGTGATTCCACTCCTATGAAAGTTAAGAATAGGAAAATCTATAGAAACAGGAAGATAAGTGGTTGCTTAGAGTGGTGGAAGGGTGTGAAGGAGTAGGAGTCATCTGATAGACAAAAGGTACAGAATTATCCATATGGATTGAATTGTGTGCCCCTAAAAGATTCTGAAGTTCAAACCCTAGTACCTCAGAATTTGGTCTTGTTTGAAAAAGTAATCGAGTGAAAATGAGATCATTAAGGTGGGTTCTAACCCCCATGGAACTGATGTTCTTATGAAAAGGAAAACTCTGGACACAGACACTAACAGGAGACAGAGAAGACACACAGGGAAAGATGACTGGATACACATCTACACTGAGCAGCTAGAAACCAGAAGAGGAAGGAGGGGGCAGACACTGAATGTGCCCTCCCCAAATTCATATACTGAAGGCTGTTCACAAATGTGAGGGTGTTTGGAGGTGAGATCTTTGGTTACGAGGGTTGAGCCCAGGTGAATGGGATTAGTGCCCTTATTTATAAAAGAGACATCAGAGAGATCCCCTTCTCCTTCCACCATATGAGGACACAGCAGAAGGACAGCCACCAAGAAGCAGGTTCCCATCAGATGCCAAATCTACCCACACCCTAATCTCGGACTTCCCAGCTTCCAGACGGTGAGAAAGAAATTTCTTTAGTTATGACCCAGCCAATCTATGGTATTCTCTTTCAGCAGCCTAAACAGACTAAAACAGAAGGATTCTTAAAGCATGTCACTGCCAGGACCTTGATTTCAGACTTGTAACCTCCAAAACTGAGGCATTTATGTTGTTTCAAGCCATCTAGTTTTTGGTACTTTATAATGGCAACCCTAGGAAATTAATACCAGAGGTGACAGCTAAAGAATATAAGATTTCCACATGAGATGATAAAAAGGTTCCCAAAATGACTGTGGTAATGGTTGCACATGTTTGTAAATGTACTGAAACTATTGCATTGTTAATATTAAATGGATCAATTGTATAGAACATGAATTATACTTCAATTTTAAAATTAATGAGAAATATTGGGTTTAGCCAAAAAGTTAATTTGGGTTTTTCTAACATCTTTCTAAACAAACATTTTGGCCAACCCAATAGAAGACCAGAAATTCATGAATTTGTGGAAATTTAAAAACACATTTTAAAAAAATCAATGAATCAAGGAAAACACAAAGGAAATTAAATACTTAGAGATTAATGAAAATGAAATATAATACACCAAAACACATGAAACACAATGAAAGCACAACTGAGAGAAATTTATAGCTGTAAATGCTTATATTAATACATAAGAAAGACTGAAATCAACTCTTCCTTTACAACCTAAGGATCTAAAAAAGAACAAACTAAACCCAAAGCTAGTTGAAGGAAGGAAATGATAAAGAATAGAGAAAAGTAAAATAGAATATTAAAAAAGAAAATGATTGATATCAAAAATTGGTTCTTTCAGGCTCTACTACAAAGCCACAGTCATCAAGACAGTATGGTACTGGCACAAAGACAGAAATATAGATCAATGGAACAAAATAGATCTTTGACAAAGGAGGCAAGAATATACAATGGAGAAAAGACAATCTCTTTAACAAATGGTGCTGGGAAAACTGGTCAACCACTTGTAAAAGAATGAAACTAGAACACTTTCTAACACCATACACAAAAGTAAACTCAAAATGGATTAAAGATCTAAACATAAGACCAGAAACTATAAAACTCCTAGAGGAGAACATGGGCAAAACATTCTCCAACCATAAATCACAGCAGGATCCTCTATGACCCACCTCCCAGGATATTGGAAATAAAAGCAAAAATAAATGGGATCTAATTAAAATTAAAAGCTTCTGCACAACAAAAGAAACTATAAACAAGGTGAAAAGACAGCCTTCAGAATGGGAGAAAATAATAGCAAATGAAGCAACTGACAAACAACTAATCTCAAAAATATACAAGCAACTCCTACAGCTCAATTCCAGAAAAATAAACGACCCAATCAAAAAATGGGCCAAAGAACTAAATAGACATTTCTCCAAAGAAGACATACAGATGGCTGACAAACACATGAAAAGATGCTCAACATCACTCATTATCAGAGAAATGCAAATCAAAACCACTATGAGGTACCATTTCACACCAATCAGAATGGCTGCAATCCAAAAGTCTACAAGCAATAAATGCTGGAGAGGGTGTGGAGAAAAGGGAACCCTCTTACACTGTTGGTGGGAATGCAAACTAGTACAGCCACTATGGAGAACAGTGTGGAGATTCCTTAAAAAACTGGAAGTAGAACTGCCATACGACCCAGCAATCCCACTGCTGGGCATACACACTGAGGAAACCAGAAGGAAAAGAGACACGTGTACCCCAATGTTCATCGCAGCACTGTTTATTATTATAGCCAGGACATGGAAGCAACCTAGATGTCCATCAGCAGATGAATGGATAAGAAAGCTGTGGTACCTATACACAATGGAGTATTACTCAGCCATTAAAAAGAATACATTTGAATCAGTTCTAATGAGGTGGATGAAACTGGATCCTATTATACAGAGTCAAGTAAGCCAGAAAGAAAACCACAAATACAGTATACTAACGCATATATATGGAATTTAGAAAGATGGTAACGATAATCCTGTATGCGAGACAGCAAAAGAGACACAGATGTATAGAACAGTCTTTTGGACTCTGGGGGAGAGGGAGAGGGGGCTGATTTGGGAGAAGAGCATTGAAACATGTATAATATCATATAAGAAACAAATAGCCAGTCCAGGTTCAATGCAGGATACAGGAAGCTTGGGGCTGGTGCACTGGGATGACCCAGAGGGATGGTATGAGGGAGGTGGGAGGGGGGTTCAGGATTGGGAACACGTGTACACCCGTGGCGGATTCATGTTGATGTATGGCAAAACCAATACAATATTATAAAGTAATTAGCCTCTAATTAAAACAATAAATAATAAAAGATCAACAAAATTGACAATCTTTAGCTCAGTGGACTATGGGAGAAAGATACAAATTACTAAAGTCTGAAATGAAAATGGGGACTTTACAAATGATTCTAGAGAAATATAAAGGATTATAAGAGAGTGCTATGAACAATTGTATGCCAAAAAAGTTGGATAACCTAGATGAAACAGACAAATTCCTAGAAACTGCTAAACATGTTGCTTTATTTCTAATCACAACTCTGTGAAACCATTTTAATTCACTGAGAAGAACAGCAGTCATTGTGCACAGAGATAGAACCATCACTATGGCATTGGTCTTACTGCTGAGTCTGGGCTTGTTGAAACGAAGAGAATGATGAGGCTCTCCCCTTGGCAACCCCAAGTTTATCATCCAACTCTAGATTTTGCATCTAGGGGTGCAGTTGATGGGTTTTAGGGTATGTGACTGTGCAACTGTAAAAGTAGTGCAGAACTGTTTTCCAAAGCACTTGTACCAGTTTACACCCCCACCAGCAGTGAGGTAGGGTTTCTCTGTGTTCACAGTAGCACTTGGTGCTGTCAGACTTTTAGATTTTTGTCAGTCTGGTAATGCGTAGTGGTAGCGGTATCAGTTTGCATTAGCTATTCATTAATTACTTAGATATTGCTCTGTACGTCCATGATTTATTAATGAGGCTGAACATGTTTTTTTATTGACCGTTTGAGTTTCCTCTTTTGTGAAGGGCAGATTGCTCATTTTTCTATTGGATTGTTTGTCTCTTTCTTGTTGACTTGTTGATTTGTTAAATCAATTCCTCTATCCGTTCCTTATCAGTTATATATTGCAACATGTGAGAGAGTCCAGCTCCTGGAAAGCTTCAGAGAATGAACGAGGACTGTCAGGATCTTGTAGGTGAAGCTGAAGTTCTCCAGGCATAGAGAAAATTCCACACAGAGAACAGTTTATGCAGAGATGATATTTGCTTGAGGGCCTCCAAAGTAACTAGAAAAAAAAAAGGTAAAAAGACCTGCTTTCCCTCCTTAGGCAAATGAGATTTGTTTCTGGATTTCATGCTCCTGTTTTTGAAGACAAGTTTTAATTTGGACGAAATGGCTCTGGTGGATTTGTGTGTTTCTCCAGTCTGGCCTTTATCTCTGTACCTCAGCCTTTGAAGGTTCATCTATGATAAAGCATGACATATCTGGAGGGAGTCGCACATTGGACTGAATCACCCTCTAAACAAAGTACTTTCCATTTCCAGACTTGTTCCCTTTCAATGTTGGAAATATTTTAAAGAAATACTTAAAACCCCACCTTTGGGAGGTTTTTCATAGTGGATCTGTCCTTCTAAAGACATAATTTATTTGTGTTTTCCTTGGAATCATTTAGGAACAGCAGTTTAAAGCTCAAAATGGATTTTCCTTTTATTTGTTATCTCTATGGTTGACAGATGCCTCTGACGAAGCTGTGCTTTGGCAGGGCTAGGTTCTTCGTTCCAGTTTTGTAACAGTACAGTGAAGAAGAACTGTAATTCTGAGGCGACATATCAATGCCTCTGAAACCTTATTTGGCCCCTCATTACGTCATTCATTAGGGCAGGAGGCACTCCGGCCAGAGATCACATGCTTTAGCTGAGGGAGAGTGTGACTCTTATTTTGTTTTCTGACAGACGGGGCCTTGGAGTGGGGTGGAGAAGGGTTGAAAAAATTCTTGGCTACATGGGTCCATTTACAAGTGAGAAAGAGAAACAAGATCTCTGGAGGTTGGTCTCCCCAGTTACAGTGGATGAGGTGTAAGCAGAGTTGGCTAAGGCCCAAGGAAAACTTAGAGGGGATAGGATGTTTTCACATTGTTTATATTTGTTAAACGGTTAAACCAAAGCATACGCTTCTGTTCAAAGTTTGAGTTTTCAACTTGATTCTAAGTTAGCATCCCCAGATTATGCCAGTTCTCACTCAAGTTTAATGCCCCTTGCTCCAATATATTATGTATGTTAATTTGATCCACAGTCATAAAAGTTAGACACCTGTCTGCTTTCTGTCACTCATTCAACCAATGTTATTCACCAAGTATTCTGTGCCAGGCACTGTGCTAGCTACTACCAACAAAATAAAACAAATCAATAGTTTTTCTTCAACAAATGTTTAAGCGATGGCGTTGGAGGTCAGAGTTGCTGTGTCTTTTGGAAAGGAAGGGTTAATGATTGCAAGGACCGTGAGGGGCCCTGAGTGGGGCTGGTCATGTTTTGCTTTGTGATCTGAGTGCTGGTTATGTAAGCGCCTGCATTCAGTGAGCTGATCATATTTTATGCATTTTTTGAAAAAAATGCCATGCTTTGATAAAATTGCATTAGAAAACCACGATCAACAGAGATTTATGTTTTAAAAACCTTTGTGAAGTTGGAATCCCCAGTGAGAAAGTAAAGATTCTTAAAGGGTTGAAACCCATTGGAACTGAGTCCTGGTGCCTTTTTTCTAGTGTCCTTCCTATTTCTGGGATTATTCTGGGAGACTAATCCCAGAATCTGCCTTTAATGCAGAAGACACAGGTTTGATCCCTGGGTTGGGAAGATCCCCTGGAGAAGGGAACGGCTACCCAACTCCAGTGTTCTCACCTGGAGAACTCCACGGGCAGAGGAACCCGTGACGAAGAGTCAGACTTCTGACAGACTAACACTTCCTATTTCTCCCAGGAAACCTGGCACCACACTTTGCCCCCAGACGGCACTTTAGAAAGCATAGCCTCAGAATGCTCAGGGAATGAACTATTTAGTTTTTATATTTTTGAAAAGCTGGAGGAAAACATGTGAGGATGTTGTAGAGAACGAAGGCATTTTCCTCCTCGGCCCCTCAGCATTCTCTGAACGTGAAACTCTGGTCTCACCTTGTATTTTCCGTTAGTCGTAAGACATTAGCAACTTCTATCTGCTCACGACTTATTTACGTTGTTTTAGTCTCTGTAACCAGTAGGTGTTCAGAGATGTCAGTGGGTTCAGATTGTGAGCTGCTCTTGAGAAGGGCCCTCCTAGTCTGCTCCATTTAAAGGAGCTGTGGCCGGAGCGCTTAAAGCAGAATGTCGTCACGGCACTGTTTTTCTTCCTTCGCTCTCAGGGATGAGTTCTAAAGTGATTACGTCTGAGAAGACAGAGCCAAGGATATCATGCAGATATCCAGCTTCATCAGCAACCAACTAAACAAACCAAGTCTCCAGAGCCTAGTCAGCCTTCTCAATTATAATATCAACTTCAAAAAGTTACCAAAATGCATGAGCCAATAACAGAAACTTGCCCTGAGTAAAGTTAGGACAGCAGTTCACTTTGTTCCTATTTTCTGATTTTGTTATTTGCATTGATATTTATTAGTGTTTTCTTTAGCTTTTATAAACACTTTGTTTATGCTAAACAGAGTTGTGGTTTTCAGTTCATTTTGTATCCTTAGAGTGACCATATAATTTATTGTCCAAACCCGGGCACTTTTGAAGATGAAAGGAGACACTAAAAATAATTAACAGTGTTAACTGATCCACAGCAGGAGTAACCTGGGACTGACTTGGGCAAATCAGGACATCTGGTCATCGAGGGTTTTTTCTGTTTTTTGTTTTGTTTTTGCACAGGCCTATATTATACTTTTTAACAGTGACATGTCCTACACTCTTTCCTCATGTTCATTTCCCCTCAATCCCAACCAGCCTCCCTACCTCACCTAACTCCTGGCTACTTTTTTTTTAAGTTTAATTTTAAAAATTGAAATATAGTTGATTTACAATGTTTTGGGTGCACAGCAAAGTAATTTAGTTATATATATATATAAAATATGTATTTTTTCAGATTCATTTCCATTATAAGTTATTACAAGATGTTGACTACAATTCCTTGTGCTTACAGTAGGTCCTTGTGTATTTATTGTATATATAAAGTAGTGTATCTGTTAATCCCAAACTCCCAATTTATCCCTCCCACACCTTTCCGCTTTGGTAACCGTTAAGTTTATTTTCTACATCTGTGAGTCTATTTCTGTTTTGTAAGTAAGTTCACTTGTATTATTTTTTTAGATTCCACGTATAAGGATGTGGAATGTGATGTCATATTTGTCTGTCTTTGTCTGACTTACGTAGTATGATCATCTCTAGATCCATCCGTGTTCCTGCAACCTCCTGGCTACTTCTAAGGCCGCATACTTTGGCCCGGCTACTCTGCCAGCTGCCCTTGCCTTTATTGATTAAACACATGCCATGTGCAAGGCCACATTAATTGCTCCTTCCTGTCTTACAAATCACATTCATTTCAATATGGCTGATTAAAGCAAAACGAAAAATAAAGCAACTCAAACCCATACTTCTCCACAGTCTTTCCAAATTAACACCAAACTTTTCTGACTGTCCCAAGCTCTATTTCTTCATCATCACCTCATACACGGTGTCTTTACTGTGCTATGTTCTATTTACTTTGTACGTGTGGACTCATTTCATACATGTGTGTTTTGCTTTCCAGCCAGTTAAGATGATAAAGAACTAAATCTCTTTTTCTCTGGCTCACATGTTGCCTGGCAGGGTTCCATATGCAGAGCTTCCTCAATATGGTTACTGATGAAACAAATTTTTTAAATTCTTTATTTGTTTTTGGTTGTGCTGGGTCTTCATTGCTGTGTGTGGGCTTTGTCTAGTGGCAGCAAGCAGAGGCTACTCTCTGGTTGCTGTATGGGGGCTTCTCACTGCGGTGGCTTCTTTCGTTGGGGCTCCCAGGTTCTAGAGCAGAGGCTCAGTAATTGTGGTGCACAGGCTTCATTGCCCCAAGGCATGTGGAATCTTCCCAAACCAGGGATTGAACCCACGTCCCCTGCATTGGCAGGCGAATTCTTATCCAGTGCACCTCCAGAGAAGTCCGCAACAGATTTTTTGATGGCCACAAAATTCCAAGAACTTTCCTTTACCATTCCCCAATGTAGTATTTCCTTACTGTTCCCAGACTTAAGTTGAAATACAGTCTTCATTATTTACAGATTCTATATTTATGAAGTTGGCTCTTCACCAAATTTATTTGTAACTCTGAAAGCAACACTTTTAGCACTTTCTGATCATTGGTGGACTTGAGCAGAGTGTCAAAAAAATTAACTTACCCAACTGTGCACGTTTCCAGCTGAGGTCCAACAAGATAATGCTCTGCCTTCTTGTTTTATGTCTCATACTAAAAGTATGAAAAGAAGTGTCCTTTTCATGGGAAATTGAATGCCATGTGTTTTGTATTTTTGTGCTTTTTGTTGGTAATTTTGTTGTTTAAAATGGTCCCCAAGTACATGAAGTGTTGCCTTGTGTTCCTTAGCGCAAGGCAGCTGTGAAATGCCTTATGGAGAAAATATGTGTGTGAGATAAGCTTTGTTTAGGCACGAGTTACACTGGTGTTGACTTAAAGATCACTGTTAATGAATCTATAATATATATTGAACAAGGTGTCTTTAAACAGAAAAGCACAGAAAACAAGGTTATGTATTGACTGGTTGACAAACGCATTGTGACCAGAGGCTTCCTAGTCCTGTATTTCCTCTACCAGCAGTTGTTCACAATTCACAAATTCAGTGTTTGCAGTAGCTTAACAGAACATACTACACCAAATGAAAGTTGACTATATTTAAATACTTGAAACATGGTTTAGAATGGCCCAATCTAAAATACCAGAAAGAGTTAATTTTCTTATGAATACCATTCTCATGAGTATGGACCAAGATTGTCCTAAAATTTAACAATTTATTATACAGGCCTCAAACCCATTCTGCCTATTTTAAACATTCTGTTGATTCCAGAACAATCAACTCTCATTCCATAAATAAATGATGAACTCGACAATATAGCTTGATGTGGCTCATATATATGAAGGCATTATTGCCTAAGCTATTATAATTCTCTTGGAAACAAAATTCTAAGAGTGTATTTTTGTCGTTTATTTCTTATGAACAAAAAAATGTGTTCAAAACCACACCATCAGTGTGACAGCACTGAGTTCTCAAGTGTAGTGTATGGCCCACAGTTAGCTGTAGGAAGCATTTTTATATCTAAGAAACATCTGAAAAAAATTAAAGGATATGGAATTAGTTACTACTTAATCTTTCTGAGGAATAAGAAGAAGTTTATTATTGCATTGCCTAATGATCTGAGTTGATTTTTATAAGGTTATTAATCCTCCCAAAGATTTCATTGAATTGCCCTAAAATACATTCCTTTGCAATGAAGAGAAAGAAATATCCTAAACAGCCAACTGAGGTATATGCTTTCTCCTGGGAAGTGGTAGAAAGAAAACTGAGCTAGAAGTCACGAGCCCCATATCCTTTCCTGACGATCATATTTAGAGTCATTCTGAGTTGTGTACATGCACTCTTGATATATATTTCTTTATCTTTCTTATTTGAAAAGAAGAACTGCAGTAGATGGTCAGCTTTCTACATCAGTGGACACAATAAAAGCAAGACAAAGCTCTTGGACCTGACTGCAAATTTGTTGCAGTAATGAAGTGGTGAGTAACAATAACAATTGTGAATAACTCTCCTCCATTCACCATGTGCCAGACACTTTGCTCAGCGATTTACATGTGGTAACACAGCACATCCTCCCAACAGCCACGTGAAAAAAATCCCATTTCCAGAGGACCAATCGGAGGCTGGGGAGGCTTTCGATTTGTCCTCATCACTCTGCTCAGGAGGTGAGGGTACCCAATTTTGAACACTGTGCTAAGTCCATTGCATGAACTCCTAAACATTATTCTCTCATGTGTGGCTTCAGGCAGGATTTCAACTTTTCAGTTTTGAAGTTCTCAGGGGATAGCTTAATGTGTATGAAGGCATACATGTGACCTGACCAATGACAGATGATTAAAATAATGGCCATAATCTTTCACAGTGCTTTTGAATCAATCGATAAATAATATCAGTCTTGGGTTCAGAAGACAGAGGTTTTGAATATTTAGCTCTGTATATCTAATGGGATATTTGCAAATATGTAGTTAGAAAAAAGTAAAGAGAGCAATTGTTCTTTCTTCTGTTTTAGTGTATTTGAGCAAACCTTTATTTTTTTTAGTATTTGTATTTATTTGGCTCGTTGCAGAATTCAGGATCTTTAGTCACGGCACATGAGATCTAGTTCTTGGACCGGGAATTGAACCCAGGCTCCCTGCATTGGGAACTTGGGAGTCTTAGCCACTGGACCACCAGAGAAGTCCTGAGCAAAATCTTTGACAAGGTAGGAAGTAGCTCTTGTTTGTAGATTTTGAGGTCTGGGGACTCACTGACTTCATTGAGATGGTGCCTTGTCAAATGGTGGTGGTGGTTGTTCACTCACTAAGTTGTGTCTGACTCTTTGCAAACCCCATGAACCACAGCACACCAAGCTGCCCTGTACTCCACTATCTCCTGGAGTCTGCTCAAATTCATGTCCATTGAGGCGGTGATGCTATCTAACCACCTCATCCTTTGCCGCCCTCTTCTCCTTTCTGTCGAATGGAGTTACACAAAAGTGTATCAACTAAACTTTGCTATTCCAAAACAGAGATCAAGTCAGGTGGTGCAGCCAGTTAATTTTTCTCAGAAACATTTCAGTCTCTCCTTCTTTACCAAACTGCATTAAAAAAAAAAACAAGCAAACAGAAAAAGATGAAGGGCATTTTGTCACTAACTCAAGAATGTGCAAGACATTTTCTTTGGTGTGTTATGTCAGAAATGCTTTGCAATCAAAATTTATTCACGATATCTAATCCTCAGGGACTTTCTTTTTTCATCATTAGTAAACAGCACAAAGAAATTAAGACACTGAAAATAAAACAGCGAGAAATCAGGGGAGAAATTTGAGTTCTAGAAAACAAAGATGAGGAACAAGTAGGTTGGGACACCCAGGCTAAGTCGTATGACTCTTAACCACATCCTAGATGGCAATCAATTCATCTTGATCAAGTGTTTTGTGCCTAGATGACTGATGGTGGGGTGGGGGCCATGAACCCACCTGCTGCCTCTATAACGATCGCCCACTATCCTCCTCCAGGCAGCTGAAGGGGGAGTCTGGGTTGCTAGGGATGCTCCCAAGTCCACAGCCTGGTGAGCTCTTCTTTTACCAAGAGCAGTAGTGAAGGGATGGGTTTTATGACATAGCTCTACTTTGCATTTTGCTTTAGTTAATGAGACTGAGTCCTAAAACCAAGCTCCCCTGCTAAGTTTATGATTATCCTCTCTATCCACAACCTCATTCCCTTTCTGGTCCAACCCCTGTTTCCCCCAGGATTGAGGCATATCAAGAAAAGTGGGGCTTGAAACTAGCAGGATCCTGTGATGCCTTCCCAGGTACAAAAGCCCCTCTGTGTTCCCCGTTTCTTCTTTGTATAGAAAAAGGCTTCAGTCTCGTAGGCCTTGCCTGAGTTCCAAGAGCAGACTTGAGCAGTTACTAATTAGAGAAGTGAGGGAACTCAGAAACAAAGGCAAAGCCATCAAGCGAGAAAAGTAGTGATAGCTTAGACAATGGTTGAGTGATAAAACTGGGTCCAAAGTTCCTCCTCAAGGGATGTACACAAGGTATCTTTGAGTTGTTCTGTAGAAACTGTAAGACCCCCATACACACACCCAGGTGGAGGGTGCTGACCATAAGCACGTAGACCCCAGTCTGCTTGGAACCAGAAGACTGACATTCCTGATGCCTCACCCTGTTATGTCACCACCACCCAACCAGAAGAAAGTCCACGAACTGAGCACACATCCTGTAACTCTCATCCCAAACGTTGCTTTTAAAACCCTTGCCTGAGAGCCAAAGAGGAGTTCAGGTGCCTGTTCTCATTGCTTGACCCTGCACTAAATGCAGTATACGTTTGTATCAGATGGTAAAGAATCTGCCTGCAATGCAGGAGACCCAGGTTTGATCCCTGGGTCGGGAAGATCCCCTGGAGAAAGGAAAGGGCAACCCATTCCAGTCCTCTTGCCTGGAGAATTCCATGGACAGAGGAGCCTGGCGGGCTACAGTCAGTGGGGTTGCAAAAGAGTAGGATATGACTGAACAACTAACACTTTTCTTCGCCACAAGCCAGTATCAGTGGATTGGCTTTGCTGCTCCTTGGGCGAGCAGACTCAAGTTTGGTTCAGTAAGTCACTGACACAATCAAGAATATGAATCACTATGGGCACTTTTGCTTTAAAAGCAGAGTAAATTACTTCAGCTTGTAATAGGAAACTGACAGTTTTCCAGTGCTTATTTGAGGAAGTTGGCGGCTTAGGAAGAATTCACACTTGCAGCATTCTGCTAATCATGTCCACTTTACTGCTCATGGCTGGGACCAAGTGATCTGCCCACTTAGACCCTTTCTTTCTTTCTTTTCTCTCTCTCTCTCTCTTTTTTTTTTTCCTCTCTCTCTCTTTCTTTCTCTGGGTCTTAGTTGAGACACAGGGGATCTTCCATCTTTGTTGCATGTGAGCCCTTAGTTATAGCGTGCTGGATCTAGTTCCTGACCAGAGATCAAACCTGGGCCCCCTGGGAGTGTGGAGTCTTGGCTACTGGACCACTAGGGAAGCCCCTAGACTGTTTTCTATTCTTTTAAAAAAATATTTATTTATTTGGCTTCATCGGGTCTTAGTTGCAGCACCAACTAAATGCATCGTGTGGGATATTTCTTTGTGGACACAGATTCTCTAGTTACAGTGCACTGGCTTAGTTACTCCTCACCATGTGGGATCTTAGTTCCCTGACCAGGGATCAAACCGGTGTCCCCTGCATTGCAAGGCACATTCTTAACCACTGGTCCAGCAGGAAAGTCCCAAGACTGTTTCTTGAGGTGCTTCAGCTCTCTGTCCCCAGGAAGCCTCCTCTGCCTTGCTTCTTCTGGAAGGCTGTCTCTATTTCCTGAGTCTGAAGGGTCCCTTCCTCTAACTGGAGACAGAAAAGGAAAAGGATCTTTTGGGATCTTGACCTGAAGCCTTCTTTCTTCCCAGAGCAGCCCCACACTGGGTGCCTGTAGGGATGTGTCTAGGAAGACACGTGGGACACATATTGTCTCACTTATCTGATGCACATCAGAAACATCACATCTTTCATTGCACAGGAAGGGCTGGACGTTCTGTTAACACAGAGCCCACATCTATCTTGGCTTACCCGTGACTCCTCATGACTTTTGCATGGGGCCTTGCAATGTAACAGATGCTCAGAATAACATTTATTTACTGATAAGTGCCATTTGTAACTGATTAAATATAGTGTAGTGGTCACCTCAATGAGAAGTTGGTCCTCCGACTTTTGTGCTAAAAGACAGCTTCCTGGCATAACTTTGAGTCAATGAAACAGTTGGATGTGATGATCGGTCTGACTCATTGCCAAGCTTAAGAATTACGGGTATTGAAGAGAAGTTGTGGTTTGATAGCTGTCAGATGTAGACATATACAAATTGTGTGTTTCCTCCATTTTCCCCCTCTTCTGTCCCTCTCTTTTATTTCTGTGTGGTGCTTCGTCCCTGTGACACTTTATGGACAAAAATGGTGTGAGGATGAGAAAGAGAGAAGCCCCACAGAAATTAGAGATTGAGTTACGCAAGGCAGCCTTTCATCCCATTCTGTTATTTTCCCCTCGGGGTGGCTCTTTTGAAGCCTCGGATGATAACAGTTCGTTATTTGCATGATCTTCCATTTACAGAGTTCAGGGACAGACTGTCCTTACATGGTATATTTTTCTGCTTGGCTCTTGTAAAGCTTCTACTTAGGGAGTTTTCTTTCTCCTATTTGCAAATCAAAAGGCCCAATAATACCATCAAAACTTATCAGAAATAAAATGGACCCCCTGGCTTCACTGAGTTACGTAAGGAACAAAGTTTTATGATTCCCATCACAGTTCATGGCCAATTCTTCTGCGAAGTTGCTTCCTTCCAAAAGAAATTTGTAGAGATTGCGAGCAAGCGTGCATGCTCAGTTACTCAGTCATGTCCAACTCTTTTTTGACCCCATGGACTGTAGCCTGCCAGGCTCCTCTGTCCATGAGATTCTCCAGGCAAGAGTACTGGAGTGGATTGCCATGCCCTCCTCCAGGAGACCTTCCTGACCCGGGGATCAAAGCGGATCTGCCTGCCTCTCATGCATTGCAGGAGGATTGTTTACCAACCAAGACACCTGGGAAGCCCTGGTAGCGATTGGTGTAACTCAAAAATAGAAATAAAATGGAATATTATACAGTGACTAAACTGTCTATGTCCTGGGTATTCACTGTAAGGACTGATGCTGAAGCTGAAACTCCAATACTTCGGTCACCTCATGCAAAGAGTTGACTCATTGGAAAAGACTCTGATGTTGGGAGGGATTGGGGGCAGGAGGAGAAGGGGACAACAGAGGATGAGATGGCTGGATGGCATCACCGACTCGATGGACATGAGTTTGGGTAAATTCCAGGAGTTGGTGATGGACAGGAAGGCCTGGCGTGCTGCAATTCATGGACTCGCAAAGAGTGGGACACGACTGAGCAACTGAACTGAAATTGTATATGTAAAGAAATATTTAAGACCTATGGAAATGTTCATTATATAATCTTTTATTTAAAAAAAAAACCAGGAAACTGCAAAAAAAAAAAAATAGGCAGAAAATATGCAAGCACGTGAAAGAATGTCTAGCAGTGTCTGAACTGTTTTGAAGAAAAGGTGATTATTGTGGAGTAAATGTCTTTAATAATAATTTTTTAAAGTTCAGAATGGGACCTCAGAAGCAGAGGCTGTGGGACTACTTGGCTTTTTGGGACTACCTTTTGGAAATTAGTGGAGTACATTAGAGTCTGATACTGTGCTTCAGGAAGCTGCTCGGCGGTGGTGGGGCTCTTTCCTCATCCCCTGCTGCCTGGCACGTTGACTTGGAAACTTGTTTAATGGATGCGTAAGAAAAAGAGGATCCGCGTTCATTCCCCCTAAAGTCTTCGAAGTTCAAGTGCGGAGGAGTAGCCGCGTCTTGCCAGAGGAGGAAATCCGAGTCGAGTCAAACGAAGGACTGATAAAGATGTCCCTCGTTAGCCCTGGGAAGCCGGCACCGAGCACGACGTGAGCCCCGCCGGGGTCGCCGACGGCGGCCCTTCCCGAGGGGCCGGCCGCGCCCGCTGGAAGGTGGGAGGCGGAGTCGCCCGGCTTCTGGGAAGAGACCAAAGGAATGAGTAATTGGAAATTCTGTAACAGAGACCCTTCTCCCAAACCCTATAGACCTTTCACCCCAAACCCCCTGCCGGGAAGCAAGAGGACGGGAGACAGACGCGGCGGAGGGAGAGTCACGTTCCGGAGAGGGAAGTGAAATAAAGAGGGCGGCACCCGGGGGGACCTGTGCGTCATTGAGGGACCGAGGAGAAGCGCGGGCGCACGGGGTGGAAAGGAGAAGTGGGAGCGAGAAGCCGGAGGGGGCGGCCGCGCTGCGCGGGTAAGGGCGCCGCGCAGCGCCTGAGCCTCCTGCCTTCTCCGGCCGCGCCCCGGCCGCCCGCAGCCTCCCGGCTCTAGTCCGACCCGCGCTCCGGATCCGGCCGGCGAAGCGCGCCCTCCGCGCGCAGAATGTGGCCGCCGACATGGCCCCGGCCCCGGCCCCGGCCCCGCGCGCCCTGGCGCTGGGCGCTGGCACTGCTGGCCCTGGGTGGCGCGGGGCTGTGCCACGCCAGCCCGCAGCCTGGGCACCCCGCACGGCCCAGCGCCAGGAACAAGTAAGTGCGTGGCCTCTCTTCGCCCCCAGGAGGGCCGAGAGCCGTGGGCTCCCACCCACCCTTCCCCGGTCTCCCGCAGGACCCCACGCTGCTCGCCAAAGGCGAGGAGCCGCAGCCGAGGTCCTCCCTCGGGCTTTCGAGGCGGCGCCTCCTCCGCGGTGGAGCGCGCTCCACGGCCAGAGCTGGGCGTCCCGGGCGACCTCGCCCGCGCCCCCAGCGGTGCTGCGTCTCGGACCGTGAGGCGCAGGGAGAGCTCCGCAGGGCAGGGCGATCCGGAAACTCCCCGGGAATGACTGGGGCCCCTGGGACGTGGGGAGGAGGGCCCTTCTGTCCGTCTTTTGTCGGATTAAGGTGCCTGCTCTCCAAAGGTGCACCCGCGCACCCTCCATATGTCGGCTGGTTGGCCTCCCGCCTCCGTGGGACCACAGGCTCCCCGACCCTCGCTCGGTCGGTCGCCGTGAAGGCTCGTTCCCTCTCTCCCCCGCCTCATTGTTCTCCGGGTTTATGCCGTGCCCTCTCCCCGACTCTCCTTCACCCCAGGAACTGGTGCGCCTACATCGTGAACAAGAACGTGAGCTGCTCAGTGCTCGAGGGAAGCGAGACTTTTATCCAAGCTCAGTACAACTGTGGCTGGAACCAGAAGCCCTGTCCGTCTGCGCTCATGTAAGTCGTGGAGCGGAGGGGCGGGCGGGGCGCACTGGGCCGGGGTTGGGGCAGGGGTGGGGTCGGATCTCTGGGCTCCAGCGGCTCAGAAAATCTCTTCCAGCGGATGGAAACTCAGCCGCCGAAAAGTCTGAGCGCTGAGCGGGGTACCAGGCTCTCCGGGGTATTCGAGTCTGGAGTGAGCGTCCGGGACGCGCCTGCCTTGCGGTCGATCGCAAGGCAGAGGAGGGGACGAACAAAGCCCCCCACCCCCATTCTCTCTCCCTCTCTTTTTCTTTCAATTTTATTACTAACATAAGGCAGCTGGACCTAATTAGATCCATATTGTGTGTTCTGGGGCACGGAGAAGATTCCAAAATGTATACTGCTAAAAACTCTTAGGGTAGGATTAGCTGAGAGGTTTGTTCTAGCCAGTGTTCTGAATCAGGCGTTTTGTCCAAATGTCCCCATAAAACTGACCTCTTCCAGGTGTTGTGTGTCTCTAAACCAAAGTCCCCAGGAACAACCCGCTTGAAAGTGTGCGGTTGTTGTTTTTTCAGGCTAGATTTGGGGGATTCAGCTAAGTGGTTGTCAGGAGAGATGGTCCTTAAAGATGAGGGGAAGGCTTAATCTTTTTGCTCATAAAGATTTCACTGTCTTAAAAAAACAGCAAGGAGGAAGCGAAGCAGCAGAGGACAGATTTTGTTACATACATCATCCTCATTCAGTTGTCATCTGGCCAGTCTTTGTGTTTTTTGTGTAAGTCAGATATCAGAGGGTGAGCTGATGTGAATAAATGGCTGTAGCCGACGCATGGGATGGTTGAAATTAATTGTTTTCCCCAAAGAATAAGTTGTTTGTCTTAGAGCACAGTTGTCTTTACAGCAAAGAGTAGCCAGTAGGCGGATCTGTCTCTGGCAGAGCAAAGGGACAGACTGGAACTTGTGCTGCAGGAAACCTTATTCCAGAAGGCAATGGAGGGGTGAGGGTGGGCTTCAGGCTGTAGTTGGGATCATCCCAGGTGGGCTGTGGTGAGGACTGAGACAAGGAAGGGATGCCTGCGTGCTAGGTCACTTCGGTCATGTCCGACTCTGTGCCACCCCATGGGCTGTTTGTAGCCCTCCAGACTCCTCTGTCCATGGCTTTCTCCAGGCAAGAATACTGGAGTGGGTCGCCATGCCCTCCTCCAGGGGATTTTCCCCACCCAGGGATCGAACCAGGGAAAGGATAAGTCCTATTAAAAGCAAAAACACCACGACCCCCATCAAAACAAAAAAAACTTAGACTCCCCACTGCAGTACGTAGAGCATCGGTTTGACATTGAATTGCTGGCTGTCACACTGAGTTGGGTAGCCCATCAGAGGAGCACAGTGTTCTCCTAATGCCTGTGTCTCTGGTTGCACAGGGCGCAGAACACAGCATTTTGCAGGTGTTTCTGATGAGCCCAGGAGCCCGAGTTGCTGCTCGCAATTCACAGGTGTTGTCAGTTCTTCATGATTTGATCCTTAGGACCTGAGACCCATGAAAGTGAAGGTTCTTGGGAAACTCAGCCTGGAGTTATGGAGAGGGGGCTTTCTGGGTGGCATGGGACAGGCAGGCCTGGAGGCCCATGACAGGCTCGAGTGGGGGGAGTGCGGTTTAGCCACTGGTGACTGTCGAGCATCGTGGGAGAAGCAGGTAGGAGCCATGCGGAATTGACAGAATCGGAGCAGAGCTGAGCTGTTAGGGGCGGTGGAGAGAATGGAGGGAGGAGGAGAGAGAGCAAAGCCAAGGCCTTGGAAGAGGAGGTGCCATCTTAGAGAGCTGGGGAGGAGAAGCCCAGGAGGTGGAGGGGTCCAGAAAGGCCAGGGGTCTGGGGCAGCAGGAGGAGGGGGATAGGCCTTCTGCTAATGCAGGAGATAGTTGCAGGCCGGGGGCTAGGCCTTGTAACTTGTGTGAGATGCAGGGTGTGGTCCTGTGGAAACCCCTTTACCCAAGAGTCTAATGTGTTTCAAGGGTTTTTGTGGGAAAAGGGAATTGGTAGTAGCCAAGCAGGTGAAGCCTGGTGGCTCAGACAGTAAAGAATCTGCTCGCAATGCTGGAGACCAAGGTTCACTCCCTGGGTTGGGAAGATCCCCTGGAGGAGAGCACGGCTACCCATGCTCCAGTATTCTTGCCTGGAGAATCCCCGTGGACAGAGGAGCCTGGCGGGCTACAGTCCATGGAGTCTTCACAAAAAGTCGGACATGACTAAGCTACTGAACACTTTCACACTTTAAAGCAGATGAAGAGCTACTTGGAAGACTTAGCAGGTTTTAGGACAGAAGTGAAAAAGCCGAAGGGAGAGACTGAATTTGCCCTGAGACTGAGGGAAATCAGAGGGAGACCAGGGTTCAGGGGGGAAGTAAGTCCTGCAGTAGGAGAACTTCCGAGCTGGACGCTCACCTGCCGCGGGGTCTGGGGACTTGGCACGCGTGGGCTTCCAGAAGGTTTAGCCGATGCTCCGTTTGCACATACAGAGACTTTGGTTCCAGATTGTGAATTTGGGCGTCGTTCGTGTGAAACTGGAAGTGGAGAAGGTTTTGTCTGATACACGGGCGTTGTGAGTAAGCGCTTTCCTGATGCTGTAGAGAACCTTGTGTGTCAGGCACCGTGTCAGGGCTGTTTAGTCCATACATTAGTTTAATGCCTGTGACGGTCCTTCAAAATGAATACCGTTGTCCCCATTTTTATCAGTGAAGACTTGAGGCAAGAAGTCCCTGACTTTCCTGTGGTCACATGACAGGGTAGTGGCAGTGCTGCCAGGAGACCTGGCCTTTGTGGACAGGCCTCTGTCCCTGTAACATGAGAGAGTGAGAGTGTCTTTAGTGGCTTCCCTGGTTGGCTCAGTGGTTAAGAACCTGCCTACCAATGCAGGAGATGCGGGTTCAATCCCTGGACTGGGAAGATGCCCTGGAGAAGGAAATGGCAACCCACTCCAGTATTCTTGCCTGGAAAATTCCATGGACAGAAGAGCCTGGTGGGCTGCAGTCTATGGGGTCGCAAAAGAGTCAGACACAGCTTAGTGACTATAAACAAAAGCAAAACAACAACAACAAAAAACACCAGTTTAGTACTTGTAGAGTACTCAGCTACTAAAAGGATTTCCACGTTCTTTCACGGAAGGCAATTCCCACATAAAAGTGAGTGAGCATCGTTGGTCCTCGTATGAGCTTGTGCATGTGTGTTCATGCCTGTGTGCTTTACTCTGTTTCCTGGGCATCATTTGCAAGGATGCCGTGGACTCCATCATTTTTCACACTGTCTACCATGCTGTGCAGTTTGGCTCTTATTTTATGAAAACACTGGCCAGTTTGCTTCCTTTGTTTGGTTTGTTAGGCTGGTTGTTGAAAAGATGCTAATTAGGGAGGCCAGCCTGGTGGAGCTTGAGACTTGTGGAAAACCACCCCTGTCCCCCTGGGCTCAGCCACCACCCTGAGACTTGTCACTGGGGATGGAGTTTAAAGCGTGCTTCCAGAAAAACCATTCGAAGCTCATGTCCTAATACTTGTGAGGTGGTGATACCATTCTTGTGTACGGAGGATGGTTAATTACTATGAAGACTTCTCTGTCACTAGGAATTTGAAATCAGGGCTCTCTCTCTCTCTGTGGGTCTGTGTCTCTGGTGCCCTCAGTGTGAGGAGGGGTCCAGGTCTCCAAGGCACAGGACCATGTCCACAGACACTGCTCTGTCTTCCCTTAGCTAATTCCTGAGGGTGGCTGATCTGACCCGGGGAGGAGAGAAGTTATCTGGTGCTGATTATCCAGTGAGGAGGGAAGGGCAGCTGCTGTGAACTCTAAAGCAGCATAAAAGCTGGGCGGTGGCGATTGATCATTTACTCTGAATTCTGAAGATGGGTCTGAGGACCGTTCCCCACTCTGAGATCATTGTTCAGCTTTACACGTTCACGTTAAGAAAGACATAAATCTTCTAAAATTTCATCGTATTGCAGAGTTCTCTGATTCACTGTAAAAGCCTTTAGCAGTTCAGCCTGTTTGGTAGATGGTCACTGTTGCACACACCCCCGCACTTAGGATGGTCCCAGCGGAGAGAGTCTGTCTTGTCCTGGACTTGTTTGAGGGACTTGTTTTGGGAGACATAGGAATGTGGGAGACTTGGAATTCTTTCTGCAGGGTGGGAACCGGGCAGGTTGACGGCCTTGGCAGACTTGATGCAGTGTCCAGGGCTGATTTCACGAGACGCTCTTCTTGGAGCGCATTCTTGTAAGGGGATGAGTCCTTTTATGTTCATTATCTTCCGTCTGTACTGCAATCCCTGGGCATTATCCCCCTTTTACAGGAGGGCATGTAGTCAGGAAGTAGTGGAGCCTGGGAACAAGTCCAGCTCTGTTATTTCTAAGCCTTAGGCTCTTCCCATCCCACACAGCCCCTTGCTGTCTAAACCCACACTCAGTGATGAGCGCCCCAAGGGTGTGTGTGGTGTGCGTGCGTGAGTGTGCCTCCATGTGTGATGCTATGACCCTGGCAGCCCCAGTGTGATGGGAGGGGATAGTGAGGATCTGAGCTCTCGCAGAGCGCCCCCCTCAACACGGGTTGGCCATGCTTGTGTGCACTGCTGATGGAAAACAGCACTGTCTTTCTTCTCCTGGCTGGACTGGGCATTGTTCCTTTCATGCATCATTCATGCCTCATGGCAGCAATTCTAGAGAGTTCCTTCACCTCCCACTCAGCTGAGCTAAGCTGAGTGCTGTTAGTATTTGAGGCGTTTGGGGGTGTCCCATGTGCAGAGGAGGCGCCTTGCTGGTGAGGACAGGGAGGACCCCAAACGTAAGGCAGGGTTTTTCCCCTCTATTCACTGCTGTCTGACACTGCAAACTGACTGGGTTTATCAGCATCTGCCCAGCCCAGCCCCTACCCGCTCCTTGGTTGTATAGAATTTTGGTGAAATTTTTCCTATTAGCTCTTTTTTAAAAAAGAAAAACACTCAGCGGTCAGGACAGGGAGCTGGGCGGGGCCAACTCTAGGAGCCTGCACTGCTGTGATAAAACAGATGCAGAATTTTCTAATTTCCCCCAGGTGTGAGTGTTGGTGCTGAGTTTCCAGAACTCCTCTAATCCTTAGATTCTAGAGGGAGCAGATGGTCATTCATTTGGAAGAAAAGTTTTCTATTAGGGAGCAGTCTCAGCCAGGAAAAGCTTAAAAAGAAAAAAAAAAAAGCGCTTGAGACTGGAGGGAAAAAAATGAGGGCTTACGTCTTCTAGAGCCAATTCTACGTTTCTCACATCTCCAGGAACGAAATTGCTTTCAATTCAAACTGTGCCTTTTGTGTAGATTGCTCTGGGGGAATGTTTCTTCTTTCTGGGTTTTTTTTTTCCCCAAGATTTCTTGATTTTTGGCTGTGCTGAGTCTTTGTTGCTGCACGTGGGCTTTCTCTAGTTGCGGTGCGAGAGCTTCTCATTGCGGTGGCTTCTCTTTTTCCGGAGCACAGATCCTGGAGCTTGGGCTCAGTTGCTGTGGCGCACGGGCTTAGTTGCCCCTCGGCATGTGGGACACTGGGCCAGGGATCGAACCCATGTCCATTGCATTGCAAGGCAGATTCTTATCTCCTGGGCCAGCTGGGAAGTCCCTTCATTCAGCTTTAACTACTGTCTTGAGGTCCATTGGCTGTGATGAGCCCTGCTCCTTGGTACGAGGAGGGACCTTGTTATCACGAGGGACCCCAAGTCCAAACCCAGGAGCACGTGCACAGAGGCACCCAGAGCTGTGCTTGGTCCCTGCTGCGTCCCCCTCTTCCGGCCCCATCCTCAGCAGCCTCTGGTGCTTCCCCAGGTGCCTCAGACCTTCCTTTCAAGCTGCCTCACTCTTTTCCTTCGTTCCTAGTAGATACGATGCTATGTTTGTAGAGCCCTTTGGTGTTCCCAGGAGAAGGCAATGGCACCCCACTCCAGTACTCTTGCCTGGAAAATCCCATGGGTGGAGGAGCCTGGTAGGCTGCAGTCCATGGGGTCTTGAAGAGTCGGACACAACTAAGCGACTTCACTTTGACTTTTCACTTTCATGCACTGGAGAAGGAAATGGCAACCCACTCCAGTGTTCTTGTCTGGAGAATCCCAGGGACTGGGGAGCCTGCTGGGCTGCCATCTATGGGGTTGCACAGAGTCAGACACGACTGAAGCGACTTAGCAGCAAGCAGCAGTTGGTGTTCCCAAAACATTTTCACATTCATAATTTTATTTTATTCTCATCACAAGCTCAGCCAGGAGATTAAGCAGGGAAGAGACTGGGGTCTTGGAAGAAGAACTTTGTACTTATGGGCTACACTTTCCACCTTTCTTATCTTGGAGGAAAATGAATAGAATACACACAGAGGTTGTGGCTTTAAGGAAAACAGTTGGCTTTTTGTGAAGCCTCATTTAATTCCTGTTAATTAGTCTTCCTCCACGGATCTGTGATTCCACCAACACTTGGTCAATGAATTAGAATTCTGATGAAGTCAGAAAAGGGGAGACATGGCAGGGTGGGGTGGGGACAGGTCAGCGGGCCCCTCACGTAGTCCCTCAAGGCTGGCTAGGTGTGGCCAGCGCTTCCGGAAGAGATAGAAGATGCAACTTCTGGCCTCTGCTCTACCACCGCCAAGCTGTGTGACTTCAGGCTCGTCACTCAACCTCTCTGAGACGCACTTCCTCAGCACTACAGGGGAGGTGACGGCTGTGAGGTACAGTCATCAGCAATGTCTAACAGACAGAGCTTGTTCTCCCTGTTTGGAGTTGTTGCCTCTCGGGTGGTCTCCTCTTTAAAGGCTCTGAATTCCCTAACAAGTTAGAGAAAGGCTGAGGTGCTAAAGAATGAAATAAAGACATACAGTGACCTAAGATGACAATTAAGAAAATGAGACAGTTTAAATCAATTTGTAAACGTGAAGTGAAACCCAGAGGTTGCTTTGGAAGCAGAGCAGTCATGGAGTTTTTTTGGGAAAAAGCACAGGAGAGATTACGGTCGATTTAAAATAGGCGCTTTGGGGCTTCCCTGGGGATCCGGGGGTACGAGTTTGATCCCTGGTCAGGGAACTAAGATCCCACGTGGTGTGGCCAAAAGTTTTAAAAAATAAGTGCTCTGGTTGCTGTGGAGGTTGGTTCCTAGCTCTGCAGGTGTTTGGATGCCCGCGGCGGGTCCATAGAGAGGAGTCAGCCCCAGGTTGCCTTCGCTGAGCTCCAGTCGTGTTTCATCCAGCCAAGAACACGCTGTTTTAATGCTCTGAGAAAAAAAAAATCCTCTTCTTCATGTTGGGAATATTAAGATATTACTCGTGTTTACTGAGTGAATAACGAGGCAGGTGCCGTGCGTGACAGTGAGCTGCTGTTTTACATACTGTTTTCTAAAACCAAAAACTGACAGACTGCCAGTGTTCGGATGACTTCCAGACTGTCACCCAAATGTTCTGATTTATTGTTGGCTACAGGACTGTTTCACTGCCCAGAATTAACTGCTTCCGCGCTTGATGAAGCAGTTTTCTGGACTTAAAAATAACAATGACCCACTTGATAAAATGACACGAGCGTGACTCTGCTGATGAATGATTTTCCTGGGAGAATCTGGAGAGGGACAGAGTGGTTTTCAATGTGCTGGCAGGTCACGTGGGAGGAAAAATAATGAAGTTATTAAAACGAAGCTCACCAACAAGTTTTCTTCCTTCCTTCCTTCCTGTTTTAAAGTGGTGATGGGTGCTGAAAAAAAAGTAGGGAGGTTTCCAACTAACCAAATTCCTGGTTCGAAAATGCTGGAGAAGCAAACTTCTATGGGTGTGTCAAGATCCAGCTGCTCTTTTCTACCCACCCCCACCTAAAAAAATATTAGAAGATTATGGAATACGCCTAAAAATTATTCTTTGCAGCATCAACCTTTCAGGACAGTATGCTTTCCTGAGGATTTAGTTAAAAGAAATTTGAGATGCGTATTTAGATGAAGTCTTCTCAAGCTGATCATTTTGATGAAAGGGAGTTGGCTGTGAGATGTCTCAACTTTTCCCTGACTTCTCCCATCTTCTCCCACTTTTGTGATTGTCTGTGTGGGCCTCATTAGGTTATCTTTGCTCGCAGCTTATTATGAGGTGCCAGAGAATTCCCTCCTGCTTCCAGCTGTTCGCCTGCATCTGCCCAGCACGGATGCTATTAAAGGATCGTGATATAAGGGCCTAGATTTTTTTTTTTTTTTTGGGGGGCCTAGATTTTTTTCTCCCTAAACCGTGGTGGTGAAAATGCCACTTGTTTTCTGCTAACTGAAGCTTTTCCACATATCTTGAAAGTGGAGCCCGAAAGCTGTGGTGGAGATTGCAACAGAGCCCAGGGTGGGGCAGGTTTCACAATCCAGCCCTTCGCGAGGGATCTTTTCACCAGTAAAGTGGTTCCCTGGCTCCAGGCAGTTTCAGCCCTAAGAGCTCTGACACTGGGGGGGCGGGGGGTATGGCGGGGGAGTGAGGGGAATGAGGGCCTTGGGCAGGGAGGGAGGCATCACAAGCCCCTCTGGATGTGTTGAACATTCCAGAAGCTGCTGTCCTGATGGTGCTCAGGCCTGACGTGTACACCAGGTGGCCCACCCCGGAGATGGCCCAGCTGTCATCTGCTGGAGCAGCAGTGTTCCAGGACCACAGCCCAGGGTCAGGGCCTGGCTCCATTGTGATAAACCATAAGCCCGCTCCCATCCCCACACATTGCATCATCTTCTGGCCACTCTCAAGGTATCTGGGAGTCGTTCGGTTGCATCATGGCAAAAAAAACAACTAGTGAGATGAAACACAGATTCCTTGCTCACTGGCGGAGCAGAAGGGAGGGAAGGCAGAAACACCATTCACGGCTCATGTCCAGAACCAAATTGCAAGGCGCCCGCTGAGCCCTCCTTGGCAGAGTCCACTCTGGGAAAGAACAGTCCCAATGAGGAGTCACTCCTTGTCATATTTTTTAAACGCTCATTTACATCTTTGACATTTTGTGTTATTTTACACAAAATGGCAATTTGAAGATAAAAAAGAAAAGTCTGTTTTGAAAAATTTTGTTTTCCATGCCACCTGATGCAAAGAACTGACTCACTGGAAAAGACCCTGATGCTGGGAAAGATTGAGGGTTAAAGGAGAAGAGGGCAGCAGAGAATGAGGTGTTTAGATAGCATCATTGACTCAGTGGACATGAATTTGAGCAAACTCTGGGAGATGGTGGAGGACAGAGGAGCCTGGTGTGCTGCAGTCCATGAGGTTCGCAAAGAGACATGACTTAGCGACTGAATGACAACAGCTTTCAAAAGTACAAAAATAGATATTAGGGCTGAGTTCCCAGTAGAAATAAAGCAATTGGTTGTGTGTTTGAAAAGTAATCTGATACAGTAAAAACAAGAAAATTTTAGTTAAATCCTCATTTTGAAACTCTGAAAAAGACTTAATAATGCTGATTTTGGCTTTTTCTTAACTGAGATTTGTAATTGGACAGTCAAGACTGGCAATTTGCTTCGAAATGCTGATGAGATTTTAAAATACTCAAGTGCATAAATATATATTATATATAAAGTGTAAATAGTATATAAAATATATGTATATATTATATATGTATGCTACATGCAAAGCACACAAACAGCTCTACTGAGGTGTAATTTACATAAACTGTACATATTTAAAGTTGTATGATTTAATATGTATATATACCTGTGAAACCAGCATCACAGTTAGGATATTGAACGCCTCCATCACCCCAAGAGTGACCTCACACCCCTTATAATCCCTCCCTCCAGTTCCCCTCCCACCCCGCTCCACACTCCCTCCCCAGGCAACTGCTGATGGGTTTGTGTTCTCTAGAGATTTATGTCAAGAGTCATATGCTCTGTACTCACGCATTAGGTTTTTTCATTCAGCTTGGTAGTTTTAAGGCACGTCCGTGTTGTGCTCTGGGTCCCTGGTCGATTACTTTTTACTGTCGAGTAGTATTCCTTTGCGTGTGTCCTCCACCATCTGTGTCTGGTTGTTTGGAAGCTGAGGACTCATGGTAAAATACAGTGTGGAAGCTCACTTATACTGATAGTAAGGGTACTACTCTGATTTTCCCGAAGACCAAATGAGACAGTAAATACGTAACAGATGTCGAACACTGGATGAAACCGTAATGGGGTAAAGAAACACAGGGCCCGTTTCGCCCCGGGGAGATGTTGGATTGAGGCTGCCTAATTAGCATACACCGTTTCGAACTGGCACGAAGCTCAGTAGGGTTGCTGCTGCTGCTAAGTCGCTTCAGTCGTGTCCGACTCTGTGTGACCCCATAGACGGCAGCCCACCAGGCTCCCCCATCCCTGGGATTCTCCAGGCAAGAACACTGGAGTGGGTTGCCATTGCCTTCTCCCAGTAGGGTTAAGTAGACTTATTATTTGAAGACTCTTAGTTCCTTGGTTTCATTAAACAAATATTTTTGTGCCTGGCCTCCGTCTGGCCCAGGTCTAGGCCCCATGGGGACACAGCAAGGAATACGACTTCTCTCTAGCTCTCCAGAAGTTCACGGCCAGTAGGTGACGTGAGACATAAACAGAAGTGTTTATGAAGCAAAAGGTAGGCATGAGGGCTGCAATAAGAGAAGCACAGACAGCGGAGGATGTTCAGCGGCGGAGGAAATTGTTTCCATCTGGGAGGAATCCGCGAGCTTGTTTGCAGGTGGTGACGTTCTAGCAGGGCTTTGAAGGAAGGTTCCAGCTGAAAGATAGATGCAGACGTGAGAGAACACCAGCACAGCCCAGAGAGGACGTTAGCAGGGGCCGAGAGGAGGAGAGAAGGGAGGAGTAAGCCGTGGGGCGCAGGGTAGGTCTGTTCTGGGCCTGGCCCCTTGGCATGTAGATGGTCATCGAATCCGTGGGTGTCTGTCCCGATGCACCCTGTGTATGAGGATATCAGTCATCCTGACGCCCTCGTGTTAACTTGCCCACCTCTGTAAGCCCCTGAATGCATAGTAAATGGCTTCAATCATGTCCAGCTCTGTTGTGGCCCTGGGGACTATAGCCCGCCAGGCTCCTCTGTCCATGGGGCTCTCCAGGCAAGAATGCTGGAGTGGGTTGCCATGCCCTCCTCCAGGGGACCTTCCTGACCAGGGATCAAACCCGCATCTCTTACGGTCTCCTGCGTTGGCAGGAGGGTTCTTTACCACTAGTGCCACTTGGGAAACCCCCTACCTCCAAATAAAGTCACATTCCAAGGTCCTAGGATTCAAACACTGACATATTTTTGGGGTGACAGAGAATTCAAGCTGTAACCCAGGGTTGGGAGTGTGGGTCCTATCATTTAGGCAAAGAGGCACCATGGAGAATTTTAGGTCAAGGACACCAGCAGAGCTCCAGATGTTAATCTGGCAATTTGTGCAAAATGGGTTGGAGAAAGGAGAGGATGGGTGGGGAACAGTGGGAGGGGCTCTGCTGGGAGCCTGGCCGGGTTCCCTGGTAGAGCTGAAGCAAGTGTGGTAGGAGAAGTGGGTCTGGCTGTGGAGGGGTGAGCAGTGACCGAGATGAAATGGCCAGGAGGCCTCTTCTCCGTGATTTGGGGTGAAGAGCAGTCTCTGAGCATGTTAGTCCGTTGTCAATGGTGGGGATAAAAAGGACTGTACCAGAGCACCAGATTTGAGCTCCGTGCGTCATACGGCAAATTTCCATTGGCTATCTAATTTTACATAGAGTGGTGGGATGGAGTGGGAGGGAGTTTCAAGAGGGAGGAGACATACATACACCTATGGCTGATTCATGTTGATATATGGCAGAAACCAACAACAATATTGTGAAGCAACTATCATCCAATTAAAAATGAATTAATTTAACAACAACAAAAAAGGACCATAACTTGTGTTGTTGTTTAGTCACTCAGTTTTGTCCAACTCTTTACAACCCTATGGACTACAGCATACCAGTCTTCCCTTTCCTTCACTATCTTCCGGAGTTTGCGCAAACTCATGTACATTGAGTCAATGATGCCATCCAACCCTCTCATCCTCTGTCACCCCCTTCTTTTGCCTTCAATCTTTACCAGCATCAGGGTCTTTTCCAGTGAGTTGGCTCTTCACATGAGGTGGCCAAAGTATTGGAGCTTCAGTATCAGTCCTCCCAATGAATATTCAGGGTTGATGTACTTTAGGATTGACTGGTTTGCTCTCCTTGCAGTTCAAGGGACTCTCCAGAGTCTTCTCCAACACCACAGTTCAAAAGTACCAATTCTTCAGCACTCAGCCTTCTTCATGGTCCAGCTCTCACATCCGTACATGACTACTGGAAAAACCATAGCTTTGATCTTGTGAGAGAAGGTGAATTTTTTTATGCACTGTCTTTTAGAGGTTGTGGCAGAATTGCCATTATTCACAGAAGGATCAGTTCAGTTCAGTCGCTCAGTCATGTCCAACTCTTTGCGACCCCATGAATTGCAGCATGCCAGGCCTCCCTGTCCATCACCAACTCCCGGAGTTCACTCAGATTCACGTCCCTCGAGTCAGTGATGCCATCCAGCCATCTCATCCTCTGTCATCCCTTTCTCCTCCTGCCCACAATCCTTCCCAGCATCAGAGTCTTTTCCAATGAGTCAACTCTTCTCATGAGGTGGCCAAAGTACTGGAGTTTCAGCTTTAGCATCATTCCTTGCAAAGAAATCCCAGGGCTGATCTCATTACCTCATTATGCATCACCTTTGATCAGGAATCAACTCTAATCTTTCATGTGGGCAGTTGGGTCTATTATTATAGAAGCAGCCCAGAGGGTTAGTCTTACTACAAATTTTTACCTTATGGTAAATACAATAAAATAATTGTATACGTCTTGTCTGATATGACTGGTCTCTGCTGAGATGCCCTAGAACAGTGCCTGTTGCTCTGGGTCATAGACGTCTGTAGGCTCCCGGTAAGTATGATGGTCCCATAGTAGATACTCAGAGCCATCGTGTGGTCCTGGTGGGCACCCAGAGGATGTTTGCTGAATGAATGGATGAAAGAGAAAGCATGTGAATTGTTTTATTTCTTTCTTTTATTAAGACTACATATTTTTGGAGCAGTCTAAGGTTTACAGCAAAACTGAAGGGACAGTAAGGAGATTGCTCATGTTCCCCCGCCGCCCACATATACCCAGCTTCCACCATTATCAGCTTCCCCTGCAGAGCAGAGCGTCTCTTACAGTTGATGAACCTGCTCTGGTTCATGACAGTCATCCAAAGCACATGGTTTGCATTAGGCTTCATTCTTAGGGAGAGAAAGTTTTTAGCTTGTTTCCCTCCCATTGTGAGGACTCATATGTGCTGAGTTTGGTTTTCATGTTTCAGGCACAGAGACCATAAGTTTGAACAACTGGCCATGGCTTGTGTTTTTAAAATGGAAATCGTGGCATGCACAGACTTTGAAATGATTGTTACAGATGAGTGAAAATGCAGTGGCTTGCAGCTAAAATGAAGGGTTGTGATAGGATAGATTCCCATTAAATCAACCAAAGTAACAATGTGTGTTGTCGTTTAGATTCCAGAGCTGGTCATCTCAGCGTGAGCTTTAAAAGCTTTTGACCAAGGTGTAAGCCTACGTTGCCTCTCTGTGTGAAGTATGATGGAGTTTTGATTTGGGGAGGCTTCATGTTGTCGATTAGTCACTCATTCGTGTCTTACTCTTATGGACTGTAGCCTGCCAGGCTCCTCTGTCCATGGAATTCTCCAGGCAAGAATAGTGGAGTGGGTTGGTATTCCCTTCTCCAGGGAATCTTCCCAACTTAGGAATCGAACCTGCGTGTTACAGGTGGGTTCTTTATCACTGAGCCACCGGGATGGCCCAGGGTTCATGTACACAGCTCTAAGGAATGCTTTCGTGTAATTGGGAGGATACAGTAATCAGAGATAAGAGTGCGTTTTGAGGAAGTTAAATACTGAAAATATAGGGAATTATTTTAAAGATTATTCTTGTGACAGAAATTCTTTGAAAATAGCGTGCTGATATATTTTATTTGTGATAAAGTAAATTGCAGTGACGTCTTGAGTGGTGGGCCAGCCTAGTGCCTGGGTTATCATGAGGATGAGAATTACTACTCAGACCATAGATCTTAGTTGTTTTATTTAAACAAAACAAAATAATGCAATCTAGGTTATTTTTCTTAAATGATTTTTAAAGCGATGGACAGCAAGCGGCAGCCCCTCTTCACCACTTCAGTCTGTATATTTGTCTCCCTCCCCGCTCAATTTACAAGAACCGTGATGCCCTGAAGCGTTTCTCCAGGTTGTTACACCCTATCGTTCTACAGCGCCTGCATACTTGGGTTCTGGGCTGGTTTTCTCAGAAAAACATCACACCCTCAAATTCCTTCCGAAAGGACTTCTCTGGTGGCGCAGTGAATAAGAATCCGTCTGCCAGCACAGAAGAGATGGGTTCAATCCCTGGTCCGGGAAGATTCCACATGCTGCACAGCCATCAAGCCCGTGCGCCACAACTGCTGAGCCTGTGCTCCAGAGCCCGTGCTCCTCAACAGGGGAGTCACTGCAGTGAGAAGCCCGCGCTCCACAACTGGAGAGTAGCCGCTGCTCGCCGCAACTAGAGGAAGCCTGTGCAAAGTAACTAAGACCCAGTGCAGCCAAAAATAAGTTAATTTTGTTTTTAATTCCTTAAGAAAAAAATCAAGTTCCACAAGCCAGCCTGAGCATGAGGATTCAGTGAAGACTGCAGCAACACAAGCAGCTTGGCAGACATGGCAGATGCTTCCAACCTTAAAAATCCACTGGCCACTCTGAGTCTCCTTGGAGTAAAATTCCTCCTCACTTTCTTCTCCTCCATGGCCTCCATCACCCTTTTCTATTTAAAAGCAAATAAGCACAATTCTTCTTTCCCTACCCCTGGCCCTCTACTTGTCTACACCTTCAGGCTGGAGGCGGGCTGGCTGTGGCACCATCTTCCAAAGCAGAGTTCTGCTCCTTATAAGCAGAGGGCAGTTGGCTGTCAATGTCTTGACCTTGTTTGTCTTACGTGTGGATTTGAAAATCATAAGGTAGCACTGGCGTTACCTGGACAATGTGAGAAATATTAAACTAGGTTGTAACACTTGGTCCTTCTCCCCCACAGTGTGGTCATAAATTAGAAAAGAAACACAAGCCATGTTTTCAATTCCCAGATTATTTTTTTAAACTGAGAATGAATTACCCCCAAAGAAAGAACATGGTTTTATATCTGTGGAGAAACTCCTACTGTCTTAGGATTTTCTGAGCTTCTAAGTGATTTCCACCAAGTTCCAGGTGAGGCATCTTTAAGAGCTGACCACCATCCATGGTCTTCATCCAAAGGCCCAACATTGACTACAGATGGGGTATCGTAGCCAGTTCCCCTTTGAATGGAAAAGCGATACAGTGGTCCTTTGGGCTCCACAGGGGATTAGTTCTGGGACATCCCGTGAAACCAAAATCCATGGATGCTCAAGTCCTTTATGTAAAATGGTGTAATACTTGCATAGAACCTACACATATCCTCCTGTATACTTTTAATTGTGTCTGGATAACTCATAATACAGCATAAATGCTATGTAAGTACTTACAGTAGCTGGGTGTGTGACAAATTCCTTTTGCTTTTTGAAACTTTCTGGAATTTTCTCTTCCATGAATACTTACTTTTTTTTTTTTAATGTATTTATTTATTTTTGGCTGTGCTGGGTCTTTGTTACTGTGCGGGCTTTTCTCTAGTCGTGGCAAGCGGGGCTGCTCTCCAGCTGTGGTGCATGGGCTTCTCACTGCGGTGGCTTCTCTTGTGGAGCACAGGCTCTAGGGCTTCCCTAGCTGCAGCGCGTGGACTCCGTAGTTTTGGCTCTCAGGCTCTAGAGCACAGGCTCAGTAGTTGTTGCTCCAAGGCATGTGGGATCGTCCCAGATCAGGGATCGAATCCACGTCTCCTGCATTGGCAGGCAGATTCTTTACCACTGAGCCACCAGAGAAGCCCTTCCATGAATACTTTCAACCCATGGTCGATTGATCTGAATGTACCGAGAACACCTGGTGGGCAGCTGCAAGGGGGAGGGCAGCTGGCAGACGTGGAAGCTGAGAGAGAAAAGAAAGCACGGAGTGACCAGAGCTGAGGGAGGGAGGTTGCCAAACAAGACAAAGGACATGGAAGAAAAGCTTTCAAAATTATTGTGACTTCTGCAGGAGAATTTGAGGAAATCATGCTGCTTCTTTTTTTAAAAAAAAAAAAGAGGAAATAATCAAAAGAGTTATTCAGCGGCTCTGAGAAGAAAGATCTGGATTTCTGAACCACAGAAAATCGCCCTTGGGCTGAGCGTCACGCCAAAGGCTGAGGCTGCAGCTGTTCTTGTGTCCACACCGTGGGAACCTGGGGGCTGTGCGCGCGGGGAGGGATGGGGTGGAGGCCGCCACTCTCTGGTCCTGACTCCAGGAATCAGGGGACGGGGTGTGGCTTTGAGAAGTGGAATCATATAGACTGTAGTGGGAAAAGCAGCCTGCTGCAGCCTTGGCCCTTCCCCAAAGAATTTCTTTAGGGTATTGTGGGCCTTTGTTAATGTTGGATTATTCAGCCTCCAGAAAGCTGGGGCTGCGCTTGGGCCTTGGGGGCCCCCCACACTTGCTGGCTATTACCCAGCTGTGGACTGGTGTTCCATCGTGTATTTCCCCAAGTGAAGAAGTTAAAGCTAAGAATGTGGACTCCTTGGAACACACGTATAAGCTGTATTTCATGCTGCTGGGCGCGCCCTGCACTTGGAAATGACGTCATTTTTAGCAATGAGAGTCTGCTCCGAGGGAAAGCACCCCCACTCTTATAGTAAATCTGAAAATGACACTTCACTGTCGATTGCAGCTGAGTTGGGACAGCCTCATGGTTGAGTCACTGGACATTTCTCCAGTCGACTTTGTCTTAGGAACTTGTTCTGTCCTCAGGGTTAAGAAGGGTGATCAGTTGTGGAAAGCTTTTACTTATTTGCTGTATGATCAGACCATAAAACAAAGAGGATTTTGGGGTTTGAAATCTAACTTGCCATCATAAGTACCCAAGGAAAATACTTCAAGAGGAAACAGGAAAAGAAACAGCTTACAATTGTGGTTTCTCCAGCAATTATCAATATCAGTAATCTCAGATATGCAGATGATGGGCTTCCTGGGTGTAGTGGTAAAGAACCCACCTGCTAATGCAGGAGATGGAAGAGACCTGGGTTCAATCCCTGGGTCGGGAAGATCCCCTGGAGAAGGGAATGGCAACCTGCTTCAGTATTCTTGCCTGTAGAATCCCATGGACAGAGGAACTTGGCAGGCTACAGTCCATGGGGACACAAAGAGTTGGACACAACTGAAGCCACTTAGCACATGCAGATGACACCACTCTTATGGCAGAAAACAAAGAAGAACTAAAGAGCCTCTTGATGAAGGTGAAAGAGGAGAATGAAAAAGCTGGCCAACTCAACATTCAAAAAACAAAGATCATGGCATCCAGTCCCATCACTTCATGGCAAACAGAAGGGGAAACAATGGAAACAGTAACAGACTTTATTTTCTTGGGCTCCAAAATCACTGCAGATAGTGACTTAAAGCCATGAAATTAAAAGACGCTTGCTCCTTGGAAGAAAAGCTATGACAAACATAGATGGCGTATTAAAAAGCAGAGACATTATTTTGCTGACAAAGGTTCATATAGTCAAAGCTATGGTTTTTCCAATAGGATATGAGAGTTGGACAATAAAGAAGGCTGAGCACTGAAGAATTGATTCTTTCTAACTGTGGTGTTAGAGAAGACTCTTGAGAGTCTCTGGGACTGCAAGGAGATCCAACCAGTCCATCCTAAAGGAAATCAGTCCTGAATATTCATTGGAAGGACTGATGCTAAATCTGAAGCTCCAGTACTTTGGCCACCTGATGCGTAGAGCCAATTCATTAGAAAAGACCCTGATGCTCTGAAAGATTGATGGCAAGAGAAGAAGGGGATGACAGAGGATGAGGTGGTTGGATGGCATCACTGACTCAATGGACATGAGTTTGAGCAAGCTCTGGGAAATGGTGAAGGATGGGGAAGCCTGGCGTGCTGCAGTCCATGGGGTTGCAAAGAGTCAGAGACAACTGAGCAACTGAACAACAGCAAATATCTCCTTTGTTTTGGGAAAGAGACAATCTCCTATATGTACATTTTCATTTTCAACACATTGCTTTGGTCTAAGAGCTGCGATTTAAGAAATGTACCAAGCTATATTGTAATTTGATTTATTGTTTTTTTAATTATCTTTTTGGTGGCCGTGCTGAGTCTTCATTGCTGTGCGTGGGCTTGCTGTGGTTGCAGAGAGCAGAGGCTAGTCTTGAGCTGTGTTGCTTGGACGTCTCACTGCAGTGGCTTCTCTTGTTGTGCAGCATAGGCTCTAAGTGCAAGGACTCAGTAGTTGTGACACACAGGCTTAGTTGCTCTGAAACATGTGGAATCTTCCCAGACCAGGGATCAAACCCGTGTTCCTCTGCATTGGGAGGCGAGCTCTTAACGACTAGACCACTAGGGAAGCCCTGTAATCCGGTTTTAATCAGGGCTCACCAATCTGACTTCGAGATCCATTAGGTACATTTTCAGAAATATATTTGCCCAAGCCTTTTGACTTTTAAAGCTTAGATGGATCCACCTAAGGAGTCAAGTAAAATATTTAGCATTTCTTTTCTTTCATGTTATTAATTTCTCCATCAGTTCAGTTCAGTTGCTCAGTCGTGTCCGACTCTTTGCGACCCCATGCACTGCAGCACGCCAGGCCTCCCTGTCCATCACCAACTCCCGGAGTTCACCCAAACCCATGTCCATCGAGTCGGTGATGCCATCCAACCATCTCATCCTCTGCCGTCCCCTTCTCCTCCTGGCCTCAATCCCTCCCAGCATCAGAGTCTTTTCCAATGAGTCAACTCTTCACATGAGGTGGCCAAAGTACTGCAGTTTCGGCTTTAGCATTAGTCCTTCCAATGAACACCCAGGACTGATCTCCTTTAGAACGGACTGGTTGGATCTCCTTGCAGTCCCAGGGACTCTCAAGAGTCTTCTCCAACCCACACTTCAAAAGCATCAATTCTTTGGTGCTCAGCTTTCTTCACAGTCCAAATCTCACATCCATACATGACCACTGGAAAAATCATAGCCTTGACTAGACGGATCTTTTTTGGCAAAGTAATGTCTCTGCTTTTGAATATGCTATCTAGGTTGGTCATAACTTTCCTTCCAAGGAGTAAGCGTCTTTTAATTTCATGGCTGCAGTCACCATCTGCAGTGATTTTGGAGCCCAAGAAAATAAAGTATGACACTGTTTCCACTGTTTCCCCATCTATTTCCCATGAAGTGATGGGACCAGATGCCATGATCTTTGTTTTCTGAATGTTGAGCTTTAAGCCAACTTTTTCACTCTCCTCTTTCACTTTCATCAAGAGGCTTTTTAGTTCCTCTTCACTTTCTGCTATAAGGGTGGTACATCTGCATATCTGAGGTTATTGATATTTCTCCCGACAATCTTGATTCCAGCTTGTGCTTCTTCCAGCCCAGCATTTCTCATGATGTACTCTGCATAGAAGTTAAATAAGCAGGGTGACAATATACAGCCTTGACGTACTCCTTTTCCTATTTGGAACCAGTCTGTTGTTCCATGTCCAGTTCTAACTGTTGCTTCCTGACCTGCATACAAATTTCTCAAGAGGCAGGTCAGGTGGTCTGGTATTCCCATCTCTTTCAGAATTTTTCACAGTTTCTTGTGATCCGCACAGTCAAAGGCTTTGGCATAGTCAATAAAGCAGAAATAGATGTTTTTCTGGAACTCTCTTGCTTTTCCGATGATCCAGCGGATGTTGGCAATTTGATCTCTGGTTCCTCTGCCTTTTCTAAAACCAGCTTGAACATCTGGAAGTTCACAGTTCACGTATTGCTGAAGCCTGGCTTGGAGAATTTTGAGCATTACTTTCTAGCATGTGAGATGAGTGCAATTGTGCGGTAGTTTGAGCATTCTTGGGATCTAATTAGAAATGTGTTGTGTAGCAGAAAAAGATGAGAATTGTGATTAAAAATTTGTATTGGAGTATAGTTGATTTACAATTTTGCTTTAGTTTCTGCTGTACACAAAGTGAATCAGTTATACATGTACATATATCCACTCTTTTTTAGATTCTTTTCCCATATAGACCATTGCAGAGTATTGAGTAGAGTGCTGTGCTCTACTGTAGGTCCTTATTAGTTATCTACTTTAGACAGAGTGGTGTGTATATGTTACTCCTGATCTATAGGTGATGTGCTTTACCCTGTAAGAAGGCTCTCTGGTTTCTTCACTCAATCTCATGTGGCAGGGTGGAGGGTGCTTTTCCCAATGTGGACGATCAGCATTAGATGGGACACAGGGATCAGAATCACTTCCTTAGCTCGTCTTGTCCATACACACGGTTTCAAATGGCTGACTTTTGGATCATCCGTGGACACGGTGGACTTGGATGGGAAGTACTTCTTCTGCTTGTGCAGAACCCCTTTTCCTTCACACAGTTCTGAAATCCCTTCCAGCTTCAAACTCTACAACCTCCATAGTATTTACTTTTGGCAAACTGCTAATTCAATAAAAAAACTCACTTAATTATTCACTGATTGGCAGGACAGCAAACAAACAAAAAAAAATCCATTTGTCAGAGGCGGGTCCTAGAACATCAGTCCACTGTCTTGGCCATTTCTCAATTGGAAAACCGGGCCCAACTTTGTAAAAGGGAATTACTCTGTAAAAAGGAAATTGTGACCCATGCCACCACACGGGTGAGCCTCAGGTGAAGGGGATCAGGACAGACCACCTCAAAACCTACCACTTTGGCATACTGATTATTCTGAGCTGAAAGCTGTTGAGAAACCACCGAGACAAGACCTTTCTTTAAAAAAAAAAATTATTTATGACTGCGCTGGGTCTTCATTGCTGCATGCAGGCGCTCTAGTTGTGGTGAGTGGGCTTCTCAGTGAGGTGGCTTCTCTTGCTGTGCAGCACGGGCTCTGGGATGTGCCGGTTCAGGAGTTGCGGCCATGAGCCGAGTTGCCTTGCGGCATGTGGAATCCTCCTGGACCAGGGACTGAACCCATGTCCCCTGCATTGGCATGTGGACTCCCAACCACTGGACCACCAGGGAAGCCCAAGACAAGACCTTTCTGAAATCCCCATTGATGCCCCAAAGCATCACCTGTACAGGGATGAGAGGAGGGAACCTTATCACCGGAGGCAGAGAACAGCACCGGCAGGAGTCTGCCTAAACAAACCTAAGACGGCCCACATCACCTGTTCCTTTCCTACCCAAATCCCCATGATTTATTGCTTCTTGAAGCCTGAACCCTCTTTTCTCTGTCTGGTGCCTTCTCTGCAATTGATCACCTTTTGTTAAAATGGTACCTAAGGCTCTGAGTCTAACTGCTGCTTTGAGTTTTCACTTCTTTCCCATGAGGCCTCCTGGGCACATAAAAATATTAACATCAATAAAATTTGTATGTCTTTTTCTCCTGTTAATCTATCTTTTGTCAGTTTGATTCACAGGCCCCAGGAACACACATAAGAGGGTAGAAAGTGTTAGTCCCTCAGTCATGTCTGACTCTTTGCAACCCCATAGACTGTAGCCCGCCAAGTTCCTCTGTCCATGGGATTTTCCAGGCAAGAATACTGGAGTGGGTTGCCATTCCCTTCTCCAGGGGATCTTCCCGACCCACAGATTGAACCTGAGTCTCCAGCATTGCAGGCAGATTCTTTACCATCTGAACCACCAGGAAAGCCCCATAAAAGGGTAGAAGAAAAGTTTTTTCCTCTCCTACAGGGACATTATGCTAAGTAACACAAAGCCAGTTACAAAAGGACAAATACTATGTGATTCTACTTACATGATGTACTGAGAGCGGTCAGATTTATGGAGACAAGAAGAATGTGGTTGCCAGGGGCTGGGAGGTGGGGGCTGGGGAGTTAGTGTTTAATATGGGTTCAGAGTTTCAGTTTAGGGTGATAAAAATGTTCTGTAGATGGTGTTGATGGTGGTGGTGATGTTTGTACAACATTGTGAATGTACTTGTGCCACTGAACTGTGCTGTGAAAAATGGCCAAGACAGTAAACTGTGGGTAATGTGTATTTTAACCATAGTTTAAAAAAAAAAAAAAAAAGTGGAATTGCTGTGTCCAGTCTGAACTGCTCTGTGGAAAACCTGGAGCAGTAGCTGTGTGTCAGACACCCAAGTCGGCCCTGAGTGCTCATTCGGAAACTTCTCGAGTTTACATGTGTGGACTTTCCTTGTCCCTGGAAAGTGAAAAAAAGTGAAAATGTTAGTCAGTCTTGTCCGACTCTTTGCAACCCCATGGACTGTGACCCCCCAGGCTTCTCTGTCTATGGGATTTCCCAGGCAAGAATACTGGAGTGGGTTGCCATTTCCTTCTCCAGGGGTTTTCCAGACTCAGGAACTGAACCCCTGTCTCCTGCTCCAGGGGAGGAGGTTATTTCCCCAGACCTAGGTGCTCCCTACTCGGGAGAGGGAAGCGCCTCTTCTCCATTGTCTGTCCCATTCTGAATGATCCTGTGTGGAACCACACACGTGGAATGAAGCAACAAGAGCTGGCTCCAGGTTCTTTGGGGCTAGCCAGTGTCTGGAGGACGGAGAGGAATTTACTAGAAAGCCTATTCTTGGGAGAAATCCCAGTCAAGTGAGTGTCCCCCAGGGGCCGCCAGGCTTTCCATTTGTGTGGAGTGTAAAATAAAAACAGGTAAACACTGAATGCAGGGAAAGGACCCGTGCCTCGTGTAACCGCTGTGCAACGGGTCCTGTACCAGTAACGAGTGGTTATTTCAAGGGCACGTGTTCCCTTTGCTGCTGGGGACACGGGAGGAGAAATCAGATGAACAGATAGACATAGGCCCATTGCTGTTCCCTTGACAATCTTGTGACTGTCTTGGCCAGCCCTGTCCTGCAGAACTTTCTGTGGTGATGGAGACGTTAACGTTGTTTATCTAACACTGGCCACTGTGGCTGCAAAGCATGTGAAATGTGGATAGTGTGAGCAACTAGATGTTCAGTTTAATTTGATTTTAATCAGTTTATATTTAAACAGCTGCCCCAGATAACAGCTGTCTTCTTGGAAAGCACAGTGCTGGCTTACCTTCTGGTGTTGAGTCTTGTCCTGTTCCCATGACTGTGGACCCTGGGGCTTGATTGGGTTCTGGTAGGACTCCGGAGGGCTTCCCTGGTGGCTCAGCAGTGAAGAGTCCACCTGCCAGTGCAGGAGATGCAGGTCTAATCTCTGGGTCAGGAAGATCCCCTGGAGAAGGGAATGGCAACCCACTCCAGTATTCTTGCTTGGAGAATCTCATGGACAGAGAAGCCTGGTGGGCTACAGTCCATGGGGTCGCAAAAAGTCAGACTCTACTTACAGACTCAACAACAACAACAGGACTCAGGAAGCCACTTCTTCTGGCTGAGACCTGGGGGTCGATCACTCTGGGGCTTTAATTTTTATTTATTTTTGGCTGTGCTGGGTCTCAGTGCTGCAAAGGCTTTTCTTGAGTTGCAGTGAGCAGGGGCCCACTCTCTAGCTGGGGCACACAGGCTTCTCATTGCAGTGGCTTCTCTCGTTCTGGATCACGGGCTCCAGGGCACACGGGTTTCCGTAGTTGTGGTGCACAGGCATACTGCCCTGTGTCATGTGGGATCTTCCCCGACCAGGGATTGAACCTGTGTCCCCTGCATTGGCAGGTGATTCTTATCCGCTGGACCACGAGGGAAGTCCACTCTGGGTTTTTCTGTATGGACATTGGACTCTCCCAAACCTGGTCAAAGGTGGGCCTAGTGTCATTAATTAATTGTTTGATCAATCAGTTATTGATTAGCAATTAATAAGTTATTTATTCAGCACAGTAGGACAGTGTGAAAAACGGGGACATTATGGGGAACAGAGCCACCAGGCATTCTTGCTTGCTTGGAGTTTTTGAGCTGCAGAGAGAAGGATGAATTCTGAACGAGCACATTCAACTGTAATTGGAAACAGGTGAGGGAAGGTCTCACCTCCTGCTAGGAAGGCATCTTCATGGGGATGACATCAACTGGAAGCACGGTCACTTTTTCCCCTTGTGTGTTAACAGGGACACTTCCCGTCACATGGTCCCTGAGTTTTGAGTCAACTTTTCTAGTCCTTTTCTCCCACCTGCCTTCTCATTAGCATCTCCTGGGCTCATCTGGTGCCTTGACCCAAGGGAACTTGTAAAAATGGTGAACTCTTGTCTCACCCTCCCCCGCAAAAAAAAACCCAAAAGGACTTCAGAGGAGAGGAGGGGAGTTAGGTGGGGCTGTAGGGCAGCTCATTGCCTGCCCGCCCCCCACCCTGCCCCCAGGGGGGCCTGAGGCAGCTGGTCAGGGCTCCCCAGGGCACAGGATGCTGTTCCAGTCCTGACCCGAGGCTGGGATGGGGGCCAAGGCTCCAGCCCTGCCTGCCATGACTCTGTCCCTTTGGCTGCAGGCCCTCCTTGGCTGCCCCAGCTGGGTGCAGCTCGCTGATTCAGTGAATGTCTATGGAGCATCATCCTAGCCCCAGTCCAGGGGCTCCATTCACTCCCTGCCAGAGTCTGGGTGCTTCTCAATTCTGGCTGTACTCAGCCATTATGTGGGGAGTTTCTGCAAGGTACACATGCCTGGGGACCCCCTGCTCCAGACCAATGAAATCAGAATTTTGAGGATAAAGGCCTGGACATATTTAAAAAGTTCCCTGGGGAATTCCCTGGTGGTACGGTGGATGAGAATCCGCCTGCTAATGCAGAGGACACAGGTTCGATCCCTGGACCAGGAAGATCCCACTTGCTGCTGGCCAGGTGAGCCCATGCACCACAACTAGAGTGGCACCCCACCCCTGCCTCGTTCACCGCAACTTGAGAAAGCCTGTGTGCAGCAACAAAGACCCAGAGCAGCCAAAAATAAATGAATAATAAAATTTTTTTTAAAAAGCTCCTTGGTAGGAATACTGTTCCACAAAGCCAGAGTGATGGGGAGCAGGCCTGGGGATGCTACTTGGGGCCTCCCCACCCTCCGGGGAGCCCCCTGGTTGCCCTTGGAGGAGTGGCAACCCCGTTTCTTGGGGATACCCTAGAAATGTTGTGGGACCAAACAGCCCCTGCCTCCCCCATGACACCCCCCTCCCCCCAGCTGAGGCCTGGGAACCCGCAGATGCCTCGGGCATTGTATCCTCCTATGCAGGGAGGTGGCCGTGAGCTTTCCCACAGTGGAGGTGGCCCCGGATGGCTTCCAGCTGTCCCGGGGCTGGAAACTTGGTGGGAGACGCGGCCAACCTGAAGTCCATTGAAACCAGAAACCCTACAGCAATGGGAGTGGGGCGAGTGGAGAAGGCGGTGCTCCAGGGAGCTTTCCTAACTTAAAGAGCTGGCTCTGAAATCATCACTGCCTTCAGGGAGAAGAATGAAGTGTGTTGGAGAACTGAGCACTTTCTTGGGCAGTGAGGGGCTAAGGCCCCTGGCTCAGGTCGGGTGGGGTGGGGTGGGGGTCGTCCCTCGTCCACCGGCGTCAGAGCCCCTCCTCGCGGCTCAGCTGCGGTCAGAGGGCTTACTGTGGGCTGTCATCACCTGGCACACGAACAAAACTCCTGAGCAAACATATTTTCACGTTCAATCCTAAATGCTCAGAGGAACCAGGTTTTCCTGAGATCACACATTTTTCCAGCATTAGGCTGTGGTTGAGCAAAACAATGAAATGGGATTTTTCTTTCTTTTCCTGTAGTTTCTGGGGCCACACAGAAGATGCTTTGGGTAGGTGGGGTGCCAGGTTGGGGGAGAGGGCAAGAGTGTAACCTGGACCAAATTAGATACTCAGGCTGCCTTCTCACCCAGCCTTCTGGAACATCTCCGAGTGGGTGGGGTGGCTTTGAATTTAGGGCAGTTGCCAGGCAGACTGGTGGCTTCCACGTGCTGGGAGGGCCATGGCGGGTGTAGGGGAGAACATGGGTTTAAAGCCGGTCCTGGCCCTTCCTGGGGCTTCCCTAGTGACTTAGATGGTAAAGAATCCACATGTAATGCAGGAGACCCGGGTTTGATCCCAGGGTTGGGATGATCTCCTGGAGAAGGGAATGACAACCCATTCCAATATTCTTGCCTGGAGAGTCCTGTGAACAGAGGAGCCTGGTGGGCTGCAGTCCATGGGGTTGCAAAAGAGTCAGACACAACTGAAGTGACTGAGCATACATGCATTCTGGCCCTTCCTGACCATTGGGAGGAGTCACTTAACCTCTCTGAGCCTCTCTTTTCCCAGCTGTGAGCACGGGATGGTGTTCTCAGTGGGATCTTGATGGGGAATGTAGGAGGAATGAGAATGAAGGGCCTAGGAGGGGGCTTTTGCCTCTGCTTTGCCCCCCAACCCCTTGAGCAGCCCTTTTCTGTTTTATTTATTGGGTTTTCACATCAGTTTTCCCCAAAAAGGCTCCCACCCAAGCATCTCAAAATCCACACACCCAGGCTGCATCAGAGACCAGTCATAACAGAGCCTCTGAGGCCGAGCCCGGACATGGGCGGTCTTTCACAGGTCCCTGGTGAATGTGACACGTGGCCAAGGTTGAGAACCATGCCCTCAAGACCAGGTGTGGTGACACTCCTGCCCGGCAGCGCTGTCGCCGGCCCCCCTAGAATTCCGCAGGGTCGCCTTGCCTGTCCTGGCCGGGGGCAGTGCCTGGCTCGTACGGTTCTGTGTCATGCTCGGGCCCCTCAGCCGGGGTGCCAGAAGTCTGTGACGTTCAGCCACTTGTGATTCTCTCAGGAATGTGACTTTGAACTCTGCCTGCCGTGAGGCCAGGGCCTGAGGCGGAGTCCTTTGGCTGGCTTGAGGCCCCTTGAGGAACAACACGAAAAGGGAGCTGACTGCTAGTGCTGGGGTCAGAAATGAAGAGCAACTGACGAGACTCAAGAAAGCTGGGGTTGCCGTCGGCAGGAGAAGCCAAGGTGGACGAGGGGCTGCTCGCCTCTGTGCTGTGAGCAGGGCCCCTGGGGGTGAACTCCGGCTTGACCCCCCCGGGCGCCCAGGGGTCCTGGATCAGCTCTCTGCTCTGGGCTGCGGTCCAGCCCTGGGTCTGACGGACTTTCCAGCTTGTTGCCAGGGTCTCTGTGAGATGCATGAGTGCACATGAGTTAGTGTTAGTCGCTCAGTCGTGTCCGACTCTTTGCAACCCCATGAACTGTAGCCCTCCAAGCTCCTCTGTCCTGGGGATTCTCCAGGCAAGAATACGGGAGTGGGTTGCTACTTCCTTCTCTAGGGGATGTTCCCAACCCAGGGATTGAACCTGGGTCTCCTGCATTGCAGGTGGATTCTTCAACATCTGAGCCACCAAGATCTCAACACAAATAGTATGAGGTGGGTCTGCAGAGGCCCTGCTCCCTTTGCCAGGTGTCAGGAAAGAAGGTGCCAAGATAAATACATGGGGGGTGGGAGGCGAGGGTGCCAGGCATGTTGTGTGTAAAACACTAACCAAATGGGCCTGACTTGGCCTGGGATAATCTCCACCAAGCAGCAAATTGTCAAATAGAAGTTTGTCAGTGAAGTGAAAGCCCAGTTTTTGAAAACTGTCCACATCCAGTGAGAGTCACACCTTCTTCCCTGGTGGCTCAGATGGTAAGCAATCTGCCTGCAATGCAGGAGACTCCAGTTCAATCCCAGGGTCAGGAAGATCTCCTGGAGAAGGGTATGGTAACCCATTCCAGTATTCTTGCTGGAGAATCCCCAGGACAGAGGAGCTTGGCGGGCTACAGTTCATGGGGTTGCAAAGAGTCGGACACAACTGAGCGACTAACACTCTCCGTACTCTCAATGAGAGTCATGGGCCAGGGTTTTCTGAGTTGTCTGTTTCTCCAGCCTTTCAAGGGAGGGGAGCTGGGGGCAGGTGGATCCAAGAGATGGAGGAAGGAGGTGGGGGGAAGAGCTGAACTGGAGGAGACCGGTGACCCCTTGGGGTCATACTGCAGAGAGCAGTGACCCAGGGCCTCTTCACTTGGGTGCAGCCAGGAAGGCCGGGGTGTCTGCCGCAGCAACCAGTAACAAGAGATGCCACCTTGCTCTTTGGCAGGTATCGCGTGAATGTCAGACCCAGGTACGTCACCAGGTACAAGACGGTGACGCAGTTGGAATGGAGGTGCTGCCCTGGCTTCAGGGGGGGAAACTGCCAAGAAGGTCCCAGAGACCCTGGGAGGATGCCCCGCCCCATGCCTGCTCGGCCCCGCAACAGCATGAAGAAACCCACAGGTAACTCACTGCTTTCCTGTGCTCACCTCTGCTCATCACCGCTCCTTCCAACTCCAGGCTTTGTGAGTTACATGCAGGGGTTTCCCAGAGCTTCCAAGAACACACCCGTATGCCTGCAGGAAGCACGTGGCACACACATTGATGTGCAGAAGCAGTAGCGATTGGAAGACAAACTTTTAAAAAATAAATTGCTTTGTTAGGGCCAGCTGGTTGTGAAAACCAAGACCTTAGAGGAGATGAGGCTGGGTTCAGCCTTGTGTGGCCTGAGGCAGAGACAGAAGAGATTCTCATGTAATGATGTAATGACGCCTGGTTTGTTTTTACTTTAGTTTTCATGTGCAAGCTCCCTTAAGACTGAATTTGAAGTCGCTAAAATTGTTTGTTGTGTTTTTAAATAGGGAAATAGAATCATTCTTATTCTGTTTGGGGTGAGATACTCAGCAGTAAAAGAATCTGCCCACAGTGCAGGAGACATAGGAAACACGAGTTCAGACCCTGGGTCAGGAAGATCCCCTGGAGGAGGGCATGGCAACCCGGTATTCTTTCCTGGAGAATCCCATGGACAGAGGAGCTTGGTGGGCTCCAGTCCATGGGGTTGCAAGAGTCGGACACAAATGAAGCGACCAAGCACAAGCGAGCATATTTGCAAAGCTAAGCCCAGAGTTAGAAGTATCCACTGAGGTGGTTCTTAATTTGCTTCTGATTATTTTTTTAAGTGAATTAGCACAAACTCAATGAATAGTTTAGAAAGCAATGATAATTTTCACCTTGTCTTTTTTTAAAATATTCATTTACTTATTTACTTATGAGGCCATGCTGGGTCTTAATTGGAAGATGTGGAATCTTTTAATATTTCCCTGACCGGGGATTGAACCTGGGCCCCTTGAGTTGGAAGCACAGAGGCTTAGCCACTGGGATCACCAGGGAAGTCCCGCCTTGGCTTTTAAGTAAAACATTAACAAACAGTAAAGAATCTGCTGGCAGTGCAGGAGCCTGGGTTTGATCCCTGGGTCGGGAATATCCCTTGGAGAAGGGAATGGCAACCCATTCGAGTGTTCTTGCCCGGAGAATCCCATGGACAGAGGAGCCTGGGCAGCTACAGTGCATGGGTTTGCAAAGAATCAGACATGACTGAGAAACTAACACTTAAGAGACTGACTTTTAAAAATTTTCTGGCCACACTGTGCAGCTTGTGGGATTTTAGTTCCCCAAGCAGGGATCGAACCCTTGCTCCCTTCATTGGAAGTGTGGGTCTTACCCACTGGACCACCAGGGAAGTCCCCAAGAGGCTGACTTTTAGGGACAAAAATGTTTTGACATTTTATTCTACATCACTTTATCTTTCTTCTTTTTTAAAGTTCAGTCAGAAAACTTAGATTTTCTTTTGAGTTAGATGTTTAAGTCATTTTTAAATGATTATATTTTCTGATGAGGTGTTTTCCGTTTTGAAACTAGTGGTGTTTCTCAATATTCTCTGTAGAACAGATTTTATTTATTATTATTATTTTTTTTCTCACTGCTTCAGTCAACAAAAGGGAAAGTTTAGGAGAAGGAAATGGCAACCCACTCCAGTGTTCTTGCCTGAAGAATCCCAGGGATGGGGGAGCCTGGTGGGCTGCCGTCTATGGGGTCGCACAGAGTCGGCCACGACTGAAGCGACTTAGCAGCAGCAGCAGCAATCTTGAATCATACAAGTACTCCCTAATATTCAACAAAAATATAGCAAAATAATATCTTTAAACAAATTGATCTTAGGCAAAATCCCACCTGTGTAGTAGGCATGTAAAAAATATAACTACTCTTTGTTGGGCAATATAAAATGTTAAATGGAGCAGAATACCAAAAGACTAAAAATGAAGAAAGCCTGATTTAAGAATTTTGTTTTCATAAAGTGTGACCTTTGTTTTAAATGTTGTCTTAAAAATGTTGGATTTACACAGCTTTAAAAATAAGCTCAGAATTTATATGTCAATCACTTTTAGCCCTTTTAAAGAACTCAATTGTGCATCTTGCTGTCATGAAGGATATAAAGATGGATTAGATGAGCTGTTGTTTTTCTTACTGTTATAAGCTTAGTTTCGTGCATTATGACAAATTCAGAGGCAGAAGAGTTTGTAGGTATTGAAATCATTGCTAGTTAATCACAGGTGTGAAATCATGAATGCTATAAAAAGTACATTTTCAGTAAAAGCTTTGCAATTTATAAAAAAAAAAAAAAAAAGAAAGGGAAAGTTTACTGAGGCCCCAGGGCCACAGGCAGGAGGCTGCCCTGTGGGCACAGAAGCCGGCAGAGGGGCCTTATTTGACATTCTTCCTGGGGTGCAGGTTGTTGGTGTGGCCACGCTTCTTGCAGCAGTTGACCGCGGGGCTATCGGTGATCGTAACACAGCCGACGTCTTGTCTCAGTTGGATTTCTGAGCGAGGTGGCAGGGGGAAGGCTCAACGGTGCCGCTTCACAGATGAAGCACTAAGTTCAGGTGAACTCTTTCTGAATTTTGTAGTCTGACAGAGCACAGCTCATCCTCCAGCTGTGTGCCGGCAAAAACTAGATGCTGCTGGTCAGGCGGGATACCTTCCTGATCATGGATTTTGACCTTGACATTCTCAGTGATGTCGCTGGGCTTGACCTCAGGGGCGATGGTCCTGCCCTTCAGGGTCTTCACAAAAGTCAGCATCTCTGCCTCTGCTGCAAGGCTGCCGCCACCGACCTGTAAAACAGATTTTAAAATAACTGTTTATTACAAAAGTAATGCATATCAATTAAAGAATGTTTGTAACATATGGGGCTTCCCTTGTGGATCAGCTGGTAAAGAATCCGCCTGCAAAGCAGGAGACCTAGGTTCGATCCCTGGGTTGGGAAGATCCCCTGGAGAAGGGAAAGGCTACCCACTCCAGTATTCTGGCCTGCAGAATTTCATGGACTGTATAGTCCATGGGGTCGCAGAGAGTCAGACACAACTGAGCAACCTTTACTTTCACTTGAAACATATAGGAAAAATATTTAAGTACATATCGTCTTGAACTTCCCCGGTGGTCCAGTAGTTAAGACTCCGTGTTCCTGTGGCAGGTGCCTGGGTTCCATCCCCGGTTGGGGAACTAAGATCCTGCATGCTGCACAGCCAGGCCAGGAAAAGGAAGGAAAAAAAAAAAATACATCTAATCTTACCACCAAACGAGAAGTACTGTTAACATTTTACTATAAAATACTGCTCTCTTTCCTGTATCTGCATATACATTTTGTTAAAGAAAAATATATTCATCCCACAAATATTTATTGAGCTTCTGGATCTGCAGTCTTTATACTTAGGTGTTTTGGAGAAAAAGTCAAGGCAGACACTAGATAAGTAATCACATCAGAGCACAGTCAGGGCTCTGATGGGGGCTCTGAGAGGGCGCGTTGGATCACAGTAGACAGTTTATTTCTGTTTTGTTTACTTTTAGATTTTGTCTTGTAAAAGTTTAAGCATACATATAGTTTAATGAGTTGAATCGCTTTATAATATGAAGACTATTAGGAAAAGCAGTGATTCCCTTTCTCTGCCAGTTTCCCTTCTCAGGAGTAATTGCTTTAAACTCTTATAATTTTTCTTTTAAATTGAAGTATAGTTGATTTACAATATTAACTATAGCTCTACAACAAAGTGACTCAGTGTTTTCATGGATTATACTTCATTTAAAGTTATTGCAGAATAATGGCTGTATTTCCCTGTGCTGTATAATATGTCCTTGTGGCTTATTTATTTTATACACAGTAGTGTGTATCTCTTAATCTCCTGCCCCAGTCTTGTCCCTCCCCTTTTCCCTCTCCCCACTGGTAACCACCAGTTTGTTCTCTGTATCTGTGAATTTGTTCTTGTTTTTATATATACATCCATTTGTTTTATTTTTTAGCTTCCACACATAAGTGGTAACGTAGGGTATTTGTCTTTCTCTAGTCTGATTTTTATTTCTGTAAGCATAGTACCCTCCAGATCTGTCTATATTGTTGCAAATGGCATTATTATAGCTGAGCAGTATTCCATTGTATATGTGTATACACCATATCTTCTTTATCCATTTATCTGTTGATGGACGTGTGTGTGTGTATGTGTGCTAAGTTGCTCAGTCCTGTCTGACTCTTTGCCCGCCAGGCTCCTCTGTCCATGGGATTCTCCAGGAAGGAATACTGGAGTGGGTTGCCATGCCCTCCCCCAGGAGATCCTCCCGATCCAGGGATTGAACTTGTGTCTAAGTCTCCTGCATCAGCAAGCGGATTCTTTACCACTAATACCACCACTCTTAGGTTGCTTAAAAACATGGACTGCTTCACACACGTGCCATCCTTGTGCAGGGACCATGCTAATCTTCTCTGCACCCTCCCAGTTTTAGTATATGTGCTGCTGATGTGAGCATTTCTTTAAACTCTTTAGATGGTCTTTTGGAATTTACTCCACATCCTTGACTTCTCATTATGGAAGGTGAGGAATTAAGTCCCTTTGCTCTAACATGAGGCTTCCACACCCCCGTCCTTTGCATTCAGTTATGCTGTGTTTTTGTCTGTTCCCTGTTTATTGGATCCACAGTAGTTGGTACATCGTGTTTACAGCTGAGCCCTGCAGTGTGCTATGAATATGTTACCTTTTCTACACAGTTTTTTGATTTCTCTAGTGTTAATAATTATGTTTTTCTTTGCTTGGTTTTCTATATTTTTAATCCCTGCTTCAACCCAGACTCTCTGCTGGTTATCTACATGCCCCCTCTGTATGTTCAGATACATCAGTTCCGTCTTGAAATCTCTCCTAGAGCTTTCCCGGCTGCCCCACCTGGAGTGGTCCCTGCTTGTCCTCGTTCACCGCTGCCGCCCTGCGATCTTCACGGACTTCTCTCCTGTCTGTTCCCTGCTTCCCGTCCGCCCCCCACCCGCCCCGCTTGCTCTTCCTTATCTTATCCCCTTGTTTTGGTCAAGCACATCATTCAGTAGTTTCATGAGGAGATTGCGTGGGAGGTAAACTTTTGGACATGCTAGTCTACAAGTATATTTACTCCAGCTTCAGAATTCTAGATTGGAAATAATTTTCCTTTAGAATTTTAAACACATTGCTCAGTTTTCTTCTGGTTTTCAAAAAGGAACCCTCCTACACTGTTGGTTGGAAGGTACATTAGGACAGCCACTATGGAGAACAGTATGGCGGTTCCTTGAAAAACTAAAAAGAGTTTCTGTATGATCCAGTGAGCCCACTCCTGGGCATATATCCAGAGAAAATCATAATTCAAAGAGATACATGCACCCTAATGTTCATTGCATTACTATTTACAATAGCCAAGACATGGAAGCAACCTGAATGTCCATAGACAGATGAATGATAAAGCAGACAGGCTGCATATATACAATGAAATATTACTCAGCATAGGAAGAATGAATGAGGCCACTTGTAGCAATATGGATGGACCTAGACATTATCATACTAAGTGAAGTAAATCAGAGAAAGACAGATTTCATGTGATATCACTTTATGTGGAATCTAAAAAAAAAAGACACAAATGAGCTTGTTTGCAAAAACAGGAACAGACTTACAGACATAGAAAACAAACTTATGGTTACCAAAGGGGGAAGCTGGGGGAGGGATAAATTAGGAATTTGGGACTGGCAGATATACACTGCTATATATAAAATACATAAACAAGGACCATGGAACTCAATACTTGTAATATTCAATATCTTGTAAATAATCTATATGGGGAAAAAATATATATGGGATAAAAGAATATATATACAAAAGATTATATGTATTTATATTTCTATCTGAATACCTGAAACTGGGCTTCCTAGGTGGCTCAGTTGTAAAGAATACATCTGCCAATGCAGGAGATGAGGGTTCGATCCCTGGGTCAGGAAAATCTCCTGGAGGAGGAAATGGCAACCCACTCCAGTGTTCTTGCCTGGAAAATCCCATGCACAGAGGAGCCTGGCAGGCTACAGTCCATGTGGTTGCAAAAGAGTTGGACAGGTCTGAGCAATTAAAGAAGAGAATCCCTGAAACTAACACAACATTATAAATCCATTATGCTTCAATTTAAAAATTCTTTTTCTTCTAGTTCCCAATGCACTGTGAAAACCATTCTGATTCCCAATTTTTTATGTGTGACTTGGTCGGGGTTTCTTTTGTTTGTTTTGTTTGTGTTGTTTTTGCCATTAATGGGATTTCAGAATGAAAGGAAGTGCTTATCCTCAGTCCACCATCATTATAATGCACACACTGTTTTGGGCACTTATTTTTAAATTTTTAACTGATTTTAATTTTTAATTGATGAAAAAACATCATGTCATTAGATATTCTCTAGTGTCATGTCTTGGCTGCATAGAGTGTGGTTGTTTGGATACAACCTTGTACTTTTGGCCCCTAAGGCCGTTTTCAGTTTTTCATTATTCTATAGATAGTATTTGAATAAGTACTTTTTCTGTTAAATTTTTGGATTCATCCGTATTATTTACTAGAATAAATTTCTAGAAGTGTAATTGCAGAGTCCAAAGGACTCTGAGTATTTTGATACATTCTCCAAGTTATTCTTCCAAAAATTTGTAGCAGTTTTTTTAGTCACCAGTAGTATATGAAGGAAAAACATCTGCTTACATTCTGATCCTCCCCTCTTCTCCTGCCCTTTAAAAAAAATTTCCTTTGCTCAGAACAGCATTTCATTTGTACGTGACTTACTGACTTTTATGTCTAGTATCCTGAGAGAATTTTTTCAGTATGGAAAACAAGATGTTCTTTCTAGTTTTCTGCTTGGGAGTTAGAACATTTAAACTCAAGCCTCGGTTTTACCACTAAGTTGCTTTTAATGAATGATAACTGTTGTTATGATCATCTGCAAAAGTTAGAGGAGGAAAAAACAATGACCATTAAGCTCAAATATCTACCACATTCTAAACTTACTTCCAGTTTGTCAGTGTACATGAGTGCATTTTATGTCATAATCTGTGTTGTGTGTGGCTTTTTCCACTTTACTTGCTAGGTCTCAGTATTGTCAGCAGGCTTGTTGATGTTAATTCTTTAATTCCTTTCTTTTTTATATTAATTTTTACATTTTATTTTTTGGCTGTGTCACACAACTTGTGAGATCTTAGTTCCCAGTGTATTAGTTGCTCTGCTGTTGCTGCTGCTGCTGAGTCGCTTCAGTCGTGTCCGACTCTGTGTGACCCCATAGACGGCAGCCCACCAGGCTCCCCCATCCCTGGGATTCTCCAGGCAAGAACACTAGAGTGGGTTGCCATTTCCTTCTCCAGTGCATTAAAGTGAAAAGTGAAAGTGAAGTTGCTCAGTCGTGTCGGACTCTTTGGGACCCCATGGACTGCAGCCCACCAGGCTCCTCCGTCCACGGGATTTTCTAGGCAAGAGTACTGGAGTGGGGTGCCATTCCCTTCTCCGGGGGATCTTCCCAACCCGGGGATTGAACCTGGATGTCCTGCATTGCAGGCAGATTCTTTACTGTCTGAGCCGCCAGGGAAGCCGGGATCAAACCTGGGCCCACAGCAGTGGAAGCAAAGAGTCCTAATCATAAGATCACCAGCTGCTGCTGCTGCTGCTAAGTCGCTTCAGTCGTGTCTGACTCTGTGCGACCCCACAGACGGCAGCCCACCAGGCTCCCCCGTCCCTGGGATTCTCCAGGCAAGAACACTGGAGCGGGTTGCCATTTCCTTCTCCGATGCATGAAAGTGAAAAGTGAAAGGGAAGTCGCTCAGTCCTGTCTGACTCTTAGCGACCCCATGGACTGCAGCCTACCAGGCTCCTCCGTCCATGGGATTTTCCAGGCAAGAGTACTGGAGTGGGGTGCCATTGCCTTCTCCTAGATCACTAGGGAAGTCCCTTAACCTCTTTCAAGTATTCCTTGTGTTCTGTGACATCATGTGCCTCAGATTTTGATGACCTTTTTTTGGTTTCTCTATTTATATCATGTTTATTTTCATGACTCACCACAATTATTTTATGACTTTTTCTTTTGGGCTGTTTCCTTGTGGGGTATATTTCCCAAAGTAGAATTATCAAAAATTCAATGTTTGGGGACTTCCCTGGTGGTCCAGTGGTTAGGCACTTTCACTTTGGGGGCCCAGGTTCAATCTCTGGTCTTGGATCTGAGATCTCAAAGCTGAGTGGGACATGGGTAAAAAAAGATTTCAATGTATTCTTTGACTTAGTGAATCTCACTACATAGGGCCACATGGCTGTGTTGTTGGGAGACACCAATAGACTCTGTTTTATCTCTCTTTTGCTTTTAGTTTCCCAACTGCATGGTGGTGCTAAACAATGTCTGTGAGACTCTTAGCACAGGGATGCTAATAAAAGAAAGAGACTATTTAGGAGTTGCTTGGAGGATAACTTGCTGCTCTCATGATATCGTGTGCCTGTGTGTTAAGTCACTTCAGTCGTGTCCAACTCTTTGGGACCCCATGGACTGTAGCCCACCACGCTCCTCCGTCCGTGGGATTCTCCAGGCAAGAATACTGGAATGGGTTGCCATTCCCTTCTCCAGGGGATCTTCCTGATCCAGGAATTGAACCTGCGTCTCCTGTGGCTTCTGCATCGTAGGCAGATTCTTTACCGCTGAGCCACCGGGGAAGCCATGGTATCATACCACCCAACAACTAATGGGTGGATCCCAAGTGGCTTCTTGTGGTTACAGAATGCAGTCAGCTGTCGGGGTGTGGCTGCAGTTACAAATGTGGGAATGATATGTTCCGATGATAATATAAGTAAAGAATATTTCCCTTCAGGGTGAAAGAGACCATTGTATATCTGTCATGTGTCCTGTGAATATTCTCTTGACAACCAGAGGAGGGAAGATAGTCACTTCGCCTCATAGATGAGGGGATTATAGTTCACAGAAGTGAATTAACTTGCTCGAGGGCGGACTGTAGACAGAAGAGCCAGAATCCCCTGGAGGTCTGTTTGACTTAACGCCCATCATCTTTTGCACTCCAGCGGAGTGACTGCCTGTGTGTGGTGAGAGGGGAGTGGTAGGGGAGGTTTGCGTGTATCCCAGGAGTACCCTGTCAATTGTCTTTGCAAAACTGGGTAAAAGGAGGAAGTGTTAAGTCGTGTCCGACTCTTTTTTTTCTTTGTAACAGACAATGAACCAAGCCGAGTCTCAGAGCCTAAGAACACTGTGTCACCCACTCCTGCAGCAGACCCAAGTCAGACAAGAGATCCAAAACAGGGGCCCCAGGAACTTCAGGAAAAGAAAATTCAGGTGCTGGAGGAGAAGGTTCTCCGGCTCACCAGGACGGTTCTGGACCTTCAGTCTTCCGTTGCTGGAGTGAGTGAAAACCTCAAACACGCCGTCCAGGACGATGCCAGCAAGATGCTGGCCTCATGGCTGAGCAACCTGCACCCCCGGCCAACGCCCATCAGCGCTGTGGGTGGAGAACCAGAAACAGTTCAGCCCCCCGGCATCCTCAGCAATAAGGAGTCAGGCATGAAGGACATCAAGTCTGAACTGGCTGAAGTCAAGGATGCCCTGAAGACCAAGAGTGACAAGCTGGAGGAGCTGGACGGGAAAGTGAAGGGCTATGAAGGGCAGCTCAGACAGCTCCAGGAGGCCGCCCAGGGCCCAACGGTCACCATGACGACCAGCGAGCTCTTCCAAGCCTACGTGGACAGTAAGATCGATGCCCTGAGGGAGGAGCTTATGGAAGGGATGGACCGAAAGCTGGCTGACCTGAAGAACTCGTGTGAGTACAAGTTGATCGGTTTCCAGCAGCACTGTGATGACTATGGGAGCAGCTACCTGGGAGTGATCGAGCTGATAGGAGAGAAGGAGGCCAAGCTGAGAAAAGAAATCAGTGACCTTCAGGCCCGGGTCCAAGACCCTCCAGCCCATGCAAACTGCTGTGACGGTACCAAGCCTGGTGACTTGGGGCCACAGATCAAGATGTTAGACCAGAAAATCGAAAGAGTTTCTGAAGCGACAAGAATGCTGAATGCACGACTAGACAATGAGTTTGACCGCCTCGAGGCTCCAGAGCCGGATGTGGACTTCGATGCCAGATGGCATGAACTGGATGCAAGGATCAACGTGACAGAGAGGAATGCAGAAGAGCACTGCTTTTACATTGAAGAAACCCTCCGGGGGACCATTAGTGGGGAGGTGGACGGCCTGAGGCAGCTGCTTGATCAGAAAATACAGTCCCTGGAGGAGCGGCTGGGGAGCGCCCTCCTGGAGATGGTGAATGGCTCAGAGATGGTACCTGCTCCCCCAGTGGCAGCCCCGCCCACTGTGTCGGGGGCTGGGCCCCCGCAGGTCATGATGGAGTTGAAGCGCCTGAAGGACCAAGTGCGGGTGGTGGAGGACATGTGCCTGCAGAACCTCCGAGGAGAGCCTCGAGGGATGGAAGACACTTTGCGGAACGGGGGCGAGATGGTGAGCCTTTTGAGATCTCTAAACGACACGATGCAGGGGAAGTTTCAGGACACTGAACACAGCATCCAGCGACTTCAGCAGGACTTCAGTTTTCTTTATTCTTGGCTCAACCACACAGATGACCACTTGAGACGTCTACAGAACGAGCTGAGTGGTGGTAGAGGAGGGAAAAAGGCTGCAGGGGGTGGGTGGTCCAAGGTGGGTGAGCCAGGGAGGACGGAGGCGCCCCTGCCGTCTCCCCAGGCCCCCCCAGCGCATTGCTGCGACCAGCTGGAGGGCAGGTGGCAGCGGCTGCAGGACCTCGTCCTCAGCGAGCTGGACACTTGTAAGGAGAAGACGCACGGAGTCCAGAGGGAGGTGTCCGTGGTGGAGGACAGGGTGTCTCACGTGGAGAAGACCTGTAGCAAGCTGGACTCCATCTCTGGGAGCCTTCAGAAGATCAAGGAGGGGCTCAACAAGCACATGAACAGCCTCTGGAGCTGCGTCCGGCAGATGAACGGGACGCTCCGGACACACTCCAGAGAGATCTCCGGCCTGAAGAATTCCGTCCAGCAGTTCTACAGCCACGTCTTCCAGATTTCTACTGACCTGCAAGACCTGATCCGGTTTCAGCCATCGGCAAGTAAGTGCACCTTTGCCTTCCCATTTTAAGTATTTGTAACGCGTGTTCTGCTAGATTTTGGATGGTTTGTGGCATGAGCCACGTCACTGCTGGCCCAAAGTGTGCTTCGTAGATGGGGTGGGGAAAGTGCGTGAATTGTCTGGTGCTGAGTAGCAATGAGACAAAGACCAACAGTGAGAGCAAGTGTTTAGAAACTTAGAATAACTTGACGTCACCGTAGCACTCAAGCACACGATTTGTGCGTTTTGTAAGTTATCAGCCCACAACAGGTTGAAAATACAGAAGGAAAACTGGTCCTTGCCCTCAGGTAGGTGGCAGAAGGCTGATCTATACTGTCATGTTGGGGAGCTTAGATTTGGGGTCAGATTTGTGGCCTAACAGCTTGGGGCAATGGGCATGTTGTCCTGTCTTCTACTCAGGGAGTCTCCTGTATGCACACCCCTTCACCTCTCTGAAAACATCACTTCTTGTTTGCTGGTGTCATTATCATCTTTGGGCAATCTCTTGTTCCCTAAAACCTAGGGCCTCGATGATGGCAAGTAGAACGCATTGTGTTCCTTTCCAAAGACAGAGAGAGGACCCTGGACAGAGTACTTTAGGGGCAGGAACTGTTCAATGCCCCAGCACGCCCAGAACAAGGATGCTCATCGGCTGTGCTTAGGGAGATTCATGCTACACACTCTGTATGCACATCCGTGCTAAGTCCCTTCAGTCATCTCTGTTTCTTTGTGACCCCATGAACTGTAGGGGGCCAGGCTTCTCTGTCCATGGGATTCTCCAGGCAAGAATACTGGAGTGGGTTGTTATCTCCTTTTGCAGGCAATCTTCCTGACCCCAGGGATCAAACCTGTGTCTCCTGTGGCTCTTGCATCGCAGGCAGATTCTTTACCATTATACATTTCACTCTTGACAAATGTTTGTTGAATGAATGAATGGACTGAATGAATGGTCCCTTAATAGTACTGAGTGACATATTCAAGTTAACATTTTTGTTACCTGGGGGCTCAGCATGTCATCCCTGAAGGACAGAGCCTCCCTGGTACCTGGATTCAGCAACCTCAGTGCTGAGCAGAGTTTTATTTTTAAAATTTTATTTATTTATTTTCGGCTGTGTTCGGTCCTCATTGCCGAGCAGAATTTCTCTAGTTGCAGACAGCGGAGGCTACTTCCTAGTTGGAGTGTGTGGGCTTTCTCCCTGCAGTTGCAGCTCCCAGGCTCCAGAGCACAGGCTTAGTAGTTGGGGCACATGGGCTGCTCCCCGCAGGGACATGTTCTAAAGTCGCACAGTGGAGGCAGGGTGGGGACCCTGGGTGCTGTCGTCCAGGCCAGCCCACGTCTCCTCTGTGTCTCCCCAAAACGAACGCAGACTCACAGGTCCACGAGGACAAGGGAGGGCCAGCCGTGTGCCAAGAAGGACTCCACCTCCTGACCAGTCCTCTCCCTGTTTTCTTTCCCCCTGTCTTCCCTGCTGGCCTGTGTTGCCTTTTCACCTTGCTCAGCTCCAGGTGACAAAGGCCCTCATGTGTTGATGCTAGTTCTTGGCCTGGTGTGAGCCTATGGGATTTTAGGATTGGGTCCTATTGGAAAAGGCCCTGATGCTGGGAAAGATTGAAGGCAAAAGGAGAAGGGGGAAGCAGAGGATGAGATAGTTGGATAGCATCACCGCCTTAATGGACATGGATGTGAGCAAACTCCAGGAGATAGTGGAGGACAGAAGAGCCTGATGGGCTGCAGTCCATGGGGTTGCAAAGAGCTGGACACAGCTTAGCAACTGCATAATAGCAACTGCATAACAGCAACAACAACGCAGCTGGGACTTACAGCCTGAGGAGAGGAGAGCCAGGGCCTGATCCCAGGGAAGTGGGAAGTCTGAAGTGGTCAGTGGGACACGCTTTGAACCTTCCCAGAGATAAGGAGTTTGTAGATAAGGAATTACCCAGGCCAGTCCTGCTATTTATAACCTCCATCCCCTCCCCCCAGGCCCACACAGCTCCCAGATCTCTGGAATGCTGGGGAAAGGTCAGGGGACCCTGTGTGTGTTCATAGGGTGATTGTGCCTCCTGGTGACAGTTCTGTCTGGACTGTGCTTTGTAACAACAGATCGAAGCAGATAGTTCCAGTTGATTTGCAGCTCCCGGGCGGCGTGGGAAGCTGTGTTAACTCCTTCACGCTTGGCTGTGGAAAGAGGGGTTGGGGTGAATGCCTGTAAAGGGAAGGTGGCTCCCACAAGATGCTCCTTTTGGAATGAATCCATTGTCGTGAGAGTAGAATGCATGGACTTTCGGGAACTCCATTGATTGAGAAGAGTTAACAATACACAGGCCGAGGCTGTCCATTCTTGCAGCGCATCCAGGTCCGGGAGAACCTGAGTGTCAGGGGTCACTGGGTGAGTTTAGAGCTCAGGTCACAGCGCCCCGTGAAGAGTCAGCAGCACATTTATTGAGTGCTTACTGTGTGCAGCAGTGACTCAGTGGACATGAGTTTGAGCAAACTCTGGGAGATGGTGAAGGACAGGGGAGCCTGGCGTGCTGCAGTCCCTGGGGTCACAAGGAGTCGGACACGACTTAGTGACTAAACAGCCACTGTGTGCAGGGCTCCGTGAGGGATGAGGAGGTGAGTGGCACAACCCTGGCCTTCCGGGCATTTCCAGGCCCAGGTTTGGGGGTGGGGGAGTGACACACACAGGCCTGCAGAGAGGGTGAACGAGATGGTGTATCAGGGCTCGTCCTTGTAGTTCACTGGCTCTTACTGAGCCCGTCTTGTGTGGGAGTGATGAGCTTATGTGTGTGGAGCACAGGGATGGCAGTGCAGGGGACAATGACAGTTTGAGGGGGACAAGTAGGCAGAGATGGTCACGGCCACCGTGGAAGTCAGGGAGCACTTCTCTGAGTTGATGAGGCCTTCTCATCAAGGTTGAGTAGGTTGCGAGTTCATAGGCCAGTAGGGTGAAGGGTGAGATGGTGTGATGAGAGAGACTTCTGAAAGGGGGCGATGCTGGAGCTTGTACCGAACGGTGAGTTGTTGCTCAGTCCCTCAGTTGTGTCTGACTCTATGCGACCCCATGGACTGCAGCACGCCAGGCCTCCCTGTCCTGCACCGTCTCCCAGAGTTTGCTCAAATTCACGTGCGTTGAGTTGATGATGCCATCCAACTATCTCATCCTCTGTCGCCCCCTTCCCCTCCTGCCCTCAATCTTTCCTAGCATCAGGGTCTTTTCCAGCGAGTCAGCTCTTCACATCAGGTAGCCAAAGGATTGGCGCTTCAGCATCAGTCCTTCCAACGAACATTTAGAGTTGATTTCCTTTAGGACTGACTGGTTTGATCTCCTTTCAGTCCAAGGGACTCTTGAGAATCTTCTGCACCACAGTTTGAAAGCATCAATTCTTCAGTGCTCAGCCTTCCTTATGGTCCAACTCGCACATCTGTACATGACTACTGGAAGGGTTCAGAGAAGCAGGAGGGGAGGGCGTCCCTGCTGAGGGGTGGGATGGACCTGCTGTTTGCCGACCCCAGACCTTGGTGGCTTAAACAACAAGGCTTCATCACTTTCCATTGTTCTGCGGGGCAGGAACTGACTTGGCAGCTCTTCCGCTCCACTTGACATCAGCTCAAGTCACTCACTTGGCTGTGGTCAGGGGACCAGTGGGCTGGGCTGGGCTGAGCTGGAAGTTGCAGGAAGACCGGCCACGTGTTCCTGCGCACGGCCATCCTCTCTCTCCACGTGGTGGACGTGCACCTTCTCTCAGCATGGTGGTCTCGGGGAGTCACACTTACCACAAGGCAAAAGCAGGAGCCCCTTCCAGGCGGGGCCCGGAGCTGGCACCATGTCCCTTCTGCCACATCCCATTGTTCAAAACAAGTCACCCTGAGAGATGACGCGGCTTGTGTGTTGGAAGGGGAGGAATATTAACGATTGTCATCATTGCTCCCACCGCAAGCCAAGGTGCGGAGCTGAGGGTGCAGGACATGGTCACCAGAGGCCAGATTGCTGAGCCAAGGACCTAGACTCTGCTGTTTCTGCCCCGCCTGCTGCCCTGTGCAGGGAGCCCATTCTCTTCTTTGGAAGCACCCAGAGGGAGCTGAACTGCCCAGCTGGCAGCGGGTGGGGAGGGTGGAGGGGGAACCAGAATGGCCTCAGCCAATGCTGAAAGCAGTCCCAGTCTCTTTGTATCCCTCACATCAGTGCAGACGTTCTTCCCTGGGTCTTAAAAGAGACTCTCGAGACTATATACAAATGTTTGGTTACTTTTTTGGACAGAAGGTCCCTGCCTTTCATCCAGGACTTGGAGAGGTGCCTAACTTCTAAAAGGTAAAGAACTAGTATATTTTTTTGGCTGCATCTTGCAGCTTGTGGGATCTTAGCTCCTCGACCAGGGATTGAACCCACATCCCCCACAGCGGAGGTGCAGAGTCAACCACTAGACTACCAGGGAAGTCCCTAGGACCACTGTATTTTCGTGACTGTCTCATCGTCCACTCTGTGAGGTAGCTGTCATGCCCTTTCCTGGGCCCCGTGTACCCCACCCCCCTTCATTCATACAGTCATTCATTCCACAAATAGTCATGTCCTTGCACTGGAGTTTTAGCCCTTGCAGGATCTAGAGGGGGAAGTCAGGGAATGCACAGCCCAGCAAATAAAGGTCTGATTTCAGCAGGCAATCAGTGTGCAGGGAAAGATAAGCAGAGGAGGTGACAGAGAACAGGGGACTTGGTGTTTTAGATGAGAAGTCAGGGAAGGTTGCTCAGTGGAGACGACCTTTGAGCAGAGACGTGAGTAAGATGAGGGAATGAGCCTTGTAGAGATCTGTTCCTGGCAGAGGGAACAGCATGTGCGAAGATCCTGAGGCAGGGATGTCTTTGTCCTGTTTGAGAACTCAGGACGTCAGTTTGATCAAGTCCATGAGCAAGGGGGAAGGTCACAGGCAATGAGGTCAGTGGGTAGGGGTCAGATCAGGTGGGATTTTGTAGGCTGAGATGACAGATTTGGATTTCAAGTATCATGAGAAACTCTTGGAGAATTTTGAGCCAGGAAGTGATTATTATTTCCCAAGTCTGTAATCCCAGCTACTCTACACATTCTTTGTGACTTTGGACAAATTATTTATCTACTTAATGCCTCACTTTCTATAGCTGTTAATTGGAGAGAATCATGGTGATAGTGATACTTCAAGAAGTTAGCATGATAACTATTGTTCCTGTGCATGCTAAGTCATTTGAGTTGTGCCTGACTCTTTGAAGCCCCATGGACTGTAGCCCACCAGGCTCCTCTATCCATGGGATTCTCCAGGCATGAATAGTGGAGTGGGTTGCCATGCCCTCCTGCAGGGGATCTTCCTGACCCAGGGATCAAACTCACGTCTCCTGCATGGGCAGGTATGTTTACCACTAGCGCCGCCTGGGAAGCCCCCCTGTTCCTAAGGAGTATTTCTTTTCTTTTTCTATTTTTTGGCTGTTCTGTGTGGCATGTAGGATTTTTGTTCCCTGACTAGGAATCAAACTTATGCCTCCTGCAATGGAAGCAGGGAGTCTTAACCACTGAACCACGGAGAAGTCCCAGTAGTGTATTAAATAGTGACTGGCCCTTGGTCATCCCTCAGTATCAGCATGACTGTGACCCTCTGTCCCCTCTGCTGGACATCCCTTCTGCTTCTGGCTGAAATCCTCTCCTCTTCTTACAAGCATGCAGCCTCAGAGCAGTGAAGGTGGGCTCGCCCGCACTGCAGACGTGGGATGACAACCTTAGGTGTTCTGCTGAATGTTCTAGGGATCCAGAGGGTTTTGTTCTTTCCTTCTTTTTCTTGTTTTCTTGTCTAAATTGGGACTGAAGTGTAAAGTGTAAAAAGCTGAGAAATCTCCCCTCCCTAGCATTCAGGTTCTTGTTGTTCTTGTTTAGTCGCTCAGTTGTGTCCGACTCTGTGTGACCTAATGAACTAAGCCCGCCAGGCTCTTCTGTCCATGGAATTCTCCAGGCAAGAATAATGGAGTGGGTTGCCATTTCCTTCTCCAGGGGATATTCCTGAGCCAGGGATCAAACCCAAGTCTCCTGCTTGGCAGGTGGATTGTTTACCTCCAGGGAAGCCCAACATTTAGGATTCATGGTTAGTAAATCAGGTTCTGAACGACAAGGGGATTGGGGAAGTCCTCTATTCTGTGGATGTGGCCTCAGAAGTCTGGACTTTTGTTTCAGTTCCCCCCACCCCCTCCCCCAGCTCCCTGTCCCGTTCTTTTAGCTGCTTCTTGTCCACAGTTGCCCGGTCTCCATGCTACTGTAGTTATTGGGTGGGGGCAGCTCCAGGCCCTGCCCCCCCCACCCCAGCGTGGCTCAAAGACAGAATCTGCTTCCTGCTGGGGCCCTGGGACCACCTGGCCTGCACCACAGCCTCTGAGCCCACACAGCCTCCCCATCACCCATCTGATCAGATACTGAGCCCCGGGCAGATTTGGGCATTTCTGCTGTTCCCCTTTCACTTGGGATAGTAGGCGAGTTCCTGGTATTGAGAAGCCTGGGGCTCCCACAGAGCTGAGCCAGGCAGAGGGACAGTCTCTGTGCCAGGGTAGCTCTCCTCCCCCACGTCATGGTTCCAAGAAGGGCCTTCCTGCCGGACATGCAGGACTGTTTCCACACACCCCAGGGACTGCTTCCTCTTTCCAATCTGCCACCCCTTTCTTCTGCAGATGTCTTCAGGCAATTTCTTGTAAGTACTTTTTTTTTTTTTTTTTTGCGTATAGTCGATTTACAATGTTATGTTAGTTTCAGGTGTACAGCAAAGGGGTTCAGTTATACAGCCACACATGTTCATTCTGTTTCAGATCCTTTTCTCATATAGGTTATCCTGGAATATTGAGTAGAGCTCCCTAGGCCATACAGGAGATCCCATAGGTTATGCACCTTATATATAGTAGTGTGCATGTGTTCATCCCAAGTCCTGATTTATCCCTCACCCCTGTGTTTCCCCTTTAGTAACCATAAGTTTGTTTTCAATATCTGTAAGTCTGATTCTGTTTTGTAAGTTCAGTTGTTTCATTTTTAAAAAAAATTGGGTTCCACATGTAAGTGATGTCATATGCTATTTGTCTTTCTCTGTCTGGCTTACTTCACTTCGTATCATAGTCTCTAGATCCATCCATGTTGCTGCAAATGGCATTACTTCATTCTTTTTCTAAAATTTATTTTTATTTATTTGGCTGCCCTGGGTGTTAGTTGAGGCATGTGGGATCTAGTTCCCTGACCAGGGATTGAACCCGGGCCCCATGCATTCGGAGTGTGGAGTCTTATCCACTCGACCACCAGGGAAGTCCCGTATTTCTTTCTTTTTAATGGCTGAGTAATATTTCATTGTGTATATATATCACATCTTCTTTATCCATTCCTCTATCCATGGGCATTTAGGTGGCTTCCATGTCTTGGCTCGTGTAAATAGTGTTGTAGTGAACACTGGGCTGCATGTATCCTTTTAAATTATGTGTTTTTTTTTCAAATACATGCCCAGGAGTGGGATTGCTGGATCATCTTATTGTTGTGGTTCAGTTGCTAAGTCATGTTCTCTTTGCCCACCAGGCTCCTCTGTCCTCCATTATCCCCTGGAGTTTGTTCAGATTCATGTCTGTTGAGTCTATGTGCTGGATCATATGGTAGTTCTATTTTTAGTTTTGAATGGTATTAATAACATTTCATTTGGGGGTGCTACAGATTTAAGAACCCCATCTTTATCCAGTTGCTTAGCCTAAGCTGTGCTGTAAGAATGAAAAAAACACAGGTTTTTCAAATCAGCTCAGTTTAGTCGCTCAGTCGTGTCCGACTCTTCGCGACCCCATGAATTGCCTGTCCACCACCAACTCCTGGAATTCACCCAAACTCATGTCCATCAAGTCGGTGATGCCATCCAGCCATCTCATCCTCTGTCATCCCCTTCTCCTCCTGCCCCCAATCCCTCCCAGCATCAGACTCTTTTCCAATGAGTCAACTCTTCACATGAGGTGGCCAGAGTACTGGAGTTTCAGCTTCAGCATCAGTCCTTCCAATGAACACCCAGGACTGATCTCCTTTAGGATTGGCTGCTTGGATCTCCTTGCAGTCCAAGGGACTCTCAAGAGTCTTCTCCAACACCACAGTTCAAAAGCATCAATTCTTCGGCACTTGTAAAGCCTGGCAGGGGAAGAGTGGCCTCATGCCAGTGTTATGACAGTTTTGGCCTTCAACTTGAAATTGGCTGAGTTTGAGGCCAGTCTAGGTCCCAGATAGCATGATGGAGTCAGTCCGAGTGTCATAAATACATAAAGGCTGCATAAACTGCGCAGACTCGGACCACACTGCCTCTGGACGATACCTGCCCTTCTGCTCTGTGAGCATCTGGTTTCTGTAAAGCTCTTCAGTTGGTGAAAGCAGCGGCTGCTTTTCTCCGTCTGAACCTTGACTCTAGGACTGCTGTGTCCTTGGCACCGGCCTCTCCTACAGCTGTGTGCAGAGTCCCCTGCGAGCTTGATAGAAATAAGGACTCTGGGCTCCCTCGGGAGACTCCTGCTTAGCAGGGGTGAAGTCAGTTCCAGGAATTTGTCATTAAATTTGTAATTAAAACAGAGAACCCCCCAGCTCCCGTCGTGGAAGCGGAAGGCAGACCCCCCTCAGAGGCAGCTGGGCCAGAGAGAAGCGGAGAAGCAGGGGGTGGTGGGGAGGGTGGGGAGGGAGGGAAAGTCCTGGGTGCGGAGCCGCAGCCCCCGCGCCAGCTCTGCGGGACCCGCGTGTCCGCTGACGGGCTCTGCCGACGCTGTCACTGTGCCTCCTCACATCCTGACCGTGGCGGCTTTACAGCAAGTCTTAAAATCAGGTAGACCCTCTGTGTGTCCATGTACAGCTTCAAATCAGCTTGTGAATTTCTATCAAAGAAGAAATCCCCAGTGACTTTTTGGGTCAGGTCGGCTTCTCTAGGGTTCAGTGATAACAGGTGACCTCTGTTCCAAGGGCACTGCCCTGCCGATGTCAACCCGCGAGGCTGGAGCTGTGTGTGTGTCAGTGATCTCTAGACCGCACTTTTCAGAAATGCCAGCCTGTTTGCCCTGTGGAGCCTGATTCCAGGGGCCTCTGCGTGGTCACACTGGGCGGGACTCCTTTCTCGGCGGGGCTCCGTGCCCTGGAGGGACGGTCAGTACGGGCCCTAGATAGGTCATAGTCTCTAGATCCATCCATGTTGCTGCAAATGCTTTACTTCATTCTTTTTCTAAAATTTATATTTATTTGGCTGTCCTGGGTGTTAGTTGAGGCATGTGGGATCTAGTTCCTGACCAGGGATCGAACCCGGGCCCCATACTTTGGGAGTGTGGAGTTTTAGCCGAGTGTGGACCACCAGGGAAGTCCCATATTTCTTTCTTTTTAATGGGCAAGTAATATTTCATTGTGTGTGTGTGTGTATATATACACACACACCACATCTTCTTTATCCATCAGTGCTGTGATGGAACCACACAGTGCCCCCAGGACCAGCTTGAGTGTTTTCTCTCTTCATTCCAGCCAAAGTGCAAAGCAGCATTTCCACTGTTTGCTCAGTAGGACAGTTCCTGCAAACCCATGGTCTCCCCCGCCCTGCTGTCAGGGGAGTCGCATGGGGTTTCTGTGCGTCGTCTCCCCAGCGGCTCCTTTACATGCCTCCCCATCCTCTCCCCCCTTGACCTTCCAGGCAGGGAGACCATCGAGTGTCTCCTCAAAGCCCCTGCCTCGTGCCCCCCATGCCTGGTCAGTGCAGGAACCTGGTCCCTCGGCACCCCCTCTGAGCCTGGCGTTTCTCATCAGGGTGGCGAGGGTCCTTCCCGGGCACAGAGCTTTGCCAAGTGGTGTGACTATCCTTCCACTTAGCCTGCTGTATGTCAGAATGTGGGTGGGTTTCTTTTAAAGCCAGAAGTCCTGGGAATTCCCTGGCAATCCAGTGGTTAGGATTCCACGCTGTCACTGCCAAGGGTCCAAGTTCAGTCCTTTGTCAGGGAATTTAACATCCTACAAGCCATGCAACCAAAAAAAAAAAAAAATACAAAGTCAGAAGTCTTGATTGCCATCTTTAAAACAGTCCCACCACCCCGACCTGTAGTTGCATTTGGTCAGCAGACACCCTCGCAATGCCAGGCAGCTCCCCACCCCCTCCCCACACTGGGCTTCTAGTGAATTGGCCTGGACATTTGCACAGTGACTTGTCACTGTCAGGGATGTGGCCCCACACCTGTCACTTCATCTGATCAGCCAAATTCTGCCTGCTTGTCAGGAGACTTTGAGGGTTTAGCCTGAGTGGTGGATGACTCAGCCACGCCGCCAACACAGACTCTGACGTCCCCGCAGCCCTGTGCTGTGACACGACTCCATGGGGTTGCTGACAGTTTCCTCAGGCAGGTCTTCATCTTAGCAAAGGTTACAGTGGCTTTTAATAAGAACTTTAGCGGAGTGGGAGTGGCCTTTCCTACCTGCTATTGGCTCTGTCCTTGGTGAGGTCGTGGCCCGGCTTGTGCACAGCTGCACAAGGCCACTGCGGGGGCATCAGGACGGAGACCTGGAGGCAGGCTGTGGAGCAAAAGCATCATCATTCCTCACGTGAAACACGGGCAGCCCCACTTGGTTCTTACAAACTCAAATGGTCACTGGATTAGAAACATATGTGCAGTTCGAAGAGACACTGGCTGCCAGAGTTATCTTCCCAGATGGAGCAAGATGCTGTCCAGTTTGTTTCCAGTGTGTAATAAATGTGTGTGTTAGAGACACTACGTGATGTGCTGGGGGCCAAGGTTGGGGAGCAGTCGGGATCCAGGGCGGCTTTTTCATGCCGTCTCTGCTGTGATGTGAGGGGTGTCGGAGCCACCCGTTCTGCACAGAGTCCTGGACGGACTCCCCGTGGAGATCAGTGCAGGATATTTGGCCCAAGTGGTTTATTTGTTCATTCTTTCCCCTCTGCCTTCCACTTGCTATCACAGGCCTGGGTGTTGAGGGAGTGATGACTGAGAGAGAGAACCATCACTGTTTCTAAGTTCTGGCATTATCCTTACAGACCCTAGAAAGACGATTATTGTTAGCAAAGTTAGGGCGCCTCCTCTACTGGCTGGCGGGAGTGAGGGTACAGCCCAGGGTACCGGCCTTTCTTCCTTCACCAAATACTCAGACGTCTCAGTGTCACGTGCCAGTCCCTGGTGACAAAAGACCATTAAAACGTGTCCTCAAGTGTTCATCATCCAGCAAGTGAGGAGAGGTATGAAAACCAGACAGGCCCTCAGAGCTCCGTGATTGGGAGGCAAGATTGTTAAGCGCTGCTGGGCTTCACAAGGAGCAGCGGGACTGTGGGGAGGGGTGTGTGTCGTCGAGGATTCCCGAAGAGCCGGGCCGGGGGCTGGACTGAAGGCGGCAGGAGACGATGGAGCAGGTGGTGCGGACACGGCTGTCAGAGGAGATTCGACTGGATCTTATGAACAGTGGAGGACAGCTGGAGGGTTCTGAGCAGGGACGATGATAAGGACAAACTGTCCTCTGAGAAAGGTAGGGAGGAAGGACCCGAAGGATGATTCAAAATGAGAAGCTGGACTTAGCCCAGATCGGGGTGCGTGTGAGAAAGGAGAGGGCAGAGTAAAATACGACTCGAGCACCTAGACGAGGTGACAGAGACAGATGGGGCTTCAGAGAAAGCGGGATGATGCGAAGGGTTTGTAGGGGGATAGGTACAAAAAAAGTTGTGAGGGGCTTGTATTTGGCTATTTTTAGGTGCTTTGTGTCGGAGAACGCCATGGCACCCCACTGCAGTAGTCTTGCCTGGAAAATCCCATGGACAGAGGAGCCTGGTAGGCTGCAGTCCATAGGGTCCTAAGAGTCATCAGACATGACTGAGCGACTTCACTTTCACTTTTCACTTCATGCATTGGAGAAGGAAATGGCAACCCACTCCAGTGTTCTTGCCTGGAGAATCCCAGGGACGGGGAGCCTGGTGGGCTGCTGTCTATGGGGTCACACAGAGTCGGACACGACTGAAGCAACTTAGCAGCAGCAGCAGGTGCTTTGTGTACTGTAATTCTTTGAGGGTTATAGGACTGGGGAAGTCTGTGTGTTTAAAGTACGGGTGGAGACACGCAAACTTGGGCTGAAGGGAAGGAGCCAGTGAGGCGGAAGGAGAGAGATGGAGAGGAGAGGAGCAATGTTCGAGGAGCTTCTCCAGCAGAGAAGGGAGGTGGGAGCGTGCGCCGCGGAGGGAGGCCAACTTGTGAGCCGAGAAAACAGCGTGAGGAGGGGAGACGGACAAGGAGGGACCTGAGCATGCTTGGACTGGAGGGAAAGGAGATGGGGTGGGCCCCAGTATCGTCTGTGTTTTATAAAAACAAAACACTTCTGAGGAATTTACAATGGAAACCACCTCCCCTGCCCCTTCTCCCTGTTACCCTTCTCATCCCAGAAGTGGCCACATGCAATTCTTTGAGCTGTTTTCTCCACTGATGTTTACTTCCTTATTTCTAAATCAATTTATTAGCTTTAGATATCTCTCTATGGATATTATATACAGTATTGGACATTATCAGCTGCAGACATTAGCCCATAAGGCTCTTTCATGTCTCCCCCTCCTCCCAACTCCCAATAGTTATACCACAAAACTCAAGTCAGTATTTATACTATAAGCTAAACAGCTCAATAATAGCCAAATAGGATTGTGTTGCTTTCCTCTGAATTAGTAGTAGTGTTATTTGCTAGATTTTATGTATCTGTCTTGGGATTCTTCTCACTCACTGAAACTCTCTCAATACCATAGAAAGTATCAGGTCATTTGTTGGTTCCATTAAAAAAAAATTTTTTTTTTTTGGCAAATCATGCATTTAATTTAAAAAATTTTTTTTCAAATTGGAGAATAATTGCTTTACAATGTTGTTGGTTTCTGTTGTACAACAACATGAATCAGCGTAAGTATACATTTATCCCCTTCCATTTTTCAACCTAATGACCTCCCTCTGGGAGTTCTGTTCCCAACACAGCCTGGACTGCTTCCTCTCTAGACTTGAGAAAGCTCTAAGGCTTTCAATCTGAAACTTTGCACTACCATCCTAGAAGTTTCTTGAACTTCTAGGTTTTTAATGGTTTACTTTCATTTAGGTGGAGTACATTTTCCAATAGCTTTTTAAGAAAGGGTGCTCAAGAGTTTTGCTGGTCTTTAAATATTTCATGGCTGAGAAAGGTTTATTCTAGTTTCACAACTGGCAGATACTTTAGCTGAGTACAGAACTCAAGGTTAACAATGATATTCCTTCAACATTTGAAGGTGGTGTTCTTTTGCTTCCTGGTTTCCCTTATTTGAGAGTCTGATGATGTCCTTCTGATTTGAAGTCACTTCTCTCCATCCCCCAAGTCTGTAGGATCTTCTCTTTATCCTCAGTGTTCTGACTATGCCTTGGTTTGGGTCTTTTATTTAATAATCCAGCTGGGATCTTTTACAATTCTAACGAATTGTGCATTCGATTCTCTCCTTACCACCTCTCTATGCCCCCGTTTTTCTATTTACTCGAGAAAGTTCTGGATTGGAAAGAATCTAATTTTCCTAGTTTCTCTCCTATTATCCATTATTTTATCTACCTGGTCTACCTTCTAAAAGATCTCCTTGATTTTGTCTACCAACTCTTTCACTGAATTTTCTTATTTTGGCAAGCATATTTCTAATCAGTGAAGACATTCTTATTCTCTGGTTAGGCCTCTTTTAACACCAATCTATTCTTGTACTTTGGATGCAGTGCCTTCTGTTTCTGAGTTTATTTGCCTATTTTGTAGAGTAGGCACAGGGTTTGTAAGAAACAGTACGTGTGGGAAAGCATGCAAAGAAGCAGTTTATGTCGGACAGAAGCAGCTAGAGGGTGGGCATCCTTGCCAGCAAGGAGCGTGTCTTACTACATGTTTATTTTCTTGTATTATCTGTTTCTTCAAAGTTCCTTTTTATTACTTGGTTATTTCCTTCTCATCCTGTCCTTCACTGTGGCTAGCGGCGTCTCCATGTCTGAAATCCTTCATGCCAGTTTCTACGTCCAACCTAGCCCTTCCCACCAGAGTATTGCAGAAAATTAAGACTTGATGCCTTCCCACTGTATGGTGTGAATGAACTTATCTTTAGTGCATCTAGAACGGTGTTAGCTCTGTACCATCCTGGGGGCACTTGAGAAAGTGATGATCAGTTCACTCAGCTCACGTTCTGGAGGGCTTCATCCTCTCATGGAAAGGGTGCTTGCGGAAAAGCTTCCCTTGGGGCTGGAGGTGGGCTGGCAACCTAGCTCTGTGGGTAGAGGGACCTGTGTTCCATCTGCCACAATCACCTTTGTGACTTTAAAAAAACTAGACTGGGGTGGGGATACAATGCAGTTTCTGATTTTACTTGATAATAACTTTGGAGCTTTGGAACCTGGGCCATGGCAGGCACCCTATGGATGGAGGAGGAGGTAGGTGGGGTTTGGCTGTTGAGGAGGGTATCAGGGCAGTCCTGGTTGTTCCTAGATGTCTTGCAGGCCTGCAGGAAGGGCAGTTCCAGGAATGTATTCAGAGTAGGAAATGGGGGCAGTTGCAGGCTGTGTCTCAGCACTGTTCCGAGAGGGCAGGGGGTGTGAACCAGGAGGCTCTTGCAGTGGTGCTCCAGTTGGAAGTGCTCCAGCTGGTGATCTTAAGGCTGTGGTGACCTCTGTGCCTGCCGCAGAGGCAGCTCGTGCTCTCTGACACTCTGGGTCACGTGAGGTCTGCAGAAGCAGGCCCTCGGCTTGTGGTGGCAGCAGGCAGGTACAGTTGCGGGGTCATTATGGAGTTTTTGCTGCTGGAACCAAGGATAATGTTATTTTGGGGAGAGCAACCATCATGTAGAAAGAGGCTGAAGACCCTCCTCTCTGGGGCAAGGGGTCCCCACGCTGTGGTGGCTGCTCTTGTGTTTACCAGTGGACCTGGCCCAGGGACCCCCAAGCACACATCTTCCAGGAAGCCATGCCCATGGGGCCTCACAGAGGGGCCTGTGATTGAGCAGTCAAGTCTGTGGTTTTTAACTCTATTTCTTTCTACTTTCTCAAACGCTCAGCAGAGGACCCCTCAGAAACGCCTCAGCCTCCCCTCCGGGGGAAGGCCCCAGAGGACGTAGGAAAGCCCTCAAGCCCGGCAGAGGCCCCCACGGAGCTGTCCACTCCAGTGCTGACCCCACTGCTGCCGCCCAGCACTCCCTCGCCTCCGAGGGACCCAGGACAGAAGCCCGTCCTGCCCAAGAGACGCCCCCCACCCCTGCGGCCCGGCTGGACAGGGCTGCCCTTCTTGCCTGGCTCCACGGGGGTCATCATGGAGACTGGAGAGGCCGGCCCCCCAGGCAGGATGGGGGTGTCAGGGCGGGGCCTGCCCCGGGGTGTGGATGGCCAGACCGGGCAGCGGCCAATCCCCAGCGCCGAGGGCTACGCAGGAGCTCCAGGTAAGTGCACCCCAGGCATTGGGAGGCTGCTGCGGGGCTCTGTGGGTCATGGGTCCAGCCAGCAGGGAACAGCATCCAGACTGAGCTGTCCAAAGATGCCGCAGTGCCCTGGGCACAGAACATCACACTTAGAGTTGCACCCTGGGCTATATTACTTGTGCCATCCAGGCAGCTCGCTGATCCTCCCAGCAGGAAGTGCACTTGAAAACCAAACATGTACTGGGAGCCTGGGCAGCAGCAAAGAGGAGCACACAACTAAGCGGGTAGGGTGGAAGGTCTGGCTCCAACCTTAGATGTGTGGCTGGAGGAGGCCAGAAGCTGGAGGAGGTTGCTGGATGTTGGAAGTTGGAGGATGAAGGAGATAGGAGGAGGGATGAGGATAGTGAAAGGAGGTTGGATGATGGAGGTGGTTAGAGGCGGCTGGATGTTGGGAGTTTGGAGGAGGTTGGGAGGATGGAAGTTGGAGGTGGTTAGATGAAGGAGGTTGGAGGAGGATGAGGACGGAGGAGGCTGGAGAAGGGTGGAGGAAGGAGATTGGAGGCTGGAGGATGTCAGAGGGTTGAGGGGATCAGAGGTTGGAGGTCGCGGGGAGGTTGGAGAAGGAGCATGGAGGTTGTTGGAAGTTGTTGGAGGTTGGAGAAGGGAGGAAGTTGGAGGAGGATGAAACATGTTGGACGAGGGAGGAAGTTGGAGGATGGCTGACGTTGGAGTCCGGAGGAGGAGGAAGAAGGTTGGAGGAAGTGGGTGGAGGAGGCTGGAGAATGGCGGAGGATAGAGGTTGGTGCGTAGAAGAGACTGGAGGAGGTTGGAGGAAGCTGGAGGAGTTTGGATTTTGGCGGAGGGTGGAGGAGGTGGAGGTTAGAGGAAGAGGAGAGGTCAAGGGACACTCACTGTGTTTCTGTCCTGAAGTAGGTGCTAGACATGCAGCTCCTTGACCAGCACCACGGCTTACATTCTGACACATGAGGAAACTGAGGCTGTGAGCTGTGACGTGTAAACCCGTGACGCTGGGTGGGGGAGGTCACATCAGCTGCCACAGGATAGTACCACCCTGAGTTAAACCCATCAACTTCCTGCAGGGAAAGCGATGAGGCTGCCGGGTGGGGCCATTCCTTCTCAGCCGCCCCTGGCTTAGGCAGGGTGCTGCCTTCTCTAGGATGAAGGCTTCCCCTGTTAGTTCCACGTATCACGGGTGCTTATACTCTGTCGACGATGTGTTCCTTTGCACATCCTCCCACTCACTGTGTGAGGAACAAGCAGCAAAGGGACTCAGAAATGAGGGGCTGTTAAGGGTTCTGACAGTGTCTGCATTGTCTTTCAGGGTACCCCAAATCACCGCCTGCAGCCTCCTCAGGTACTCAGCCGGGGTGGGAGGGGAGGCCGGGGTGGGTGTGCCTGGGTGCCCCACCCCCAGACGTCACGCACGCGCCAAGTCCCGACCTGACACACAGGGCCCTGGCACTCCCCCAGCCGCCTGCTCCTCCGACGAGGACAAGGTGGTGTCCACCCTGAGGGGAAATGAGAGGCCGAGGCCGCCCCTTGGGACCGCACACAGGCCTGGGCTGGGCCTGACTGCAATCCTGTCCCCCCCAGGGGCTCCGGTGCCATCTCTCGTGTCCTTCTCCGCGGGGCTCACCCGGAAGCCCTTCCCCAGCGACGCCGGCGTGGTCCTGTTCAACAAGGTGCTGGTGAACGACGGGGACGTGTACGACCCCAGCACCGGTGAGTCTGCCTTTGCTCAGCTGCTCCGGAGGGCCTCCCGCTGCCCCTTTCTGAGCCAGAACCCACTCACCCTGCTGGGACGGGTCTGCATGGGCCCCAGCCCCCAAAATGGGAGGCCAACCTTGAGCCTGGGTTGCTGCCCCTTGGGCTGTGGGTGCCTCACCTGCGAGAGACCTGACCCCTTAGTCCCCGCTGTTCCCCAGCCCACAGACACCAGCAGACAGGGGGCGGGGGCGGTCACAGGTCACGTGCACGCGGTGGCTGGGGCTGTGTGTGGCAGCTGGTTCTGGGCAGAGGTGGGAGCTGCCACCCAGGCCCCGGGTTTTAGCATCAGGGCTTTGCTGTGTGCTCACGGCCGGCTTCCCGGGCTCCCTTGCTCCCCCCGCCCGGGGTGTGGGGACAGTGTCCACGTGTCAGGGACTCTTGGCACTCAGAGGTGGGGACCTCCAGTTCTCCCACGGGCCCAGACGCCCAGAACCAGTCTGGGCCGTGGGTCTTAGTAAATGGGTTCCGGTGACGCTGAGCAGACGCAGGCCGTGTGCCCAGAGTGCAGGGCCTGGTCTGCCTCCGAGGCTTTATGACACAATTGAGAGCTCAGTGACCCAGCCTTCGCAGGGCAGGTTGAAGACTTGGGCCCTCTCCCCAGAGCCCTCGGAGGTGGCCACTCCCACCAGCATGGGGTCTGGACTCCAGCTCCTCCAACCATGTCTCCACGGCTCATCCCCCCACAGTGGGCCTGCCTCTGGTGGGGAGTGGGTGAGCTGTCTGCCTTCATCCGGGCTGAGTGCCCGCTCGGGCAGGCCATGACGGGTACACCACACGCTCAGGTGTCTGCTTTCCTCCCCACAGGGGTCTTCACGGCTCCGTACGACGGGCGCTACCTGATCACGGCCACCCTCACACCCGAGAGGGATGCGTATGTGGAGGCCGTCCTGTCAGTGGCCAACGCCAGTGTGGCCCAGCTGCACACAGCCGGCTACCGGAGAGAGTTCCTGGAGTACCACCGGCCGCAGGGGGCCCCACACACCTGCGGGGGCCCGGGCGCCTTCCACCTCATCGTGCACCTCAAGGCGGGGGACGGCGTCAACATCGTGGTCACGGGGGGCCGGCTGGCCCACACGGACTTTGACGAGATGTACTCCACCTTCAGCGGGGTCTTCTTGTACCCTTTTCTTTCCCACCTCTGAGGCGGCCGGGGAGCAGGAAGGGGCTGACAGAGCTCGGAAGCTGTAATATATTCAGTGTGTGTGTAGCCGGGGCACGGGGCAAGCTCTCTGCAGACACCCCGCCCCGCCCCCAAGATGGAGGTGGCGGGCGGAGGGCGAACCACGGGTTAACGTGGCCACCGCTCCTGCCACTCCAACTGGACAGCTGGACGAGGGTCGGGCGTGCCCGGCCGGCCCCCGGCTCCTCCCCCGTGTCCCCAGGCCCTGCCTCTGGCCGGGCCTACCCGGTGCTGACTGTGGAGGCTCCGACCGCTGCCTGGTGGACTGCGTCCTCCTGATGGACAACGAGGAGGAGCTGCTGAGAGGAGGCAGGCGGCAGAAACTGGTGCCCGCCGCGTCTGTCTTCACTGGAGCAGAGCCATCGCCGGCCATCTGTCTCCGTTTACCCTGCCGGCGGGAGAAGAGTTGAAACACTGAAGTGGCACAGGCCACCATGGACCCAGGGCGGACAGTGGGCTGTCCCAGGCTTGGCTCGCCATCCCCCCACCCCCCACCCCCCGCCCCCACGCAGCGTTTGCCTGGCTGAGAGGAGGATGCAGGAGAGATTGTCGTGTGGCTTGTTGGGGCTCCTTGAATGACATGTACGACTCAAGTGCAAAGACAGGGAGTGGCAATAAAAACGTAAAACACTTCCAGTGTAAGCCTGGTGCCTCGTGGATCGAGGGCTGCTGCTAAAAAGCGCGACTGGAGTAAACGAGTTTAATGGCTATAGAAAGGAAGCGTGAACACATGGGTCTCAACTGTGCAACCGGCATCCCTCAGCATCCAGGCTGTGCACTGCAGGGTTGTGGGTGGCTTATACAGACAGACCGGATGTGCCTGGAGGTCAGAGCCCCCCACAGCAGAAAGGGGGGCTCCTCCAGGGGAGGCTGAAAGTCGCACTTAACCAGCACCTGTCCAAGCTAATGTGACTGCTTGCCGCCCAGCTCTGAGAGACCTTGCGCTCCCAGGGACCAAAAGCTGATCATACTGGGGCTGTCTGGGAAGGGCAGGAACCTGCCTAGGAAGCCCAGGCCCCACACTCCTCTGCCAGCAGCCACATCAGCCCCCTTAGCTCCACATGACCTGCTGGCCAATGGAGTGCCACTGGGGGGAGGCAGGTTCCAGGGAGAGGTGTGGACCATAGAAACAAGTCTTTCAGCCTAAATCAAGCCACCAGATTGGCTATAAAAATGCCTTTTCCAGGACTGCTCGCCAAGTGAGGTTACAGGGTGGCCGCTGGGTCCCTGAGATGGGGTGAGCCTGCCTCCTCACCCCATCCCCCAGATGGGGCAGAGGGGCCCAGGATAGAAGGCCTGCTGTTTTCTCGTTTTACAGTTCGGGCCCCTCCTTCTGGGGCTCAGGGGTGGGGTGCATGCTCACCCTGTTTCTACAGCTGGGGAACAGGCTGTCAGCAGCTGTGGCTTCCTAGATATGACTCATGGGAAAAACCCTACGGCCGTGGAGTGTTTTCAGGAAACCCCAGCTGGCACATGGCTCTGCCCTCTCCCCTGACACCCCCTTCCCAGGCCTTACCCCGGGCCAAGCGGGACAGACGCTCAATGGGAACCAGACGGAAGGCAGAGACGGACCTGCCTCGCTCCACGGACGGCACCAGAGTGGCGAGTGCGGTGTCCCCCTTGGCGGGGCCGTACGACTCGTCTACTGCAGTGGTGAGTTTCAGCTCTGTGTCCGCGACACGCAGTGTAGCCAGATCACAGCAGGTCCTGCACTGCCGTTGGAGTCAGCATCCTGAGACAGGAGCGGCTGTCTTTTCATATGGAGAGGAGCAGGCTGGGCTGAACTCAGGCTGAGTGGCTCAGAGAGCTCGCTCTGGAAGTCAGTGGCCTGGCGCTGAGAGCCTGGGAGCGAGACATGTGGACCAGGGTCCTGGACTCAATCAGGCATGAGGTTACGACTTCTGAAATAATGGGGTTGCTGAGAAAAAGGTCACAGTGCACCTCGAGATAAGCGGTGACAGGACTGGGATGTGTCAGTCCTGTCTACAAATGGCCCCATTTAAATGATGAGAAACAAAACCAGCAATAAAGACCGAAAATCAGTGCCAACTGCAATGTGAAGTCACTCCCACGTTAGCACATTCGTCTTTCTCAGTGAGCCCGTCATCTTCTGAACTTTTTCACACTGTGCAGTTTGAAAGGAAAGTAGTAGTTGTGATCAGCGACGTGCTTGCAGCTGCACACGCACAGACTCACTTCTCACACCCACTCGCCTCGCCCCCGTCTCGGCCACCAGCCAGCGGGGAGGGCAGCGCACCGGAGGCAGTCTCTTCCTGATGTGAACCTGTCTGAAGTGATTCCCTCCTTTGCCAGAAGGGCACCCCACAGAGCCCAGTCCCCGCTCCCCGACCTCACGCCCAGCCATTCCATCATGAAAACAAGAAGACAAGGTGGGTGCTGTCCCCACATGGAGGCACGTGCTTGAGGGAGTTGGTGGGTTCAGCATGGGCTCAGCCACCCGAGGGGATTAAATAATACACGGGGTGTGGTTTTGGACCCAGATCACTCTGAGTCTCCTGAGAGCTGATGAAATCAGGAGGGCTACGTGCTGTTCACCCAGAGGAAGGGCTTTAATGCAAGGTGGGGTGGCCAGGGTCCTGAGGAGGGCTGGGGGGATGCAGTCGGGAGGATGCCAGGGGGTCACCCCTAGAAATTATGTAGGCATGACTGGATGGCTGCCTGGCAGAACCTACAAAGCAAGGGAGGTTAGTTCCTGCGGGTGGAGCCTCACTTCTGGAATCAGATCTTATAAAAACAAGCACCAAAAAGAAGCCCTTTCTATACACAAACTTAAGTGTCAGCAGAGATCAAAATGCTAATTTATGGAAATTGGCAACTTCTGGCAAGAGTTTAGACAAGACAATTTAAATGTCCGCTGAAGGAAAAGGTCAAGACGCATTGAGTTCACATTTGTTTATTCTTGTAACATTTTGTTTTGAACATCAAACACTGCACCAAAATATGAGCCATTTATCTTCAGTTATCTTTGCCATAAAGTAAGTACTGATGTTGACAGTTTCTGACAACTCAAGAAACGTATTAGTGGCACTGCTGTGTCTAATAATCAAATGTTGTCACAGACCAAACGTAATGATTAAATTAAAAGAGCAACATTTCCCCTTCCTCTTCCTTTTCCTACCCTTAAAACAAACCCAAAAAAGTAGTTTTCACCTGGAAAGAGCACTTACTTTAAACCAAAACTCAACTTGTCACTGGTTTCATTAAACCCAGCATTTCTCTAGGCTCAAGAGTTAACTCAAGGCTTCCCAGAGTTAACTAAGATGATACTAGAAAAGATGACAAAATCCCCTGGGAGAGTCCGTTTTCACCGACCTGCAGACAGCGCAAATCCGTCCTTGGCCTGTTCCTTTGGGTCTGGCCAGTACCCTTTAGGACGCACTCCATCTGCAGGGCCACGTGCGGTCAGGGGCACGAACACTTCTGGCTCCGGTGGGTGGCTATCACTCCTGGATTGTCAGCAGCTTTCATCTCACATCACACTAGGAAGTTTTTTTCTTTTTCCAGCTGAAAACTAGGCGCTGTCTTACAGCACAGCAGATGTGGTCCTCACACGCAGGGCCGAGCCTGCCCGCTCTGGGCCCTCGAGCATGCCTCCTGAGCCCCGTGGAGACGCAGATGTGGACACCACAGCCGCACGAGCTTCCACGTGCGGAAGGTGTACAATTGGGTGGGATGCAGTCGGGAGGGACAGAAAGAGGGAAGGGGCCACGGCGTTCCACTGGCAGAGAGAGTGACCCAGACGCGGCTCCTGGAGATGTCGCCCGCCACCGAGAGCAGCGAGCGGCCACCACTCCTTCTTAGCTCTCCTCCTGAGGTCTGTGTACAAACACACCGAGGGCATCTCTCTTTCACAGAAAGAACAAATGTCATTTGTACCAAATGGCAATGGATTTTCAGCACAAACAATACTTTCACACACTCGAGCGATAGTTGTCATCTACGTTCAGCAAGAGGGGCTCCTTTAAACGAGGAAGAACACTCAGGTTGATCAGCATGGGTACCCAGCGCGCCGGTGACACCCGCGGATCAATGTGCAGGGACAAGATGACACTCCAGCGCTGGTGGACACCGGGCGGAGGGGTCGGCCACCCCAGCGCGGGTTCCCCGTCTTAACCCTCTAAGACGCCCCAGTCCCAAGAGGAGAGCTCATCAAGGAAAAGAAACTGTCTCGTGAGAGACTCTCTTTAAAGGACAACCAATGAAGGACGACAGGAAGGCAGGTGTCCAGCTTTTCCATACCGCAAACGCGCACACAAGCCTCTGCGGCTCCAGGGAAGGGCCTGCACCGAGCAGAGGGCCAGGCCGCCACCGGCAGCCACGAGATGAAGGAACCGTGGGTGACTATGCTGCCACTAACGGGGCAGAACCTCACACGAGGAACACAACCCAGCTTCCGGACCTGCTGGCCGTGACTAGGTCTTTAAATGATGCATCCCTGAACCGTTTGCAGTGGGAAGGTTTGCCCAGGGGGAAGCATGTCTGGTTTCCCTGGGAACACGGCTTCTGGGCTCTGCCTCCAACATGGCTCAATGGAGTCCAGGACCTTCAACCCTCCACTCTGGAGAGCAGCCACCCCCGCTTCTCCAGCTCGAGATGAACAGTATTGTGGTGGAGCAAACTGAAAAGAGGAGTACCCCCAAAATACAGCACAGGGAAAGCAAAAGGCGGACCCGAAACCATGGTCGGGGGGAGCAGTGTGCACTGCTCTGCAGTGTTTCACTGGGTCACTCCCCTCTCTCCCTGACTCCGGAAGCGCTCACTGCTTTCTCACCCAAGGCGGGGCTGCATGTGGTCACCACTGGTCTCCAGGGCCTCCTCTCTTAACAGTTCTCTTGATTTTAATCCCGAGGGGGCTGTCCGCACCAGCTCATCTCTGCAGGCTCTTGCTCACAGCCCTGGAGGGGCGTGTGGACGGGACCCTTCCTGGGTGGCTTGCTCAGCTGCAGGCATGGGGAGGGGCAACAGACACCTTCCCAGGACCTGGCCCAAGCACACGTCTGCACCTCTAGGCCTCCCTGAGAACCGAGTTTCCCTGCTGGCTAACCGACTCCTGCTGCCAAGACCACTCTCACGACATGACACACACCCTGCAAGACCCACACCTTCCGGTGGGTCCAGGACACAACACGTCCCTGCCAAGGAACGGTCAGGGTGAGGAGGTGATGCTCTTTCCTTCCCCCGAAGCCCCGGGCGCCAGAGCCAGCATCCTGCTTCCGTGGAGTAGGAGATGGAGGGAGGAGCCCACGGGAGAAGTGAGCAGGCGGTTCAGACATCATCAACTGGACCCTGATTCCCTACAGCAAGCCCTCCTCTCAGAGAGAAACACTCTCAACTGCCCAGTGGAAATTAGAACACTTTACTTTGTGCAACATTTGGTCCACTCTTAGCTTCGCTTCTCTTCTTCTTAAATTATGCAATTAAAGGAGCACCGGGCACGCAACTCAACACAGAGCATGTGGGAGGCCCGGCCGGTGACTGGAGCCTGGGCCTCAGGCCCGAGCCCCTCGCTGCGCCGGCCGCCAGCACCACACGGCAGCCCTGGGCCCAGGAGGGTGCGGGGGGGCGCGTCCGGCCCCAGCAGCTCCCCAGCCTGTCCCTGCCGGCACCCGGCGGGCAGTGCGTCGTCACACCTGTGGCCAGGAGGGTCCCCGCATCCTCTGTCCAGCAGAAGGCCGGCTGCCTCCCCTGCTGCGGGAGCCGCGATCCAGCCCCCCGCCGGGGCTGCCACCTCAGACCAGGTCCTCCAGGTCCACCTCGGGGATCGGCTCTCGCCAGTAGCAGAAGGAGCTGAACTCTGGGCATAGGAAGGCAGAATTCTGTTCCTTGTTGAGAAGCGGGAACACGTGTTCCACGAGCTCACTCAGCCTGTGGTACCTGGGAGTGGGGAGGACAGGTACCACGACTCAGCACCTGACCTGAGGGCACGAGGCCGCAGGCTGCGAAGCCAGGTACTCAGATACCTCAGAAAGGAAGGTCCCAGATGGGCGCCCTCCTTCCCAGGGCTCCACCTCCCTCCTCAGAGTCTAGGCTCCCCAGCCACCCCTCAACAACGGCTGCAGAGGTGGGGGATGCCCTGGCAGAAGGGGTGGACAGAGCCTGGCAGGGCGGAGGCTTCCAAGGGCGGGCACAGCTCTGAGCCCTGGGCCCCAGCTGCAGGGCGCCAGGGCTGAGGAGTGGGAACGCACTTACGAGGACTTGTTTCCTTTGGTCCTTTCCTGCATCAGCTCGCCCTTGGGGTTCACGGTGAAGATCCTGCAGTCTGGGACACCCACCTGTCTGTAGGCGTAGACGTCCTGCCACAGAGAACACAGAACAGGGTGGTTACTGAGAAGTTCTCAGGCACCACGGGAAGCCGTGTACGGAGAACACGTGGAGTTGGGGCAGCCGCCACCAAGGCTGAGCTTCAGACAGACTCAGACTAAACAGGGAGGCCAATGCGCACCGCAGAGGGTGCTCAGGAAGCCAGAGGACGCGGGTGCCAAGGAGACTCCAGGCCCCAGAGTAGGAGAAGGGAAGCGTTCGTGGCTGGGGGGTGGGGGGTGGGGGAGAGGCAGTGCTTGGATCTGGGGGGCAGATCCAAGGCTCGGCTTAGAATTCATGGAAATGGAACGAAAGCCCCTGGTCACACACGGGCATCCCAGGGTAGGTCTCCGCCCCCAGCACCTCCCTGCTGCAGGAGGAATAAGGCTGATGAAGTGAGCACCCACCCAGCACGGGAGACCTCACTGCGGCCGCACGCCTGGGGTAAAGATGATGACCCGGCTACACCCTAAAGCACCGTCCTGCGCGTGTTTCCCACGCCGCCCACACGTGCAGCCCGGAGGAGACACCTACATTTGGGCGGTTCCCAAAGGCAGCGTAGAAGGGCTGCTGAGCTGGGGCAAAGAGATTCTTAATGTCGGTCAGACACTCAATCTTGAACTTCTCCGCTTCTTTTCTATTACTTCCCTAGGAGAAAAACAGAAGTATCACCACCGAATCCAAAATGGCAGTTTTCCCTGGTCTGTGGTCTGAAAACCCACAGCCATCCATTTTCCTAAATCCTTCGTAATTGGTATCTTTGTCCATTTCTGCCAGCCTGACTTTTCTCAGCTGTGTCTGACACAGACCAGGTGAGCGGTGTGCGAGTTAGAGTAATGTGGAACTCAGACCCAGAAGCTTCGTAACAGATACAGTGCAGCCAGGCCCCAGCCCCCGCGGGCACACACGCACACACACACATGCACGCACGCACACACACGCACCTGTGGAAGGCAGAAAACAGGCTGCTGGGGGACAGCATGAGGGGGCCGCGGGGCAGGATGGTGCCCTTGTCGTTGACCCAGTGCAGGTAGCCGCGGGTCATGTCGGCCATGCCGATGGCGCGGGCCGAGCAGTACAGGAACTTGTAGCCGTTCCTGGAAGAGAACGCGTCCTGTTTAGCCCGTGTGCTGTTCAGCTAAAGGGGGAAAAATGCATTTTTTCTTTTTAAAGGTCCAAATAAAGTTCCTCTCATCTCCCATGAAAGTCGAATTCCTAAATTTAATACAGAATTATCAGGATTATAAAGATCTCACCACTCCATGAAAAACACCATGGAGGAGACGTGATTAGGGATTATGCTAAACTTTCATGTAATAATACCTCTACAGAAGCCGAATTATAAAACAGACAAAAAACTGGGGGCTGTCTTTAAAGGATGTGCTGTAGATGAAAGAGACAAAGGGTCTTATTTACAAATACAACTTCCAGAATGCAAATCATTCTATAAAACAAGAAGCAAAACTCTACCTGGGTAACTGACATACTCATAATTTTCATATTGGGACATTCTCAACCTCTGCTTAACACACTGTTGTTCTGCGGATCGATTTAAGTTGATGTATTGGGATTCCCACAAAGGCCACAGCACTATGTCCTCACAAAAGTTACTTGACGTAGAAGACCGCCTGGCAGACTATCCCCCCATGCACGCGTGTATTACCCCCTTCAAGAAAGACAATTAAAAGCACTCAAAAAAAACTGCAAATGATTAAACTACGGCTGCAAACCCAAGCACAGCTGTAACTACCGACACAGGCAGTGCCTACAACTCGCAGCCCCGTGCGAGAACAAGGCGCAACCCGCCAGGCGCACGGCTCCAGTCCCACGGGTGGTGGCTCACACTTTCCCATGGGGGAGGCTCCAGTGAGGGGTGAGAAAGCAGAGTGAGAAAGCTGATCACAAACAAGATTTCCTGGGACCTTCTATTAAGTCCAGCAAAATCCCAGCTCACTAGCCACAGGGTCAGGCACCTACTCGTTGATGGAATGGTAGAGCTTCGCGATACCCTGGTGCGTCCAGTCTTTACCCAGCTGCGGAAGAATCTGCCCCAGAGCGTCAGACCTGCGAGGGTGGAACCAGGAGGAGGCGTGAGGAACCAAGCACACAACGCCAAGTGTTGGCCTGTTAGTGAAACACCAGCTTCTGCGACAGCAGCCGCGGGGGGAGGGAGGGGGCCCGGGGCGGGGGTGACAGCCCACAGGGCGGTTTCCTTGGTCTGTGTGTGCACAAGCCGAGGACATCACCCAGGAGCTTCTGAGACAGCCACCAGACCCAAGGGCCAGCCCTTCACTCTCAGGAAGCGTTTACAACCACTCAGCCTCTTCTTCTCTAATTGCAACAGCTTCTATTTTTTCCTCCCCATGCCAGAATTTGGAGACCGAATAATTAAATCTTTCCAAGAGTTATTATTATTGTCATTTGGCTGCGCCAAAAGGCTTGCAGGATCTTAGTTCCCCAACCAGGGACTGAATGAATCTGGGCCCTCGCTGGTCAAAGTGCTGGGTCCAAACTTGGCTGCCACGGGAATTCCCCAAAGCTGTTCTGACCTTCTGTTTGTATGGCCCCACCCACCTCCTCCATCCACAGAATGATTCTGTGGGGACTGCACTCAGGACCTCTCAGTGCAAGTAGTTTAAAAAACTCTCCTGATGGTGGCTGGTCACTCAGGTGAGGAAGCCCCTGGCCCTCTGCACACGGAGCTGGGCCCTCCTTTTGCCACGCCAGGGCTCCTGCTTACTTGGTTATTGTCCCGTCAATGTCGGAAATGATGACCTTGTCGTTCCAGTTCCACAGGTATATGGTCCCTGCACAGCGGCAGGTGCCTTGATACTGGGTTGTGATACTAAACACGACATCATTTGGGCCATCTTGGAGGTTCAGTTTTGCCTTTCATAAAAAGTGTAAGAATCAGCAAAATCAGAGCTTTGAAAATTAAAGGCACTCCACTTTGACAGAATTCCATGCAACAATTAAGTCACACTTTCCAAGAAAATGTGGTCAGAGAAACTGCTTAAGATACAGTGTTTCAGGATGGGGGACACATGTACACCAGTGACTGATTCATGTGGATACATGGCAAAACCCACCACAATACTGAAAGTAATTAGCCTCCAATTAAAATTAATTTTAAAAAGATACAAAGTTACATGAGAAACATCCTAATCTCTCAAAAAAAAAGGCAAGGAAAAGCAACAGAAAACGGTTTTGGAACAGAATCTGAACACTCCCCAAACTGCCGGTAGGTGGCGTCTCAGGACCCAGATCTGGGAGGATGCATTGGGGCTGCACCTGCGGCTCGGGAGCTGGGCTGAGGAACTTCGGCCTGAACTGTGTATACGGTGCCCAGGGGCCCTTCTGACCCCTGCTCCCCGGTCTCCTCCCCGCCCCCCAGGATGCCCTGTGTACCAGAGATCCTCCCCCTTGGGGCACAGCAAGATCAATTCATACTGAACATGGGTGAAGGTGGAGAAGTGGGAAATTGACAGAAGGGGGAGATTGCATCTAGGTAAGATGTCATTTCCCTCTGGCCGTGGCTCCCATGAGACAGCGTGGGGCCCATAGCCAGTCTGGACGTATCGGACTCAGGCTGCAAACACAGGTGCTCTGGTTCACTTCCAGACATGGAGACAGGAGGCCTGGGGGTGAAGGAGGGGAAAGTGCATCCCAGGGGACCCTAGGGGTCCCAGGTCGGGGGCTGCCGGTCTCCTGGACACATGTGGGCATTTACATGGCCACGTGCTAGGCCGCCTGTGAGGTGTGGGGTTGGGCAGATGGAAAGGGAGGCTTGTCAAGGTGACCAGTTACTAAGGCTCATGAGGCTGGACCCACCCAGACCACACGGGACTCACGATCTGGTCTGAGGACAGACGAAGAGACTTCTTATAGGAGGTTGTGCCACTATGGCTTGGGGGTTCTGTGGGGGCGGAGTCCACCTTGATGGACTCTTCCAGTTCCTGGGACCCTTCGTCACTCGATGAGTCATCCTCGGCCGACCTGTCAAACACAATCTGTTATTGGAGAGGCCGAAGGACGTTTACAGACAACAGCTTTTCATTCAGGATCCGGAGCAGACAGAGAGAGAAGTCCCAGATCCACCCAAGAGGAGACCCAGGGTCCACGTTGCATGATCCACCTCCTCCACGACCGGCTAGGGTCACTCTCCTCCTCCCTTCTTGACTGGCCAGGGTCACTCTCCTGCTATGACTGGTTGTATTCTGCTAGAACCAGTGAATGCTACTGATTCTTGCTCTGCCGATTCTTGTTGAAAGGGGTATGTATGTTTTAAAAGGTACAAATTATAGAAAATACGAACGCTTACAGTGATTTAAGAGACTAACAAAAAAGATTTTATATAATCCTTTAAAAAGAAGAGGGTAAAGAACAGGAAGATGAACCCAAGATTCAGGGATGGGAAGAGAACAGAAGACGTGATGGAGGAAGGAGCACAGTGGCAGAACCAAGAACGGGCGCATCGTGCTTCCTCCCCTCAGGCAGCCAGTCCACACGTCCAGGGCAGACTCCTCCCAAGAAACCAAAGGGGCCCGCCCCATCTCTAAGGTTCTGTCATGTCTCCTGCTGCGCCTGCCAGCCAGGCAGCAGGGCCCCCGGCACTTCAGATCTTATGATTCCCCAAGACCTGCTTCCCAGAGGCCTGCATGCCAGGGGCACCTGTCTCCACGGCTCCAGAGCAGGAGCAAGATGCTTAGGAAGCAGCAATGAGTATCCTGACTCTAAGCTCATGATGCGTATATACAAACATAGATGTACTTTTGGCCACACCACATGGCTCGGCTTGCAGGACCTTAGTTTCCTGACCAAGAGTTGAACTCAGGGCCCTGGCAATGAGTCTTGAGTTCTGACCACTGGATCGCCAGGGAATTCCCTAAGCTGATGATATTTTTCAAGAAAAGCAGAAGTTATCTGTTAACTGAGTGGCACAATGAGGTCACTGACTGTCCACAGAACAAAAACATTTCGAACTCAGAATCATACAGATCTGTCAAGGTCACCTGCCACTGGCTGGCTCCTTGGCGCCTGATGGCCGGTCACTGGGCGGCGGGACCTCTGCTTTCCCTTCCTTGGCCTCTGGCAGCTGGAAGGAGAGGACGACAGTGGCGATGAGCAGCTCTCGCCCGACTGTCGGGGCAAAAAGCCATCATCAGCTCCCTCAAGGAATTAGCAAAAGTGCTGTCTGAATCCACAAATTAAAAACGCTTAAGAAACAGAGCCTCTAGTTTGAGCCAAAAGGACAGAAATCTGAGAGAGAAGTCATACGCTGTGTGTGTGTGAAAAGCTGCCACCACCAAGCCAGGGGCGAGGAGTGACAGGCACCAGCTCAGTCACACAACATAAGACACACGGGCCACACCCATGAGGCCTGGGCAGGGGCCGAGGGCACGGGTCCCCTCCTCCTGGGGGCAGGGGCAAGCTCTGGGGGTGCGCTTGAGGTCATGGCGCGGCCCCACCCCTCACCAGCCCCGTGCCTGGGCCTCCCGAGGATACACAGGAGCCCACACAGTGGCACCGCCGGGCGGCGGCGAAGGTGACAGGTGACGCGTGCGCAGCACGGTATCTGACCTGCACGAGTAACTGTTCACACACGGTGCCGACTATCGTGAAAGAGCACCATGGAGCCCAAATGGGACTTCCCTGGGCTTGGCACTCAGCCCACCTCCAGCTCGGTTACCTGCTTGGTTATGCTCTCCCTCTTACGCCAGAACCACCAGCGGCCAGATTTCTTTGGCATCTTATCTTTTACCCAGGACTCAACTGTGGCCTGAAAACAACGAGCACAGGTTAGTCCAGCATCTCAGGCACAGGGCACTCGACCCCTCTCTACCCTCAGCCAGAGGGTGGTGACGACGCCTCGATCCGCCGGCGCCCTCTCTCGGGGCCGTTCCATGCTGTCAGGCCGGGTGGTCTGGCCCCTCTTAGGGGCAGGTGGGCTGCTCTCCCTTCTCTGCCCTCATGAGTTATGAGGACCAACTGATGATGTCACCTTGGTGGACAGATTCCAAGCTTCAGTTTCTACGTAACAGGCTCATTAGCCGCAAGCTGAAGGACCCACACTGATGCCACACTTCCTGGGGCCCTCTTCCTATTGCATCTTTCCATATTAACGGGAGGAAATGTTTTTATCTTATATTTAAATAACAATTAGTGAAATCTCTCAATCTTGACACACGATCAGAAACTGGTATAAGTATCTAGTAAAAATGACAGCTACGGCAGCCCAGCCAATTTCCTGGATTTCTGGGCATGAGATGATTTGACTGATGGTATTAACTTTTTATGCTAAGTCACTTCAGTCGTGTCCGACTCTGTGCGACCCCAGAGATGGCAGCCCACAAGGCTCCCCCGTCCCTGGGATTCTCCAGGCAAGAACACTGGAGTGGGTTGCCATTTCCTTCTCCAATGCAGGAAAGAGAAAAGTGAAAGTGAAGTCGCTCAGTCGTGCCCGACTCTTAGCGACCCCATGGACTGCAGCCTACCAGGCTCCTCCGTCCATGGGATTTTCCAGGCAGGAGTACTGGAGTGGGGTGCCACTGCCTTCTCCAATTAACTTTATAATATTAAGTAAAACTGAACAACACCCAGTTTACAGACATGCACACACGGATTCTCAAAGCGCTGTGTGCTGCAGACATTTCTGGGGAGCAACAACTCACCTTGGGCAGGCTCTTCTGGAAGACCTGAAGGCTGAGGACCATGGGGGCCGCCAGCGCCCAGCTGTAGTAACTGTGAGAGCAAAGCCAGGCACGACCGTCAGAGAGGAGAGGGTGGGAGAGGAAGCAGAATGCCATAACAAAGTCCCTGTTCTTTCCAATGAAGACGTGATCAGCTCAGCTTCTTGCCACATAAGCAATCTTTGCTTCAAGCCAAACTTCTCCAAGCAGAGAAGTAGCACGTGTAAAATAGAGCAGCATTTCAAGCCTCACTGAAAATAAAGCTGAAGCTTCACTCCAAAGTCGCTGCCCATTTAGCTCATTTATATGAAATGGCATAGTGAGAAAGAATATAATAGTTAAAAACTATATAGCACTTAGGGAAAGAAAAATCTGCAAGAATACTTAACGATTATAAACAATGAAAGAGCAAGAGTACTTACCGGTTATATATCCGTATCACAAGGTTGGGATTGTCTATGAGTCCAGGGTTTTCTGCAAATTCATGGTATGTAATGATGTGCTCCATGAATTTCTCTGTAAGGTAAGATAATTATCATCTGGTTAGAGATTACACGAATAAACATCCATCTGAGCTTATTACAATACTCTCTTCATACTCAAGTGCCTACAGGATCAAAAAAGTACTTCAAAACAAACAAAAAAAAAAACAGGAGAAAGGGATAAGCTAGGGACTTTGAGGCAAACAGATGACAGATGTGACAGGGAGGTATGAAGGCCCGGGTTCACACACACTCAACTCCATAACCAGTGAAAACTGCTGAGTTTCATTCTCACAAGCAGGCGTGAAACCCTTGACTGGCGGGCAACTTTTAACAGCATAACCGGGGAACGTTCCTGGGGTCTTACAGCCGTGAGTGCACACGTGCTGCTACTTGAGAAACCACCCAAGCATCCTACAGTGCTTGCAGGGAGAGGCCCCGCACAGCAGTCTGGCTGGAGGTCTCAAGAAGAAACAAATCCGAGTTCCTGCAGAACAGGTGAGGGTCAAGCGTGACTTTCTGTCCCGTTCCCAGAGGCGATCCTCTCATTCAGGGCAAACTCCAACAACAGAGCAAACTCTCACTGGGATTGTTCCTCCTGGTCATCTGTGTCCTGTTTACTTGCCATTTAGTCTTTTAAGTATAAATTTTACAGTCTTGCATAAACTGTATGTTCCCTCCTCCACCTCTATTTTTAAAGGGAGGGCTTAAGAGGATTATAACGTGACCTAATTTCATCCCTAGAAGGGACCACTGACCATAACACACTCAATTTTCTGCAATAAGTAAACAGAATTAAGAGATGGAAAAGTGATCACCCCATGACCCCAAGAGGAGGATTTAGGGAGTTCCAGCCAAGAGGCCCAGGGCAACCCAGCCTGCCACACACACAAGACAAAAGATGACGTCAGTCAGAAAATCTTTCCTTAAAGGAAAATCCATCAAGGGCCACCAGCCAAACAGAAAACATGAAGAGTTCAGTTTACAAAAGACCAGAAAGGCCAAAGAACTGGCTGGAACAGTCGGACACACGGGTGCTCAAGTCCTGCAGGGTTGCTGGAACCAGCCCTGCTAAGCAACCCCCTTTCTCGTGAGTGACTTGACTCCCCTGGGCCAACTCTCAAACAGAGTAACCCCTTCTACTTTTGCCAGAAAGACCATTTCACTCAGCAGACAGCTTTGGCAACGTGAGGCCCTCCTCTCGTGTCTCAGGCTCAGGGCTGCCAGGTCCCAGCCCAACAATTATTCCAGCAACTTCACAGAAGAGAAGGCGGCTGGGGCTGAGCTGACCCCAGGCGTCCAATACATGGGGCCACCCGAGGACCCATCCCCAGGCCCACAGCCCTCCCACCCACCGACACGTGGGGTCACCCCAACACGAGGCACCTACATGAGGGGCGAAGAGTCTGATGTCCAAGAGAGACCCCGCCACCTCCATGAGACCCCAGGGCTGCGTTCCCTGCACAGCTCACCACCCAGCGTGGACGAGGCTGCCCACCCACCTTTGGAGATCTCTCCGTTCTCGCTGAGGCCGCCACACAGCGACAGGGTGACGTCGGGCAGGTCCATGGCGGAGTCCGAGAGGCACTCGGTGCCGCTGTCAGCCGCCGCGCTGCCCACTGACTGGGGGGACTGGGAGCCGGACAGCGTGTCGGACTCGGGCCACTGCCGGGAGCCGGGCTCCGACTCACTGTAGGGAGAAAGGCAGTGGCCATCACACCCCTGCCCTGAGCCCGACGGCCAAGCTCAGGGCTCCCTGCCCCGGACGCGCCTTCGCTTAGGCAGTGTTCAGACCCCTATCCTGGACGACACTGAGACAACCCAACAGCACTGCTGCGGAATTAACTGAACACAGTGAACACACACACACCAATCACTCACAGCCACGCGAGCCATCAGTGATGGCCTTTCTGACTTAAATGAAAGGGATGAGAGTTACTAGCATTAATTTACATGACAAAAATGACAAGGTAAGAAAACCCTGATGTCTGGAAACCTTCTGACCTTAACTTCCTACAAAAAGCTGTGGTACTATACTCCTCTCGTACAAAATTGCTGTAGTCCAAGGTTGCGTTATTGTTAAAAACAAGGCGTTTCTAAATTCATTTGTTACTTCATGAAAACAAAGAAATTAACCAAGTAAAAATTCTCGGGAGGTTGGACACACCTCAAGAAAGAAATGCACCAAGAAACCAGAAATAAACTGTTCCTACACTGGTGAGCCCCAGAACCAGTCAAGGTTACTCAATGTTTTCAGTTTTCTAAACAAGGCGTGGAAGCCAGGTTTTAGAAGCTGATCCTAAAGGAAACTTTTCATAATGGAGCATAAATTTGAGAGGAAAAGGACATGGAAATGACACCTTACATCTCTTGGTCATGAATGTTTCCTACCCTACACCTTTTGAACGGATAATGTCACTGAAATACTTCTAAAATTATTAAATTCTTTTATTCTTTTAAAAACCAGTACATAAATGCATATCATCTCATGAAGTTACATGATCTTTAGGAAAAAAATCTGAAATTTGAGCAGAAGGCGGCAGCAGAGTACAGCCCAGTCACAAATAGAAAGCAGTTTCAAACACCATCACGTTCTGCGCTTGAGCCTCTGACGAGAAGACGCTGGTGTCTGGGACTGAGCGATGCACAACCACAGCACAGTTTTGAGATTAACCGGATCGAAAGAATGTGCTGCTAACTGGAGACGCTGAAAAAGCCAAGGCCACCTAAGCAGCAAACGCGGCTGCTGCGCTGGGGCCCCAGCAAGGCTGACCTCGGGGTGAGATAAGCACCACGCCCTCACCCTCCTGGGCACACGGGTGGCCCCTGCAGTCAGGTGTAGCCATGTGACCAGACGACTGTGCCGTCCCTATGGACAGAAAGCGTGTGCCGCCTCCTTCCCAAGCCGGGCCCCTGAAAACTGCGCCCCCAGCGGCCCTCCCCTTTCCCTGTTGAGGCCCCACGGGGACAGCGGAGCCTCAGGATGGGAGGGGCTGGTGCTCCAGAGTCCCTGTGTGCAAGGACCCCCAACACCATCACATGAGCAAGAAATGAATTGCTGCGGTCAAGCCACTGAGGTTGTGAGTTTTACCAGTTACAGCAGCTGGTGTGACCCTAACTGACGCCCCCACTGAATACACGGAGGACGCCGACCGACTCAACAACGGGCTGCTAGAACCACGAGACTGTGTGCTTCAGGGTCAAGTTCAGCTCCAGCTACAAACACCAGCTCTTCAGCCAGGGTTCCGGTGACCATGATGAGAAAACGAATGCCTGTGAGCATTCCTAAGCCTCCCTGTCTCATTTCCAGAAACAATCACTCACGACGTGAGTGGCTGTGGCCCCAGACGGTCAGGCTACCACAGCACAGGGTCGCCCCAGAGCAGCAGTCACGCTCCCCGTGTTTTAAAAAAGGAAACTAAGAAATGTCTTACATCTGTCCCAACGTAAACAAATGATTAAGGACTGGGAAATCAGAAACAAAGAGGTAATGTCAAGATAGCTTACGTTTTAACTTTCTGAATGAAAATAAAAACCAAAACAAAAGGACCAGTTTCAGTTCTCTCCCCTTAAAAACCCAACTACTACTCCTAACAAATGGGAGAAAGTCAGGAGGGCATTTTAAGGATCCTGCAAAAGTATCTGTAAAAATTAAGTATCCTCACATCAATCCTGTCTTTCTATTTTAAATAAAACCTTCAGACATGCTTTTCAATAATTTGTTTAAAAGTACTTAATTATGTGTGACTATGGCTCGGTGTATTCAAGCCATGAGAACTTGGGGGAAAGTAAACACTGTTCTTTGTGATCATAGAATATTATTTAATAAAATGGAATTTCCCCAAGAATGGAAATGGCCTTGGGAAAACCGCCCAAGTCTATCACTGCTAAGATTTTGGTGTTATTCCAAGCAGGGAGTCACAGAGGAGGAAGAGATGGCTTGGAAAGGAGGAAGGGAAGTTTGGAAAGGCCCTGGAACGGGCCCCACCAGATCCAGGCCGGCGAGTAAGTGCAGCCTCACTGAAGAGTGGAGGCCCGCTTTGTGAAGTGTCTCTGAATAAAGATTCATCACCTCTAAACACATAATAAAGGAAACAATGCTAATGAACAGGAAGAGCTAATCTGATGTCACGTCCACGTTACGCCCTTCCTACTTGAGCTTGACAGCGGCATCTTCTCACTGTACTGAACATTTCTTCATAAACAGGTAAAACACAACACATGCACAATTTCTGGATTTTCCAAAATCTGAAGCAAGAATTCAACGTAGCTGAAGGATACCAGCCCCTTGATCCTTTCTCTAATGCTTTGCTCTGGAAACATCTAGAACATTTCAGAGTTGCCCACTCTGCAGTATAAACCCACTACCTTTTGGGGAAATACAGAGCTGCAACCTCAGGTTCCAGTGCCTTCAGGTCATCCAGGTAAATATCATCAGGCCCCTGGTGTTGGCTTCTCTTGTGGACACCTGGTTTTATTTAAAAAAAAAAACAAAACACATCAGAGATGAGAACCTGGTTACTCTTCATTTACAACTGCAAAAAAACAAAGGTTTGCAAACGATAAAACCAACCATGACTGGACCTGCGGTGTACTTTTAAAGGCGTCATCTAACCTTTCCCCACGGCTGTTTCTCACCCAGCCAGGTGAAAGAGGTCAGCACTCCTGTTGCTGCTGCTGCTAAAAGAGGTTAGCACTCCTGCTGCTGCTAAGTCGCTTCAGTTGTGTCTGACCCCGTGCGACCCTATAAATGGCAGCCTACCAGGCTCCCCCGTCCCTGGGATTCTCCAGGCAAGAACACTGGAGTGGGTTGCCATTTCCTTCTCCAATGCATGAAAGTGAAAGTGAAATCGCTCAGTCATGTCTGACCCTCAGCGACCCCATTGACTGCAGCCTTCCCGGCTCTCCGTCCATGGGATTTTTCAGGCAAGAGTACTGGAGCGAGACAGCACTCCTGACAGCTATCCAATAAACACGGGCTGAGTCTCGCGTTCTTTCACCTTCTCTCATGTGAATCCTGGGCCCTAAGTCATTTATACTTGACAGTTTGGTTTCTTTTTATATATGAACGTGCAAGAGTGCTCAGTTGCTTAGCAGTGTCCGACTCTTGCGACCCCATGAACTACAGGATACCAGGCTTACCTGTCCTTCACTATCTCCCCCAGAGCTTGCTCAAACTCACATCTACTGAATCAGTGATGCTATCTAACCATTCATTCTCTGCTGCCCGCTTCTTCTGTTGCCGTCAATCATTCCCAGCACATCAGGGTCTTTTCCAATGAGTTAGCTCTTCATAATAGGTGGTCAAAGTATTCGAGCTACAGCTTCAGCATCGATCCTTCCAATAAATATTCAATTTTATTTAGGATTGATTGGTTTGATCTCCTTGTAGTCCAAGGGACTCTCAAGAGTCTTCTTCAGCACCACAGTTCAAAAGCATCAATTTTTTGACACCGAGCTTTCTTTATCGTACAACTCCCACATCCCTATACGACTACTGGAAAAACCATAGCCTTGACAAGATGGACCTTTGTCAGCAAAGTAATCTCTCTGCTTTTTAATACGCTGTCCAGGTTTGTCATAGCTTTTCTTCCAAGGAACAAGCATCTTTTAATTTTGTGGCTGCGGTCACCATCCACAGTGATTCTGGAGCCTAAGAAAATAAAATGCTATTGCTTCCACTTTTTCCTCATCTATTTGCCATGAAGTGATGGGACCGGATGCCATGATCTTAGTTTTTGAATGTTGAGTTTTAAGCCATTTTTTTCACTCTCCTCTTTCACCCTCATCAAGAGGCTCTTTAGTTCCTCTTTGCTTTTTGCCATTAGAGCGGTATCATCTGCATACCTGAGATTGTTGATATTTCTCCCAGCAATCTTGATTCCAGCTTGTGCTTCATCCAGACTGGCATTTTACATGATGTACTCTGCACAGAAGTTAAATAAGCAGGGTGACAATATACAGCCTTGTACTCTTTTCCCAACTTTGAACCAGTCAGTTGTTTCATGTAAGGTTCTAACTATTGCTTCTTGATCCGCACGCAGGTTTCTCAGGAGGCAGGTAAGGTGGTCTGGTATTCCCATCCCTTTAAGAATTTTCCAGTTTGTTGTGATCCCCACAGTCAAAGGCTTTAGCATAGTCAATGACGCAGAAGTAGATTTTTTCTGGAATTCCCTTGCTTTTCTTTATGATCCAATGGATGTTGGCAATTTGATCTCTGGGTCCTCTGCCTTTTCTAAAATCCAGCTTGTACATCTGGAAGTTCTCGGTTCACATACTGCTGAAGCCTGTCTTCCCTGGTGGCTCAGATGGTAAAGAATCTGCCTGCAATGCAGGAGGCCCGGGTTCAAACACTGGGTCAGGAGGATGCCGTGGAAAAGGGAATGTCAACCCACTCCAATATTCTTGCCTGGAGAATCCCAAGGACAGAGTAGCCTGGTGGGCCATGGTCTATGGGGCCGCAAAGAGTCGGAAACGACTGAACAACACTTAAAGGGATTAATTTTACTCATTAATTGACTTTAATACTTTCATAATTTTTTCAGAGAATGCTTCTCAGCAGCCATGGCCGGGAGAGAGAGGAGGTCAGAGTTGGCTCTGGGGGTGCCCACAGTGTGATGGGGAAGCCACACTAAGCACCCCCCTATCCCCACCCTGGTGTGGCAGGTCCCGGTCCGGAGGAGGGGGCCCAGTCCATCACCTGAAACCCTGGAATAATTCACTACCTAGATTCGGAGCTGCCGAGGTCAAACCAAAGCCCTGATTACCTCTCTTCTTGGAGGGTGAGTCGACCTTAGCGGCTGGTCGAGCTTCCGAGGGCGCCTCCACGAAGAGGGGTGAGGGAGGCAGGTGGGGGGCATCCAACCCTGCGGGGGGCTCCTGAGGGCCTGCTGCCAAGGCTGCCCCACCATGCTGCTTCCCTGGGGCTCGCGGCTTGGGCTTCACGATGGTGCAGACCGTCTCCCCCATTGAAGCGTCCTTCTCGACCTCACTCAGGAGGCTGTCCTCGCTGGGGATCACCCGGAAGTGGGTGTTTTCTGACGGCGTGATCATCGCTGTCCTGGGGTGATGCTCGGACCGCTCCCGTTTGCTGACCTGAAACAGGCATTGTTTCAACGTTAACTACTGTCGAAGGTGTCTGTTAACTCTGTTTCCTAATCTGGATGCTGGTGCAAGTGTTAATTTTATTTATAACTAGCACACATTCACTAAACACGTAATTTTGTTTGTGTAAAACAGTTCATAATTAAATAGTGGGAAAAACTATTCACTGCATTTTGTTCACTGTTATGATACTTACAAACGCATTATATTTATAATTGTTCTACTATAAAGATCTAAGAACTGGAGAAGACGGGACACGTGAACATTTCAGATGACAGAGGAAGAACACTTGATCACCCCAGGGAGTTGAGGCCTGCCTTCACTACCTCAAGGCCCTGTCACAGCAACGTAAAAAGCAGAATGTGTATTTTCAAAACACTACATTTTTTGTCCTCTCAAGAAAAGCACCGTCCCAATTTTTTCTTCTTTCACTAAGAGCTGACAAAAAAGCTTTCATAATCGATTAAGTTGCCTACTTAAACTTTCAGTGGAAGTTTTACTTTCCTTTAGGTACTTTAAAGTTTTTCCTGATTAAAATGTTAAATTAACGGTCAACATTATTGACTACACTGATGGATTCCTTCTGCTGTGAACACAGCATGAATGTTATAGATGGTGTTAACGTGGCTTCGCTCATGTGGCCACACGAGGGCGCCACCCCCTTTCACTCCCATCACTGGTGCAAAACCCACCGTCCGCCTGCCCCAGGGAGCCCTCTACCTTGGTGGACTCCGGGAACCCGCCCCACGTCCACTCCATGTGGGACTCGGATCTGAGCAGGCTCCCGGCGGGCTTCACTTCCAGCTCTGAGTCGCTCTTAGGACAGGCCACCGGCGGGTAGGGGCTGCAAACACAGGACAAAGAAACGTGATGATGTAAAAGCTGGGAATTTCGGTCTTGCTGAGCTGAACAGAGGAAAAGAAATACAGAGAAATAGAAGTCTGACCACGTCAATTTCACCTGCAGATACAAAATGGCTACTTTTTCCACTTGAGTTCTTTAATAATAATAAAAACAATGCCAACTAGCATTTACTGTGGACTTGCTGGGTCCTCAATAATATAATTATCCTGCTTGATTCTCACCAGAAATCAACGAGAAAGGTAATTTTATAGGAGAGGAAATGCATGGAAAGATGGGTAAAGTTAATGTAATACAGAAAGAAACCAGACTTGAGCACAGAGTGTGACTGCACGTTTCTTCACGGTGTTACCCAGTTACACAGCGAGCAGTTCACACCATCAAGAACTGAAGAGGGTCAGATTCTATGCTGATTATACAGATCCATACTGGCCAACCCTGAGAATAAGTCAGATCAAGTGTAGGAAGAAGGTAATTGCTGAGGGGGAAGGTCCACACCCGTGTGGAAAGCACACCTCCAGTCCTCTTGGATATGAAAGACTTGGAAGCATCAACATGTGGAGTAACAGAAAAGCTACTCAGCTTATCCTTCCTGTAAGAAATGAAACCAACTCCAGAACACCTACTTGTCTAAAGGGGACCAGTCTCCATCAGACAAGGGGTAGTGGTCTCCGGAATGGAAGAGCAGGGGCTCCTTATGTTCTTCTTCCTTTAAGGAAGCATTTGAAGATTTTCTGTGAAAGAAAAAAAAAATCACAGAGACAGAACAATGTCACTCACAACAGTTTTATAATATCCCCCAATTATGACACTGTCTAAATGATACAAAAGAAGAAAGTCAAATGAACACTTAATAACTAAGTCTCTTAAAAAGGGAAATCTACGGACTGAGGAGCCTAGCAGTCTACAGTCCGTGAGACTGAAAGAGGCAGACATGACTGAGCCACGGACACCACCTTCCAGGAAGGAGAAAGGGGTTCACTGGTGCCACCTACTGGACACCACTGCAATCACCATTCAACCACGGGATAAATGGGAGGGACAAAAGATGTGATTAAAAACTCCTTTTTACATCGGGTAGGGGTACTTCCGTCTAGTCAAGGCTATGGTTTTTCCTGTGGTCATGTATGGATGTGAGAATTGGACTGTGAAGAAAGCTGAGCGCCGAAGAATTGATGCTTTTGAACTGTGGTGTTGGAGAAGACTCTTGAGAGTCCCTTGGACTGCAAGGAGATCCAACCAGTCCATCCTCAAGGAGATCAGTCCTGGATGTTCTTTGGAAGGACTGATCCTGAAGCTGAAACTCCAATACTTTGGCCACCTCATGCAGAGTTGACTCATTGGAAAAGACCCTGATGCTGGGAGGGATTGGGGGCAGGAGAAGGGGACGACAGAGGAAGAGATGGCTGGATGGCATCACCAACTCGATGGACATGACTTTGAGTGAACTCCGGGAGTTGGTGATGGACAGGGAGGCCTGGCGTGCTGTGATTCACGGGGTCACAAAGGGTCGGACACGACTGAACTGAACTGAACTGAGGAGTACTTGACTCAGAGGCTACAAGAAGCAAACTAAGGCTTTATTGTACATTGCATCCAAGCCTTGCAAATCTGAAGCAGTAAAATCCTATCTTCAGTTCAGTTCAGTCGCTCAGTCGTGTCCAACCTTAGGTACTACTTAATCAAGGACCTAGAGGAGTTTAGTAACTTGCCCAAAGTAAAAAAGCTGGTAAGTAGTTGTATTCAAAGCAAGCAAGTCTGTGTTCTTTTCACTACACTCTCCTGCATGTTACAGAAAATGGAAGAAAGCAGAAAGCTGAAGACAAAAGCTATGGCTTAAAAATTCCAAAATACAGGAAAAAAACTCTTAAAAACCCGGAACTTATTTTCAGTCTGAGAACTTTCTCTAAGTTAGAATCTGCAGGATGTAGGGATGTGAGGAAGATGGCACAAAAGTATGATAGATGCTTTTAAAATTCATTCTCAGACTTCGAACTGTAGAAGACTGAACTACTGCTAATAAGGTTTGAATTAATTTACCCTTTGGTTTTCCTGATTTGCAAAGTTAACAGAACTAACTTGCCATATAACCTTGAAAACACCACTCAGAAGCACTGAGGGTCCTAGTTTTTCATCTTTAGTTAGAAATTTATCCCTTGTTCTGTGTACTTGACAAGAGTCAATGTGAGACTCGTGTGGTGTGTCATGTTGAGAGCACTGCAAAGTATACAGAAAAACTCTGAAAAGTTCAAACACTAAATACGATACAAATTCAAGAGCTCCTTACAGAAACCTTAATATTCTACCAGGACAGACATGAGACTATCTATCACTTAATTAGCTAGACAAAAAATACAGATAGAAATCATTGTATTAATTTGTATTATCTCTTCTCTCCTTTACATCTTAATTCAATATGCTCTGCTTTACCACCAACTGTTACGTAACTATTTTTCCTTTTGGCTGCATTTCCTAATTCAGGTTTTCCTAACCCTCATCTCTTCCGTCTCAGAAAGACTGAGCTCTGGCAAACCACCTCATTTAAGAGGAAAGATACATATATCATGTAAAAGGCTGATATCCAGATAAAAATACTGTATTTGTTAAAAGAGGAGGTTGCAATGGTAAAAGCAGAAAGGGAAATCATTTGCTATGCAAAGTCCTTATCTGCCAAATTTGAAAGGGTAGTACAGCCTGGCCTATTACTATTTACGTATTTGAAAGAGGTTTGAAAAGAGCAACATAAATGCCATGGAAAATTTTTTCTTTAAACGTATCTTTGGAATATGTTTCACCACAGTATAAAAGACGGGGCTTCCCTGGTGGCTCTGACAGTAAAGAATCTGCCTGCAATGTTGGAGACCTGGGTTCAACCCCTGAGTCAGGAAGATCCCCTAGAGAAGGAAATGGCTACCCACTCCAGTATCCTGGCCTGGAGAGCTCCATGGCCAGAGGAACCTGGTGGGCTACAGTCAATGGGTCGCAAAGAGTAGGACACGACTGAGTGACTAACACACACATACACGGGGCTGCAAAGAGGACACGACTAAACGATACACATACACTGCTGCCACACACACAGTAAACCAAGAAACCCAGCAAAGCAAACTGGATTTAATAAAATATTGAGAGAGAGAGAAAGAGACCAGGCACCATTAAGAATTTACAAGCCCTGGAAGGCAGGACATGTCTTCTCTGGGCAGATCTGGACAAAAATAGAACTCATTAGTTCAGATCCATCAGAGTGATGGAAAAAGCTGCTGATGCTGAGGTTCCCTTTAGTCCTGTGATTCACGAAAACCTGCCGAGCACGTTCAAAATGCACACGTACCCAAGGACAGGCAGCCAGGAGGCTGACCGTGAGGGGCTAACTAAGCCTGTGGCACGGGGATGTAAGGGAGGGTACAGATGAGAGCGTGAGGAAGAGCAGCGCTGACTCTATGCTGAAACGCAGCACAAACGACTGCATCAACCCTGAACAGCAGAGGATCTGCGGCCGGCCAGATGATCTCACGCTGGTTAGGGCTGGGGGCGAGGCCCAGCTCAAGTTTGCGGACAGTGCGTCTGGAGCACTTCAGGCTTCACAGACGACCCCTAACATCACGGCTCCAAGTTCAGCTTTACTGTGTAAAACAAGTACTTTTCTCATTCAAAAGCCAACAGAGGTTCCATGATGTTCACAACTATTGATTCAATGAACTGCACACTTAGATCCATGAATATTACTGTATGTAAATACATCCCAGTTTCTAAAGCACAGGGACAAAAACCAACAGAAAGTCAAAGTCAGTGGCCTGAATCATCTACATGGATAAATCAGAGGGACTAAATGAGCTTTTATCTATTCAGCTGGCAGCACGTATGTAAGAGATAAGGGGTTGCTAATGACCAGGGCCAAAGTTCACTGCTGACACCAGCTGACCCTTGCCCTCAGCTTAGGGTCACTCAGTCCATCTCAGTGTGACTAATGATCAAGTTTGCTTTTGGAAACAGGACATGCCCCATAAAAGACCCCTCTCGACAGGGCAGAAGGGGGCTGGTCAGTGTCTGTTTCGTGCAGCAGAATGAAGGGGAGAGGAGGAAGGCATGGAGACCCTCGTCCCTGCAGACTGACACAGGTGTCCTCTGAGGCCAGAGACGGTCAGGAAGGCAGCAGCGGCCTCCAGCCCCTGCAAGCCTGTCTGCCCTGGTGGATGGAAAGCAGAGACATCTTTCTGATGGTGTGATTACAGTCCTACACTGTGGTCTCTGCTGGGTGCTGTAAGCATCTCCATTGCACATCTGCCCTGGAGACGGAACCCAGCATCACCCACATGAAAACCCTCCTCCTCCCCAGAGCCACCTGTGTCCAAGTGCATGGCTTTCAGGGCAGACACACCTGGACATCTTTCCTTCCGTCCCTTTTGCCTACCTTGCCGACTGGGCCCCCTTGTCATCATCGGAGCTCAGATCCACACCCGTGGCGTCCTCGGCAGGGGGCGACACGGCCTGCTCCTCCTTCTTACTGTCCTGTTTGCATTTCTTCCTCCTTCGTTTTTTCTTTTTCACAGAACTGGGGGTGAAGACTGTCTCTGCTTCCAGGATGTGGGCAACGTCCGAACTCTGAGAAGGTCTTTCATTTCCACCTGGTTTCACCAACGGGCTGTCGACGTCTGTAAAGAACTGATCTTCAGTAGGGATTGGTGAGGTGGCCAGGTAAGCAGGAGCTTCTCCTTAAAGAGAACATGAGAAAGAAAGTTTGACAAACCCTATGGTGAATCAAAACAGCAGTGATTCTGGCTGGGCCTAAACCTCACGGTGGTACAAAGAACACCTACCTAGCCCCCGAAGGTGAGGCAGTCACACTGACCACCACCTGCATAGGTCTCCACCCCCTGCACAGCTGAGCCTTAGCACGTGTGGGTCCACGCAGCTGAACATAGTGGAGGAGGGACATGCCGGGGCAGCACAGGGCACGTGGAAGCTCAGCCAGAACAGATTCACTGTTGGGGGAGGGGGGCGGGCGGGTGAGCTGAACGTGCATCAGCACAAGGAAGGTTCGAGAAACGCACGTCCATACCATGGACTATCATGCAGTGATGGAAAGGACGATGCTCGGTCTAGAACTTCTGACTCAGCGGGGGTGTTGATAACAACAGCAGGAGAAACAAAAGGTCAGTAAGTGGAGGCCAGAGGGATCCTGGTAATGTTTATCCCTCTTTAAACCAGGAGCCGCTGGAAAGCGGGGCTTCTCTTCACGGTCTGTGTGGACAGCAGTGATTCTAGTGTTGTTGGATGAACTGCAATTTGTAATTTTTAAAGAAAAGCACATTATGCTAAAGAAAATCTGACCAACTGGGTCATATGCGGAATAGAAAAAAAAGGCTGGAAAGCTGACACTCTGCTGAGCAGTTCTAAGTGGAATCATGAGAAGTGACATGTGAAGCAGGCAGCAGACTCTCAGCACCCAGTCCTCTCACTGCCAGATTTACAGGGAGCCTCGTCAGCGCGACAGGTTACATCAGAGATGTTCGTTCTCGTGATAACTCACTGCTTCTTTCTGCCTTTCGCCTGTGTCTCTGATAGGGAAATTTTTTCTCCAGGGCAAGTAAATGCAAATAAGACAACATGAAAACAAGTAATTAAGATACGAGGAGGAACACCGGTCTGGTAGGTTCCCCTTCATAATCACTGGTCCCTGCTGCCTTCCACGCAGTACTGAGGCTGCCAGCCCCGAGTGAACAATGATGAACAATCTCATTCCACTGTTCTTTTCTTTTGGGAATTTATGGCATCAAGCTAGCAGTTCATCTTCACAAACCAAAAAAAGTAGCTCTCTGTCCTTAATAATTTGAAGCTATCGTTTTTGCTCTGAGATTTTATTCTCCACAATGAAAGACTTAATGATGCCCCCTAAGAAGTTGTAAGAAGATCCACCTTAAATCAATCAGGAGCAGCTTAGACACATTCACATCAGTGGATACACAGGGAAGGGGGTCAGCTGTGCTCTCGCTGAAAGAGGCCAAACACGCAACAATCACACATAAAGGGCAGAGGCCAATTAGTCACATCTCCCCAGATCATAATAAACTAATGCACCTCACTATCAAGGATCGGGATGTAATGTCCCCAACAGAAACCTCAAACGCGTTAGCAAGTTCAAAGGTCACGTGTCCACATGCAGACGCAGCCTGCTGTGCGTCTGTGATGACTCGGGTGGAGTTGAGCGTGCTCAGGCCAAGGTGTGAACTGTGCAGGCACCACCTGAGAAAGTCACAGGGCGCTCAGGGGCCCGTGCCAGGGCCTTCGCACGTGGGCAGCCTGGACCTCAGGGCTGGGGGTGGGGGGAGTTCCTCCGGCTCCAGCTCCCTTCCCACAGCCCAAAGTGAAAGCTCATCTAGCCAGCAGTGACCATCCACGAGTGCGCGGCGAGCGTGGCCCGCCCCCAGGACTTACATACTCCTCTTCCGTTTCCTCTACAAAGAAGGCTTCCCCGTTGTCACCCAACTTCATGTGGAGATCCACAGCGTCGCCATTGATCTCTATGTCAATCTAGGAGCAGACACAGTGAGGCTGAGCAGTGAATGTCCATCCTCCCAGCTCAACAAAGCCCAGACTCCAAGCTCTCAGGCCGAGCTTAGTCCTGAGGCTCCCAGAGAGACCCTCCACTCCCTGCCCCACCCCACCCCCTCCCCATGTCCCACCCCTATGACACCACAGACGGAAAGAAAAGGCTTGATCACCTATTTTCATAACAAATTTTAAAAGTTTATTTTCCCAAATGTCATAAAACGGGGAAAGTGTCACTGTCAGCACACACTTGAGCCGCTCTGGACGTCACCACATTTTTCTGGAAGGAAAGCTATCACCAATCTAGACAGCATATCAAAAAGCAGAGACATTACTTTGCCGATAAAGGTCCATCTAGTATCTTCAGTTTTTCCGGGAGTCATGTATGGATGTGAGAGTTGGACTATAAGGAAAGCTGAGCACCAAAGAATTGATGCGTTTGAACTGTGGTGTTGGAGAAGACTCTTTGAGAGTCCCTTGGACTGTAAGGAGATCAGGAAATCAGTCCTGAATATTCACTGGAAGGACTGATGCAGATGCTGAAACTCCAGTACTCTGGCCACCTGATGTGAAGAACTGACTCACTGGAAAAGACCCCGATGCTGGGAAAGATTGAAGGCGGAAGGAGAAGGGGACGACAGAGGATGAGATGGTTGGATGGCATCACCGACTCAATGGACATGAGTTTGCGTAAGCTCCAGGAACTGGTGATAGACAGGGAAGCCTGGCGTGCTACAGTCTATGGGATTGCAAAGAGCCAAATACGACGGAGCAACTGACCTGCACTGGAGTCACAGCACCGCCAGGCCTCCTGTGAGAGACTCGGGTCAGCACGAGCCTCAGGTCCCAGACTGTGCTGATCATGTGACTACAGGAAGCACACACTTCACCACCAGCCCCTCCGTCTACAGTCACCCAGTCATCTTGCGGTAACCACAGGGAGTGGCTTGAGGCTCGCCTCGGATACTGAAATCCACACACGCCCAGGTCCCTTACAGAGGAAAGGGCGTCATCCTTGCACAGAACCCACCCACATCTTCCCACGTACTCTAAAGTCATCTCTAGACTACTTCTAAGACGTAGCACAACATAAATGCTATGCAAACACTTGCCAGTGCATAACAAATCAAGTTTTGCTTTTGGGAACTTTCTGGAAAAATTTTTTCCAAGTATCTTTGATCTATGATTGGTTGAAACCTTGGATGCAGAACCCGTGGATACAGAGGGGTGACTGGACAGAAGCAGCAGAGGCCCGTCATGACCACGGGCTCGTCACGTCGCTTCTTCAGAGCCTGTCAGTGACCAGTCCCAGCACATCTGTCCCTCAGTTCAGCCACAGGTGGCGAAGTGTATGGTTGGGCTGCCTCCTGGTCTCCCAGTGACAAACCCAGCTGACACCTTATGAAATGGACAACGGAAGGAGGACACTGGCCAGGACCAAAGTGCAGTTAAAGAAACAAACAGTACCAGTGCTGGGAGAGAAACCAAAATGGACATCAGCAGTTACAGAAGAAGCAGCCAAGCATGCAAACAAGAGACCCAGGACGTGTGGCAGAGGAACCTGGAGGCGAGCTTATCCCAGAACGGAGGGAAGGGGCTGAGACAAAAGGATGCAGAGGGAGAGGAAGGGACACGGGCAAAACCCTCAGGCCGAAGCAACTCCCCGAAATGCCTCGGGGCATGGCAATTCCAAAGGATCAAAAGCTGGAAGCTGAGGCAGATTCAGAAAGGAGCAGAGCAAACTGCTAGACAATGAGAAGACACTTGTTCCACAGTGCAAGTGTTACGTCAAGAAGGCAAGAGCTGTTCACACCACTCCTGATGAGTGTTTTGTGAAGAAATAAGACACTTAATTCTCATTATTTCTCATGTTTGGAATTGCAGTACACTAAGTACTATTTTACCATTTTTCATTTTCCTGTACATTTATAACACAGAGTTTTGGCAAGTTTTGACCAAAGCTTATAGAGGTCATGGACAAACCCTAACTTCCCTTACTGACTAAATGTGCAGGGTTTCAGCTTGCCCATTTTCATTATCTGTATTACTGTGCAAAGTGAGGTGTGTTTATATAAATGAAATACTGCTATATCATTTAAAAATAATGCAGTTGTTTATCTGCAGGTTCTGAATACTTTTAAATATTTTACAATAATAAATACTAACTTTCAAAACTCTTACCAATAACTTGTGAACTCTGGCTTTAGACTGTTCAGAGACATAGAGACAAACACACAAAGGCATAATATAGACGTAAGTGGAACAATCTGTGAGCTCAGTGTCCTTAGCTCTGCACGGCCCTTGTGGTGGGAACAACTGCACGGTCCACTGGCTGTTTCCACTGAGGACCAGTGATCCCTTCCAACCACAGCTGAGCCTGGTTCACTTCCAGCTCCATCTTCCTGGGAGTAACCAAATGATGGGATAAGCAACATCGTATTAAACAATATTAGTTGACGTATGTTGTCAATGCTTGTTGTAACATAACCGTGTTTAAGGGAAGAAGAAGAAGAAAATGAATCTAAGGAACTTTGGAGAACAGTATGCGGACTATAGAATTCTAGGTTTAAAGGCAGAAAAAAAACTCTGAACAGATACTGTACTGCAGTTAGTGATTTCTTTTTAATCACAGAGATGTGGGTTCACAATCCTGAAACTCCTTTATATGTATTCTAGGACTGAACAAACATGTTGTTTACTGTGGATAATGAAAGCCATGGTGCTCACTGTAGGAGAAAGATGCTGCAATGAGGAGATGAGCCCTGAGGTGCCAGGTTGGAAGGGCGGCGATGCTGCAAACCCCCAGTTCTTACAGGCAGGTACAGATACAGGTACTTATACATGTGAATCTTTCAGCTCTGCCGGCTGGGGAGCTATAGGCAATTGCACCTCAGACCAGTGAGCGTACCCAGGGACCAGATCTTTGTTTCCAGACACTGTTCTCCAATCAAAGAAACCAAAGCTCCCTTCAGTTCAGTTCTGTCGCTCAGTCATGTCCGACTCTTTGCGACCCGATGGACTGCAGCATGCCAGGCCTCCCTGTCCATCACCAACTCCCAGAGTTTACTCAAACCTATGTCCATCGAGTCGGTGATGCCATCCAGCCATCTCATCCTCTGTCATCCCTCCTCCTGCCTTCGATCTTTCCCACCATCAGAGTCTTTTCTAATAAGTCGGTTCTTCGCATCAGGTGGCTAAAATATTGGAGTTTCAGCTTCACCATCAGTCCTTCCAATGAATATTCAGGACTGACTTCCTTTAAAATTGACTGGTTGGATCTCCTTGAAGTCCAAGGGACTCTCAAGAGTCTTCTCCAACACCACAGTTCCAAAGCTCCCTTGGAGAAACAATAATAATTCCAGGGTTGAGGCAGAGAGAGTAGATTCTCCTGGACTATCTTCCAGTGCCAGAAAGTAACAAAGAAGTGCTCAAAAAATGATAGGAGCATTTCAAAAGCACTCAGCTCGAAGGAGCTAACCACGACTGAAACCGGGACCATCTTAGCAACTACAGAAATAAAGATGGTAATGATTACAACCCACAGGGTAAAACTAATATCCATGAGTCCACACCAATCTAATAATTGAATAGCTAAGTAAATAAGAGAATAGCTCTTTGACAAAGTACAATTTCAATGAATAAGTGGAGCGCAAAGAATGGAAACAGAAAGTCACCATTTGGGAAACACCACAGCAATCACACACAGCAAAGTCCACTGTGACCCCTAAAATTCCTGGTGAGAGCATAATGAGAGACAGGCTATGTGCACAGTCCCAAGGTTTCTTCCCACAAATAATCTCACAGCCACCACTCAACAGCGAACAGAGTTACCACCACCAGCAAGGAGGGTGCACCTCATGCGGTGTCATTCTCACCCAAACGAGAAAGCATCAGAGAACTCAAACTGAGAGACCATCTACACTGTAACTGTTCTGCACTCTAAGAAGTCAAGGTCACACGGAAAGACAGGACTGTTGGGCGAGAGCAAGGAGGGATCCTGCAACAGAGAAAAGACATGAGCAGAAAAACTGGTGAAGTGGTAATAAGGTCTGTGTCGTTTGCTGTTCACTTGCTAGTGGTGTGCGACTCTGCGATCCCGCAAACTGCAGCACGCCAGGCTTCCCTGTCCTTCACCACATCCTGGAGTTTGCTCAAATTCATGTCCACCGAGCTGGTTACGTTATCTAACCACCTTATCTTCTGTTGCCCCCTTCTCCTTTTGCCTTAGATCTTTCTCAGCATGAGCGTCTTTTCCAATAGTCTTTAGCTGACACTTTATACTGATGTTGACTTCCTGGTTCTGATCAGCGTACTATAGTCACATGGAACGTGAACACGAAGGGAAGAGGCTGGTGAAGGTATATGGAAACTTAAAAACTGCACTTGCAACTTGTCTGTACATCTAAAACAAAATAAAAAATATGTCAAAACAATGAAACAAAGCCTGAGGAACTGTCACAGAGTGGAGGAGACTCAGAGCACAGGATGGTGAGAGGTTCTGTGTCACGGTGATGGCCTCCTGGCTGGCTCAGACAGTATAGAGTCCACCTGCAATGCGGGAGACCTAGGTTCGATCCCTGAGTTGGTAAGATCCCCTGGAGATGGGAACAGCTTTCACTCCAGTATTCTTGCCTAGAGAATCCCATGGACAGAGGAGCCTGGTGGGCTACAGTCCATGGGGTCACAAAGAGTTGGACACAACTGAGCGACTTTTACGGGTGCACATGTGTGTTTAAACTTATCAAGTACGGCCTTTGAATACGTGCAGTTGGTGTGTTAATTATAAAACTGTAAGAAAAGGATAACACTATAAAAGGAAATCAGAAAAACAGGCAACTAAGAAATGAATCCAAAATAAGTGAAAAATCTTACGTAAAAAATTCCCTATTCCAGAAACGTTAATGATTATTTTACACAAAGCTCACATTTCTTTTACTTGTTAAAACAAAGAGGAGCATGAAGCAGTTTCCATAGGACAAGCATTAACCCTCACTCGCCTCCCAGCTGGCCCTTCTCAGAGCTATTACTCAGAATGTTTACTGAAAAAGCGGCATATGACGAGAACTCTAACTCCTCTAAAACAAAATGCTGCAACAAGCTCCCGAGCCAAGAAAAAAACATACTTTCAGACAAGTGTTTAAAGTTTTCTTTCATAATAAACTAGTTGAAGTCACATACGCATCTAGAGTCATGTAAGGCTTCTGAAGCAGCTGAAATAATGGCAGCTTCTTCCAGAGTCGTAGGAAGACTGTCTCTAATCAAAAAAGTTACGTGAGAACTGAAGAAAAAAAAAAATTTGCTCCATAATGCCAAATTTCAAGTTTCTCAGGATGACTTAATTTATTCAACTAGACTCAGACCTATAATTTAAATAACCCATGTTTGTTGACTGACTGCTACATAAAATTTGAAAGTTAAACTAAATAGGACAAATGAAATATTTAAAGTTATTCTATCTTAGATTAAAAAAATAATAACAGATTCACACTAATACCATCCTTTAAAACACTCATTTTTGGAGGTTACCCATTTATCTGACATACCTGGGGAAATGGAAGAATGCTTCTCCAGGATGCAGATTCAAAGTTTGTTTTAAAACCATTCTTAAACAGTTAACCCTTTGGTTTACATTTATAGTCCTTATTTTTAGGGATCAAATGTGACTCTTTTTGAGGGGGTGGAGTGCCACGCAGCATGCAGGATCTTAGGTCCTCCACCACGGATTGAACCCCGACCCCGGAGTGAAAGCCCTGAGTCCCAACCACTGGATCACCAGGAATTCCCAAATGTGACATTTCTTGATTTGACTCTAAATGGAGCTTGGTTCTTTCAAAAAATTAAATCTAACATCAAGATTGTGCCAATACTGAGAATACTTCAAGGAATATGCCATGAGTCCTTTAGGTCTCAAAGGAAAAATACTGAAACTATTTTGAGAGAGGGCACCAAGCTGGAATAAATGCTTCCCAAGGTGACTATTAAAGAGGACCCTCATTTTTGTTTTTTCATGTTTTTAATTTTTTAAAAATTTATTTACTAACATTGTGTTGGTTTATGCCATACATCAACATGAATCAGCCATAAGCACACGTATGTCCTCTCCCTCTTGAACCTCTCTCCCACCCGATCCCATCGTGTAGGCTGTCACAGAGCACCAGTCTGAGCTTCCTGCATCCACATCAAACTCCCACTGGCTTCTATTGACCTATGGTAGTGCACATGCTTCCATGCTCCTCTCTCCATTCGTCCCACCCTCCCCTTCCGCTTCAAAGCTTGTTTTAAAACCATTCTTAAACAGTTAACCCTTTGGTTTACATTTATAGTGTCCACTAGGAGAACCCTCACTTTGAAGTGCCAATATTACTTTCAGTGAAGTGAAAGTCACTTAGTTGTGTCCGACTCTTTTCGACCCCAAGAATTCTCCAGGCCAGAATACTGGAGTATTCTGGGTCGCTGCTGCCTTCTCCAGGGGATCCTCCCAACCCAGGGATTGAACCTAGATCTCTGGCACTGCAGGCGGATTCTTTACCAGCTGAGCCACCAAGGAAGCCCAAGGAAGAAGTTTACTTCTAGTAAACTGGTTTCAAAAACACTCGTTTCCATATGGTCATATTTCCTACATTGTGCCTTTTGCTCAACACATATGACAGATGTTGAAACAGAACTAGTTCTGGGAGGTGCTGGCAGTAGCAGGCGCATGTTTCGGCCACTCTTTGGGTGGGTGTATCTCTGTTCCCTTTGGAGATCCAGCCTCCTCTATTTCAGAGCATCTATTTCCAGTGGTTATAGAGAGCAGAGGTGGGGCTGCTGCCCCAGCCAGGCCAATCAATACATTTCACCCCCAGCTATGGTGACTGGTCCCCGAGACGTATGTGACCAAGTCTGACAGGGAGACTAACTCTGGTACTTTTGCAGAAAGGAGAGGCTGTCTTCCCACTGCGGCTGCTGAGTCAACGGAAGTCAGCCTGCGTGTGTGGCATTAGACAGACAGACACGAAGGGAGCAGAGCTGAAAGGCGAAGGGAGACGATTCTGGTGACACCTTCAGCAGCTCTAAGCAAAGCCCTGAGTATTTCAAATCCTCCTGGACTTCAGTTACACAGGCCAATTTAATTCCTTTTTTGCCTAAGCTAGTGTGATGTGGACTTTTGTCATCCATGATGGAAACAGTCCTAATACACGGGGTTATTTACCTTATAAGCAATTAAATCATGTTTTGTGTTAAATCAACAAAATTAATATTTCAAAGTATCAAGTACATCTTTATCTTCTGAAAGTAAACTCCTGAATTATGAAAACTACAGGGAGTACTGTGTTCTATCAAGCAAAGAACATGGCAGCGGCAGTGGGAAAATCATTACACTGCCTCTTCCTTTAAAACCAGAGGCTTTCAGGTGGTTAGGCTCTCAAGTTGGAGAAGGAAATGGCAACCCACTCCAGTGTTCTTGCCTGGAGAATCCCAGGAACGGGGGAGCCTGGTAGGCTGCCATCTATGGGGTTGCACAGAGTCTGACACGACTGAAGCAACTTAGCAGCAGCAGCAGCAGGATCTCAAGTTCACTTCATAGGTGTCCCCATACTTGAAAATTGGGTTTTTAATTTAAAATCAACTTCCCTGGTGGTTCAGTGGCTAAGACTCCCCACTCCCAATGCAGGGACCACGGGTTGGATCCCTGGTCAAGGATCACATGTCATAACTAAGACTCAGCACAGCCAAATAAATAAATAATCTAAAATAATAAAATAAAATCAATAGACAGCTTTCCCCAATCCAAAATGACCTAAAATAACACAATTTCTCCAAACTGCCAGTGTCTCAAGGCAGACATGGTTTTGGTTTTACTGTCACAGGAATGCTATGCTTTGGTCAAACAGCCAAATTTCCTCCCAAATACATCCTTTGGGTCTCTGGGCTACCAAGGGAAGGAATGGGAAAGAACCTTTCTCCTTTCCTGGGCCTCATGGATAGACTTCTATTACAAGCTTGACGAGCTGTTTATACAGCACAATGATGTGTGCAGCTGCATGCGGAACTGGATGACTATCTCAGAGGCACACAGCATGCAGCAAGAGAGCCACTGTCTGCCCAGCTGTGCTTACAGATGCACACAAGGGTACACACATCAGCCTGCAGGTTCCAGTGCGGAGGACAGACGACTTATCCGATCGTCTGACCAAAAACCCAGATCACAGAGGGGAAGTGGAGGGCGGGAAGCCCTATGCGTCATTTTACAAACAGATCCTTACACAACTACCGGGAAATTCTAGCGCAGGAACGGCTGCTAATTCTCCCAAAGCAGATACAGTCTGAAAGCACACAAGGTTAGCATCACCAGAAAGTAAGAACAAGTTCCAGGGACGCTCCACTGTGGCTAAACACGCTTGCAATGGAAAGTTTCCTAGTCCCTCAGGGCATCGCCGCTTCTTGTGGTTTCTAAACCGGGACTCTGAACAGAGGCCGGGCCACACAAGCCCCGCCACCCTGGTTCTCCAGGCTCTTTCAAAATAATTTAAGTTCAATTAAGACTGAGGGAAGTTTCTATTTTAAAGAGTAAGATCAGCTGATTAGCCAAAATCTGAAAAAAAAAAAAAAAAAAAAAACAGATGTCTGCAACTTAGGACAGTGGTCCTCTGACATGTACTTCTGTGGATCTTTCACTGGGGTTGAAAATCCTGACAGAATCTCGTTATGCTGTTTAGGGAGACAACATGGGACAGGAGTAGAAAGAAAATCACTGCTATGTACCTGCGAAGCTTACTCTTAGCTCCACTTTTTCTAACATGATCGACATCAATCAGATACACTAACAGACTTTCCAAGTGCTCCCTAACCTGAAGGGAAAAGGATGTTTAAAAAAAAAAAAAAGGAAAGAAAACCAACACCTTCTTTTTGAAAGAAATCATCCCTAAAATAATAAAAGCCTGTGGATTTTCACTTCAGTCAGATTTGTGAAAAAATCCTGGTATTTACAACAAGATTTTACAGCTTTGCAAAAACAAATGTAGAACTTCGTGTTAATTTCATTTAAACAAATATACTCCTCAGCATACCAACCTACTCTATCCAGTTGGTCTGTAGGCATAACACTAAATATTTTGAAGTTCTGTATAAGATAAAGGCACTTTTCTAAATACACCTAACTTCCCCATTTAAAAACTCTAGTTTGGGTTTGGATTTTCTAAGTTGCCACACACAGGACTATTAAAATGATTTTCACTTCTTTTCCCCCCAAGACTTCCTGTGGGAGGGCTTTGAGGATTTAGAAAAAACTCAAAAACAGTATGAAGGGTGGACTTCAACACCACCCTTCAGGGGTGTCTTCAACAGCAGGCAGGTTCTCAAAACAGAAGCAGGGAGGTCCCGGGAGCTCAGGGGAAGGGCTGACCTTGCTGCGCCCCACCGCCCAGGGGACAGAGCACACGCGACCGGCACTCACCACCTTCTCCTTGGACCTCAGGACCCCCAGCTTTCCGAAGCGCACGTGGAAGGGCGAGCACTGGTAGGAGCCATCCTGCTGTCGCACAACCACCACGTCGATGCAGCCAGACAGCGTGGCCTGGTTGATGCCCTTGTAGAGCTCCTTCACCGTGACGATCACCTGCCCCGCCAGCTGCCCCACATAATTCATGGTTTGAGACTAAAAGAGACAGAACAGATTGGATGAGATGTTAACACTGAGTTTGTGGATCTAATGACAACGGCAGAGAAAAAGCTGCAGTGACGACGTGGCCCACGTGGCCCCCAGACTACTATCCACCCCGTGACGCTCGCCCCTCCGTGTCACGCTGACGTGGTAGCTACACACGTCCACGCACGGGCAGCCCCAGCCCGTCCACCGTGGAACTGAGAGGCGGCCCAGCTGGGCGTGCAGAAGTCCCCTTCCCTCTTTCAGCATCTCGGATCAAGCCTGCTACCACGAGGTGCTTCCCCTCAAAGTACAGAACCTGCAGGAACCACCAAGGAACCCCGACACCATTCAGCCCTCCTGCCTGAGACAGCTGGGTTCTGCGTAAAATGCATCCACTAAGGAAGAAGCCATGCAGAACAGTGAGTGAAGATCACCCCCGAGAGGAAGCTCCTGCCGAGAAGTGCGTGAGAGATGGGTTTTCTACAGAATTAAGACTATGGTTCAGACACGCTAGGTTAAACAACCGGTGAGCAAGGCTGGGCTGAACCAATTTATAACAAACCCTTCAGAGCTTCAGCACAGCTCACTAGAACACACGTTCACGTGCCACAAAGTTCAAAGCACAGAAAAAAGGTTTAATCCTGTTCCTTAACGACAATTCACTATTTAAGTCAGGACCACCAGACTGCAGAGTGTCCTCCAGGAAGGGTCAAAAAGGCGAGGGTTCCTGCCTGGGGCGCAGGGCCCCCATCCATTTCATCTGACCACAGGATGGGGGCCTGTGCCCCCGGCTCTTCCGTTAGCCCCTCTTTAGTCCTAAGGTTGTCAAATTTCATTTCCGGTGACCCACACAATCACAGTTCATCCATTAGACACTGGCTCTCCTGGCAGAGTGTCGAAGCACAACCAAGGAAAACACCTTCCTGAGGAGAGGAACACAACTCTGACAAAGAGACCCTCCCCGCCTCAACTTCCTTTGAAGCAGAGATACGACGGGCTCTTCTGCAGAGGATTCACTATCAGCATGGCTGCCTCTCTAAACCCGGATCAAAAGCTTTGATTGTGAGATCAAAGTTACAGGCTCAGAAAAGTTCCCAGAGAGCACATTCTAGCTGTAGGAAAATCCAAATCTGAATTGGAAGGACACACGCCCTGCCCGCACAAGCCCAGGGCCCCCAGCGCCCGTGTCGCAGAGATGCCCACTGCTCTTCACAGGAAAGCCGGTGCCTGGACCCCGCTCAGACACTCCTTCCTGCTCTCGTGAACGGCTATCAAGGTCTAGTTCCACGTCACGGAGCCGAGCCACAATAGTGTCACCTGGAAAACGCCCTGAGTATTTTAAAGCTAGTGCCAACAAGGCCCCAAAATGCACCTACAGAAAGAGCTGGCTATGGAGATGTAACCAGCTGGGGAACTTACCACTGACAACAGAATGCAGTGGCACGCGTCCTTTACGAGGTGAGCTCTGCAACAGGGACAAGTTGCTATGATTTCAGCTCTAGGATAAATGAACTCGACAGTAAGGCCAAATGAAGCACGTATCAAGTGCTGGACAATGATTTCTTGAATGAATAAGGGAATGGACAAACCAACCATCACTAAAAGAGAATAAAAAAGTAAGAAACATGTGGAGTGGATATAGTGTTTTATCAGAATATATCAACGTCACATATTTTTTAAACACTGATCTTTTTAGGTTGTGATAACTGTGGATTCACACACATGCAGTTCTAAGAAATAATATGAAGAGATACCGTGTATTCTTTACCAGCTTCCCCCAGTGGTAACATCTGGCAAATTGGGCGTCAATAGTGACTCAATTAAGACTGAGAACATTCCATTATCACCAAAGTTTGTCCTGTGGGCCTTTTATGGTCACACACACCTGCTTTCCCTCTGTCGGCTCTCCCTCCCGAATCCCTGGCAACCACTGATCCGCTCTTCACTGCTGAGATTTTTGCCATTTTTAAGGAGGGTACAGGATCACACAGTACCTAACATTTGGGGACTGCCTTTTCCCGCTCATATTTCTACGGAGACTCATCCAGATTGGTGCATGCACCAACAGCTTGTTCCTCTCTACTGATGCTGAGTATTTCATGGAGTAGATATATGCAGTTTACTCATTCACTGGTTGAGGAACAGCTGAGCTATTTCAGATTTTTGGTTATCACAAAGAAAACTGCTTTAAACATTCCTCTATGGGTTTCTGTGTGAAAATCAGTTCTCAGCTGACTGGGGAAAATGCCCAGGAAACGTGAGCGCGGGTTTGAATGGGACTCGTCGACTTAGTTTTTACAGACGCAGACACCAGAGCTGGTGTCCACTCCCACCAGCCGTGTCTGAGAGACGCAGCGTCTCTGAGTCCCTGCCGGCACTTGACATTGTCGCTACTTTTCATCACAGCCCTGATGACAGGTGTGTGGGGACACTGGTTTCACTTTGCATTTCCCTAATGGCTAATGATGCAGAAAATTAAATTGTGTGATATAAAAGAGCACTACAACTGATTTAGAGAATAAGTGAATAAATATATTTTTGTTCCTTATTTTTGGGGTCATGGTGCACAATCTTTATATGTTAAGAGTGTCTCCAAAAACAGAAGTGAAATAAAGTTTAGTCTTAAGCAGTTCATCTTTTCACTCTCTTAGTATTTTTCAGCAACCTAGAACAGTGCATCAGAATTATCATATTCTGTAGGTGATACATGTTCACCAACACCCTCTTGGCCTGTCACGGCACATATGTTAAACCAACAGCACCCACATCTTCGTATTATGCCTGACAGTAGCAATTTTAAAATTAGTTGTGTTACAAATCTAAAAAGAATTTCATAACAAATCATACAGCCCTCTTCCTAAAGAAACTGAAAAATGATAACCTGAGCATCTACATTCAGACGTAAACGACCACATTATAAACTAAATGTGTAACAAGCTTACATCAACTAGAGGACAGAGCCCATAATTAAACGCAACTATGTCTATTCAGGATGGTTTTAATTACCATGGATAAAGGATGGGCTGCTATACAAGAAAGTCTATTGTGTAAACGCCAGTCGCTAAATGCAGAAAAATGCAGGCTGTCAACTGGTTGGTTTCCTCTCAGCAGATATAAAACAACCCCATCCATATAATGAAGCTTGGAGAACAGAGTAAAGGGAGGCCTGGTGCCACCGCCGGGGGGCTGAGCCCCCCGCCCCCCCCACTCAGGCTGCGGAAAACACTGGCAAGCCAGCAAGAAGCCCTCATCGGGAACAGAGTTGGCCAGCACCTTGATCTTGGACTTCCCAGCCTTCAAAACCAGGAGAAATAAATCTCTGTTGTTTAAACTACCCAGTCTGAGGCCTTTTGTTACAGCAGCCTTAGCTGCCAACGACTCAAGTATCTTCTGCAGCATCACACGCTAGATGGCTTTCCAATCCTGCATGCTTCCAGGGGACAGAGACTCACAGCCCTTTCCCCAGGAGGCACTCCAGACAGATGGCCCTGGCTGCTGTGTCCACAGAAGCCACACCGCACGTGCCCCACCCTCCTCTAATGGACCCCTCCACACACCAGGGAGTTCACTGCACAACCGCAACCAGGTCTCATCTCTTCTGAGCTAAGCATTCTTAGTCCTTAAAATAAGCGAAATGACTGGCTTTCCTTTCATTTTTATAACAAACTAAAGAATTTACTTTCCTTAAATGGAAGATCCAAAACTAGACACTAGGGCAGGCACAGACAGGCCTGACTGATGTTCAGTCCACGCAGTGTGCAGTGCAATTGGGGCCAGGCAGCAGCACATTGCCCACGGGCTGGCTTACATGGCAGGGGCTCCCGAGACAGGGAAGGAGGCGCTGACAGATCACTAACCACAGACGGTAACCAACTGAGACACTTAACAGAGGCCAAATGGCCCTTCACACATATAACTCAACAGACCAAATCGCATGATGTTATCTCATTATCAGATTCTCCTTATCAAACATTTTAATGTAAACATACACTAGCATCTGGAATAATAGCTGGGAGGTTTCCAGATTCAATCATTTATCAAAAGTTTAAAGATTTGCTTAGCAGCTTTTCCTGAGCATCAGAGAAACTAAAGTCAACCATCATGATATGCAGTAGAGACTTATAAACAGGAATGGATCAGTAGGTGGTTCAAATACAAATCCCCTCTGATAAAAACTGGCCCCAAACTATTTAAAAGTGACATGTTCAATCAAAAATCACATTTATTAAGAAGAGTAACCTCAGAGATACAGGTAACTGTTAAAATATTACGATTTCTAAATTGTTATCAATACAAAAATGGATACACTGTAAACCACTCATATATAATTAAAATCTGTACTGGAAGTTTTAAGTGAAGTGAAAGTCACTCAGTTGTGTCCGACTCTTTGTGACCCCATGAACTCTACAGTCCATCGAATTCTCCAGGCCAGAATACTGGAGTGGGTAGCCGTTCCCTTCTCCAGGAGATCTTCCCCACCCAGAGATCGAACCTGGGTCTCTCACATTGCCGGCAAATTCTTTACCATCTGAGCCACCAGGGAAGCCCAATAATGCTTGCCTTCATAACGCTGGGTACTGTATTAGTTAGCTGGTACTACTAGTTGAAGCCGAAGCTTCAATACTTCGGCCACCTGATGCAAAGAGCCGACTCACCGGAAAAGACCCTGATGCTGCGAAGATGGAGGGCAGAAGAAGGGTGTGACAGAGGATGAGATGGCTGGATGACATCACCTGACTGGATGGGACATAAATCTGAGCAAGCTCTGGGAGATAGTCAAGGACAAGGAAGCCTGAGTGCTGCAGTCCAAGGGGTTGCAAAGAGCTGGATACAACGTATCAACTGAACAACAACTAGTTACTACCTCTAACAAACACAACTGCAGTTGTTACATGTCTATGGCATGTCAGGGGCTGTGTTAACCTGGATGTTATCTCATGTAATCTTCACAACCACCCGGGACTTTGGTATGGCACGAGGCAAGGAGGCCCAGCAATGTCCAAGACTGTTGCACTTCGTCACGAAGCTGATAACCAAACTCAATCTGATTCTGGGGCCTATGTCTTCAACAGCATCTCTAAGTGACAGAACCGTCATCTGTCACTGATGATAAACGCCTTGACAAAACCCCCAGATTTCTTGCGTTCCACAACGGGAGTATTATTTTCATGTAATGCTACTCAACCCCACAAATAAGAAGTGATTACAGAGTCCAGAGCCATACTGGCCCTCCTGTCCGCCCGCAGGGTTGACCATCCGCCGGCTGCTGGACTCCCCTCAGGTTAGGAAGTGTACATCCTGGGAGATCGCGAGGGACAGAGAACAGCTTTTATCAGAGGACTTACCCTCAACATTGCAACCTCTGCTCACAGACATGAGGAACGTGCTAAGAGGGGACAGAACCTTCTAGAAACTTCAGGAAACACCAACATACTGTGACCTTGCCCGGTCCAGCTTCTACCTATGCTCCAGGCAACCAAGCTTGCATTCTGCACTTCACATCCCTCAAGAACATTCTCAAACACACTTCACCCAACCTCCAAGGGGATCTGGGTCTCCCAGAGCAGACTCCTAAGTGAAGGCTGAGCCAGACAGCACTGCCTGCCTACCCCACCCTGCGGCTCCCCCAAGATCTGAGGGCCGCTCTGCAGTCCTGACAACTGTCCAAGGATCCCTGAGTCCTCCAAGGGGTCCATACATGGACGTGGAGGGGACCCCAGCCGGCAGGAACGTCACTTCCCCGAAGGTGGGAGATGAAAGGTGTCTGCTGCAGCATCTTCCAGGCCTGGGAGGGCAGGGGCCCAAGCACCCAGGGGACGTGCTGTCCTTCAGGAGCTAAACTCAATTAGGACACCGCCCGGGGCCAGCAGATGCTTGGGACAGGGTCCCACTCAGATTCAAGGCAGCACCTCACTTGACATCTCTCTGTTTTGCTTCCTCCCCATCAGAGCAGACCGCCAGTGGCTTTTTCTTACTTTGCAGTAGCTGCCTTTAATTCTTACTTTATAAACTCAGAGCAGGAAACAGCAGCATGAGGAAAGGCCTTGCCCTCAATGAGGAGAGCCCCTGAGATCCAGAGCCCCACAGAGCAGACAATCTGTGAGCCCTTCTGGCCTCCTGGAACCCCAAATCCATGAGGAAAGGACACCTAAGCATCCCCCACTACGCACGGCCCCCAGCATCCCGTCCAGAGCACAGGGCCAGGGCCCCGAAGGGCAGGGGGCTCCTCCACACCCCCCACCAGGACCACGAGGCCCCATGTGCAAGTCCACAGACCAAAACCCAGGGTCCCCGGCAGAGTGCCTGCACACACTGAGCGGTCCAGATGACTCCGTTATGACGGAAAAGGGGGGCCACGAGAGCCTCGTGCGGGGAGGTCCCTCACAGGCTAAGAACCATCAACGCAGGATGAGTGACTCCTTCAAGGGCAACACGACAGAGGACTTGTAATTTGCCGGCGAAACGGCCACCATCCCGGGCTGTGTCTGGGAAGATTTTCATACAGCTGGACAAAACCAAGACCGGCTTCATGCCAGGCACCAGAGTGAGACCTTGTGGCAGAAGTCCTGTGCTCTTCCCCCAGAATCCTGGGTCCAGCAAGAGACAGCAGCATAAACACTGTCTTCATTTACAGAAGACCTTGTGATCACGCTGTCCTGGTGACTGAGGAACATTAGATAAGGAAGAAAGAAAACCTGCAGGGGAGAGTAAGGAAAGGCTTCAAGAGGCAGAACGTACTTGTTTTTGGGGTGAAAATGTCATTGGGGTTTACCAGGCCAAGCAAGGGGGGTTCCCGGGGACAGTGACTGGGAGGGTGTGGGGAGCCTGAGGCGAAGGGGAGGTGATGCAAGGCCTCAGACCCGCCTTTGGGCGTGGGCCGGCCAGAATCAATGCGTGGGTGGGGAGGATGACGTAGAGGCAGAGACCCCTCGGAGGCAGAGAGGCAGCGGGACCAGCGACGGACCCCAGGCAGACGTGCAGGCAGGGCAGCTGTCGGGGAGGAGCACGCCACCAACTCCAGGCAGGGCTAGAAACACATCTGGCACCTCGCTGGGATTCAGCCAATACTGTTTAGGTGAGTGAACAAACCAACTTAGAGGGAAGCAGAAAGGACGGACTTGGTGGGGATCTTCCTAGCAAGGTTGAACTTCAAGAATTTTACTTATTACATTGGCTCAAAATTTTGCGTATGTGAAAATCACACTGAGCAGTTTTTGAAAATGCAAAATTTTCCTGAATTTTAAGCAAAATTTCATAACTGATTATGAAAATGAGCCAGGTAAGGCAAGCAGAGCTCCATGCAGGGCAGTCTCTCTGATAAAAAAAAGCCACGCCTACTCTTGCTGCTTCCCAAATCAGCTTCATTGAAAGGACTCCATGGACACTGAGCCCCTCAGGTGCTAGAACACAGGGTTCTGGACTCCTCCTGAGCCTGGTGTCTGGATGTGGAAGGGTCCTTCCGGAGGGACCCAGATTTAGGAAGGGTGTGGTATTCTTTGGGCCCCAGTATTCTTTGGGGGTTCTAGTCAATTTCCTGTAGGTTATGAGCCTATCAGCTGTTTTTCTAAAAAGGAGCAACCCCATCATTTTCACATCTGAAGGCAGCCAGGTCCCAGCTTCATGTCTCCAAGGACCACACTGCAGCTTGGGGCTTCCCAAGGACCAGTCCAAGGAGTGGTCCTTGGACTGTCTGCAACAGACTCAAGTTATGGAGGACAGAATGCAAGACTCCTAAGTCCCAGTGCAGACATAAAACTGGAAGTGGGCCCCTAAGGACCTGTGACTTCTAGGGACTTCCAGTACCCACGGCAGGCACTTTCTCCTCCCAACCCGATGAGGTGTGCTCAGGAAACCAGGCTGCTCTGGGCTACAGTCTGTACTGTCCTCCAGGCACACCTATCACCTCGAGGTTGGATCCAGACTCCACAAACTCTGAACTGCATACACTTCAGTGAACAAACAGCTGACCTGATCATCTTATAGGACTTGGAAGTCTAGGACTAGCAGCTGTGGCTCTATCAAAAGTCATGTATAAAAAACCAGGCCTGGGCAGATTGCTTTCCTAGGGGTTCATTCCCTAATCACAATTCACCACACACTACTCAAATCAGCCTTCAGGATATGTCAGAAGATAGAATTTTCCAATCAGTATTCTCTTTTGGAATTGAACAGATACACGATGCAGTGGTGAGCTCAGAAGGTAATACAACAGGGCTCGGGCATCACAACACTCTCATCTCTCATCGTGTAATGAGGGACCCAGGCCTTGGTTGGCATCAGCTGGCTGACGCGCTGGGGAGACACTTGACTCAAACTGGGCTTAACAGATAGCCAAGCCACCAGCAATGGCAGGGTGAGCCCCCTGAGCACTGACCCCGGGGGCCACCAGATTATGACACAGGGGTCCACAGCCTTGGCTCCTGCCTGCCCTTCAATCATCTCTCTGAATGACCAATGGTCACAGTCTTCTTTGTTTCCTTGACTTGTTCAGAGTCCATTTCCAATGTCCGTCCACAAAAGACTTACATACGGACAGGCTGGCACCGACGCTGACTTGATAAAGCCACCCTGAGCCCTCTATCATCTCCCTCCGCCCCCAGAAAACACCCTGGGAAGAAAATTAGCAAGAAAACATCCCCAGTGTAACCCAGTGAAAGTTTCTACTGAACAACTCAGACTTTTTTTTTTAAATGATAGGACAGGAAACTGCTTAAGCTTAGCCACCAAGGCTGCTTAGTTGATAAATCGGGGTTTTGAACCTGTCACAACACACTTTCTTTAAGGAAGTTTGGAAGCACAGATTTCTGCTCGCTGCGCTCACTTCTCTATGAGTTCACCACACTCACTATCTACAAAGTAGATGAAGATTATCTTGGGCTGAGTAAGGTTCAAATAGGGGAAGACACTCTGCCACCATAGCAATACATGCTCTTTCCTGAGGGGAGGCCTTCGTTATATCAACTGTTTGCTCCAGCTTTTTAAAGGGACAACTAAAGGAAGGATCTAAGTGTCATCTATTTCATATTCAAAACCCATCAATTCCCCACCCTCGACCCTCATCAGCTGCCCAAAAACTTTCTAGGCAACCTTTCAAAATCCAACACCAATTTTCTTCTCAATCCATCAACTACTCTGGCTGTTGATCTAGTATTTTATTTGAGGAGCAAGGATGTTTTAGGCTTCTTGGATGAGAAGGAGATGGGGACAAATAAAGCCTGTCTACAAGAGAATGTGAACACCCAGAGCACAGGGGAAAGAAGAAACAAATGAGCTGGATGAGAATGGTCAGGAAGGAGGCAGGAGGCGGCGTGAGGCCAGGTGGGTCCAGGGCACCTGCCCCTCCCCTCACGGCCGGCAAGCCCTGCCCACGAGCTCACTGTCCAGCCCACCTTCAGACCCTCAGCTCTGACCAAGAGAAGTGTTGTCACTTCACCACTGCCCCAGATCGTGGCACAGTGGCTCACGGCAGGAGGTCCTTAATAAGTATTTTTGGGTCAAGGAACGGATGGAGCGATGGACGGATGATGGTGAGGTCTGGTGACCAGAACAGCAGAGAGGGAGGAGGAGCACACACCACGTGCTGCAACTAACAAGAGAAACCAGAGAGGCAGGGAAGACACTGGGTATTTGTAACTGTGTATTTAACACATGCATATATTCTTTAAAAATGCCAACAGTGGAGGCCAACCCATCGTTCCATGAGCCATGCTCAGATTTAGAAATCAACACTTTTCTCCCGATGCTGCTGAAGCTCTCAGAGAAAAAGCCCGCAGGAATCTAGTCTGTGTGGGTGACAGTTAAGAATGACACCCGCCTCCGACGGGGTGAATCTAAAAATAACCCCATGAGAACAAAGCACATCCGTGCAGGTCTGCAGGTCCCAGCGCAGAGCACCCAGCCCACAGCCTGGGGGGAAGTCAAGCGCTGGGCAAGACGGTCACAGAAAGCAGGTGACAAAGGACACACTTAGCTCGTCATTTTCTAGCAGACAGACCATTTACAGGAAAGCGCCCAACACCACAAGGTGCAGCCGTCACGGTACACGGCTGGTCACAGCAGTTTCACTTTCCTGAGGCTCAGCAATGTACCCGGGGCATTCATTTCCTTCAAGAAAACTGCCAACAGAGCAAGGGGAGCTAAGACCCCCTGGAGAAGGAAGTGGCAACCTACTCCAGTGTTCTTGCCTCGAGAATCCCACGGACAGAGGAGCCTGGCGGGCTAGTCCATGGGGTCGCAGAGTCAAACACCACTGAGCAACTGAGCACACACCAGGGGAACTACAGGCTCAATCTGACACCTATCCTTAGACATCATGTAACAAAATTAGTGGCAAGCAGCACAGGAGGACAAGGAGGCCCCGAGGACTTTCCTCAACCTTCACACCTCCCCTCTGACCAAACGTGCTTCAAACCAGCAGCTCTAGAAACTGAACGCTTCTCATTCCTGCATCTCTCTTTTCCCGCTTTTCCCTTTACTCCTCAAACCGCAAAGCAACGAAGCTTTCTGGCAACTAGTTCTCACTCTTCCTGTCACAGGTAAAATATGGCCAGCTCTCATCTACCTGTACCTGAGGTGAGAGATCAGAATGTCACCAGAGTTGAGAGAGAAGCGTGGAAGTACAATCATTAAGATATGTGCTGAGTTTAAGATTCTGTTTATAATTAATCATGAAAGATATTAGTCAACCCTTGTGTAATGGTTATACCTATCAATACATGAAAAATAGCTAAATGTTTATGCCAACTCTGCTATGAAATATAGCTGTACTTTGAACTATTCAAAATAGATTTAAAAAGTGAGGTGTACTTTGCAAGGAGTAAAATTAACCCTTTCAGAGTATACAATTTTAACCATGCAACCATGAAAAAGTCACTACAATCAAGAAAATCAAGACACGGAACTACACTGCTGCCTCAAATGCCCCCAGGCCCTTTTGCAGCCCATCCTTTTACCCCACCCTAAGCCAACCACTGACCTGTTCTTTGTCCCTATAATCTTGGCTTTTCCAGAATGTTTCAGGGATGGAGCCATTGAGTACATGCCCTTCAGACTACAGCTTCTTCCACTTAGCATCATGTATTGAGACTGACTAATATTCTTGCAGGTATCAGCAGTTCATCCTTTGCTGTTGTTGAGTAGTATCCCACTGTAAGAATGTCTTAAAGTTTGTTTATCCATCCACCAACTGAGAAACTTTGGGTTGTTTCCAGTTTGGGGAGACTACGAACAAATGAAGCTACTAGAACTGTGAACAGGCTTTGGTGTGGACAAAGTTTCGCTTCCCTTGGGTAAATACTTAGAAGTGGTATTGTTTTAAAGATACCTTTGGTGCACCCAGGGGAGTCTGCTAATAAAATCCCTCCATAAATCATTTTACAAAGTGGTAATAATTTAACCGTTTCATGAGTTAGGATTTTCATTCATATGTGTGAGTTACTTAAATTCACTTACACTGGTGAAAATTCAAATTCTTCATTTGTTCGTGCCCTAACATTCTGAACTACACACATCCTTGAGAAACTACACATAACATAAGCTACAATTCAGTGTTCTTCCTCATGTTGGCCGTGGGGAAGTGATCGGGTGAAGGGGAGGCGCACTGACATTTACCCTTCCAAACGCCACTTCACACACCTCCTCTCGCTGAACTCCCATGGGTAGGTCAGGTAGTGTTACATGCGTTCTACTAGCAAGACATGGGGCTCAGAAAAAATAGCCAACATACCTGAAATCAAACCATGACACAGCGACAGCACAGACAACAGGTCAGGCATGTCTGCCTCAGGTGCCCAGGCTCCTGTATCCTGGGGCCACAAGCTCCTAAGCGCAACGCCAAGTGTACCTAATGTTCAGAGCTATGCACGAGAAGGAACTTCACAAGTGCTTTCAGAAGGTCACAGTTCTGCCCATGCTATTGAAAAATGTTAAAGCTTTTTATTAGGAGGCTTTAAAGATTTGATTACATTATGATTGTAAATCTATGTTTAAGTAACATATTCTCACTCTAAAATTTCCTGGCTAAGGAAAAAAACTTTGTGGCTAACCTGTTTTGGTGGTCATCATTGATAACTATAAGCAACTGAAAATGAAGCAGGAAAACTGTCTGGCTCGCTTTCACATATGAAAGACACACAACCTCAGCAAGTTTCTTTATAAACCATATGTGGCATTCTCAGTGATGACCATCCCTTTAGTCCAGATGTTGGCAGGACACAATTTCCTTTCAAACACCTGACTATCTGAAGTTCTTTCCATTTACTCACTGACCTAGAAGTCAGGAAGTAGCATCAGGAATCTTTTGCACATGCAATTACAGCTGTGAGATGGGAACAAATGAACATTTTCTTGGAATTTGAAGGTCTAGAGAAAGGCACGTTAAACTTGTCTCCCTCTCATGGCTTCACAGAAGCCTAGTTAATATCACAGATAAAGCAAGTTCACATTTTCAACCTGTCCCAAAGCATCACTATCCGAGTCAAAAGGCACTCTGCTTGCATCACACGGTACCTGGTTAAGTTCAGGGGGAAACAAGGCAGATGAACAACCCCAGCGAGATTTGAAGGTCACTCACTGCAGCCACTTCACTGATTTCACAGCTACTAACCTGGCAAGCATGTGGAGGCCTGAAGTCCACAACCCAAACATCGTCAACAACCCCGCCCTGAAGGGTTTATCCTCATGAAGTCTGACAGAGTCAATACCTGCTTTAGAAAGCAAGCTGCACTTTAGAAAAAGGATGCAGACTGCCTTACGGAAAAGAAAACCAAGGATTAGGACAAATCTGGCTTTAGTGAAATTTAGGGCAACTGCCATGTGTTTACATGGTCTGTGTGTTTATTAACACACATTTCCCGCAGGTGTGCTCAGGTTCTCCGATAAAGTTCTGTTAAGAACATGAGCTGTGAAACCAGACCTATTTCTACTTCACTTCAAGAACCTGGCATGTCCACTCCTAGGAGGTTGAGATCCCTTAGTTACAAGGGCTAAGAGTGGCATAAAAACTCTTTTCAGAGTAAGAAGAAGGGACGACTAAGCCAGGATGGGAAATGACGATTTACCCAGATGAAGACCGTCTATCACTGGCAAGTACGCGAAGCTGCAAGAGCCTTCGGGTCCGTATGCACCCACAGATTCGTATCCTGGAGTCTGAGTCATCATCACACCTGGGAGGCTTCTAAAAATACAGCTTCCTAGAAAGAAGGCTAACACCAACCCTTGGACAGGCTTCAGAAGTCTCCATGGAGAGGCACAAATATAGACATGTTTATGCCTGGGCCAGAACATGTGTTTAACATCCTCGCTCTCTCTGCGATCCAGAACCCAGGACACGAGAAGCAACAAGCAAACGAGAGCCCAGATCCTGGTTGCTAAATACCACCCTTCAGTACAAGGACCAGGGTCAGGGCAGCTCGTGGTGCCAGAAAGTAGGAATCGTGGGCTCAAAATCACAGCTGTAGGGGTGTGTTAAGGGAACACAGGAGCCAAAGCGAAAAAGCACCCAGAACAACCTGAGCAACAAAATCTGAAGGGTTATATAACCTGCAGAGTATTCTCGCGGTCACACTGATAAAAATTCAAAAGTAGGAAGGAGGGACAGATTTCTCTTAAAGAGAAATTCCAATGAAGAAATAGAAAATGAGGGGAATAAAAGACCACCACGAGCACACCACAGACCCCGTGGAGACAATGGACATTAAACAAGGTGTCTGCATGCTCTCAAACTATCTTCCTCATGATTCACACTCATCACCAAAGGAAACAGTGACTTGACAGCAGAGAAGCCCAGCAGATGCCGCCTTCATGAAGTAGGGACCTCAATGAAGTGGGGAAACTTGACAGGAACAAAACCACCAACACCAGGGACCTCGTATGATGGCTGTGCTCTTTCTGCCAAAACACATGCGCTCCAGCCAATCAGGAGATGCCACCAGACACACTCTGACTGAGGGGAGCTCCACGAAGTCCCTGATCAGTATCCCTGGAGGAACTAAGGTCAGGAAAGGAAAGACCAAGGGCGACAGTGACCGGAAAACGATAGACGTGACAACTAAACCCAACTTTGCGCTGGATCCTCCAACAGAAAAGACCTTCAGCGGGAAAACCTGACTCAAGCCTGCAGTTTTGAACACAAAACAATTCCTGGGCTCCACTGCCCCCTCAATTCCGATTCTGTCTCTCCAGGAAATCTGTATTCCACACTTAGGGCTCAGCAGGGGCTCTGGTGGCCATCAGACTCGGAATCACCAAGGAGCCCTGAAGAATCCCGATGGCCAGACCACCCCGGGTGACGGGGACAAGCGAGCCAAATGGCAGCTTGCCAAGCTGTGTCTGCTGACCGCAAGCAGGGGAGTCAGAGCCCCAGGAGGGGCACGCCCAGGGGTGCATCAGTCCTGCCTCACGTCCCTGGAGGAAGGACTTTCCCAACATAATCTCAGTCTTCGGACTGAGTGTCTGTAGTGGTCATGCCTTCATTCTTTCTTGGAACACGAAAGAAAGATGACAAGGGCTTTTTACGATCTCAGCCACTGCCCCCTTGACCTGCCTGAACTCAGTCTGGCTACTTGCAGATCACAGAGTTCAGACGAGTTCCAGAGAGTGAGCGACACCAGAGATAATACGGCCCCCCACTCCCACGCCCCAGCTCTCCTGGGGGCCGCTTCAGGCACTGGAGAAGGTCTTTTCTACAGAGATGGGGCTGCAGCCAAGATGCTACGCCAAGGGCACATTGAGTTCTAGGGTGATGTCATCGAACACCTGAACTGACATCCAACAATATTTCCACCCAATTCCCAAGGTATTGAAAAATACCTTCCCTAAATGTCCTAAATTTGGGGCTTCCCAGATGGTGAACTGGTAAAGAATCCGCCTGTCAATGCAGGAGACACAGGAGATGCCAATTCAACCCGAAGGTCAGGAAGATCCCCTGGAGGAGGGTATGGTAACCCACTCTAGTATTCTTGCCGGGAGAATCCCATGGACAGAGGAGCCTCGCAGGCTACAGTCCATGGGGCCGCAAAAAGTCAGACACAAGAGGGCAACTGAGACAAATGTCCTAAGTTAAGCAACGTGAGAGCCTCAGACAATGGTTCTAGGTTAGGCAACAGGCTTCAAAGAAGAAACAACAACAAAAAAAAGGAAATATATATGTTTAGAACAAGTGGCAAAACAGCATCAACAACAAAAAATTTCCCTACTTTCAATGATAACGTATGCAAGAATGACTAGAATTGGGGTTTAATATTTTCTTTAGTAGAACAGGGTTGGTTTTCAATGTGTACTACCTAAGACATGAGTATAAAACACAAACTATAGACAAAGATAAGCATGTTGCCAAGAAAGCTAAGGTTTTCATTCAGATCCCTTCAGGGAGCTGTGTCCCATTCCTCTAGACTGGCCCAACACCTGGCTGAGACACATGATGGGATTCCGACCAGACCTGCAGTCCTGTGCTCACCCAGGCCGGTGAGAACAGATCGGCTCACAGGACCGAGCATCAGGCAAACCAAATGAGGTAACCATCTGGAGGAAATCTGTCTAGCTGTGTTACCTGCAAACTCAGAGCAGCAAACAATTCAGACACATTAGTAATGGCCAACAAACTTGTGAACACCTAGAAGATTCAGTGTGGCACAATAAATATTTGCTGAATGAAGAGGATTGTTTTAAGTTAGGGGTTCAGTCGTGCCCTGGACAACAGTACCTGTGAGCCACCCCCAAGCCTCTCCTATTGAAAAACACATGGGGGCATAAATACAAAAATGGATAATAAATAACCTTCACACAGCCTACACATACTTCTGGCCACAGCCTCTGAGAGCTACCTCGCCCCTAAATTCCTGAGCTCATGTGTGTCAGGACTGAGGCAATCAAGTCGTGAAAACAAAAACTCTTGGGGAGTGTGCTCCCCCAAATTGCATAACTAGTAACATCACATTTCTGTGAGGAAAAGAAATTCTACTCAACTAATTAATTAGTGTTGTGACCACCGTCCTTCCCCCTACCCCGAGGGCAGTGTTTGGTTTTGGCCCCATTCAGCACGGTGGTTCCAGGATTCTGGGCAGCCAGGAGTGATGTCAGATGCAAGGTGGGGTGGTGCTGTCTCGTCTTCACCCAACTCGTGCAAAGTACAAGCCCCGCCTACGGGGTGACTTGCTGTCTCCCACCTCTGTTTACGTTGCTGCTTGTTTATGTTACTGCACCTTACTGTAAATAATATAAACATACAAAATTCTACCTGAAAAGCTTTTTGGACTCAACCAGGCCCTTTGATAAAGAGCACTGAGGAGCCAGGAAAGGGCTGCACTGCCCTGAGGTGGGCTTCCTTCTTCTCAGAACCTCTGACGAGCTTTCATTTCTAGTAAGAATGGCCAAATACGTCCATGGCCCCTTCCAGCTCTAACCCACAGGACTCAGTTCTAGAAGCACTTCTTAGGATTACATGTTTGGCTAAGAATTCTTGCAGTACATGCTTGCGTGCTAAGTCACTTCAGTCATGTCTGACTCTTTCAGACCCCACAGACTGTATCCTGCCAAGCTCCTCTGTCCATGGGATTCTCCAGGCAAGAATACTGGAGTGGGTTGCTGTGCCCTCCTCCAGGGGATCTTCCTGACCCAGACGTCTCTCATGGCTCCTCTTTACCACTAGCACCACTTGGGAGTACATTCTGCCCTAATTTAAAAAATGCAAATCAAAGTAATTTAAAATAAGTGGGGGAAAATAAGGCTAGCATATAATTTTGGAACTTCAAGGTTATTTGAATATGAAACAACTTGGCCTTTTCCTTACCAAATAAAGGAAAATATCTTCATCTGTTTAAAAATTACAGAAATATGAGATTTAAAAAAAATTCCCAATTTCTAACAAAGCACAGACGTTTCTTCATGGTTTTTAAAATTATGAAAATTTTACATCTATATTCCAAACATGCAAAGTCACCTCCTTTATGATGGAGACTTTCACCCTCCAAGAGGAGGTGTGCCCGGACGGCACCTGACCAGCGAGGAGCGTCCGGGTCACCGAGGGCCTGGACCCTGACTGAGATTCTCCCGGGCCCTCGCCCCCGACACCCAGGTTCCAAAGTCTCCTGTACAATCCATGCAGCTCAACAAGCAGATAGCAAATCCCGTGTCCCCAACACGAGCCACTCAGAAAACTCAAGAGTCTCTTGGGGCCGGGAGGTGACCCCCGGGACTTCAATGTTCCAGTATTAACATGGAAAGAAACTTGGTCAGCGCAGCCCCGACACCCACCTCCCGCGTTCTGGCAGACGCGGCAGCCGCAAGCACCGGAACTACTTCCTGTGAGAAGAGGTGTGTGCGTGGGCGCGCCTCGTTGAAAGAACTCTTCCTAAACTAAATCACCGTCAGCGTGTTCACCGTCCTCCCTCCGACCTCAGCAGCAGACGTGCAGGAATCCGTATACACTCATGTGTGTGTTAGTCGCTCAGTCGTGTCTAACTCTTTGCGACACCGTGGACAGTAGGCCATCAGGGTCCTCTGTCCATGGAATTCATTAGATTGAAATTTCACAAGTAAATGACCTCTCTCTGAGGCTGGACTTCCATTCCCAGTCAGACCACGCCCCGCCCCATCAGTTGCCGAGACCCCCAGTGAGTACACATCTACCAATAGGTCCACAAGCAAAAAGCACAGAAAAGCACAACATTTTAAAGGTGACAAAAATCTGTACAACTTTAAAATCAGTCTGATTACGAGCCACGGATTTTAGAAACTGTAATTTTTGCTTTATTTTACATGTTTTCATAAAAATGTACACCCTCAATTTTCCAAAAACTACCTTTACCTCATCACACTTACTTCAAATTATTTTTACAGCAAAAGGTTCCATAGGTAAAGTTAAATTATGTTGTCCTTAATTCATCTGTTTCCTTAATGCAGACTTCTAAAACTTATACTTTATGTGACCTGTTTTATTTTACATAAGAAGAGAGGAAACTTTAGATTAAAAAACTCAGACAATTTACGTTTCCCCCACATATTTCAATATTACGAACTTTTTGTTTGCAGTCACAGAAGAAAGGGACTCCTGCTGCTCCTCTGTCACAGATAGAATAAGATGCTAGTTGCAAAACATGTTTTCAAAACAAATTTGACTAGGACCAAAAAACTACAAGACAGACAAACCCATAGAAAAAGATCACTTTTATGGCTAAAGTCTGAAAGAGTGAAAGAAAAAAAAGCGAAAAGCTCCTCAATGATTTTTATTCCTCAACTACTACACAGATGCAAAGATAATGTGAAACCAGATACACTGCATGTGAAACCTAGTTTCAAAAAAATTCCCAGTTTACAGCAGCAGTTTCATTTTTTTCTAGGCATAAAATTATTATTCGTTAAATAATAAATAGAGAAGGGTAGAAAGATGGTGTAGAGTGAGTGAGGGAGAGCAGGCAGGCAAAGATTTCTGTTGACTACAACTCAGTTCAGATTCTTGGTATGAAACTCATTCTGATGCTACATCCTCCAAAGAAAGGCATCACTGCTTTCCCTGGTGGGCGCCCGGCCCCGCCCCTTCTCGCAGCAGGTTCCAGGCTGGTGTTGGGGGGTGGGAGGGGATGGGCGGCGTGCTGGAGGGTGTCACTCACCAGGATGCCAGCAGGGGCCTTTCCATGGTAAACACCTTCAGGAACCTTCTCCTCCTCATCTTCACTGTCTTCATCTAAGTAAAACATCTTAAAACTGAACTAGTTCATCAGCGGCATGGGTTTCAGAGATGAAGGCACGCTTCTAAGTTATCAAAACAGAAAGCAGTTTTGCTGACAAACTGAGGGCAGACTGTTCGCCGACACAGTAATATGGTTAAAACTGAAAGGAAACGGCTCTTAAAAAAAAAGGCACTACAGGCATGACTTTACCAGTAAGATTTGCTGAAAACACCTCAGCCCCATCCCTCTGGAGGAGATAAGCAGAGGCATGGGACGGGCTGTGCCCGGTGTTTACACTGATAGGTACCAAGTCCTGCCCGGGCACAGGGGCCTCACTGCCCTTCCATCACATGGGACACGGATTGAGTTAATGATTCCCCAGATCAATCACATCCTCACTTCCAGAAATAAAAGTAACCACACATACAGAAAAGTCATCTTCAATAAATTAATCATGCAAGGGGAAAGTTCACATGTTTTCTAAGCAACAAAGACAGGAGATATATGCTGTTTAGAACTCAGTCACTGAATGTTTTACTCTGTCATACTGGAATGACCCAGTATATTTTCACAGTTCTGAACGGGAGCTAGCCTACTCAGCACTGTAAATAATGAACAAATTATAACAATGTTACTGTACACTAACGTACATTAGTTATATTAATGCAATAGCATGCACACACATAATAATAATAATAATAATAATAATTTAACTTCAAGAGTAGGACAGTTCAAACATCCTGGCATTTCCTTTTCAGCTCTTAATAAGTCAGTATATAGAAACTTCAAGTGAATTTTTCTAAAAAACCTAAAACACACTTACACACAGACAAAACACATTAGTTTTTAAATTGAAATATACCATATTTGCAAGCCAGTGTATAGGACTGTGATATATGTTACAAATAGGCGTTATTCTCATGGATATGTTTAAAAATGTGGCCAGTGCCAACTGAGATGTGCTGTGAGCATAAAATACACAGAAGAAAGGCAGAATGCGAAGTAAGGTTTATGTAAGGTTACTTGTTGATGTGAAAATGTTCTGTATATACTGAGTTAAATAACATATATTTTAAAATTAATTTTACCTACGTTTCTCTTTTTACCTTTTAATGTTACTAGAAGTTATGAAATGCCACATGTGGTTCCCATTATATTAATATTTCTACTGGAGCACAACTCTGGGATCCTGAGACAACCTTGAGAACAAGGGCAGAAAGGAATCTATAATGAAGAGTTGAAGGTGACAGGAGTTCTCATCACACTAACTGATCGTCAGATATTTAATAACGTTCATGTTATTCAACTTTTTCTCTATCTCTAAACATCAAACACAAAATTTCCAAATGTTTGACCAAGGGTGGGTAATGTTGGTAATGTTGACTATAGCAACAGACCTGCCAAGATACACAAACAAAAATGTTAAATGGCAAAATTTTAAAATTTAACCAGAATTAGAAATAGGAAAACGTATCCTGTATTCAACATGTCGCACTGCCTGCTGCCGAGCCCACCATTCATTCATGTGCAGCCCCAGGTGCTTGTGATCCAAGGCCATACACTTCATGCACACAAACCCCCTCCACTTGAAAAAAGAAGTGATTTTAGGAGTCTATTACACAATGCATAAAAACGTAAGCCTCTTCCTTCCTCCACGTACCGCTGGCAGGCCCAGATCCTCAACATCAGATGGTAAAAAAGAACCCACCCTGGGGTGCTGCCCTTGGGAAAAAACAGAAGGAGAAGTGGGAGGTCAGGAGCAGGGAAGTGAGGAGAGATGAGAAAGGAGGGTCCAGAGAAGCCACTAGGAAGATGAGGAGGGGAAGAGAGGAAAGCAGGGCAAACAAGCTAGAGAAGACAAGAAAACACACTGGTGGGAAAACGTGATCCATTTTACAGGTGAGGAAACTGAGGCCCAGAGAGGTTAGGCAATTCACCCAAGGCCACCCACCCGGTCGGCACTGATTTCTGGTCAGTGCTTTTGTTTGTGATGCCAGGTTGAGGCCCCGGGCAGAAGTGCTGGGGGAAGGGTCACAGAGAGACAGGGAAGGAGGCCTGAGCCAGGCCGGCAGAGGCTGTCCACAGCCTTGATGTCACCGCCTCTTACACAACGAGCCAGCCCCAGGCCAGCCACCCGGGCTTCCGGGGAGCCTGGGTGCTGTCGTCACCGTGAGGTCTGGACCCATGACTCACAGAGGCTCTGACTCAAGGAGCAGGGACCACGGACCCAGACGGAAGGCGAGCTCAACCTCCCAACACCGACTGCCCTCATAGGGCACACGCCTCTGCTGCCCCCTGCCGTGCCTGGACGCCACCTGACCCCAGGCTGGGACCCAACAGTTCCCTGACTCGGTGGTGGCGCTTTTCAGACTTGAGTCAATAAAAAGCTGGAAATCACAACCAACCATTCTTAATCACCTCTATGACTATTTTCAAAGAAAAATACTACTGACTTTTTTCTCTACAGGCTAAGATAAGAATAAATGGTTGAGCATCGAGAAAAACTACTTTTTATTATTGCCTAGCATCTTCAATAATATTTTTTTTTTAAAAGGATAGTTGGAAGTCTTTTTTTTCTAAGACTTAAATCTTTCAAGAAAAAAAAAAAAAAACTTCTTGAAATCTAGCATAGGGACATAAAACTAAAATGCTGGTCAGGAGAGTCAGAATCTTATTCAGATTCCATAGCTGATGACGCATGTAAAATATATACCTTCTTTATTTTTTTCCACTGCTGCTGCTGCTAAGTCGCTTCAGTCGTGTCCGACTCTGTGCGACCCCACAGACAGAAGCCCACCAGGCTCCCCCGTTCCTGGGATTATCCAGGCAAGAACACTGGAGTGGGTTGCCATTTCCTTCTCCGATGCAGGAAAGTAAAGAGTGAAAGGGAAGTCGCTCTACTAATCCCATGTAAGTATGGGATCAGGTATAAAGAACTTAACAAAATCTAAGAATTTAAAATATCCTAACATGAAATTTGCTAAGTGGTTAAACAGAAATATGTTTATGCCACAAGTTATAGTCTGTTTTTAATGCAAAACATGAAAATATTGATACGCAATCTACTCCCCAAGTGGTCATAATGTGGAATAGCAACATATTGAATTACCAATGAAGAGGACTTCCCTGGCCGCTCAGTGGTAAAGAATCTGTCTCCCAATGCAGACGTGGGTTCGATCCCTGGGTGGGGAAGACCCCTGGAGAAGGAAATGGCAACCCACTCCAGTATTCTTGCCTGGAAAATCCCCTGGACAGAGGAGCCTGGTGGGCTACAGTCCATGAGATCACACTTAGCAATTAAACAACAACCAACCAATGAAGAGGTGAGAAAACCTTTTTAAAAGTTTTCATTAGTAAAATGTATGATAAAAATATCTTTTTAAGCCTCAGTTACAAAGAATTTGTGATCTCCACCATAATTACCCTACACTGAAGGAAGTAACTCTGGCACACTGCCGCATTTTCAAGGCCCCTCATGGCAGAGATTGAAGCATGAAAGGACCACAGACTACACTAAAGCCTAAGACATTTTCTTTCCATATTTGGAATTACTTATGATCAACGTTTGCCTATGAAAACAATCCAAAAGGGACTGATAACACTTTCTTCAAAGACAGGAGAAAATCTTGATACTACTCTGAGGTTTTCCAAACTTTCCTAGCTCAGCCATTTGTTGGAGAATGGCCATCCAGTCTACTCAAGTTCCAGGGTCTCATCGTGTCCTCACACACCCAACCACCAAACTCTAAACAGCATTAGCTAGTGGCAGTTTTCACCTGAGCTGTGAATGAACGAACAGTCGAACATAAGCAGGTCTTTTTAGAATAGAGGTGAAAAAAACAGAAGGGTCTCCTGAGGGCAGAACACCCAGCTTAAATCAACTCTCCCAACAATAATCTTGATGACGTACATCTTACATTTAAAATTCAACATTTTTATAGTCTACTTTGAAACGTCAATTTTTTTTTTTTTTTTTTTTAAGGCTAACTGGTCAAAGTTTTCTTCTACCAATTTCGGGAGTTGAGGTACCACAGTTACTGAACAAATGGCCTAGAATGTCCTCAGTGAATATCCCAGTTTAAGGAATTTGAGACTAAACCACTTCTGAGCTCTCATACTGACACTATTGTTTCTAAGTCAAACTTTCACCCAATATTTTGAGACCAGAATGCTACTTGTCTACAGGAGTCAAGTGTGTGACCGTTAAGAGTAAAGCTTAAACAGCCCAACAAAAGGTCAGAAGAACCATGGCTTGACTTGTGTCCGACATCCTGGATGACACTTTCACGAAAATAAAGCCAAACGGGAAACCCCAGGGCAGCTGCCTCACTTGCAGGTATGTGTGTGTGTCCCGTTACTCGCAACTGTTCCCGTTTAAATGTTTGTCTTTCTAGTCTCCCCTTTCACGCTATGAATAGTAGTTTGCAATGGTCCTGCCCCATGGTGACATGCAGGGGCCAACCCCTAAGAATAATAAGCTAGCTTCTGTATGACGGCTATGTCTCCCCATTTCGCTCACACTCTAGAAATCCCTGTCGAATTATCAAATTCAAAAAAGTGTACATCCTTTAAAAAGTGTGGTGCTTTAACCTTTTAGTAACCAATTCTCTGCTATAACCTCACACCTGGCAGGAGCACACAGCCATCGCGGCAGGTGCCGCTGGGGGTGGGGGTGGGGGTGGGGCACAGGCTGGTGTCGCCATGCTGCGCCACGCAGGATGGCTTAGCGCTCGCCCGGGGAACTAACAATGAGCAAGGGCCAAAAGTATCATTAACACAATCCAGAGAAGGACAGCAGAAAATGTCACAAACTGAGATCAGTATCCTGTAGCGGCCGGTGTCAGTCAGGTTCACATTCCTCTGGTTCTGTACAACGTTTCTCACTGAAGATCTTCCGGACCACTTGAGAAAAACTGGTGACAGCTGTTTTAATTATTTTTGTTACTGCGATTTCACCTCCTTCAAAAAATTACTTACAATATTCTTTGCTTTAAAAATACTGGTGATTAGCTGGTACTCTCCTTCCTGAAGTCTTCCATCTAGATAAATGAGCTGCTACCATAGTGATGAGTAAGTACTCAGAAGCTAGGAACTCAGCAGTAATCACCTGGATCTGCAGTTTCTTGGGGGGAAAGTAAAAATGCTATCACACGTAAAATTCATACAAATAATAAGTACACGAGGATTTCAAGAGACAGTGCACACAGGCCAAACCGTCGCCAAGAGCAAGAACCCGGTCACGTCTTACACGGAGAAGCCAGACGTACATGAGCGCCTGTCTGACTTCAGAGTCTCTGCTCTTAACTGTATTGTCGGTGTTTAATTCACAACTTGCTTACTGCTATATTAGCAGGCTTAAAGAAAATACCACCCAAGCCGCTGGGATTATCATTTTAATCAAGAAGCCTCACGAGTGCTGATCAGAGTCACCCCACAGGACAGATGCTCTGCAGGCTCAAATGGGCTTCCAATGGAGTCTGGAAAACCCGCTTGGTTTCTGTGGTCAGCCTGCTCTTTCGCTGTTTCTTTTTCAAACTTCATGTTTCTCAGCCTGACTGCGTTCCCACCAGCCCTGTGTCCCCATGAGAACACACAGGATCTCCTCTTGCATGCAGGTTCATTTGTGTTCTTCGGGAAATGAACAGCAAACAAGGCTTAAAACGCATTGCTATGAGAATAACTTGAGGAATTCACTTTCAGTTGGAACATTCTAATGCTACATTTAAGTCTGTTACCAGATTTTATTTAACCAGTGAAATTTAAAATAAAATAAAAAATCAGAATTCTGAGATTATTGTCTTTCAGAGGTTGGATCTGCCTACTTCAATATAAAGCTCCCCTAAGATGAATTTAAAAAAAAAGTTAAAAATTGCAGTACTGGTACCCAGTTATATCACACACAGAACTCAGTTCCAAGATGGCAGGAGTAGGCGCACCCTTCACTGAAGGTAAAGCCTTATGTCAGCTTTGCTACTGAGACGTTAAATGCTAACATATCTAAAATTAAACCCTGCAATGTCTGGGCACAGGTAGGATCCAAGAAAGCACAGAGGCATCTGAAAGCAGCAACGTTAGAAGAAAAGTACCCCTCCTATAAGTATACAGCAACTACCAAAACAAACGAGCCTGACGTTTTGTTACAATCTGTTTCTCTTACAGACGCAACACACTTCATGAGACTCTCTAAGGAAGAGGATATTTACTTTGTGTAAAAATCACTAGCCTTTGCAACAAAATAATTTTACTAATGCTTTTAATGTATATTTTAATCACAAAACTTCTGGATGTGAAAAGAAATCAGCAAATAAAGGGAATATAAGCTAAACATTCATGACAAACTGTGTAATACATCAGTATTGACTTTGGAACCATACGAGAAAACACAATACTGGCAACCCAGCATTCTTTCTCTAGTATTTTTAACTCTGAGTTACACTCTGGAGCTAGTCCTTTGCAACCATTATCTCTGATCTATACAACTTCTGTGTAGATAGGTTTGCTTTATCCTTGTACTTTACAGATGAAGAAATAGAGGCTCAGAGGGAGCTAATTTTTTTTAAGTGCCAGATCCAGGTTCAAACCCCAATCCACTTACTGAAACCTCAAGATGTCTCCATAGTAACTTCTAGGACATAACACAATTTGGAATTCAAATTTGATGTGCTAGGTATTTTTAAAATCTCAAATAAAATAAATCTAAAAGAATAAGATATCTAGGAATAAATGTAGCCGAGGAGGTGAATATTTACATATTTAAAATCACAAAACATTGCTAAAAGAAATCTAAAGTGACTAAAGTAAATAGAATAAGTAAATAGAATTTAAAGTGACTAAACAGCCTCGCGTTCATGGCTACAAAGACTTAACACTGCTGAGATGTCAATACTACCCAAAGCCACCTATAGATTCAAATCAATCTTATCAAAACCCCAACAGACCTTTTTTTTGCTGAAATACAAAGTCTATCCTCAAATTGACATAGAATTGCAAGGGGCCAAAACAACCTTGAAGAAGAACAACAAAGTTCCCGATTCCAAATCTTGTTATAAAGCCACAGTAATCTTCCAAATCTTGTCATAAAGCCACAGTAATCAACACGATGTGGTACTGGCATAAAGATAAACACACAGACCAACAGAACAGAAGCCAGCATCCAGAAACACACCCAAACATCCAAGGCCAATTGCTTTTGACAAGGGTGCCAATTCTATTCAACGGGGAAAGAACAGTCTCTTCAACACATGGTGTAGAGACAACCCCAGCTCCAGAGCCTGTCTGTGTAACCACACTGTAGGTGTCTACTTCACATATACAGAAGACCTGTTGTGTAAGACACTTCTTACAGAATAACTAGCTCAAAACAGATCAAAGATCTAAATATAGGAGGTAAAAACATGAAACTCAATGATTCTTAGATATAATACCAAAAACATGAATAATGAAAGATAAATTGCATTCCATCAAAATTTAAAACTTTTTTCCCCTGCATCAAAGCACCTTATCAAGAAAGGGAAATGACAAACTACAGAATGGGAGAAAACACCTGCAGATCACATATCTAGTAACAGTTTCATGTCCACAATATGGAAAGAACTTTTGTACAACTCAACAACATAAAGGCAACCCTATCAAAGTATCAGCAAAAGACCTGCACAAGTATCTCTCTGAAGATACACAATGGCCAGTTAAGTACATGAAAGATGCTTACCATGGTTAATCATTAAAGAAATGCAAACAAAACCACAAAGAAATACCACTTCATACTTATTGATGGCCATTTTCAAAAAACCAAACAGAAAAGCGTTGCAGATGCAGGAAAACCTCACCAGTGTGTAGAGGGAGCAGCATCTCTTACCCGCCCTCCCGCCGCCCCCCAACTCACCACATGATGTCAGTGGCCATCTTCCCAGCCAAGACAACCAAACATGTATCCCCCGTATCCAAGGGTCCCCTGGGAGCAAAATCCTTCCAGTTGAGAGCCATGGTTTATCTAGATCGCACGTGGCCCTGTATTTATGCACTGGTTCTGGTTAGGCACACAGCTTGGGCTCTGAATTTAGGCAGTCTTAAATGATGGCTCTACCACTTCACAAGTTCCCTGACACATAACCATCCTGAGCTTCAGTCTGACCGGAGCCCCACACGACCCCTCCCCTCCACAGAGCTGGGGTCACAGCAGTGTTCACCAGGGAGGACTCTGTCCAGAGTTCAAGGAGTTCAGAGTCCTGTGTAACTGAGCAGGACCCTGTAGGGCCTTCCAGGGACAGACCCCCCTCCCCATATCCTCTGCTGCAGCTCCTCTGTGAAGTGCCTAGATAACAGTATCTGATGTTTCAACACAACATTTCCTGACTTGTTTTACAGATGCTAAAACCTCTACCAAATGGAAGAAATGAACCACTTGAGGCCCGTGAGCAGACAGCCCCCAGACCTACTGGAGCCTAAGGACTGACAATGTTAACCATGCTGTCACCACACCATCAGCCAATCAGAGAACGGTGCACCAGCTGGGACACCCTTCCCTCTCCTTGCCTTCAAAGATGCTTTACCGAAAGCCACGGGGAGTTCAGGTGTTTTGAGCACGAGCTGCCCTGGACTCCCTGCCTGGCACCCTGAATAAACACTGCCCTTTCCTTCAGCACAACCTGGTGTCAGGAGATGGACTTTACTGTGAGAGGGTGAGCGGACCTAAGCTTGGTTCAGCAACAGCAGCACATGGAAACTACGAGGTACTCAACAAGTACTAGTCTTCTTCCTTCATTAAGAAACAATATACAGACTGTCCACAACCTATAATGGTTTGGCTTGTGAATTTTTAACTTCACAACTTTTCAGCTTTATAATGGTGCGAGAGCAATATGCATTCAGCAGAAACCTTACTTTGCATTCTGAATTTTGATTTTTTCCCAGGCTAGGGATCTGCCCGCTCTGCGATCCTCTCCCGTGCTGGGCAGAGGCGGCCCGGCTCCCAGCCAGCCGCCCAGTCGCGAGGGCCAATGACGATACACTTACAGCCATCCTGCACCCAGACCACCATTCTGTTCCTCACTTTGAGGACAGCAATCCGTCACATGAGACAGTCAGCACTTCATGACAGGACAGGTTCTGTGAGTTGGTCCTGCCCAACTCTAGGCTAATGGAGGTGTTCTGAGCACGTTTAAGGTAGGCTGGGCTGTGATGCACGGCAGGCGAGGGGTATATTAAATGTATTTTCGATTTAGGATGTTTTCAACTTAGGATGAGTTCATCAGGATGTAACCCTATTCTTAAGTAGAGGAAGATCTGTATTGAAAAGACCTGGGTCACGCAGGAGCCTAACAGGTGATATCAGGATAGGACCCCTGCTGTCAAGGAGCCCCCTGTTCACTGAGGGACACAGCAAAGTAAACAAGTGACCTATGACTTAACTCCCACTTCAGTCAATAGCTCTTCTTAGCTCTCATTTTAGCTTCCCAAACCATTTCCCGCTCCCTGAGGCCCACCCAAGTAAGGTCTACGCTTCAGCCAATTTGTGCAAATAGTATGTGAGTCTTAACTCAGAGATTCCAGCCCCAAAGAGCCAAATTAGGGCTGACCTGGGTCAGAAGAGCCCGAAGTGTAGGCAAAGGTCTTCAGGTAAAAAGGCTAGATCCAGCTACTCCCAGACCTGCACCCCTCACCCCCCGCCTGCACCCCCACCCACCCTAGACTGGCCTCCCCAAGCGACGGGAAGACATCTTCCCCACGTATTCCCTTCTTCCAAGTTTCGGTGTAAAACCGCTTAGTCACCCTGACACGTGACCTAACTACTTAATGTGAATACTCTCCTTTAATCACTACTGAGGGGTACACAGTAAACCAATCCTATTTTTGTACCACTGTCCAGCACGTTATTTTTTCTTCTTTAAATTTAGGTGTTACACAGGATAAAAGCCAGTGTCACTACTATGCAGTCACAACTCTTCAGCAGTACAAAAGCAGCTGTGATTCATTTCTCTCTCTCGCCTCATCCACCAGGTTTGCTCCGAATGCCTTCTGGTTCTTTTCATAAACCTAACCTACCTTGAAGGGTAAAGATCTTCCACCACTGAGCATGAAGAGATGTATTTCAAGACTGAAAGCAACTTTAAAAGGATGACGTGTTCCCAAATGTGTGAGAATGACAGAGTCCCCGACATGCAGATACTGCCCCTGGACTGCACGCGCTCTTCCTCACATTCCTTCACAGACACACTGTTTGCAGGAGTATAAACAGATTCCTTATCAGCCATTTGTAATGGGAGTACAAAACTAAGCACTTGAGGTAATTAAAGCTTATGGGTAAATTTTAGATCTTATTAATAACATACGCATCTGTTACTTAAACGTCAGTGTTTTTCATTTTGAATAATGTCCACCAATGATCACCACCCACCAGTCCCCCCTCAGTGGGCACTGGGGGCTGTTCTCATCCCAGGACAGTATGTACGTACATATCTACGCAGCAAGTTTCTCTCTCACACACACAGTATGTACGTACATATCTACTCAGCAAGTTTCTCTCTCTCACACACACACACACACACACACACACCCCCGCAGAACAACAGAACCACATTCCACCTCCCTACCCCACCATCTGGTTTCACAGAGACCTTGCCCCAGGCACCAAGTTCCATACATTTTCCAGGAATGCCAAAGCTGAGTGTAAACCACTGCATGAGAGGTGACGGTTTCAACACTTCACGAATATGCACAGTTCATTTTTGAAGCTTGTATTTCTCTAACTTAAATTCAATGGAGTATTAGGGAGGTTAAAGCTACAGCCCTGGCCATCAGCAGAATGCCGAGCCCTCGTGTGGGAATGGATCTCACCTGGTTTCAGAGAGCCGCGATGCGTTCCGGTGCCACAACCCTAGTTAGAAGGTGACTTCTGCCACATAAACAATTAGACCAGCCTCTTTCACCGCCTCAATCACCTTTCAGTGACTCCTGCGGTGGAGAGGAGGGTTTTCCTCAGGACTTGCAGCACAACAATTAAACGATCAAGAAAAAAAACAAGCACCAACCCATCAGCTTAGTTAACTGATGTCATGACTGTGGCCAGGAGGCTTCAGCTCCTGTAACACAGATAGCCGCAGGTCCCCTGCATTTCACTCTCAGGAATGCAGCCCCTGGTATCTCAGAGGAAGTCTCTCAGATCAGGAAGCACAAATTCACCACTTCCTCCTCTTCTTTCTGGAACCACCTGGGGACTGTCAGACAGCACGTGGCAATCAGGAGGCTGGGAGGCAGGGCTGTGGACTCCCCGGCAGCCACCCAGCTCCGGCATCCCAGGCTGCAGCTGCAGAAGGCCGGGGGAAACCCGGAAGGGCCTTCCAGCTAGGCCAGTGCAGACAGGACTCGAATTTCACGTCCTGCTTGACCGTGCACTGTGCCTACCAGGGCCCCAGGCGAGTTTTCAGATATGTCAGGAGGGGCCATCCCTCTCGGGGCTCTGGGTGGACAGAGAGAGCAGCTGCAGCCAGCGCCCCCTCCTCCCCCGCCCTGCCCCGGGGAACAGGAGCTCCTTCACAGACAGAATTCCCAAGAGCAACAGTGGGTCAGTGAAGCAGCGTTTGTAATGTTGGAAAACAAAGCTTGTTTCCCACATCAATCTGTTTAAAAGCAGCATCTACTTGGACGTGCTGTTCAATGTTCGATTCTGAGCTGGGATCAAGCAGCGAACTGGGCGGACCAGGCACCTGCCCACACAGCACTTACACTGTAACGCTAAGGAGAGAGAGAGAGGCAAAGACAGAGACAACGCTAGACCAGGATAACGGCTAGGAAGGAGGTCAAAGGGCGCAGGCAGGAAGGAATGGAGCGGGTGGCTTTAGGTGAAAGCCGCACCTGAGGACAAACAGAGCACAGGACTGTGGCTACCTAACATGCGGGACAGACTTCGATCTACTCTCCCAGGGTCTGCAGCTGCTCTTTCTTTAGGCATTCTGCCAACCTTCAAATTACTGTAGAATCAAGGCCAGAGTCGAAATGAGGTGACTCAGATGCTAAGTTATAAAACATTCAGGAAACCAGTGGAAATTTTAGCAGTCACAGACTCTGAACAAAAATCTCCAAGTGCAATCAAAAAATTGCTCCCTGAGAGTGGTTTTCTGATCTTCAGTGAAGACAGATGTGACTAAAAGCATCTTTTAAGAGGTTACAATAACAGGACACGCTATTGACACAGAGGGTGTTACCTGGTCAGCATTCCCTCTTGAAAATCATTCTTCTGGGCTGAACTGTGGCCCAGGGTAAGTCGATGTTCGAACCCTCAACACATCACACCACCACCTTATCTGGAAGCAGGATCTTTACAGAGGTTAACTGAGCTTAAATGCGGTCGTCAGGATGGGCCCTAAATGAATGACTGGCTCCCTTATGCCAAGGGGAGCCCTGGACAAAGAGAGACACACACAGACACGCACACCCGGGGAGTAGGCCACGAGAACCCGAGGAAGAGATCACGCGGCCCGCCCACAAGAAATGCCGAGGCTGGTGCCTAACGAGAGAGGCGGCCCTGGAGGACCCAGGCCTGCTGACACCGCGACCTCGGACCCGCGGCCTCCAGAACTTCGACACAGCACGCTTCTGGGTTTAAGTCATCATTTGTGGCACTCTGTGATGGCAGCCCTAGCAAAGGAATCCACTCACCAGGTCAACAGGAAGAAATACAAGAGGAGTAACTGGCAAGTAAAAAGTGTGCTTAGAGGAAGCGGAAGGTGTCATGCTTTTGAAAGATGAAAGATGGATGCAGGAAAAAAACAAGGAGGATCACACAGTCAGAAAGTGCTCAGAAGCCCTCCTTGGTGGAGAGATGTCAGAAACCACGACAACTCCCAAGAAAACTTCCAAGTCAAAACCATGATTTTCCAAACTGAACGTTCCCACAGGTGCCTGCAGACAGGAGGGGCAGCACCCACCTCCCAGCTCCAGGGGAGGCGGTCACGACGGGAGGGGCCCTTGACCTCCAGCAGCCCTTCCTGCACCTGCCCACCGGGAGGGCAGGCCTGAGGCAGGCAAGGGTCACGGGGACCCAGGAGAGGGGTCCGGAGCTCTGTCGGAAGCTGGGGGCCTGACACGTTCACCAACACAGCAACTAACTCCAGAGAAGACAGAGACTGGAACTGCTGGAGAAACAGGATCCTTGCACAGGCTTGGCTCTGAACCATATTCAGTCATGAAAACATAAACACCGAATATTGAGAAAATAAATTATGATACAGTTATGTTGGGAGGATGGAAGGAAACGTGTGTAAGGAGGGTTATACAGGAGATGAATCTTCACCTCGCACACCAGGAAGTCACTTTCTCTGAGAAAGCCTCCAATCAGAAAAACCAAGCTATCGAGGGGCAAGCAGTGCGCGTGCACACACGCACACACGCACACACGTACCCAAGTCCCACACAAAACAGGCAGAAGAGCTGAAAGGAGTTGCTTTCAGGAAGCAGTGAGCAAGAGTAAGGAAGAGTATTCAAAGTACTATTTGAATTTGCAAACTACATATAAATACATATATACTTTAAAATGTCTTAAGATGGAGAGATTTATTATGTGATGCAGCTTTATAAAAAAGAATCTTGTTTACTGGAATGCAATCTACTAAGAAAAGAGAAATAAACACCAAGTGCATAGGAGCACCATGAGGTTTTGTTTTGTTTGGCTTTTAATTAGGAGAAGCCCTTTTCCAACTCTCAGCATCAGCCCTGGTGGTCCATTTGGGATTTAGGTACTTTTCATTAACAAGACCAAACAAATGAACCAGGAAACTTAAATACAGCAGAGTTCCTACTATGTTATCCAGATGATTTGCGTCGGGTAGGGAAACGTCGTAACACAGAAACAAAAAGGTAAAAGTTGCTCAGTCATGTCTGACCCTTTGTAACCCCATGGGCTGTATGTAGCCCATCAGTCTCCTCTGTCCATGGAATTCTCCAGGCAAGAATACAGGAGTGGGTAGCCATTCCATTCTCGAGGGGATCTTCCCAACCAAGGGAGCGAACCCAGGTCTCTCACATTGCAGGCAGATTCTTTACTATCTGAGCCACCTAGGAAGCCCTACACAGAAGCCCTTTCCCATTTGATGGCAAGGACATCAGCAAAAGATTCAGCCAGCAGTTTACCAGGATAACATTCAGCAGTTGGGAAAAAAAAAAAAAGATCAGCTACCACAGCAATACAGGTATATTAGTATTTTTCAACTAGCAGAGAATAAAACTACACATAGTTTTATAATCTAAGTAAATTTTTTATGAAAATGATTGAAACCTGCAGAAAAATGTCAACTACTTAGAGACGAGTTATAAAGCAGTCAGCAACAGAATTTTCTTTTAATTATGCGTTCATCTGCAGTATATATACCAAGTACAGACGACAGCTCTGCTTTGCAGATACAAAGACACGGCTCTCCCTACAGGCCTGGACAACAAGATTCACACAGCCAGAGCGAAAATCCCAAGGCTTAAATTTGTAAATGTACGTAGTACATAAAGTATATACAAAACTGCTGACTTACAAAAGCATATTTCCTATTTTGACACTATAAAGATTAAAGTTTCTGGGTCAAGGAAGAAATTTTAAGCACAGGAAGCAATCATATTTCTGAGACATAAACATCTTTCAACCAAACATCATATTCTCATGCTAAAAATACAAGCACAGAGGTCTCTCTGATTCTTCCTTGGCTCCCTTTCAACCCCTCCCTATCCAGCTTCACAGAGAAGCAGACTTAACTCCCCGACAAGACTGCAAGCTGCTTCAGGGCAAGGGGGATGTTCTGCTGCCTTCCGGCCCTTTGCCCTGGTCTAGTCAGAGCCCCCAGTCCACCACCCAGCCTCGGTCCTGGGGTGAATTGAGGCTCTGACATTTAACACACATCGTCCTTGAAACCCGAGAACCAGCCCAGTTGTATAGGTATTGTTGTCTCCACATTATAGATGAGACAACTGAGTCAACTTAAGGCCAAAAGTGTACTTCAGAACGTGGAAATTCCTGAAGGTCTATGAATGTATTTGTTTAATGGGAAGTTCCCCTGTACTGAAGAGCTGATAAGTCCCAAATCGTTAATTTATTCACAAGTAAGGAAAACACCATTAAAACTCCATTAGAATCTTTCTGCAGATGGAGTTGGCAAGTTGAGTCAAACGACACAGTGAAGAAAGCACCAATTAAGAAACCTTCAAACTCAACAGCATTAGGGGTCTCAGCAGCTGCCCCCACGGGAGGGGAGAGGCTACGTGTGGAGGAGACAGCTGGAAGCCCCATCCAGCTTGGCCACATTGGACTCGGGGCTGAGACCCTCAGTCCAGTCCCAGGTAACGGGGAGTCACAGAGGACGCGCAAGTGGACAGTCCAGAGTACCTGGGAAGATCCCTGAGGAAGGGAGCTTCGTGGATTCTGACAAACGATGTCTCTAGAAGTCCAGCTGAGCCCAGTTCTCCTTCTCGACACTAAACAGAATCAGCGTCCTCAGGGACTCAGCTGAGGACAATACTCGGCCAGCGTTTAGGGGCCGTGTTTTAAACGCTCCATCCCGACTCAGGCCATCGATGCGCTCGTGCCGGGAGAGGCAGGCAGAGGGACCTGGCATCACACAGTCCCGCTGATTTCATCGCGGTCCCAGGCCCATGGCCTCCGGGGTTCTCTCCCTGGCACTTCTTGCCTTTGCACCGTTGGCTTTCACACATAAATGCCTCAGAGAAACCCAAGACGCCTACACAGCAGGTGCTAGCCTTCTAGCAATTGATAGATGCTGACATTAAGAATTAGTTCTCCAGTGTTACCTAATCAAGTCAAAACAAAGCTCGAAAACTGGCTCCAGCCTGTTGAGCAGACACAGGTGAATTCTTACGGTCCTTGGGCAGAGCGGTGGTGATGGGGTGAGGGCAGCACCGCCCCTGCACAGCTGCCAGCCTTTGGCAAAGCTCTTCCAGCCTCACCATCTTTACCTAGAAAATGGGACTATTATCTCCACCTCCCAGAGTCGTCGTGACTCTTGAGATAATTTGTGTGAACCACAACGCCTTGCCCTAAGAAAGTGTTCAATCATGTAACTGCAATGATGATGACAAGGTCTTACAAACATTAAGCACCTCCTAGAAACATGGAGTGTTCCTAAAAGTAGACATCAGCACCATTTTGCAAACGGAGAGCCTCAGTGGATGGAGCAGCTATCTTTTAAAGACCCCCAAATTCCAAATTCTTACTTTTCAAATAACATTACTTAGGCAAGTTTTTTGAACTGGTTGAGCCAGGTCAACAAAAGATCAGTTCTTTCTCAAAAAGCACTAACGTTTTTAGTTATAAAACGGAAAACTTCTCTCTTAAACGATGCTTCCCTAAATAAGTCCTGCTTCTGTGTAGTTCTTATGTAAAAAGACGTTATGATTATTTTTCTTGTTCAGTCGCTAAGTTGTGTCTGACTCTTTGCAACCCCATGGACTGTAGCATGCCAGGCTTCCGGTCCTCCACTATCTCCCAGAGTCTGCTCAAGTTCATGTCCATTGGGTTGGTTATGGCTATTAATGTGACTCAAAATTCATCCAAAAATGTTGAAATTTTAAAGAAATATGTGGGTAGAGTCTTTGAAAGTCTTACAAAGAAAAACATAATTACACGTAGACTCCTGATGAGGCAAAAGTATATTCACACAGAATCTTGAAACAAAATGTATGTCCCCTAGGGGTCTCCTCTAAGCCCAAGCACTCCCTGACTTACACTGGGTTCAGAAAAGACATCAGTTTACGAGTGTCACAAGTCTATGACCCACCCATCAGAGGAAGTACCACTTCATACCAGGGAGCAGCAATTCAGAGTACTTAGTTCACATGAACTGTCTGATGGTTTGACTGTCTCCCAGTTGATAACTATACAAAATCATACAATAAGATTAACGGATGAGTTTATATTGAAGAGCTTCTACCTTTCAAGGGCCTTTCAGAATGAATGAAACTGCATGTCTCTAGCACAGCAGGACACACCTAGCTTATCAGGAGCAAAAAACATCACATCACCACTAAATGAAGAGATGAGAACCATCCTGACCACCGCACACTGCCTCTGCTTATTCAGAGGCAGGAGAAAGGCTCAGGTAGATTTCAATTCCAGATTAACCAATGAACTTCTTTACAATTATGATCCTTTCTCTATAAAAAGGAACACATCTTAGTAAAGATTGGAAAACATCTTACAAAAGATTGAAAAACAAAATAATATCACCCCTTCCATTATGTTTCAGAAATAGGTAGATGCATACATTCAGCCACTGAAGACATTACTTGGTGCCACATACCCATCTTCTTTCCTGCGAGAAAGTCACTAGTCCCAGCTTCAGAGTTTCTGAAGGAGGTTTCCCCTGCCCTCAGCATCTCCTCTTCATCTACAATTACTTAATCATACTCACCAAAACCAAGTCACTTCTAAACCTAGGTACTGGTTCCTCTTCCCTTTGAAATATTACTGTCTTTAATCGTGTTTCTTAAACTTTTCAAATCCACGTTCCTTTGCACTCCCCGTAATGTTACATAAAATATACAACAACTAAATTAACAAATGACCAAAAAAGGTAAAAATCAAGACAATTGGAGAGAGCACAACAGGCGCCTTTAGGTACTAGGTGGCACCACCAACCTGGGTACCCTGGATCTGATGCCTTCCATACATCAACCCGTGAAGACCTGTCCCTTCCTCTCTCTCCCCTTCACAGAGACTTGTAAACCTACAGATCTTGTCCCCATGACCGGTCCCCAATGGTGCCCCTGTTTAAAAGTTCCTTCCCTCTTCAAATTGTCTTTTCGCTAGAATACAACAAGCCTTTACATCTGGCTTCTTATTCCATCCAACAGTCCACCTCTCCTCCACTCCCTTTGGTTCAATATTTACAGAGCAAAGGGGGCCGACTGGCCACAGGGAGTGTCTGAAAACTAAGGCAACAGTTGTTGTCTCCTCTGACCCTGGTGAGCTGCTAGAGGAAATCCATGGATGACTTGAGAGCAGACACAAAGCAGCCTAGGACAAATGAAAGAGCAACTGTGTCACCACACGCAGAGGGCACGCCTCCCTGCAGCTGATGGCGATCAAGGGAAGTGGGTCTAGAGGATTAAATGTTCAGGCAGGTGGAGATGGTTGGGAGGAAATTGACAGAGGAGAAATTCAGATTTGCTAAAACAGGCGAGAAGGACCATTCTAGATTTCTGAGTAGGAAAGATGGAAAAAATGCTAGAAGCTGAAAACAATTTAGAATTTACAAACCACTCTGAATTTTACTTATACTCTCAAAGCGTTAGTCTCTCAGTCGTGTCCAACTCTCTGCAACCCCATGGACTGTAGGCCCTGAGGCACCTCTGTCCATGAGATTTCCAGGCAAGAATACTGGAGTGGGTTGGCATTCCCTTCTCCAGGCGATCTTCCCGACACAGGGATGGAAGCTGGGTCTCCTGTATTGCAGGCAGATTCTTATACTCTGCCTGGTTGAAACAAAAATCAGTTGACGCAGTTCAGACAAACTTACATATTACAAAACAATCAAGGGAATTGGTACAGAAAATAAATAAGGATATGAAATGAAATAAAGCCAACAGACTCAGTTACTGTTCGTAAGATTAATTACTGTTCATAAGATTATCTAAACTGTTCACACATGCCAAGAAAGTCAGATAAAGGCAATCCATCAGCTACCAGGGCAAAGCGAGCAGTGCTTTTCTGGGAGCCAATGCTTCTCCTCCGAAGAAGCAGGGAAGTCTTATTTGGATAGGTCATGTTGAAAATATGCAGATAACTACAGATACACACAACACTGCATAATAAAGTTCTAAATGCAAACAGGACAAAAACTGGCCACGTATTCCAAATGGCTTTTTAAAAGATCACCTTCTAGTCCCAGCCCCTGAACATGTATGTAGTCTCTCAAATCATATATTTGATATAAATAGTCTAAAAATAATTTTAAAAGCACCCCCCACCCACCAGTTCAGTTGGTAAAGACTCTGTCTGCAATGCAGGAGATCCTGGTTCGATTCCTGGGTTGGGAAGATCTGCTGGAGAAGGGATAGGCTACCCACTCCAGTATTCTTGGGCTTCCCTTGTGGGCTCAGCTGGTAAAGAATCTGCCTGCAATGCAGGACACCCGGGTTTGACCCCTGGGTTGGGAAGATCCCCTGGAGAAGGGAATGGCTACCCACTCCAGTATTCTGGCCTGAAGAATTCCATGGACTATTCAGTCCATGGGGTCGAAAAGAGGTGGACATGACTAAGCGAGTTTCACTTTCCACCTAACAGTCATATAAACCCCTCCTGGGGTTTGGCCACACCCTTCTGGTAGACCTGAGATGAAGGCAGGCAAAGGGGCTGATGCTGTGGCCAAGGAGCCTTGCTTTACCAGGTGAATGCATTCTGGCTCCTTTCTTCATTTCTTTGTAGCAATTTTAACACCAGTCTAACTGACAAACAGCATCATCGCAATTTAGCACTCAAAGTCTTTAGAGGAAAAGAGGTTCATAAACTATAATCAGTGAAGCAAACAAGATTGTACAATATAATTTATCATCATTTAATTCCAAAGGTCACACTACGGGGCTTTATCTTGCATCGCAGCACCGTTTATCTCCTAACAGATTTTCTTTTCCTTCTTCCCTCTAGAGGGAATGGATACTTAGGAGCCGAATCCCCCAGTCCCAGGGTTCCAGAGCAGGCCAGACCACCTGGACCCAGCTTGCCGCTGCCAAGAACTCACAGAGATCCCAAGCAACTCTCTCTCCACTTTCACCCTGGACACATGTGAAGTGTCTAGCTGGAGTGACAGAGTGTAACTAAAAGACTCAAGCCCAAGGCAGGGAAGGTCGATTCCCCAAATCACCGCTATTAGCCAGCAAAGCCACCAAAATGACTTACTTAAAATACTTTATTACTAAGATAAAAGTCATACAGCATCCTGCTCCAGCCTGTAGTAACTATCCTCAAAGTTGCAGTAAGGCAGCATTTATATAGGATTCTGCCTGCCAATGCACGAGACACAAGAGAAGTGGGTTCAATCCCTGCATTGGAAAGTACCCCTGGAGGAGGGCATGGCAACCCATTACAGTATTCTTGCCTGGAGACTCCATATGGACAGAGAAGCCTGGTGGGCTACAGTCCACAGGGTCACAGAGTCGGACACGACCGAGCATGCACCCACCGCCTACAGAAGGTGCTGCTACCAACCTGTGTGTTGTTTCATCACAAAGAAGGCAAATGACAAGTCAGAGGACTCGGGCTCAGCCAGGAGGAAAACAACGTACTTCTAAATGAAGCGAAATACCACAGACCAAAACGGGCTTTCAAAATAAAGGCCCCAAATCACTGCTCAGAGATAGATGGGCAACTCAATGCGGGCACACACGTACACAGACAGCGACAGCCGCTGGGGTCAGATCAAAAGGATTTAAAGGTGGGCAGACTTGTTTGAAGGCGCACTTCCTGACAGGTTGCTAAGCACCCACGGGAGGCAGCTGAATCCACCTCCTAACTAGACAAAGCTTCCAGCTGGGTGTCACCGCTGCCACCTATGAGGAAATGCGTATAGATGAAGCAGCATAGCTGCCAACACAGAGAACCAAGCTATCTCTAAACTCGTTAATATGTAAACACTGCAAGATGTTCACTGTAATGTATATCAGTTCACTGAACACCTCCAGCGGGGTGGGGGCTTCCCTGGTGGCTCGCAGTAAAGAACCCATCTGCGATTCAGGAGACGTAGGTTGGATCCCTTGGTCAGGAAGATCCCCTGGAGGAGGAAATGGCAACCCACTCCAGTATTCTTGCCTGGGAAACCCCAGAGACACAGGATCCTGGGAGGCTACAGTCCATGGGGTTGCAAAGAGTCCGACACGACTGAGTGGCTAAGCCACCACTACCACCTCCAGTGAGTGGCATGGCCTGGACTGTGCATCCAGGGCTCACAATTCAGGAGAGCTGAATTCATTCAGGAAGTGCCACCAGCTCTCGAGTCACTGTTACGGACACACTGTCCACGTCTTCCTACCTTCATTCTACAGACCTCCACAGAGATGCTTCTAGAAGCTAGCCTTACCCTGGGAGCTGGCAGCTACCGGAGTCTGGCCTTCTAGGACACAGTCTAGCTTAGGAGAGAGAGTGTGCAGTCAGTAACCCAAACGTGGCAATCCCCAGTGACCAGCACCTTTCGCAGCCACAAGAACAACGGAGCAACCACACAGAGCCCAGCCGATCCTAATCATCTGCTTCTCACCAGTGTCTTTATTGTAGTGTCAGATGGCCTTCCAATGCTCCCACTTCCAGTTCCTCCAAAACAAAGCTTCTCTAGTTGGTTCTCAACCTCACCATCAATTACAACAGAACCTACCAGTCTCATTTCTAGCATTCTTCGGCCTTCACCATCCACCCCTGGGCCTGGAGGTGCTCCAATCTGACACATCACCCCCAACTGCACTTTATAACTGGAGGGAATCGGCCACCCACACGGTCCAATGCCTTTCCACCCCTGGCCTGGGGGCTTTTCACACTCCTGCCCAGGATGGCCTGAGGCTGCGGCCCCTTCAGCAGAGACGATGCTGCACTAGGGGGCCCTTCCCCTGCTGCTCCCACCTCTGCTGTACCTGCCGCCCTTTCCAATGTTACCGCAGCTGAGAGCAATCAACATCAGACCATCAACATATAAGCCATCAGGGGCCCCTAAACAATTTCTAAATACTTCAAAATCTACCTCAGGACTGGCTACGTGTTGTCAAAGCTTTAGAAACTAGCCAGGGCAAGTTTCAATAACCAGTAACACTCACGAGCATCCGCACAGGGCAAAGAGCTTCAATAAGGCCTGGCCTGACACCAAGGCAAGGGGCACTTTTTCAGTGTGGGGACGGGGGGAGGGGGCAGTTTTTCAATCGTGCATTTTTAAATGAAACTAGCGGTTTGCTAAGTTAATTCTTAACATTTCCGAACTGTCCGACTTCCAGCACTTTCTGAAAGGGAGGCTGATCTTTCTGGTAAAGGTTTTCCTAAAGGTTTTCTTCCAGGCCACATGCCCAGTATTCACTGGGCACAGTCTCCATCTACCCCGGCGAAGGGAGAGGTGGAGACCCGCCGGGGTCAGAAGTCGAGAGAGAAAGCCTCAGCATCCTTTGCACACGGTCGACGCAAACGGGGATGTGCGCGGGGAGGGGGTCTGGGAGGAGGAGGAGAACTACTCACACTCGGGATCCGGTCCAGAGCCCGGAGGCGGAGACGCCTGGAGAACGAACGGCCACAGAGAAATAACAGCAACTTCCCGGCCGAGCCGCGATCACGTGCCGGGCCCCCTCCCCCAGGCCCGGGGGCGGGATGGAGACGCGGCCTCCGGCGGCGCTTCCCTCGCTGGGACCCGCGCGGCCGAGCGTCTCCGGGACCGCAGCTCCGCCTCCGCGCCGCAGGGCCGGGCAAGGGGGCCCGGAGTCACCCTCCACTCGCGCGCCGGGGGCGCCGAATTTCTCCCCGTCTGCCCGCCCGCAGGGGGCGCAGGCAGGGGGCCCGGCCTGCAGCCGAGCTGGAGACGCCCCTCCCCACCACCCCCCTCACCGCGGGGAGGACCCGGCCCCGCGACCCCGCTTACCTGCGGCGACTCCGCTCCCGGCCCGCGCCGGCGCCTGGAGGGCAGGCGGCGGCCGGACGGCTTCGGCGAGGACCCGCCGGGCTGGGCGCGCTCGCGGGCGGCCGAGGGGGCGGGGCCGGCCAGGGGCGCGCGCCGGGCCCGGGATCCCGCCGCCGCCGCCGCTGCCTCGGGAGCCGCCTGGGCCGCAGCCGAGCCGGGCGGCCCTCATGAATGGGACGCGGCGGCGGGGCGGCGGAGCAGCGGCGGCGGGCGGGCAGGCAGGCGGGCGACTCGCAGGCCCCGCCCCGCCACGTGACGACGCCGCTCCACCGCCCCCTCCCGGCCACGCGCCGCCCTCCAGCCCGCGGCCCCTTGCGCAGCGGAGCCTCCCATCTCCCGCGCGCTCGGCGGGCCCCTACCTCTGGCGGGCGTGGGGCCATCCGAACGTTACCTTTCTATAATAGTATTTCCTGGTCCCCATGGCAACCCTGCAGCGCGTCACGAGCATCTTAGAGCCCAATTGCCCCAAAAGAATAAATATGAAAGGGGCTTCCCAGGTGGCTCAGTGGTAAAGAACCCGCCTGCCAGTGCAGGAGGCGCAGTATCGCTGGATCTGCAAGGTCCCCTAGAGAAGGAAGTGGAACCCCACTCCAGTATTCTTGCCTGGAGACTCCCATGGATAGTCCAGAGGGTTGTAAAAGAGTCCCATGCGACTGAACACAGTAAAGGGCAAAAAAGATACAAGGCCTCAGTATTTCATAATCCACTTTCGATTACCAGTAGCACATCTGTTTGATTACTTCCCTGCGCCCCGCCCCCATCCTATTACACATCCCTTTTTGAAAATATACATTTAAGCAAATGGATTGCTCGGGCTGGATATTATTGTTGCACACTGGCTTTTATCTCTTCGCTGCCTATGCCCTTACTGAAAGTTATGAATGGAAGTACATGTGTTCCTTCCAAATTCCATTAACTTCTCAGTATGCATCCTGTGGATGACAACTTACACAGATTTGAGGATATTGAAAAGTAGGGCATTGATATAAAGCTCCTCCCAAGCCCAGCCGCAGCTCAGTCTCCTCCCACCGACAGAGTGTGGGCTGACAGGGCTGTGACCAGGGAACCAGCTCCCTGTCTCAGGGCCCCTAGGTGGCCTCTGCAGAAGGAACCAGACAACCACTTCCTCCTCCAAGTTCCTTCTGCCTTTCTCAAGCATTCAGCCAAGCTTCACCCCATCCTTAACCAGGGCCCCACAGAAACGTAGGTGGTTTCCTTGGCCCAAGGACTCTAGAGTTTCCCTTTTGGGTGCCAGGCTTCACAAGCGGATAAAAATTTTCAAAGACAGAGGCTGGACGTTTCCCTTTGTATTTCAGAGTATTTTACTCTGCTCTGGAGAAATGAAATTAAAGTGAGAAAAATAGTTGGACCCTTACTTTCTATGTTAATAGAATGGGAACAGGAATGCCTTTCTCCTGGGGTTGTCTTGAGAATCACACACCATTACTCTTAAAGCAGGCTTCCCTGGTGGCTCAGTGGTAAAGAACCCAGCTGCCAATGCAGGAGAAGCAGCTTTGATCCCCAATTTGGGAAGATCTCCTGGAGAAGGAAATGGCAACCCACTAAGTATTTTTCCTGGGAAATCCCATGAACTAGAGTTGCCTGGCAGGCTACAGTCCATGAGGTCGCAAAGAGTCAGGACTTAGCAACTGAGCATACAGGCATAGTAAAGTGCCTAATTTAGCTTAGTGTGGGACCTGAGTATTCTGTTACTTGTTTGCTTTTCTCCTCCCCACCGCCCCCCTACCCCTTAGATTTTTCCTGTTTCTTTGAGGCCATTCTCACTGCCTTGGGAAAGAGCTTGGGAAGAAACTATTCTGTTAGGCCTCCTTCCTTTCATCATTCAGGAAGCCCTACACATCCTCCGTCCCTCCAAACTACCTGAGATTGGATCCCTTATCTGAGTGACAGGTTCACGCATTTGCCATTTCCTCATTCTCTGATATTTACCTACATTACGCCACTACCTAAGCAAAACAAAGACTCATGAAATATCTGTTGCGTGATATGCCTTCACTTCCTGCCCATGACTTCTCTGCTGGCTCAGTTGGTGAAGAATCCGCCCACAAGGCAGGAGACCCAGGTTCAGGAAGATCCCTGGGAGAAGGGAATGGCAACCTACTCCAGTATTCTTGCCTGGAGAATTTCATGGAGCCTAGTGAGCTACAGTCCATGGGATCGCAAAGACTCGGACACTATAGAGTTACTAACACTTACTTTCCTGCCCCTAACATCTAAGAAGAGTGCTGGGAGCCTCCATTCCCTCCGAGTCCACTGGAATGCAGGAGGAAAGAAGCACTTCCTGCAGATGTCCTAGCCCCACTCCTTCCCACTTTGTGGGAGGAGCCTCACCCTCCGGTGTCCCCTGCCCCAACTCTGGACCACCCCTCCATGTGAGTGGGCTCAGGAAGCTGGAAGCCACGGGGTGGGAGAGAAGAAGGAGCAGGAGTCGGCTTTCTTGCCCCCGCAGGCCATCAACTTATCTCCCAACTTGGCTCCCCAGCCAAGCTGGAAAGAAGACTCTGCTTTTTCACCTCTTCACAGCCTTGCTCTCGCTCCTCCTCCACCCCTGATGCTACTCATGCCAGAGTTACCAACAAACTTTTGGTTGCCAAATTCTGTGTACCCTTTCATACCGTCCCTCACAGCCTCAAGAGTAAGATACTACTGAGCACGATTTCCTCCTGGAAACTCCCACATCCTCGCCCTAGCCAGAAGCCCAAGGGCCCCATGCCCTTGTTCAGAGAATTTAGACACCTCCAGCAGCCTGGCCCACCGTGACATCAAATGCAGGTCCATTGCATTTGTTTCTTCAAACCTGCTCCTCCTGAATCTCCTATCATGGCTAGTTGCACCATCATCCATGTAGTCATCCTTGCCAGAAACCTAGGAGGAGGTCTTGTGTCCTTCCTCTCCCCTCCATGTCCACCACGTCTTGTCGTTTCTACTCTCCAAAGCTCTCTGTTTTGATGGGCTTCAGTCACCTCCCCAGCTGCACAACAGGAGACCTCACCTTCTAGCCATCAGGCCCTCTCCCACAGCATCTCTGAGTGTTGGGGTCCGGCATGAGGCACTCCGCCCATGGCAAAGGTCATGGAGAAGGAGGCTTGACATACGCAAAGGCGGGATCGAGCCTCAGGAGTCCCCCTGGAAATTCTCGAGCATCTACCCCCATAACCAGAACCTGCCTACTTAACTACTTTGTGCTCTCCCCTACACCTCTGACTTTACAGGGGGCTGTCCCCCACCACCTCTTTCAGAGAAGGAGTTAACTTAGAGCTCCAGTTAATAATAATTCCTGAGCGTGATAGGAGTGTTTCAACCTACAAACTCCTCTGAAGTTTCTCTAGCCTGCCTGACAGGCTCGTCCAGCCACATGTGATTGCTCACAGCCTCCCAACCGTGAGAGGCACGAGATGCTTTAAACCTTCTAAAAACAGGTTCCTTAGAAAAGTTAGAAAACCATTAGTATAAGTATAGTGGGCTGATTAGAAATTGTATTGGTGAAGGGTTTTTCATTTGTTGAGCCAATGTTTGTTGCTAAGACTCCACATTCCCTGCCCTTACACACGTTAATGAATAAATAGAAGAAATAAGTATTAACCTTTGATATAAATCACATTAGACCTTAGGCTAAGTAAATTCTTTCCTTAACTAAAACCCACTACACCCTCACCCTATAGGAATGTAACTTTATTTGGGTGGCGTCTGTTTTAAGAATAATCGCCCTTGGAGAAAAAAGCGTTCTGGTTGACTGACCACTGCCACAGGAGAGGGTCGTAAATTGTCAGCAGGCCCCCCTGGCCAGAAGATGATGTAACACCCCTAAGACCTCTGTATACATTTGTATGAAGCACCTGACTTTGATAAAAGTCAGGAGTGCTGACCCCACGTGACTTTTGTATAACATCTCAGTGTATAAAAACAGACTCTGGAAAATAAAGAATTTGGATCAGTTCCTCAAAATACTGGTCTCCCCATGTCTCTCTGTCTCTCAAACTCTGGCTGAGTCTCCATCTGGAGCGCGGAACCCACCATGCTTACTAATTATGCCTGGGCTTCTAAGATCCGACCGGGGAGGCCTCAGTATCTCCTCTCCTTCGGGAGAATGGAAGGATGCCTAAGGTCTAATGTGATTTATATCAAAGGTTAATACTTATTTCTTCTATTTATTCATTAACGTGTGTAAGGGCAGGGAATGTGGAGTCTTAGCAACAAACATTGGCTCAACAAATGAAAAACCCTTCACCAATACAATTTCTAATCAGCCCACTATACTTATACTAATGTAAGTGGTGCAATCTTCTTGTCTTGAAGTTTTATTGGTCTCCCGCATAAACCAAGCTACTCAGCCTCTTTTCTCCACTGAATTTTCCTACTGAGCTATCCTCATTCTATTACTCTTTATATCTTTGATGAATATTTAAATAGTCGCCGACGCCGTCTCCCCTTCGAATACCCTGGATCAGCCGGGGCTGGACCCCGGCATCTGAGGATTCCCTGGGGGACATATTCCAGCTGGTCTCCCTGCCCTCTGTTCCTCAACTTCTAAGCACCCTTCACCTTGAATCACAGACGAGACCCGGGCACCAGTTATTGGCAGTCCACTGCCTAGAGGAAAAAGCCCAGGTTCTCCTGCATAGCATCCAGGGTGCTCTTCTCCGTTCCTCCTCCTTCTAGCTGGTATGCTTTAGCCATCCCTTCTGCAGCAGGCTAGCTTTTAAAACATGAACATTCATTTTTCTTCATGCATTGCCCCCTTTCTCCCCCACCCCGCACCAACCTCCCGATGAGAATGCACCCAGACATGCTGCTTGTCTCAGGGAACTTCTGGAAAGCAGAAGTTGCCTGCAGACCTTGCCTTCCTGTCCCAGATTTCCACAATCTAAACTCGTCGAGGAAGCGATCTAAGTCAGGAGAGAGAGGGCCGGTGAGAAGGGGGTCTCGTTGAGGGGTTTTGGAAGAGGGAAAGATGGTCACTAGGATGAGGATCCAGTTTCCGCAGCCCAGAGTTGGAAGGCAGGGGGTCCTATGCCCTTCCGCTGGCAGCTCCAGGGGGAGGGGATTCAGTCACAGAGAAATAACCTTGTTGTTTTTAGTTTATGCATCTCTTCTGTGAGAACACAGACTAGTTAGCATTTTCTGAGCCATCACTGCTGAGCTTTCTAGTAATTCTAACTACAAGCCTCTGAGGCAGCTGCTATTGTTAATGCCAGTTTATTGAAGAAGGGAATGAAGGCACAGAGAGGTTGAGTGACTTGCCTTGGGCCCCACAGCCAGTAAGCTGAGACCCTGACCTTCACCCCAGGCCTGCTTGACGCCCCAAACCATAGTTTCAGCCAGCTTCCCACCAGCTTCTGTCTGGTGCCTCCTGTCCTACCCCAGTCTGCATCCTTTTTCTTGTGTCTCTAGTCCACCTTGCACAGATCACAACTACAGTGCTTAGTCCACACACAGTAGGCGTTCAACAAATATTTGATGAAAACGAAAAGAGGATTTCCATTTCTAGTTATATGCTCGGCTGAGTATCTGACTAACTCTTCCACTGAAAACAACAACAACAAGAATACTGGGTAAAATATTAAAAGATATATTCTAGAAGGGATCCAAAAACTGGCAAGGAGTTAAGAAATAGTCCTAGGAGAGCATATAAAGGCCAGAACTCAGAGCAGTAAGCAAAGGCCAAAGTCACCTTTTGCCTGGAAGGTATTTGCTGAATTGAATGAATGTGAATATTGGTTTTTGCAGCTTTGGGAGTCTTGGGGGCAGAATAAAACCAGAAAACCAGAGGGTCTGCTTTAAGTGGCGAGTTTAGTGGCAGACCTAATAAAGGAGGGATCCCAAGTGCAAAATCATAGAATAAGAAAAAAATGTATTTTTAAACCCACCCAGAAACCTCACTAAAATTGGTCATAGATTGAGCCATAGAGCAAGTCTCAAAAATCTGGAAAATTTCCTATCATACAGAGCATATTCTCTGACTACAATGCAATTAAATCAAGAATCAGTTTAAAAAAAAAAAAAAAAAACTAGAAAAATCCATTTGTTTGGGTCAAAGAACAAATCCATATGAAAATGTAAGTGTTTAAATACTGTGTATCAAATATTTGATACTACGTGTGAAAACTTGAGAGAGAAAGCTAAAGAAGTTAAAGTGAAATTTATAGATCTAAAAGCTTATAGTAGAAAATAGCTTTAAATGTAAAGAGCAAAAAAGTTAGAAACGGAACACAAAATATAGTTCAATAAAGCAGTAGAAAGGAAGATAAAAAAGCTGAAAATATACAATAGAAAGGACCAGTTAAGCCAAACACTGGATTTGTGAGAGACTAACACATTTTACCGGAGAAGGCAATGGCACCCCACTCCAGTACTCTTGCCTGGAAAATCCCATGGACGGAGGAGCCTGGTGGGCTGCAGTCCATGGGGTCGCTAAGAGTTGGACGCAACTGAGCGACTTCACTTTCACTTTTTACTTTCATGCATTTGAGAAGGAAATAGCAACCCAACTCCAGTGTTCTTGCCTGGAGAATCCCAGGGATGGGGGAGCCTGGTGGGCTACCGTCTATGGGGTCGCACAGAGTCGGACACAACTGAAGCGACTTAGCAGCAGCAGCAACACATTTTACGGACTTCCCAGATGGCTCAGTGGCAAAGAATCTGACTGCCAAGCAGGAGAAGTGGGTTTGATCCCTGGGTTGGAAAGATCCCCTGTAGGAAGAAGTAGAAACCTATTCCAGTATTCTTGCCTGGAGAATTCCATGGACAGAGAAGCCTGGCAGGCTACAGTCCACAGGGTCTCAGAGTCAGACACAACTTAGCAACTAAACCATCACACAACACATTTTACAAACCTCTGGTTAAAACTGATTGAGGGAAAAAGAAAAGGTACCAACAATGTGAGGAATAAACTATATTCCTATATAGTTTATAACCACACATGACACAGAAAGTGAGGACAAATTTGTGAGCATTTCTATGCCAATTAATTTGAAAACTTAGATGAAGTGGGAAAAATCCAAGAATTATGTTAATAAAACTGAAATAGAAAACCAGAAGGGGCTCATAACCATTCAAATAGTTGAATCTATTGTTAAATTTTCTTCAAAGAAAAACCCAGGCTGAAACAGTTTTCCCAGTGACTTCTACTGAACATTCAAGGAATAAATAATTCCAGCCTCTCACAAGCCATTCTAGAGTATGGAAAAAGAGGGATTATTTCTCAAATCATTTTATAAGGCTGGCATAACTTTACACCAAAATCTGATGAGGAGAGTGTGAGAAACAAAATTTCAAGTCAACCTCATGCATAAATATAGACAGAAGAGTCACAGGCAAAATTTCAGCAATTTGAATCCAGCAAGACAATAATTATAACCAAATTGACTTACCCAAGAATACAAGGTTAATTTCAAATTAGAATAATCAATTAATGTAATTTGCCACATTAAAACATTAAAGGAGAAAAATCATGTAATGATCTCAGTGGATGCAGACAAATTCTTTCATAAAATTCAATATCCAGGACTTCCCTGGCTGTCTAGTGGTTAAGACACTCCAGGCTTCCACTTCATGGGGCACAGGTTTGATCCCTGATCGAGGAACTAAGATCCCACGTGCCTCTTGGTGTGGCCAAATTAAATACATAAATAAATAAGAAAAGTAGAAAGCTTCAATATCAATTCAGATGAAATTCTTTGAAAACTAGGAATATTTTCCTTGATAAAAGCCATTTATGAAAACCTACAGCAAACATTATAGGTAACCATTCCCTTTAAAATGGGCAACATGATAAGTGTGTTGCCATCTCCACTTCTATTCAGTATTGTACTTAAGGTCCTAAATAGTGGAGTAGGAAAGAAAAAGAAAATATATATTAGATTGCAAAGGAAGAAATCACAATGACAGTATATATAGGAAATTCAAAAGAGTATGTACACAGCCTGCTCAGATGAATGAGAGTTTGGTGATGTTTCTGGCTATAAAAGTCAACATGCATAGACCATTAGCACCTGTATATACAGTCAATAAACAGAAATTAAACTTTTTGAAAGATGCCATACAATGTTCGCTATATTTACCTTAGACTCCTTAAGCTTTCATATTTCTACACTACTGACCATTCTTTATCAAAATCAGCATTAAAGTACAGACTGTTTCTTCAGGCCTTTAATACCAAAGCTCCTGAATCTAGTAAAACTTGTACTAAATAAATTTGCACGCTTTTCTCCTGTGAGTCTGTCTTTGTCAGTTTAATTTTCAGACCCAGCCAGGAACCCTAGAAGGTCAAGGAGGACATTCCCCTTCCCCACAGTATCAATAAACAAGATACTTAGGAATGAATCTAACAAAGTATGTGTAAGACTTCTACCAAGAGAATTACAAAATTTCATTGAAAGGCTATGAAGAAGACCCAACTAGAGAAATATATTCTTGGAGAGAAAAGACCCAATCTCATAAAAATATTAATTCTTCACAAATTGATCTATAGCTTCAATGCATTTCAATTTGAAATCCCAACAGAAATCTCTTCTTCAAGAGGCCCTTAAAGAACATAGGACTTCCCTGGTGGTCCAGTGGGGAAGAATCTGCCTGCCAATACAGGGGACAAGGGTTTGATCCCTGGTCTGGAAAGATCCCATATGCCATGGGGCAATGAAACCAGTTTACCATAATTACTGAACCTGTGCTCTAGAGCCCAAGAGCCCACGCTCTGCAACAAGAAGCCCCCACACGCAGAAGCTGATGCACTGCAATTAGAAAAGCCTGGGTACAGCAATGAAGACCCAGTGCAGCCAAAAATAGAGTTCCCACAAATCAATTAAACAACAACAGCAACACAGAGGGAGGAATTACCCACCTATATACCAAACCTATAGTAATCAGTAAGGGTGGAATAGGTTCAGGGAGAGACAAACAGACCAATCAAACAAAAAGGAGAGCTCAGAAACACCCCCTGGCATACACAGACGTGCAGTGTATGATAGAGATGGTAGTTCAGATCACTGGGGGAAAGATAAACTTTTCAATAAGTGATGAGGAGGCAGTTGGTTATCCATATAGCAAAAAGTAAATTTGAACCCCACTCTACACCACATCACCAAATCAGCTTTAGATGAATTAAAGACCTATATAAGAAAAAAAAATGCATTAATGTCATCCTTTCAAGTATACACTTTCTTTTTCACATTTTACTATTTCTGAAATTGTGATTTTTCTTACAATCAGTGGCAAATTAGATTCAATGATATATAATATGAAACTTTCATAAGACAATACAGGAGAATACATTAACAAATTCTGGGTGAGGAGGTATTTCTTAAATAAGAGTTCATGACCTGCATAATCAAACAAATATTCGAATCCAAAAGATACAAAGAATTGATATAAATCAATAAGTAAAAATCTAGCAATCAATAGAAAAATAAGCAAAAGAAATGAAGGGGAATTTCACAAAAGAACAAATTTAAATGGTTCATAACCAGGGAAATGTAAATCAAATCTATGAGATAGCACTACACACTCATCAAAGTGGCTAACGTTTAAAAAGTTGTTCAACGCCAACTGCTGATGCAGAGTGACCAGCCAGAACTCAGACACTGCAGGTCAGATTCAAATGTATAATAGCTTTAGAAAAACAAGTTGGTATTACCTAGACAATTGAATGTGCATGTACACAAAGTCTCAGTAATTCCAGTGTAGGCCTGTACCCTCGAAAAACCCTTGCACAAGTGGGCTCAAAAACACATTCCAGAATCAACAGCAGCATTGCTCACAATTGCAAAGAGGGAGAAACCATCCAAATGTCTACCAGAAGTGGACTGGATTGTTAAATTGTGGCATAATCGTACAGTAAAATACAATAGGAGTACAACACGGATGAATCTCAAAAATACAACGTTGAGGACTTCCCTGGTGGTGCAGATTCTGGTTAAGCATCTGCCTGCCAATGCAGGGGACACAGGTTTGAGCCCTGGTCCAGGAAGATTCTAAGCCTGTGCCCCACAGCTACTGAAGCCTGCATGCTCTAGAACCCGTGCTCCACAACCAGAGAAGCTGCCACTCCGAGAAGCCCTCACACGGCAACTAGAGAGTAGCCCTCACTTGCTGCAACTAGAGAAATCCCGCTTGCAGCAATGGAGATCCAGTACAGCCAAAAATAAATAATTTTTAAAAAGATAGCTCTTAAAAAAATAAAATGTTGAGCAGAGAAGCAACAAAGGATTAAAGTATGGGGACTTCCCTGGTGGTCTAGCAGCTAGGACTCTGTGCTTCCAATGCATGGGGCCCGTGTGCAATCCCTGGTCAGGGAACTAGATGCCACGTGCTGCAACTAAGACCCGGCACAGACAAGTAGATAAATAACTTTGGGCAAAGAGTGATTCTATTTACTCCATTTCATCCACCAGCAACTCTAGGTAATATATTTTTTAAGGATAAAAGCACAGGTAATAAAAGTTATAGAGGAAAACAGTGAAGCGAGTAGTAGAAATATCAGGATAAACTTAAGTTTGACAGAGTAGACAGGTGCAGGTAGAGAGAGGGCCTTCGGTCGGGTGTCGTGGCTTGGGTGGTGGGTCCATAGGTGTTTTTATGTATCTTTTTTTCTCAAGAAAAAAAAATTTTTAATGAAGGACAAATGAAAATGAATAGACGAATACATCTCTATGATTTTCAATGTTATTATTTGCCTACTAGCTTTGCTAAGTTTACCTTCAGCACTTGCAAGACCATCAGTATGTCTTACCACTTTCCTAAGAAGCTGAAAGGAACAGTTTGTTGTTGACAGAGTGTCACAGCCTATTTCCCAATAAATCCTTGTAAATGAGGAGGAAGAAAAGTTATGTAAATAGGCCAGAAGTGCAAAGGAAGCAGGAAAGAAGTTCTAAGAAATCACTCAAATAACCTTAACCTCCAAATCATCCCACTGAGCTTGTTTGCATTCTTTTAATCAGCGGTTATAATTCTCAGTCCTGAGAGCAAAGCCATCTAAAGATGGACTTTCATATTTTCCCTGGCTATGTGCTGCCAGGGTCATAAAACCAGGGACTTAGGAGGCCGGTGTGTCCCATCTTCTGTGAGAGCAGAAATCCCCTTGTGTAAGTGGCCCTGTCTCTACTTGGATCCATCCAGTGGGGGGCAGTTATTCATGCTGGGGGCACTCAGTCCCTGACGAGGCAGTCAGATCTGTTGTCCTCCTGGGTAGGCAGATCTATCTATGGGAGCCCTTCCTGAGGTCACCCAAAGTCATCTAGGAGAGGGAAGTGTGTTAGTCATCATGTCTGACTCTTTGTAACCGGATGTACTATAACCTGCCAGGCTCGTCGATGGGAGTTCCCAGGCAAGAATATTGGAGTGGGTTGCCATTTCCTTCTTCAGGACTCCCCCCAAATCATTCTCTCTTTGGAGTGCCTGCCACCTTCCACAACTGGGCAATCTAGAGAAGATGTGTCCCGTAGATTCTGTGTGAGAAAGATTTGATTCTCGGCAACTTGAGATTTTTCTGCTTCCTTGTAGAACTAAGCTTTCATCAGCATGCATTTTACATTACCACGGTACTGCAATATTAACAATAACACTATCCAACTGAAAGTCTTAATTTATCTACTTAAAAAATAATTACAATGTATAGTGGAACTATATGTAACTTTGTTCTGTATTTTTCAAGTCTCCTGTAAATGTGCTATCATACTTTCATAATTTAAAAAAGAAAAAAAAAAAAACCTGCCATAGACAAAACATTGAAGAAAGAACATGGCAGTGAGCCAGTAAAACTATATTAACTAAAACAGAAAAAACAGTAACACTAAATTTAGAAGCTGTGGGGTTGGGGGGATTTTAACTCTCCTAGGAAGGACTCTGCTCCAAGCCTGCTGGAAAACCACAGCAATTCACGGAGACACCTCATAGCAAAGACTCTGGGACGGGTCTGGAAAACTGTCCATCTGTGAACATTAACTTACTTGCACGTCCAGATTGCTTGTTTCAGCAGCTACTGTCTTTTTTTTTTCTCCCCATTTTAGCCACTAATTTGAATAGAATGTCTGGACAACCTCAAACTGTTCTTAGAAAATATGTTTGCAGAGGATGTCTGCTGTCCTTGAACTTGTCCAAAAGACTTCGGACTCTGTCCTCTGTTCCTCCTGGGTCTGGGGTCTTTGTTTTTCTGACAACTCCTATTGCATCCACTCCTTACCGTCTCTCATCCTTCTCATTTTCTCCTTCATGAAACTCTTCTAACTACACTAATTTTTCTCTTCTTCTTTCCTTCATATTTCTCTAAATGGCTTGCTAATGTTAGACAAATGTCTTCCAATGTTAGGAAAATCAGGGGAAGGCATGTAGCTTTGGAGACTGTTTTCTTGTTAGAGCTTGAGTTTTAGCATTCTCACCAGGAGCAGCTTTTATCATCAAGTAATAAACCCCAGGATATATGAAATAAATGCTCAGCACGTTTAGAGTGCTGTGTCCTTATTAATTAGCTAACCGACACAGCCTTCCCTGCAGTCTGTGAGTTACTAGGTACCCTCCACAGACTTGTATGAGGACTGAAACTACTTCTGAACTCGGGGATGGCCTGGTTATCGGTGGGGAGGGGAGAAGTGCTTGTCTCCAAGGATACAGAAAAATAGACAAGGTGCAGGCGGCACAGACTGGAAACTTGCCAATGTTTCATTGTTGGAAGTCTGCTCTTCCCAAATTGCCCTTGACCTCGGTCAACACAGTCCACCACCCCACTCCATCCCCTTCTCCTAGACACAGCACACACTGCTGGGACTTTCTGTTTTATCTGGAAGGGAAAAGATAAAGGAAAGGTACAAACAGGGGAGTGGCAAGGAGGAAAATGATAAGAAAGAAACTCAGACCTCTGCACCCAATCAGACACCAGTTTAATAATCGCCTGTCCCTAGAACAGAACAGGGCTTCCCTGCTGGCTCAGCAATAAAGAATCTGCCTACCAATACAGGAGACCTGGGTTTGATCCCTGAGTCGGAAAGATCCCCTGGAGAAGGAAACGGCAACCCACTCCAGTATTCTTTCCTGGGAAAGCCCATAGACAGAGGAGCCTGGCGGGCTACAGTCCACGGGGTTGCAAGAGTCGGACACAACCTAGCGGCTAAACAACAAGAACAGAAGCAGGAGCACATTGCGGGTGGGGTGGCCGTGGAGAAAATCTTCCCAGAGCTGATGTTATCACCATCAAATAACCACCTTCTAGGTTTCACAGCTGCTCAGACTTTCTGGAATTTTCTTATGATCCTGTGCCAGAAACCACAGTCCTGTGTGTCTACAGTGTGGATATCAGCACAGCCTGGGATGGGATGGGAGGGTGAGGGATGGGATAGGGGGTGGTGGGGAATGGGATAAGGGGATGGGATGGGGTGGGGAGACTTTGAAAGAATCCTATAAGATACTAAAGGAAATTCAAACTGGGAACGTGGAATTTACAATGGAAACCAGACACATAATCTGTCTTCCTGTTCTCAGATTGGAGTCTAAATTTAGATCACATGTGGAAGAGCAGGACCAGGCCTGGAAAGCTTTTCCTGCCAGGCTCACATCACTTTACCTCTTCTATTTTAGCCTCAGAGAGACAGTTTTGCGTTGTTTCTGCTTTGGAGATAGAAGGGCCATGGAAAGCTAGCCCCCTTGGCCTTAGAGAGTCTTATCAACTCTGAGAAGTGCTCCTCGAAAACTCCTATTACTGTTTGCTGAGACATTTTCCATATCTCTGTTAGCTAAGTGAGACCTGAACGATGTTTGTTTGGGTGTAACCAACTTGACTGTTGGGAGCCAACTATTCCCCAGTGTAAAAGTTTCAGTTTAAGGGAAATCAACCCTGAATATTCATTGTTGCTGAAGCTCCAATCCTTTGGCCACCTGATGCGAAGAGCCAGCTCATTGCAGAAGACCCTGATGCTAGCAAAGATTGAAGGCAGGAGGAGAAGGGGGTGACAGAGGATGAGATGGTTGCAGGGTATCACCGACTCAATGGATATGAGTTTGAGCAAACTCCGTGAAACAGTAAAGGACAGGTAAGCCTGGTGTGCTGCACTCCATGAGGTCGTAAAGAGTAGGACGCAGCTGAGCGACTGAACAACAAGGTTTCAGTAGGTATCAAGGCTCTAGGCCTTTGAATGCAGGGTGAGTTTTAAGAGAAAACTCAGCAACCTGGAGAGAGTCACAGCAGATCTTTGCCTCACCCCAAGATCTTTCCTCCGCCAGACCAGTGAAGACTAAAGGGGTGGTTTTAGTGACACACCACTCCCTCTCCTGTCCCCCACTCCCTTCATCCATCTTCTGGTCCATCTGTTAACTAGACCCACCCCCATCCTCCCACTTAACATCCCCCCAACTTTGCTCAAGTTGCTCCCTCTTTCTGCAATGTTTTCCTGATCCTTCAGTTTTTTCCTTCCGGGTTCTGTACTACCTAAGAATCTTCTCTCATCTTATCAGCCGGATATAATTTTTCATTTCATTTTATTGAGAGACAAAGTAGTGTATTGGTATTTCACATAAGGTCCTGCATTATGATTATTTATAAGTAAGTCCAGTCTCTCCGGATCATCTCATAGTTGACCGCCTAATTCATGACTAGTTTGTTATAATTGCTTCAATAACACCCAGCAGTGTGTCTCACTCATTGTAGAAAGCAGTCTAATATTTGATGTACAAATGATAAATGTGGGCTTATGGATGCATGCTCAGTCATGTCCAACTCTTTGCAACGGCATGGACCGTAGTCCGCCAGGCTCCTCTGTCCATGGGATTTTTCAGGCAAGAATACTGGAGTGGGTAGCCATTCCCTTCTCCAGGGATCTTCCCAATCCAAGGATTGAACCCGCATCTGCACTGCAGGCAGATTCTTCCCCACTGAGCCACCAGGGGAGCCTGAATGTGGCCTCGAATAAGAGCAAAGTTGGATCTATTCAGCAGTGGGTCGTGACATACAACTGATATCCTAGGGGAGACAGCAAGTGGTTTCCTGGCCTTGTCCCCAGCTAGAACACACAGCTCACCACGCTTGCCTCCACCAATCTCCAACTTTGTTCCTCTCCCTGCCAGCCAAGTTCATCTCCTCACCACCACTGGAAAATGTCATGCTCATTTCTGGGTCTGAAGCTTTTATTTTGACATTCTTCCTACCTGAAATGCCCTGCTTCACTGCTTCTGTGTAAGTCTTGCCTTCCTTCCCAGACTCAGTTTAAAGTGCTCCAACTACAGCATTGTGCTTATTCATGAATAAATCCAATCTCTTTCTGGATCATTTTTGAGAGTTGACTGCCTGATCCATGGCTAGCTTGTTGTTATTGCTTCAATAATACCCAACAGTGTGTCTAACTCATTGTAGAAAGAAGCTTTATATTTGATACACAAAGCTGGTGAAGCTTTGCTCCCGCAGCTTAGCCCTTGGTAGTGTAAGCAGATAGGATGAGGGTCCCCAGAGGAAAAGCACCAGATGTAGCTTTTGACATAAGAAGAACCATTTTAGGCCTAAGCCACTTTGTGGTCTAAGCCTGGCCACAGTGCTTGCCCTTGAATAGGTCTCAGTAAGGATGATCAAGGGAACAAAAGAAGAAGACTGTTACCAGGCAAGAGAAGTAACAATCGAAGATAACAAATGGTCGAAAAAACTCAATTCTGTTTCAATGGTAAAGATTGGACAGAAGCACTTTCTGAACTATTTTGCAGAATTTAGATGCCCTTCAAGGGTTCAAGCCACCAAATCAACTGGAACTCAGAGGATGGTGATATTAACCTTTTATGACCCTGTGATTTCAATCAACTAAAGCTTGTACTCTGTCAACTTTTGCCCCAAATCCATGAGGAATTCTCCTCTGCTCAAGCCCCTTTATGAATATGCATATACTCTTAGCTTAAAACTTCCCCAGTTGAGATGTTCGGGGTACTTTGGTGAGGTCCCTGTGTTCTCCTCACTTGCTGAAAGTAGTAATTCCTTCCTTCTCCAGTTTGTTGGCTTGGTTGTGACTTTTGGCTCAACAGCAAGAGGCAAACCCCGTTTTCCAATAACAGTAGCAGCGTGCTCTGAAGGAAGGGCAACCGATGAAAATTCCCCACCCCTGGACTCTCATTTCTGCTCAGCTACCAGCTGGGCAATTTGCTTCATCCCTCTTGACCGCTTACTCATCATCTATAGAATGACTATTCTGATGACACACTCTCCAAAGCCCTTTTGGGTTAATACATTGTGACACTAATCATTCTAGCCTTGAAACTTCTCGCACCTACATTGTTGCTGCTATTGAACTGCAGTAACCTGCACTGTCACTTATCTTCTTATAGTGACGTCTGGTTCATCCAACTCATCTGCAACTTCTTCAAGAACCAAAAATGTGTCCTTCAATTATTTGCAGCCCTGTCACTTGGATAGAAGTTCTGGTAATAAATATTTTTTTGGTAATAATGACAACAACAGATCGTTACTAATGCCTGTACCCTTTTTCCTGACACTGCCTTGAGGATGCCGCTGTTTTTACAGCTGGAATCCACGTTGGGTCACAGTTTATACCAGTAACCAGATTTGGGGTCCTTAACAGCATCATTGGGGCTTCCCAGGTGGCTCAGTGGTAAAGAATCTGTCTGCCAATGCAGGAGCCACAGGAGACACCGGTTTGATGCTGAGTCAGGAAGATTCCCCTAGAGGAGGGCATGGCAACCCACTCCAGTATTCTTGCCTGGAAACCCCATTGGCAGAAGAGTCTGGAGGGCTACAGTCCATGGGGTCACAAAGAATTGGCATGACAGCTCATTGAGCAGCTCTAACCCTGGATTGTGTACCTTAATACTTCTTGTTCTATGTGAAAAAGTCCCACACTTCTACCTATTTAAGCTGTCTTTGAGATCGTCTTCTTACTTGCAGCTGATCACATTGCTGATATAAAAATTCACCAGTTTCTTATTAAGGGTAAATAAGATAATAATGTAAAGCTCTTAGAATCTCTCATAGTAAGCCCTCAACAGATGGATGCTATTATTACTATTTTATTTTATTTTTTTAATTTAAATTTATTTATTTAATTAGAAGCTAATTACCTTACAATATTGTATTGGTTTTGCCATACATCAACATGATATTATTACTATTTTAAAAGTATGCCTCCATTGCGTCCTCTTTTCCCCTAGCCCCCACCCTATGACAGTGGAGGTTCATAATGAAAGAAATACATTTTTTAAATTAACCTATGCGTTTGTTTTTTCCTTTCTTTTTTTTTTTGGCTGCACCACTCAGCTTGTGGAATCTTAGTTCCCTCACTGAGGGATTGAACCCACAACCACAGCAGTGAAAGCGCAGAGTTCCAACAACTGAACCGCCAGGGAATTCCCAGCCTATGAATTTCTGAAAATATACTGCAGTTTCAGTCTTCTCAGGCTGTCATAACAAACTACCATAACCTGGGCCACTTATAAACAACAGAAATTGATTTCTCACGGTTCTGGACGTTTCAGAAGTCCGAGATCAGGATGCTGGCCTCGCCATGGATCCTCCTGTGGTTATAGATGCAGACTTCCAGTAGCCTCACCTGATGGAAAGAGGGAACCGAGGTCTCTTTTATAAGAGCGCTGATTCCATTAAGAGGGCTCCACCCTCATGACCCAATCACCTCCTAAAGGCCCCACCTCCTACAACCATCACTTGGGAAGGGAAGGCTTTAAGACTTCCCTTTAAGGCTTTTGGGGGAACACAAATATTCAGTCCACACAACTACCTTCAAAGACACCATCATAAGCGCCTGAACTGAGACAGTGCTCAGTATTCATAACTCAATAAACAAAATTCTAAAAATTCAATCCATTTTTAGTTCTAGGCTAAATTCTATGCTGATAAAATAGGATAGAATACAGGCTTATTGCTCAGACATCAGAAGGTTGCTTTGTTTTATAAAAAAAGATTCAAGAGAGATTTTAAAAATAATTAAGCTTCACTTAAGAAAAATTCCTTTTATGTTCAAATTCTCAGGAGCAGGGCAACAATATTACATGAAGTGAAGTACTTCTATATCTCTCCCACACATGTAGAGTTTAATTTGCAAAGATTGCTAAAGACTCTGATGTCTTCTAGACTTAGTACACTTCTAATTAAAGGTTTTCCGGTCTCATTTCATTGGGAAAAGCTATTAAATCGCCGGGCAGATCAATGAACAGCAGTGGTATTTCTTTTAAACTTAGCATCATAAATCACCTTGACTTTAGAGAGCCACACATAGGGATGGAGGGGAATTTGATCTCTTTGTATTTAGTGGCTATGATCTATTCTTTGCAAAAATCTCAGAGGTTGATGAAAGAGGGAAAGCATAGTAAAGCAGAGAAGTGTCTGTCTGTGGATGTGTGTGTTCTGATTGTGGTGTTTGTGTGCAGATGTGTGTTAAAAGATAAAGTTGATTTTTCAACCTCGGATCACATATTTTAGGAGCTGGATTGAAACATTTGGAGAGAAAAGAAAGAGTAGTCACTGGAGTCCTGGGAAATTTTAATTCACATTTCTCAAGGGAATAAGCAATGCATCTACTTAAGAAAAAAAAAAGAGGGTTTAATTTATAGAAGCCCCTTCAAGGAGAATAAAGAATATGGAATAATAAAGTAGGAAGTATACGATGTTGTTAAAGCTTTAAATAGTGGTAACTATTAAAGCAATTTCCAATTAAATAAAAGGGAAGATTGAGAAAGAAAGATTTCCTAAATGCTCAGAAACTGGAATTTGGACACATGATAGAAAATTTATTTTACTTTCATACTTGTATGAAGAATAGGGTTTGTAATAATCTATAGGTATAGACATGTCTAAGAGTTCAACTAAACGATTCTAAAAACACTTCTGTGGGATAAATATTTGTAAATTAAAGATTTTTTTTACTTTTTTCTTTTTGGGGTTAAAGATATTTTATCATTTAGTATACAATAGAACTACAATTCTATACAGATATACCCAGTTAATTTTCACGCATTGATTAATCCTTCCATCACTCTGGTTGGACCAGTGGGTAATTTGCATTTCCTATTCCCTGATGCAGAAACTAGAAACTAACTGGGCAAGCTGTGTGACTTGCCCAAGGAGAGTGGGTTAATTTCGGTGGAGCTAGCTGAAAACAGGGCGTAAGTCCCTGACTCACCGTGCAGCCTTTCAGGGCTGTGAAACTGTTCTTCCTGTTTACATTTTCAGTTTAACCAACACACATCGTACACCTGGAAAGGTTCTGAACACGGCACAAGGCAGAGAGAGACGGGAACGCTCTTTTTCTGGCTGTCCCCACCAAGTCAGACATCAGGGTCTTCCCTGAACCTAAGTGAGGGGTTTGTGACAAACACTTACGGAAGAGCCAAAACTCTAAGCAGAACCTACGAAGTGAAGACAAACAACAGGCTGCTTGTTAAAAACTGCAGTTTATTAGAAGTCAGTGCTAAATATGATAGTTCTAGCCACTGACTAAGCCAAATAGAGTTTCTTTCTCAACCACATTGTTTAGCATTTCATGTTTCGAATTTGTGCCAAGTGACTTGCAAAAGAAATTGTTTTTTTAAAAACACACTCATAAAGAGCATTTGTATATATTAAATCACAGTTTTACTTAAATGATTTCTTCTAAGTATTCAAATGGGCATAACCTCTAATTTCTGTGTCTTCTCTGTGTAAGGCTGTAGTTTATTGGATAATAGTGAGATTTAATAATAATGAGTCTTAATAAGTGCTTTACATGTGGATTAACTCCACCCTCACAACAACTCTTAGGGGTAGGCATTATTATTACCTCTGCATTACGGATGGAAAAACTGATACTCCAAATATTAAGCAAATGGATTTGGGTCACCTACATAGCAGGTGGTAATTGGCCCCAGGATGGCAGGTTCCCAAGCCTACCAACAGATACAATGTCAGCAGCTACAATAGATAAGTCCAATGAGCACAGATAAGAAATGGGCCATCATAAGGTCAACTTTATATATTACAACATCTTCAAAAAGTTTAGTTTTTCCGTTACATTGTTTTCTGCCCTGATCCACTAAAATGTTATAAGGCAGGAAAACAATGTCAGCTCAGTCATTAGGAATCCAGAAATAGAAAACTTTTAATATCTGTGTGAATCATTGTAAATAGAAGAAATCATGAAAAAGGCGCACACATGAGAATCTTTTTAAACCTTCTTAAGGCAAAAGAGTACTCTTGCCTGGAAAATCCCATGGACAGAGGAGTCTGGTGGGCTGCAGTCCATGGGGTCGCTAAGAGTCGGACAAGACTGAGCGACTTCACTTTCACTTTTCACTTTCATGCATTGGAGAAGGAAATGGCAACCCACTCCAGTGTTCTTGCCTGGAGAATCCCAGGGACGGGGAAACCTGGTGGGCTGCCGTCTATGGGGTCTCACATAGTCGGACATGACTGAGGCTACTTAGCAGCAGCAGCAGCAGCAAGGCGAAAGAGTCAATACAGTGTTAGTCACTCAGTTGTGTTTGACTCTTCGTGATCCCATTGTAGCCCACCAGGCTCCTCTCTCCATGGAATTCTCCAGGCAAGAATACTGGATGGGTTGCCATTCCTTTCTCTGGGGAATCTTCCTAACCCAGGGATTGAACCTAGATCTCCTGCATTGCAGGTGGATTCTTTACCATTTAAGTCACCAGGGAAGCCCAAGGTGAAAGAGGGGCATGGCTAATGTCTTCCATCTTTCAGCCATAAAGATTATTTTTAATTTTTATTTTTTTCCTTGGTCTTCATTGTTATGCTCGGGCTTTCTCTAGTTGCAGTGATCAGGGGCTCTTCTCTAGTTGCCGTGTGTAGGCTTCTCATTAAAATGCCTTCTTTCATTGCATGCTGCTAAGTCACTTCAGTCATGTCCAACTCTGCGACCCCATAGACGGCAGCCCACCAGGCTCCCCCGTCCCTGGGATTCTCCAGGCAAGAACACTGGAGTGGGTTGCCCTTTCCTTCTTCCATCGCATGGGCCTCAGTAGCTGTGACTAGCTGGCCCAGTTGCTCTGTGGCTTGTGGGATCTCTCCAAACCAGAGGTGGAACCCACTGACAGGTGGATGCTTTATCACTGGACCACCAGAAAAGTCCCATAATTTTTAATTTCTTAGGAGACATAGTCTTGTCTGCTTCTTCTTTTTAAGATTTTTTTTAATGTGGGCCATTTTAAAAGTTTTTATTTAATCTGTTACAGTATTGTTTCTGCTTTATTTATTTTTTTGGCAGCAAGGCATATGGGGTCTTAGCTCCCTGACCAGGGATCAAACCCACACTCCCTGCATTGGAAGGCGAAGTCTTAACCGCTTGACTGCCAGGGAAATCCCAGTCTGTCTGTTTCTAATGTCTCGCAATACTATAAACAAATAAACTGGCATCACAAAATGAAAGAACCCATCAAGTCTGAATTTCAAATAAGACAAAAAAGCATAGGGCTTTTCAAAGGTAAACATTAGCTAGACTGGGCATCTCCCCATCGCGTTATGTAAATCAGAACAGAGAGTCTGGTCAAGTCCAGTTATGCTCATCACACCACAAAGCAACTGTTCGGAAGCATTTTGTTTTAGTTCCTTCTTGCTCCTAATTGCGCCTGACAGTCTTTGTCCGAGGTCTCCTTCCACGCTGTGCCTGTCTGCACATCTCCATGGCGCTTCCTTTTGTTACCTGTCCTCACAGATCTCTTTCTCACTCTTCATCTTGTGCCAAGTTTCCCTGCAGACCTTTGCCACTTAGTTCTGGCTTCACTGAATTTCAGTCACTCAGTTATGCACTGGTTTTGTTTTTGCTTTTTCCTGGGGGTTCTAGTCTGAGTCACAGGGAAAGATTTCTTTCTTGACAACTGGTGAAGCGAGATGATCCGTATGTCAGATTATTTGGGTGGGATCTCACCACCCTTTACCAGCAATCAGTTGGCTCTTCTGGGAAGTGTGGGATCCTGGGAGACCCTGCTCCCCTAAAGCATGTCCCTAGTGGGGACCTCAGATTTAGCACTGGGGCCCTTTGTTAAAATAAAGTGTGTTTTTCACACACATTAACAGAAGAATGGATAAAGAAGATGTGCTTCATGTATACAATGGAATGTCACTCGGCCATAAAAAGTTACGAAACTGTGCCATTTGCAGAGACGTGGATGGACCTAGAGACTATCATACAGGATGAAGTAAGTCAGAAAGAGAAAACCAGATATTGCATATCAATGCATATATGTGGAATCTATAAAAGTGGTACAGATGAGCCTATTTGCAAAGCAGAAATAGAGACCCAGACGCAGAGAACAAACACGTGGACCCCAAGGCGGGAAAGGAGGAGTGGGATGAGCTGGGAGATTGGGACTGACATGTACACAGCACTAGGTATAAAGCAGATAACTAATGAGAACCTACTGTGTAGCACAGGGAAGTGTACTCCATGCTCTGTGGTGACCTAAATGGGAAGGAAACCTTAAAAAGTGGTGATGTGTGTATACGTATCGCAGATTCACTTTGCTGTACAGCAGGAACTAACACACCTTGGTAAAGCGACTATACTCTAATGAAATTTAATGAAAAAATTAAGTGTGTTTTTCAAAAGGAATTAGAGTTTTCTACTAGGAGTCCCATCGTTCTGCTTGGAAGACAGGGAGGAAATGGAGTTCAGGACGGGAATGTCCATACACAGGCTGGTTCTTGGGATGGGAGGCCTTAAGGGAAGACAAGACTGCCCGAGGGGCTAGGGGCCGGCAGCTGGTGAGGGGGCTGTGGGCGGAATTCACAAGAGGTGGCTGTCAAAGAAGAGTAAGGGTGCTCAACTCATCCTGGCTGAGTGGTGAGTGACTTGATCCTAGAAGCTGTTACCATCAGAGAAATGCATCACAAGGTTCTTCCCCCCACCTGCCTCCCCATCACAACCCAGGAAAACAGACTAAAACTCGCTTTGCAGAAAGTTTTCTTGTTTAAAGTGAATGGAGAAATATGCGAGGCATCGCATTGCTCTACTTATTCCAATACTCAGAGTGAAAAATATGATCCTGTATATTTATCTCCCCAAAATGTAACTCCAGTTGTCACAACAAATCGAAATGAGGAAGGAAGGGGACTTGCAAGCATACTCTATAGACAGCCGCCATCTGTCTCCACGAAACCACAAAAACCTTCTCAAGAAGCAGACTCGCGCCCTGATGCTTATCTTCTGCTTCCTCCCCTCCCACTGACCCTCTGTTCTTTATGAGGCAAAGCTTCCACTCCATCTCTAGGGATGGTGCTGAAGAAACAGGGCTAGGCTTTCTGGGAAGATCTGGGCAGCTGAGTTTTCCTAAGGAAGAAAAAAGAGAGGAAATCCAAGGGGTTTGGGCAGCTGACATTTTCACCCATCGACCCACTCAAGGATGTTGTTCTCCTAATACTCGAGAGCAAGTCACAGATTCATCTAACAGAGACAGGCCCCTGAACTTTGGAAGACCAGTACCTCAGTGCAGCCAGGGAGAGAAAGAAAGTGGGCCAGGTGTTGAGAGACCTGCGTTCCCCACTTCCCGGCCATACTTGTCACATGACCTAGAGCGAAGCTCTTCACCTCCCTGTGTCTTAGCTGACTCATCTATGAAATGAGGACAGTAGCCTGACCCTGAACCACCCTACGGGCTGACATTACTTCTCGTACACCCTAACTGCTACTGCTGCTGCTGCTAAGTCGTGTCAGTCATGTCCGACTCTGTGTGACCCCATAGACGGCAGCCCACCAGGCTCCTCTGTCCCTGGGATTCTCCAGGCAAGAATACTGGAGTGGGTTGCCATTTCCTTCTCCAATGCAAGAAAGTGAAAAGTAAAAGCCAAGTCGCTCAGTTGTGTCTGACTCTTAGCGACCCCATGGACCACAGCCTACCAGGCTCCTCCATCCATGGGATTCTCCAGGCAAGAGTACTGGAGTGGGTTGCCATTGCACCCTAACTAGGAAGTACTTAAAAATGTATTTCATACAAAAACAAAATAGTGTCAGTGAAAGGTTTAGGCACTTGGGCAAACTACATGAGGAAATTTTACTTTTTACAAAAATGGATTCCTGATTCCGTATCCCTCAGATAATTTCCGTTCTACAGAGAGCAGAGGTCATTCCTGCTGTTATAATACATTCTTATCTGTCTTTTGGAAAGCTGGTCTTGGGGAAAAACAAGGCAGGAAGTAATGAAGGAACCTGGGAAGGTAAGTCCCTCAAGACTCACCTGCTAGGTACGAGCGCTTTCCTGGGCAGTTTCTAAATGAATCAACTCGTGAAGTCTCCATGTGGGAGACACTGTGATGCCCTGATCCCCACATCCCGGGGGCTGAGATGGGGGGGTCACTTGGTCAGAAAGTGGTGGGTTGAACCCCGTCTTCTAGCTTTGTGTGATGCTGCCGCTGCATCTGCTCAACCCACCTGCTTCCCTACAACACGAGACAACAGAGTCACCAGGGGAGCAAGACCTGTGTGCACACAAGGACTTATTTTTGTGCCAAATGGCCTTTATCAGTCAAACTTTCAGCACCAAAGAACTTCTGATTGTATGTGCTCACGTGCGAGCTCAGTCACTCAGTTGTGTCTGACTCAGTTGTGTGTGACCCCATGGACTAGCCCACCAGGCTCCTCTGAAATGGGATTTCCCAGGCGAGAACACTGGAATGTGTTGGCATGCCCTCCTCCATGATCCTCCTCCAGGGGATCTTCCTGTCCCAGGGACCAAACTCGCATCTCCTACATTGGCAGGCGGGTTCTTTATCACTGAGCCACCTTCTGAGTGTCTGTAGTAAAACTCATCTGAAGAGATTCAGTTTCAAGATGTGATGAGGCCTGGCCTACACTGCAGGAGTTAATAAGCTAAGGTGGAACCTGATGTATGAAACCCCCTAGGTCACCTTCTGTTCCAGTCAGGGGTGATGGGTTGAGATTTTCGGTCCAGTCTGATGACTGCCTCTATAAAGTATGTTCTGTGCTGACTTTCCTCTATTGTAACAGCAGGGATTCCTGCTTAGAAAAGGAAGGAAGTTGTGACACTGTCCTTCAGAGATAAAGATTTACTGAGAGGTTTTGAAATATCTATATAATGTAGCAGGGTTTCTGTTCTGGCTTCCCTGGCCTGGCTGGCCCAGGGCTGGTAGCTTCACTCAGACTGTCTCCTGCCCTAAACTACCTCCTAAAAGGACCTCCATTGTGAAAAAGTAGACCACGGATTCCAGAATAATAGATTTAAAAGGTGAAGGGGATTACCCACAGGTCTGGCTTAGCTTCTGCTGGCTGAGATGCACGAGCCGTGAGGATGGGGACTCCCAGACTTGGTTTAAACAGAGAGAAGTGTTTACTCGAGACCTATCTGAGCAGAGACCAAATCCTGGTGGAAGGCAGCCAAGATCTAGAAAGGCAATCTGAGCATCCAGGAAGGGATCCAGAGTGGGCACAGGCTCCATCATGAGGAGGGAGGGCGGAAATGCCAGGCCGGGCTGAGGTCAGTGCCAAGTGCTCTTGGCGGGAACAGAGGGGCATGGTGCTTATTTCAAGGCTGGCTGAGGGTGGAAGGAATGGAGGCTAAAGCGGCTGTGCTGAGCTGCTCGGGCCGCTATAAAATGAGCAAGAGGATCCCACGATGTGGCCACAGGAAGCACGGTGTCAGGAAGCAGAGCAGCAATTTCTATATTCAGCAGCCCTCGTGTTCCCAACAGATATACAACAACAGCAATGTACCCATTGTGGAGGTTGGTCTGCATTCAGTTCTGTAAACACCCATCAGATGTCTCCTCTGTGCAAGACAGCACTGGGTGCAAAGAGGAGAGTTAACTAATAAATTCACAAAAGGAGAGACAGAAGGGCCAACAACACTGGGGGAGTGGGGGAGTGATAAACCAAGAGAACGTCTGTGCAGGTAGTGCCCTCTCTTCCCTGAATCTGTCACTGACAGATAATCACAATAAGGTATCAAGACATGCCTATTGCCTTATACTCCATTCATTCATGTATAATGAAATTTGTAAAGAAAATTCATTTAGAACTCCTTTGGGCCTGGAGTTGGGAGATGCCACGAGGCGGCAGAGGCAGTTTCTGCTCTCAAGGAACTTGCCAGCCCTGCTGGGCTCCACAGTTTTTGTTTGTTTGTTTGATTTTTGGCTGCCAGGCATATGGGATCTTAGTTCCCGGACCAATTTTAACCACTGGATGGCCAGGGAAATCCTGGGCCCACAGTCTTTGCTGTCAGCTCAGCTCCGATCACGTTCCACCCTCGGAGCCCTCAGTTTCCACTCTGGGGTACAAGCGGTCCTTCTACTTCGGCACATCCAAAAATCAAATGCCTTATTTCTTCCCCAAACTCCAGGCCATCTGTCTGGCACGTCTCAGATCAACACACCACCGTCTTGGTCCAGGTCACTCAATTACTCTTGGATTCGCATCCTGGCAAGCATCCTCACTTCTGGGCCCTCCTCCCCATTCCTTCTCTACTCCTGTGGTTCTGGATCTGGAGGTGCCTGGTGTCAGGGCAAGCACAGAGGCCCGGGAGGCCGGCAGACCTAGCAATAGAGCCCAGATCATCACCCCCAAGATAACGTGTGAACAGTGAGACTCAAAAGATGCTCATTCTCTTCTCTTTACTTGAATTGTTTTGAAATTCAGTTCCACTTACAAACCATTTTGCTATTTTTTTCTCCTTGCAGTCCATCCCTCATACCAGCACTGATTATCTTCTGAAAACTCTGTTTAATACTGTGTCGTTTTCCAGGGTGAGCGCTTCTGGTTTCCCTATTGCCTGAGTCACGTTCCTATCTCACGGTACAATGGTCCAGGCCTTCGGTAATTGCACCTGTTTATTTCTGTTAGACTGCGAGCATCTCTGCAGGACAGTAAGCAACCACAGGACTGAGACGGAGCCTTTTATCCAAATTTCTCCAGTGACTGGAGCACGGCTAAGTATTATTCCCTGTGTAGCCCTGTCATATCTGCTGAATAGCTCACAGTTCACAGACATGCTAAATACATGTTTGGTGTTGAGACTAATAATGAGTGGCTTTAGTTTTGAAATATCAGTACCTTTGGGACTTTCTTTCTGTGTCAGAATCTGAAAAGAAAAAAAACATCTTGCCCTCTCTAACTCCCCCTGCCCAGTGCATTGGGAGGTGGGCTGCTCAGGGCCCTTGGCTGAGAGCTGCTCACTAGATACTTAAGAGAGAGGAGAAGATGAGGTGTTCCTGCCTGGCTTGGAACAGATCATCTTTCCCGTAGGGTTTGCATTTTAATAGGAAGTCCCTTGATATTGGAATAAAGGCTCTCTAATTGCATAATTTTAGACAAGGGGATACCTTCTGGGTAAGGTGAGAACAACAAGCCTTTCTTAATTCTTAATTCTGGAATCATTCCATAGATTGTTAACTATTCTGTGAGGTTAGGGGGGAAAATGGTCTCTGAAAGCCTGAATTTAAGCATTCCATTCTCTGAATGATGTGTTGTCCTCTGGCCTGTTTACTAAAAATGCTTCAATTCCAAATGTTTCTATCTGATTGGAACCAGTTGTCCAGTGAACATCATTTTCCAAATGTTCGTCTCGTCTTCTTGCCCAGGCTTGGGCTCCATAGTCCAACCCTAAACGCTTCCTGCGAACACCCTCCCCTCCGTCTCCATTCTCCCTCCACTGACTCACTGGGCAAAGCTGCTCCATTATAACTAGACTTGTGCAACTGAATATTGCAGAAGTTGCACAGCTGTGCTGACAAGTGTCACCTTAAATACGTGACCCATATTTCAAGTGGGCCCTTGACACCTTCTGGAAACCCTAACACATTTTCTGCTGAGATATTTATATCCTACCGTTTTCTCTCTTCAGTCACAAATCCAATCGTCCATCTTCCTCCTGCATCTTCACTTTCAACCGATGACTTAGCTTCACAGTTCACAAAGAAGATGGAAACAATTAGATGGAAACTTCCTCATCATTTTACCATTAACTACCTACCTCCGTGCTTGGTTTCTGCCTTCTGTCCTACTAAGGTCTAGGGTTTGGGTCCCTCTCCAACCAGAGCCCCATCCCCGCCTGTGTAGATGTTATTCTGTCTTATCTACTCGCGGGCTCCAGCCTGCACCATCACTTTCTCACTTCCTCCTTAATCAGCCTCATCAGCATCTTTTCAATTGCTGATCTATCACTCTAGACAACTCCCCCTTTACTCCATGTCCCCTTCAGCTACCATCTCATTTGTTCACTCCCCATGCAGAACAACTGCTGCTGCTGCTGCTGCTAAGTCGCTTCAGTCGTATCTGACTCTGTGAGACCCCATAGACAGCAGCCCACCAGGCTCCCCCGTCCCTGGGATTCTCCAGGCAAGAACACTGGAGCGGGTTGCCATTTCCTTCTCCAATGCATGAATGTGAAAAGTGAAAGTGAAGTCGCTCAGTCGTGTCTGACTCTTAGCGACCCCACGGACTGCAGCCTTCCAGGCTCCTCAGTCCATGGAATTTTCCAGGCAAGAGTACTGGAGTGGGGTGCCATTGCTTTCTACTTGACATAATTATCTGTACTCTGTGTTTCCACTTTTTCACTTCCCTTCCCTCTCTAGTTGACTCCAAGGCTTCTGTTGCTAAAGCTAAGCTCATGGCAACTTTCTGCACACCTGATACAGATGATCACTCTTTCCTTCTGCCTCTCTGAGGCTCCCTGGTCCCGCTCCTACCTCCCAAGTCGCTCCTTCCTGGTTGCCTTTGCTGGCTCCTCCTCCTCTCCTGGAACTTAAATGCGACTGCGTACGAGGATTCTCTCTTCCTCTCTTCCTTCTTTGCACAGATGGTTCTCTCTTGGAAGCCCACGGCTACTGGTAGCACCTATAGTCCAACGACTCTACACATCCTTCTCTCCTAGGACCTCTCTCCTGAACCACAGACTTTGCCTGTCTTCTTACCTGGCATATCAATCTGTGATTCGCTTGCTAAGTTGTGTCCGACTCTTTGCGACCCCATGGACTGCAGCACGCCAGGCTTCCCTGTCCTTTGCTGTCTATCTCCTGGAGTTTGCTCAGATTCATGAGGGTCTAATAGGAATCTCAAAATTAACATACCCGCTATGGGATGCTTGGTTTCCCTGTTTTCCACATTTTTTCCTACTTCAAGAAGTCATACTACCACCCTTCCAGTGCCCAGGCAACAGTCTTGACCTTATCCTTGATTTTTCTGTTTCCTTCATTCACTACATCCATTGCATCAACAAAACTTTGTGCGTGAATTATGTCTCAGATCTGCCTGCCTCTCTCCATTTCTGCTGCTAACTCTAGTCATCAATTCTCTCTTTGAGTTGGTAGGAGAACAGTTTAACTCCTTTCTCTTCTTTCATTTTTTGTCCCTCCTCAATCCATTCTCCACTAAGTACCCACAGTGATCGTTTTTTTAAAAAATTAATTAGCTCTGTTTTTGCTTCAAATCTTCCAGTGGGTTCACATTGGGTTTAGAATAAAGCCCAATCTCCTTATCCCACTCTACACAGCTCCTTGTGATCTGATCCCTGTTTCCTGGCTGACCTTATACTGCCCTTCTCCTCAGTTACTATGTTCCAGGCACACTGACCTACTTCCTGTTATTCACACATGTTAAGTGCCAACCTGCCCCAGGGCTACTGGGCTTGCTGAACTCTGCATGGATCATGTTAACTCAACTGGTTCAAACCCATTATTCATTGTCCTTGTTGTATGTCTTTATGGCTCAATTTTTTTTTCTTTTCTTTCTTTCATAATTCTTAACTCTAAAATGTCTAACAAAGTATCTTACTCTTAGTAGATAATCAATAACATGTTTTTGAATAAACAAAAGTGATGCTGCTCAGTGAAACTTGTTCAGTGATTGATTCATGCTTTAATTACCTTTGATAAAGACTATGCTTGGGCATCTATCAAAAACTGATAGGATTAAAATTCAATGTGAATTGAATGGCAAATAATATACTAACAGTATTCAGAGTCAATCCTTTCAAATGCTATTTTTGAGAGCTTCTGAGTTTGTAATAAAATGTTAATAGAACTGTCTTCTTCTCAATCTATCCACCTCCCACTGCTGACAGGTGGAGTTCTGATTCCCCTGCCAAAACAGGGTCCTCTTTGCCCGTTGGAATGAAAATTTGTGAAGAGCAGACAAGAAACAGGCATAGACTGGCCACTTTCCTGCTCTCTCCTCTACTGCGGTTTTCTCAACAGCCTGGTATCACTCACGGACGTAGCCCTAATATTTTCCTTTTGTCTTTGATATTCTGCGTTTTATTCTGAGGGATCTACATGTGGATTTATTTTTTACTTATTTTGCTCATGATACAGGGAACTTCATCACATATCTTTAGTTATGGAAAATACTTTCATCCTTTTTTTCAATAATGATATTTTCTGTTCTTTTTACTCTCTTGTCTGGAACTCCAGTTTGACTTATTTGGTATTTCTCATTTAAGTCTCTGGGTCTGTTAAGTGATTTTCAAGGTTTTCTTTATATTTCTAGTCTGAATTATGAAGTATTTCTTCCAATCTATTTTCCACTTCATTAATTCTCTTTTTAGGCAACTGATTAAAGTGTCTATTGAGGCTTTTTTTTTTTTTTTAATTTCAATTAGTAATTATCATCAGAGAAGGCAATGGCACCCCACTCCAGTACTCTTGCCTGGAAAATCCCATGGATGGAGGAGCCTGGAAGGCTGCAGTCCATGGGGTCGCTGAGGGTCAGACACGACTGAGCAACTTCACTTTCACTTTTCACTTTCATGCATTGGAGAAGGCAATGGCAACCCACTCCAGTGTTATTGCCTGGAGAATCCCAGGGACGGGGGAGCCTGGTGGGCTGCTGTCTATGGGGTCGCACAGAGTCGGACACGACTGAAGTGACTTAGCAGCAGCAGCAATTATCATATGTGTGTGCGTGTGTGTTGCTCAGTCATGTTCGACTCTTTGTGACCCCATGGACTGTAGCCCACCAGGCTCCTCTGTCCATGGAATTCCTCAGGCAAGAATACTGGAATGGGTTGCTATTCTCTTCTCCAGGGGATCTTCCCAATGCAGGGGTCAAACCCAGGTCTCCCATATGGGAGCAGATGCTTTACCGTCTGAGCCACTAGGAATCCCAATTACCATGCATGGGATTTCTATATATCCTTTACCAAATTCATTTGTTCTTTTTTCTATCATATCCTGTTCCTGCTTTATAGACTGTATTAATATTTCTTCCTTTACCTCTTTCAATATTTCAAATATAACTAGTTTAAAGATTCTTTCACATTTTTCTATTGCTTCTAGTTCTTAGATGCAAATTACCTCTTTTGTGATTCTTCCCTGGGGTCCTTATTTCCTGAGTGGTTTGTAATTTTCACCCTTGAGCTCCTCTGTGGTGGATATTGTTTTTGGTTTTTAAAATTATTTATTTATTTGGCCGCGCAGTGTCTTAGTTGCAGCACACAGGGTTTTCATCTCCGTTTTGGGATTCAGGACGTTTTTTTAGTTTGTGGTAGGCAGGATCTTTAGCTGTGGCTTGCTAACTCTTAGCTGTGGCATGTGCAGTCTAGCTTCCTGACCAGGGATCAAACCCGGTCCCCTGCACTGGGAGTGTGATCTTAGTGACTGGACTACAGAGGAAGTCACGCGGTGGGTATTGTTTTCTATAAGAGTCCACCTTCCTTGGGTTTTGTGGACAAATTACAGCAAGAACAGGTCAGTCTCCTGTGGCTTCTCCAGACTGGTTGCCCAGCTGGAGTGTTCTAGTCTCTGTTTCGCAGCTGGGATGACTAGTTGGCCTTATACAGGGAGTCCTTCTTACAAAGGTTAGTGGCTTCACCGTTTGATATGAGTGAACATCATGTGTTTGATCTATGAACATCTGATGTACAAACATCAAAACCCTGCCTCCCAACTCTGAAAGCTTGTGTCAAGTTCCAGTACCTCCTTTACCCATTCAGTTTCACTCTTGCACACTACTTTGGCTTTGAGTTTTCTGTTCATTTCCAGCTCCTACAATTTTTTTCACTCAACAGATATTTATCGTGTGTGCCAAGTACCATTCTAAATCCTAGAGAATCGGGAATGAAGAGCATAAAGTCTCTGTCTTCAAGGATTATACATTCCAGAGATTGCTCTGACTCCTTCCATGCTTTAAATGTACTAAACATATTTCTGTGCGTCTGGAGTGTGTGTGTCTGGAGTGTGGTGTGTCTGGAGGGTACTGTGTCTGGGGGGTGGTGTGTCTGGGGGGTGGTGTGTCTGGGGGGTGGTATGTCTGGGGCGTGGTATGAGGGAGGTTGTCTTCCTGCAGCAGGTCAACCTACTGGAATGCCAAGGTGCCAGCCCTCGCCCACCTGTGCCCCAGCAGTGTTGAGGGAAAGGTAAGGCGTCTGGCATACCTTGAAGACAGTGAAAATATCTCCATACACGTTTAACCTAAGAGGCAGCTGAATGTAGTTAACAATTGAAAACACAGATTTTGAAGCCTAAATGCCTACACTCAAACCCAGCTCAATCACTTACTAGTTATGTGGCCTTGGGCAAAAATCTCTCCTGGTGCTTCAGTTTGGTCATCTGGAGAAGTCCAGTAACAGGATTTTCCTTACATGCTTATTGCTGTGGTTCAGTTGCTCAGGTGTGTCCGACTCTTTGTGACCCCATGGACTGTGGCATGCTAGGCTTCCCTGTCCTTCACTGTCTCCCAGAGCTTGCTCAAACTCATGTCCACTGAGTCAATGATGCCATCCAACCATGTCATCCTCTGTCCCTCTCTTCTCCTTCTGCCTTCAATCTTTCCCAGCATCAGGGTCTTTTCCAAGGAGTTGGCTCTTTGTATCAGGTGACCGAATTATTGGAGCTTCAGCTTCACCATCAGTCCTTCCAATGAATATTAGGGTTGCATTCCTTTAGGATTGACTGGTTTGATCTCCTTACTGTCCAAGGGACTCTCAAGATCTTCATTGTGGGATGCGGAATCTTAACTTGCAGCATGTGGGTTCTAGTTCCCTGACCAGGGATCAAGCCGAGACCTCTTACACTGGGAGTCTTAGCCACTGGACCGCCAGGGAAGGCCCCTTCATGTGCTTCAGATGGTCTTCCCTCTGTACCTGTCTGTGTCCTAATCTCTTCTTGGAAGAACACCAGGTATATTGGATGAAGACTCACCCTAATCACCTCATTTTAATTTAATTGCCTCTTTAAAGGCCCTCTCTCCAAATGCACTTACATTCTGAGGTCCTGGGGCTTCAGATTTCAACAAATAGATGTTAGGGGATACAAGTCAGCCTGTAGGAAGGGCAGGATGAATTCTGCTGGACACCTTCTTTCTCTGGGATCGTGTATTCCATCTCACTTCTGTGCAGTCTTGTCTGCATCTGGGATATCTTCACCGTGCTGAGTGACTTCTAATCTGCCTCAAAATGGCTCAAACCCACCCACTCATCAAAACTCAGACAAGACGCTTCTACTTCTACAAAGTCTTTTCTGATTGCTGGTTCTCACCATCTCCCTTACACTCACCTCACTCTTCAGCAAGTATTGTATCACTCCTTGGAACTTGGATAATACCAGAGTGTTACATGTGCTTTTCTCGTGGATTTGTGGCTTGTATGGTGGCTCTTCACATTCCCAGCATTGCATCAGTTAGAAGTGAGCACCCTGAGGGTGAATCTCCATCTGGTTCAGCTTTGTACCCTCACAGTCATTGCTGAATGAATACTTGTTGAAGGAATAGATGAGTAATAACAATGACAGCTTGACTGACTTCTATTTCACACATGAAGTCAAGTATTGAGACGTTCTCCCCAAACCTCTAGTCAATAATTGACTCATCTTAAGACCTTACCTACCTAGCAGAACTTTTGCCACCTATTCAAGGTGAGCATTTTGAAAGCCTGCATGGAAAAGGCATTAAATTCACACGTACCTTTGTACAGGCTGAGGTGTACCTTTTGTAAGCGAGATCAAGCTGCTGTGATGTGGAATTCTCAAGGGCTCATCAAGTGGCCCACAGAAGAAATGAATTGGATTATTATTATTTTTGGGGGGAGTGACTTGCCTAATTTGTGCATAAAATACTTTAAAGTCTGGAGATGTAAACACTTTTTTTTTTTCCATTTCGTTTTAAAAGGAGTTTCCAGAGTTTGACTTTTGTTTTGAATGATGTCTTTGTAACAAACTTCCTGTGTTGACAAGGAATGCATTGCATTTCCGTAGCTGTGACTGCCATAGAAATGAGGGCGGTTCTAAATGTCTTACTATTTTAATATCTTTATGCAATTTTCTGACAGTTCAAGTCTCCTAATTTTTATCCTGGGTATAACTTGATGGTGTTTAAGTATAATACAATAAAAATATACAACTCTATCTCTAAATAATATGTAATATACAAATAATACAATAAGATACAACTATATCAAAGAGTCGGACACGACTGAGCAACTTCACTTTCACTTTTCACTTTCATGCATTGGAGAAGGAAATGGCAACCCACTCCAGTGTTCTTGCCTGGAGAATCCCAGGGACTAGGGAACCTAGCGGGCTGCCGTCTATGGGGTCGCACAGAGTCGGACACGACTGAAGCGACTTAGCAGCAGCAGCAGTATATCACTATAATGTACTGCTGTAATAAGCAGGCTTCCCAGGTGGCTCAGTGGTAAAGAATCCACCTGTCAAAAAAAAAAAAAAGAATCCACCTGCCAAGGCAGGAGACACAGGAGACGTGGGTTCCATCCCTGGGTCGGGAAGATTCCCCAGAGACGGAAATGGCAGTTCACTCCAATATTCTTGCCTGGGAAATCCCATGGACAGAGGAGCCTGGTGGGCTACAGTCCATGAGATCACAGAGTCAGACGTGACTGAGCAACTGACCACGCAATAAGCATTTCAAGTAATGTGTTCATTTGTTTTTTTTTTTAACTTCTCCTAATGTCTTGATTTATTTGGTTTTAAATTATCTGTCAACAGAGCACTGAACACTTACTTTAGCCTTATGGTGATAAACTTTTCCCTTTTTGAGGGGTTTTGACTTAGAGTGGCTCTGCCTCTAGGCTCTGCTGGTGATCAGTCTGCTCCCACTTCGTAAACATTGTTCAAATGTCATTGACTCAGAATCTAGCAGAACTGGGGACATCCAAGTTCTCTATTTTAAAAGATAAAGTGACTTTGCTGCTGCTGCTGCTAAGTCGCTTCAGTCGTGTCCGACTCTGTGCGACCCCATGGACTGCAGCCCACCAGGCTCCTCCATCCATGGGATTTTCCAGGCAAGAGTACTGGAGTAGGATGCCATTGCCTTCTCTGAGAGTGACTTTAGCATGAGGCTATCTTAAAGCACAAATAAAAATTTTCTATTACTCAAACTAGGTGGTTTATCATTATATTTTTACTTACAGCTTTTATCTTTCTTTGATGCCTCATATTTTAAGGCAATGACCTCCTTTAATACAGCATTAGGAGAGCACAGCAATTTTTTTGGGAAATGTTAACAACCATAATGCAGCCTAGATATGAAAAAAAAGTAATGTTAAAAGCCTGAGGAGATGTAAAATTAAGAAAAAGCCCAATGGAAAATGTTTACACAAAACAGTCCAATTCTTTATAGATATGAAGTTATGCATAGAAACTAGCAAGAATTCCCTTCTTCCTGCCCTTTCTCCCCTCCCCTCCCTGCCACCCACACAGCTCCCATCTTGCTTTACCCTCCATCCACTGAGACGGAAAAAAATCAGTTCTTACCCACCCCTCCACACCCCCATTCCCACCCCCACCCCCATCCCGTGACTTCCGGGAGTGCCCATACAGAGGTCAAAGCTGCCTGTGATTTTCCATTTACACTGACATGAATCTGGCAAGAAGGGTGGGGTTTCAGAGTTTGAGAGTCAGTCTGGCTTGCTGGAGAGCAGGACCTGACCCAGACCCCTGCTAAGTCAATACATGTCTGATGAATGAATGAGCAGAAAAGGTGATGTCTTGCATTTTCATTACTATAAGAAGGTGATCGCCTTCTCTTCCAGTTTTGAGACAATTTTTTTTTTCCAATATTCATCATTCTTTATCTTTACACCTGTACAGCTGAAACTTCCTCCTGAGACTGTCCCAGCAATGAGTTGATCTGTCCTTCCTCCGCATAGTTTTCTGATCAATGAAATTAAAAAAAAGTCTTGGCAATGTGGCTCCTGGTTTAGGGTGTGTGACGAAGGGCACTTTTCATTTGATGTCCTGGGGAATGGAGACTGCACAGGGCCTATGCTGACAGCAGCCTGAGAGCAGGGTGGGGTCCTGAGGTCTGGCTGCAGCAGGGGACCAGGAAGCTGTATGAGTGGAGAGGAGGGGAGGGGGCTGTTGGTGTACACGCCGCACCTGGACTGGAGGCCTGCTTGCAGAAGCTTCTGTGGGCAGCTCCTGGGGAGTTGGATTTGGACAACTGAGATCAACCAGGGAACCATCAGAATAGAATCTACAGCAAATTTTCATTGGCTATCAGTTTTCCATAGGGTAGTGTATATGCTTCCGTGCTAAAACCAGGGCTCTGCAGCAACATAGAGGGGAGGGAAGGGGAAGGAGGGAGGCTCAAGAGGGAGGGGACATATGTATAGCTATGGCTGATTCGTGTTGATGGATGGCAGAAACCAATGCAATATTATAAAGCAATTATCCTTCTATTAAAGATAAATAAATTTAAAAAGAAAGAAACAGAATCTACATAAGAAAACACCAGGGCAACAAACTAAAAAAAAAAAAAAAAGAAAGAAAACACTGGGGTTGTGGGATGGGACTCCTGGTCTCTGAAAGGAAGCTCTTTCCTCTGACCTGTCCCAGTGACGTAGTCTCAGTGGGTCCACCTCCTCACCCAGCTCAGAACCAGGTCCAGGCAGGTAGAGAAGGTGGCTTTCCTGTGATGTCATGGGCATCAGTGACCCTATTTAAGGCTGAAGTTCCGATCCTATAGGTTATGCCCTCTGTTCTTTTTAAAATAGGTTCGGAGAGGGAAGGGGAAACCATGGGAACTTGAGACCAGGGGAGGGGAAAGTTACCTTCATGATTTATTCAAAGTGGGTGTATTTTGTTGCCAAAGTGTTTGGTTTGGCTTTTTTTTTCAAGTTGATCTGGTGTTACTAAACCTTAAGAGTTTTAGTGAACTGTGGCAGAGAAGCTCAGAAACTCTTTACTGAGGTTGCTTAGCGCTATAGGATGAAACGCTTAAACCAAGAGGGCCCACCTCACCAAAATGAGCCAGAGAATGAAGGCAGTACAGAGGAAAGCGAAGACAAACAATGGAGAGACTTGAGTTCTTATAGAATGTTTGTGTCCCTGGATCCCACCGTGCCTGAAGTTTGAATATCCCCTGGACCTTTCAGTTATGTGAACCAATGGATATCCTTCTTTCTTGGCTTAAGTTAAAACAAAAACAAAACCAAGTGTTTTAGAGGCAGCTTGGTTACGTGTTGCTCTCTGCCTTTTCCAGAATGAAGAAATGCGCCCTTAAATGGGACAGCCAGGGGTGTGGACAGTCTCTGGGTGCCCCCAGCATGTGTGTGATCTTTGTGATAAGTACTGTGTTATTATCCCTACTTGATACTAGACTACAACAAAATATGTAAAGAAATAATGTGAAAAAGTCACTTAGATCTTCATAGCTATGAGCTGGGTCATTTTGGAAACTTTCGTGTAAGTTTTTTTAGGTTTTAATATACATATATATCAGTGGATACTTTAGAAGCATATTAAATCACCTAAGACTTTCCTTACATAATTTCATCTCAAAAGCCCTCAGCCAGAGGCAGAAAGGCAAACATCGGAAGACATGATGTAACAGTCCTTGTGTTTCAAGCATGTAATCTTCCATAAAATCTGTGGATTTTATCTAAACGTCTTAAAGTGGGTAATAGAGCAGGGCCACAGAGTAGAACATAATAAACACTTTGAGATGGTGCCAGTGGTCCAATTAATCCATAAATCTTTTCTTTTGACTCCATAGTAGTGGATACTTGGAAGTAATGAGAACATACAGTTTGAGCTAAGAACAACGCAATGTTAGTTTGTAACAGAAATGCTACATAGTACCTGGAAGTGTTCCCCTAATGCCAAAACAGTAAAGAAAATTCCTGATTCTATGCCTGAGAGAACTGGAGCTTAACTCTTCTACTGTAGATTTGCTTTCCTAATGTAGATTTACTGATGCACCACAAAGATGGGAAAGCTTTTATTTCTTAACATCAGTACAAGGATTCAGTGTTCCCAGTACTTTAACTCCCACTTCCTCTTCTATGGGTTGTAAGAATTCAACCCCAATAATTGTTTAAACATCATCCTCTGTTGTTTCTGGGTCATCCTTCTCATACCACTTCCTCCTCTTGCAGTCAAGTCTTTCTGCAGCTGATATTTTCTAAAAGCAATACTTTCTTACCCGACCTGAGCTTTTAGTAAACTCACAGGTTTGCCATAATGCAACCCCCCTTCTCCCCACCCCCCAAACACATCACTCCTTCTGTCTTCGGGCTGTTCCCTTTTCAGCATACACACCATCCACCCAGGTGCTCAAGGCTGAAGGTAGGAAGGTGTGTCCTCCTGAGCAATTTCCCCCAAGCTTTGCCCATTTACCTCTGAAAAGTCTTTCTGGGAAGTGCATCCTTGTCGGCCACGGCTCTCATGCAGACCCTACAAGAGCCTCCTGAGTGGTCCCGCCCTGAGTAGGGCTGGACTTCCTGTGACTAGAGGGATGAAGGGATGGCACGTTATCCTGGTGGGCCTGCACCTGTCCCCAAGCAGAGCCTCTGATGAGACTGACGCTGAAGCCTGGCAACCCTAGGGATGCCCAGGTCTGCAGGGATGGAGCACACATGCTGGGTACCAGGCCAGGTGCATTAGGAGCAAGAGGAAATTAAAAATAAGGAGAATATACTTCACATTTGCCCATTTCTGCTACCTTTCATTCTTTGTTGATCTGAATTTCCATCTGATGCCATTTACCTTCTGACTGAAGAACTTCCTTGAACATTTCTTGTAGCGAAAATCTCCTGCCAGTGGGTATCTCAGCTTTAGTTTGGAGGATAAAGTCTTTATTTTGCCTTAAGTTTTGAATAATATTTTCAGTAGGTAGAGAAGACTAGGTTGGGGGTTTTTGCTTTTCACTGGCACACGGAAGGTCCTGCTCCACAGTCCTTTGGCTTCTATGGCTTCTCCTGAGAGTCTTGTGTTGTTCTCATTTTTGTTCCTCTTATGTAACTTGTCTTTTTCCCTCTGGCTGCTTGTAAGAGTTTTCTCTTTACCAATGCTTTTCAGCAAATCCATTATGATATGCCTCGGTATTCTTCCATGTCTCTACTTAACATATTCAATCTTTCCTCTAACTTCTTGAAAATACCGTTATACAGATGTTTTAAGGTCCATGTCTGCTAATTCTATCATCTCTGTCATTTCTGGCTTTGTTTTTGTTAATTTCCTTTTCTCCCTCGTGTATCATGTTATTAGATTGTAGACATCTGCTAACTTAGATTAATGATCATAAACTATAGCAATGCCATTTCAAGTTACATGCCTGTAAGTTACCAACAAATAACACATATATACACATAGCTCATCATATTTCAAAAGCTACTTAAATATCTTTCATTAAAATTATGATTACATTTCCTGTTGGGATTACATTGTGCTTAAAAGGACTAAAAATTATTCTGAATTTTCATTATCTGATCAAATAGTATTAACTTAATAATGAATTATTCTTGATACTTCCATAATATTTGTGTATAAAGTATTTTCCCAGTTTTACTGAGATATAATGGACATATAACACTGTATTAGTTTTAGGTATGCAACATGGTTTGACATATGTATACATTGTAAAATGATAAAACCATCATAAGTTTAGTTAACCTCTATCACCTCACACAGTTACAAATTTCTTTTCTTATGATGAAGTCTTTTACCATCTACTCTCTTAGGAACTTGCAAGCAAGTAATATGGTATTATTAACTACGAGCTTCCCCAGTGGCTGAGTGGTAAAGAACCACCTGCCAAGCAGGAGGTGAGGGTTTGATCTCTGGATCAGGAAGGAAATGGCAACCCACTCCAGTATTCTTGCCTGTAAAATCCCATGGACAGAGGAGCCTTGCAGGCTACAGTCCATTGGGTCACAAAGAGTTGGACATGACTTGGTGTCTAAACAACAATTATTAACTACAGTCACCATGCTGTACCTTACATCTCCAGGACTTATTTATCTTTAATGTACTTTTCTCTTGGTTCTTAGTCATATTTTCTTCTTTGCCCTCTTTGATTGGATTCCAACTGTTATGAATTTCACACTGTTGGTAATTCATTCATTTAGAGTGTGTTGCACTTTGTCCTGACACAGCATTAGGTCACCATAGATATTTGATCCTCTCGAGGCTTACTTTCAAGCTTTGTTAGGGTGGGTTTAGAGCAGCTTTTAGTTTAAAGTTAATTTAGCCCCACTACTAAGGTGAGAAGGGCTTCCCCGGTGGTTCAGCAGTAAAAAAATCTACCTGCCAAGGCAGAAGACGCAGGTTCAATCCCTGGCTCAGGAAGATCCCCTGGAGGAGGAAATGGCAACCCACTCCAGTATTGTTGTCTGGGAAATCCCATGGACAGAGGAGGCTGGCGGGCTACACTCTATAGTGTCACAAACAGTTGGTGATGACTTTGAGCGCGCGTGCACACACACACGCGCACACACACATACACACACAATAAGGTGAGAAACTTCTGAGGCCTCTATCCATGCCCCATGTATTATAAAGTCTTTCCCTTCCGGCTGGTGGGAAGGAGAACTTTTCGCAGTCTGCATAGGCTCCTATGACTGCTGGTCCCCCCACCTCCTGAGCTCTCCCCAGAACCCTCAGAGCAGCACTCAGTCGGAGACCCATCTGCTGCAGTCCATGCTCCTCTCTGTTAGACTCTCTTCCTCCAATGCCCCTTCCCATGAATCCCAGCCACCTCAGCCTCCTTGAACTTCAGTCTCCATCTCCTCAACTCAGTGAGTCTGACATTCTCTTTGGGTCCTCCTGGCTGGACTGCAGCCTGAACACCATCCACTGTCCATACAACAAGTCTGAACCCTCACCAGTCTCTCATTACTGTTTTCCTTCTCTGGGGCATCACACCCCTGCAAGTCCGCTAGCCAACGCCCCAGTTTTTTGTCCCGCATATATTGTGTCAGATTTTCTAGTGGTTTATGGTGGGAGAATGATTTCCATGACAGCAATCCTTTGTGGGCAGACACAGAAGTTCCTTATAGCGTCATTTACATTTGCTTTTCTGGGGCCCAGACATTGGCCATTTTCATGGGAACGCTTGGCTTGGGTTCCTACACCATGTGGTATTGCGGTAAATCTGGACCCCACGAGCACACAGCGCTGGCTTCAGGAACCCATTCACTTTGTTTTTCTCCCCAGAACTACTGCCAGGCAGATGGTAAGTTTTGTAGAGCTTCTCCATGTCAGTTGGTGATATTTTTTACTGTTCCTGTTTGTTTGTTTTTTTACTATCCCTGTTTTTTTGACTAAGCTACCTTTTGTGCATCCCAGAGCTGTGATGAGGTCTTGGTGTCCAGCTCCCCATGGCAAACAGTGTGAGTTCACGCCTTTTGTTCAGGCCCTAGGGGCTACATGTAGGTAAAATTAGTATTTTTGCATTATGAAGTCTGTTCCTATTTGATATTTACATACTGGTAATGTTTCTGATCATTTATCTTAGTAACAACTTATCTTACGATTCTAACTAAACTGTTTAATTGATTGTGATTTTATGTTGAAGTCTTACTAAGTTCATGTACAATTTGAGAACATATGAGAGAAATCAACATTTTCTATATTTATATGCTTAGTTTAATGGGTAAAATTATTTAAGTTCTTGGAAAGTTTTCGTCAGTTAAGTCAGACAATAGTGTTACTTAAAATGAAAAGCAAATATATTAATTAGAATCCGGCAGCAACACAGGAGACATAGGTTCAATCCCTGGGTTGGGAAGATCCCTGGCGGAGGAAATGGCAACACTCTAGTATTCTTGCCTGGGAAATCCCATGGGCAGAGGAGCCTGGTGGGCTATGGTCCATGGGATCACAAAGAGTTGGACATGACTGAGCAACTGAACACACACACAATTTAACAAGTTAAAGGGAACTTATGTTATTAAAACACTCTTAAAATTAATATTTCAGTGGCTAATATTTTAAATTGGAAAAATAAGGTTTTAAAGTCAAACTTCAAGGGTTTAAGGCCTAGATTTTTAAATTTATTACGTCAATATTGTTGAATATTAACTTCCTAAAGCTAAACTTTGAATAGTCTCTTCTACGGATCCTCTAGATACCAATAGCTCACTGTTTTAGCCAAAGGAATTTAAATCAGAAGACATGTTACAAGAAGCGGCAAGAAAGGTGCAGTGGAGACCACCCAGCTAGGCAGCCAAAATGGTGAAACAAGAGAAGCGCTGATGGGGGAGAGAGGGGTGGGAACTATCTATTAGGACCGGGAGGTTCCAGATCACCAGCCGCCCACAAACACACACTGCTGCCGTCACAACGCGCGACACAGACCGGCCGGCCTACCGGCTGGTCTCACTGGGACGAGATGCTGACACATCACTGACAACCGGGAGAGCCCACTGCTCACAGGCCAGCCACGTCTACACAGCTCCACAGCTCTTCCTCTGACCATCGGTCTACATCCCTCTGACTCTATTCTGGTCTCTGCCTTAAAACTGTTTCCTAACATGTATGTTACCAATGTTATTTTCTTAATACAATTTGTGAATAAAGAAAAATGAGTAAAATGTTGCTATTTGGTGCTTTCTTACATGAACAAAGATTTGACAATCCCCCGCCACCCCCCAAAGCCGGCACAAAAATAGGGAATTGGAGGCTTCCTGGTGCTCAGCTCAAACCACCTGCACACACGTGACCCGAGGCAGCTGGCCGAGGCTCTCCCCTCCTCGGCCCCTCGGCCCCCTCGCCCTCCGGTCACTTGGCCTTCTTGTTGCCCTTCTGGGGCTCCTCTGCAACGCTCCTGGCTTCCTCCTCTGGGATGAACACGCTGACGGTGAAGTCGCTGATCTCCGAGCCATACTTGTTCTTCACGACCAGCCCGTACCTGCCCGAGTCGGATGTCCTGACCCCACTGATGGTGAAGTAGGCCGTCTTGCCAGCCTCAAACTTCAGGTTGCAGTGCTCGTCCGAGGCCAGGAGCTTCTCATTCTTCAGCCAGGACACCTCTGGAGTCGGGTCGCCCCACACGATGCACGTGAGGTTAAGCGCCTGCAAAACAGGTGTTAGGAGAGGGGAGGAGATGTATCAGATGTAACACCCACCTTGAGGCATCCTTCTGGGGGTGACCGGATGGAGGACAAGCCTAAACTTGCCGGGCCAGGCTGTGTGCACCTGTGCAAGTTACATTTCAAAATCACACTTGAGGAGGTTTCTCTGGGGCCTTGGTTTTCTGGCTTTGGGAACACTTATGATCAAAGCCCCAAGAAGGCATTTGCTTCCAGTTCCCATAAACACACCAAGGCCTTTTGCTCTAAGGTGGCATTTTGGACCCTGTCTCAGTAGAGACATCTCCTCATTGTCATCATCTCCACCTGCTCGCTTTTCCATTTCGTTTGTGTCAACAAGCCCAGCAGCAGAAGCCCCACAGCTGCTTCAATAATGTGACTCATTTTCATGTCCCGTCTTGCTCACTTTATCTCTCCCCCCAAACCCACTCAAGCTGCTGCAGTTGCAAAGGTGCTCTGCCAAAATGTATTCCTCTTTCCTAATATTTTATTATATTACCATCTGTGCTGAAAGCCTCTTACTTTAAAAGATCAATGTTTAGATCTATCAAATAATAGATTTCCTTTACCAAATTTTCCCCAGTAGTAACATTTTACAAAACTACAGCATAAAAGCACAACCAGGAGACAGATGCTGATATAATGATTTCCCCTGCGTTCTTGTGCTTGTGTGCATTTAGATCTATTCGGTTCTATCACCTGTCCAGGTTTGTGTATCCACCACATCAGTCAGGATATAGAACATTTCCATTCTCACCACGATCCTTCCTGTGGTCCATTTATAACCACACACACCTCCCCACTTCCAAGCCAGTTCCTAACTCCTGGCAACCACTAACCTGTTTTCTGTTTCTCAATTATTATAACTTCCACAGCATTATATAAATAGCATCATACAGGAGGTAACATTTCCAGAGTACCTTTTCCACTGAGCATAATTCCTTGCAGATTCATCCAAATTACTGCAGGTGTGAACAATTTGTCTCTTTCTGTTGCTCAGAAGGGTGCCATGGTATGCATATACCTGCGGGGGTCACCTGGGCTGTTTCCAGTTTGGGGCTATTATGAATAAAGCTGTTATGAACATTTGTGTGCATGTTTTTATGTGAGCATACATTTTAATCTCTCTGAGATAAATACCCAGGAGTACAGTTGCTGGATGGTATGGTAAATATATATTTCATTACTTTAAGAGATTGCCAAACTGTTTTCCTGAGTAGCTGTATAATTTTAGTCTATATACCCAACAGTTGTGTAGGAGTGATTCAGTCTCTCTGCAGCTTCACCAGCATTTTTTGTTGTCACTTTTATATTTTAGTAATTCTGCTGCTGTGTCATATTTCACTATGGTTTTAATTTGTATTTCCCTGATGACCAAAGATGATGAATTTACTTCACATTTTAAGTTCCTTTTTTTTTTAGAATTTTTCATCTGAAGAAATTAATTTTTTTAAATTAATTTATTTTTATTGAAGGATAATTGCTTTACAGAATTTTGCTGTTTTCTGTCAAACCCCAACAGGAATCAGCCATAGGTATACATAATTTTTTAAATTATTCCGGCTGTGCTGGGTCTTCGTTGCTGCGAGTGGGCTTTCTCTAGTTGCAGCACGAAGAGGCTACTCTCTGCCTGTGGCGCATGGGCTTCTCATTGCTGTGGCCTCTCCTGTTGCAGGGCATGGGCTCTAGAGTGTGCGGGCTTCAGTAGCTGTGGTACATGGATTTAGTTGCCCTGCAGCATGTGGGATCTTCCCGGACCAGAGATTGAACCTGTGTCCCCTGTAATGGCAGATGGATTCTTAACCACTGGACCACCAGGGAAGTCCTAAATTCCATTCTTGCATTTTTTTCTTACTGAAGTCCAGAAGTTATAAGAAAAAGAGCAGGGCTCACCATATACATGGAAAAGAATACCCTTCTATCTGGAAGGGCCTTGTTGCCTTTTCCATAAGAGTATCATTTAGAATTGGGTAGATAAAAAGAAATTTATTTTCTTTCCATGATTAATTAGAACTTCTTATTGAATTATTCTGCAAATGCATTTCAGGAAGAAAAATATGAGTCAAACTACTGCCACTAAGAGAAACTATTACCATTGAAAAAGGGAACAGTAACCCACTCCAGTTTTCTTTCCTGGAGAATTCCATGGACAGAGGAGCCTGGCGGGCTACAGTCCATGGGGTCACAAAGAGTCATGACTGAGTGACTAACACTTTCACTTTCACTTTTTTCAGGGATGAAGAAAGTGAACCCAGGTTACACATGACATTCACTGCTCTTCAGAGAGATTATTATGGAGCAAACAAATATCAGTTTAAAATCAAATAGAAATAAGTCAGTTTTCTGCTATGATGGAGCCTATAGAGATTCACAGCACATTTCCCTTCAAAGATGAGGAATCCCATAGGTCAGCCCACTTTCCACTAGCATTAGGGGTTGCTTCTTTCTTCAATTATGTTTGTTGTATAGTTACGATTGAACATTTTCTGCTTCTCCTGATTTTAAAGGGACATCACTTCTGGAAAGAGACTAAGAGGTCTGCACATGCCACATTAAACAAATGAACATCCTGATGCTTGGCCTACAAAACATCTTCAGATGAGTGGAAAACTGCCTACACTTTGAACCTTGTCTGTGGCTATACTGAAGTCAGGCATGAGCAGCCATGGCATATGATGAAGATGGTGGGAACCAAGCCTGGGGCACGGGAACACCTTTCCAGTGTGGAAGAAGTGGGGACAGGAGTGCCTCAAACTTACCTTGCCCTCTTGGATGGTGACCACATCGGGGAGGCCACCCACCACCCGGGCGCGATCTGTAAGCACAGGCATTTCTGGTTAATCACTGAAGCCACACGCACCAGCCATCACACGCACAGAGCCACCCAGCGGAACTCATGGTCCTACTTAGTTTCCTTCTCCTTATAGTCATTGTATACCTGCTTTCACTGTGCAAAATAAGCAAATGACCCTGCAGTTTCTGAACGTTCATCTCCTTCACACACAGGTGCCTCTATCTGGACCTGAGATCACACCACGATAGGCTCTGTAACCCCAGTGGCTGTTCTCAGCCTGGGCCTCCTGCAGCTCAGTGAGCTCGGCTGGTCAGAGGGGGCAGGGCAGAGTGTGGCCTCTTCCATGGGCTCCCCTCTGATTCAGAAAAGCTGCATAAGTGGAGGCTGTGTGCCAGGAGGTCTGGAGGCTGGAGAAGACATGGGCTTTCCTTGAGGCCTTCCCTAAAGACAGTCCCTTTCTCATTTCTGGGGAGTTCTTCAGATGTTCTGCAGGGCCCCTTTCTATGACTGAGGGGACAGGGGTAGGAGGGATGCTGAAATCCAGGGCTGACACCCCCACCCCCCGCTCCGCCAAGCTTTGTGCTGAAGCTATGACAGCCTCGGTCCCATGGAAGGACGCCTTTCAGTAATTCATTCGGCACTAATGCAGTGGCACCACTCTCTCCTTTTCAGCCTGCTTTAGTAAATGTGTGACTCTACATCCTTATTTCTATTATACATTCCCTTCTCCACTAAGTCAGGCTAAAGCTTTGAATGAGTCTCGACTGCCTTTTGCTGTTGATTCCATTGCATGTAACACCACCTGTGGCCCCAACCCACTGCCTGGCCCCCTGTACCACTTCCTGGATGGTACTAGGTGAGTCATGTCAGTATGGGGACCTCAGTCTCCTCATTATGGGGGTGGGGCTTGCATTAAACCCATGGATATGAAGCTTGTCTACTCTGCTCCCTGGTGTACCTGGGATTCATCCTGACTTCCGTGAAGATAGCTTGGCCCTCACCTGTGTTATCGGGTCCACGTGGAAGATTTTGTTTGAATTAAGTGTTCTGTGCAATTATTTAAGAATAGGAATCTAGACAGGCTCTCAGGTCTCTTCCAGCTCTAAGATACTGTGGTCCAGAGACCTCAGGAAGGAGCTCATGGAGCAGAGGGAGGGTCAGGCTTCTTGTCCACAGGAGAATTCAAGAGAGGGGATAGACGGTCAGCAGACAGTCTCACTCCTCCTCCTCCTGGTTCCCGTCCCTGAGTTCAGGATTGACTCTACAACCACAACCTTCAATGGTTTTCAAATTCTGCTCCCACCCTGAGAAAGAGCCTGAATCATCACGATGGTTTATCCGTAGATCCTGTAGATCCTGTAGATCCCAGGATTCTATAGACTCCTCTGTGTGTGAAGCACAGTTGAGAGGGGTCGGGAGAGAGCACACTTGTGCAGACACAGGCTTGACCGCTGGGTCAGGGTCACTCAGCCTTACTTGGTCTTTCAGAAAAATGGGACCACTTGTTGGGGGACCAGCTATAGTGATTTACATATCAATCTACAAGTTTCATTAATATTTTTTCTTTTCCTTAACATATTGGCAGGGCCAAAAAGCTTGTTCAAATTTTTCCATTACATCTTATGGAAAAATCCCAAAGGAATTGTTTTGGCCAACTCAATATATACACTTTTCTGACATAGGCCGCCTGCTGCAAGCGATGAACAACCTACTGTGTGATTTGCAGCCCAGAGATTTTTCATGTTGAGGCTGGGAGCCATTCTTACAGTGTAACCTGAGACCTTCTTTTCCAGACAGTCTTACTCAAGAGACTAAAGGACAACACATGCGGAACACCTAAGGTTTTAAAAATATACATAGAAATGAAAGAAAAGGAAAAAAAAATGCTTTCACTCTCCTCCGTCTGCAGTAATAATAGAAAAATTAAGTTGTATTTTGAAGCCACACTAGGAATAAACTCAAAGGGGTTTACTTACTTTTCTCGGCGATGGCAGCTTGTCTGTGGTTGAGAGAAACGAACAAACATGCAGACAAAGAAGGGTTTTGTTTCAGTGTTGCTGTCAAGTAGCCAACCCGACCGCATTTCTGTTTCCGCCGCTCAGCAAAGCAGCGGGAAGTGCTGCTCCGCTTGCATTTGCCCCAATTCAGGACCCTCTGTCCCGCTGACTCAGCCGGGGAGGAGCACGGGTCAGAGACAAGGGTCCTGTGGGGGCGTCGTTGGGAAAGCGGGGGACTTACTTCAATCTCTGGAATTCCGCAAAGGCTTCATCGTAGGCTTGAAGAGAAAAAAAGAGAAGTTAGAATTTTCTCACCCAGAACTGGCCACACACAGGGGCCTACAAGAGCTCACAATGTGAGCGCAGTGTAATCAGTCCAGACCTGACATGGTGGGCTATGAAGGAGGCTGCACCCGAGCAGTCCCTATGACTCAAAGGCTTAACAAGAGAAGCAAATACTTTCTAAGCAGAAAGCATGAAATAGTGGATTTTAGAAGCTCTCAATTCAGTGAGAAGACTTCAACCCTCCAAACAGAAAAGCAAAGTTTCACTCAGCCAAAGACAGAATGGGATGAAACTGTGCTCAGTGCTGTGTGGCAGCCTGGATGGGAGCGGGGTTTGGCGGGGAATGGATATATGCATACGTATGGCTGAACAGCTTCGCTGTTCACCTGGAACTATCACAACATTGTTTGTTAATCGGCTATGTGCTAGTCACTCAGTTGTGTCCAGCTCTGTGTGACCCGTGGACTGTAGCCTACCAGCCTCCTCTAGAGGTTCATGGAATTCTCCAGGCATACTGGAGTGGGTTACCATTCCCTTCTCCTGGGGATCTTCCTGACCCAGGGATCGAAGCCAGGTCTCCTGCATTGCAGTCAAATTCTTTACCATCTGAGCCACCAGGGAAGCCCCCAGTACAAAATAAAAAGTTTTTTTTTAAAAAAAGAAGGAATGGGAAGAAAGGTCTGTTTCAAATATGGGTTGGTTCTGTTAAAAATCCTGAGTAACAGAAAAGCTTTCCTCTCATTAAATCATTCTGCACGTCACAGACAGTTAAACACTCTGTTCTGTGGTCCAGCCCGTCCGTTTGCAATTGATCACAGCGTGTGCCAGTGCTGGCCTGAAGCACTGCTTCTATGCTATGCAGGAGACAAAATAAAAGACATAGAAACAAAGAAATGAGAGTTCTAAAATAATTTTTTTTCGAGCCTACAGAGTAAGGGACTTTGAAGATGTCAGGCAAAAATACAGCTTCATTTTTGAATCTTTCTCACCTGGTCTTTAAGTTCCCCTGAGGTCTGGGAATTGTAACATTTTACGTCTAGAAAATATGTACATAAAACCAGTCTGCCCCCTTTTATAGATGGGAAAAATCAGCACAAAGCCAGGCTTACAGGCTGTGGAGGTGGACCGCTGGGCTAAACAGGCTACTTAGGGCTGCTCTTCTCGCTCACATCACACACGGAGACAGCCTGGCTGAGCTCGTGCGTTTCCTGCAGGGGACCATGCTGGTCAAACAACCTAAGGCCTCTTGTTTGAGAGGGATTTGAGAGTTGGGTAGTTAAACGAGCTTCAGTGGGCAGAGAGTAAAAGCAAATCTAAATAAGTTTTGAGTGGGATGAACTGGGAGAGTAGCATTGACATACATACACTACCCAGGGTAAAATAGCCAGTGGGGACCTGCTATAAAGTACAGGAAGCCTCCATCCTTTTAAAAAAAAGCCCACATCTTTCACAGTTGATGCTTTTGAATTGTGATGCTGGAGAAGACTCTTGAGAGACCCTTGGACAGCAAGGAGATCAAACCAGTCAATCTTAAAGGAAAGCAACCCTGAATATTCACTGGAAGTTCTGATGCTGAAGCTGAAGCTCCAATGCTTTAGCCACTTGATGCAAAGAGCTGACTCATTAGAAAAGACCCTGATACTGGTAAAGACTGAGGGCAGTAGGAGAAGAGGGTGACAGAGGATGACATGATTGGATGGCATCACCGACTCAATGGACAGGAGTTTGAGCAAACTCTGGGAGGTGGTGAAGGACAGGGAAGCCAGGCATACTGCAGTCCATGGGGTCACAAAGAGTTGGGCACAACTTAGCAACTGAACAACAGCAACAGCAATCTCCACTTTAGGTTCTAACCTGCAGAGCACCCGTTTACCTTGTCCAGAAAGGTCCACCATCTTCTGGTGTCCGGTTTTACCGTCAAAGAGCTCCATCACGTACTTGCCCTTGTCGTTGGGGGTGGGCTCGTTGATCTGCAGCCAAATCTGTTCTCCGGTGACCCCACTCTTAACTCTATCTGAGTACTTAATAGCAGTCCCACTGTTTTGATCAAAAGGAAACCTTGTTATCAGAGGCTTTCATCCAGAGCTTACCTTTACTTTGTCTTGTATTGAAGGTCTTATCATCAAGTTTTACAGACTTTCAAAATAACATGAGATCCTCACATGCTCTTCTGCTTCAGAGACATTATGGGCCCTGAATCACAGAACAAGGATTCCAAGGCCTGGAGTGGTGGGGTGCGGCAGTCTGCACACTGACCTCCCAATAGTGGTCTTGGACTCAGATTGCAGCACCAGTACTTCTCAGGGGTATTAATCATCTTTGTTTCTGCTTGGTTTTATTTGTAGGACTAATCTTTAAACAGAAAAGGCCAAACTCCGCATATTATTACTGCACATCTCACACAGATGGTCTATGGCTATAAATGGGGTTTTTACAGACTAGTTAAAAACAGATCTAAGGAGGTTCATCTGTGGCTGATATCTACTGACACACGTGGTTACAAAGCTATTTAAGACAAATGTAAATATGTGCTCAGTAGTCAGGCCAAGAATAAATGAGAAGCAGAGTTGCTGTCAAAATGAATGAGGCACCTACTCTGACCCTGGATGTGTGTCTCCTCCTATTCTGTAGCTGGTCATATGCAGAACCGCACATCATCTTCTTTACAAGACAATAAAAGCAAATAGAGCCCTTGGATCTGACAGTCTACAAACACTACTGTTAAAGATGAAATATGAGAAGAAAGGTGGAAGTAGTGTACTCTCAGGGGCTTCCCTGGTGGCTCAGATGGTATAGAATCTGCCTGCAACACAGGAGATCCAGGTTCAATCCCTGAGTCAGGAAGATCCCCTGGGGAAGAGAACGGCAGCCCATTCCAGTATTCTTGCCTAGAGAATTCCATGGACAGAGGAGCCTGATGGGCTACAGTCCTTGGAGCTGCAAAAAGTCAGACACAACTGAGCAATTAACACACACACACAATATACTCTCAATGATGTTAAACTCTATGAAAAGTTCATAAACATGTGAGGAAATAGAAAAAAATAAGTCGTAGCTATAGATCTTCCTTGAAGAAGGCAATGGCACCCCACTCCAGTACTCTTGCCTGGAAAATCCATGGACAGAGGAGCCAGGTAGGCTACAGTTCATGGGGTCGCTAAGAGTTGTGAGAGAGTCATTTCCTAGGCAGTTTGATAGGGAGTCTAGGGGTCCCCAAGGAGAGAGGGGTCTGGAATTCTCAAGGAGGAAGAAAGGACAAACTTTTTTTCTTTCTCCACATTCCTTAGGATTATATAACAATAATGTATCCTGCCTAAGGACAGTCTTTGGATTCAACCTTCTGTTATCTTAAAATGTTAATTATGGGAGTAGACCTGGTCTTTACAAGGATGTATCTTGCCTGAGGACAGTGTTATCTTAAAATGTAAATTATGGGAGTAGGTCTGATGAGGTCTTTACAACCTCCAGACATTCTTTGGATTATATAACCTCATTGTTAACACTAGCAAGCGGGTACTCTTTCTGCCTCCTTCTGATGCCTATGTCAGAAGCTTTCTCTATCTCCTTTATACTTTAATAAAACTTTATTACACAAAAGCTCTGAGCAATCAAGCCTCGTCTCTGGCCCCGGATTGAATTCTTCTCCTCCGGGGGCCAAGAATTCCAGTGTATTCGCGTGATTCAACAACAACCTTTCAGTTGGACATGACTGAGCGACTTCACTTGCACTTTTCACTTTCATGCATCGGAGAAGGAAAAGGCAACCCCAGGGATCCAACCTGGGTCTCCCTCCTGCATTGCAGGCAGATTCTTTACCATCTAAGCCACCAGGGAAGACCAAGAAAAAATAAGGTACTATACAAAACTACTTTTTTACAGCAACAATTATGCATGGAGAAAAGACTGGAAGTTTCCTCAAAATGTTCATACTGTGGCTAGGAAAGCCATGGGTGGTATCATATTATAAACTCTTTCTAATTTTAGTATGATGGTAAATATATTTTCTAAAACAAACATGTATTATGTTTGGGGTTGTAATAAATAAAATGAACTTAAAAAAATAAAAAAAACAAAAATCTCCATCAGAAATTTCAGATTTCAAATAAACATTCAGCATTTTTCTTATATACCACATTCTTTAAAAGATATTAAAATTAAAATGTCATAAAATATAGGGTAAAGGAACCCATCTGTACCCATAGACTTTAGCCTGAGCAATATATATATGTATATGTCCTAAAGAGTTAGAAAGGCAGACAGTTCTCTGCTTTGCTGTGATAAGTCTTGAGTTCTTTAATCTCTGGCTAACATGCATAATGGGCTTCCCCATAGCACAATGGTAAAGAATCTGCCTGTCAGTGCAGGAGATGCAAGAGATATGCACTTGATCCCTGGGTCTATAAGATCCCCTGGAGAACAGAATGGCAACCTGCTCCAGTATTCTTGCCTGGAAAGTTCCATGGACAGAACCTGGTGGAATACAGTCCACAAGATCCCATAATAGTACCTTACATCTGTAAAGCATGTCACGGTTTTCAAAGTGTGATTAATTCTCTTATTGAGTCCATCAGTGTTATGAGTTAGAACAGGTATTACTGCTTCTATTTTATATGAGGGAAACCTGAGTTTCAGAAAATTGGATGACTTGCCTAAGATCCAAGGGAAGAGAGGAGCAAAGTCAAGATCCAAACCCATTTTAAGGTGTTTTTTTTTACATCACACCACATACTTACATAAACACAGGGAGAGCAATCGGTCCTTGGTTCCTGAGCCTTTTACAGTCACACGTCTGTGTGCACACAAAACACTCATGTAGCTGACATACCAAACGATGTATGAAGCTTATGCCTTACTAGTCTGACAGCAGTTTCCTTAAAACCCAATGTTCTAATTTTGGGGAACATGTAATTCTATTAGAGATGATGTAAAGCCTTTTGATTCAATTAATCTATCTTCTCTTATTCTTCAGACGGATATATTAGAATGCCCTAGATGTCACAGAGGAATTTCCTAGAATCTGATCTATTTTACCTTACAATCACTTTCCTAAAATGTATTCTGTGAGAAATAGAACAAAGGAATGAAACTCCAGGCATTCAAAGTGGAATTTTACTTGTTTTCATTTTTTTAAAAAGAATTCAGGAAATCAATAGTAATAACAATAAACCTAACAAAATGCTGTTCTGCATAAAAGTAAAGTCATTTTCAAGAAACAAATGAATGCTTCATGGGACCCAGTTCTGGTGAAATGTTCAATCTAGACGTTTAATGAAACTTGAATCCAGAGTAGTGCTGTGATGGAGGAGCTCTGCAGCCAGGCTTCCTGGTTTCAGCCCTTCACTTATCACAGAGTTGATGACCTCAGGCAAGTCACCTCCCAGAGCCTGAGCTTCCTAGTCACTAAAGTGATAAGTACCCATCTCACCGAGTTTGAATATTAAATGATTTCATACCTCTAAAGGGCTTGGAGCAATGCATGTCCACTGAGAAATGGACTATTCTTGCCATATTAGTAAACAAGGAAGTCACGCCTTGAGTGATCACAGCCCCTCAAATGTGAATTTCTGAGCCCAGAGGGCACCCAGGAAGGAGAACAATAACTGGGATCAATACCATGAGGCTGCAACCACTCCCTACAGGTGAGCCCTGAGGGGCTCAGGATGTGAAAAATGCAAGATACTGCCCCCAGATAGCTGAGATACATATGAAAGGAATGATTTCAGTAAGCCCAGACTTGCACCTTCCCATATAGAGAAAAGCAATGAATTCCTTAACTTGAGACATCTGGTTTTCTTAAATTTACAAAAATACTTTTGATGTTCAGACTACTTTCCCTTTGTTGCAGACATCTATGTAACCTGACTTCTCCCCCCACCTCCTCAGAACAGTTCTCTCAGGGCTACTTGAGAAGCTGCCTCCCAGGCTTAAGTCCTAAAAATTTGCACCAAATAAAACATAACTCTCAAAAAAAAAAAAAAAAAACATAACTCTCAACTTTCAGGTTGTGACTGTTTTTTAAGTCAACACCACTGAAGGGAAGCTCTAAGTACACAGTTGTTTGACTCCTCCCAGGGACCCACAGTAACCTCTGCTCGGCAGGCTGCACCAGGACTTTGGGAACGAGTGTCCACTGCACCCCAAGGGTGGGTGAAGGTGGATGTGCCTTACTGGTTTCTGCGGCAGCCTGCTGGCCTCTCAGCTCAGGAAATTTCAGTGAAGCACAGAGGTCAGGGATCCTCTCAATGGTGTCAATGGGAGGCCTGGTTTGACTAAGAAACCTACTTCAGGCCTTGGAATCCCCAAGAAGAACTTGAATGAAATCCCTCCACAATTGCACAAAGGAAGCCTGGGATTAGAATGGATCTTCAGGCTCAATCTAGTTCAAATACACATTCCCAGAGTCATCTTGAGATGTCCAAAGCCTTCTGAGAAAACATGCTAATGCCCCACTATGCCAACTGCTACAATGACAATGATGATAAAATCGGGCACCTCTTTGGATCAGGCTTCTGGGGTCAATGAGCTTTAAGTCACACAACAGGAAACGTGGTGCAGCCTGCTGCAGTTTTGTCCAGAGCACAGCATAGGTTAGGTGTGCTTGGAAAGACCAGATAAGAACCTGGCAAAGCGTGATTGTGTGGAGGTGGAGGTAATGTTACAGAGGCATCTACAAATTGTGATTTGAGAAGGGGGTGACAGAGGATGAGACGGCTGGATGGCATCACCGACTCAATGACAGGAGTTTGAGCAAACTCTGGGAGATAGTGGAGGACAGAGGAATCTGACGTGCTGCACTCCACGGGGTCGCAAAGAGTCAGACACAACTGAGCGACTGAACAACGACAGATCACAGAGACAGATGCTCCAAGCCATGACTGGCCTCACCACGTCCATGCTAAGGGAGAGTGCTAACCTCACACTGAAGGGATGGCCTGGATGTTTCTGTCCTACATTTCTCAACATCAGACTTGAGAAGTAAGCAGACTCCTTACCTGAGTGCAAGAGAGGGCTGTTGTTTGCTCCAGTCCTTCCTCTGAGTGGAGAAAGGACTTCTACACAGCAGTTAGGTTTTTATTCACTTACTTGTGGGACCAGTTAACTTTCAGATCATCCACGTAGTAAGTAACAAAAGAGTACAGCCGGATGCCCTCAGCTGTGCTCTGGATCTTCAGATCTGTTGCAGACAGAGCTGCAAGAAGAAAACACATATTTAACACACCTGTAAGCCCATCCCAGTCTCCCCAGGTGGCTCAGTGGTAAAGAATTTCCCTGCCAATGCAGGAGACACAGGTTCGATCCCTGAGAAGGGAAGATCCCCTGGAGAAGGAAATGGCAACCCACTCCAGTATTCTTGCCTGGAGAAGTCCATGGACAGAGGAGCCTGAGGTGCTACAGTCCATGGGGTCGCAAAGAATCAGACACGACTGAACAAAACCAAGCCCACCCCAGAGAATAAGGAAGTATTGCCTTGTGAGAACTTACCTATTGTTTTACATACTTCAGTCATTAGCTCTTTAAAGGCTGTGGAAAGAGATTCATAAAGCTTTAGCATAAACATGCTCAATGTCAAGTTCAATCTCACATAATTAGTTACATACACTCTCAAAAGCATCCTGTCACAAGATGGACTTATTGACCAATTGACAATACAAGCTCAAAGAACTCAATTGTTATCAAGTTTTAAAAGATCTCTGCTCCTATTTTGATATTTTTGTTCCCTCAAATTCTTTGTAAACTGTCACCATATTTACATTCTAGAGAAAGAGTCACCGTGAGAATCCCAGGAATATTTTTTGCTTTAGAATTCCCTTCTTCCTAAGTCCCAGGAAGGCTTCGTTTACCTTAGAGGAAGTTTTCTTATCTGTGGTATCAATTCATGGTGAATTAACCATCTGAGTTCCCTGATAGTTCTCACCCTAATTAATGCTTTTTGCCAATAAACAAAAAGCACATTTAGTCCTGCCTCCACCAAGAGTGGGAAGGCAAAATTGAAGTCAGACTTCTGCTGTTCGTCAGCAATGTTGTTAAAGATCTTGCTCGGGAACAAAACTGGAAATGTGGGCGTCCCATGTAGGTTTTCTTTATCATGATATAATTGTCATCAGAGGCCTTGGGAAAATGGAAATTGTTTTCTTGCTCTGCTACTAACTTAGAGGATTTGCGTTCCATGTATAACCTTTCCTGCCACCTTTAAAATAGTGGACTATTTTGAGACATGTTTTTCATGGTAGTATTTGATCCTGAAACAGTCTTCATAGGTTTGAAACAAAAATGATGATTGATATTGAAAACAGACCTCTAGTGAATTGTCAACTATACATTCTCTGAGGATCAAAACTACATTTCTGACTTGAAAGGAAGACTAAAAGTGGTTTTTGTTTTTTAATAAAATTCGCTCTGCCGTAATGGCAATTAAAACGAAACCTATGGACAAAAGACGAGCATGACTTGAATCTCCCAGCTCAGTCTCACTTAGAATTCTGGTCACTGGTGTATGGAACACACGGAATGGACCCTGGTGGACTGACCTTCATCCACAAGCTTCAGTCTGCTCTTATCTTTTCCTCTGTCGTCTTTCAGGACAACTTCATAAATACCAGCATCTTTCTTGGAAAACTAAGGGGAGAAGAGATAGACCAGATTGCAGCTTGTTGTAGCCTCAGGATATGGCATTTGCATTTTTCAGGGCCCATGATTTATAGAACTGCCATCAAAACACACTGAACAAGCATTCAGCCATGTGAGCAATGACCAGTTCCCAGAGGGACTATCCATCAAAACTGGCTAGCCAGCAGCCCCGAGTTTTCACCCTCTAAGGTGACAATTGACTTGAGGCTTAAAGTCCTCACCCTTTGCTCTGCCTTCATTTTAAAAACTAATGAGCACATGTATTTGAAAGGCAGCTTCTTTTAGACAAAAAGTAAATAAAAACCTATACAGAAATAAATACTATGTTTGATTGTCTCTGTACCTTTAGGGAACAAGTTGAAGCTGAAGAGCAAACAAAGAACAATTTGCTTAACCGCCCTGCCACTCACCCATCTATGAGAAAAACTAGCTCAGAGAGGCAAGAGTTGTGTGTCCTGCCAACACTGTTTGGATGTCTGACAAACCCTCACTTATCACAAAGTGAGAGAAGCTTTGTGTCTTTACTGCTTGCTTTTTGGGTGACGTCAGGGCAAGGATCTATGCCCAGGGCAAAGGAACACATAATCTAGTCTCTGTATTTTGGAAGAACATGGGGTACAGAAGTAATACGCTGCATTTTATATTTATAGCCACCTACCTCTGTTATAAGGAGGGTACATATGCCATCCTTAAAGTCATGCTTTTCATCCACTGAAATCTCCCTATCATCTTTGTACCATACAATACTAGTCTCTTTCTTAATATTCGCCACCTAGGAGGAAAATAGTAGTTATACTTCTCAAGATAAAGGAATGCTATTCTTATGAAATTAAATAATTCTTAATGCAGCATTGGATATAAGAAAAAGTAAAGATTTCAAGAGAAATCAACTGAAAGCTGTTTTAACTGTTAGAGTTTAGAATAAAATAGATACAAAAGAATAAAAGTAAATCAATAGCATCTTTATTTCCAGCAGAAAAAAACAGACTTTAAAATCATCTCATGGACAAGAAAGCATGAAAGAAAGTGAAAGTGAAGTCGCTCAGTCATGTCCAACTCTTTGTGACCCCATGGACTGTAGCCCACCAGGTTCCTCCATCCATGGGATTCTCCAGGCAAGAATATTGGAGTAGGTTGCCATTTCCTTCTCCAGAAGAAAGCATAGAAGCATACAAACTAACATACAGACTTAAGTAAAATATAAAAATTTAAAATCTGAAGGAAGACAAATCCCATTAGATTAAAATAATAGTCTGTGTCACAAAAACAAATGACTTTATCAAGGTATCAGAATGTAGAAGCCCCTATCTATAACTAACTACTTTTGTAAGATAAATGAAGCTTTTCAAATAAATGCGAAGGGGAAATACGGTTAAGAAATCTTTTAAATTAAATATTTTTCCAATTTTATTGAGATATAATTGATATGATATTGCATATGTCTAGTGTATACAACATAATGATTTGATATATGCATTTTTGCAAAATGATCACTGCAGTAAGTTTAGTTAGCATCCATCAAGTATGGTTTAATAAATTAGTCGCTTAGCAATTTTTAGGAAATTCATTTAAATCCTATATCCATACATCATCTCACAAATTTCAAATGGGCTAAATGACTTCATGTGCTTAAAGGGATCTTAAGCTTTATCCATGATGTTAGAATTTCTTATGAGGGAGAGTATATTCATATTTTCTTGTATAATTTAGACTGTATGAAAAAGTAAAGACTTCATACAAATCAAGAAAACAGTTTCAGGGACTTCCCTGGTGGTCCAGCGATTAAGAACCCATCTTCCAATGCAGGGGATGCAGATTTGATCCCTGGTTGAGGAACTAAGATCCCACGTGCTGCAAAGTGCGGGGCAGCAGGTGTAGGGGGAGAGCTAGTGAGGGATGTGCAGGCAGCGCACAAGGCTTTTTGGGGGCAGTGAAAATATTCCGTATGATACAATAATGATGGATACAGGTTTTTATATGTTTGTGCAAACTCACAGAGTGAATCAGAATGTAAACTATGGACTTTGGATGATGATGTGTCCATGTGGGTTCATCAGTTGTAACACTTGTACCATTTTGGTGGGCATGTTGATAATGAAGGAGGCTATGCACTTATAGGGACAATGCTAAGTGGGAAATCTGTGTACCTTTCCCTTAAATTTTGCCCTGAACCTAAAACTGCTTTTTTTAAAAAAAAGTCTTAATAAAAAAAAAGTCTGTTTTTATTAACTAGGCCATGTGTGATTAATTAAAACAATCATCTTGACTTTCCATATTTTTATATTGTTTTATATTATTTTAAATATTTCTTACCAACCAACGATTACAGTAACATTCAACAGTAAGGGCATATCACTTATCATTTTGGTGCAAATGATGAGAGATAAGAGGAGGTAAGAATGGAGGAGATAAGAAATTGATCTTCCTTTTCTTCTCACATTCTATTTTATCTTTATTCTCTTTGTACCAAATTATTAAAAATTTATTTACTTCTTACCTTGCATTTTAATAGTACATTACATTCACCAGTCACTTCCCAGCTCAAATACTCAGCGAAATGTGGACCTATAAAATTTTAATGACATCAGCAAGCAGCAATGTTAATCATGAATGCAAAAATCCAAACTCATTCTTAAGTTCTAAGTTGATTTATGTTTAAAGTGAAATTTTTGAAATTAAAGATTTAGTTTTAAAATATTTTAAAATGTGTAATAAAATGTGTAATATTTTAATCATTTGTAATGATAAATATTTTCAATTACTTTTATTTATCAGGACATTATTAACAAGGCAATAATACTCATTTTAGTTTGTTATGGAAATAACCTTAGAATATTTTGTTCAAGAAACTGAAGATTTTCTCTTTATTTACTGCCTACTTTTACCTTGTTTCCTGATCCATTCTTGACGCTGGAATTCGGCTTCTTTCTGGAGCTTTTTATAAACTGAAAATCGAAAAACAAAGAAATATGAAATAGAGTTGGGCGGTAAAAGTGTACATGCCAGTCACTGTGCTGTTATTTACATTCATTATTATAACACTCACATCAGACCACCCTATTTGTTTTCATTATTTATAGATGAAGAAAAAGGCTTAGGAAGGCTAAGAAACTTGTTCAAGGTCATGAAGTCAGGAAACGGTCAAATAGCTTTGGCTACTGCAAATGTAGAGACCTGGCCAGCGTTTCCATTGCTTTATTAAATACTACATTTTAAATCTTGGTGATTTCCACACTGGCTTATAACAGCTGCCATACAACCAAGTTGTAATGGATGATTAACTGATTTGACATGCTCTACTCATGCATATTTTTCTTCTTCATTTAAGTAATTTAAAGCAGGTACACATTACAAGAGAGTTTCATAGTTTCTGAGACATAATACAGTCTGGGTTGTATTATAGTATCCTTCCCTGGAGAATTTTAGTAATAACTACTTGTTTATACATGAGATAATTTAAGTGCAGTCTTGCCTGTGGGCCAGTGATAACTTTGGTGTCCTTTTAAATTAACTTTTCATTTCTAGGAAATAAAGTACTATGGAAAGTATTAGCTATAATACTGGAACACTGGAATCCAATCAAGAAATAATTCCTGCTTCTCCCACATGACTACTTTCCTGTGGTGGGGTATTTACATTGAAGGAAGTAGCAAAGGCTTTCAGATAATGTTCCACAGAACTCTCACCATCTCCAATGAGAACAAGGGTAGAATGGCCAGTTGCTCTTCCGTCTTGAACCTGGAAGGTATATGTGCCTTCATCCTCATCCTGTAGTTTTTCCATAAACATTTCAATTATACCAGTGTTTCGGTCAATATGCATCTTATATTTCTTCAGTGTAAAAAGGAAAAGAAAGGAAATATGTGAGATAGATAGGATGATAACAAGCCATGTAAAATAAACACACAAACTCCAAAGTATCATAATCTAATAAAATTCCTCATTAACACTTTAATGAACGGTTTCAAAATCCTGATTCCAGAAAAATCAAAATATGTGGAATCTCTGACCTTGACCAGAATTGATTATTAAAAGTCTGACATTTACTTTTTTAAATATAACTAAAGTTTCATTACCCCAAATCACAAAATGTTATCAAAAAGTTGTTTTTAGATCCCCATTTCACTTGGGTAATATGATATAATCAATCTGTATTTCCTTTCTCATTTCCCACTTGTGAAATGATTTAAACCTCCCACCCCAACGTTCAGTGGTTTTTATTACAACTTATGTGCATTCTAATAGGGCTTTCCCAGCCCTATTAGACATCCTATAACAATATGTTAAAAAATCTAAAACGTATAAAACCCACCGGCCCTTCAAAAATCTCCTTTTCGTTAAATATGTAGTTGACTTTGGCATTGGCAGACAGCTTCTCAGCCTGCATCCAGAACCGGACCTGGCCTTTCTCCAAAATTTCTACTGCCAATTCTGATTTAACTGGGACCGCTGTGAAAAATAAAATAAGAGATGTAATTATATTGATTGATGACCAATTGTATTGTATAGATTTTTTCAACAAGTGGGAAACAATAGAAGTAGTGACATGGCACCTTGTTCTTGTGAAGTGAAGGAGTGAGAGCGCTGTAGGAAAACTTGCTATGGACGGGCAGTAGAACTGGGCTCTCATCCTGACCATCATAGATGTCGTACTAAAAATGACAGAGATGGCCTTACCTCCTAGGATCACTCAGCTAACCTTTGTGACTTTCTACGGTTAGCTTTGGTTAGGATTCAGTTCAGTTTAGTTCAGTCGCTCAGTTGGGTCCAACTCTTTGCGACCCCATGGACTGCAGCATGCCAGGCCTCCGTGTCCATCACCAACTCCCATAGTTTATTCAAACTCATGTCCATTGAGTCGGTGATGCCATCCAACCATCTCAGCCTCTGTTGTCCCCCTCTCCTTCCCCCTTCAATCTTTCCCAGCATCAGGGTCTTTTCCAATGAGTCAGTTCTTCACATCACGTGGCCAAAGTATTGAAGTTTCAGCTTCAGCATCAGTCCTTCCAATGAATACTCAGGACTGATTTCCTTTAGGATGGACTGGTTGGATCTCCTTGCAGTCCAAGGGACTCTCAACAGTCTTCTCCAACACCACAGTTTAAAACCATCAATTCTTCAGTGCTCAGCTTTCTTTGTAGTCCAACTCTCACATCCATACACGACTACTGGAAAAACCATAGCCTTGACTAGACAGACCTTTGTTGGCAAAGTAATGTCTCTGCTTTTTAATATACTATCTAGGCTGGTCATAACTTTTCTTCCAAGGAGCAAGTGTCTTTTAATTTCATGGCTGTAGTCACCATCTGCAGTGATTCTGGAGCCCCCAAAAATAAAGTCTGTCACTGTTTCCATTGTTTTCCCATCTATTTGCCATGAAGTGATGGGACCAGATGTCATGATCTTAGTTTTCTGAATGTTGAGTTTTAAGCCAATTTTTTAAGCCAACTTAAAAGTTTTAAGCCAACTCTCCTCTTTCACTTTCATCAAGAGGCTCTTTAGTTCTTCTTCGATTTCTGCCATAAGGGTGGTGTCTTCTGCATATCTGAGGTTATTGATATTTCTCCTGGCAATATTGATTCCAGCTTGTGCTTCATCCAGCCCAGCATTTCTCATGATGTTCTCTGCATACAAGTTAAATAAGGGCAACAATATACAGCCTTGACGTACTCCTTTCCCGATTTGGAACCAGTCTGTTGTTCCATGTCCAGTTCTAACTGTTGCTTCCCGACCTGCATGTAGGTTTCTCAAGAGGTAGGTCAGGTGGTGTGGTATTCCCATCTCTTAAAGAATTTTCCCCATCTTGTTGTGATCCACAGAGTTAAAGGCTTTGGAGTAGTCAATAAATTAGAAGAAGATGTTTTTCTGGAACTCTCTTTTTTTTGATGATCCAATGGATGTTGGCAATTTGATCTCTGGTTCCTCTGCCTTTTTTAAATCCAGCTTGAACATCTGGAAGTTCACGGTTCATGTATTGCTGAAGCCTGGCTTGGAGAATTTTGAGCATTACTTTACTAGCATGTGAGATGAGTGCAATTGTGTGGTAGTTTGAGCATTTTGAGCATTCTTTGGCATTGCCTTTCTTGGGGATTAAAATGAAAACTGATCTTTTCCAGTCCTGTGGCCACTGCTGAGTTTTCCAAATTTGCTGACATATTGAGTACAGCACTTTCACAGCATCATCTTTTAAGATTTGAAATAGCTCAACTGGAATTCTATCACCTCCACTAGCTTTGTTCATAGTGATGCTTCCTAAGGCCCACTTGACTACAAATTCCAGGATGTCTGGCTCTAGGTGAGTGATCATACCATTGTGATTACCTGGTATGGTTAGGATTATTTAGGGACAATAACAGTGTGATGAAGACTCCAGAACTGTTCCCTGTAGGGCAAGGTCAGCTGCTAATGAATTGTGATGGCAGGCAGTTCATTTTCCATCTCTGGGCCTTACCTGCCTCCTCTGTAAATGGATGGAATTGAACCAAATGTCCTCATTGGCCAGGATATTTTCCTGCTCAAACATGCAATGATTTAATTACAGTATATAATTATATATACTTTCCTCAAAATATTTGGAAAAGAGTTAAGTTTTATTTTTTCAACAATGTAACTCAATTTGGAGGTTCTTTAAGCTGTTTAAGAAATGAATCTTAAGAAAGAATTTATTTTGCTACATATGTAAGATGAATTAGCTTGTCATTTAAAGTCTATCCATCCCAATGGTATACCAGTTTGTTTAAGTTCTTAGATTAAGCAAAATTTTTCAGATGCAAATAAGCAAGTCATGATCAAGAAGCTATATTAAAATAAAGTATGGTTTACTGCACATAGAAAGTAAGGAACTATAAAATATCTCAATAAACTGTGGAAAATTCTGAAAGAGATGGGAATACCAGACCACCTGACCTGCCTCTTGAGAAACCTATATGCAGATTCAGGAAGCAACAGTTAGAACTGGACATGGAACTACAGACTGGTTCCAAATCAGGAAAGGAGTATGTCAAGGCTGTATATTGTCACCCTGCTTATTTAACTTGTATGCAGAGAACATCATGAGAAACGCTGGGCTGGATGAAGTACAAGCTGGAATCAAGATTGCTGGGAGAAATCTCAATAACCTCAGATATGCAGACCCTTATGGCAGAAAGTGAAGAGGAACTAAAAAGCCTCTTGATGAAAGTGAAAGAGGAGAGTGAAAAAGTTGGCTTAAAGCTCAACATTCAGAAAACGAAGATCATGGCATCTGGTCCCATCACTTCATGGGAAATAGATGGGGAAACAGCAGAAACAGGGTCAAACTTTATTTTTTGGGGTTCCAAAATCACTGCAAATGGTGATTGCAGCCATGAAATTAAAAGATACTTACTCCTTGGAAGAAAAGTTATGACCAACCTAGACAGCATATTCAAAAGCAGAGACATTACTCTGCCAACAAAGGTCCGTCTAGTCAAGGCTATGGTTTTTCCAGTGGTCATGTATGAATGTGAGAGTTGGACTGTGAAGAAAGCTGAGCACTGAAGGACTGATGCTTTTGAACTGTGGTATTGGAGAAGACTGTTGAGAGTCCCTTGGACTGCAAGGAGATCCAACCAATCCATTCTAAAGGAGATCAGTCCTGGGGGTTCTTTGGAAGGACTGATGCTAAAGCTGAAACTCCAATACTTTGGCCACCTATGCAAAGAGTTGACTCATTGGAAAAGACTCTGATGCTGGGAGGGATTGGGGGCAGGAGGAGAAGGGGACGACAGAGGATGAGATGGCTGGATGGCATCACTGACTCGATGGACATGAGTTTGAGTGAACTCCGGGAGTTGGTGATGGACAGGGAGGCCTGGCGTGCTGCCATTCATGGGATCGCAAAGAGTCGGTCATGACTGAGCGACTGAACTAAACTGAACTGATAAAATATCTCTGATTTACACCTGTATATCTTAAGCCATTTGAACATGAATGAAATTTTTAAAAAGTTGGCTGACATCTCTCAATATCAGCTTCTGAATTTCTTGTAACTTGAAAATGTTCTCTACAAAGACTTCTCCAGCCAAAAGATCTATATCAGAGGTGATTCCTAGACATGATTTCTGGAAAAGGATGATTGTTTCTCAAAGTTTTGTAGTCCTTCACTTTTATCAGGGAAAACCACCCTTTGCTTTCTCTCAACTATTCTTAAACACATCTCAAAATTTAAAGATATGTTTAAATTCTTGAACATATCTTAAAATTTTAGCATATGCTATGTTTTAAATTATAAGTAATTATAAGCTTGGTATAAGATTTACCAGATGTACATTAATATTTCTTTATAGCAAAACTATCCTTTTCTTTTTTAATTTTATGTTTTAGTTGATTAACAATGCTGTGGTAATTTCAGGTGTACAGTAAAGTGATTCAGTTATACATATACATGAATCTATTCTTTTTCAAATACTTCTCTCATTTAGGTTGCTACCTAACATTGAGAAGAGTTCCCTGTGCTATACAGTAGGACCTGTTGGTTATTCACTTTAAATATAGCAGTGTGTACACATCAATCCCAAGCTAACTATCCCTCCACCCTCTCCCCCAACTATGTTTGTTCTCTAAGTCTGTGAGTCTGTTTGTATTTTGTAAACAAGATTATTGCATCATTTCTCTAAAACTACCCTTTTTAAGCTTCAAGGATGCCTTTCCTTTGCACTATTCCATACTCATGTGAACGTCAGTTGTAGAGTCATTCTATGCAGAGTTGGAAGGAGGCTCAGACATCATCTACTGTGGCCAGAGATGGGCTCTGATGTCACACCTCGATTGAGCACAGTCACCTCCTCCTGAAACCCTGTGTTCTTCACCTGCTGACATGGCTATTACCTGCCTCACAGGCCACCCAGAGTGCTTATGGTACCAGAATGCAGGGAGCCACTGCAAATAACCACTGGTGCTCAAGAAAGGTGAGTTCTCTTTATCCCCTGATTTTACTGATGACAAAACTCAGGAAAGCTTAGTAACATAACCAGGTGGCAGAGCTGAGATCAGGGTTATTCCCTCTACTTAGTGATCTCTTGGTCCCGGCCATCCACTCTGAAGAACACTAGTGGTTTTCCAGCAAGAACAGATCAAGAACAGACCCCAGGGTGGTGAGAGCAGGGGTAAGCCTTCTCCCTGCTCCCAGGAGCAGCATGCTCCTGCTTGCTGCAAGTAAGTCTCAAGGGGAGTAGAGAGTAGAGTCTCTTCCAGAGAAGTGTGATCTCATTCCAGGGACTCTCATACACGAGTGATGCAGTTACGAAGAAGCCCAGTGTGTGGGGGTGGGTGGCAGGGACACGCTCTCCCGGAAGCCTCCAGAGCCCTTAATGCTCACTGCCCTGAGTAATACAGACATCATCTGGGGAGCACGGGCTGCCAGGGTTCACTGGGCAGGTGCACACACAGAAACAGTCCATGTCCTGGTTAGTGTCAGACCACCCAGGTACCTGCTGTGTCCTTTGGGTCTAGTTACTCAACCTCTCTGAGCCTCACTTTCTTCATCTCTAAAATTAGATCACCACAGTACTTAATGACCCTTTTAAGGTCACTGAGGAGTTTAAATAACACATTCCATTTAAGCACCCTATGAACAGCATGTAAATAGGTACTCTGTAAGAGTGACTATTAATATTTTGGTGACTCTTCCTCCATTGTTTAAACAACACCCTATAACCAATTGTAAAATATATTTACACCTAAGAGGACATACCAAATAGATATAATTTGTGTATATGTGCTTGTGCATATCTGCACACGTGGAGCATATATACAAATGTACATATACAAGTGGGACAATAACCAGTGTCTACAAATAAAAAAAATATTATGCAGACTTTGTTTTTTTACATGAAAGTGGATTTTTTTAGAAAGACACACATTCCACAGACAGAATGCAGTTCATCTCAAAAGGCAAGAGGCATGCAGGACATTGCTGATACTGAAATATATCTTCCTCCCCACATACCATGAATATATATATGTGTATATTTTATATATATATATATACATACACAGATATATATTCAATACACTGACTTTCTACACTGCAATTTAGTATCATAACTGGCAAGACAAGCTAGGTTATTTTCTATTTTTAGCTTTATATATATATTTTTTTCTTTCTGCTCAGCCCTAAATTTCCTTAGGCTCTTTTCTCTGGCAGTTAATTTGCTCCAGCAAAATATCTGTTATTTGTAGGCTTAAGGTATATGTTTAGTGGTTTTCAAAATATTTTTGAAAACAGCTTAAAATAGAATTTACTGTGTCCTGGAATAAAGAAATACCACACTCTTTTATTACACTCTGAAAGGAATGAGACCATTTAAGACCTTACAAAATCTCAAGATGACTTAATTATGCATCAACATATACAAAGAAGTGGATATAAATTGAGAAATTGGATATGCTGCTTTGACCCTGTCATCACATCTCTGAAGACATTCACATAGTGACCTGCCTGATCCAACAGCAAATGAAAGGAACTGAAGCTGTGATATTTAAATGCTGCTTCAAGGGGCTCACAGAAGCTCCCTTTGGTTGGGAGAGTTATGCTTTCACATCAGAGTTTTTAATGCATCCTTGGGTTTTCTCTGAGCTGACCCAAAACACCACACTTGGTCTCTAATAGAAGGGTCCCTGAGTGTGCTGCTCCCCTCTCTCTTACAGCCAGCAACCAGTGTTGATGCTCATGTAGAATAAAATATCTCAGCATAAATGACAGGGACAGCAGGCAGTTACTACCTGCAAGTCCATATGATCACTGGACAGCAGGGAGCCTGGGCGCCTCCAATTCTATGGTAACACCCTAACTTCTCTCCTCTCCATCCTTTAAGCTAAATGCAAACATTGTTAGGAGCAGCTGTTGCCTAGACACTTGGTCAATGTTTACTGCCTGACTAACTAGATTAGTGGGTGCTGCTCTTTCTGTTTTGCATGATAGACAGTGGGAGCGTTCACAGGCTCCGGCTGTGCTGGGCACCGTGACTCTGTCTTCCATTCCCTCGCCTCACAGCACAGGGAACAGAAAGGGAGGATATATGTATAGTTGGCAGACAACTCTTCTGCAAGTGGGTTTGTCTCGATCACTGCTCTGTTTCAGTATTTATATTTTACCTGAAGAGTTCAAGGATCAATGCCCTGTTGATTGTCTCTCACAGCACCTCTATATGATGGGGGCTGTTAATGATTATAATAGCCATTCCTGGAAAAGAAACTAAGACCTTGGGGAAGTTGGGGTGAGTTGCTCAGGTTCACAGAGCACAGAACAAAGAGAGTCCAGGTCAACCTCTACTCTTACAATTTAAAAAGAAATAGCTTTTAAGACACCATTCATGGTATTACTTTTCCAGTTTTATGGTTAATAAGCTTACAGAAGAGAAGTGGTTCTCCCCTAGAATTCAGAAGCCTGCGTCCAGCACCCTCACCCCACAGGCACCCCACTGTGCTCTGCCGAATAAAGCTGGTTTTGCAAACATTCTAGCTGAGGCCAGTAGTCACCAGCACCCAGCCACACCATGAAGCACGTCATGTATTCTTTGGGAATGTGAAGAGGTCAGACCACTGGTTTTAGAGCTTTGTTTTTTAATCACAGCTCTGCTGAGAATTTCAGGAAAGCTGGATGTCCTCTCCCTAGAAATGTGCAAACATACAACATACAACGTTTTGCCTACAGTTTGGGGTCAGGTTATGGTTTCCTGGGTCCCTGAAACTCCTGTATTAGTGAAGAAATTTTATCTTAGGGATTAAGGAAGGAAGACAAAATTTCTGAATTAAAAGAATGAGTGATGCTATCACTCTGTTTTTTCAGAGTGTAACTTTTCAGATGCTTCACTGCTTTGGCCAGTGGGTACCAATGTTAAGAGATCCAATCAGGTCAGTGGAACTTTCCAAGTATTGTTTCAGACTTCTTTCTCTTCTCTTGGGTGTCAACTGTGGAAATTAATCTTTTATGTAGGTAGTGCTTCATTGAAGGGTTTGATGATAGTTCAGAGAGATTCTTACTCTGATCAAGGCATCTTTATCTTATTTTCCAGGAATTTAAAATGGAAGGTACTGTCTTTGTTGTCGTTGTTTAGTCGCTAGGTCATATCTGACTCTCTTGCAACCCCATGGGCTGTAGCCCACCAGGCTCCTCTATTCAAAGGATTTCCCAGGCAAGAATACTGGAGTGGGTTGCCATTTCCTTCTCCTGGGGATCTTTGCAACCCAGGGATCAGACCAGGGTTTCCTGCATTGGCAGACAAGCCATCAGAGACACCCATAGGGTACTGTTTTTAGATTGTCTTTATTTAGAGGTATGGTTCTTCTATTAAACACTAACATTAAATTGTTTAGAAAGAGCTGTTTGCCTAAAAGATGTACAAATTACTGTGTCTAGAAGATATATATATGTGTGTATGCTGCTGCTGCTAAGTCGCTTCAGTCGTGTTCGACTCTGTGCGACCCCATAGACAGCAGCAGCCTGCTAGGCTGCCCCGTCCCTGGGATTCTCCAGGCAAGAACACTGGAGCGGGTTACCATGTCCTTCTCCAGTGTATGAAAGTGCAAAGTGAAAGTGAAGTCGCTCAGTCGTTTCCAACTCTTAGCAACCCCATGGACTGCAGCCTACCAGGCTTCTCCATCCATGGGATTTTCCAGGCAAGAGTACTGGAGTGGGGTACCATTGCCTTCTCCAATATGTGTGTGTATACATATATGTAATATTCCAAAATATGTAGCAAAAGATGAAGAATGCAGTTACCCAGCTGTTACACCCCCTAACCTGACAGTGCTCTCCCTAGCAGAGCACGGGATGTGCTCTTGTCACTGTTCTTTGTACTTCTGGAGAACAACGGGAAAGCTAAATCAGCGCCTTTGGAAAGTGCGTCAGCAGCTACCAGTGTATGTTCCATTACATGTTCTCAAGAGAGTGTCCTCTCTTGATCCTGTCAGAGTCGTTTAGTGCCATGGCTGAACTCTGAGTGTATTGTGGACACTTACTTGGGAACTTGTGTTCTTGGCTGAGAGCAAGCAAACGTTTCAATTCTGTAGGGAGAAAATGAGAACAATTACAGCTTGAACTGCTAAAACAGAAGTCACTTAATCCTGGAGAACCACTGAGAAGTCAGAGCAGGAGTTGACTCATGAATGAACTGATTTTGACCTACCTTCCTCATCTATCAAGTAGCTCGACGCTATTCCATCAGTGTCTGTGACATCGCAGGAGTAAATGCCCAAGTCTTCCGTCCCAAGGTCTTTGAAGGTCATTTTCGTCCTTCAGAACAGAATGTTTTATAAGAAGCGAGGCTGTGTAGGGCCTGGGGGCTGTGCCCTGCCCTGTCTCCAGCCATCTGTACATGCTGCTCCCATCATGTGGAGCATGTGCTCCATCTGCCTTGCTGACCTAATGCTCACCCCCTCTTGCTGCTTCTGGGAAGGCTTTCCTGACCTCCTCCCATGGGGTGATGGTGATGGGACAGGGAGATGGTACCGACCTCCCATCCCCAAGCCACGATGCATATCAATGCATATCCCAAGTAAAGAGATTTTCAGCTGATCAACCCTTGCTGGGCAGCCTGAAAATCCTTTCCTTCACAGGGCAGAACCACCCAATGCCCCTGTTATGTCATCCCTGGCACTTCCCATTTTGGAGGTTATTAAATGGCATCGGTATTGCCTACTTCATTGACAATATGCCTGCACTTTGTGTCTTTAGGGACGAGATCTGTTTTGCTCACTGTTGTGACCTCCACCATCCATACCTTATCTGGCACATAATATGTGCTTAATAAATACTTGTGGAATGAATGTATGGGTCAATGGTCTAGTTCAGTTTGTTTTCTAACTTTTGTGAGTCACATAGCTGGTCAGTGTCTAAGGTCATCTGAACATTTACATGTTTGTCAAGTTAGTCATGGAAGAAATAGTTCCAGTTTGATTGTCTTTCCTTTGACCAAAATTATGTTTTACTTAAAGGATCTTACAGCACAGTGACAGCAGAATGTCTTAATTATATAGAGTATTTCCTTGCTGTTCTCCAACAAAATTACTACTTCTTTCTTTTATTTTGGGATATATTGGATTTTTTTGTAATAGAAATAATACTTAGGAATATTGTGTTTTACCAAATGTAATGTAATCTGGTTGGCAATATAAAGATACAAAGCTTGATAAGTAAGACGAAATTTAAAAAACTCAAAATCTTGAGTTTGAAGGAAGTAGCAGATCATAAAATTAATCCCCTTTACTTCTTCTGTTTTACAGAGAAAGAAACTGGAGGTCCATGGAATTAAAAGCTGCCCCAGGTCACACAGTGGCTCCTGGTAAAGCTGGGCTCCTGGTAAAGCTGTGACTTAAGATCACCTCTCCCATGCTTCTCTCTCCTATGGAGTTTGTTCCAGGGCAGTATTGTGTCTCTCACAAGTGGTGGTGAAAAACCAGAACAGATTATACCTAATCCATTTAATTTGCCAGAACTTGAATCAGCAAGTTCTTCCTTACCCATTTCCCCATAAGGATCCTCACCATTACTTTAAGATTTCAAAATCTCGTAGAATAATGAGAATCATCTTTAACGTTCACTTTAATGCCATCAAAGCTTTTCTTGCATCATGAATGATGCCAACTAAAACCTGTTGCTTGCCATCTGCCTCTACAAAGATGAAGCCACTGGCCACTGCAGTTGCTGACCTTCAACACACCCCGAAAGGAGTTCAGGGCAGAGATCAGGAATGAGGCACTCTACGCTCTGGGAAAAACTGGCAGAACAGGACTTCAGATAGTTGGGTGTTTTTTAGAAGATTTTATGAGCTCAACTTCTAAGTGAAAGAAAGGATGAGATGGTTGTATGGCATCACTGACTCTATGGACACGAGTTTGGGCAAACTCCAAGAGATACTGGAGGACAGAGGAGCCTGGTGTGCTGCAGTTCGTGTGGTCGCAAAGAGTCAGACATGACTTAGTGACTGAACAACAATTTCTTGCACCTTCTCATATCTCGAGAAGCACTAAAGTCATTAACATCTGCTCCTTATGACTAGCAGCAAGCTTCTGCCAAAACATGTGCTTGACTGCTCACTTCCCCCTTCAACAAAATCACATCTGTTCTGACCTCTCTACCTACTTTGTTGGAGCAGTTACTAAGAGCTATCTGAAAGGCTGTCTTGTGGGCTATAGTCCTCATTTTTGCCCCGAATAAAATGTCATTCTCACCATTTTTTCAGTCAACAATAAGATAACATATGAGAAAGCATTTTAAATGGAATAATGTGAAAAGTACTTTATAAGGATTGTTATTTCTTAAGGTTTATACTGGTGATCACTTTTTACACTACCAGATAAAAATATGTGTGATTTCATTCTCTTAATTGAAATGGAGAATAGCTTACTTCACTCTCCTTTCATGAAAAGGAAACACACAGTTACAATTGAAACGGTACGTACTTGTTGCCTTTGCTTTCAACCTCTAATCTCGGAGAGTCCTCCGTGGGCACGTAATCTTTGGACCAGGTGAACTCAGAACTTGGAGCCATCTGATCACATTCAAAGTTCAAGGAAATGATTCCATTGTCATCCACACTTACAACAACTTCTTTGGTTCCTAGAAGATGAAAAACAAGGTGCTGATATTTCCTGGTAAAAGTTAATCAAGTAAGAATTCCTCACCTCTTTACTTTAGCCTTAAAGCAGGGCCTTGAGTCTGTGCAAGTGAAAAGTCCCAGCTGCTCACTGTGACTGACAATCCTGCTACAATTCAACTTTGTGTTGCAACACGGAATTAAGCAAATGTACCATGTTTCTTAGGTACTGTTAACACCATGGACAGGTACTGTTTGGTCAGAGTTGCACAACAACAACAGTTAGGGGACTGTGTTGACCATAACAAGAAGGGCAAGGCAGCCCTGGGAAATGCCTAATGCATGACTTTTGCTTCGATAATACCCATATCTAACTAATCATCAAGAAAGGATAGATAAGAGATAAAGAAACCAAAGGGAAACTGAAGGAGAAAAGGTAGAGATAAGAAGAATTGCCTTTACTCACATGTTCAAGATTTGTAAATCACTTAAGAATAAAAAAAAAAAACCATGAAAACAAGTTTTGCTGATTAGATAACCATAAATTAATCTAAAGATGCTATTCTAGGTTAGAACAATAGATACCTAGAAATGATTGCTATTGAACAGTATAGAAGCTTAAATGGAAATGAATTTCAAGAAATTCAGATGTTTCAAGATTAGTTTTTGTATTTTAAAAGAAAACAAGTTAATATTTTAACATTTCTGAGGGTTATAATAAATTACATCTGCATACAATACAGCAATTCAGGGACTTCTTGGGTGGTCCAGAGGTTTTAAGAATCCACCTTCTGGTCAGGGAACTAAGATACCACAAGTTGTGAGGCCACTAAGCCCGTGCACCACAACAGGAGAAAGCCTGAGCACACCAGAAAAAGAGCCTCTGAGCAACAACGGAGGCCCAGTGCAGCCAGTATGTATATGTGTATGTGTAGCGAGTCAAAGAGCTTGTGTAGCATGTAAAACTTCCATATCTATGCCTAACTCCAATTTAAAGTAAAATGCTCTTCTTTTAATTAATGCTCTTCTTCAATTTAATTGCCACTCATTCTATTACCAGTCTAAACTTGGTTTGTTTCCATACATTAGGAAAAATATTTTATAGTTAATTTCAGAAAGGTACAGCTTCAATTTTTGAAAAGCATAAAAAAGACTTCCAATAAATACTTCGCAAATGATGAAAAGTTTTCTCTTCTCCATTGCATTGTTCAGTTAAACTTGTCAGGAGAAAAACAATTCCAGAACTCCTTCCAAGTTAAGGGCAAAACCAGTGCCCAAAGAGTGACTGGTGACATGAAGGCGTTGGTTCCTAAGCCTGGCGGTTAATTTAAATTGTGTCCTTATTGATAACAGCGTATGCTTCAATTACAAGCCTCCAAAAAGTGACTTAAAACATGGAAAGTTTAGAGAAAACTAATTCTAGGAGATTTTTAAAAATTACTTTTTAAAAAACAAAGGGTTATTTTCACATTTAGCTATATAGATAAACAGAAATAAGGATCTTTTAAAAGATCTGATTGCTCCTTAAGTGAAATGTCCCCCATGTATTAATTTTAAGGGCTGTGTCTACTCCATTGGAAGTCGCAGATCATGTTTTATTTCTATTCCCAGTAACACAGGACTAATTCTTACAATTCATTGCTGTATAACAAGAAATGAAAAAGTGCTCTTATCAAAACTTAAGAAAGGACTAAGACCTAAGAATTCTGAGGTTTAAATAATATAGTACACAGCATGACTGAATCACAGAGAGTGTAAATGGAAAATTTTTTTGAATATCTGAATCGTTTTAAAGAGGAAAGGAGACATAATAGAGGCTGATTGGACCTTTTTTTGTGATTTACATGATATCTATTTTGGAGGCATGACAGATTATTCATATTAATCATTCATTGTTTTACTTGTAATCTCTTTTAAAAGGAAGTGAATCGTCCATATGCCTGCTGTTTATTATGTTGGAGATATGACTTAAGTTTACACAGAAAAAAGATATTGCTTAGGTTAAGAATCTTGACTTTTTATTAAAGAGAAAGATGTGACTTTTTGGCAAAGCAGTCATAAAATGGAAGGAATATGAACAATATAATTAGTTTGACTTTTCCCTCAAGTCCATGGATAAGCTTTGCACTATAACTCTTGACTCAATCCAGAATTTTACCCAGGACCAAGAAGTAATGCAGACAAGCTTCTCAGAGCCAGTGCTATTGTGACAAAGTCCACGCATTGGCCTTCCTGGATACTCGCTGGAGAATTCCACAGACCGTCACTTGGAACCTGTACTTCACTTGAGATGATTCTAACAAGCCTAGTTGGTTGGTTTCTCTCAATAGATTAAATCCGAACAAGAGAAGGAAGTAAGAAACTACCATCAGGAGAACAACAGCAGGAGAGGAAGCAGAAAACTAAAAAGCTGGCGCAAAGACATTACTTAGTAGAAGGACAAACAGCTCCTCACCCTGTAAGACATACTGTATTATAACACTGGGCAATAAATAAGGCTGATCCTTGTGGCTCCAAGTTACACAGAAAAAGGTAAATAAGTATATTGTATCCAAGAAGTGTATGAAACGTGTGTACTGAAATGTGGCATCTATTTTATGAGAATTTTAATCTAAGAGTCTTGATACAAAATTTTACATAGTTGATGGTCTAGCAATAAATTCTCAGGTAAATGAAACAACTGGCTATTTAAAACAATACTTTTTTCAGATTTCTGAATGGCCAGATTTGGTCCCAAGTCCATGTAACTTGAAGAATAGAAAAACTCTGCTTGGTTGATGTCTCAATTACCTCAGTTATTGAGTATAGAGATGTCTCATTGAACTATTCCAGAAAATTAATTTTTGTAAAGTACTTGGACATCTTTTGTGACAATATGAGATAAAACAAAGATTTTTTAAGTCCCAGGCAGTATGTGTGTTTCCACTTTAAGAGTTTTATATCATTAGGTTGTAGTTGGGTTTTAATGTAAGAAATTTAGTAATTTATGCTTTTAGAAAACAATGTGGGGTTTTTTTAAGTCTTAGATCAAAATTTATGATTTGAAATTAAGTAATTGACTGGAGGGGCAAAGTAAAAAGTAGGGATTAGATGTAATGTCGATGAGTAGCTAAGAGAGTTTTACTCATTTATGAAGCTTTTTTTGATTAATCATATCAAATCAGGACATGGTAGGGACTTCCTGGTGGTCCAGTAGATATTGGACCATTGCACTGCATCTGCCTTGCAATGCAGGGAACGAGGGTTTGATCTGTGGTCGGGGAACTAAGATCCTTAGGAGCAGGGCAACTAAGCTCGTGTACTGCAACCGCTGAGCCTGAGCACCACAGCTAGAGACTCTGCACCACAGCAAGATCTCCTGAGCCACAGCTAAGACTCGACATGGCCAAAAAAAATCAGGACATGGCGGACAGTATCTGTAGGGGGTAAAAGAGAGGCATGAACATTTCCTCAATTTATGTTCTTATAACTGTGGCTATAATGGGTGCTATTGGTTGATTTATTAAAATAAAGGGGAAAATAAAAAATAAAACTCTCTTCCATACTTCTATTTTAAAAATCAACGCTCATTAAGATGAGTGTTTGGTTAATTTTCACCTTTCAAAAAGTTGCATGTTTATCAAGAGCAGGGTTAAATGGTAATAGGGCAGGGGTTTTGTCTTCCATATTTCCTGTACATCTTTACATGTGCCAGGGGCTGGACTCTTAAGGGATTTAAAAGAGAAATGTCAGCTTAGAATTGCAGTGTTCAATTTTATTGGAACTGGTTTTAATAAAGCTTAAGCATAACACCAATATTTTGATAAACAGACAAGATGAAATAAAAATACCAACAAAGAAAATATTCTACTCACAGTCGGTCTCTTACTTATGCTTAGAATTCAAAGCTTGGTCTCCTCCCTGACAAACAATGATGCTGTCAACTGGCTGAAAGTATTGTTCTGAATGTGATCATAATCTCAAACTTTCAAAAAGTCAGATTAACTGAAAATAATTCAAGTACTAGTTTTCTAGGCATATTTCTTTGCCCCACAACAATTCTCATTAGAAAATGTTTAACTGAAATAACTTACAAAGAAAGAATATGGTTTCAACAGTATCACTGTGTAAATATAAAACAACTTTATCTTAAAATGATTAAAGCAGCAAATTACAGCTTTTTCCCTATTTGTCACATGAATTACAATGTTAATGCTCTCATATTCTTTCAATATAGCTTTTTAAATTCAAAGGCTTCTTTTACTGTTCAGCTTTAATTAATTTGTTAACATAGTTTTTTGAATGCTGCGGCTGCTGCTAAGTCACTTCAGTCGTGTCCGACTCTGCGACCCCACAGATAGCAGCCCAACCAGGATCCCCCATCCCTGGGATTCTCCAGGCAAGAACACTGGAGTGGGTTGCCATTTCCTTCTCCAATGCATGAACGTGAAGAGTGAAAGTGAAGTCACTCAGTCGTGTCCGATGTGTTTTTAAATACTAACTTAGCAGACCAAGTGTTTTACAATAATACCTATAATGGAAAATGAAAGTGAATTTGGCATTTGGAAAAAAAAGTGGCCTCTTCCTGCATTCTGGGTTTAAAAAAAGAGGAAAAAAAAGGATTTTGGAAAACAAAGAAATTACTTGTGACAACAAAGAATAAAGGTGAAGAGTTTAAAAGAAAAAGACATCCTTTGGAAAATTTAAAGAAGACAAAACAAAAATGAGCTCAGAGTTTCTTGTGTCTAAACAGGTAGGACATATCAGATTGTAGATTATCTTTGTGTGGTAAAGAAAGTAATCACATTAATCTGGAAAAACCATTTTTTCCAACACATTAAAATCTTAGAGGAATTAACAATGGCTTGATACATCCTGGACAAAAAATGCTAATGAGATTTTACAAAAGATACATGATACTGAAATGGATGATTCTTTCTATAAATACTCTAGGAAAACCAAGAGCAGGATAATGACAGCGTTTCTGAGAGGCCCCAGGCTGGTCCACAGCTACACCTATGGTGGTAAACCTGGCTCAGTGTCAGAATGAAAGAGATGCAGCTACAACATCCTCAAATTTTCTTTTTAGAATGTCCCACGGCCTGAGTTTTTGCAAGCCCTGAGCTGCTGTCAATCCATGGTTGAACTCATACATGACTAAAGGGCCACATTCACTAAAGTTGACTAAAACATGATCAAAATGGTCCTGATATTTAACGGGCAGGCAGCAAGTTAGATGTTTTGCTGTTAAAGTAAAGGAATTTCTATGGATGTTCTCATCTGAATGAAAGGCCATCTCACTTGCCCACAGAGCTGAGCCAGAAAAGTGGACCAGAATTTGTCAGGACTTAGATTTTTCTCAAAAACAACCTTCAAATCTAATAATAAACATGAAGAATTCAGTTAAGAGCAGAGAAGATTTGGCTACAGAAAATGAAAGAGATGATTCTAGTCTGAAAAGGATTTAAGAAGGGTTGTCTCTAGTCAGCTGCCCCAACCCTAAACACATTCTTAACATGGACACGAGGGGATACTGGGTTGCATGGGATGGCATTTTAGTTTTTGGCCGCATCTCGTAATATGCAGAACTTCCCTGGTCAGGGATCAAACCCTACCCCCATGTAGTAGAAATTCAGAGTCTTAATCACTAGACCAGAGAAGTCACTGGAGTGGCATTTAATGGTCCCTCCAGACTTGCCACTCCCCCCAGTAAGTGAATAGGTTAAGGGAGGTCCAGGACTAAAGTGAACTTTTTGGAAATGAACTTTATCCCACTTTTCTCTCCTCTCCAAATAGTAATCTTTTTTAAAAAAAAAGATAAAATTTAAAAGTGGGAATTCATCTTTCCAAACATTTAATAATTTGATATGAGAATTTTCTCATGTAATTTAGTCTTTAACATCTGCATTATGGGTCACTTTGATAAGCTTTTATTCTTTGTCCTTCTCCACTGGTGTGCATGAGTACATGTGTGTCTGTGTGTGTACGTGTGTGTGTGCCTGTGTGTGTGTGTGCCTGTGTGTGTGCATGGGTGGTGTTTAAAAACCTGGAGAGTGGGACAGAACGGAAGCGTTAAAGTGAATGAATTCAATCAGCTGCATGCATTAATAATACTGAGCTCCCCTATGTGGACCGCTCGCTGACCCACCACCTTAGTGCCACATCAGGATCTCCACTGAACCTCTCCCAGTTCACTCTTCATAACTGCACATTCATTATGAGATACTAGGGTTGGGATTACAAGCTGTGGCTACAAAACAGAGTCACACTCATTTGCCAAAGCATGGTAGCCATCCATTATTTTTTTCATCTATACACCAAGTACTAGGCTCTTGACATACACAGAGAAAACACAATTCCTATTTTGAAGGAGCCCACAGCCTAATGCTTATAAGTCTATTTAACTTATATGCAGAGTACATCATGTGAAATGCTGGGCTGGAGGAAGCACAAGCTGGAATCAAGATTGCTGGGAGAAATATCAATTACCTCAAATACACAGATGACACCACCCTTATGGCAGAAAGCAAAGAAGAACTAAAGAGCCTCTTGATGAAAGTTAAAGAGGAGAGTGAAGAAGTTGGCTTAAAATTCAATATTCAAAAAATGAGATCATGGCATCCAGTCCCATCACTTCATGGCAAACAGATGGGGAAACAACGGAAACAATGACAGACTTTATTTTGGAGGGCTCCAAAATCACTGCAGATGGGACTGCAGCCATGAAATTAAAAGACATTTGCTTCTTGGAAGAAAGGCTATGACCAACCTAGACAGAATATTAAAAAGCAGGGATATTATTCTGCTAACAAAGGTCCGTCCAGTCAAAGCTATGATTTCTCCAGTAGTCATGTACGGATGTGAGAGTTGGACTATAAAGAAAGCTGAGCACCAAAGAACTGATGCTTTTGAACTGTGGTGTTAGAGAAGACTCTTGAGAGTTCCTTGGATATCAAGGAGATCCAACCAGTCTATCTTAAAGTAAATTAGTCCTGAATGTTCATTGGAAGGACTGATGCTGATGCTCCAATACTTTGGCCACCTGATGCGAAGAACTGACTCGTTGGAAAAGACCCTGATGCTGGGAAAGATTGAAGGCAGGAGGAGAAGGGGATGACAGAGGAAGAGATGGTAGGATGGACATGAATTTGAGCAAGTTCTGGGAGTTGGCGATGGACAGGGAAGCCTGGCGTGCTGCAGTCCATGGGTTCACAAAGAGCTGGACATGACTGAGTGACTGAACTGAACTGAACAGTCTAATGCACAATTCACAAGCCTGGTTTCATACTTGAATTACCCAAGGAGCTAAACAAACAAACAAAAACAAACCTATGCCCAGGCTCAGTCCAGCAGACTCTGTTTTAACTGGCCTGGACAATAGTCTAAAATAGAGTCAGTATTTTCAAAAAGTTCCTGGCCTGATTTTAATGTAATGTACTGTCAAGGTTGAAAATTACCTTCCTAATGGATGAAAGAGAACAGACAGTGAGCAAATGTAAGTGAAGTTTTCTTGAGCTAATCTTGAAGAGTCAGCCTGACTTCCTGCTTTAGAATCCTTCAAAACTCCACCTCAAGGCCACTGAGCATCCTCAGCCCTACCAGGTCCTTGACCTCATGGACTGTAGCCTACCAGGCTCCTCAGTCCATGGAATTTTTCAGGCAAGAGTACTGGAGTGGGTTGCCATTTCCTTCTCCAGGGGATCTTTCCAACCCAGGGATTGAACCCAGGTATCCCACATTGTGGGCAGATGCTTTACCGTCTGAGTCACAAGAGAAGCCCTACCAGGTTCTACGACCAGTCAATTTTCAGAAACTGGGATTGGTCAGTAGGTTGTCAAACCAATCCCTGCTCATTATTCCTTCTGGAGCTTCAGTCTTCTAGCCTGCCTTGCTCCTGGTGAGAAGTCCTGACTTCCAGTAACTCAGTTCCTGCTGGGGACTCCGCCTGTGTCTGGGTTCTCCTGCCTCTCACCTCAGTTCCCCTGCCTACTGCAGGATTTCTGATAAGAACACAGGCAGCCGGTTCCACCCTCCGGATCACCTGCCACACTTTGGCAGGTCTCTCTCTTGTCTTCTGTCTGATCTAGCTCACCTTACCTCCACCTACAGCCCAGGCCTGACACAATCCACACAGATACTGTTTGAAAAAAGATCAAGTATCAAGACTAGAAGTGCGTCATATGTACCAACAAATCTACTCTAAATATTTCCAGCTCATTCTTCTTATAGGCTCGTTCAGCTACCAGATTTCTCCGGGAAGGGCGGCACACTTTTGATCCTCATTACCAGCATGACCAGACAGCGGGACAGTGGCTGAGTTACATCTGCTGGCGCTTTCATCAACTTCAAAAGGAGACCAGTGACCCTACCAACCCCAGTGGATTAGGTTAACTTTTACCTGGAATTCAAATTACATTCAAGGTATCTTGTTAGATGCATTTGAGGTTTGCTGTTACATGATAAGTTTTATTTTCTGTCTGAAATATTAATAACGTGTTCCAAAAAGAGTTGTTCTTCTGAAATAGCAATCCAAGTCTCACATTCCAAGCCCTGAAACTGATAAGCGACCCTCATCCCCCATCCCAAGCCCCAAATATTTTAGCATAAAATAAATACCTGGTTAAAAATAAAATTTGGTATTTAATAAAGTTAGTAAACACAGACAACCATAGGCTATATAAAATTTTTTTTTTTTGTCGATCTTGTGTGCTTTTATTTATTCGGGGTTTTGTTGGAGTATAATTGCTTTACAATATTGTGTTAGTGGGAAGCTACTATCTGGCACAGGGAGCTCTTGGTGCTCTGTGATGACCTAGATGGGTAGGGTGGAGTGATATGGGAGGGAGGTCCAAGATCGAGGGGGTATATATGTATACATGTAGCTGATTTACTTCTTTGTATAGCAGAAACTAACACATCACTGTAAAGCAATTATACTCTACTAAAAAATGCATTTAAGTTTTTACAGGGATTTATGAAACCTTAACACCTTGTTTGTAGCCTGTTTAACTATGGGCAATATTTTGTGACCCTCTATCTAAGGTTCCGTCACGTGCTATAAACTGTTTTCCTCTAGATTGCAAGCTCAGTAGGCAGTGACAAGTCATTTTATTCTACTCACGTGGTGCCCACACAGCACCTGGCATGAAGCAGGTATGCAGAAAGCATATGAATGTGCCTGAACATTCATGCAGGAATGAATGTGCCCACTGCCTGTGAAACAAGGACCAGTGTCTCCTGGGTTCTGGGCTCCTGCATGGCGATGCTTCAGACTTCCCTGGTGGCTCAGTTGCTATAGAATCTGCCTGCAATGCAGGAGACCCAGGTTCGATCCCTGGGTTGGGAAGATCCCCTGAAGAAGGAATTGGCAATCCACTCCAGTATTCTTTCCTGGGAAATCCCACGGACAGAGCTGCCTGGTGGGCTATGGTCCGTGGAGTTGCAAGAGTCGGACACGACTTAGCAACTAAACCACCACCGTGGAGATGCTTCAGGTCAGCATCTTGACTTGGTATCTCCCAGGAATCTTTCCTAGGTTGGAGCCGGTGGTTCGTGAGCAAGTTAATCTGGTGCTGTTTAGTCTGCAACTGTTGTTTGTAATTATATTCTGGGAATGAAATGGCCACAAAACAACTTTGGGGGCCTTATTCCACACCAGTGAAACAACACTTTCCCCTAGGAGCCCACCAGCAGACCCCTTTTTGAAGGCAAAGTTTCCATCATGGTGGCTTTGCCAATGTCCTGCCTGGCTACCTGCCATCCTGAGAGTTATTGATGAGAAAACAAGAAATCAATTTAAGCTTTTTTTCAGTCAATCCACTGCTTAACAGGTGCTTTTACTCATCAATGACTAGATTAAGAGCTTATTTGTATAGTAACCTAAATGGTCTTACACGAGTAGCCTTGCAGTTGGGCCCTTCGGCACGTCCACTCAGCACCTTGTATTTCTACACACTTGGTACCTGCCGGGTGTGATTTCTATAGAGATCTGTGTCCTCATGTCTTTGTGTGTTACCTTCTATCTGACACATGCGTTCCCAGCATTTTTCTGCTTTCTCATGACATTTTGCAAAGAGTACTTATATGAGGTATGGCACTCTCTCCCGACACACCTACTACACTTTGGTACAAGAAGGTCACTTCTGTCACACCCAGCTCTAGAGGGAAGTTACAAGAGTAGCTGAAAGTAGTTTATGAAGTAATAGGTTGAAAGGGGCAGGTACTTTCTCAAAGGGTGCATTTGACATTCTCTTTAAGCATCATGAAGTGAGAGCAGAATTTGCTATATTTACATTCTTTTCTTATCATAAAAACAAATATCACATTATATATCTGCTCTTTATTTCAATCTAGAAATAGGAAAGAGTTGAAGTGAGGGTGTTTGACTAGAATGAATATAAACTTAAAATAGGTGATTAATACTTTTTTTAATCCTCTCTCATTTCCAGTGCTTTCTTTCATGCAACTTTAATGAACTGACATATATAACTTTGAAAAGTGATAGAGACTAAATGACAAAATAAGTATTATATAATGATCTGGAGCTATTTGCCCAGTGAACACTGTAAACTTTGTTCTCGTAACAAAGGGAAAGACTGTCTTTCCTAGTCCAATCACGGCATCTGGAAACTGGGCCGTGAGGGCTGCCTCAGCTCTATAGATCATTCAGTCAGGACTGCTGTTAGCTTAACCCAGGGGTCAGCAAACTATGACTCGTGGGCTATATCTGGACCATTGCCTCTTTCTGTATGGCCTGAAAGCTAAGAATGGTTTTTACATTTTTAAATAGTTTTTTAAAAATCCAGAGAAGATTAATAGTTCAAGATGTGAAAATTAGTTACAATTCAAATTTCATAATGCATATAATTTATCATATTATATAATACATCTATCATGCACAATAAAGTTTTACTGATACAAAGCCACACTCATTTATGTATTGTCTGCAGCTGCTTTTGTGCCACAGCAGAGTTGAGGATAGTGACAGGCACCATATAACCATAGAGTTGAAAATATTTACTATCTGGCCCTTCACAGAGAAAATCTGCTAATTCCTGGTTTAACTTAGTAGCTACAATGATATAAACCCTACTTTTGTTTAAGGATCATGTTTGCTCCATGAGCTGTTCCAGCTTCTTCTGTGGTAGAAAAATATTCTTGTGGGAGTTAATGGACACTGTATAATAGAAATAATGTCCCAGGAATGTATACTTTAAACAGTTGGTCCAGAAAGCATAATTTGATCAAGAATTTCCGTGTTTTTAAGTATGAACCAAAGTAGTCCTAAAAGTGAAGTGAAAGTGTTAGTCGCTCAGTCGTGTCCAATTCTTTGCAACCCCATGGACTGTAGCCTGCCAGGGCTCTCTGCCCATGGAATTATCCAGGCAAGAATACTGGAGTGAGTAGCCATTCCCTTCTCCAGGGAATCTTCCAGACCCAGGGATCAAACCTGAGTCTCCCACATTGCAACCACTTCAAACCTGGCTCACCCCTGCCCTGAGGTCCTGTAATGGGGTAGATGATTGTCACGCCCGATGGTCATACTTGGGATTCCCTTGTGGCTCAGCTGGTAAAGGATCCACTGCAATGTGGGAGACCTGGGTTTGATCCCTGGGTTGGGAAGATCCCCTGGAGAAGGGAAAGGCTACCCACTCCAGTGTTCTGGCCCAGAGAATTCCATGGACTGTATAGTCCATGGGGTTGCCAAGCTGGACATGACTGACTTTCACTTTTCACTGTCATACTTATCAGTTGTTTGGATAGCATGCAGTGATGATTTTGAAAATGAGGAAAAACATAGAAGTAAGGCTGAACGTTACTTTGGTATCTTACACAGATGAGATAAACTTTAACGAAAAAGTAAAAGCCTACCTGGACGGGTTTCAGCTACAACAGGGCCAGCAAGGTCAGACGGCTTCCCGACACCCGCCTGGTTTATGGCTCGAACTCGGAACACGTAGCTCTCACCCTCCTTGAGGCCTTGCACCTGGAAGAAGCAGATATAGAAGTGATGGTCACTCTGTGTCATTTGAACAGAAGTGCTCTTCCCCTGTGGAGGTGATTCAGTTATACAGCACAGGATTTGGGTTCTAAACTTCATCCTGTCAGAGACTCAGTGTATGTCTTCAGCTAAGACTTTCTTCTTTCCCGACCATGTGCAAGTAGACATTTCCAAGATCCCTTGAAACTCAGATGTTCTTTCTTTTTTAGATAATTTAACAGCCACCAGCATCAGAAATAGGAGACTGATACCCGTATGTTTTACAGGAGTTTACCACCTTATTCTTTGGTGAAATGACAAAGTGCTCACAAGAGCATATGAGCTGCCCTCTTTTCCTGGTCCTTTTGGAACATTCCAGAGAAATTTCAGATAAAAGTTCTGGCAGGAGAGGGGAATTACAAGCATGGATCTTAGATCATGTATCACTTTCCATTTGTCTAAAAACATGTTAAAGCATTAGAACAAAAACAAATAATATAGCTATTTCTCACTAAACAGACAAGCAACTAACATGGCTGCAAATTTCGGTAATTTGTGAAGAGTCAATGTATTCAAATTTCAGGTCCACACACTGTTATGCATCAGGAAGACGTTTGCTGAGGACCTATATTATAAGTGAACCACTGAGCTAGATTTACAAGAGCGTGAGGAAAGTAAAAAATAAATATTTATAATATGCTTTTATACGACAGTCCCACTTCATAATTTTCTGTGACTTTCTTTGGGTTCAGCACAGTCTCATAAATAAAAAATAGTATAAACATTATCGATATTTTACAAAAATTATCTTTTTTAAAACAGTTGACTTTTAAAACCTATATCGTACTTTAAGAAGGAATTTGTTATACACACAGGACACAGTTTTTCCCATAGTGTTGTGATGGAGATTAACACCCACAATGGGATTTAAATCACACAAAGCTAGAATATATTTACTCAGCTAAGCAAAGGGTTTGTGACCATGCATTTAGGTGAGCTATGTATTAAATTGTTGGGTTTTTAATCTAATGATTTAATTGTGTTGTGTTTGTGATAACAGAATGCTACAGTTATGATAACAGAATGTTACTGTTACGATAGCTTTTACTGGAGCTAACGGATTTTTGAAATGATTTTAATCTGTAAATGAACTTGAATTTAGGCACAAGCTAAATGCATAAAGTTTTATGTATTTAAAGTCCATATTTAGAGATAATGCCAGGCAACTGTGGATCTACAAAAAGGAACAGAAACACTTCCTTGTTGTTTAAAAATAGACCAGTTGCCAGGTGCCTGCCACATCTGCACCTGCCGCTCGGGTAGTATGTGACCGTGAGTTAGATTTCGGCAACACGGCACGGGAAGGGAATCCACACATCCCGTGTCTAGTCACTGGGGTGGCAGGCACACCCCTGCACCCTTCCATGACTGCAGGGCAATGACTGCTGGGCTCAAAGCACTAGAGATGTGCCACATGCGCACACATCACATCTATTTTTTCCTTTTCTTGGATTTGTTTTCCTCCTTAAAATTTCCAAAAGAACCGCATTCCCTTGTCTTCTTCATCCTTGTTCCCTTCTAATTATTCATTCTCTTCTCGCCACACTGTAGCAGCAGATTGTAATTACCAATAAAAAAAGGAAGTGTGAGCTCAGCTGGTTAAATTTTTTGATGTAAAGCAATGCACCTTTAACTCCTTCTAGGAACCCCTAGACATTCCGTGCTCACATGAACAGGGATGCTTCTGGAAGATACCAGCTAACCCACTAGGTTCTGTGCAATGGTGCTAAAATCTCCTATTCCTGGAGTTAACATATCTCCTTTCCTCACTTAAACTTGATAAAGTTTTTTAACGTGTACATTTTTTTCTCCATTTCAGGCTTGAAACTTTTCTGAATATGAACCACCTGGAAGAGGGACTCCACATCATCGTGGGTGGGGGATTACGGGAACCTCAACTTTTCTTATGTCTTTACCATTTGAATTTATCATCATTAGCATCCATCCATTTTATAACCATAAGTGAAGTGAAGCTGCTCAGTCGTGTCCGACTTTTTGCAACCCCATGGACTGTAGCCTACCAGGCTCCTCTGTCCATGGGATTTTCCAGGCAATAGTACTGGAGTGGATTGCCATTTCCTTCTCCAGAATTTTTATAACCATAAAAGTCAATATTCTATTTTCACTTTAAAAATTGAGGCCAAACTCTAGGGTCATTTCCTTACAGAGAGTCCACCTCCTGCTTTGTGAGGGGCACTCAACCTCAGTCTCTCTCTTCCCCCTAAATTTGCCTTTCTTCTGTTTCTTGTCTTTTTTTTTTTTTTTAAATGAGTAACATTAACCAGTTTTTGATCTGCTTAAACTCTCTTATTTCCACTTCCTGTCCATTATTTTCTAGGCTCCTGGCCCCCTTTGCTTGACTTCTCACCCTTGTTTGGATCCTGTCTGTGGGACTCTCAGGACCCCTGTGCTGTGGCTGATGGAGGATTTGGAGGTTACGGGAGCTGTAAGCACACACCACCACCATCTAGGATGTGTCTGACCTGTTTTTCACTGGCTTTTGGGGTACGTTTGCATCCAGAGGCCTCCTGATTCTCTGGAGCCAAACCGCATCCTAGCTCCAGAACTTCCTTGACCTTTTCTCCGCCCCAGGAAACGTGACCTTCCTTATCCCTCATGGTTTTGTAAGGGGCTGGCAAGCTTACTGCATGTGCTAAGCTGAGTTAATGGCACACTGGATGTAACAGTAAAGGGTCATCTCTCCTGGAGAGTATATTTATATTTCTATGAGGACTATCAATGCCTTAACCCCAGAGCACTCTCTGTGACACATGGTGTTGATTCTACTGGCAGGTTGACAAGAGAAGTCTCTTAAAGTAGGTATACTCTGAGAATCCTCCAAGGCCTACCTCTGGGCAGGGGCCTATTCCACCAGCAGATAAGGCTGCACACTGAATGCCCAGGCAGCATTCTATCCAACTGTGATCATACAGCCACACTTCATTCTGAGTAACAGGGATCGGAGTCACATTCCCTACAGTTTCCGAGGCTCTGCTGTGGACTTGGGGTGTCCATATGCCATGACTGACAACAGGGGAAAACATGTTTTTGAGGTTTCCATTTGGTACTAGTGAGAGGGTCAGTGGCTATAGCAGAACCGTCTCTGGTAGATGGGAGTTAGAAACTGGTTTGGTTAGAACACTCTAGAGGAAACTGGAAGGCAGTGACATGGATAAGGGTGAAGTCAAGGTCAAGAGTTGAGTCATTCTTCTGGCCCCTGAGAGCTCACCTGAGCACAGGTGTGAGAGGGCAGGTGAGGTGAGGCCATGCATGACTCAAGGGATTGGAGTTTAAGGCTCACAGGTGTGCTGTGGATGTTGCTAAGTCACTTCAGTCGTGTCCGACTGTGTGCGACCCCATAGGTGGCAGCCCACCAGGCTTCTCTGTCCCTGGGATTCTCCAGGCAAGAACACTGGAGTTGGGTGGCCATTTCCTTCTCCAATGCATGAAAGTGAAAAGTGAAAGTGAAGTCCCTCAGTCGTGTCCGACCCTCAGCGACCCCATGAACTGCAGCCTTCCAGGCTCCTCCATCCATGGGATTTTCCAGGCAAGAGTACTGGAGTGGGGTGCCATTGCCTTCTCTGTCACAGGTGTGAACTCTATGAAAATAACACCCTCAAATCAAAAACACCCTCAAAAGTATGTGAAGTAGGAATGAGAATGTCACCTTTTGGGGATGGTAAGTAATAACATCTTAAGACTGGAAATAATGAAGATATGAGGTGGGTAAGTGGAGATGAAGAGGAAAACAAGAGAGAGGAGAAGTAATTTCTAAAGCCAGGCAAAGAGATTCAGGTCAAATTATAACCAAATTGTTTTAAGCATCAGAAACGTCCCCAAACCCTGCTGCTGCTGCTGCTGCTAAGTCGCTTCAGTCGTGTCTGACTCTGTGCGACCGCATAGACAGTAGCCCACCAGGCTTCCCCATCCCTGGGATTCTCCAGGCAAGAACACTGGAGTGGGGTGCCATTTCCTTCTCCAATGCATGAATGTGAAAAGTGAAAGTGAAGTCGCTCAGTCATGTCTGACTCTAGCGACCCCATGGACTGCAGCCTACCAGGATCCTCTATCCATGGGATTTTCCAGGCAAGAATACTGGAGTGGGGTGCCATTGCCTTCTCCGCCCCAAACCCTACCCACTGCCAAATGGAAGCCTACCAGGAGCCCAACACATGACACCAACCAACACTGAGATGCTCTCTTTTATCTCCTTGACTTTAAAATTACCCTGTTAGAAGACCCCTTTTTCTTAAAAAAAAAAAAAAAAAAAGAGAGAGGGAAACTTTCTCAAACTGTCAGCATCCTCTGACCTTCAGGTATGTGTGTTTCAGAGCCGCCTGATTGAGTCCTCGCCACCGGTCCTCTCTGGCACTGGCCTCCTTTATGTCCACAAAGTAGCCAGTGACTGGAGTCCGTCCTGAGTGGATGGGAGGCTTCCACTGCAGAACCAGGGAGGTTTTCCTGACTTGACTGTACTTGAGACTGTGCGGTGGTCCTGAAGAGTGAAAGACAGAGAGACCCATGTGTAAAAATCATAATGGAGATAAGAAAACTCCAGTGTGTGTGAACCTAGCGCCACACTCACGGTCTTAAACTGAAACTTCTCTTGTAAAACCTACTATTCCTATGGAAACAGGTATCTTGCGGTCATTTTGTACCAAGTTTTCTTAATGGCTCTGCATCAGCCTATTAGGACCCTTTATGGGCAGCAAGTGTGAGGCCAGTTCGAGGTGCCCTCCAGCGGCCGGATGAAGCGTTGCCCTCCAGCTGTCCTCAAGCCTGTGTTCCTCACCTTTTACCGGGACAGTTTAATTTGGTTGCAGATTCAGTTTCTGATTATTTTTGGCTGACAACCTGAAAATGCACCCCAATATCAATTACAATGAAGCAAGCAACTCTATCTGATGGCTTGTGAATATAGAAAAAGAAATACATGGGACATCCCTCGTGGTCCATTGGTTACGAATCAACCTGCTAATGCAGGGGACACAGGTTTGATTCCTGGTCCCGGAAGATCCCACGTGCCTCAGGACAACTAAGCCTGTGCATCACAACTACAGAGTCTGTGCTCGAGGACCTGGGAGCTGCAGCTGCTGAAGCCTGCACACCCCAGCCTGTACTCCACAAGAGAAGCCACCACAGTGAGAAGCCCACACACCACAACTAGAGACAGCCCTTACACACAGCAGTGAAGGCCCAACACAGCCAAAAATAATAAATAAATCGTTTTTTCAAAAAGAAAAACAAATATATTGCACAATAGCTCCCCACTGGAAGGATACCCATAAAGCATATATTTCATATAGGGGTAAAAACAAACTACGCTTGTGGTTACAAAGAACTTTCACCAAAACAAATACATTCAATCCCATGGGTCCTGAATCTGTGTTAAACCTTACTAGGCACTTCACATCCTTTCATCTCATCCATTCCTAAGACAACTAACAGAAAGCTTGGGGAAGCCAAGGAACTTGATCAACCTGTTCTGGAAGGAAATCAAACATCCCCTGTGTGTGTTCTTTGCACTCTTGGGAGAGTCCCAGCTACTCAGTGATTACCTGAGTCTTCGCATGACTGTCAGCTGCTATGCAGGTGATACAGTTATTTGTTTTCCTTTTTTTTTTTTTTTAAATAACAAGTGATTTCTAACCAACCAATCAAAATCACCTGAACTGACTCATGGTGGCTTGAGAGCCAACAACAAGTGCGAACGCCATCGTGCTATCCCTTGGGGTTTTGTTAGGGATTGCTCAATGTTGCCTGGGCCCTTGACCCAGTGGCTTAACAGTCACAATGAGTCATCCTTGTCTCCTGATGATGCCTGGTGTGGAAACAGGTTTGAACAATAACACCAGTACCTTACCCTGGCACGGCACGTTCTGTTATGCAGATAGCTTCCATGACCATTGTCCTGTGTCATCCTCAGGAGCCAGGGAGCCATCCTAACAGTAGCCCAAGCCCTGTTTTCCAGGCGAGGATCACTGCGCTGCTGCTTCCTAACCCCCACGTCTAAGAATTAGCAGACCCAGCTCTCAAACCTAACTGCCACTTGGTGCCTTTGTGACCCCCTGATTATCATTTAACCTGAATCTGTTTCTTCATCTGTAAAACAAAGGGATAACAAAACGTCCTAAATGCTCTCATCTGTCATCAGGCTTTCTTGATTCATGATTTGCCCAACACTTCTCAGTAAGTCAAGGGTGGATCTGGGAATAGACAGGTCTTGGGGATGGAGAACTGCCCCATTCACTTCTCTGATTTGGGAGCACTCATCCTGCAACTTCTTTTGCTAACTACATCGCTTTCTGTCAGATCATTTTCCATAGGTCTGCTCAGAATTTGTTGGTCTCTAGTCATTCACATTTTAACTTTATTCAGGAATTGCAAGAATTTAAAAGCAGACCTACTTTTGTGTAGGAGGCAGAAAGAACTTAAGAAATAGCACCAGCTTCAAGAAAGTGCTAGGAAAGGCAATGTGTTTACCGCTTGTATTTACTGAACCTGAGTGAACACTTGAACTTCTCTTGAGTTTCTCTTGTAATCTTTGTATTCACATTTGATAGAGATGTGATGCAGATGGATACTGGCTAAGTTAAGGCAAAAAGATGGTTCTCCAAGGGTGCTAAGGTTTCACCAGAGGAAGAGGGTGGCCCTGGGAGCAGACTGGGTCCAACCAGTGTGCCCAGGACTGCAGCCTACCAGGCTCCTCTGTCCATGGGATTTTCCAGGCAAGAGTACTGGAGTGGGTTGCCATTGCCTTCTCCAATACATTGCAATAGGCTGTCATATCTCTGTAGTCTCTCTGAAACTGCAAGCTTTCCATTTATCCCGGTTTTCCTGTTGAAATTAACTTGTTTTGGAAATCAGGTCATTTGCCTGCAGAGTTCCCTCAGTCTAGACTTGCTGCTAGCATCTTCATGGTGTAATTTAACACGTTCCTCTGTCTTTTGTATTTCCTGTAAACTGACAGTAAAATCTAGAAGCTTGACCAGAACAGCAGGTATTAAACAAGCTGAATATTGAACCCAAGGGAGAGCTTAGTCATTCTATGGCACTAAAGTATTTGGGTCTTTGAAGTTAGTGATATTGGAAGCAGAATAAAACCATCCACCAAATACATTGTTGCTAGTCTGACTCTGGGCTTTGCTAGTGGCTCAGTCGGTAAAGAATCCGCCTGCGATGCGGGAGATCTGGTTTGGATCCCTGGGCTGGGAAGATCCCCTGGAGGAAGGCATGGCAACCCACTCCAGTATTCTTGCCTGGAGAACCCCCATGGACAGAGGATCCTGATGGGCTGCAGTCCATGGGGTTGCAAAGAGTCAGGCATGACTGAGTGACTAAGCACAGTCTGACTCTTAATGACTTGACAAATTAGTTAGTATCCAGTCTTTAGATTTGTTCACTGTTGTAGCTGTGTAAGAGTTAAAGGCATAGGTGAATGTTTCTGGCTTCTCCCTATTTTTTTCAACCAACCATCCTCTATGACAACCTCCAAAGTAGAGTATTTCCAGGATCTTTGTTGTGATGCAGAGATGGGGAAAAGTTGACATAGGGAGACAGGGCTGGGGAGGTAAGTAAAAGATTTAAGAGGATCAAGGCAGGACTTAAGTCCTAGGCAGGCACATTGGGTCCTCCGTGTGTACAGTGAAGAGTTGGGAGCCAGGGAGGAGGAGAAAACAGGAAGGAGGCCATAGGGGCTGGGTCTGGGGAAGGGGATCGCCAGAGATTGATAAATGAGAGGCTCCAGAGCATTAAGAGAATGTGTGACAACTCAGGAGTGCAGGAAGACGCTTTAGAGAAATGTAGTGGGGATGTGTGAATTGAATGTCTTTCAGTGGTCTTTAAGAAGCAGAAGCAAAGATGGGTATTTCTGTTGAATAATTAAGTAGCATTCAACGTGTGTGCTTCTGTCCATCTTACTCCATACAGAGGCTGAGCTATGGGGACTCTAGGATTTATCTGGAATATAAGAAATTTATACTCAGTTTTATATTGGTTCCTATTAATAGATTTGTAAAAATATTTTACATGAACATGAGGGGCCGAGAGAACTTGTCTCCCTTAGAAGCTATGTAGCACTTAAATTTAGTTCCAAATTGTAGGATCCATTGGAAGAAGCTCTGAGCCTCAGTGCTGAGACACGGTCTCCCCGAGTTACCTGGAACAGCAATGGTCCATTCTTCACATTTGAAGCTGGGGCTTACTGCTGAGGGCGCCCCCAACCCAGCGATGTTTATGGCCGCCACTTGGAACTGATACACCATGTTCTCCTTCAGGTTGCTAATCTGCAACATGGACAGCATCACAGAGAGTGAAGGTTTCAGGTTTGTTTCAACATTGCATTTATTTAGAGTATGCGTTGGACATACTCTAGGATGATCCCCAGTGAGTCACACCCTTCTTGTAATCTCCTCGTGAATGTAGGTGAAACCTGAGACTTGCTTCTGGGCAACAGAACAGGGCAGGGGTATTGGAATATCAGTCCTGTGATTGTGTTGCATCAAATGGCAAAGGAGGAGATACATTTCATATGTAATTAAGATTACTAATCAGTTGGTGTTGAGTTAATCAAAAAGGAGATAGATTATCCTATGATACTGCAATTTATATAAGAAATACATGTTTTTGTCTTTTGTCTCCATTCCTGGCACAGAGCTCCTAAAACACTTGGAATTTCCCAAGTGATGAGAGTGACAAACATCTTTTACTGTGTTAATGAGGTGACTTTAGAAAAGCATCTAAAGATGGGGCCTGACTGCCAGGGCCCATAATCATGTACTTAGAGGGTGGGAACTTTCAGCCTCATCCCAGACCTCTGGACCTCTGTAGAGGGAAGATGGGCTGGAGATTAAGTTCATACACCAATGGCCAATGGTTTAATCAATCGAGTCTATGTAGTGAAGCCTCCATAAAACCTGCGTCTCTTATACGTATCCTGCATTGGCAATTCTTTACCACTAGTACCACTTGGGAAGCCCACAGAAGGCCACACACTTACCTTATATGCCTCATCACTGATGGCTTTGATGTTGGCTTCTCTCCATCTTCCTGGTACCCCGTCGATTACTTCACGATAGTTCACATAATAGCCCGTAATTTCAGCCCCTCCAGTCTTATCTGGCTGCTTCCATCCAAGAACCATTGAGTCACGAAAACTTTCGAGACAAGTGATGTCACAGGGTGGAGATGGTGGTGCTGTTGTAACATGAAGAGCTTGTGAGTGGACAGAACTGCTTCTGTGATTCTACACCCATCAAACCGTCTCACTGATGGCACCACTGATGCCGTGTGGGAGGGCACTAGTTCTTGAATGTAAAACTAAAACGTAATACCAGCGAGCAACTTGGTGTCCATTTGATGCTCAAGGAAGAAAACTGACACACAGTAAAACCTGCACCACAGTTATTATTCCAAAGACAAAAGAACCTGCCCCCTTCATTCCCAAGGAGAAAGAAGCTTTGAAACATTAACAGCAAAATGTTAGTGTTTCTAACAAGATCCTGAAAAAACTAACAATATTCTGAAGAATGATGCATTCCCCATATGAAGAAATATTTCCCAAGATATATATATATATATTTTTAAATAATACTTTATATATTTTTACTGCTTAGTTTTCATCTTGCCTTATGTATCTCAACTCTAAATTTTAGGACAGAGGTACATACTATCTCTTCATTCCTAAAACAATAGCATGAAAATGTAAGATATTTTCTTTTTTTATGTAGCTTTGTTTTTATTTGCTCCCTGAGAAAAATGGTATATGTATATCAATTTCTGCCTTGATTCATTTATTAAGAATTTCCATATATTTCCAAACAGCTAGCATTTTACCTCTGAGACACATACATCTATGTGAGACCTTACAACTATATAAGTTCTGTCTATACACAGGAAAAATCATATTCTGAAGCTCAGCTAAATTCAGCATTAATTTTTTTTCTTAAACCAAGAACATTCTTCCATGTGATTCTTCTCTTAGACTCCATTATTTTAAACCTGATATTGGATTATTATTCAGATGGCATGAAATACTACATAGCTATCACTATGTTTATTAGTGCTTAGTCAGGAAAATATTTGGATACTATTTTAAAAGTTTCCCTTCATTTATGTGGCTTTGCTGATAGAACTTTCTCTCAACTACTGAAAATACGGTTTTTCTGATAAAAAAGAGAGGGTGGTTGGTGAAAAGAAATCCACTCGATATGCAGTAACATTAGAAAGAATTTTCTGAGTATTTATGTGGGTTACCAGAGATAGGAACCATCTCATTCTTATTCAAAAAGATTCTCAGAACAATAAAGATTAAAAAAAAAAAAAAAAACACATTTTCCCTCTCTCCCTCCCATCACCAACCTCCTGCATTCACTGCATTTAAAAACTTTTTCTCTTTCTCTGTTTCAGAGCAGTGTTGAATATGAATTCTCAAATGAGTTCACCCCATCTCATCTTGAGTTAAAGGGGTAAATAAAGGTGTCAAAAAAGCAGAGGTTACAGAAGTTAGAGGTGAGGTAGGTATAGGGGATGGGTGAGAGGCATGCTACAATTTATCAGTATATACTAATTAATTCTTTTTTATTCAATAAGAGAAACATTGTCTCTTAGAATATATAAACCACAAGCACCAAATACCTTGATAAAAAAATCTGATTACTGATAATTAGTCTTTCTATTTTACTTCTGGTTAGGTAATTAATCTTACTGGTAAATAGTCTTAGTTCTGGGAATATGAATAATATATAATTGAATATAGTGGTATGTGATTATAATACCATGTTAAACTTTTCATGATTACTCAAAGACATATCGTTACTTATGTTTATTTGAATTAAATGTGAAGGTAATTTGAAAACCTAAGGATAAATAACAGAAGTTAATAACTATGACCCTAATAAAATGTCAGTTCTTTGTGAAATATTTTTCCTATCCATTTACCAAAATGATATTTCGAAGGACCTCTTACAAGCTACGATTATCGAATTTTCCCTGCTCTCATCTCTAACTCTCAGCAAAATGAGGCCAAAGGTGTGTCTATTTGACAAGCTAGAAGGGACTCAATAACCAAATTCCTTTAAATATTTCTATTGTCATTAAGCACAATGAATTATGCGTCAAAGCCAAGTTCACAGAAAACTACTTCTATGACTCATTAAACAAAGGTATTACAAATGGGTAACTGAAAACACATAAAATTAAGAATGAACACTGATGAAAGTGAACACAGATGGAAGACGGTGATATGGACAATGAGCCGTGAGGACGCTGATGTGAACAGATGAGACGCTCTTACTGTTTCAGCGCTCACCTAGGTCCTTCTTCTTTCTCAGAGGCTCAGACTTACTTTTCCCCTCAAGGGCTGCTTTCTTTGATGGCAGGGAAAGCGCTTCCTGAACTGTTTCACTTACTTTACTCACTTCTGTTTGGCCCAGGTTGTGAGCGCTATTGGGTAGTGAAGGTTGGTTAAGTTTGCTACCAAGCAAAGCATCTTTCTTAAAGGTTGGCCGGGAGGTGTCATGCATGCCTCCCCTGGAGTCTGTTAGTCCACCAGGTGTCTCATTCAGTTCAGGCCACACATCTGGAGACACTCCTCCCCCTACAATTGCCAGATAACAACAGAAACACTTTGAGCCAGGACGCAGTACAGATCGCGCTTAGAATAAAAGAGAAAAACATTAGCACCGCACACAGAACAAAAACAATCTTGGTTTAAGGGAAATCACCTGAATTTGCAAGAAATATGGAAAGCATACATTTCACATAACTAACACCAAGGAAACATTTCAACTTCTCCATATTTTGGGAAAAGAAGAAATGAGAACAAAAAACCAGAGACAGAACAAGAACCATTTGGATTTGCAGGACCCAAGTAAATATAAGAACAAGCACTTCTCAGACATTTCTTGAGATATAAGTTGCATTATTCAACAGAATGGGGGGTGGGGGGAGTGCACAAGAGACAAACAAAGATCTTGATTATGTAACAATTAGAGTTATGTACCTTATTGATATAGTAATGGTCTGTACCTCCCAATCTCAAAGAAACATGTTAACTATGTCCTTATAATACGAACATATTATAGGGAATGTTAAAAAGTAATACAGGGGAATTCCCTGGAGATCCAATGGTTAAAACTCTGTGCTTCCACTGCAGGGGGCACTGGTTCCAACCCTGGTTGGGGAATTAAGATCCCACATGCCTTGTGACAAAAAAAAAAAAAAAGTAATACGAGATGCTAACTGAAGACAACTGGTATTAAATAATCTTTCTATTTACATATTTGCTGCTGCTGCTGCTAAGTCACTTCAGTCGTGTCCGAATCTGTGTGACCCCATAGACGGCAGCCCACCAGGCTCCCCCATCCCTGGGATTCTCCAGGCAAGAACACTGGAGTGGGTACTGTGATATAGTAGCAAAACATATTTGCTACTGTATCACAGATTTCATTTTTATTGCTTGAACTACCTGGGTTCCTTCCCCACCTTAAGATTGGGAGGCACATCATTATACATACATATAATTACTTTATTACTGGTTTTATTCTGTTGGTTACTTTGCCAGCAGAGATGAAACATATGATTAAGCAACCACGCATGCCTTACACGAATTTTAGCAGAGTTTATAGAAGGCAGGTTAATGTGCTGTTACTGAAAACAAGCCAAGCTCTGCTGCAGATGGAATGGCTTTTAGGTATGAGATGATCTGGTTATGGGTGATACACCACCTCATGGGATTGGATGGCCCTCTGTATTCCCAGGAGGAGCACCAAGTTAAAATGGAGTTTCACACAATGGGAATGAATATCTGAGGACACTTGGGCTGATGAAGATGGAAAGACTATACAGAAGCACAGAATCTGGATAAGTGATGGAGATCTGTAAAAGAACAGCTGTGGAAGATTAGAGGTCGCCTGGAGTCAGAGACAATGACCATCTGAGGATGGGATCATTGAGCCATCTTAGAAACTTGACACAGTCTCTGGAGGGGATGGTATCTTTCGTTGTAACTTAGAAAAAAATCATTCCCGCCCCCTGCACCCGTAAAGCTGTGCATGAAGAACTTACCAATAGCAGCTTTTACTTCAATTGCTTCTGAATTCTGTGAATATTCACTAAGTCCAGCTGCGTTAACTGCTCTGACCCGGAAAATATAACTCTGACCGGTCTTCAATCCATGACAAGTAAATCTGAAAGGGAAGAAAAATTTTTTAAAGTTTCCCAGGAGGAAAATTAGGGAACTAAACTAAATTCTGTTAGTTTAACAGAATGATCTGGCTTTATGAAAACCATTCATTTTTTCAAAAGGAAGAAAAGGATGTAGAGAGATCCAGGTAACATACGTACCTTAAACAAGAAGGCATCTCAGGCAATTTTCTAAACTCACTCTGTCAAACAGTGAGGAGTCCTGGTTTTCCCCTGAATAAACACCCTATCCTTTTTGAACCTGTGTGTACTTATCAGTAAAATGGAGATAATAATGCCTTCACACAATTCTTGTGTGAAGATTGACCATAAATTATATATAGTACAGGGGAAGGAATAAATTAGGGATTAATAGACACACTACTATATATAAAATAGATTAATATCAAGGTCCTACTGAATAGCGAAAGGAACTATATTGAATATCTTGTAACAACCTATAATGGAAAAGAATTTGAAAAGAATATCTATATCTATACATAAACTGAATGACTTTGCTATATACCTGAAATATTATAAATCAACTATACTTCAATAAAAAATTAAAAATAAATTTTAAAAAGTATAATAGTACCCATTATAGGCCCTGGATATAAGAAGCACTGACTAAATAATAGGTGGTATTAATAACATTATTAATGATTATTTCAGGGTTATATTTATAGTTCTAAAGCATTGGTTGCCCCTTGTCACAGAGGCCTACTCGCTGCCTCCCTGCATGCCGTGGAAGGTAAAATTACTTGAAAAATTACACTAGAATCTGAAAATTAGGTGAAAAATTGACTTGAGAATTGTCATGTACATTTTAAGGTTCAGTAATGAGGTGTGAATCCATGGGCAGTTTCACACATAAAACAATCTCACTTTCTTAATAGTTATCAGGGCTATAAAAAAACCTGTTTCATGAATCACAGTAACATTCTAATCCATCCTAAGGACTGTAAGTAGAGGAAACTACAGCCTGCTGATGACCCTGCCACTATCAGCAAGTTGAAATATTTAAAACAGGCAGCCATAGTGTAGGCCTGGAGAAGGCAATGGCAACCCACTCCAGTCCTCTTGCCTGGAGAATCCCAGGGACGGAGGAGCCTAGTGGGCTGCCGTCTATGGGGTCGCATAGAGTCCGACACGACTGAAGCGACTTAGCAGCAGCAGCATAGTGTAGGCCAGCTCAGTTCAGTAAACATTTAGCAAGCGCTTCAGTGTTCCAGACACTGAGCTAGGTTGTGAAGATGGGCAACAAACGGTGTCAGCCCTTGAGCAGCTCCCCTCCATTTGTGGAAAGGCAGTCAGTGCCTACTTGCCATGAAAGTTTCTAAACAGTCCCTGGAAAATGCAGGAAACTCAGAGTAAACACAAAATGCACAAAGAGGTTAAATGAATCTCTTGCAAAACATACTGCCTTCTCCCCTTAACTGGTTTGTCTTCATTCTCTCATGTTCTGCAAAGGAATGACTTGACTTATGGGGATCCTTGGAATAGAATTGGCCACGCCAGAAGCTGCCTAACAAACCTGCTTGACAATGGGGTGGGGGGATTCTCCCCTGAGATTGATCCTAAAGCAAAGGAGGCTCGGAATTTGGGTGTAGGCCAGAATTCATCATCAGTTTACAAAGCTGGTTGGCAAAATATTCAAAAGCAAGGAGAAAAAAGAAAAACCCTCCTTACATTAGAACTAGATACAAGATCACTAAGTATTCTGAATGTCTTTATTTTGGTGTGTGTGTATTTCCTCAGCACTGAATTTACCTCTGATGTTCAAAATTCATACAATACCAATACTTTTTTCTGCTCATTTAAAATGCAGGCATAATTAATGACACTGGACAGCTACATGAACAAATATCAAACTGGACTATTTTCTGACATCATACACAAAAATAATCTCAAAATGGATTAGACTTAAATGCAAGACCTGAGACCATGAAAGTCCTATAAGAGAGCATAGGCCATGTACCTTTAGACCATGGTCTTACAACATTTTTTTGGATCTGTCTCCTCAGGCACGGAAAGCAAAAGGAAAAGTAAACAAACGGGACTACAGCAAATGAAAAAGCTTTTGCACAGCAAAGGAAACTATCAACAAAACGAAAAGGCCATTTACTGAATGGAAGGAGATACAAGCAAATGATACATCTGATAAGGGGTTAATATCCAAAATATACAAAGAACTCATAAAACTTAATATCAAACCCTCCCCAATCAACCCAATTAAAAAATGGGCAGAGGATCTGAATAGACATTTTCCCAAAGAAGACATACAGATGGCCAACAGGCACGTGAAAAGATGCTTAACATCAGTAACCATAAGGGAAATGCAAATCAGAACCACAATGAGCTATCACCTCACACCTGTCAGGATGAATATTCTCAAAAAGACAAGAAACAAAAAGTTTTGTCAAGGATGTGGAGGAGAAGGAATGCTCACTGTTGGCGGGACGCAAATTGGTATATGTAAAAGAGTAGGGAGGTTCCTCAAAATATTAAAACCAGAACTACCATCCCATCTAGCAGTTCCACTTCTGGGTGTTTTTCTGAAGAAAACAGAAACACTAATTTGAAAAGATACATGTGTCCCTATGTTCAACTGCAGCATTATTGACAGTAGCCAAGATATAAAAGCAACCTAAGTTTTCACTGATAATGAATAGATAAAGAACATGTGGCATATACATACAATGGAATATTACTCAACCATAGAAAGGAATGGAGGCTTGTCACTTACAGCACGGATGAACCTAAGAGGGATTATGCTAAGTGAAATAAGTCAAATAGAGAAAGACAAATACTGTATGACTTCATTTCACTTCTATGTGGAATCTAAAAAACAAAACATGAACAAACAGAACAAAACAGAAACAGACTCTTAGATACAGAGATACAGAGATACTCTTAGATACAGGTGGTTGCCAGAGGGGAACAGGGTTGCGGGTTGATGAAATAGGTGAAGAGGATTAGGAGGTACAAACTTCCAGTTAAAAAACAAGTCATGGGGATGATATGTATAGCCTGGGGAATACAGTCAATAATACTGCAATAGCTTTGCAGTGGTGGCAGTGGGTACTCAGACTTACTGTGGAGATCATTTGGTAATGGATAGAAATACTGAATCACTGTATTGTGCACCTGGAACTAACACAGTGTTGTAGATTACTTATACTTGAATTAAAAAAAAATAAAACAAAATGTCTGGATAATTTTTGTTTACTAGAGCGTAGATTCCTTGCAATCTAGTATCACATTGGATATTAAAAGTGAACAAAATGTTTCAAAGGATACACAGTCTTAAGTGCGAGAATCAGAAAAGAGCTATGAAATGACTTCTTATCATAGCTGCCATTGTGGGTTTCTAAATGTTTAATGTCACTAGTCGGAGAAGGCAATGGCACCCCACTCCAGTACTCTTGCCTGGAAAATCCCATGGATGGAGGAGCCTGGTAGGCTGCAGTCCATGGGGTTGCTAAGAGTCAGACACAACTGAGCGACTTCACTTTCACTTTTCACTTTCGTGCATTGGAGAAGGAAATGGCAACCCACTCCAGTGTTCTTGCCTGGAGAATCCCAGGGACGGGAGCCTGGTGAGCTGCCGTCTATGGGGTCGCACAGAGTCGGACACGACTGAAGCGACTTAGCAGCAGCAATGTCACTAGTAATCCTTTCTTCAAATGTATGGCCATAGACACATTCAATTTTGAATTCTTTTGGACACTCAGAGCATAATGTTTTCAATAATCTCCCTGCGTTGGATGTTTGTGCTGCTGTTTGGGTCCATGGCTGTGTTTCTTTTCTGCAGCCCCTGCGACTCCAGCGTCAGAACCCCAGTCCCACCTCCTGACATAATGTGGTTACCTCGTGCCCTTCACAGGGTTGTTGTTGCAAGGCTCCCACTTGCCAGAGCCAACAATGCTTGACTCTATGTAGTACCCGACCAGCTCTTTAGCATCTTTGGGTTCCTCCCATGTAACGACCACTGATGTGTCTGTGTTTCTGCTTGGGATGATATTGCTTGGAGGCTTGGGGATGTCTGAAAAAAGAAGAAAATAATGGTCAAGTTCAAGGTGGCTTTAAAACTTCATTCTTATCACATATGCAGAAACATGAACATGCATATATAAATATACTAGTAACCACGTCAGTCACACAGTTCTCTATATTTGTTAGAGCAGAAAATGTTTTAAATATGCTAGTTTGGGAGCATAATGAAAAACTAAACACTGATGAACATACCAATTCCCTCCAGGAAAAAAGTACACTAGCAATACTGTTGAAACTCCTGGAGAAATGTACTTTCATAATCATTCATAATTATAAAGTTTTTTTGGAGGGGGAGGGTGCTTCCCTGGTAGCTCAGATGGTAAAGAATCTGCTTCAATGCAGGAGACCTGGGTTTGATCCCTCGGTCAGGAAGATCCCCTGGAGAAGAAAATGGTAACCCACTCCAGTATTCTTGCCTGGAGAATTCCATGGACAGAGGAAGTCCACGGGATCGCAAAGAGTCGGACATGACTGAGCAACTAACACACCATACATGAAGTTCTTTTTAACATATCAGGCAAGCACAGTCATCAATTAAATTTATAATATGAAAAAAGCTGTCACCATTTTTACTTTTGAACATATATGTATTTCAGTACAATTCTTGCTTTTGAATTTTCTCTCGAATTGAAGTTAAATAAGTTTATAGCAGCTCAAGCAAACTCTACACTTACCAAGCTTGTCGCCAACCACGGTCACTTCCGTTGCCTCTGACGGCTCACCAACTCCTGCCGAATTGGAACAGCGGACTCGGAAACGGTAGGATTTCCCCTCAGCCAAGTCGAACAGAGCGAAGCGGGGAGATTTCACAGGGAGCTCTGTGTTCACCCGCTGCCAGTTTTCTGTTCCCGCTTCACACTGCAGCCAGAACAGTAAGGTCATTGAAGGCACAGAAAGAATAAACTGAAGAACTCTAAGCCAGGCACCTCGAAGTTCATTTATCTGCCAACAAACTACTACCTGTCATGCAAGTTGGTCTGGAAAAGAGATTTGGAGGAAGTGGGGGATGAAACATCTCAAGTCCACAGGATTACCTCAATCAAATACAGCTGTATTGTTGGACAAATATGATGCCTTGATATTTCACTTCTTTTCTTAACTAAATAAGGCCATTGGTCTACTTACAAAAGTCCTTAATTCATTTAGATGATAGTTTGGGGTCAGATGGGCTTTCCAGTTGGTACGGTGGTAAAGAATCTGCCTGCCAATGCAGTAGATGCAGGTTTGATCCCTGGGTTGGGAAGATGCCCTGAAATAGGAAATGGCAACCCACTCCAGTATTGTTGCTGGAAAATTCCATGGACAGAGGAGCCTGGAGGGCTACAGTCCATGGGGTTGCAAAGAGTCAGACACAATTAAGCACAACAGGACACACAAATTGGGGTCAGATGCTTTTTTAGGGTATGTAATTAAGTTTAATATGCTATGTTAGATACTTACATTTCCATTATATTATTATGACCTGAGTTATTTTAATTGTGTTTTATATAATGACTCATAACAACATGCAGGTCTGTGCTCATATATCACCTTCTTGATCATTGCCACCCCATCATTGACCTGCAAAGGTTATTTGCTCCTTCCCCATCTCTCTCTATCCCTTACTTCCCCTGCTTTATTTTTCACCCAGAAACTTATCAACACTTGAAATTAAACTATTTATTTGTCATCTCCATTGTTGGAATGTAAATTCCAATGAAATGAGCTCAGGAAGATATCTTGTTCACTGCTATACCCCAGAGCCTGGAACTGTCATCTGGCACATAGTAGATAATCAATGATTTTTTTCTGAATGAATTAGTTTTTCTGAATTCTGAATGTATGAAGTCAATGAAAGATAAAGAATTTTTTTTCTTTTTTAGAATATGGGCAAAGCAGGAGTGACTTTGCTACAGAATGTCTGAACGGTTTCAAGAGATTTTTCCAGAAATCTAAACCTGTGATAGACTGACCAGCTGTCAAGGATGATAACTTTAGGGGACAATAAGTTTTTTAGTACATCACTCAGCATAACCCTCATTTAGCTGAAATGAGAGGCAATGTAGTATGATGAAAAGGACCCAGAGGCATTGATTCAGGTCCTTGCTTTGGTAACAGCGAACTATGTGGTCCTGGGAAAGTCACGAGTGTCAACATCTGTAAAACAGGCAAATTTGATGAGGTAACCACTGACATCCCTTGCAGTGCCTTTTATGATAACGTGTCTGTTGTATGTGGGAGGGCAGAGAGAATAAATTCCCCTTTAAGTCACTCTGCTACCCACTGAGGAATAGAATCCTCCCAGACTTTTATAGTTTAGTTTATGACTTTGATTTATTTTGGGCATATATTATGTGATTATTGAAGTTTAAGATTTTTTCTTTAATGTGGACCATTTTTAAAGCCCTTATTGAATTTGTTACAACATTGCTTCTGTTTTATGTTTTGGTTTTCTGGCTGTGAGGCATGTGAGATCTTAGCCCCCCAACCAGGGATTGAACCCACACACCCTGCATTGGAAGGTGAAATCTCAATCGCTGGACCACCAGGGAAGTCCTTATTATCCAAGCTTTTGAGAGAAGACTTAGGTGAGGGAAGGTCGAAAGGCAGCAGTATGTAAAACTTGGATATATGGACCTGAGCCAGACTGCTTAGGTTCAAATCCTAGCTCTGTCCCTTACTAGTTGTGTGATCTGGGGAAAATTATATATCCCATCTATGCCTGTTTCCTCATCTACAAAGCAGATGTAATAAAAATAAAAGTATTTCCTTCATAGGGTTCCTGTAACAATGAAGTGAGTTAACATATGTAGAGCTTAAAACAGTGCCTGCATGTGTGCACTCAGCTGCTCAGTTGTGTCTGACTCTTTGCAACCCAATGGACTACAGCCCACCAGGGCTCCTCTGTCCATGGGATTTCCCAGGCAAGAATACTGGAGTGGGCTGCCATTTCCTCCTCTGGGGATCCTCCTGACCCAAGGATTGAACCAGTGTCTCCTGTGTCTCCTGCACTGACAGGCACATTCTTTTACCACTGACACATTTGGAAAACAGTGCCTGGTCCTTGGTAAACATCAGTTGTTTTCATTCCTTTGGTAGAAACAGAGCTACCAAGTCATACAATTCATGTCTCTGACTTGACCAGACTTCTGAAAGGGGAAATGAGAGAAAGCGCTGAAAACATAAGACATCTGAGAAAACTTTGGAGGCTGAAAAGAACATAGTAGGACGGAGGGGTTGAGAGCAACGGAACTTGATTTATCTAATTCCCCTCAATATCAACCATTTCAGGGCTCACAGACATGGCGTAACTGCTCGTAAGCCCATCACCATGACAGGCAAGTTCATGCTTGATGTGCGTGCAAATCCCAGGTAAAAGGTTCCTTGAAGAAGAGCAAGCACAGGGATAACCAGAGAGGCAGCACTGCTGCGGGCTTGAACATCCTGCGGATGGAAACTTGTCATGGGAAGAGAGCATGGGAACATTTCCCTTGTGAAAAGGCAACGGTTTAGAAGTGGTTCATCAGAAATAATTTGAGGACTTCCCTGGTGGTCCTTATTCTTGCCTGAAAAATCCCATGGACAGAGGAGCCTGGTGGGCTACAGTCCAAAGGGTCACAAAGAGTCAGACACAACTGGGAGACTAAGCACGGGTGGTCCGGTGGTTAAAAATCCGCCTGCCAATGCAGGAGACATGGGTTGATCACTGGTCCCGGAAGATCCCACGTGCCACAGGGCAACTAAGCTGGTACGCCACAACTGCTGAAGCCTGTGTGCCCTGGAGTCCGTGCTCCACACAAGAGAAGCCGCTGCAATGAGAAGCCCACACACCACAGCTAGAGAGTAGCCCCTACTCTCTGCAACTAGCAGAAGCCCGGGCCCAGCAAAAAAGACCCAAATAAATAAATTTTTTTAAAAAAAAAATGAGAATTTGAGACTCGGCTCTGGACCACAGTCTGGCACTCATCTGGATGGCTTTTCTGTAAACATGCCCCTGGTCTCTGCAGGTGTGCTGCTCCTCTGGCACATCCCGGACCTTATAAGTTGGCAGGGCCTGTGCAGACCTCTTTATCCATGCTGTACTCACAAATGTCCCTTCTGGCTCACTGGTGGAAGAACACTAAGAATTTTATTTATTTTTTTATTTTTTTAAATTTTTTTAAATTTTATTTTATTTTTAAACTTTACATAATTGTATTAGTTTTGCCAAATATCAAAATGAATCCACCACAGGTATACATGTGTTCCACATCCTGAACCCTCCTAATTTTAATCAGATGCAGGTATTTGGGTCTGGAGAAGCTACAGACTTTCATGGAGAAATTTGAGTTTATGTGACCACAGGAGATGCTCAACAGAAGCCAAAGTTGACTCATCTCAAAGAAAGACCTCAGTAGTAGGCTGTTACTGTGTCATTATTATAAGAAAGATGGTAATTACTGCCACAGAGCTTATTCAGAACTATCTTTGTGTGGAGCATTTCAAAATGATTCACTGGAGGAGTGTGTATTAAATACACCAGGAAGTGAATGTTTATCACTCTTGTCTTGCCCTCTATTAAAAAAAAAAAAGAAAAAAAAAAAATTTAATCAAGAATTATACTCGTTATATTTCATTTGATATATTTCAAATATATATATTTCAAGATATATTTCATAATATCTAGAAAATATAAAAATTGATAAAACATAAAATTTAAGCATTATTTTGGTAAAACCAGACTTTCTTTGAAGATGTCTATATTTGCATGTTGAAGAAACAACCCACTTATTTTTATTCACCTCTAGGGATAGGAAGGAAGTGAGGCATGCTCCCCAAAGCCATAAGCCAAATGTTCTCATGAATAAAATTTATTAATAAAGGGAAACCACAGACCCTGTGTTTTTTGCTGCAATATAATTTTCTCAAGAGCTGCTGGTTAGAAATAATTAAAGGGCCAGAAAGATAGTTGGATATAGATTTTATGTTGTTACCTAACTTATAGGTATTTGCCTATACCTGTAGTCCTTTGATGGACTTTCTGGTGGCTTAGTGGTAAAAAGACTCTGCCTGCTAATGCAGCATATGTGAGTTCGATTCCTGGGTCAAGAAGATCCCCTGGAGAAGGAAATGGCAACCCACTCCAATAATTTTGCCTGAGAAATCTCATGGACAGAGGAGTCTGGAAGGCTACAATCCATGGGGTCTAAAAGAGTCAGACACAAGTGAGCAACTAACCAACAACAGCAGAGCAAGGGAGATGGAAAAAGTGGCGAGAAAGCACTGAAACGCAGTGTTGCAGAGGGGATCTACAGTTACAGGAAGGTTTCTCTTCTTAGAGGAGCTAAGAGTTGGGGTCTGTGGACCTCTTAGGAGTCCATGGGTGACCCTTCAGTTCAGTTCAGTTCAGTTGCTCAGTCATGTCTGACTCTTTGTGACCCCATGAATTGCAGCACGCCAGGCCTCCCTGTCCATCACCAACTCCCGGAGTTCACTCAAACTCACGTCCATCGAGTCAGTGATGCCATCCAGCCATCTCATCCTCTGTCATCCCCTTCTCCTCCTGCCCCCAATCCCTTCTAGCATCAGAGTCTTTTCCAATGAGTCAACTCTTCGCATGAGGTGGCTAAAGTACTGGAGTTTCCGCTTTAGCATCATTCCTTCCAAAGAACACCCAGGGCTGATCTCCTTTAGAATGGACTGGTTGGATCTCCTTGCAGTCCAAGGAACTCTCAAGAGTCTTCTTCAACACCACACTTCAAAAGCATCAATTCTTCAGCACTCAGCTTTCTTCACAGTCCAACTCTCACATCCATACATGACCACTGGAAAAACCATAGCCTTGACTAGACGGACCTTTGTTGGCAAAGTAATGTCTCTGCTTTTCAATATGCTATCTAGGTTGGTCATAACTTTCCTTCCAAGGAACCCTTAGGGATCCATAAACCCCCTGAACTTTCAGGCAAAATTCTGAGAAACACATTTTTCTGTGTAAACAAGTAACAGTTTATAAGGGTTTTTAAAGTTCAAGACACAACAGAAACTTAATCTCTACTTCTTTAAAGAAATGTTGAAGAAGTGCCAGAGGTAATGATGCTGCTCCCAGAGTCTCACCTTTTCTACAAAGTACAGGATGCCTTCATGGCCACGCTGGCGGGGGGGCTTCCAGCTCAGCACCACATAGCTCTGCGTGGCCTCAATGACGGAGAGGTCGGTGGGGGGTCCGGGAACAACACCCTCTGAAAAACAACAGGGAAGCTTGAGGGGCACGCACTCTGGAAAATGGAATTGTATTGTAAGACTTATACTGCATATGAAGTAGTGTAATATTACTTGAAAATAGTGTGTGATCAGATGTAAATTATACTGAAAAAATTCCAAGATATTATTAAATCAAAACAAATAATTACAGCTAATAAGATAATATAGATAAAATGAAATAAAAATATTCAAATCCAAAAAAAAAAGAGGAAAAAGGAACAAATAGATGGAATGGATAAAAAACAAATAGCAAGATGTTAGATTTAAATCCAATCATATCAATAATCACAATGATATGTAAATTGTTCAAATATCCCAATTAAAAGGTGAAGATTACTAGTTTGCCTTAAAGAAGCAGACCCAAGGATATGATGCCTACAAGAAATGTGATTTAAATACAAAGACACAAAGGAAAAGGATAGATATCATATGTCATGCTAACGTATCAAAAGAAAGCTGAAATGGTCATGTTCATATCAGATAAAGCATATTTCCAAGCAAAAATGCGTTACCATGGATAAAAGGAGTGATTTTCTGATAATAAAGTGGTCAGTGCATAAGAGGATATAATAATAAAAATGCTTATGAACCTAGTAGCAGAGTTTCAAAATATATGAAACAAAACCTGATAAAACTACAAGAAGCATATAAATCCATCATTTAGTTGGAGAGAGTAAGTAGATAGAAACAAATGAAAAATAAAAGACTCAATAGAAATCCTAGCAGACTTTTTTTAGAAATTGATAATCCAATTTTAAATTCTACATGGAAATGCAAAGACTTAGAGTAGTCAAAACAACTTTGGGGAAAAAATGATTAGAGGTCTTATACTATGTGATTGCAAAACTATGAAGCTAAAACAAAAGAAAGAAAAACAAGAAGCTTATCAAAGCTACAGTTCAAGACAGTGTGGTACTGGTATAAAGAAAATAAAATTAACAAATAAAGATTCAAAAACAGATCCACAAATATGCAATCAATTGACTTGGACAATAGTGCTAAGGCAATTCAATGGGAAAAGGATAATCTTTTCCACAGATGTTGCTGAAATAATTGGATCACCATATGCAAAATAATAACACTTAGACCCTTAATCCACACAATATAGAAATAATTAATTTGAAATGTATCATAAATTGAAAGATAACAGTGTAAGAGCTGATGCTGTGACATTTCCAGAAAAAAAGAGAATATCTGAGTGAACTTGGATCCGGCAAAGATGTCAAATAGGATGCAAAAATGGCAAATACACACATGAAAAGATGCTCAGCATTACTCTGGAAGTGCAAATTAAGACCACTATGCACCTACTATGAAATGCCACTGTGACATAAAACACCAATATACGCTGACTAGAATGGCTGTAGGTAAAAAGACTGACCATACCAAGTACCAGGACAGTGAGGAGCCACTGGAACTCCCAACTACTGCTGATGGGAATGTAAAACGTACAATCATTTCGGAAAAGCGTTGGCAATTTCTTTAAAAATCAAACAGATATTTGTCAGATGACCTGTGCATTCAGCCTCTAGGTATTTATCCAAGAGAAACGAAAGGGTATATCCACAAAAACACTTACCAGAGAGGTTCATAGAGGCTTTCAAGTGTGAAGGTATAAATAAATTGGAATGAACTGATATATATGTCAACATGGATAAATATAATTAGGCTGAGTGAAGGCAATCAGGCAAAAATTAGTAGGATTCCATTTACGTAAAATTATGAACAACATAAACAACGGTGACAGGAAGCAGATTAGTGACAGCCTGGAGACAAGGAAGGAGCATGAGGAAACTTAAGGGGTGGTGGATATGTTCATTATTTTGATCACATCGGTGATTTCACAGGTATTCACACATGTAAAATTTATCACATTGTACGTTTTACAGACATGCAGTTTGGTCCATGTCATTGTACCTTAATAAATCTTAAAAAAAAAAAGTGATTCTCTAACAATATGTTACTTCATGATCTCCAAATACTTCAGTATGTTTTTTTCAAAACATCTTAAATAATATACACCATACCTTCCACAATAGTTAAACCGCATGGCAGAACATTGGCAGTACTATCAGGGGAAAACGTAGCTTTTACCTGTTGGTTCTTCCTCAGTGACAATGATCTGTCCAGTCCAGGGTGCTGAGGGCCGGCCTAACAGACATAAGTGTGAAAAATCAGAAACATTCACACAGTTCAACTGCACTGAGAAACTGATAAACGGTCCAGATTCATCACAAATGGGTTTGTTACTAGCTTACATATGTACCTTCCTAATGAGTCTTACCAAGTGTGTGCACAGTATTTGGGGGCAAGGGGCACAGCCCTGGGCATCAAACAACTCACAATTTGCAAGAGCCCAGAACTTGCCGGGACAGAGTCCATGTTTCTGGAATTGTACTCACACAAGCAAGGGGAACAGCCTGTGTCCATATACTCTTCAATGTGTATCTCCTGAACCACGTAGGCTCTCTTACCCTGCTTAAGAGATAGCATATACCTGGGAGAAACCTCTCGAGAACAATGCAAGCCTGGCTGTTTTGTATCTGTCATAATGAAGATCAAAGTGATGGCGGGCGTTGTTGATCATGCAGTGAAGCTCAACCAAAGGTATCTCTTTCCATTACTTTTAAAACTGTTACTTACAAAGGGAAGCATTTTTGATCCCAAGTAAAGGAAATGAGTGACTCAGGCAGTATAGAGTCACAGAGGAAATTCATTTCTGTGATTGTAGAAAGACATCAGAGAGAATGGTTCAACTCTTGCTTTCAATGAGGTATTTTCCACCAGAGTGTGTACAAAAACAGGAAGGTGAAATGCAAGATAACTTACTTTCAATTCCGGCAAATCTTATTTTCATTGAAATTTATAAAGGAGGAGTAAATGAAAATATGAGATGGAATTAAGAAAGATGAAGGGAAAGCTGGATGAAAAGTGAAAAAGCAGGTGAAAAGTGACTGGAGAGCAGTTGAGGAGCCTGACCAGAGAGTCTCCAGAGAGAAGGTGGCATCATTTTATTAGATTTTTTATTGATGCCACTGCATGTACTTAAGGTCAAGAAAAGCTATAAATGTGGTAAATGGCACAGACCAGTAGTCCTCAACTAGGGTGATTTTGTGCCCCCAGGGACATTAGGTAACATCTGGAGATAATTTTGATTGACACGATGGGGGTGAGGTGGTGAGGGTGCAGATTCTACAGGCGTCTAGTGGGTAGAGGCCAACGATGCTGCTAAACATCTCACAATGCACAGAACAGCCCCCACAACAAAGAGATAACTGGCCTAAATGTCACTAGAGCCAAGGTTGAGAAATCTGGCATAGACTGAAGTATGAAGGTCCAAAAATTCTTCACTGTCATTTTATGGTCCCTATTGTTAAGGATGCTATATTGGTTCCCATGAAACAAAAGCAGACCATAATTTACATACCACTATTTTGACGTCGAGACTTGGAGGCTAACTATATGAAGAGATTATTTTTGACTGCCTAATATGGCAACTCGAGTACAGATTAGATATAATGTTGTAAATGTGATTTTCCTTTGATAGCAGAAGCTCACAGTGTTGCGATATTAATGCTATAAGGGATAAATTCAGCGTTAAGAAAGTTATCTTACAATTTTAAGAAACTAAACCAGAAAGAAAAGTATATTTGAAGTGTTCTAATAAAATGAATAAAAATGCTCTTCAAGCTCCAGGTTTTCATATTTTCATTTCAAACACAATGCCTGGAACTCAGCTAAATAAGGCAAAGACTCTAAATGAAATAAACCCTTAGTGAATAGATAAATTAAAAAACAAAAAGTTTTTGTTTTCTTCCCCCTAGCATTTTTCTGATCAGTAAAGGATTTCTTATTCTCTTCTCCCTCTGGTGGACGGGGGAAGAATAACCTTGCAATGGCATCTACTGCAATCATTTTTAAAAGGTCATTCTGAAAAATGAGAAACACTTACTCTTCAGTCTAGCTTTCTCAGCCGGATCCAGAGCCGCCACGGGTTCGGAGACTCGAGAGGGCAGGCCTATCCCAACTTTGTTCACAGCTCGAACTCGGAATATGTAAGAACGGCCTTCAATCAACCCAGTGACTGGGAAACGAGCAAATTTCACAGGAATGTCATTGCACTGAGACCAAGTGTCTGTGCCCACCTCACATCTAAGGGAGAGAGAGAGTGATAGACAGGAATATGAGAGGAAGGGTGGCTAAGTAGATGGCTTCAGGGCTGCAAACCACCCCCAGTGCTTCAGGGCTTCGCTCTGTAAAACATCCACCTGGAGCAGCCTGCAGCAGATACATAACTGCAGGCACTCAGCTCCACTCAATTTCAACAAATCTACTCTAACAGAAAAGAAACCTCAGAGCTTTCATTAAGACATGTACATCCTTCCATCTCACTAAAAGCAAGCAGCTGAGGGGTCTCGTGTGCTAAGCAGAGGAGCTTTGGGGAGGGAAAAAAAGAAGCAGGCGGGTATGCACAGTTTTTACATAGCAGAAGGGGGAGGACCCCTCAAACATCCCCCCAGATAAGGTCTTCAGTTCTACCACTAGTGACTTATTTCTTTATCGTTCTTAGGCATTGTCTTTTAAAAATGAAACTACGGTTGAGAAAGTTAACACCCAACAAGACACCTCTCTGTACTATAGTCTGGAAAGAGCTCACTGGTGGTCACTACACGCGGTGTGGGTGGAACAGCGACATGGGCACTGTATTTTTTTTCTTATCAGATGAGACTGATGAGATGCAGGGAAATCCTTGGGCCTGGCAAGGGAAGGCTAAGTCCCTGGAACTTCTGATTTCTTACTGGGGGCCTTTACAGTGGCCAATGGCTGAGGAGAGAGGGGTTACATCCCAGGAGAAAAAGATGACAGTCCATACCATGCTTTCAGCCTGATCAATAGTCTGAGGGGCCCAATGTATGACCTCAGAATGCAGCAGTAAGTAACTCACTATTTTTTATGAGCAGAGCACCGCACTTTGAATTTTTATCACTTCCCCAACTCGGCTCTCTGTCTAAAGGGTATAATTTCCCAAAGGATTCTCAAGGGGGAAGAGGGTGCCAATGGCAGTGCAAAGGCAGTTGGAGTGGGGGCGGGGGTACGTTATTTTCACTTCCTTACCATCACCCTTCCATTCTTTGAGATAAATGGACATTTTCTTCAATCTTATGTGAAATGATATCAAATAAGGCTTCAGTCTATGCCTTCCACTCCCTCCCCCTGAATTTTCCTTTGTAGGAATTCTGGAGCTGCTGTGAACTGGCCAAGGGGGAGAGCTAGAAGGCTTGGACAAGCAACAGACCTCCCCTGCCTCCAGGAATTCTGCCAGGAAGCTCCCTCTTCCCCTGAGCAGATACTGTCTGGGTGACCAGTGGTCCTGGAACTCACTTCCAAACTCTCATGTGGGCAGAAAGGAAGGTGGGGAGCAGCTGCTCTGGAGACTTCCACAGCAAGAACACAAACTTAGCATTTTGCCACTAGGACTCAGCGATGGTTAGCTACTTGCTTCCTGTCTGTAATAACGGCACCTACCTCTCCAAGAGTGGCCATGGGTTAATGGGGCATGCACGTGAAGTGTTCAGAACAGTGCCATGCACACAGCAAATGCTTAATAAATATTCACCACATTATGGTTATTTTCATTATGACTAAAGCAAGAGGAAAACAAGATGTACTGATTGTCCCTGGTCTTTCAATGATCAAAGTCTGAAAATTCTTTGTAAATCTACCAAAGACAATAATGCAAAAACTGTAAGGATGAAAAAGAACCTACCTAAAATTTCACAAGTCATCATTACTCAATGATGAAATAATGTGGAAGCATTTTAGTGTAGGTTAAATAGTGTATAACTTATTATAAACATTTCTCTGGTTGGTTCTGAGCCTGGTAGGCATATACTTACTTATTTCTAGAAATATCAAGTTTAATCCAGCTTGGTACAAACCTGTTATACTACAGTGGCACAGGTTATCTGTTCCTAGTGGTTTTTACAGTCAGATTTTATTACTCAAAAATGGAAGAGAACTGGAGCAACTATTTGAAAAGAAACTAAGTCAGACAATAATGGTTTTAGGTCAATAATCTAAATTTGTTGTCTACATTGGCCAAGTTCACTGTCTAATTCATATGTGGTGGTTTAGTCACTAAGTCGTGTCCGCCTCTTTGTGACCCCATGGACTGTAACCTGCCAAGTTCCTCTGTCTATGAGATTCTCCAGGCAAGAATACTGGAGTGGGTTGCCATTTCCTTCTCCAAATTCATGTGTAAGGCCCATTTACTATAAATATAAAGCCTCTAAATTTTGGAGAATGTAAACAGCAACAATTTGTAGATAAAACAGTTTAGTACTATGGATATTTATTTCTTTGTCCAGCTTGATTCTTCTGATGTAAATAAAATTTTGTTAGTGTCCCTAGAGTATTATTATTTAATATTCTTAAATTACTGACATACTAGGAACATGGACATTATATGTGTTAAACTCCAGCTATTTCATTTCTGAAGTAGCCTCTATCAGGTGTACAGATTCATAATATTCTTGTCAAATAGACGACTTGGGCTGGTAGCAGAATTGAAGAATTATCTTTGAAGTTGAGGTAAGCAGATAGTTAAGTATATATTCATACCAATCTGTTTGGAGACAGAGACAGAGAGAAAAAGAGGGAGACATGACTGGTAAAGAAAACACTTCACCAAGAAACGCTGGGAGAGGGATTTCCAGGTTGTGCAGTGGTAAAGAGTCTGCCTGCCATTGCAGGGGACATGGATTCAATCCCTGATCTGGGAAGATTCCACATGCTATGGAGCAACTAAGCCCATGCGCCCCAACTATTAAGCCTGTGCTCTGGAGCCTGGGAACTGGAACCACTGAAGCCTGCATGCCCTAGAGCCTGTGCTCCACAAGAGAAGCCACAGCAATGAGAAGCCTACACACCTCAGCTAGAGAGTAGCCCCTGCTTGCCACAACTAGAGAAAAGCCCACGAGCAACGAAGACCCGGCGCGATCAAAAAATAAGTAAATAAAATAAAAATTAAAATCAGTATATTAAAAAAAGAGAGCGAAAGAAATGGTGGGAGAAACCAAGCAGGCATCTCTATAACCAATCACTCTAACTGAAGTCATACTAGGTACTAACTTATCAATAAAATATCCCAGAATTGGACTCCCTCCATCCACAGCCGGCTGCTTCCAGGTGATGATGATGTAATCCTTGTTGGCATCCAAGCACACCACGTCCAGGGGAGAGGCTGGGGCTCCTTCAATCTCTGCATCGGCATCTGGGGCAATACAGAAGGACCCCATGAACCCTCTCAGATGCATTGTGTTAGCCCCAGAAACCAAGGTCAGGCCTTTCTTACCACATGGCTGCAGTGGCTACATCGCTGGCCAAGTAGTTGTTTATTATTGTTGTTGCTGTTCAGTTGCTAAGTTGTGTCCAAATCTTTTGCAACCCCACACCCCACAGACTATAGCCCACCAGGATTTTCTGTCCATGGGATTCCCCAGGCAAGAATACTGGAGTAGGTTGCCATTTCCTTCTTCCTGACCCAGGAATGGAACCCACGTCTCCTGCTTGGCAGGCAGATTTTCTACCACTGAGCCACCAGGGAACTCCATTTGGCCCCAGTAGAGCAATCATCAATTTTGTAATTTGCTTACCAAAATAACAATGTGTGTTTTTCACCCTCAGTACAAGGAACATTATGTCAGAAAGGGCTCTGAAAAGGACCCATGACCTTGGCCTCGTGGCCCTTGCCTGCCCAAAATATTCTAAAAGAAAATAACTATGGAGACGTCAGAGACTGCTCTCAGAAAAGTCTAATGTAAATTATGCCAGGATGTCTGTTCTTAATTATTGTGCAGCATTACTCAGAAACTATAAATGGCTCCAAGGGGGAGCAAATAGCCCCTTCTGTCACCTTCTGGATCCACAAGAGAAGAAGAATCAAGAAGTTTTGCCCATCCCTATGCTGGGACTACCATTTTGGAAGAGAAACAAAAACATTCATTTTAATTAAATGTTTGTTCCCAAACTGAAGATACTTGCGAAAGGAACTCTGATGCAATACCCACATCTGAGCTTAGTTTATCTGAGTTTAGCAAAAGTCCAGGACTATACAAGAAACAGAGTTCAGTGACTGCCCATGAAACAGGATCTGCTGACTGTGGGTCCCCTCAGCAGTGTGTGCACAGATAAATTAGTGACTTGGGGGTGTTTTTAGGTGGAAAGGAAGGGGATGAAAATAACCATTTAATAGTCTTTTAAGTGAGAACAATTAAGATAGGAGGCAGAATCCCCTGGGGGAGGAGATCCACAGTTGCCAATTCCTGCTGACATCCGGCCAGCACTTTAATAACTGGAATTAGTAGGGGAGGAGGCTGAGACTTGCAGGAGCCACTCACCCAGGGAAAGCACTCCTGTTTTTTGGGGGTTTTTTTTAGCACTCTTGTTGACCAAAGAAGAAACACTTTCTTTTCCAATGAGCTACACTTATGTAACTCTTGTAAGTCACCAAAATATTTGCTAAGAGGGCTGAGATGTTTGTTTGTATGCTTCTGAATCGAATAGGTGTGTGTTACCTGTGAAGGGCTCAAATCATTTTGGTTTTGAACATTCTATTTCTTGCCCCATGAACTTGTGTGAACTCATGAACCTGCAGGGTAATATGTCCTGTGTAAGTGCTATAGGAGAATCTAACTGAATCATCATGCCTGAAACACAATGCAGAATCCCTGCATGCCACACGATGGCAAACGGGCATTTGGGGAGGGCAGGGGAGAAACGTCTTTCCTTCCAGGCTTTCAGAGTACTGGATGCTCCGGAGAAGGTCAGCTGATGGTGAAGGTAGAGCTGAGTTGTGTGCATGCTCAGTTGCTCAGTCATGTCTCTTTGCGGCCCCATGGACTGTATGGAGCCCTCCAGGCTCCTCTGTTCATGGCATTTTTCAGACAAGAATACTGGAGTGGGTTTTCATTTCCTTCTCCAAGGGATCTTCCCAGGGATCAAAACTGCATCTCTTGAGTCTTCTGCCTTGGCAGGTGGATTCTTTACGACTAAGCCACCTGGAAGTCCCGGAGTGGAGCTAGCAGGAGGTAGAAACTCTGACTTTAACAGGCCTAAGATTTGCTCAGCTGCAATGAAGGCAGCTGGCAACCTCTAGCCATGCCCTTTTTTTTTTTTTTTTTAAAGCAAAAGGCCCGTAGTGTAACAACTGGTAAACTTGGTGCTGATAGGTAAATTCATTGTGTGTAACAGAGCCTGGAAGACAGTAAGCATTTAGGGAGCCATTTCTCAGCATTTCTATAAAATTGCTTGGAATGTGCCATTTGTTGTGTGGACTTGAAAATCTTTCAAAACACATATTCTGTATAGCAGCTGCTGGAAGTCAAATCTGGAACTGTTACGTTGCTTCACACTTGTGCTCTCGCCTTCGTCAGCTGCTGCAGGGCGCCTGGCCCATGGCACCCGTCTGGTCAATGTCAATTCTCTTCTTAGCCTCTGCCCTTTCTTCTCCCAATGCTCCAAATAGTCAAACTTTTTGTAGCTTTGATTGATTAGGCCAAAGATTAGCCTGTTTCTCTTTTATATTTTGATCTCTGACACAGTCTATTTAATAACTTTTTTCAAAATGTAATTCTATTGTTTATCTTTATTATAAAAGTAGTCCATGCTTATAAAATATATGATAATAAAAATATATGTTAAAATCCCTCTTAATTCCATAACTCAGAGATTACTACTCTTAATACATTGGCCTAAACTTTTCGGGATTTTTTTTCTATATTTATAAACTCAAAAGTGCTTGTTTTTCATAATCTAAATCAACTACATTTCAATTTTTTAAGTGATTGTTTTTTAAATAAAAGTGGGATTGGACTATATAGTTTCATGTAAACTGTTTTTTAAAATATATTTTCATATTAATTAGTATAAGTATACACCATTAGGGGCTTCCCAGGTGGCACTAGTGGTAAAGAACTCATCTGCCAATGCAGGAGACATAAGAGCCACGGGTTCAATCCCTGAGTTGGAAAGATCCCCTGGAGAAGGGTACGGCAACCCACTCCAGTCTTCTCTCCTGGAGAATCCCATGAATAGAAGAGCCTGGAGGGCTCCAGTCCGTAGGGTTGCAAAGAGTGGGACATGACTGAATGACTTAGCACGAACATATACACCATTAGCTTTCATTGTTGTGCAGTACTTCCCTTGTTTTTATGGACTATTTATTACACATTATTTTCAACTCTGATTGGCGGATACCTAGATTCCTTCCAGACTTTCCCTGAAACAAACATTCCTTTCTCAATTTTGTCCACTAAAATTCTTAGAACTAGAATTGTTGTCGGAGAAGGCAGTGGCACCCCACTCCAGTACTCTTGCCTGGAAAAATCCCATGGATGGAGGAGCCTGGTGGGCTACAGTCCATGGGTCGCTAAGAGTCGGACATGACTGAACGACTTCACTTTCATTTTTCACTTTCATGCACTGGAGAAGGAAATGGCAACCCACTCCAGTGTTCTTGCCTTGAGAATCCCAGGGACAGGGGAGCCTGGTGGGCTGCCGTCTATGGGGTCGCAGAGAGTCGGACACGACTGAAGCGACTTAGCAGCAGCAGCAGAATTGTTGAAAGTGTACACTATTGATATATAGTGACAAAACACCCTGAGAAAAGCTGAACCAATTTACACTCACCAACAACATGTTTATCCATCCATTCCTTCATTCTAATGGATTCTAAAAACCTTGTAAATCTTTTGAATGTGATAGATCAATTTTATTGCTTTATTAGCAAAAACTTTTTCATCCATTTATCTGTCAATTGTAATTCTTTTTTCATTACATTTATATCCCATCCTTCATCACTTTATCATCTTTCCCTGCTCCCCCCACCATGTATGTGTGGAGGGGTGGGGAGAATATATAGAAGTCTCAAAGAATATGTATTAAAATGATAATTTTGGATATCTCTGGGTGGTAGACTTATGATGGCTTTTCTTTTGTCCTTTTTTGCTTATTTACATTATCTATTTTTTCAAAAAGAACATATAGCATCTATGTAATAAAACCCTGGCCCAAAGTGTACATCTCTGAAATGTGTTTCTGCTGACATATGGTGCTTTCTGCACTGATCATTCTGGTTCAGAAGCTATTTCCTAAGCAACAAAATACCAGAGTCTAAAAAAAAAATGCATGGAAATGGCTTCATGTAGCTCAAAGTTTGAAAAAAAAAAACCAAAACATAAAATGTCACTTAAAACACTCTGGCAGTTTCTCAAAAATTAAACACAAATTTAACATATGACCCAGCAATTCCAGTGGTAGCTATCTAACCAAGAGAAATGAAAGCCCAGGTCAATGCATACAAATAGAAATCTTCACAGCAGCGTTATTCAGAGTAGTCAGAGAGCAGAAACAATCCAATTGTCTATCAACTGGTGAATAGACACACAAAATGAAGCATATCTAGTCAGCAATAAAAAGAAGTAAACTACCATCATAAAGAACCTCAAAACATATGCTCAATGAAAAAAAAGACAAAAGTGAAAGATCACATATTCAGAAATGTTTAGAAAAGAAAGTCTATAGTGACAGGGAGTAGATTAGTGGCTGCTTGGAGGCTAGTCTGGGAACGAGAGTGGGGAAGGGACACAAGAAATATCTCGGGTGGGGCAGGGCGTGATGGGAATGTTCTAAAGCTGGATTGTAGATGGAGGGCTGGTGGTGCACAGCTCTATAAATATTCCAAAAAGCACTGTCCACTTAGCATGGTTGACTCTTATGGTATGTAATTACATCTCAACAAAGATTTTTTAAAAGAATCCAAACCATAGCATTTAAAATAAACTTACGAGGGAAATCGTCTTCTAAAAGTTGAATTCACAACTCGATTTCTGAGGCTCGTCTTTGCAATTTCATCTTTCCATGAATCTTCTCAATTCTCTCAACATCTGATACATTTTAGAATCTTCCCTTATTTTGTGGAATGAAGACCAGCTTAATGATAAACTTCAATCCTTCCACCTGTCTGCATTTAGTAATGTGAAATTTGGCCTCAACCTGCAAAGGACCATGACCCTGGCATGGCCACTGAGAAATGTTATTGAGGAGACCCTAGACTGTGTCTGAGCTCCCAGGGAAAGAGCACAGAGGGACTCCTCAAGGCATAACTCAGTGCTTTCTGAGTCACCAGAGAGACTCTAGTTCAGGTAAGACAGTTTAGAGCAGAGGCAAAGACCCTGTTTGCTTATTCAGTTCTCATCTGGCCAGGGCTATCACGGTGGTTAAATAAATATACTTGCTGATAACTTCCAATGTGTCCGTTTTCACTGCAAATGACCCAGAAGGCTACCCTCTTTTCCCCCTCGCAAGATCTGACTTTTTCCAAAATACCCAGTTTTCAGTTGGTAGAGATATCCATGTATCTTTATCAGTAGCTGATCTGAGGCAGAATCCGATGATCATTTATTATTGCTCAGTACCGCTGTGGTGTAGACTGCTGACCGTCCCTAGTGTCCACTCCTCCTGTTGCCTTTTGGTACTGGAACCCTTGATCTTCCACAGGTAACACGCTGTCCAGCTAAAACTTCATCACCCCAGCTCCCCAGCACACATGGAGGTGTATTCACCAGGAAGAAGTGCTGTGTGCATCTCTGCATTTCCCCTCCCACAGGCTGGCCTGGGAGCACGGGGCAGCACACAGGGCCAGCCGAGCAGCAGCATAGATGGGACCAGAGGCTCTGAACGAGTGCTTTGAGCAGGACCATCTGGACCACCCTTCTACATTGATGGACACAGGACAGAAATAAACCTCTTGTTTTCAAGTTCCATTTCAGCAGCTTAGCCTATTCCCTGACTAAAATCCTGGGTTAGCCACCAGAAGACCTGCATCTTAGTACCACTTCTGTTTCTAAATAACTGTGAAGTTTCTGCATGCATGCTAAATCACTTCAGTCGTGTCTGACTCTTTGCAACCCCATGGACTGTAACCCACCAGGCTCCTCTGTCCATTGGATTCTCCAAACAAGAGTACTGGAGTGGGTTGCCATTCCCTTCTCGACCTGCGATAGAACCTGTGACTGAACCCAGGGATCGAACCTGCATCACTTACTTCTCCTGCATTGGCAGGCAGGTTCTTTACCACTAGTGCCACCCACGAAGCCCGTGAGGCTTTTGGGAAATCAATTTACTTTGCTGAGCTTTAGTTTCTGCATCTTAAAATGAAGCGGAATCCTAACATTTTGTGAGCCTTAGACTTCTTTGGAAAATTGGTAAAGCGGAAAGAATAAATGTCCAGGGCTGACCTCCTTCATCCAGCCATGTACCCCAGGAGGAAATATTCCTCTGACTTAACCATCTCAGCACCAGGCACCAGACAACTAGGCACGACCCCTATGGCTTAGGGTCCACTGAAACTGTTCACACTAGCCGATCCTGAATTGTTTATCCCACCCCGCCTTGCCTTTTCCACAGGAAATCCAGTAAAGACTGTGGTCCGAGCTCTCAGAAGGGTCTGACCCTTCTTCCTCCTGAGCGAGCAATGCTGCTGCCTCCCCCTGTGGCCCGGTGTGGGTCTCCAGGACCTGTGAGTGTAATACACTCTATTTTCCTGAGCCCCTCCTCTGTCTGCTCGTGTGGCCACACCTGACTGACAGTCACATAAAAGAACACAGAGCACTACCCTTGTGCCCAGGACATGTTCATGATCTTCCAAGTGTGCTCAGATCTCATGTAGCAAGAACATTTACGTTCAAGACACTGCTGAGAAAAGAAAGACTCTTAAAATCAACAACCATAACTTGTCTTAAAGATTCGGTTGTAGCATCTTGCTTCCTAGTTTGTTAAAGCTGTAAGAGAAGGCCTGGGATGAAGTAATAAATTAGCTCTCCAAAACAGATGAAGAGTGAATCCCCATTGCTATTTTATTGTTCCTTCTTTAAACCAAGATGACTTCACTCACATCATCAGGATGTAGCCCCTCAAACACCTGCAGAGGACTGCGCTGGTGGCTCACTGAAGAAGAGGCAGCACAGTCTAGAAACTGGTCATCTTCAGGTTGGTGCTTTTCGGGTTGACCTTTTCACATCCATTCTAATTTTACCGGATGCTAACATCCTCGTGCTACATCATCTGGGAGAATTTTTTAATTTTTTTGGCTGCACCATGTAGCTTGCGGGATCATAGCTCTCAGACCAAGGATTGAACCCTGGCACCCCAGCAGTGGAAGCACTGAGTCCTGAACTCTGGACCACCAGGGAGGTCCCGGGAGGAATTTTCAAACAGCTCTTTCATCATTACCCAAAATACGTTTGGATAGATTGATACGGACTCAGTGTTTTAAATATTCTCAGATGTTCTGCTTTTTGCCAGGCCTTACCTCGAACAAAGACGTAAGCACTGTACTGTTCATAATATTCTCCCATTCGCGCACGAACTGTGTAGAGACCTTCGTCTTCCTTGTTGAGATGAGAAAATGTTAGTGTTGCCCGATCTCCACTCCAATGTGTTTGCACCCATTTTGATGGAGAAACAGGTACCCCTGGGGGGAAAAATGTAAACAAATTTACTGACTTCTTTCTCCATTACTATCTTCTTCCTCCCTCCCCGCAACTCGCTCCTCTCCCCATCTCTCTCTCTCTTTATTCCTCTTCTTCTATATTGAAAGCTATCTATTACAGGAAGTCTGCAGGGCTTTGAGTCATTGTGTCATATTTATATTGGTTAAAATGCTAGACCAGAAGTGAGGGAACCACGGCCAGATATACCATCTGGAAGACTCAGTGCAAAATGAAACTGCACGGCTCTTGGCTCAAAAAGCAGAAGAAAAAAATACAGTTAAGAAATAAGATATAAAACTTTTTCCTCTAAAAATAGTTTATTATTTATAAAACATAATAGGGTAATACAAATTGCAAGAAAATAATTATTTTCATGCCATAATTCTTACATACAAAACAATACTTTATTTTGTGATATGTTGATTGATAACACAGAATTTTTGACTTATTTTTTTGCAACCTCAGTTCTTAGGCCATCAGATTTATACTTTAGCAACTTTATTTTAAATTAATAAAATTGAAAGTAACATCATTCAGTCTTGGCAAATGAAAAGTCACAAATAATTTTGATTTATTTTGAGAAAGATCTTTCTGCTGATGCAACTATTAATGCTGCTGTTAAGAGTGCTATATAGTTACAGTATTATACACTTTTATACTATATACAATTATATAGTTATGGTTATAAAATTAACATTAGGTTAATCCTCTGATAAACTATTTTAAAATATAAATTTTTGTACTCTAGAGCTGACAATTCTTGAGGAACAATTTTTTCTAAAAAGATCTATCTCCTTATACAAATAGTTTCATGTAAGTCTGAATTTAATTTTAAATGTATATTTACATAATGGCATCTTAAATGTTTCCTCTTACATGACCTGTAACTTGTGATGACTTCATGATTTGTATATAATTTAAATGCCTAGTTATACATTTTCTTACTGTACCTTCGATTATGAGAAAAATTACTTAGAAAAATCTTTCTTGTTAATAAACTGCTTCATCCAAAGTTTTGTATGGAAATAGTGTTCATTTTCACTGAATGTGGCAATCTTTAAATTTTTATTTCCAAGCCTGTGAATATTTGCTTTGCAATGTTGTAGCAGTTTTCATAAACAGAGAGTCCAAACTCAGAAGAACTCTAACAACTGCCTTATGTGCCTTACTGCAATACCTGTATACATGCTTCTATTTTGTAATGTTTTATAGACAAAGTTTACTGTGTGATTGTTCCTGTCACGGTGCTTAGGCCAGGAAGTCATGTTTGAGCAGATCCCACCAAGACGGGCCCTGGAGATGGACAGGGGATCTGGACTCCCACGGGGCTCCCGGCTGCATCTGGCGGGTCTCTCCTCTCCTCCAGGGCCACGTCCGGCAGCACCGCTGCCGCTACCACTGCAGCTACCGCTGGCTTCACTCCGGGCTCAGGTCCTGGTCTTAGCCTTCGCTTCACGATGGCCCAGCCTGCCCGGTGCCCACATGGACACTGAAGTTTAGGCCAGCTGCGTGGTGAGCACGCTGACTACCACCCACAGTGGTACCACTGGTACCTCCTGGGAACCAACAGGACTTCCCTGGATTTCACTTTATCTTACCGAATAAAATTAACTTACAAAATGAATATATATCCAACTTGTAAAAGGAAAATACATGTTTTGTGATCCTTTCCCTGTATTACACTGTGATAAGAAATTATGATCTCCACAAACATATTATAAAAGTTCTGCTACTCTAAAATATGTGTAAAAACTTTTGTAACACCCAGTATGTTATGTCCTCCACTATCTAGTTTCTGCCAGGTCTGGTAAACAGAACTGCAATCTACAGACATTCATGCTTTAGGACCAAGTCTGGTCTGTGACCTTCTGCGAATATGAGCCTCATTGAGAATTCATCATTAAGGCTCACCATTTCGGTACCACTGGATCTCCGGCTGGAAATGTTTAATTTCAGGGGTGATAACTACACGGCAGCCCAGACTCATCGTCTCGCCTTCTCTCCCGAAAGACACTTCAAACTTGTCATCAAAGTGGATCTCAAACCTGGACGCATAACCGTAAGGGGTCACGGCAACTGGGCACAACAGAAACAAACATCAGTAATTCATTTTTTCTCATCAACGAGACATAAGCGTTTTAATGAGCACAGGCCGAAAGCAATCACAACAAACCTATCAAATGATTTATACATCATAGTTTCAAATTTTCCAGCCATTGTATCTCAGTATAAATCAAATGACAAGAGAAGGATCGGATTTGGGATGTGTTCTTCCTTACTCCCACCCAGCACGCCTTCTTGTGCATGGGATTGATACCCATGATTACAACTAGGCATATTAAAATTAGGAGCCATTCCATGAAGTATGGAGAGACATCAAGCCAATCAGTTAGGTGAAAAACTGACCCAAGAGTCAATATTCCCATAACCATTTTCAAAACGACCACTTTTTTTTTTTCCAACCACTTATTTTTTAATGTTTGGAAAATAAGAATTTAGGGCTTGACTACCATTTCCAGTCTGAACAGTGTCAGCATCTAGTTACTGAAGAACCATAAGGGTTTTACTTTTATTGCTTCCCATGAAAAGAAGTTCTGATGCAGATGACATGATCGAAATTCACAAATTTATAAATTACTATGGATCAGAATACTAATAATTTGTTATTAAACCACACTTAGAGCTCATTTTACATTGCATTTTATAAATTAGTGTATGCATTTATTCATTCATCATCAAATACTACTCTGCATCAGGTTCTAGTGTCCAAAGATAAAAGGTCCAGCCTAGCCTCAAATGGCTCATGGGTCAGTGGGAGCAAACAGTTAACAATTAGTGTCCAGTGAGTAGATGCCCTTACAGAGGTGTCACAGCCTCCACCCGGACACATAGCCTAAGTAGGTGGGGGCTGGGGTACGGTGGGGGGCCGACAGAGACTTCTTAAGGAGATGATGCTACACTGGATATATAAGGATGAATAAGACTGCCCTGATACAGTCCAGACTCTATATATGTGTGTGTGTGGTTAAGCCACACTGCAGGTTTGTATAATGATTTTTCTCAGCTTAAGGAAAGAAAGACTTAAAAGCATTTGTCATTTTTAGCCCATTACATCCAGGCTTTTATAAAACCAGAATAAAGCAATTATAAGCAGAAGGAGAATACAGTAGCCAAAGAATCTAAAAAAATAAAACTAACTACAGGTAGTATTACGTAAATGTGCTAAATCGCTTCAGTCATGTCCGACTCTTTGCAACCCTATGGACTATAGCCTGCCAAGCTCCTCTGTCCATGGGATTCTCTGGACACAAATACTGGAGGGGGTTGCCATGCCCTCCTCCAGGGGATCTTCCCCACCCAGGGACTGAACCCACGTCTCTTATGTCTCCTGCACTGTCAGGCAGGTTCTTTACCACTGGTGCCACTTGGGAAGCCCATTACATACATACTAGCACATATTATAGACTATGCATTTATTCTGGGCTTCCCAGGTGGTGCTAGTGATAAAAAATCCATCTGCCAGTGCAGGAGATGGAAGAGACATGAGTTCCATCCCTGGGTCGGGAAGATCCCTTGAAGGAAGGCATGGCAACCCACTCCGGTATTCTTGCCCAGAGAAGACTGGGCAGGACAGAGGAGCCTGGCAGGCTACAGTCCATGGGTCACAAAGAGTCGGACAGAACTGAAATGACTTAGTATACCTGCATTTTTTTCAGTGTTATGGAATAGCTTATTATACAGTATTGTATAGAGATGACACAGCAAAAATATTTTCAGACTTACAGCTGGGGGGCAAGGTAGATGCCCCCGAATGGAAGCGAGTATCATCAAGCTCTCCCTTGTATCCTAGAAAAGAAAGCAGCAATTTTTGACAACTGCTTCTTGACCTGTTTATATGTTAGCAGTGAGAATAAATTTTTTAAAAATACACTGTGATTGAAACAAGTCCAGCAAACCTACTCTTTACCACAACCGAAGCATACGCTGAAAGTTCTCCTTTGGCATTCATCGCCGAGGCCCGGTACTGAGCCGTGTCTTCAAAATCACACCTGAAAGAACAGATGGGATGAGTGCCCGGTGCAGTGACACTCCTGGTACAGTTGTCCCTCAGTGTCTGCAGGGGACTGGTTCCAGGACCCCCATGGATAACACAATCCAAGGAGGCTCAAGTCCCTTAAGTCAGTGGTCCCCAACCTTTTTGGCACCAGGGACCAGTTTCATGGAAGACAATTTTTCCAGGGATGGGGCACAGGCAAAGGCAGGGGGCTATTGGTTCAGGCAGCAATGGAAGCAATGGGGAGCAGCAGATGAAGCTTAGCTCACTTGCCCACCGCTCACCTCCTGCTGTGCCGCCCGGATCCTAACAACCATGGAACGGCACAGGTACCGGTCCTCAGCTGGGGGATTGGGGACCCCTGTTTTAAGTAAAATGGAGTAGTACACTGAGGCCTCAGTACCCATGGGTTCTGTATCCACAGATAAGGCGGGCTGATGTAACCCTGACTGTTTTGTCAAGGATCTCTTTGCTAACATGACACACAGCACGTCATCAGTTAACACACCGCTCTTTGGGACTCTTGATAAAGCTACACTTCCTAATCAAGTTCCCTGTGGGATTTTACATAGGCCAATAGATCTACCTGCCAACAGCTATAGTCCACTATGACCCTAGCTTGAGTTAATTTAAAATGTCCAAAAATAAAAGCCAACAAAGTGTTGAGTATATAGAGCATGAACAGTGTGATGAAAAATTGGTTTACAGTTGTATCTGGAGCAGAAAATGTCTGGTCATGTACCTTTGTAGCAGGTAGGACCCTGAGGGGCCTCCCTCAGGATGGGTTTCAGTCTGGCTGTTATAGTGTGATGGAGAGACAAAGAAACAACCTCTCCTTATAGACGCCCAAATGGATTCAGGTTTGTCTAGTGTGGTTCTGTGTTTTAGCCTCAGAGTACAAACAAGTTATCTGTCCCTCAATTCTACTAATGTTCAGGCCCACAACACAATACAAGAAGTGCCATTTGGAAGTTCCTCTAAGTTATGATGGATGCAGACATAGGGATGTCTTGGGAGACCTGGGTTCGATCCCTGGGTTGGGAAGATCCCCTGGAGGAGGGAATGGCTACCCACTCCAGTATTCTGGCCTGGAGAATGCCATGGACAGAGAAGCCTGGAGGGCTATAGTCCATGGGTAGCAAAGAGTATACTCCACTGAGTGACTTTCACTTTCACTTTAGAGAGAGAAGGCTCTTATGCAGAGATGAACAGGCTAAGATTTCAAAGCATGCTGTTTTATCATTGCCAGGGTTCATGTTCTTCACTGTTCTTCTTTAGTTTCATTGGTGAAATTTGAATTCTTGCTGAAATTTTACAGACATTCATAGAATCCCAGGCGGGTCAATATAGTTGTTTCTTCCATGGTTGTTTAATTATAAAGCAACCACACAGCTCGCTGCCGACTTGGTTGAATCACTGACGGACAGAATGGGTGGGTCTTTAGGAAGGGGTCCCTGCCTGGCGATCATCCCAGAGTCCCAGGGTTCTGCTTGAAGCCGAGAATGACCTGTGCCAACCTCTCTGATCTGAGAAAGCTATATATCTCCTGAGATTAGAATGACTTAAATTCTACTTTGACTTCACAGCATGTCATGGTTTCATTTGAACTGGAAATGCTGGGAGCTTGTGTAACTTCTTCATCCACATTAGTAGGCTTGGATTTCAAAACCATGTTAGGAGACATGATACCCCTTTGAAGACCTAGAAACTTTGATGTGGATTCTGCTTTAAAATTTTTGCTGTTGATTTGCTTTAAAAAACATCCCAGTGTCAGGCCCTGCATCCATCTGACAGAATGGGCACATAGTTTCCACGCAGTTTCTGGTGAGCTAAAGGAAAAAACAACTTCTCTAGGTCCAGTTTACATTCAGTGTCACCCACCTCAAACTTCACTGGCCTCTACTGAGGAAAGACAAACGTGTATAATGCTGATGCAGATTCGGGACTCTGAGAAGACATTTGAATATAAATGCCTATTCTGTAACTTATTTTTTTTGCTAATACCTGAGAAGAACTCTCAAGTACATAAAAGAATTGTTGTTTAGTTGCTGAGTCGTGTCTGATTCTTTGCGACCCCGTAGACTGTAGCCCGTCAGGCTCTTCTGTCTATGGGATTGTCTCAGCAAGAATACTGGAGAGGATTGACATTTCCTCCCAACATAGGGATCGTACTTGAGTCATCTGCATTGGCAGGTGGATTCTTTAACACTGAGCCCCTGGGAAGCCCATACAAAAGGTTAAATAGATACAAATGAATTTTTCCTCATCATCTTTGACTAAATTCAAAAGATCACTTTGGGCAGTAACTTGGGCTTGGTAAGAATGTCATGATTATCACTCATAGGTGTGCACCAAGAGAAGCAATACTTGGGATTGTCCCCCATCCTGATACCACTGAGTAGGGAGGAAGAGGGGAGAACCCCCCTGCCAAGCAATTGTCGGCAACATACACAGACCGTGATGTTTCTTACGCATTTATCTCCAGAGTGTGCATTCCATATCGGCTTTCGATGATATACTTTCCAGGATGTGCCTGGACATTTATTGGCACCTGGTTTTTATACCTATGAGACAATGGAAATGAGGTGAAGTAAGTTGAGGTGTAAACAGCTTCATGATTAACACACATACAACTGTTCCTCTTGAAAAAACATCTGTAGACATAGCACAGAGGTCAGTAGCAGAGTCTGCTCAATAAATGCAAATAAAATTCATTACAAGTATCATAAACTTTCTTGATGAATGTGCTTCCCTCCTCCATTACAAAAATTACATTCAAGAAGTTGGCCATTCATAACCTTGTGTTTGTATCTTGCGTACATAATTTTGAGTGGAAAGAGCCAGATACAAAAGAGTATAATGATTGTTTTTACGTAAAGTACAAAACAAGAAAAGATCAATTAATGCTGCTAGAAGTCAGGGCAAGGGGCAGGGATGAAGGCGGTCCCTTGGGTGTTGATAATGTTTGGTTTCTTGATTTTGGTGCTTGTTACCTGGGGGTAGGCGGTCTACAAAAATTCATCAAAGTTCTACATTTATCTGCCATACCACCCTATTTTGTGTACATATTATACTTCAATAGATGAACTTAAAAATGAAAAGAAAGACAACCATTGTTGACACAACAGAGAGAAAGGCTTTGAGTGGGTTTTTTGTTGGCTGTCTGTGTAGGATGAAAGCAAAACATCCTTCCCACTGACATTCCTGCACATTGTCCAAAACCTTGTCATTGCATTGAAAGCTCATTATATTTGTTTTATTCTGTCATAAGCAAACATAGCTCTCAGCTTGGAAGAACTTAGAATATCAGTCATGAAAGAAAACTACTGATAAATAGAAGCTAAAAGAGTCCCTTTTTCTGACTGCCGATCCCTGGCAAAGCCTCTCAGCCTGGAGAGGCAGGGGCTCCCTGGAGGGGCCCCTCCTGAGACACTGGCCCCTGAGTCTTCACCTTGATTCATCACCATGTCCTCATGTTCTCAGCGTGTGCTCAGTCGTTCAGTTGTGTCCAGCTCTTTGCAACCCCATTGACTGTAGCCAGCCAGGTTCCTCTGTCCATGGGATTCTCCAGGCAAGAATACTGGAGTAGGTTGCCATTTCCTACTCCAGGGGAGCTTCCCCACCCAGGGATCAGACCCACGTCTCCTGCAGCTCCTGCATTGGCAGGAGGATTCTTTACGGTCTGAGCCACCAGGGAAGTCTCATGTTCTCAGTAGCCAGTAGCTATGGCGCTGGACCTAGCTTAAGCCATTTTCTGCCCCAAAGGGGAGCTAAATTTCATTTGTTTCCTTTTCTAACATTCTACTTCATGTGCATAGTTATCACAAATAATGCTAATAACCATAATAGAAACAGTATTTACTGAGAGTCGGGAAAGGCTCTAAGTACTTTATGTCCAGATTAGTAAATTCAATCCTCACAACAACCACATAAGGTTGCACTACTTTTTAAAGAATGTAATATATTTTGTTTGGCTGCGCTGGCCCTTAGTTGCAGCATACAGTATCTTTAGCTGTGGCACACGAGGTCTAGGTCTAGCTCCCCAACCAGGGATCGAACCTGGGCCCCGTGCATTGGGAGCTCAGAGTCCCAGCCATTGGACCACCAGGAATTCCCAGTGCTACTACTTTTAACATCATTCTCCAGATGAAGAAACCCAGGCACAGAACGGTTAAGTAGCCTGCCCCAGCTTTAACAGCTAAAACAGCAGAGCTGGGATCTGAACCCAGGCGGCCTGGCTCCTGACAACATGGGATGTTTCCATTTTCCAACTGGTCTCTATTGGCTGTTACTGTTTAGTCGCTAAGTCATGTCCAACTCTTTGCCACTGCGGGGACTATAGCCCACCAGATTCCTCTGTCCGTGGGATTTTCCAGGTAAGAATACTGGAGTGTGTTGCCGTTAACTTCTCCAGGGGATCGTCCCAACCCAGGGATCAAACTCACGTCTCCTGCTTAGCAGGTGGATTCTTTACCACTGAGCCAATGGGGAAGCCCCGTTCTCTATTTAGTTGCATTTGATTTCTTCAGATTTTTGGACATGGTTATAAGCATATTTGGGAGCAGGGAAAGTTACAGAAAGGGAAAGAGAAAGGAAATAATCCTCAGCCAGTCCTTTCCTCTCCCCAGCTTGTGTACACACACACACACACACACACATTCACACTCATGCCCTATGTCCCTAAAATGCACCCTTTTCTACACTTTAGAAAATACACCATTCTCCATCTAGCAAAATTCCAACTCATCCTTCAAGACTCTGATCAAATGCCACTTCAATAATCTCCTCCCTAAAATTCCACACAACAGCATTTCCGCCTCTTCACATCAGTGTTACTTGGTTCAAATGGGAAGGTATAATGTTAATCAAATTACGGTTGGGTAAGTGTCACTTCTGCTAAACCGTGAGTGCCTTGAAGATGGGGACTCTGTCTGATCCATATTGATTTCTATTCCCACTCTCAAGGAAGCAGCCATCCCAGGAAAATACTAGGCAGTGTTTATTAAATTGGACTGCACAGTCATTGGGTAACATCATAAATTCAATTGTGCTTCTTGAATTTTGGCAAAGGAACAGAGTTCTGACAAATCCATCCTTCACGATATGGATAATTTAAAATTAGTGCAGATTAAGAAGGTATGCTGAGGCTGTTTGTCTTGGTTTCCTTGGATGTGAAATGGGAGGGTGGACTGGGAATCGCAGCTGTGTAGCAAGTGTAGGGGCACAGCCTTCTGCCCCACCCTTGGGAATCATTCCTAGCTCTTTCTGACAGTCCAGAAACAGCCTCAGGCAGCTGTTCCCCCACAGGGCTCCAGGCAGACAGGACTGTTTGATCAGTGATGGGCTGTAAAAAGCAATCTGCTGGGTGCTCTTAATTTGGAACATTCCTAGTTTGGATGAATGACAGGGTCGAACACATTAATCATGAGCATGTTCTCCTGACTGAATCGGTTTAGGTCATTTCACACCCGACTCAGAAGCTTCTCTTTGCTCAGTTTTCTTTGCGCTGGGGTATTTGCAGTATTTCTTCCCAACATAAGAAGATATAAAAGACACACCAAAGGTGTGTGGCCGGTGCTACTTGACCAAGCAACTGAGTGACACTTGATTTGGCTTCTGACCAAAAATGCTGTGCATATTTCCATAAAGTCTGAGTGAAAATAGCATTTGCAGCTCTTAGGCTTGCGTGAAGCCTTCCTGGATGCATCAATATTCCTTCACCTTCAGTCCAGCAGTCCCCAACCTTTTCAGCACCTTGGACCAGTTTCATGGAAGAAAATTTTTCCACCGAGCAAGGGGCAGGGGATGGTTTCAGGATGATTCACGCGCATTACATTTATTGTTCACTTTATTTCTATTATTATTACATCAGCACCACCTCCGATCATCAGGCGCTAGATCCCAGAGTCTGGGAACCGCTACTCCAGTCCTGTGTGACTTAGTATCTCAATGCCTTTCCCTCAGTTTTCTAATGTGACCGCTTGAAATAGATTTCTCTCGCTTTCTCTCTCTCACACACACACACACATTTTCTCTCCACTGGGACTCTATATGTCAGTATAAAAAGCGCCTGTTTTAAAGCAGCACACGAGGATTAAATGAGGAAGCTATTCAGATCTGTTCTCCAAGGAATTCACCTTGCGAGGCACTCGGATTCAGAGCCACTTCTGATTGTCTTCAGTATCAAATCAGAGCAGAGAAGGAGAATTTGAGGCCTGCTCTGTGTATACTTCACAGCTTGTTATTTCTGGAAAGTGAAATTCCAAACTGGCCACTCATCAGCTAATTTTAGAGAGTAATCTACACCCTGGGACTACTTATCAGGTTTCTGAAATTCTTGTGAGTATTTAGATGTACACCCTTTTCCTCATCATTTTCATGTAAAGTGTATGAACGACTAGTTAATGAACTTGTGTTACACATTATTTCTAGAATAATACTCTTCATTTATGTATGTAAAATACCCACTTAATTTCCCCAAACAAATGTCTGTCTGGATACTAGGCTGAATTTGATAACAAGGGGTTACAGTGAAAGCTCTTTGGCACTGTAAAGTGCGGTCAAACAAAAGGACTTCACTCTCACTTTTCTTTGTCAGCAAACAATGCTGCCAAAATGATCTCTATCATGTTGAATCCCCTTCCCTCAAAAGTGTGGTTAGAATGCAACCTTATTGTTTTGAACAAACAGCCATTACTCACTTTAAAAACCAATTAGCTGAGAGCTAACTCTTCTATTAGCATAAAATTTGGATGTAAATAAGAAAAATCTAAAATAAAACCCCAAACCCTTATACTTCAAAAGTAATTATAAATAATTTTTAATATTTTAAATGCAGGTTGTTTTCCTACAATAATATGGCAGTGATTGCTAAATTTAAATACATTGTGAATAACTCTAATCTTGTAAAAAAATTCAATGCATTAATTCTACTATGGAATTTATGAATTCTCATAATTTGCAAAAATAAAATAAGACTTTTCCAAATCTCCAGACTGTTCCTAAAATACATTTCTCATACTATCTTATCCCTAGGTTTTGAACTATGATCATGTTCAATGACAAGTTTCTTTAAGTGTCTATTTATCTTCACACTATCCCTGAAGTGGCAATGACTTCAGGGATAATTTGAAGAATTTCAAATATGTATTTTAAGTGTCTTGCATGAGGATCTAATCCAGGTGCTAAGTTGCTCCAGTCGCATTCGACTCTTTGCAACCCTATGGATTGTAGCCCAGGATCCACATACAAATCTGAAAACAAGGGCACTGAGTGTGTGAACACATGAGTGTTATGTGATAATAACAATACATTGTTCTAGGAGTTGGTGTGAGGCTCCCTGAAGATTATATAATCCCAATTTCCACTGACAAAAATCAATCTAGACTTTGGGCTCAACATGCAATTAAATCTGGCTCTCTAAAAAAGGAGGGGGTACAACTAATTTAATTCTCTTTATTTTAAAGAGAACTTTTCTCCCCTATTTCATGTAGCTTCTTACAATCTGACCAGGCAATGCGAGCATATGATCCAAGAATCAGAAAATACAGGGGTGCCCAGGGAACATTCTCTTTTCTCACACCTGTCTGCCTTCTGCCCAGCTTCTCCCCACAGCTTCTCTCCTTAGGTTCTTATATGTCCTTCCAGAGCTTCTTTATGCAAGTAATAAAGATACAAACAAATGCTTTTCTTCCCGTTTACAACAATATACTGCCTATTAACAAGTTATTATATAAATATAACCTATTAAATTAAACAACTGGTTTTTCACCACATATATATTTCTCCTTCCCTGTTGGCTAGCCCTCTTCTGCAACTAACTTTTCTGCTGCACCCAGGGCCAACAGGCTTCCTTCTGCTCTGAAGGTGAACTGGGAATAGGGCTGTGTTGCTCAGCATCCCTGCACCTGGCCGTGATGAGTGATGGTGATGAGTGATGGGCCCGCCTGTCAGTAAGTGCTCTCCAGGTACGCTCTAGACTCCATCCAGATTTAGTCAGTATGCAGGGGCTGGCTGAAGAGCAGCTGCAGCATGTTGATATCATTTGTTCAACCTCAGGGATTTCCATGGCCTCAGGGTGCCAGTGGAAACCTGGAACTGAACGTTCCTTGGAAAGGAGTCTTAGGGAGTCAGACCCAGGGCACACATGACTTTGAAAGATGTGGCTTAGGACCTAAAGGCTCAAGTGGAGACAGCACAACTGCCCGCAGCAGCATTGGAAACTTGTTTCTGTACTTGACCTTCTTCTATTCAGGAAGGTCATTCTCAGTGGTTTCTCTCATACTTGTACTCAGAGTCAGGCCCAGGAGGCTGCAGCTCGGTACCAAAGAGACATCAAGGCCAGCAAATTAATTACCGACATCTTGGTTCTCACTTGAGTTGTGGGTTCCCTGTTCATTGAGGGGGAGGATGCTCACTGAAGATTGTGTAATCTGGACCAGCAGCTTGCAAAGTAAATTAGAGCTTCATTCAATGATTATTTTTTAAAAGGCAACACACGCAGGAAGGTATTAATATATTAATCCCACGTGAAATTTACTCCCAGAGGTGGATTTACCTTGAAGCTAGTGAAGTTGAAGTTGCAGGGTCTCTCATCAGCACAGGTCCCCTTATGGACTAATGCATGTGACTAACTTTATAACCTTTTTTATAAAGGATGCTCCTCAAATTGTATAACCCTCCTGCCCCACAAAACCTTGATCTGACCTTAGTTATTGCCAGAGCCAGTTCTTAGCTATCTGCTAGCTGATTGTCCAAATTTTTAGCTTTATCCAGGGGCAAACCTTGCTCGCTAAAGGAAGGTGAACTATTTTCTTAGTGGTCCACTGGTTCTTTTGTTTTCACATTTACTTCCCACTTGACTTGTAAGGCAACAGGGCTTTGTGTGAAGTGCTCTGATTCGTCCCTCCTGGAAGAGTTTCTGAACAGAATGGATTTGTGTTCTCCAAGCACCGAAGGGGTGCAGGAACTAGAGAAGGCTTGTCCCAGTCAACGAAGAGCCTTCCAGTCCTTCCTGAGACAAATCTTGTCTCTGTGCTTTTGTCTTTGATTAAAATGAGCCCTGATGCCATACAATTCACATGTTAAGGAAATAAATATTTCAAAGCCAAACATGAAAGATTTGAGGGGTTAATCATACTCCCAGCCCCATTAGTGAGGATAACTAAAAACTGACAGTATTTCTATTTTTAAATATGACTGGAATTTTAAGAGTTACCAAGTGTAGTCATCTCATATTTTTTCAGTGGAGTTTATATCTTTTTGTTTGTTTTTAAATTACTCCTTTTCCAGCCCAAAAACACCACGCGAGGAGTTCAACCTCCAGTGGAATTTAAGCTCTGCCTTTGTGGAACCTCATCACTCAGGCTTAGTGACACCATCAGTGGTACATGGCATGTTTGTATTCTAGTGACTGTGTATCTCACAGAATAAGTAAATGCTTAAGAAATTCATATTTATCTCCTAGAGATCACTTTGTATTCTTTTGAAAGTCATCTTTAACTCTGATGTTTAAAAATCAGGAAAACAGAGATAAGACACTGTGTAATAAATATATCTACTTAAAGACTCCAAGTATTCATTTACCAGTAGTACATTTTAATTCATGAAACATGAGGAATTTTTTTACTCATCAAGTAATATTTCTTGGAGCTAAAAATTTGTTATTCTTTATGTATTTCTTTTTTTTTTTCCTACACCACACAACTTCTGGGATCTTAGCTCCTCAACCAGGGATCGAACCCCCATCCCCTATATTGGAAGGCAAAGTCTTAATCACTGGACTGCTGGGCAAGTCCCTCTTTATGAATTTCTACAGGAAAGTTTGAATTTTTTCTGAGGTAAAAAGTAATCCGTTTTCAAGAGGAAATGTCCCTTTTATAGGCCAATCTATGCAGCCCAATAGGCAGAGACAAAGGCAGGGGGTAAAGATGAACAGATTCCTAGCTTACTGTCAGTCGTGTCCAACACTTTCCAACCCCATGGACTGTATAGTCCAGAACACTGGAGCAGGTTGCCATTTCCTTCTCCAAGCGATCTTCCCAACGCAGGGATCGAACCCAGGTCTCCCGTATTGCAGGCGGATTCTTTACCAACTGAGCCACCAAGGAAGCCCAGCTTACTGTAGTATATTCATACTTTTAAAGCTTGGAAATTGATTTTTTTAAACTTCATTTTCATTGAAATATGTTCTTACACTTCTCATCTTTGTTTAAGTTATTTGTCTTGGTAATAACAGAACTGGCTTTGTTTTTCATTCTCTCACTTTCAAACTCAAGAACCCTGGGAAACGTTTATGTACAAGAAAAACTGTATGTAAATCCAATTTGGTCACAGGCAGGTTGATATTATAGGTGAATTAAAAAACAACAACAACTCACCACTTGCTCCTTAAGAATAACCTTAGGTAAGGGTTTATCTTGTCAGCCTCCGTTATGTAAGCCAGGTGTCCAAACAACATTAGAAATGACAGAAAAGGGAGAAGGAGCTGGTGCCCTGTGGGCAACAGTGCCATTCTCTGCAGTGTTTATACTGCGACACAGGGCATTCACCACACCCCGAGGGTAAGAAAGCAGCATGCAAAACCCACATTGTAGAATAAGACGGAAAACACCTTTTAAAACTGGCTTACAATCCTCTTCAGATTCCTGCTCTCCATGGCAAACTGATTTCCATGACTGCTCTCCATGACAGTTCTGATTTTAGGGGTTACCAAGTCACTGACAATTGCAATAGGATATATAATGGGTGGAAAAAAGGGGAGCTTCTTCTTTATGGAATGAAAGTTTCTTCAGACCTCATATTAGAAATAGCTCCCCGTCCCATCCCCTTCTTTGTTTGGCTTTAGAAACTAGGACCTCAGCTCACATGAAGACTAGAGATGAAGCCCTCTGAGCTTTATCTCTCTGAAAGGTGGCAGTGCTTTTCATCACAAAATGTTACCAAATAAATATGCTGACTAAATTTTAACACTTTATATAAGATAGAGACCCATTTGTATAAGAGGATGTATAAATTATAATGGATGCAAAATCATTCTTCCTTCCATGCATGTATTCTTTCTTCACTATTTAAAAAAATTTACTCGAACTTACAGATGCTTTCACTGACTCTTGCATGTTCATAAATCCACATGTTTTCACAGGATTTAAAATTAATTTGAGTAATCAATTCTATGAGAAGCTTTCAAAAAGATAGCGTACCATGTGAGACGAGGTTCTGGCCAGCCAGCTACAGAGCAGTGTAATTTTACATTTTCTTTCTCCCAAACAGTATGGGAACGAGGTTTAATGACAAATTCAGGAGCATGGAGAAGATTATCTTCATTCAACTTTTTATGAAATGCCTCAGTTTCTTCTAACTGAAAAAAATTATCAAGACATGAAATCAAAGTAACATGTGCTACAAAAATGAAATGTAGAAATCAAAATGATCATTTTTTCATTTGGAGTCTTAGTCTGGTATTTGGAGCAAATGAACTCCCCTCATCCCTTTAAAAAATAGACATATCACTTAATTTTTAACATTCTAAGCCTGAGCAACATATTGTACTTTCCAAAGGTGGATTTCTTAAGGTCCTCAAGAACTTTAATTTCTGTAGAACCTAAAATTTCACAGAATTTAAAACTATGAAGTCTGTCTTTCTTTGAACTATACATTTTGGTGTCTTTTCCCCTTTTTTCTTAGTTGTTTCTCCACAAGACCACACATTTCTTCATTTGAAACTAATCTATATTACACACAGGCACAGTGTTACATGCATTTCTACTTTTTTAAGATTAATTTTTATTGGAGTATAGTTGATTTACAGTGCTGTATTAGTTGCTGCTGCACCAGCAAAATGAATCAGTTATACACATACATGTAAACACTCTTAGATTCTATTCCCATATAGATCATTACAGAGTATTAAGTAGGGTTCCCTGTGCTTTACAGTAGGTCCTTATTAGCTTCTCCATCCACAGGATTCTCCAGGCAAGAATACTGGTGTGGGTTGCCATGCCCTCCTCCAGGGGATCTTCCCAACCCAGGGATTGAACCCAGGTCTCCTGCATTGCAGACAGATTCTTTACCGTCTGATCCACCAGGGAAGCCCATTTTATATGTAGTGGTGGCACTTATACTTTTTTAAGTTATGTTAAATTGTCTTTTCTTACCGTTTTTTTCAGTGACAGGTGATCTGCCTTTTCTCGAATGGCAACTTTCCTTGACTTCTTCTCAAAGGCCTCTTCCTGGTGAAGCGTGGACATGGACTGCTTAGATACAGAGGACTGCTTAGATACAGAGGACTGCTTGCTGGCTGTTACTCCTTCCTCACTAGCAAGGAGATTCCTCTGGGCTATGTAAGCAGCAGCTTCTTTAATTCTTTGCTCTTCTGTGTCTGTAATTCCACTGACATGCACTTGGCTAAAATAAAGTAACAGCAAAATACGGTTATTGTGGATGTCAGTGATAAGACTGCCCAATTTCACCAAGTTCAAAGCACCAGACCTAAGATGTTGTACACTGTGCCCAAGGAAAACCTGACGTACAAAACACTGGCCCGTAGGAGCTAACTCTTCACACATGGACGTGACCGTCACCTTAACAAATGATAACGACGATAGTAATACCTATTATGGCCTGGGTGCTCTGCCAAGTGCTTTTTGCATAAATTATCTCATTTTCCCCCACAACAACCCTTTGAAATAAATGGTATCCTTTCTACTTTAGACATCTGGTAACATGGCACAGAGAAGTAAGATAATTTGCCCAACATCATTTCTTTGGTTTCCTTGGTGTGTTTAAACACAGTTTAGTCTGTAATAAAATATTAATTTATGACTTCCTTCTAGAAAGGACAGCATTGTAAAATGACAGACAGTTGTGTGACTGGGATCCTGATTTATGACTAGTGTGCTTTATCTGGATTCTGTAACTCAGATGACGGAATGCATTACCCAGAGCTGCTGCACGCATAAATAAGCTATAAATGTATGTGTGATCCTTATGCCTAGCAGTTTCCTTTCCAAAATAATAAAGGTTATGAGGGACTTTCCTGGTGTACAGTGGATAAGAATCAGCCTGCCAATGCAGGGGACATGGGTTTGACCCCTGGTCCAGGAAGATCCCACATGCCACAGGACATGGAGGTTGGGCATGGGGGAGAGGGCGGCAACTGCAATTAGGAAAACTCAAGTACACTTAAAAATATATTTTTGACCCAGAACAGCAGGGACATTTGCCTTTAAGTAAGTGCATATGTGCATGTCAGCAATAACCCTGCTATAATCTAGGTATAAGAGCAAGAATATGATGCTAACATCAAAAACACACTACTGAACATTTTAAATAAATTTAAAACCTTTCCAATCCTCTATCTCAATTTAAAACCTGTCGCTGACATAAAGTTAGCTCTACTTAGACCGTGCATGTGTGCCAAGTCGCTTCAGTCGTCTTTGACTCTCTGCGACCCTATGAACTATAGCCCACCAGGCTCCTCTGTCCAGGCGAGAATACTGGAGTGGGTTGCTGTGCCCTCCTTCAGGGGATCTTCCCAACCAGGGATCAAACCCATGTCTTTTATGTCTCCTGCATTGACAGCCGGGATCTTTACCACTAGTGTCACCTGGGAAGCCCTACCTAGACTGTAAGAAGTGGAATTTTCAAGTGCCATCCAGAAGAAATCGTATTCTCCAAAAATGTACTATATTTGCATTTGCCAGCCCTAGGAGAACTCTCGGCTCAACCGTTACAAGTGCCTTGATTTCCTTGTACAAAAAATTGACATACTAATACCTCTCCAGAGCTGAATGGAGGACTTAGAAGGATGGTTTATATATAAAGCACTTACAATGATTTCCAGCAAACAACACGTACTCAACAAACGTTCATTACTCTCCTGTTCTCTTAGATGTTAATGAACATCATTATGAAGTGTTATCTTCATAGTAATAGAATATAGGAGATGGCTCCATATAAAAAATGAAGAACTGGAAATAAAACCTAGAATATAAATTTTTTATTCAAACTTTCATTTATCACAGCTTATTCTGTAAATAATTTCTTGACACTGGTCTGGAGGGAACAAAATAGTTTGGTGAGAAAAGGGCAGGAAGAAGCTGGAGAGAGTGAGAAGCTTCAAAATGTGCCCACACAGGTGGAGAGTCATGTCATATAGGTTAATGCTAAGCTGACATGACTTTTAAATGATTTTTTTTAAAACACAAAATTAAATATTTTTCTCCTCCAACCTAGTAATCTCCTAAAAGGAATATGAGTGCCATTAAACCAACTGTGAGGAAGCTGAGTCTGGGCAAGCATACTTCACAATATAAGCCTGTTTGTCTATAAAGTTCAGTTTGAAAAATCAAAGATATAAAATAAAAAGATAAAAATAGAATATTGTTTATCCCTTTCCTAAGTAGGTTTGCAGCAATTATGACATCAGCCTCTGAAACAATTGGGAAAGGAACCATCAAACAGCGATGGGAAGAGAAAATGCAGGGAAACAGAAGTAGGTCACCAAAAATTACAACCGAGTTATTGCCTACTGATTTTCCTGATAGCTTTTGCCCGGAGAGGGCGACCTCGTTTTGAACATCACATTAGCTTTGTGAATAATCAAAGGAAAATAAACAGGAAAGGCTCAGAAAGTTTCTGTTAAACTTTAACTTGGTGTCTTACACAAGTCTCCTTTCAAGATTTCTTTGTATATATTATCATTCAAAACTGTTTATATTATAAACAGAAATTTGGCATTACACAGACTTGTGACTTAGTGATTATTTTGTTTGAATTTTATCTCAAAATAAATAGTAATCTATTTTTTATTTAACAAATATAAGCCAGGCATTCAAGCTATGCCTGCAATGCTTTGTTAGTCTATGTTATCTAAGGATTTTTTTCTTCCTAATGAATAATAATTAAAACCACACTGGCAACCAATCTACCTAAATGTATCATTTGATTTTTTTCTTTTAGTTCACCCAATATTTTATAGTTTTAACCTTTCTTTGTGCCCTAACTATAGCAACTGTATATAGTGTCCAATCACTAGCATCCAATACTCTGCTTCTAGTTTCAACTAGTTACCTAATTAGAAATAAGCCTCTAATCATAATCTCTGTTGTCATACAGCCATCCTACGTGATGGCAAACATTTTTACAATGATCACATCTCCCACTATGCACAGTTCCAAGGTTCTCAGACCTTTCTCAACCAGTACAAAGTAAATGCTCAATAAATGATAGCTGATATTACTACCTGAAAACATTTATTCCCCACTTCTTTTTAAAAATAATTAACTAATTACTTAACTTGTCTGCACTAGGTCTTAGCTGCAGTATGCAGGATCCCCGATCTTCACTGTGGCATGTAAACTCTTAGCTGCAGCATGTGAGAGTTAGTCCCTTGACCAGGGATCAAACCCATGCCCTCTGCATTGGGAGCATGGAGTCTTAATTTTAAACAGTTCCACTAGGGGAGTCTCTCTCCACTTTCTAAAAATCAGATCCAGGGAGAGAATTCATACGTACCGTCCTGAAAAAATAGGCACCATGTAGTCACTTGGCAGATTTTCTTTCTCCTCTCCAGAAAGAAGGCTCTTCTTGGCTCTCTTTGTTTGGGGGCTCAACTTGGATGAATAATCTAACATCAGACTGGAATCTGTAAGTCTGACAACAAACACCCTAATGTTAGTCAATAATTTAAAAAATGTTTAGAAGTTTTAAATTTAGGAGTGTTGCGTAGACTCCTAGATGGCTAATGTTATAATTATCTTCTATCTTTAGAACTAAAATAGAGTGAAAATGACCTCACATAATGCACTCTATCCAGCATAAGAAAAATAGGTCTGTGGTAATTTCATGGCTTTTTCTCATTAAAGTTTCAGGGGAAAGCAGCTGTGCTTTGGTAATGTTTCGGATACCCTTTGCTGTTAAGTTTATGTTGGAAATGTAGGCAGCCTACATGAATGGGTTGGATACATTGTGCATCCAAATGCTTTCAGAGGATTGATAAACAAAAATAAAGCAAATTTTCTGTATCGAGAGCCCAGGCAATTCTGAAGCAGGGCCTTGAGGTTGAACTTCAGGTTTTTGTATAATGTAGCAGACTCCATTTGAAAGAACATTGAGCTCATTAAACAACAGAATTAATATGTTTTAGATGAATACACAGCATCAAGTGACTCGGAAAATTACAGATTTGATAAAGAACCTTTTGATAATGCTGTAGTACACACAAAAATCCACCCATGCACACTGGTGCCAGTGGTGCTTGGAGGCAGCTATTGTTCTAATAAACCAAAAAATGCATTACAGTGGGAAACAAGGCAACTGAGATTGCACCTAGAGAAAAGGACTGATGACATTAAAAGTACAGTCTTAATCTATATAGTTCTTGGACGAAATGAAATGCATTTTCATTCAAATGCAGAATTTGGCTTAAATTTCAGGAGACTGTGGACTCTCTGAAGTCAATCCGTGGACTCAGGTGAAAGGTCTCTCGTCTCCATTGTAACGACAGAAAGTCACAACAAGAAATCATACAGAAACTCTCTGTATGACCCTTGCAATTTTTCTATAGACTTGAATTGATTCTGAAATTGAAAATTAATATTAAAAAGATCTCTAATATATGGAATCTAGAAAGATGGTAGGGATGATCCTATGCACACGACAGCAAAGGACACGCACATAAAGGACAGAATTTTGGACACAGTGGGGAAAGGAGAGGATGGGAGGATTTGAGAGAATAGCATTGAAACATATATGTTACCATATGTAAAACAGATAGCCAGGGGAGTTTGCTGTATGATGCAGGGAACCCAAGGCTAGTGCTCTGTGACAACCTAGAGGGTTGGGGTGGGGAAGGAGGTAGGAGGGAGGTTCAAGAGGGAAGGGATATATACCTATGGCTGACTCATGTTGATGTATGACAGAAACCATCACAATATTGTATAGCAATTACCCTCCAGTTAAAAATAAAATAAATTTTTTTTTTTAAAAAAAGGTCCCTAGTGTCAAGAAAATTTGAAAAGAAAATGAAGCATGTGAATGGTGTGGCAAGGAAAAACCAAGCTGCCCAGTTAAAACAGAAAAAACCTTCCAGAGTCCAAACCTTGATTGTTTCTCAATCTTTAAAAAACATTAGGAAAAGCAGGGATTACTTAGATCAAAAGAAGACAGTGCATATACATAGTACAGAATGGATACACAATAATGCAAATAAACTTATCCTCTGCGAAGCAAGCAACGCAGAACTCTGGGGCTTCTAGGAAGCCCTGGGAGTACAGTGGTTCTGGGCCTGGGAGTATAGGGTGAGCTACAGGCTTCAATTCCTGGACTGGAGGGGTAGCATGGAAATGACAGACCTCTTCCTCCCCCACTAACCACCTCTCCCCCAGGGTGAATATGTAGCTCTTGTTCTATGATGAGCATTAACACTAAAGGTTAGAACCTTGAATTCAAGCTTGTGGATTGGTTACCAGTTGGAAGGCTTAATGAAATTTGTTCTTGGGTGGCTGTTCCAAGCAACAGCAAAATGATTGCATTCTAAACCCTTAGTGAGTTACAAAGTACAGGCTGTGCTAATACAGGTCTAAGTTTAAAGTGGTATTTTCCATCACTCCTTTAATTCCATTACTATACAAAATAAAATTAATTATGGAGTTTGAGCTTCTTTTTTTCTATTTATAGAACATTTGGATTTTCTAATTTTTCTCATTTCTCTATTTTTGCTCTTTTTACTATTTATTTTCATTCTACTGTCTACACTCATATCCTCATGAGCATATTTTCAAGGTTTGCTTATATTAAAAGGGGACATATGTATAACTACGGTTGATTCATGCTGATGTTTGACAGAAAACAACAAAATTCTGTAAATCAATTATCCTTCAATTAAAAAATAAAAGTCATGATTTGTCCTTCTTTTTGTTGTATTGTTGTTCCTTTTTTTTTCAGTCATTTTTTTCCTTTAAGATAAATCTTTCAAACGAAGCATTTGTTACATACAATGTGCCAGAATGTGATTATTCTATTCTCACAGGTAAATCACAGCAGACAATTTTTAATAGTTGAACTTTATGGTAAAGATTTATGGAACTATCATTAGTTTTTATGTCATATTTCATTTGGAACAAAAGACCTTATAAAAGGACTGTGGTTTTACATATTATATAGTATTATTTAGAAAATCCAAAGTACTTAGAAGATATCAAACATTTCCTGTGCTCTCTAAAGTTTCTTCAAGCTAACAAGAAGAGTGTATTTAGGATTAAATGTTAAAATACTGTGCTAACAGACTATTTGGCAATGTTAAGTCATTTATCAAAGATGTCTGAGAAGACATCTTCATCTGATTGAGTTTAAAACTCAATGAAGTTTTAAGAAACTGACTATGCAATAATTGTGTAACTAATTATGTGAAGAAAAGCCATCAATTGTCTCTTTTGTTATGACCCAAGAACACGGAAACCTAACATCTTACTCTATCAAATTTTAAAGTCAAATAATGTTTTTAAAGGAGTTCAATAGAAAATGTAAAATTTAAATTTCTTTTTTAAATTTGAATTTCTTTGAAGTTACATCAAAGAGCTAAATAAAGGCTTGCTAACCTCTTGGGCTTTTAGTTGCATCTAAATTTTGAAAATAATCCTGTCTCAAAAGCCAGTTTCTGAGTAGACACTTAAAGTTTGGTATGTATGGATCAATGTGGTCTTTTAACTATTAAAACTATATTTAATGTTCTTTACGTCTTAAATTTTGATTCTTTCTGAATTTCAATTTATGAAGGCAGTGAAAATAAGCTATTGTGTTTAGTTGCTAAGTCGTGTCTGACTCTGCGACCCTATGAACCGTAGCCCTCCAGGCTCCTCTGTTCTTGGGACTTCCCAGGCAAGAATACTCCAGTGGGTTGTCATTTCCTTCTCCAGAGGATCTTCCTGACGCAGGGATCAAATCCATGTCTCCTGCATTGGCAGGTGGATTCTTTACCACTGAGCCACCTGGGAAGTCCCTGAAACTAAGGTAAGTTTTGAAACTATATGTGAGGATTGATTTGTGTGTGCACGTGCACCCACGCATCTGTAACTGTGTCTAGGTACATCTACCTGTACTCTACTACTAATTGTGGTATGTCCTCTGTTAATATGCCTAAAGTTAGTAGAATTTAAGGATATATCATGGTTTGTTTGACATCATCACATCTATGACCAGCAGCACCGCAGAGAAGGGATGTAGCCCAGGAGAAAGCTCTCTCTAGAAATGTTCCAGGGACTCAGAAATAAACTTGCATTTCATCCAGTTCAAATACTGAACATCAACAACATAACCTTCTGCTTGTACAACTTCATAATTATTCTTGACAGGAAAAGAAAGAACAAAACTATTATAGAATCACTGGACTGGAAGAGATCTCAGGGACATTTACACCACCCTCCTTGCATTATAGATGTAGAAGACCTACAGTGTCTTTATAACTTGCCCAGGCTCACCCAGCAAGTTGGTAGGTGAACTAGGACCAGCACCCATGTGGGTTAGTGTTCTTTCCTCTATACCAGTGGCCTTCAACTTCGTGTCTGAGCCTTCTCGATCCAAACATGTTTGATCATGTCACCTATATATGTCTGTCTATTTATAAATTTTATACATATACTGCTGAATAAATATTCTCATTTTATGAAATTTCAACCAATAGAAAAATGTTCAGGGCCAAATTTAATCTTTTTAAAGACAGAAGTGCTAATATATCTTCCTACACTTCTTTGGCTTGCCTTCATGGACTCCCCACTTCGGAAACCACAACAACATACATAATATGCCAATAACGACTCTGATGTTGATTAGCTATTTCTGAATTTATTCACATCTAGCAAAAAGTCGAATGCGACTGAGTGAGTAAGCACAGCACAAAACATAGAGGTTACGAAATCATCACAGTCCAATTAGAAATAAAGCATTAAGAAACTCATTAAACTTTACATGAGGTCAAATGCTAATTCTTCAAAGTCATGTTTATAGTCATCATAATTTCACATAATTGTGAAAAATTGTCCTAGTTCCTCAGGATGAGTAACTATGCCTGGTTATGTTAAGTATGGATCTACTAAATGGCTATATTACTTTCTGAAAAAATTATGACAACTTATCAGCATGTTCTAGAAAAAAATGATGAGCTGGTAGGCTTTGTCTTTTGCTGACACTGCTCCCAAACCCAGCACCACCCACCCACAAATGCTCATGATTACATTACATTATTGATTTCCTTCTCTATCTGTCCCACTCCTGTGACTATTCAAGGAGAGGGATGGCCTAAAAGTTAGATTTATATCCTCAGCACTGTGTCCAGTGCCTGACAGTGTTCAGTAAGTGTTTATTGAATGAGGTGAAATCAAGATTCAACCTCCTGTAACCATACCCTATCTCTATGATTCTCAACTCTGACTTCATATCAGAATCAGCTGAGGAGCTAGTAAGAATGACCAATGCAGAGGTGGGACTTCCAGTATGGTGGAGTGAATAGTTCAGCAGTTCCTCTCTCCAAAAAAGCAGTGATAAACCTGGATACAATTGTCAAAACCAACCCATTCAAGCCTCTGAAAATCAAGTACAGGCACACGCTACACCGACACGTGGCTATTCATGAAAAGATACTGAGCTTCAAGTCTGAATAGTGGGAGTCTGTGTGACATGCTTGTCTAGTTCTTTCCCACCCACCCCCAGCTCAGTCTATAAAGTAGTTCTACTAAGGTGGGAAAAGGTGAGACACTCTTAATATTCACTGTCAGAGGGGCTGATTTGGAGCAGAGCATGATAAACCTCCACAACCAGCAACACTGTGAGTAACGCTAGCCATCTAAGTAGCAAACAAACAGGGGAAGACCAGCAGCTCAGTCAGTCCTAGGATACAGTCATGGCTGGAACAAGCAGCAGATGGGCAGATCACTCAGAGAGATAACAGGAAGATTTGAAAAATAAGACCACCATGGGGGCCTTCGTAAGCTCTCTCCATGTGATTAAGTAGAAAAAACTGGAAAGGACTCAGGTTATCCACATATGACTGGCTGACTGTAAGCCTGTGTGTGTGGAGAAGAGACAAGGAAGTCTCAGTTCAGTTCAGTTCAGTCGCTCAGTCATGTCCAACTCTTTGTGACCCCATGAATCGCAGCATGCCAGGCCTCACGGATTTCACTCGAAAACAAATCCAGGGCATATACATTTTAAAATGACCTGGACTTCAAATATGCTCCCCAACATACACACTCAGACACACAGATCTATTGCCAGAGGATGGAACCTTTACTGTCTTGAGATGTTTGAGCACAGATGTTTGACCATTCACTGACTGGTCATTAATCTATGCAAATATCAAGTGATCCCTATGAATTCAGGCTTAAAAATAAGAACAATAATTTTTTTAAACACTAAACAAAGACATCAGCAGTAACAGTGCTGGGTAAACAGAGTCTATAAATATGTTTAGGCAAGTAATTAAACAAAACACAGCAGCAACACATTTGGGGAAAATTCAGAATCCAGAATTATTACAATATGTTATCTATTATGCCCTATTTTCAACAACAAAATAATTATGAGACATGAGAAGAAATAGGAGAGTGTGATGCATGCTAGAAGAAAAAAAGCAGTAAATAAAAATTGTCTCCAAGTGCACCCTGATATTGGATTTAGCAGACAAAGACTTCAAAACAGTAATTAGAAATATGTTCAAAAATAAGGAACTATATTCAAAGGCTAATCAAGGAAACCATGTTTAAATAATTAAAGGGAAGTATTATAATAATGACTCAAAAAGACAGAATGTCAACAAAAAGATAGGAATTGTAAAATAAGGTCAAATGGATATTCTGGAGTTTAAAAGTACAATAACTTAAATGAAAAAGTTATTAAAGGGACCCAAAAGATTTTATATAAAATAATAAAATAATCAGGTAAGCTGAAGATAGAAACTATCTAACCTAAAGAAAAAAACAAACAGAAAAAGAATGAAGAAAAAATATGTTGTCAGACAACATCAAATATACCACTATATGAGTAAAGGTAGTATCAGAAAGAGGAGGAAGAGAGAAAGGGCAGGAAAAGATATTTAAAGAAATAATGGCTTCAGTTCAGTTCAGTTCAGTCGCTCAGTCGTGTCCGACTCTTTGCAACCCCATGAACTGCAGCATGCCAGGCCTCCCTGTCCATCACCAACTCCCAGAGTTCACTCAAACTCATGTCCATTGAGTCAGTGATGCCATCCAGCCATCTCATCCTCTGTCGTTCCCTTTTCCTCCTGCCCCTAATCCCTCCCAGCGTCAGAGTCTTTTCCAATGAGTCAACCCTTCGCATGAGGTGGCCAAAGTATTGGAGTTTCAGCTTTAGCATCATTCCTTCCAAAGAACACCCAGGGCTGATCTCCTTTAGAATGGACTGGTTGGATCTCCTTGCAGTCCAAGGGACTCTCAAGAGTCTTCTCCAACACCACAACTCAAAAACATCAATTCTTCGGCGCTCAGCCTTCTTCACAGTCCAACTCTCACATCCATACATGACCACTGGAAAAACCATAGCCTTGACTAGACGGACCTTTGTTGGCAAAGTAATATCTCTGCTTTTTAATATGCTGCCTAGGTTAGTCATAACTTTCTTTCCAAGAAGTTAAGCGTCTTTTAATTTCATGGCAGCAATCACCATTTGCAGAGATTTTGGAGCCCTAAAAATAAAGTCTGACACTGTTTCCACTGTTTCCCCATCTATTTCCCATGAAGTGATGGGACCGGATGCCATGATCTTCGTTTTCTGAGTGTTGAGCTTTAAGCCAACTTTTTCACTCTCCTCTTTCACTTTCATTAAGAGGCTTTTTAGTTCCTCTTCACTTTCTGCCATAAGGGTGGTGTCATCTGCATATCTCAGGTTATTGATATTTCTCCTGGCAATCTTGATTCCAGCTTGTGCTTCTTCCAGCCCAGTGTTTCTCATGATGTACTCTGCATATAAGTTAAATAAGCACGGTGACAATATACAGCCTTGATGTACTCCTTTTCCTACTTGGAACCAGTCTGTTGTTCCATGTCCAGTTCTAACTGTTGCTTTCTTAAAATTGCCCAAATTTGTGTAAAAATAGTACTCTGTGAATCCAAGATGCTCAACAAACCCAAGTATGATACTCCCAAAGAGATACACATGTAGACATATCATAGTCAAACTGTTGAAAGCCAAAGCCAGAGAGAAAACTAGAAAGTAGCAAGAGTAAAATGATTCATCACGTACAAGGGAACAAGGTATTAATGACTGATTTCACATCAGAAACTATACATCCCAGAATACATTTGTATGACATATTTAAGTGCTGGGGAAAAACTAAATCAAGAGTTTTATATCCAGCAAAACCACTACTCAAAACTGAAAACAAAGTAAAGACATTGACAAAGAGAGAATTCATTGCTAGCAGACCTGCCTTACAAGAAATGCTAAAGCAAATCTCTCATATATCACAAGAAAACATGATAAATGCATTTATGCCCCAAAATTAGATGACTTAAATGAAATGGAAAAATTCCCATAAAGATTTAAATAACCAACACTAACTCAAGAAGAAATTAAAAATAATAACAGATCAATAACAAATAAGGAAATTGAATTAGTAATTTATCTATGCACAAGGACTTCCCTGCTGGTACACGGGTTAAGAATCTGCCTTGCAATGCTGCTGCTGCTGCTAAGTCACTTCAGTTGTGTCTGACTCTGTGCGACCCCATAGACGGCAGCCTTGCAATGCAGGGAGCCCAGATTCCATCCCTAGTCAGGGAACTAAGATCTCACATGCTGTGGAGCAACTAATCCCACATAGTAGAGAGCCCATGTACCACAACTAAGACCCAACACAGCCAAATAAATAAATATTTTTTTAAATCCATGCACAATGATAGCCCAGGCCTAAATGGTTTCATTGACAAATTACATGAACTATTTAAGGAAGAAACAAACCAATCATTTCCATATTTAAAAAAAAAAAAAAAACAGAAGAGAAGGAAACACTTCCCAACTTTTTCTGTAAGGCCAGTTATTACCTGATATCAAAGCCAAAGATATTATAATTTTTTTAAAAACTACAAACCAATATCCCTCATACACATAGGCACAAAAATCCTTCACAAAATATCAGTAAACTGAATCCAGCAACATATAAAACCAAGCAGAATTTAGCCCAGGGATGCAAGGTTGATTTAATATCTGAAAATCAATTAGTGTAATACACCATATTAATAGAATAAAGAACAAAAACCACATTATCATCTCAAGAGGTGCAAAAAATTTTTGACAAAATTCAGCTTTCTTGCATGTTAAAAAATTCTCAACTAAATAGGAATAGAAGGGAACTTCCTCAATCTGATAAAGGCCATCTGTGAAAAATCTATAACTAATATCATCAGATCAGATCAGATCAGAGTAGTTGCTCAGTCGTGTCCGACTCTTTGCAACCCCATGAATCGCAGCATGCCAGGCCTCCCTGTCCATCACCAACTCCTGGAGTTCACTCAAACTCATGTCCATTGAGTCAGTGATGCCATCCAGCCATCTCATCCTCTGTCATCCCCTTCTCCTCCTGCCCCCAATCCCTCCCAGCATCAGAGTCTTTTCCAATGAGTCAGCTCTTCACATGAGGTGGCCAAAGTACTGGAGTTTCAGCTTTAGCATCATTCCTTCCAAAGAAATCCCAGGGCTGATCTCCTTCAGAATGGACTGGTTGGATCTCCTTGCAGTCCAAGGGACTCTCAAGAGTCTTCTCCAACACCACAGTTCAAAAGCATCAATTCTTCGGCGCTCAGCCTTCTTAACAGTCCAACTCTGGGGAACAAGGCTATGATACTTGCTGTTGCCACTTCTATTCAATATTGTACTGACATTTACAGCACAGTGAAGAATAGTCGAGGCAATTAGTTAAACTGAAAAACTGAAAAGCAAGTCTAACTTTAGTTACAGATGATATAATCGTGTATATAGAAAATGTCGGGAAGATAACCTGGAGAAGGAAATGGCAACCCACTCCAGTACTCTTGCCTGGAAAATCCCATGGACGGAGGATCCTGGTAGGCTATGGTCCATGGGGTCGCAAAGAGTCGGACACGACTGAGCCACTTCACTTTCACTTTCATACACACACACACACACAAATGCTAATAAATGAGTTCAGCAAGGTCACATGATACAGAATCAAAGAACAAAAATCAATTACACTTCTGTTTACTAGCAGTGAAAAATGAAAAAATAAAATTAAGACTCCACTCACAATTCTATCAAAAAGAATAAAATATTTAGGAAAAATTTTAACAGAAGTATAAGACTTTACACTGAAGATTAAAAAACAATATATGATAAGTGAAACAAAGACCTAAATAAATAAATATACATGTTCATGGATTGAAAGAGTCAGCACTGTTAAAATGGCATATTTTTCAAATTGATTTATGCTTTCAACATAATTTTTATCAAATTGCCAGAAGACTTTTGTCTTCGTAGAAATTGACAAGGTGATCTTAAAATTTATATGGGAATATGAAGGAACTACATAAGCAAAAATTTTTTTGTAAAAGAGGAACTCAGTTTGAGAACTTACATCCACCAATTTAAAAACTTTTTATAAAGCAACAGTAGTTAAGAAAGTGTGGTACTGGCCTAAGGACAGGCATACAGATCAATGCAACAGAATTGAGAATCTGTAAATAAACCTTTTCATTTACAGTCAATTGATTTTTTTTTCTTTTCAAAGCTCTTTTTCTTTATTGTTATTTTAAAACTTTTTATTTTGTATCAGGATATAGTCAATTAACAATGTGATAGTTTCAGGTGAACAGTGAGAAGACTCAGCCATACATGGTCAATATATTTTTGATAAAGGAGCTAAATGATTTCAGGGGGAAAGGATAATCTTTTCAACAAATGGTGCCGTGACAACAGTCCATGTATATGTGAAGGGATGAATTTAGAACTTCACATCACATACCAAAAAAATAATTCAAACTGGATATTTTTAAATGTAAAGCTAAAATTATAAAACTCTTAGAAAAAAAGATAAGAGAAACTCTATGAAGCTCCAATACTCTGGCTACCTGATGCGAAGAGCTGACTGATTGGAAAAGACTTTGATGCTGGGAAAGATTGAGGGCAGGAGATGAAGGGGGCGACAGAGAGTGAGATGGTTGGATGGCATCATCGACTCAAAGGACATGAGTTTGAGCAAACTCCAGGAGATCGTGAAGGACAAGGAAGCCTGACGTGCTGTAGTCCAGGGGTCACGAAGAGTCAGATATGACTTAGCGACTCAACAACAACAACAGCGATGTTGATAAGCCAAATTTTGCTTAGATATAACACTAATAGCATGACTAAAAAAGGAAAAAAGTGACAAATCGAACCTCATCAAAACATAAACATTCTGGTATCTGAAGGACAGTGTTAAAAGAATGAAAAGACAAGGCACAGAATGAGAGAAAATATTTCTGAACATACATCTAAGAAAGGAATTATATACAAAATATTTAAATAACTCTGACAACTCAATAATAAGCAGAAAAAAATCCAATTTAAAAATGGGCAAAAGATTTGAACAAGCATTTCATCAAAGACGTACACAAATGGCTACCAAACACATTAAAAAGATGGTCAACATCATTAGCTATTAAGTAAGTGCAAGCTAAAACCACAGTGAGACTCCACCACATACCTAAAAGACAGGCTGTAAAAAATGATAGGGAATAACTAATGTGGATAAGCTGGAATCCCTGTACCTTGGTGTGGGAATGTAAAATGATACAATTGCTTTGGAAAAGAGTTAAGTTGTTTCTTGTAACATTAAGCATAAACTTAGTACACAGACAAGCTGACATTTTAAAAGGTGCAAGAGAAGGTAGATTTCAAACAAAAAGCCTTAACTTTCCATAATAATATCATTTGTTCCAACAGAAAACTTACTTTTTATCCTCTGTGTGCACAATTCTATTCTTGATGCTGGTGTGGGAGGGGGATATGAAGATTACATATTAAATTAAAGACTTGTTTTCTGAGACCTTTACTGTCTAGTAGGGTTGCAAATGCTACCAGCCTGAGGCGTTGTGTTACATCAACCAAAGGAGAAAGGATGGAAGGACAGAAGGCAGGCAGGCAGATAAGCAGAAAGAGCAGAGCAAACAAAGTTGAATTTACAGGCTTGAAGACAATTTCTGTCTGCGGCTATCAGGGAAGCCTTTGTGGAAGAGCTGGACATTGAAAGATGGGTAGGTCATCCCAGCATGACACCGAGGTGTTTGCAAAAGCTTGAAAACAGAAGCTCCATTTTCATTTCTTACTTATCTATACGTTGCCACTAGACTTTACTGAGTGGCCACAATAGAGCTGAACTCACTTTTATTATTCTACCATTTTTCCTGTAAAACTGCCTCTCTCTATATATTTACAACTTGGCACTGCTGTATATGGGCTTCCCTGGTGGCTCAGACGGTAAGAACTCACCTGCAATGAGGGAGATCTGGGTTAAATCCTTGGGTTGGGAAGATTCCCTGGAGGAGGCCAAGGCAACCCAGTATTCTTGCCTGGAAAATCCCATGGACCGAGGAGCCTGGTGGGGTACAGTCCATGGGGTCGCAAAGACTTGGACATGACTGAGGGACTGAGCACTGAGCACTTATCAACTATTAGCTGGATCCTCATTTGAGGTGCTCTTGCTTTCTCCTCTTTCACCCAGAAAGGCTGGTATGGAAAAGGTCAAGTCTGTACCACTGGTTCCCTTGGGCTCTCAGAGCTTGGGGATCTCTGCGGGGAGGCTCAGTTACACCCATTGCTTGGCCAGCAGTGAACAGAGCTACTGTTTCACCTCTGGGCGCTGGGAGGTGACTGCACGGCCCTTCCTCCACCTTTGGCTACTCACTCTATTCCTACTCCTTAAGGGGACATGTCTTCCTTCTCACAGCCTGATTCACCTGCCTACAAAAGATTAATGCCATTTTGGGGTATCTTATATCGTCTAAACTTGTATTTGGCCTGCAAAAGAGACTGATGGGTAGTATTTTCAATGTAAACAAAACAAAGGAGGCAGAGAGTTGAAGCCTGTCTTTCTGGGCCTTGTTATCTGTGGAAGGAAGGGCTTGAATTAGATGAGCTTTTAGTCTCTTCCTGCTTTAGCATTCCACAGTTCTATGGAGCTATGACAAACTGCCAATTGTATGAAAAACTGGTATTGCCAGGAGTGCTACTTCTAGTTCTCTCTTCAAACAAGCCACAGTTTTACAGCAGTGAGAGTTGAAAATTGATGCACAGTGAATGCTACCCTCTTTGGACTCAGGGTTTGTTTGGAGGATTCAGAACACAGACCAGTTGCCTTTTAAAGAAGTAAGACTGACAACAAACTGGCCCATTTCTAGGGGGATAAAAGAATAACTGGCTTTCTGTTTTCCTTGGATTTTCCCCAGACCTTCTCCTACCAAATAGGAAGTAATATGGCTCATCATTTTCTTGGTACTTAAATTCTGGAAGACAAATCCCAGAATGCTACATTTTCTACCCAGGAACTATGGTGCCTTTTCCTTATATATGATAGTTAGATCTTTCTTTAGAGAAGAGGCTATATTTTAATACCTCTTGATTTAGTTGCTAAGTTGTGTCTGACTCTTTGTGATCCCATGGACTGTAGCCTACCAGGTTTCTCTGTCCATGAAATTTCCCAGGCAAGAATACTGAAGTGGGTTACCATTTCCTTCTCCAGGGGATCTTCCCAACCCAGGGATTGAACCCTAGTCTCCTGCATTGCAGGTAGATTATTTTCTGACTGAGCCACCAAGGAAGCACTGTAAGGGCTGGATTTTAATCTGCTTAGAATCAGACAATAGGTGTCTACCATAACCTCAGAGGGTTGAGAGACTCATCATCCAAGAAATATGCTGTGTTGTCCTCTGGAAGTTATTCATTTTACTTATCAAGCATAACAGAATCGTTCTTTTTTCTTCCCATCTTATTCAAAAGAGAGGATTTTGAAAACATTGGTTTCCATATACCACATTCCCTGTAAACATCTGCCTTATTTCATCCTAATTCCCTATAATATTGGCCCTAGGAAGGGATCATCAGCTCACACACTGGGCTGATATTTATATGTAGATTTTCTAGTGCAGTAGTGGTGACCTTTGTTGAGTCACAGAGTTCTCTGACAATATGATGAAAGCTAGGGTCTATCTCAGCAAAAAAAAAAAAATCATCTGGACCCAATTATACATATAATTTCAGATCATCCAAAACTCTGTTGAAACCTATTCACAAACAGAGGCTAAGAACTCTTGCACAATGGTTGCAAAGTGGTCATGAGTACCGTTTCTCCTTTAATCTCTAATAGTATTTGTGAATTATTAACATAAAAGAATAGTCTTGTATCATTTTTGTTTTCCTGAATCACTTTCTTTAATTTAGTTTTTTCCTAACTGTGACTAAGAACAAAGGCATTTAGAATAAGCCTTCCAGAACTTATTTTACAACTCTTGGCTCAGAATGCAGTTGGTAACCGATCTGAGCTAAAACCACAGTGACACTGAACAAGCCATTGTTCTTAAGATTTAACTGAGGTCAGCCAAGCTGTGGGCACATATAAATCCCCATAGTTTCCACTTTACTACCAGGACATCTAACTACAAAGAGAGGCTAAAAATGGATCAGGCCCAGTATTCACATACATTCCACAGAGCTGCATTTCCAACTCCACACCGGTTTTAATTAACAACACTCTTCACAACCCCAAGAGAAAGATTTCATTTAGCAGGGAAAAGTTGCTCCATTTTGAAAAATAAAAAATATAACCTGAAAGAATTATAAAGATTTTGAAATGCTCAAAGAATATTATCTGCACCTGTTAGCTGTAGGTCTAAAAAAAGAAAAACTAAAATACCCCCAGGATTAGGTTAGATTTATTTTCTTTTACATTGCATTACACAAAGGAAAAAATATTGGCATCTTCCCTTCTTTTTAGATCCACATTTCTACTAATAAGTGGAGTTGTTCAAACATACCAAGCCATTAATAAATACCTATCTACCTACATAAATACTTAAATAGCAAGAAGGAACAAGATGCAAGGTTGACCATAGAAATAATTATAGTTCCACTTCCTACAGAAAGTTTATTATCTGAAGTTGTTTATAACTAAAATGGCTAAGTTTTCCAAAGACAAAATAGAGCAAATGTTTTCTGGATAAAATACAAAGATGCTCAAAGGTTCAATTAATAATGTTTGATATGATTTATCAGATTGTAAATAAATATGAATGGTGCATATATGGTTAAAAGAAGAATTTAGGAATAGAATTTAAGAAATAAAACTCTCTTTAACAAATTCATAAAACTCTATAGACTCTACAGCATCGGGGGAATGTAATGAGTATACATGAGTTAGCTTAACAATTGTAATGAAAACACTCATTTTCTACATTTTCTATAGATTCAGCACAGATGGACCAGGAAAATGGATATTTAAAACATAATCCTCTCTATTACAAGACAGCTGCTTTCCTAAGTGAGATCCTTAAACATATGTATGGAACATTCTTCAGAAGAACACATGGTACTATCACATAGCACGGTGCCCATTCCTGTCTCGTTTGGAAAGCAGGTCATTTGAAACAAGGGCCAAAAGAAATGAATTCACCTCCTCCCTGACAATATTTCCATATTTGCGGCCAATTCGAGGTCCTCATGAATATCCCATGGCGCACATAACCCATGAAAAGTGGGATTGAAGAATGATCCTATTCCATTTTAAGTGGAATTTCAGAATGTTGCCGTCACCCTAACTCCAGAGACTTTGGTACTGGACGTGCAGAAGCTCCCAGGAGGTCGGCGCCGCACCCCCAAAGCACAGCTGTACATCAGGTGCTGATTAACCCACAGGGATACAGGAGTTTCTGCCTTCAGAACCAGTCCTTACTTCTGTTCATACAAACCACTGTATTATTTCCTCAATCACTTTTCTAATTCCTAGAAGTAAACACCTCTCCCAGCTACCCTGACAGATATTTTGTGGACATAAATTGTATAAGACTTAAAATAACATCTGTTTATAACAAATAATGCAATATATGCCAGACAGAGGAGATCTGAGGCAGCAGCTGGTAACTGACCACACAGCCCAGGAATTCGTACGTTTGGAAGTTCAACAATCCTTTCTGTGGACTATAGATAGACATTTAATAAAATCACATGAATCTTGCAAGTGTTTTTTAATCTCCATGACACATTTCACTCAGGATACTGAGAAAATAAAAACTGGCTTGGACTGAGAAGGTACGGATCCAGCCAGCATTCATCAGGCTGGAACAAGACACAGAGAAGCCAACCTCGGGGTTCACAGGAAAACACTTCTCCTGGTGACACTCCTCTGCATGACCACAGACTCACCGAGAAACTTTCTTCTCCAATATCAAAGATTATAAGCAGGTTTGTTGTTTGAAATTTTTTTAGGAAGAATGAGAGATTGCCTCTTTGCATGGAGGACCTCAGAAGCAGATTCAGTTCTCAGCCCATGTGCTGGGCTCCTAAGTGATTTCTAGATACAACAGTCCTCATTTATCTCAACTCAACTGTTTCCAAAGCAACAGGACACTGATTCACTTTTTAGACCAGACCTGCATCTAAATCCCACTCATCCTAGAATACTACTGAAACCCTCTTTTTCTTTTCTTTTTTTAAACTTTTAAATTTGTTTTGGGGTATGGCTGATTAACAGTGTTGTGATAGTTTTGTGTGAACAGCAAAGGGACTCAGCCATACATATACATGTATCCACTCTCCCCCAACCTCCCTCCCACCCAGGCTGCCGCATAACACTGAGTCGAGTTCCATGTGCCATACAGTAGGACCTTGTTGGTTATCTGTTTTAAATATAGCAGTGTGTACATGTCCATCCCAAACTCCCTATCTCTTCCCCCTATTCTCCCCCTGGGCAACCATAAGCTTATTTTCAAAGCCTGTGAGTCTGTGAAAGTCTCACTTTTCCTCTAGTGTGGGGTCTCCCTCATGGCAATGGGTTGATAAATATAATTCTGTCAGAATATAGGTTTGTTCCTGGTATTGTTAAGCTGACTGAGATAGGGCCATGTTTTTATAAAAATGCTCCGGCTAAAGAAAATATTTGCTGCTTGAATTTTGATGCTAGCTTTCAGACACAGAAAGAATAGAACACATCTCTGCTGCAGTTTGGGCTCCTGTGGTCTGTGAATTTTAAATCCTTTTCTCATCTAAGTTGAAAGTTGAGAGGGCCTGGAAACCTGCTGTGAGTGTCAGAAATGTGATTTCTCAACTTTGCTGCTGCTGAATGTTGAACACAACCTGTGGCAAAACTTCTCTGCTTCTAGCAATATCGCAGTTGGCAATTAAAGCAAGACACCCCAGGGCGACTGCGAAGCTCTTTGTGAAACTCAGGTAAGCAAGGGAAAGGGGAATCCAAGACATAAATCCCAGGCCTTCCAAACAGATGGTTTGACCTTGCTCCACACCTGGTTTAAAGGTAGGGCTGCCAGACCCACGAAGAAATGAAAATGTAACCTGGGGCCTAAGGTGGGGGTGGGGTATTCAGAGAGCACGGCTTTGCCCCGCGTTTGTAAGGCTGCTTTCACATACCCGTGGGAGTAGCCATAGTCATAGGCTGATGCCGCCTTGTGACTGGCTGCAGACGACAGGGCAAATTCGGAGGCCCGGGAGGCCTGATGCTGGTAGGATGCGGCGGACGCCTGGCTGAAGGCCGCTGACTCCTGACGGTGGGCAGCGGATGAGCGGCTGCTGTAGGCAGTGGAGCCATGGGTGTAGATGGCTGAGCTTTTCTTCTCCTGCTGGTACTGGCTCATGGTGGTGCTGAGGTCCCTGTTGCGGTAGCTGCGGTCATAGTGCTGGTGAAGTTTCTGATAAAACGGCAGAGACATCATGTGCCCCCAGGGATCCAGGCAAGCTGTGAGAAAGTAACAGGTTTGAGGTGAACTGGTGGTTTAGAGGTTAAAGCGTCTGCCTATAATGTGGGAGACCTGGGTTCAATCCCTGGGTCAGGAAGATCCCCTGGAGAAGGAAATGGCAACCCACTCCAGTATTCTTGCCTGGAGAATCCCATGGACAGAGGAGCCTGGTGGGCTACAGTCCACGGGTCGCAAAGAGTGGGGCACGACTGAGCAACTTCACTTCACTTCACTTAAGGAACTAACTCTCCAGAACAAGACATCTAAATCAGTAGGTGAAAATTACTACCCTTTTATTTCTTCCAAAGAGTAAGTGGAAAATAATGTGAAGGTTAGTTTAGCTGTTTACTCAATTAACTCCCTGCTTCACAGCCCTGATGTACCTCCTTCTATCATTGTGCTGCCTTCTTTTTAAATACCTAGAGATCTTTACAAACTTTCCCTGTTGTGCTATTTCAATGGATATATGTGGATACACGTAAATGTGCTGTCGTGTCCAACTCTCTGCAACCCCGTGAACTGTAGTCCACCAAGCTCCTCTGTCCATAAGATTTCTCAGGCAAGAATACTGGAGTGGGTTGTCATTTTCTTCTCCAGGGGATCTTCCTGACCCAGGGATCAAACCCAGGTCTCCTGCTTCTCCTACACTGGCAGGCAGATTCTTTATCACTGTACCACCTGGAAGCCCACTTTAATAATATATATTTCAAATTTTCTGGCATTTCCTTCTGATGGGGACTTTACCTGAGAGATTGTGTAATAATGGAGAGTCTGTGTCCAGCCAATGTGGTTTTTATTCAGCAAATAATTACTGAGCACCTACACTGAGCCTGGTACTATTCCTGACCAGGAGATAGATGAACAAAACAACAAAATTCCCGCTCTATATAGATAACCCTATATAGAATCTTATATTCTATTGCAAGTGATGATGGACAAATAGAGAAAATAAAGTGTAAGGTATATTAGAACCTGCTTAATGCTATAGAGAAAAATAAAACAGGAATGTGGAATGGGATGCTTTTAACAGCATCATCAGGGACAATGGTGATGACTGAGCATGAAGGTGACACCTGAGCATGAGAATATCTGGGACGGGAGAAGCATTCTGGATGGAAGACCACTGCACAGGCACTGGGGGGCTGTGAGCCTGCCTGTTGCATTGTACTCCAGGAAAGGCCAGTTGGCCAGTGAAGCTGTGAGGAGTGAAAAGGTGCAGAAAGAGGTACAGAAGATGATGTCAGGGAGTGGGGAGGGAGGAGGGAAGTGTCCTATAGGTAGTGTAAGGACTTCGACTTTTATTCTGAAAGGAGTAAGGAATCATTGGAAGGTTCTGAGCTGAGAAACACTCTTGCTGAGTCTGAGAATAGACTGTTGAGGGACAAGAGTGAAAGCCAGGAGGCCAATGAGAAGGCTGCCATGGACTGAGTTGTATCTCCCCAAATCCATATTTGAAGTCCTAACCCCGTGACTGGATTTAGAGATAGGATCTTTACAGAAGAAATGAAGTTAAATTGAGGTTCTTAGGATAGGTTCTAATCCAATAGGACATGATTGCCATCGTTATAAGAAGAGGAAATCAGGACACAGATATGTACGTATGCAGAGGGAAGACACGAGAAGATGGACTATCCGCAAGCCAGGGAGAGAGACCTCAGAAAAGACCAACCCAGCTGACTCTTTGATCTCAGATTTCTAACCTCCGGAATTGTGAGAAGATAAGTTTCTGTTGTTTAAACCACCTGGTCTCTGGTGCTTTGTTACGGCAACCCTACTGCGATAGTCCAGGCTAAAGATTATAGTGGTAGCAGTGAAATGTGAGAAGGGATCCAACTCTGCGTATTTTGTAGGTAGAATCAAAAGTACTTGCTGAAAGTTCTGGAATAGGGTATGAAAGAGAGAGAGGAGTAAGTGACAGCTCCAAGGACTTTGCCTAAGTAACTGGAAGATTAAAGCTGCTGTGAACTGAGATGAGCAGGATTGTAAGAAAACAGCAGTCTGGGATGGAAGAGCAGGAACCTGGTTTGAGACATTTTACATTTGAGATATCTGCTAGACACCCAAGTGGCGAGATAAGGTGGGATGTTGGACATGTGACTCAGGAATACAGGGTAAAGGTCCAGGATGGAGACCTACATTTGGGACTCACCAGCATATAGATAGTATACAGTCCCCCAACCCCCCCCCCCAAAAAAAAGAGATGAGAATGAAAGTCCTAGGACGGATCCTGGAGGATGCTTATATTGCCATTTAACAAGCCCTCTCAAATCTCACAAATGGTTCAAAAAGATGGTGTCAAACCAGAAAAATTCCATTAAGAATATAAAGCCTCCTAGTCTTCCTGTATTAAAGAAGAAAGTCAGTTAGCAGTATAGCAGTTTGCATTGTGAATTTGAGCTAACAGTCCTACTGAAAATGAAAGATGGGTTTGCTTAGCATAGAGAGGGGAGACTTCAGATTGCATTATCTTTCTTTAGAAATCTGTCCACTGACTGGAGCCTATCAACCATACTAATAACCCTGGATGAAGTAATAGTTTTATGAAAGCCACCCCCTTCCATCATTAATGCTTTTGTGCATGTCCTAATTTTTTACATGTAAAATCAGTTGTAATCAATTTTTCAAATTGATTCTAAATTCTAAATGATTCTAAATTGATTCTAAAATTCTAAATGAGGACTGAATCTTTCTAAACTTGCTACATTTTTTTGGGTCAAGCTTAAAATCTTTTTATTTGAAGTGAAAAGTAGGCATGTATTCCCTAGAGAAGAAAATCCAGCAAACTTCACTCCAGAAATATTTATGTTAAGGCTCATGGAAGATATCAGTCTACATGGCATTTCCCAGGAGGAAAAAAATAGCTACCAGCAAACAACTTTTGCTTCAACCCTTAAATAGACTGTTATTTTCTATTTTAAAATATACAGAATAATGATCAAGTATAATGAATAATCATTAGATTAATTTTTATAGAAAAAAGTGTAGACTATATTAATATAGAAGTATATGATATTAGGCATTTATAAAGCTATTTGGTAAATTTGCATAATGATACATAGTATACTGCAACACAGAAAATGTTATTTGAATGATGTCCAAATAAACAATGAATGACCTTCTTGTGTATTATAAGCTAAATTCAGAACCCAAATAACTTGAAATGCTGTTCATTTTCACAAAACAAAATCTTTAAATGTCTTGCCTCAATTTTATTTTCCATTCTCTTTATTTCTGTTTTCCCCCAATATATTTACTTTTAATAGTACTGAATATTCCAAGCACAGAGATAATATATTGCAAGTAAACAGGTTTTGACATTACGTCAACAGAGCTGGTTGTCACAGCTCTGACCTCTGGAACGAAGGTACAACTACCTTCTCTTCATTAAGTAAGTAAGGATTATCCCCCAACATATGACAGCTAGGGTGCGTTGGGAGGAAAGATGGTTTGGTTGTCTTCCATTCCTTTAAGACCTGTGTTTTGTTTTTTTTTTCTCCCTGAAAATAATTTGGGAATTTAGGAAGAAACACTAACTCCATAGTTGTATTGTGACACAATACTTTTGTATAGGAGTTAGGGGCTGAAAGCTATAAAAATTCTTCACAGAAAGTTGTGAACTTTAGGGTCATGATGCAGGGATCTGCGTTGCCTCTGAAATACTGCTTAGCCATTTTCCAATTAGAAATACCCCCATTGCACCCTTACATTTATCCACATGGCATTGTCGGGGCAAAAATCACTGAATTAGAAACTTGAGACTTCAGAGTTAACCTACTCCTTTTGATCAAATTTGTAATCAGGCAGTACTGTAGGCTTATGGAGAATGGAAAACACATGATTTCCTGTTTCCTCACCCATTCCAGATTTCAACCAAACCGCCGAACTGTAACTTGGAAAGAGTACTTGACTCATGCTTACAGTTCTATCTGAGACAGCTACAGTTTTTTATAGCTCCAGGAACAGTAGCTTAATTTTAAAAGAATCCACTGATCTGAGAGAAGGGCTGTGCCAGCACAAACTGGCACCCTGCTGCTCACATTCCTTCCCTGGAGCTCCACTTTCCTATTTCTCTGCTATTCTGACATCTCTTAGAGAAAACTGCTGAGCTCAAAAGACAGAAACCACACACACCGCAGTGCTGTTGAGCACATAAAACATCAAGTGTACTCTTCTGCCTCAAGGTCACACTTACCAGTTTGCAAAGGATTGATGGTGGTAGCAATGTTCCGATGTGACAGTGGGTGCTGGATGAGACAGTGAAAAACCCACGTAGATCGAATCCAAGAAAAAGTTAAGAGTCAGGGCTAAAAAGACAGGACCCTGGGGGCCAGTTCAAAAATAATGCATGTGGTCAGGCAGTAGAATGTCAGAGCCACACAGCCAGCCTTTTATGGCTAAGAGAGTAGATAAATATAGCAGCAAATGGGGATTGCAGTCCTGAACGGAAAGGAAGAGGAAGGCCCTGGCAGGTAGCTGCCACAGTAATATATTGACATGCATGCCAGTCGGTGGGTCTGGTCTGATTAAGCTAAATGTAGGGCTTTTATTTAGCTATGTGAGTTATTTTCAACATCATTTTACCACAGCATATTTAAAAGTGTAATAGAAAGAGTAGTTTGTGTTATGAGCTAAAAATAGGTGTAGTAATCTGATTCCCAAAATGAACTTCATGGAATTTTAATACCAAGATATGGTTCTGAATGTGCTGTTCATAATCCATGAGCAATACATTTAGGAGACACAACGTGAAGAAAGAACAGGGGGCTGACTAGAGGCAAGCAGGGAAGACATGGGTTACATGTGGTGGAAACTTTGCCTTGATGATACCAAGTCACTATTTCTCTCATTTCAGGAAAATTTACCAAGTAGGTCATAGTACAACTTCAAGCTTGAATCTTTGATTCCCTATTCATTAACTGAAGCCTTTAAGAAGCAGCATCTTTTACCTTACCTAAAGTCAGAGTATGGTCACTCTATCTAACAAGAGATTCTCTTTCTTTGATTTTACACCATTTCACAAATTCAGAGGTGATGTTACCTGGTGTCAAGAACTTGCACTTTGGAGTCAGACCAAAACTTGGTTCTAGGCCGTCGATGGCACTTAATAGTCATGTAACTTTAAGCAGTTTATTTCTCCTTACGCTTCATTTTCTTTCTCTATAAAATGGGAATGTGTGTGAAGTCGCTCAGTCGTGTCCGACTCTTTGTGACCCATGGACTGTAGCCCACCAGGCTCCTCTGTCCATGGGATTCTCCAGGCAAGAATACTGGAGTGGGTTGCCATTTCCTTCTCCAGGGGATCTTTCTGACCCAGGGATTGAACCCGGGTCTCCCACATTGTAGGCAGACGCTTTACCATTTGAGCCACCAGGGAAGACATAAAATCGGAATTATACCATCTAAATTATGGGACTGCTGTGGAGATCAATAATGCAGAGAAAACGCTTAATCTAGTTATTGCATCAAATGAAGACTTAGTAAATATCAACTACTGTTACTGGTAGTAATAATTTGAAAGCTCATTGTTCAGAATATATGTACTAAGCATATATTCTGTGTGATATTAGATGTGATTCATGTGATATTACATCAACTTAACACAGATAGCTTGTATCTATCAAAATATTAAACAGACCCACTATTGTAGCCTGCTTTATAATTCCTTTCTTGATGATAACTACAATTAACACTGTTGAGAACCTACCAAGTGCCAGACACTCTGATAGGCACTGTACATACATGATCTCATTTAATTCTCATATTATCCTGTGATGTAGGTATCATATCTCCCATAGCTAAAGAAACTGAGACTTCGAGATATACAGTCATTTACCAATGAGAACGCAGTTAGTGCATGACATAAATGCCCTGCATTCAGAGATATTTGGATTCCAAAGGTCATGCACATTTTGTCATGGATTGCCTTAGCCTCTTTCCAATGACATTTTGTCTATAAGAAATTAGGTATTTTCAAATGGTCTTTCAAGTGCAATACAGGTCTCCACTCATAACTGAGGGTCAACTTGTAAGCTACCCAATCAATGTATGTAAAAGAATATATTTCACTTAGTCTTGATCAAATTCAATCCAGCATTTGTTTAACTAAATACACCTCTAGCTATTATGCATAAGAACATTTTTGCTGTCTGGAATCCATAGGAGAATTTTCCAAGCTTTATGTTCTCCAAGTATCCATTTGCTCTCTAAACATCCAATACATAATCACACTGATTCTTCCAAGTTTTACCCACCAGCCATTGTAATGGTTCCCAGTGAGTCATTTCTCTAGGGAACATGGTAAGTTGCTTCAAATCTCCTTGAAATAAAGAGAAAAAGTAAGCAAAAATAAGAGATAAATATCCAAAATACCAGCTAATATTTATTTAATAGGCATTTGCTCTATGCTAAGTATTAATATTAACTGCTTTATAATATATTATCATAACACATAAAAACACTTCATTGATTACGATTTAGAGAGATTAATATTCTTAAAGTAACACAACTAGAATGTGACAGAAATTCAAACCCAGGTCTGTTCTACATAGAGTCCAGCCTCCTATATATATCATACCATACTTTCAACCATTTAACTGTGTGTGTGTGTGTGTGTGTGTGTGTGTGTGTGTAGATACATAGGTAGAGTATGCCAATAATCTCCATTAGAAGTAAGAACTTTTACCAAAGAGTCATAGTTATAGTTCCCATATGACACACAACTATTAGGTCAAGATTTGCTGGCTACATATATCAACACATTAAAATATTTACTGAACTTTAATCCCTGTTAAGAAGACAAAATGACAGAAGTTCACATACGCTTGTGGAAAAACGAAAATATCATTTATCCATTGATACTAAGGATCCAAGTGAAAATCAAATAGTCAATTTTAAACAAATGTACAACAAGATTTGGCAAAAGAAGTATAAGCTAGAGCCAAGCAAGTCTCTGGAGGAGTGGAGTTTCTGCTGCAGCACCATATGGATTCAGCCTTTTCTCACAACATATTTTGGGTTTCCCTGGTGGCTCAGACAGTAAAGAATCTGCCTGCAATGTAGGAGACCTGGGTTCAATCCCTGGGTTGGGAAGATCCCCTGGAGAAGGGAATGCCAACCTACTCTAGTATTTTTGCCTGGAGAATTCCAGAGGAGCCTGGCAGATTACAGTCCATGGACAGACATGACTGAACATGCATGCATGCATATGCATATGCATTGGAAGCATAACAAAATATTTATCCAAAATATAAATATCCAGATAATAAAATACCTACTGTGGTGTACTGCATAATAAAACTAAAGACAAAAAATTAGTGGTGCTTTGACAAATCAATACCTGTGACTTAATCAAATTCCCTTAAAGATGGTAGTGGTGGTTTAGTTACTAAGTCGTGTCCAACTCTTGTGACCCCATGGATTTTGTAGCCCACCAGGCTCCTCTGACATGGGATTTTTCCAGGCAAGAATACTGGAGTGGGTTGCCATTTCCTTCTCCAGGGGATCTTCCCAATTCAGGGATAGAACCAGAGTCTCCTGTACTGCAGGTGGTATCCTGCATTAATCTGACTTAATCATGATGCCCTTTCAGATGTGTGATTATTTTGAAAACTTAATGGAATGTTGCTACTGCTAAGTCACTTCAGTTGTGTCTGACTCTGTGAGACCCCATAGACAGCAGCCCACCAGGCTCTGCCGTCCCTGGGATTCTCCAGGCAAGAACACTGGAGTGGGTTGCCATTTCCTTCTCCAGTGCATGAAAGTGAAAAGTGAAAGTGAAGTCGCTCAGTCGTGTCCGACTGTTCTCGACCCCATGGACTGCCGCCTACCAGGCTCCTCCGCCCATGGGATTTTCCAGGCAAGAGTACTGGAATGGGTTGCCATTGCCTTCTCCAATGGAATGTTAATCTATTGTTAATTTCAAATTTCCCAGAAAAACATCTAATGCAAAAGACTTTTTAAAAAGCATATAACTATACAAGTCTGAAGATTTAAAACATATTTGTTTCCAGAATTATAATTAGTTTTTTAAGAAAGCAGTTTTAAAGTAGATACATCCTCTCTTCAAACTAACTGTAAGGGCTGTTTTGTGGTTTAGTCGCTCAGTCGTGTCCAACTCTTTTGCAGCCCTATGGACTGTAGCCCACCAGGCTTCTCTGTCTATGGGATTTTCCAGGCAAGAATACTGGAGTGGGTTACCATCTCCTCCTACAGAGGATCTTCCCAACTCACAGATCAAACCTACGTCTCCTGCATTGCTAGGCAGATTCTTTACCATTGAGCCACCACGGTGTTAATATTTTTATGTGTGAAACGAAGAGTTTAACCAACTGCAGTGTACCCTAAAAGCCAAAATAAATGTACAAATTATATTTAGGCACCTAGAAATTTTGTTTTACAGTAGAAGAGGAAACAGCAGCAAATTATTATTCTATACATGAGGGAATAAAAAAATATTCTTTAGAAATAATGTAAACCAAAACAAACAAAAACTAAATTCCAGCTGAAATCAAGAAAGTTTATTTAAGTTGCTGGGGGTCTTAGTTAACAAATAAAACCCATGATTCAATAGTATGGGAAAAGAAAGACCTATATTTATTCAGTTCGATTCATAAAGCATTTATTGAAAACCCAATAATGTATCATGCACTGTGCTATGGTTCAGAGGTGACTAACTCATGTTCCCAAAGTAGCCACTGTGTAGTTGGGTAGATAAAGATTACTTACAAATAACTATAGTACCATATGATAGATGAAATGATGAACACAGCATATAAGGAAAATGTGAATGGTTGTTATATCTGTACAAAACAAAACCAAAAGAATTCTTCTCCTTTAAAAGATAGGAATCAGGGACTTCCCTGGTAGTCCCGTGGCTAAGACTCCATGCTGCCAATGCAGGGGGCCCAGGTTTGATCCCTGGTCAGGAAACTATTAATAGATCTCTCGTGCCTCAACTAAAGATACCTCATGCTGCAACTAAAACCTGGCACAGCCAAATAAATAAATATCTTAAAAAAATAAAATATAGGAATTAAAGGAGAAAATCAAATATATCACTCATTGCTCACCTATTATGCAAAGCACATGCTAGGTACAGGGAAGCAAAATGACTGACACAGGCCCTGTGGTCGAGAATTTCTAAATACAAAGCAATTTCTCCAATACAAATGCTTTTAACAGAAGGCGAAGCTTAGTTAGATTATTCAGTGAGCTCATAAACTAATTGTACCCTTCCTATCTCAGAGTTGCCTAATTAAAAAGTATATATATATACAGACATTTGGCATCTAGTCCTTTGTTCACTGAGTGACTTTGGAAAGACATTTCCCCTCTCTGAAGCTCTATTTTCTTGCCTATAAAATAAAGAGTTGAACCAGAATATCTCTAAGGTGTTTTCTAGACCAAACCAGATAAACTCTAAGGTGTTTCTATCCATCCAAAAAGTAGTTGTTCTTTTTTTTTGCCCACTTCGTAAGCTGACTAGTAACATCCTATGTGAAGCAGTTTTGAAGGGAATAAAAATAAACCCTCCTGCCTCCAAGAATTCTGCTTCTATCTGTTCACTCACGTCTGAAATGCTCTCTCCTGAGAGTGTCATTGTATGAATTTAAATCCCAATTATATTGAAAATGACCCAGAAAGACATTTCAGCACATGATCAGTTAAGTCTTTGTGTGACAGGACAGAGTCTCAGTTTTCTTGTGAACAGAGTGGTGAGAACAGAGGGGAGAGGAGATGGTTAAAAAGGACTAGAGGAGGGGACCAAGGGTTCTTATCAGAAGCTAGATGTCATCTAGTTATGAAATGAGCTCGATCTAAAGTAGATGAACTAGATCTAGATCTAAAAATTAGATCTAATTCTAATTTTGCCTATATCTGGGCAATAGCCAAATTAAGCCAATGCTGTCAACGTCTTATCTCAGGACCCACGGCTGTAAGAAGCCCATGTGAGCTCCCACCCAGGCTAAGGATGGGGAAGAATTGCTGGGACTGACAGCTGATTCTGAAAGGGATTAATCCTGTGATGTGAAGCACTAGCAGAAGAGCTGCTGGGATAAATCCCTACCTCCTGCTCAGACCCCTCTCTACTGTCCTGTCCCCGAGACTAGACTCCAGGCGACCAGGAACCAGACACATAACTCCACAGTGGTCTTGGTTTTCTGTGGAATGCTGCACTTGTGGCTGTAGAAATGAAATTTCTATTCTTTACCAGTTGCCCTAGTTACCTCTCCTTAATTCCCTCCCCCATCACAAGAACCTTCATCTTGCTTATCCAAACCCTCTTCCTCTGTATTTTTTTAATAATTAGTGTCAAGAATTGTGAAGGCATACAATAAATATTATTCAGCCTAAAAAGGAATGAGATCCTGATTCAAGCTCACAACATGGAGGAACCTTGAAGACATCATGTTGAGTGAAATAAGTCAGACGCTCAAGGACAAATATTGTATGACTCCACTTAGGTGAGGTTCATTGGGTAGTTAAACAGAGACATAAAGTAAATGGTGGTTACCACTGGCTTGCGGGGAGGGGAATGAGATGTTTAATGGGCAGAGTTTCAATATGGAATGATGAAAAAGTTGTGAAGAGGGATGGTGCTGATAGTTGTACAACAATGTAAATGTGCTAATGTCACCGAACTGCACACTTAAAAATGGTTAAAATGGTAAACTTTATGCTATGTATATTTTCCCACACACACACAAAACCGAAAGGTCAGCAATTTTACCCTGCTTATAAAGCTAACAAACTAACCTGCTACAGTTTCATTGATGCAACAAGACTGGGGACTCCTGTTCAGAATTAGAGAACTTTATTAGAATTGATGCTTTTGAACTGTGGTGTTGGAGAAGACTCTTGAGAGTCTCTTGGACTGCAAGGAGATCCAACCAGTCCATCCTAAAGGAAATCAGTCCTGAGTGTTCATTGGAAGGACTGACGCTGAAGCTGAAGCTCCAATACTTTGGCCACCTGATGTGAAGAACTGACTCATTTGAAAAGACCCTGATGCTGGGAAAGATTGAAGGCGGGAGGAGAAGGGGACAACAGAGGGGAGATGGTTGGATGGCATCACTGACTCGATGGACATGAGTCTGAGTGAATTCCTGGAGTTGGTGATGGACAGGGAGGCCTGGCGTGCTGCAGTCCATGGCGTTGCAAAGAGTCGGACACGACTGAGCTGAACTGATTACTCACAGCAATTAAAAGCTGGCATCAGCACATTCTTTACTGGTTTGACTCACCCCCCTGTTCTCACAGGGCAACATGAAGAGGGCCAGGTGACCACCTGCACACACACTGGGTTGCATCATGAGAGTGGAACTTTGAGCTTAGGGAACCCAAATATTTTATGAGCAGGAAGCATGCCTGTTCTTTCCTCCAGAGGCAGACATTTTCTTTACTGTACGTGGAGAGGGGCCATGCCTGCCTTTGCCACAGAGGAAGACACTTTCTCTACCTTCAAACATCCCTGAAAAGACAGCTCGGAACCAAGGGAAGCCAAGGGCTTGCTTGCAAAACGTGCTGAAACATGACTAATGCATGAGAATCGTCTCCCAGCAATCAACATATGTTATTCTTACCAAAAAAAAAGTTTTTTAAAGTGAGAAACAGACTAGAGAGCAACAGATATGAATCTCTGGTTTCAATTTATCTTGAATTTCTCTGTAACATTTTTATGGAAGTGTAATTTGCATGCCATAAAATTTATTGATTTTGAGAGTAAAATTCAATAAGTTTTAGTAAACTTATACAGTTGTGCAACCATTACCAAAATTCGGTTTTAAAATACTTGGACTCTGTGGGAGAGGGCGAGGGTGGGATGATTTGGGAGAATAGCATTGAAACATGTATAATATCATATACGAAATGCCAGTCCAGGTTCGATGCATGATACAGGATGCTTGGGGCTGGTGCACTGGGATGACCCAGAGTGATGGTATGGGCAGGGAAGTGGGAGGGGGGTTCAGGATGGGGAACACGTGTACACCCGTGGCGGATTCATGCTGATATATGGCAAAACCAATACAATATTGTAAAGTAATTAGCCTCCAATTAAAATAAATATTAAAAATAAAATAAAATACTTCATCAGAAAAGTTCCTTCATGTCAGTTTGCAGTCAGCCTGTGGTCCCTTCCACAACTCAGGCAACCAGTGACCTTTCTGTCCTTACAGTTTAGCCTTTTCCAGAAATTTCATACAAATGGAATTATATAATATGTAGTCTTTTGGGTCTGTTTTTTTTAACCTAGCCAGATGTTTTTGAGATTCAGATATGTTGTTGCATGATTCAGCAGCTTACTATTTTTTATGCTGAGAAGTACTTTGTTAAAAGATACACCACGGTGAGCTTCCCTGGTGGTCCAATGGTTAAGAATCCACCTGCCTATGCAGGAGACACGTTTGATGCGTGGTGTGGGGAGATTCCACATACCATGGAGCAACTAAGCCGGTGCCCCACAGTCACTGAGCCTGTGCTCTAGAGCCTGAGCCACACTACCAAGCCTGCGTGCTGCAACTGAAGCCCGTGCATTCTAGAGCCAGTGCTACGCAGCAAGAGAAACCACCGCAATGAAAGCCTGAGCACCACAACTAAAGTGGCCCCTGCTTGCTACTAGAGAAAGCCTGCACGCAGCAAAGACGACCCAGACCAGCCAAATAAATTTTTTTTATAAAATAAATAAATGTTTTAAAAGATACTCCATGTTTTGCTTATCTGTTCATTAACAAATCAACTTTGCATTGTGTCCAGTTTGGAGCTAGTATGAATAATGTTATCTTGAATTTTAAAATCTATTTTCCTTATATAGTTAACCATATTTGGTGTGATAGATAACAGAGCATCAAAACACTGCCCAAAAAGTATTGCTATCTAACACTTACTTACTGCTTCCTTGCCAGGTGGTACTAAAAATTGCTTTATACATCTTAACTTTTTTCCTGACAACAGTCTACAAGGTAGGTACTATTATTATAATACCTTTTCACTGATGAGGAAAAACTGAGTACAGAGAAGTTCAGTAAGTTCTCTGGGCACACAACTGAAATGTGTTAAAGCTAGGATTCAAATTCAGATAATCCAGATCCAGAGTTCATATGTTAACCAGCACACAATAGTCTCTTATGATCAAAACAAACCAATTTTGACAAATTCTATAACTTCCTCAATTTTTTAATATGCTGCTGCTACTGCTGCTAAGTCGCTTCAGTCGTGTTCGACTCTGTGCCACCCCATAGACGGCAGCCCACCAGGCTCCTCCATCCCTGGGATTCTCCAGGCAAGAACACTGGAGTGGGTTGCTATTTCCTTCTGCTATGCATGAAAGTGAAAAGTGAAAGTGAAGTTGCTCAGTGGTGTCTGACTCTTAGCGAACCCATAGACTGCAGTCCACCAGGCTTCTCTGCCCTTAGGTACCACTTTTATATTTGAGGCAGGCATATGTCTCCAAGTGTTAATTATGTTCTGTGTTCCCTTATTTTCTTTCATACCCTAAGAGATCCCTTGCCTTCCCAAGTCTACAATGAAGCTGAAACAAAGATGCAAAAACAAAACAGCACTTCAGACTTAGTTTCAAGTACAAGCTTACAGAGCTAGCTTTTCCTGTCTTGCTCACTAGGTAAAACTGAACCTAGGAAAAAGAAGAGGGAAAAGACAGGGTGGCCACTAGAACAGGAAAGCAAGGACCAATAGAAGGGATGGGGTGATCCTCAACTAGGAAGGAAATGGACCTTTGCTGGAAAGATCAAGGAAGTGGACATAAAGATGGAATAATTTTCCTTAAAAATGAACTCTTAACTTTGGAGACATTAAGTGAAGGAGTGAGTGAAAGTGAAAGTCGCTCAATCGTGTTTGACTCTTTGAGACCCCATGGACTATACAGTCCATGGAATTCTCCAGGCCAGGATACTGGAGTGGGTAGCCTTTTCCTTCTCAAAGGGATCTTCCCAACCCAGGGATTGAACCCAGGTCTCCCGCATTGCAGGATGATTCTTTACCAGCTGAGCCACAAAGGAAGCCCAAGAACACTGGAGTGGGTAGCCTATCCCTTCTCCAGTGGATCTTCCGGATCCAGGAATTGATCTAGGGTCTCCTGCACTGCAGGCGGATTCTTTACCAACTGAGCTATCAGGGAAGCCCTTAAGTGAGGGAAGCCAGTCACAGTAGACACATGTTGCATGATACTATCTATATGTGTTGCTGAGGTCAAATTCAAGGTAGAATAGTAGTTGACAGACTTGGGTGATGGAGTGGGGGAAATGGGGTGTTATCATTTAATGGGTAGAAAGTTTCAGTTGAACATGATGAAAAAGTTCTGGAGCTGGATGGTGGTGAAGGCTGCACAGCAATGTGAATGTGCTTAATGCCGCTGAACTGTTCACTTGAAAACGGTTAAGGTGGTAAGTTTTATGCTAGGTGTATTTCACTACAAGTTTTAAAAATGGATTCTTCTGATTTGCTACTGTTCAGCATGGACAGCCCACCTTCAGCAGTCCTGAATATTGATAACCTCTCTCCCCTCAACAGAGATGGGAGACTTGACCACCTGGTCAGGGGAGAACATGACGGAAGACCTGTGACTCTCCAAAGAGGGAAATCAGCAGTCCCGGTTAGGACTCTCTCAATGAAGCAGCAACGGATACACCACCATCACACCTAGTTCTCGTCAACTATAAACACTACATTCTACTTTGTCTACAGATGTCTACAAATTCACTCGCAATGCAGGAGACACAGGAGATTCAGGTTCAATCCCTGGGTCAGGAAGATCTCCTAGAAGAGGGCAAGGCAACCCACTCCAGTATTCTTGCCTGGAGAATCCCATGGACAGAAAAGCCTGATGGGCTACAGTCCACAGGGTAGTATAGTCCATCAAATATAAACAGTACATTCTACTTTGTCTATAGGGGCTTCCCTGGTGGTTCAGATGGTAAGGAATTCACCTGCAATGCAGGAGACCCAGATTCAATTCCTGGGTCAGGAAGATACCCTGGAGATGGAAATGGCTACCCACTCCAGTATTCTTGCCTGGAGAATTCCAAGGACAGAGGAGCCTGGCGGGCTACAGTCCATGGGGTCACAAACAGTCGGACATGACTGAGTGACTAAACAACCTTCTATAACAATTAGTGAATGCCTTGTACTATTCCACCATAACTGGTTACCAAGTCTCTAGGTGTTGGCCACATGGCTATTTCCAGTTATTCACCAAGAATAGAAGTTAGAAACTAAGAATTAAGAGCATCTCCATTTTCAACTCAGCTCTTCTACCACATCTATGTAGGTGTTCCCTTCAGAGATAGCCTTTTAGCCGATCCCTGGCTCTGTTCTGTCATAGTTCCCCTAATGGAGTTGAATGGAAGAGTGGTTCTCCATTCTGGCTACACATTAGAATCACCTGAGGAGCTTTTAAGCCACACTCAGCCTCAGCCCATATTCCAGGACAATTAACTCTTCATCTCTGGGCATGGGAAAATGAGTATTTTTAAAAGCTCCTAAATGATTCTAATATGCAGCCCTAGAGGAAAAATAATCTCCTAGGTCTCTTTCAGTTCTAAAATAATGAAAGCCTCTGAATTAAAAAGAGAGCTATAAACATTTTGTACAAAGTTTTCCTTTCAATGACCTCTTTGGGAAGTATTGATATTTCCCCAGAAAGGGACTATAAATTGAAGGGTATGTTTTGTGAGAGTATTACTTGGAATAATTAGGCTAATCTATATAATGCCACCTGGGCTTCCCTGGTGGCTTAGTGGTAAAAAAATTCACTCAAAATGCAGGAGACACAAGAGATTCGGGTTCTATCCCTGCATCAGGAAGATCCCCTAGAAGAGTGCATGGCAAACCACTCCAATATTCTTGCCTGGAGAATCCCATGGACAGAAAAGCCTCATGGGCTGCAGTCTAGGGTAGCAAAGAGTCAAACACTGAATGAGCATAAATGCACATATCAAATATGACCACCTACCAAATATGAGTGTACTTTTTCTTCATTGCTCCAACAATATTGGAATGTATAATTTTATTTTAGCAAGTTTAACAGATGTGAAATATATCTCATAGCTATTTTTTATATTTGTTGTTTGGTTGTGCCAGGTCTTAGTTGTGACATGCGTGCTCTGAGTTGTAGCATGTGGGATCTAGTTCATTGACCGAGGATCAAACTCAGGCCCCCTCCACTGGGAGCTTGGAGTTTTAAGTATTGGACCACCAAGGAAGTCCCTCTTATAGCTATTTTTAAATGCATTTTTAAAATTCATGGTGAGCGGAGCATTTCCTTCAATGTTAGCTAACTATACGGTTTTCTCCTTGTGTGAGCTCTCTTGTGATATCTGCCATATCAAAGAGATATGTTATTTTTCTTGAGGTCATTATTGGTTATTTTTCTTGAGGTCATTATTAATCTGTTAAATAATAATAGAATAAATGATAATTTTAAATAAGATAAAATAGCTACCATTAACAAAAGATCTACAGTGTGTTAGATACTGTATTGTGCTTTACACATATTATTTCTTACAAAAATTCTACAAAGCAGTTATCATCCCCAAGTTGTAAATGAGAAAACTAAGGTCCAGAGGATAACATTACAAAAGCTAGCCAAGGTCACATAGATAGCAAATAGCAGAACTGAGATTTGAACCCAGTTCCATCTGGCTTTAATGCTCCATTCTCCTTACTGAACAAAAAGCCAACTTATTAGTCTCTCAGTCATGTCTGGTTCTTTGTGACCCCATGGACTGTAGCCCATCAGGTTCTTCTGTCCATGGGATTTCCCAGGAAAGAATACTGGAGTGGGTTGCCATGCCCTTCTCCAAGGGATCTTCCTGACCCATGGATCAAACCTAGGTCTCCTGAAATGCAAGTGGACTCTTTACCACTTGAGCCACCAGGGAAGTCCTCTTTATTGGACAGGAAACCACCTAATGCCTGCCCTGCTCTCTGCACCTGTTGATATTTTGCACCATGTGATCCTGACAAGTGATGGGTCAGTTCAGACCCAAAGGTAACTGGTGTATATCCTGGCCAGCAACTTACTACACTACATGATCTGGGCACAAAGGTGAGTCAGGCCAATCACATTCCTAGCTTGCAAATTTGACTTTGGAAATACTGAGTATCAACACACTTATTAGAAGGAGCAAAAGTCAAAAATGGCTGAACCAAAAGATGCCATGGGTATACCTGGAGTCAGAGAAGTCATGACAAGCTGAAATTATGAGGGATGAGAAACTAAAATTAGCAGAGAAAGGCAATTGGTAAAGGAGAAAACACAGGAGATGCTCTTAAAGCAACAGGTCACTCAGAGAACAATCATTTGGCCCATGAGAGAAAAACAAGAGTCAATCCTTCAGGTTATCTGTTTTCATTAACCATCAGCTTAGATCCAGTTCATTATATCCCTAAAAAAATGTACCATTTTTCTAGAGCTAACTGGAACATATCTCTGTTCCTTATTATCATATAAGCCAAAACAAAATCCTTTTTATTAATTTAAAAATATTCTAGATAGTAAGTTTTTCTCATATTTGTCACAGAATGCTTTCATTTCAATTCTTTCTTTGCTTTACTTCATTATATTTTGACTTTCATAAAAGTGGAATCACCAATCTTACAATCAGTAACACTTTCACTAGTCAAAAGCTTATATTTGTGCAACTGAAGTCACAGAAAGCAGATTTGTGGTTGTCTGACTGTGGGGGAAGGGAGAAGTGGGAGGGGTTATGAAGGATGGATCACCAATGGGCCTGTGGAAACCTTGGGGGTGATGGATCTGCTCAGACTGGAAGTAAGGAGACCAGTTAAAAGTCTATTGCAGAAATCTAGGCTTGAGAGAGGTTGAATGAAAGTCACTCAGTTGTGTCTGACTTTTTGAGACCCCATGGACTATAGAGTCCATGGAATTCTCCAGGCCAGAATACTGGAGTGGGTAGCCTTTCCCTTCTCCAGGGGATCTTCCCAAGGGAAGGAAACCCAGGGATTGAACCCAACCTTCCCAGGGATTAAACCCAGGTCTCCTGCATTGCGGGCGGATTCTTTACCAGCTGAGCCACAAGAGAAGCCCTGTGAGAGAGGTTACCTTGTACCAAAATGCTCCTTGGATTAAGGAATGTGCTTGTGTGCTCTGTCACTCAGTCGTGTCAAACTCTTTACCACCCCATGGACTGTAGCCCACCAGGCTCTTCTGTCCATGTGATTTTCCAGGCAAGAATACCAAAGTGGACTACAGTTTCCTACTCCAGAGGATCTTCCTGACCCAAGGATTAAACCCTCATCTCCTGTGGTTCCTGCATTGGCAGGCAGATTCTTTACCACTGAGCGACCTGGAAAGCCCTAGGAGCCATGAGGGTATCTCTGTATTTAATAGAAGAAGCGGGAGAAGATAACATAAGGGCAGATGCTGGCTGATGGGCAAATGTGGTTGCTGTGGGAGCCTGTAATAGTCACTTTTTTTTCTCAGTGACTCAGAAGTAATGTCATGGACTGAGAGCAAGGATGCTGGGCGGGGGCAGGAGGGAAGGTGTGAGAAGACAGAAGTTATAAAACTGACACTGAAGAGATTGGGAGTATGAAAGAAATAGACAAATGTTAGACAAATGTTATTTGTATCTAGATATCATCAAGGGGCCACTTGAGGTCTGTGGTCATCAGTTAAAGTGTAGCTGAATTCAGCAATTCAGCAATTCAGTGTACCTCCAGCCAGGTAAATAAAACATTGGTACATTAGTCAGGTTAGGTTAACTGCTGGACAAACTCCAAATTTCAGTGCCCTAACCAACCATAGTTGATTTTTCACTAAGAAATTTACATGGATTATTTCACCTAATCCATACAATGGTTGAATAAAATGGATACTATTACTATGCTCTTTTCCAGATGAAGAAACTAGAGAATTAACTGAACTGAGCCTAATAATTTTTGTCTTAGGTGTTAGTTTTATTTGGGGGTATTTTTAAAAGCTTGCCCCATAATATTAAGAAAATATAATCTGGTCATTATATTCATTTACAAACTATTATTAGAATTAACTTCATTAGGCTATGTATTTCAAAATAGTTTACGGTATGAGGAATCTTTGTCTTTTAACAGTTGGAGCAACATTTCTTCAATTAATTACCAGAGTCAGGTAACTTATTTTCTAGGTAATCCTTATTTTTTACTTTGGTTTGGCTTATTCATATTCTTTAACATCTTGTTCAGTATTTTAATTTTTCTAAGCATTTATCTATCTTATTTTTTCATATTTAGTAGTATGGAAGTAATACCTTTCCTCAAATAGTCTTAGTTCAACTTTACGTTATTTCTTTTATGTCATTCCTGAATTTAGAAATAATTGTGATTTCCTTTAAAAAATAAAAAGCAATTATTTATGTAGAAGTTTCCACGCGCTTGAAGCTGGAATCAAGACTGCGGGGAGAAATCTCAATAACCTCAGATATGCGGATGACACCACCCTTACGGCAGAAAGTGAAGAGGAACTAAAAAGCCTCTTGATGAAAGTGAAAGAGGAGAGTGAAAAAGTTGGCTTATAGCTCAACACTCAGAAAACTAAGATCGTGGCACCTGGTCCCATCACTTCATGGGAAATAGATGGGGAAACAGTGGAAACAGTGGCTGACTTTATTTTGGGGGGCTCCAAAATCACTGCAGATGGTGACTGCAGCCATGAAATTAAAAGACACTTACTCCTTGGAAGGAAAGTTATGACCAACCTAGATAGCATATTAAAAAGCAGAGATATTACTTTGCCAACAAAGGTCCGTCTAGTCAAGGCTATGGTTTTTCCAGTGGTCATGTATGGATGGATATGAGAGTTGGACTGTGAAGAAGGCTGAGTGCCGAAGAATTGATGCTTTTGAACTGTGGTGTGGGAGAAGACTCTTGAGAGTCCCTTGGACTTCGAGGAGATCCAACCAGTCCATCCTAAAGGAGACCAGTCCTGGGTGTTCATTGGAAGGACTGATGCTGAGGCTGAAACTCCAATATTTTGGCCACCTCATGCGAAGAGCTGACTCATTGGAAAAGACCCTGATGCTGGGAGGGATTGGGGGCAGGAGGGGACAACAGAGGATGAGATGGCTGGATGGCATCACCAACTCAATGCACATGAGTTTGGGTGAACTCCAGGAGTTGGTGATGGACAGGGAGGCCTGGTGTGCTGCGATTCATGGGGTTGCAAAGAGTCAGACACGACTGAGTGACTGAACTGAACTGAACTTTAAAGCTAATACAGATTAAACACCTTTACTTCATTTAAAAGAAAGGAGCTTCTCCTACTGTTTTCCTAAATTAATACCAATTGTTACATTCTATTTCATGGACAAAGAATCTGAATTTCACTTAAGTAGGTGAAACCAGAACATAAGCCATGCCTCTTAACATTCAAATGTTTCTTACATGCAACAAAAATTGCAAGTGATCATTAGGAAATTGCTTTAGGTAGTAAACACCAAGGGTCAATTCAGCTATGCTTCTTTGTTGTTTGGGTATGGAGTTTCCCTCCTTGAACCAAAGAAGAGAGAACAGTATTGTAAAATAAAATGTGGGCTTTGGGTCAGGACACTTACTAGTGGTGGTGGTTTACTCATTAAATTGTGTCCCACTCTTGTGACTGCATGGACTGTAGCCTTACCAGGCTCCTCTGTCCATGGGATTTCCCAGGCAAGACTACTGGAGTGGCTTGTCATTTCCTTCTGGGACACTTACTGCTGCTGCTAAGTCACTTCAGTCATGTCCGACTCTGTGTGACTCCATAGACAGCAGCCCAACAGGCTCCCCCGTTTCTGGGATTCTCCAGGCAAGAACACTGGAGTGGGTTGCCATTTCCTTCTCCAGTGCATGAAAGTGAAAAGTGAAAGTGAAGTCACTCAGTTGTGTCCGACTCTTAGCAACCCCCTGGACTGCAGCCTACCAGGCTCCTCCATCCATGGTATTTTCCAGGCAAGAGTACTGGAGTGGGGTGCCAACGCCTTCTCCGAGGGACACTTATTAGCTATGTGCAATTGAACAAGTAATCGGTTACCAAATATTTATTGGCATCCATGGATAATTAGGGTTTCCCCTGTGATTCAGATAGTAAAGAATCTGCCTGCAATGAGGGAGGCCCAGGTTTGATCCCTGGATTGGGAAGATCCCCTGGAGAAGGAAATGGCAACTCACTCCAGTATTCTTGCCTGGACAATTCCATGGCAAGCCTGAGGGGCCATAGTCCATGGGGTCGTGACTAGTCAGACACAACTGAGCAACTTTTTTATTTTCCCACACAGGGTTGTTGTTAATAATTAAATGATAAAAATGCTTATGTCGAATACCTAATATATAGTAGATATATAGTAACTGTGTGATCCTTTTCTTTCTCCCTTTGGATCTTATCTTGGGGCGAAAATGGAGCCTCATCTTCAAGCAGGAGCAGTAGTGTCCTTTTGGTGTAATTACAGTATCCCTAAATAATTGCATACTGTGTACTCTCAGTTCCTGAAATATTAGTGCATGGGTTTCCTCAGCCTTGGCACTACTGACATTTTTGGCAGAATAATGTTCTGTTGTGGAGGCTGTCCTGTGCATTGTGGGGTGTTTAGCAGCATCCCTGGTCTCTCCCCACTAGATGCCAGTTACAGCTTCCTGGTTATGAAATTTCTCCATACCTTGCCAAGTGTTCTCTTGGGGAATAGTCACCCCTAGTTGAGAACCTTCACATTAGCAGATCGTAAATTCACATGTACTGGGTCTTAAGGAACATTTTTAAAAGTTAAATGACATAAAATTGAAAAGAATAGAAATCTTAGAGAATATCAGATAGTCAAGCAGTATTGCTTAATGATTCAAATTTCTTACTGCAAGCTGTGGTCAAAAATTTGAAAGCCACTGTTATATACTTAATAAAAACTTTCATATAAACTAACTCATTTAATCAGAAAACTCTACAAAATAAGCAGGACAGATGTTAACCTCTATTTTACAAATCAGAAAACAACCTGAAATAAGCTGAATGACTTGCTCTTGGGGTTACCCAGTTCAGTTCAGACGCTCAGTCATGTCTGACTCTTTGCAACCCCATGAACTGCAACATGCCAGGCTTCCCTGTCCATCACCCAGAGTTTACTCAAACTCATGTCCATTGAGTTGGTGATGCCATCCAACCATCTCATCCTCTGTCGTCCCCTTCTCTTCCTGCTCTCAATCTTTCCAAGCTTTAGGGTCTTTTCAAATGAGTTAGCTCTTCCCATGAGGTGGCCAAAGTACTGGAGTTTCAGCTTCAACATCTGTCCTTCCAGTGAACACCCAGGACTGATCTCCTTTAGGATGGACTGGCTGGATCTCCTTGCGGTCCAAGGAACTCTCAAGAGTCTTCTCCAACACCACAGTTCAAAAGCATCAATTCTTCCGCACTCAGCTTTCTTCACAGTCCAACTCTCACATCCATACATGACTACTGGAAAAACCATAGCCTTGACTAGAAGGACCTTTTTTGACAAAGTAACGTCTCTGCTTTTTAATACGCTATCTAGGTTGGTCATAACTTTCCTTCCAAGGAGTAAATGTCTTTTAATTTCATGGCTGCAATCACCATCTGCAGTGATTTTGGAGCCCCCAAAATAAAGTCAGCCACTGTTTCCACTGTTTCCCCATCTATTTGCCATGAAGTGATGGGACTGGATGCCATGATCTTCGTTTTCTGAGTGTTAAGCTTTAAGCCAACTTTTTCACTCTCCTCTTTCACTTTCATCAAGAGGCTTTTTAGTTCCTCTTCACTTTCTGCCATAAGGGTGGTGTCATCTGCATATCTCAGGTTATTGATATTTCTCCCGGCAGTCTTGATTCCAGCTTGTGCTTCATCCAGCCCAGTGCTTCTCATGATGTACTCTACATATAAGTTAAATAGGCAGGGTGACAATATACAGCCTTGACGTACTCCTTGTCCTATTTGGAACCAGTCTGTTGTTCCATGTCCAGTTCTTTTTTTTTTTTTTAATTTAAATTTATTTAATTGGAGGCTAATTACTTTACAATAATGTATTGGCCATGTCCAGTTCTAACTGTTGCTTCCTGACCTACATACAGGTTTCTCAAGATGCAGGTCAGGTGGTCTGGTATTTCCCATCTCTTTCAGAATTTTCCACAGTTTATTCTGATCCACACAGTCAAAGGCTTTGGCATAGTCAAGAAAGCAGAAATAGACCTTTTTCTGGAACTCTCTTGCTTTTTCGTTGTCCAGCAGATGTTGGCAATCTGATCTCTGGTTCCTCTGCCTTTTCTAAAACCAGCTTGAACACCTGGAAGTTCACGGTTCATATATTGCTGAAGCCTGGCTTGCAGAATTTTGAGCATTACTTTACTAGCATGTGAGATGAGTGCAATTGTGTGGTAGTTTGAGCATTCTTTGGCATTGCCTTTCTTTGGGATTGGAATGAAAACTGACCTTTTCCAGTCCCGTGGCCACTGCTGAGTTTCCCAAATATGCTGGAATATTGAGTGCAGCACCTTCACAGTATCATCTTCTAGGATTTGAAATAGCTCAACTGGAATTCCATCACCTCCACTAGCTTTGTTCGTAGTGATGCTTCCTAAGGCCCACCGGACTTCACATTCCAGGATGTCTGGCTCCAGGTGAGTGTTCACACCATCATGATTATCTGGGTCATGAATATCTTTTTTGTACAGTTCTTCTGTGTATTCTTGCTACCTCTTCTTAATATCTTCTGCTTCTGTTAGGTCCATACCATTTCTGCCCTTTATCGAGCCCATCTTTGCATGAAATGTTCCCTTGGTATCTCTAATTTTCTTGAGGAGATCTCTAGTCTTTCCCATTCTATTGTTTTCCTCTATTTCTTTGCATTGATTGCTAAGGAAGGCTTTCTTATCTCTCCTTGCTATTCTTTGGAACTCTGCATTCAAATGGGTATATCTTTCCTTTTCTCCTTTGCTTTTCGCTTCTCTTTTGACAGCTACTTGTAAGGCCTCCTCAGACAGCCATTTTGCTTTTTTGCATTTCTTTTTCTTGGGAATGGTCTTGATCCGTCTCCTGGACAATATCACGAACCTCCGTCCATAGTTCATCAGGCACTCTATCAGATCTAGTCCCTTAAATCTATTTCTCACTCCCACTATATAATCATAAGGGATTTGATTTAGGTCATACCTGAATGGTCTAGTGGTTTTCCCCACTTTCTTCAATTTAAGTCTGAATTTGGCAATAAGGAGTTCATGTTCTGAGCCACAGTCAACTCCTGGTCTTGTTTTTGCTGACTGTATAGAACTTCTCCATCTTTGGCTGCAAAGAATATAATCAATCTGATTTCAGTGTTGGCCATCTGGTAATGTCCATGTGTAGAGTCTTCTGTTGTGTTGTTGGAAGAAGTTGTTTGTTATGACCAGTGCGTTCTCTTGGCAAAACTCTATTAGCCTTTGCCCTGCTTCATTCTGTACTCCAAGGCCAAATTTGCCTGTTACTCCAGGTGTTTCTTTACTTCCTACTTTTGCATTCCAGTCCCCTATAATGAAAAGGACATCCTTTTTGGGTGTTAGTTCTAAAAGGTCTTATAGGTCTTCATAGAACCGTTCAACTTCAGCTTCTTCAGCATTACTGCTCAGGGCATAGACTTGTATTACCATGATACTGAATGGTTTGCCTTGGAAACGAACAGAGATTATTCTGTCATTTTTGAGATTGCATCCAAGTACTGCATTTCGGACTCCTTTGTTGACTACGCTGGCTACTCCATTTCTTCTAAGGGATTTTTGCCCACAGCAGTAGATATAATGGTCATGTGAGTTAAATTCACCCATTCCAGGGGTTAATCAGTAGGCTGAAGGAAAGATATGAAACACAACCCAAGTCTCTAAACTTTTAATGACAAGGAGAAAAGGAGATTGTCACCTGAGAGCAAAGATCTTCCACATGGTCCACAAGGGTAGATATTAGCATGAGAGGTCTTTTGTGGTGGGTCCAATCATTAAAATTTCAAATCAAAATTTTAGATGGAAATTTGAATAACATTTTATCAAGATTTTATTTTTCAACACTACTAATTTTTGTATGCATGTGTTCTCAGCTGCTCAGTCATGTTTTGACTCTTTTCCATCCCATGGACTACAGCCCAGCAGACTCCTCTGTCCATAGGATTTCCCAGGCAAGAATACTGGAGTGGGTTGGCATTTCCTTCTCCAGGGCATCTTTCTCACCCAGGGATCAATCCCATATCTCCTCCATTGGCAGGCAGATTCTCTACCACTGAGCTTTGGAAACTCAATTAATTGAGGAATGAATACATGAATGAACATGAACCACACAATCCCTGTTAACCTTCAATCAGCCAGGCCCTCCAATCACCTCTAATCAGGTAGGCTGGTTCCTTTGACCAGAATCTCCCTCTGCTGTCTTTTTCCCACTGACTTCTACAATCACCTGTTCAGTAGTCCTCCAGGTAATGCTCTGCACAAGTCCCAGACAGGCTGATTTCCACCTCTGTGCTCCTTCTATGCCATGCTAGGCTATTCTTAGTTACTCAGTTGTGTCTGACTCTTTGCAACCCCACCACAGACTGCAGCCCACCAGGCTCTTCTGTCCATGGAATTCTCCAGGCAAGAATACTGGCATGGGCTGCCATTCCCTTCTCTAGGGTACTTGAACCCAGGTCTCCCATACTGCAGGTGGGATTCTTTACCAGCAGAGTCACCACAGAAACCCAAGAATACTGGAGTGGGTAGCTTATGTCTTCTCTAGGGGGACTTTCCAACCCAGGAATCGAACCAAGCCCTCCTGCATTACAGGGAGATTCTTTACCAGTTGAGCTACCAGGGAAGCCCGCTCCTTCTATAAACCTTACCTAATTATGCTGTAACCATCTCTTCCACATTTTCCCTCTGATACTCCCCGTGCCTTTGGCACCTTTTCTACTCCCTTCTCTATCATCACAAAGGTAGCAGCTATAGTCTGTTTCAAAAACCACATAAACCACAGCACTCACCTCAGTGCTTGGCAGTGCAGTTGCTCTTTAATACCTGTTGTATTTTCCCTAGTACAGGAAAGCAGACAGGCAAAGCAATTTTCTGATACTCTAAAAGCAAAGAAAAGGAGAAGTGGGGGGGCAGTGGTGTGCAGAGGATGAGATGGTTAAAGAGCATCGCTAACTCAATGGACAAGAATTTGAGCAAACTCCTGAAGACAGTGGAGGACAGAGAAACCTGGCTGCCTACAGTCTACAGGGTCAGACATGACAGCGACTCAGTAACAACGTAGAAGCAGAAGACTGTTGCTCTGGGTAAACTGAAATGGATCCTAGATCAGCAAAAAAAAAAAAAAAACCGTTAATGGGAATAGTGGTGAAACCTGATTAAATCGTGGGCTTTAAGCAATAGAATGATACCATTGTTGATTTCTTAGTTTTGGCAAAGATGCCATCGTTATGTAACATTAGTGGAAGATGGGCACACTCTGCACTCTTTGCAACTTCTCTGAAAATCTAAGATTATTTCAAAATTAAAAGTCTATTAAAAAAAAAAGACTGCTCCCTGCTGCTCCCTGTCGCTCCCAGCGGGAAAACTCAACAGCCCATTTCATCTTTGGGGATGTTTTCTCCCTGAAAGACAGCAGAGGAAGCTCCAGCGCCCCCTAGTGACAGATGTAGGTGTGTGCACGGCTGTCGGCTCGCCCCGCGGGCCGCCAGGCTCCACTAACCCTCTGCATCTCCCTGCCCCCGCACCCCCCCACCCCGGTTCAGCCATCTAGAGTTTGTGCCGTCACTATCTCTTCTTAGATCCTAACCCGTCCTCGCTCTGGGTCCCCACCTTTGGGCTAAGAGTCACTTGCTGCTGCTGCCAAGTCGCTTCAGTCGTGTCCGACTCTGTGTGACCCCAACAGGCTCCCCCGTCCCTGGGATTCTCCAGGCAAGAATAGTGGAGTGGGTTGCCATTTCCTTCTCCAATGCATGAAAGTGAAAAGTGAAAGTGAAGTCGCTAGTCGTGTCCGACTCTTAGCGACCCCACGGACTGCAGCCTACCAGGCACCTCCATCCATGGGATTTTCCAGGCAACAGTACTGGAGTGGGGTGCCATTGCCTTCTCAGAAGTCACTTAGGAGCCTCTTAAATTGATGGCTTCCCAGGACCTGCCCTAGAAGGCTGATTCAGCGGGTTGGACATGAGACCCCCAATACTGAGTATTTTCCCCTCGTACCCCGAGTCATTCTCACTTGGAGGCTGTTTGGTAAACGAACCTTCTTCGTTTCAGTCCTCCTGTAGGATTAGGGCAGTAAAGTATCTCTCAGTGACTTTACCTCTAAGTGAACTTGGGAACAGACTACTGGTTAAGAAACGGAATGTTCCTGAGGTCCCCGACGGTGGCAGATGGTTCCTACTGTGAGTACATATCCTGCAGCTTTACCTTCCTCGTCAGCAGGATGACTGGAGTGAGCGCGGCTCCAAACCAGAAACGTTCCAGCCACGGGAGCCAGACGAGGCACGTAACCCGGAGCCTGGACGACTCTGGAAAGGAGTCGGCCCGGCCCAGCCCTCCCCTGCGGGGATCACCCTCCTCCGCGGATACGGGCAGCATAGTCTCCCTCAGGGTGGGGAGGATTTTCCTTCTACGAGATGCCTCGGGCAGGCGGTCCTGAGGCCAGAGAGCTGAGCACAACAGGCCCGATTTCCTGTCCTCTTCACGGGGCGCACCTCGGCACCAGTGAGAGTAGGGGGCGAGGTTGAGGACCCCGTAGCTGCGGGCTGCGAGCTGCCTTCCGAGCCGGATGCGGCCGGGCTCTTCTTGTTCCTGGGGTGCGAGGGACTCCGCGGGACTCCGCGGGGAAACATAACCGTGTACGTTTCTGAAGAGGGATAATGTCTTCGGCCGACCCCCGCCTGAAGAACTCGTTCTAGGTCGGAGATAGGCTGAGGGCCCTCGGGACTAAACAGTGTTTGTTTCCGTAGGGAGGGGAGTGACTCGTCATAACACAACACCGGGCCAAGAGATCAAGTCTCTTGCCCAGAGTCGTCCTCTCGGGGTACACAGATAGCTGTGTGACCACTGGGGGAAGACCCCAGCCTCCCCACTCACCCTGAGGAGAGCCCCCTGCGCATGCGCAGAACCGCTCGGCGGCTCGGGCGGGGCGCTTGAGGGTGGGGCGAAGGCCAGCCCTGTGGGCCGCGAAGCCCTCTCCGCGATTTCCCTACAAGGACTTGGGTCGCCGAGCCCCGCCCCCGGCCGGGCCCTGGAATGTGCGGAGGGGCAAACCCACAAGATAGACTCAACCATTTGCGAACAGAAAGGGGGGATGGAACAGTTTACACTGTAAGAAGAGGTGTGAAAAAGACGGAAACTCAGTCATCAGACCTGGAGAATCATTACCTTTCTACTATGTTCTAAGCTTCCCTCTCGACACGTCCTTTCCGTGCACTCGGTCAAAATTGCGCCCTCTGAGCACACCGGCAACCCCCCCGCCCCCCCCGCCCCGTGGCCCTGCCAGGCTCACACTGTTAGCCGAGAATGGTGACTCCCTTCCTTCCGGTCCGCTAAGCAAAGGCCGGAAGTGTCGGTTTGTAGCGTCTCTGGGAGTGGAAGGGAGTTGGTAGGGGGAGCTGAGGCAGCGAGAAGGTTCCTGAAACTCTCGGATTCTCGCGGCTGAGTTAGGGTGAGTAATGCTCGCGGTCGGCCGCGGGAGGCCCGTCCGAGGTGCATCCCCACGGGGCGGCTGGGGTTGGCGGGGTGGTCAGCAGCGCTCCCGGGGGCGCACCTGGGCAGGTGTGCGTGCGAGTTCCTGGGTTTCGAGCCCACGGGCCGCTCCGGCGCCGAAGGCCGCGGCCGGAAGCGGCCCGGACGCCAGCTTCACTCTTTTGCCCAAACTTGGAGCTCGGGAAGTGTGGTTTAGCCTGCTGGCGCCGCGAGCTTGGGCGGCAGCCGGCCTGCGAAACCCGAGCCCCGCGGAGCTGACGCTGGGACTAAGTTTAATTTCTAACGTAAACTTGCCCGATTCCAGAGAGTTTGCGCAAAAACTCTAGCTTGGTGCGGTCCCCGGACGCCCGCCCGCTGCAGCTGTTATTGCCCCTGTGTGGCTACGTTTAGTGGGAATAACCACCTCAGATTAGCAACTTCAGTTTAGTATCCACTTTTGTAATTGGAATGTTTTGATTTTTAAGTGATAGTTGGACAAACAGGAGTTTGGGGTTTAGTTTGAGGCTTCAGGAAAACTCCCAAAAAACTGTTACTCTGCGGCGGAGCCTCCGAGTTAAGTCCGTTTCTCAAAGTGTTTACTTTCAAAGTAGCTGAATTGATTTATCAAAGAGTGTATCATTTCTTTACAGAACTTTGAAACAGAAATAAGCGTTCAGTTGAGATTTTAACTTAAGTGCAGAAAGTTGTACATCTAAAGGTGGAGAAAATGAGTGATTCTTAAAATTACTACTATTTGTTTCATTGTTCTGGAAGGCCTTTGATGAAAACCTAGCCAGAAAAACTTTAAAAAGTGAGGCTTTTCTGGCTAGTGAACCTGGACAACGAATTGCCTTTGTCAAGTGCTGAGGACATTTTGGGTGTGGCAGTCTTAGAGGACTAATCCTACCTTCAACCGGAAGTTTGCTTAGGAATTGAAAACTTGGTTAAGTTGGAACGGAAACACCCCTGAAAATGTACTTTTAAAAAACTGTGGTTAGCGCCAAAAAAGTACATAAACTTAGCTTGTAAAAAAAGAAAAGTACATTGATTAAATGAGACAGTAGATTTGGTCTGGATTTGCAAAGTAGATGTTATGTACCATCTCATTAGCAAGTGTTTCCCAAGATGGGAGTTTTTCATTAAAGAACATATATTTCCAGAATACTATCAATTGTAGTGTCCTGTATAAAGTCTTCATATTAGTTTACATTTATTACCACTATAAATGCTGGACTCTAGAATTCTAACTGGAGTATTCTGGGCTTCCCAGGTGGCTCTAGTGGTAAAGAACCCACCCACCAATGCAGAAGACGTAATAGACGCGAGTTCGATCCCTGGGTCGGGAAGATCCCCTGGAGGGGGTCGGGAAGATCCCCTGGAGGAGGGCGGGGCAGCCCATTCCAGTGTACGGAATTCTCGAGGCAAGAATACTGAAGTGATTTGCCATTTCCGTGTGTGTGCGCGTGCGCGCACTCTCGAGGCTCTTCAGAATGGAAATCTAGAGGCAAGAATACTGAAGTGTTTTGCCATTTCCGTGTGTGTGTGTGTGTGTGTGTGTGTGTGTGTGTGTGTGCGCGCGCGCACACTCTCGAGGCTCTTCAGAATGGAAATCTAGAGGCAAGAATACTGAAGTGATTTGCCATTTCCGTGTGTGTGCGCGTGTGTGTGCGCGTGCGCGCACTCTCGAGGCTCTTCAGAATGGAAATCTAGAGGCAAGAATACTGAAGTGTTTTGCCATTTCCGTGTGCGTGTGCGTGTGCGTGGCGCGCGTATGCGTGCGTACTCTCCAGGCTCCTCAGAATGGAATTCTCGAGGCAAGAATACTGAAGTGATTTGCCATTTCTTCCTCCAGGGGATCTTCCCGACCCAGGGACTGATCCCGCATCTCCTCTGTCTACTGCATTGCAGGCAAATTTTTTACTGCTGAACCACTGGGGAAGCCAATATTGATATGGGTTAATCCCATTTTATAAATGAAACCAGAGTATTTAGAAATTGTGAAAAATCTTCTTGTTGCCCTTGGTGTGTGGGGAAAGCCTCTTAGTGGATCTTTATTTTTCATTTCGCCCATCACTTAATCCAGTCTTTCTTCCTGACATGGTTTGTATCCATCCTTTTGTCATAACCCTGAATGATTCTCTTCCTATTTGATCCAGCTAGAAGGATAAATCCAGAAATTCATTACCACCAGCACTCCCCTTCCCTGATTAAGACAAGGTTATGTTCCTTCGAGTCTGTAAACTGATTCTCCTTAACAACCCTTGAACTGTTTTCATTCACTTTTTCTCATGATTCTGAAATCCTTGTGAATTTCATAGACGTTGACTCGGTAAGTCCCAGGGTTTTCAAGTTCCATACAACACAGAGCCCTTCACACCAAAGATCTTTCATTAAATGCTTCAAAAGTAAATTCTAGACTGAGCTGATGATGAGTGAAGACATAGCTTGGAAACCGTGGGTGCCTGCATAGCAATCTTCCCCCTTGTACATAAATAATACTTACATTGATGTGTAAAATATTTTCAGTTTTCTTTTTCCCTAGCCTAGTTGCGCATTTGCTGAAGGCTTGTTATATGAAGAGAGTTACAGGCTGACTTGTTTGGGGAAAATAAAAGTGGACAGCATACCTGAATCATAGCAAGGAGGACAGTGACAGTATCTAAAGTGATTGGCTCCTTGGGATCATAATGCTGTTTCTCATTTGGCTCCCTCTCCACCCCAGTCAAGTGGATCAGGTGATAATCTGCCAGCAGTACCAGAGATCCAGATTTCATCCCTGGGTTGGGAATTGGAGAAGGGAAAGGCTACCCACTCCAATGTGCTTGCCTGGAGAATTCCATGGACAGAGGAGCCTGGAGGGCTACAGTCCATGGGATCTCAAAGAGTGGGACACAACTGAGCGACTCACACACACTACCACCAGAGTTGATGGTAGTGACTGAAGTACCCATACTTTCAGTTTGGTAAGGGGAAAAAAAATAGCCTTTCCTTATTTTGAAATAACTTGACAGCAAAGCTGAATTCTCTATCTCTGAAAGGATGCAGATTTCTGGTGGGAGAATAACACAGATCAGAATCCAACTCCTTGAAAAAGTAAAGGTCCATGTAGTAACTTGCCCAGTGTTATACTACCAAATTTTGATAGCATTAACTACCCTAATTTGTCAGAATTAAGACTGACATTTAAATTTCTTAATTCTAAGGATGTCTTGTAGCTTTTAGGGTTTTTCAAGTTCTTTCCCCTACCTTTCCCCCCACCTACCCACAAAAAACTTTCAGAAACAAAGAACTTTTCTGAAGTCATAGTATTTGATAATCATGTACCACCTTTGAGTTATTTTTCATTTTTGTTACACATTGTTTTAACTTGAGAGTCATACTTTTGGAATGAAAACTATGTAACTCAAATAAGTTGAACCAATCATCTCATTTCTTCACAGTTGCCTCCCCAACTATATTTAAGTTCTTCAAAGAGAGCACACGTACCTTAACATTTCTTAATTCTTAAATAATAATCAGCATTCGTGACGTTTGATGCACATGAACGTAATTCTGCTGATCATATTAATGGTTGATGATTAAGGATCAAATGAGCTAAAGAAAAACTCTGAGGGTATTGTCAGTGCTGACCCCAAAAATACCTTTATAACTTTAAAAAATCTTACAATGTATTCACATATTTAAAGAATACATGGGAAAAAAAAAAAGAATACATGATTAAAATGACTGATTTTAATTAAATGCATGATTAAAAGAAAGACTAGGAAATGTATCAAAATTCTAGAATGAGAGTGTGTGTTACTTTATAATCTAACCTAAGTATTTTTAAAAGATACTTAGAGAAACGATACTAAATTGAGTATTATGAGGTCTTGTAGGTTTAAAAAATCAGTTGTTATCAACCATTTGACCTGTCTTTTTCATCTGTTTCTTTGTTCTTAAAACAACTGATATTTGTGCATAGTTAAGGGTAATACAGTGTTGTCAAACAAAATAGACTATTTTTAAACATATGCTTTGTTTTGCAAAGACAGGGGCATACCTAAAATACTAAAGAGATGTGGACTGGTAAATATGTGCCACTCAACCACTAACCCAAATCCTGGAGTCCATTTAGGAGAGGAAGAAATAATATATGCTATAACTACTTGTTTTTAAACTACTATTTAGATTAGAGGGGGGAATTACAGCTCTCTGTAGTTTAGATAATAACATCTAGAGGTGTTATAAAATGAAAATATCACGAAAGAGTAATTAAAGGAAATTTGGAAACCAGGGAGGAGCATATATCCTAACTTCTATGTCAAGTAGGGTATAGCTTACCAGCAGCACATTCCAGTGCATGGCAGGAGTGCTATATTTGATGAATTGGAATTTGTGACTCTCCTTCGTGGAATTTCCTTCTAAAAATCTGAGAATAGAGTTAAGCTTTAAAAAAAAAAAATCAGGCACAGTCAGAGCTTTTCTAATTATTTCCGTAATTGAATGTAGTCTGGCTGGTGTGGTGTAATCAAGGAAAGAATGTAAGAAATAAGTTTTAAAACTCATATGAAGCATTGTGTCCTAAGTTCACTTCGCAGTACTGACATCTAGGTAGTTCATTCTCTGCGATCCACAGGCTTATTTTTAGAGCAAGGGCATAGTGTTTTGCTACATCATAGCTAAATGTTGTTTTCAGATCGTAAGCTTTAAAACTGTTGTCCTGGTCAGAGTGTGAAATCAGTAGTGCCTATTTTAGACCTGCTTGAGAGAATATAACTGATTACAGTGTCTTAGTCTTGTGGGTTAGAGGTTTTGCTGACTGCCCTCGCTACCTCAGCTCTGAAGGATGGTATGGTAAAATTTTATTGTCTGATGACTGTGGGATTTTTAACTTCAAACAAATTGCTTATAGTCTTAAAAGATTTAGTGTTGAAAGGGAATTATTAGACGTTATTTTTATTTTCAACTTAAGTTTTACGGGGAGAAATTTAGATTATTAGAGAGCAAAGGTAGTTTCCATATCTCTTAAAATGCTTTCCAAAACTTCTTAAAAACTAAATTGCTTTAAAAATTTTGTATTGTGCTCTGGTTTTTGTTTAGAGGACTTAATCACTTCAGATGATTTGGCTTAGGAGATGAGTTAATGTTCGTCAGTACTGAATAACACTGAGGTATAGAACTGGCAGTTTTTCTCCAGCGTCCTGACGTCTTTTGTTTCTTGTTTTCTATATTGTTATTAAGCTAATGGATTGAATTGTTATCAGTCCTTAATCAGCTTTCCAGTAGTACTGGGGACAGGAAATCTTGTTGATAATGCCCTGAGCTTTGAATTAATGTTGGTGGTAAGTTGGAACTTGAAATTAGTGACAGACTGTTTACTACTAAGGATGAGTGAATTCAAAAGATGAATCTGGTTTTCCTCTTTTTAGATTGATCCTCTGAGTAATGGTATCAATTAGTTGACAGATTTTTGCCAAGTGATACTGTCTTGTGAAATAGTTTTTAAACCCATCTCTCAGTGGCTCAAATACCTCTGGAAGGTTGGTTCAATTTAGTTTTTGCTATTTCTTGTATTTCTCCTCTTTGTTAGGATTCAACTGCCACCATGTCGAGCAAAAGAGCAAAGACCAAGACCACCAAGAAGCGCCCCCAGCGCGCGACCTCCAACGTGTTCGCCATGTTTGACCAGTCCCAGATTCAGGAGTTCAAGGAGGCCTTCAACATGATCGACCAGAACAGGGATGGGTTCATTGACAAGGAAGACTTGCATGACATGCTTGCTTCCCTGGGTGATTATCAGTTTTAATATTAATAAATCAGACAATTTCTAAAACAACCTTTTCTATTTATTTCTGAAGTCTTAAAAGTTTTGTGAAGCCAATCTAATGATGTTACAGTTCACTAAGATTCAAAATCTGGAGCATTGTTTCCCAAAGTAAGGTCCTTGGACCACCTGCAGATTTCTGGCCAAGTCTCAGAATCAGGCTGGAGACCAGCTGCGTTTGTGTGTTTGTGCATGAACGCGTGTGCTGCACTCTGATCGTGATTATGAAAGCAGTGTTATTCCTCCTGACTTCCCAGTGGAATAGCACAGGGTCTCCAGACTCTTAATATAGATCCTTTTCACCGAGAAGACTTTTTTCCAAATAGTTTTACTGTCTTGAACACAAATAGCAAAACTGTATAAATGATCGTCTGTCATGTCAAAATGTTTACCATGATGCATTTTGTGATGTGATTAAAATTATGACCCTCTGTTTTTGTTTAGGAAAAAATCCAACTGATGAGTATCTGGATGCCATGATGAACGAGGCTCCAGGTCCCATAAATTTTACCATGTTTCTCACAATGTTTGGTGAAAAGTTAAATGGCACAGATCCAGAAGATGTCATCAGAAATGCTTTTGCTTGCTTTGATGAAGAAGCAACTGGTAAGTCTGAGGTAACCTTTAATTACCAACTGATTATTGTTTGGTTATAGCAGCTAAAATATATAATAACTTGAAACATGACAACATGTAACACCCTCAGGTTTATACCAGACCTGTTTTGGGGGACAGGTTTCACCTGTGGCATGTTAGGCACTCACTTCACTGCCTCTGCCCTTAAATATTTAATTTACAATTTACTAGGTGAATTTGGAACTTTTTTAGGAAACTTCTGTTACTCCTTTACTAGAATAATTCCACAGGGTTTAGGCACTCAGTAAGTGTGTCAAATGAATATCTTTTACAGGAGCAATTTTGGAAAAAATTGTAGATTACTGTAGGTGGTGGTGTTAGTACGGTCCTATGTTGGTTTATCAGGTACCTCTCTGCTCTGAGATTGTTTAGATCTGGTATCTGGAATCAGGTGCTCTGGTTTCATAATCCTCTTCTGAAATCAGCTGTCTGATTTCAGGCAACTTCTCTAAGGCTCTTATTGGTAAGATGGACCATAATATTTCCTGCCTCATGTGGTTGTTGTGAAGATTAAATGAGGGAATGAGATAGTAGCTTACTGCCTGCATAGAGTGGACTCTCAAAGAAACCCGAAAGGCTAGCTACATGAATGCCTGCTCTTTTGGCAGAAATGTATATAAGAGAAAAAAAATAAGGGGGTAACTCACATGGCAAGATTTTTAAGAAGGAAGGCACACCCTTTGGTTACACAGTGTTTGGACTGGTTTAAACAGCCTACTTGTAGTGTGTGGGGATGGAAGCACAGTCTCTCCACTCTGACTTTGAAGGCGTCCCACGATAGGGCCTCGTCTGGCCTATTCAAGTAGACCACCCTCTTGACTCTTGCATCATCTTTACAACCTCGTTCCAGTCTCCATGCATTGTTGCCTGGACTTACCTCCGCCATTTCTGCCTCTGCCTTCCTCCTCAGATCACCTCCTTCCCCTTGAAATCAAAAACTCTGAACAGTTATTTCTGGAACCGGTAGAAGAAGGGCAGGCAGAAGAGACTTTTTTTCTTGCCAAAAACTTTTGTGTATTAAATTTTTTTTTTAAACAGTGAACATGTGTTATTTTTTTAGTGGAAGGGAATAAAACCATTAAAGTGTCTTAACTGTTCTTCAGAGTCATCTCAGTGGTCACATTCTTAAGAGAGCCTTAGCTGCATTTTTATACTGTTTTCTCCTGGCCTCTGGGAAAACTTGAGAAGCTCTCGCTTCTTTCCACCGTAGTTTATGTATGTCTCTGCTGGCACATACCCTTCCTGAGCTTATGCTTTAGCTGTGTGCTTGTTTCCAGTCATCAGTCTCTCCCGGCTCTCTGGATAAGGGCTGTGCATCTTCAACAGCATCATGTTCCCCTCTTTGTAACCCTCCCAGCTCCTATCACAGTCCCTGCACATAGTTGATTAGTTTACATGATGGTTGAATGACTTGCCTAAAGAGGAGGATTTATTTCTACAATCTAAAAGTCTAAGATTGGGAGAACTTTTTTTTTTTTTTTTTAATCTAGGGTTGAGTTAGTCAAAAAACCCATAAATTTAGAGTTTCTTTTGTGAACTGACCTTACACGTTAAACTTATTTTATAGGAAATATATCAGTGTTTTAGCTTAATTTCACACACACAAAGAAGTAGTTGTAAAATAGAAACTTTATGAATTTCAAAAATCTCTGTGCTTGAATTGTCATTTAATACCTTTGGGTTACTGCAGGAGTGGGTCTCGATCATGATTGCTCATGGAAATTACTGTTTAAACTAGTCCAATGGAAATTACTTAGGGAGCTATTTTAAGTATCAGTGTCAGGGCTGGCCTCTGGGGTTGTTTTGAGCTCCCTGGGTGATTCTGATGTGCAGTCAGGTTTCATGAGACCCCTACTTGCACAGGTCCAAAGTAGAGAATGTTTCTCTCTGCTCACTGTTAGCGCTCCAGTGCCTATCCCAGTGTCTGTGACATAGTTAATCCTCAACTATCTACTCAGTGGTTTTGCACTGAGCCTAACCATATTTGTTACTGAATCTAAAATTAGACTTGTTTTTAAAAATTTGTTTAATCTCATTTTGTGTATTTTAAAAAGGTAAAGTGAAGTGCCTGAAGTGTAACATACCTTGTTAAAACTGGACCTCACAACTTTAGTATTCTTTCCACTGAAGCATTTTACTGATATTTATGATGATTTTAGGGCTTCCCAGGTGGTTGAATGGTAAAGAATGCACCTGCCAAGCAGGAGTCATGGGTTTGATCTCTCAGTCTGGAAGATTCCCTGGAGAAGGAAATGGCAATCCACTCCAGTATTCCTGCCTGGGAAATCCCATGGACAGAGGGAGGGCTACAGTCCATGGGGTCGCAAAGGGTTGGACATGACTTAGTGCCTAAATAAGAACAAGATGATTTTAGTGTATTTGCTTGTAGAAGAAGTGTGATCATAGATGGTATGTTGAGGAAGCATCATACTTCATACTTTCTGGTTAGGCACAGGATTAGTTGTTGTTACCAAGAGATCAGGAGGTTATTGTTGGGTGCGGTCAGTAGAGCAGAGAAGGTTAATGTCACTAAGCAACAGAGCATTTTCTAGGCAGCTGTGCTGAGGCTGGCTTAGTCATGTCAAGACTATATTTCATACATTTGCATGCTTATAGTCCTTAACGTAAACCCTGTGCTTGGTCAAGTGGTAGATGCTCCTTGTAATTATTCCTCAGAGGAGTGTCTCTTCTGATCTCCATTTCTTTATTCTTCAGGCACCATTCAGGAGGATTACCTGAGAGAACTGCTGACCACAATGGGAGACCGGTTTACAGATGAGGAAGTGGACGAGCTGTACAGAGAAGCACCTATTGACAAAAAGGGGAATTTCAATTACATCGAGTTCACACGCATCCTTAAGCATGGAGCGAAAGACAAAGACGACTAAAAAGAACTTCAAACTCCAGCCAAACGTTCCTTGTTGCCACTCTGGGTATTTCTGAGACTTTCTCTTAGAGCCTGTTGCATGCCCTTAGCTTTACAGCTTCTGCCTTTCTTTTGTATTTATTCTCAGCCATTTGGGGCACATGCATCTCTATAATCAGACTGGATATGGGACTTCTTGTCATTTTAAGAGTAGAAAATAGGGTAATTTAACTTACCAGCTGCCGTCTACCCTCCCCGCCCCCAGTAACTGCAGTCTACAGAGTCAATATATTTTTTCAGAGAAGGTTATTCACTCAATTTTTTCTGAACCATAATTAAACTTTATGATAAAAACTTCCTTGTTTAAAACTTTTTTATTTACCAAAACTGACTTCTATTGGTCTTGATGCATCATCTAAAGAAGAGTAGTGAGGCAAATCCTAGACAATGGTATGGTTCTTATACTCCCCTTATTCCTTCCAGGTCTCCTAACAGTTCTATTTCCTCTACTCAGTCTTCCCCCCTTCTCAAAAAAAAATCCAATTTTTAACTGCCTTTATGGAATTTTCTGCACTTTGCATTTTAAAAAACTTCCTATAGAATTTGCATATATATATTATATATGATAGCTTTGGTAGCTTTAAATCCTAAAGTTCAATATTGGACCTGCCAGCATCCCTCCAAATCTGTTCTAAGCTTTTTGTACATTCCTTCATGTCATTTAGAACTAGACCAGGCCACTGAGTGCAATTTTAATTTGTCCTAATTTTTAAAACTGTTTTAGCCCCCAAAGGTTCTATGGAATGCTTTTATCCAAAAGGCTGATTTTTCTGTATTGTATTTCAAAGTGTTGGAAATAGAGTTTTTTTTTTTTTTTTTTTTTCTGTATGTAGTTTCTTTTTAACACACGGTCCCTACTGAAACACGGTGTTTATTTATGCAGAGATTCACATGAGTTCATGGACAAATCTTTGACATTCCTGACCTGCCCACAGTCAGAACAGCTGAAGCTACATGCCTGGGAAAGTGAGATCATTATTTCAATCCTAAAAATAGCTTCTGCTGTTTGCAGGAATGCAGGACTGTTTTCAGAGTTAATCAGGAAATGGTAGACAGTTTCATTTATTTTGGGCTTCAAAAATCTGACTCTTGAGGATTCGTGAGTTTAAGAAAGATCTTGAAACACTGGGGGAAAGTTAGGTGGGAAGAGTGGATGGACAGTTAGCCTATGAAGATGAATATTGGACTGTTAATTCATAATTTTACATTTTATACTACTAATAACAAGACTATCCTTGGACAAGACTGTTACCTCAGGGAACATGCAATTACTGAATGCCTTCAGGGCGTTAGACCTTCACACCTAGCAGAATAGGTGAGCTGGATTCTTTAACCTCATGAGGCCAGCTTTATAGAACAGGAGTGGAAGAACCAGTGATGAGACTGCTCTCGTGCCTTTTAAGATTAGGCTCTTAGCACCTGCCTTAACTCTTGCCTTTAGTGTGTTCCTGAATTTCATTCAGTGGATTAAATAAGCAAAGTACTTTTATCAGGCTGTAGCTATGATACTGAAATTTTGTTTGTTGAACTAAATTTACATTTCAACTGGAAAAAAAAAAATCGCTTCTGCTTTATTAACAAGTTTCCAGTGAAGAACAAATAACATTGTTCCCATACTGGGGTGGGGGGCGGGGAGCGGAAAGTAGCCTCATCTACTGAAATGATCTCTTGCAGTGTCTCCATTTCCATTTCAGATAACTGCTCAAAGAACCAGCCACCGTTAGAAACAGTGGATGGTCTCCCCTGAATGAAATGTCTCCTCATTTAGTAACAGTATTCTCCACATGGAAAGTAGGCTTTGCATAATTAAGATGATTGTCAGTAAAACGCTAAAGCGTGTACTCCAACAGTGAGTGCGTTTGATAGAAAAACCAGCCTCCGTGATGAAAAGCCATACTTGAAGCAAACCACTGCAAAACTTCTGATAAAACCAGCCTAATGGGGGCAGCCTCCTTACCCACTTGCTTATGACAACAGTGCCATTCCAATTCCAGGGCCCTGATTTTACTTGATCGAAGAGCCTCTATACCTGGATGAGAGCAGCAGTTTATGAGTGCTGCTGGAAGAAACAGGAATAGGCCTGGCTATACGAGACAAGTGAAAGCAAATTATGAAAAGGAAAGGCAACCAGTTTTTACAAAGTATGAAGAGAGAAAGAACCACAAGAAATATAACTAGACTACAGGGTGTGCTGGCAAGTTGTAAGGAGGATCAGATAGATGTTGAAAAGGGCTTGGACAGTAGATAAAGCCACAAACACAGTGTGATGGAAACCAGGTGAATAGTTGGAAGAGTGAGGTTAGTCAATAGTGTTAAACCACAGAAAAATTTGAATACTAGGTTTTCATTTGGGCTGTTAGGTAGAGTTTTGAGTGCAGAATTAAATGTAGCAGGAGACAGGGACAGTGTCTAGGCTTGGGGTTCAGTCCAGCTACGTTTTAACCTTGTTCGTGCTCCATCATGGCTTTGTAACTTTAAGAGAGTTATTTGACCCCCTCAACCTCTGTTCGTTTGTAAAATGGAAGTAATGTTCTTGGTTCATAATCGGAACATAATCTATGAATATATAAAGCAGCATTTTTGTGATTAGGAGCAGTATGGGTTTTAGAGTCAGACTTGGCTAAGTCAATTCTGCCAGTCTGTTATTTGATGAGCTTCGTGTCCTTGGGCAGGTCACCATAAGTGTCAGTTTCCTCACCTGTTTAGGGACAATACCCTCTATGTTTGTAGTAAATATAGAAACACACTAAAGCTAAATGGTCTAGCATCCAGTAGGTATTCTGTTTACCAGCTGGGGCTGTTTGGCAGTGGGAGAGGCTTATAGGGAAGGCAGGACCGCAGGGCATTTGTTTAGAGAAAAAGCGAATGAAACCAAAGGAGTGATGTCTAACAGATAGAAAACCTAGATCACATGTTGTAGGATTATTCTTAGAAAAATAAAAATGGATAGTGCTCCCTCTGAAAACAGTAAAGGGTAGGTAACAGGAGTTAATCCTAGTTGGAGATTGGAAGACTGAGGTTAGTAGAAAAGTCTACAGGGGTTTGATAGTATATTATCTCAAACTAGAATTTTATTAAAGAGTTGTTATTAGTATTTAATGAGAATATACATAAAAATGTGTGGTATAGAGTAGGTCCTTAAACAGTTTACTTTAGATTTCCAAGTAGGTCCAGTATGTCAGAACTGTTTGTATCTTTCTAGGTCCTCTTTAAGTGTACAAGTTCTTGATTTCCCTGCAACCACGGTTTTTATCTTTGCTGTCCTGAAAAGCATTGCTGGCGCTCATCCTTCAACAGCCAGTTTTCCCAAGTCCCTGTATCTTTTTATTCTAAGTTTCTGTGTGACTGCTTAAATAGCAGGCATCATAACTTCTCTTCCATATTAATCTACATACATTTTATATTTGTAGTAAGTAGACAACTTGTTTTTTAGTTTAATGTATCTTAAATTGTCATATTTTGGCATACCCACCATTTTTAAGTATATTACCTTTTTTTGAACCATTCTTTTTAATGACCACAGTAAACAATTATCTTTGATAAGAGTATGCCATAATTAACCGTTTCCCAAGGACTGGATACTTATTCTACTTTTAACAGTGCTAGCCAGAAATTTCTGTGATGATGGAAATGCTCTCTGTGCTGTCCAATAAGGACACTAGGTCCCATGTGACTATTGAGCACTTAAAATATGTCTCAAATAACTGAATTTTAAATTTACATTTAAATAGCCACATGTGGTTAGTGACCATTGTGTTGGAACACAGTTCTAGTAACAAATATGGAGATCAAAGACCGTGCAGTCAGGGTATCAGCTATGATCTTATTTAAGATGGCCAGGGTGAGGACTTATTGGATGGTTAATAGTGCACACTAGAAGAGCTCTGTGACAAAGACCTCTGAAGCCAAAATGTTATGATGAGTGGGGAAAAATTTAATTATTGGGCCAAAGGGGAGACTGCAGCTGAGGGAAAGGGTAAATATTTTAGAACCAGATATGATTTCTCAGCAATTGGTTTCAGACTCTAGAGAAAATGCATTCAATTAAGGACCTGGGGGCAGTGCTACTCCAGGGAGAATGCTGGGTGATTACTAGGAATGCAGATTCTTGCCCTACCCTTGACCTGAATCTGCCGGAGGAGGGGGGGGTGGCGGTTGGGCTTTTTTAGGTTTTTCTTACTGGTGCTACTGTTTTAAGAACAACTGGTATAGAGTGCACAAGGTTCCTACGACCTAGGAATTTCTAATCAAAGATTCCTAGATTTCTCATCACTTTCCTAGAATATAAAAGACTGGATTGTTCTCCCTAGCATCCAGCACACGTTGAGGCAAGACAGTGTCCCATTATCCAGAACTAGTTTTATCCAACTATAATATTCCAAGAGCTTCCCTGGTAGCTCAACTGTAAAGAATCCACCTGCAATGCAGAAGACTCCGGTTAGAGAAGGGAACCACTCCAGTATTCTCGCCTGGGAGATCCCATGGACAGAGGAGCCTGGCGGGCTACGGTCTATGGAGTCAGAGAGTCGGATGCGGCTGAGTGACTTTCACTTTGATAATATTCCAAGGTTGAAGGAATATGAACGCTAGAACAAAACTGGAGTAATGCATTTTGGTGGTGTCCTTTGTTTTGACCAAGAGCATGGTATAATGCCTGTGCGCGCTTGTGTGTGTATGTAAGTTTGTACTGTAGTAAATCAAAGGAAAGCAAATGAATAGTTTTACCGTGGTTGAAAGGAGAAACTGTCCTGATCAGGGCGTACACCTGATAGATAACGTGAGGATTAAGACCGGAGAGGGCAGATAGAACTCTCTGGGCGTGCAGTTTGTAAAGAAAAGGCTTTCCTGCAGGCGGACACCGCCGGCCGCCGCCCTCTTAACCTTCCTCAGTGTGACGCGGGACGGAACCTGAAAAACTACTCGTTTTATCTGAAACTCTGGTGTAACCAGGCTGGGTGTACTTTTATCTGCCAAGCGACAACCCTGGGTGGGCGGCGCCCGGCGACCCCCAAACCGAGGGCTCGCGCCGGCTCGGGAATGCGGAAGGGCTGCGGGACCCGCCGCCGATGGCGGGGGAGGAGGGCGGGCCGCGGGGCCCCGGCCGCGCCGTGCCAGCTCCGGACCTCAAGGCCCGCGAGACACAGCGGAAACCCAGGCCGCGGTGGTCGGCTCCAGCCCCGCGCCGGGGCGGACAAGGCGAAGTCGGCCGCGGCGGGAGCGAGAACCGTGGCGCGTCCCCCTTCCCGGAGTTGGGTCCGCCGCGCCTTCCGGTGCGACTTCCGGTCCGCCTCCCGAGGCAGGAAGTGCCGGTGCCGCAGCTGTCGCGCCCGTACCCTCGCAGGTCCTGTGCAGACAGCCCGGCTCCTGGTGCTGGTGTCCGGCCGCGGTGAGTGGCGCTCGCCCCCGCGCGCGACACCCCTGGGGCCGCCCCAGTGCCCTGCGCCTCCGGCCACCCGACCCCAGCCCCCGTCCCTGGTGCCGGCGGGCGGGATGGGCGGGGGCTGTGGGACCTGTCGGTGGGATGGGGAGGGTCGGGGAGGCGGCCTTGGCCGCTGCCGGCCTGAGGCTGGACGTCGAGGGGTCGGGAGGCTCAGGCGTTTGGAAACGGGCTGGGGAGCCGCCCTGCTGGCGGAGGCGGCCGGTCCCCGGCGCTGCGTCACCCGACGGTTTCACACACCTGGTGCCTCGGCGCCCCCCAGCTCGCCGCGGCCTGGTCGGTGGGTGAGGGGGGTCTGTGCCACACACAGGGCAGGGTGCTCTGGGGACACAGGGGGCCCGCTAGTATCTGGTTCTTGCCGGGAGTGCCGGGTTGGCACCGGCTGAATGGAACGATTTCCGCAGGAGTTTTGGCTCTTTCGCAGTATCTCGCATCTTACAAAGATTTACTCCGTTCCTACCAATGAAGAAGAGAACAAATAGCAAAAATCAGGAAGGGTTTCCTGAAAAAAACGAATCGTGACCTCATTGGAGGCCTTGGACTTAGCCCTGGGAGGGAGAACTTACTATTTCTGGCTGGATCTGTGGTAGGCGGTAACAAGACCAAAAGCTCAGAAGGTGGGAATTGTGTCGTGTGAAAAGGAGAAGACGGGGAGACCAGCCTGAACGGAACAGAACTGTGATGGATAATAGCTAGAAGTGGGTAGATCCGTGGGAATCTTTTCACAGATGTCTTGCAAACTTGACGAGAAATAAAAATTATGTAAGAGGCATTAGGGAGTCATTTTGGATTCTTCACTAAGGGAGAGAGATGAAGAAAAGGGTGTTTAGAGGATTAGTTTGGCAGCCTTGGTTAAAGATGGATTTGCAACTCTCCTTCGGTGAGAAAAGAATCATAGCACTTCAGAATTCAGAAGAACTTTATAGGTTATCTTTAGTCTTATAATGGAGAAGAATGAAATTCAGTGAAGTGAGATAATTTGCCCAAGGTCACTTGAGGGGTTCACCTGGACCACCCATTTTCTCTGAGCATTAGATGGACTCTCTTGGAGCTTATGGTTAAGTACACAGCTTATTGTTTGTCCAGGCTCTGTTGAATGAAACAGCTTCTATGGTGACTGACTCGGTTTATAGTTTAATGAGACTGAGTTTGGGCAAGATAAACTGCAGCTTCTGAAAAACAAAAACAAAACTGCAGCTTCTGAAGGACAGGTCCCCGGGTGAGGGCTGCTGGACTTAGGAGAGATAAAAGGACCAGGAGCCCCTAAGAAAGCTGGTTGTCCGTCTCCCAAGGTTCAAAGACAATGTGTATCTTGGGATGATTTTGGCATCTTCCTTTGTTCTGCACCTGACCTGTGGTAGCTTTGCTTGTTACCTCCAGCCAGCTCTCCACATTTTCTTGGTAGAGAATTTCAGCTGCAGGGCATTAAGAGCTAGTGGTACAAGCGCTTGAGATCGACTTCCTGAGCATGATTTTGCATCTAAGTTCTACTTTTTTCTACCTGTGGCTCCAGACAAATTATGTATTCTACTTGCCCTAATTTCCTCATCTGAGAAATGGGGAAAATAACAGCACCTATGTCAAAGTGGTTCTGAGGATTACATAAGTTAATGCATATGAAATGCTTAGACCAGTGCCTAGCACATATTCAGCACTCTTATTAGCTTTGTTTGTGTCAGGTGTGGAACAAGGAGTGACTGGTACATTTTGTTAAGGATCTCTTGCTGAGAGTCCATTGGAGTTTATGGGTAGACCTTGGAGAAAACCATAATTGGGGAGTCAGACCTAGGACCTACCTTACAGAGGACGTATGTGTATGTACTATTTTGAGGAGGCATATGTATTTGTTCGCTTGACTAGTGTTTACTGAGCACCAGCAATGTGTAAGACGCTATACTTAACCCTGCAATCTTTGGTAGATAGGCTAAATGCTATAAAAATGGACATGTAAATGACACGGCAGTGGAATACGACTGGGCAGTAAAAGTAAAGAAAAGAACCACTGATAAATGCAGTGAGATACATAACTCTCAAAAACATTGAGTGAAAGAAATTGGACACTTAAAGTATGCACTGTATAATTCCATCTGTAAGAAGTTCAAAGTCAGAACTATTTACGGTGATAGAAATCTGAGCAATTGTAGCCTGGGGAGAGAGTGATTGATTTGGAGAGAACTTTCTGGAGTCATGTTTGTTACTTGATGGTTGGTTACTTGGGGTGGTGGTTATATGGTGTACATCATTTTTAAGATCTGTACATTTCACTATATGTAAATTTTACTTTATTGTTTCACAATAAAAAGATGATAGGGGAGTAGAGACGATAGAAAGTTTACTACCAGTTGGGATGATCATAAAACCCATAATAAAGCAATGACAGCATTATAATGTATGTGATAAATGTTAAAATGTTTATAGCATGGGGGAAACTTCACCGCTGCTAAGAGAAAAGCTGTAAAATTGAGTTTGGCTCTAAAGGAAGTAACAGATATAATAATTTATGGAACTGATTATATATCTGCCTAAATAGGCAGCATAAAAACAATAATATGTCATTGAGTATGTCAGGTTAATTTTGTGGAGTATTTTAATTTGATTATATACTCAATTCTCTTGATTATTGCTGTTCACACTTGCTCACATACCCAGTCATATGATCTTCCCAATTAGCATGAGCACTAGTCTTGACTACAGTAATGGCCATGGGAATTCACGAGATGTTCCTGCAGATGCTGATAGACCTTGGCGAAGATGAGAATTGAATCAGGAATGACCTTAAGTTTTAACCCAAGAACCACCCTCTACTTGTTTTGCGTTCATCCACTCTCAAACCTCACTCTGTGCCTCTGCTCACAAATCAGCCTTGAGAGGAGACCTTCTAAACATCCTGTCCCCAGGCATCTCTGCTGTAGCATGGCTAAAACTTGAACTGTCTGTCATCCCTTTGCTCATGAAACCAGCTTCTCCTTTCTCCCCCAGTTACCTCATTTTTGAGTGGCACCATTATGTTATCAGTTTTTCAACCAGTCCTTGAGAAAAGCAGTCATTCAAGACAAACTGAAGAAAACTCCAGTTAGAAAGCAAGAACTAGGAAATCAGCATAGTGATCAGCCTGAAGAAGAGGATAGAGGTTGGCAATGGGAAAGTTGAGAAAGGAGTGGCTGTTGCACTGAAGAGAAGAATCCTCTGAACTTGAGAGAAACCGAATGGAGGGAATTAAAGCTTGCTAACCAGGAATAGAAAGTTTCCCTATCCAGTGCAAACATGGCTGTGGCCCCTTCGTTTTAAAAATTCTTTGGCTATAATTCTGAAGTAAAGGCATTGCCCTATTAAATATTGTAGATGCCAAGGAAACACAATGGCTTGCTTAGTTTTCAATGAGTATATAAGATTATGCCCAAACTTAGCACCTTAAGAAAACACTACAGAGCTTCTGAGGGCCAGCAATTCCAGGGCAGCTTAGCAGGGTGATTCTGGCTGTCTTGAACTTGGGAGTCCAGATGTCAGCTGGGTTTGCAGTTGTTGGACAGAGGATCCACCTCCAAATGGCTGACTCACCTGGATGGCAGGTTGCTGCTGGCAGTTGGCCGGCGGTCCCAGTTCCCTGCCACGTGGACCTCTCCGTGGGGTCGTGTAGTGCCCTCATGACCTGGTGCTGGCTTCCCCCACATTGAGCAATCTGAGCGAGAGCATGGCAGAACCTACAACATGTATTATGACAAAATCACACCCCTTCATTTTCACAATGTCCCCTTGCATATGAAGAGTGGCAGAATATGCCACCCCAAAATATGCCACTTTGGCCTAAAAATTCTTTTGAGCTGAAGGCAACTGAAAAGAGGCAGACACAAGAAAATCTCTTTGCCCTCCCTCAATTTGCCTGAAGGGCTTCCCAGGTGGCTCAGTGGTAAAGAATCCACCTGCCAGTGCAAGAGATGCAGGAGATGCAGGTTTGATCCCTAGGTCTGAAAGATCCCCTGGAGAAGAAAATCGCAGCCCACTCCAGTATTCTTGCCTGGAGAATCCCTGGTGGGCTACAGTCCTTGGGGTTGCAAAGGACCCGACCGAAGGACTGAGCACAGGCTTCAGGAAGTTTGCCGAAAGGCAGGACACAAATTTACAAAGGTCTTCTTTCGCTCTCTACCAGGAAGGACAAAGGTTGTTAAAGAGATAACTTTAGACTCTTAGAGGGGAAGGCTGGACTGAAATCCCAAGGGAAGGCTTGCCCTTGTTTACAGTGTGCTTTTCACCTTCGTCCCTGGCCTCTCCCCTTCACACACGCCTTTCTTCTGGCTTTAGCTGAGATGATATTGAAGCCAGAGTTCTAAGCTACCTCTGAGAGTTGCATTTTCCCTGGGTATCTCCCAGGTAAACATGAGATATACACCTTAATAAACTTGTTTGGTTTTCTGTTGTTAGTCTGTTATTGCAAAGTGTCGGGCAGAAACTCAGAACCACAGCCAGTGCCTTCTAAGTGGTTAACTCAGTGATTCTCAACCTTCACTCTACATTGGAATCACGTGGTTTGTTTTAAAAATACCAATTCATAGGCTTCACCTACAGACCTTCAGTTTCCGTTGTACCAGACCAGGACCTAGACATCACTTTTTAAAACTTTCCAAGGTGATTCTGATGTGCAGCCAAGATCGAAACCAGAGGCTAACTGCTGTGAGAGCTGTATCTACCTGCCATATGGTAGCGTCACGTTGCTGCCTGAGATGCTGCTTAGGAAGCTGACAGAATGCGCCGTAAGCACCTCTCTCCCAGGTTCCCAATAAAGCCATAGAGGCTGGACGAAGTTCTCAAGCAATTGCTGCCTGTTAATGATCACGGTGCCCATGTTTTGATTTGCACAGCACTATTGCAGGTGATTTTGCAAATATTTAGACTATGATCTAAATATGTTGACACTATAACCACCTCTACCACCAGTATTCCTATATCCCTGCCCTTCTTTAACCTGTGAGTAATACATATAACCTTTAGTTCACTCTGTATCAGAAATTTACAAAAATAATACAATAAAAATTTTGAAGAGGAAGTGAGACTTTTGTTTTATTGCTGTTAAGGCTGATTCACTACCTTATATGCTGTGTTCTAAATGGTTATTTTTTGTAACTAAGAATGGAGTTCGGTGGGTTTTATTCGTTTGATATTTATAGGTCAAGTAGTAATTTGACAGTTGCAGGTAAAGATGTCAAGCCTTTACCTGTCATGTCAAACCAAGACAGGTACTGGGAGGAAATACTGCCATTTGATAAACCCAAACCAAGGCTGCAACACTGCACAGCTGCAGGGGGTGCCTTTCGTATTTTATTCCCTTCCCATTCAGCTGTGCACTTCTAATCTGTGCAAATAAATTCCCCAGAAGAGTTGGAATTTGAAAACTCAGTTTCACTGGGAATTACATTTAGAGGAAAGTAGCTGTTCAGGAATGTTGGATTATACTGGTGAGTACTGAAAGTTTAAGAACTATTTTGTGATTAAAAAAAATAACTGGAGGGACCTCCCTGGCAGTCCAGTGGTTATGGCTCCCCGCAGTGGAAGTGCAGGTTCAGTCCCTGGTAGGGTGACTAAGATCCACAACCTGGGCTCTGTGGCCAGAAATAAAAACTAGAAGAATTGCATGAAGAATATACAGGTAAAATCACCTTGAACAAATGGGGTTGAATTCTAGGTCTGCCACCAGGTGACGGTGGGCAAGTTGTTTGACATCTTTGCTGTTCAGTTCCTTCATGTGTAAAGCGGGCATGGGAATTTAACTCACCTTTGTGTCTAGCACATGAGTCACTCTGCAAATGGGAGTAGCCATAAGTTGAGTAGACCTTTAGTTCTCTCTGGTGCTAAGGCATTTGGGGCTAGAATAATAACAAAAACAAATACATGAGAAACTGCATGGTGCTTGGGCACATTCTAGGCATTTGGTGTTGCTGAAGGAAAAGTAGAAAGCAGAGAATGGCTAGAGAAATGTCATTCTAGAGCAGGGGAAGGTGTGCATGCTTAAGAACTTGTACTGTGTCCTGTAGGCATGGGTGGAGGGCCGAAGAGTTCTCAAAAGGGAATGATGTGGTTATTTCATGTTTTACACGCCTCTGGCTGGAAGATAGAGTAGTTGACAGGCCACCAAGAGGCAAGGAGGTTGGTGTGTTGGCCATAGAATATTCTACACAGAGATGATGAGGGCCCAGAGTAAGGTCGGAGAAGGCAATGGCACCCCACTCCAGTACTCTTGCCTGGAAAATCCATGGACAGAGGAACCTGGTAGGCTGCAGTCCATGGGGTTGCTAAGAGTCGGACACAACTGAGTGACTTCAGTTTCACTTTTCACTTTCATGCATTGCAGAAGGAAATGGCAACCCACTCCAGTGTTCTTGCCTGGAGAATCCCAGGGACGGGGAAGCTTGGTGGGCTGCCGTCTGTGGGGTCGCACAGAGTCGGACACGACTGAAGCGACTTAGAAGCAGCAGCAGCAGCAGAGTAGGGTGGTGGCAAGAAGATGAGCAAGTCTGATATCTATTTAAGAGGCTGGGCCTGTTTCATCGGGGAGAGGGACAAGTCAGGGATGACTCACCGTTGTCTGGCTTGGCGAGAGAGTAAGTGATAGTGCCATCAACTAACAGGAAACAAAGCTGAGAAAGGTTAGGAGGGGAAGGTAATTCAGTTTCTAACATGTTGATTCTGAGAGTCTGTGGGACATCAAATGAGTGCCTCACACCAGCACAAATGGCTGTTTGAGTCCACAGCCCAAGGGAAGGGTCTGCCCTGGGAATGCAGACGTGGGAGTCACAGGTGTTGTCAGAACAGAGCCGATGAGATCATCCAGGGAACGCAGAGTTAATTTAATGAGCCGTGGACCGTGAGAATGCTGGGGAACGTGAATATTTAAGTGAGTGGAGGAGAGAAGAGCCTAATAAGAAACTGGAGGAAGACCAGGCATAGAAATAGAACTGAGAGGGGGCCTGAGAGACCAAGTCAGACCAGCATCTTACTTCAACCAGGCGTCCCAAGCTGATGTTCAGGAGTCTCCTTCCTAGGAGAGTGAGGTCTTCAAGGATGGGAACCTGGGGCTCCTGTTCCTTTTGGGACAGTTCACTTCTGCTGTTACAGTTCACCAAGGCCAAGGGTTGCTGACGCCTGAAGAGAGGAGGGATAAAATGGTGTCAAATACAGCAGAAGGGTCCAAGAAGACTTAAACGGGATTTGGCAAATGGAAAGTGCTTACAGTAGAGAAGAGAGAGCCAGATTGTGGTGAGTGGGAAGTGAGAAAGTGGAGAAAGCCAAGATATTTATCTCAGTAGTTGAGAAGAAAGAGGAGGGAAGTTTCTTTGGAGGCCAGAGTTTGTTTCAGATTGATTGTTTTGCTACAACTTTGCCTTACTTTTCAGCTGATGTTTTATTATCACTTGATATTTTATATGTGTACTTTTATGGATACCATATACAAATATAAATGTACACTAGTTTTAAATGAAGTGAAAGTCGCTCGGTCATGTCCGACTCTTTGCAATCCCATGGACTGTACAGTCCATGAAATTCTCCCGGCAAGAATACTGGAGTGAGTAGCCTCTCCCTTCTCCAGGGCATCTTCCCAACCCAGGGATCAAATCCAGGTCTTCTGCATTGCTGGCAGATTCTTTACCAGCTGAACCACAAAGGAAGCCCAAGACTACTGGAGTGGGCAGCCTATCCCTTCTCCAGTAGATCTTCCTGACCCAGGAATCTAACCAGGGTCTCCTGCATCGCAGGTGGATTCTTTACCAACTGAGCTCTTAGGGAAGCCCAGTTTTAAAAGAAGTACAGAGAAAAAATCAACTTTTTTCTTTTTAAAGAAATCATGGTATTACTACGTTGAGCCATATCTGCTCTGTAACAGGTTTTGACTGGGGGCTCAGACTTGCTCACTGTATAATGGCTTTTCTAGCCTTACTGGGTTACCTGTCTCTTCTCAGCATCAGCTTCTTTGACAACTCCAACTAAGCTTCAAAGATGTTTAAATATAATTTACTTTTGGGTTAGCTGTAAGGTTAGCATGAAACAATTGATCTTTTTTTTTTACATAAAGATTTTTCTCTGGGAGATTTTTCTAAATGACTCTATTACAAATACAATTTGTTGAAACTGAAGGAGAGCACTAATTCTTGCCTTCAGATCTACTGTCTTTTTATATCTTTTGAATCTTGAAGAAATAGAGTCATAGAATTTTTAGCATGAGAAAGAATTTTAATCCCACAGTTTTGGAATGTAAGGAAGAATTAAAGCAGAGTCAAGTGCCTTGCTAGTGCATCACATTCTGTGTCCGACTTGACCTTCAATATAACTGAGGTCACATACAAGCCAAATTACAGGAAGGGGAAGAAATTAACATTTATTCAGGCCAAGTGTGCAGGGAGGGGAAGGAGTTGGAATGTCAAGAGTAAGGACTCTAAGGCTGATGTGCTTCAAAACTGCAAATGGACTAAAACAATACGGATTTGAAGTCCAAGTCTGGAAGGCCTAGAGACCCAGGTCCAGAGTTCCTCTGCTCAGCCACTGCCCCCACCAGTCATCTGCCTTTGCGCTCTGTGGCTTCAGAGTTAGAACAGTCCCCAAGGCCCCCGTCATTTCAGACACCAAATTGCAGTTTTGGTTCCCTGAGATGACCAATGCTCAGGTTCAGTAATTCGCTAGGACTCACTGAGAACTGTGACACCTGTAGTTCTGGTTTATTACAGCAAAAGGACTCAGACTAAAATCAATCAAGGGAAGAGATATGCAGAGCCCAGGAGAATTCCAAATGCTCAGCTCCCAGTGGTCTTCTCCACGGGCAGTGTTGCTTCCTGGTAAGATGTGACAGTGTGCACAGACTATTGCCTGCCAGAGTAGTGTCTCCCCTTGCTTGCTAGCTGTAGCTTTTGCTGGGAACCTGTCCCCTAGCTACTGTCCACTGCTCCTAGGCCGATCTCAGTTTCCAAAGTTTGTCTAGAGGCCAGGCTGATAACACCTGACCCCAAGACCCCAGGTAAACGAGGCAGGACATCCTAAGGACTTAGAGATTACCTCCCAGGAGCTGAGGACCAAGGCCAGACCTCTTTTGGGACAAAATTAAATTCTTTACTATACAAGGGCCATTAATTATTTTTTTTAACCTAATGAGGGAGTACCTGTCTCTCAGGGCCATTGTGAACATTGAATAAAACATTGGATCAAAAATTTTTTCTGTGGCCTTCTCTGGTGGTCCAGTGGCTAAGACTCCATGCAAACAAATATTTAAAAAACAATTTTTTTTTCTGGTGTCCATGGTAGCTAGTAATGGTAAAGCTGAGATTCGAACTCAGCACTTTTCTAATTCCAAAGCCAGTAGTCTATTTGTGTTGTGTTTATATCAATCGAAACTGCAAATAAAAATGGAATAAGGAAATTCCCTGGCAGTCCAGTGGTTAGGACTCTCACGGCCAGGGACCCAAGTTTGATCCCTATTTGGGGAACGAAGATCCTGCAAGCTACATGGTGTAGCCAAAAAATAAAAGGGAATGAGAAGTGTCTATTCTATTTGACATATAAATTATTGGTAGTAGAGTATTAGAGGCTACCACTAAAACTATATTACAGAGAATTGAGGAGTGTTTGGGAAGATGAGAAAATGGAGAGATTTGAGAATTAGACTACTATTCTAAAAGTTTTGTCTGGGGAAATAGAAAATGAAGATGTAGCTAGAAGGGATACAAGATTAAAGATATGTTTTGATTTTTTTTTAAATGAGAGCCTTTTGAGCATGTACTTACAGTGACTGTACTAGTCTCTTTGCATATATCTCATTTAATTCTCACTTCTGTTAGAGCAGTTATTGTGTTTTGCTCTAGAACAGAATTTAGTGAGCTTCTCTAAATTTTCAAGCTGTATTTTGCAAAAAACCAAGGCTCAGAGAGGTATGTAATGTTGGTGGTAAAATGGAGTTAAAAGGTATACCTGCTGCATAGGATTGTTGTGAGGGTTAAATGGGACAGTCTCTGTGAACTGAGATGTCCACTTTGGAGTCTTAAGGGGAGCCCCCTGTCTTCAGAGCAGTGCTTGGCACACAGTAGCACTCGGTAAAAGTGTGAGCTATTGCTGCATGCTTCAAATCTCATTCATGTTTAATAAAAATGAGTTTCATGAAACTTGGGAGAAAGCTACACCAGTACTTTCCTATTTCTTCAAAACTTCCTTTTTCGTAGATGTTTTTTGTGACATTGGAAATACAGTTTACATGTATAACATAACCCAGATAATCATTCTACGTTGAGATGTTTTTACTCACTAACTTTAGGTGTCATGAGTCCTTTTCTTTACTTTGTGCTTTATGCCTTCAGTTTTGCTTTATGTTCTTTTCTTTTCAATTCTAGAGTTAAACCGCCACCATGTCGAGCAAAAAGGCAAAGACCAAGACCAAGAAGCGCCCCCAGCGTGCGACCTCCAACGTGTTCGCCATGTTTGACCAGTCCCAGATTCAGGAGTTCAAGGAGGCCTTCAACATGATCGACCAGAACAGGGATGGGTTCATCGACAAGGAAGACTTGCATGACATGCTTGCTTCTCTAGGTAGACTCTTATGTTCTTAATATGCCTGCCTCCTCCAACATAAACATTAATCAGCATTTTATGAATTAATGTTTGTGTGATGTGCAATTATCCATCTCAGAGGCCTGTTGAGAGATGTTGGGTGGGAGATGCCCTACTGAAGTAGGGCCAGTCACAAGAGGATATGCCTGCAGGGGTGTGGGCCTGGCAGCCTCTCTGGCTGGGCACGTTCCATTCCTGTGGCTAAATATGATAAGTCCACTAGGTGAAAAACCAGGGAATGGCTAGGTGACAGAAAACCAGAATCTTAAACAAAAGTGGCTAATAATATAGTATATGCTATGCTATGCTATTCTAAGTCACTTCAGTCATGTCCGACTCTGTGTGACCCCATAGACGGTAGCCCACCATGCTCCCTCGTCCCTGGGATTCTCCAGGCAAGAACACTGGAGTGGGTTGCCATTTCCTTCTCCAATGCATGAAGTGAAAAGTGAAAGTGAAGTCGCTCAGTCGTGCCCGACTCTTAGCAACCCCATGGACTGCAGCCTACCAGGCTCCTCCGTCCATGGGATTTTCCAGGCAAGAGTACTGGAGTGGGGTGCCATTGCCTTCTCCAATAATAATATAGTGTACTAAGTAGTAAAGGTTGAGAGTAGGTTGTAAGAAAAGAGGTGACATTAATAAGTGATCATGATCATCTCAAGGAGGAAGGCCAGGTCTCCTAAAAAAAGCAGGGGGAGGGACACAAGGAAGGGGACTTTCACACTTTATAACTTTTTTATAATTACAGAAATGAAAATGTAAAGGTAGGGGATTTATGGATTTTTATACATTATTTGGGCTTTCCCAGTGGCCCAATCCACTTGCCAATGCAGGAGACTCAAGAGACACGTGTTCGATCCCTGGTTTAGGAAGATCCCCTGGAATAGGAAATGGCAACCCACTCCAATATTCTTGCCTGGAAAATTCCATGGGCAGAGAAGTCTGGCAGGCTACAGTCCATGTGGTCACAAAGAGTCGGACACAACTGAGCCTACACACACTCACACACATTATTTAACTACAGTTGATTTATAATATTGTGTTAATTTAAGGAATACAGTTTCAGAGTCTTTTCCATCATAGATTATTAGAAGATGCTGAATAACATTCCCGTGCTGAACAGTAAATCTTGTTGCTTATCTATGTTATATATAGTGATGTGTATCTATTAATCCCAAATCCCTGATGTATCCCCTCCCCCACTTCCCCTTTGGTTACCATAAGTTATTTGCCATGTTTGTGAATCTCTTTCTGTTTTGTTGAAGTTCACCTGTATCATTTTTTTTTAAGATTTCATATGTAAGTGATTTTTTATATTTGTCTTTCTCTGCACCTTACTTGCTTCCCTTAGTATGATGATCTCTAGGTCCATCCATGGTGCTACAAATGGCAATATTTCATTTAAAGATACAAGATCTAAAGCAAACAGAAACTACCCTCTGTCATTTTGGTTACATGGGTGTTAATTTATTATTCTTTATGTGATTTTGTTGTTTTGATCTTAAGGAAGGAAGGGAAAGTCCTTGTCCTGCCTGAGTCAGCACTATCTAATGGTTAGTAGAAAGGAGTGTCAAGCCTGGGGGCAGGGGACACAAGTTAAGCATGGCCCACAGTTAGGGTCTGTACTTGAGTGTTTCTGTGTTAGACTGAGAGCCAGAAACGGCTATTCCAGGGCCAGGGACAAAGGGAGAAAAGGTGTTACTTTTTTTCCTTTTAATAACCACATAATTTCATTCCCCTATTTTACTTTTACTTTTATTCACCTAACATTGTTTTGAAAATATTTTAAAATTTGTTTTTAATTGGAATATAATTGCTTTCAGTGTTGTGTTGGTTTCTGCCTTACACAATGTGAATCAGCCATAAGTATACATATGGCCCCTCCCTTGAAAACTTTTAAGCTAATACAAAGTTGAAGGAACAGTATAATGAACATGCTTCCATCCTTTACCCAGATTCAGTGGTTGTTAACATTTTGCAACATTCCTCTTAGTCAGAGTGAGAGTGTTACGGAAAGGAGTATGTGTGGGGTCCGTGTGGGGTCCGGCTCCTCTACGCCCAGAAGCCAATAAACAGGCCAGGTTGGTGGGAAGGAAAGTTTGCTTTATCTCAGACGCTGGCAGCTGGGAAGGGAGGCCAAACATCTGTCCAAAGGCAGACTCCCCACCCCTCCACTGGCAACCAGTGGGGCAAGAGCTGTTGTAGACAGAAGGAGAGGGCTGCATGTAGAAACAGCACAGTCAACCCTGACAGTCATCTTCAAAGTGGTCATTGATGGTCTGACCAGAGTCATCTTGGTTGTTTTAAGTACAGTTACTCTTCAGTTCCAGGATTCGTTGAGACCAGTTCTCAGAATCGTGGCAACTTATGTTGTGGGTGGTGTCCGGTCATCGTGTGGTTAACTTCTTCACCCTGGTGTTTTGGTATCTATAAGACGGCTCCCACAGTGTGACTCAGAATATTATCTATAGCCCCTGAGAAAGAACTAAAGGTTCTTGACTGTGCTTGATGACTACATTATTATTATTTGGTCTCCTTTGACTGTTTTCCTTTGCTTCTGCATTTCTCGTTTCTCCGATTAAACATATTCTCTGACTAAACTTATTCCACAGACAAAAGGCAGGCAGAGGACACGGTGGAGGGCAAGTTCTGTTTCAAGAGTGAAGACAGGATCCGACTTGCTGACTTGCAGGCGGGGTGGGTCCCAGTGTTTTCCGCACGCCGAATCACTAAGTGTACTTCAGGTCACTACCGAAGAAGCCCACCAGGGAAAATTACGGGTCTTAGTTGCATTACAGAGGTTGAACATCAGCCTGTTCCCTCCTGGTAGATGTTAGTTAGCTTTTGTTGGGTGAAAGAGTTGTGGTACAATAAGAGGCGGACTTCGAGGACTTCGATTTGGGAACCCCATACCTTTTAAATCAAAGTATATTAGACTCCTTGAGTGGGTCCATAGGTGCCTAGCCTAAGGCAGTTCATTTTACATCCTTGTGTCTTCTTTGTACCCAAGTACTCTTCACACCTTTGGGTTATACTTTTTATCCCCCAAAAATGCTGCAAGAGAATTGGGTTAGGCCTGAAGATAGAAAAGAAAGGTTTTTTTTTTCTTTTTTAACCACTTTCACTTATTTAAAGAATCTTGAGATTAATTTGGGGCTGATTTTGTATTGGTATGTTGAATAGGTGTACTGAATGAAGATTGTAATGCAATAAGATGGATGCCAACCTGGCACTTAAATTCCATTCAGATTCCCAGGAGTAAAACTTACATATGAACCATCATTCTAGCATGGACTATCATTAGAGCTTAGTTGGGTGTAATAGAGACATACTGACATATATGTTCTTTTCATGGAGAATCGTACAAACTTAATGCTGGAAGGGAAACCTTCTGGAATTTAACTAGTCAAGTCATTTTACAGATAGAAAGTAAATCCTGGACAGGTGCCACCCTCCTCCCAGGCACGCAGCCACGGGCAGAACTGGGGTTCAAACCCACTGCTCCAGACGCTTCCTTCAGGGCTGCTTTTCCCACGCCATGTGGACTTCACAAGCGCTGGGACCGGGGAGGCTCTTTGTTACTCCCACCAATGAGGCCATTCTAGGGGAATTTCTCCCAACTGCCAGCAGGTCAGGGGAGTTCCCTCCCACTGTACCGGAACAGGGAGACGTGTTCACGGTTGGAACTGAGGTTAAGATTTCCCATCATGAACAATGCTAAACAAGACTGCATTTCAACACCAGTAATGGCATCTGGGCATGTGTCTGACAACCAAAAAGAATGTAATGTAACAGTGTTTAAAATGAGCTCCCAGTTCTAAACCAATCTAATGGTTTTAGCTTAAATTACTAACTTATAAATAAATTGTTTGAAGCATACCAATTATGGCTGCATGTACCACAGTTAGAAACATGAATAGATTTTTTTAAATAACCAGTATTGAAATGTCCTGATGGGTCTTTAATCAACATTCCGAATGTGCTAATGTGGCATTGCCTGTTTCATAGTTTCACGTGTTTGTTTTGTTTTGTTTTGAATGAAGAATAGTGAAGGAGAAGGAAATGGCAACCCACTCCAGTATTCTTGCCTGGAGAATCCCATGAACAGAGGAGCCTGGCGGGCTGCAGTCCATGGGGTCACAAGAGTTTAGCAACTAAACCACAGTGAGGAAAAGTTGCAGAAAGTATCAGTGAATGGACAATCTAAGCCCAGAATGCATTTTTATAATGGTGTATCTAAGATTTTTTATGTTATGGGCTACCCTCATGGCTCAGTGATAAAGAACTACCCTCCCAGTGCAGGAGACGCAGGTTCGATCTCTGGGTCGGGAAGATCCCCTGGAGAAGGAAATGGCAATCCACTCCAGTATTCTTGCCTGGAGAATCCCACAGACAGAGAACCTGGCAGTCTGCAGTCCATAGGGTTGAAAAAGAGCTGGACATGACTTAGTGACTAAACAACAAACAGCAACAGCAATGTAAGTTAACTGAAAGATTAGTTTTATGTAATGGTGGTGTAACTTTAAAAAAATACATTGTGGAACATAACAATAACAGAATAGTTATTTATTGAAATGAGTTCTTTGTCCTTAAATGGGAAAATGTGAAATTTTACAGGGAAGAATCCAACCGATGCGTACCTGGAAGCCATGATGAACGAGGCTCCAGGGCCCATCAACTTTACCATGTTCCTCACCATGTTTGGGGAGAAGCTGAACGGCACAGACCCAGAAGACGTCATCAGAAATGCTTTTGCCTGCTTTGATGAAGAAGCAACTGGTGAGCACTCTTTGTTATGCCCTGGCCTCATTCCAGACTGTGTAAAACGGTTTTTAAGAAATGAGAAAGATTAGTAAAATAATTTTTTTTAATGAATAAAGGGAAACCATCATTTACAATAGGACAGTTGACCGAGAAGGGCCAAAACACAGGGATGTAGGTCATATAGCTACACAGAGTGTGGTGTTAACCTTTGAATTCGGTTCTGAGCATCCATGAAAGCCAGAAGAACTGGCCGGTAAATAGTATTTCTTAGACACTGAAAACTACGTCTTCAGACTTTAAATCTCACCAAATAGTATGGTTCACTAACTTGAACGATAAAACCTTAGGTTTTTTTCCCCCTTATTATTTAAAACTGAAAAAAACCTTATCCATTTTCTTACTCCTTTCATTTTCCCCTTTGCTTCTGCATTAACCCTCTGCTCAGCCACTCACATCTCCTCCTCAGATACACCTTGCATCCTCCTTCCTGCCTCCCCATCTCAACCTTTTAAAACTGCACCATCCTTCATTTGGTCTTAGAAACACACTGCCCTTCTATCCTATATCTGTTTTATATATATATATGGAATACAAGGGTTTTTTTCCTCCTCTGGAAAATACTTGCTTCAAATTAATTTTGTAAGCATATGATCTACTAACTGAGCTTTTAAAATGATTTAATATTAATAAAGAACTCTAAAGACAATAGGAAAACATAATGATATGGTTATATATTGCTTTATTTTTGTTCATGTAAATGTGTATGTTAAGAAATACCTTGTAAGATTGACCAGATTGAGAACCAGATCATTAGAATGCTGGGCAGTGTTCACAACTCCCTTTTCTCTGCTGCCTTCCAGGCACCATTCAGGAGGATTACCTGAGAGAACTGCTGACCACAATGGGAGACCGGTTTACAGACGAGGAAGTGGACGAGCTGTACAGAGAAGCACCTATTGACAAAAAGGGGAATTTCAATTACATCGAGTTCACTCGAATCCTTAAGCATGGAGCGAAAGACAAAGATGACTGAAGGAACTTGAGCTAAAACTTTCCAGTTACTTTGTCTTACTCTATACTGTTTCCTAGACATTTCCCCCCACCCCCCATAGGCCTGTTGCATGCAACTTTGATTCACAGCTTTGCCTTTTTTTTTTTTTTGGTGTATTTATTCTAGACCTTCCTGCCACTTAGCACTTGTATAATCAGACTGCAAATGGGGATGAAGTTGTAAATTGTATTGAAAAAAGAGATTGCAAATAAAAATCAACAAATGTGAAAGCCCAGGAAAATATATCCGGTATTTCTGGTTTTGCTGGATTTTTACATTTTTATATAATAAAAATGCTATTTTGAAATAAAGATCATGCCGACTCAAATGGAATATAATGGAAAGTTGAATACCTAGTAGTTGGGGGTAGTCCTTTCTTTAGATTTTCAACTCATATAATTCAGATTTCACAGGAAACCTTTTTCACATACTTCAGACAGTATTTTTAATATAAATTAACATCAATATACAGTAAAAACTAGTTATACCTTAGTTTCTTTCACGCTTCTGGTCAGATGTTTAAATTACTGAATGATAATACAGAATGGAACTAAGAATACATTGACCGTTTTCTTAATCCAGGTCTAGGAATACGAGGTAAAATCTGATGAATAGTTACATTGTGTAAAGCATTGTATGTAAGCGATTTTCAGTGAATCCTCCCAGCAACCTTGTGGGATAGATTTCGGTTATTTCAAGAGGAAAAAATGGGTTCTGGGGAGTTGAGTGATTGATCTGAGTCTCTACCAGACCTGGGATTCCAGGCCAGGGCGCCCCCTCCCGAGTGTAGATGAAGAGACCACCGTGCTATCTCTGAGAAGCCTTGAATGCTTAAAAGGTCACGACATTTTCATTACATTCTAACATAATTTTATAGTCATTATTGAGATTTAAAATAACTTGAGGGACATTGTTGGAACAGAATTCAGAAAATTATATACCAGGTAAAAAAATAGAAGACCAAAGACTATACGCCAATAAAGGCCTGTCTAGTCAAAGCTTTTTTTGACAAGATGGTTTTTCTAGTAGTCGTGTATGGATGTGAGAGTTGGACCATAAAGAAGGCTGAGTGCTGAAGAACTGATGCTTTCAAACTGTGATCCTAGAGAAGTCTGGACAGCAAGAAGATCAAACCAGTCAACCCTAAAGGAAATCAACCCTTAATATTCACTGGAAGGACTGATGCTGAAGCTGAAGCTCCAGTACTTAGGCCACCTGATGCACAGAACTGACTCATTTGAAAAGACCCTGATGCTGGGAAGGATTGAAGGCAGGAGAAGGGGATGACAGAGGATGAGGTTGTTGGATGGCATCATCAACTCAATGGACATGAGTCTGAGCAAACTCTGGGAGATGGTGAAGGACAGGGAAGCTTGGCGTGCTGTAGTCCATGGGGTCACAAAGAGTCGGACACAATTTAAGAGACTGAGCACTCAGGTACCGCCCATGAGGTAAGCAGGGCAAGTAAGATTCCTGCTTTTTTTATAAGAGCTAAAGTTCAGGAAAGCTGAAGCAACAGTCCAAGGTCCCACACTAGAACAAGAATCCACATCTGGCTCCTTTTTCTACTTCCAAGTTCAATGTCACATGCAGTGTCAAAACCAGAGTCACCATGTGGGGGAGATACTGGGATCATCTTGACTGTCATTAAACCAATACTTACAGTCACTGGTATGTGCCAGGCACTTCTAAATTGGGGAAAACTAGGAGGGCAGGACAGACAAGGACACTGCCCTCGGACTTCCCTGGTGGTACAGTGGATAAGAATCCACCTGCCAATGCAGGGGACCCAGGTTCAATTCCTGGTCTGGGAAGATCCCACATGCGGCGGAGCAACTTAAGCCCTGGAGTCCAAACTACTGAGCCTGCATGCTGCATTATGACAAGCCGGAGAGCCTAGGGCCTATGCCCCTGAACAAGAGAAGCCATTGCAAGGAGAAGCCCTCCCACTGCAAGGAAAAGTATCCCCCTCTGACGACAACTAGAGAAAGCCCATGCAAAGCAATGAAGACCCGGCACAGCCAAAAATAAATTTAAAATGTTAAACCTATAATATGTATATAAAAAAAAAATGCTGCCCTCCTGTGCCTTAGTTCTCCTGTGAGAGGCGGGATCAGGAAGGCATGTCTACATCCTGTGGGAAGCAGAACTGAGGACCCCTGAGACGGTACCTGTGAGCTATCAGAAAGACAAGAAGGGGGTGCCTACGTGGAGATCAGGGCAGAGCTGACCAATCACAGAGAACGCTCCCTCCAAGGCAGGAGCACTGGGAGAGCTCAAGGGAAGGACATACAGATGGTAACTGCTGCAGCATCTAAGTTCAGAATCACAGGGCTTTGGGCAGGGAAGAAATGTGAATTATGTTTGAAAAACTCAGCCTGGCTTCTGTGTGTAGAATGGAGGGCAAGGGGAGCAGAAGGAAGGCTTCCAGTTAAGAGGCTGTCACGATGGTCCAGGCGAGACAAGAGGGTGGCCCGAACTGTGCAGATGGTCGAGGAGGTGGCTCTCCTTGTCTGACCTCTTTACTCCAGTCCAGCCCTGCCTTGTCACCAGCTCTCTGACATGGTTTCATTTATTCTTTTGCTCCGCTTAAAGGCAGATTTGAGAAGACTGGGAGATTGAAAAAAGTTTTCAAGATTAAAAACAAAAACTATTTCCTGAGTGCCTTATGTTGACCTGACATATCCCACTGTTTCACCCATAGGGTCTATAAAGAGAGGAGTGGGATCTAGCACATTCTACAAGGCACCGCACCTAGGACCTTGTTCCTCTCTGGTTCAAGAAATATTAGTGATGATAGTGAAAACTCTCTTATAATATCTTTCCTGTTTTTGAGAACAACTCAGTAATGATCTCTGCAATTGACAGTGGATGCCTTGGCCATCACAGTTGGGATGATTGTGTGTTTGTAATCAGATAGTTCAAACGATACTGAATGCTCTGTAACAGGCATGTCACACTACTGGCCTTTGAGGCAGGTTTTAAAAAATTATTATTATCCTTATTCTGGGCTTCCCTGGTGGCTCAGACTGTAAAGAATCTGCCTGCAATGCAAAAGACCTGGATTCAGTCCCTGGGTTGGAAAGATCCCCTGGAGAAGGGAATGATCACGCACTCCAATATTTTGGTATTCTACAGATAAAACACCAAGGTGCAGAGAAGCAACTTTCCAAGGTTACACAAGTGGGAAGCACTGAGACTGTAATTTGAGTCCAGTCAATCCAGCCCCAGAATCTGCCCTCAGGAAAATAATTATCGAAGTTAACACCACTAGATTCTTAACCATCGTAGAGTAATTTTAAGAGCTTTCATTATTGCATTCGATCCTCAAAACTCTGGGAGGTGGATAAGGTAGGCATTGTTATCCCATTTTACAGGTGAGGACACTGAGTTTTAGAAGTTATCCCACTTGCTCAACTTTATGTAAGTAGTGTCTGAGCAATGACTAACTTAAACTTTTTGAGTGAGGCAGGGTGCTTCTCATTAAACCTATAATTTCCTAATTCAATAATTAATACCTGTAGCCTAATCAACATCTTTTTCTCATTTTTAAATATGTATATACTATATATAATATATATGGAAGTCATTAATATTTATAACATTGAAATTATGTGTAATTATACATTTAATGGGGCTTCCCCAGTGGCTCAGTGATAAAGCATCCACCTGCAATGCAGGAGATGCAGGATACATGGGTTTGATTCCTGGGTCAGGAAGATCCCCTGGAGGAGGAAATGGCAACCCACTCCAGTATTCTTGCCTGAAGAATCCCGTGGACAGAGGAGCCTGGCGGTCTACAGTCCATAGGGTCACAAAGAATCAGACGTGACTGAAGCAACTTAGCAAGCACACATAAAAGATAAAAAAGCACATTCTTTGGATATAAATATATGACTACTGAAAAATCTGGTGTGAAGAGTATGTCATCTGGGAACTATGAATGAGGATAAAAAAGTTTATCACATACTGAAATTTTGAGAAAAGATTTCTTGGACAGAAAAACAGCGAAGACTACAAACTGCACATGTTGATCGTTGTACGTTGTAATCTCAGGTCAGTGATTTTTAGAGCAGGCAGTATTGTCACATGCACTGTTAGGGACGATAACCAGAAGAGCCGCTAGATGGCACTCGTAGTCTTAGTGCTGTAATAGCCTGTTCTTTCATGAACGTGAGAGTGACAAAACATGAACAAAATACGTAGAGAGCATTAGTCCCAATGCTGTAACTTTGTCAAAATTGTTTCTCAAAGGGAAAGAACTGATGATAAAATCTATTGCAGTTCGTACTATTTCATGAACCCCAAAATTCAGGAGCAATCTCGGGGAGTCCTTTTTTACAAAGCAGCATTCCTTCGTTCATTCATTCGCTTACAAATATTTATTGTTTAGAAAGTGACAGGATCTCAGTGAAGTTCTGGTTATTTTCACACTGAAGTAATGACTTTTGTTGAAAGTAACAGCGTGGACTTTGAACTAGTAAGAGCTGACACCTCTACTTACTGGGTCATCTTGAGTGAAAGTGAAAGTGAAGTCTCTCAGTCATGTCTGACTCTTTGCGACCCCATGGACTATAGCACACCAGGCTCCTCTGTCCGTGGGATTTTCTAGGCAAGAGTACTGGAGTGGGTTGCCATTTCCTTCTCCAGAGGATCTTCCCAACCCAGGGATTGAACCCAGGTCTCCCACATTGCAGACAGGTGCTTTACCATCTGAGCCACCAGGGAAGCCCCGGTCATCTTGAGTAAAAGTAAATTATTATTATTATCATTCCTATTTTTGAGATGAGAAGACTAAAGCACAGAAACAGTGACTGTATGAAAATACTTCGTACAACCATGCTCTGTATTTGTGAATACTACTACTACCTCAATAATGTCAGGAACTATTTCTAGTACAGTAACATTTACATGATAGAACATTAAGTTCAGTTCAGTCGCTCAGTCATGTCCGACTCTTTGCGACCCCATGGACTGCAGCACGCCAGGCTTCCCTGTCCATCACCAACTCCTGGAGCTTCCTGAAACTCATGTCCATTGAGTTGGTGATGCCATCCAACCATCTCATCCTCTCTCGTCCCTTTCTCCTCCCGCCTTTAGTCTTTCCCAACATCAATGAGTCAGTTCTTCGCATCAGGTAGCCAAAATATTGGAGCTTCAGTTTCAGCATACAATAAACCATACAATAAACATGTATTAAGATCTGCCTCATCACAAGTGACCATGAGACAGTTTCTTAGTGTAGCTGTTCCCCACCTCAACATATGTCTTGGAAACATCATCAGAATCAAAATGAAGCAGACGGATCCGAAGGGTTTTGGCAGAAGGATATTGAAAGTATGTCTGGGGTGTATAAGAACGGGTATGTTTATATATAAAACGTTGTTTCAATGCATCTTGCAGGAAGCCCACTTCATCCTTCACCAGCCTCACTTCTGCAGTTGGTTTTGCTCCCAGCGCACAGTACTTCCTTTCAGATGCTCATTCTGAATGAACATGATGACAATGCTTATTTCCTCCTGGACGTTGCTAACCAGCACAGCAAAAAGAAATCAGAATACTTTCTTCACATTTTGTAATAATAGAAGTATAAATGACGATGGCTTGTTTAGGAAGTTGCGCTCTTCGTACTTCACTCAAGTTACCTTTTTACATGTGATCTGTTTATTCAGTTCTTATTTATGGAAGTGGGTGTTACATACGAGTGTCACGGGTGGTACAGAGATTCTGATTCTATTTGCACAAAATGTTATGCTGTCCAGCCCTTTGGATGCAAGTATTAAAAGTGGGGTTTCTCTCTTTACCTGAGTCCCACATACAGCTGTGCTCTCTGTCTGTGCTGGTGCTACAGCAGCTGATTAATAGCTCACTGAGGACGTTAAAGATGGTTTCTAGAAACTGCCTCAGTACTTTTGCCTAGAAAATCCCATGGACGGAGGAGCCTGGTAGGCTGCAGTCCAAGGGGTCGCTAGAGTCAGACACGACTGAGCGACTTCACTTTCACTTTTCACTTTCATGCATTGGAGAAGGAAATGGCAACCCACTCCAGTGTTCTTGCCTTGAGAATCCCAGGGACGGGGGAGCCTGGTGGGCTGCCATCTATGGGGTCGCAGAGAGTCAGACATGACTGAAGCGACTTAGCAGCAGCAGCAGCAGCAGCAGAAACTGCTTGCTCTGACAATGACACTTGCCTTCCTGCCAGCCAATCACATAGCTAAGAACTCAAGCAAACACATGCCACAACAAACAAAAAAAAACCCTTGATTTTAAAAGTTGTTTTGAAAATACACAAGATTTCCAGGGCTTCCCTGGTGGTACCATGGATGAGAATCTGCCTGCCAATGCGGGGGACATGAGTCCTATCCCTGGTCCTGGAAGATTCCACATGCCTTGGAGCAATTAAGCCTGCATGCCGCATCAAGTAAAAATTCCATGTGCTGCAAATGAGACACAACACAGCCAAAGAAACAAATAAATATTTTAAAAAGCAAAAAAAAAAAGCAGTCTCAGGAAACAATCACGGTGGCAAATTTCAATCTGACTCTGAGAAACTTCCCAAGCAAGATGGATTTGTGTCTCCCTCTTGCTCTACCTTCACTTCAGGTCTTTTTTTTTTTTTTTTCAAAAATGTTAGTTCAGTTCAGTTCAGTCACTCAGTCTTGTCCGACTCTTTGCAACCCCATGAATCGAAGCAAGCCAGGCCTCCCTGTCCATCACCAACTCCTGGAGTTCACTCAAACTCATGTCCATCAAGTCAGTGATGCCATCCAGCCATCTCATCCTCTGTCGTCCCCTTCTCCTCCTGACCCCAATCCCCCCCAGCATCAGGGTCTTTTCCAATGAGTCAACTCTTCGCATGAGGTGGCCAAAGTACTGGAGTTTCAGCTTTAGCACCAATCCTTCCAATGAACACCCAGGACTGATTTCCTTCAGAATGGACTGGTTGGATCTCCTTGCAGTCCAAGGGACTCTCAAGAGTCTTCTCCAACACCACAGTTCAAAAGCATCAATTCTTCGGCGCTCAGCTTTCTTCACAGTCCAACTCTCACATCCATACATGACCACAGGAAAAACCATAGCCTTGACTAGATGAACCTTTGTTGGCAAAGTAATGTCTCTGCTTTTGAATATGCTATCTAGGATGGTCATAACTTTCCTTCCAAGGAGTAAGCATCTTTTAATTTCATGGCTGCAATCACCATCTGCAGTGATTTTGGAGCCCAGAAAAATAAAGTCTGACTCTGTTACCACTGTTTCCCCATTTATTTCCCATGAAGTGATGGGACCATGCCATGATCTTCGTTTTCTGAATGTTGAGCTTTAAGCCAACTTTTTCACTCTCCTCTTTCACTTTCATCAAGAGGCTTTTTAGTTCCTCTTCACTTTCTGCTATAAGGGTGGTGTCATCTGCATATCTGAGGTTATTGATATTTTTAATGTTACATTTTAATTTTTATTTATTTATTTTTTGGCAGTGCCAAGAGTCATGCATGATCTTAGTTCCCTGACTAGGGATGAAACTTGCACCCCCTGCAGTGGAAGCATGGATTCTTAACCACTGAACCACCAAAGAAATCCCTCCTCATTTCAGGTCTTAGTTCCAGTTCTAAGTGTTTGCAGCAGTCTCTTTCTTGAACTATATCATATTTATGCAACTTTTTCCCCTGCTTTGTCTGTGAACCCAGCTGAAAATAGGGAAAATCCTGGGCAAATAGACAACAGACAAAAAGAGTCTACAGCCCCAACCTCTTTATAGAACATCAACCCAACTAGAGCAGGGACCTTCCTTTATCTAACAGGCTAGTTATGCAGAGCAGGCAGTCCGTGAACAGCTGTTGATGAGTTGATCCGAAGCAAATCCGCTGTGTACTCCTCAGGGAGGGGAGGAAGGCAAGTCCGTTGCCAGCCCACCATGGTCATTATGGGAAGATAGACACATCCAAGCTGGCTCTTCAAGCCAACGAGACTGGGTGAGAACTGAGTGAATACAGTGAAATGGAAGGTGCATGGATGCAATCAAATTATTACAAAGAAGAAACAGTCAAGGTCGCTTTAAAGACACGAAAAATAAGCATTTCTACGCCCTCCACAATCGTGGGGATTGAACAGTTAGTGTTCTTGCTCATCTTTTGTCTTCAGTGTAGATTTGTCTTTTTATGTGTATAGTTTTTGTTGTGATTGTCTTCATTTTTACCACCTTTGTTCCAGATGCCTGTCACCTTCAACATTTTGCTGCCTTGCTTGAATATTTCAAAACAGACCTCGAAACTCCTCTGTGACACATTTTTATTTGAAAAGAATGTTTGATTTAGAAAATACAAAGCCAGTGCCCTACTTTCTGTGCGTCGGGGCTAAACAGGAAGTAGGCAACAAAACAGGTTCCCTCCTGCCTAGTGAATGAGACACTGACCACAGCCGTTTGCTTAGCTGCCCTGCTAAGACTGGGAAAGTCCTTGGGCAAACAGAACAGGCTGGTCACACTGCCCCCAAGCCCACTCTCAGAAAGACTCCCCTAGAGTTCATGAAATAAGCTGAGATAAAATTAAAATGCTTGAATCACAAGGTTTATTGAATAAATTTATTTGTTTAAAGTATTTATTTATTTGTCTGTGCTGGGTCTTAGTTGTAGCATGTGGGATCTACTTCCTGGACCAAGGATTGAACCCAGGGACCCCTGCATTGGGTGGTCCATTAGCCATTGGACCACCAGGGAAGCCCATGAATAAATTTAAAACAGAAGGGAATAAACAGAGGGTAAGACAGACTTCCCTAGCGGTCCAGTGGTTAAGATTTCACTCTCCCAGTTCAGGCACCCGGGTTCAATCCCTGGTCAGGGAACCAAGATCCCACATACCCCAACTAAGACCTAATGTGACCAAAATAAATAAATAAATATTGATGAAGGGTGCTGTCACCATGAGGATAGGCTGAAAGTTGGGTGAAAGAGCCACAGCCCATTTTCTCTCTGTCTCTCTCTCATCTTCATTTCCTGCTGCCGCTATGATCACAAGGTCCAGAGCTGAGGGTGAACAAGGGCACTTAGCCTCTGGAGAAGGAAATGGCAACCCACTCCAGCATTCTTGCCTGGGAAATCTCACGGACAGAGGAGCATGGTGGGCTACTGTCCACAGGGTTGCAAAAGAGCTGGACACGACTTAACCACTAAACAACAACAAGGGGACTCAGCAGGCTGAAGTTATCTGGAGCCAGCACATGCTTACTCTTTCCAAGAGATGGAAGGGTGGGTATCTTGGCACAACTGAAACTCACCAATAACTTGCTGAGAAGCTATGGTTTATCTGTGAGTTCGGCAGAGGGTCACGTAGCATAAAGATGACACGTGATCTGTGTTGTATTCATATTGTAGGTTGACTGGTTCTTCCATTCTTTCCTGTCCACAAGTAGCTCTCTGGTTTGTTCCATTCTTTTTGTTTACGTTTATCAGACATACGTGGCTTCCCTGGTGGCTCAGAAGGTAAAGAATCTGGCTTCAATAAAGGAGACCTGGGTTCAATCCCTGGGTCTGGAAGATCCCCTGGAGAAGGGAATGGCAACCCACTCCAGTATTCTTGCCTGGAGAATCCCATGGACAGAGGAGCCTGGCGGGCTACAGTCCAGGGGGTCACAAAGAGTCAGACCCAACTGAAGCGACTAAAACTTTCACTTTCACTTCATCAAACATATGCTCTGTTTAACTTAACAGATTTCTGACTTAGCACATTTGCTATCTTTCCTCAACATGTTTTATGAGTTTCATCTGTTATTCTGTTTGTATCACTATTTTCAGAAGAATTGAAGATTCTCAAATAATATGGCACAATCGCATTATAGAAGTGACAGGAGCTCCCATTTAAAGTTTAGGCCCAATATATACCAATTTGTTTTTGTGGTTGCTGTTGCTGTTTAGTTAATAAGTCATGTCCTACTCTTTGCTACTCTGTGAACTATACCCCGCCAGGCTCCTCTGTACATTGCATTTCCCAGGCAAGAATACTGGAATGGGTAGCCATTTCCTCCTCCAGGGATCTTTCCGACCCAGGGATCAAAACCGTGTCTCCTGCATTGGCAGGTGGGTTCTCTACCACTGAACCACTAATGGCACTCAAGGAAAAATATGTTTTAGGGAAAGGAGGGAATAGATCCAGTAGTTGTAAAGTTCTAGGACATACCAACATGACATGGAAGATGGCTTAGATTAGGCAGAAGAGAAAAGAAGCAGCTACCAGACTTACTTGGGTGGAAGTAAGGGCCCTTGCACAGGGAATGAGTAAGGGGAGGCTGGGTGATAAAAGTGGGGCCAGAGGTTGTGAAGATCAATTGCACAGAGCCATTCTCAAAAACCAGTCCAAAATCCCAGAAGCACACAGGACCTTGCTAAAAATATTTTCCCATTCTGACTCATCCAATCAGAATCCCTGGAGAAAGAGCCTTGGAATATGCTTGCCAGGCACCTCTGGAGACTCTGATGTAGAAGGGTCTAGAAGCCACTAAACTATATCAGATAATACACTGGATATATATTTTTTAACCATCTTTCTTTCTTAACTGTTTAAACATTTTTTTAATTTATTTTTGACTGCGCTGGGTCTTCATTGGTGCATGTGGGCTTTCTCTAGTTGCTGTGAGCAGGGGCTACTCTCCTTTGTGGTTCTCAGGCTTCTGTTGTTGCAGGGCACAGGCTCTAGGCACAGAAGTTTCAGTAGTTGCAGTACTTGGGCTCAGCAGTTGTGGCACACGGGCTTCGTTGCTCTGCGGCATGTGGGATCTTCCCAGACCAGGGATCGAACCCATGTCCCCTGCATTGACAGGCAGTTTCTTATCCACTGTACCACCAGGGAAGTCCCGTAACCATCTTTCTTGCCACCAAGTGCTCATCAGCTGACTGCTAGGTAGCCCAGGATAGAATATCACCCAGTACTTTCATTCCTGGTGGGCATGTGGTCATCTGGACATGTGCTATTTCGTTTAATGGCTGAGATAGTAAAGCCCAGTAGTGAAGCACTCGGATGAATTTAACCTCTGGGGAAGAGTGTGGTGACACCGTTCACATACCAATAATGTTGGATTTTCAGATTAATTAGATGACCATAGAGTTGCCAGGCTCCCAAGGAGTTGGACCTTGGACAAGAAAAATGGAAATAAAACTTGATGGTTATTTACAAGTTTCACTACTCTGTTTTCAGCCAGACCTCACCAAAAGAGGAAAAAGTAAAGACAGAGGAAACTTCAGGCACAATGATGAGAGCTTGCTGGGCCATCATGACCCGTGAGTTTGACCTTCCTGTCTCTATAGTCCAACTAACTGTCTCATTAAGCTCTAGTTGGCAGTAACTTGGCTTGGTTGTGAATGCTGTCCTTATATGGGCAAAGTCATTCAGAGGGCAAACGTGGAGCTTCAAGGATCTGAGGGAACTGCCTTGTTAGAATGTTCCCATTATTTCCTCTTTTCATCTGTACATACCCAACCACACACCCTGCTTCATCTTCTGCCACTAAGATTCCTATTCCTCTTTCCTTGGCCCGGACATTCGCCACTTCCTCCAGATCCTACTTGTTTCTTTCCTTTTATCACATCTGCCCCTCATCCTAGTTCAGCCTGCTTCTGATCATGTGTTTCTTGGCATTCCCAAGCATTTCCAGAAATGATGTAGTGTTTCTACTGCATTAGAACCTTGAGGTTACAGGAGGAATTGAATTGAGGATGTTGATATTTTATCAATACAATTACTCCTCAGTTCATGGGTCCAGTAACACCAGTGAATTTTAAAAGCTGAACAAGTTTTACAGATGCTCTGAAAAGTACTGTTTCTCCCTTGGGCCCAAATGACATTTAGTCAGAAATGGAACACCAGCTTTGGTCAATATGCTAAGGTAATAACATGTAAGGATGTGAGTTTGGTGCCACTTATAAGTTATTCATCTTCCCACTTCCTTACCCACTGGGAAATCATAGAGTACATTCTGTTGCCAATTTGAAATGTTTTTGAATTATTCACTCCATCCTTTCTCGTTGGGTCATATATCAGGAGTGAGGGGAAGGACTCAAATCAGACTCCTTAGGCTTGACTCTTAAAAACCACTACGTACCATTTTCGACAAAATTGTAAACCTCTTTAAGCCTCATTTTTATCCTCTGTAAAATGGGGATAATATTAGTACTGACTTCATAGGGATGTTGTGATCACTGATTATTATAATCCATGGTAAGCACCTAACACAGTGTCTGTCTCATGATAAGTACTCAAGACACTTCAGTCACTAATATTTCTCCAAGTTTTGTTGATAAATATTCTGCCTCATAGCACAAAATTATCATGAATTATAAAGGAATTTTTGGTAAAAATGTGTTGTTATGAATATGATCACTGTGATAAGAGAAGACTAAAAACAGAATCAATGAACTGAATTAAACTATTCATGACTTTTGATATAATTTAGTCCAATATGTTCCTTATTTATGACTCTTATAGCCTTTTGAACATAGGTTGCCATCATAGGTTGATCTTGCAATGACTGCCCAGTGCCAAAAAACAGACTAAATCATAATTATCCTGACAAAAGTTGCCACCTATGATCATGACAAAAGAATTTTGTAAGGTCTGCTAATTTTAATCTTCTACCTTAAAAAAGGTGTCACAACGGCAAGTATTTGTTTGATACAAAACATCAAACTCTGATCCTATGTATACCAAAACATTCAGTGAGGAAAATGTCTTAACTTTAATAAAATGCACATGATAAAAGATTCAGAGTAAATAAGGATGTAAAAGCAGAAGGAAAATTTCCCTACCCCCTCCTGCCTCCTTTCCACTCCCAGAGGGAGTTAAGGCTGACAATTATTTGTTTATCTTTCTGAAAATGTTTTGTAACTTGTATTCTGGTATATATTCCGGAAGCTCTGTAGTTCAGCTCGGCCTCAGTGTTCTGCCAAATTCTGCTGTTTGGCTTTATCTTTGGCCTGTGGAAGACTGAAGAGTAAAATGCCAACTTACTGTCAACCCTGGCAGGCTTAGTCTTGCGCTTGCACAATTATCAGCTACATCAGGGGGTCTGCAATTTTTCACCTTGAAGCCAAATCTAGCTTCTTTTCTGTTTTTTTAAATAAAGTTTTATTGCAACCCATGACGCTCATTTGTTCAGGTAATAATCTATAGCTACTTTCAAACTAGGAGGCACAGTTGAGTAGTTGCAATAGAAATTGGCTTGAGAAGCTTAAAATACTTCCTGTCTGGCCTTTTATGGAAAATGTTTGCCATCTCTGATTCAACTATCACCAGAGCTAATCAGCATAAGACCATCTATCCACACAAGGTGAGTCTTTTTTTAAACTAATTAATTAATTAATTAATTTTGCTGTGCCCAGTCTTAGCTGTGGCATGTGAACTGTTAGTTGGAGCATGTGGGATCTAGTTCCCTGACCAGGGATCAAACCTGGGGCCCCTGCATCGGTTGCTCAGTCTTAGCCACTGGACCACCAGGGAAGCCCCTCGACACAAGTCATTGATTGGCATCATATGAACAATCACTTTTAAACATAGGAGTCATCTTAGATGTAATTTATTATTTTTGTTTGTTTATTTCTTTGCTTTTCATTTTTTGGATGTAATTTAGAGAGAACTATCACCCCAATTGTTTTATGTGGAAATTCTTTCAGTTAAAGTTTATATTTATCATTGCAAAAGAAAAATGTTGAAATAACTCGTGTAAAAGCTGTTAGGATTGTGAACAAAAGCCATCATTTAGAATTTCAAATAGTTAAATAAATGAAGCAATAGATCATCAGTGCAAATATTAAGACTGAGTTTGATAACTTTAGGAAAAATTAAAAAGTCCTTTTTGAGTCCACAAATGTTTATTTAAAAACTAAGTATTCATACAAGGACAGTAATGGAGATTAGAGATAATTAAAATTCTAGGATCTGTAAAGTTGTTTCCTATAGCTCAAATGGTAAAGAGACTTCCGGGTAGTTCAAACGGTAAAGAATCTGCCTGCAATGCGGGAGACCAGGATTTAATCCCTGGGTCAAGAAGATCCTCTGGAGAAGAGAATGGCAATTCGCTCCAGTATTCTTGCCTGGAGAATCCCATAGACAGAGGAGTCTGGCGGGCTATAGTCCGTGCGGTTGCAAAAAGTTGGACATGACTGAGCAACTAACACACTAACACAGGTAGAGTTGTTTGAAGTGAACGAGCAAAATATCCCTTAAGAATTTTAATCATTTGTCATTTAATTCCAACTGGGCCATGATCATTTCAAGGAAAAAAAAATTGTTTAGGAATTCCTTCACATCTTCTCGAATCAAATGCAGAATGTCAGCTTAGTTATCAGTTTAGACTTTCCAGAGAAGGAAAGCGCCAGGACTTCCCTGCTGGTCCAGTGGTCGAGAATCTGCTGGTCAGTGCAGGGGACATAGTTCCATCCCTGGTCTGGGAACATCCTGCTTGCTATGGGGCAACTAAGCCGGCGAGCCACTGATTCTGAAGTTTGAGAGCTCTAGAGCCTGTGCCGAAACGAGAAGCCCATGCCCCGCAGTGAAGAGTGGCCCCCGCTTGCCACAGCTAGAGAAAGCCCACGTGCAACAGTGAAGACCCAGTGCAGCTATAAATAAATTAAAAAATGTTTAAAAGAAGAAAAACTCCCAAATCACATATAACAATATATATATTCACACATAAGAAAGAGCGTATAGAAGTACACTTTTAGTGTACAGAAATACACTGTATAGAAGCACAGAGAAAAAGGAGGGGCCGCACACTTTGTTCTCATACTTCTAACTTCAAAAGGGCGGGCTCCATGGATGAACCCCGAGACCATTATGCTCAGGGAAATAAGCCAGCCATAAAAGGACCAATGCTGTAGTGTTTCATTTATATGAAGTCCCTAGAGTAGGCAAATTCATACAAATGGGAAGGAGAATGGTGGTTGCCAGGAGCTGTGGGGAAAGAGGATTGGGATGTTAGTGTTTAATGGGTACAGAATTTCAGTTTTACAAGATGATAAAAGTTCTGGAGATGGATGGGGGTGATGGTTGCACAACCATATGAATGTACTTAAGGCCACTGAACTGTATACTTATACAAATGGCTAAGCTAGTAAAGTTTATGTTATGTGTATTTTACTACATTTTATAAAGAGCCTATGAGACTACTTTGAGAAGACAATCCTGTATAACTCTGAGTCTACTGCATTCAAAAACTTAAACTGAGCTTGTTGAAATAATTCCTATTCATTGCCAACCATTTTCAATAACTGAACTAAAAAATTCTGGAGAGTTGACCAATCTATAAGTCCTAGGTACAAAGTTCCCTCTAGAAAACATGTTGCTGAAAAATGACTTTCTGAATTGTATTCTGCTCCAGTGAAAGAAAGGAAGGAAGGGAAGGAGGGAGGAAAGGAGTTAGCAGAATGAGAACAAAATTTGGGGCCCCTCCTTTCCCCTCTGTATTTCTATAGATTCTCTTATATCTATATCTATATATACATATATATATAGAGAGAGAGAGAGAGAGAAATACATATATCAGTTCAGTTCAGTTTAGTCGCTCAGTCGTGTCCAACTCTTTACGACCCCATGGACTGCAGCACGCCAGGCTTCCCTATCCATCACCAACTCCTGGAGCTTGTTCAAACTCATTTCCATAGAGTCGGTGATGCCATCCAACCATCTCATCCTCCTCTTGCCTTCAATCCTTCCCAGCGTCAGGGTCTTTTCAAATGAGTCAGCTTTTCACATGAGGTGACCAAAGTATTAGTGCTTCAGCTTCAACATCAGTCCTTCCAATGAATATTCAGGACTGATTTCTTTTAGGATTGACTGGTTTGATCTCCTTGCAGTCCAAGAGACTCTCAAGAGTCTTCTCCAACTCCACAATTCAAAAGCATCAATTCTTTGGCGCTCAGCTTTCTTTGTAGTCCAGCTCTCACATCCATACATGACTACTGGAAAAAATATAGCTTTGACTAGATGGACCTTTGTTGGCAAAGTAATATCTCTGCTTTTTAATATGCTGTCTAGGTTGGTCATAGGTTTTCTTTCAAGGAGCAAGCATCTTTTAATTTCATGGCTGCAGTCACCATCTGCAGTGATTTTGGAGCCCCCCAAAATAAAATCTCTCACTGTTTCCCCATCTATTTGCCATGAAGTGATGGGACCAGATGCCATGATCTTAGTTTTCTGAATGTTGAGTTTTAAGTCAACTTTTTCACTCTTCTCTTTCACTTTCATCAAGAGGCTCTTTAGTTCTTCTTTGCTTTCTGCCATAAGGGTGGTGACATCTACCATCTGTTTGGAAGTTGTCAAACAGGAGATGGCAAGAGTGAATATTGACATTTTAGGAGTCAGTGAACTAAAATGGACTGGAATCAGCAAATTTAACTCAGATGACCATTGAATCTACCACTATGGGCAAGAATTCCTTAGAAGAAATGGAGTAGCCCTCAATAGTCAACAAAAGAGTCCAAAATGCAGTTATTGGTGCAATCTCACAAATGACAGAATGATCTCTGTTTCCAAGGCAAACCATTCTATCACAGTAATCCAAGTCTATGTCCCAACCAGGAATGCGGAAGAAGCTGAAGTTGAAAGGTTCTGTGAAGACCTTCAAGACCTTCTAGAACTAACACCCAAAACACATGTGCTTTTCATTATAGGGGACTGGAATGCAAAAGTAGGAAGTCTAGAGATACCTTGAGTAACAGGCAAATTTGGCCTTGGAGTACAGAATGAAGCAGGGCAAGAGCTAACAGAGTTTTGCCAAGAGAACACACTGGTCATAGCAAACACCCTCTTCCAACAACACAAGAGAAGACTCAACACATGGACATCACCAGATAGTCAATACTGAAATCAGATTGATTATATTCTTTGCAGCCAAAGATGGAGAAGCTCTATACAGTCAGCAAAAACAAGACCAGAGCTGACTGTGGTTCAGATCATGAACTCCTTATTGCCAAATTTGGACTTGAATTGAAGAAAGTATGGAAAACCACTAGACCATTCAGGTATGACCTAAATCAAATCCCTTACCATTATACACTGGAAGTGACAAATAGATTCCAGGGATTAAATCTGATAGACAGAGATACATATATATATACACATACATATAAGGAGGGACAGAGGGAGGAAGAGAGGAAGGAAAGAAAGATGAAAGGAAGGGGAAAAAAGATGTTATTAAAGATGCCAATGGGAATTCCCTGGTGGCCCAGAGGTTAGGATTCTGAGTTCTCACTGCTGAGGGCCTGGGTTCAATCCCTACTCAGGCAACTAAGATGCCACAAGCCACACAGTCCAAAAAAAAAAAAAAGCCACACTGGTTGAAAGAGTTGTTTTCCTGTTGAAAACGTGTGATACCATGACACAGATCTCACCTGCCAACCCTGCTGTGGAACCAGTTCCTGCAGCATGATGGTAGTCTTTAAAGATGTGACTAGTACATTTGTAACAATATTGGAAGTTAAGAATAAGTCTGGAATGAAGTTCACTCTAGGATGATATAATCTGCTCCAGTCTCAGTTTTAACTGAATATTGATTTTTAACCGCCAGCGTTTTAGAATTCAGCCAAATTATGAATTTGATTTTGAAGCATATGTAGAATCATGTGTATTTTTAAAATGTACATGAATGAGACCAAAGTTTTCATATTATATTTATTTTTTAGTGAGTCATATATCTTGGCTATCCCTCCATATCAGGATATACCATTCAGAGGTATTTATCCAAGAGAGATAAATCCTGTGTCCACATCAGACTTGCACACCAACGTTCACAGCTTCACTTGCAGTAGCTTCAAGCTGGAAACACCATCCAGTGACTAGTGACTGGTAAATGGCTGAATGACGTGTATAGCGTTTGTACAATGGAATACAAATCAACAATTTAGAAAAGAATGAACTCTTGATACAAACAACATAGATAAATCTCAAAATATTCATGTTGAATTAAAGAAGCCAGACAACCAAGGGTATCTACAATACTGTATTACTCTATTTATATAAAATTATAAAAATGTAAACTAATCTACAGAAATAAAAAACAAAATGCTGGTGGCCTGGGAACTGGGAATGCGGAAGAATAAGGAGGGGAGAATTTACAGAGACACAAAATAAATGAAATTTTTATTAATTAAAAATAAAAATAAATAAAATAAAAAATTTTGTATCTGTTGATGATATTCACTCCTTCACTGCTCACACCTGTGCGTGTGTGCACGACTCTTTTGTGACCCCATGGGCTGTAGCCTATCAGGCTCCTCTGTCCGTGGGATTTCCCAGGCAAGAATACTGGAGTGGGTTGCCGTTTCCTTCTCCAGGAGTTCTTCCCAATCTGGTGATTGAACCCATGTCTCCTAGATTGGCAGGTGGATTCTTTACCAACTGCGCCACCTTTTCAGTAATGTGTGTGGCAAATATTTCCTTAATTTTGTTACTTGTTTTTTTAAAAACTATTTTATGTGATATTTAGCCACACAGAAACCTTACATTTTTAACAAATTAAATGCGTATCTTTTTTGGTTTTGGCTTGTACTCCTGTACTCTGCTCAGAAAGAAGTCCAACTTCAAAATTATATATTGATAATTCTCACATGTTTTATTCTATCATTTTTATTGTTTTATATTATATATGAAATTGTCATGAATTTATTTTGGAATAAGGCAAAAATCGAAACAATTTCCCCTCCCTAAATAGTTGAATCAGCACTATTTATTGAATAATCACTCGCCCCACTCTAGATTTTTATCATCTCAAAATATTTTATATTTTGAGGGGGAGGAGAAGTGGTGGGGGGTCAGAGGTGCTTCACCTGGGGCCTCAGATTCAGGTTGGTGTCACTGGGGGTGGCTCTTTACTTTTGCTGTCCTTGGGTTAAAACTCCTGCACCAGACTTCATCAGACTTTACTGGCAGAGCACATTTACTTTTGGATTCTAGCTGCTCTCCAAGCAAGAGTAGAGCCATGAAGCCTTTGCTTCTGACCCAGGAAAAATGTAGACACAGGTTTGCCTCTCTTCCTCTCTACTGCATCTGCCCATCACCTCTTCCTGGAAGCCACATCTCACCCCTACTCATGCAGGAACAAAAAGAGAAGTGAAACCCATGGGTAGGGAACACCTGCAGTGGGGAAGATGGGGCTTCAAATACAGCTTCTATGTCTTTATTCTTTTTTTGTTGTTGAGGGGAGATTCTGGGATCTAGTTTCACAAGTTGTCCATTGTAACCTGTTAATCACTCAGTCGTGTCCGACTGTTTGCAACCCCATGGACTGTAGCCCTCCAGACTCCACTGTCCATGGGATTTCCCAGGCAAGGATACTGGATTGGGTTGCTATTCCCTTCTCCAGGGGATCCTCCCGACCCAGTGTTCCAACCAGAGTCTCCGCAGATTCTTTACCATCTGAGCCACCAGGGAAGTCCCTCAAATATCCCTAGATGGAGACAAAATATGTCATTGCAAATTGGATGGATAAATTTATCAGAATAAGAAAAACCCACTTCTTTCTGGCTCCCATGTCCCCCTCCTGGAAGCCCTGGCCATCCAGGTGGACCTGTCATGACCCTTACTTGTCTGAAGATATACAATTATATTTTTCTTAGGAAAGCAATTACCGGATCATTTATAAAATTAAAATTTTACCACATGTAATAACACCCTCTTCCCTCATGCTGTTGGGTGTTTTTCAGCTCCTAACTCTGCCAGTTATGGTGATCCATAAGTATTTTAACTCAATGAAGACATTTATGACACTTTAAAATAGACCTTCAGGGATGCTTTAGAAACTATCTTGCTGATGGATTTTACTGCATGATACTCATCTCTTATATTTTCCTCCTTAGACAGCCATTTCCTAAAAAATCAGACTAGCTTGTAATGATAGTCTGGCTCATTTCAAAGGCACGATTAGAGTGTAACACCGGTAAATATAATAATTATAACTAACGTTTATTGAGCCCTAACTAATAATAACCCCTTGCTTAAACACAGCTTAGTGCTAGAACTAGAGTTATTTATTTCAAAATTAGACTCCTCCACTTTAGCATAAAATTTCTTTCCTTTGCCCTCCTGTTTTTAATGGGACACACATTCCACTCCCTGTATCAGTGGTCCCCAACCTTCTGGGTACCAGGGACTGGTTTCGTGGAAGACAATTTTTCCGCAGATGGGGGGAGGGTATGGTTTTGGGTTGAATCAAGCCTATTATGTTTATTGTGCACTCTGTTTCTATTTGTCTTTGTTTGTCTTGTCTTTATTTCTATTATTATTGCATCAGTTCCACATCAGATCAACAGGGATTAGGTCCCAGAGTTTGGGGACCCCTGCAATAAATTATTATTACTCAGTGTCCAAAGAGTAGCATATATTGTGTCCTCACTTTCTTGCCCACAATCCTGAGAGATACACACAACTATAGCGTCTGTTGTGTCTTTCTTTCTCTTACCTCCCCTATGCTTTGGGTCAGTCACTCAGGTGTGGCTGGCGACTGTGGCGATTTGATTTTTCATGAACATAATTCGGTAGCTTTGCTTTCTGGGGGTATGAGTGGGGTTGTCACTTTACATCCATCTTTTGGATGGGTAGAGATAGAAAGAGCTTTTTCTTTCCTTTCATCCCCGCCTTTATCTAGAGAATGTAAATTCAGGGAAAGTGTTAGTCACTCAGTCATGTCCGACTCTTTGCAACCCCAATGGATTGTAGCCCACCAGGCTCCTCTGTCCACAGGGTTTTCCAGGCAAGAATACTGGGTGGATTGTCATTCCCTCCTCCAGGGGATCTTCCTGACTCAGGGATCGAACCCACGTCTCCTGTGTCTCCTGCACTGCAGGCAGATTTTTTACCCACTGGTGATTCTGATTTTCATTTGAATACTCCTCCCAATCATAAGAGATGAGTTGAAGTCTTCGTTTCAAGCTCAGAAATCCCAATTTTGAGCTTTGGAAATTGAATACAGTCAGAAATCGAGCAAACTGAATTTGAATCAGAAATCGAGGAAGAAGAGCTAGAATTAGCTCGAGCCTTGAAATGCACAACCTTTATCTGGGGAGACATCACACCCCTGTGAGAACAGAAGCAGCAGGGTGACTCTGCTTCCCGTTGCAAGCCACCCCTGACATCTTGGAGACTCACTATGAAAACATGACTTTTCAGCTTTTGCCTATTACTCCTAATACTCATTTCAAGAGCAAAACATCATTTTGTGTCAGCCTGAGGTTTTCTCTCTAATCTGAGTATTCTGATTTTCTTTCACCACTCCTGGAATGGTTGTATTTGTTGTTAAGCAATGTCAAAAAAAAAAAATATTACTAAAGAGTAGTTTAAAGGGTGTGGTGCAGTGGGGAAATTATAGATTTTAAATAAATAACAATTGTCATTTTTGCTTCAACCTTATAGACTTTTGGTGTTACAGTTTTACACCAGATCAATGGCGAGCTTGATCTTTACCGTTCACTTCAAGACTGCAGGAAGTTTATGTTCAATTGTTTCTTTAGCTTTCCTATTCGAGTCCCAGCTCTCTGACCCTCAGTGGCTAGGGACAGGGTCCCTGTCTGCGGGAGGCACAGCTGTCTCCATTGCCGTCTCCAGCCTCCTTAGCTTCCTTCAGCAAGTTAGAGCTTTTTCCATCTCCACAGCCCAACACCCCAAGAAGAGATCTACTCAGGGGAGGCTGAATCACATGAGGTCAGCTGATGGCCAACTGAAAACAACATCGAAACTCTAGGCCTGGCTGTACGCTACTGAGAACCCCCCCACTCCAATCCATTATAATTCCATACCAGGCATTCCCTTTGGAATACAGTTCATTTCCATCATGCTTTAAGTTGGTGCTTTGGGGTTCCAGAGTAATTACCCCCATACTTCAAACAAAGTCCATTTCAAGATCTCCTTTTCCCCTAACTCCCTAAGCTCTACAATCATACTGCATTTATTCTTTAGTGTTAAGAAAAATAATGTTTCAATATGTATGTTCTTAGATGGTACATGGTGGGCTTCCCCAGTGGCGCTAGTGATACAGAACCTGCCTGCCAGTGCAGGAGACATAAGAGACACAGGTTTGATCCCTGGGGTGGGAAGATCCCCTGAAGGAGGACTTGGCAACCCACTCCAGTATTCTCGCCTGGAGAATCCCACGGACAGAGGAGCCTGAGGGGCTATAGTCCATGGGGTTGCAAAGAGTTGGTCATGACTGAAGCAACTTGGCATGCATGTACATGCTACATGCCCATTTGGGTTACTGTGTAAAAGTAGGTATTGATTTCAAGTGAAAGCAGTGAGAAATAACAGCAGGTCTGGAAAGTAGACCTTAAGACTTAAAAAAATATATCAATGTCCCTCTGTAACGCTTTTCCTCCTTCCGTGTAGCCTTCTCTGATCTCTAGAGCATGCTGAAAGTTCAAACACAAATACACTACAAAAAGAGAAGCCGAGAAAAATTCTTTTAGAAGCCATGTATTAAATGAAAGCTCTTTCATGCTGTAATTTATAAAAGAACACAGTGAACAAGGAAGATAAGTTACAAGATAATAAGGGGATTTTTGCAAAACAGAATAGTTTAGAGCACTCTCGACCCCTCATTCTTATCCAGCCCATCCCCCCATATCATCGGCTGCCTTTTTTTTTTTTAAATAATGAAGACTTGAAAACTAATCTTCAGTATTAGAGACCAGAATAATTGTCTTTGTGGAATAGTGATGGAATTGGCACAGGGGCACCTGCTGGGTGCTTGAGCTGGATAGTGCCTACAGGGTGTGTGTGTGTATGCAAATTCATCAAGCCGAGCATTTATGACTTGAGCCCATTACTAAATGTAAGTTATACCTCCATAAAAAGTAATTTTAAAATCTGTGATACTTTGACCTAACCTAAATTATTAATGACCTATTTGACCTATTAAATTATTAACAGGTCTGAGGACTGTTTCTAGTCCCTCTATGAATGGCACTGTCCTGCCTGATGTTTCACAGGTATGTTTGGTGGGCAAGACAGGGACCCACACCCTATCTGCACATTGCAGGAATATCCAGGTGCCAGAGAATCAGGTAGGTGTCTAGCTATCAGCAGTGACCTCACTTTGGAGGGGATTGTCTGCTTCTATGCACTCAGGCCACTTCCAAATGATTACGTGAAAAGCATTTAATAACTATGAGGTCTTTAATTCATATATGTGAAGTATGATGTCTTTCTGGTAAAGAATCTGCCTACAATGCAGGAGACCCTGGTTCATATTCCTGGGTCGGGAAGATCCGCTGGAGAAGGGATAGGCTACCCGCTCCAGTATTCTTGGGCTTCCTTGGTGGCTCAGATGGTAAAGAATCCGTCTGCAACGCAGGAGACCTGGTTCAATCCCTGAGTTGGGAAGATCCCCTGGAGAAAGGAAGGCTACCCACTCCAGTATTTTGGTCTGGAGAATTCCACGGACTCTATCGTCAATGGGGTCACAAAGAGTTGGACATGACTGAGCGACTTTCACTCACTCACAGCATTTCACTCACATGTTTTTCAGGAAGTCATTATTTTACAATGAAGTCTAGATTAATTGAATTTTCAGGGTGTATTTGGAGCAATTCCCTGGCGACATCAAAGCAGCAAAGTGCAGTTGGCAGTCACTTGACCAGGGAACTTGACTTCTCCTGGCGCTGTCACCAGCCTGCTCAATCACTGTCACCTCAACTCTCAGTTTCTGGCCCTCAATCTTCTTATGTATGAAAGGGGGGGTCACAACTCTGAAATTATAAGACTACACAACTTTGAATTTTATAAATGCTTTGAGTGACTGTAACGGACAGGAATACCTAAGGGAAAGGCGATTCAAAAAAAAAAAAAAAGACGTGGTTTTAAAAAAAAAGAAAACTTTAAACAGCACAGAAAGATATAAAATCTCTCTTTCCACCAACTTCTAGTCCCCCAGATAATACTGACCAACTATAATATATATAATATAGTATAATTACCTATCCTCCAAGACCTTCTGTGCAAATACCAATGTATGTATATGTAGATCTTAACGTATTTACACAAATGGCATACTAACTACTGTCCATATTTTGCTCTTGTTTTCCACTTAATAATACATCTTGCAGATCTTTAACATGAAACATACAAATTTACCTCATTCCTTTTAACGGCTGCATATTATTTCATTGTTGTTGTTCAGTTGCTGTCGTGTCTGACTCTTTTCGACCCCACAGACTGCAGCATGCCAGGCTTGCCTGTCCTTCATTATCTTCCGGAGTTTACTCAAATTCATGTCCATTGAGTTGGTGATGCTATCTGATCATCTCACCCTCTGCTGTCCTCTTCTTCTTTTGCCTTTAATCCTTCCCAACATCAGGGTCTCTTCCAACGAAGCCCCATATTTCACTGTGCATCATGATTTATTTAATCAGTCTCCTACTTATACATTTCTGGGTTATTTCCAGAATTTTGTAATTAGAGTTTTTTTGTCATTACAATTTATGCTGCAATGAGCATCTCTTTATGCATACAAAGAAGCAGACTTTTGCAAATATATCCCATAAGGTAAATTTCCAGTAGTAGAATTATCAGATCAAATGATAAGTGCATTTAAAATTTTGGTAGACTCTGAAATTACTCTCCCTAAAGGTTTACAAATTGATCTTTCAACCAACACTGCGTTCAAGTGCCTACTTCCTCCTACCCTTGCCAACACTGGGCATTACCAATCTTTTACATCTTTGTCAGTTGTATTAATATAAAAATAAAGTGAGGGGTAGATTTGAAGGTCCAGAATTGAATGATGGAAAATTATCAATCTTTATGTATTTCCTTGTATTTGGCTCAACAGAAAGTTTCCTTTCATCTTTAAGTGTTTGATGTTTTGTATCTATCAGCCTGTCGATTTAATTCTATGATAATTTTGGAAGTTTAACAATTAACCAGATTTACTTATGCTACTAAGGACCATCAAGACCCACCTTCCATTGTATTGGGTTTCAGGCCCTCACTTAATTTCAGAAAATTTGCCCTAATGGGTACATCTTCTGCAATTTAACCAGTATAGATGAAGACACAATGAATATCTCACTAGCTACCTTGTGTCCTGAGACTTGAACAGGGTGTGATAGGGCAGTTCCCAGAAAACCCAGGTTAAAAGGAAAACCAGATTATGCTTTGTAGAACATGTACCATTTTTTCAGGTTGACTCATTGTAGAGTTTTTCTCTGACCCAGTAGAATTCATCCTTACTAATCCTTCAAGAAGGGCAGAATGCAATACTTTGTCCCGATACCACTTTAGGCAGAAATATAATTGTTGAATATCAAAGCTTCCCAGATTTCTGTAACACAGTTGGTAGGAACATGTCTGGTTACAGAAAGGAAAAAAAAAAAAGACACAGAGCAACAATAAGAGATGAATTCAGAGGCCTTACTTTGGGGCACAACTGAAATACAGTTTCACACTTGATGACCTTTGGTGCTTTGAAAGTTATCACACACCACTAACTTTCACTGCTCCTACAAGAAAATTCGAATAATCTCTACAAGTTTTTACAACTTTCCTTTAAGCTACAAAAATAAGCATCTATCCACTATGAACAAACCTCCAGAGTTCACTGAAAAATGCTGTTTGTCATCTGTGCTGTGCTTAGTCATTCAGTTGCGTCTGACTCTTTGCAATTCCATCGACTGTAGCCTGCCAGGTTCCTCTATCCATGGAGATTCTCCAAGCAAAAATACTGGAGCTGGTTGCTATATCCTCCTCCAGGGGATCTTCCCAACCCAGGGGATTAAATCCAGGTCAGCCTTATTGCAGATGTATTCTTTATCGTCTGAGCCACCAGGGAAGCCCCCTCTTTTTTTTTTTTTGTCATTTAAGCTCTCTAAAAAGTATCTGAGAGTATATTTTCCACAGGCCTACTTTTTAAACAACCACAGTGAAACCTGGGAGAGAAGAGACAAAGGAAGAGGCAGAGGAGGAAGGAAGGAAAAGAAAATTGGTTGAGGGTGCAGCTGAAGAGGACAAGTTCAGCCAAGGGTCAAGGGTGAAAGGGTAGAATTATCCTCAAATTTGTGTTGGTCTAGACTAATGAAACTCCACTACTTTGGCCACCTCATGTGAAGAATTGACTCATTGGAAAAGACTCTGATCAGATCAGATCAGATCAGTTGCTCAGTCGTGTCCGACTCTTTGCGATCCCATGAATCACAGCACACCAGGCCTCCCTGTCCATCACCAACTCCCGGAGTTCACTCAGACTCACGTCCATCAAGTCAGTGATGCCATCCAGCCATCTCATCCTCTGTTGTCTCCTTCTCCTCTTGCCTCCAATCCCTCCCAGCATCAGAGTCTTTTCCAATGAGTCAACTCTTCACATGAGGGGGCCAAAGTACTGGAGTTTCAGCTTTAGCATCATTCCTTCTAAAGAACCCCCAGGACTGATCTCCTTTAGAATGGACTGGTTGAATCTCCTTGCAGTCCAAGGGACTCTCAAGAGTCTTCTCCAACACCACACTTCAAAAGCATCAATTCTTCAGCACTCAGCTTTCTTCACAGTCCAACTCTCACATCCATACATGACCACAGGAAAAACCATAGCCTTGACTAGACGAACCTTTGTTGGCAAAGTAATGTCTCTGCTTTTGAATACGCTATCTAGGTTGGTCATAACTTTCCTTCCAAGGAGTAAGCGTCTTTTAATTTCATGGCTGCAATCACCATCTGCAGTGATTTTGGAGCCCAAAAAAATAAAGTCTGACACTGTTTCCACTGTTTCCCCATCTATTTGCCAGGAAGTGATGGGACCAGATGCCATGATCTTTGTTTTCTGAATGTTGAGCTTTAAGCCAACTTTTTCACTCTCCTCTTTCACTTTCATCAAGAGGCTTTTGAGTTCCTCTTCACTTTCTGCCATAAGGGTGGTGTCATCTGCATATCTGAGGTTACTGATATTTCTTCCAGCAATCTTGATTCCAGCTTGTGTTTCTTCCAGTCCAGCGTTTCTCATGATGTACTCTGCATAGAAGTTAAATAAACAGGGTGACAATATACACGTACCTTGACATACTCCTTTTCCTATTTGGAACCAGTCTGTTGTTTCATGTCCAGTTTTAACTGTTGCTTCCTGACCTGCATACAAATTTCTCAAGAGGCAGGTCAGGTGGTCTGGTATTCCCATCTGATGCTGAGAGGGATTGGGAGCAGGAGGAGAAGTGGACGACAGAGGATGAGATGGCTGGACGGCATCACTAACTCGATGGATGTGAGTTTGAGTGAACTCTGGGAGTTGGTGATGTACAGGGAGGCCTGGAGTGATACAATTCATGGGGTCGCAAAGAGTTGGACATAACTGAGCGACTGAACTGAGCCTAATGTACTTCTCCAGTTATGCAAGGTTGCAAGTATCAATTTAAGATTCTCTTAGGGCATGATGCAGGTCAGGAAGCAACAGTTAGAACTGGACATGGAACAACAGACTGGTTCCAAATAGGAAAAGGAGTACGTCAAGGTTGTATATTGTCACCCTGCTTATTTAACTTATATGCAGAGTACATCACGAGAAATGCTGGGCTGGAAGAAGCACAAGCTGGAATCAAGATTGCTGGGAGAAATATCAATAACCTCAGATATGCAGATGACACCACTCTTATGGCAGAAAGTGACGAAGAACTAAAAAGCCTCTTGATGAAAGTGAAAGAGGAGAGTGAAAAAGTTGGCTTAAAGCTCAACATTCAGAAAACTAAGATCATGGCATCTGGTCCCATCACTTCATGGCAAATAGATGGGGAAACAGTGGAAACAGTGTCAGACTTTATTTTTTTGGGCTCCAAAATCACTGCAGATGGTGATTGCAGCCATGAAATTAAAAGATGCTTACTCCTTGGAAGGAAAGTTATGACCAACCTAGATAGCATATTCAAAAGCAGAGACATTACTTTGCCAACAAAGGTTTGTCTAGTCAAGGCTATGGTTTTTCCTGTGGTCATGTATGGATGTGAGAGTTGGACTGTGAAGAAAGCTGAGTGCTGAAGAATTGATGCTTTTGAAGTGTGGTGTTGGAGAAGACTCTTGAGAGTCCCTTGGACTGCAAGGAGATTCAACCAGTCCACTCTAAAGGAGATCAGTCCTGGGGGTTCTTTGGAAGGACTGATGCTAAAGCTGAAACTCCAGTACTTTGGCCACCTCATGTGAAGAGTTGACTCATTGGAAAAGACTGATGCTGGGAGGGATTGAGGGCAGGAGGAGAAGTGGACGACAGAGGATGAGATGGCTGGATGGCATCACCAACTTGATGGACGTGAGTCTGAGTGAACTCCGGGAGTTGGTGATGGATAAGGAGGCCTGGTGTGCTACAATTCATGGGGTTGCAAAGAGTCGGACACGACTGAGCAACTGAACTGAACTGAACTTAGGGCATGAAGGAAGAAATGTTCACATATTGAGATATGGGGAAGTCATTCTGGCTTATACCAGATTTGGCTTGAACTTTATGCTCACTAGAATAACCTGTCTTATGGTCTGTAAACACGCATTGTACATCTGCTTTAACCATTAAAGGAAAGATATTTTTAAAAATCAAAATGGAGTTACTATGGTTCAGGCATACCAAATAGAGCTAAGCGGCCATTGTAGATACAGTTTCAGACACATTTCTACACCACTGGAACTTGAGTTTTCTTTTTTTTCAAGTTTTTTTTTTTTTTTTTTTTTTATGTTAACCATTTTTTTTAAGTCTTTATTGAATTTGTTACAATATTGTTTCTGTTTTATGTTTTGGTTTTTTTCTTTTCTTTTTTTTTTGGCCGTGAGGCATGTGGGATCTTAGCTCTTCCACCAGGGATCAAACCCCCCCCCCTGCATTTGAAGGTGAAGTCCTAACCACTGGACCACCAAGGAAGTCCCAAATCATTTTAATAATCACTTCCCATTGCTGGAAAATAAGTAGGTTTGGATTGGGGAAATAAGTTTAGTTCTGGACTTTGAGATGCCTGTGAAACATGTAGTGTCGTGATCGAATGTCATTTATTTATATGGACAAACCTGAAGCCCAGGGAAGAGATCTGGCCTGAGGACAGAGGTTTGAAAGGCATTTCAGCATATGTAAGAGTGTGGGACCTGCCCAAGAAGTAGGGCCTCCTCCTGCAAAGACGGGCCCTAACATGATATCCTCTAGAAGAACCCAGGGACACTGACTTTTAACTGCCAACCACTCTTTCCCAGGAATTCAGTAATTCTTTGAAAATACCTTTTCTGTAGTTCTTACCATACTGCCCTATCGTTATCTATTTACATATCTGTCTTCCCTGATAAATAGCGTGGTGAGCCAAGACAGGACTATAACTTGATCATATGTTTTATAGTCCTGGAAAGCAAGAAAACCTTCAATGGCTGAATGGAAGGATAGGGACTTCCCTGGTGATCCAGAGGTTAAGACTCCATACTCCCAACGCAGGGGGCACGGGTCTGATCCCTGGTTGATCCCTGGTCGGCACAGTGGAAAAAAAAAATGAAGGATAAATGAATGAATAAATGAAAGACCACTCATATGTAGATAAAAGTCAAATAAACATATTAGGAAACAGAACCATGAAAATGAATAGGTACTGGTTGCTAACATTTACTGAACCAGCTAATTCCCACTAAGCTGCAATTGGAGAATAGTGTAGTATATCAAGTGGGAAATGCAAAGAACGTGTGTTTAGAATACACTGCACTTCTCTCTTGAACTTACTCATTTCCAAAGACTATTTCTGATTACACGGATTTTTTTTTTTTTTGATTACACAGATTTATCCATCTGCTGCTTAATCAGGAGAGATTTTCCCACTAGGTTTACAGATTATATTTTGAAAATACTTTTCTTTTTGTATGAACTGAGTAGTAGTAACTGAAAGTGGGGTCCAGCTACTCACCTCTCAAAAGCTGGTAAAGAGGCCAGGCTGGTGGAAAGAAAAGTATGGTGGGTGGGGGTGGGGGAAGAACGCCTGTCCAAAGGCCTGCTCCCTCCCGCTGACAATCAGTGGGCAGGAGCTGTTACACACAGAGGAAGGGGGCTCCATGCGGAGCACAGCCAGCTCTGACAGCCGTCTTGAAACTGGTCATGCAGTGGTCTGACCAACATCATCTTGATGGTATTAGGTACAGTTAGTCTTCAGTTCAGGCGTGGTTTGTCCCATTTCCTTGAGGTCAAGTTTCAAAATTGTGGCAGCTTATGTCATGACTGGCTTCCCAGGTGTGGCCAGTGGCAAAGAATCTGCCTGCCAATGCAAGAGACGTGAGAGATGTGAGTTTGATCCCTGGGTTGGGAAGATCCCCTGGGTTGGGAAGATCCCCATGAGAATCTCCATGGACAGAGGAGCCTGGCGGGCTGCAGTCCGAGGGGTTGCAAATAGTCGGACACGATTGAAGCGACTTACCACATTACACACACACATCATGGCTACAGTTTGGTTATCATGGAGTTAATTTCTTCCACCTGTCGGGGGTTTCAGTATCTACAAGACAGCTCACAGGATACAGCTCAGAATACTGTCTACAGCTCTTGAGGAGGAACTAAATGTTTTTGACTATGTTTAATGACTAAACTGTTATTATGTGGTATGTGGTCTCCTTTGTCTTTCTTTGTTTCTCACTTCTCTGATTAAACTTATTCTTTGACTCAGGCTTTTCCACAAACCAAAGGTAAGCAGAGGACATGGCGGGGAAGGATCATAGGGTCCTGCTCCCTTCCAGTAGGAAAAACAAAACAAACCAACAAAATTAGAAAATGCCTTAAGATTTTGTGAATTACAGAGATCTATGTTTTTTATTCTTATCTTTTTTACCAAATAAAAGATTTAAAATAAATTAAATGGCTTTCAGTTCAGTTCAGTCGCTCAGTTGCTCTTTGCAACCCCATGAATCGCAGCACGCCAGGCCTCCCTGTCCATCACCAACTCCCGGAGTTCACTCAGACTCATGTCCATCGAGTCGGTGATGCCATCCAGCCATCTCATCCTCTGTTGTCCCCTTCTCTTCCTGCCCTCAATCCCTCCCAGCATCAGAGTCTTTTCCAATGAATCAACTCTTCGCATGAGGTGGCCAAAGTATTGGAGTTTCAGCTTTAGCATCAGTCCTTCCAAAGAACACCCAGGGCTGATGTCCTTTAGAATGGACTGGTTAGATCTCCTTGCAGTCCAAGGGACTCTCAAGAGTCTTCTCCAACACCACACTTCAAAAGCATCAATTCTTCAGCACTCAGCCTTCTTCATAGTCCAACTCTCACATCCATACATGACCACAAGAAAAACCATAGCCTTGACTAGATGGACCTTTGTTGGCAAAGTAATGTCTCTGCTTTTGAATATGCTATCTAGGTTGGTCATAAGTTTCCTTCCAAGGAGTAAGCATCTTTTAATTTCATGGCTGCAGTCACCATCTGCAGTGATTTTGGAGCCCCCAAAATAAAGTCTGACACTCTTTCCACTGTTTCCCCATGTATTTGCCATGAAGTGATGGGACCAGATGCCATGATCTTAGTTTTCCGAATGTTGAGCTTTAAGCCAACTTTTCCACTCTCTTCTTTCACTTTCATCAAGAGGCTTTTGAGTTCTTCTTCACTTTCTGCCATAAGGGTGGTGTCATCTGCATATCTGAGGTTATTGATATTTCTCCCGGCAATCTTGATTCCAGCTTGTGTTTCTTCCAGTCCAGCATTTCTCATGATATACTCTGCATATAAGTTAAATAAACAGGGTGACAATATACAGCCTTGACGTATTCCTTTTCCAATTTGGAACCAGTCTGTTGTTCCATGTCCAGTTCTAACTGTTGCTTCCTGACCTGCATAGAAATTTCTCAAGAGGCAGATCAGGTGGTCTGGTATTTCCATCTCTTTCAGAATTTTCCACAGTTTATTGTGATCCACACAGTCAAAGGCTTTGGCATAGTCAAGAAAGCAGAAATAGATGTTTTTCTGGAACTCTCTTGCTTTTTCCATGATCCAGTGGATGTTGGCAATTTGATCTCTGGTTCCTCTGCCTTTTCTAAAACCAGCTTGAACATCAGGAAGTTCACGGTTCACATATTGCGAAAGCCTGGCTTGGAGGATTTTGAGCATTACTTTACTAGTGTGTGAGATGAGTGCAATTGTGCGGTAGTTTGAGCATTCTTTGGCATTGCCTTTCTTTGGGATTGGAATGAAAACTGACCTTTTCCAGTCCTGTGGCCATTGCTGAGTTTTCCAAATTTGCTGGCATATTGAGTGTAGCACTTTCACAGCATCATCTTTCAGGATTTGGAATAGCTCAACTGGAATTCTATCACCTCCACTAGCTTTGTTCATAGTGATGCTTTCTAAGGCCCACTTGACTTCACATTCCAGGATGTCTGGCTCTAGGTGAGTGATCACACCATCGTGATTATCTGGGTCGTGAAGATCTTTTTTGTACAGTTCTTCTGTGTATTCTTGCCACCTCTTAATATCTTCTGCTTCTGTTAGGTCCATACCATTTCTGTCCTTTATCGAGCCCATCTTTGCATGAAATTTTCCTTTGGTATCTCTGATTTTCTTGAAGAGATCTCTAGTCTATAAAACCTTTGATTTTTATACCACAGAGTGCAACATATTTTATTTAACTTGATAAAATATAGTTGATTTATGTAGATTTTAAGAAGAGTCTATATAACAATTTAAATCATATGCCCATAGGTGGTTGTTGCTGTTTAGTTGCTAAGTTGTGTCCAATTCTTTTGCAACCCCATGGATTGGTAGCCTGCCAGGCTCCTCTATCCATGGAATTCTCCAGGCCAGAATACTGGAGTGGGTGGCCATTTCTCCATGGGATCTTCCTGACCCAGGGAATCAAACCTATGTCTCATGTCTCCCGCATTGGCAGGTGGGTTCTTTACCACTAGCGCCACCTGGGAAGACTGAACATGTATGCTCTGCTATATGTAAAATGGATCACCAACAAGGACCCAGTGTAAAGTGCAGGGAACTCTGCTCAATGTTATGCGGCAACCTGGATGGGAAGGGAGTTTGGGGAGGGATGGATACATGTACATGAATGGCTGGGTCCCTCTGCTACTCACCTGAAACTATCACAACATTGTTAATTAGTTATACCCCCATACAAAATAAAAAGTTAAAAAAAAATGACATAAAAGGAAAGAAAGAAAGTAACCAGCTTAATATATCAAAGAGATGTATTTTGGGGTGGCATATTCTGCTCTCCATCAGGGACTATTGGAGATCTCTGAAAAGGACTGCTCCTTTTCAGATGCTCCAGAGTCTATACAATGCTTCTGATAATGTTGCTTAAATAAGTTTGAGATCAAACCACTGGACTGGATAAAGACTGCCAGAACTGTAGTAGAGAAGCTGATGAGTTCATAAAACCACCAACCAAGATCAAGCAGAACAAGAAATAATTACATGGGACTGGATGAACTGATGAAGGATAATTATGGCCTTTGTTTGTAACCTTGCTGTTTGTCTAATGTTCTGTATCCTGGATTCAAGGAACTCCTTTCTCTTTTCTCTTAAATTATCTGTAACTCTAACAGTTTAACAGATTATACTTCTGTAAACAGAAATGAAACATTTATCTTCCTCTCTGCCTGATTCCCTCCAGAATTCAGAAACTGCCATTGTGTTAGGGGATCCACTGACCAAAACCACTCGTCCTGGCCAGGCACCCTAGAAACCGCTTGTAGGAATTATCCTAAACAGGAGGACCTGGTAAGGAATGTGGAACTAACAAGCTACCACCAACTGGAAGAATTTGGGATAGGGCAAAAGCAGAGAGGAAACGCCAGTCCAAGCGTCCTACCAACCTTCCAGAATCCTTCTCGCTGACTCCATCTTGACTGGATGATGTATGCACACCAGGAAGGACCTGAGTCATAGTGACTGGCCAGAGACAACCTGGAAACTAAATCCATCACCATTAAACCCGAGACTGTAGGCTTTAAGTGGCAGAGCAGTCCTCCTGGGTTCCCTTACCCTCCTGCTCTCCACCCAGGCACCTCTTTCCAATAGTCTCATGCCTTGTCAGCACGTGTCTCCTCAGATAAAAGCCTGATCTCAAGCCCTGGAAGGGCCCCCCCCCCACACCTTCCTGCAACAAAGATATGGAGCCGTGTGTTTAGATTTTTCTTCTTCTTCTTCTTCTTTTGTAATCTGTATTCTTTCCCTTTGCAGGTCTCTTACCTGACAACTTTTAACCAGAGTGTTTTCTCCACAACAGTCAACTCGGCGCCTTTTCGTGACATATCCCTACACAGTGGGACAGTATCACCCCCTCCCTAGCCGCCCAGCTCCTCATGCCTTTTGCATCTAATTTCCTGCCACCCTTCTCTGTTTGCTCCATTTACTCCTTTGGCTCCTTTGCTGTTTCTGGAACCTGCCAGGAACACCCTTGACTCGGGGCCTTTGCACCAGCTGTTTCTGGTTTCAAACCCGAGTCCATGTGTCTGAACCACAATGAGGCCAAATGAACCTAAACGTCAGAGTTTAGAGCAGACAAAGGGTTATTTCAGGGCTGAGAAAGGAGAACTGGCGACTTGTGCTCAAAAGACCTGAACTGCCTGATGGTTTTCAGGGAAGGATTTTTAAAGGCAATGTTTGGGGTAAGACCTGCAGGGAGGCATGCCTTTTTTCTGATTGGTTAATGGTGAGGTAACAGGGTCACCAACTCAATGGACATGAGTTTGAGCAAGCTCCAGGAGTTGGTGATGGACAGGGAAACCTCGTGTGCTGCAGTCAGTGGGGTAGCAAAGAGTCAGACACGACTGAGCAACTGAACTGACCTGAACAGGGTCAAAAAGTCAAAGTGGTAGTCACTCAGTCATGTCCAACTCTTTGGGACCCCGTGGACTGTAGCCCACCAGGCTATTCTGTCCATGGGATTTCCCAGGAAGAATATTGCTGTGGGTAGCCATTCCCTTCTCCAGGGGATCTTCCTGACTTAGGGGTCGAATTCAGGTCTCCCAAATTGCAGGCAGATTCTTCACCGCCGAAGTCACCAGGGAAGCCCCGAGGGAACAGGGTGATGTTCAGGAATTTCAGCTGTCAGCCTCTGGTCCTGTGCAGTCTGGGATCTCAGCACATAATCAACATCCTCCATCTGGGTGTGGGCCTTAGGGCCTCCTCCAGGGGATCTTCCCGACCCAGGGACCGAACCTGTGTCTCTTACAACTTCTGCACTGACAAGCGAGTTCTTTACCACTAGCACCACCTGAGAAGCCCCTTACTTCCTGCAGAATAACTCAAAGATACGCATCAGACTGTTATATGTATGCCTTGAGGCGGAACTAGGACTCTGTTTTATGATTTAACTATTTCTTCTTGACTGCTTCTCCTTTGTTTCTACATTCCCTCACTTCTCTGATTACTAACTGCTTGAATCTGCTCTTTGGAACTCAGGGAAGGCCTAGGGGACTAAAACCTTTCCCTACAAATGAGAAATGACAGGGTGGGGGGTGGCAAGGAGGGGCTATTGTAGCTGCCCCCTCACCCCACCCCACAGGGTCCTGCTCGGTCACATTCCCTCTGCCCTGACTTCTGACTCACTCGCTTTCCTCACATCTCTCTGGGACTTTCTCCCTGACATTCTCCAGGTCTTCACTCAAATGCTCGAACGTCACCTTAGCTTTCAAAAAAGGCTTCACCAATAATCTTATATAAAACAGTCCCTGGCAAGTTGGGTTTCCTGGAGGCAGACACTGAGACAGAATTTAGGATGCATGATGTTTATTAGGGATCAGCACTTAAAAGGAATTTGAAGACTGAAATTCCTGGGAAATATTGAAAGTAAAAGGAGAAGAGGTTGGCAGAAGATAAGATAGTTAGAAAGCATTACCAACTCAGTGGACATGAATTTGAGCAAACTCTGGGAGACAGTGAAGGACAGGGAAGCCTGGCGTGCTGCAGTTCATAGGGTTGCAAAGAGTTGGACACAACTTCTCGACTGAACGACAACAACGTGAAAGGAAAATCTGGGAAAAGCAAAATTGGCCAGAGGGAGAAGTTGAATTGTGATGCCGGCACGCAGAAGGATTGACAAGTTTGACAGGAAACTCTAGAGCAAGAATTGCCCATCGGAATTCTCCTGGTATTGTTCTGAAATGAGCAGGTCTTTATGCCTCTATTATACTTGGCCATTGCTGCTGCTGCTGCTAAGTCGCTTCAGTCACGTCCGACTCTGTGCGACCCCATAGGTGGCAGCCCACCAGGCTCCCCCGTCCCTGGGATTCTCCAGGCAAGAACACTGGAGTGGGTTGCCATTTCCTTCTCCAATGCAAGAAAGTGAAAAGTGAAAGTGAAGTCACTCAGTCGTGTCCGACTCTTAGCGACCCCATGGACTGCAGCCCACCAGGCTCCTCCGTCCGTGGGATTTTCTAGACAAGAGTGCTGGAGTGGCATTGGATACGGGCAAAACAGCAGCTGAAACTGACTGTGAAGGAGCTGACAGCCAGAGACTGCTGCTGGACACACCCTGCTCCCCACAGCTGGACAACAAGCTCCTCCTTAAAGTGGAATCTGAGGGGAGCATCTTGGTGTCTAACACCCATCCCTCCACCCCCATTTTAATTAGGGGGTGCCCTGCATTAGGGCAGGGACTTGGTCTCTAATAATCACCGATATATTACCAGCCCTTAGAATGCTGCCTGGTTCATTATTTGTTAAATGCATGAATGAATGAAACGAATTGGATTAGATTGGAAACTTAAGCCTATGTATGAAATGATGCTTTAAAAATGTTTTCCCAATGAATAATAGAGCTCCTTCAGTCTTTCATCTTCCCTGGTGGCTCAGACACTAAAGACTCTGGGTTTGATCCCTGGCTAAGGAAGATCCCCCTGAGAAGGGAATGACAACCCTCACCAGTGTTCTGGTGAGACTTCCATGGACAGAAAAGTCTGGCGGGCTCCGGTCCATGAGGTTGCAAAGAGTTGAACATGACTGAAGTGACTAACACACACACACAATCTTTCCTCGTGAAAACCTTTTAATCAATTTCCCCATGCCTGTTATCTCATGGAGCCATGGAATAACAAAGTGATCATGCATCTAACAACTGGAAAAGAAGTGTCCTCTGTGTTCTCTTCAGGCAGATTTTCCTCTGGACAGTGTTTTAATCTGCACAGGCTGCCATCACAAAATACCACAGACAGGTGTCTTAAACAGCAGAAGTTTGTTTCTCAGTTTCAGAGGCTGGAAGTCCAAGATTAAGGCACTGGCTTATTCAGTGCCTGGTGAGAGCTCTCTTTCAGCTTGCAGACAGACGCCTTCTCCCTGTGGCCTCATGTGGCCTTTCTCCAGTGCATGCATGCGGAGAGAAAGAGATCCATTTTTCTTCCTAAAAAGCCACTAACCCCATCATGAGCAGCCCATCCTCATGACTTAATCCAACTCTAATTACCTCCCCAAGTCCTCACCTCCAAATACCACTGAGTTAGGCATTAGGGCTTCAACGTATGGATTAGGTGGGGGTGAGGCAGAGGCACTCAGTCCACAAAAGGCTGCAGGGCAGAGTCACAGAGCACTGGACACAGCATCTGAAGACCCAGGTTTTTAGTGCTAGGTCTGTTACTGAAGGACTTTGACCTTGGACAAGTCACAGCTTTCTTGGACATAAGTTTCCTTACCTAAAAATAAGGGAGTTCAGGGACTTCCCTGATGGTCCAGTGGCTAAGGGTCCATGCTCCCAATGTAGGGGGCCCAGGTTTGATCCCTGATCGGGAAACTACTTCTCACACGCCATAACTAAGAATTTGCATGCCACAACTAAAGATCCCACATGCTGCAATGAAGATGAAAGATCCCAGGCACTCAACTAAGGTCCAGCACAGCCAAATAAATGAATAAATATAATTTAAAAATAAATAAGGGAGTTCAAGAAAGTAAAGGAACTCCCAGGATTTTTTCCATCTATCACATTCAGTACTTTCCTTCATTCAGGCTCTTGGACTCTACACTTGTGTGATGTTTTGCCTAGTTATCTTTAGATATTTCACTAGAGAATAAAAATACCACAGGGCTATTTGAAGAATGTGGGTGGGTAACAGACACTATGAGGAGCTGAAAGAGACAGAAGGGGAAAACTGGACAGGCAGTGGCTGGAAGCAGGTGTCTGTGCAAAGGATACATCTGAGAGATGACATGTCAGCAACAGGCCAGCTCCAAGACTTGGCGCCATCCCAGGGCAGAGGAGCCAGATGAGTCTCAAAGCTGAACCTGGTGTTGGCTTCAGCAGCACCTGTACTAAAGCTGTATCTGCATGAAGTGTGACTGTGTCATCAGATGCACTGTGACAAGGAAAAGGGCATTGTTATCTGCTTGTTGTCTGTGTTTCTCTCTCCCAGATTCCTTCTTCCTGTAGTATCTTTGAGAAGAGTTGTCCGTACTGAGGAAGCACTCAACCAGTGTTTATTAAATAAAAGATAGGGTCTCAGTAGAAGCAACATTTATACATTTGTTTTAGAAAGTAATCACTGGGACTTCCCTAGTGGCTCAGACAGTAAAGAATCTGCCCGCAATGCAAAAGGCCAGGGTTAGATCCCTAGGTCGAGAAGATCCCCTGGAGAAGAAAATGGCAACCCACTCCAGTATTCTTGCCTGGGAAATCCCATGGACAGAGGAGCCTGGTGGGCTACAGTCCATGGGGTTATGAAGAGTCAGACACAACTGAATGCACTCACACACACGTCCTTCCTACCAACGTGTTAACTCTCTAAGGTGTCATATTAAACTTGAATACGATGGTCTTCTCAAGGGTCCCCACCCTTTACAATACCCAGCATGCTGGCTAATTTGTCCCAACACTCTGCAGACCTGCTCCTAAGCCAACCCATCGTTCCAACTGCCCATTTTCTGTGGTCCACGTGGGAAGAAAGAAATCTGCTAACTTAGCAGAATGTCAGATGAGCTGCTTACATCCTCCCACTCCCCAAACTATTCTGTTGGCTCTCATAGTTAGAGCGAGCTATTTGATCCAAAGAGTTTTGTAGAAGGCAATGGCACCCCACTCCAGTACTCTTGCCTGGAAAATCCCATGGACGGAGGAGCCTGGTGGGCTGCAGTCCATGGGGTCTCGAAGAGTTGGACACGACTGAGTGACTTCACTTTCACTTTTCACGTTCATGCATTGGAGAAGGAAATGGCAACCCACTCCAGTGTTATTGCCTGGAGAATTCCAGGGACGGGGGAGCCTGGTGGGCTGCCATCTATGGGGTCGCACAGAGTCGGACACGACTGAAGCGACTTAGCAGCAGCAGCAGCAGCAGCCCCATTTCAGATGCCAACAACTTCACAGCTCCTCACAACTTCTGTTCAGGCTCTGATTTGGCTATAAATCAGATTCCCATGATCCTCTCCTCTAGTTCAATAATTGCTACAGTAGCTCACAGAACCCAGGAAAACAGTTTACTTACTACAGCTGATTTATGATAAAGCACATTTTGAAAGCTACAAATGAACAGCCAGATGGAGAGGTACATAGGGTGGGCTCCGGAAGGGCTCTGTGCCCATGAGCTCCTATCCCCTTGGAGTTGGGGTGTGTCACCCTCCAGGGATGGAAGATGCGTTCATGACCTGGAAGCTCTCTCAGCCTCACACTTTGGGGAATTTTATGTCGGCTTCATCACATACGCATGACCTATCAGAAACAATCTCCCGCCCCTTTCCCCTTCCAGGAAGATGGGAGGTGGGGCTGAAAGTTCCAAACTTCTAATCTTGACTCGGAATTTCTGGTGACCAGCCTCCCTCTTGACATTATCCAGGAGCCAGTCAAGAGTTGCCTCATTAGGACTTCACTGGCAGTCCAGTGGTTCAGGCTCCACAATTCCAGTGCAGGGGGTGTTAGTTCAATCCCTGGTCAGGGAACTAAGATCCCACATGCTGTGCGCACAGTTGGCAGGTAAGGGGGGTGTGGTATGGAGGAGAAAGAAAGAAGAGTTGCCTCATTAGAACATAAGCCACTTCTATCACCCAGGAAATTCCAAGGGATTTAGAAGCTGTGTGTCAGAAGCCCAGTCAAAGGCCAAACAATAGGACAAAAGACACCCTAGTGCTGTTTGCATCCTTTAGGAAACTATTAGGGTTTTAGGAGCTCTGGGCCAGGGGCTGGGGATAGAGACCAATATATCTTTTCTCTGTTATGTCACAATGTCTTACAATCGACCCTTGAAAAATCATTTCCTTATGTCCCTAATTCACCATCTGTGTTTACAACTGCTCCAAGGGTAGGTCTGAAGTGGTTCATCAACATCTCTGGTGAAGATTTTGTAGGACACCTTCCTTCCTACTGCCTGGGACCCGGCCCATCTGTTTCCTGCCTGGCAACTCTCGGCCTCTCTCCAACCCGAGCTCTCTCAGCCACCTCTGAGCTTTGCTCCAAAGTAAAACAGGACAGACATTTGATTTGTATCGTCTTCTTTATATATGTATAATTTTATTTATGTATGGGCGTTCTGGGTCTTTGTTGCTGTGTGGGCTTTTCTCAAAAGTTTCAGAGAGTGGGGCTACTCTACTTGTGGTGTGGGGGCTTCTCATTGTGGTGACTTCTTACTGCAGAGCACAGGCTTCAGAGCCTGAGGGCTCCAGTAGCTGCAGCACATGGGTTCTAGAACACAGGTTCAACAGTCGTAGCACATGGGTTTAGTTGCCCTGTGGCATGTGGAATCTTCCCAGACCAGGACTGAACCAGTGTCCCCTGCACTGGCAAGCAGATTCTTATCCACTGTGCCACCGAAGTCCACCCCTAGAGCTTTTAAAAACTGCCTAGGCTTAGAATCGACTCCTGCTGGATGCCCACCACCCTTCTAAGGGCCTGAGAGCAATGCCTGCTGTTGTTCAAAGCAGACATTCACCAGTCACACCAAGTATTAGTGTGAAGCTCCTTCGTTTAGTGCTTTTGCATTCTTGATACTTCTCACCATTATCTATGTTTCATTTACCCTGATGGAGAAACTTGCTGCTCCCACCTCTCCACACCTGCTGGCACAAAACACACCAGTCTTTTATATTAGTGCTGTAGCTGTTCAGTTTTCAGATTTGTTGTTGTTGTTTAGTCACTAAGTCGTGTCTGACTCTTTGCACTCCATGGACTGTAGCACACCAGGCTTTCCTGTCTTTCACCGTCTCCAGGAGTTCGCTCAAATTCACGTCCACTGAGTCAGTGATGCCATCCAACCATCTCATCCTCTGCTGCCCCTTTCTCCTCCTGCCCTCAGTCTTTCCAAGCATCAGGGTCTTTTCCAATGAGCCAGCTCTTCGCCATTGGGTGGCCAAATATTGGCGCTTCAGCTTCAGCATCAGTCCTTTCAGTGAATATTCAGGGTTGATTTCCTTTAAGATTGACTGATTTGATCTCTTTGCAGTTCAAGGGACTCTCAGACCACAATTTGAAAGCATCAATTCTTGGGCACTCAGCCTTCTTTATGACCAACTCTCAGATTTATTTATCAAATCCTCTCTTAGGTGATAACATCTTGGAGGTGAGAAGGGAAGGTGTGACCAGCTGTGCAGGAGAAGCAGGATAAATGCCAGACCCTGCCTGGGAGGAACCGCCCTGGACCACTCACTCGGAAAAGCTTGGGGCTGCCATACTCTGGAGTCGCCTATCTCCCTGTGTCACCCAGGAATGCAAAGGGAACCTCCATCTCCCCTCTGTTCCTCTTGTGACTTGGAAAAATTTTCAGGTTTTTGAAAGCATCCATTCCTGATGATAACAACAATTTTCCCACATGGAATTACCACGTTCTCTAAAACCTGCACTCCTGGAGGGTTATTCATTCATTCCTTCAGAAATCTTATAGGTTAGATGGAACAGTTATAACCACTTAACAAATGGCATCTCAAAAGAGAAGAGGAAATTGCCCAGGATGGAAAGCTGATCTACAGATTTGTTTAACAGAGGTTTCCCAGAGGGTGCAGTGGTAAAGAATCTACCTGCAATGCAGGTTCGATCTCTGGGTCAGGAAGATACCCTGGAGGAGGAAATGGAAACCCTCTCCAGGATTCCTTCTGTTCTGGGAAACCCCACAGACAGAGGAGCCTGGTGGGCTATAGTCCATAGGGTCACAAAAGAGTTGGCCACAACTGAGCACGCACACACAGAATTAGTTCTCTTCTGAGGGCTTTGACAGCACTGACTGTGATCCTCGCAATTTAACATCAACTTTTTGTTATAGATGTGAACACGGGGCATGGAGAGGTTGCCAGTCACTGCATTTGGACACACGAGCAGCAGGTGGCAGGGTGGTCAGATGCTGGAGCCCATAGGTGGTGATACCCGGTGCCCGGCTGGGAATACCTGGGAGACAGCTGGAAGGGCCCCACCTCTGTCTTTGCCTGGCTGGGAATACCTGGGAGACAGCTGGAAGGGCCCCACCTCTGTCTGCAGAAATGTACTGAATCCCAGCTGCTACACGAGAGAGAGAGAGAGAAACAGACAGCCGTTCACCTCCTGTTCCAGAGTCTCAGAAGGAAAACAGAAAATAAGTGTCTAACAGAACAAAATAACAGGGCTTTTAAACACTCTAAAGAATGATGTTCCACTAAAGGGCCTGAACATAGAATTTTAAAATAAGAAGATAGAATGACTTTTATCCCAATGATCTCATCCCCAAGGATGCAGAAAGGTGGAGGAAAAAAAACTGCTGCTGTTTATTAAATAGAGTTTCTAGAAAGCAGGATCTGGTTACCATTTCCTCTAGTTGTCTTGGTAAGTGAATTCCTACACAAAGGAGAAAAAGAGGTCATCGAATCTAAATAACTTCAAACCAACTCCTAAAGCACGCCAGGCAATTATTCTGGTGCCAGAAGCCTGAGCGAGTGGGGCCCTAGGGAGAGCAGCTCAGTTGGGTACCGCCCAACGGGGGCTGCGAAGTCAGCCAATAGAAACACAGGAGGTCCAGGGATATTTGCATGTAGGGTAAACAATGAATAATGTCTTTTAGGATTCCATCCTTGTTGTTTATCCATTTACATTTAGCTGGGCGTTCTGTATTTTTTCTGGCAACTCTACCTTCAACAGTAAAAAAAAAAAAAAAAAAGTGTGCATGGTATAAGCTCCCCTGGATGTATTAGCCTTCCTGCCTCAGTACATCCCAAAGAGGAAAATTGTACATGATGGTGTAGGGAATTTAAACATATCTGATATAAATCAAATCAGGATAAAAGGGGTGTGAAGTGGATTTTATTACCATCTGTATTTTTTCCTAGTGGGGGAAAAAATGATGCAAAACTACAGGTCTGGGAATGGAGAGAACCAGGGCTTTAGGGGTCCTCCCCTCCAGCCACGGCTTCTTTCCTTCCCCTCTGAACTCAGACCCTGGACTTGAAGAGGTAGAGATGGGGAGGTTCATGTACATTTGTGTGACTTGCAGGTCAGAGGCAAACTATAGCTTAATATTTTAAAGTGCACATTAATGTAATAAAATAATCTGATATTTCAGCTATTATAGCCGTAATATAAGCACCTGCTGTTTTTATTAAAAATGAAAATTATATACGTCATACGTCTGTCACTGAAGAGAGCTGAGGGAAATGGGAGTCAGCCTCACTCTGCCTCTGGTTAGTGGCAGAGTGCCAGAGTTAGTGCCGCTCCCAGCAGCAGGATTTTTCCAAAAAATCCTGGCATGCAAAGTCGGAATGAAGACCTTCGAGGTCTCACTCTGTTCTAGAACTCTTTGACCTGACAATTCCTCAGTGTCCTCAGTGGGCTTTTGTAGACTGCAGGGACTTCGTAAGTCAGGGAACCAAGATCCCAACTAAGCCGAGGCACCACAACCACTGAGCCTGAAAGCCACCACTAAGACTCAACAGCCAAAAACAAACAAACAAATATTAAGATGGGGCTGGCTAAATTCTGGTATATTCATTCAATGCAACTTTACTAAGCAGAAAAAGCAACGAATTACAGATACACTCGACAATATGAAAACACCCTAATGCTGGGGGAGACTGAGGACAGGAGAAGAGGATAATAGAGAATGAGATGGTTGGATGGCATCACCAGCTCGAGAGACATAAGTTTGTGCAAACTCCAGGAGATGGTGAAGGACAGGGAAGTTCTGCTGTCCATGGGGTCACAAATAGTTGGACACAACTTAGCAACTGAACCACGATATGGATGAAACAAATTAATCATGCAGAGCAAAGGAAGTCTTGCACAAGAGTTCATGTTGTATGATTAAGCTTATATGAAATTCTGGAACAGGCAAAACTAATGTTTGGTGGGGAAAAAAATTAGAAACAGTAGCTTTCTGTGGTGGTTGGAGGCAAGGATTGAGTGGGAAGGAGCAGAAGATGACATATATTCTGAATCTATATTCTATAACTCAGATTTATGTATTTGCCAAAACACTCAGTTTGTGGTCTTTTGTTATAGGAGCCTTAGAAAACTTCCACAGATGAGGAGGGATATCTGAGTGTGACTATCTTATGTTAAAAAGTCATTAGTTTTTAAATAGTGTTTGTAGAATTTTTATCATACAGTAGATCCCATCCACTCACTCTACTTTTCTGAGTTGTCCGACATGCAAGGACATATTTTTAATGTTGTCTGTCTTATATGCTGTTCCTATAAGTTTGCCATTAAAATACATTAAACTATAAAAAAAAAAAAAAAAAAACGAACTTATTAGTTTTAAAAAGTTCATTAAGTTTTTCCGTTATGGTCCTTTTCCTTCCCTTGCACCTTTTCGCTGAGGTTTCGTGGAGTGAATGCTGACATCCCAAGGACCCTGAAATCACTAGACCACATTTTTCTGTGGTCCCCAAGGATGTCAGGAGAGACTTCTGGCAAATGTTTTACTAAAATAGCACTTTTGACTACAACTTCTTCCTGTTCCTCTAGTCAAGCACTACAAAATAGAAACAAGGTTGGCAGGAGTGAGCTCAGATTTCAGGGAACAGAGAGGAGGGCCTGGCCGTCACCACTTTCTTCAATAAACATGCATGAAGGCCCTTTAATCATCCATTCTGGGGCTCTGCTGAGGCTCTGCTTTAAACTTTCCTGTTGCACTGGAAAATCTGGAACTCATTTGAACATCTCTGGTCTTTGCTGGCTCTCCTTTCCCCTGACTCCTCCCCTTCAGATCATCCTGTGATTGCATCTGCAAGTCCTTCCAGGACCCTGGGGTGTCATTTATCTAAGCCAAAAGTCCTGTCCTCGTTGGGAGCAGCTGGGTGTTCCTTTTACATCTGTCTTGGTTTGAAGATCGTTCTGCTTCAGAGGACAAAAGCATTATCATCTGTGCGGTTTTATTATGCACACTGCACTTATATTGATCTCTTTTCTCTTCTGTCTTTTTGGTTCTGTCAGTACCAAATTTTATTCACTATTACAAATATCTTTTATACTGCAAAATGTCATGAAGTAAATACCAGCTAAATTCAGGATATTCTGTGGCTAGCTGCAATGATTTCCCTGCAGTCTAAAGATCCATTGATTGTTCATTTGTTCAACTAAGTCGTGTCTAACTCTTTGCAACCCCATGGGAGGCAGCATGCCAGGCTTCCCTGTCCTTCACTGTCTCCTGGAGTTTGCTCAAACTCATGTCCATTGAGTCAGTGATGCCATCTAACCATCCCATCCTCTGCCGCCCTCTTCTCCTTTTGCCCTCAATCTTTCCCAGAATCAGCTCTTTTCCAATGAGTTGGCTCTTTGCATCTGGTGGCCAAAGTACTGGAGATTCAGCTTTAGCATCAGTCCTTCCAATGAATATTCAGGGTTGATTTCCTTTAGGATTGACTAGTTTCACCTCCTTGCTGCCCAAGTGACCCTCAAGAGTCTTCTCCTGTGCCACAGTTCAAACGCATCAATTCTTCAGCACTCAGCCTTCTTTATGATCCAAATCTCACATCCATACATGACTACTGGAAAAACCAGAACTTTGACTAGACAGATCTTTGTTGGCAAAGTGATGTCTCTACTTTTTAATACACTGTCTAGGTTTGTCATAGTTTTTCTTCCAAGGAGCAAGTGTCTTTTAATTTCATGGCTGCAGTCACCATCTGCAGTGATTTTGGAGCCCAAGAAAACAAATTTCCATGCATTAGGAAATCAATATTTCCCCAATCCCTTAAAGAGACAAATGTAAAAATGGGTACATGGGCAGTTTTCTGAAATTTATTATTAAATGTTTAAGTATTCAGACTATTAAAATAATTACAAGTTTGTACAATTGCTCTCATGACTCAGGTCTTAAGAATTTCTAATGCATTGCCTACAGCTCAGTTACTAGGTTAGACAGACAACATAATGTAACAGAAATAATTGTCTCATGTGTCAGTCAATTAATCATTCGGTTAAGTCAACAGTTACATGACCAATCCCATAGTGATCACTGCCATTATTGCAAAATCATATAATACTGACTTAGAAGAAAACTTTAAGATCATACATTAAGATTATTCATTTGGAATACAAATTATTTTTTAACACTTCCACTGTATCTCATCACTTTTGATCATCTATTTTAAACCTGTGGACCAGTATTTTATAAATTATACATATACAACAGATGGCTGTTCAAAGGTAACCTGAAGCAAATTAAAAAACTTTAAGAGTCTATTTGAGCAAAAATCCACAAATCAAGCCAGAAGTGTTAGGAGCACTCCAGGGACAGGAGGTGGGGAGGGGTGACAGAGTGGGAAGACTGTTACAGAGAAGATGAGAAGCAAAGGAAGGAATCCACCAGTTGGCTACAGCCTTCAAGTCAAGTCAAGCTGCTCGCTCAGTTGTGTCTGACTCTTTGTGACCCCGTGGACTATAGCCCACCAGGCTCCTCCGTCCATGGGATTCTCCAGGCAAGAATACTAGAGTGGGTTGCCATTTCCTTCTCCAGGGGATCTTCCCAACCCAGGGATCGAACCCAGGTCTCCCGCATTGCAGGCAAACACTTTAACCTCTGAGCCACCAGGGAGGCCTTGCTGTTGCTGCTGCTGCTAAGTTGCTTCAGTCGTGTCCGACTCTGTGACCCCATAGACGGCAGTCCACAAGACTCCCCTGTCCCTGGGATTCTCCAGGCAAGAAAACTGGAGTGGGTTGCCATTCCTTCTCCAATGCATGAAAGTGAAAAGTGAAAGTAAAGTCGCTCAGTCGTGTTAGGTTGCCTTATTTGAGAAAGCCTTGTTGTCTGTTTGTGATTGGCTGTCGTTGGGTTTTCATTTTTTAACCTTGAGGCATATCCAGCTTAGGTTTTAGTTTGTTTACTTGGCTCCTAAGGCATTAAAGACAACTTAAGCCAATGGCTTCCTTGTTTTATTAATTTAAGATGACTGATGATAATCTTTTAAAACAGCAGGGACTTCCACAGTGGCCCAGTGGTTAAGACTCTGAGCTTCTGATGCAGGGAGCATGGGTTCAATCCCTGGTTAGGGAACTAAGATCACGGGCCATGTGGCACAGCCAAAATAAGTAAAAATAAAACATCAATTGTTAGAAATTGTTTCTGTAATTAACAACTCTAAACTATATCAGATGGGAAAAGTAGATCATGGGATAAATTATCAGAATTCTTCAAACTATCCGGGAGTACTTTTTTTTTTTTAATGTAAAAATAATGGGACTTCCCTGGTAGTCCAGAGGTTAAGAATTTGCCTGCCAATGCTGGAAACACAGGTTCAACTCTCTGATCCTGGAAGATTCCTGCACAGCAACTAAGTCCTTATGCCACAACCACTGAGCCCATGTGCTTCAACTACCGAAGCCCGAGGCACTACTAGAGGCACCGAACCTCTATTGCTGGTGCTCTGCAACAATAGAAGCCACCACAAGGAGAAGCCCACTTATTGCAACTAGAGAAAAGCCTGTGTACAGCAACAAAGACCCAGTGCAGTCAAAAATAAATGTAATATTAAAAAAAATTTTAATGAAAATGCTGTATATTAAAACACAGTGTTTAAATACTATTCCCAGTAAAAGGAAAGAGGGGTCCCTGACTGATTTCAAGTTTGGGGCAGGGTGAGTCTGAATCATCTTCATCTTATTGTTACAGAAGGTAAGAAAATGTGTTGTTTTTTTTTTAATGCATGGGTGTAACTGAAACGAACTTAGGTGGGCTTGTCCACTGTCCAGCAAAGCCAATTTACTGACACCAGGTTGTGGTGAAGGAAAGCACAGCGTTTGTTTGCAGGGTACCTTGTGCTGATTAGACCTGAACTCCCTGATGCTTTTCAGAGAAGGGTTTTTAAAGGCAATGTTTAGGATGAGTGCTGCAGGGGGCATGTCTCCTTTCTGATTGGTTAGTGGTGAGATAATAGGGTGCTCTTTCAGGAACTTTTATCATCAACCTTCTGGTTCCAACTGTGTGCTTGCGTTCAGCTTGTAGAGACCATCCTCCACCTGGGCGGGGCGGTGGGGAGTGTTAGTTCTGTCAGCCACAAATTGGCACTTGCCGTGGATACTTGCCATCTGCCTCTACAAGGATTAAATCATGTGCTACTGCAGCTGCTGACCTTCAACACTCTTTGAAGGAGTTCAGGGTGGAGAGCAGAAACAAGGCACTCTGTGCTCTGGGAAACTGGCAGGACAGGTCTTCAGATGTTCTCAGGAACTGATTTTATGAACCCAATTCTTGTATCTCCTCATATCTAGAAACGCGCTAAAATCTTTCATGGTGATGACTGTTCCTCGTAATCAGCAGAAGGTTCACAAGACTAGCAGAAACTTTCTACCAAAAAAATGTGTGCTTGACTGCATGTACATAAAAATCACATCTATACTGTCCTTTCCCCCTTCCTCTTTGGAAGAGTTTCCCAGCTATCTGAGGTGCCATCTGCCAGGCTGCAGTCCTCATTTTGCCCCAAATAAAACTTAGCTCACGGCTCTAACATTGTGTATTTTTTTTTAAGTCAACAGTTCCCACCGAAGAACTTAAAGAAGTGTATTAGATTCTTATGTATGTCCCTTGAGGAGGAACCCGGACTCTGTTTTATTGCTCAACTACTGTCATGGCTTCTCTTGTTTAACTTCTTTTCTTTAGTTTCTGCATTCTCACACTTCCCTAATGAGTAACAGGTTGAGTCTACTCTTTGGAACTCAGAAAGGCTAAGAGACTGAAGTTTTTCTCCACAAGAAATGAGGGAGGGCTCTTGTACCTAGGAAGGCCCACAGGGCCATGCTTGGTTTCAGTCCTGCCTTTTCTTTGATACTTCTCAATCCTGAAGGGAGCAGGTGCTGAACAAGAAAGGTAATAAAGTTTTGGATAGAGCGGTTAATCATAAACTCAGCATGGGAACTTGGTTTTAGAAGGAAAAGTCAAAAACTAAAGTCACCTTTTAGGGACTTCCCTGGCGGTCCCTAATCAGCTGTAACACTGATTTGTCTAAGAGATATAACACGTTTTCTCGAAGACCCGAGAGCTGTGATGCGCTGAGGGCTTTAATGTCCATCACTTCAAATCTTTGTCGTGGACGAGACAGAACCGAGGAGCATACACTTGCCTGGCATTTATTGTGCTGTGACTCGAGTTTAACCAGGCTGAAACAACCTTGCAGCAGCCCCCGCAAGGAGGAAGCCAAGCACAGCAGGAGCCCAACTCAGCGAAAGCTCCAATGGTAGAAGCAGAACACGAAGAAAACCCAGCGCAAGGGAACTGACAAGAGGCCCACCGTGCTGGAGACCAGGACAGCGAAAAACAAACGCAGCAGAAAGCTCATGCGGCTCTGACCTCCAGTTAAGGTAGGAGATCCCCGCTCCTATGGCTGGAAGGACATGCCTAAACAAAATCTTAATTCCTTTACAATCTCTCCTTTCTTGTTTCCTTGAACCCCCCGTGAACAGACGGGCAGCAGTGGGCGCAATTGAGCGACTCTGGAGAGGCTACTCTTTAGTACGTCCCAAAGGCACTATCTGGGCTTCCCTGGTGGCTCAGAGGGTAAAGCGTCTGCCTCCAATGCGGGAGACCCGGGTTCGATCCCAAGGTCAGGAAGATCCCGTGGAGAAGGAAATGGTAACCCACTCCAGTATTCTTGCCTGGAGAATCCCATGGATGGAGAAGCCTGATAGGCTACAGTCCATGGGGTCACAATGAGTCGGACACGACTGAGCGACTTCACTTCACTGTCGGTCCAATGGCTAAGACTCCACTCTTCCAATGAAGGCGACCTGGGTTCAATCCCTGGTGAAGGAACTAGATCCCACATGCCACAACTAAGAGTTCAAATGCTGCAACTAAAGATCCTGGATGTCAGAACTAAGACACAGCACAGCCAAATAAATAAATAAAAAAAAAAAAAAAAAAGGCATCCTCTAAAAGAGGCTTCTACTGGCTAAATTGAAATAGTTTGAGCAGCTAAAAAACGATGACGGCCACGGATTAAATCAAGTTGAAGTGAAACAGAATCTAGGCGTCCAGAACCCTCCAAAAAAAGTGCTAGTGGGATAGGGTCTTACTTACAGAAGAATCCCAGCTCTGAAAATACAAAAGGAGTGACTGATTTAAAAATCATTACTCCAACAATATAATGACTGACTCAAACAGGTATGAACAAAGAATGCTAAAGCCATAGGTGAAAACTGCTGGCAAACAGATGATTTACACTATATCCAAGGATCACTACCCCAGATTGTTTAACTGCAAAGAGGAAATGGAGATACAGTATCTAATACCCCTTAGCCAGATGGTCAAACATGACATTCTGACGTGAGGACCAACTAAGCCACACACCTGCCAATAGGGTGTGCTAAGAAGGACACACACACACAAAAAGGAAAAGTATAAAGAAAATTATTCTAAACTTCCTAGGCATCTTTGGGAAGAAACATGGAAGTTACTCAGGTCAACAGAGCTAGTCTGTCAAAAAGAAATTGTTTTATAGCTAATTACTAGATTTTGATCTTTGGTTATTTCTTAGGATAAGCAAAGAACTCTTTTCCCTGAGGAAGGAAAAAAAAAAAACGATTTAGTTTGAACAGTATTTATGTCCACTCTTTAATAACCATCCCTCCCCCTTTTTTGTTAGCCAATAAGAGAATCAGAACAAAATACCTATGTCCAGAATCATGTAGAAAACTAGGAAGTAAATGTGAGATTACAATTTGCCTAATGAATAATCATTTTAATTCACTTTACTTGGAAAGTAAACTGGATGACCTTAGGCAAATTATATAATCCTTTAAGAAGCTTTCCTCATCTTTAAAGTAAAACTTGAACTTTATAGGGTTGCTACAAAAATAAAGGAGATAGCTCAAGGGCAGGCACATAGTTGATGGCTGGTGCTGGCTCCCACGGAGAAGGCAATGGCAACCCACTCCAGTGTTCTTGCCTGGAGAATCCCAGGGACGGGGGAGCCTAGTGGGCTGCCGTCTATGGTGTCGCACAGAGTCGGACACGACTGAAGCGACCTAGCAGTAGCAGCAGCAAGAAGGACACAACAGTGTTCAGGCGTAAGTAATTAACATGAATTTTATTCAGATACATGTAAAGAGTCTAGCCTGTTGTTTTAAAATGTATCTTAAAAGGAAAACAAAAAAGGCAGTAAACTGAGATTAAAGGAGACTAAAGCTAAATGATAATTAATACACAATCTTAGACTGGATCCTGGACTAAAAAAAAAAAAGAAGAGACTTGACTGGTGGTCCAGTGGTTAAGACTCCATGCTTCCACTGCAGGAGGTGTGGGTTTGATCCTTGGACAGGAAACTAAGATGCTGTGTGATGTGGCCAAAAAAAAAGAAAAAATATGAACGGTGTTTTGGGACAATGGGGGGAATTTGATTTTTGGCTGCAAAGGACACCAGAATATGCATCCCAAATATGCCATTTTGGCATATGGGTTATCTTGAGCTAATGGGAGATGCATGTAAAGCTCTTTAAAAAATGAAAAGAGCAAGTTTTCGTTTTGAAAAAGGAAACAGAAGTTCCATTTGTGAGGATGTTTTGCTCCCCAGCTTGAGGAAGAGGAAGTCTCTTCTAATTGTTATCCAAGGAGAAGGCACTTAACTTAAATCTGCATAGTAAACCACACAAAACAATCCAAATTTACCACACTATTCCTGGTCACCTTCTCATAACTTGCCTCCCCTGCCCAAAAGTCCAAAACCCTTTTCCTTTGCTTAGCCTGAGGTGATACACAAAGCCAAGTTCTCAACATGTCTTTGGGTTACTCATGGCTGGGTGCTGCCACGTATATATCCCTGATACACATGTTAATAAACTTCTGTTTGTTTTTCTCTTGTTGCTCTGTCTTTGGCCAATCTAATTACAGGCCAGTCTCCCCCAGCTGGAGAACTTAAGATGTGTAGTGGAAAAGATTTTTTTCCCTCCCCTATTGTTCAGTTGCTCAGTCATGTCTCTTTGCAACCCCATGGACTGCAGCATGCCAGGCTTCCCTGTCCCTCACCACCTCCCAGAGCTTGCTCAAACTCACCTCCTTTGAGTTGGTGTTGCCATCCAACCAGCTAGTCCTCTGTTGTCCCCTTCCCCTGTTGCCTGCAATCCTTCCCAGCATCAGGGTCTTCTCCAATGAGTCAGTCAGCTCTTCTCATCAGGTGGCCAAAGAGCTAACTCACAGCTCTTATTTTTAATATTTTGATAAGTGAATATTAGGTAATATAGCAATGTCAAATTTCCTGAATATGGTTTTAGAAAAGGCAGAGGAACCAGAGATCAAATTGCCAACATCCGCTGGGTCATCGAAAAAGCAAGAGAGTTCCAGAAAAACATCTATTTCTGCTTTATTGACTATGCCAAAGCCTTTGACTGTGTGGATCGCAATAAACTGTGGAAAATTCTGAAAGAGATGGGAATACCAGACCACCTGACCTGCCTCTTTAGAAACCTATATGCAGGTCAGGAAGCAATAGTTAGAACTGGACATGGAACAACAGACTGGTTCCAAATAGGAAAAGGAGTACATCAAGGTTGTATATTGTCACCCTGCTTATTTAACTTATATGCAAAGTACATCATGAGAAACGCTGGGCTGGAAGAAGCACAAGCTGGAATCAAGATTGCCAGGAGAAATATCAATAACCTCAGATATGCAGATGACACCACCCTTATGGCAGAAAGTGAAAAGGAACTAAAAAGCCTCTTGATGAAAGTGAAAGAGGAGAGTGAAAAAGTTGGCTTAAAGCTCAACACTCAGAAAACCGAAGATCATGGCATCCGGTCCCATCACTTCATGGGAAATAGATGGGGAAACAGTGGAAACAGTGTCAGACTTTATTTTTGGGCTCCAAAATCACTGCAGATGGTGACTGCAGCCATGAAATTAAAAGACCCTTACTCCTTGGAAGGAAAGTTATGACCAACCTAGATACCATATTCAAAAGCAGAGATATTACTTTGCCAACAAAGGTCTGTCTAATCGACTATGGTTTTCCCAGTGGTCATGTATGGCTGTGAGAGTTGGACTGTGAAGAAAGCTGAGTGCCGAAGAATTGATGCTTTTGAACTGTGGTATTGGAGAAGACTCTCAAGAGTCCCTTGGACTTCGAGGAGATCCAACCAGTCCATTCTAAAGGAGATCAGTCCTGGGTGTTCATTGGAAGGACTGATGCTAAAGCTGAAACTCCAATACTTTGGCCACCTCATGCGAAAAGTTGACTCATTGGAAAAGACTCTGATACTGTGAGGGATTGGGGGCAGGAGGAGAAGGGGACGACAGAGGATGAGATGGCTGGATGGCATCACCGACTTGATGGACATGAGTTTGAGTGAACTCCGGGAGCTGGTGATGGACAGGGAGGCCTGGCGTGCTTCGATTCATGGGGTCGCAAAGAGTCGGACACGACTGAGCAACTGAACTGATTGTGGCTATGTAAAAAAAAGTTTCTTGCTTAGGAGTTAGTGATTAAGTAGTTAGGAATACAGTGTAATGGTGTCTGCAAGTCACTTTCTAATGATTCAGAGAAGATGATTCAGAGGGAGGGTGACAGAAAGGAAGTAAAAGTGGCCAAATGTTAGGGATTTGTGAAGTTCTTTGTGCTGTTCTTTTAACTTTTCTGTAGGTTTTTCCAAATAAAAAGTTTGGGGAAAACTGCATTAACAAAACTCCAATAAAAGTGTCCTTACCACCCTTTCATTTCTTTGTGTTTTTGCTTGTTATTACCTAGTCTTGTAGGAGCCTGTATTCAGGCTCATTACATATTTCCTAGTACTTTAAACAGTAGTTTTGGACCACATGAGATAGATAACTAATACAGTTAGATTTTTCCTACCTGAAGATCATCTTTTCAATAAAATGTACTGGAAAAGGAATCATCTAAGTGCCATGCTTTAGGTTTTCCAAGGAAATGGTTTAGCAATAAAGAACAAACAGATGGCGCTAGTGGTAAAGAATCCATCTGCCAATGCAGGAGACACAGGAGATGTGGGTTCGATATATGCTCGTATATTGAAGGGCTTCCCAGATGGCTCAGTAGTAAAGAATCCGCCTTCTAATGTAGGAGACTAGGGTTTGATCCCCAGGTTGGGAAGATCCCCTGGAGAAGGAAATGGCAACCCACTCCAGCACTGTTGCCTGGAAAATCCCATGGAGAGAAGAGCCTGGCGGGCTACATGTAGTCCATGGGATCACAAGAGTCAGACTTGATTTGGTGACTAAACAACAACAAAAAAGTAAAAATTTAATGAAAACTATAAAATGATAATGTAAGTTCCCTTGTGAATTGTTCCTACCCTTCGTCCCATTTTCCAGAAATATATAATAAGATGTTCTGTGTTTTGTTTTTCTGCTTGTTACAAATTAGCGCTTTAAATTCTATCGCTGTGTACTGACTCCTTCCATTAAGGCTTTGTACTTTGCCTCTCACATCCCCTTCCCTCTTCAGCTGTCAGCATTTTAAACTATGGCAACCCACTCCAGTACTCTTGCCTGGAAAATCCCATGGACAGAGGAGCCTGGTGGGCTGCAGTCCATGGGGTCGCTAAGAGTCGGACACGACTGAGCGACTTCACTTTCACTTTTCACCTTCATGCATTGGAGAAGGAAATGGCACCCCACTCCAGTGTTCTTGCCTGGAGAATCCCAGGGGCGGGGGAGCCCGGTGGGCTGCCGTCTATGGAGTCGCACAGAGTCGGACACGACTGAAGCGACTTAGCGGCAGCAGCAGCAATCTTCTGCACAAGCGATATCTAAATATTTACATACGACTCTATAATCTCCGGGGCCTCTGTGGGCTGAGTATGCTCTGCCCGGTGGGTCTTCCGCTCTAGGAGAGCAGTGGGCTGAGCCGAGTTATCCACCCATGGGTGATGCTCCTGCGGACTGCTGGCCGCAGAACCTTTGCTCCGCCTTTCCCTGCAGCCTGTGCTTCTCAGAGTAGCCACTGGGTCCTGAAAGGCAGTTGGGTTCCAAGAATTTCCAGGGGAAGAACTCAAAAGCCACCAGTCCTCTCAGAGGTGAGACTGGATTGGCATGACGTCATTCCCTTTTGTTGACTCTGAGCTAAGAGCTTCTCTGGAGCTTCCAGAGAAAAATCTCAAAAATCTCCTACATCTGACATTCTAGGCTGTGGAACTAAACCTTCTCCTGTCCCTGCAAACTCTTCCACTGTCTTCCATGATGGCTTCAAACTGTGTGCCACGCTCTCCCGTTGCTTTCTGGCACTCTTGTCATTGGATTATCTTTTTGGCTCTTTTTCAATTTATCCACGGGACCTGGGGAGCAGGGAAAAGGGGCATATCTTTTAGGTCAGCCATCTTTAACCAGCTCCAAATCTTTTGTTTTTAGCATGTTCCCAATGCGAAGAACTGACTCATTGGAAAAGACCCTGATGGTGGGAAAGACTGAGGGTGGGAGGAGAAGAAAGGGGATGACAGAGAATGAGATGGTTGGATGGCATCATCGACTCAATGGACATGAGTTTGAGTAAGCTCCGGGAGTGGGTGATGGACAGGGAAGCCTGGCGTGCTGCAGTCCATGGGGTCACAAAGAGTCGGACGTGACTGAGTGACTGAACTGAGGTTTTAAAAAATCTATTATTGCCAAATTATTATTATTATTCATTGTGTAAAATGATAAAAATACTTTTCTGAAGCCATAGTAATCACATTATCAAAAGCAAATCATGTATCCTAAGTCACTTGAGTTGTGTCCCAGTCTTTGTGACCCTATGGGCCATGGCCCACCAGACTCTTTTGTCCATGGGATTCTCCAGGCAAGAATACTGGAGTGGGTTGCCATGCCTTCCTCCAGGGGAACTTCCTGACCAGGGATTGAACCTGCATCTCCCATGTCTCATGCATTGGCAGGCAGGCTCCTTACCACTAGTGCCACCTGGGAAGGTCTTCAAAAGCAATAGGTCCCATAGTGATAATGACTCACTTTGTTGAGCAGAAGGCAATGTTTATGTCTAATCTATCACTATCACAACTTCTCCACTTACAGTTTCTAAATTTGATCCTTCTTTCAGACACCAGGTTATTCCTTCAAGCAGATTTTTAAGGAAGATGTGATTAATGCTAAAATCACAAGATTTTTAAATATTTAAGAATGTATTTCTCATGCCTTTTACATTTGAAAGATATCTTGGCTATTGAAAGAATTGTGTCATATTCTTTCTTCTCAATGTTGCAGCATTACCTTTTCTGTGTTGTGGACAGGACCTGCCTGATATATATTATTTTCCTTTAAAGGTGACAAGTCTCATTTGCCTGGATGGTTGTAAAACTTTTTTCATCCTTGACATTCATTTACTTTGTCAGGATATGTCTTAATCTTGGTAGAACTCATCACTTTTTTCTCTAAGAAAATTATTGTATTTTTTTAAAATTCTTTTTAAAAATTGTTTTGTGGCACTGTGGCATGTGGGATCTTAGATCCCCAATCAGGGATTGAACCCATGCCTCTTGCAGTGGAACCTCAGAGTCTTACCAGCGAAGTCCCCTAGTCATTTTTTTCTTGATGAGCTCTTTGAACCTGAAGATTCAGAGCTTTTCTTTCCAGAAAATTGTCCTTTTATTAATTCCTTTCTTTTCCCTGAAAATTATCTTCTCTATGACCACCTTTTATGTAGGTATTTACACTCCCTTATTTCTTTTCACATCTATAACTCAGATGTTAGCTAAGGCCTCTTGGCCCTTTAAGATCTAATCCCCAGCCAATTCCAGGACCTATGAGACCAAAGGCCTCACAATATCTATCAACCAAACCCTGTGTCTCTGTTTTTCTCCATATGCTCATAGATGTAAAACAATGAGCATACAAAACTACCATACCTTGTTTAAAAAAACTGATTTTCCCAAGAAATCAACTGATATCAATAGTGATTTCTATTTGAATTTACTTAGGACTTGCAAAGATATGGAGAGGGGTTGAATCACAGTGGGCTGGGCAGCAGGAGGGCCGTGGGGGTGTGGCCTGTCGTCTCCTTTCTTCTCTCTCTACACCTCCTCCCTCTTCTGCTCCTCATCCTGACAGCAGCCCCAGGACCAAATTCTTCCCCTGTCTTTTTGCACAGTAACTCCCCCCTCTCCCGAAAACCCTCTTACCAACTTACCAAGCCTGGGGCTGGAAGTGTGTTGGGGTGGGGTCATTTTCTACTCTTACAGTCTGTTCAGCCGAACAAAAAGGCCTTAGTCACAGGTGCATTCACGTGTTCAAATGATGTCACCAAGATCATGTTTCCCACACTGCCTCTCAGGTTATGTTTGTCTCTGCTTTTTTTTTTTCTTTTTTGTATGTGGCCCAATTCTCTTCTTATACAACTATGCTCATTGTATATAGCAGGAAATATGGCTACCGGTAGCCTTGGTCCTATGGATAACCCTCAAACTCATGGTACAAAAATGAGACACTCTCTCTTTCCTTATATTCCATACATCAGATCTCTTGGAAAGAAATATGACTGGACTTGCTTGGGGCAGGACCCAGTTAGGTCGTGGAGTCTTGGCTGGGGTGTCATGATTGGATGGGGTGAACGGTGTACCCAGCCCAGCAGCCAGTCCCTTGGGAATCCTCTGGGCTCAGAAGATGATTCCCCTGTGTAAAGACGAGTATTGTTTTAAGGAGACAAAAAACAAAAAAAAGACAGATGTCCTCCACACCTCATACCCTTTGGTATGGAAATGTGCCCTGTCAAATGTAGACACTGAAGAGCAAATGAGAATAAGAAAATGGGAAAAGATGCAGGAAAATGGCCTCACCAATTCTACCCTTTCAAAGTGAAGTTGTTGCCTGAGGTGGTTCTACACACAGCGGGCTCAGTGAGTTAGACCGAGGTTGAGTCATGACAAGGCACTTCTGTTGGTGAAAATGCTGCAGCAATTATCAACAGGTGTCTGAGTGCTGCTAGAGTCGAAGAAAAATCCTGTTCTAGAGCTATTTCAGTTCAGTCGCTCAGTCATGTCCGACTCTTTGCAACCCCATGGACTGCAGCACACCAGGCTTCCCTGTCCATCACCAACTCCCAGAGCTTGCTCAGACTCATGTCCATCAAGTTGGTGATGCCATCCAACCAACTTACTCTCTGACATCCCCTTCTCCTCCTGCCTTCAATCTTTCCCAGCATCAGGGTGTTTTCCAGTGAGTCAGTTCTGGAGCTATTTATCAAAAACAGTTCACATTTATTAAGCATTAAGATTTGTCAGGCACTGGGCTAAGTACTGAGTATAAACATGGGTGATTAAAACAGATTATGTCTTAAGACCTTAAAATTTAGCTTTTGTGTCATATAAATCTTTACGCCCTCCATAGACTTCATTTGTAAGTGATGATTTTAGATGATTTTACTGTACTGATTTCCTTTGTTTACAAAATACTTTTAGGGGGACTTCCCTGGTGGTCCAGTAGTTAAGAATCTGCCTTCCAATGCAGGGAACACGAGTTGGATCCCTGGTCCAGGAACTATGATCCCACATGCCCGGAGGCAATGAAGCCTGAACATGTCACAACTACTGAGTCCGTTTGCCACAAAGAAAGATCCTGAGTGCTGCAGCTAAGACCAGATGGAGCCAAAGAAATTTTAAAATTTTTTTGAAAAAAAAAAAAAAATTTAGGGAATTCCCTGGTGATCCAGTGGCTGACTCCAAACCCCCTATTAATACAGGGGGTCTGAGTTCGATCACCTGGTCAGGGAACTAGATCCCACATGCCATAACTAAGACCCAATGCAGCCAAATAAATAAATAAATTTTAAAAAGAAAAAAGGAAAACCCTCTGCCCTCCCACATTTGCCAAAAGTAGCTTTTAAAGGTGTCCCCCCTCTCTACAAGGAAGGACGGCAATGAATCACCAGGGACGACTCTAGACCCAATCAGCCTGGAGGTGGCGCTAGAGGAATCCACACGACAAATAACTGCCAGCTAGTCCTTTGTTGTTCAGTCACTAAGCCCTGTGACTTAGTCACTAAGTCTTTGTGACCCCATGGACTATAACCCACCAGGCTCCTCTCTCCAAGGGATCTCCGAGGCAATAATACTGGAGTGGGTTGCCATTTCCTTCTCCAGGGGATCTTCCTGACCCAGGGATTGAACCTGCATCTCCTGCACTGGCAGGGGATTCTTTACCACTGAGCCACCAGGGAAGCCCCTTGTCCTTTCCACTTTCCCCATATATCTGTCTCCCCGCAAGTCCCCTAGAAGCTCAGTTGTTTCCCTTTGTCTTGTCACTTTTCTACAAAATTATCACTCTTTTGTTATGATGCTATATAAGCCCAAGTTCCAACCACCAGCTTTGAGTTACTCATTAGTGGGTTATCCCCCACATATGTATGGTGCATGCATTAATAAGCTTCTGTTTGTCTCCTGTTCATCTGTCTTGTTGGTCTGGTTCACAGGCCCCAAGATGGATAGAAGAAGACATTTCTTTTCTTCCGTTCCAGGTGACACACCTGAATGGCATGCTTTTACTAATATATTAACAAATATGACCTTATTGAATTTTTGTCATAGTTGTTGGCAGGGAGTTGCCCACAGTTATCCCACACAGATGAGAGGGGTAGCCCAGATCTGAATTAGATGCAGTATTGAAAAATAACATCCCAAATGTAAAAACAAAAAAAGAATGGTTAAGCAACCGTAATACATAAGTTGTAATGTTACATAATCATCAACAATTACGTTTTCAAAAAACTTTAATAACATGGGGAAATGCCCAAAATGTACTAAGTGGAAAAAAAAAAGCAGGCTAAAAATTCTAAACACATCATATATTAAAGGAACATAATGTGCATTTTTAAATGATGAGAAGGAAATGCAAAGTTAAAACTGAAGAGCAGGATTTTCCTGGTAGTCCAGTGGTTAAGAATCCAGCTGTCAACACAGGGGACGCTGGTTTGATCCCTGGTTCTGGAAGATCCCACATGCCGCAGAGCAACTAAGCCTGTGCACCGCAACTTCTGAGCAAGCACTCTAGAGCCCACAAGCCACAACTACTGAGCTCACGTGCTGCAGTTATTGAAGCCCAATCGCCTAGAGCCCGTGCTCCACAAGAGAAGCCCAGGCACTACAACTATAGAAAGCCCATGCACAGCAAAGAAGAACCAGAGCAGCCAAAAATAAGTAGCTGTACAGAGGGAGAAAAAATTTTCAGTGTTGTCCTGGAAAGTGCCAATCCAGAGAGTTCTAGAAACAAGAAAGGGGGAAAAAAAAAAGCTTCTCTGCATCTATGTTGGGGAAGAGGGTTTCAGACCAGAGGGTAGAAGATCCCAGAGCTGACAGAGGCAACATAGGTTCTTAGATTTTGGTAAAAACACTGGATAACAGAATGAGCTCCCCTTGTCGGGATCCTACAAGGCTGACCTAGGGTTGGTCGCGTCAGCACAGGGAAGGTGATGGTCTCCGAGCACCCCCCAACCTCCTCTCCCCCCGCCCCCCCAACCCCCCCCCCGGCGTCTTGCTGGAATACTGGGCTGCTGTCTGGGTTACAAAGCAGCTCCTGTCTGGACAAAGTGAGACAGTCACCTCATTCACCTCCAAGTGCAGCAGGGAAATTCTGCAACTTCAGAGCACAGAAAGCAATCCCTGAATGCAATCGCCTGGCTGCAGCAAAAAGAAGCCAAACAGGTTCAACCTGAAACTGCCCACCTACCTTTCCCATTTCCTCACCCCACAGAGTTCTGAGATCATTCACCTCAGGGACCAGCTTTGTAACTGACATTTGGCCCAAAGTAAACCAAATGTAACTGACACTTGGCCCAAAGTAAATGCTCACATCGAGACGTAAGAGACTTGGGTTTGATCCCTGGGTTAGGAAGATCCCCTGGAGAGGAGGGCATGGCAACCCACTCCAGTATTCTTGTCTGGAGAATCCCATGGACAGAGGAGCCTGACGGGCTACAGTCCATGGGGTCGCAAACAAACAAAGAGACTTAGCATGCAGGCACAATTGCTCACGTCCTGGGATCACATACAGCCTTGCCTCAGACTGTCTGTCCCTGGCAGGCACACCCACATACACTGGAAGCTAAGGAAAGAATAAATTCCATAAACAGAAACTGGGAAACCACTGGTTAGTTGCAACCAGGCAAAAAGGCAGACCACAGCTGGATATGAGTCAACAAAGCAACAACACACACATACACACCATTTGAGAACGTTCAATGAAAGCATTGTTTTAAGACAATTCTACCTATTTCCCTGGGTCCCCTCTAGTGAAGACACAATGCAATACTGTTGTAAACAGAACCTCGATGACAGCATGAAATCCGGAAAACAGATTATGAGAGAGTGAATAACAGCAAAGATGTGTTATTGAAATGCAGCAGTAATTAAGACACACAGGGGCTGACGCTTACAAAAATAGTGAGGAAGAGTGAGAAGGGAAGGATTTTGGAGGTTCAATTCAGTTCAGTGGCTCAGTTGTGTCCGACTCTTTGCGACCCCATGGACTGCAGCACACCAGGTTTCCCTGTCCATCACCAACTCCTGGAGTTTACTCAAACCCATGTCCATAGAGTCAGTGATGCCATCCAACCATCTCATCCTCTGTCATCCCCTTTCTTCTCCCGCCTTCAATCTTTTCCAGCATCAGGGTCTTTTCCAATGAGTTGGTTCTTCGCATCAGGTGGCCAAAGTATTGAAGTTTCAGCTTCAGCATCAGTCCTTCCAATGAATATTCAGGACTGTTTCCTTTAGGGTAGGCTTGTTTGATCTCCTTGCAGTCCAAGGGACTCTCAAGAGTCTTCTCCAACACCACAGTTCAAAAGCATCAATTCTTCGGCGCTCAGCTTTCTTTATAGTCCAACTCTCACATCCATACATGACTACTGGAAAAACCATAGCTTTGACTAGACGGACCTTTGTTCGTAAAATAATGCCTCTGCTTTTTAATATACTGTCTAGTTAGGTCATAACTTTTCTTCCAAGGTGCAAGCATCTTTTAATTTCATGGCTGCAGTCACCATCTGCAGTGATTTTGGAGCCCCAAAAAATAAAGTCTCTCACTGTTTCCTTAGTTCACACTATTATGAGAGAGTGAATAACAGCAAAGATGTTTTATTGAAGTGTAGCAGTCATTAATAAACACACAAGGGCTGATATTTACAGAAATGGGAAGAGTGAGAAGGGAAGGATTGCGGGGATTAGTTCACACTATGCGTTGGCAGAAGCTGCAGTGCAGTCATCTAACGCCGCTGTTCCAGCTAAGCATTCTGACTTAAAGAGATGAGAATAGTCTCTTCAGATCTGAGATACACTCCATCAGTGGATGATCCATGTAACAGAGGTTCATCTCTGTTGTGCTATGCCATTTCCTATGCACCCTTCTAAGGGCCGGACATTAGCAACTTACTTCATCCTCACAGAAACACTTTGAACTGAGAGCTCTTACATCTTCAGCTTACAGATGAGAAGACTAGGATACAGAAAGGTTAAGCACTTTGGCCAAGGTCTTGCTGCTAGTAAGTGTCAGTGCAAGGCTGTGAGTTCAGGAAACCTGAGTGTTGCCCAGGAGACTGGGGCTCCAATTTTCCCACCATGGACTCATCTCTAGAGCTCACACCTTGGCCTTCCCTCTTTGAGTTTATAACACCTCTGGTCATGTTGACGTATGGCAGAAACCAACACAATACTGTAAAGCAGCTGTTCTTCAATTAAAAATAAATAAAACTAATAACAACTCTAGGACTTCCTGGTGGCTCAGTGGTAAAGAATCCGCCTGCCAATGCAGAAGATACGGGTTCCATCCCTGGTCTGGGAAGATCCCACATGCGCAGAGCAACTAAGCCCCTGTACCACATCTACTGTGTTTTAAGAGCCTGGGAGCCACAACTATTGACTCCACACACCACAACCACTGAAGCCTGTACCACAACAAGAGAAGCCACCGCAGTGAGAAGCCTGTGCATTGCAACAAAGACCCAGGGCAGCCGAAATGATGGTAATAGTACCTCCATCTGCCCAGGAGCTTGCATTATTTTGACAAGATCAGGCACGTTCAGGGTGGTATGGCATAGACTTGGCATAATAACTTTGAATATTATAAATGACTCTGTATTCAAGCATCCCTTCCTTCTAGCTTCTAGAAACATCTCGGAACCCATAAGAAATACTTTCCATAGTTATGTCTGCTCATCACAAGAATCTCTTCAAATAGATTATTAAGATTTAGAACAGTGTGCATTTGTATACGATTTTGTAATAAGGACTTTCTTACAGATATTTTTGCCTCTTGCAAATCCTGAAATGTCAATGCTCGTACCATTCTCCCCATCCTAGGGGCGAGATAAGTAAGGTTCTGAGAGTTCAGGTGACTTGTGCAGGGAACATAGCTAACATATGACAACCAGACTAGAAACCATGTTCACAGGGTCCCCCACAGGATCGAGCCTCTGGAAAGCAGGGTTCTTTGGAGATCTCCCGTCACTAACATGGCAATTCATAACCCATAATAAGGTCTTCAGTAGACAGTGTTGACAGATTTTGGTAGCAGGAAGGACTGTAAAGTGCTGGTATAAAACCAAAGCAGGCTATGGCTGATTCATGTTGAGGTTTGACAGAAAACAACAAAACTCTGTAATGCAATTATCCTTCAATTAAAAAATAAATTAATCAAAAAAAAAAAAAAACAGAGCAGTGTCTGAGTTCAGCAGAATGGGGCCTTTCTTTGGTTCCTGGAGGGACCTTTTCTGAGTCCTTTCTGTCCCTTGTTCTCTGGGAAGCCTAGCAGTTGAGTCGCTCACAAGCACGTGTTTTCAAACCAGGTGCCGTTTAAAACCCTAATGCGGCTATTAACGCACCTTTCAATAATAACAGAACAGTGGAGGGTCTTTGTGTCAAGCAGAGAGAGCTGTGTTTTTTTTTAATCATGCTTAGGGGATTTCTGCTTCCTTTACCTGAAAGTGGTGGAGGTGAGGCAGTAGAAAAGGAGGAACTGAGCCCTCACAAGACAGCAGTCGGGTGGGGGCAGAGGACAGATGGCCCCAGGGGACCTCAGCTGAAGGGGTGTGGCCAGCGGATGCTACTGCCAGTGAAGGTAGATAATGCAGCCTCTTCTGCAGAACAGTTCCCTTGTGTGTGTCAGCTTCAGACCTTGAGCAAGGGTGTTAAACATGGCCGCCTTGCCTACATCCTTAGGGAAATAAGAGAAGAGGCCCTTATTATGTGGCGTAACAGGGGAAGAGACAGGAGATCGAGCAGCTGCATGAAGTGGTTATAAAACAGCCAGTGCTGAATGACAGGCACTGGGGGTGGCATGGGGGGAGAGAGGTGAGACCTGACACCCAGGAGGGAAGTGAGGACAGGACAAGCAGCCCCTCCCTTCCTCAGGGCTCCCCAGCAATCGATGGGGAGGAGCTCGAACACGCTGCCCAGCAGAGTAGGAGCTACAGCAGCTTGTGTAGGTTTGTTTTTTTTTTTGCCATGTCCTACAGCATGTGGGATCTTAATTCCCCTCCCAGGGATAGAATCTTGCCCCCTGCATTGGGAGCTCAGAGTCTCAACCACTGGACCACTGGGGAAGTCCCATCTTGTATAGGTTTAAGTGGAAGTGTTCCTTCACTGTCACATGAATGCCTAAATGTACTCACGTACACACACACACACATACACACTGGCAAGCTAGAGGACCTGGGGAAAAGTCAGGTGACTTTCGTAGAATGAATTAACTTCCATATATCCTGAAATTTAGCAGACTAACGTGGAAAACCAGAAAACGATACGGCCTTACACTAAAAGTGTCACTGTGGAAGATGGGGGGCCGGGGGCCCATAGTGAGTTATGGGAAATGAAACCACACAAGTGCAGAACTGCAACCACGAGAAAAGTGATTTATGCAAGGCATATAAATGTGGGCTGTTTTGCAAATATGACTTCGTCCCTCTTGATGATTTCAGACACTTGAAAGGGGCTCTGTGCTACACAGCCTAGCCGATCACCGTCCAGCTGGAATTTAGACTCTGTCAACATACATTTTTATTAAAAAATACACTAAGGATCTTAGTCACCCCAAACAGCCTTTCATTATTTGCATTTGTGACATAGTCCCGTTTATACCTTTGATATCCCTTGGACAGCAAGATCAAACCAGTTAATCTTAAAGGAAATCAACTCTGAATATTCATTGGAAAGACTGATGCTGAAGCTGAAGCTCCAAAACTGACCACCTAATGTGAAGAGCGGACTCACTGGAAAAGACTCTGATGCTGGGAAAGATTGGGGGAAGTAGGAAAAGGGGACGTCAGAGGATGAGATGGTTGGCTGGCATCGCTGACTCAATGAGCAAGCTCTGGGAGATAGGGAAGGACAGAGAAGCCTTGGGTGCTGCAGTCCATGGGATTGCAGAGTTGGACATGACTTAGGGACTGAACAACAAATACCTTTGATATAACCTCCTATTAAAAGGAACATTTAAAAAAAAAAGGAACATTAGTACATAGTACATCTAGTCTTAATGAGCATCTAGATGTTTCTGGAAGAACCATCAGCAATGAAATGATAATGATGTAAATATTTAAGTGATAATAATGAGACCTAGCATTAAGATGAGCTCTATATTTATTTTAGTCATTTAGTCACAAAAAGGGTAGTCCTCTGAAGGTAATCTTTGCATTCTAAAAAGACCTAGTTTTCACCTCACTGCATTATTTTTTAATACCCTGAAATTGCTTTTGGGGGAATGAATGTAATTCTGTTACTTCTAATGTGATGATAACTCCTGGGAATATTTTAATATGTGAAAAAATTTAATGCAAATAAAAATCATCCATTGAAGTAATTTGATTTCAGTAATATGATTTCAGTAATATTTCAGTAATATGATTTCAGTAATATTTCAGTAATATGATTCTAATATAAATTCAAGATTTAAAAAATCAGGTTTCCTTTGAAAGGACTCTTAACATGTTTTTAGGATACTGCATAGGTATTTGTGTAAGCTAATTCAGAGAATTTTTTTCTATCAATACCTTTATTCATCAGGCAGTGGTTGAAATAGAGCCCTTGTAGAGAGGGAGACCCAGTTAAGATGGTATTATGGCTTGAACTGTGTCGTCCCGGAAAGACATGACTAAGTCTTAACTCCCAGGGCCTTGGAAAGCAACCTTAATTGGAAATAGGGTCATTGAAAATGTAATTAGTTAACATGAGGTCATACTGTGCAGGAGGGGCCTAATCAACTGATATCCTTATAAGAAGACAGCCATGTGATGCTGTGTGCGTGTACACACACTGAATGCCATGTGACCACAAAGAGACTGGAGTGATGCAGTGCAAGCCAAGGAGCCTAGGGCTTATTTGTGAAACCAGGAGCCAAATAAAAGGCGCGCAGCAGGTTCTCCCCGAAGCCTCTGAGAGTACAAGGCCCTGCCCACACCTTGTGCTCTCTCCCTGGCTAGACTAGCCTCCAGAATGGAGTTTGGAGTTGTAGCCACTGGACCTCCAGGGAAGTCCCAGAGTTATGTATTCTTAAATCTCACACTAACTTTGAGATTTTAGGATAATATAAAGAGGCCAGCAATGCAAAAGTGAAAAAGAAAGAAAGCTGATTTAAAAAGCCATATTATTCATTAGGAATGACTTGGCTACAAACAACAGGAAAAAACCTACTCGCTGTGGCCTAAAGAACAAGAAATGTGTTATCTGACATAACAAGGGGTCTCCAAGCAGGGAAGCTACAGCGTGGACTTCATCCCGTGGTTCTGGATCTTCATCAAGCATATGAGTTCTTGCCCTCTTTCTCTCCGCCATCTTTACTTTGTAAGCTTTGTCTGAAGGCTGGCTCCCCTCCCAGCAGCAAAATGTCCCCTGTTCCTTCAGGGTTCACACCAAACAGGGCACAATCCCGAAGAAGACACTATGTCTTCCTGGAGAGAGGAAAACTCTCCCAGCAACCCTCTGTAGATACCCCCTCTTCATTGGCTAAAACTGTGCCATATGCACCTCTAAATTATTGCTGAAAAGAAGAATGCAACCAGAGATCGTTCATTGTCCCCAGATATCCTCTTCTTTCTTCCTTTCTATAGAGAACTCCCGGAAATTTCATCTGGAAACATAATCAGCAAGCTAGAAGCCACCTTCCCCAGCTTCCTTGCATCCCCGTGTGGCCGTGTGCCTAAGTTCTGGTCATTAGGATGCGACAGGGATGATGTGGGTCATTCCTGCATTAGTCCTTAAAAAGAAGTGTGCTCTCCACCATCTCAGGTCCTCCCCTCTGCTACTGTTAGGGGAAACACACTGACTGAAATTGCCCACCCTGGCCAGGCACCACAATAACCATTTGCATGAGTTATTTTAGGACAGGAGATCCTAGTAAGGAACATGAAACTAACAAGCTACCACCAACCAGAAGAGTTTGGGAAAGGTCTAAAGGAGATGCGATGTGTCCAACCAGCCTCCCAGAATCCTTCTCACTGGCATCTATCTTGGCTGAGCAATGCGTGCACCACCAGCAAGGACTACAAGTTAGAGTGATGGATCAGAGAAAACCCAGAAACTAATCCCATCACCGTAAAACCCGAGCCTTCGAGCCACGTGGCAGAGCAGTCCTCCTGGGTGCCCTTATGCTCCTGCTCTCTGCCCGGGCACCCCTTTCCAATAGAGTCTCTTGCTTGGTCAGCTCACGTGTCTCCTTGAACAATTCATTCCGAGTGTTAGACATGAGCCCAGTCTCAAGCCCTGGAACGGGTTCCCCTTCCAATAACACTACCATGAAGATTTGGTCATGCACAGTCAGCTTCAAACATGAAGATGTGGGTAGTTCCTCTGGGGGTGACAACAACAGGTAGAAGGAACCTGGGACCCAAGACATTCTCAAAAAGCTGAGCCCGGCTACCATGCTAGATCCACTCTTTCTGGCTGAAGATGAAGCTAGCCTCCTCTGGAAATTTACGGCCACACAGAGGAGGAACTCCCTTCCCTCCCAGGGCTCATTGACCACCCTCTCCCATCTCTGCCCTTCTTCATTTCTCAGGTATCTAGAGAGTGTTAGTCGTTCAGTCATGTCTGACTCGTGTCTGACTCGGACTTTAGCCTGCCAGACTCCTTTGTCCATGGGATTTTCCAGGCAATAATACTGGAGTGGGTGGCCATTCCCTTCTCCAGGGGATCCTCCCGACCCAGGGATCAAACCAAATCTCCTGCATTGGCAGGCGGATTCTTTACTGTCTGAGCCACCAGGGACGCTCAAGTATCCAGAGAACAGCAATTTAGTTCCTTTAGGTGGCTCAGACGTTAACAATCGGCCTGCAATTCAAGAGACCCAGGTTTGATCCCAGGGTCGGGAAGATCACTTGGAGAAGGAGGGAATGGCAACCTGCTCCAGTATTCGAGCCTGGTGTGCTACAATCCATGGGGTCGCAAAGAGTCATTCTGTTCACTTAAAGTTCAACTTCTCATTAGGGCTGATTAAAATCTTCATCAATTTGAGTGGTCTTTCTTATCCTCTTGATGCCTCTGAGATAAAAGGAGCTTGGAGGGTGCCATGTCCAGGCCTGCTTCGGCCTCAGGGCGGTATCCCTCATCTGCTGGGTGAAGTGGCTACTTGTTGGAGGAATGGCTGGCCAGGGCCCAATGGGCTTCTGCAGTCACCCCGAGTCTCTGCCACACACACCCCCAGGCTCTTGCCCACCCAAGCCTCTGCTGTCACTCCTCCAGTCCCTGTCCCCTTAGTCCCACAAGGCCCTCAGGTTCTCAAGCCAACCACCTCTCTATCTTCCGGGATCCATGAGAGCGGCCTGTGGGGGCTTCAGTCTGGTGGGATGCTTCCTGGGAGCCATCCACTCTCCTCCACCCCGACCCCAGTGTGCAACCTTGTCCCAGGCCAAAGAGAGAAACGAATCCATCCAATCTCCCAGTCCCTTACCTTGGGCTCCACACGCCTCTCCGCAGTGGCCTCAGGAAGAAGGCAGGCTTTCCCCTCCTCTTCCTGCCCTGAAGACCATCCCCCTTCATCACATCCTCTTTCTTCCAGAGGTGACTCCTGCCCTTGCCCTGGGGTAGAAAGGGTTCAGGAAATAGAAACCAGCTTATCGTAAGGAAACACAGCCAGGCATCATTCAAAAACATCTTATCTGTTACAAAGGGGAAAGAAGTCTCTAGAACAACGATTGCCTCAGCTGGAAAAAGCCAGGGCCTGGCGGAAGAGACCGGCCTTCACGGGGAAGCCAAGGTCCAGGTTACAGCCCAGGGCTCCCAAGGCCCTTGAATGCAGGTGGGAGGAGCCCCGCGAAGGGAGGACCCAGGTAGGGGAGGGGCGGCGCCTCGTCCTGCCTTCTCTGCATCGCCAGCTCCCCCAACCCCCTACCCCCACCCCCGTACTCAGCCCCTCCGGTTGGTGTCTGGCTCAGATTCTCAGAACATTGTTTTGAGCCGAATGAACTTACCCTGGCCTTTGCCAATGACTCACTCTTTGCCCTTGTCAAGCTTCCTTGTTTAAGTCTCAGTTTTTCCCTCAAAGTAGAGCTGATAACGAATAAAACCTACTTCACAAGGATTCTTCCAGTGTGAAAAAGAAAATGTATTGAATCTCCCTTGGTGAGCTCAGAAATGTAGTGGGGAGTATAGATTTCTATTTACCCTGGAGCTTACCTGGTTCTTCCTTACGGCTCTGCTTCCTGTAATGGCCTCTCTACCAGTGAAATTTTAAAAGGAGGTGCCTCGTCTCCGAATCTGCTCAGGCCTCAGGACCCCATCCTATTTAAGCGCGTGGTTTCCTTTTACCAACACTCTCCATTGAAGTCTCCCTCAATTTTCCTTTAAAATGTATTTGAAAACAAAGAAAATGAGGGATTGGGAAGCATTTTTGTTCATTAAAACCTTATAATACTTAATGTCAGAAAGACTGGAGAAAGTGACCATGGAAGCAAAAGGAGAAAGGAGTGAAATATTTATAGCATTGAAAGAAAATCAGCAACCTAGAATTCTGGGTCTAGCAAAATTATCCTTCAAAAGCAAAGGAGAAATAAAGACTTTTTTTGAAAAGCAGAAACTGAGGGAATTTGTCTCCAGTAGACTCGCCTTATAAGAAATTGTTGAAAGATGTTCTTTAGAGAGAAGGAAAATGCTATAGGTCAAAAACTCAGATCTACATAACAAAAGAGTTTGAGAAATAAAGATAAAATCTTTTATTTTTCTTATATGTTCTTTGCTTTTTTTTTAGCCACGCTAAATGGTATGTAGGATCACTAGATGCAAGGAGTCTTTAACCACTGGATTGCCAGGTAAGTTCCTATTTTTCTTATTCTTAACAGATTAAACAGTTAACCATTGGTTCAAAGGCATAACAGCAACAATGCATTGGAAGATTATAGCTTATGGGTAAATGAAGTGCCTGACAGCAGTGTTACAAGAGACGGGAGGGAGGTATTAGAACTATTCATTACACAGTACCTGCACTGCCGTGAAAAGGTATAATGTCATTTGAAAGGAGACTTAGATTAGCTATAAAAGTATATTGCAAACTGTAGAGCAATGACTAAAAAGAATTTTAAGGAGGTATATTGATATACAAAGAAAGAAAACTGAGTCATACAAAATGCTTAATGAAAACTGGAGAAGGCAGGAAGAGTAGACAACATAAAAGAAATAAAGAATGACAACAATGAGCAGAAACAGCTATGTATATGGTTGTATATATGATTGATACTAATACAGCCGTATCAGCAATCACTTTAAATGTGAATGGTCCTAATATGCCAATTAAGAAACAGAGACTATGACCCAGCTATATGTTGTCTTTAAGAAATCCAATTTAATTACAAAGACACAGCAATTTCCCTGGTGATCCAGTAGCTAAGACCTTGTGCTCCCAATGCAGGGGGCCCAGGTTTGATCCCTGGTCAGAGAACTAGATCCCACATACTGAAACTTAAGGTTTCTCATGGCACAATTAGGGGTTTGCATGCTGCAACTAAAGATTCCCCTTGCCACAATTAAGACCTATGCCCAGGCAAACAAATATTTTAAAAAAATTTTTTAAATAAATAAATATAAAGACTCAGATCAAAAGTAAAGTGATGGAGACAGATAAACCATGCTACACTGATCAAAAGAAAACTGCACTAGCTAAATTAATTTAGACAGATCATCTCCTGCAATATCTTGGGATATAATCAAATCAATATATGGTATATATGGGACATGCCAATCAGGTCCATAGCTCTAGGAGAAGTGTTTGAGAAAAGTCTGAATGTTTATGTATGTTGGCTGCTTTTTTCTGCCTTTAGCTAAGGTCTGTGAGAGAGATAAGTCCAGGCAAGAGCTAGCCAGTTGGAAGGTAAAGTGGAATGGAATACATTTCCATTAAGGAGGTTTTGAAAAGTCTTTCTTGAGTGCTCTTTACCAGACAATGGGAGCCAGACAGATTAATAAAGTTTGGTTCCTTTCCAACCCAAGTCTATTGCTTCACGTGGCCTCAGGGTATCCATCATGATACTTCAAGTGTGGGTTTGTGCCATGTGCCACCCAGTGAATCAAAGCAGTGATTCCTCTGGCTTAAGAACTTTTCCCTGACAAGAGGTATGGCTATGGTTACAAAGGAACCTTTGGACCAAGGAACTGAATATAAGGAAAAACACCAGAAACATGTTAAGAGTCCTTCAGGAATCTGTAATTCTTTAACCCCCTAAAGCAAACCTCAGGGTCCTCAAAATACAACCTACACGAGCGTGTACTCTTCAGTACCACTTCAGGTGTCGTCTCAAGGAGGATAATTGATGGAAGAACCTTCCAGAGGCAAAACCAAAGGCCACAGATGATAATGAACAAGGAAATTCCTTGGCAGAGCCAGGGTCTAATGGAGAGACACACTTTATTGCTGGAGCAGAGAGTCTCAGTGGGTATTACATCATTGCAGTGGTCCAGTGATTACTGTTTCCCTCCCTTTCTTTCCTTTTCTGGAAGAGCATTTTTATGATCCTGTTCCTCATTTGTTGTTGTTGTTCAGTTGCTAAGTTGTGTCTGACTCTTTGTGACCCCATGGACTGCAGCATGCCTGGCTTCTCTGTCCTTCACCATCTCCCAGAGTTTGCTCATACTCATGTCCGTTGAGTTGGTGATGCCATCCAACCATCTCATCCTCTGTCATCCCCTTCTCTTCCTGCCCTCAATCTTTCCTGCAGCAGGGTCTTTCCCAATGAGTTGAATCTTTGCATCAGGTGGCCAAAGTATTGAAGCTTCAGCATCAGTCCTTCCAATGAATATTCAGGGTTGACTTTGTTTAGGATTGACTGGTTTGAACTCCTTGCTGTCCAAGGGACTCTCAAGAGTCTTCTTCAACACCGCAGTTCGAAAGCATCAATTCTTCACCTACTGATATTGAAGGGAAAAGTTCTTAGAAAAGGCTGATGTCACCCTCACAGATAACCTGCTACATGCTAAGTCACTTCAGTCATGTCCGACTCTTTGCGAACCCATGGACTGTAGCGCTCACCAGGATCCTCTGTCCATGGGATTTTCCAGGCAAGAATACTGGAGTGTCTTGCTGTTTAACCTGGGGGTCATTTAATGTATGATGAATTTATATGTTTATCCTCGGCATTATCTTTAGTTGCTAAGGCTGTGGAGAAACAGGAACTCCTATTCATTGCTGGTAGATATGCAAATTGGTACAACCATTGTGAAGTGGAGTTTGGCAATATCTAAAAAAACCACACATGTGTTTGTTTTTGACACAATACTTGCCCTTCTAGGAAGCTGTCCCAGGAAACACCTTCAATTATATGAAAATACTTTAGCCCAAGATTGTTCATTGCAATATCATTTGTATTAATAATTGTACTCTGATGTCCAAACATAAGAAAGTAATTGAAGTGTGATATTATTCATACAGTGAAATATGATAGAACTATAAAATAACAATAATAAGAATGATCTCTATAAACTCAGTTCAGTTCAGTCGCTGAGTTGTGTCTGACTCTTTGCAACCCCATGAACTGTAGCACTCCAGGCCTTCTTGTCCATCACCAATTCCCGGAGCCTACCCAAACTCATGTCCATTGAATGGGTGATGCCATCCAACCATCTCATCCTCTGTCGTCCCCTTTTCCTCCTGCCTTCAATCTTTCCCAGCATCAAGGTCTTTTCAAATGAGTCAGCTCTTGGCATCAAGTGGCCAAAGTATTGGAGTTTCAGCGTCAGCATCAGTCCTTCCAATGAATATTCAGGACTGATCTTCTTTAGGATGGGCTGGTTGGATCTCCTTGCAGTCCAAGGGACTCTGAAGAGTCTTCTCCAACACCACAGTTCAAAAGCATCAATTCTTTGGCGCTCAGCTTTCTTTGTAGTCCAGCTCTCACATCCATACATGACTACTGGAAAAACCATAGCCTTGACTAGACGGACCTTTGTTGGCAAAGTAATGTCTCTGCTTCTTAATATGCTGTCTATAAACTGACATAGTATAATTGCCAGAATATATTAAGTGAAAAAAGGAAAATCTACCTGTAGTAGCAATTCTCAAAATGTAGTGCACACACACCCTGGGGTCCCTGAGACATTTGCAGGTGGCCCATGAGATCAAAACTATTTTCCTAATAATATGAAGCCACCATTTGCTTTTTTTCAGAGGTGACATTTACACTGGTTGTGCAAAAGCAATAGGGTAAAACTGCAGGGGCTATCACAAATCAAGGCTGTGCCATATACATATACTAGCATGTATGCTTCGTTAAAAAAAAAAAAAAAGACAATTTCCCTTAAGAATATTTGGGTGAAGCAGTAAAAATTAGTAATGTTATCAGACTTGACTTGAGTTCATGTCTTTTTAATAGTCTGTGTAACTGGACTTTCCTGGTGGTGCAGTGGATAAGAAGCCCCTGTCACTACAGGGGACACAGGTTTGATCCCTGGTCCAGGAAAATCTCACATGCCTCAGAGCAGCTAAGCCAGTGCACCACAGCTACTGAGCCCATGTGCAGCAACTACTGAAGCCCGAGGACCTAGAGCCTGTGCTTCGCTGCAGGAGAAGCAACTACAAGGAGAAGCCCACACACTGCAGTGAAGAGTAGACCCCACTCACCACAGCTAGAGAAAGCCTGTGTGCAGCAACAGAGACCCAGCACAGCCAAAAATAACATAGATGAATTACTAGTCTGTGTGACTAAATGGGAAATACCCATGAAGCACTTCTGACACACAGCACAATAGTTACCTCAAGGAAAAGTATTTCTGCTATTGTTTGAGTCACAAGCTGAGCTAGCCACTTTCTCATGGAACACCATTTTTACCTGAAAGAATACCTGCCAGACAAACTTGTTATTCACACATGGGTATTTGACAATTGTTTTTATTTTTCTCAAATACAAGTGAGGTGAGCTTCTCCAAGGAAACAATTGATACTATATACTGCCAATGGCAAAACTCAAAACTTTCAAATCGGAATGGGAATTTGGGGAAATTTCTATCCACCACTGTAGGCTCTTTGGGTTCTTGGTACTTGAAGACTTTTCTATTGGTGTGAGAGATGACATATTTTTAATATATTTTAATTTAATTTTATTTATTTGGTTGCACTGGGTATTAGTTGCAGCACAGGATCTCTTATCTTCATTGCAGCATGTGGGATCTAGTTCCCCTACCAGGGATCAAACCTGGGCCCCCCTGTGTTGGGAGCTCGGAGTCTTAGCCACTGGACCACCAGGGAAGTCCTCAGACGTGATAATATATCAAATAATTTTTGATACTGTATGATGAAATGTGTCCACATTAGGAAGACCTTCATACTTCAGTGCATCATCATTTTCCAAATGCACAAAATCCTGCATGGCTAAAGATACAACCAAAGTATAAGAAAGATCTGTGTGACCCCATAGACAGCAGCCTACCAGGCTCCTCCGTCCCTGGGATTCTCCAGGCAAGAACACTGGAGTGGGTTGCCATTTCCTTCTCCAATGTATGAAAGTGAAGTTGCTCAGTCATGTCCGACTCTTCACGACCCCATGGACTGCAGCCTACATGGACTGCAGCCTACCAGGCTCCTCCGTCCCTGGGATTTTCCATGCAAGAGTACTGGAGTGGGTCGCCATTGCCTTCTCCATAAGAAAGATCAATGGATTATAAGGTAATAGAACTTTTAAAAGTTTATTAATATGCTTTCAGAGTCCACACTGCAACTACCTTTTAAGAAACTACTACTGCTGAGTTTTAGGGTAGTATCAAAGAACATACACAATTTTCTAAAAAGACTGTTAAAATACTCTTCCCTTTTCTAACTACATATCTGTTTGAGGCCAGGACTCTTTATATGCTTCAATGAAAATAATACACTGCAAGAGATTGTATGAAGCAGGTAGAGAATTTAGCTTCATTTCATTAAGTCAGACATTGTAAAACCATGCCTTCTTTCTTTCTATTCTTTTTTGTTTGAGAAAATGGAGTTATTTTTCATAAAAATATATTTATATTTCAGGAGCTTATTACTGTTCATTTTAATCAAAATAATAAATAAATATTTTTGACAACTTATCAGGATTTTTTGTTTGTTTGGCTGAGCCATGAGGCATGTGGGATCTTAATTCTCCAACCAAGGATTGAACCTACGTCCCTTGCATTGGAAGCTCGGAGTTTTAACCACTGGACCACTGGAGAAGTCCCTCAGTTTTAATTTCTAATGCAGTAAATATAACAGAGAAAGCCCACATACACAAAAGCTCTTTCAGTCTTCAACAATTTTTAATTGTGTGAAGAGGCCCTGAGACTAAAAAGTTTGAAAATTGCTGATCCATAGTGTACCACCTATTGTATAACAAAGAAACATACATCTATCTGCTTTTTTTCTTTTTTGGTAAAATAGATATAGGAACGGAGAAGGCAATGGCACTCCACTCCAGTACTCTTGCCTGGAAAATCCCATGGACGGAGGAGCCTGGTGGGCTGCAGTCCATGGGGTCACTAAGAGTCGGACATGACTGAGCGACTTCTCTTTCACTTTTCACTTTAATGCATTAGAGGAGGAAATGGCAACCCACTCCAGTGTTCTTGCCTGGAGAATCCCAGGGACGGGGGAGCCTGGTGGGCTGCCGTCTATGGGGTCGCAGAGAGTCGGACACGACTAAAGCGACTTAGCAGCAGCAGCAGCAGCAGATTCAGGAAGTAAAGACTAGAAACTAATGATCCTACAGGAATTCCCTGGCAGTCCAGTGATTAGGACTTAGTTTTTCCACTGCAAGTATCACGGTTTCAAACCCTGGTTGGGAACTAAGATCCTGAGTGCCTCTCTGCGTGGCCAAAAAAGAAACTAATGATTGTGGGTATTGACAGAGATTACCTATAAGGTGGGAGGGATCAGCAGAAAGCGAACCTGCCATTTAGTTTTGATTTTGGAATCATGCTGTTTTGCATACCAAAAAGGTCATTATCGCCATCATAATGATAAAATCAAACAAATGTAGGACAACCAGAGAAAGGAATATAAATGTAATAAATGAACCAAAAGAAAGAAAGAATAAAAATGAACCTAAACGTATTTCAAAACAGTAACAGTCATATGGAAGGAAGAACTGACTCAAGTAACTTCTGAACATGGTATTTTGACCTTACACACTCAGACTAAAGAGAACAAAGAAAGGAATATTGAATTATAATAGTCAGTTTGTTCTTTGTAGAGGCAGGGTTGGTATATTCTAGGATTGAACAAGTAGTCATTATCTTGAGGGTAATGAGAAACAGGTTCCTTACTGTCAGAGAAGAGTTGCAACCATGAAAAACAAGAAGACTGAAAAGAGTCTGTGGTGTTGAATTGAAATTGGAGCTATCAGTGTGAATTCATGGTTTTCAACTGGATGCAGTGTGTGTGTGTGTGTGTGTGTGTGTGTGTGTTCTTCTTCTGTCTATTGAGAGGACCTAGAAGCAATGACAATCCAGTAGTAATATGCACTTCGCACATTTAGAGCCCAGATCTCAGTGTCTGTACATCTTTTTCTACCGAAAATGACCAGGGCTTCTTGGAGAAATGGTAGATTCTAGGGTTGGGCCAGGAAAGCCAGTATGAGCCTGGAACAAAAAGTTGTACCAGAAAATAAGAAAATCCTCAAAAAGTGATGGAGTAATAGTATCTCAAAAGCACCCTCTCTAATTTATTTATATAAGTATTTCAATATGCTTGAACTTCTTCACTGGAGGGATTTTTGAGAGGCTGCAATTAATAAATGTGAAATATATTGGAAAGATTAAATACTATACAACATTCATATCTCTTTTGCATCTGCTCTGGGCTTCCCTGGTGGCTCAGACTGTAAAGAATCCACCTGCAATGCAGGAGACGCAGGTTCGAGCCCTGGATCAGGAAGATCCCCTGGAGAAGGGAATGGCTACCAAGAATACTCCAGTATTCTTGACTGGAGAATTGCATGGACAGAGAAGCCTGACAGGGGGTCACCTGGGAAGCCCCAATAAGACCAGGTGCAGCCAAATGAATAAAGAAAAATAAATATTTTAAAAATAATAAAAGTTCCAAAATAAAGGTAAATGAGAAAGTAACAAAATTCTGACACATGTTATAAGGGGCCAGGACCATGATGACATCATGCTGAGTAAAATCAGCCATACTCAAAGGGACAAATACCTTAGGATTCAACTTAAATGAGGGACCTAGGATTGTCAGATTCATAGAGACAGGGAGTAGAATAGGTTACCAGTGGTTGAGGAGAGAGGAGAGGGTGTTTAATGGGTCAGAGTTTCAGTTTGGGAAGATGAAAAAAGTCAGGGAGATGGATGGTGGTGAAAGGTTGTACAACAATGCAAATGTACTTAATGTCGGTGAACCGTGCAATTAAAAATGGTTAAAATGGTAAATGTCATGCTGTGTATATTTTACCACACAAACAAACAAACAAAAAAAGAGGGTTGATAACCCCAGCTTCAAACTGAGGTTTCATTCTACAAAAGCAGGTAAGGAACTGACTCCTTCCCATCAGAGAATATCTTGCCAATCAAGGTGAGAAACAGCCCATTTAAATAGAAGTTATGAGCAGGCCCTGGGAGGCAGGCTTAATCACCACAGTCACTAGCCAACAGCCTGTTTGCAGGCTGACACCTCCCAGGGATGTTTGGAGAAATCCAGCCTTTTCCAAGCCTTTCACACCCTTTGACCTCTGCAGTGTGAACAGGAAAAATAAAGTCGTGTAAAACAGCTGACTTATGCATTCTGAATTGTGACTCCTGCCTGAAAGCTGGCTCTATCCTGGCCTGAAGGGGTTCCCATTCTCATCTAGTTACTCATTATTTTTTTATAGTCTAAACAATGGTAAAGTGTTTTCTATATTTTAAGTGTTTGTAATAATTGCATGTACAGACTGAAATAGGTTCAGTAAATCTTATTTTTAGAAACTTAAAGTACCAAGCAAAAAAAAAAGTTCCCATTTTCATAGGCACAATGAAATTTCAAGTCTTTAATCTTTTAAAACCCTATTCACCAGGCAGTTTGCCTCAAACTTGTTCCAGAGAAAACAGCAAACTTCATCTCCATGAAGTACAGCCAAATGTCATCATTTTCTACAGAATAAGGCCTGACCGCATCTCAGGCTCATGTGTGCTCACTTTAGTCGTGTCCAACTCTTTGCAATCCCATGGACTGTAGCCTGCCAGGCTCCTCTGTCCGTGAAATTCTCTGGGCAAGAATACTGGAGTGGGTTGCCATTCCCTTCTCCAGGGGATCTTCCCAATCTAGGAATCAAACTCGGGTCTTCTGCATTGGCAGGTGGGTTCTTTGGCCTCTGAGCCACCAGGGAAGCCCTGTCACTGGCTTTAAACAACAGGCCTGTGTGTGGGTGCTAAGTTATTTCAGTTGTGTCCGACTCTTTGCTACCCTATGGACGATAGCCCTCCAGGCTCCTCTGTCCATGGGATTCTCCAGGCAAGAATACTGAAGTGAGTTGCCGTGCCTCAAATTCCTGCCAACTCTACTTCCTCCAATTTTTTCTTTTAATGTTTATTTACTAATCTGGCTGTGTTAGGTCTTCTGTGCTTTCCATTACTTTCTATTACTCCCTCTGTATTTGCCAAATCAGACCACCAAACCTCAGAATAAGCACCCCCTAAGTATAGGGGCTGGACTAAAGGGTACACCCCTTTCTAGTACATCTGTGCTTTGCTGAGTGGCTGTCACTGGCTTTATTTATTTTTAAAAAGATTTTATTATTTTTACATGTATTTATTTTATTTTGGGCTGTGCTGGGTGAGTGTTTCTCAAGTTGCGGTGCGTGGGCTTCTCACTGCAGCGGCTTCTCTAGTTGTGGGGCGCAGGCTCTAAGATGCGTGGGTTTCAATAGTTGAGGCACACAGAATCAGTAGTTGTGGCTTCTGGGTTCTAGAGCACAGGCTCAGGAGTTGCATGGGCTTAGTTGCTCCCACGGCGTGTGGGATCTTCCTGGACCTGGGATTGAACCCGCATCTCCTGCACTGGCAGATGGATTCTTTACCATTGAGCCACCCAGGGAAGCTCTGTCACTGGCTTTAAAAAACATGCCTCCTTTCCCTCAAATCTCTGCCAACTCTACTTCCTCCAGTTGTTTTTCTTTTAATATTTATTTATGTATCTGGCTGTGTTGGGTCTTTATCACATCATGTGGGAATCTTTTGTTGTGCTGTGTGGGCTCAGTAGTTTTGGCACAAGTTCTTAGTTGCCCCAAGGCATGTGGGATCTTTGTTCCCCAACCAGGGATCAAACCCGTGTCCCCTGCATTGTGAGGCAGATTCTTAAGTTCCTCTAATTCCTCCAATTTTTGAGATGCCCTGAACAGCTTATCTTTTCTCATCCTTTCTCCTCCTGGACACACTCACCTGTTGTTCTTTTCTTACTTATTTTCACACCAACCAGCTTAAAAAAAACCCAGCTTGACACCTAGCGAGGACACAAGAATAGCTGTCAGTCTTTGTCAAATGAACCACTCTTTCAGGTCACACGAGAGCCACCTGTAATTGTGTCTGTACTGTGGTGTTAAGGATAGGCAGATTTAAAAAAAAAACTTAAAAGAGAAACATCACTTTTTATGATGATTAAAAGTAAGAGAATCCAAGCTCATTGCAGAAAACTTGCAAAGAGAATGGGTAGGCATAATGCCACCCACTCAGGCACAGGCATTGATATTTAAGGTGACAAATTGTCAAATTTTGCAATAGATGAAGCTGAATCCTGAAAGAGAGGTATATAATTTTAGTTTAGTTGTGTTTCTATGGACATTCAAATAAAGTCTGGAATGGGCGTAGTTAGAGAATAGATCTGGAGACCCTCAAGGTAAAGTCCTGAGGGAAAAGTATAAACTCTTCTTGCATGTCCTACAAACCTTCTCAGCTTTCCTTCTGGAGAACAGTTGATAACTGGGACATCTGTTCTGTTAGAGGGGTGGAGGTGAGGCATTCTAATCCCACAGCTAATCAAGGGGGAGTGAGTGTAAACTTCCCATTCCAGGATTTTCAGTTTGTGTTTTTCCAGCTTAGCCCACCTGTTACCAGATAAGGATTCCTTAACAGTAACTTATTCAAATCTTCTTAACACAACTCAAAGTCCAGCAGTCACAATTTATATTACTTTTTCCTGGATTAAAGTTGATTTTTGCATTTACAGAGCAGAAATGATTGGACTGTGGCACTTTGCAAAACAGTAAGAGAACTATTTTCTGGATGAGTGAGGGAGAAATGGGAGGAGCAGGTGTATGTGTAAGTCACATTAGAGACGAAACTTGGCCTAAACACCATCTTTAGTATGAAAAATGGGTAGGCTACTTTGTGAACTGGATTTCAAAGCTCCATGGAGGGGCTTGTATTTCAGACTGGGGAGGAGGTGCCCCAAGAACCCCTCCCTTCCGTCATTTTTTTTGGAGGCTCAACAAAGTGACAGAAGGCAAAGCACTGTGGTTACAGAAGCATTAATCCCTTTGGTAAATGCACTTTGTGAGCAGACAGATAAGTGACAAATGACTAATCAAATAGAAGCTTGTGGAGGTTTGGCTTTATTCTTTCCCATAAAAAAACTGGTAGGAGGAACATGTTTTATCACATGAAGGCAAAGCATTCCTAACTCAAAAAATCTAAACCCTGTTTTTAACTGGTTTGTTTAGTTTTAAAAATGAAATGGGATTCTTGTGAAGTATAAAATATTTAGGATTAGTTATTGTTCTGTGATTTCCAATGAGGGATAATGTGTCCAAGGATTATGAGGATTGGGGGGAAAGGAAGGAAGGGAGAGAGGGAGGGGGGAGGGAGGAAAAGTCATCAGATAAGCTATGAGGATTCTACTCTTTTCAAACCCAATGGTCAGAATATTATGTTTTAAAACTTTGGAATAAGGCCTGTTTGTGTTTTAATGTTACATCTGACTGTTCTGGCTGAAAAAAACTGGATACTGGAAACAAAACTAGAAACAAATCTTTCTAGACTTCATTCCCTCATCTTCTATTCATTTTTCTCTGTCTCTCTTACACACACACACACACAAGAGAAGGAGATAATTTGCCTTAAAGTCCATTGTAGTCATGACTTTTTTTAAAGTCATATTTTTCTTTATAGTCAGTAAAGTAAAACAACATTTCTATAGACCTCAAAGAGAGATACTGATTTGGTGAATGTGCTCTCTGAACCAAGGGGGAAAAAAAATCAGTGCACATTGTCTGACAAGTTCAAATTGAAGAAACTGATATAAATGTTTGAGGGTAGCACTGTCCAAAGAGAAAATGTACCACAGTTACTGCTCTAACAGGGGCTAGCAGAACTACAAGCTTTAAAGCCGAATCTAAGCATAAACGTGGGGCTTCCCAGGTGGCCCTTGTGGTGAAGAATCCGCCTGCTAATGCTGGAGACCCAAGAGACGCAGGTTCAGGAAGAACCTCTGGAGGAGGGCGTGGCAACTCACTCCAGTATTCTTGCCTGAAGAATCCCATAGACAGAGGAGCCTGGCGGGCTACAGCCCGTGGGGTCACAAAGAGTCAGGCACAACTCAGCAACTCAGCACACACACAAACATAAAATGTAATTGGTCTCTCTGCTAAGAAGAAAATGTTTACCCATAGGAGGAGAAATAGCTAGAAAGTAAAATACAATTGGGCATAATTCTGAGACTTCTTAGCCCTTTCAGTAAACAAACCATTTAGCCCAGAGAGGAAGGAGTTACTGCTGAGACAAGCAGAGAATTAACTCTAAGCTTATCCAGAAGTGCCTGGGTGTCTGGGATTGGCTTCAATATAATATAGGAGAGAAGGAAGTCGGTGAGAGTATAGATGAAGCAAGACTGGCCATGGGTTGATAATTGTTGAAGCTGGGTGATTATTATTTGGGGATTTATTACACTAGGACCTCCACTATTATATTTACATTTTACATTATTTAAAAAAAAAAAGATATTCTAGGCAGGGCAAAACCCTTGGTTTTGAGATCACCTGGCTATTTTTAAGATTTTTTTTTTTTTTTAATAAAATGTTTTCAGGACTTCCTTGGCAGTCCAGTGGTTAAGACTCCACACTTCCAATGCAGGGGCTCGGATTCAGTCCCTCCTCAGGAAACTAAGATCTCACAAGCCACATGGCGAAAGCAAAAGAAAAGTATTGGAGACTAGCAGACATATGTATGAATTTGTTGCCAAGTGCAAGCGGAGGGAGAGAGACAAACAGGGACAGATTTAGACATTTATTTTCCTCTGCTAATCGACCCTATAAGTGTGTTGCTGAGGAGAGCTTCCAAGATGGACTGGAAAAATAAAACAAAAGTTTAATTTTTTTTATTTTAAAAAATTATTTTTTTAATGTAAGTTTTAAAAGTGTATCCAAGTAGCTTGGCAGTAAATATGTTTTCCTCCCTTTTAAGGGAATACAGAATAATCATTTTGGCTTTTGCATGACATCCTGTGGAAAGCTGATGAAACACTTTAGGAAACAACTTGTCCCCTGTACTAACACACCCACCAGTAGAAGAGAAAGCCTTCACTTGAACGATCCATGCCATTTACTGGGTATGTGGACTCCAGCCCTACATCCACAACTTTTGCTCATTCATTTTGAGCAAAGCATCTTACTCTCTTCTTACATATTATAATGCTTGACCAAATTTTGTAAAATGTGCCTGCATCAGGATTAACCTTTCCAGTTTTGCAGATCTGGCCATCCAATTCAACAGGGTAAATGGTTTGACACCCTCTGATACTTCTTGGAAATAGCAACAAATAATGAAATCCCAGGGTGTCACTGGGGGTTATTTACACTTGCTAATGATTAACCGTCCCTGGTTCAGTGGACTGCAGAATCAGACTTTCAAGGCCCCAAATACAGCTCATCCTATTTTAGACCCTTGCTTAGGTTTTTATAGAAGATCTTCAAAAATCCCCTCCAGCTCAAACCAGAACAAAACTTGTGTCCAATAAATGGGGTTTGGTACATAAATTATATTCATAGTTACAATGGACTATTATTTAGTCATCAAAAATGATAGACCCACTTTGTAAAAAAAGGTTAAATTTTTTATTTTGGGGGCCCATGTAGCATGTGGGATCTTAGTTTTCCAACCAGGACTCGACTCCATCCCTGCAGTTGGAAATGCAGAGTCTTAACCACTGTCTACCAGGGAACTTCTAAAAGAAATTATTTAAAGAAGGAAAATAAGTCAGAAACTCAGATCTCCATAAAGAAAGGAAGAGCTCAGAAGAAGGAATAAGGTAAGGTAAAATCAAATGATGATGACCAGTCTAGACTGGGCACCTGCCTTCTCCAACTTCATCTCATATACTTTGTCTCTGTCTCTCATATATCAGGTTTGTACAAAAAAGTATAAGAAAAACAGACCCTCCTTCATTCTCTTCCCCTCTTCCTCCAAAGGTAGACTTTGTTAATATTTCCCTGGTATCATTCCAAAAAACTACACATAAAAAATTGTACACAAAAGGAATACTGTTATAATGTTCTGTACTTCGCTTAAAAAAAACTTATATATATATATATTATCAACCTTCCTCTATCAGTGCAGTCTAATCTACTTTGCTGTTATAATGACTGCACATTAAACTTTTCATGTTTTTTTTTCATGTTTCTGCTTATTTGGATTCTTTTTTTTTTTTTTAATGTGAACTGCTTATCTATAGACTTCGCCCAACTTTTTAAAAACAGGATTATTTTTTTCCTCTGACTTATATGAGTTCTATATAAGTTCAGTAAATTGATCTTCTGCCTGACATGTGCCGACAGTATTTTTTCCTAGTTGTTTTGCTTTTAAAAATTTTATGAATTTTCCCTCACACACAAGTTTAAAAAAAAAATACAAAATACTTATACACATGTGTATCTTTTACTGTGTCTTGGATTTTCTGTCCTGGTTACAAAGGCCTTCCCTACTCCACGATTGTATTCATGCCTCCTTCCAGGACAAGTTGTCTCAGCCTCAGCACGACTGACTTTCAGACAGAATGATCTTTCCCTGGAGGTCTGTCCTGTGTGCAGTGAAATGGCAGCACCCTGGTCTCCATCTGCTAGAGGCCAGAAGCATTTCCTCCCCTCCAACTGTGACCACTGGCAGTGTCTCCAGACATCTTCAAATGTCCCCTGGAAGGCAAAGGTGCCCCTTGTATTCCGCCTGGAGAACCACTGTTCTAGAACACACAGAGGTGCATTATTAATTACTCTAACATTTCAATCTGAATTCAGATGAGTTTTATTTTTGTTAGAAGAGTAACATAGCCAGCTTCATTCTATGTTTGTTTGGAGGATACTTGCTTTACAGTGTTGTGTTGATTTCTGCCATACAACCATGTGAATCAGCCATAAGTATACATGTCCCTTCCTTCTTGAACCTCCCTCCCACTCCTCCACCAGTTTGATTTTTAAGGAAAAGTAGTTCACTGTCCCAATTCACTTTATCTCTGATCTGAAAAGTCACCTTTACCAAAATTGAAATGTCCATATCATAGTCTAAACTGTCGCATTGTTGTGTCCTCACTGTTTAATCTCATTATTAACTTCAAAATACACTTTAATATTTGAAGGGGCTTCTGCTGCCCTCCTCCCATCCCTAACTTGTCTTTCAGAATTTCCCTGGCTTTCTCCAGATGCTTAATTTTGATGAAGTGTAGCAAGTAAAGAAAAAAAATCCTGTTGGTATTTTAATGTAAATTGCTTTTAATTTAAAGACCAGTTCAGGGAAGATAAACATCTTTATGCTTTTGTTATTGACTCTTGCTGGAAGGGATAAATTACGTCTTTTATTTTACTTAAGTCTTCCTTTATGTCCCTCAGTAGGGTTTTAAAGTTTTCTTCATAAAACTTGCAGTTATTTCTTGTTAATTTTATTCCTAAATATTTCATCATTTTATTGCTGTTATAGGTCCTCTATAGCTTTCAGAAGAGGTAATGGTGATAAATGGAAACGTGTGAGTGGATTAACCCTTTGGTGGAAAGAGGAGAAAGGGACTAAGTTAACAGGTAGGGTATTCTGAAGGTCTTACTTTTACCTTATAAATTTGGTACTTATTCTAAACAATATGTATGTATTTTTTTCTTTTTTTAATCGGGAGACATCTCTCCCCCTGTACTCACTATTTGTCCATCTAACCCCGTTCCTTTAGTTCTCTGTCAAATGCTTTTAGGCTTATACAAAAACAGGTTGGTTCTTACAATTTTAAAAAGAGAAGAAAGGGAATTCCCTGGTGGTCCAGTGGTCAGGACTTCACGATTTCACTGATGAGGGTCCCACTTCAATCCCTGGTCAGAGAGCTAAGATCCCCATCAGCAGTACTGGCAAAAAAAAAGAGGAAGAGAAGATAAAAACCCAACAGAATAGAAAACTTGACAAAAGTTACAAATAAGTGAATAGAATAAATAAATACACAAAAACGTGCTTACCCTCTCAAACCAAGACATGTGAACCTTAAAAAAAAGCTGTCATTTATTTGCCTAAGAGATTGGCAAATAGGAAATTCATTTATTTATCTTTCGACTGCTGCACCGCATGTGGGGGGTGATCTTAGTTCCCTGGGTTGGCAGGGTAGAGCCTCAACCACTGGGCTGCCAGGGAAGCCCTTTGAAATTGATTGGTAATATGCAGTGTTAGTTAGGGTGTAAAGAGGTTTTCAAATACCTAAGAAGATTGGGTGGGCAGTTTGGCAACATCTGTGAAAATGCTGAATGCACAGACCCTTGACTCAGCTAGGGAGGCCTACAAATATACTCTTGCAAGCTCCTGAAAATCTGCATATAAACTGACATCCTGCTCAGGCATTCTGGTTCAGTTTACAATCTGAAGGAACTCTTGGGATTGGTTAGTGTCTATGCTCTATCAGTTGTTAAATATTTTAAACATAATTGGACTATCTCTTAGTGCTTAGGTACAAACTAGACACTAGACCCTTTTAATGCTTAGCACTAAAGAAACTGTTACATAAGTGAAAAAAGAAAATTGCAGAATATCATTATTGTTTGGATGAGGGACCAGGGGTCAGAACGGGGTGGGGATGGAGGGGACGAATGACTGACCTGCCCTTCTTCACCTGGCAGCTAGGGATGATAATAAGGCATGCTTCTTAGGATGTTGTCAGGGATAAAGATAAAATATGTGAAATATTTAACACTGCCTGGCATGCTATTTACAATAACAGATTGTATTCTTATTAATGATTCTTACCATCTCATTTTCATGCATCATTTTGTTTGATAAATATTTATTGGGTCCCTATGATGTGTGAGGCCCTGTACCAAGTGCATGAGGATTTAGTAATTCGCACACATTTTAGTAGGGGAAAAGTGAAAGAAGAAAGTGCTAGTCACTCAGTCATGTCCGACTCTTTGCGACCCCATGGTCTATCCATGGGATTCTCCAGGACAGAGAATCCACTGGAGTGGATTGCCATTCTCTTTTCCAGGGATCTTCCTGACCCAGGGATTGAACCTGAGTGTCCTGCATTACAGGCAGCTGCTTTACCATCTGAGCTACCAGGGAGGGTCTGGGGGTGGGGGGGTGTCAAAGGACAAGCACATTAACAGTCAAATAAGCAAAATAATTAAAATTGTCATGTCGTGGAAAAAAGAAAGGGTTGAGTTGGAGCTGTGGTTCTCAACCAGGGGTCTTCCTGCCCACCCCAATTTCTGTCCCCTCTGGAGGACATTGGGAATGTCTGGAGTTTTGTTGTTTTTTTGTCACAAGCTAGGGGGAAGGTGTTATCAGCCGGATTGGTTAGCCACCAGGGAAGTCCCCTACAACCAAGAGTTTTTGTTGTTGTTCAGTTGCTAAGTTGTGTCCGCCTCTTTGCAACCCCATGGACTGCAGCACACCAAGCTTCCCTGTCCTTCACCATCTCTAGGAGTTTGCTCAAATTCATGTTCCTTGAGTCAGTGATGCCATCCAACCACCTCATCCTGTCACTCCCTTCTTCTCCTGCCTTCAGTCTTTCACAGCATCAGGGTCTTTTCCAATGAGTTGGCTTTTCGCATCAGGTGGCAAAATATTGGACTTCAGCTTCAGCATCAGTCCTTCCAATGATTATTCAGGACTGATTTTCTTTAGGATTGACTGGTTTGATCTCCTCACAGTCCAGGAGACTCTTAAAAGTCTTCTCCATCACCACAGTTCAAAAGCATCAATTCTTTGGTACTCAGCCTTCTTTAATTCTCACATCTACACATGACTACTGGAAAAAATCACAGTTTGGCCTCTACGGACCTTAACTGCCAGGGAAGCCCCCTACAACCAAGAGTTATCCAGCCCTAAACAGCAGTTGAGAACTACTGAGCTAGATGGTGGCAGCAAGGGTAGCTAAATTTAGGTGAAGTGGTTACAGAAGACTCCTCTGAGAAGGTGATATTTAGGCCAAACTTCGGGCTTCCCAGGTGGCATTAGTGGTAAAGAATCTGCCTGTCAATGCAGCAGACCTAGAGATGAGTGGGGAAGATTCCCTGAGCATGGCAACCCACTTGGAGAATCCCCATGGACAGAGGTGGGACATAGGTGGGACATGGTGGGACAGAGGAGTCCATAAAGTTGTAAAGAGATGGATAGGACTGAAGCGACTTACCTCGCATACAGGCCACCCTTTGGTGAGAAACGTCAGATATGCAGCCAGTCCTGTGCGGCCATCCCAGGCAGAGTGGACTTGAAAACAACTAATAACAATGAAAAACCCCTTACATTTGTATGTAGTATACATATGCGCATATGGAGAGTGAAATAGTCAATTAAGAGGTCTTTCCTATTTCACTTTGTATACTTTTCCTGCTTGTAGTTTTGAAAACAAGCTCCTTCTCTTTTTGTAAAGAAAAAATGAGTGGTTTTAAAAAAAGGACAAAATGCAGGTAGATTGGAAGGGAGCTTCTGGTAAAACTCCACATAGATTTCAGAGAAGAGGCAGGTTTTAAAGTAGCCTCCATGTGTTCAGATGGCTCTTGTATCATAATCTGTGGTCAGTTTCTGCCCTGTACTGCCTTCTTTATCCACCAGACCTTCCACCAGACATGCCTGAGAACACTTGGCTTAAAGTCTGGGCTTTCCTGGTGACTGAGTGATAAAGTATCTACCTGTAATGCAGGAGACAGTGGTTCGATCCCTGGGTTGGGAAGATCCCCTGGAGAGAAGGAAATGGCAACCCACTCCAGTATTCTTGCCTGGAAAATCCCATGGTCAGAGAAGCCAGGTGGGCCACAGTCTGTGGGGTTGGACACCACTTAGCAATTAAACAATTTATGTCCAGTTGCTGCTGCTGCTGCTAAGTCGCTTCAGTCGTGTCTGACTCTCTGCGACCCCAGAGACGGCAGCCCAACAGGCTCCTCCGTCCCTGGGATTCTCCAGGCAAGAACACTGGAGTGGGTTACCATTTCCTTCTCCAATGCATGAAAGTGAAAAGTGAAAGTGAAGTCGCTCAGTCGTGTCCGACTCTCAGCGACCCCATGACTTCAGCCCACCAGGCTCCTCCGTCCATGGGATTCTCCAGGCAAGAGTACTGGAGTAGGGTGCCATTGCCTTCTCCGTACTTGGTTTTATACCTTTTAGCTTTGTTATGTTTGGATGTGCTATCTTGACTAGGAAAAAATCATAATTATCTACCTTATTAAATGAGAATTAAATGAGGTCATTTAAATTAAGTGTTTCTTAAACTGTAAAGCACAATACTACACTTGGTCTTAGCCAAAAGGGCAGAGAAGCGATGGGGTCACAGAGTTGGACAGGACTGAGCAGCTGAACTGAACTGAAGGCACAATATAGAAACACGATGTTGAGAATAGAGAGGTTAAAAAGAAAAAAGAAAAAAAGTAAAAAAAAAAAAAAAAGAGAGTAGAGAGGTTAAAGGCTGTGCTCAACAATGATCTTTTTTTCTTTGTCCTGATGAGTTCAAATCCCCTCTAGGTAAAAAAAAAAAAGGCCTGTGGCTGCAGAGGTAAAAAGCGAGGCTGGGAAGAGGAATGCAGGCTTGGAGAAAAGTGATTACTAACAGAAGTAGTAGCACAAGTTAACTATTCAGGTAACCGAGGGGAGGAGAGTTATCCTGATAAGGCTAATAGAATCACCACACTGATGGGTTGTGGGTCCTTGAAAAGACAATGGGTGGCTTCTCCTTGAGCAGCCCAAGACCCTCTGACCTGAGATGTGAAGAGATGATTATAGAACCCTTATGTGGAGCCCAGCAGTCTGCGTATTTTATTCAAAAAAAAAAAAAATCTGTCCTCTAGTGAGGAGACTCAAAAGGGATCCAGTGACTGTGAGTCATCCTTCCTCCAAAGACAGTGCTGGGTGGAATCAGGCTTTATTATCCAATCACTTGATGGACCAAGTATCAAAATAATAACACAGAATGTATTGATACACTTCCCTGGCTTATTTGCCTTTCCAAGTTTCATTTTTGAGTTTTTGCCTTTGAAGAGTTTGCAGCTGTGAAAAGTAACTGAAGTCTATGTCTTTTCTTGGCCTTGAGGCAGCCTGGGAAGATAAGACACCACATGGACCTGTGTGTGCTTGGAGGGGGAAAAAAATAATGGTGTAAAACGTCATCAAGTATCTCCTCTTTCTTCACTCAGGCAGCTTTCCAATATAATTAATATTCACATGAAGTCAGCAAATAATATGTAGTCAATGTGAATCCACATTTTTCCCCCCAAACAGGGGAAAGAATCTTTAAAAGTCACTGGATCAGCCCTGCCGGGTACGTGAAGGGACTCACAGAGCCAGAACTGAAACTTGTTTTTCCACCTTGAGAGAAGCAAATAAACAAAAATATCCTAAGCAATTGCTGGTTCCTCAAGCCCACTTTGTGGAGCTGTCTTCTTGGCCTGTGTCACGCAGACTCCAGGCACTTTCTTCCAGAATGCCCCAAAATTTCAAATCTAAAGACAAGTTTGGGACAGGCTCTGGTGTGGGGGGGCGGGCGGGGGTGTGTGTGCCGTGTATCACCCAGAAGGGTCCCCGGGTTCCTCTCAGGGGCATCTTGCCAGCTTTAGTGACTGCTTCGATGTGATTCGCTCGAGGAAAAAGGTGAGCATTGCCCGGATCAAGCCGTACTTACAGCGAGAGAGGAAAATTTGACTTTTTCCTCCTCCTCGCAGTTTCAAAGAGACTGTTAATCCTCTGCGCCGCTCCCCACTTCCCCTGCAAAGTTGGTTTTCTAGCTGTGAACTCCGTTCCCATCTCGGTTGCCTGCGAATCGCCGTCAGGAGCTAAGCTGACTTGGCCGGAGAAAAGGACACCTTTGTGCACAGAAGGAGAGCCCCCGCGTGGCCGAGCGGAGGCACGCGGAAGGAGATGTTTCGGGCGCGCGCCGAGGCCGGCGGCCGGGGGAGGGCGAGGCCCACCCGGAGGCAGAGTGTTTCGTGGAGCCGCTTCGAAAGCGGCCGAGGCAGTCGGAACGGCTTTCGAAGTCAGCAAACAAAGCGTCTCCGCAGTAACGGCCCAGCTCCTGCCACTCAGGCGGCGGCGGCGCAGCGTAGGCGCCCGGCTCCTCCTCCCGCGCCCCCCCCCACCAGCTCCCCGTCCCCAACGGCCGCGAGCCGCCAAGCCCGGCGACCGGCCGTCCTTCAAACGCCTGGAGCGCCCCGGACCCGGACCCGGCGGCCCCCTACCCGCCCCGCGTCGGTGCTGCGCGTGGGCGCAGCCGCTGATTCGTCTCCAGCCGGGCAGGGAAGAACCCGCAAGGGGCAGGGGAGCCTCCGGGTTGGTGGTTTCCCCCCAGGCCTCGGTTCCCCGCTCGGCCGTTTCAGACGCGTGTTCTCTTAGGTGTCGAGCCGTCGGCACACCGCTGGGGGAGGGAGGGCAATCGAAAGGTTGCCGCCTTTTTAGAGTGACGCTGTTCTCCTTGTTTATTCATCTTCAGTCCTGTAATTGGAAGAAAAAAAACAACACGCAAGCTTTGTAAACTCTGGCCTTAAGCCACTCGGGGGGTGGGGTGGAGTGGGTGGGTGCCTTGTTTTGGGAGGGTGAGTGCGTGGGAGGCTGGTTTTAATTTTCAGTGTAATCCGACAACAGAGGCTCCAAAGTTTTAGTCAGTCATGGTTTGGCCGCCTTATTTCTTCTTGGGTTGAACCTTATTTCCACAGAACTTCTGCCGGTTTTTCATCGAGGTTACAAAACAAAGAGTGCAGAGCACAAGCTGGTGGCAGACTCGGGCGCTGACGTCTCTACCGGGCTTATTTACTTTTTTTTTTTTTTAATGATGGGGAAAGTCTTAGTGTGGCATGTGACAGTTCGTTGACTTCAAAACAACGGGACAGACACGCAAAAACTACACCCAGAGGAGAGGGCGGGGAGGGGGCTGCATTTCTTGAAATCAGCCTAAAGCATCTGGACTTTTAAAATGGGTAATTTCATCCAGGAACTCCCGCTGGAGCCCGCCTAACTCTCAACCAAAATAAACCAACAGGAACATGTGTTTACTTAATAGTTTCTGTTTGAAATACCGGGGCGTGGGGGTGGTGGGGGAAAAGGGGTCCCCTAGCAGGATGTTCAGTCCTGAGTAGACCGTTTACCGAAACAGACGAGGGGGTCCGGGGATGGGGTGTCAGGCCGAGTCTCAGGCGGGGCGGGCGCGCGTCCGGGCCATCTCCAGGCACCGACTTTTAAAGAGCATGTGAGCATGACAAGTGTCTGTCCGCAACATGTCAGATTTCGAAACTGCTTTGCAATCCAGTCCGGAACTCGCAGCTTTAGCCGGGGGCAACAGACTTTCGCCTAGGGTGTCTGGGTCTCATCCTCCCCCCATCGCCCCGCCCGCCCCCCACTGTTGCTTTGAGGAAGAGCCCCGGGAGAAGAACAGTGCGTCGCTCCGCGCCCGCGCGTGTCAATGGCAGCAGCGCGTCCTGGAAGAAGTTGGTTCTTTTCCCGAATACTTTTCCTGCGCAGCCCCGCCCCTTGAATCAGCATCGGCTGTGTACTCCTGCGGCCTGAGTTGGGCCGGTGGAGTTGGGGCAGCTGTCAAAATCTAAAGGGAAGGCTTTTTCTTCCCTGGGGTGGAGGAGGGAACGGCATTTCCCGCCCCCCCATCTGTTGCAATTTCCTAACCAAACGCACCCTCGCCAGACCCTGGAAGAAAGGCCCAAGGGAGCAACTCAGGGCGCTTGGCTGGTGTCGCCGCCGCCAAGCCGGGGATGCGGGCGGCGGGCGCGCGGCGGGGATAAGGGATCGCGTTCCTGAGCCCGGCCGTCCCCATGAGGGACCGGTGACAGCCGCCCCGGGGGCGCGGGGTGAAGCGGCGCGGCCCGGGCGCTCAGAGCGGTCCTAGGCTGTTGGAAGGTGCGGGGGAGGGGCGGAGGAGCGGTGGGGCGGGCGGGGGACGGGGCGGGCGGCTGGGGGCGGAGGCAGGACCTCCGGTACCTTCCCTCCTTGCCTCGCTCACTCTGACAGCGCCGAGGTGCGCCGAGCAGGAGCCGCGAACAAAGGAACGGAGTGGGGAGGGGAGCGAGTTGGGCGAGGGAGCGTCCCCGGCCCGCTGCCAGAAGATCCCGGCGGGAGGAAGCCCGAGTGTCACTTGAATTCCGCCCGAGGAGCGGGCGCCTGGGATTCGAGCGCCGCCGTGTTTAGCAATAACGGCTGGAGCGCGTCCTCCAAGTTACGGGAGAGTCGGCCGGGAAGGAGGACGACCGCTCGGTCCCTCCGTCCCCGTTCCTGGTCCCTCGAGACCCTCGCTGTAGCCTGGCACTGGCCGGGGAGCTCCAGAATGAAAAGCAAGAAAGGTAAGGCTTGCGGGCGGCGCGCGCCCTGGGCGCGGGTCCCGGGGCAACGTGCTCGCCGGGCGGCGCGGGTGACTCGGACTTTTCCGCCCCGGGGGGCTCGCAGGCCTGAGCCGCGGCCGTCCTCTTTGTGGAAGCTGCGTCTGGAACGGCCGTTGCTGTTTTCCTTCCAGACACAACACGAGGGGCTGTTGTGGGGAGACGGGCCTCTCCACGCTGCTGGCACGTTGTCAAGAAGCACGCTCCGCGCCTTGTTTGTGCGCCTCCAAGTTTCATTGTCTCCAAACCGACACCCCACGCTCCGCCGAGCCGCCGCGTGGCTTCTCGCGGGCGGGGGAGTGGGGTCCCGAGTCGGGGGATACCCCCGTCCCGCTTTCCTCCGTCGGGACCCGGGGTGGCCCGGTCCGCGGGGTTGTGGCGCTTTGTCTGAAAGTTGGGCTCCGGGGCTCCCCACTCGCTCCCGGCGGAGTCCGGGCACGACTTCTCCCGGGATGGGGCGTTTTCACCCTCGGAGGAACGCGACTCTGGACCCCAGATCGCCCCCGGGGGTCGGTCCCTTTGGAAAGTTATATTTTCCAGAATTCCTAGCCTCACAAAAGTTTTCCCACGATGAATCTGGGGCAAGAGGAAGAGTTAGGACTGAAGGCGTGCAGTGAGAACGAGTCCAAGTGTGACATGCAAAGAGCGAGCCTGTCATTGTTTCCACCAGGCCTTCTGGAAGCTTTACAACTGAAACTTGCCGTCAGTCTGGTTTTAAAAACAAAATACACAGAAAGAAAGAGAAAAAAAAAAACCACCACCACCACGAAAGGTCAAAGAATGTTAACTCCCTTTTGAAGTTAACTTTTGAGTCCCGGGCAGGGAGGCACCCCGAACGTTCCGTCGTGGGCCGGAGTTGGCTTTTCTGTTGTGATTTATGTCGAGTGGTTCAAAACAGAAGTTAATCGCCGGGGGAAGCCAGCGCAGGGGGTGGCGGGGGTTGTGCTGCGCATGCCCAGACTGGCTCCTGCTCCACGTTCTTCCAGACTTGTCCGGCGAATACGGTTCAGACTCAAGTTAGAGCCGGGCAGCCCCGGACCGAAACCGTGTGTCCTCGGCCACGTTTTCACTTTGGACTTACGTTCGATTGACTCCGGGCCGGTGACTCAAACACGCGGAGCCCCGCACATCTCGCTATGCGGGCGGGAGTCAAACTCAACGTTCCCCGCGGAGGTGGGGGGCGTTGGTAGTTGAGGTTGTACCAACTCCCCGCGTCCCCTCGCCAGGGACCTGGGGGGATCAGAAATTTGGATGTTTAACTGGACTGGGCGAGAAAACGCGCACAGGGGGCGTCGGGGGCGTCGGTATCGTGTCAGTTCAGAGAGGACTGACAGGTTCAGACCGTCCCCGGGAGGGAGGCGTTCCCTCCCTCGTGGTGAACTGCCGGGGATAAGTTGGGGGAAAGTGTGTTTCTGATGGGTCCCCCTAGGGGTGCGAGAGCAGGGGTTGCCTTGCCCCATTGTTCGGTTCTGGCGGGGGCGGCAGTGATGATCCTCCCCGGCTACCCCCGGGCTCTGGGGCATCCCCTCCCCACCGTGCCTCCCGTTCCGCTTCCCTCGAAGCCCCCCTCCCTCAGCCGGGGCCCAGCAGGAACCCGCCGGTCCCTGGGGAATCTCCGGGGAGCGCTGCCCCGGGGCGCGCGGTCCTGTCGCCGCGCGCCGACTCATGGAAACAATGGAAGGTGACGTGTTGGAGGGGAAACTTCGCCGACTGGTTCAGAGCCCGTGCGGGGGCTGCAGAGGCTGCCGAGGTGGCCCGGCTTTCTTTCCCTTTTTAGGTTTTTCTGGCAAATCCTCCGCGGGTGGGCAGGCCCCTCCGGACGTTGAGATTCACGGCCCGGTTTCTAGTTTCTTCTTGTAATCTGAAACTCCTAGGCCTGGGCGAGCTCTCTCGCTCGTGAGCTCAGAGGGGCGACTCCGGCGGGGGCCGCTGAACTGGCGGAACAAAAGCCTGCGGGCCGGCGGGGGCTAGGCTCCTCCCTCGGCTCGTTCCGCCCTGCCTGCCCCCGCCCCGGCCTCCGGCCACCTGGGGGCCCCGCGCCCAGCGGCCTCCGCTGGGGCTCCGGAAGAGACCTGGCCCCGCCGGGTTCGCCGAGTCCGACTATTGTCTGTCTTACGAAAAGTCTGTGAAACTCTTTTCAAGTTTTGTTGAAAATAAAAGCACTTTAAAAAAAGTCAATCGTGGAGCCGGGGGGTTGGTTAAGACTGGTTAGTGATAATAGTGTCCCGCCTTAGAAAACTGAGGATGCCAAAAAGATCTCCCCAAGTGATTTTCAAACGAGCAGAAGACTCGTTGAGGAAAATCCCCTAAGTGTCTTTGCTCCCGGCTCCTGACGGGATGGGCTCCTTGGATCTAGTGTCCGGGATGTTAAGTAGGGTTCCTGTCGCTTCTCCCGAGATGTTAAGATCCGGAAACTTGTTAGGTTTGCTTTTTCCTAATAGTACACTTATAAGATCCCTCTGGTTATTCTTATTCCGAGATCCCTTTCTAGCCTCTTCCAGATTTTTTTTTTTTTTTTAAGTCCAAATTCACAACCACTATCTCTGACCCTTCCCCGTGCTCTGCCGCTCTCTCTGTTCCTATTCGGGGGGAGGGGCGGGGGGAGTGCTTTTTAGGGTTGTGGGATCCATAGGCCATCTTGTGGCTTTCTAAACAACATTTCCTTGTATGTGGATGGAGTAAGAGGCTTGTGATCCCCGCTTCCCGCCCAGGTCCCCCCACCCCCTCATCGCCACATTTTTTAAAGCATGAGCAGAGCAAGACGTTTGGAAACAAGTCGTAACCGGGAAAGCGTTCAAAAGCTCTTTTACAATAGGAAATGAGTAACGTGGAAAAGTCTTTTTGTTTTTCCAAGTTGAGCCACAATCCGGAGGGAGAGTTTTAATGGAAACAGCCCTGACAGCAGCAAACGTGGTTTGCTGTAGTGAAATACCAGCTGGGGCAGCCGAGGGACTGAAGTCTTAACTTCCTGTTCCTTCAGCTTTGTTAAGACGTCCGGAGGCCTGGCACTCATTGATTTGAGTGAACTGAGAGCACAGTAAAGTCACTGCAGTTTGGTATTGCTTAACTGGTATCTACCTTCTGTCACTCGCCTGTTTTGAGAGTGGCGGCTTCTTGTCAAACCAAGTAAGCAGATCAAAGGATACACTTTAGGGGTTTTTTGTTTGTTTCAAACTACTTGTGATTATCAGTTTACAGTTGGGAATTCACTGTTCAGTGTGCAGATTTTCACACTGTTTTTAAGAAGTTAAAAAGTTGAGGGGGTGGCCTGTGGGTTGGGGGGTGGTAATAGCCTTAGGAAGAAGATCTGGCTTTTCAGACTTTTTGATAAGTTTAAATAAATTGCTTTATTCAAATTAGTGTTAGTCATTCAGTTATTTGATACGATTTTTAAAAATTAAGATTTTTTTTTTTTAATCAGAGCAGTTGTAAAGCAGGAATATTTATAATTTCTTAAGGATTTCTTGGTCAATACTTCTTCACCCAAATTTTAACATGGGTTTTAAAAGGTTTTCATCTGCTCAACAGTGAAAGCACTTTCAGTTTTAAATGTGTCTCCCTTTTTTGAAACTTTTTTTTTTAAAGCAGTTTAATGAAGTCTTCTGGGGAAAGACATCAGATACGTGGCAGCGGTTAAAATTTAGGATTCCTGGGCCTTTTACTGATGGCTGTTGGTTCATGAAATCTTGAGCTGAAGTGAATTTGCAAGATCATCCTCCTCTTTTGTTAGAACTTGCTTTACTTTTGTCTTTTGAAGTTTCTGCGTTTTCTGCGGATACTCCCTCCGGCACCTTCTGCCCCCTGCCGTCCAAAACTGAAAATGTGTCAGCAAGTAGAGTTAGATTCAGTTAACTGGTGGGCTCTCTCATCCATCAAATGCTTTGAAAGGAAGGGTTTTGGGGAAAGTTCCTTTAAAAGCCATTGAATGGTTTATCACTCTGAGGAATATTCTGTTTTTATTTCCTACCAAGTAAACTACTTGAGGTTCTGTCAACAATGTTAATGAGAATTTTTTACATTTCATGCTACTTTAATTTCTTTTACATAGAAATACTGGTTTTTAGAGCATACTGTAGTATGCTTTAAAAACAAGATTTCATTTCTTTAGTCAGAGTAGCCTTTTATAGTTTTGAAAGGGGGAAAGTTAAAGTTCAAAATTTGGGGCAGTCTCTTGGTTAAGACTCCAAGCTTGCAATGCAGGGGGTTCAGCTTCTGTCCCTGGTTGGGGAACTAAGATCCCATATGCCTCGAGGCAGGGCCAGGAAAAAAAAAAGTCTAAGTTATCTTTAAATGTCTAAAAGGGCCAAATTTGAATTTTTGTGGAACCCAGTCTATGTGTGATTTAAATATTCTCTATGGTGTGTGAATTTTTAAAATTTCTGGTAGGATTAAAGTGCTTGTAAACAAGAGTTTCCTGTGGTAGTTGCATATTCAAGTTTTCTTTGTCATGTAATGATTTAAAGCCGAATCCTGCTTATTGATATGTAGTATTCTAGGTTCAGATTAGGCTGGCAATTGAAATTTATAGAAATTTAAACATTTACGCAGTATTAGACATCTTTTGAGGTCTCTTTTGAGGCCTTACATAAGTACTAAAAGTAGAAAAAGCTTTTTATGCAATGAAACTTATCAGTGGTTGTTTGTATTTAATAAAAAGTGACTAGTGCTGTCCATTAAAAGTAGGTGTCAAGTTTTGAATAAAAGGAAGTAGCAGTGAAAAGGAAAAGGAACTGGCAGAAGATTCTGGCATGCATTTTATCTTTCAAATACTAACTGGGTTAAAAGTGTAATTTTCCTTCCTTATATCAGTGGAAAAAAAATCTTCCAGTTTTATTTCAAAACCTTCAGTGGAAGAGGGAAGAAGAACAGCGCTTGAAACATGCATTAAGATCCTGGCTGACTTGTTTTTCCCAGTTAGCAATGACCTCACCAAGGAGGTTGTCAGACACATCCCGTCTGCTGTGCCACCTTTCCTGTTTCACACGTGGCATGCTATTCGCCTTGGGTGCAGCTTTGTCTCGTTTGCTGGATTAGACTTTTCTGAGCTTCATTCAAAAGGAATGTGAGTCGTTGAGTCCTATAGGAAAGTGGGTACAAAAGGGAATCTGACCATGGGCTGGGGACCTGGAATATGCTGCGAGTCGAATTACCCTGCAGATTTCAGACGAGCTCTGGTGTTCGGGACAAAGAAACACCGGTGCTTCCCTGGGCTCTCAGAAGTTGAGAAAATGCGGTTGTGCTGAGTGTTTAAAAGAGGTGAGCTTTGCAGTAGGTGCTCTGCTGATAGAAGCAGCTGACAGCAGGCCTTTGTCCTGTCCTAGGTGTTGTGGCCGCGTCTGGCAGTGAGACTGAAGATGATGACAGCATGGACAGTCCCCTGGACCTCTCCTCTTCTGCTGGCTCAGGCAAGAGAAGGCGGAGGGGCAACCTGCCCAAGGAATCCGTTCAGATTCTCCGCGATTGGCTGTATGAACACCGATACAATGCCTACCCCTCAGAGCAAGAAAAAGCGTTACTGTCCCAGCAAACACACTTATCTACACTACAGGTAAGGGGAAGGCATTCCCAGGGGTGGTGGGTACCCCCTCCCCCGCCCCAGAATCACTTTACAGCATTCCTATATAGCAAGTCATAAACTGCCTCCTCACTCAAAGTGGGGGGAGGCATATCTTTTTCTTGTAAAGTTTATAGTGCTAACAGCTAATAACTGTTAGCTATCTAGAGAAACAGAAACACTTGACAGTCATCTGTCAAACAGCATTTCCTTTAACGCCTAAAAGAGCCTTCCTTTATGCACCAAACATAAAAAGGAGGTTAAATCTTACTCTATTGCCCAGGAAACTGGTTTGATATTTAAACAAGGACAGCCTTAAGTGAGGTAATTCATGTCCTGTCTGTTGACATAGTCATTTGAACTGGGAAAAAAATCAGTAACTGGGAGGAGTGGCTCTTTTCATACAGGAAGGTTTTCCTGTAGTTGATTAACTTCAATGCTGGGCAGTAGATAATAGGTTAATATGGGGAGAGTTAAAAGGTAAACTTCCCTCTCTAAAATCATTTTCAGACATTTGAGAACGTATACCTTTTTTTTTTTTTTTTTTTGGTGCTGAAAGGGTTTAAGGATGATGAGAAGCCAAAAGGGGAATTTGTATTAGAAAAGGGGGTAGTTTATGACAGGAAGCACCTCTCCTTTCTTGGCTGGGCTCAAAATACCTTGAAATAAATTTGTAGGTTCCTATAAGCCTTTTCATGCCTTCTTTAACGCAAAGAGAGAGACCAGTTAGGCATCCCCCAAGAAGGTTCTGGGTAAAATAATCCGCCTGCCAATGCAGGTGACTTGGGTTTGATCCCTGGAGGAGGAAATGGCAACCCACTCCAGAAGAATTCCACGGACAGAGGAGCCTGGTGGGCTACAGTCCATGGGGTCGCAGAGAGCTGGACACTACTGAGTGATTCAGCAATAAGAAGAAGGAGGTTCTCAGGCGTGTTGGCAGAGTGTTAACATGTCTAAAACATCCCTGTACAATTTCAGGTCTGTAACTGGTTTATCAACGCCCGGCGCAGGCTCCTTCCCGACATGCTGAGAAAAGATGGCAAAGATCCAAATCGGTTCACAATTTCCCGCCGTGGGGCCAAGATGACTGAAGCCAGCTCTGTGGAGTCAGCAGTGAGCATTAGGAACCTCATGCCAGCTCTAGAGGAGAGCCCGTTTCACTCCTGTACAGCTGGGCCCAACCCAGCCCTGGGGAGGCCACTGTCTCCTAAGCCGTCCTCCCCAGGATCCATTTTGGCTCGTCCATCAGTGATCTGTCATACCACCGTGACTGCGTTAAAAGATGTGCCTTTCTCTCTCTGCCAGTCAGTTGGTGTGGGACAAAACACAGATATACAGCAGATGGCCAACAGCAGCTTTACAGACACCTCCCTCATGTACGCAGAGGACTCCTGTAAATCTGGACCAAGTGCAAACACACAGAGTGGTCTTTTCAACACTCCTCCCCCTACTCCACCGGACCTCAACCAAGATTTCAGTGGCTTTCAGCTTCTGGTAGATGTTGCACTCAAACAGGCTGCAGAGATGGAGCTTCAGGCAAAACTTATGGCTTAACCCCCCTTTTTTTTTCCCAAGCAAAACAGTTCTCAAAAAAAAATGTTAATGATTGCTGGGATGATAGCAAAAGATGAATTTGCATTATTTTATATATTTTTTTATTAATATTTGCACATGGGATTGCTAAAATGAAGCTTCCTGTTACTGAAATGTTGTCAGTGGAATACAGTCATTCCAAGAACTATAAACTCAGAGCTACTGTAGAAACAAAGGGTTTTCTTTTTTTAATGTTTCTTGGTAGATTATTCATAATGTGAGATGGTTCCCAAGATCATGTGATTTTTTTTTTCCCCCCTTCCCTTCCCTTTTTTTTTGTTGGTGTTTTTTTCAGACTGTGCAATACTTAGAGAACCTATAGCATCTTCTCATTCCCATGTGGAACAGGATGCCCACATACTGTCTAATTAATAAATTTTCAATTGTTTTTTCAAACAAGTATGAATCTAGTTGATTGATGCATTTTTTTCATGACATAATAAAGTATTTTCTTTAAAAATTCCTGTAATACAGAGTATTTTGTTGAGGGAGGCACTTCTTAAAAATGAGTAGGAATATAGCACCCCAGTGAGCAGGAAGTTGGGGGTAGGGTGGAGTGTGAGTTGGGGGGGGTGTCACTAACTCTTTGAACAACTGTGGACAAGCCAGTCTGTATAAACAGGATGTGTGATATTTACTCTTGATAGGAGGCATAGCAGGCCCTTAAATCTTTACTTAAAACTGCATGACAAATTGAAATGAATCATTTCCATCGGTGTTTAGCTAACCAAAAATCCCTTGGTGGTCTAGACTGCATATTTTAAGCTGTGACCCATGTTGAAAAGGAAAGTCTCGAAGCATCAGATTGCGGCCTAAGTTTTCAGAAGTAAACAAAAACCCAAGCAGTTCTTAGTATTGCCTCTGGCATGTTACCTTCTAAAATAATTTTTGTTCAGTGGTCCAGTTAGGTAAGGCCTTTACGTTTAAAATCATTTTTCAAAGCACTGTCTAAAATGGTTAAAACAGCAGAGTTGTATCTCCCACAACTCTTGTCAGTTTATTAGGTTGCCAAATAATTGTTAATTTATTAGGTTTCTTTTCTAAGTCATGGTTTGTGAAAAGTGGTGCCGACACAAGTGGAGTTTGTTGGAATAGGCAATTCCTTATGAAGCCAGGATGGCTAGAAGGGGATTGGTGGTGTTCCTTTCCCTTACATGGTTGAGTGGGTTTGTCACATGCCACAAAACCATTCTTTGTAGTCATGCTTAGTATGAAGTTTCTTTGTTATTATAGTTATGTTCTTTCCAGCCCTGCCCCAGCTTATGAATTGTCCAAGTTTGAGGGAGCATTAGAGCTTCAGTATTGTTTAAAGAATGTAGAAAAATTCTTGCAAACTCAAGTTTGTCTAATTTTGAAATTCTGTGTAGAAGGTCCCTACAGTAAAAAGAGCTAAACTCTTTTCTAAGTGGAAGAGAAAAACTGATGAGGACAATTAAGAGCTGAAAGAAAAACAAGGGAGGAGAAGGCAGATGCTCTAGTCTGAGAGGAAGGCAATAATGAAGGGCATGTCAGTCTGACGTGGCCTAGGCCCACCTCAGAGTCGTAGAAATAGACAAAACCAAAAATAAAATATATAAAAGGAACAAGGTAAACAAAAATGAAATAAACCACAGGCAATTAAGAATCATTACTGGCTTTAATAGCTAGATCAAAGGCTGGAATTCTTTGAGTGCGGATAAGGGAGGCCAGCAAATCCTGAAAGGCTTCCCTTGATAAGACATTTCATTAATCATACAGTGGGGGGAGCAGGAGGAAGCAGTCATATGATTTAGAAGAAAAATAAATGTCAAGGGTCAAATGAAACCCAAACATTAAAAACAGAAAAATCACCCCAAATAGATCCAGGTGGATAAATAACTGGTATATAATAAACATTAACTGGATAAGTACATGTAATAAAATATTCAAGTTGGAGACAAATAGAAATAATTTTTATGCTTAGTATCTGGTATATCTTTTCTCGTTTATTTTTAATTTGTGTTTAAAGCTCATCTCTTTAAGAATAGAATGTATTTGGGTCTTTTAATTTAGCCTAACAATCTCTGCCTTTTACTTTGTGTGTTTGGTTGATTTATATTTAATATAATTATTGATATGTTTGGGTTGAGTTTACCATTTGGATTTTTTTTTTTTCCCCTCCCCCTGTTCCTCTTTTCCTGCCTTTTTTGGGGTTAGTTGAATATTTTACATATTTTGTTGTAAGTTTCCTATTCTCTTTCAAACTATATTGTTTTTAATGGTTGTTCTTACAGGATTACAATATACATCTTTGATTTATCACAATCAACTTAGAATTAATATTACACAACCTTATACAAAATATGGGAGAAGGCAATGGCACCCCACTCCAGTACTCTTGCCTGGAAAATCCCATGGACAGAGGAGCCTGGTAGGCTGCAGTCCATGGGGTCACTAATAGTCGGACGTGACTGAGCGACTTCACTTTCACTTTTCACTTTCATGCATTGGAGAAGGAAATGGCAACCCACTCCAGTGTTCTTGCCTGGAGAATCCCAGGGATGAGGGAGCCTGCTGGGCTGCCATCTATGGGGTCGCACAGAGTCGGACACGACTGAAGCGACTTAGCAGCAGCAGCAGCATACAAAATGTAGAAACTTGGAACAGTATAGTTCCATTTACTCTCTTCTTTTTTTGTTGTTTTTTATATATATTTTAGCTATAACTGATAAATCCAATAGTATGTCATAATTTTTGTTTGAAACAGGACTATGTTTTTTTTCCAAAAAATAAGAGAAAAGAGAATGTATACAATCATACTTTAGAGATATTGTGGGTTTGGTTCCAGACCTCCACAATGACGTGAATAGCACAAAATGAGTCACACAAATTTTTTGGTTTCCCAATCCATATAGAAGTTATGTTTATACTGTATTCTATTAAGTGTATAGAATCATTAATCCAATAAAAATATATATAACTTAATTTAACAATACTTTATTAGCTAAGAAGTAACTAACCATCATCTCAGCTTTCAGCAACTCATAATCATTTTACAACATTTAATAACATCAAAGATCACTGAGGAAATTCCCTGGTGGTCCACTGGTTAGGACTCTGTTTTCGCTGCCAAGGGCATGGATTTGATCCCTGGTTGGGGAATGAAAATCCCATAAGCTGCAGAGGTGCAGCTAAAGGCAGGAGTAAAAAAGATCAATGATTACAGATCACTATAACAAATATGATACAAATGAAATAATTTGAACTACTGTGAGAATTACCAAAAGGTAGCACAGAGACATGAACAAATGCTGTGGCATTGATAGACTTGACATAAAAAATATATCTGCAAAGCACAATGAAGCAAAGTGCAATAAAAACAAGCTATGCCTGTATATAGTATTTTTTAAAATATTTCAGTTCAGTCGCTCAGTCGTATCCAACTCTTTTCGACCCCATGGACTGCAGCACCAGGCCTCCCTGTCCATCACCAACTCCAGGAGCTTACTCAAACTCATGTCCATTGAGTCGGTTGTGTCATCCAGCCATCTCAACCTCTGTCGTCCACTTCTCCTCCTGTCTTCAGTCTTTCCTAGGATCAGGTTCTTTTCAAATGAGTCAGTTCTTCACATCAGGTGGCCAAAGTATTGAAGTTACAGCTTCAGCATCAGTCCTTCCAATGAATATTCAGGACTAATTTCCTTTAGGATGGACTGATTGAATTTCCTTGCAGTCCAAGGGAATCTCAAGAGTTTTCCAACACCACAGTTCAAAAGCATCAGTTCTTTGGCGCTCAACTTTCTTTATAGTCCAGCTCTCACATCCATACATGACTACTGGAAAAACTATAGCTTTGAATAGATGGACTTTTGTTGGTAAAGTAATATCTCTGCTTTTTAATATGCTGTCTAGGTTGGTCATAACTTTTCTTTCAAGGAGCAAACATCTTTTAATTTCATGGCTGCAGTCACCATCTGCAGTGATTTTGGAGCCCCCCAAAATAAAGTCTGTCACTGTTTCCACTGTTTCCCCATCTCTTTGCCATGAAGTGATGGGACCGGATGCCATGATCTTAGTTTTCTGAATGTTGAGTTTTAAGCCAACTTTTTCACTCTCTTCTTTCACTTTCATCAAGAGACTCTTTACTTCTTTGCTTTCTGCCATATGGGTGGTGTCATCTAAACATCTGAGCCATTTCTGATATTCTTCATTCCTTGTGAGTCCAAATGTTATTTCTCTTCAGCTTGAATTTTCTCGAGAATTGTGCAGGGCTCCTGGTAACTAATCGGTCTTTTTTTTTTTTTTTCATTGAAAATGACTCTTCGAAGGATAGTTTCACTAAAGATAGAACGCTGGGTGGTTTTTTACATCACTTGAAAGGCATTTATTGTCTGGTTTCCATGGTTTTTAAAGAGACATCAGTTTTCACTTATATCATTGTTCTTTTGTATCTAATGTCTTTCTCTGGCTCTTTCATCTTTGCATTTCTGTAGTTTGGCTATGATGTGGAAAATTCTGAAAGATGGGAATACCAGACCACCTGACCTGCCTCTTGAGAAACCTGTATGCAGGTCAAGAAGCAACAATTAGAACTGGACATGAAACAACAGACTGGTTCCAAATAGGAAAAGGAGTTTGTCAAGGCTGTATATTGTCACCCTGCTTATTTAACTTCTATGCAGAGTACATCGTGAGAAACGCTGGGCTGGAAGAAGCACAAGCTGGAATCAAGATTGCTGGGAGAAATATCAATAACCTCAGACATGCAGATGACACCACCCTTATGGCAGAAAGTGAAGAAGAACTAAAGAACCTCTTGATGAAAGTGAAAGAAGAGAGTGAAAAAGTTGGCTTAAAGCTCAACATTCAGAAAACTAAGATCATGGCATCTGGTCCCATCACTTCATGGCAAATAGATGGGGAAACAGTGGGAATAGTGGCTGACTTTATGTTTTGGGGCTCCAAAATCACTGCAGATGGTGACTGCAGCCATGAAATTAAGACACTCCTTGGAAGGAAAGTTATGACCAACCTAGATAGCATATTAAAAAGCAGAGACATTACTTTGTCAGTAAAGGTCTGTCTAGTCAAGGCTATGGTTTTTCCAATAGTCACATATGGATGTGAGAGTTGGACTATAAGGAAAGCTGAGCACCAAAGAATTGATGCTTTTGAACTGTGGTGTTGGAGAAGACTCTTGAGAGTCCCTTGGACTGCAAGGAGATCCAATCAGTCCATCCTAAAGGACATCAGTCATGAGTGTTCATTGGAACGACTGATGTTGAAGCTGAAACTGCAATACTTTGGCCACCTGATGCGAAGAGCTGACTCATTGGAAAAGACCCTGATACTGGGAAAGATTGAGGGCAGGAGGAGAAGGGGATGACAGAGGATGAGATGGTTGGATGGCATCACCGACTCAACGGACATGCTGCTGCTGCTGCTGCTGAGTCACTTCAGTCGTGTCCAACTCTGTGCGACCCCATGGACTGCAGCCTACCAGGCTTCTCCGTCCATGGAATTTTCCAGGCAAGAACACTGGAGTGGGTTGCCATTTCCTTCTCCAAAGCATGAAAGTGGAAAGTGAAAGTGAAGTCATGAGTTTGGGTAAATTCTGGGAGTTGGTGATGGACGGGGGGCCTGGCGTGTTGCGGTTCATGGGATCACAAAGAGTTGGACACCACTGAACTGAGCTGATGATGGGCCTAGGTATAATTGGAAAAGACCCTGCTGCTGGGAAAGATTGAGGGCAGGAGGAGAAGGGGGTGACAGAGAATGAGGTGGTTGGATAGCATCACCAACTTGATGCACATGAGTTTGAGCAAACACCAGGAGATAGTGAAGGACAGGGAAGCCTGGTGTGCTACAGTCCATGGAGTTACAAAGAGTTGGACATGACTGAACAACAAAAGGTATAATTGTAATTATCCTGTTTGGACTTGTTGAGCTTGAATCTATGAGTTTATCTTGTTTTTTCCAAATTTAGGAAATACTGGCCATTATTTCTTCAAAAATTTTTTTCTCTTCTCTCCTAGAACTCCAGTAGATTTATACTACATTATTGTCTTAGGTTCTATTTTTCTTTAATCTTGTTTCTCTTTATTCTTCAGATTGGATAGTTTGTATTAATTTTTAATTCACTAAATCTTCTACTGTCTCTAAAGTGCTGTTAAGGCCAGCCAGTGAATTTTAGTATGTTATTCTATTTTTCACATGCAGAATTCCCAGTTAGTCCTTTTTTTATCATTGCTATTTCTCTGCCTAGATTCCCCATCAGTTTATTAATTAGGAGTATGTTTCCTTATAAGATATTTACTATAGCTTTGTTAAAGTATTTGATGCCATTTTGCCTCAGTAGGAGTCATATGTTGATGCTCTTTTGCTTGTCTGGTGACATTTTATTATACGGTAGACATTATGGATGACATATTAATAAGGACTGCTTATTAAGGATAAATACTACTTAATAAGGATTCTGCTGCATTCCTATGAAGAATGTTAATCTTTGTTCTGGCAGCCAGTTCATTTGGCTGGACTGAAGCCGGTCTCCTTTCTCCCCTGTAGCAGATAGTAGCTCAGATCTCTGATCAGTTCTTTGAGCTTCCGGCTGCTGCCGTTCAGTGGACTTGCTGGGATCTCCCTGCACAAGCTGACCGAGGATTTGGACAGAGTTTAGGTTCAGCGTTTGAGATTTGCTCCTTCTGCAGCTCCTTGCTTTCCAGGATTCCTCTCCTAACTTTCCATCTGCTCCACCAACCCCAATTCTGTCCTTGACATCTCAGGTCAATAAGGCTGCAGTCTCTGCCACCCTCAGTCTTCTGAAGAGTGAGGTATGCCCTAAGGCAACCAGGTATACAGTTGCACGTCTTACCCCCTGCAGTTCCTTTGTTTTGAAAGTAACTGATCCTTTAGTTACTTTTAAACTCTAAATTAAGAGTTCTTAAATTTATCTGCACATTGGAAACACCTAGAAAGGTTTAAAATAAACTGTGATTTGGGTTTGGGAATTTTTTAAAGATCTTAATGCTTAGACAAATTTGGGCACCATTGCCCTATTCTTTAGCCATTATTTCTCTTTGTAAGTAGAACACTGGAAACTGACAGTTTATTATTTTTCCAGACCTAGAAAAATTTGTGTGTCCTTTTGTTGTTGTTAAAACAAAAAACAATTTACTATAAAATTATCACCCAGGTCAACTTAGTCAATGAGAGTTCCATTTGGGCTAATACTATGGTATACATATTTTGTATACTATATTGTATACATTATGGTATACATATTGTATAGCCCATAAAATATATATAACCAGGACACTACAGATAGACCTAACACTGCAGGAAGGTAAACATGCATTTGGATCAAACCAAAAAATAAAGTTTATATCTGGAACCCAGCCGGAGAGTAAAAAGCAACGTTCAGAGATCAAGTTTTAAATGGTCTCACTGAGAAAAAACAGACTGTCATCTGAGATGAGTTTGATTCTGAGATTGAAAACAAAATATTCAGTGGATGTCTGTGGCCGATGAAAAGAAGTAACTTAAAGTTGATGGTCACAATTGGACAGATGACAAGCATGATCAAGAGATGGAGCCCATAGTAAGTACTATGAGGATTTCACCAAATGTCAAAGAAACAGTTTTTGAATGAAGTGTTTCATAGACACTGAAGAATATACAACCTTTGAAGCACCGGGTCAATTACTTACAAATGGAATAAAAGCCCATGATAGGAATTTACTCAGACTTGAAGAGAACACGCCTTTAACATTCCCATACAGACAAGGAAAATGAAGCCATAGAGGAAACTAGAAGGTAAATTGTTTTTCTAGAAGGTAGATTGTTATCCTAGGAAGCCTTGCCAGTTTGGGTTTTTTTTGGTTAATATTCCAAACTTGTCTTTATAATTAAAATGACTGAAACTTGAACATGGTCACATTTGATTGGATCACTCAAATTTACTGTGGTTTAGTCGCTAAGTCAGAGAAGGCAATGGCAACCCACTCCAGTACTCTTGCCTGGAAAATCCCATGGACAGAGGAGCCTGGTAGGCTGCAGTCCATGGGGTCACTAAGAGTCAGGCGTGACTGAGCGACTTTACTTTCACTGTTCACTTTCATGCACTGGAGAAGGAAATGGCAACCCACTCCAGTGTTCTTGCCTGGAGAATCCCAGGGACAGAGGAGCCTAGTTGGTTGCCATCTATGGGGTCGCACAGAGTCAGACACGACTGAAGTGACTTAGCAGTAGCAGCAGTCGCTAAGTTATGTCCAAACTTTCGAGCCCATGGACTGTTGCCTGCCAGGTTCCTCTGTCCATGGGAATCTCCAGGCAAGAATACTGAAGTGGTTGCCATTTCCTTCTCCTGGAATCAAAAGGAATCAAACCTGGGTCTCTTACATTGTAGGCAGATTCTTTACTGATTGAGCTACGAGAGAAGCCCCTCAAATTTATGATCTTAGGACAAATTCAGTTTTTCTATATTGTCTCAAATTATTGGCAATTATTGCTAATATATATATTTGATACTCTAAAGGCATGTATTCTTATAAATTTTAACAGGATAGTGTTTTTAGAGACTATAAATAGATTGAAATGTAGTAAAAGATAGTCTTTTAACTTTCAATGTAAACTTTAAATAAATTTGTGTTAACTTTTGTCTCATCTAATCTGATCACTAATGTTTTGTTGCTTTAGTGATTTTTTTTTCTTTTAAACTTATGTGGCTACACTGGGTCTTAGTTTTGGCATGTGGGATCTAGTTCTCAGACCAGAGATCAAACCACCCAGGTGCTCTGCACTGGGAGTGTGGAGTCCTAACCACTGGCCTACCAGGGCAGTACCTGATTTTTGTTTTTAAGTTTGATTTATTCATATGAGTTTGTGAAAAGCCAGTGTATATATATATATGTATATATATATTTTTGTTGTTAGTTAACTTTTCTTTTCCCCTAGCCTATTTGTTCAGTCAGTCTCCTCAACCTGGACATTCACGTATTTTATATTCTTGAATCAAAAGTCCTTTCAACTGTAACATGGCTTTCTTGGTAGCATCTGTAAATCTAGTATTGAAATGAAAACTGTTAGACTGATTTGGAAAAGAAAAGATATAATATTTATTGAACATTTTGTTATATTATCATCAAATAGCTCTTGAACACTTTGGGTGTATATCTCATTTAGTCCTCACAGCCCGGATGAGAGATATTACTCCCACTGTGTAGGTGAGGAACTAGACTCATCTGAGTTCAGTTTGTGTGTGTGGATACCGGCCATAATAAAGCCATGTTCCCTAGGAGATTCTGCAAGTTCACACTTTAAAAAATATATGTATTTACTTATTTGGCTGCACTGGGTCTTACCTGTGGCACGCAGGATCTTCCGTCTTGCTTGCGGCACGTGGGATCTAGTTCCCTGACCAGGGATCCAACTAAGGCCCCCTGCATTGGGAGCTTAGAGTCTAAGCCACTGGACCGCCAGGGAGGTCGCAAGTCCACACTTTCCACACATATGCCTAAAATGGAACAACTGGGAACCGTCCTGCTTTTACCAGGCTGTTCAGTAAAGATTTGAGGATGGCTTTGGCAGACAATCATATACAGGTTTTCTCTTTCAAGTACCTGCACTTACGTTTCTGCTCTCCAACACCTCCTCCCCTCTCCACTCCATTTCCTCCTGGCTGCGTCTGCTTCTCTGGGAGACTTGCAGGATTTGACACATCCTCCTGATTTCCTAAACTGTATGACGAGCCAGGGCCTGAAATAATGAACTCTCCAAGGCCAAGAAATCTGTTTTGTAGTTTCTCTGTGTAAGTCTTAACACTTAATCTTCTATCCAGTGCGTTTTGTTTCCCTTTCTAAGTATCAACTTTCTGAGCCTGTGACCTTGGCCTACTACCTTGTTTAGTACATTTCTGCTTTTTATTTTGACTGTGAGAATCTTTAGATTTGTTCTAGTGGCTTCAGTTACTCTGCCCTATTTTCAATTTCCTCTGTAAAAAAAAAAAAAAAAAAATGCGTCTTTTAAGCTGTATTTCCCCAAGTAAAGACAAAGTAACTGCTCTGGGACAAAGCTACACCTTCATCAAATAACACAGTTTTTTCTTTTCTTTTTTTCCTTTTTGGCCACACTGCACAGCTTGTGGCATCTTAGTTCCTATACCAGGGATTGAACCCAGGTCCTCAGGAGTGAAAGCTCAGAGTCTTAACCACTGGACCTCCAGGGAATTCCTAACACTTGAAGTTTTAAAAGGCAGGTAGAGATTTATGACAGTGCCTCTCTTCCCCTCTCTTCCAAATCTCCAAACATCTACCTTTGTGAAACCAGGCTGTGTAGTTGCTAGAGCCAGAGGTCTTGAGCGGTATACACCATGTGGCAAAGATCAGCTTTAAAATAAATACTTCTATGGGAAGAATATAAAGCAGAGCATTATTTTCCCTTCAGAGGCCTAAGACGCAGCAAGAATAAATTTAGCCCGTGTACATTTTCTAAAAGGACCGCCACCTCCAAGTTTGACTAAAAGATGAACTCTCCTTGGTGGGCTGTGTTGCTGTTCGAAGGCAGGTGCAGTCCTGATTCGCCAGCTCCCTGTTCACCTGAACCTACAGAGGCACCTTTGATCGCTCGCTCAGAGCCTCACTGGCTTCTACAGTTGGCTCAGAAAACATCAAAAGAACCATAAAGCAGACTCTAATCTCAGCCTTCCTGTTTCTCCGTCTGCCCACTGTGTTCACGCAACAGCACGTTTTCTTCAACTGGAGGGCGTTTTCCACGATGATAATGCTTGGTGTCACAATATTAAACGGACGGGTGAATGGGGTTGGGGGTGTTCCTCTTTGTAACTCAAATCTTTGCCAGTGGAGGATCAGGGCTCTTAAGCTCACTTGCAAGGACATGCATGCAGGTATGTAAATTAATGTATGCTGGCCTGATGCTCTGTAGACTGGAGAAACTTCAGTTTAGGGGAACTCATAGTAGTACAGTAGCTACTAAGCACCGTATATTACATCCATCATGACGGCCCTCAGATAACAAGTGTGGGTGAGTTAATTGGGACTCTGGCAGTGGATTGGAAATTCTGAGTTACAAACATACAGCAGTGTTCCTTATCAAGACACAGTTATATTTTTTCCAGCATTTTCAGTCAATGCTTTAATTTCATTTAATATTTCCAAAAGGATATAAATGCTCCTGGAACAAAAAGCAAAAAGGACAAATGAGTTACCAAGCTATGCGAAGTGTGAAAGTGTTAGTCGTGTCTATTTGAGACCCCCTGGGCTGTAGCCTGCCAGGCTCCTCTGTCCATGGTATTCTCCAGGCAAGAATACTGGAGTCCGTAGTCATTCCCTTCTCCAAAGGATCTTCCAGGGATCAAACCCAGTTCTCCTGCATTGCAGGATGATTCTTTACCATCTGAGCCACCAGGGAAGCCCCCTCTCCTCTATTCCTCAACTACCCAGTTCCCTTTCCTTGAGAAAATCATTATAACCAATTTCTTACTCATTTTTTCTAGAGCCAAGATGCAGTTATATTTAAGGGTGATAGGTTAGACAATATTGAGTCTTTTAAAAAATTTTTAACTAAATTCTACAGTTAATTACAAGTCAATACTAGTCAAGGCTATGGTTTTTCCAGTGGTCATGTACGGATGTTGAGAGTTGGACTGTGAAGAAAGCTGAGTACCAAAGAATTGATGCTTTTGAACTGTGGTGTTGGAGAAAACTCTTGAGAGTCCCTTGGACTGCAAGGAGATCCAACCAGTCCATTCTAAAGGAGATCAGTCCTGGGTGTTCATTGGAAGGACTGATGCTAAAGCTGAAACTCCAGTACTTTGGTCACCTCATGCGAAGAGTTGACTCATTGGAAAAGACCCTGATGCTGGAAGGGATTGGGGGCAGGAAGAGAAGAGGACGACAGAGGATGAGATGGCTGGATGGCATCACCGACTCAATGGACATGAGTTTGAGTGAACTCCAGGAGTTGGTGATGGACAGGGAGGCCTGGCGTGCTGCAATTCATGGGGTCACAAAGAGTCGGACACAACTGAGCGACTGAACTGAACTGAACTAGTCCTTGAGTTTTATTATTTCTCTTTCAAGGCTCATCCAATGTTGGCTTCCAGGATTCCATGCATCTGTATTTGGATTTTTAAAAATGCTTTAGGGGGTTCCCTGGTGGCTCAGTGGTAAGGATTCTGAGCTTTCAGTGCTGTTGTCCTGAGTTCAATCCCTGGTCAGGGAGCGGAGATCCTATAAGCCTGAGATCCCACAAGGTGAATGGCACAACCAAAAAAAGAAGAAAAAAAAAAAAGGCTTTATTTTTTATATTGCTCTGGGAGGTATTTTAGAACTGGGGGCATAGGTGAAAGAGATCTGAATTTATATAGCCTCAAGCAAGTTATTTGTCCTCTCTAAGCCTGGCTGCTTCTTCTCTAAATTTGGTAAAAATGAACACTAAATCTCAAAGTTCTGAGAGGATTAAATGAAGTAATGAAGGGAAAACACCTTAAAAGTTTTAGAGCAAAGCAGATTGATCTACAAATGTTGCTGCACCTTAGAATAAATCTAGCTCCACACACCCACCATTAGCTGGCCAGGTGCAGAGTCCTGCCTGACACAGCCACCTGGCAGGTAAATGTTCCAAATGCAGTTTCAGCCTTTGATCTTGTCCTGCCAGGCCTGGCCTTGCCTGTTCTTCCCGCCTCCAGCCTGTCTTCACTGACAGCAGCGGTTCAGGTCTCCCCCTACCCCCACCGCCACACCCGCCCCTCCCCGCCCCTACTGCTGTGTCCACTGCTTTTACTCTGAAGACGGTCTACCAAAAAAAAAAAGGGTACGAGGACTTCAGAAACGGGTAGTACGTTGGAGACAGTGGTGGCCATTGTGCTCACAATTAGGTAATCATCATCTTTCTCAAACTAGCTATTTCAGTTTTTACCACTGGCATTGTTCCTGCAAAGTTCAAAAGAACATTGCTTCTTAGTTACTAAAGGCTTCCCTGGTAGCTCAGATGGTAAAGAATCCGCCTGCAATGCACAAGACTTGGGTTCCATCCCTGGATCGGGAAGATCCCCTGGAGAAGGGAATGAAAACCCACTCTAATATTCTTGCCGGGAAAATCCCATGGACATGGAGTCTGATGGGCTACAGTCCATGGGGTCGCAAAGAGTTGGGGCACGACTGAACAACTGACACTTTAGTTATTAAAAGGTTGACCATCCAGAGGCTGTGACTTGCTCTCTCCTCCAAGTTCTGGGCTCACTTAAGAGGACTCCTCTGAAGAGGTCTCATTTTGCCTTTTGTTGTTGAGTCACTCAGTCGTGTCTGACTCTGCAACCCCATGGACTGTAACTCGCCAGGCCTCCTGTTCTTCACTATCTCCTGGAGTTTGCTCAAACTCACGTCCATTGAGTTGGTGATGCCATCCAGCCATCTCATCCTCTGTCGTCCCCTTCTCCTCCTGCCCTTAATCCTTCCCAGCATCAGGGTCTTTTCCAGTAAGTTGGCTCTTTGCATCAGGTGGCCAAAGTATTGGAGCTTCAGCTTCAGCATCAATCCTTCCAATGAATATTCAGGGTTGGTTTCCTTTAGGATTGACTGGTATGATCTCCTTGCAGGCCAAGGGACTCTCAAGAGTCTTCTCCTGCACCACAGTTCAAAAGCATCCCTTCTTCGGCACACAGCCTTCTTTATGGTCCAACTCTCACATCCGTATATGCCTCTGGTGATATATTTTTTAAATGAGAAATATTTTTTATTTTTCAGCCACTCCACTTGGCATGTGGGATCATAGTTCCCCAACCAGAGATCGAACCCAAACTCCCTACATTCGAAATGTGGAGTCTTGACCACTGGACTACCAGGGAAGGCCCTTTGGTGATATTTTTTTTTCTCCTGTTCTTCTGAAAGATGTTAAATTTATTATGACTGGAAGTTTTTTTATTTCTTCTTGGAGGTAGAAGGACTTTGGGGGATCAGTTAGATGAGATAAGAAAACTGAATTTGTCTCTTAACATTTTTAAGTTATTTACTTTTCCAAGCCTCAGTTTCTTCATCTCTCAGTTTTACACTCCAGAGAATATTTATCACATAAGAGAGTTTTTACCAGAAATAAGAACTGGTTGAAGACAATCTCCCTTGTCTGTTCTTGGATGTTTTGCCTTTATTTCCTTCCCTCGTTACTGAAGAACAATTTCTCTCCTTCAACTCTTCCCTTCCTTCATTCTTTGCCCCTTTTTTGTCTTTCTTTACCTTTTAAAAAATTTCTTTACCAGTTTGTTATAAAGGAGACTTAAAAGATACAGCAGCCAGATGAAGACGTACGTTGGGCAAGGTCCGGAAGGGTCCCCTGTATAGGAGCTTCTGTCTCCAAGGAACTGGGTGCTGCATCCTCGTTGCTTGTGGATGCTTTAATGAACCCAGGAACTTTTTGCCTTCTGTGGAATGGATACACAGTTGGCCCTCTGAATCTGCAGGTGCGAACCCCAGGACACTGAACACTGACTGTATTCAGTGTATTAAGGGGCCACTTTATATGAGACTTGTGCATCCATGGACCCCGAAACCAATCTCCTATGGACACAGAGGGACTGACTGAGAAACTGTGGGTAACCAACTGGTTTAATCCATTTCACCTGTAACCTGCCTTCACTAATCAAGATCGGTTCAACTGTTGCTGCAAAAAGCCTGCTTGTCCTCTAAGCAGCTGCTGCTGCTGCTGCTGCTAAGTTGCTTCAGTTGTGTCTGACTCCGTGCGACTCCATAGACGGCAGCCCACCAGGCTCCTCCGCCCATGGGATTTTCCAGGCAAGAGTACTGGAGTGGGGTGCCATTGCCTTCTCCAATGCATGAAAGTGAAAAGTGAAAGGGAAGTTGCTCAGTCATGTCCGACTCTTAGCGACCCCATGGACTGCAGCCCACCAGGCTCCTCCGTCCATGGGATTTTCCAGGCAGGAGTACTGGAGTGGGGTGCCATTGCCTTTTCCCTCTAAGCAGCATGGAGTCTAAATAACAAGATGTTCTCCAGGAACCCGGACCAGCTGTGTCTAGCTGGAGCTGGGCTGGTTAAGACTTGGGAGGGACTACCAATCCTCCACCTGGGCTTGTGTGTCACTCAGTGACCTTTTGACAGTTAGAGGGCTGGAAACTCCACCCTCAGACCTTGCCAAGCATTTCTTTTTTTGAACTTGCAGAGGCTGTGACTGAGCTGCATCTGTGAAGAGCAAAGAGGTCACCTCTTTCTCATCACCTTTCCCCGAGAGCCCCACGTACCTGTGCCTGAGGACGCCAGCTCATTCCATAAATATCTCAACCCCTTCCTTACGGGAGGTGCATCTGAGACTTTCTCCTTTCATTTCTACCTTAGGCTGCCTTGCACATAAACCTCGTCTCAGCTGCAGAGCTTGGGGTCTCAGCATTTGGCTCGCTGGGTGTTGGGGAAAAGAAATCTAGTTTGGTAACAACTTTACAACTGAAGGTGCCACCTGGTGCAGAAGGAAAAGCGTTGAGCTGTACTTCAGAAGAACGAAGAATGATACTAGGCCAGCATGATACCAACTTCTCCATGCTGGTTTTCTCACCAGTAAAGCTAAAAGGTTGGGCTAGATGATCTTTCTCTTCACCTCTGAAAACTCTAACTTTCTAAGGACATGAGTACTGATACATACAGATCTGATAACAGTGTAGGTTGCTTGAAAGTCCCCCCAAAGATGGGTCATCATAAGTCTAAGTAAAAAGTCTACTGTGTGACAGAATGCAAGTAAAAAGTTTAAAATATAGGGGTTCTCCAGAGGTGGATGAACTGGAAGGTTGGGATTGACATAGATACACTACTAAGTATAAAATAGGACTTCCTAGGCAGTAAAGAATGTGCCTGCCAATGCAGGAGACTTAAGAGACGTGGGTTTGATTCCCTAGGGTGGGAAGATCCCCTGGAGTAGGGAAATGGCAACCCACTCCAGTATTCTTGCCTGGAGAATCCCATGGACAGAAGAGCCTAGCAGCCTACAGTCTACAGGGTCACAAAGAGTCTGACACAAGTGAGCTACTGAGCACATGTATAAAATACATAACTAATAAGAACCTATGGTATAGTACAGGGAACTCCACTCAGTGCTCTGTGGTGACCTAAATGAGAAGGAAATAAAAAAAACAGGGGACATATGTATAGGTATAGCTGATTCATTTTGCTGTATGGTAGAAGCAAACACAACATTGTAAAGCAACTATATTTGACTAACAAAGTTTTAAAAATATAGGGATCTCAAAATGATGAAATGATCCCTTTCTTTGGGCAAAAGTATCAAAAGTGTGACTAAATTTTAGGGATGATGATGCTTCAGTCCAGACAAGAGAGGAGTGTATGTTGAAATAATTGGAGAGTCCCTTGGTGTTTCACTGCAAGAAGTAATGGGGATTGATGAGGGGGATACAGGGTGGGGGAGGGAAGAAGAGGGGAAGATGGGGTGGTTCCAGAAGATGGAGATGGAGGTGGGAGGGGGTGCCCTGTGGCCTCTTGGCTGCAGAGTGCCAGTCGGTCCTGCCAAGACCAGGTGTGGTGGTCTCCATTGGAGACAGAACAGGAGAGCAGCTCAGGGGCCTCTGGGATTTCTTGAGGACAAACAGGGCTCCAGGAAAACCTGGAGCTGATTAGGAGTTGATTAGGAAAATGACTGTAATTGTAAATGTAGAAATCAGAGGGGCATCTGGAAACCTGATAGGAAAGAACCTTATGACTCCAAGGAAGAAAAATGTGTAGCCTCTGAAGTCAGGATGGAGTGCATTTAAAATTGGGCAGCCTTTACAGAGTAGCTGGGCAATCGTATGCTTAACATTGAGGACATCTGAAGAATAGTTTAAGTCCTTTTTGAGAGATCCGCAGCTATGCAAGGAGATGACTTTCGTGCTTGGAGAATCTTGTGTTCAGGAGTTTACTGGCCCAAGGGGAGAGGGGCAGGGTGGATGGAGGAAGAGAACCCTGGGAAGCCTTTGAAATAGAACCCAGCATCTAGATTCTGGCCACATCAGAATCTTCCAGCAGGAGAGTTTCAAATACAGATGTCTAGGCTCCATAATTCAAATTCTGGGCTGGCTCTGTAATTTGCAGGGCTTGGTGCAGAATATACAAGCATGAGGCCACTTCAAAAAACAGGAAAAAAGTGTCATTAGAGGTACAAAGATGTAAAAGATGTAAAGCTTTTTCCTTTCTGTCTACTTGTAATGATGTTTTCTATTATAATTTTCAGGAAAGGCTATCATTTTGACTTAACAGCATGAATTTTTACCACCCATCTTTATATTGTGCAATGCCAGTTTAAAATACAATGGCATGTAACACATACAAAATCACCCAAAGGACACGCTTTCTATTTCAAAGCTTGTACCTGCACATAACAAAATATATGTATGTGTTCTTCCTAGAACAGTGGGAGCAATACATGAAAGTAAACTTAATTTTTTTCACTCAATATGCTCACATCCTACCAGCATTTTCCATCCTCAGTTGAGTAGGGAGGATGACCCATGGCTGCCCTCTTTCCGTTTCTGTTGTCCTTGTTGGCATAAGTAGTTGGTAACGCAGGGAAGTCATGAGGGCGGGAATAAATGTGATGGGATCCCTCGTGTGTGTTTCTTAGAATGTCACAGCTTTCTTTCTCTAGGAAAGCACAGCTTCTCGGCGCCATCAGCTCCTTTGATGACTGGGTTGTGGGTTTAGCAGCTTCCCTGGCGCCCACTTTGAGCCTCACTGATGCCCCAGGTATCACGAGTCCACTGGAGCCCTGTGCTCATGGGCGTGGGTACCACAACCCAAGGATGAGGCTGCTAGAAATCACCGCAGACACACACGCATGCGCATACACATGGTGCGCGTCCCGGCTCCGCTCAACGCAAGTCCACACCCGGACTTCACTTATAAAGCACATATTCAAGGGTGCAAGGATTAAGACCTGTAAGAGGGTGCTAGCAGAGTGTTACACCCAGCACAGGACCTTCCAGAGCGTGGAGCGCTGCAGACCTCACGTCATCCACCTCCGAACCGCCCTGGTTCAGCATCGGTACTTCCTACCCCAGACTTACCTTCTTGCTGGTAAATGATCCGGGTTCCAAGCCTCCGGCCTCTGAAATGAAGGCCAGGTGAGGGAGAGGGAGGAGGAGCCAGGCCCCATCGGTGTTGCTGAAGGTGTGTGTGGGTGAAGACAGAAGGCAAAGGAACTCTGTGTTGCTTTGTTGTCTCTGCCGTCACTGCCAACGGACATTGAAGTGTTCACACACAAAGCTGCTGCAGGCCAGTGCAGGAGAAACTCCTAAGGAGGCCCACACTGTGTGGTTTTAAGAACTGGACCAAACAGCTGCTCCCCCAGCCCCTGGCTTTGGGAAGGATATGTCCTTCCTCTCATCCTGAGCTTGACCTTCAGCTCTGCCAGGTTGAGGCCAGGGACACCTGTCAGGCCCCAGATAGAAACGGTGCTCTTGGGGAAGGGTGGAGGGCTAGCAGTACATTGTCATCTACAATCCACCTAGCTGGATCAGTTCTGGAATTCTCTGGCACTGCCAGGCCTGGGTTTGACCCCTGTTTGGGGAACTGAGATCCCAGGAGTCATGCAGTGTGGCCAAAAACAAAAAACAAACAACCCCACCACACCCCCCAAAAAACCCAAACTGTATCAATCCTAACCTCCCACCCTCCCACTCCCAGAAGTTTGGTGAAGAACACTCCAGCTTTCTCTGCAATCAAGACTGGTATGTAATTTACCCTCTGTTTAAACCCCAATGTAGGGGCTTCCCTGGTGGCTCAGTGATAAAGAATCTATCCGCTAGTGCAGGAGACACCGGTTCAATCCCTGATTTGGGAAGATCCCACATGTGGTGCAGCAACTAAACCCGTTCAAGCCAACTACCAAGCCTGTGCTCTGGAGCCCAGGAGTGGCAACCACTGAGCCCTCGTGCCATAAAGCCCATGCTCTGCAACAAGAGAAGCCACTGCAATAAGCCCATGCATTGCAACTAGAGTAGCCCCTGCTCACTGCAACTAGAGTGGCCTCTGCTCACTGCAACTAGAGAAAAGCTCTTGCAGCAGCAAAGACCCAGCACAGACAAAAACAAGTAGACCCTGGTGTGGACTAGGTGGCATACAAACTAGCTTTTCACAGCCTTCTCTGGAGATTAAAAATTGTCATTCACAAAAGTAGTACAGTGAAGAGGAGGTAACTGAAATCTGTTTATGGTTGATACGTTGCTTTCATGGAGTGAAAGTGAAAGTTGCGTAGTTGTGTCCAACTCTTTGTGACCCCATGGACAGTCATGGAGTTCTCCAGGCCGGAATAGTGGAATGGGTAGCCTATCACTTCTCCAGCGGATCTTCCCGACCCAAGAATACAAACCAGGGTCGGAAGACCGTCAAATTACTGGGTGGGGCCCTACTTTCCAATCCTTTCTCAACACGGCGGACGTGTAAAGTGGCCACATTTGTACTACGTACCTGGCATCTCAAGGCTGGAGGGCCTGCCTGGGAACCCCAGAAGCCCCCCACCCCTTGCTCTCCACACACCTCGACTCCATCACTCCGAGGGCTCAGGTGCACTGCTCTGGAAGCTCCGTGGTGGTTCCCTTTGTTGGTTTCATTTGGGGAAACTACAGGATTTAGGGAAAAGTGTGGTCACCTGGCTCAGGACTCGGCTAAGGCAATTGGTGCATCAATTTTATAGTAAGACATGCTCTGAAAAAAATTAGTCTTGAAAAAGAAAAAAGCACGAACATCTAAAAAATGAAATAGAGAAAATGATAAAACTTGGCTCTGAATATTGTTGGGGGATCATCCCTCTCAAAGCTAATGCCGTTTCTAGAAAACACATGAACTGGCTCAGTTTCCACATCTATGGAATGAAGGGAATAAGACTGAATGATCTCCAATGTACCTTTTAGGTCAAAATTCAGGGATTAAAACATGTAAACAAGCATTAAACTCTGAGATAGGTATGCTGAAGTATCCAAACGTGAATGCCTGCAACTTACTTTGAAATGCATAAAAAGGTGATGGCTGGGTCAGCCTGGGTGAAGGTTGGATAGTGAGCAGATTGATGATAAAGTAAGTCCAGGAGAATGTTAACAGTAGGAACCGGGCAGTGGGTAATGTAGGGGTGATCACCATCCAAGTCTTTCAATTTGGCTTCAAGTTTGCAATTTTACTTTGAGTAATGTTGGGGGAAAACAATGAATGCTTTGGCCTCCAGTCTTCGTGACTAATGCAGAAAAAATGAACAACACGAAGTAACCTGTCCAACTGGTTAAAAAGCTGCTAGATTTAATAACTAATCTAAGATGTTGTAACTAAACTATTTTAAGCCTTTGTGCAAGAAACAAAAATTCAAAACTTCTGCTATTGCAAAAATGTGAAGGTACCAATTATCAAGGACTTACTATATTCCAGGACTCTGCTGAACGTTTTCTCTGAAATGTCATCCCTGTAGCAGCCTACGGAGTAGGTATTGTCCTCCGCCTTTGACAGACAAGAAAACTGAGGCTGGATGAGCTTCTCCAAGGCCGTGGAGCTGGGCCCTGACAGCACTGGGATTTGAGTTCTGGGCTGAATGATCTCCCGGACAAGACAGCTCTTTGCCGGTACTGAACTCTGCTCCACTTGCTGCTTCAATCTTATTGACACTTAGTCATAAACTGGACAGGAAAGTATGGGTTATACACATGTGGTACATGAGCCGACCCTGAAGAGCCTCTGAGCAGACCCTTGATGGAGTACAAAGCTATGGTGTGTACCCCGTTCAGCCATGTGTCACGGACTTGGCTATGAACTTGCTCAAGACACACGATTCTGCATCTCAGTGTCTTCATGTGTAAATGGAGGCAGATTTCAGGTGGATTCCTCCACAAAGCACTTAGTAACATTCTGGATACATGGACAAATTTGCTTTCCACCTCATGCCTTCAAGCCTTTTCTATCATCCTGTGAATTCTCCGAGCATCAGCTCTGGATTACTGGGGAGTGTCGTCCTTTTTGTGTAACCTCAAATTCCAAATCTTCCTGCTTCCTGTGTTCAGTCATCTTAAAACAAAATTTGTCTAAAAGCACTATAACCCCCATCTCATCCTACTATGGGTGGAGTTTAGTATCCACACAATCCCCCATATTTCTGAGAGTTTCAAGGGACTGGTTAGCATTCTCATTCACCGTCTTTTAGTTTGAATTAGAGAATTTTTAAGAATATATTTTATTTCACTGTGCCGGGTTTTGGTTGCAGCATGTGGGATCTAATTCCCTAACCAGGGATTGAACCCAGGTCCCCAGCATTGGAAGCATGGAATCTTAGCCACTGGACCACCAGGGGAATCCCTAAATTAGAGATTTTACCCTACTGCCACCTTGAGTCCTACAGGAAATCTCTTCTTTCCATCCAGAGTGACCCAAGACCCTTTTGACTTCAATTCCTCTGTAGCTAATCTAACAGGAAAACACAAGCAACTGCAGCAACTTTTTAGCAAAGAAATGAGAATAGTGAGAGATTCTTCTGTAATACAGAAGAGGGGAGAAATAGCTTCAGTTGTCATTCATCCATCCAACTAATATTGACTGAGTGCCTTTTATAGACTAGATATTTCTAAATATTTCTGGGTCTGGAAATATCACGAAGAATAAAAGAGACAAGAACAAAGAAATCCCTACCCTCTTAGTTGGGAGATGGGAAGAAGACATTTTACTCATGCATTTTGTTGATTGTCTGTTATAGTTAGATGGTGAGAAGAGGTGGAGAGAGGGCTGCCTGCAGGTAGGGTGGGCATGGGAATATGTGACTTTAAACAGGGTGATAGGAAAGGACCCATTTAGGAGGAGACCTGGGAGGACAGAGAAACCGGTGCTGTGGGAGCCTTTGGGAAGATTTCAGCTCAGACTCAGATGCTCTGTGACTGCAGAGACTCCATGAGTGCTGGGTCTAGAGCATGAAGTGTCGAGTATCATGATGAACTTCTGGATTTTACGCATTTGATGCATTTCAATCCATTGCAGTTGATGCTCAAGTTGTCCCATTTGTGGTCAGAGAGAGGAGGATGAGCGAGATGGGGAGCTGCAGAAAGTCAGTGCAGTGAAACTGGTCCCAGACTTCTGTGGCCGAAAGATGCACTCAGAATCCTGCCGGATCTAAACGCTGCATGGATTTGTGTATATTGTGTGTATGTATGCTTTTGACAGTCACTCTGTCTCCTTGCACCCCATATCCTGAGTTTATGAAGCCTTTTGGATTGTGTGTGTATGTGTATGTGTCTGTATAGAAATAGAGAGAGGGACTGAGTTTGAGGCCAATTCAACATGATACAGAATATTACTAAACGTCGTGTAGCAGGATTCCAAAGACCTAAAAAGACCACAGACTTTAAGCTCCTACCTGAGAATTAGTAGAAATCCAGTTACTTTGGACTTTCACAGGTAGGGATGGGAATGGGGAGGGGGAGAAAACAGAAAGGATAGCTCAAAATAATCGAATTTCCAGGGCCATGGAAAGCCCATGCAATCTCTGATATTTACATACACATATATCCATGTGACCAACAGGTTTGAGAGCTCTTCTAAAAGCAGGGAGGATGACTCTGGAAGTCAATGAGATCTGCAAATTACTGTCTGTAGAAAAATCTGCATAGACTTCTGGGTGAGGGGGGAGGAGTGGCAGCGATTTGATGAGGGGTAGAGCAGTTTGCTTTGGAACCAAGTATGAGGTGTTTGGTCTGACAAAGAACTTTTTATTTTGTTCTGATTTGTATATCCATTAATATTAACATCTAGAGACAAAATCTCTCACATCTAAATTGTCCTGGAAAATTCAGGATCTGTGGTTTCACCCTTAAAGTTCAGAACTCATTCTTATATAAAATAGCCAGAGAAAATCCCAAATATGACTTACAAGAGGTTCATTGTAGTGTAAGTTGATTCACATAGTCTGTGCCACAAATTGGCACTGTCTTTTTGCTGTGTAAGATATGAGCTGTCAGACTTGAAGCCCTGGTGGGAGAGTAGCTCTGTGTGCATTCGTTTATGCTAAGTCATTTTGGTCGTGTCTGACTCCTTCCTTGTGACCCCATGGACTGTAACCCACCAGGCTCTTTTGTCCATGGGATTTTCCAGGCAAGACTTCTGGAGTGGTTTGCCATTTCCTTCTCCAGGGGATCTTCCCAACTCAGGGATCAAAGCTGAGTCTCTTACATTGCAGGAGGATTCTTTACCACCGAGCCACCAGGGAAGTCCCCAATAATTGAGTGCACATGACCAATATTCTCAAGATTCTAGGATTATTCAAAAATAGGAAAGTTTCTGCTATAGACAATATTTGTGTTGGCCACAAATTCTTATGCTGAAGCCTAATTCTCAGTATATGTGGAGGTGGAGTTTTTGGGGTGATTAGATTATGAGGGTGGGGCCCTCATGTATGGGATTAGTGTCCTTATGAAAGAGACCCCAGTCCCTTAGCCATCTATGAACTAGGAAGTGGATTCTCACCAAACACTGTATCTACTGGTGCCTTGATCTTCAACTTCCCAGCATCCAGAATTGTAAGAAATAAATGTTTGTTGCTTAAGCCACCCAATCTATGGTATTTTTGTTATAACAGCCTGAATGGACTGAAACAGTGATAGACAAGAAAACTTGTCATTTTAAACTGATTCTTTATAATATGTGATTCTCTTTGCCAGGTGACTGCAGAATAGTCTCAGGGGCATAGTAATTGATTCATACTTTATTGCAAAGGATATTTTGGAAAATAAGCTGATACAAGCTAGTCACGTCATAGAAATACTCTGTATGATGTTGCACATTCTACCTTCTGGCTTCTAATTCTCAGAATGAGAGCCAGACTGACAGAGATGTTTAACCTCAGTGGGAAACCTCACTCTTGATGGACTTACTTATGCCCCAGACAGGCTTCCCTCAGATAAAAATGGAGACACTGTGCTCCACAAGCAAGTGGGTCACAAGATTCCTAGTAATAATTTAGGTAACAATGCAATTTTTGTCCTGTGTGTAGCACACTGGTTCTTATTTGTCCTTATCCTGGCATATGAGTTAAAAGTACAGCTCCCACAATGCATCTGCATTCTAGCCATACCTGTGTACTTAGATGATGGACTCTTCAGACATCTCTACTTTGTCTCTCCTCTGTGCCTCTGTTCAACCCGTTCCTCTTGCTTAAGATGCGTCTACAGTTGGGGGTTCTCAGCCTCCGCTGCACCCAAGTGCAAAAGCATAATCAGTCCTTCCTGCCTCCCCCACTCTGATGGAACTGATTTGCCGCCAATTTCTTAAAGCTTCCCAGGTCTAACGCCACAAGTGGCCCTGCCTGAGGACTCAGGTGATAGGATTCCCCTGGTGAATTTGTTAGAAACACAAATTGTCTCTCAGAGCAAACGTACTGAGTTAGAATCTGCTTGTGTGTGGTGCTGCTGCTGCTGGTGAGTCACTTCAGTTGTGTCCGACCCTGTGAGACTCCATAGACAGCAGCCCACCAGGTTCCTCTGTCCACAGGATTCTCTAGGCAAGAGTATTGGAGTGGGTTGCCATTTCCTTCTCCAATGCATGAAAGTGAAAAGTGAAAGGGAAGTCGCTCAGTCGTGTCCGACTCTTAGCGACCCCATGGACAGCAGCCCACCAGGTTCCTCTGTCCACAGGATTCTCTAGGCAAGAATACTGGAGTGGATTGCCATTTCCTTCTCCATGTGTGTGGTAAGGGAGGGCTAAATAAATTCAGCTTCAAAGCCATCTTTTCAGGTCTGGAGCTGAAATGTTAACCAGACCTTAGGGCCCTAAATGCTATGTGAAGTCCTCTGTGTGTGTCTCCACATGGAGGAAAACCCTTCTGTTTTGTTTTTGTTTTTTCTTTAAAAAAATTTTTTTTGGCTGTGCCACACAGCATGTGAGATTAGGGATCAAACCCACGCCCCATATAGTGGAAGCTCCGAGTCTTAATCACTGGTGTGCCCAGGAAGTCCTTCTTCTGTCTTCTGTCCTTGCTGCTGCTGCTGCTGCTGCTGCTAAGTGGCTTCAGTCGTGTCTGATTCTGTGCGACCTTATAGACGGCAGCCCACCAGGCTCTCCCGTCCCTGGGATTCTCCAGGCAAGAACACTGGAGTGGGTTGCCATGTCCTTCTCCAATGCTTGAAAGTGAAAAGTGAAAGTGAAGTCGTTCAGTCGTGTCCGACTCTTAGTGACCCCATGAACTGCAGCCTACCAGGCTCTTCCGTCCATAGGATTTTCCAGGCAAGAGTACTGGAGTGGGGTGCCATTGCCTTCTGTCCTTATGTGTGTTAAAAGGCACAGGACAGTTTGCCCTCCGGGTCACAGCACAGACGCCAGTGTAGGGTGGTGACAGCCCCAAGCGACAACAGAGTCTTTCCGCTGAGACAGCTGGGCTGAAAGGGCTACAGCTTTTAGCATGACACAGAGATGTGTTTGGGAAACAAGAGTTCCTGCTCATAGACCAATCGGTCTTGACAGTCACACGCTCTGATATGGGCCTGTCTGAACAGGAAAAGGAGGACTTCTTATTTGTCAGGAGGTCTGCTAGAAAGAAAAAAAAAAAAAAGACCCACTGAAATATCACTTACTTCCTACAGGGAAGGACACATTCTTGGATTGAACACAAAGGGTGTCAGGCCCAACAAGGATGTCAGTTAACTCTAGGGTCATTTGTTTGCCAAGAACTGAAAAATATCACTCAGATCACTTAAGTAAGAGAGGGTGGGTTTTAAAGACACAGTTGTCAGACTTCATTCTTTGTCGTTGCTTGTGATTTGAGAGGCAGTTGTGCTCACACCTTAGGTTTGCAGCATCTGCTCAAACAGTTTGGTAGCTCTTTAAGCATCGAAGGGGGATTTTTAAAGTTTTGGTGTCTCCAAACTCAACGAAGCCAAACTACAAAGAACACTGCTTTGCCCTGACTGCCAGGAAGCTTAGAAATTTAGGATTTACAGCGGGGGTTGGGGGGTGGGGGTGGGGTGTGGGGAGTGCGGGGCGGGGTGTACTCTGGCAACTTGATGAAGTTATTTATCCAGCAATTTTCTTTCTTTTTTACTTTTTTTTTGGCCACACCCTGCAGCTTGCCTGGTGGTGCAGATGGTAAAGAATCCATCTGTAATGCAGGAGACCCAGGTGTGATCCCTGGGTCGGGAAGATCCCCTGAAGAAGGGAATGGCTACCCACTCCAGTATTCTTGCCTGGAGAATCCCAAGTACAGAGGAGCCTGGCAGGCTACAGTCCTTGGGGTCCCAAAGAGTCAGATAAGACTGAGCGACTAACACTGAGGCTTGCAGGATCTTACTCCCCCACGGGGATTGAACCTGGGCCCTGGCAGTGAAAGCACCAAGACCTAATCACTGGACCACCAGAGAATTCCTCATAATTTCCTTTTTATATTTCTTTTTAATTTAAAAAACTGTTCAATGTTTTATATTTTCATTCTGTATATCATCTTAAAGACTTTTTAGAAGTGAAGTTTCACTTTTTAAAAAACTAATAAAATAAGAACAACCATGCATAGGTGCTGGTGTCCTGGTATAAACCTAGTCATCATCCATGGGCATCCACTCTGCTCCTGTCCTGGCTCTAGCCCGGGGGTTAGCCTAGACCTTGCTGTAGAAACCAATGAGGATCTTAAGCTGCCTTCTCAATTCAGTTCAGTTCAGTCTCTCAGTCATGTCCAACTCTTTGCGACCCCATGGACTGCAGCATGCCAGGCTTCCCTGTCCATCACCAACTCATGTTCATGGAGTCAGTGATGCCATCCAACCATCTCATCCTCTGTCGTCCCCTTCTCCTCCTGCCTTCAATCTTTCCCAGCATCAGGTTCTTTTCAAGTGAGTCACTTCTTCCCATCAGGTAGCCAAAGTATTGAAGTTTCAGCTTCAGCATCAGTCCTTCCAATGAATATTCAGGACTGATTTCCTTTAGGATGAACTGGTTTGATCTCCTTGCAGAACCAGGGACTCTCAAGAGTCTTCTCCAGCACCACAGTTCAAAAGCATCAACTCTTCGGCACTCAGCTTTCTTTACTGTACAACTCTCACATCCATAAATGACTACTGGAAAAAACATAGCTTTGAATAGATGGACCTTTGTTGGCAAAGTAATGTCTCTGCTTTCTAATATGCTGTCTAGGTTGGTCTTAACTTTTCTTCAAAGGAGCAAGCATCTTTTAATTTCATGGCTGCACTCAACCATCTGCAGTGATTTTGGAGCCGCCCAAAGTAAAGTCTGTCACTGTTTCCATTGTTTCCCCATCTATTTGCCATGAAGTGATGGGACGGATGCCATGATGTTCATTTTCTGAATGTTAAGTTTTAAGCCAACTTTTTCACTCTCCTCTTTTACTTTCATCAAGAGGCTCTTTAGTTCTTCTTTGCTTTCTGCCATAAGGGTGGTGTCATCTGCATATCTGAGGTTATTGATATTTCTCCCAGCAATCTAAATTACAGCTTGTGCTTCATCCAGCCTGGCATTTCTCATGATGTACTCTGTATATAAGTTAAATAAGCAGGGTGACAATATACAGCCTTGACGAACTCCTTTTCCTATTTGGAATCAGTCTGTTGTTCCATGTCCAGTTCTAACTGTTGCTTCCTGACCTGCATACAGATTTCTCAAGAGGCAGGTCAGGTGATCTGGTATTCCCTTCCTTTTAATAATTTTCCACAGTTTGTTGTGATCCACACAGTCAAAGGCTTTGGCATAGTCAAGAAAGCAGAAATAGATGTTTTTCTGGAACACTCTTGCTTTTTCGATGATCCCACCATAGAGCCACCAGAACTTACACAGGACTGGGAAATAGTCTTGGCGGGCACAAACAAAAGAGTCTTGGAGGTCCTTGAGTGCACCAGGACCCAGGACAAATGAGCAGTGACCCCACAAGAGACTGACCCCACCCAGACTTGCCCGGGAGTATCCAGGAGCCTCTGGCGGAGGTGTGGGTCAGCAGTAGTCTGCTGCAGGGTTGGGGGCACTGAGTGCAGCAGCATGTGCATGAGACCTTTTGAAGGAGGTCGCCATTATCTTCATTACCTCCACGATAGTTTGGCCTCAGGTCAAACAACAGGGAGGGAACACAGCCCCACCCATCAACAGAAAATTGGATTAAAGATTTATTGAGCATGGCCCAGAATGGGAAAGACTAGAGATCTCTTCAAGAAAATCAGAGATACCAAGGGAACATTTCATGAAAAGATGGGCTCAATAAAGGACAGAAATGGTATGGACCTAACAGAAGCAGAAGATATTAAGAGGTGGCAAGAATACACAGAAGAACTGTACAAAAAAGATCTTCACGACCCAGATAATCACGATGATGTGATCACTGACCTAGAGCCAGACATCCTGGAATGTGAAGTCAAGTGGGCCTTAGAAAGCATCACTACGAACAAAGCTAGTGAAGGTGATGGAATTCCAGTTGAGCTATTTCAAATCCTGAAAGATGATGCTGTGAAAGTGCTACACTCAATATGCCAGCAAATTTGGAAAACTGAGCAGTGGCCACAGGACTGGAAAAGGTCAGTTTTCATTCCAATCCCAAAGAAAGGCAATGCCAAAGAATGCTCAAACTACCGCACAATTGCACTCATCTCACATGCTAGTCAAGTAATGCTCAAAATCCTCCAAGCCAGGCTTCAGCAATACGTGAACCATGAACTTCCTGATGTTCAAGCTGGTTTTAGAAAAGGCAGAGGAACCAGAGATCAAATTGCTAACATCCACTGGATCATGGAAAAAGCAAGAGAGTTCCAGAAAAGCATCTATTTCTGCTTTCTTGACTATGCCAAAGCCTTTGACTGTGTGGATCACAATAAACTGTGGAAAATTCTGAAAGAGATGGGAATACCAGACCACCTGACCTGCCTCTTGAGAAATCTGTCTGCAGGTCAGGAAGCAACAGTTAGAACTGGACATGGAAAAAAAAAAAAAAAACTCTGGACATGGAACAACAGACTGGTTCCAAATAGAAAAAGGAGTTCGTCAAGGCTGTATATTGTCACCCTGCTTATTTAACTTATATACAGAGTACATCATGAGAAATGCCAGGCTGGATGAAGCACAAGCTGTAATTTAGATTGCTGGGAGAAATATCAATAACCTCAGATATGCAGATGACACCACCCTTATGGCAGAAAGTGAAGAGGAACTCAAAAGCCTCTTGATGAAAGTGAAAGAGGAGAGTGAAAAAGTTGGCTTAAACCTCACCATTTAGAAAACGAAGATCATGGCATCTGGTCCCATCACTTCATGGGCAATAGATGAGGAAACAGTGGAAACAGTGTCAGACTTTATTTTTTGGGCTCCAAAATCACTGCAGATGGTGATTGCAGCCATGAAATTAAAAGATGCTTGCTCCTTGGAAGGAAAGTTATGACCAACCTAGATAGCGTATTCAAAAGCAGAGACATTGCTTTGCCAACAAAGGTTCGTCTAGTCAAGGCTGTGGTTTTACCAGTGGTCATGTATGGATGTGAGAGTTGGACTGTGAAGAAGGTTGAACGCCGAAGAATTGATGCTTTTGAACTGTGGTGTTGGAGAAGACTCTTGAGAGTCCCTTGGACTGCAAGGAGATCCAACCAGTCCATTCTGAAGGAGATCAGCCCTGGGATTTCTTTGGAAGGAATGATGCTAAAGCTGAAACTCCAGTACTTTGGCCACCTCATGTGAAGAGTTGACTCATTGGAAAAGACTCTGATGCTGGGAGGGATTGGGGGCAGGAGGAGAAGGGGACGACAGAGGATGAGATGGCTGGATGGCATCACTGAGTCGATGGACGTGAGTCTGAGTGAACTCCGGGAGTTGGTGATGGACAGGGAGGCCTGGCGTGCTGTGATTCATGGGGTCGCAAAGAGTCGGACAAGACTGAGCAACTGAACTGAACTGAACTGAGCAGGGCCCCGCCCATCAGAACAAGACCCAGTTTCCCCCTCAGTCAGTCTCTCCCATCAGGAAGCTTCCATAAGTCTCTTATCCTTCTCCATCAGAGGGCAGACAGAATGAAAACCACAATCACAGAAAACTAACCCATCTGATCACATGGACGACAGCCTTGTCTAACTCAATGAAACTATGAGCCATGCCATGTAAGGCCAAGCAAGACTCATGGATCATGGTGGAGAGTTTTGAGGAAACGTGGTCCACTGGAGAGAGAGAGAGATCAGAGATCAGTTGCTCAGTCGTGTCCGACTCTTTGCGACCCCATGAATCACAGCACACCAGGCCTCCCTGTCCATCACCAACTCCCGGAGTTCACTCAGACTCACGTCCATCGACTCAGTGATGCCATCCAGCCATCTTATCCTCTGTTGTCCCCTTCTCCTCTTGCCCTCAATCCCTCCAGGCATCAGAGTCTTTTCCAATGAGTCAACTCTTCGCATGAGGTGGCCAAAGTACTGGAGTTTCAGCTTTAGCATCATTCCTTCCAAAGAAATCCCAGGGCTGATCTCCTTCAGAATGGACTGGTTGGATCTCCTTGCAGTCCAAGGGACTCTCAAGAGTCTTCTCCAACATCACAGTGCAGAAGCATCAATTCTTCGGCACTCAGCCTTCTTCACAGTCCAACTCTCACATCCATACATGACCACAGGAAAAACCATAGCCTTGACTAGACGAACCTTTGTTGGCAAAGTAATGTCTCTGCTTTTGAATACGCTATCTAGGTTGGTCATAACTTTCCTTCCAAGGAGTAAGGGTCTTTTAATTTCATGGCTGCAATCACCATCTGCAGTAATTTTGGAGCACAGAAAAATAAAGTCTGACACTGTTTCCACTGTTTCCCCATCTATTTCCCATGAAGTGATGGGACCGGATGCCATGATCTTCGTTTTCTAAATGGTGAGGTTTAAGCCAACTTTTTCACTCTCCTCTTTCACTTTCATCAAGAGGCTTTTGAGTTCCTCTTCACTTTCTGCCATAAGGGTGGTGTCATCTGCATATCTGAGGTTATTGATATTTCTCCCAGCAATCTAAATTACAGCTTGTGTTTTTTCCAGTCCAGCGTTTCTCATGATGTACTCTATATAAGTTAAATAAACAGGGTGACAATATACAGCCTTGACGAACTCCTTTTTCTATTTGGAACCAGTCTGTTGTTCCATGTCCAGTTCTAACTATTGCTTCCTGACCTGCAGACAGATTTCTCAAGAGGCAGGTCAGGTGGTCTGGTATTCCCATGTCTTTCAGAATTTTCCACAGTTTGTTGTGATCCACACAGTCAAAGGCTTTGGCATAGTCAAGAAAGCAGAAATAGATGCTTTTCTGGAACTCTCTTGCTTTTTCCATGATCCAGTGGATGTTGGCAATTTGATCTCTGGTTCCTCTGCCTTTTCTAAAACCAGCTTGAACATCAGGAAGTTCATGGTTCACGTATTGCTGAAGCCTGGCTTGGAGGATTTTGAGCATTACTTGACTAGCATGTGAGATGAGTGCAATTGTGCGGTAGTTTGAGCATTCTTTGGCATTGCCTTTCTTTGGGATTGGAATGAAAACTGACCTTTTCCAGTCCTGTGGCCACTGCTCAGTTTTCCAAATTTGCTGGCATATTGAGTGTAGCACTTTCACAGCATCATCTTTCAGGATTTGAAATAGCTCAACTGGAATTCCATCACCTTCACTAGCTTTGTTCGTAGTGATGCTTTCTAAGGCCCACTTGACTTCACATTCCAGGATGTCTGGCTCTAGGTCAGTGATCACATCATCGTGATTATCTGGGTTGTGAAGATCTTTTTTGTACAGTTCTTCTGTGTATTCTTGCCACCTCTTAATATCTTCTGCTTCTGTTAGGTCCATACCATTTCTGTCCTTTATCGAGCCCATCTTTGCATGAAATGTTCCCTTGGTATCTCTGATTTTCTTGAAGAGATCCCTAGTCTTTCCCATTCTGTTGTTTTCCTCTATTTCTTTGCATTGATCTCTGAAGAAGGCTTTCTTATCTCTCCTTGGTATTCTTTGGAACTCTGCATTCAGATGCTTATGTCTTTCCTTTCCTCCTTTGCTTTTCACTTCTCTTCTTTTCATGAAGGGAATGGCAAAGCACTTCAGTATTCTTGCCTTGAGAACCCCATGAACAGTATGAAAAGGCTGCCGTCTAGGGAAAAGTGAAAGTGTTATTCACTCAGTTGTGTCCTACTCTTTGCTAAGCCATGGACTGTAGCCCATGAGGCGCCTCTGTCCATGGAATATCTTGTCCCGGCAAGAATACTGGAGTTGGGTAGCCAGGCTGCCATCTAAGGGGTGTGCAAACAGACCCAGTTCCGGGAGAAGTTCACACCCTGGGGTTGACGTTACAGTACATCTACCTCCACATTTCTAGAGCCTTTTTTCCTTCCTTTTTGAAATTCAACTGGAAGATGCCAGTTTTGTGGTTGCTGTTTTAAGTACACCTCTGAATTTGCTTTATGAAGGCTTTGTTTCCTTGTTTGCAAAGGCAGGTGCTGAAACTCATACGTGCTTGGTGAAGTAAAAATCAAAGCAGCCTTTTTGGAAGGCCAATTGGCAGTATTTAAAAACGAAAGTATGCATTGATTTGTCTAGAAATATAACCCTAAGATATACTTCCGCATGTCCTAAAGATCCACTGTAAAACAATTTTCATTGCAGGTTTTTTTTTTTTGGTCATAGCAAATGGTTGAAATAGCCTAAATGTCCATCATTTGAGGGGCTAATAGTGTATTATGGTTCATTCATGAAGTGGAATGCTATGGAACCATTAAAGAGCATGGGTGAGTCAGAATGTTCTAAAATGGAGTAGTCATTACTAAATGAAAAAGCAAATAGTAGAATCATGTGTCTAGTATGCTTCCAGTCTGTGGGGAAAGAAAAAAATATACACTTGAATGTGCACTGAAAAATTTTGAAAGGATGTACAACCAAGTGTTCAAATATGTTGAATATTGCAGCAAAGAACTGGAGTGAAAAGTAGGCTTGTATTCATTATATTCCCTCTTGTTCTTTTTGAAATTTTCATATGTGTGCATTTTTCACTTGGGAAAAAAAAAAAAATGAAAACACCTAGCTACTTTGCTTTGTCTTTTTGTCTTGCATAAAAATCTCCCACATACAAAGGATCTAGAGTTAGATTGGATTCAAAGACAAGCTCTGTCATTTACCTGTGACCTGGAGGTCTCCCTAATCTATTTGTAGTATCTGGATTCAAAGACAAGCTCTGTCATTTACCTGTGACCTGGAGGTCTCCCTAATCTATTTGTAGTATCTATTTCATGGGGTTGCTGTGATGATTAATTACAGGATACATATCAGATAGTGCTTTCTCTGTAAATGTAAAAGTGTAATGATGATATAGTGAACATTTATTGAATGCTTACCACGTGTCAGGCACTGTATTAAGAGCTTTGTCTATATTAATTCGGGGCTTCCCAGGTGGCACAATGATGCAGAATCCCCCTGTTAATGCAGGAGATGCAAGAGACTTGGTTTCAATCCCTGGGTCAGTAAGATCCCCTGGAACAGGAGATGACAACCAGCTCCAGTATTCTTCCTTGGAAAATCCCATGGACAGAGAGCCTGGTGGGCTACAGTCCATGGGATCACAAAGAGTCAGACGTGACTGAGCACACACACATGTAGTAGTTCATTTAATCCTTATACCAACTCTATGAGACAAGTACTGTTTTCTTGTTTTAATTTCTATTTTATATCAGAGTATAGTTGATTAACAACGTTGTGTTAGTTTCAAGTGTACAACAAAGTGACTCAGAGATACAAATACATATATCTCTTTCAAATTCTTTTCCAATATAGGTTATTACAGAATATTGAGCCAAGTTCCCTGTGCTATACAGTAGGTCCTTTTTGGGAAACAGGTACTATTTTCATCCTAATTGTACAGATGGGGAAATTGAGGCACAGAAAGGCTAAGTAACTTGGCCGAGAAGACACAGTGAGCTAAGGATTTGAACCGAAGCAGTCTGGTTCTGTAGTCTGCGTTCTTCCCCACTTACCCAATGGGCCTGTCCCTACTGGGCAGACAGGTCTACTCAGGGCAGCATGAGGCTGATGAGAGGGTTGGTTCAGTTTCTAAGAGAAATGCTGAGGCTATTTGTAAATGTCTTATAAGCATTTGGCAATGCTTTCCTACCAACCTCACGTCAGAATGTTACAATCAGAGTGACATGTGGGGGTGTTTCTGCCGGCGTGTGTGGGGACTTTTCCCTCCGCCTGTTTCCTCCCAGCTGTGCCCTATCTGTACGTGTATCTGGAGTCACTGACAGGAGCCCTGCTGGGAAATCTTGACTGCAAGATGAAGCCAACAGGGACCCTGGAGTGTGGAAGGTGTGGGGGGACCTGTCTTTTCTGTGTCGATCATCTAACGAACACATTTGAACACTAAGAGCCATGCAGGACCTGCCCTCCTTCAAGAGAATCATTGAGGTGACAGTTTTGTCAGCCTGACCATCTCTGGGGACAGTATACCAGCTCTCTCAGGGTGGTCAAAACCTCGTATGTCTTTAGGTATGCATTTCCTTAATATTTAACCCAAATTCTCTCAGTTAAACATTTAATCCAACTGTAAGGTGCTGTTTTTGCTAGAAGAATAGCTGGTCTTTGGCTTCCTCATAATCTGTCTTTAAAAGAAGTGCCCTTGACAATGATGACATGATGAATTCAGCCACTGACAGACCCTGACGTTCTTAGGCCCCCAAGAGTAGGGTGTTTTCCTTTCTTTGTGTCCAGAATTACTCAGAATTATCTGAATACCTATTCCTCATGTCACTACTGTTTCCAAAGTGCTTCACAGGCATCTGCGTTCAGTTCGGAAATCCTGTTTTGTGCTGTCATCATCTTTCCTGTGTTCCAACTTTCCAAACTATTGATCAATTATTTACTCTGTCTGTAAGATTTCTTTCAGATTTCATTTTGAACAACCTGCTAGTCAAGAGATCTTTGGGGTGCTGACTTGAGACGGAAACAGACACCAGCTCCTTGGAAAGGATCGCCTTTCAGCTACTCCAGACTCCTTACCTTGCTCGACTACCTTAAGAAGCAAGTCGGGAGCCTTGAGCTGCTCTTTGAAGTTTGTCAAGTTCAACCTTGGCAGTACCAGGCTGCTCCTGATCTTCCTGGTCCTGCTCTTGCCAAGGGGCCAGGCTGCAGAGAAGAAATATGTCAAATCCTCCCAGCAAAGGTAGTGAAGGCAACCAGGCTCTCTTCCCTCGAAAGGAATCTAAGAGTAAATTATTTAACCTCACCTCCTTCTCACCTTTGTTTAAGATCTACCTCTTCTCACACTTGGCAATTTCAAATTACAGACAGACATTGTATTGGCTGAGGTAGCAAAGTACATTAGGTTTTATTCTAGAAAGGAAATGACGTGATGAAGCTGGTGCTTTTTCTAGCAACGTGCTGCTTGTGGGATCCTAGTTTCCCCACCAGGGGCTGAACCTGTGCCCCCTCCAATGGAAGCATGGAGCCCTAACTATTGGATCTCCAGGGAATTCCCCAACGCTGCTGGTGTTTTAAAAAACATCACTTAAAAAAAAAATATATATATATGTATATAAAACGTCACTTATAGAAATAAATATTTTCCATAGCAAGAGGTTATTCCCTAAGACCAAAATGCCTTGAAAATGTCACCCCTTTACAGTGAATAGAATATTTTAATTGTAATCTGCAGAAATGTTTCCTCCAATGTACTTTATGGGGACATCCATAGTATTATCTAATTCCCTAGATGTTCCTCTTCATTTTTCATAATAGAAATTGCTGGTAGGCATTGCACTTGAATGCCCTAGAAAGAAGGAAGGGGTCTTCAACTGATCATTACTCGTGTAGATCTCCGGAGGCTAGCTATGTAGGAATGTTTTTAATTTGCAAAGCACTGGTCTTCAGAAGCAGTGAAAGCACCAGAATTTAAGATTATAGAGCTTACCATTTTTCTTTATAACCTCCTTGTACTAGAGTTAGTAGGAAGAATGCATTTTCCCTCTCTGTAACAGAATAGAAAACTATTTGCGTCCCCTGTTCTCCTTAAGGTCAACGTCTTAATGTCTCACAATTGACTATCAACACTGCTATAGTGTACATGCAGCTATTCTACATGGTTCAGTCCTTTACACAGTTGCATTGAAATGCAATTATAATTTTTTTATACGGTATAATCCTTTTGTGATTAATTTCAACTTCATATTTCTTTTGTGGTTGATCTTGCTGAAACTGGGATTTGAAGTTCAAAATTTAGTATTGATCACTTTCATTATATGTCACACTGCTATTCTGAATCCAACCTTTCAGTTTTCCTGTTTAGTGTCTAGATAATTGTTTAGCTTTAGTACATTCTTAGAGTAGGTGGATTCTCTAATAAGACAGATCATTGAACACTTAGAGTTAACATTTTTGGGTTGGGAGAGTAGCATTAAAGAGGAAACTATTCTTAGGTGTAACTTTTGAACTGGTTAATAATACAGGATCAGGAAAATAAGTGAATGTTAGTCATTTACATTTTCTAAAAATCTTTGAAAAGAGTCCAATCAGTGTCTGGTTGAAAGGCGAAGGTACATTATGTGATGACTGGGTGATGACTTTTAAGACAAGAAAAAGAAAATAATAGTAATAAAGGGATTTTTTTTTTTTTCTGGACAGAATTGTAAATAATGCTATTTTCAGTTTTGCTACTTGAAATGGTCCTGTTTAACATTATTGTAAATGACTTGGAAGCAAGTACATAGTGATATTCTAATTGCAGGTAAGAATATATTTGTTTAATAAAATCACAAGATAATAGGGCTAAACTTGATGAATAGTTCATATGGATTTATGAGTCAAACATGTCATTATTTTTTTAAGAAAAGGTTATGTCTTGAGGTAAGGTGTTTCAGACTTACCCTTAGGATAATAGGGTTTGAATTCTTTTTTATGCCATAGGAAAAGAAACTGGAAAGCAAGATATTAGTGGGCTCAGTATTGGGAATAATTTTACAGGTATCCCTGTAGATTTGTGGATTAAATATCCTCAATTTTTGCTGATTACTCAATTTGGCTATCTCCTATTCTTAACCTCCCTACCTCCTCTGATTGGCAGAAACACATTCTTCTTAAGAGAAGCATTTATTGAGGCTGTCTGATAGCTCTAGAATAGAAAGTAGTGGATAAAAAATGGAATTTGAGGAGGAAGTCCATTGCTGTCTTGCCCCTTCTAAAAGTTTTCTACATTTCTTTTCTTTTATTATGGTAAAGATTTGAAATCCAGAGTGAAATACATCTCAAATCAATTTGTTCACTCTATGCATGTGTGTGTGTATTTATATATATATGTATATGTGTGTGTGTGTATATGTATGTATGGGTTTCCCTGATGGCTCAGTGGTAAAGAATTTACCTACCAATGCAGGAGACATGCTTTCAATCCCTGGGTCAGGAAGATCCCCTGGAGAAGGAAATGGCAACCCACTCCAGTATTTTTGCCTGGGAAATCTCATGGACAGAGGAGCCTGGCGGGCTGCAGTCCATGGGATCATGAAAGAGTTGGACACAACTCAGTGAGTAAACAGCAAACATCCTCCTTTCCAAAGTGAAAAGGAAGGACTTTCCAGGTGGCCCAGTGGCTAAGACTCTGCCTTCCCAATGCAGGGGGTCTGGTTTCAATCCCTGGTTAGGGAACTAGATCCCACATGCCTCAACTAAAGATCAACTGAAAATCCTGCATGCTTCAGTGAAGACTGAATATCCCAAGTGCTGCAATTAAGATGTGGCACAGTCAAATCAATCAATAAAAATAAATATATATATTTTTTAAAGTGAAAGGAGAGGGTTTTTTTTTTTTTTAAATAAAAGAGTCTCTCTCTTTTAATTTTTACTTTATTTATTTGGCTGCACTGGATCTTAGTTGTGGCATGCAGGATTTTTTTTAGCTGTGGCATATGGGTTCTAATTCCCTGACCAGGGTTCAAACCCTGGCCCCCAGCGTTGGGGGTATGGGGTCTTAGCCACTGAAACAGCAGGGGAATCCCTAGAAGAATCCCTAGAAGAAGTTCTCCGTGACACTGATTTACCTATCAGGTAATCTGGAAAGAGGACATTAACATCTACATCTCCCAGAAGCCAGACTAGAAACGTGAAGTAGAAGAACTGGTATTTTTCATCTGTTCTAGTGAAAACATTTGGTGAATAGCAACAGTTCAATCAGCTACATGGCAGAGTATGACTTTTGATATTTATTAAAATGTTTTCTTGCTTTCAGCCATGTTCTCTAAATTCAGGCTTGTGCTTATTTGCATACAGGTCATATCAAAATAATCCATTGACTACCGCACTGGGGCTTCCCGTCCCTGTGATTTTCCAATGATGCCTCCCTGCAACAGGAGGAAGCCCAACTAGGAAGAGCACATTGTTTCCTCTCTCTGCTTCAGGGGAAATAAGGGATTTGCAGAGAAATTTAAGATGTATTCTGTAAACTGAGTTGTGAAGTGAAAGTAAAAGTTGCTCAGTCGTGTCCAACTCTTTGAGACCCCATGGACTATACAGTCCATGGAATTCTCCAGGCCAGAATAATGGAGTGGGTAGCCATTCCCTTCTCCAGGGGATCTTCCCAACCCAGAGATCAAACCCAGGTCTCCCACATCGCAGGCGGATTCTTTACCATCTGAGCCACCAGGGAAGCCCAAGAATATGGGACGGGGTAGCCTATCCCTTCTCCAGCAGATCTTCCCTACCCAGGAATTGAACTGGAGTCTCCTGCAGTGCCCACAGATTCTTTACCAGCTGAGCTATGAGGGAAACTGAGTTGACTCATTGGAAAAGACCCTGATGCTGGAAAAGATTGAGGGCAGGAGGAGAAGGGAGCAAGAAAGGATGAGATGGTTGGATGGCATCACCAACCTAATGGACATGAGTTTGAGCAAACTCCAGGAGATATTGAAGGACAGGGAAGCCTGGAGTGCTACTGTCCATCAGGTCAAAAAGAGTTGGACATGGACTAAACAACTGTGAACTTACACCAGTAGAGATGAGTTAAGACCAGAGACGTTTTCAGGCTGGGCCACTGCTTTCTGTTTGCAAAAGGAGTTGATCTGATTTTGGTTTAGCAGCTGAAAGACAAATAGCCTATTGAACAAACCCCAGGTGGATTTCAACTCCCTTTGGTGACAGTGGCATTCAAGAACGAACACAGTCAGACACTAGGATTTTTCATATGTCATTTATTTAAACCAAAATCAACTTATATTTTCAAGGGGCTGGATTTCAAAGATATAAAAAGAAATTCAAACCATTTTGTTCAATACCTATCTATAAAAAATGAAATTACATTTTGCGGGAGGAGTAGACCCTGTAACATAGGAAATTTCTTCACTGAAATTCAATTTTTTGCATGCAAAACCTAATTTCATTTTTGGATTGGCTGAAATGTTCAAGGAGCCCCGATGAAATATCAGAATTTGTTAAAAGTCAAGAAGTATAATCACGATTCAGACTACGTGAATGGTCAGCACGAGAGCCAAGGTAATGAAATCTTTGCAACCTTGCCTGTGTACAGCCACTTGATCTCTACTCTTTTGAAGCATTTTCAAAAGAACATTGTGTTATTTTGGTGACTAGCACAGGTTCTTGCTTATGTATAAAAATTGGACAAAATGGCTTATTTGCTTAACAATGTCCAAGTCTGTTGCATGTAGTTTGAAGGCTTTGCCCAAGAACCTGGCGGGAGGGAGTACTGTGGACACAGGTTTCAGAGGTGGGGCATTTTCAGATCATATAAAGTCCACTTTATAAAGCATTCTAATTTACCTTGTTTTTGGTGAGTCTGTATTTTTGCGTGTAAAGTAAGTTTTACAGATATGACGTAGAAATCAACAGTGGCAGTTACCAATTTTAAATGTGGGAAGAAAGACAAAGACATCACAGAAAACAAAGCTAAATGGAAGTTTGGATTTTGCACTTAAATGGGTCACTTAATAATTGTGTCACACTGGCGAGTTACCGAAGCTCAGGGAGTAGTTTTGCATTAGTGCAAGGGTGAAATGAAACCCACAATGCATTATTCTGATTTTCCCTACCCTGGAGAACTATGTAGGAAACAAAACTGACATGTTTGGCAAGATACCCACGTGGGTTAAAATCTATACAGATTTGTACATGTTTGAGAAGCTGATAACTCCTTTCATAAAACATACAGTCCCTGACCTGAACCTTTCAGAAGTGTATGATCAATCACAGTAAAAGGACTTGTAGTTTTCTGTATTTAAATCCCTTCCACAGGGGACAAGGTCTACCCACAAGCTCACAGGTACTAGAACATGTGTTGTTACAATGAAAATCAGAATGATATGCTTCTGAACTGCTTAATCACTCCCCCAAAGACAATTACTTCTATTCTGGAAGAAGCAGGACTCTGCAGTGAAAACACAGAGACCTGAAAGCAGTGCATTAATTATTTTATTAATTTCTTTTTACATTATGGGAAACATTCATCTATTTACAATTTTTTTTTGTCCGCACACAATCTAGGTAGATAAGCCTATGAAATTCCAATTCATAAAGCCATAAAAATGTTCCCCACCCCTCCATCTGAAAGCTTTCAAATGAATCTTTTTTTTTCCAAACCAAAATAATTTTTAAAAATTACATTTGGGAATTCAGATATGCTAGTGATTTACATTCCAGTTATTTAAAATATGCATCTAGACATGTTTTAAAAAAGAAATGGTAAATTCACAAGGATAAGGCTTAAATTAAAGTGGTAATGCACAGTAAAACATTAAGGAAACATCTATAAATAACAGAAATATAGTACAAATAAATTAGTTCTATTTACCATTTCAAATATTAAAAATCTTTAATCCATTTCTTCATCTCTCTTTACAAAAAGGTTATGTGAGTTGTATGGAAACATCTGCAAAAAATATAATAAATACTTAATTTCTTGGAACTTTTTTTTGATGTGGGAGACAAACTTCTTTTGTAATTCCCCCCTCCCCAAGAAAATACCCAAACACCTTTGTACCAAAGTTAAACAAAATAAGTAATTTTTCAGGGTACATACATTTTCTGTTATTAACTAAAAAACATTTCTACAAATTACATCAAAAAGAACAATGTAACAAGGGTTATGCTTATGGATGTCAGGCTTAAGAGGGCAAGTGATCAACAAGCAGTTTTATGTGGGGTCATGTCTTAACATCAATAATTAGCTTTTTATAAAGTGTTTGTACAATTGGTGTTTTTAAGGAAGGCAAAGGTCATGATGCCTGTAGGCATTCTGCTAAAAGATTTAAAATTCTTACCAAAAATAGCTTATGAATATACAAATACCATTCACGTAGACAAGATAAATAGGCCACCTCGTCTCTCTTAAAATATCCTGGGCTAAACCAGTTTCCAAAGAAAATATTGTAGGATGATCTTTAGAAATCTATTTCTCCATCCAAATCTTATCTCTCCCTCAGGGCACAGAGCTGTGGATGGGAACATGGGTCTTCAAATGGATGCTGTTTCCTTCACGTTAGTCTGTGAGTTCTGAGTCATTGTCATGGCTGAACATGACCATAGGCTACCCAAGGTGGCAGTTGGCCTTACCTGATACAAACTTTGTGTGACCTTCCCCGGCTGCTACAGAGTAAAGAAAACGTGTATTCTTTTTAAAACCAGAAAATACTTGAAGCTTAAATTCTCTATCTGCTCCAATTTTACGAAGTACTCAAAGGTGCTTTGTCCACTCTAGTTAAAAGTTGGTTTGTTTTTAAATAAGTTAGTAGCCCTTTTCTTGTAAACCTTAGCAGTAAACATTTGTGCCCTGTTTATAAAGATAGCTCAAAGCATCAATGGCTCTGAGAGGTAGCGAATTCTCTAGTGGTTTTAGATTATGTCCATGAAAATAGTTGTTGCCAGTACCCATCACTTCTCTTAATTTTTAAAATAAAATTAGCACCTGGCTATGAGAGTGTATTTTTTTTTTTAAGCGTCTCTGGTGCAAGTGTATCTGATATATCTTTTTAAAAGTCTTTCATTTTTCAATGATAATTTCTAACACTTTAGGGAGCTGGATAAAATGCCAGTGACCATGTAAGATCACCTCATTCTAAGTGTTTAAACTGCTAGGAGTAAGGGCATTTAAAGATAACTTCAGCTGGCCACAAAGGTCATACGCCATCCATCATGACTAAAAACAAAAATCAACCTTCTCTGCCAAATCCCTGGGTCTCTTCAGTGTTTAGGAACCGCGATGCTGTCCCCCTCCACGTGGCTGCTGAACCTTGCAGGTCAAATTTCTTTTCTCTCTAACTGGGACCTCAAGATGAGTGGCTGCTCTTTGAATGAGACAGCATGTCTACTGGGACAGAAAGCTTATTTGATGGGTTTGACACAGGACAAAATCCTGATTCGGGGGTGTAATAGGACTGTGGAGCAGTGAGGAAAGACTGATGGAGACAAACGTCTGCCCTATGAACTACTGGGTTAAAAGAGACCGAATGTGTAGCATTCGAAAGGGATGATGGGAAAATCCCGACTCTTCTCAGAAAGCAGGCCGGCTGCCATTTACAGCACTTGGTAAGCAGAGATGTACTTCTATCTGTGTAATTAGGTAGGCTCCCCCCCTCCCCAAGATGGACACTAACAAAGTAATGGAACCAACACTTTCCCCTTTAAAGACCTCCCCCCGCCCACCACCACAACAACAATATAATATACATAGTACAAGAAAAGTTGAGAAAACACTTCAGGTCTAAATTGTCTTAAGAATAGGACAAAAGAAAAAAATCCCTTATGTAGTCTCTTAAGCTAGCAGTGCTTCCTTGGTCTTGCTTTTCCTGTCTTCATTTTATTGCCTTTCGGAATAGATGGATGTCCCTGAAAGATCAAATTGACAATCTTCTGCTGAGTGAGACATTTGAAGCAGTGACTGATGACACAACAGTGAGGCAGTTTGTGCAGCTGTGAGCGACGCAGGTACCCGCACCCCACCCCCCCCCCGGGCACCCACTACACATCCTGGTCCCCCCGCGCCCAGCCCCTCTTCGTCCCCTCTCGGCGTGTCACTCCCGGACTCTGGTGACAGGGTGTGATGTCTGAGGCTGGACATCAAGCGCTCCAATCTGCTCGCCCAAAATAGGAAGCGTGTCGGGGAAATCAAAGGGATCGGAGCCCTAGTTTCTTTCGCGTGGAAGACGGCGAGATCCCTAGGGACCCCCCCCCCCCCCCGCCCGCCCCGCGGGATCCTGGATGTCTGAGATACCCTACAGTTGGATATTGCTGGAATCTAGGGACGGACTAGCTCGAGGAGGACGGAGGATGGCTGGCGGGTGACCTAGAGAGGGGCCGCGTCTACGCGGGTGGGCAGGCGCCGGGGAGGCGGCGGCGGCGGCGGCGGCGGCGGGAGCGCGGCGGCCGGGGCCTCAAAGCCGGGTCTGCGCCTCGGGGATGTAGATCTCGATGCTCTCGGCGCTCTCGGTGGCCGAGTTCTGACGGACGGACGCGGCGCGCTTGGCGGCCATCAGGCGCTTGCGGGCCTCCTGGCGCTGCGAGCTCTCCAGCGAGCGCTCCCGGATCAGCGGCGCGGGGCCCTTCGCCGGCTTCTTGGGCACTGGAGGAGGGGCCCTTCGCTCCTGATCAAAGCAGAAGGTTCAGGACATTACACAGCTTCTCAGGACAAGCTTGGGGGAAACTGGGATAGGTCAGTAGTTAGCACACACTTTTTTTTTTTTTTTTTTTAAGCCTAAGGGTGGTTAAGTTAGTTCTGATCTGCACACTGTATACATACACACACACACACACACACACACACACACACACACACACATGTATTGGAGAAGGAAATGGCAACCCACTCCAGTATTCTTGCCCGGAGAATCCCGTGGACAGAGGAGCCTGGTGGGCTACAGTCCATGGTGTCTCAAAGAGTGAGACATGACTGAGCTACTGAGCACATAAAATGTATATATATTTTTCCTAGTATTCTGGCTTGGGTTTTCAAAAAGATGCATGAGGGAAAAAAATACTCTGAAGTTTAAGGCCAAGGGTAAAGCTGGAGGGCAGAACTAGTCTCTCCAAGGGAAGGATATGGGTATTTAAAATCTAACCAGCTCTCGCCCCGCCCCTCGCCCCTCACTTCACCTAAAGGCTGCAGCTTCCAGCACATTTACTGTGGTTTTTCTCTGGAGGCTCCAGACTCTTTCGGATGCCAGAGATGGGAAGGAGAGGGCAGCGGTCGCCTCTTAGATTCTGCATCCCCTCTAAGCAGGGCGGCAGCGTGTGGTACCAGCTGGGTTCAGAGTTTAAAAACATCCCTGCCCTCTCCCCCAGCCCACCCAAACCTAAACAGCCAAACGAGGAAGAAGCAATTGTTAAAACTGTGTTCGTTTAGCTTTGCTGGTGTCCCAGTGAGTTACACCCATTTACACATCACACACAGACACACAGAGATGTGCTCGGCAGGGTCACCCTGGAGGGAGTTCCTACCCTTGGGGGTATGGAGTCAGCTCCTAAAACATCCTGCTGGACCATCACGAATTAGGGGCCTCGGGGTGACCTTGGTGGACCGGAAGGCTGTTTCGTCATAGGGACAGACATTGCGCCATGACAACTGAACACAAGACTGAAAGAGGCCATTCCTGCTTCCCTCCCCCACGCCCGGGGCAGCAGCAAACTAGAAACCAGTGGGCTATTTTTAAATGCCACTGCAAAAACAAGTCATTCATAACTTGGACTGGAAAAAAAAAAGTACAGTGGGAAAGGGATCTAAATCACAAAGGATTTTTAGGAAAAAGATAGTGAGTTTTCAGGCTGCAAAAAGGTCCATGTGAATCTGATGATTTCATCTTTTAATAAAATACCTTAAATTCTCATAAACCTAAATGTGAGAAGTATCTTAAAATATGGATTCCATGATTCTCCAAAGGGCACTCTCTGTGTTCCTCCTTTGCTGGCCCTCGTGGAGTGCCTAGTTACCCTTATTGCAGTGGAGTTGCCCGCCGGTTGTTTAAGGTGGAGTCTCGTGTGGATAAAAAAAAGGAAGCACAGAGTGCAAACTGTATTCCACCAACTCTGATTGCGTTTGTTCATTGTTTCCCCTCCAGTTCATGGGGTGATGCAAAGCTCTGATCACAGATACCATGCATGAAGATTTAGAAATCAAGTTAATAATGATTTATAGTATAACTGTCACTAGGTACCATATATCAATTCTTAGCTTCACTCCTTTTGGACATTTAAAATCTTCATGATTGGGACACTCAGTAGATACTTTTGAAAGTACGATTGTTGAAAATGTTTTAGTCATATTTTCCTTTCCTTGCATAGTTTATTTTTTTTTAACAACAATTTTAAAAAATTGATGAATAAGTAATTAGATGGTTAGCTCTAGAAAATCAGTTACCAGTTATGTGTACATCTGTAATGTTTTCTTAAAACCAGACCAATTTAAAAGCTTGTTTAGCAGACAGTTTTAAACTCAGATTAAAGAAAACTAGAATGAATGCAAATGTTTGGCTACCCCAGTGAGAAGCCACACAGGCATCAATGGTACTTTGATGTTTCATACCAAAACCCGCCAGGTGGATGGTGACAGAATTGGAGATGAGGGACAGTGATGAGAGTGGTGGCCCCTTCAGTTATGCACCGGCTCTTAGCATTAGATTTCTCCTGGGAGCCCAGGGACTCCAAGAACTTTGATATTATGATGGGCAGCAGCAGAATGGACTGGACTGATAGGTGAAAGGATCAGGAAGAGGCATCACAGAAATGGCTGTGCCTGACTTCAGAAGTTGAACCTCTCAGAATCATTTGACCTCAGGCTGTAGGAAAGCAAAGGGTTAAAAATGTCATGCATCTCCGGTCAGCCTAGGAGGGTGGACATTGGATACCTGGACAAGCCTGGTGGAGCCACTGTAGTCAAATGTGAAAACTGCAGTTTATTAATTCAAGTAAAAGAATTTGAGTCTTTATTTCTAAGCTCTTGCATGAGGAACCCAGTGAGCAATACTCCCCAAGGCAAATCAACCAAAGGTAAAACCTTTTTTTTTTAAAAAAAGATCCCAACATTTATGATTACTGTGAAACTATACGGTGTTTATATTTTTAGACTTGAACAACAGTGGTTTCTTTATTACTATATTTATGAAATGATTATCAAAGTCGGTTAGTTTGCAGGGCTTCCTATTTTCTCGGAAACACATTCTAGGGGTGTAAGGAAGTTGTACTCTTGCTCTATGTAATCATGCACTGAAGATGTCATTTATTTTAGTTTAAAAAGCAAAATGGAGGCAGTTCCTTCCAGTGACTAAAATGGTTTAACTTAAAGTTTAATTAACAAAAAAAAAAAGCCACATTCCCATTTTCCAATTCACAGACAGGTTTTTCTTTAAAAATATGCCTGAAACATATTACAGATAATATCCCAAATGATTACTATGTAAACATTGTCATTACAATGAAATTAATATGATTTCAGCTCCATTTCACATTGTAAACAACAAGACTGAGAGCAGAAGCCTATTTAGACTGTCCAGTGTTTGTGCAGGTTTTTAAATGAACCATACAAAATCTACATTGTTCTACCTTCTTGTCAAGAGGATCCATCTGTTTCCAATTATTGGCCTTTAACTGATGAAGTTCATCAAATTTCATACTAATGTTTTCTATGGACAACTGCAGCATGTCCCAGAACCCTGCCAGATCCTGAGAGGTGGGCCTTGGATGAGCATTGGGATTCTGTGCAAGAGAAAGAAAAACAGTCACGCTTTAGAAGCGATGTTTGTGACAAGCCCAGGATCAACGCGGCATTTTCAAATACTTCAAATAACAAAAGGAGGATGAGTTCCTTTTAGTTTTCAGATAGGAGAGAAAAGTGAAGTTACTGATGGTGCTATGCTGTGCTTAGTCGCTCAGTTGTGTCCGACTCTTTGTGACACCATGGATTGTAGCCTGCCAGGCTCCTCTGTCCATGGGGATTCTCTGGGCAAGAATACTGGAGTGGGTTGCCATGCCCTCCTCACTGATGGTACTTTTATTTATTTATTTTATATTTTATAGGTATATGTATATATGTTTTATGGGGCTTCCTAGGTGGCACTAGCGGTAAAGAACCCACCTGCCTCGGCAGGAGACATAAGAGACAAGCGTTCGATCCCTGGATGGGGAAGATCTCCTGGAGGAGGGCATGAGAATAAACTTATATAAACTTATATAAACTTATACTTATGGGTCTGAAAGAGTCGGACACTACTGAGCGACTGAGCATACATGCATACATTATATATATATATATACCTCTATATATTCACCTTTATTAAGAACTAATTGACAAATAAGATTATAAGATATTTAGAATGTACCGTGTGATGATTTGGTATAGACACACCTTGCGTAAGGACTTCCCCATCGAGTTTAGCAGCACATCATCACATCACATCTTTATCCTTTTTTGTGTGTGTGAGAGAACATTTATCTTCTATTCTTTCTTAGCAAAGCTCAGTTAGACAATACAGTGTTATCAACCGTAGTCACCATGTTCTAATTAGATCCCCAGACCTCATTCATTTTATAGCTGAAAATCTTTATCATTTTACCAACGCCCCCTCCATTTCCCCTACCCCTGAGCCCTTGGCAATCACTTTTATACTCTCTCTATGAATTTGGCTTTAAAAAAAAAAAAAGATTCCACTACAACGATAATTTTATACAGTCATTTTATACACATTTGAGTCAGTGATTCTCAATGCCAAGGTAAAATTCTTTTGTAATACAGCATCTATCAGTATGGTATGGTGGGGAGTCTAAACATTTGGAAAAAACCCAGAATGTGTGATATATGCCAAAATGCATTTAAAACTATATTTAAATGAAAATACCATATTACAAAAAATACAGTCTATTGTTATTAGAGTCAGTATTTGACTCCATGGCATCCAACATACTCAGAGAACAGATAAGGAATCTAAATAAGATTCATTTTAATATTTACATTGAGTGAAATAATAGGGCAAACAAATGATAAGTAATAAAAGAATTAAATTTTCAAAGTATTGTGTGTTTAACAATTAAGATATTTCTAATATCAGAAGTCATTTTATCATATAAGTACTTGGACATAATCATTTGGAAATGAATTGGTTTTAAATTGACCATAACATAATACGGCAAACATGAGAACACTTGTCCGTATGTACACATAGATTTCTGTGCATTTGCTAGATAATATTAAACATTCTTTGATGTGTGGATTGACTTTCTTTGCCCTCATTCACATATCCCTGACAAGCACTAGAGAGTAGGAACCACGAATTTATATGATCTGAGGCAGAAAAGCCATAACTAAGAGACTGAAGGTATTACTACCGGCAACAATAGCTAAAGGTATTCATGGGCAGATAGGTGGGGCTCATACTTATCAGAGGTTTCTATTGAGGTTCCATTTGGTTACCTCTGGGTATCCCAGGCAATTGGAAAGACTGTGAAATCTCATGCCATATAATAACTTGAGGCCCATTCTTACTTTTAAAACAACCCTAAAGAAATGACATCATCAGAATTTCAGAAAGCACAGGGTCAGTGACCATCAAAGTTAATAGATGGGAAAAAATACTTTTTAGCCTTTTAATGGATGGGTATTATTGGTCTGATTTCAAAATAAATACAAGAATGTATTTATAAACTTATACTTTAAAAATTACCCATAGTTCACTGGAATAATTAAATTCTAAAATTTTAAGTATTTGGTTCACTGTTAAACTCTATTCCAGTGACACCTGAATTGACAAGAGGGCTTCACTGTAGCATTTTGATATAGTAAACTCGAATGTTTCTTAATATCTAGGTTCAGAATAGACAGATAATAACTTTGACAAAGTACCTGTCAACTGGAGTTTTATGATCTCACAATATATTACCTTATCTCATTTGTAATTAAAAGCTAAATTGCGAAAAAAAAAAAAGCTAAATTGCTTATACCTGAAGTTCACTAAAGCCTTCTAGGTCCCAAGCCCTGTTGTTAAACTGTGTTAGTGCATTAATACATAGAATGATAGCATTTAACTCTGTAGTAACATGGGAAATTTGTTCCTTTCCCACCAGGAATCTCTTTGCCCCCTCATCATCCAAGGGATGAATGGGGAAGCAGAGAGAAAGAGCTTGGGTGCTCAGCCAGTCTCTTAATCAGTGGCTCCTGTGACACCCAGCAAAAGTAGTTGCGAAACCTGCTTCAGTCTGAACCAGGTCACTTGGAGGCCAGAGGTGACAGAGGATGAGAAAGATAAGGAGGGCCAGTTTGAGAAATATGGCTTTATATGAACTTTTTAATTTAAAGAGTTAAAGAATAATATGAATTTAATATGAATTAAGATCTGTGACATGTGAGCAAGTTTACAATTTAGAAGGAATTCTGTACCTGACACATAGTGAAGCTCAATAAAATATTTGTTAAATCACTGATCAATACATTTACTAATATATATTATCTCATAATTCAGAATAGAATTTCTGAGAAGGTAAAAGACGGGCCAGGTCATTTTTGCTGAGGAAGGGGAAAACAAACTATATGTGTGGGAGGTGGGGGTGAGGAGGCAAGAAAGAGGTTTCAGAAAGAAAAGCCTGGTGAAGGGGAACAAGAGCACTGACTTGTGCAGACTTTATATCTGCTCTTGGTTGAGTCTTGTCTAGACAAATCCCTTTCAGTCTGTATTTGTCCTTGTTAACAACAAGATGTGGTTAGAATGCTAAAAAAAAAATCATAGTTTGGGTCAATCAGATCACAAATGATTGTGTTTTGAACTTTCCAGAAGATTAAAAGAATTGCTTTTCATTTTCTTTATTTTAGATGCAGTTTCCATCCCTGGGTTGGGGGTATCCTCTGGAGGAGGAAATGGCTATCCACTCCAGTATTCTTGCCTGGAGAATCTCATGGACAGAGAAGCCTGGCAGGCTACAGTCTATAGGGTCGCGAAGAGTTGGACACAACTGAGCGACTGAGCGCACAGATGCAGCTTGATCATTAATTGGCCAATAAAAGCTATTTTTGTGGAATGACACTTGTGGAGATGGCAGAATTTTAAAAAAAAAATGTGAGGAAGTTCTTGGCCTTGCATTTTGCTGACAGTTTTTAAAAAAATATTGTTGCTGCTAATACTGGTTTTGTCTGTTTGTTCTGCTTTATTTCATTTCTGTGTGTCCAAGAAAGATGAATGATTCATTGTTCTCATGGAGATCAAACTTACACTTTCTGACACCTTCCACCTCCAGTTCTTGAATTAAAACAGAGTACTCTGATAAGGAAAAAGGCCCCAATGGCTACTTCAGAAAAAAACTCGTTATCCAAAATGATTTTTTTCTGAAATATTATTTTTGAAATATCAGACTGCTCCAATTGGGTAAGAATAATAAAATCAGGAGGCCAGGAAAATAGAAAATCTTCAGCAACCAGAAAAAAAAAAAAAAAAGGAAATGGAGTTTTAACTTGATTGGATTCTTTCTTCAAAGATTATTTAATATTTTTTATTATTTTAAAAGATAAATATTTTTAAGAAAAGCAGGAAATATATGATTAATCAGAAAATTCTCTCTTTCAGGTTAAGAGAGTCCAATGAGCCCTGGCTTGGTTCTACTTTAGTTGGACTGGTCTTGACCACATGGTCTTCTCATGGGGAGGAGCAGGGAAAACTAGTATTGAGAGGGAAGATACCTACCAGGTTTTCTTCACACAGTTCTCTGAACTGGTAGAATTTCTGGGCCATAAGAAGTTGGGCACTGCCCACTGCGGTTCGGATTTTCCCTAGAACTGAAAAAAGCAAACAGACAAGAAGTTTACACATAATGTCTCATTGTTGAGACTTAGTCTGGCAAAGCAAAGAGGAAGTTGCGCTATAGTAATTAGGGAAGACCGTATGCAGAACTCACGTGCGCGCGTGCGCACACACACACACACACACACACACACACAGCCAGGTCTTGCCGTCACTCTGCGCATCTGTGCAAGAGAGACTCCTGAGTTAAAGTAGAAAACCAGCTTGGAAAAACCCACGTGCTCACCAGGCATCTTTCTTAGGGATAACGGAGTTTTCCATCACAGCCATGGATGTTACCAGGAGAGGAGGCAAATAGTTCTGCTTTGTTTTTTCCCTTTTACTGCAAGGATGAATTTCCAGTGTTTACCAGTCCGGTTAGGGATTTATTTGTGTCAGCAGTCATGGGCTGCTAGCTTGTTTTTCTAATCCGAATCCAAACACAAGGAAAGCAGCCCTGACTTGCAGGGGGTAGGGATCTCATGGCACTCACCAAATCCCATCCACAGGCTTCCTTATTTTTCCGGAGCTCAGCCACTGGGACTGTCAGGAAAGAAAGCCTGGCCAATTGAAAGATTTTGTAAGGAGCGAACATTTTCAGCCCGTTGCCTAGGGAACGCCAGCACTGTCCCAGCTTTTACACTCCATGGACCAGCGTTATTGTTCAGAGAGGTTTAATTCCCTGTGCACTGTGCTGAAAATCCTCCCCTTTGCAAGCTACTTCTTGCCTTGAGTGAAGTCAAAGGGGAGAACCTTCCAGCAGTGGGCGAGCTGAGCGGGGTGGAGCCTCTGCCCGGAGCATCCCTGAGCATGTCTGAGCATCCCAAGCTCCAGATTATCCCAGAGGCACTACGCTCCGCCTGGTGGGGACTGCGTGGCTGGAGCCCGGCCACCCGCCACCGCCACCAGGCAGGAAGGAAGGTGAGATGGCAGCAGCCACAGAGAAAAACAGAGCAGGCGGGCCTCTTGAAGCTCTTGCCCACTTGAAGCTCTTCACTGGGGCCGGGACGGATTTTATGGGACTGAAGCAACGTTTTTGCTGCTGTAATTTTGTTCTGACTTTACCGTGTCTGAGACTCAGAGTGGAATTAGATCTCCTTTTCTTGACCTCATTCCCCACAAAGACTGAGAAGACAACAGAAGGACAAGCAATGTCCTTTGCCTCAGGGTTTCCTGGTCAATTGCTTCTCAGTTAGTTTAAGGCTGCCAGGCTGGATAATGGTTCCGGCAGGCCACCACTGGTCTCTACCCAAATAGTTCACACAGGTTTCTGGGTCAGGAAGATCCTCTGGAAGAGGGCATGGCAACCCACTGCAGTATTCTTGCCTGGAGAATCCCCATGGACAGAGGAGCCAGGCGGACTACAGTCCATAGTCACAAGAGACACAACTGAAGTGACTGAGCACGCACACGTACATAACCAGGGCATCTCTGGGCTTGGGAAGTCACCAGTCAACTGTGAGGCTGAAGTGCAGAGACCACCTCCCTAGGGGAGAGCTGGGGTCCTCCTTGAGAGCACCTGGCACAATTCTTCAGGCCTAAGTGTTGGATTTTTTTCAGTCTATCTGCTTTTAGAATCTTTTGGGATGGCTGCATTTTCCTCTTTAATTGATCCATCATGTCTGTGAGGCCTTCCTCCTTTTTCTTTTTTAATTTAAAAAATTTATTGGAGTAAAGTTGCTTTAAAATATTGTGTTAGTTTCTGCTGTACAGCAAAGTGAATCAGCCATACATATACATATATTCCCCTTTTTAGATTTCCTCCCTATTTCAGGTCACCAAAGAGCACTGAGTAGAGTTCCCTGTGCTATGCAATAGGTTCTCATCAGTTATCTATTTTCTACATAGTCACCTCCCTCCATCTCTCAACACCCCAAAGCAGAAACGACATGGGGAAACAGGATACCACAGAAGCTAAAGGGTCAGGCCCTGAGTTGGCTGAGGGTCCTCTCTGGAAAACTTACCATCCATTGCTCTGGACAGGTCACCTAATCTCTGTTTTCTTATATGTAAAACGGGATCGAACCCAGGTCTTCTGTATTGCAGGTGGGTTCTTTACCGTCTGAGCCACCGAAGAAGCCCCATTTTTTTTTTTTTACCCTATGTGGCGGCAGTTAACTTTGCAGGGACTGGGCTGGCCCTCAACGCCAAGGCCAAAACAGCCCCAGAGGAGGCTGCAAAGATACGTGGAGTCTCCATAAAAGCTGGTGCAGGGACAGTCCATGGGGAGTCTGGAAACTCATTCATTCACTTAGAAATACTGGGACTGGAAGCGGTCAAACACCCAGTGCTTCCCGACTATGCCAGCTCCCCCAGCAGCATGTTAGAACTCAGAAACAGAGCTGAGGACTTCCCGGTGGTGCAGTGGATAAGAATCCACCTGCCAAAGAAGGGGACATAGGTTCCATCTCTGGTCTGGGAAAATCCCACATGCTGCAGAGCAGCTAAGCTTGTGTGCACCACACTGCTGAGCCCATGTGCTGCAGCTACTGAGGCCCACACACCCTAGAACCTATGCCCCACAACCAGAGAAGCCACAGCAATGAGAAGCCCAGCCACCACAATGAAGAGTAGCCCTGCTCGCCACAACTAGAGAAAACCCGCACAGAGCCACAGAGATCCAGCGCAGCCAAAAATAAATACATAAATAATAAATGGAACTCTCAGCTCTTAAAAAAAAAGAGAGAGAAAGAGCAGAACAGATGTATTTTTTATATCTTCAACCTGGACACTACCTATCAATTCAAAGGAGTCCATCTGGCTGTCCCACCAGTGGTGAAGGTTCTACAGCGGTCAGACTAGGTGAACACCTCCCAGACTCAGCTGCCTACACCTAATTCACCTGGTCTGCTTCCTTGCCTGTCTAACTTCCTCTGTGTAACATAGCAGACAAAGCACAGGCACTGGAATCTGAAATGCCATTTATCAGCTACAGATCCTGAGAGAATTTATTGTACTCAGACTCTGCCCTCTTTATCTGCCGAGTGATCATAATACTATCTTCCTAGGATTGTAGACTGTAGATATGATGAAATTGTGTATGAAAATCCTTAGGCTGCAGCAGGAATTATAACTCCTATATCCTTTCGACATTCTTGGTCATTTACCGGGGAAACAAAAGGTGACATATTCCCAAACAGGGGATTATTTCTCCTGTGAATCTTCACATTCCAAACTCGCTTCCCAACAGTGTGGACTGATTGAATGTCCTCTTTTTTGGTGGCTGCCATGCAGGCAGACCTAGACAAGTGTCAAGGAGAGGGTGAATCATGTCTTTAATCATGTCTCTGTGTAGATAAGGAATCCATAACAATTCTTCGGGGCCCCAGATTTTCATCCCTATCTGTAGAGTCTGGCATAGCTCCCCACCTATCAGAGCTAGAACAGTGGTTAACTGACTGACAGAGACACACAGAGGAGACAGGATCTTAACCAAGGATGCCTAGACCACTCTGTTGGAGCCTGTGCAGAAAAGAAACCTGCAAAATCAAAGATCAGATTCTCCCTGGGAGCCACAGTTGCTCCAGGCAAATAAGGTCCATCTTCAGGTACAGAGCAGACCAGATACACTCTGCTGGCCTGCAGAGTGCAGGGCCCTCCCTTCTCGTGGAACTGTGTTTCGCCACATGGTTTAGAGCCATTCAAATCCGTGGGTTCCAAACTCAAGTGTGTCTCTTGCTGCTGATCATTAGTCCTTGGAGATGGTCTTGGTACACTCCCTCCCTGACCCTTCTTTTCTGACTCTCATTCACTGGCAACTGAATCCCTGCTTCCTTGTCTTCAGCAAAAACCTTGTTTCCTATGAGATGAAGAAAACGGAAGGAACCAGGCATGAATATTCTCAATGTTCTGCCTCTCCTGACACTTGCCCACCCCCATGGTCCCCTAAAGCTCTAAAGAGGGGAGGTTTTTGCATGATGGATGAGCAGTGATGAGGCCAGCATCAGAGATGTCAGGTGCCCGAAGTACTGCCATTCATTCCTGATGGAATCAGCTCAAGATTGACAACCACCCCTGTGCTAAATAGCTCTCCACATCCACCCTTCCCATCTCCCTGTATCCTTGGTCCCACTCCCTCCTGGTTGCTCTTCCATCTCAGCCCCTCTCGAGAGCTTTACCTGAGAGACCTGGGAGCTGCCTCAAGTCTCTCCCATCCTAAGGGAAAAGTCCTCCCCCATCTCGTAATCCCCTCTAGCTAACCTAAAATCCCTCTCCTCCCCTGTTATGGGCTGACTTCTGTCCTCCCCAAAGTCATCTGTTCAAATCCTAACCTCAAGAACCTCTGATCGGGACTGTATTTGGCCTTCAAACCTGTATTTAAGTTAAAGCAAGGTCATTAAGGTGAGCCCTCATCCAATATAACTGGTGTTCTTATAAGACAGTGGAGTTATGACGTAGATACACACAGAGGGAAGACCAGACCAAGGGGAGAGGCCTTGGGAGAAACCGGCGTCTTGATCTCAGCCTTCTAGCCTACAAAACTATGACCAAAAAAATTTCTGTTGGTCAGACCACCAGGTGGTACTTTGTCACGGCAGCCAGAGCATATGAATACATCCTGGTAGATGCTGGATTCTTCAAAGGGCAGACTCCCTTGCTCTCTGCATCCTCAGCTCCCAGTGGTCCTGCCTCCCTTCAGTCTGGCTGTCCCTGCCCTCCCCCCACTTCTGGTCCTCTGTGTTTGGCACAAGGGAATCTCAGCCCCCTGGGTACTCACAGGGCTCTCTGGTCCTGGCCTGGCTTCCCTCTTCCCTCTACCTCTGGAATGTTGAACACAAAGCTCGGTCCTGAGTCTACTTCCCTTGACTCCTGTGAGTGATCTCATCCATGCTCCTGGGTTCAGCTATTCTGTAAAAGAGGTTTATTTTGCTCAAATTTGTAACTGGGGTTATACCAGCCCCTGGTGTAGCATGTCTGAGCACTTGCTAGACACCTCTTTGGATTTGTGTCCCCAAATCCACATCCCCTTCAGGCGACTCTAGTTGCTTACAGTTAGGGCTAAAGGCTCCAGCACCCCTCCTCACCAGTTTGGAGGTTTGGCTTTGTTGAGGGAGCCAGAGGGTGTTCTTATCTCATACAATTCTCATGCTTAAAACTGTTCTGTGCTCCTCTATCATCCCTGAAATAAGCGAGAAACTCCTTTTATTGGGCCACCTATTTAACCTCACCTCTGCCCATTCCTATGATGCGTTAGGCCCCCAATTTCCCAAAGCTGGTCTCTCCACAGTGCTTTTGCTCAGGCTAAACACTGAACTGAGGGTGCCTCCTGCCTTGGGCCCACACTGACCCCGCCCACTGGCCCCACCCCTTCAACCTCTCCCTGTCTTTGCACCTCAGATTCCTGTGCACAGCTCTGTCTCTGCCCTTTCCAAATTCTTTCCAGCATCATCTATTTGTCTGGCTTTCCAACCAGACCAGGAGCCCCTCGATGGCATAGACTGAGCCAACGTAACTCCTGATATCCTGTAGAAGGAGTAAGTTTCGAAGTGAACTGACTCATCTGTAAACTTTATGTTAACCTGAAAAATTAATGGTAAGATTCCAGGCCTTAAGCGTTCCACTTCTTTAAGATTTTACTGTGCCCAGCACCACTTTTTTATTACAATCTTGATTAATTAATTAGCTAATACAGTTTTGGTTGGGTTATTGTTCCTCTTGTGTGCTCAGTAGCTTTAGTAATGTCCGACTCTTTGCAACCCTATGGACAGTAGCCCACCAGGCTCCTCTGTCCATGGGATTTCCTAGGCAAGATTGTTCCTCGTGGTTTTCTGTTTATAATACTAGTTGTGCTGACTCTGGCTGGAAGAGCCAGGCCATTTGGGATAAAGTGGAACATACCTCTGGATGAATTAAGCCTCCTTATTGTCAACTTTTGACTTCTTTCTACTCACTTGGCCTCCCGCCACGATGGTTTAGACTTTAGGAGTGAGGAGGAAAAAGGAAGTTTTAGAAGAATGGATCCACCCACTTACTCCAAAGTCATGTGGATTTGTCAGACCAAAATCTGTGTGATTTCAAGTCAGATTATCCATGCGGAGACGTTTTTATTTACAAGTGTGTCCTCGTGGAAAAGAATTTTGCCAACCAACTGCCCAGCTGTTTCTCAAATACATTTGTGATCCAGAGCTGCTGTCAATAAAAGGTCTCCACAGAAAACATGGATCTGTTTCATTCCTGGCTGACAACGGCTGCTCTGAATGTAACAAAAGCACTTTTTTTTTTTTCCCTTAAAGGAGCCAAAACTTAAATGAATAAAGAATGATGAATTTATTAAAGGTTAATGAACAAAGAATAGAATTCTCAAGTAGAAATTATCTCGTGGACTAAAACCAGAGCTTCCATGGGGCTAAGCCCTGGGGGAAATATTATTTTGTTTGTAAAGAGCAAGTATTCAAATACTCAGCTAATTTTATTTTTCCCCAACTCTTACTCCAGGACTCCTACTTGTAAAAGATGCTTATGTTCCCATCCATGTCTCCATTTACATCAGCCATGAACTAGTAACAGCATCTACATCACATAGACAGATACAGTTTTTGAGCCTTTGAAACTGGAATGAGATGAAATGTGTTAACATTTCCCTTGGGAATATGGAAGGACTAAAAACTGCATTTAAAGTCCATTCCAATGATCTTCCACAGAAATAGTTATGGTTAGAGAAAGCAATGGGGAATTGTGCTCCATGAGGCAAGTCCTCTCTCTGCAATCACTGCCTTTCTGTTGAGTAGAGATGTCTAGAACATTGAGAACAGCACCAGGAAAGTGGCTTCCAGTCATGGTCCTGCTTCCCTCTGCCCATCTCTGCCTCTCCCTGCCTTCATGCCTCTGAGCCTCTCAGCCTCAGATCACTCCCAGTAAAACACACCTGCAAAAGGATGCCCAGACCAGCACCAACGCCTTCCTCTTTGTGCCCAGCACTGTGCAAAGCAAAACGTACCCAGCATGCTGGAAGGTTAAACATAGGACACATTGCACCCCGTTTTCTTTTCATTACTGCCACTTCCTTTGTGGTCACGAATTTCAGGTTGGTCAGACCTTAAAAAACATGTAAGCCTGTGTGTGTGTGTGTGCATGTGTGTGTGTGTTGGGGCATGGAGGTGGGGAGGGACCTTTCAAAGGTCAATTCAAAGGAAAGATGAGACTAGAACCAGAAGGAGCTGGGATGCACCCACCTTACCCACTTAGAAGCACTCAAGGCTCAAGGCAGCTGATCTGAAGAAATCACAGCATGCTCCTGTGCCTGCCACCCACCAGTCCTCAGGCTGCAGAGAGGCCACAGGAACCCTGGGCAGAGCAAGCTTGGGATGGCACCCATCAACGGGTGAGGCAATGACTGTGCACAGCTTCCCCACTGTAACTCAACCTGAAACCTGGCAAACCCCATTTCAGGTTTCATTACCAGCCCGACGTTCGCTGCCAAGGCTCCCAGTCCTTCTAGGGGACTCAAGGTCAAATTTCAGTAAAGGGGGATGCTATTACCAGGCAAAATGAAAGTGTTACTAATCTGCCTCCCTCCCACACACCCTTTGGGTTTATCCGTTCGTTTCAGATAAAGCCTGAAAATTCCACATAGAAGTTGTCCACAGTTCAGGAGGCAAAGCTAGATTTCCAAGCACAATCAACCAGTATATTTCATCCTGGGGCCACTGAAACCTGAGCCTATGTTTGGAGCCGGTGGTGCTGGACTGCATTCCTGGTGGGAGCCTTGCGCTCCATCTGGGCGTTTCGTCCTGGTCAGATAAAACCAGACGGATCCCTGTAACATGCAGGCCCTCTCCAACAGCGTGAGGGAGCATCTCCCTGGGACAGCTGTTTCACACAAGGGCCCATTGTCTGAGACAAGCTCGGGTCGGTTTACTTCGAGAGCTGCAGGAACATTCTGTCAGCTGCTACGGCTCCCTTGCTCACTGCAGATTTCTTTTAGTTTGTTATTGAGCCAGAAACCTACCATCGACTGTTAGGGAGGAAGGTTTAACCCAAGAACCAAAGTCTTCATGCTGCTTTCATTTTATCAGGAAAAAGGATAGCTCCCCACACCCGAAGAATTTATAGCTCGACTTTTGGAGAGCCGTGACTGTAAGTGTTTGTTTTCTTTCTGGACTTCCTTAAGTACATTTGTCCAGTTTTGGGGAAAGCAGTGTTTTCCAGTCCTGGAAGGCCACAAACAAGATCCCCAGGAAGCAGCAGTTAGAATTAAGATGATAGCAGCATAAAATAACTGATTACTGAATAATTACTGCAAATTGGATGACTCTTTTTTTTTTCTTCAGGGCTTCCCTGGTGGCTCTGATGGTAAAGAGTCCTCCTGCAATACAGGAGACCCAGGTTTGATCCCTGGGTCAGGAAGATCCCTGGAAAAGGAAACGGCTACCCGCTCCAGTATTCTTGCCTGGGAAATTCCATGGACTGTGGAGCCTGGAAGGCTACAGTTCATGGGGTCACAAAGAGTTGGATGTGATTGAGCGACTATCACTTTGTTACTTCAACTCTCTTATAGAGAAGGGTGACTGCAACCAACCCAGGCCCCAAATCTGAATCTCAGGTTCCCATCAAGCAGTTGCTTCTTTACAGGGGGAGGGAGGCTGTGCCACGCGGTCTGCAGGATCTTAGTTCCCCAGCCGGGATCAAACACACACCCTCTGCACTGGAAGCACAGTCTTAATCACTGGACCACCAGGGAGGTCCCAGAGCAGACAGTTGCTGCTTCGAACTTCTTTTTTTCCCCCACGGACATGCTGTGTTTTGAATTTAGGAAGATATTTAACTTACATTCCTAGAAGCATGATGAATAAGTATGGACGTGATGATAGCAAGTTCTGACTCAAATACCTTCAGCTGCTGCAGAGTATTTTTGGGGGACAGGGGATATTTTTGTGTATCTGTGGTGAAATATACATAAGATCTACCATTTCAACCATTTTTAAGTGGGCCGTTCAGAGACATTAAGCACATTCACTAAACATTTAAAAATATTTAAAATATGGAATAATTCTGGGGCCCCACAAGATAAATTAAACAGGTATGATTAGAATCGTCCTTTCTCCCACCCAGTCCTGCTTCTTTCCCTGCTGATGGTGAAGACCAGCTCTCCTGGGAGGGATTGTTCACGGAGCCACCATTGTCACGTATCCTGAAGAATGACCCTCCTGTCTGGGACTCAACACAAAAGGTGGTTTGATGAGCAGACACATAGATTTGTGCTTGACCCTTCTATCCAAGCTCTTTTTCTGTGTACACAGGTTTTTTTTTTTTTTCAAAAGCCGGTTACTTAGACATTGGCTATGCCTGCCAAACAGAACTGGCTCCCCTTCCTTACTACCCTCCCCCTTATTAAAAAAAAACAAGCAAAGGTTAAATTAGAGACTTACTAAAACAAAGGCCCTCTGCAACCCCAGGCCCACTTATCGGAACAGAAGTGAGGTTGCCAAGGAGGCAGGGGCAGATATGTATGGAGAGCTTTGGAGGAGGCACTCAGGAACACACAAAGTGTTATTGTCTTGTCAGATGTTATTCATGTTGTATCTATTCCACCAGGCGCTTCTGTGTTCTGTGACCTTGGACAAGAGACTGCCAGAGAGCTGTTTTGAGGGCAAATAAAACAACACCTGTCAAGGCCTGTAGCCCACGGGCCCCGGGGACTGTGAGGACAAGATGGATATTCTTTCATGAGCTCGTATTCTCGCTTTCTCCCTGTTCTCTGGTCAGATCCTCAGCAATTTCCATTAGCCTCATTTGAAATTGGCAACTGACTGCGCATGTGCATGCTCCTCTGTGCTGTTTAGAATTCTGGTACGCTAGTGGGTAGGAGTTTCCATTTCATACATCCCAGAGCATGAAAGACAAAGAAAGCCTTCAGGTGCTTGTGAGTAGAATCTCGTCCCAAGAACTAGAAGGGACATGCGGGTTCATCTAGTCCAGGCAACTGACAGACACACAAGTCCTTTCCAGCCTTTTGGTACTAGGTGTTCATATCTGTCTACCGGATCCCTGTTCTGATCAGCAGGACTCCCCACTTTGCCAGGCGCTGCCCCTTCCAGCTTTGGGCAACAATAGCAGCGAGTTACTTGTTGAATATTTTGTAAGCTACTTAGGAAGAAAGGTTTGGCTAAAGAAAACACTTCTGTAAAACAGAATTTCCAAAATAGTTTCAGGATTCAAATACGTATTCACCGATCCCCCGTTATATGTCAAGAACTGTCAGAGGGACGGGGATATGAAGATGAATGAGACAAGAACAATTTCTGTCCTCAGACCTCACTTTTCAGTCGAGGAGAGAGATACATAGATTATCATCAAATAATGTTGGAAATACCTGGCAGACAAATGTACGGCTATTACAGAAGCACCCAGTTCAGCCCAAGGTGGTGCATTCTGCAAAGACTTCTAGAAGGTGAGGCTCAAGCTGAAGGAGGAGCCTTTTTTGTAGGCTAGATGGGCTTATATGAACAGACATTCAGTTCAGTCGCTCAGTCGTGTCCGACTCTTTGCGACCCCATGAATTGCAGCACGCCAGGCCTCCCTGTCCATCACCAACTCCCGGAATTCACTCAAACTCACGGCCATCGAGTCGGTGATGCCATCCAGCCATCTCATCCTCTGTCGTCCCCTTTTCCTCCTGCCCCCGATCCCTCCCAGCATCAGAGTCTTTTCCAACGAGTCCACTCTTCGACGAGGTGGCCAAAGAACTGGAGTTTCAGCTTTCGCATCATTCCTTCCAAAGAACACCCAGGACTGATCTCCTTTAGAATGGACTGGTTGGATCTCCTTGCAGTCCTTAGACATTTCTAATTTGAATCACTTTAGTACATTTAAAAAACCAAAATTAAAGGCATTTACCTCTGAACTTTGTGTTAGCTGTTTGATCTAAAGTTCTAAAACAATATTTCGAAAAATTAATAATTTGGACTTTTCACTATAGACGATTGGTTTTCCAACTGAACTCGAGAAATCTGAGGAACTTTTTGGTTGGTAAGGAGGGACATCGTTCCAGGGACTGAGGAGACAGAACTCTGAGCCCTTATTAAAAAGCTTCGCTGTTATTCCTGTTATTTTATTGGTGTTGGGTGTATGTTTTTTAAACTAGGAAAAGGGGGCTCTGATATCGAAATATATTTCAAACTACAAAGGGAAACTCACTCCCCACTGAAACAGGTCTCATTGCATACTTGCCATCTAAGATTATTCAGTTGACTGCTTTAAAGCAAAGCACCAAAACCACTCCCATGCTTAGTTATCTTTGCTTGTTCTGCAGCCATGACCCTCACACCTCCCCCACCCCGTCCCCAGGCAGCAACCTTGTAAAATAGAGGTAGAGCTAAAAAAATCACTATTCTAAAGAAAACGTCCTTAAGATGTATGGCTTCTTAATGGTAAGACAAGCAGTACCTTCATGTACAAAGAGCAAATTATTATTAGGACAATCTTGTTATAACAAAATATTTTCATATGGAATAGGTTTATAAGTCCTGTTTATAAATCAATATTTTACTTTATTTTTTAATAAATTAATATTTTAAATAGCATCTGAAGTAAACATTCTGGAACAGTGAATGAATGAGCAGTTCCTTCATGTTCAAGATACAAATACACTTCTCTTCCATCCCAAACACAGGATGAGAGTCTGATTTTCTGGCATGATTTTCACCTTTCAAATACATATGCTTGTATCAAAATACATTGACTTGTTTTCATAACTTACACTTACCAGCTATGTAAGTGTCAAGGAAGATTCTCCTAAATCTTTATACATTGGCTATCCTCATGCATCATTATAAAGCTGGGTTGCGAGAAATAGATCTAGTCTCAGATGGGAAGAAAAGATGAAAAGAAAACACCACATGAACAGCTTCCCAGGTCATACTGGAAGTTAACTGGGGGAAGCTAGAACAAGTGTGAATCAATCCAATGAATGACCTGAAATCTGCAAAACAGCTTGCCCTGTTGAGCAGGGCACCCGAGGCCACTGGTCCTTAGATGTGGGCAAGTTTACCATATCCCAGTAAAGCTTACTAGGCTTTGAGTTTGCTCATAAGGGGAAAGGAGAATAAGAAAATGCAACTGCTAAGACTTTCTTGGCTTCCCAGTAGCTCAGTTGGTAAAGAACCTGTCTAATAGTGTAGGAGATGTAGGAGACATGGGTTCAATCTCTGAATTGGGAAGTTTCCCTGGAGGAGGAAATGGCAACCCACTACAGTATTCTTGCCAGGAGAATCCCACGGACAGAAGAGCCTGGCGGGCTACAATCCAAAGGGTTGAAGAGAGTCAGACATGACTGAGCACGCATATATATACACATAGAAGACTTTCTTATTGAAACCTGCCCCCACCCACCGCTATTAGGTGTTGCTTCATAACCCTGTCACCAGGGCACAGAGCATGTTCTCTGTGGATCCACACCCAGGTGAGCATGCAGTGACACGGACCGTTGGGGCAAGTGTCAAGGAGGTTTGCTTTTCCACTGCTAAGTTGTTTGCACTCATCATGAAAGAACAAAAGGAACATTACAGAAACATATTGATGGGTTTTCTAACCTGCTCTGAAAGGGAACAAATAAGCTAGTCAGTGGGTGGATAGGGGTCTGGAGGAGGAAAGAGCAGAGAAGAGCTGAGAGCAAGATCCAGAGCAGAAATCCTGCAACCTGTGAACTGTTATTTTGCAGTCTCCATTCTCATAAAAATACTTCCCTTATGGAAAGCTCACTGCTCCCTGACACAGTTAGCTTGGTTTACTTAGTAAGTTAACTGAACATGATTTACAGAAAGCTCTAGATCTCATTATTAAGAAATTATTGTTTTTGTTAGGGATGATAATACATGATTGGTTATTTAAAAAAAAAAAAAAGTCCTTATCAGAGATGCACAGTGAATCGACGAGATGTCTTGGATTTTCCTTAAGATCCTCTGGCAAAAATGATGACAACATGGGAGAAGCTGAGACTGGCCACTCATTGAACTGGGTGATAGGCAGATGGGGGGGGTATTATAATAAACGCTCTACTTTTGTACCTGTTCTAAGATTTTCATGATAAAAAGTTAAATGATGACTTAAAAGACAAATCTAAAAAGCCACATCGTGACAATACTCTTCCAGGTGGTTCCCACCCCAAAATGAAGGCAGGCTTAGATGCCTACCACTGATTTTCCCTGATTCAAATATATTATCAGTAGGAAGATCCACTGTTCATTCAATAATCGTTTTTCACAGGGAAATAAACATGCAGCATTGATATACACACTGATTATAAACTATTTTCCAAAAATTTCACAGTTTTTGGAAATGTACAAAACATGTCTCAGGACTGTGGACATCTGGTAACTTCTTTGTCAACTGTTAACAAGGATTGTTGTTGAAAGGCCAAGTTTGAAAAGAACGGTGTCTGGGGCCTCCATTATTTATTTAATTTATCCATCCTTTATATTTATTTAATCTATTGAAATGTGTTACTTGTTTTAGCAGCTTAAGATTTGCCTAAATCTAAGAAGGAAAGCGCGGGCTAAGCAGGGCTAAGACTGTCAATAAGCGTGGCGTCTACCGGCCTAGACACGACCAGCCTCGTTTCAATCTTGTATGTTAGTGAAAGTAGTACATTTGGAAGATTATAAATACCCAAAGGATGCCTAGCTGGGGATCTTTAAACTAGTTAGAATTACTGTTCCTTCCCTGAGGAGCAACACCAATGGGAGAGCGTCTTGGGGAAAGAGGAACCATTCAGAAGCCTCAGGGCACCTCACCATCGTCCAGAGCCGAAAATCCTAGACGCAGAGCTACAGAAACTGAGACAACTACATGAGCAGCTCGGCGCAACCGGAAGGAAGGAAGAAAGTGTCCCCGCCCCGCCCCATCCTGGATGCCCCGCCCCATGCCCCGCCCAGAGCTCCAGGCGTTTGCGCAAGCGCATATGCGGCGCCGCACTTACTCTCCTCAGGAAGGTTGTTCTCCCGCTCTTCTCTCTCCATCTGCTGGCACCAGCCTTCCATGCGGTCCCGCTCCGCCTGGAGAAGCTTCAGAAACCAGTGGCCGTCCCGGTGGCACACTGATCTCTGCACGGCCTCCAGGGGGTCTTCGGTGATTGAGTCAATCCAGGGGTCCGGGGGCGGCAGAATGGAAGGATCGAAGTCCGCGTCGAAGTCCTCATCGACCGCGCAGGCGTGGTAATGGTTTCCTGAGCCCTGGATGCTGACGGTGGAGGTGCTGGCATCCCGGGAGAACTGTCTGGCCACCGGGCCGGGGCACGAATTGTCCTCTATCGACTCCAAAGAGTTTTCCAGGTTGTCGTGGAAGTCCAGGTCGGCCTGCACGGCCGTCGTCACACTGTTGGAGCGAGTGAACCTGCGGAAACTTGGAGGGATAGAGACGAATTAGTTAAGGGTGTTCCTTGAAGCAAAACCACGTTCTGCTTTTCTTCATGGGTGTGCCAGGAGGGAGCGGGCAGTCTCATCCTCTCCATCTGTGGAGGTAGTCCCTGGAGGCCAGCGCATCAGTCGCCATAGCTCTAGTGTAAAGAACACGATCCCTCCTCTCTGGTCAATATGGACGGAATGTGAAATCGTATTTGGAGAAGGTTTAGAAGTGGACCAACAGGCACCAGCTCTCAAAGCCAGATCGATATCCAGGGTCCACCTTCTGCCCCAGTCTGCCATGGCTTGGATCCTTACATACAGTGATCAGTAAACTTGGTGAGGGGTAAGGAAACAATTCAGTTATATCTTGCTTTGCTGTAATTTTCTTTGAAACAAGGTGGGGCGGGCGGGGCGGGGAAGGGAACCCAACCCAGCGTGGACCAAGACTATCTTGAATCCTGCATAACCACATTTCCCAGGGATAGCTCTTACCTGAAGACAAACTAAAATGCCATTAAGCTTCTCTTAAAATTAAAGCTCCTTTCCCTGGTAATTCTTCTGTTGATCATCTGGTCATAGTGATAATTTGGTACAAAGCCTTTGGGGCAAAATCAGCTCAGATCTAGAGTTCTCCAGTATCATCTTTCCCTGTGCCTTTAATGTCCCCTCCAAGGTCTTTCTCCCGAAATAAAATACAAGACAACTTGATAACAGCATTTTGTATGGACATCCATGCAATCGGTGTTTCTCAGCCAAATGGCTCAAGACACCTACAGCGAGGTGAGGACGGATGGAAGGTGAGAGGGGTGGGGAAGGACAGGGAAGTAGCAAATTCTTTCTCAAACAAGGGGCAGGGGAAGGCCTGGGTCTGAAGTAATTTAAAACAACTCTGGAAAGTTTCCCTGGCTCCAAGAGCAGACAGGAAATGACAATTTAACAAGATATAAGAGTTTATAGAAGGCAGCATCAGGTGTCTGTTACCCCACTTGATACTTAGTTTTTAAGGTAACTTCCTGATCTAATATTTTTTATTCTGAAGAAATATACATAACATAAAATTGACTAACAACTTTCAAGTATATGATTCAGTGGGGTTAAGTTCGTTTCCATGGTTGGGCAGCCATCACCACCATCCCCCTCCAGAACTTTTACATCTTTCCCAACTGAAACTCTGTACCCATTAAACAACTCCTCACCCCACCTCCCTTCCCTCCAGCCTCTAGCAGCCATGATGGCACGTTTCGTCTCTCTAAATTTGATTATTTTCAGTCCCTCATGTAAGTAGAATTATACAGTATTTGTCTTTTGGTCGCTGGCTTATTTCACTTAGCATGGTGTCTTCAAAGTTCATCCATATTGTAGCATGTGTCAGAATTCCCTTCCCATTTAAGGCTGAATAATGTCCCATTATATGTATATACCACACTGTATTCATTTTTTAATCCATTGATAAACACTTGGCTTTGTTCCACTTTGTGGCTATTGTGAATAATTCTATGAACATGGGTGTACAAATATATCTTCAAGATTCTGCTTTCATTTGTTCTGGGTTACATACCCAGAAGCAGAATTGTTGAATTATGTGGTAATTCTGTTTTCCCTAGCAGCCGTACCATTTTATATTACAACCAGAAATGCACAGTTTTTAATTTCTCCACATCCTTGCCAACACTGATTTTCTGACTTTTTCTATAGTAGCTGTTCTAATGGGTATGAAGTGGTGTATTTTCTTGGCTGGTTCATAATTATGCCATATTACAATGGTTTATTTGCCAGTTGATTTTCAGTTAACATTCAATAGTGCCAGCCTTAAAGGAGAGTGCAGTAAGGTCCATACAACATTTAATAAACCAGATAATATGTTTTTTTCTTAACTCCCCTGGAAACTCTGTAAGAGCCAGTTAACACCAGTATGCTAGTCCCTCAAAAATAAAGAATGAACAGACTGGAAGTCACAAAAAGGAAAAAGTATAATCATCTCAATCAGTCCATTTCCCCCCTAGAGAATAAATACCAAGAAAATGACTGCACAATTGATATGTGTTCATTATTAGGATGATCACAATAATAAAAAAATGTGATGCTCGCCATTCATTTTATGAGGATAGGCCAGCTAAAAAAAGCCGGTCCATCTCACTGTTTGCTGTTTTCAAGAAGTTACTTCTGTAGTCAGAGAAGAAGAAATATTGTGTGACATGCCTTATATGCAGGATCTAAAAAGAAACGAATCAGATGAACTTATTTACAAAACAGAAACAGACTTATAGACTTAAAGATGAACTTGTGGTTGCCAGTGGGGAAGGATGGGAGGGAGGGATAGTTAGGGAGTTTGGAGTCAACATGTACACACTGCTGCATATAAAATAAATCACCTACAAGGACCTACTGTATAGCACAGGGAACTCTGCTCAATGTTATGTGGCAGCCTGGATGGGAAGCAAATTTGGGAGAGAATGTATACATGTATATGTATGGCTGAGTCCCTTTGCTGACCACCTGAAAGGAATTGGCAACCCACTCCAATAGTTCTGGAGAATTCCATGGACAGAGGAGCCTGAAGGGCTACAGTCTGGGGTAGCAAAGAGTTGGACATGACTGAACAACTAACACACACACACGGCTGAGTCCCTCTGGTGTTTACCTGAAACTAGAACCTATCACAACATTGTTAATCGGCTATACCGTAAAACAAGATAAAAAGTTAAAAAAAAAGTTACTTCTGTGGAAGGTATCAGGCATGGTGATTTTATAGGTGGTTCAGATGGTAAAAAATCTGCCTGCAATGCAGGAGACCTAGGTTCAATTCTTGGATTGTGAAGATGCTCTGGAGAAGAGAATGGCAACCCACTCCAGTATTCTTGCCCAGAGAATCCCATGGACAGAGGAACCTGGTATTCTATAGCCCATGAGATCGCAGAGAGTCGGACACGACTGAGCAACTCACACTTAACTCTGAAATGGGTCACAGGAAAAACTGCCCAGTGTGAAAGTCTGAAAGAATGTCCTTTCTGGTACTCTCTGTGAAAACAAGAATCATTCTGCCACTGTGATTCTCCCAAAAGTCAGCAGTTTCTTGGCTTTAGGAGGCCACTTCTGCCGCCTTCTTGCTCACCCGCCAACATGTTAAATGACATCTGAAGCTGAGCTGTCTCTCCAGCTGCACGTGTGTGAATTGGATGACTTTCCTCCCAACAGTTGACATCCTGCCTGTTCCACTGACACAAAATCCCGACTATGAAAACACTTGGCTCCACTTTCCAAGATCATGGGCTGCCAGAGGCATAACATTTCCAGACTCAAGGAAGGCCCAGCGCCTTATTGTTTCCAACTGGAGCAAACTTGCCAGAGACAGAGTCTGCCGCGCACGCAAATCACAGAGACCCACTTTCCTCATGCCTCTTTTTATCTATCCAAATCCGTACCACCAGCATTCCTGATAGAGGGCTCCTGGCTATGAATCCTGTAAAGTATCCACCTTCTTAAGAAAAATGACTTGGCAGGAGATGAGTGGAAGTTTGCAGGTTAGTCACCCAGAAAGAAAGAAAGGTAAAATTAAAATGGTTTGGGATTAAAAGCGGTGCCTTTGAACTCAGGCAGCCCTCTCCGGGTTGCACTGCTTCTCTCAATTAAGTTCCTTAAACGAGCACTTTATTCCACCCAGAGTTTTCAAAGAATGTTCTGCTCTGTGAAACACTTTATGTCTTTCATGTGCTGAGTGTCCTCTGGGCGAAGGGTGTGATCAAGTTGTTGTTTAAAAGTTTGATAGGAACACAGAAGGAGTCACTGGATTTATTTCTGTGTTTTCGAAAAGAATGGATCAGTTGCTGGTGGATGGTAAAAACCTAAAAGCTGAACCCAGTGGCTTCAAGACAGTTTCCAGTCTTGAAACTTCCTTGGTCCTTCATGCCCTAAAGGCAAAATGTGTAATAATTACAAATTCTGAAATGAACTGACTGATATTCTGGCCAAGGGATTGAAAAACAATGAAACCAAAGACTGAACCATCCAGTACGGGACAGGATACTGTGTCTGTTCTGAAGGGAGGAGGAACGACACTTGTGAGCATTCACCTCTGCTGTTGCTTTGTGCTCTTTCTATGAAACAAGTTTATCTGTCTGATGAGAGGATTTTCTGTCCCTCTCCCACCACTTTTCTGTTCAGCAGATTACAAATCAAGAAATAGATGGGAAATATTGGAGGCTTATTCTCATCTCCCTTGTCAGGTGGAGGTGTATTTGAACAAAATGAGTCATCAACAAAAACTAAGCAGTCTTATATCTTTAGAACACACATGCTTTGTTCCTCCAAGTTCAGTTATCTGAGACACAAATCATAAAGACCCTTGCTCCTTGGAAGAAAAGCTGTGACAAGCCTAGACAGTGTATTAAAAAGCCGAGATATCACTTTGCAGACAAAGGTCTGTATTAAAGCTATGGTTTTCCCAGTAGTCATGTATGGATGTGAGAGTTGCTCCATAAAGAAGGCTGAGCACTGAAGCATTTATCCATTTGAATTGTGGTTCTAGAAAAGACTCTTGAGAGTCCTTTGGACAGCAAGGAGGTTTAACCAGTCAACTCTAAAGGAAATCAACCCTGAATATTCATTGGAAGGACTGATGCTGAAGCTGAAGCTCCAATATTTTGGCCACCTGATGTGAAGAGCCGACTCACTGGAAAAGACCCTGATGCTGGGAAAGATTGAAGGCAAAAGGAGAAGAGGATGGCAGAGAATGAGATGGTTGCATGGCATCACCGACTCAATGGACAAGAATTTGAACAAACTCCAGGTGATAGTGGAGGACAGAGGAGACTGGCGTGCTGCAGTCCATGGGGTCAAAAAGAGTTGGATATGACTGAGCGACTGAATAACAACAAGTCAAAACTTATAGGGATACTCAGTCACACCTGTTACAGAATCCTGTACTCCATGGGTCCTATCCACGTAAAAGTTACCTTTCAGGACTAAATCTAGTTTCAAAGAGAGAAACGCGAGTCCTATGCTGTTCTTTCTTCTTTACACATTTTTTCCTGTACCTCCTGTAAAAGGCTGAATACACAAGGAATTTGGAGATACCGTCCTTCAAAAGTTCAGAATCTTGGTGTTTTGGGAAATGGTACTTAACCGATGTAAAAATCCAAGATGTCTCCTTACATAAAAGACAGGTGGAAAGGATGGTGAGGGAGGTGATGAGATTGAGATGAAGAATTAAGACACCCTAACAAAGAGATTCAGTCTTTCTGTCAGACCAGCTTCCCAGTTAGAATGGAGCACAGAGGAACCTATGGGTAATGTAGCCCTTGTTCACAAATTCAGTGGAAGTGTCCTGCTCCCCATTTGAATGTGGTTAGCACAGTGCTATTGACAGATTTTAAAACTACTCAACACAAGCATCCATTGGTCATTTAAAACCCTCCACATTCATCATCCTTTTGCCCAAAGCTCTCTTTAAGCAAAGAATATTAGAATAGGTTTTCTACACGAAGACTCACTCTAGGCCAAATAATTGTAACACATGTGTCAAGTAAAAGGGAGGGAATGGTGATGATGAGAGTGGGCTTGGTATCAGCTGATAGTGTCTGTGAGGGCCCAGCTTGTTGCCATTCTCCTGTTAGTACCAGCTGGGCAGGTTCTGTATCCTTGATGGGCTGTCGCCAAGGGAACCTTAGTTGGAAGCCTCAACAAAACATCCTTGAGCTGACTGTAGTGCCCCAGAAGGAACAACTTTCCCTCCGCAGCGAGAATATTAGGTCATTTGTTGGCTCCTGACCCCAGGTAATGAACAAAAGCCTGAGAAGTCTCACTTACAGTTGTCTTTCACTGAATCCTGTTATGGGGTCAAATGGGGGCCACTGGCTTGTGAGTCAGTTGGTAATTTTTCTTTTTGCAAAGTAAATTATCTTGGAAAGCATGTAAAAAGGAAGAAAGAGAAAGATGAGGGAAGAGGAAGGAGGAGGATGGGCAGGAAGGAAAAAATGAAAAAGAGAAGGAAGGAAGAAAAAATGTATGAGGCATATAAAGAATTATGCCAGTTTCCAGGCTTTTGAAATCTGCAGTGCATGAATGCCACACCTTTAGAACTCAGGTGTACCTGAAGGAACTATTTGGCTAGGCCATAGTATTGTTAACTTGGCAAAGAAAAGAGATTGTTGAGTATAATAGGGAGGGTGGGTGCTCGTCTGTGCCGTCCTCCAGGGAAGCTGAGAGCAGTTGGATTGATCCAAAGCCTCTGGGTTGGCAGGTGCTGGTTTCTGACTACCAAAGGTCTTGCCAAGTCTCTGGTCCTTGAAGAGGCTGTCAGAAGATGCTGCCTCAATTTTGGCTTTTTGTTTTTAACATCCTGCTTAGTCAAAAAGGCCCAAATCGCTGCAAGCCCAAATGTTTACATATTTAAGTCAGTCACAATCAAAAGAGGTCTTTTGTAGCAGTTGACACAGTGTTTAAAGAGAGAACAATGCTTCTTTCCCACAGGCTTGTTCCTGCCAGTTTGAGGCTTTAACCTGTGAAGCTTTAACATGTGAAGCAAGGGAGATGTTAAAAACTCAGAACTGTATAGGAATAGAGGTAATTTTGGTGAAGGAACAAAAGCAGGCATTGATTTCTAGAAATAGGAAACAGGTCCCATCATGGGCACTCAAGCTTTCCTTCCACACTTGTGTTCAATCTGTGTGTTCAGAAACCTGCTGAAATGGCAGGTGTCATTCACAAGCACTTTTTTTTTCCCTTGCTGCTCAGCATGGCTTGCAGGATCTAAGTTCCCCTACCAGCGATAGAACCCAGGGCCCTGGCAGTGAAAGCAACGAGTCCTATCCACTGGACTGCTAGGGAACTCCCTACAAGCACATTTTAATGTCATCATTTCCTCCCTTAAACATTAAGTGTGTCCTGGAGGGTCTCTGTGTTACAAGGAAAGAAGGAGATGGTTCCACCAAGTGGGGATAAGAAAGGCCAGAGGCTATTATTCAAATCCATCTGCTCCCATTCCCATACCATAAATGAAATATAGATGAAAGATCTTGTTTTCCTTTGCATACACACACCTCCAAATACGCACATCCTGCCCTGGACCAGACAGCATATTAAAAAGCAGAGACATTACTTTGCCAACAAAGGTCCGTTTTTCCAGTAGTCATGTATGGATGTGAGAGTTGGACCACAAAGAAAGCTTGAGTGCCGAACAACTGATGATTTTAAACTGTGGTGTTGGAGAAGACTCTTGAGAGTCCCTTGTGTTGCAAGGAGATCTAACCAGTCAATCCTAAAGGAAATCAGACCTGAATATTCATTGGAAGGCTGAGGCTGAAGCTGAAACTTCAATCCTTTGGCCACCTGATGGGAAGCACTGACTCATTGGAAAAGACCCTGATGCTGGGCAAGATTGAAGGCAGGAGGAGAAGGGGACGACAGAGGATGAGATGGTTGGATGGCATCACCAACTCGATGGACATGAGTTTGAGCAACCTCTGGGAGTTGGTGATGGACAGGGAAGCCTGGTATGCTGCAGTCCATGGGGTCGCAAAGAGTAGGACACAACTGAGCGACTGAACTGACTGACTGACTGCCTTGGACATTCACTGTTATCTAGCCTCACGTATTTAACAAGGAAATGGTGGGGATCGGGGAGTTGATGAGGGAGGAAAAGGCCACAAAATGACTTACTCTCCATTTATTCTGGGATAAGTTTTCTCCTCTAGTTCCCTTGGCTCTGACAGTAAATAGTCTTTTCAGTAACTGTCTCTCACTTGGACAATCTCCAGATAAAGAGGCCAGCCAGTTAAGAAGTAGTTTACAAAGACATAGGAGGAAATAGTAAATACACATACACTAGGAAAATAACATTCTGGAGTTTTCTTGGCAGAAAATTGCTGTGAGACCAGTAGCTTTTCTCTGTGCATGTCCATTTGTCATTTTGACAATGTTAATAAATAACCCCAAAGCACACGATTTTGAAGCTTTCAGCTCCCCTTAACCCTTTCAGTTGTGAAGACCAAAGATGATTGCTTTATAAATTGTTAAAAAATACATCACAAATACCTAACCTTATAAAATGTAGTTGAGTTGGGATGGGGACAGGAGACTGGAACCTGTACTGCATGCTTATCCACACTTGTCTCTTGTTTCTGAACTAGAGATTATGAGGGCAATATAGTGACCTGGGAAATATAGGAATAAACAGAAAGGCAAGACCCAGGAGATTGGGTCTAGACATCAACTAAGAGTCTTCATCTTGGGATTTCCCTGGTGGTCCAGTGGCTAAGACTCTGAGCTCCCAATGCAGGGGGCCTGGGTTTGATCCCTGGTCAGGGAACTAGATCCCACATACCACAACTAAAGACCCTGTGTGCCTCAATTAAGACCCAGAGCAGCTAAATAATTTAAAAAAAAAAAAAAGAAAGTTTCCATCTGTGTGTAATGCTCTTTCAAAATTATTGAGGGAACACTGCTGGAATGTTGAATCAGAGAATATACACCTAAAAAAGGTATAGGTGTTCACTATATCCAACTCAAACACTAGCTATGGAAAGGTAAAGTTACTTTTAACTTGGGTCTCTTTGTTTGGAATGCTCTTTTACTCCCTATGATTCCATACATTCCAGTATATTCCATGACCTTCCAACCAGAGAGTAGTGCTGATAACTGGGCTTACCCCATCCACAGGCCAAATAAAACCTACATTGATGACTTCTGCTTCTGGCCAAGAATAGAGTAAGAATGACTGAATTGATTTACATGTCTCTCTGAAACAACTGTAAAAGACTTACATACACACAAATAAATTGTATTTATGTGACCTAACAATGGACAATTGGAAATGGAAATAAAAACAAATTTACAACAGCAAGAAAAATATGAAATGTCAGTGGGTAAAGCTGACAAAATATGTGCAGGACCTAAAAATAGCTGTAAAAATTAAAAATGCACTTTGAAAAAGAAGGAAGTTGGTGGACTTACATTACCTGATTTCAAGACTTACTATAAAGCTACAATGGTCAAAACAGTGTTGTATCGGTGTGAAGATGGATAATTAGATCAATGGGACAACACAGAGAAGGCAAAATTATTTATATCTATCTCTTTATATCAATAAATATTTGAGAGAAGGTTCAAAGGATATTCATATGCAAAAATTAAGCTTTGATCCATACCTCACACCATGTATAAAAGCTACATGAAATATAGGTCCTAGACCACAAAATCTAAAATGACATTCTGGAAGAAAACATAAAAAAACCTTGTTACCTTGAATTAGCTAAAGCTTTCTTAGCTACAACACTGAAATCACAATCCAGGGACAGGAGGAGGCTTTGGGGAGTGATGGATGTGTTCTCTGGGGTTCTCCGATGGCTCAGCAATAAAGAATCCACTTGCAATGCTGGAGACCCGAGTTTGATCCCAGGGTCGGGAAGATCCTCTGGAGAAGGGAATGGCAACCCACTCCAGTATTCTTGCCTGGAGAATCCAATGGACAGGGGAGCCTGGTGGGCTACAGTCCATAGGGTCGAAAAGAGTTGGACACGACTGAGCACACATATAGTTTGAAGTTCTACTTCCTGCACAGTTTTTTTCTTCTTTTTAAAAATGTGCTTAATGTTTGTGTACTTGTGCTTAGTTGCTCCAGGGAATCTTCCCAACCCAGGGATTGAACCCAGTCTCTCACATTGCAGGCGGATTCTTTACCATCTGAACCACCAGGGAAGTTTTATGAACATAAGTTTTATGTGCTATGCTAAGTCACTTCAGTCGTGTCTGACTCTGTGTGACCCCACAGACGGCAGCCCACCAGGCTCCCCCATCCCTGGGATTCTCCAGGCAAGAACACTGGAGTGGGTTGCCATTTCCTTCTCCAGTGCATGAAAGTGAAAAGTGAAAGTGAAGTCGCTCAGTCGTGTCTGACTCCTAGCGACCCCATGGACTGCAGCCTACCAGGCTCCTCCATCCATGGGATTTTCCAGGCAAGAGTACTGGAGTGATCCTCAAAATTCCCCCAGGTGTATAAAGCGTCTTCTCCATGCATTGGATCAGATTAGGAATTCCACCAATCTTCTTAAAGAAGTCTTTAACAGCTTCTGACCTGTCCCCTCTCACCCAGCCACTCAGCAGACCTGCCTCACCACTGTTGTCAGGAGATTCCTCTCCATCATCCTGAGACTTCCCTTTCCCCTTTCTTGTGCTGGATCACCTGTTTCCTGGATTCCATATTTACTTCTTTTTTAAAAAAATATTTATTTATTTTGGCTACACCGGGTCCCACATGTTGTAGCACGTGGGATCTAGCTCCCTGACCAAGGATCGAACCCAGGTCCCTTGTGTTGGGAACGCAGAGTCTTAGCCACTGGACCACCAGGGAAGTCCCTGTATATTTACTTCTTTGCTTTTTTCCGTTTTGTACTTTTTTTCTAGAAATGTCTTCAGTGTTATCTTTTAACTCTTCTGTTGGGTTTTCCAGTTCTCCGTTAAGTTTTTTAATTTCTAAGAACCCTTTTTTTTCCATCCCACCTCTCCATTCCCCACCAGGTGTACAGGAAGATGCTCTGTAAGGGACCGCATCAATTTCCACTTCCTTCACAGGGACTTCTTGCCTAACCTTCCTCTCTGTTCTCTTAAAAAAAAAAAAAAAAAAAAGAAAAAAACTTTAAAATTTTCTGGATTTTCCTTAAAATGTTTGGTTCTCCTTTCGTGGCTTTTCTCTGGTCTTTGTGAGTTTGCTGATTCTTAGCTGTCTCCTCCTCCTTGAAAGTCATAGAAAAAGCCTCCTGAGAAGTCTGTACTTTGGAGACAGGCTCATTCACTGTGATCCTCAGTGTTGGGTGATCTAATTGCAGAATCCCTGATGGCAGTTTCTTTGGTTCTTTGGGCTCAGACTGGCCCATTCCTCCACTGCAGGCTGTTCATACACCTACGTAGAGGAAATGTGTCTGGCTGCTGGGATCCTGGGAGCCGAGAGAGCATAGAAGACTTAGGGCAGGTGCCTCGACATTCTGTTTGTGAATTTTCATTTATCTTCCTATTTTCAGTACAGCAACCCTGCCCTCAACTGTTTGCCTGCCTTCCAGACCCAGACTGTTTGTTTTGGCCTCTGAAGGGAAACCTCCAGCTTCCTGCCAGAGTAGGGAAGAGCCATCTGTCACCTGACTGCAGATTCAGGCAGTTTTAGCTTCACCCCCGGCCCTATGTCCAGTGCTGTCAATGCCCATGCCTTTTGTAGGTTCAGAGACTTAAGTTGAATTACATCTTAGATTTCTGCATGGCTAGCTTCAGATTCAGCTTTCTCTGGTCACCTGAGCCAATTATCATGTGTCTATCTGCCTTCTGGCTCCCACAATCCTGGTGCTGTATTTCTTCCTCTCTTGTTCTCATCCCCCACAACTTGTGCCAAAACAAACACAAAGTCCTTTTACTGTCATTTAGTTTCAGAAAGCCTCAAAGATCGATGTGTGTGTATTTTTTTCACCACCTTTAATCAAAAGTCAATCTAGCAATAATGCACATATTCAACAGGGAGAGAAATTTAACTCGTATTCTTAAATACTGTGTAACTATTAAAGAAGTATTTGTCATGAATATTTAATAATGAGGATGCTTTTGTTGTAATATTAGTTGACTTTTTAAATATTACTGAATTTTTTACAAAAGATGATTTCAACAACTTTCAAAACGATCATGGAGAAAGCATGGGTAAAAATATACCCCTCTATTAATTCATGGTTAATGAGTAGGATTATGGAAATTTTTATTTCTGCAATTTATAAATTTTTATGGTATAGAAATATAATTTTCTTGTCATTAATTAGATTACTTAATGATTCACAATTATTATAGAAAAAGTATTGTTGTTGCTTAGTTGCTAAGTCATATAATACTTAAAAAGATATCTGTCTATCCATGCATATAATCTCAGTTTTTTTCAGTTGCTCCAAAGTTCATTGGAGAGTTATAAACTGTTAACATGCTGCTGTATGTTTTCCTCTCAGTAAATCTGCATGCTATTTTTATAATAAAAATAATAATATTCTTCCTCTTTGTATCTACTCTTAAGAGTCTTGGAGTCAGTCATGGGCTAACGTAAAAAAGTGTAGTTTGAACTACTGTTGAAATACAATTGTTACTTGAAAGAAAGGGGAGATCCCTGGGAGCCTTTTAGCTTTCTCATCTTAGTCAATGGAAAGGATTGGTTTACAAGATTTGCTAATTATCAGCTTGGAAGACAGGAAGACCTCATGAGAACTCCTGGGGACCAGTCCAGGGAATGGGAGAGAATGGAGGCAGGATGCTTGGAGGGCTTGGGATAGAACATAGAGCACAGCTGAGGGGAGCGTTCCTAGGGGAGGGCTTGATCCACTTGGCTTAGAATCAGTCCTGCAGAGCAGCAAAAATATGCCATGTGGATCCTATCGAATAATCCTATTGGCTGACCTGTGAAACAGGAATTGGGAACAGAGACCTAATGTTGGGGGCTTCCCAGGTGGTGCTAGTGGTAAAGAATCTGCCTGCCAATGCAGGAGATGCAGGAGACAAGGATTCCATCCCTGGGTCGGAAAGATTTCCTGGAGGAGGAAATGGCAACCCACTCCAGTATTCTTGCCTGGAGAATTCCATGGTCAGAGGAGCCTGGCGGGCTATAGTCCATGAGGCTGCAAAGAGTCAGACACGGCTGAGTGACTGAGCACATAAAGCACACAGCTAATGTTGGGTGGAGATGAGACATTGCTTTATTAGCCTAAAGGAAGTTTTGAAGTCTTGCTTCAAAACCCCATGCATTCATGGACCCTGGCTTGGTGCTGCCATAGTATTTAATCTAGTGACCTCCAGACAGCCTTCCTCTGTGCGTGGTCCCTGCCTGCGAATAAGTGAGGAAGATCTGTGATCCTCCATTTGGATTCCTTTTCTTGAAGTAGATAGGTTATCAGTGCATCTTATCTTTTTAGTAATGAGTTACTAACTTTTTCTTTTGTTTCAATAGGGAGCACTGAATAGCACCCTGAGTTTACAAGTCTACCTTTTAAGAGATGAATCAGCTAGATGGACTCTGCTATGTTAGATTTAGTTCCTAAATCGTGATGGTTTCAAAAAGTGATATTGAGTTTCAGCCTCTTACAAAGTCTTTTTTTTTTAATTAATTTACTTTTATTTTTGGCTGCACTGGGTCTTCGTTGCGTTGTGTGGGCTTTCTCTAGTTGCAGCAGGCGGGGGCTACTCTTCATTGAGGTGGGTGGGCTTCTCATCCTGGTGGCTTCTCTTTTGTTTCTGAGCTTGGGCTCTAGGGTGCACGGGGTTCGGTAGTTGGTGGCTTGCTGGCTCTAGAGCACAGGCTCAGTAGCTGTGGTACATGGGGTTATTTACTCCAAGGCATGTGGGATTTTCCCAGACCAGGGATGGAATCCATGCGTTGGCTGGCAGGTTCTTATCCACTGTGCCACCAGGAAGCCCATCTTACAAAGTCTTTTAATCTTCTTCTCTTTGCACTATCTCTTTGTTTCTCTTGCTCTATTTTCTTTCTTTTTTCACTTTTTGTTAGGCTAGTGTCATTTATCAATCTGTTTATTTGGGAAAGTGGGAGATGGATTGTAATAGCCATTCAATGTGAAAACAAGTCTTACCTTATCACTAGATAATTTTTAAAAATTTAAAATATTAAAAAAAAAAACCCAGCTGTCTTTAAGAAATCTCATCTACCCAGTTTTGTATTTTAAGATCCTATCTAAATGAATGACTACCAGCAAAATTATAAAAAGAATTATAATTAGAGACTGAAGAAACAAGTAATCTCTGCTTGATAGCAAATTTCTTATGGAAAGGTTGAAAACAATCATTAACATCAATTTTTAATGCTTATTTATTTCATAGCAGTTAACTACATAGTGACCTTCAAGAATGGGTATGGTTTGGAATTTTAAGCACCACCAAAATTGGGGCTGCCAGCTCTTTGGGGGGATGTATTTAAAAGAAATTACTCAGTTTACTGGGGAACAGCAATAATTTATTAAATGTTCAACTTTTTAATAACATGATAAAAATAGCTCATTTGAAGTTTGGGGGTTGCTATTAGGCATATAATGTTTAACATTCCTACAGATATGGCCAAGTGTCAGGGCATGAATTCGGTGATATAGAATTGCTAACTGCAGGGGAAATGTTTGAAGTACATTTAAAAAATTAGGATGATTTTCTCTTTATCTTTAAAGAAAAGATAGTATAATTGCTTTCTTGAGACTTCACTCTTCAGAGAGATTTATTCATGTTATATGTAATATAATGTAATATCCTTCCTTATCTCTGATAATTTTTCTTACTCTGAAGGCTCCTCTGTCCGAAATTAATATAGCAGGCTCCTGCTTTTTTTTTTTTATTTTTGGCTGCTCTGGGTCTTCACTGCTGCTTGAAGGCTTCTCTCTAGCTGCTTCAAGCAGGGGCTGCTCTCTAGTTGTGGTGCACAGGCTGCTCACTCTGGGGGCTTCTCTTGTGGTGCATGGGCTCTAGGCACGTGGGCTTCAGTAGTTGTGCACAGACTTAGTTGTTCCGTGGCAATGTGGGATCTTCCTAGACCAGGGATTGAACCTGTGTCCTCTGCATTGGTACGTGGATTCTTAACCACTGGACCATCAGGGAAGTTCACTCCTGCTTTCTTTTGACTAGTGTTAATACAGTATGGACCTAATAGAAGCAGAAGATATTAAGAAGAGGTGGCAATAATACACAGAAAACCATACAAAAAAGATCTTCATGACCCAGATAACCACGATGATGTGATCACTCACCTAGAGCCAGACATCCTGGAATGTGAAGTCAAGTGGGCCTTAGGAAGCACCACTATGAACAAAGCTAGAGGAGGTGATGGAATTCCAGTTGAGCTATTTCAAATCCTAAAAGATGATGCTGTGAAAGTGCTGCACTCAATATGCCAGCAAATTTGGAAAACTCAGCAGTGGCCACAGGACTGGAAAAGGTCAGTTTTCATTCCAATCCCAAAGAAAGGCAATGCCAAAGAATACTCAAACTACCGCCCAATTGTACTCATCTCTCAACACTAGCAAAGTAATGCTCAAAATTCTCCAAGCCAGGCTTCAACAGTACATGAACCATGAACTTCCATATGTTCAAGCTGGACTTAGAAAAGGCAGAGGAACCAGAGATCAAATTGCCAACATCCATTGGATCATCAAAAAAATGAAGAGTTCCAGAAAAATATCTATTTCTGCTTTATTGACTATGCTAAAGCCTTTGACTGTGTGGATTACAACAAACTGGAAAATTCTTAAAGAGATGGGAATACCAAACCACTTTACCTGCCTCTTGAGAACTCTGTGTGCAGGTCAAGAAGCAATAGTTAGAACTGGACATGGAACAACAGACTGGTTCCAAATTGGGAAAAGAGTACGTCAAGACTGTATATTGTCACTCTGCTTATTCAACTTATATGCAGAGTACATCATGCGAAATGCCAGGTGGATGAAGCACAAGCTGGAATTAAGATTGCTGGGAGAAATATCAGTAGCCTCAGATATGCAGATGACACCACCCTTATGGCAAAAAGTGAAGAACTAAAGAGCCTCTTGATGAAAGTGAAAGAGGAGAGTGAAAAAGTTGGCTTAAAGCTCAACATTCAGAAAACTAAGATCATGGCATCTGGTCCCATCACTTCATGGCAAATAGATAGGGAAACAATGGAAACAGTGACAGACTTTATTTTTGGGGCTCCAAAATCACTGCAGATGGTGACTGCAGTGATGATATTAAAAGATGCTTGCTCCTTGGAAGAAAACCTATGACCAACCTAGACGGCATATTGAAAAGCAGAGACATTACTTTACCAACAGAGGTCCATCTAGTCAAAGCTATAGTTTTTCCAGTAGTCATGTATGGATGTGAGAGTTGGACCATAAAGAAAGCTGAGCGCCCAACAGTTGATGCTTTTGAACTGTGGTGTTGGAGAAGACTCTTGAGAGTCCCTTGGACTTTAAGGAGATCAAACCGGTCAATCCTAAAGCAATCCTGAATATTCATTGGAAGACTGATGCTGAAGGTTAAACTTCAATACTTTGGCCACCTGATGTGAAGAACTGAGTCATTGGAAAAGACCCTGATACTGGGAAAGATTGAAGGCAGGAGAAGGGGACAACAGAGGATGAGATGGTTGGCTGGCATCACCGACTCGATGGACGTGAGTTTGAGCAAGCTCCAAGAGTTGGTGATGGACAGGGAAGCCTGGCGTGCTGCAGTCCATGGGGTCTCAAAGAGTCGGACACAACTGAGTGACTGAACTGAACTGAACTGAACTGAATGCAGTATATTTTTCTCCATCACCTTACTTTTAATCTGTGTCTTTATATTTAACATGGATTTCTTATAGAAAACACAAAGTTGGGTAGTATTTTTTATGCATTCTGACAACCTCTGTCTTCTAATTGGTATATTTAGACCACCAATAGTGGCAAAGTGATTACTGATATAGTTGGATTAATATCTATGAGATTTCTGTTTCCTTGTCCTCTGTTCCTATTTTTGTCTTCCACATATTTCCCTCTTAGCACATATGCTATATTTTCTTGTTTTTACTCTTTTTAGTGGTTGCCTTAGTAGATTTACAACTGGTCCAAGTTCATTTTCAAATAATACTATATCACTTCAAGAGTATTGAACATACTTTATAATAATTAAGTAGCCCTAATCTTACTTCTCATCCTTTGTAGTATTGCTGTCATTCAATTTACTTCTACTGAAGAGTGTAAGATATTCATATATATTGTTCCTATTATTATTTTGAACAAAGTATTACCTGTTAGATCCATTAAGAATAAGACAAAGAAGTTTTTATTTTACTTTCATTTATTCTCTGATGCTCTTCCTTTCTTCATGTAGATCTGAGTTTCTGGCTTATATCGTTTTCTTTCTCTCTGAAGAACTTCTTTTAACATTTCCTACAAGTTGGATCTACAGATTTACAAATTTCCTCAATTCTTGTTTGTCTGAGAAAGTTTTTATTTTTTCTTGTCTTTTGAAGGATAGTGTCACAGCATACAGGATTCTAGATTGGTGTTTTTATCTTTTGATATTAAATATTTCACTCTCTTTTCTTCTTACTAGTATGGTTTTTGAGAAAAAGTCACATACAGTCCTTATTTTTGCTCCTCCATAAGAAAAATGTCTTCCTTCTGGCTTTTTTCAGGATTTTTTCCCTTGGTTTTCTTTGAATATGGCATGCCTAGCTGTGATGAATTGGGCATTTATCCTGCTTGGCCTTCTGTGAGCTTCCTGGATCTGTGGTTTGGTGTCTGACACTAATCTGGGGCTGTTCTTAGTCACTGTTGGTTCAAATATTGCTTCTGTTTCTTTTTCTCTTTTCCTTCTGGTGTTCTCATTGTGTATGTTAAACCTTATATAATTGCCTCATTATTCTTGGATATTTTGTTGTGATTTTTTTTTTCAGGGTTGTTTTTTCCCTCTTTGCTTTCAGTTTGGGGAGTTTCTGTTGTTGCATCCTCAAACTCAGAGGTTCTTTCCTCAGCTGTAGCTTATCTGCTAATGAGCCCATCAAAAGCATTCTTCATTTCTGGTAGTGTTTCTGATCCCTAACATTTGTTTCTTATTCTTTCTTAGAGTTCCCATCTCTCTGCTAACATTGTTCATCTATTTTTGTATGCTGTCTACTCTTTCCATTATGGTCCTTAACATTTTAATCATGGTTTAAAAAATACCTGGTCTGATATGTCCAACATTGTTATAGATGCCTCTGTGTTAACGCTTGTTGAGTCTTAATAAGTTGTATTTTTACCTTTTAGTATGCCTTGTAGGGTTTCCCTGGTGGCTCAGCTGGTGAAGAATCTGCCTGCAATGTAGGAGACCTGGGTTTGATCCCTAGGTTGGGAAGATCCCCTGGAGAAGGGAATGACAACCCATGCCTTGTAAGTCATTGTTGAAAGATGGACATGATGTAGTGGGTAAAAGGAACTGTGGTGCGTAATAAGTGAAGTGAAGTGAAAGTTGCTTAGTTGTGTCCGACTCTTTGTGACCCCATGGACTATACAGTCTGTGGAATTCTCCAGGCCAGAATACTGGAGTGGGTAGACTTTCCCTTCTCCAGGGGATCTTCCCAACCCAGGGATCAAACCCAGGTTTCCCACATTGCAGGCAGATTCTTTACTAGTTGAGCCACAAGGAAGGCCCAAGCATACTGGAGTGGGTAGCCTATCCCTTCTCCAGTGGATCATCCCAGCCCAGGAATCGAACCAGGGTCTCCTACATTGCAGGTGGATTCTCTACCAACTGAGCTATCAGGGAAGCCCATGGTGAATAATAGGTGTTTAGTAAATGCAGTGGTAAGGTGAGGGGTGAGGGGAAGCATTTTCTAGCCCTATGATTAGGTCAATCAATGAGCCTGTGTCCTTGGACAGTGAATTTCAGCAGTATTTCTCATCCCCTTCCCCTTCCCACTGTGGTACAAGTGTGCAAGAGGGGGCCGAGGTTAGGTATTTCCCTTCTCTCTTCTGATTAGAAACCCAACAGATTAGGCTCTGGGCTTCCCGGGTGGCTCAGCGGTAATGAGTCTGCCTGGCAATTCGGGAGACCTGGGTTTGATCCCTATGTCAGGAAGATGCCCTGGAGAAGGAAATGGCAACCCACTACAGTATTCTTGCCTGGAGAATCTTATGAACAGAGGAGCCTGGTGGGCTGCAGTCTGTGGGGTCCCAAAGAGTTGGACCCAACTGAGCAACTGAGCAGCAACAATAAGATTAGGCTCTGGTAAGTTAGTTTCTTCTGCAGCCAGAGCTTTTTAGAAACAGAAGGCTCTGGCATATTTCTGAATGGTTCCTTTCCCCCTCTTTCTTCCAGAAGCACAGGGTGGGGATGGGGCTCTTCTCTGCTTTCTACTGTGAAGACCTGGTAGAGCTGCTGCAGGTAAAACTCATGAACTATGGCAGGCCCCTCATAACTGGGTCCCCATAAAGTTTTTAACTCTCAAACTTGTCCTCACTGAGCTGCCAGCAGTTCATCAATCACCATTCAGGTTTTCCTGTCCTGGCACTGGTTCCCACTGGGGCTTTCTTTTGTGGGTTTCTACTCCAGCAAAAACAAGACCGGGAGCTGACTGTGGCTCAGATCATGAACTCCTTATTGCCCAATTCAGACTTAAATTGAAGAAAGTGGGGAAAACCACTAGACCATTCAGGTATGACCTAAATCAAATCCCTTATGATTATACAGTGGAAGTGAGAAATAGATTTAAGGGACTAGATCTGATAGACAGAGTGCCTGAGAACTATGGACGGACGTTCGTGACATTGTACAGGATACAGGGATCAAGACCATCCCTAAGAAAAAGAAATGCAAAAAAGCAAAATGGCTGTCTGAGGAGGCCTTACAAATAGCTCTGAGAAGAAGAGAAGCGAAAAGCAAAGGAGAAAAGGAAAGATATACCCATTTGAATGCAGAGGTCCAAAGAATAACAAGGAGAGATAAGAAAGTCTTCCTCAGAGATCAATGCAAAGAAATGGAGGAAAAACAATAGAATACAAAAGACTAGCTGCTAAGTCACTTCAGTCGTGTGCGACTCTGCGACCCCATAGACGGCAGCCCACCAGGCTCCCCCGTCCCTGGGATTCTCCAGGCAAGAGTACTGGAGTGGGTTGCCATTTCCTTCTCCAATGCAGGAAAGTGAAAAGTGAAAGTGAAGTCGCTCAGTCGTGTCTGACTCTTAGCGACCCCATGGACTGCAGCCTACCAGGCTCCTCCATCCATGGGATTTTCCAGGCAAGAGTACTGGAGTGGGGTGCCATTGCCTTCTCCACAAAAGACTAGAGATCTCTTCAAAAAATTAGAGATACCAAAGGAACATTTCATGCAAAGATGGGCTCAATAAAGGACAGAAGTGGTATGGACCTAACAGAAGCAGAAGATATTAAGAAGAGGTTGCAATAATACACAGAAGAGCTGTACAAAAAAGATCTTCATGACCCAGATAATCACGATGGTGTGAACACTCACCTAGAGCCAGACATCCTGGAATGTGAAGTCAAGTGGGCCTTAGGAAGCATCACTACGAACAAAGCTAGTAGAGGTGATGGAATTTCAGTTGAGCTATTTCAAATCCTAAAAGATGATGCTGTGAAAGTGCTGCACTCAATATGCCAGCAAATTTGGAAAACTGAGCAGTGGCCACAGGACTGGAAAAGGTCAGTTTTCATTCCAATCCCAAAGAAAGGCAATGCCAAAGAATGCTCAAACACAATTGCACTCATCTCACATGCTAGTAAAGTAATGCTCAAAATTCTCCAAGCCAGGCTTCAGCAGTTTGGGAACTGTGAACTTCCAGATGATCAGGCTGGTTTTATTTATTTATTTATTTTTCAAGCTGGTTTTAGAAAAGGCAGAAGAACCAGAGATCAAATTGCCAACATCCACTGGATCATGGAAAAAGCAAGAGAGTTCCAGAAAAACATCTATTTCTGCTTTATTGACTATGCCAAAGCCTTTGACTGTGTGGATCACAATAAACTGTGGAAAATTCTGAAAGAGATGGGAATACCAGACCACCTGACCTGCCTCTTGAGAAACCTGTATGCAGCTTAGGAAGCAACAGTTAGAACTGGACATGGAACAACAGACTGGTTCCAAGTAGGAAAAGGAGGAGGTCAAGGCTGTATATTGTCACCCTGCTTATTTAACTTATATGCAGTGTACATCATGAGAAATGCTGGGCTGGAAGAAGCACAAGCTGGAATCAAGATTGCCGGGAGAAATATCAATAACCTCAGATATGCAGATGACACCACCCTTATGGCAAAAGTAAAGAAGAATTAAAGAGTCTCTTGATGAAAGTGAAAGAGGAGAGTGAAAAAGTTGACTTAAAGCTCAACATTCAGAAAACGAAGATCATGGCATCTGGTTCTATCACTTCATGGCAAATAGATGGGGAAACAGTGGAAACAGTAGCTGACTTTACTTTTTTGCTCCAAAATCACTGCAGATGGTGACTGCAGCCATGAAATTAAAGACGCTTACTCCTTGGAAGGAAAGTTATGACCAACCTAGATAGCATATTCAAAAGCAGAGACATTACTTTGTCAACAAAGGTCCTTCTAGTCAAGGCTATGGTTTTTCCAGTATTCATGTATGGATATGAGAGTTGAACCATAAAGAAAGCTGAGCACTGAAGAATTGATGCTTTTAAAATGTATTGGAGAAGATTCTTGAGAGTCCCTTGGACAGCAAGAATATCAAACCACTCAATCCTAAAGAAAATCAGTCCTGAATATTCTTTGGAAGGACTGATGCTAAAGCTGAAACTCCAATACTTTGGCTACCTCATGCGAAGAGCTGACTCACTGGAAAAGACCCTAATGCTGGGAAAGATGGAGGGCGGGAGGAGAAGGGGATAACAGAGGATGAGATGGTTGGATGGCATCACCGACTCAGTGGACATGAGTTTCAGTAAACTCTGGGAGTTGGTGATGGACAGGGAGGCCTGGTGTGCTGTGGTTCATGGTGTTGCAAAGAGTCGGACACAACTGAGCGACTGAACTGAACTCAAGTAAGTTGTGATTCTCTGTGTGTCTGTCTGTCTCTCCAGTTCTTAGAGCAGTAATTTGCCCTGTGGCCTCACATCTCTGCCTGGTTTAAGAAGAACTGTTGATTTTTTGGTTTGAAAAGTTTTTTACTTGTTAAGACAGAGTGGTGACTTCTAAGCTCTTTACCTGCTGGACCAGAAACTGCCTGTTATCTTCTTTTTACATATAAAGAAACCAAGGCACAAAAAGTTTAATAATTTGATCAAGGCCTCCCAGCTGTGGTAGTGCCAGGATTTGAATCTCGGTGCTTTAGCTCAGGAATCTGTGCCCTTAACCATCATTGAGGGAGAACAAGCAAGTTGGGCCAGTGGGGGAAGGAGAAATGTGTTTTCTTACCATGAGATCTTTCATATCTCCTAAGTTTACATTTTCTTTTGAAATTTTTTTTTTTTTGGCCATGCCTTGTGGCATGCCATCTAGTTCCCAGATCAGGGATTGAACCCATGTCCCCTGCATTGGGAGCTCAAAGTCTTAACCACTAAGACCACCAGGGAAGTCATTACATTTTTTTCAAAACATTTTCTAAAACCGTGAAAGGAACATGTGCCAGAAGGGTTGGTTTGAAAATGATGATTACTATAACTTGAAGTAGATATAATAATTAAACATTTTAGAGTAAAGGGGGGAAAATTCACTCCTAAATCTACAATTTTTACAGATTACATTTCAGTCCTTGTCCATCTTTGTGAATATTATATGTGGGTATTATGTCCTCTTTTTCATTTAACATTGTACCATGGGAATTTCTCCCATGTTTCCATATCCTCTTTACAAAATCATATTTAATAGCTGTATAATAGCCTGTCTTGGCGATGTGCTATAATTTACAAAAGCATTCTTGTTTTCTTGACATTTGATAATTGATATATTTTTTTACAATGATAATGTTCCACAGTTGTTTCCCTTTCACTGAGTGATTTCATTTAGGATAGCCTCATAAAAGGAATTACTGGGTCAGTATATCGATAGATGTATAATTATCACCAATTTTTGTCATATTAATTTCTAGAAGGACTGTACCAATTATCTGGGCTTCCAGCATTGTATAATTATATCAAATATAATAATATAAAATGTTATATGTACATATATGGAAAATCTTTTAGATGCAAGTGTAGTGTCAAACTAAGAGACTGTAGAATAAGACCCCTTCCATCAGCTGAAACGTGGCTTATTCTCAGATTTAAGTTTATGTTACATGGGGCCTTGCATATAGGAGACATTCCATAGAATTTTTGTTTTTTGGATGTGGACCATTTTTAAAGTATTTATTGAAGTTGTTTCAATATTGCTTCTATTTTATGTTTTGGTTTTTTGGCCTTGAGGCATGTGGGATCTTAACTCCCCAACCAGGGATCAAACCCGCACCCACTCCTTTAGAAGCTGAAGTCTTAACCACTGGACCGCCAGGGAAGTCCCCATAGATATTTATTGAATGGATGGATGAATGACATCCAAGTGATTTCTCCTAATTAACACTTAAAAAGCTAGTGACAAAGTCGAAATGATTTCCTGATTTAAGATACAGAGTTCTTTCTCCACGATAACTGCATTCCTACCCCATCCAGTCAACAGGTAACTGTATACTTAGTATATAAAAAGCATGGTCTGGAAGCTGAGGGTTCTGTGTTATCAGTAGACATAGTCCCAGTCCATCATGGTCCTCACAGTTTGACTGGGAAACTCACCTACTTCTCTGGACCAAATCCTCATTATAAAATGAAGATGCTGACCTCAGAAGTTCCCTTCAGCTTCTGGATTCAGTGATCTTCTCAAACTCTAAATTTCTTACTTCTGGATACTAAGACTCTAAGCATATTTTAAAGATCAATCTAAAAGGACTTTCTTGGTGGTCCAGTGGTTCAGAGTCCGCTTGCCAAAGCAGGGGACACGGGTTCTAACCCTGATCTGGGAAGATTCCACATGCGGCAGAGCAACTAAACCTGTGTTTTCCACAATTACTGAGCTACTGCAGAAGCCTGTGCACCCTAGAACTTGTGCTCTGAAGCAAGAGCAGCCACCGCAATGAGAAGCCCTCACCCCGAAGTTAGAGAAAGCCTGTGTGCAGCAATGAAGACCCAGTGCAGCCAAAAATAAATAAATAAATAAAAATATATTTTTTTTAATCTAGCTTTTTTTTTTTTTTAAGAACAACCTAAAGAAACTAGTGATTCTGCGTAATGACAGAAAGTCTTCCTATTCCTCATTTGTTCTTTTGTTCATCATTCTTTGAGCACGTGCTAAACGTGAGCTACTATTTAGTTCTAGGAATAAGAAAGAAAAAAAAAGAGAGAAAGTCCTCTTCTCTTAAAACGTCTTGTCGCCTAAGATGGGAAAGCTCTCTGAAGAGGAGCAGTTTGGGAACAGCGGTACTTCACACAATGCTCGTATGTATGTGTGAGCGGGATGCACTTGTTCTGCTGTCAGGGAGGGGAAAGGCTCCCCTTTGCTCCTCTCTTGAGTTCTTGTGGCTAGACCAATCATAACATTGACACAAGACAGATTTACAGGAGAAAAAGAAAAATTTAATTTGTGTGCACAGAGGTCGCAGAGAAATGGAACCTAAGAAGTGGCCAAAGCAAATAGCTTTTTACTTTGTAGACAAAGAGCAATAAATCTGAGAGGGAGTGACAGGGCAAAGAAACAGGTTTGGGTGTTTAATTAGTAAGGAATTTAAGCAGAGTTTGGACTTGGGTAATGATTTAATGAAGAAATAACAAGTGTGCAGGCTTCTCGGCCCTGAATCCTGTCTCTGGTGATAACAATATCTTTCCAGCTCCCAGTACAAGAAGGGTACCTTTCATGTGGAAGATATATTTCCTGCTTTCAGGGATTCTAGAGAAGGTAAAGGTATCATTCTTTGCATTAGCTGTTCCTTAAGTAATTTTAATTCAAACTAATCATCATGCTATTGAAGCCTATTTTGGGCCCCAATACTACTATTCTGGGACTTCCCAGGTAGCATTAGGGGTAAAGAATCCAGCTTCCAGTGCAGGAGACATAAGAGAGGCGGGTTCAGTCCCTGGGTCAGGAAGATGATCGCCTGGAAGAAGGCATGGCAACCCACTCCAGTATTCTTGCCTGGAGAATCCCATGGACAGAGGAGCCTGGCGGGCTACAGCCCACAGTGTTGCAAGGAGTGGGGCACGACTGAAGCAACGAGTGGGGCACGACTGAAGCAACTTAGCACGCACTACTATTCTAGCTAAAATGTAAATAAAATGGTCTCCAGTATTAAAGTAGAGAAAGGAACAGCTAACTTAGGCTTACCCTCTAATGCTCCCAGAAGCTAATGGGAATTATCACTGAATATTGAAGGTTTATCATGGGAAAAAATACTTGTATTTTTGTACTTGCCAACATCAAGATGAAAGAGGATGAACGGTAAACTCACCATTTCTCTTCTTCTACTTGCACTCCTACGGACTGGAACTTACTGGGTGCTTTATTTCCCCCTGTTTTCTCAGGTTCTTCAGCATCATCCACCTGAAGAAATAGCCACAAGTAGAGGTGCTCTATTTTAGTCATCTTTCTTGAAAAACAAAGTCTCATTTCATTAGAAACATCTGTAGTATTGCTGGAATGTTTGGTGATGCATTCAATCTTTGTGTATTTGATGAACAGCATCACTACATAATTAGCATGCACTTTGACTCTGCTGATCTTAGTAAAATGCAATTTTGTTCACTCCTAAGTTGTCCAATAAATGTCTGATTCCTGCAGAGATTTGTTAGGATGTACTTACTTGTGAGCACTATATTAGGAGGAAGTACCTCATGGGATGGGCTTCCCTGATAGCTCAGATGCTAAAGAATCCACCTATAATGCAGGAGACCCTGGTTCGATCCCTGGGTTGGGAAGATCCTCTGGAAAAGGGATAGGCTACCCACTCCAGTATGCTTGGACTTCCCTTGTGGCTCAACTAGTAAAGAATCTACCTGCAATTAAGGAGACCTAGGTTGGGAGTATCCCCTGGAGAAGGGAAAGGCTACCCACTCCAGTATTCTGGCCTGGAGAATTCCATGGACTACAGTCCATAGGTTCACAAAGAGTCAGACACGACTGAGCGACTTTCACTTTCACCTCATGGGATTGTGCTTTTTAAAGTTTTGAATTTGCACATAACAAAATAGAAAAGAAGGAAGAAGTTTCACTTACTGTAGTTAGAATTGTTGATACTGGGATATTTAGCTATAAACTTATTAAGATAAACTCTAGAGTACTTCATTTTTTCCCCTTTAAATTAAGGAATTGGCTTTGGATATCACTTCATAGCTTCTAAATAGCTATGTGTATGTTATAATTCATATAGAAAATATATCTAAATATAACTGATAGCTTATGTGACAGATCAGACCCAACCCAAATATGAAACAAATTTTGTCACTATTCAGAGCAATTAGTTTTATTCATCTTTTTTCTTAGTAAATTATTTCTTTTCTAAATATAAAATTTAATGTAAGTCTTATAAAACTGAAACACAACTACGGAGTCTGAGAGCCACAACTAGTGAAGTCCATGTGCCTAAAGTCCGTGCTCTGCAACAAGAGAAGCCACTGCAATGAGAAGCCCACGCTTTGCAACTAGAGAAAGCCCACATGCAGCAACAATGACCCAGTATAACCATAAAAAACAAAAAACACCAGGATGCTCCACGCCCTGAGAAAAGGAGAAAGAAAGGAAGCAGAGGTCCGAGGATGGGAGAGGAGGCTGCTGTTTCCTGTTCTAGGCTGGCCCCCACATCCAGACGCATAGCTTATTTGCATCAAAGTGTTGTAATCTTCTTAAGCTTTAGTCATTGCCAGTAAATTTATCTCTGACTTTAATCCCCTTAGATCCAAATATTGACAAATGTCACCTCTCTCATATAGTGTGTGGGGTAATCTATTTAAACTTTTGAAGAGACACTTAAAATTTTGAAATATGTTGCAGGATTAATTAAATCTCTTTCCTGAAAAAAAACTAAGAACGCCCATGGCAGATGGTACAATTTTAGCATTGTTTGGATAATCATCATCTTAAAGGAGGATGGGCTTCCCTGGTGGCTCAGCTGGTAAAGAATCCTCCTGAAATTTGAGAAACCTGGGTTTAATCCCTGGTTTGGGAAGATCCCCTGGAGAAGGGAACAGATACCTATTCCAGGATTCTGGCCTGGAGAACTGTATAGTCCATGGGGTCATAAAGGGTCAGACCCCACCATGTGACTTTCACTTCACTTCAAGTTATTATCACTGTTACTTTTTTGCTCATCCCCTGGTGGCTCAGATGGTAAAGAATCTGCCTGCAATGCAGGAGACATGGGGTTGATCCCTGGGTTGGGAAGATCCCCTGGAGGAGGAAATGGCAACCCAGTCCAGTATTCTTGCTTGGGAAATATGGACAGAGGAGCCTGGAAGGCTACAGTCCATAGGGTGGCAAAGAGTCAGACACAACTGAGTGACTAACACTTAAAGGAGGATAATACTAATAATAACAACTAAGCCCAATATGTATTGAGCCCTTAGTATGCCAGGCACTATGCTTGAACTTTACATATATTGTACCCATCAGTTTCTATTATAACCTATAAAGTACCAGTGCAACAGCAACTATTATTATTCTTATTTTCCACATGAGGAAACTATTAAGTGATTGGCCTAGGTTCACACAGGTTGTGAAGTAAATGATTATAATGTTAACTATTAGATATAGATTAAATTTAAAATGTTGGAAAAGATTTGAGAATTCTGACCCTAAAAAGGTAAACTAGGAGAAAGAGTCTGAGGACTTAGTAATAATCTCACGTATTTGAGGGATTCAGATTTAAGTTGGATTGCAGTGTAATGAAATTTGGTGACTATTTTGTAGCCTAAATTGTAGTTTACTTGTTCCATCGCTAAGTCATGTCCGATTCTTTGTAACCCCATGGACTGCAGCACACCAGGCTTCCCTGTATTCCACTATCTTCTGGACTTTGTTCGTGTCCATTGAGTCAGTGATGCTATCTAATCATCTCATCCTCTGGCACCCTCTTTTCCTTTTGCCTTCTATTATTATTCTTCATCAAAGAAGCTGCATCACGTGGTCACACTAAATGTGAAGGTGAGGGATCTTCCTGATGCTCCAGTGGTTAAGACTTCAAGCTGCCAATGTAGGGGCATGGGTTTGATCCCTGGTCAGGGAACTAAGATCCCACGTGCCATGTGGCATAGCCAGAAGATAAAAAAAATAAACTAAAAATAAAAATAAATGTGAAGGTACAATCTAGGCTCTGTCAACACAAGATGTGTGACCTTGGGTTCTCATTTCTGGGGTAGAGGTGATCACACCACCTATACCAGAAGGCTGCTGTAGGGGCTGGATGAGACCACCACGTAAAGCATGCAGTCCTCTCATATAATTTCTGTAGCTGTGAACAAAGATTCGAAGAAGAGCAAGAACAATTCTTTGGCTCACTAAAATATCCAGATATTCAAGAAGCAGTGCAGTCTCTGAAACAAAGTCTTTGTTCTCAATATTTTTTGTGAATTTCAGAATAGTTCCATCTTACTGGCTAATAATGATAATAATACAAGTTGGATGTCATATAGTGCATGAATGCTTTATAATTTGGAGAGTTACTGAACTAACCAGCGGACCTAGGAGGTGATAAAGATAGAAGCTTTTAAACAAAATGAACAATAAGACTGATAAATAATTACCTTTAAATTATATTGTTAAGTGAAAAAAAAAGGCAAGATATAGACTAGTGAGAGGTATATGCTGCTAATATTTGGGTTAAAAAAAAAGGGTATAAATAAAACATGTGGTTGACTATGTGCAAAATAGGGCTTCCCTAGTAGCTCAGCTGGTGAAGAATCTGCCTGTGATGCAAGAGGCCCCAGTTCGATTCCTGGGTCAGGAAGATCACCTGGAGAAGGGATAGGCTACCCACTTCAGTGTTCTTGGGCTTCCCTGATGGCTCAGACAGTAAAGAATCCGCCTGCAATGCCTGAGACGTGGGTTCAATCCCTGGGTTGGGAGGATTCCCTGGAGGAGGGCATGGCAACCCACTCCAGTATTCTTTCCTGGAGAATCCCCATGGACAGAGGAGTCTGGTGGACTATAGTCCACAAGGTCACAAAGAGTCAGACATGTCTGAGCGACTAAGCACGTGTGCAAAATAACCCTGCAGGGAGATGCAAATATTGGTAATATTAATTTTCTCCAGAAAGGAAAACAGACTGGCTATTCCTTCTCCCCTGGAGAAGGAAATGGCAACCCAGTCTACTATTCTGGCCTGAGAAATCCCATGGACAGAGGAGCCTGGCTGGCTATAGTCCATGGGGTTGCAAAGAGTTGGACACGACTTAGCAACTAAATGAACAGCAAAATGGACAGAATATAAAATTCTCCATATTAACCTGTTTTAAGTGTCCATTTCCAGTGGCATTAAGTACATCCACATTGTTGCACCACCAGCAGCATTATCCATCCCTAGAATCTTATTTCATCATCCCTAACTGAAACCCTCACAAAAAGCTGCATTCTGTAAACTCAGTCCTCCAAATAACCCTAGGTGGGCTATATTAGAAAACAGACTCCGTAAGATGAAATAATTTGCCTGGGACAACACAGAGGAGGGACCTCTGCTCTTCCCCACTCCTCAAAATCCTCTGGGCGATGGGAGGGAATCAGCTCCTGGAATGTCGTTGGGGTGAGGGTGGGTGGAGGCTGGCTCCAGACCCTGGCCTCCTGCTAGGTCATCTGGTCCCAAGCCACCAGTGCTACAAGTTCTTTTAGGAAACTTGACAACTCGTGCCATGGTAACCTGTAGGTTACATAAAAGCATTTGACTTGTTGCTACCAGAGAAAGTCTAATTGCCCTTTCAAAGTGGATGCTGCAGAGTGGATGGCGAACATCCATCATCGCTGTGAAAACGTACCCCATGCCTGCTCTCAGATGTGCCTTAGAGTTGGTTCAGCGTGGACAGATTTATTGGCCACCATGTCAGGAAGTTATTATTCAAAGGGCACCTGCATAATGGTACAGCACAAAAAAGGGGGAAAGAATGCCTCTTCTACGTGGATGGAAGGAACCTTCCAGCAGGGTAAGCCAAGCTGAACTGATCAGCCCAAGGATCAGTCTGATCTTATCACCTGGCAGCAGAAAACACTGACGTGAGCTGAGAAGTCTGCCAGAGTCTCCGCCTTTTTAATGACATGCATGATTAAGCAACCCACAATCACACTGACCCTGGCACACATTCTTCCCTCACGATGCTGTGATGTGAGTTATTGCTTTCCACGCTCTCCGTCCCTGTTGGTTTCACTGGTCAGCACTCCCACATCTGTGTGAAGTAATTCCCATTTTTGTTCTCATGTGGTTACTCAGGAGCATCAAACACACCGTAACACCACCCAGCAACCCAGGTTTTTCTTGGATGCCCGCTCTTTTTTTGAGACTCCGAATGTGCATCAGGAATTGAGGGCACTTCATGTTTGATATTGCGTCCATGTTTGTTTAATTATCGTCCCCTTGTCTTACAACATTCAATTTGAAGAACAAAAATAAAAGCAGCTAATCAACTATTCTTCAATTTTTAAAAAATGGAATATTTTTGGGAAAAAAATTGCTAATAATGTCTATAGACAAAACACTTTCATAATTCTTTTGATCACTTTTTTTTTTTTTGGCCACATGGCTTACAAAATCTTAGTTCTCTGACCAAGGTTTGAACCTGCACCCGTGGCAGTGAAATCATGGAGTCCTAACCACTGGACCACCAGGGAACTCCCTAAAATTACATTTAACTTAGGGGAGTCCAGAGCCAATAATTTGAGAGTCTGGTTCTACAATAGCTATATCATCCAAAATGGCAAGAGAGCAAATCTGGGAAAACAAAAGTTTACATTTCTTGATTTTGGGTTCCTATTTCAAAGGACAGAAAGTGAAGTTGTTGGGACTTCGCTTGTGGTCCAGTGGTTAAGAATCCGCCTGCCAATGCAGGGAACATGGGTTGGATCCCTGGTCCGGGAAGATTCCACATGCTATGGAGCAACCAAGCCCCTACACCACAAGTACTGAGCCCGTGCTTCCCAACAAGAGAAGCTACGGCAACGAGAAGCCCTGACACGGCAAAGGGAGAGTAGTCCCTGCTCACTGCAACCAGAGAAAGCCTGTGCGCAGCAACGAAGACCAGAGCAGCCAAAAATAACTTGCTCAGTCATGCCTGACTCTTTGCAACCCCATGGACTATACAGTCCATGGAGTTCTCCAGGCCAGAATACTGGAGTGGGTAGCTGTTGCCTTCTCCAGGGGATCTTCCCAACCCAGGGGTTGAACCCAAGTCTCCCGCATTGCAGGCAGATTCTTTACCAGCTGAGCCATCAGGGAAGCTCCCCAAGATATAACTAATTAAGTATTATTTTTTTTTTTTTAAAGGGAGGCAGTTACCTGGATCCCAATGGACAGGCATCGGTTTTTCTTGAAGTGGTCCTTCTTCCTGTCCTCTGCAGTGACGGTGGCCATGGCGGCGGTGGTGGTGACAGTGGTGGCGTTGTTGCCCATGTGTTGACTCGCAGGCCCGTGGATCTGGGCATTGGCGGCTTCGATGGCGGCTGTCAGAGCCTTCATACTGTCCAGGCTCTCCGTGGAGTTGCTCAGTCCAGACTGGCTGATAATATCCCCTCGCTGGCCCTGTCCGTCCATGTAGGCATCCTGGGCCGACTCTGTGCTACTCTGGGCTGTGATAGAAATGAAAGGTTTCGTGGTAGTTCTGGGTGGGACTGGAGGTGGTGTCTTCTTATATGTTGTAATGCAAGATGACACTGGAAGACAGCGAAAACAAAGACACTGATTTCTGCATGGGTTTTAACTGCTGATACTGTAACTGACACCCGTTGGATATTAGGGCCCATGAAACACATCAAGACATTGAACGTGAAAGCAGGTCTGTTAATAGACTAAGGTCCCTGCTTAGGGGGCAGATGTGGGCCTCCTCTAAGGTGACACCCCCCGCCAAGACTGCAGGAGAAAGAGATGAAAAACACCGGATCTCTGAGGTGGAAGTTTCTGAAACGGAGATTAATATGAACCGACATAAAACAGACAGGACTGGCCATCTGTAGAAATCTTCCCAGGCAACAGGGAACCCTGAGAAATAATGAGTAACACAGATGAGGCCAGGGGCAGTCTGCCTTCTTGGGAAAATATTAACCCCAGCTAACACTGAACAAAGTAACTCATGGAGAAGATTCTGATGGTTCATAAAGAACATTGGAAAAAAAAAAAAAAGAACATTGGAAAAAAGAAGCAAAGAGGTTGTGAGCCTGTGTGTTCTAACCCTGAGAACAGGGCAAAGTGCTGGTGGAGGGGGCTTTGGAGGGGGAAGGAGAGGGGGCTGGGGAGGGGGTGAGCTGAGCACAATGTCATGCTGCTGCTGCTGCTGCTGCTAAGTCGCTTCAGTCATGTCCAACTCTGTGAGACCCCATAGACGGCAGCCCACCAGGCTCCCCCGTCCCTGGGATTCTCCAGGCAAGAACGCTGGAGTGGGTTGCCATTGCCCTCTCCAGCACACTGGCATAACCTCCTGCAAATGGTGTTCACCTGCACTCAGATCCTCCTCCCTTTCTTCCTGCCTTTCTTTTCCTTTCTCTTCCCTCCCCCCCTCCTCCTTTCCTTCCTTCCCTTTTTTGGGTATATGCTCACTATATAAACTTGTGTTCTGAGTTGTGGTGTTGTTTCTGAGAGGGAGGACACTGCACGTGCATCTCCTATTATAAAATATGTAAAATATTGTAAAAATGCACCCGCTAGTAGGAGATCGGACTTCCCTGGTGGCTCGGATGGTAAAGTGTCTGCCTGCGATGTGGGAGACCCGGGATCGATCCCTGGGTCAGGAAGATTCCCTGGAGAAGGAAATGGCAACCCACTCTAGTACTCTTGCCTGGAAAATTCCATGGACGGAGGAGCCTAGTAAGCTGCAGTCCATGGGGTTGCAAAGAGTCGGACTTGACTGAGTGACTTAAATTTCACTTTCACTTAGTGGGAGACCAGCCCTCAGGCAGCCCATTAGGAGCCGGCTCCCTGAAGTGCTGTCCTTCAGGAGATGTGATTAGACCGGGTGCCTGAGTCTGTGCAGCCACCAGCCACCCTGCAAGCATCTGAGGATGACCCCTGGGTCTTGAGGAAGCTGGATACACTATTCTCAGCTTTGCATGTATGGAGCACGATGGAGGAAAACACAGAAATGAAGGAAGTTTCAAAGTGGGAACTAGCCCCTCAGTAAAGAACGAGTCCTTAACCAGCTTTCCACAGACCCCTTAAAAAGTGGTTCAGACTATTGTGTTCCCATCACTTTCTCCCCCAACTCATTCCCAACCCCACCCCAGCCTTTCCCTTTGGGACTGTTGTTAACACTAACACCAAATGCCAGCTAGTTACCCATGGTTCTAGCTGCCACTTGGGCCATCTAGTTGAATGAAATACTTGCTTCAGTATTCAGGGTGTCTCTTGAGATCACTAAAAAAAAAGTGTCCTGTGATGAACAGTGAACAGGAAGATTGATTTTCTCTGTCCTGCTGTTCTGCTGCCCTGCGATTTGGCGTAATTTCCTAACCCATAAAAGACAGGGACAGAGATACTTGACTACTTCCTAGGGGTCGTCTGAGAGTTGAAGGAAGAGGAAAGCACACATGTCACATTTTGGTATCGTGTGCTCTGAAAGCGGAGGCAATGAGAATAATAGACATGTAGCCGCAGATTAGTTACCTGGGGCTGGCAGAGGCTCCCCCAGGAAAACCTTCCATCCGAGCTCTGCGTGAATCACACATCTTTACATTTGAACACAGCTCAGCAGTCTGCACTCCATCCTCCACAGTTTTTAGCTAAGGTACCTGAGAGATAACAGGGCCAGCAGAGGCTCACTGTGGCCAGTGGAGGCAGAGCTGGAACAGGACTAGGCTGGGCTCAGGTTCCCCACGAGCACAGGGAAGCCAAGGGATGCACACAGGTGCATGGTTGATGGCTCCCCTCACTCGACTGATTTTCCTGCACTGTAACCACAAGGGAGCTACCGATTCCCAGGAAGTTTGGAGGGGACAGCACTCAGTGTCACTTACTCATCTGCAGACCAGAGAGGGCGGGACAGGGAGTAACCATCATTGGTGTGTGTTAGTTACTAACACACACTAACACACATTAGTGTGTGTTAGTCACGCAGACGTGTCTGACTCTGTGACTCCATGGACTATTAACTTGCCAGGTTCCTCTGTCCAAGGGATTCTCCAGGCAAGAATACTGGGGTGGGTTGCCATTTCCTTCTCCAGGGGATCTTTCAGACCCGGGGATCAAACTGGTGTCTCCTGCATTGCAGGTGGACTCTTTACCGCCCGAGTCACCATCTGATCTAAGAAACTAGATCATCTTGGGACTTTTATAGTGTGAACTCATTATTTTGTCAAAATCAGTTCTCCACACATTCTGCCCACTGATACACCAACAAAATGAAATGCCACCTTCCAACATCAGATGTCTGATATTCTGAATAATCTTTTGATTGCTTGTCAGCTATCCCCAGTTTCCTTTCAGCATGAATAATCAAAACAGGATAACACAGCCAAATACAGTATCATATCATTTGCTTTGATTTATGTAAAAATCCTGCCGGATGTGATACCTGTGATTTGGGGGGTGGGGAGTGTCTCATTATTCCTAGAGTGATGATGGGGTTGGCTACACTCCCCACAGGGCCAAATGCAACTTGGCGCCACCTAGTGACCATTATCATCTCCTCTTCCATGTCAACAGGAATCATGTCAATGATTCTGGAGGCTGACCACCTGACCTGCCTCCTGAGAAATCTGTATGCAGGTCAAGAAGAGACAGTTAGAACTGGACGTGGAATAACAGACTGGTTCCAGATTGGGAAAAAGGAGTACATCAAGGCTGTATATTGTCACCCTGCTTATTTAACTTATGTGCAGAGTACATCATGAGAAATGCTAAGCTGGATGAAGTACAAGCTGGAATCAAGATTGCCGGGAGAAATATCAATAACCTCAGATATGCAGATGACACTACACTTACGGCAGAAAGTGAAGAAGAACTAAAGAGCCTCTTGATGAAAGTCAAAGAGGAGAGTGAAAAAGTTGGCTCAACACTCAGAAAACTAAGATCATGGCATCTGGTCCCATCACTTCATGGCAAATAGGTGGGGAAACAATGGGAACAGTGACAGACTTTATTTTGGGGGGCTCCAAAATCACTGCAGATGGTGACTGCAGCCATGAAATTAAAGGACACTTGCTCCTTGGAAGGAAAGTTATGACCAACCTAGATAGCATATTCAAAAGCAGAGACATTATTTTGCCAACAAAGGTCTGTCTAGTCAAAGCTATGGTTTTCCAGTAGTCATGTATGGATGTGAGAGTTGGACTATAAAGAAAGCTGAGTGCCGAAGAGTTGATGCTTTTGAACTGTGGTGTGGGAGAAGACTCGAGAGTCCCTTGGACTGCAAAGAGATCCAACTAGTCAATCCTAAAGGAAATCAGTCCTGAATATTCATTGGAAAGACTCATGCTGAAGCTGAAACTCCAATAATTTGGCCATCTGATGTGAAGAACTGACTTTCACACTTTTCCCCTGGTAGTCCAGTGGTTAAGACTTTGTGCTCCCAATGCAGGAGGCCCGGGGTTCGATTCTTCATCAGGGAACTAGATCCTACATGTCGAAACTAAGCATTCACATGCCACAACCAAAGATCCCATGAGACAACGAAGGGCAAAGATGCCTCCTGCAGCAACAAAGACCCAGAGCAGCCAAATAAATATTTAAAAATATATAAAGGGACCTAAATGGTATTTCTTCATTGCCATTAAAAAAGAATTCAATAGACATGGTCTCATGACCCAGGAATATGGATCTCACTAAACCCATTTGTTTGATAGTAAGACTGAGGCTCAGGGCAGGTAACTAACTTCACTGAATCATGCCACTCTCAGATGCTCTGCTGCTGCTGCTGCTGTCGCTTCAGTCGTGTCCGACTCTGTGAGACCCCATAGACGGCAGCCCACCAGGCTTCCCTGTCCCTGGAATTCTCCAGGCAAGAACACTGGAGTGGGTTGCCATTTCCTTCTCCAATGCATGAAAGTGAAAAGTGAAAGGGAAGTCACTCAGTCGTGTCCGACAGGGCTTCAAATCCCATCTCTTCTTGTTCAGCCAAACCACCTGTGTTCATCCGCCTAGTAAACCTTCCCTGAAACACCATGTCCAGTAGAGGACAATGCTCTCCAAGAGGACCTCCAGGAAACTGCTTCTAACTCAGTTGTCTGGGTCTAAGGTCTGGAGGATGACTACATTTGGAGTGGTCAGCAAGGGGTGCCCAGCTGCGACCTTAAAACGCTGCAAAAGAAGAGAAACTGCACAAAACCAAAATATACACGGAAAAATCGCTCCCTTGTTGCAAAATATTTACAGCTTAACGTTTCCAGGCCACCCAGAGTGTGGTGGTCAGCGGTCTGCGACCTGCCGGCCCCACGGTGAGGAGACGGCGATCAGAGGGCTTCGGGCGACTGGGGACGGGGCGCAGGGCTCCTGCGGGGCGGGGGGTGGGGGCGGTGGGGGGTGGGGCAGGGCTTCTGCTGGCCTCTTTCCTGGTTAGTTTTGGCTCAAGGGCTGTGGCCAGGAGACCGATTTCCACCAGAGCCACCCTCCACGTAAACCACAGAAAAGAGTTAAACTTTTCCTCCTTGTTAAGTAGAGAGAAGCAGGCTTGTGTGCGGTGGAGGGGGGCGGAGAGGGATGTGGACAGAGGGAGGGGCGGTGTCATAACTCTTGTAGTCATAGGACTGGCCAGTTGGTAGTTACCAGTGTTCCAGACACTTCCTAATGCCAGACAAATGCCCCAAGCCCCGGCTTGTCTGGCTTCGAGATCTATTCATCCGATAGCAGCCGGGCTTCACCGGGGAAAGCCGACTTCCAGCGAGCCTCCGCGGCTAATCAAACGCAACATTGTTTTCAGAAGGAAAAATGAAAAGGTTTGTTTCAGAGTCAAAGCTTTTTTTTTTTTTTTTAAGAGGCACCCAAGTTGTTTTAACAAGTTGCTACAAACCTTGGGCTTCCTGAGGTGAGGCTGTCGTGCACAGTACATGTTCTGTCCCAAACTCCAAGGAGGCAGGGATCCGAAAATTAGTCATTAAAAAAAAAAAAGCCCCAGGCACTTCATGCCTGGAAATGATGTAAGACGCAGCCACTCCTCTGTTACAACTACAACCAAACTGCTCGGCGATCGCAGCAGCTGCTTTCCAAATGTCAGCGCCCAGCCGGGGCAAAGGGCTGCAGAGCCACCGAGCCCGAGGATTGTGCGCGCTACCTCTGTCGCCCACATTTTCTCCAGGCACTCGCAGGACCCTGGCAACAGGTAACGTGGCAACCTTGGCCTTCTAAACTGGCAAGCGGCAAGGTTACAGAGAACAAAGGGATTTTTCTGAAAGCCAGCTGCATCTCCCTCGCCACCCCCACCCTTCCCTCCGCCCCTTGCCCTTCCCCCGCCTCTCAACTCAAAGTCTGAGAAAACAGAAGTATCGCTCCGGGCAGCTCCGCTCGCGCGCGCCCCCTGGTAACCAAAGCTCGGATCGTTGATGTACCTTGAACTCCGAGGCTGGGCTCCCAGGTAAGCCACGCTGGGACAGGGGACTGGCTTCCCTGGTGGCTCAGTGGTAAAAGAATCCGTCTGCCAATGCAGGGAGACGCGGGCTCGATCCCTGGATCGGGAAGATCCCCTGGCGAAAGATGTGGCAAACCCATTCCAGTATTCCTGCCTGGAAAATCCCATGGACAGAAGAGCCTGGCGAGCTGCATGCAGCCCATGGGGTCCCCAAAAGAGTAGCCCAGCGCCTACTAGGCTAAACAACAGGGGCTGCGTTGGTCTGCTCAAAAAACGCAGAGTGGAAGTCACCACTCAGAATGTCTTGCTTTTTAACTTACCACCTCAACAAAATTTTTTCCCCTTACTGAAAGGTAAGACCTGCGGGTTGAGGTTGCTGGGTTTTTTTCCCCCCTAACCAGCACCTAGGGCAGCAGTGTTTGCTTCCTTGGCAAGGTGCAAAGCTAAAACTGCTGTGGCCTTTTGGTTAGGGGGATGGCTGTGAGGATGAATAGCTGGGAAACTGAGGATTCCTGCTGGGTGGGACTTGCATTTTCCATTTGTGTCTGAATTTGTCGTTAGTTTGCAGGAGACTTTCCAGGTAGAAGCATTTCTAATTCCCATCGCTGGTTTCCGGTTGGTTGATTTGCAAGGATGACTGAAGATTTCCAAGCTGCAGGCCCAGCTTCCAGAGAACTTGCTTTGCAGCACACCGTCGTCCCCCCACCCCCACCCCTTTTATCTGTGTGTGGGGCAAACACCCACGAAAATGCCAAGGGCAGTATTTTCAACCAGCCTTCTTCCTCTCAGGCTCCTCCAAGGTCTCTGATTTGGAGAACTGCAGTTGTGAGCTCCTGGGAGCTCCCGCCCCTCACCCCACTCCTGTCTTGCTCTGGAAATGTTAACGGGAAACTAAGAAAGAGGTTCAGATCAAAGTAACTGTTCCCTTCAGAAAATTCCATTAATTAAGTAAATTAAAGGAAGTTAAATGAGGTTTGGAGGAAAGTCATTTTAGAAGGCCCAGGTCCAGGGACTGAGGTCCAAAGCCTCTAATGTGGACCTTTAATGAAGCTTGGCAACCTGTTAAACACTAGAGAAATTGAGGGTTGCCCTTTGTAAAACCAGTTGTTGCCCAAAATCAATCATTTCAAAGGAACATCTTGAAAGTAGATGGACATTTGGCTAGAGGTTGCCTTGATCATTTAATATTAACGGTTAAAAACAGAGGGCTCTGAGTAAGAATCATTTGACCGGTAACTCAGGTGAGTCACCGCCTTCATAGAACTGGGCACAAAGGTTCCAGGCAGGATGTTGAGAACGCCCGGTTTACTAATTTGCCAGGTGGGGCCGTTGCTTCTAGCAGGGAATGCCTTCAGGATTTCACGGCTCATTTTCCCACCCTCTCCAACAGGTGCTACTGAGTCATCCACGCACACAAGTGACTGCCCCGGCAGTGTCATCTGTTAGGATTAAACTTCCATTTGTTCCATGACTTTATGAAGCGATTTTTAACCACTGAATCAGATATACCACTTCCTCTAGGGCCTAGGGATTTTTTTTTTTTCCTATTTTAATGTCTGTAACATTTTGTGTAGTTTTCAAAATTTGTACCTGCCAGGTCAGCAAGTCTTCCTGGGTTGAATGGACTGCTGACAGGAGGGGAAGGTTTGGGGCTCAAGGTCAGGGTTACAGAATGAAATAAAGTTTCCTGTTTGGGCAGCTGGTCCCCCATTTCCTCAGGCTCCAGCAGACTGAGTCTTGGAAGACAAGAAGCCTGGGAAGCCTGGGGTGAGGATGGTGTCAGGGGTGGAGGACATTTTTCTATTAAGCTCATCACCCAGCTTTCCTTTCTTGTTAGATGTCACTTCTCAGCAACACTTGCCTATATTCTCTGTTAGCTGAATTTTTTTCCCCTTCCAGACTGAGACAGAGTAATTAGTTAAGGATGTAAGGATCACAAGGTCAGGCATTGTTGTCCGTTGTGTTCATGACGACTGCAGTACTTGGATCATGCGTGGGACATAGTGGAATGGTGGTAAATACTTGTTACCTGAAGGAAAGAACAGGGATGAGAAGGGACTTCCTGGAGAAGAAGAAAAAGGGACTAATAATCAGGAAAGCAAGGTCACCAGGATAGAAAGAAAAATGAATACTCAGCAAAGCCAGTCTGTGACCTTGGATGTTGTGACACAACCTCCTGTCACTGATACCCGTTTCTCTTTGGCCTTGTTGAGTGCTGGCCAAGTCCAGCTGTGACTGGCTGACTTTTGACATAGAGTTAGACTGTGAATGGCCCACCTCTATCAGCTGGAAGCAATGAGTCCTGTGGATTATCTTCTGAACTTCCTCCACCCTCTCTGCTGGGCTTTACCCAGGGGCACAAGTAGTTGGCTGTGGAAGGTGCCACACATTCACTGCCCTTGCCCCAGGCAGCTGCCTTTCCTCCTCAGCTCCTTCCACTCCTTTTACTCTTTCAGTTCAGTCCCTAAGTCCTGTCTGACTCTGTGACCCCATGGACTGCAGTACGCCAGCCTTCCCTGTCCTTCACTATCTCCTGGAATCTGCTCAAACTCATGTCCATCGAGTCCGTGATACCATCCAACCATCTCATCCTCTGTCGTCCCCTTCTCCTCCTGCCCTCAGTCTTCCCCAGTGAGTCAGCTCTTCGCATCAGGTGGCCAAAGTATTGGAGCTTCAGCATCAATGAATATTCAGGGTTGATTTCCTTTAGGATTGACTGGTTTGATCTCCTTGCAGTCCAAGGGACTCTCAAGAGTCTTCTCCAACACACAGTTTATTCTTTGGCTCCTCATTATTCCTGGTCTCATTTCATGAGAACTAGTGTCACATGTACAATGGGACCTGAAAAGCAAGAGACACCACCATACAAACAGCCCAGCAGGACTCCCTGCCGTGGGGTTGTGTCTGGGCCATACAGCAGACCTCAGGGATGCCAGCCCCCGCTGGAGAGAGTGACTGATGGGCACCAAGTGGGGGTAGGGTCTCAGGCACACACTGCCCGCTGGTCTCCCTCGAAACAGTGAGCTGGCCATGCAGAGTGAGTGACCTGTCCAAACCAAGTGAGGTCAGGAGTGTCTGCCAGGCTGAGTAAAACTTGTGGTTGAATCGATCAGGAACCTCTGCTCACTGGCCAACTCTCTGGACTCGGGAGAGAAGGTGGAACTCGTGATGCTGCTGCCCTGTGGACACAGCGTCTGGTGGAAGGGCTCAGCCTGGAGCAGAAGCTTTTGCTCCAGACAAACCTGGGGAGACAGACAGGATGTGCGATGAAGCAAAGGAGCAAGAAACTGCCTCCAGCTCGCCTTCTTGCGGGCTGGAGCACGATGAGGAGGAATGATTACTTGTGTCTGCAGAGCAGGGCATGTGAGGGCCTGGTCTGTGCAGTGAGGCAGCTTATTATTCATCCGGCTCCTTTCCTCCTTCCTCCCTGGAACCCCCCTCCTCAAAGGAAAACCAGGAAAGACTGTGGGTTAAATTGTGGAATACCATCTACCAGCTCACTGGGCCCCAGAATGCCAGCGGCCCCTTACTGACTCCCAGATGACAGGATCAGCCTTCAAACGACACCTCATTATCCAGCCATGTCACTGACAGATGAGGACACAGGTCCAGAGAATTTGGCCGGGCCCCAACCTCCCCCCCCAACCCTGTCTCTCTCTGTCCACACCACACAGCAAACACCATCAGCCTTTACAGTGGGGGCGTAAAGGGCCACTTACAGACTGCATTTCCATTTCCACTCTTCAGTGGGGTTTTGGTCATTGCCACCATTGAATAATATCCAAGGAACCCTCCCACACTGTTGGTGGGAATGCAAATTGGTACAGCCACTATGAAGAACAGTATGGAAGTTCCTTAAAAAACTAAAAACAGAACTGCCATTTGATCCTGCAGTCTCACTCCTGGCCATATATCCGGGGAAAGCCATTAAAAAATAAAAATACACCCCATTATTCCTCGCAGCACTTTTTAAAACAGCCAAAATACAGAAGCAACCTAAATGCCACTGACAAAAGGAAAAGATAAGAAGATGTGGTGTGTGTGTGTGTATATATACATATACACACACATATGTGTATGTATATATATGTATATATACACATACACATATGTATATGTATACACACATATACACATATGTATATATATGTATATATATACATACACACATGTATATGTATATATACACACACACACATATACAATGGAATATTAGTTGTGAAAAAGAACAAAATAATGCCATTTGCAGCAACATGGATGGACCTAGATATTATTATACTAAGTGAAGTAAGTCAGTGAAAGACAGTGTCACGTGATATATAGCTTATATGTGGAATCTAATTTCTTTTTCTTTTTTTGGCCATGCCATGCAGCTTGTGGGATCTCACTTCCCTGACCAGGGATGGAACCTGGGCCCATCTGCATTGCAAGTGTCACGCGAGTCTATGTTCCTCGGTTCTTTGTCTCGTCACAACAAAGATTTGGAGCAACGGACGTTAAAGCCCTCGGCGCGTCACAGCTCTCGGGTCTTGGACAAACCGTGCTACAGCTCTTAGGCAAATCAGTGTTACAGCTCTATTTTATTTATAAGATAGGAGGAGAATCCAAGACTTGAAGAGAAGAGAGTGGAGAAGTGCGTGGGGAGGGAGAAAGAGAGAGAGAGAAAGAGAGAGAGTCCGAGAGAAAGCGCTTTGGCTCCTCCTTTTATGTTTTTTCCTCCACCTGGGCCTGCCCTATGCAAATTGGGCTTAGCCAGGAGTGCTGTTTGTTCTGTTTGTTCTGCCTGAAGTCTTCACTCTGGTCCTCGGACCTTCCTTGTCTTTTAGCCACCGCCATTTTGGACTCCTTTTCCCTATTCTACCTACCTAACACAAGTACAGAGTCTTAACCACTGAACGGCCAGAGAGTTCCCTGTGGCATCTAGTTTTTAAAAAATGACACAAATGAACTTGTTTACAAAACAGAAACAGACTTAAAGACATTGAAAACAAACTTAGGGTTACTAAAGGGGAAATATGGTGGGGATACACACGTTCTCCGCCTTGGGTCTGATTAGAACCTGGGTTCTTCCCATCTAAGCCTCCTTTCTCTTCTGTTAAAGAGCTGTCCTGTACCTGGGGCCTTAAGCATCTCCACTGAACCCTCATGAGAACAGTGACTAAAAGCCCTTTTGTGAATCTCTTGGGACTTGCTTGAGACTTGTAACTTCTCAGATTGTAGAAACTGATGAGCGTGACACACCCCGGGAGCATGCGGACGCTAAGGCGTCTGTCTACTGGAAGAGGTGAAATAGTCACGCTGCAAGTAGCTGCCAGGTCAGGTTTTGGTCTCTGGTTTTCAGAACCTCTGGAGGCTTATAGTGGCTCAGTAGTAAAGAATCCACCTGCCAATGCAAGAGACACAGGAGACTCAGGTTTGATCCCTGGGTCGGAAAGAGCCCCTGGAGAAGGAAATGGAGAATTCCATTAACAGAGAAGCCTGGCAGGCTATAGCCCATGGGGTTGCAGAGTCACTGAAGGATGGTGGCCACGACTTCAGGTGCCTCGGGCATCAGAGCCTCCTGCTCCCAGGCTTGTCTGGCCCTGGATAGAACTCTGTCCCAGTCCAGCCCAGGAGGAGGGAGGTGGATAGATAGTGACTGGGCGGTGGTGGGCTTGCCCTGGTGGGCGGGCAAGGTTTCTATATCTTAAAGGAAAAGAGGAATCGAACATCAAATTCAATAGTACTTCTAACAACTTCTCTCTCTCCTTGACCGTGTGGAGTTCTGGATGTTTGTTGGTTTCTCACTGTGTGTGTTTTCACATGCTGTCCTTAGAAACATCTTTTTTTTTTAAATAATGGTGATAGATGCTAAGTCGCTTCAGTCGTATCCCACTCTTTATGACCCCATGGACTGTACCTGCGGGGCTTCTCTGTCCACGAGATTCTCCAGGCAAGAATACTGGAGTGGGTTGCCATTCCCTTCTCCAGGGGATCTTCCCGACCCAGGAATCGAACCCTCATCTTTTGTCTCCTGCATTGGCATGTGGGTTCTTTACCACTAGCGACACCTGGGAAGGGGTACTACTAATAGCGGCTTTTAACTGGCATCTTTCTACAGTGTGGAATGTTATCTTCATAAATTACAGGATGCAGTAGTCTGATGTGTCCTTGGAGATAAACACTCCATATCTGCAAGATTATGTGTGTTCTGTATGTGTTTTGAGTCATCCCTTCCATCACTCTCTTCCCCATTCTCACCCCCTACCCTCAGCTTCGATCTGACTTCAGGGGAAAAGAGATAAAAGTAACATTCTTCACCTTGGCCCACCCTAACATGTCCTGACAGGAGAGTGGTTCTGAGCTAAGTCCAGGCCGGTGCAGCGCTCACTTGATGCAACTCAGGAGTCGACAGAACTGAACGACTAAGCAGAGCAGAGCGCAGCTCAGGACACTTACCTGAACGTTCATCTGCAAGAGCATTCCTCATTCACTAACGCTCTACCCAGGATACAGTTGGAAAATCGTTTACCAAACAGAAGTTTTTATCCCACATTTCCAATCCAAGAGATAACCCAGAGAATCCATGTAAAACAAGCTTGATTTAAGAATAAACCAATGTGTGTCAGTGAACTGCAAACAGAAATACATCAAGCACTAATTTTTAAAAAAATCTAAAACAAGGGTGCATGCACACGTATAGCAGTCCCTTCACTCTTCATCTGAAACTATCACAACACTGTTAATCGGCCAACCTCCAATACGAAATAAAAAGTGTTTTTTTTTTTAATATTAAAAAAGTAAATAAAAGAAGCCCTGAACAGCCTCCTGGTGTAACCTTGGCTAGTAAAGGTGATTCATTTTGATTCTTTTGGATTTCTACTGTCATAGGGGAAGGATTTTTTTTTAATTAATCAATTCTTTGAAAAAAAGCAACTATGCCCACTGCAAAGCTACCAAATGAGAATTTTAAACTATTCTGTGGGTTTTACGTTTGGGGCTGTGGTTAGAATGTCAAGCTCCTGTTATGGGATTGGCTGGCAGTTGCAGTTTACACCATTCATCTGTACATGGCTGAAGTGCAGGAATGCGGAAACCCTGGAGGAAACCACCAGAGCTGGTCTTTGGATCAAAATTAACTACCAATAATGAGTTAGGAAATTGATCCCAGTGAAGGGAAAGCATCTTAATGGCCACTCAAAGGTTCAGCCCCTTTCAGTTGCTGATAACCTTTTCACATCTCCAGATAAAAGGCAGTCTTGTCACCCCCAGGCACCTGGCTGCGAGGTAATAAAACGGTTACCTTATCTTCTAAGGGTGGGGTTAGTCCAACCTCAGCCCGAAGTAATTACAGTAAACTGAAATTGCCTGTCATTTACAAAAAAGGGGGAGGGAAAGGCCTAAGTCGGAGGAGATGTTTGTCTCACCCTCCCTGGATTTTAAAAAAGAAAGGGAACAAAACAGCCAAAAGTCTTCCAGGGAGTTAAGAAAAACAGCCCGGTGTGGCTGCCGGCTCCTGGGGGGTCAGGATGGCTGCCGGCTCAGGTCCCCGTGAAGACCTGAAAAAGAGGCTCAAGCTGATGAAAATCCGAGCAATCTTCTTAGGAGCCGTCCTTTCTAAATGTAAATGCCTGAGAGACAGAGCCCTGCCAGGGAGGGGAGGAAGTCCCAGCCACGCTGAGTGACTCATCCAGTGCTGTTAGCTCCGGCAGTTGGATAAAAAGTTCCAGGGAAAGCAGCAGCAAATCTACTTTAAATACTAGCACAGAAAGGAAATTCCTCTCTTTCAGGCCGAATGCTGTCCACACAAAAGAGCTCCTGTCGACATCTCATTTACAGTCCCCCCCAGGACACCGACAGGACCATTTCAATAAACCCGGCTCAGAAACACCTATTGTTCAAAATCTTCAACTAGCCACAGGCTACCACCCCTCCCTATTGTTTTGTAAAAGAAAAGATTTAGAAGGAGCCAGATTGGGACTCTGGAAAGCCCTGAAAAGTGGAAGGAAAAAAAGCCCCTTTGACCTGATGCTGTCGGAGAGCGTGCGTGAAGAATAAAGTTAATGGATTTTCATTTTTCACAAGAAGTGCATAAGCAACGCCTGCTCCCTTCCTGAATTAGCGATCGGGGGTTCTAAAACTGCTGCCAACTTTGTAAAGCAGTTAGCTCCTGCCAACGGTTTGCTACATGAAAAGTCAGAGGCTATACTTACCCTGTTCTCAGTCTTAGAAAAGCTGGTGGCAGCCACAGCAAAGAACCAGGTGAGACTTTGATCTGGGTTACTTCCTGGGGATGTGAGCTTGCCTGTTCTTTCCAAGTAGAATTTTGAGGCTCGCTGCAGAGCTCCCCCAGGAATGATTTCTTCCTTTAAAGTGCCACCATTTTGCTCCCTCTTTTAGTAAAACTTGACCGTTTTCTGGAGTTACATAATTTCATCTTTAGATGGTTTTTCTTCAGATAGAACTCAAATGATTTTCTTTAGGTAGACCTCAAATGAAGGGCTACACTTGTATTGACCAAACAAAATGGCTTTTTTTTTTATCCCAAACACCCTTTACCCTCCAGGTAGATTCTTCAAGCTAACATCCCCCATCTTAGCCAGACACGTTTTCATACAAGTTCAAGCCACAACCTCTTAATTCCTTTGGGTCCTAACCCTCCTCTCTCTTAAATCCTTCTGGAATCTTTCCACCTCCTACAATCCTCCTTTCTGCTTTCCTGGATCCTGTTATCTCCTCTCTGGAGGATGACAGCCAAAATTCCTACCTCGAGGTGCCTCAGACTACCAGGTGTGACTTATTAATGGGTCATGAGTCAATTGAGGTGGGTCCTGCAGTTTCACCATTAAAAAAAGAAAGAAAAAAAAATGGAGTGGATTAGAAAACTTAAGAGTGCATCAAACAAAGGCAGTCAGTTCGGTTTTGTGGGTACATCCCGGGTTAGCACGTAAAATGTATCTTGTTTGTCCAAAGAGCTTGAGAAATATTTTTTCTAATCAGTCTCACTGAGTCTGTCTGCTCCTCGCCTCCAAACTACTGTACGTGCTCCGAGCAGCAGGGGGAGATTCTGAATGGATCCAGCTTGACAGTTCTGCCCTCGGGATAAAGAGCAGCGTCCAGGGCTTTGGACTTTAGCTTCTCATCTTTAAGGTCTCAGAACTCCACATCCCCTTGACAGCTTTTACCTTTAGATGTTCGAGCCTCGAGCTCCCTGGCCTCTGCAGATGGAATTTCCCTGCAGGAACTTGCTGCTCTCTTTCTCCTTCATGTACCAGCTGGGGTGTCACCTCTTACATGAAGGCTTCCGGAAGTCCTCCTAAATGCCTTCTCTTAGTTCTCATAAGAACACCTCACTTTTTATCTGACAGAGCACTTACTACATCATGATTATCTTCAGTTCTTTACTGGACTTTAGGTTCCAAGGGGGTATCCCGTAAATATTTGGAGGGGGGTAAATATTGTTCATAGAATGTGTCACATCTTAGTTCACATTTTTTTCCTACAAACCCATTTGGATAGTTATTATAATGTATAATATCTATTTCTCAAGGCCTTAGTTTTCATTCTTTGACACTGAAGTCTCTTGTTCATTTGCTCTTGAAACACAACCTAATTAATTTCTAAATTCACTGGACTCCTTTTAAAAATCAAAATGTTAATAAAACACGGGGGAAGCTGTTGGCCTTTTGGCTGGTCACTCACCCTCTCTGAGTCCCAGATCGTGAGGAGCAGAGCTCCATGATCTCTAAGATCTCTTCCCTTGAACTTTCTGAGGACCAGAGAGGTTAAGTAACTTTCCCAAAGTCATATGGCTCTCTGGTGGAAGGGTACTGTTTGTCTTTCAGTAGATTTTTAACAGCATGCAGCAAGCAAACCATTTACCCAGAAACCAGTAGTGCCCCTAACATGTGTGCCTGAAAGAATCAATAAAAATAAAGAAAAAGAGGGCTTAAAAAAAACAAAACCCAATAGCATTCATAACAGATTCCTGCCCAGGCAGGTTCTAGCATTTCTAAAAGCGGCTTTGCTCTTGTTTGCTATTAGATACAGAAACGTTCAGATTTCCTTTTAAGAATTGAAAGTGCAGGGGCTTCCCTGGTGACCCAGTGGCTAAGACTCTGTGCTCCCAATGCAGGGGGCCTGGGTTTGACCCTTGGTCAGAGAACTAGATGCCACATGCCACAATTGAGACCCAGTGTAGCCAAATAAATATTAAAAAAGTGAAAGTGCAAAATTAAACTCTTGTTCATCCTGACCCCTTGCAGGGGCTGCTTCGAAGAGGACAGACAGAGCCTTTCTGAACGTGCCAACGTGAGCATTCTAGTGGCTTTTCTAGAGCTGAAGCCCCCGTGTCCTGACCTGATGTAACTCTGAGGACCAAAGCTGTAAACCAAAGCTGTAACTCACCAGGTTGAGATTCAGCCTCAGTTCCTGTGCCCGGTTCCCCATTCCTCCCAACCAGAACTACCCCACAGACCTGGCTCTCAAGGATATACTTGTGTTCTTTCCTCAGTTACAGAGCTGGGGGGTTAGACCTGCAGAAAGTCAACAAACCAGAAATACACCCCTTTAGGGAAAAAAAGAAAACAATGATAATTCTTCCCCTCACCCATGTTATGTGCCATGTTTGACTCTAACTCAACCTATATATTTATGTGTTGCTTTTCCCCCCTCTAAACGGACTGGCAGTAGCTTGCCTTCATTTGACAGAAAATTTGAAGTCACTTTCGACTGCAACTCTAGATAAACACATTCAGCACTAAGTCATGATAACCAAGTGGTGGTCTGTGGATGATTCTTACTTTATTCTTTGGGCTTCTCGGAATTTTCCAATTAAAAAAACAAAACAAAACAGTGAACAGGCATTACTACTATAATCACAAAAAAGTACAAATGTCAGAATGAAAATTAGGTACGCTAATATTTCTTCACTGCTGAGGCCTGATTAAATAGTTTTACTATATGTGGTTTTGTCTATTTTGTCTTTTTTTAAACCATTTGTTTTTTGAAGGAAATTTTATACAATTGCCACATTAAAAAAATAATGAAAACCTCTTAACATTATTATTTTACTCATATTTTAAAAGTAAGGAACATGTACCTGTGAGACAGCCAAACACTGGCATATAATTCCTCTTCCACCTGGCTGCAGTGTATATCAGGCTTTCCAGCTGGCAATTGTTGTAAAGAACCCGCCTGCCAGTGCAGGAGACGAAGGAGACCTGGCTTTGATCCCTGGGTGGGTAAGATACCCTGGTGGAGGGCATGGAAGATTTCCATTGACAGAGGAGCCTGGCAGGCTACAGCCCATGGGTCGCAGAGTCGGACTTAACTGAAGCATGTATGCATGCAGTGTATATTTTTAGCCTCTCCCGACATTTTCACAACTAACAACTTTTTGGCCACCCCAACATTCAGAATTCCATCTTTTTTCATGCCTTTATACCTGTGGCAGGTGTTGTTTGCTTTCTTTTAACCACCCTCCTTGCTAACTAGGCATGCATGACTTTTCAGGGAGGTAGACCCCTCCCTAGATGTGAAGGCTCAATCTTCTCTGTTCTGCAAGATGAAGGATGAGAAGGGAATTCTCTTGCAAGTGCTTTGTTGAAAGTTAACCTCCTTTTTTTTTTTAACAGTGACACAAGTCAGTGACATCCCTTTTCTTCCGCTGGACATTGTCATCAGTGAGAGACACCTTGAACTGTGGCTGCCATCTGGGGACCACAAGGAGTCTCTGCTCCAGAAGACAGAAGATGGCAAGAAGCTGGTTTTGTATATTCATTGGCTGCCCTGCCTCTAGACTTGCTGTGATCGGAGAAAATGAATGCCTTTAACATCTGAGTCACTCTAATTTTACTCCCTTTTATTGATTTACTAATTGATCTGTTTGCCTGGCACTTAGGCAGTGACTTAACAGATGCTAAGCATCCTTCCTGGCTTGGGAAACTGTTCATGCTTCAGGATTCACTTCCTTTGTGTTCCGTGAGCACCTCCTGCCTATCTTTCCTGTAGAACTCATCACGCTCTGCTTGTTCCGATCCTGTGCTGATGCTTTGGGATGAGAGCAGAGAGAAATTAGTGATAAAGTAGGTCTTTGTTTCCTGCTCCACTCACATGTTGGCGTAAATGATTTTGTTTGGCAAATGTGATGACACAAGAGATCACCAAATCAGGTCATCTCTATTTCAGAGATGTGCTCAGCTGTGGTGGCCCAGCTTCCTCTAGTGGTGCTTAAAGATGACCAGAGCTAGTCCAATCCTGACTTGCCAGTTACTGGATGAAGGACTTCAGATGACTCATCTCTCACCCCATTTCCTTATCCATTGAGTTAGGGTGATGGCATCGATGACCTCACAGTGTCATGAGACAGATGATGTAGTTTTTTTTTCCCTCCATTTATTTGGGGGCACCAAGTCTTAGTTGCAGCATGCATAATCCAGTGCCTTGACCAGGGTTTGAACCCAGCACCCCTGCATTAAAGAACATGGAGTCTAACCCACTGGACCACCCAGGGGAATCCCAATGATATAGTTGATATCAAGAAAGAGGATTTGGTGTGGCACTAACATCTCAGACATAGGAAAAGTGATAGTCGCTCAGTTGTGTCCGACTCTTTTTCAACCCAGTGGACTGTAGCCCGCCATGATCCTCCATCCATGGAATTTTCCAGGCAGGAAATACTGGAGTGGGTAGCCATTTCTTCCTCCAGGGGATTGTCCCAACCCAGGAATCAAACCTGGGTCTCCTCCACTGCAGGCAGATGTTTTACCTTCTAAGCCACCAGGGAAGCCCCACAAACACAGGAAGGAGGCTCTTTCTTCTTTCCTTCTATGTTATTTGATACAACACAATTCCAGTATTGCAAAAACCATCTTGAAACTTCCCTGAGGAGGTTTTACTGGAGCAGGGAGATCCTACCCTTTTCAGACGTTGGGGTTTCTCCAGCATAAAGAGTCCTACGTGGACATCCCAAGTGCGAGAGGGCACACTTCCAGACGGCTGTCCCTAGTGCTCACTGTTAAACTTTCTTCTAGTCCCTCTGGTCTCAGCTCATAAATCCTCTCTTTAGAGAGGCCTTCCTTTACCACTCAGCTTCGAGCAGCCCCATGCTCTGCCCTCCCAGCCCTGGAGCCATCCACTGAGAGGAGGAGATGCAAAGAGAAAATAAAAATGTCCTGTGAAAGTCTTGCGTCTTCGCTAAGCTCGAGCCCTCCCCTCTGGTGGGGGCTTGTGGCCTGCCTGGTCCATTTTTATCAGCTTTGCCCCACTGCGCCCCATTCCCAAGTGGGCTCCCCAGGTGGTGCAGTGGTAGAGAACCCACCTGCCAATGACCAGCGAAGGAGACGCAAAAGACTCAGGTTTGATCCTTGGGTTGGGAAGATCCCCTGGAGAAGGAAAAGGCAATCCACTCCAGCATTCTTGCCTGGAGAATTCCATGGACAGAGGAGACTTGTGGGCTACAGTCCATGGGCTCACAAAGAGTTAGACACAACTGAGCACACACACACACACATATGCCCCATTTCCACCCTCTGAAGCTTCCACCTCCTGAAATCACATGGATGACTGGCCCCGGCCTCTGTTGTCTCCTACCTTGGAAAATGCAGACATTGCAATGAATTTCTGAGGTCTTGCAGGATGGATCCCCATCAGTGATTAAAACTTTTTTCCTACTTTCTATATTACCACTCAGTTCGTAAAAGACGAAAACAGACAAACCAAAGACACTTTCAAGTATGTTTTCGTTTGCGCTCATGGTCAACATGATTGACTTCCAGCTAGAGAGGATTGGAGGGCAGGATGTGCATGGGACCAGCTCACTTTAAGTTCAAGTGCTTGAGAATTTAAAAGCACAGACCCTCTCCAAGCTCTACTTAAGGCTAGTCAACTAAATTTCCCTAGTTTGCCATAGTAATTAGGTAGGATACTAGTCCTAAGATGATGCACTTAAATTACTAAAAACCTATCAAATAGACAACAATAACTTTATCTGCTTTCAATGCCTGAGAAGCAATCGTGCATGACATCTCAGAATATGTTTGGGAGGCAGGCCTAAGGAAGGCTATTTAATCTGTTCAATCATCAGTTGTTGTTGTCTTAACTATGTGAAATAAAGATAGTAACCCCTGCAGGGTTGTCGGGAGGATGAAATGAAGTAATATTTGAGAAATGCTAAGAATCTTGCCTGACACATAGTAAGTGCTCAATTAATAGTATACGGCTTCCTAGGTGGCCCAGTGGTGAGAATCTGCCTGCAATGCAGGAGATGTGAGTTCTATCGCTGGGTTGGAAAGATCACTTGGAGTAAGAAATGGCAACCCTCTCCAGTATGCTTGTCTAGGAAATCCCATGGACAGAGGAGCCTGGCAGGCTATAGTCCATTGGATTTCAAAGAGTTGGACACGACTTATTGACTAAACAACAACAACATCAACTGTTTCAAAATGGAAATCTGTCTTGTCTTAGCAGCTAGTAAGCCGGCAGTACCGCTGCTCCTGCGTAGAAGGCCTGCGAAACTCTGAAGCTATACTTGAACACAGATGTGGTCCAATGATGCCATCTCATCTCCTTGGCAACCAGATGTCTCAGTTGTCTAATCTGGTGCCAGGTAGGTGGTAGGTGACAAAACAAACTGAATCTTAGGTTAAAACTCTGTCATTCAATACATCCACCATCTGTTGCTCCTATTACAGATACACACAAAAATTCTGATTTCATGTGACCTTTATATTCACAGTTTTAGTGAGAAAAGTACAAACACTGACCACATCAGACACGTTTTTATTTTTAGTTACTCCCCAGATGTTTACCTGAGCTAAAAATAAGCAAAACAACCAAAGCTTTTCTACTAAACATGTCTCGAAGGCTCTCATTTTAGTCCATTTTCCTATTGCTCACCTAAGAGGGATTAGGAAGTATGTTGTCAAAAAAATTTTTTTGAGCTTAAGAGAATGGTTGCTCGTGCTTTGTGGCTCAGTCATGTCCAACTCTTTTCTACCCCATCGACTGCAGCCCTCCAGGCTCCTCTGGCCACAGGATTCTCCAGGCAAGAATACCGCAGTGGGTTGCCGTTTTCTTCTCTAGGGGACCTTTCCCTCCCAGGAATTGCATCCGTGTCGCTTGCATTGTGTACAGGTGGCTTCTTTACCACCGAGCCACCAGGGAAGCGGAAGGTGGAAATGGTTGGAAGAGAATGGTTGGCAGCACTTTGTCAGTGATACTGGATATAAAATGAACACAAGCATTCTGCAGAAAGGAGTAACAGAAGCAGTGTTGGCTGAAAGGGCCCAGTGCCTGGTACACTTAGGAAGTATGAATTAATGAAGTATGAATTTAAGTATGAATGGAGCCAAAGTCCTTGGAATTCCAGGTCCATCAATGAGTAGGTCTGTGATCTAGGGCAATGTACATCACTGCTTCATGTTCTTTTTAACGACACTCTGTAGAACGGGACAATAACTATAAAATGACTGTTAGAGTGAACGCTGAGGAGGCGGAGCTTGTAAAAGCCCTTTGGTAATTGCAAAGGTTCTGGGCTGAGGTTACAGTAGAAGGAGCACAGGTCATAGTACTAACAGTTACTTTTTTGGCAGCCAGCTGAGTAATGTTTCCAAACTGTATTTCTTCCTGGAGCAGCATAAACTCAACTGGCCTTTGACTGAAACGGAGTTGGGATTCTGCAGATACCAGAAGTTGGGATTCTGCAGATACCAGAAGGTGTTCTATAAAATTTGCACAAAATTGCAAGTCTCAGCCAAGTAAGATGGGGAAAATGCTGTAAAAATTAATAGGGCCAAAGGGAATGGTCTCTAATCACTTAGTCACAAACGTCTCCTCTCCACGGCCCCCCAAACACTCATAATATTTGATGTAAAAATAACACGGCAACAAATAGGTATAATGAAAAGGAACGATTCTTCCAAAACAGCTCAGGTTGAAGCTAAGTAGATTTTTAAGAGTGATTGGAGTCAAACATATCTTGGAGAGGAGATAGAATATAACTTTTTAAAATGATGCACACATACAGTTGTTAATTTCAGTGGTTTTTGGGTCCATGAAGAAGAGAGTTGGGACTGGTTGGTCTAATGTTACCCCTGTAAGGGCCTGTTTGGGGTCTCTATTTTCTTGGCTAGAAGTTTTCCTCTAGAGAGAGTTCAGAAGCTTTGAATAACTAGGCTCTCGAAGGACCTGGTTCGAATGTGGAGCAAGGAAGAAAGCAGAGTCACAGGCAGATCATCTGCTGGGGGACTGGCCTTGGAAATATCCAGGGGAGGAGAGAAAACATCCGAGGGAGATTTTGGCCAGTGGAGGAGTTTGGGGGAGAGATAAAAAGTCTGGGCACTTGGAAAGGGAGGCAATGGGCAAGGCGAGGGCAAGAAAATATTTTTCATTGCTTTGTCTGGGGCAGAGGCAGCCCTGAGCTTAACCGTGAAGCAGGTCAAATTGCATGTGGTTTTCTCTCCCGAGGCCACCGGAGACCCACCACTGCCATGCTCTTCCCCTGCTCACTCAATTCCAAATTTACCAGGCTGCCCCAGTTCCTGAAGTATTTGCTCCTTGGAAGATAAAAATCTAGTGAGTCCAATAAAATAATGCACTGGAGGATGGCAAGGATTGCATTTTTAAAAGAATTCTTGCAAACAGATCCTTCCTCCAGAGTAATAAATATGTGTTTAAATAGAGGGCGTCTGTAAAGTCTGCCTAAATTCCAAGTAAGGTCTAAATTGGGAATTTCTGACAGTTAATAGACCTACACCAGCAGTAAACGCCTTTCAGTGACTCTCAAATCATAATTAAGCCTGGAAGGAGAAGAACTGTTATAGGCATAGAATTGTGCTAAGTACCTTTTACATACGATCATCATTCCTTTTTTATGGGCTTTCCAGGTAACGCAGTGGGAAAGAATCCACCTGCTAATGCAGGAGACGCAAGAGACTCGGGTTCGATCTTTGGGTCAGGAAGATCCCCTGAAGCAGGAAGTGGCAACCCACTCCAGTATTCTTGCCTGGGAAATCCCATGGACAGAGGAGCCTGGCGGGCTACAGTCGATGGGGTCTCAAAGAGTTGAACACAACTGAACACACACACACACACACACACACACCCCATTACTTTTTACAGGTTTGGAGACCCTGGTGAACTTCAGAGAGGCTGGTAACCTGCCTGCAGCCAATATCATACTCCAAAGGTGGCTAAAACAATATTGTCCATCTAACACGGTCTTCTAGAACAGGGTCAGGAAACTTTTCTATAAAGAGCTGTACGGTGAATATTTTTGGCTTTGCAGACCACATAGTATCTGTCCCAAACACTCAACTTTGAGTCTGTGGCAAAGCCACAGACAAGATATAAACACATGGACATGGCTGCCTTGGAGAGGTGAGCCTGGTTTGGTCCAACGGTCATAATTTGCCAACCCTACTCTAGAACTCTGCCACTTCCCATCATGCGGTGGAGTCTAATACCCCTCCCCTTGAACTTGGGGAAGTGTGTGATTTGCTTGTGACCAACAGAGTATGAAGGAAGTGAGAGTGCATGCCTCCAAGGCCGCATCAGAGAAGGTGATGCTGCGTCTCCCTTTGTCCCTGGGCCATCTGCCTGCTTGGAGCCCTGAGCCGCCACAGAAGCATCCCGTTGTCCCGAGGCCGCCATGCTGAAAGGAAGCCCAAGTCAGCCACGTGGAAAGACCATATGAAGAAGCCTTGAGACTCTAAGAAGAGGGGGAGATCCTCAGCCAGCCTCCAGTGTTCCAGCCCTCCACCCACCCAGCTGCAAGCTGGGGAGAGACCTTGGGCCAGAACGACCCAACTGAAGCTCTTTACAAATTCCTGCCCACTAGAAACAGAGAAATATTAAAACTTGGAAGGCACTAAACAAAAAAAACTCAGAACCTTGTCCCCAAACTAGTGAGTGGAAGATATGAGATTCAAACTTAGGTTTGCTTGACCCCAACCACGAGTCTGTTCTATTACATGATTCCAACAGCAGCCTTTTTAAAAATATGGTGCTAAAATATACATAACATAAAAGGTACCGTGTTCCATTTTTAAGTGTATAGTTCAGTAACTACATTCACACTGTTGTGCAACCAATTTCCAGGCCCTCTTCATCTTGCAAAACTGAAACTCTTTACATTAAATGAGAACTTCCCCTTCCCCCTCCCCAGCCCCGGCAATCACCCTTCTACTTTCTGTCTCTGAATTTAACGACTAGGTCTCTCATGTAAGTGGGATCATATAGTGTTTGTTCTTTTTGTGATGGGCATATTTCACTTAGTATAAACATATATTTTTATATATAGGGACTTCCCAGTTGGCGCTAGTGGTAAAGAACCCACCTGCCGCTGCAGGAGACACAGGAGATGTGGGTTCGATTCCTGGGTCAGGAAGATCCCCTGGAGGAGGAGATGGCAACCCACTGCAGTATTCTTGCCTGGAAAACTCCATGGACAGAGGAGCCTGGTGGTCTGCAGTCCAGGGGATCACAGAGAGTCAGATGTGACTGAGCACACACATGGGTTATACTTAAGCACTCAGGTATATTTAATTTTTTAAGCCCATGTTGGGTAGTGAGTCTGACCAGTGAGTAGTAAAGATCTGTCAGGGGAAAATGTCAGCGATCCCAGGTGTTATGAGTCACAGATGCGAGGTCCCAGGAGGGACTTTGCAACAGCAGTCACTCTGATGGTGACAGTTCATAGAGTCCTGCCTCTGAAGGCTTCCTTTGAAGAAAGAGGAACCCATGAATCAAGAATAAGATAAGACTGTTTGGTTTATTTCAACTTGTGGGCTGTTTGACTTCCTTCTCAGAGCCATGCCTCGAGGATGAAATCATTTTCTGCCACACAGACCGTGCAGAAGGCCGTCACACACGAGCCTCACTGTCTGCTTCTTTACTTCCTCTGGGTCCAGGGCGCGTATGGACTTGGTGCAGTGCCTGTGCCTTGCTGTAAACTGTGTATGCAGCAAGTCTTCTGCAGGGAACCGGCTCTTGGGAGAGTGAGCCTTCAATGCTGCTTTGTGCTTATAGAGACTAAGACCCAGCCTGTGGGGGCTTCTTGGACCTCCTTTCCCTTCCTCCCATCTCTGTCCTAGGACCAAGAGGCAGGCCTAGGCTGAGGGGCCACACTGTGACCATCCCAGCTTGACCTTCCCCTCCCCACACCTGCCTTAACTGCGCGGAGCCCACCTGTTACACGGAGAGAGGGGACGGAAGTGAACTTTATGTACGAGTCTCCCAGGCCTGCAGTCCACGGTTATGAGCTGAGGGTGTGCTCCCCCAAATTCAACTGTTGAAGTCCTTACTCTTAGGACCTCAAAAGGCAACTGTGTTTGGAGATACGGCCTTTAAAGAGGAACTTCCCTGGTCGTCTACTAGTTAGGGCTTAGCCTTCTAATGAAGGGATGCAGACTTGATCCCTGGTCAGGGAACTAAGATCCCACATGCTTCCTGGGCAAATAAAACAAACAATATTGTAACAAATTCAAAAAAGACTTAAAAAAAAAAAAAAGGCCTTTAAAGAAGTGATTAGGTCAGATGAGAGTGACCTGGAATCCAATAGGATTGGGTCCTAATAATAAGAGAGAGGTGCCAGGGAGTGTGCTCACAGAGGAAGGGCCACCTGAGGACGAGGGAGCAGACAGCCGTCTGCAAGCCGACAAGAGGGGCTCCAGGACACACAGCCTGCTCACGCCCTGCCCTCAGACTTCCAGGCCCCAGCACTGTGAGAAAGTGTATTTCTGTATTTCTGTTGTCTGAGCCGGCCAGTCTGGTAGTTTTACAGCAGCCGGAGCAAGTGAATGCACCGACAGAAAGTTCACAGCCTGGAGGCTGGGACTTCAGCCCAGAAAAGCTCTGCAGGTCATCCTGGGAAACTCAAAAGGCAAGAAAACTTTGAGTACAATTCCTCTTTCTGCATCTCTCCCAAGCGCCTGCTGGCAGGTTTGGGAGGTGGTGCTGGAGGCTGAGGCTGGGGTGAGGCCCAGCGAGGAACCTGGCGGCTCCCAGCCTAGAGGGAGCACCCTAGCTCTAGGTTCTAGAAAGTCTGGCAAATGTGGGGAGAGATTTATAGGTGTTTGGGGCCTGGTCTAAGAGGCACTTTGCTAACTCCCTTGGGGCTCCTGCCTTCCTTCCCCCATCCCCCCGCCAAGACTCCCCCTTTCTCTATCTCTGCAAGATGGCTTGATTACCAGGAGTGTCTGAAGGCAGGGCTGCATCATGCAAATCCTGACTCGGTTTTGGTTTCAGTGCTTCTTTGGTGGGAAGGGTGCTGTGCTTTAAGAGGGCACGCAGCTGTCAGGTGGCTAGGGTGCTGGACAGAATGAAGGCCTCTGAAGATGTCCAAGTCCTAATCTTCAAAATCTGTGTACACTCCTTCCTTGGCAAAGGGGACTTTCGTGTGTGATTAAGTTGTGAAAGTGTCAGTCGCTTACTCGTGTCCGACTCTTTGTGACCCCATGGACTGTAGCCTGTCAGGCTCCACTGTCCATGGTATTCTCCAGGCAAGAACACCAGAGTGGGTTGAGTTAAGGGTCTTAAAATGGAATGATTACTTTGGGTTATCAAGGTAGGTTTCCTTGGGGTAGGTCAATGAAATCACTAGGACTTCTAGGAGGGAGGCAGGAGGGTCAGACTCAGACAAGAGGTGGTTCCAGAAGCAGAGAGGGGGGTGTGTGTGTGTGTGTAAGAGAGAGAGGTTTGAAGATGCTACTCCACTGCTGTTTTTGAGGACCCAGGAGGAAGGGGTGACAAGCCAAGGAGTGCAGGCAATCTTCTGGAAGCTGGAAGAGGCAAGAAGTTGGATTCTCCCCTGGAAGCTCCATAATGGAGAGGCCCTTGAGGACCCGTTTTAGACTTCTGATTTCCCAAACTGTAAGATGACTAGTGTTGTCTTCAGTCCCTAAATGTGTGGTAATAATGTTACAACAGAAATAAGAAACCAATACAGGTGGTAAGGATGAACAGCTGCTATCACAATTAAACAGGCAGAGACAGGTGCCCAGAAATGTAATCACAAAGTTAAAGCTTCCATCCCTTAAAACAGTGGTTTTCAAAGGTGGTCCCCCAAACAGCAGAGTCAGCAGCACCAGGAAACTGTGGGTCAAGTTCCCAGGCCTCACCCAGACCCAGGATTCAGAAGCTTTGGGTGGGGGGAGCTGGCAATCTGTGTTTTAAAAAGCCCTTCGAGTGATTCTGGTGCAAGCTGAGGTTCACCTACAAAATGAATGACGTTGGCTAGCTCTTCAGGGATGAGGGGCACCTGTGTTTCCTTGGATGTGTGTGTGTGTGCCTAGTGAACCTACAATTAAACTAGTTATGTCGTGGTTTATGTTGGCTTGGGATCCGGAAATGATAGGCAATCTAGGCTCCAAGATGGGCTCTGAAGGGGGAACGTGGTGGTGGGGAGGGCTAGAATTCAGTCTCCCTGTGTCTATGGGTTCCCAACCTCTTCATGGCCTATGCTGTGCTAAAGAGACAGAGTAAGGCTGGATCATGGTTACAGAACCACGTGAGATCCTGCAAGATCCTGCACACTGCCCCGCCCACACATTCTGCGGAAGAGGTGACTTTTCTGAGTTACCCAAGGCAGTCCCAAACTGGCTAGTTGGATATTCAATTTGAAAACGTGAGTGTGGCCATTCCTTCCTGCCAGAGGTTAAAGTTATGCAATCGCACAGACAGGGCTTTCGGTCCTGGGTCAGTCTTGGGTTAGCTGGGTGGTCTCCGAATCCTTGTCAGTGAAGTGGGCATGCAGATAGTACTCTGACAGATTGCTGAGCGGTTAAGTGAGATAATATAGGGGAAGGTCCCAGTGCAGGGACCTGGAACAAAGTAAATGCTGAACACCACTGTGGTGAATTGTAATTGATTGTAGTTAACGTTACTAATTGCAATTATCAGCAGTTGTTTACACCAGCTCTGAAATCTCCTATTTCCAGGCTTCTCACTATAATGGATCCAATACACAAGTTCACCTATGTAAGGGATTCAGTCTATTTCAAGTTCTGCTAACAACATCTCTCCTTGAGATTCCTCAAGACTCTGTGAAAAGGAAAAGTTTTCCTTTTTATAACCTGAGTGCATTTCTCCTAGCTTCCCAGTAATGGAACTTTTCCACACAGCCTGGGCCTCCAGCCGGGTGTGTGTGTGTGTGCGTGGAGGGGGGTTGCTCACAGGACCTCAGCAGGGATATTCCCATCACCCCGTACACCCCAAAACACACATGCAAGCTCAAACAGGGTGTGATGACCAAAAGGTCTTGCTCACAGGTCTTGGCCATCAAAGCTACTAGGTGGCATGTGCCCAAATCCTTACACAAGCTCTGCATTGTTGTAGGATGTGGCCATCACGAAATCATTAGGCAGGTAATGTAAAGGTTCCCATGAAGGGGGAGGTTAAGCCTGCTGGGAATCGCTGCCAGGAGTCCCGAGGCAGTAGAGGCAGAGGTGTTACAGACCCAAACTTCAGTTCCTCTACACTCCTCCCCTCTGAACAGACCCATGAGGTGGAAGGTGCCACTGGAGTTCGTGTCCTTCCTCGTCCTCTGTCGCTATGGCCTTCCTTCTATACTTTTGAGCCTTAAAGTTATCCCATGGATTCTTTTTTGCAAATTGAAAAAGCATAGCTTGCCTTGTAATAGAATATTTTGTTAAAGGGCTCCCTTCTCTCTCTGTGCTTTTAATATTCTTTTTCTTTCTTTCTTTTTTATACCCGTTGACCACACAACGTGGTGTATGGGAACTTAGTTCCCTGACCAGGTCTTGAACTTGTACCCCTTACACTGGGCAACAGAGAGTCTTAACCAATGGACCACCAGGGAAGTCCTGATTCTGATTACTTTTGAAAAAATGCTTTTCTACTTCTTAAAAAATATGTAAATATAATAGAGGTTTGGTAAGGACCAGCTCCAAATATGTTGGAAAGACTACCACTTGACTCTTCCTTCATGCTAGCCAGCATTTTAAATATTTCCCATTCATAAATCAACTGCATTTCACTATGAATTCTGGGGTTTTGTTTGTTTTTCTGCTGGGCAGCTGTTTTGTTTTGTTTTTCCCCTCTTTCATCTCGTGATCTTATCCTTTCATTTTCTTCTCTCAGTTACATTAATGTGTATTTCACTGCTTTGAATGTCATACTGTTAATGGAATAATTTTATACTTTTATAAAGATCATAGTGAGTAGTCTGTTAATCTTACATTCTTAAGAGTGGGAACATTTAAAGAATAAAAACAAGGCGTTGTGTATTTGCTGTTCTTAACAGAAATATTTGACTCCAACAGTCCTTGATACCATCAGTCTTTGAGTCCTATTTTATCTGGAAAATGAGCCTGCTTGTAGTATACACTTCATCAAGATCCTAAAGTTTGTCATATCAGTTTATGGTATCAAAGTGGATATTAGACAGGCCTCGATGATTGTATAATAAGTCGCATTTTGTTAATCTATTTCAACTAACCATCTTCCGTGATAAGCCCACAAGAACTCAAACTGCTAACCTTCTGTTTCCTAATAGAGCTTTCTACACTCATTGTATGCATGCTAAGTCGCTTCAGTCATGTCTGACTTTTTGTGACCCTATGGAATGAAGCCTGTCAGGCTCCTCTTTCCATTGGATTCTCCAGGCAAGAATACTGGAGTGAATTGCCATTTCCTCCTGCAGGGGATCTTCCCAACCCAGGGATCGAACCTGCGTCTCTTTGGTCTCCTGAACTGGCAGGGGGGTTCTTTACCACTAGTAAAGGGAAACCCAGGATTATACAATGCTGTGTGTCAATTATATCTCAATACAACTGGAAGAAAAAACTTATCTAAATAAAAGGAAGTGACAAGAAGGAAAAAAAGGAGAACAAAAGCTCCACAAGGCCAGGAGAGCTTTTGTTTATGAAATCAAAGCACACAGGATCCATGATCAAAGCATCACCCCCCTGTGAACTGAAACCGCAGCTTCCCTCCAAAAGGCACATCCAAAGTGGGTGACATCCAAAGTGGCTGGGGGCTTGTGTCACCATCTTGCCTCTTAGATTTCTTCCTAGAGGCTCATCTGTTCCCATTTTTAAAGACGCGGAACTTTTTCAAAGAAGCCAAAGTTCATTCTCCCATAGAGGCTATCGAAAGAATTTGACATCATTTTGAGATTTTGGATTGCCTACCTACAGGGGATGAACAAATTGCCTTTGAGGCAAGTCTCCTCACAGAGTGTGCTGGGTTATCAGTTGCAAGGCTTGTCCTCAGAATCCAGCAGCCTCCCAGCCCCAAGGTCCCTCCTGTCCACTGAACAAACCAAGTGAGTCAGATAAAGATCTTTGGCTTGGGCTGGACCCTCCCTCCCCAGAAAGATGTGGGCAGGACGTCAGGGCCATTCCAACCCAGGCATGACTCAGTTCTTCCATGGCCTCCCTTCCCGTTTTGCTTGGATAGGCTGGTAGGTTGGTCTTCTTTGTGGAAATCTGCAACTCTTCCTGCTCCAATTTCAAGAGGGAAAATCCCTTTTAAGAGGAATATTTAGAAGATTCTGTCATGGAATTCTTGCCATTACCCCAACTATCTCTCTTTCTCCCCAGTTTGGTGTCTGGATGTTTCTCTCTTACCCTAATTTTCTTTTCATTTTTGGGGGCCATGCTTGTGGGATCTTAGTTTCCTGACCAGGGATCGAACCCAGGCCCTCAGCAGTGAAAGTGTGGAGTCCTAAGCGCTGGGTCACCAAGGAAATCCCCCCCAGTTTTCTGAATTTGAGGTTATGAATCTAAAATTAGAATCCAGAACCCATCAGTGTTATCAACAAAACTTTGCAATTATTTCTTTCAAACAAATATTTTTCCTGTTCAAATATTTTTTCTTCATCACAAAATAAAGTATCAGCGAGTGTTTCTGTTTCAACGTAAGGTTTTTAAAACATGAAAGGACCATTCACTTTTAACCTTACTGTTGGTGTGATATAAATAGCTTTTTTTTTTCTTTCTGATGATTTTAAAAGCTTACACAAAGCTGCAAAATGCTGAAGGAGGCACCTTGATTCAGAGAAAGAGAACAGACTGACCCGCATAACAAAAATACTCAGCAGGAAGTAGCCCATGGAGTCCCTGTTGATTTTCTCTTATGACTGTAACAATTGTTTTTCCTTAAAAAGAAGAGAAAAAAAGAAAAGGATAACCTACCTACAACATTAATGTCATTTTCAGAGTTCTAGGATAAATCCGGAACAGAGTCATTTTTAAAGAAAAGGAAATAGGTTCCATTCTGGCAGTGGATCCCCTCCACTGATTTGCGTATTTCTTGCCATGATAAGCTGTAGAAGCTGCCTTGAGTTCATTCGGCAGATGGAAAACAGCAAGAAAAGAGCTAAGCATTCATAAGGACCACCATCTGAGGTTTGATTTCCCATAGAGACAAGAGAGTCCAACACACATCCCACAGAGCATGCCCATCAAACTCTCCCCTTCCAGATGCGTGAGAACACATGCGTGGAATAACAACCCCCTCCCTCGCCACCCCCCCCCCCGCCACACACACACAACAACTGTGTCCTGGGGAGCCCCTGGGCACACACAGTTACAACTCAGCATGCTACCAAGCCTTCAAGCTGCTACAGCCCCCAGCCAAGAAACTGCCAAAAAGATGCTCAAGCAGCAGTCCAAACAGTCCTGACCTCTGGTACCCATGACCACTCCCCGTGAGCTCTGGGAACTCAGAGACTCTGTGATGGTGAGGCTGCTGAAAAAGCCCCAGGCAGTCAGTCATTCAGCTCTCTGCCCTTACTTTTCCTCATTCTTCTTTTTCTCTGAAGACCATAAACCTCTTTGGGGAGGGTTCCGATAAGCCACGCTACCAGAAGTAACCATAGCAATGAGCAAAATGATGATGGGGACATTGTTCTAGCCGAACAATACTTTTAAAAATTATCTAATGTCCTCTTGGCTTTCTGGCTTTTTAAAAAATGTTTTCCATCCTTTTGTTGTAAGTGGACTACTGTGCTTAAGCCAAGCAGGCAACAGAAAGCTCTGACTTTAAAGCCATTTGTCGATAACACATCTGAACAGCCCAGGGTGGACCCACTGTTATCCACAGATAATTAACTGAAACTTGGGGTGACTTGCCACTGGGAGTTTCCACAGGCAGAGTCATTCTCATGGTCCCGCTTGCTTTGGTGGCTGTGTCTTCTGTGTTTTCTAAGCCAGTCTCAATACAATTCCGTGTTTTCGGGCAGAGGGACTTTGAATCCCTGCTTGGCCTCACGAGGACCTGCCACATGCGAGGTGTCCTCTCTCGTTTCTGTAGGTCCATCCTTTGATTCCTCTCTTGACTCTGAACCGCCGTAGCCTGTACTGTTTCCTGGTCCCTTCCTTATTTGAGATAGCAGTGCACTTTCTGCCATGAATGTCAGAATTAGTCCCTTTTTACTGTGCTTTTCAAAATGTGATGGCACTAAATCCACTAAAGGAGCAGAGTCCCCCTCTCCGGACGGGCCAGCCCTGTGGGGACATTTCCGAGTCCCTCTCCCCTCTCCCAGCCTGCAAACTCCAGCCCACCCAGTCCTTTTGCTTGAGCCAAGCAGGTGGTCTCACCACCAGAGCCCCTCCTCCTCGCACTTTCCGGCTCGCACCTCCATGCATTGCCCATTCACGAAGCTGCATCTCTCCTTACATTTGAAAATTCACCTTAAAGCCCACCACCTCTTCCAAGGAGCCTCCCCTGATAAAATGGGGATGAAGAACCATCCAAAGCATGACTGACAAACTCCCAATAAACGAGAACACACACACACACACACCCCACAACAAACACAGACACTCACAAAGAGAGAGCATGACATATTCCCTACTTACAAGATGTGTGCTCCTCTTAGGGCAAGGTGGTCAATTTTATACCAATAACCAACGAGTCATTTCAAAAAAATGAGGTGTTTTTAACATTCTTGGGAGTTACTCAGTGAAACACGGCTGTGTGGTCTCTCCCCCACCAACCCTCCTCTTTCTTTAAATCTCTCTTCCTTTTCTTCTCAGCGTCTTAGAAGCACAATTCCAAGGAACCACCTGGTGTGAGTGACATGGATGACACTCAAGGAAGCTGGTTCTTGCAATACCTCCTGGGTGGCACCTCGTGACTTGAGACTAGCCATCAGGAAGTTTTAATCACTCCATGTCTGCATATTTCCTGGGCAAACATGTCTGCTATATTAGGATGAGGAACCAAATCCCTCTAGAAAAGGTCCTATCGAAAGATGGAGTGGGGTGGGGTGGGCAGGGTTCCTGACAAGACTCAAGGTCCAGCCTCAGATAAGGATGCCGTAGAGGATAAGGATGCTCTCTAAGGAGCAGTGGTCCTGAGGCCGCCCCGTCAGGGGCAGAACCACACCTGCTTGCTCTCATCAATGCTGTCTCGGGGTCAGTGTTGAGGCCACTCACTGGGGAGCTGAGGGACGTGTGGCATAAGAGAACCAGGACAAGGAGAAACACAGATGGAAAGGCAGTAGCTGGCGATTAGAACATGGCTTCAGACACCACGGCCACAGAAGCGGTCTAGCTACAAAGCCACGCGGTGCAATCTTGAAGCAAAACGTTACTGATTTTGTGGTTGTAAAAACGTACCTTCAACTGCAGAACTCAGTTTTATGACACCTTGAATAAAAACAAAAAGTCGCAGTTATAGAATGGACCCAAATTACTTTGCCAGGCTTCGCACATTACACACATGCTTCAAATCTGGATTGTTGCTGTTGTTGCTGGCTTTTTGAGAATTTAAGTAAACAAGCATCAATGTCAAAAACGAAGTAATTTTCAGTCCTTGATTAAGCTTCATGAATGTCTTCTTCTCCCACTAGAATCCCTTGGGAGCATTTTTCACTAAATAAAGGATCGGCCATGTTTCTGGATGAAACAAAGGCCAAGTCTCAATAGTCTGGCCGGCTATTTCTGTAGATAGGTCATACTGGATGAAGGATTGATAAAACTTCACTCAGAAGGACATCAAGGCCTAGTATTTCCTACTTAAGCTGCACCTGGAGATCATCTGATAGGTGTTGGGACAGGGTTTCTGCTGAAATACGTAACAAGTGGTTAGAAACCATGGTGTGATCTGGCAACTTCCTTCTCGGGGGTGGTTGGACCAGAGGCCATTTCTGGTCTCCTGTGTTCAGTGTTCCCATTCCTTGCAGATCAGTGGAGGGGCTGAGCTTGTCAAATTATTCATGAAGCAAACAGACACTACCCTTGACTGGATATCCACGTGACTTTTTTGTGAACTGAAAGGTCAAAATACTAAACTAAAATAAATTAGACCTGGTCCAATAATTTGATTTTGAAAGTTCATTTTCTTCCTTGTAAGTCATAAGTATAAACGATATTTCCCAAACTCTGTGTGATAGCCATGATACCTTAGGCTGAAAAAAAAAAAATCTGCAGTTTCGCTGGGTGGAAAGTCTGGTTCTCTTTCAAATGGGAGGAGTCCCAAATGAAAAATGGAAACAAAATGCTTTTCAATACTGGTAAACCAAACTGGTTATCAGCATGACCACCCGCTGATTTTTAACAGATTCTATTTACAAAGAGACAAACTTGCTCTCTTTTATAACTTTCTGAAAAAAACAAAAAACAACTTTCTTTTAAGTTACCAGTTGAATTTCATCTTTCTGGTGGAACCAGTCATGTCTGGTCTGGTCAATGTTTAACAAGGGGAAAAATATGCCTGTATTATGTGTGTATATTATGGGTTTTACCAATATAAGTGATGGGTAGTACACAATCTACACATAATAATAAAATATACAGTCTTATTTATTGCAGGGTCCATGCAGCCAACAGATTCTCACAGAAGACTTTTGTTGATTTGGACCAAACCGTGGGATTCACAGCCAGCAAATCAATCATGATTTGACAAAAATAATGCTCTGAATTGCATCCCAATTTGTTCTTTTCCCAGTAAATTCATTATCACTGTATCTTTTATGTGATCTCTTGAACTATTAAACTGTTCAAGTTTTATAGAAAGTATTTTGATTAAGTTAAAACTCTTTCGGTGTCAACACTATGAAAACACTCCCACTGTGGCCTATTTCAAGCTTCCAGCTTTGCTGTCACTGGACATGGCTTTGGAAAGAGATGAATGATAGCAAAACCATCATGTAGTAAATATTTCACCACACAAGGATAGCAGATGTAAAGAACCCCAAGAGCATGGATAGTAAAAAGTAGTCAAACAGTCAGGAAGTAAAGATTTTAAGGTACTTATCACCTTTGTTTTAACATAATTATAATTGCAAGTTTGTAATCATGGGTGTGTTTAATAATGGATTTACAAAATTCCCCAAAATGTAACAGTTGGCTCTTGCAACCTGGTATGAACCAGGTCTGACACAACATGACCGTAACTGATGTTTCTTTTTACTCATGCCTGGAGAAGAGAATCTTGACCTTCAGAATACTCTGAGTTATTCACAAAAGGAGTTATAATTTAACTGAACAAGCCAAATATGAATAAACTGAGCATTTATCATGATTTTGCCCATAATTTCACAACCTCTTAAACCTGTCATATGCAAAAATATACTCTATATAGATTAGCTTGGAAATAACAGTCATTGAGCATCAACTAGGAGGAGCACACGCTAAACGGACTTGGTCATCTTTTGGTCAGGCAACCATTCCAAGAGGTATGAGTCATTGGCATAGTAAGCGATGATTCTGTCTTTTTTGAACCGTAGAAGCTTTATGCAGGAAACCATCAGAGTATTGATTCTTTTTTTTCATCCATGTTTATTTTTGTGCATAACCATGTTGCTGACACCTGGTCACTCAAGTGAAAGGACATCAGTGTGACCTAATCAGTGTGTGGAAACAGACTTGATGCAAAGAAATCAAGGAAGTTGAAAGAATTTCTTATGGGAGATGTGGGTGGTGGTGGATGAGAGCTCAGGAATGTATTTATAGAGTGAGGGGGAAAAGATCTATTAAATAACAAAAGCCTGACTTTAGAACTCTAATTATAAACATAATTTTAAATAGACACATGAGTTATTTGTTCCTCCACGTGAATTTCCCTTATGTTTTTTAAACCCCAAGTCCAGGTTTCCCCTATAGCAAGATAGGCTTTCATATTGCAAGATAGTAACTGTTTATAGTGAAAACCTAGAATTGGCTAAACCTGGTTAGGGTGCTAATATTAACATTATACAAAAACTTATAGAATGGAAAGATATTTCCTTTATCTTAAAATAGAAATATTTTTAAAAACATGGATATTTAAGAAATGATTGATGTTGGTGCTGAAAAGCTACACGTAGCACTGCTGACTTCTAGGACGCACAACAGACATTATCTGGTGACTGGCTGATGTTGACATTGCCTGGAATTCAGGGTAAGCCATAACACATACATAAATATATATACATACATGGACCCTCCCGTCCTCCGCCACATTTAATTCTTCATAGTCTTCTGAAATGTCTTTTCCACCTAATGACTCACTTCAGTTGATCTAAAGTAATTCTTAGGAGAAAGTGTCAGGTTAAAATAATTCATGCTAAAGTGTGAATGACTGGGGCTCACTAAAACCCTCCAATGACATCTCATTGTTTTTGAAATACTAGTTGAATTTTTAGCCCTGGGCATCGAGGCCCTATGGGATGTATTCCTGCTTATTTTCTTACTTCTTTTACATCATTTCAGGTGACTTCCTCCCTCACTCACATGTTTTGACCACTTCAGTTTTCTCTCTGTGCTTCGCAGAGCTAATTCCTTTTGGCCCCTTGCTCTACTCCCCCCGGCACTTGCTGTTCCCTCCCTCCCAAACGACTGGATCTCCCCACAGCTAACTCTTTCTCTTCATTCAGCTGTTACTTCAAATGTCACTTTCTCCGAGTCCTTCCTTGATTACTATACTTAGAGCAGACCCAGTAAGAACTCACTGGCCCGTTTCTCTCTCTCTTTTCCAGAGACATCACTTTGCTGACAAAGGTCTGTCTAGTCAAAGCTATGTTTTTTCCAGTAGTCATGTATGGATGTGAAAGTTGGACCATAAAAAAGGCTGAGCACCAAAGAATTGATGCTTTCGAACTGTGGTGCTGGAAAAGACTCTTAAGAGATCCTTGGACAGCAAGGAGATCAAACCAGTCAATCCTAAAGGAAATCAACCCTGAATATTCATTGGAAAGACTGTTGCTGAAGCTGAAGCTCCAGTACTATGGCCACCTGATGTGAAGAGCCAACTCATTAGAAAAGACCCTGATGCTGGGAAAGATTGAAGGCAGGAGGAGAAGGGGACGACAGAGGATGAGATGGTTGGATGGCATCACTGACTCAATGGACAAGAGTTTGAACAAGCTCTGGGACATAGTGGAGGACAGGGAAGTCTGGCGTGTTACAGTCCATGGGGTTGCAAAGAGCTGGACACAATTTAGCGACTGAACAACAACAACAACATTACTACTTAAAATTATCTTTTTGGTTTATTATTTGGTTCTTTGTTCTGGGGTGTCTTCCTCATTATAACACTAGCAGAAAGAGAGCAGGAATCTGGTCTTTCTTGCTTGCTGCTGTAACTCCGTTAACTAGAACAGTGCCTGGCATACAGTAATTACTTAAAATATTTATCAAATGAATAAGCGATCGTTCCCAAGTATTTCCAGGTGTCAGAAAAGAAAATTTGATCTGGCCTAGCAAGTATAATTCAATAGTGGATGTCACTGAGCAGAATACTAGATTTTATTATTTTGACCAATGGCTATTTCTATTCAGAGACTGGTCTTCATGGAGGTTAGTGAACACTGATGTGTGGAGTGAAGATACATAAGTTACAGCAGAGATTTAGGCTTCAGGATTATAATGTAAAAAAGTCCCAAAGAAGTAAGTTTATCAATGTTAGGGCTAGGGTTGGAAAAAAGATTATGCTCTAAGTAGACCTCAAGGAATATTAGCTTGTTGAGTTTATATCCAAATATCTCTAGAATCTGTAGTTTCTTGCCTTTACTGTCATTGTGCTCAGTTGCTCAGTCGTGTTCAACTCTTTGACTCCCCATGGACTGTAGCCCGCCAGGCTCCTCTGTCCATGGGATTTCCCAGGCAAGAATACTGGAGTGGGTAACCTTTCCCTTCTCCAGGGGATCTTCCCAACCCAGGGACTGAACCCAGGTCTCCTGCATTGCAGGTGGATTCTTTACCATATGAGCCACCAGGGAAGTCCAACCCTGGGCCAAATTGTCACAGTAATGTTCACATAAATCTGTATGATAAGGTATATATATAGAGAAAGAAGAACTAAGAAAGAGCCATTCAGTTTTTAATAACCTCCTTCCAATACATTCTTATACTGCAGCTGGAACAATCTTTTCAAAAGGCAAGTCCAATTATGTGATATCCCTTACCTTTTAAAAGTCTTCAGTGGCGCTTCATTATTTTTAAGATGAAAGCCTTTATTCGAAAGCCTTAACATGATTTGCAAAGCCCTGCATGATGTCACTCAGAGTGGAATAAAAATGGTCACAAATCCTTCGTGCACCTCCCATAGAGAGATGTGGGTTATGTCCCCTTTTCTTGAATGAGGGCAGCTCTGAGACCGCTTTGCCGATTAAAGCGCAGTGTCAGTGATGCCCTCCTCATGTTTGTGCCCAGGCTTTATGAAACAGGCAGCCTCTTTTTTTCTGTCACTTGGAGCCCTCCCTCTGGAAACCCTGACATACCAGGTTGGAAGCCCTTGGACTGCCCTGATGGAAAGACCAGGTGGAGACATTCTGGCAAACAACATCTGCCGAGGGAAGAAGCTAGAAGGGCTTGAGAAGACTGCTGGTGACAGCTGGGAGGACAGGGGAAACGGCCACTGCCCCTCCCAGACTGGGAGACTGCAGGAAGGGCACTCTTCCAATGTAGACATGGACCGCTCGGCAACACTGTCCCCTGCAGTAACGTGGAAACTACACATATGCCTGATGAATTTATAGATTTTAGTAAGGAGGTTTCCCGGTAGAATGCTTAAAGTGCCAGTCGGTTCTTTAAAAAGTGTCATATGATAAAATATAGATAAAGATGAGGTGTTTTTTTTTTTAAGGACCTGCTCAGTTCTTGCCTGGAGAATCCCAGGGATGGGGGAGCCTGGTGGGCTGCCGTCTATGGGGTCGCACAGAGTCGGACAGGATTGAAGCGACTTAGCAGCAGCAGCAGCAGCTCAGTTTTCAAGCAAAATTTAGAAAAAAATAGAGCTAGTACTTGTTAGTTTAAAAAAGATGAAAGGGTTTCACATTCCTAATCTTTTCAAAGGCAAAAGGCTCTCAACCCAGAAATTGATTGATATTGGAGAACATCTCAAGGGGATGGCCAGAAGAACCTTTTTTATAACTTCAGAAAGACTTAAGTATATGCCTCACAAGCTTCTAAAAGAGACACAAACGCTTCTAAGAATCCTCAGGGTGTGGTCCCCACAGCACCCTGACTCTGAGCCCAGGCCAAAGCAGGGACTGTCTTGAGGAGAATTGAGGATGTATGTTTTGTCTAACAGAGTGAAGTCTAATAAGATTCATAGGAAGGAAGCCTAATAAGATTTATAACTTAGAAGGTGAAACCAAGCATTTTCAGGGTGGTAGCCAGAACTGCTGAGAGTCTGGGAGCAGGACTGGGCCCCTCAAGTTAAAGAACCAGCAGTATATGGATTTCAGAACTGCTGGATGCCAGTGATGGCTCTGTGCCTCTTGTTCCCCCATTCTTTGAATGAACATGCTGAATGCACTGATCTCACCCCTGTGTTACCAGTATATGCTGGGTGGGTGTGTGTGTGTGTGTGGTGGGGCTATGATATACATTTCACTTCAGTTCACAAGTCTTTATATCGAGAGAAACTGTATCAGAGAACTACATCAAAGGTGCCTTATCAGCACTTGACCCTTACTTATTTTATTATTTTTTAAAAACTAATTTATGTATTTATTTACTGGCCGTACCGCAAGGCGTGTGGGATGTTAGTTCCATGACCAGGGATTGAACTCGAGACTCCTGCATTGAAAGCTGCTGCTGCTGCTGCTAAGTCACTTCAGTTGTGACAGAGTCGGTCACAACTGGCACTCAGTCACGCAGTTTTAATCACTGGACCACTAGGGAAGTCTCTTCATCATTATTTAGATGGTCAGAATCTGGACCTCAAACTTGAACTTCATGGAGATGACATTTCTGGACGGCTTTAGGAATGAGGATATTTTGCCTACTGCTACTGCTAAGTCACTTCAGTCGTGTCCGACTCTGTGCGACCCCATAGACGGCAGCCCACCAGGCTGCCCCGTCCCTGGGATTCTCCAGGCAAGAACACTGGAGTGGGGTGCCATTTCCTTCTCCAATGCAGGAAAGTGAAAAGTGAAAGTGAAGTCGCTCAGTCGTGTCTGACTCTTAGTGATCCCATGGACTGCAGCCCACCTGGCTCCTCCATCCATGGGATTTTCCAGGCAAGAGTACTGGAGTGGGGTGCCATTGCCTTCTCTGATTTTGCCTACAGGGGAATGTAAATAGTTTGCGTCTAATGGTGAACCACGGCTGACTAAAGACGACCACAAATTATTCAAAAGGGTTCACGTTGAGAACGGTTACTCTCCTTGACCCAGGTGGGTCCTGTGACTGTTCTGACCAATACGATACCTTGGAAACGATGCTAACTGGCCAGACCTTAATACTTCCTGTCTCCCTGTCTCTGGGAGCCCTGAGCTGCCACTTCAGAGGCCTTGAAGCTGCAGTATTGCAGGGGGTACTTATGGGTGCTCAACAGCCTCAGCTGAGCACACTCTTCCAGACACTGAAACCAAAGTAGCAGTGTTAGTCGTTTAGTTGTGTCTGACTCTGCGACTCCATGAAGTGTAGTCCTCCGGGCTCCTCTATCCCTAGGATTCTCCAGGGAAGAATCCTGGAGTGGAATGCCATCCCCTTCTCCAGAGGATCTTCCTGACCAAGGGATTGAACCCAGGTCTCCTGCATTGCAGGCAGATTCTTTACCACCTGAGCTACAAGGAAGATCCTGAAACCAAGGTACCAGTTGAATAATTTCATCCTGGATCTCCTAGACAGCCCAACCTCCAGTTGAATGTGAAACAGAAGAATCACCCAGGTGAACCCCATTTAAGTTCATGCCCATAAGACTGTAGGATAAAAATAAAGGGGTTGTTTATCAGCTCCTTTGCTACACTTTGCAGTCATAGCAACAGGTAACTGAACTTGAGTTCCAATTCTCTGACCTCACCTGGCATCTCAGCCCCTAGCAATCTGTACTCTGGTCACACCACCCTTCCAGTTCTTTGAATATTAACATGTGCATTCCCTCACTCTTCTTGATCTTCCAGCTCTTAGCTTATGATGATTTTCTCAGGGAGGTTCACCCTGACCCTCTAAAATTAGTTCCTTTGTTACAGCAGATTCTCCTACAAGAACAGTGTTCTTTTGGAGCAGTTATCTCTGTGATTATTTCATGAATGCCAGCCTCCACTTCTAGACTGTGAGCAAGCCTCTTTGATCATCACTGATTTTCAGAGGCCAGTAGTGTGCCTACACATAAGCACTGAATAAATATTTAAGCCGATGAACAGAATTACTTGATGCAGCAGATCAGGCCTCGCTCCTCACCAGCGCCTTCAGTAACTGAATAAATATTTAAGCCGATGAACAGAATTACTTGATGCAGCAGGTAAGGCCTCGCTCCTCACCAGCGCCTTCAGTGACTGTGTCACTACTCTTCCTGAAAGACGACGCTGTGAAAGTGCTGCACTCAATACTCCAGCAAATGTGGAAAACTCAGCAGTGGCCACAGGACTGGAAAAGGTCAGTTTTCATTCTAGTCCCAAAGAAAGGCAATGCCAAAGAATGCTCGAACTACTGCACAATAGCACTCATCTCACACGCTAGTAATGCTTAAAATTCTCCAAGCCAGGCTTCAGCAAAATGTGAACTGTGAACTTCCAGATGTTCAGGCTGGTTTTAGAGAAGGCAGAGGAACCAGAGATCAAATTGCCAACATCTGCTGGATCATGGAAAAAGCAAGAGAGTTCCAGAAAAACATCTATTTCTGCTTTATTGACTATGCCAAAGCCTTTGTGTGGATCACAATAAACTGTGGAAAATTCTGAAAGAGATGGGAATACCAGACTACCTGACCTGCCTCTTGAGAAACCTGTATGCAGGTCAGGAGGCAACAGTTAGAACTGGACATGGAACAACAGACTGGTTCCAAATAGGAAAAGGAATACGTCAAGGCTGTATATTGTCATCATGCTTATTTAACTTATATGCAGAGTACATCATGAGAAACACTGGGCTGGAGGAAGCACAAGCTGGAATCAAGATTGCTGGGAGAAATATCAATAACCTCAGATATGCAGATGACACCACCCTTATGGCAGAAAGTGAAGAACTAAAGAGCCTTTTGATGAAAGTGAAAGAGGAGAGTGAAAAAGTTGGCTTAAAGCTCAATATTCAGAAAACTAAGATTATGGCATCCGGTCCCATCACTTCATGGGAAATGGATGGGGAAACAGTGGACACAGTGGCTGACTTTATTTTTCTGGGCTCCAAAATCACTGCAGATGGTGACTGCAGCCATGAAATTAAAAGACACTTACTCCTTGGAAGGAAAGTTATGACCAACCTAGGTAGCATATTCAAAAGCAGAGACATTGTCAACAAAGGTCCGTCTAGTCGAGGCTATGGTTTTTCCAGTAGTCATGTATGGATGTGAGAGTTGGACTATAAAGAAAGCTGAATGCTGAAGAATTGATGCTTTTGAACTGTCGTGTTGGAGAAGACTCTTGAGAGTCCCTTGGACTGCAAGGAGATCCAACCAGTCCATCCTAAAGGAGATCAGTCCTGGGTGTTCATTGGAGGGACTGATGTTGAAGCTGAAACTCCAATAATTTGGCCACCTCATGCGAAGAGCCGACTCATTTGAAAAGACCCTGATGCTGGGAAAGATTGAGGGCGGGAGGACAAGGGGATGACAGAGGATGAGATGGTTGGATGGCATCACCGATGGACATGGGTTTTCGTGCCAGGGAGGCCTGGCATGCTGTGGTTCATGGGGTCGCAAAGAGTCGGACACAACTGAGCGACTGAACTGAACTGGTTCTTTCTCACACACTGTGGACTTTTGGATTCAAAGCTGGGGAAAGCTAAGTCACTTTAGTCGTGTCCAACCCTTCTCGAGCCTACGGACTGTAGACCATCTGGCTCTTCCGTCCATAGGCATTCTCCAGGCAAGAATACTGGAGTGGGTTGCCATGCCTTCCTCCAGGGGATCTTCCCAACCCAGGATCTAACCCACATCTCTTATGTCTCCTGCATTGGCAGGCGGGTTCTTTACCACTAGTGCCACCTGGGAAGCCCAGTGTGACTTAACATCTGTCTGTGACAGCAGCTCAGCACAAATGGAGTTGCTGAAGTTCCTTTTGGTCATCTCTGTGCAAAGAAAAGGAAGTTGAAGATTGCTTCTGGGCGTGTGTGGGCATAGGAGAGCAGAGGAAAAGAAAACAGACAGTGTTCTCACAGTTATGTCTTTGCTGGAAATTGGGGAGCTCTCCTGAGAATCTACGGAGAAGGCAATGGCACCCCGCTCCAGTACTCTTGCCTGGAAAATCCCATGGACGGAGGAGCCTGGTAGGCTGCAGTCCATGTGGTTGCAAAGAGTCGGACACGACTGAGCGACTTCCCTTTCACTTTTCGCTTTCATGCATTGGAGAAGGAAATGGCAACCCACTCCAGTGTTCTTGCCTGGAGAATCCCAGGGACGGGGGAACCTCGTGGGCTGCGGTCTATGGGGTCACAGTGTAGGACACGAATGAAGCGACTTAGCAGCAGCAGCAGCAGCCTGAGAATCGAAAGGATGGTAACTCAACTTTCTAAATGATTTCTAAATTTAAGTTTTGAAATAATTTCTTGCTGGATTGTGAGCTCTTCTCTGCTTTACCCTTTCATCCAAAACTGTGGCCGGAAAAATAATGGGAGGGCTGATGTCTGGGTTAAAGGTTCTATATCTTCTATTACCTCTGCTTGCAAGACTATTTTCTGAATATCTAGTGTGCAGTCTACTGTTTTTTTTCTTTTTTAAAATGTATTTCCCTACTTATTGAGTCTTGCGCATGTGGGAAATAGATGGATCCATTGGAAACTGTCTTTCTTTAAAATCTTCTGCTCTTTCCTTAAGTCCTTTGTCATTTTTGCTGTATGTGAAATGAAGTCCTTATAAATGTCCTTAAAATGTCTATTTCATAATTTTAAAAGGCTTTTCCTTCGCCTTGTACAGTTCTCTTAACAGCAGTCCTCAAATGGGCTGGTGTACAACATACTTTTTTAGTTTTATTTTTGATTGTTTAATGTTGGCTGAACTGCACAGCTTGTGGGATCTTTGTTCCTGGACGAGGGATCAAACTGGGTCCACAGCAGTGAAACCCTGAGTCTTAACCACTAGATTGCCAGGGAATTCCCTTCAGTTTCTCTTTTTATTTCTTATTGGAGTTCCCCAATGGTTCAGCTGGTAAAGAGTCCACCTGCAATGCAGGAGACGTAGGTTCCATTCCTGAGTGGGGAAGATCCTCTGGAGGAGGAAAGGGAAATCCACTCTAGTATTCTTGCTTGAAAAAGCCCTTGGACAGAGGAACCTGGCGGGCTATAGTTCAAAGGGTCTCAAAGAGTTGGACAGGAGTGAGTACGCCAAAAGATAGCCAATTAACAATGCTGTCAGTTTCAGGTGGACGGCAAACGGACTCACCCATACATATACATGCATCCATTCTCTCCCAAACTCTCCTCCTATCCAGGCTGCACATAACATTGAGCAGAGTTCCCTATGCTGCATACCTACAATATATATATATATATATATATTTTTTTTTTTTTTTTAAACGAGGGTTTAGTAGGGCTCCGATAAATTGCCAACATCCGTTGGATCATCAAAAAAGCTAGAGAATTCCAGAAAAACATCTACTTCTGTTTTACTGACTATGCCAAAGCCTTCGACTGTGTGGATCACAACAAACTGGAAAATTCTTAAAGAGATGGGTCACACCACCTGACCTGCCTCCTGAGGAACCTCTATTCAGGTCGAGAAGCAACAGTAAGAACTGGACATGGAAAAACAGACTGGTTCCAAATCTGGAAAGGAGTATGTCAAAGCTGTATATTGTCACCCTGCTTATTTAACTTATATGCAGAATACATCATGAAAAAATGCTGGACTGAATGAAGCATAAGCTGGAATCAAGATTGCCAGGAGAAATATCAATAACCTCAGACATCCAGATGACACTACACTTAGGGCAGAAAGCGAAGAACTAAAAAGCCTCTTGATGAAAGTGAAAGAGGAGAGTGAAAAGGTTGGCTTAAAGCTCAACACTCAGAAAACTAAGATCATGGCATCTGGTCCCATCACTTCATGGCAAATAGGTGGGGAAACAATGGAAACAGTGACAGACTTTATTTTTGGGGGCTCCAAAATCATTGCAGATGGTGACTGCAGCCATGAAATTAAAAGACACTTGCTCCCTGGAAGAAAAGTTATGACCAACCTAGACAGCATATTAAAAAGCAGAGACATTACTTTGCCAACAAAGGTCCGTCTAGTCAAGGCTATGGTTTTTCCAGTGGTCATGTATGGATGTGAGAGTTGGACTATAAAGAAAGCTAAGCGCGGAAGAATTGATGCTTTTTGAACTGTGCTGTTGGAGAAGATTCTTGAGAGTCCCTTGGACTGCAAGGAGATCCAACTAGTCAATCCAAAAGGAAATCAGTCCTGAATATTCATTGGAAGGACTGATGCTGAAACGGAAACTTCAATACTTTGGCCACCTGATGTGAAGAACTGACTCATTGGAAAAGACCCTGATGCTGGGAAAGATTGAAAGCCAGAGTAGAAGGGGATGACAGAGGATGAGATGGTTGGATGGCATCACCGAATCGATGGACATGAGTCTGAGTAAGCTCTGGGAATTGGTGATGGACAGGGAAGCCTGGCGTGCTGCAGTCCATGGGGTCGCAAAGAGTCGGAGACGACTGAGCTACAGAACTGAAAACTGAATCAGATTTCCATGTACACATACTATTCATAATATAATTTAAAAGAAAACACTCCCTAAATGGCAGGGCTGCTATGTAGACGGACATATTCCTCATCATCTGGGCGCGTCCACAAACTCTGGGACATCGCCCATGTCCCCGGTTCTGATTTGTATCCCCGGCCCTGTGCGCACAATACTGTACTTGTCCCTTTTGAACATGTAACAGATTAAAGAGCTGGGCAGGAGGCAGATGCAGAAACACCTTTGATCTCTCATCCTTGGGGGTTAAGGGAGGGCAGACACCTGGCGGCTGCTGAGCCGGAAACAAAACACAGGCGGGATTGGAATTACCTTCAAGGGAGCCGCAGCTCCGCGGAGGAGGCAGCCGGACGCGCCGCGTGGGCGCGAGGGGAGGAGGGCCAGTGTTGGGCTGAGGACGCTAGAGCCCCAGCGAGGTGAAATCCGGCTAGCCGGGGGCTGCTTACATTCCTTAGGCAGAGGATTGGGAAGATCAGGCAGCTGCATTGAGCACAAAATTGAAGTCATTCTTTTGCAAATAGTATTGCAAAACGTTCAGCTGTGCGCAATTGCTGAAAGGCAATTTTGATGGCAATTCAGGAAGCTTTCAAAGAAAGGATGTTTTTCAACTGTTTTTCCCCCTCCTTAGCGAAACTCTCTTTATTAGGGATTTCACCTTTGCAACAGGATGCTGGGAAGGGTCTTAGCCAAAACAGGATCTGGAGCATTTCCTGTGATCTTTGGTGAAATCGCATTGCCCCCTGGTGTTTGCGTGCTGTTCTACAGCGTCACACTGAAAGCGCAGAGAATGCCAATCAAGTCGTTCAAGGAGGCTGCTTCCAGTCTTAGACCTGGTTTGACAAGACAAGGAATGAAAATTTAAAATTCAGATTCTTAGGACTTCCCTGGTGGTCCAGTGGCTAAGACTGTGTGCTCCTATTGCAGGAGGCCGGGGTTTGGTCCCTGGTCAGGGAACTAGATCCCACATGCTGCAGTTAAGACCAGGGCAGCCAAATAAATAGCTAAATAAAAAAATAAAATTCAGATTCTTTTCTTCTGTACCCTCTGCAGCATCTTCTGAGATTTTCAAGTGGCTCTTGAAAGAAATTTATCAGATGATAATCCGCCACTTTTTTTTTTTTTTTTTTTATAAGTTTTCATGTGAGTGACTTTCACACCCATTTTTTTTTCAGAACGAACTCAAGTATCTCCTGTGTTGTAAAACCTTTCCTGGAATCTGCTCCCTGTTTTGTACAAACCTGAACTTTCCCACCTTTCTCTGCCTTCATGTTTCTTTCTCTGATAGAAACTTGAAATTGAGGATTACACCTGATTTCTGTTTGTATTCACCGTAACTAGCAAGGTGCCTGGCAGCCAGTATATGTCAACAAAAAGTGTGTTGTTTGCATGTAACAATGCTGCTCACAAAAGGATCAACTACATTTCCTAATCAACAGCAACTGATTATTACTATGCCCACAGAGTTGGAGGAAGGAGAGCGGTCCTTGTATGGGACACAGGGGGTCCTCAAGCACCCTGAAACTGCACAGGCACAGTGTCCAATTATGGAAGAGAATGGTTAGAATAACCTAAGATTAGACTATCTCTACCTCTAATAATCTATAAAAAATCATTCAAACTTCTGTTTCTTCCCTCGATGAACCTCTGCTCTAGAAAGATCATGAGCATATTCATTGTCACCAATTTAATAACAAGTTTCTTTGGGGCAGACATTTCTAGGAGTAAGTGTAAAGTTTCTGAATGATGTTCTTGAAGATGTGGAGGCAGGTTGACTGAGGCCATTGTCTGTCCCTGAACTGAGTGACAATGAACAGATCTGGGGTCTAGGGCAGGTTATGGGTATTGAGGGGCAGTCTATTTAAAGGAATAGGAACTGTGAATCAAGGGTGCCTCTACTTGAGTATGATGTATACATAGATGTCACCTTAGGGCAGAGAAAATGATCAGATCTGAAGATTCTATTAGGATGGGTGGGGAGGATGATACTTTTAGCAAGACTGCTTTTTAGGTTATAATATTGTCATATTAATACTAATCCATAAAAGCTCCTTGAAGTCATTTATTATGCTTTTATTTAGTTAAAAAAATTTCAAGGAAGGAGCCCCTCGTAACAGAGGCACAATTCATGGTTGTTAAAAGCTTGATTTTTTTTTTTTTTTAATTATTACATGCTAGTGACTTTATTGCTTTTGGCCTCCCTCCGAAGCTTGCAGGATCCCCTGACCAGGGATGGAGCCCAGCTCCCCCACCCAGTGGAAATGTGGAGTCCTTACCACTGGACTGCCAGGGAATTCCCAAGAGCTGGAATTTTGGAGTCAAACTGAATAGGTACAAATATTGACTGGGTCACTGACCAGCCCCTTGACCTGGGAAAAGTCTCTAAACTTTTCTATGTCTGTTTCCTCAATGATCAAAATGAGGCTGATGCTGGTAAACATCTCTAGTGTTTACTGCTGAGGAGGACCACGTGAGTTTCCCATTATGAGCAGCTAAGGGGAGATAAAAAAAAATCTTACTGTTGAAGAAATCCATTCTATGAGACATCATTCATGTCCTACTCTTTGCAGCCCTTGTGGACTCTAGCCCACCAGGCTCCTCTCTCCATGGTATTCTCCAGACAAGAATACCAGAGTGGGTAGTCATTCCTTTCTCCAGAGGATCTTCCTGACCCAGGGATCGGTCCCAGGTCTCCTGCATTGCAGGCAGATTCTTAACCATTTGAGCCACCAGGGAAGCCCCTGAGACATCATTAAAACCCCCAAATACAAAGTAATATGCTAGGTAACAGAATCGTAATAGAGCACAGCTAAGGGCTTCAAGGTAGTTGCTCTGCACCACCTACTCTGTTACCAGGCAAACAGGTACCATTAGTGGTCTTGCTCAGCCATTGGTCAGTGCTGCAGTGGGCCCCTCCCCCAAGTGACCAACTGTCAGTGAGTGGCCGTTAGTGGCCCTGCTCAGCCATTGGTCAGTGCTGCAGTTGGCCCCACCCACAAACAAGCAACTGTCAATAGATGACCGTTGGTGGCCCATGCAGCCAAAGGTTGGTGGAGCAGTAGTTGTCATGTGGAGAATCAGGTAAGAGGCAGATCCTCTCTTTCTCCCTGGGGGCCCACCAGTTCACTGGCCTTGGGCCAATGGGTGAGCTGGGGGCCCAGGGAACAGGCCCCAGGGGGCTGGGTCCTGCGGGGCTCCAGAGCCCTCACCAGGGTCACCCACTTGCCTAGCCCAGGCTTGAGGCAGTGGTGAACCTCTCCCCCAGCCCTGCCTCTGTGACCTAACGGCAGTGGCCGCCTGTATAGGTCACAGTCTGAGGGACCTGCCCCCGCTGTGCAGGTGGCCTGAGGAGCCTGAGGGCCAGATGGGTCCTGGGCTTCTGGCTCCCTCAGTGATAGTGGCTGGGCGGGCTCTGGGGACCCAGCTCTGAGGAAGCCACCAGCTGAGCTCTGCCTCCTCTCAGCCGGGACTGGGCCTCAGAAGGGTAAAATTGTGTCTGGGGACTGTGTCCTTTCTTGTCAGAACAGAGAATAACATTTGTTTGGTGGAGGTTTACAGAAACATTGTTACCTGACCATGAAAATGAGTGTTAGTCGCTCAGTGGTGTTGACTCTTTGTGACCCCATGGACTGTAGCCTGCCAGGCCCCTCTGTCCATGGAATTCTCCAGGCAAGAATACTCGAGTGGAGTGCCATTCCCTTTTCCGGGGTATCTTCCCGACCCAGGAATTGAACCCTGGTGTCCTGCATTGCAGGCGGATTCTTTATCATCTGAGCCACCAGGGAAGCCCAGTTAGAGGGTATATAAGCCTCAAATTCTAACTAATACCTCCTTGAGTGATATTTTCCTGTGAATTCCCACAGGCACCTGAATAAAATTGTTTTTTCCCCCCAGCTAATCTGTCTTTGGTCAGTTTAATTTGCAGGCCTCCAAGAAAAGAGCATAATAGGGTAGAAGGGAAATACTTCCTCCCCAACACATTCCTATAAGACTTTGGCCAAATATTGTACTGCTGCTGCTGCTGCTAAGTCACTTCAGTTGTGTCCGACTCTGTGCAACCCCATAGACAGCAGCCCACCAGGCTTCCCCGTCCCTGGGATTCTCCAGGCAAGAACACTGGAGTGGGTTGCCATTTCCTTCTCTAATGCATGAAAGTGAAAAGTGAAAGTGAAGTCACTCAGTCTTCACTTTCCGTGTCCGACTCTGTGCGACCCCATGGACTGCAGCCTACCAGGCTCCTCCGTCCATGGGATTTTCCAGGCAAGAGTACTGGAGTGGGGTGCTAAATCTCTACAAGGTGCCTCAGAACTAGCTTGGCACCTTGCTTCAGAATATCCTCAGTTTACAGAGCTGTGGCAAACTTAAGTCCACCATAAATGAGCAATAGAACGCCCCATGTAATATTTGATGTGTTAGTATTTGTAGAGCATCTTTGAACAATGGCTGACAAATACAAGTTCTAGATAAGTGTTATTAATAGATAAAAATATTCACTTCATCGTACAATCCTAATCTTTAAGACAAAGTCATACAGACTAGTTCTAGGGTTCCAAGCTTGCTAGATACCTATTTTGTCTTGCACTGCATCTTTATAACCTTGCACACATGATGATGTAAACAGCGAATACTGTTAAGAAAGCTAAAACTTTTAATTGTTGGAGTAAGATAATCATTGTGAGTTCATTTTAGCTAACCCTTCTGTCTTCTCAAGTGTAACTGAGAATGTCATTTTTAAACGTGTGCAAGGCATATTCAGACTTATACAGAAGGGACCTGGGGGATTACTGGAGAGATAAATGGTGGTAATAACCACTAACAATGGTGCAAAATTATGCATCCTGGGGGAGCCTGGAAATGTATATTCTTTTTCAGGAGGAGATGAGACTTAGAAAATTGGGTCTCTAACGTGATTTCTAAAGGCAGATTGTCATCAGCGAGCAAAATGGGGCTTCTGGGGAATTCCAGTGCATTCCAAGCAAACCTAGCAACTGATAGCTTCCTGGACAGCTGTTTCTTCCATCTATTCCCCCAATTCTTTTTGTTAGTTGTCAGCTAAATCTTTATGTGAATGTAACAGCCACTCTGCAGAACCAAATTTGTCTTAGAGGTTTTCATTTTCATCTGGCAAATGATGTGCAAAAATTCTGTCATTCTCAAAGCCTACAGTGAAAACGCAAGGGTATAGTTTCTACAAATGCAATCAAGCATAACATTGTGTTAGGTTTAGGAGATATTTCTAAGTCATCTCTATTTCAATGTCTCCAAATGTATAGGACAATTCTGCTTTAATTAACCATGTGTGCGTGCTAAGTCGCTTCAATTGTGTCTGACTCTTTGTGACCTTATGGACTGTAGCCCGCCAGGCTCTTCTATCCATGGAATTCTCCAGGCAAGAATACTGGAGTGGGTTGCCATGCTCTCCTCCAGGGGATATTCCTGACCCAGGGATCAAACCCACATTGGCAGGTGGGTTCTTTACCACTAGCACCACCTGGGACACCCTATATTAACCATATCCTAAATTAATAATTGACAACTGTCAAGGAAGCATGTGTGTGTGCACGCACGCGTGTGTTCTCTCAGTTGTGTCTGACTCTTTTATGATCTCATGGACTGTAGCCCACCAAGTTCCTCTGTCCATGGAATTTTCCAGGCAAGAATAAAGCTTATTGGTCTATAAACCACCTAACATTAATTTTTCCATAACTAAGCACATTGAGATCAGGTCAGTCTATTAGTTTTATGTTGTTATTATTATTCTTAATCAAGACTATGTATGTATGTATGTATGTATGGCTGAGTCCCTTCACTATCCACCTGAAACTATCACAACATTGTTAATTGGCTATACCCAATACAAAATAAAAAGTTAAACAAAAAAGAATATCTATGTATGGTGACAAAAGTTGACTAGACTTATTGAGGTGATAATTCTACAATATAAACAAACACTGAATTGCTATGCTATATATCTGAAACTAACATGTTAGCTGTCCATCATACTGCAAAAAAACAATGTCTGAGACAGCTAAGCTGCTTGAGTCTTGTTTGAAACCATTTCCTTGCCTCCCATCACAGAATTTTCAAAATCTTTCAGATGGTGAACGACATTCTGGGTTATTTGGCCCTCACTACTTCTTCCTTTATCTTAGACCACGAGCATCCTCATCCTCTCTCTCCCTACTACTACTCTGTCTTCCAGTGACACTGGCTTTTTCATTAATAGTTAACTTTTTCTTCTCATTCCTGGCCGTTGCCCTTTGCTGTTCCCTCACCTGGGAATTCAAGGAAGACTTCCTTGAGGAAAAGGCAGTGAATTTTCCCTGACCACACACTTCACAGTTGATCTAGAATCTTAACACCTTTATTTCTGTCTTTATAGCACCTTATAACTGAGGTAAACCATTATATCCATAAACATTACCACCCCCTCCCCCAACCCAAATCTCAGATTATCTGCTCCTTGAAATTGGGGCAGAGCCTGAGTCTGTGATATTGCTGTGTCCTCAGGAGCAGCCCAGTGTGTGGCACATAGTAGTTGCTCAATAAATGCTTGATAAACATGGAAAGCAATTCTTAATCCTGAAGTCGATCGGTCGTGTCCGACTCTTTGCGGCCCCATGGACTGAAGCCTACCAGGCTTCTCAGTCCATGGGATTTTTCCAGGCAAGAGTACTGGGGTGGGTTGCCATTTCCTTCTCCAAGCTACTCTTAAACCGGTAATTCATGCTTTCCTGCTTCATGGCTGTGCGTGCTTGTGTGCTAAGTTGCTACAGTCATGTCTGACACTCTGTGACCCCATGGGTTGTAGCCCATGAGGCTCCTTTGTCCTTGGGATTCAATGCCATACCCCCATCCAGAGGTTCTACCCGACTTGGACTGAACCCGAGTCTCTTATCTCTCGTGCATTGGCAAGTGGGTTCTTTACCACTAATGGCCCCACTTGAAAAGCCCTTATTGGTATGTGTGGGGGGAATGTAATTATAAGGTCCTTGTAAGTAAAAGAGGAACGCAGGAGGGTCAGAGGCCGAGTGATGCAGAGTGAGGATTTGGCTGTCATTGATGCCTCTGAAGATGGAGAAAGGAGCCACCAGCCAAGGAATATGGGTGACTTCTAAGGGATGAAAAAGGAAAGAAATGGGTGCTTCCCCAGAGACCCCAGAGGGTACTCAGTGTCCCTGCCTGCCACCTTGATTTTAGCTCAGTGAACCCCCATTCATACTTCTAGCCTCTCAGAGGTAATACATTTGAGCTAAGCCACCAAGTTTCTCATAATTTATTACAGCAGCTACAGGAAACTGACACAGGCACCCTCTCTCAAGTCTTCACATCGAGGGTACCTTTGGGTGCTTCAGCTGATGGGTGCCCAACTAGGAGGATTTTCTGATTATATTACCTCATTTTCATTTCATAAAATGGAAAGATGTTTTAAAAAATTAAGGATAATACTAATCATGTGAGCATAGAAAACACCATAAGAGAAAGGTTGACTTGCTTTGCTATAGGACTTTGTTAATCATTGTTAAACACTTTACACATTAAACAAACAGGGTGATGATCTTCTCAGAGTTGATAAGAAATTGGCTCCCAAATTTAGAATTATCAAGAATAATGAAGAACATCTGCTTTTTAAAATGAGGAACTGAGAGAATTCCCTGGCCGCCCAATGGTTGGCGGGAGGAGGGTGCAGGGGGAGTCGGTTCAATCCCTGGTGGGGGAATTAAGATCCCACAAGCTGTGTGGTATGGCCAAAAAAAAAAAAAAAAAAAGAGAGGTCTAAATATATCTAGCTTTGAGAATATTAACTAATTATGTGAAGTCACTATAATGGAAAGGTGCTTTTAGAAATACTGAGAGTATTGAAGGTGCCGGTAGGAATTAAAAAATGACTTGTAGAACCATATATAATATTTTCATAAGAAAAACCTGGAAACTTAATGCCAAAACACATAAGCAGAGCAAATATTATTACCATAAGCAAAAATATGTAAGGTGATGATAAGAATGGCCAGAGAAGACAAATGACCAACCTATCATATGAAAAGAGAAATTCTGAACAAATAGCAGCTCTCTCCTAAGGAGTACAATGATTCCAAACCTTAAAGATGGACTTAAAATTTAATCACATTATAGGACACAATTATTGTCCATCCAAAATATATGTAGTTCATAGTTATCAACTCTCCGTTTCTTGATTCATAGGGAATAATCTGTGTGACTTAAAATCAGACAGAGGCATGAACTACAAAGTAGAAATCCAGCACTGGAAAGGGAAGCAGAGGGAGGTAATGGTCGGAAATGGAACAGATGCAACTCTAGGGGGCATCCTGGCGACCTAAGAGAAAGATGAAAGTAATTCTGAAAAGTCATAGCAAAAAAGAAAAATGTGAAATACCTCTTCATGTAAAGCTACTTCAATATCTTAGAACAAATTTTAGAATGTTGCTGTTGGTAATATTTGCCTTTCTCCTATTTAAGACATTTTATTCTAGGTATATATATAAAAAAGGACAAAACAAAAAGAAACAGAAATGTGTTCCACCTAAAGATGACAAACAGGTTGAGTTAAGGAATGGGTTAAGGGGTAGCCTGGGATGGTGTGCAAACATCTGGGAGAGTCTGCACTCCCACTGCACTCACTGCCCCCATCCTCCACCCCTTGTGGATTCTTCACATGTTTGCACAGACTTCATTGACATGTGAGCCTGTGAACTCTCTTATCCAGCTTCCTTTCTGGTCTCTAGATTCTCTGAGGCCCTTTACGATTGACTCCAGTGCAAGGAAGTAATTATGAGAAACAGATTACAGAAATGCTGCAGTTTTAAGTTGTGGGTTCAGTTCATTCACACCCAGCACATCTTTGCATGCATGCTAAGTCGCTTCAGTCGTGTCTGACTCTGTGCGACCCTATGGACTGTAGCCCGCCCGGCTCCTCTGTCCATGGGATTCTCCAGGCAAGAATACTGGAGTGGGTCGCCAGGCCCTCCTCCAGGGGATCTTCCCGACTCAGGGATTGAACCTGCTTCTCTTCTGTCGCCTGCATTGGCAGGTGAGTTCTTTACCACTAGTTTCACCTGGGAAGCCCCCAGCACACCTTTAGCAGTTCCCTATTTTGCCCCAGGTTTCACACATTCCCTACTATTTATGTGCACATACCTATCTCTTGAGAAAAATTTTAAGGTCCTACCCCCAGATTCTGTCTCTTAGCAGTGTTTTTGCAGACTATTGCATTGAATGAAGTGGCTGCTAAAGAATCTTTGAAGAGTCTTTATATTATTATTGCTCGATTATATTATTTGCAAAGCAGGATTAGTGGTTTCTGGCAGAATTTAAGTTCATTTATTCCCTGTTCAGGTTAAATGCTCCAAACTACTCCCAAACGTCAAACTATAATTGAGCTCCTCAAACAACAAAACCTTTCATCAGCTAGATCAACAAAGCGGAAAACCTAGCTACCAAATAAGCTCTATTTTCCATTCGACCTTTGATGGATTTCAGAAACGTAATTTTAGATTCCCCATCAGTCAGGGTCAGGTTGCCCTCATTTTGGTGATGTTCTGAACTGTCTGAAAAATCATTGAAGTACTGTGTATATCCGACAACATGCATTGTGTCCTTTTTAGTGGCCCTATCATTTTCCACCTCTTCGAATCATCATCGAAAAGAAAAGGTAATCAACCATTTCAAGAGGAAGCTGATATATGTTGAGACTTGCTACCTACCTCAGCAAACCAAAACATGATTGATGGATATAATGCTACATTTTCCTGTATCTAGGGCTTGGACCCACACGAACATACTCAAATACAGAAGGTCAACATGGCATAGTTGTTGTTCAAATACTTCCCAAATGTAAGCCTTGGAAGACCAGTTATGAGACATATACAAGTAGATATGGAGGGGGAAAAAAAAGATTTTGTGATGAAAGCAATTTGTAAAATTCTGGATCGATTAGAATTGAAGAGGTTGCTTTACTATAGGGTTTCTTAGAATTTTCAATATGGTAATAAGCACTGTGACTTCCTAAAAGGTTTGCTATATATTCAAACATATCTCCATAAGTGAGCTATAGACTTTTTTTTTAGCTAATATATATATATATATATATATATTTTTTTTTTTCCTAACACCTCATGAAATCCTGGAATACAGTTTGAGAAATGCCAACAAGCGTCCTTTGATGCCCCTCCCTTTGGTGGAATTCCTAAGCATCTAGGATTATTGGTGGTATCCTGGGGGAGGCATCAGGACTTGGGTGGGCAATACTAAGGAAGGAGAGATTTACTTGGCCTTGGAGAAACTTCTGGGAATTCCAAGAAGCTCTTGATTCTAAAGCACCATGGTTTTTGAATGGCTTAGAATGGACTGCTAGTCCCAGGATCTTTTTGTTTTTTTCTTTTATATTAATTTTTATTGGCATATAGTTGCTTTAGTCTTGATTCTGAAGCACCATGGTTTTTGAATGGCTTAGAATGGACTGCTAGTCCCAGGATCTTTTTTTTTTTTTTATATTAATTTTTATTGGCATATAGTTGCTTTAGTCCCAGGATCCTTGAGTGTGGGTTCTGGGATGAAGTAGCCCATGTGCCCAGAGGAAGGGAAGGCTGATAGAAGCACATTAGATAAAGGAATTTGTAGTTTTTAAAAAAATTTTATTTTTAAAATTTGTTTATTTTTTGGCCAAGTGCCTTGCAGGATCTCAGTTTCCCCACCAGGGATTGAACCCATACTCCTTGCAGTGGGAAGCTTGGAGCCTTAACCACTGGCCCACCAGGGAAATCCAGAGAAGAGAGTTTTAAGAAGGCAAGCGATTGATATTTTGGTTTTCCCATTTCTTCCTCAATTATTTCTTTTTAAGGAAATTTTCTTATCATGTCTGTTTTTTAGTTTTGATTTTTTTTTCCATTCAAGTTTCCTATTAGTTTTGTTCGTTTGTGGTTTGGTTTCTTTAAACACCACCATCAGAATTAGACTCTGAACCTCATGTCACTATTCTCTGAGACCAAGGCTTAAGGTTCAGAGGTGTTCAGGGTGGCTCTGGTTTCTAATAATGTCAGGAAGAAGCAAATATAACAAGAAAACTGGGACAAAATTGGCTTGCCACACAGAGCAGGGTTTGGTATAGACCAAAGGCACATGTGAGGGTTTGGTTTAATATCCTCAAGAGCACCCACAGAAGACCACTCCTGAAAAAGGAAGCACCCTATTGTATTTGGGCATACAACTTCTATAGTTAATGGGCTACTTTGAAAAAACGTGAGTCGGATGAACAAAATTTACTCTGAAAGGTTATAGTATTGTGAGTATGGCTTTAGCAAGTAAACTTTAAAAAAATCTTTAAGTTTATTGGTCTGTATTTACATATATGATTGTAACAATAAAATAACTGGCTTAAATAATTCCATAAGTCTACCATATAATACTATTTTTAAAAAGAGTTGAGGAATTAGTTTAATATTTCACATAAGACAAGATAAGGGAAAAAGGCCTAAAATGACACAACGGTGGCCCATATCTTTCTCTGTATTTGCGCAAGTTGATGTTTTCTTTACTTCATCTCAGTGCAGAAGGAGTTATCCTTAGGAGAACTCTGAGCAATTTAGTAATTATTTTAACATATCATCAAAACTATATCAAGGGAAACAAATTCCTGGCTGCTTTATAAGCTACCTTTGGTAATGGAATTTAGTTCAAGATCAAAGGTTAAGTGCCTCTTACCAGAGTCGAGAAGTAATCCTTTCCATTGTATACATATTTTCAGAGTATTTTTATTGTTAAAATGAAAGGCAATGGACTCCCTCCCCTCACCTACCTTCCCAACTGCAAATCATCAGTAGTTGTGTTTAGGCATCCAAAAGCACATTATGAGAGTCAATTATAAAGTTCTCCTGGTCTCCAGAGTTCAAAAGCAATTTTATCATTTTAATTAGCAATTTACTCTTTTACCAGGCATCAGAGTCTGCTACACCCGCCCTCACTCCCAGCTGACAGTGGAATAGGAGTATTCGCTCTCCAAGGTCTCTCAGAACCTGCCCCCATGTGTTTATCTTGGCGGTGGTTCAGGCCCTGGGAAGCCAACCTTGTTTCTACAAGCCAGGGCCAGATGATCCAGCAGAGATCTGCATACGACAGCTGTCTGCTAACTACTCAGCACTTAGAGCTTCCAAGTGCTCTTCTGTGATGAAGTCTCCTGGTACACTCATGGGGAAATGGACATTAACTCTGAATTACTCTCATCAACCACCTTCTTTATAAACTTTTCCATTAGGAAATCAAGCTCTGTCCCTGGAAATTCAACTCGCTTCTCCCTGTTCCAGAAGAAGCGAAAGAGGTGGGCTTGCCGGCAATGTGGAGATGGAATCTAGGTTACTGATCCTTGCTGTTGTTCAGTCGCTAAGTTGTGTACGCCTCTTCATGACCCCATGTTCTGCAGCACGCCAGGCTCCCCTGTCCTCCACTGTCTCTCAGAGTTTGCTCAAATTCATGTCCATTGAGTCAGTGATGCTATCTAAGCATCTCATCTGCTGGCCCCTTTTCCTTTTGCCTTCAATCTTTCCAACCTGGCTTTGCTCAGTTTGAAGAAAGTCAGTAGCCTGGCTATCAGGAAAGCAGCACCCAGGTCTCCATTAAAGCCCGATGCTTTTCTTCAGGCATTTGGGGTTTCTAACTATAAAAGCCTTTATTTCTTTGCATTGTTGAGCTCAAGGAGGCAAACATAATGCAAATTCTACTCTTAACCCTTGATTTTTTTCTTGTCCACCTATGGTGATCTGCATGTTGAAGAAATGCAAAATATTTAATTATATGACAGCCAGGCAGAAACTTGTCAGAAAAAACCTATTCTAATATGAAAATCATCAAAGCACATGTCCATCAGTCAGATCAGTGGGCTATCTCCTTACTGAGTAGGATTAGACAGAGAGAAAAGGGAAACTCAGAAACTCAGAATAATTGACTCAGTACAATTTGTGGTTTGTAATTATCCACAGTGCCATGAATCCTCTGTGACTTTATAGCTGAAGTCAGAGGGTCCTGATACATTTAAAACGAAAGTTTCTTCCTCTACTGAAAATATGCTTATTCGGAAAGGACAAAAGGGAGCATTCATTGGTCGAGAAAGATGCTGGGGTTACATTCTGTCTTTGCATTTTTGCTGATTGGTGTTTAGTGTTGGTACTGCCTGCATTTGCTGATGTAAGAGCTTATTATTTTATTCTATTTAATTTTTTTGTGCTTTGTAAAAATTACATTTATTTATTTTCATGTACGGATGTGAGAGCTGGACCATAAAGAAGAAGATTCTTGGGAGTCCCTTGGACAGCAAGGGGATCAAACCAGTCAATCCTAAAGGAAATCAAGCGTGACTATTCATTGGAAGGACTGATGCTGAACCTCCAATACTTTGGCCACCTGATGAGAAGAGCCGATTCATTGGAAAAGACCATGATGCTGGGAAAGATTGAGGGCAGGAGAAGGGGATGACAGAGGATGAGATGGTTGGATGGCGTCACCGACTCAATGGACATGAATCTGAGCAAATTCTGGGAGATACTGAAGGACAGGGGAGGCTGGCATGCTGCAGTTCAATGAGGTCGCAGAGAGTTGGACACAACTTAGCGACTGAACAACAACAATTCATTTTCATGACTTTTTAGATGTACAAATGGTCTCATTTCATGGGGGGAGGGAAACACTACATGAAGCAAGGAGAAATAACCACTGTCCTCAGGAGTCTCCAGGATGAAGGCATTCTGGAGTTATTCTTCATTCTGCCACAGCAGCATGTGATGTTCTGGTTGATGGTGAGAAGTTTGGGCAGGGCCTGTGTTGGGGACTCTGAATGAAACAAGCCCTCCCTCCAAATGAATGGGTGAGGACTCTGTTTCTAAAAAAAAATTAAAATCATAATAGGGATTAGGAGAATAAACACTGCAGAGTCAAAGAAAATAGCAGGGGAAGGAAGAAGGAGTATTCTAAACACATTTATGTGATGAATTTTGCGCAAGAGAGTTGAGCTGGGGATCCCGAGGGGCTGGGAGTTGTGGAGAATCTGGGGTGGGGTTGGCTGGCGGAGCCGGAGGGGAGAAGAGGCTGATGCAGAGAAGGTGTAGGGGTGAGGCTGGGAGCAGAAAAGATTCCTTCTGAATCTGTGTCGGTCTATTTCCAGCCCAGAGGAGAAACAGATCTTTCTCAGTAGGATAAATGGAGATAATTCAGCCAGGATCTGACAGGTGGATGGAGAGAGAGAGAATGCAAGATAATGAAATCAAGAATCACAGAGAAGTACTGGGGTGAGAGAGAGTTACTGCAAGTGATGGTTTCAGATATTCAACCTGTGCCAAGATGTCGGATCAACGTTGAGATGTATGTATTTATATTATCCTTTACCTATGAGTTTCCTGGGGGCTTCCCTGGTGGCTCAGTGGTAAAGAATCTGCCTGCAATGCAGGAGACTCAGGAGACCTGGGTTGAATCCCTGGGTCAGGAAGATCCCCTGGAGGAGGAAATGGCAACTCATTCCAGTATTCTCGCCTGGGAGATTCCATGGACAGAGGAGCCTGCAGGGTTAGAGTCCACAGGTCACAAAGAGTTGAACAGGACTGAGCACAGGCACACACTCCCCCCAGTGATTAGGACTCAATGCTTTCATTGTAGGCAATGGCACCCCACTCCAGTACTCTTGCCTGGAAAATCCCATGGACCGAGGAGCCTGGTAGGCTGCAGTCCATGGGGTCTCGAAGAGTCTGACACGACTGAGCGACTTCACTTTCACTTTCACGCATTGGAGAAGGAAATGGCAACCCACTCCAGTGTTCTTGCCTGGAGAATCCCAGGGACGGGGGGACCTGGTGGGCTGCCCTCTATGGGGTCGCACAGAGTCAGACACGACTGAAGCGACTTAGCAGTAGCAGTAGCAGCAGCTTTCATTGTAAACAGCATGGGTTCAATCCCTGGTTGGGTAACTAAGATCCCACAAGCCGCGCCTCACACCCGTCCCCCCGCCCCTCCTCATCCCCCAGAAAGAAAGTTCCCTCGATGTGGATAAATTCTCTGTTTTCTTGACTTTTTTTAGCCCGAAACTTCCTGGAAGGCCTCTCAGCTGCCGGTTAAGTCTGTCCCCTGCACGCACGTCAGCAGCCGCCAGGGGGAGACGTCACCCAGCAGCGCTCAATGGAGAATCTCCGTGGCGACGAATATGCCCTGAATTAGACAAATTCCTCCCGAAGTCGCCTTCCCATGCTGAGACGCTAATCCTGACGGTTTCCAGAGCAGCAGGCATGGCTATACGGGGGCAATTACACTACTGGGAACATTAAGATTGCTTTGTAAAGCCATAAAGCACCCAGGAACAGATTCTTTAAAAAAAGGTAAAAACAAGACTGCAGTGGCAGCGGTTAGGATCTTGGAAGCTGAGTCACCTCGCAGCATCTCCTCACATCCTGTTGATGAGGGGAAGTTGTGCCCAGCCTACCCGAGGGGCTGTGTGCTGGGCACCAGGGACCCCAAGGGCTGGCACAGTTGGCTTTGCGCTGAGACCATGGGTGGGAGGAGGCGATTATTTCTTCAAATCTTCTCAAAACAACTTTGAACTAAAACCTCTGTGAGAACATGGGACTCTTGCCGTCTTTTGTTTAGTTGCTAAGTCATGTCTAACTTTATTGCCACTCCATGGACTGTACCCCTCCAGGCTCCTCTGTCCATGGGATTTCCCGGGCAAGAATACTGGAATGGGTTGCCATTTTCTTCTTCAGGGAATCTTCTCCACCCAGGGATCAAACTAGTGTCTCCTACATTAACAGGTGGGTCCTCTACCCCTGAGCTGCTAGGGAAGCCCTCTTCCCTTTAGCTGTCCCACCAACTGGCCCATTGGGTCATACTTATTTTTCCCAGAGGAAGTATTTTTAACTTGAGTTTTCTGTGTTTGTTCCTGAGCTGATGTCATGGAAACTGGCTTGATGCAGGCAATTAGAGGAAGAAAGAGCACCTCCTGGATGTATTAGTATTTACTGTCTTTTGGATGTTTTGATAGGAGGCTTGTGTCAAGAGAAAAGACATGAATATGTATTGATAGAAAAGCAAACAGAGAAGAACTCAGCATTTATACCACTCTATTTTGGGGTTCTAGAATTCGGCACTACAGGGGAAAATGTGTGGATCTTTAAGGAATTATTTCTGTAGTTTGGTTCACAAAATGCAGAGTGAGGGTAAGTTTAATAGATAGAAATAAGAAATTTAGTTTTTGTTTTAGAAATTCAGTGTTTTTTTATTACAAATAAACACATAATTTGGTAGGGTTATTTTAATTTTTTGAGCCAAACAGATTTTGTTGGTCTGACGATTTCAGCAAACCATCTGCAAGGCTATCTGAAAGGAACCCAAAATAAAAGGAGTTATTTTGGCTTGTTTTTTGGAAAAAATATTTTAAACTTCTCAGACTACTTCTCAGGAAACTTCAGCGGGGGGAGTGGAAATGCAGCTTTGTTGTGCTTTATTCACCTCCTAGTCAGTCAGTGTTGTACTTGTATAAATATTACAGCTGGAATGAAAGATCTGTGTTTGCCTCTCAGATGGATCACTCTTCAGTGATCACAGTGACATTCTTTATACGAAGCTGCTCTACCCAAACCATCAGCAAAAGAGCATTAGGACACAGCTTCATCTAGGGCCCTGGGCTTAGACACAGTTCCAGACTCAAAATGTCATTTCAGTTTATTGTTGAGTCGCTTAGTTGTGTCTGCTGTTTGTAAATCCATGGACTGCAGCACGCCAGGCTCCCCTGTCCACTATCTCCTGGAGTTTGCTCAGATTCATGTCCACCAAGTCAGTGATGTTATCTAACCATTTCATCCTCTGCTGTCCTCTTCTCAGTCTTTCCAAGCATCAGGATCTTCTCCAATGAGTCAGTTCTTTGTATCAGGTGGCCAAAGTACTGGGGCTTCAGCTTTAGCATCAGTCCTTCCAATGCATATTAGGGTTGATTTCCTTTAGGATTGACTGGTGTGAACTCCTTGCAGTCCAAGGGACTCTCAAGCGTCTTCTCCAACACCACAATTCAAAAGTATCAGTTCTTTAGTGCTCAGCCTTCTTTATGGTTCAACTCTCACATCCACATATGACTACTAAAAAACCCACAGCTTTGACTACATGGACCTTTGTCAGCAAAGTGATGTCTCTGCTTTTTAATACTCTGTCTAGATTTGTCATAGATTTCCTTTCAAGGAGCAAGTGTATATCTCAGTGTAATTATTAATGGTATCCTTTTCACTCTCCAAAGGGACTCAGTTTTGCCCGTACATTTAATACCAGTCCCATAGCAGGTGGGTGCTGAGCAGAGGCGGGATGTTCCATCTCTACACTCAGGTAAAGACTGGTGGCTCAGTGGACATTGGCTGGGTCCCTTCCCTTGGTCCTCCCTGCAGAGTTCACACAGCAACAGCTTCAGGGCAAGGACAGATAATGGGAAACATGATACAGATTCTCTTGCTCAAAGTACTAGCAGGCATGAGGACATAATTGTACTCTGAAGATGTAAATGTTGATTCTGATCATTGAAGATAAGGCCCACTGCAGACATGTATCTGTGACATTGGTGATTGGCTGAGGGCTTCCTCAGTGGCTCAAGCAGTAAAGAATCCGCCTGCAGTGTAGGAGACACAAGAGACACACGTTCGATCCCTGGGTTGGGAAGATCCCCTGGAGGAGGTAAAGGCAACCCACTCCAGTATTCTTCCCTGGGAAATCGCCTGGACAGAGGAACCTGGAGAGTTACACTCCATGGGGTCACAACAGAGTTGGACATGACTGGGTAAGCGCTCACCTGGTCACCTGAGCAGCATTATCATCTGAATGCAGAGAGAAAGGGGAGCTGACAAAATGATGTGATTCAAATCAGACAGAGCCTTGTACTCCCATCCTCGGAGGATGTGGACTTACCAGGGACAAGGAAGTAAGAAAGTTGGGAGCAATGGAGCACTAGAGTCATATATCCTGGGAGAAAGTTTCCCAATGAGAACTTGATAGAGAAGTATTCATAAGGATCTAGTAGATGATGTTGGAAACTTTGAGCTTGGGGCTTGGAGGGGAAAAATGGATTTTGATATGAAATTTAAGAGAAGAGTCGAGTTCAGAAAGGGAGAAATGAATATCACCAGGCATTACGGATGACGTTGTGGGTTAGCTCTGTAGGACTGAAATGGAGAAACCAGTTGCTAAAAGCCTGATGAATTAGTAAGCTGAGATCTGGTATCTGTCTGCTGATCTCATATGCCCACAAGACTTCACCTGTCTGAATACAGTCAACCCCTACTGTATTCCTTCCTTCACTCTGTGCTGGTCCAGTCAGCCTCCAGCCAGTCACTAGAAGACACTCCTTTAGAAATCCTCGACTCCAAAGGATGCATTTTCGGAATCCTTCCTTGTACATGGATAAATCAAGGGCAGTATTGAACCAGCTCCTCTGATCTGAGAAGCTCCGTTTGAATGTAAGCTGTACAGTTAGCACTTTCAAGCCGGAACTGAATTTCCATCGAGATGCCTGAGGAGTTCAAAGTTATTGCACCTGTCAACCATCTAAAATCCTATAATAATTCAGGGAGACAGATTACACCAGGGGTTTCAGCCTCTTTTCAGCCTGCAGAGAACATGTCTATTTGCACCAGATCCTAGAAAATTCTACTACTGTAAAAGCAGTACAAAAATCAGGCATTTTATTTTGCCTTTTAAAAAAAATAATTGCAAAGGAGTAAAACACTTAGGTTTATTTTAAAAACTTTTTTGCGTTCTAATACTTTTATTTTCCAAAATTTCTCTAAATTGGAGTATAATCGCTTTAAAATGTTATGTTAGTTTCTGCTGTACAACAGTGTGAATCTCCCCATAGTCCTATTCCATTCGTCTAGGTCATCACAGAGCATCGAGCTGAGCTCCCTGTGTGATACAGCGGCTTACCCCTAACTCACTATTTTACACATTAAGGTGTATATGTCATTGCTACTTTCTCAAAATGGCAGCGAAATGAGAAGTGCTGGTTTCAGTGCTGGACTGGGAACACCCTGCACAGGGATGCTTTCTTATCAGGTTGATGTTCCTGGCCCTCAGCTTGGGTTTGGTGCAGAGAAGTAAGTGTCTTTGGGGCTGAAGGATTAGACAGTAGCAGATAGCCCTCTTTTCTCCCCATTTCCATTACTGCCATGTTTCTCTGGTACAGAAATCAGAGGGAGGTGGTACAGGAACAGCAGAATGCTGTCCTGACTCTTGAGATCCAAGGGCACCTTCCCAGGATAGACCTGAATCTGGCTTTCTTTGTAGATCAGCACAGAAACTAAAGCTTAGGTCCACTGACAGTGAATCACTGTTATGAGTCTAGTCCAGGCATTTAAAATAGTTTAAGACAGACAGCTTCGGGTGTGGATGGATCTGTGCTTCTCCATGCATTGGGTTGTCTCCAAGAATATCCTATGGTCCTTCATTTTACACTAGGAGAGACCACCTACCCTAAACCAAGACCGCCTCAAACTGTATCTTTCCTACCATCACCAAATCCCTGGTTGAGAGAAGGTATATTTAGGAAAGGTGATTGGAAAAGTTTGTGGCTCATGCTTTTTTTTGGTAATCTGAAAACTCTCAACGACCTCCCCCAACACTACCCCATTGAACCCCTAGCTCCAGGCTCTGCAGGGTGACCTGGGATTTTTTTCCTTTATCAAAAGGGGGCATGGGTTCAAAAGGCTGAAGACTCTGGTCTGATGGGTTCACATTGTTTCCAGAAAAACTCCCATGAGGGTTTTTTCCACATCTATGGGGAGAGAAGCTCAGCCCTCTCTCACATATTCATTCCACAGATATTTTAAAACAATCTTTATTTTTTTGGTGCAAATGCACTGATCATAACAAACACCCTCTTCCAACAACACAAGAGAAGACTCTATACATGGACATCACCAGATGGTCAACACCAAAATCAGATTGATTATATTCTTTGCAGCCAAAGATGGAGAAGCTCTATACAGTCAGCAAAAACAAGACCAGGAGCTGACTGTGGCTCAGACCATGAACTCCTTATTGCCAAATTCAGACTTAAATTGAAGAAAGTAGGGAAAACCACTAGACCATTCAGATATGACCTAAATCAAATCCCTTATGATTATACAGTGGAAGTGAGAAATAGATTTAAGGGCCTAGATCTGATAGATAAGAGTGCCTGATGAACTATGGAATGAGGTTTGTGACATTGTACAGGAGACAGGGATCAAGACCATTCCCATAGAAAAGAAATGCAAAAAAGCAAAATGGCTGTCTGGGGAGGCCTTACAAATAGCTGTGAAAAGAAGCAAAAAGCAAAGGAGAAAAGGAAAGATATAAGCATCTGAATGCAGAGTTCCAAAGAATAGCAAGAAGAGATAAGAAAGCCTTCTTCAGTGATCAATGCAAAGAAATAGAGGAAAACAACAGAATGGGAAAGACTAGGGATCTCTTCAAGAAAATCAGAGATACCAAAGGAACATTTCATGCAAAGATGAACTCGATAAAGGACAGAAATGGTATGGACCTAACAGAAGCAGAAGATATTAAGAAGAGATGGCAAGAATACACAGAAGAACTGTATAAAAAAGATTTTCACAACCCAGATAATCACGATGGTGTGATCACTGACCTAGAGCCAGACATCCTGGAATGTGAAGTCAAGTGGGCCTTAGAAAGCATCACTATGAACAAAGCTAGTGGAGGTGATGGAATTCCAGTTGAGCTATTTCAAATCCTGAAAGATGATGCTGTGAAAGTGCTACACTCAATATGCCAGCAAATTTGGAAAACTCAGCAGTGGCCACAGGACTGGAAAAGATCAGTTTTCATTCCAATCCCAAAGAAAGGCAATGCCAAAGAATGCTAAAACTACCACACAATTGCACTCATCTCACATGCTAGTCAAGTAATGCTCAAAATTCTCCAAGCCAGGCTTCAGCAATACGTGAACCGTGAACTTCCTGATGTTCAAGCTGGTTTTAGAAAAGGCAGAGGAACCAGAGATCAAATTGCCAACATCCGCTGGATCATGGAAAAAGCAAGAGAGTTCCAGAAAAACATCTATTTCTGCTTTATTGACTATGCCAAAGCCTTTGACTGTGTGGATCACAATAAACTGTGGAAAATTCTGAAAGAGATGGGAATACCAGAGAACCTGATCTACCTCTTGAGAAATTTGTATGCAGGTCAGGAAGCAATAGTTAGAACTGGACATGGAACAACACACTGGTTCCAAATAGGAAAAGGAGTTCGTCAAGGCTGTATATTGTCACCCTATTTATTTAACTTATATGCAGAGTACATCATGAGAAACGCTGGACTGGAAGAAACACAAGCTGGAATCAAGATTGCCGGGAGAAATATCAATAACCTCAGATATGCAGATGACACCACCCTTATGGCAGAAAGTGAAGAGGAACTCAAAAGCCTCTTGATGAAAGTGAAAGAGGAGAGTGAAAAAATTGGCTTAAAGCTCAACATTCAGAAAACGAAGATCATGGCATCCGGTCCCATCACTTCATGGGAAATAGATGGGGAAACAGTGGAAACAGTGTCAGAGTTTATTTTTCTGGGCTCCAAAATCACTGCAGATGGTGACTGCAGCCATGAAATTAAAAGACGCTTACTCCTTGGAAGGAAAGTTATGACCAACCTAGACAGCATATTCAAAAGCAGAGACATTACTTTGCCAACAAAGGTTCATCTAGTCAAGGCTATGGTTTTTCCTGCGGTCATGTATGGATGTGAGAGTTGGACTGTGAAGAAGGCTGAGCGCTGAAGAATTGATGCTTTTGAATTGTGGTGTTGGAGAAGACTCTTGAGAGTCTCTTGGACTGCAAGGAGATCCAACCAGTCCATTCTGAAGGAGATCAGCCTTGGAAGGAGTGATGCTAAAGCTGAAACTCCAGTACTTTGGCCACCTATGCGAAGAGTTAACTCATTGGAAAAGACTCTGATGCTGGGAGGGATTGGGGCAGGAGGAGAAGGGGACGACAGAGGATGAGATGGCTGGATGGCATCACTGACTCGATGAACGTGAGTCTGGGTGAACTCCGGGAGTTGGTGATGGACAGGGAGGCCTGGCGTGCTGCGATTCATGGGGTTGCAAAGAGTCGGACACGACTGAGCGACTGATCTGATCTGATGCAGGATCTTAGTTCCCCGACCAAGACTCGTGAACTGGTGCCCTCTGCAATGGAAGCACAATCCTTAACAACCAGGGATACCATCCTGCAAATATTTTCAGGCATCCATTGAAGACATCACTCTTAATGGCTGGGAACATAGTAGTGAAGAAGACACAAATTCTGTTTAGAATTAAATGACAGATACCCAAGTATTGAATTTCACAACACTTAGCAATAAATGTCATGACGAAAAAGAAAGCATAGCAAGAGACAGAAGAGTACCACGGGGGCGGGAGGGGAGGGAGGTGGTCCTGAGAGACAGCCGAGGGACGAGGACCCAGGGGTGGGCTGGGGGTGGGGGTGGGGGTCAGGAGTCCTAGAAGAAGCACACAAGGCAGGAATGAGCTCGCTGAGGTGCAAAAGGTCAGAGCTCCCCATCTCATGTTCCCTGAGCAGCTAATAGGTCTCAGATGTCTGGAGAAGGCAGCATGTCAGGCCAGAGGCAGCCTTGGGATGCGCTGTGGGCAGGGAGGTGGCAAGAAGGCCATGTGTCTGGAACAGAAAAGGGCCAAGAGGCAGGAGGGGCCACACAGGACAAGGCCTGGGCTGGAAGCACAGGGGTCTCAGCCCTTGGTTGTAAGAGGGTATGTGGTGATTCAGTCCATATGGACTGTAGCCCACCAGGCTCCTCTGTCCATGGACTTCTCCAGGCAAGAATACTGGAGTGGGTTGTCATTTCTTTCTCCAGGGGATCTTCCCAACCCAGGGATCATACCCTGGTCTCCTGCATTGGAGGTGGAGTCTCTTCCGACTGAGCCACCATCTAAGGCTAATGTAGAAGGGAGTAAAAAATCAGCCAGCATATCACATTTGGTTTCAGGCCCTGACATCTGATAAGAATCCATAGTGGGAGTGGATCCACACCTCAGCCTGAGGCCTCCGAAATGATTCCAGTGATCACGTCTTTCATCCTAAAAGTGAATCAGATCATATCGCAGTGGAGTATAAACACAGAGTTAAAGAAGAGTTTAACTCTTCTTTAAAAAAGGGAAATGTTTAAAATTCCCTTTAAAATTTTTAATTTAAACATTAAAAAATGTTTAAAATGTTAAAAAAAAAAACAGAAATATTTATGCTCAATTGGCCTGCTGCTGCTGCTGCTGCTAAGTCGCTTCAGTCGTGTCCGACTCTGTGTGACCCCATAGACGGCAGCCCACCAGGCTCCCCCGTCCCTGGGATTCTCCAGGCAAGAACACTGGAGTGGGTTGCCATTTCCTTCTCCAGTGCATGAAAGTGAAAAGTGAAAGTGAAGTCGCTCAGTCGTGCCCGACTCTTAGCGACCCCATGACTGCAGCCCACCAGGCTCCTCCGTCCATGGGATTCTCCAGGCAAGAGTACTGGAGTGGGTGCCACTGCCTTCTCCGTCCATGGGATTCTCCAGGCAGGAGTGCTGGAGTGGGCGCCATCGCCTTCTCCGACCAATTGGCCTACTAGAACACAAATGGAATGAAAACCAGTAAGAGCCACATAGGTGAGACAGTCTAGACCTGAAAAGTGGTGCGTGCAGTCCACGCAGACAGTCAGCTGTGTTGATGCACTGAGAGTCGGACCTAAGTCCACCTGGTAGGTTTGAGATGCCTGATGGGCAGGCGGTGGGCTGAGCCCAGAGAAGGACATGGGATGTGCATGGCAGTGCCCTAAGGGATGGCACCTGAGTCCAGGGAGGAGGTCTTCTTGGTGAGTCAACACTGGGAATCCTCTAGGGGAGGTTTTTTTGGTGGGGAGGGGGTGGGCAGCTGTCATACAGAAAGACTGGTTAAAGGCTTGAAGTTTTTGGTTTTCATTTTGCTTTGTCCTAAAGCCTGAGGTTGCAGCCTCAAAATGAACACTTAGGAAATGGAGAATCTTACCGCACTCAGTGCCTTTCTGTTCCCTCTAGAGAAGTGCACCCCCATCTCTCGACTGTCCTAGTGCGTGGTGACTGTGTGGGCTGTATCGGGGCTTAGAGGGGGGCCTCTGCGCTGGGCTGGAGAGGGTTGGGTATGTGGACTTGGAGGGTGGGGCCGTGTTGGGTGTGGGGCCGACTCTCTTTTCTTTGGCATCTGTTTCACATGAAGAAGACCTTCAGTCTTCTGTTTACTCAGAGTTCCCACTGGACCATCTTACCCTGGGCCTCTCCTCTGGGAAATATCTGACCACCTTATTCAATCTCAGTTACTAAGAGCTGAGAACTGCTTGGGGTGTTATTTCCTTCGAGTAACAAATAGGCTGTGATTTTATGTTTTGGCTGCACCGTTGGGCATGTGGGATCTTAGTTCCCCGACCTGGGAATGAGCCTGAGCCCCTTGCACTGGGAGTGCGGTATCTTAACCACTGGACCACCAGAGACTACCACTAGGCTGTAATGTGGAGCAGGCCCATTGAGGGGAACTAAAGTGGGGTGTCCAATGGCAGGTGTGTCGGGAGCTGATTGTTGGCAAGGACTTGTCACTGACCTGCTATTCTGCCACTGCAGCTCAAGTCGTGGGGGCCTGGAGCAGAGAGAAGGGGCAGGCAAAAGAGAAGATGATGTTTTAGTTAAAATGCCGAATGACCACTCTTTGCAGCTTCCAGAGCTCCACCTTTGCATAGCAAACATAGTAGCAAATCTGTCTTGATTGAACCAATCCTCTCTCCATCAGCTCAACATAAGGTAAGTTAAAAGCCAAACATAAGTTTGAAAGCCAAACATAAGATAGTGAAGCAGTCCCATTGCTATTCTTTTCTTTCCAAAATTATCCTTCAGATGTGCTCAGGTTTATGGGGGTGTGGTGGGTGGGTGGCAGAGGGTATGGGGAATATTTGTGCAAAATCCATTATCAGCATTTACAGCTGCTATTGTTATCAATGACTCCTCATAAGATGGTGTCTTGGTACAAAATCAGACACTGAATTCTGGGGACTCTGTATGTACAGGGCAGAGCCTAAACAACCAAGTACAATCAGGGTTAATTCTGAATCAAGGTAATTCTACCAATTCTCCCTCTCCTGGCTTCTCCCCCACCATCCACTGCGTTATCAGCTGAGTTTGGTGCAGCTGCAACTGATTGAACCTCCAATCACCTCCAGAATATTTACTAGGCGCCGAAACTGATAACAGCTGATATTAACCATGTGCGGGAAAAGATGAGGGGGAAGGAATGATAAGGCTGAAGGATAATTCCAAGATGGATGGGCTTGGAGCCTGCGGACACATAACTCAGACAGTCGAGGCTTATGCAGTAATTGGCAAGATTTGTCAAGCTGGAGGAGGCTTTAGTTGAAAAGATGAGACGAGTAAATTTTCCAGTAGCTTGTCAGGAGTTAGGAGTAAGAGGATGCGCAAATTGCCTTTAGGGATAAGAGGAAGGCATCTGGGATGGGAAAGAAGCAGTCTCTGCGGAGGCAGGATTGAGCAGCAAATTGATAATTACGTTTTTGCTTATGTTTCTGTTCTCAAAACTCAACATTTGCTTATAGTCTTCCACTTGATCACAAACTTCAGTACATCATAAGTATTTGGTGGTTCTTCCTCTGACACGCAGCGTGATGTGTATGATGTGAAAACAGCTGCCTGTGAAACCGCACTTGTGTTTGGAAGCCCGACATCCTGGAGATGTCTGACGGGCATCCGTGTGTCCACGTGTGCTCCGGCACACTCTGAGGAAGTGCCCAAGAAGCAGAATTGATCAATACACCTATTTCATTAAGGCTTCAGCTATTTGCCTCTGCCTTTTCATCAGCCTGTTTAGGAAGAGAGAAAATGGACATATGGGGAATCCAAAAATAAAAGGTTTTGAGGATGATTTACCATTTTGAGTTAACATAGAAAAACACAGGCAGGCAGGCGGGGACACTTTGATGATTCTGCCCTATTCTGAATCTTCCAAATGCTTCTGGAGGTGTGTTAACATCAGAAATAGCTCCTTAAGAAAGAACTTTATCCAAGGGCCACAGGTTTCTTAGTCTCCACCCCACTAGTTTAAAAAACAAAAAACATAATTTTGATTCAGAACCAGTTTGAGGGGAGAGAAGTGTGGGTGTCCTGCTCAGTTAATGTAATCCTATTAAGACTTTCTTTGGAAGGAAAACAAAACCATGAGTGATTTTCTAAGATGTTTGCTGCTGCTGCTGCTACTGCTAAGTCGATTCAGTCGTGTCCGACTCTGTGCGACCCCACAGACGGCAGCCCACCGGGCTCCTCTGTCCCTGGGATTCTCCAGGCAAGAACACTGGAGTGGGTTGCCATTTCCTTCTGCAATGCAGGAAAGTGAAAAGTGAAAGTGAAGTCGCTCAGTCATGCCCGACTCTTAGCGACCCCATGGACTGCAGCCTACCAGGCTCCTCCATCCATGGGATTTTCCAGGCAAGAGTACTGGAGTAGGGTGCCATTGCCTTCTCAGTCTAAGATGTTTAGAACTTCCCTATTATGTAGTTGAAACCAAGAGGAGTGTATTTGGAAAGGTCCATTACAAATGACACACAGGTTCAAAGAGTCAATCAATTGGTTTTCAAACAGAACCAGAGGTTGAGAATGAGTGGATGGAGATACAGCCCCAGAAGGAAGACTCCAAATGAACACATACGGTGATCAGTAAGGTTCATGGCAGACGTGTAAAACTCAGGCAGGAAGTAAGCCTCAATCCACTCAGCATCTGGTTAAAATATCCTCCTGTTGCACACATTCAGCTTGCATGCTATAGATCTACCACCAGAAGAAGAATTTGAAATGTACAAATTAATGTATGTAGGTTTTAAAATTCAGTAGACAACACAGCAGAGGTATCTCTCTCTCTCCTCGATGAAGGCTTCACAATGCTCCTGATACAACTAACACATCCTATATGATCACGGTTGGGAAAAGCCAGCCCACAGTAGTTTTGTCCAAGGCCACGTGACCATGTGAACGAAGGGAACTCAACTGCCTGTTTCTGAGCCCCATTCATGCCGTGTTGCCTCAAACAGAGTTTTAGGAGAACACAGGTGAGAAGAGAGAACGGGTTAGCGTGGTAGCCTTCACCTTTCCTAAAGTTTCCCTTTGAGTTGCTAGAATGGGTGAGAAAAGGCTAAGAGCTTTTGAGTTCTCTCTGGAAGAGAATATTGAAAAGAGGAGGCAAAGACAAAGTCAGGAAAAGGTTTGAGAAAGGAAAAGGCAGATGTTGTAATGACAGTCACCGAAGAACCTAGTGATGTTCGATTCCAGAGCCAGCAGAGTGCTGTGCTGAGGGCCACAGGTATCCCCTAAAGCACTAGCCTTTGTTTTGTGGTTTTGACGCTTCTCATGAAGCAAGAGTCTTCATCCTTTTTCGGTGTAAATTTGTCAGAATCACTTTAATGAACTAGGATAATGAATATCTTCCAGGACTCTGCACAGTCCCATCCAGCATTTCCCTTTTTCCACTTTCTAAAGAGTCCTCGCCTTTCTAAAAACACAGGTGGCCTCCTCTATTGTATTAGATCATTTTGGTGGCGGAAACCCTTTCTTTCTCTGTGATTGCTTGGGGAGCTTTTCTGGCTGGAACACAGGCACCAGCCGACAGCAGGCCTCTGAGGGTTCAGCTTTGTCGGCCTAAGAACCACAAAGGCGTGGATTTATGTTTCAAAGATCCCTTAATCTGGTTTTGTGTAGCTTTGCACTTTGTCCTAAATGCCCTTCTCTTCAAAAACCACCTGCAACTGCCATTTGCAAATGAACCGCCTCTGACATCTGAAGGCAAAAAAAAAAAAAAAAGGCAAAATCTACAGAAAGCTCACCTGCTACCCTTATGAGAGGCAGGGACGGCAAAGCAAAGGCTCCTTAAAAAATTTAATTTTTAAGAATTCTTTCCTAGAAGGAGTTACTATATGCTTAGACAAATAACAAGCATCACCAAGCAGCATCTTTCTCACGACTATCTTCATTTACCCAGTGTAACCACTGAACCCAAGAGACTTCATTTAACCAAGGAAAAAAGGTGAAATTGAAGGATATGAGATGTATTATCATTTCTAAATGGAACCTTAACCCTGAAATGTTATCTATTAATATTTCTGTTTTAAAAATAAAATTCATTTTATGTATTATGAAAGTAAAACATGCCCACTGCAGAAATAAAGTATAAAGAAAAACCCAAACTGTCTTTGGCTCCAATAGCGAAGGTAATTACTGTTTAACTAACATTTTAGTGCATTTATTTCTGCCCAGTTTTTTTCCCCCGTGTGCAGTTTCTTAACATAGTTCTGCATTATGTGTGCAGTTTTGCAATTTTGGCAGTGCTTCACTGTACTCTAGACATCTAGCTTGATCTAAGAAGTTCTTCCCCTCAGTATTACCGTAAGTTCTTTCTAAATATAATTTTAGTGGCTGGCATAATAGTTCATTGAAGTGAACGTTTCATAATTTGCCTAACAGTTCCCTTGTGGTGGTATTTTTCAGTCGCTCAGTGGTGTCTGACTCTTTGTGACCCCTTGGACTGTAGCCTACCAGGTTCCTCTGTCCTTCATTATCTCCCAGAGTTTGCTCAACTTCATGTCCATTGAGTTAGTGATGCTGTCTAACCATCTCATTCTCTACTGCCCCCTTATCTTTTTTCCCTTCAATCTTTCCCAGTATCAGGGTCTAGGAAATGGCAACCCACTCCAGTATTCTTGCCACAAGAATGAACATGAATGAACATGAACAACATTTCCCTCCTGGCAGACAAATCTTCACTTATCATCAAAGGTGTTTTTCACCATCATAAATAATGCTGTGGTGAACATCTTTACAAAATTTCTCTCACATTGTCTCCACAGAACAGTTTCATAGAGGGAAAAACAGGTAAAGAACAATGAATATCCAAAAGTTTTTAGAGATTTCAATATCCGGCTTGGGTTGAATCTCATGGCTTGGATAGGTGCAAAGAGTGAGAGTTTTGCTGCTTTTTTAAAAAAATGGAATTAAAAGTAGAGAAGAAATTACATGTTCTCAGCACCTTTAGAGATTATCAGTATTTTTTCTGGCCTTTCATGGTACTCTAGAATTTGGGGGATGAATAATATGATGCTTTTAAGAGAAAGTTGGGAAAAAATAGACTCAGTGTCCATAAAAATGCTTTATAGATCTTCTCATAATTTAATATTCATTCCAGAGATGGGCTCAGCAATCCATTAAGTCCTCCTTATTCAGATATTCATAGGTTAAACAGAGATTTGAGACCAAGTCAGGATTGAGGCTGCTAATATTAGGATAACTTTTAAATTCACAGGTAAGAAAGGGAAAAGGAGGTGTAACCTCCCTGGGACTTTGACTAGGAGAAGTGGGGAGAAAGAACATAAAGTAGAATTAAGAGTCTAAGAATAAACGGAAGCTTTTATTTGCAGAAGTTAACATTTACCAGTCTCCTTGAGTCTCATCATTTTACCCATTTTGGGAAGTCCATTCCCCAAATAAAAAATGATTGAAACTTTGTTTCTCAAGATGGTGTGGGGGAGACATGTGACCATCCCACTCTTTCTAAAATGAAGTGGTTTATTTTCAGGTGCTTGAGAAAAAAAAAGTAAAGAACTTTCTGCTTCTGTATAGATGTTGGAGTTATCCTAGAAACTTAAGGAATTCAGTGAAGTAGAAAATTTCCTGAGGAACTCTTAGATTTTCACCTATCAGTCAACTATCAACAAATGTTCTTGGCCAAATTTCGTATGCGAGAACTGTAGCTTTGTGTTTTGAAGGCTAATGTGCAACAGCTGCAAAGCGATACATTAAGTGGTATTTAAAGTTTTTAGCTTATAGTTTGGGTCAGACCTGTGTGCTTAGTCACTTGAGTCCTGTCTGACTCTTTGTGACCCCATGGACTAAAGCCCTCCAAGCTCCTCTGTCCGTGGGATTCTCCAGGCAAGAATGCTGGAGTAGGTTGCTATTTCCTCCTCCAGGGGATCTTCCCCACCCAAGGATGGAACCTGTATCTCAGTCTCATGATTTGGCAGGCGGATTCTTTACTACTATGCCACCTATAGTTTGGTCACAAGGTACTAACTGAGACCTTAAACCATATAAGACTAGTGGAGTTAGACTGATCAAGGCCAAAGTTAAGAGCTTGCATTCTTTTGATTTAAGCAATTAAAAAAGCATTGAGGACTTGTGGAATGTGGCTTTCTTTTTTTCTGATGGATAGCTATTCATGTTTTAGGTAACTAATTTTTATTGTTTAAATTTTTTAAATTTTGAAATTTTTATTACTTTAGTTATGAAAGAAGGAAAATTTAAAGTATAATTGATTAGCTTCAAGTGTATAAAATAGTGGTTTGATATTTCCATACATTACAAAATGATCATCACCATAGTCTAGTTACCAATTGCCACTATGTAAAGTCACTACAATATTATTGATTATGTTTCCTATGTCGCACATTATATTCTGTGACTATTTTATAACTGGAAGGCTGTGCCTCAATCTCCTTCATCTACTTCACTTATTCCCTCACTCCACTTCCCTGTAGCAGCCATCTGTTCATTCTCTGTGTCTGGTAGTCTTTTTCTGTTTGTTAATTTGCTTTTTAGATTCCACATGTAAGTGAAACCATACGATATTTGTCCTTCTTTTTCATTATTTCATTAAGTATGATACCCTCTAGGTCTGTCCACATTGCAAATCTCATTCTTTTTCGTGGCTAAGTAATGTTCCACTATGTAAGTGTGTAGAAAACTTTCTCTGTATCCATTCAGCTGCTGATGGACACTTAGTTGGTTTCCATATATTGGCTACTATAAATAGCGTTGCAATGAACATAGGTATGCATATATCTTTTTGAATTCATGTTTTTATTTTCTTTGAAAAAATATCCAGAAATAGAATTGCTGGATCATATGGTAGCTATATTTTTAATTTTTTGAGAACCCTTCATACTATTTTCCATAGTGTTTGTATCATATAATAAAAAAATAGTTTTATTTATTTTTGGCTGCACTGCCTCTTCATTGCTGTATGTGGGCTTCCTCTAGTGTGGTAAGCAGGGGCTTCTGTTCATTGTAGAGCGTATACTCTAGGTGCGTGAGCTTCAGTAGTTGTGGAACGTGGGCTCAGTAGTTGTATCACAAGGGCTTAACTGCTCCATGGTATGTGGAATCTTCCCAGACTGGGGATCGAACTGTGTCCCCTGCACTGGCAGGCAGATTCTTATCCACTGCGCCACCAGGGAAATCCCCAGGTAACTAATTTTTAAGTGAAAAGAAAGTTTCTTTAAACATGCTTTTTACTTAATGGGCTGCAGTAGATGTGCTGTAAATCTGGAAAAGATACTGATGTGGTTAGTATCTGAACTGAAGAAACACACGGCGATTCCAAAGGCTAAGCAAACAATGCCTGGTGCTTGCGTTACTTTTTAAGACAAGTTGTGCTTTATTAAAATTCCACTCTGATTGATATGCCACGAAAGTCATCCTCGATGACTTGAAAGACAATGGATACTGCTGTTCTTGAGAATTCTTTGTCTCCACTTTTTTGTCAGTCACAATTGTTGAGTTTTGGTTTGAGCAGTTGAAGATTTTTAAAGAGTGTATAATTTAGCTTATAGGTTTCAGAGTGGTGAGAAAAAAAATACTTGGATAGGATTGGGAAGGAGGATAAGGGACTCTGACAGTGTGATATGAGGCATTGAGTACAGGGTGCACAGTGAAATATAATTTTGGGTGGCACCCATGAGTGAAAATTGTGTCATGTTAGGTGGGGCCTATGTCTGGAAAGCATAGTTTCAATGTTTGATGGGTAGAAGGAGTTACATAATAGAGATGAAAACAAGGCCTGCCCACCCATGCATGTCCTCTTCAAAGGAAACCCTGCTCAAACCACCCATTGAAGAAGTCATGGCTACTGGGTCCCTGGAGTCCCAGAAGGGTAGGAGAGGGAGGGTGGGGATGAAAAAGTGATTACAGAAATGACAGCTGAAAATTTCCCAAACTTGGCAATATGGCCAAAAAAAAAAAAAAAAAGGATAAATACAATAGACTTTCTCCTCTGAAATTTCTGCATTATGTATGACATTTGAAGCAAAAAATATAACGTGTGATATGGTTCTCAATGTGGAGAAAATATTTAAGATGATTAGATTATAAATGGGAGAAGGCAAAGGGACTTGAAAGCAGGTTTGGTTTCTATACCTCATTCAAACTGGTAAAATGTGGACAAGAGTAGATCTTTGTCCTGATGGAGACCCCCTGGAGGTCTGCAACCCACTGCAGTATTCTTGCCTGGAGAATCCGCATGGACAGAGGTGCCTGGCGGGCTACAGGCCATGGGGTCACAAAGAGTTGGACATGGTTGAGCGACTAACACACATAGTAGTTCTGTATCTTGATTGTGGTGGTGGTTACAAGAGTCTGCACTTGGATAATTACCCATATACATCATACCAATGTCAATTTCCTGGTTATGATATTGTATGGTTATCTACAATGTAATCATTGGGAGAGACTGGGTGACTGGGTATAAGTAATTGCTGTACTATTGTTGCAATTTCCTATACTTATATAATTATTTCTAAACAAAAAATTCAAAGATAATGGAAAGAAGTTCCGTGAAAATAATAAAAGCCAACATTTAATATCTCATACCTTTCTGGCCATAATAATCATTTTGGGAGAGAAGAGTACTTCAGAAGCAAAGCAGTGGGTAATATGGACTCACTAATTTTCTTAAATTAAAAAATTTAATCATGGGGGGATATATAGTAGGATAAGAATATTATTTTGGGGGGCTCCAAAATCACCACAGATGGTAACTGAAGCCATGAAATGAAAAGACGCTTGCTCCTTGGAAGGAAAGTTATGACCAACCTAGATAGCATATTCAAAAGCAGAGACATTACTTTGCCAACAAAGGTCCGTCTAGTCAAGGTTATGGTTTTTCCAGTGGTCATGTATGGATGTGAGAGTTGGACTGTGAAGAAAGCTGAGCGCCGAAGAATTGATGCTTTTGAACTATGGTGTTGGAGAAGACTCTTGAGAGTCCCTTGGACCACAAGGAGATCCAACCAGTCCATTCTAAAGGAGATCAGTCCCGGGTGTTCTTTGGAAGGAATGATGCCAAAGCTGAAACTCCAGTACTTTGGCCACCTCGTGCGAAGAGTTGACTCATTGGAAAAGAGTCTGATGCTGGGAGGGATTGGGGGCAGGAGGAGAAGGGGACGACAGAGGATGAGATGGCTGGATGGCATCACTGACTCGATGGACGTGAGTTTGAGTGAACTCCGGGAGTTGGTGATGGACAGGGAGGCCTGGCATGCTGTGATTCATGGGGTTGCAAAGAGTTGGACACGACTGAGGGACTAAACTGAAGAATATTGTATGAAAAACTAGTTTAAGATTGGATTTTGAGAGAGAAAGGATGGCAACCCTACTCAGAAATTCCAGGTGAGCTTCTGTCTTCATATCACCTGATATTCCTCATCAGGGATACACTTCTAAGGTATAAAATGGGTTAAGCAAAGGTTATTTTAATAATATATCCCCTTGAGACCATAAAGCTGAAAAAATACTGTAGGGATTAAAAACTAATAAAATTCTGACAGGGTGTCATATATTTTAGCATAATTTAGACTAGTTATTTTCTTCTGTAAGGTAAAGTAGAAGTTATTAGAATTAGTAGTCTTAATAATTGATAATTGATAGAAAAGGGAAAAAAAGAGCAGCGGCATGAATGGACCTAGAGATTATGATACTAAATGAAGTAAAAAAAAGAAAGACAAATACCATGTTTCACTTACATGTGGAATCTAAAATATGGCACCCATGAACTTACCTACAAAACAGAAACAGACTCAGAGAGGAGGCGCGCTGTTGCCAAGGGGGATATGGGGGGCGGGGGAAGGGGTGGACTGAGAGTTTGGGGTTAGTGGATACAAACTTGCATATAGAATGGATAAACAATGAGGTCCTACTATATATAGCACAAGCAACTATATCCAATCTCCTGGGATAAACTATAATGAAAAAGAATATAAAAAAAGAATGTATATACGTGTATAACCAAGTCACTTTGCCGTATAGCAGAATTAACATTGTAAATTATAGTTCAACTAAAAATGGCCAAAAAATGGGTAAGAGAGAAAAGTTATCTGTTGTGTGCTGGTGGAATTTACCTGCCAGTAGGATACCAGCAGATGGCAAAGAAAACTTTCAGTGTTAATAGTGACATGGCCATTGATTTCTCATTACAATAAATATATGACTATTTCATATATAGTTGCTAATGTAGTAAATGATGATGACTGCAGCCATGAAAGTAAAAGACGCTTACTCCTTGGAAGGAAAGTTATGACCAACCTAGATAGCATATTCAAAAGCAGAGACATTACTTTGCCAACAAAGGTCCGGCTAGTCAAGGCTATGGTTTTCCTGTGGTCATGTATGGCTGTGAGAGTTGGACTGTGAAGAAAGCTGAGTGCTGAAGAATTGATGCTTTTGAACTGTGGTGTTGAGAAGACTCTTGAGAGTCCCTTGGACTGCAAGGAAATCCAACTAGTCCATTTTAAACACCCATTTTAAATGGGTGTTCTTTGGAAGGACTTATGCTAAAGCTGAAACTCCAGTACTTTGGCCACCTCATGCGAAGAGTTGACTCATTGGAAAAGACTCTGATGCTGGGAGGGATTGGGGGCAGGAGGAGAAGGGGATGACAGGATGAGATGGCTGGATGGCATCACCGACTCGATGGACATGAGTCTGAGTGAACTCCGGGAGTTGGTGATGGACAGGGAGGCCTGGCGTGCTGCAGTTCATGGGGTCGCAAAGAGTTGGACACAACTGAGCGACTGAACTGAACTGAACTGAATGTAGTAAAATCATGGTACTATTCATCTTGGTCTTCTCTTTTTAAATACAGACACTTGGCAACAGTAAAGGGTCATCCTAAACGCTTGACAGAAAGTCAATTGCAGGAGGAACAGAGACACAAACCCTTGGCTGGAGCTGTGAAGGCATGTCCAAGTGCCAGCATTAATCACACGTATGGTTTTCAGCTGCTACTAGTTTGCTGTATTTGTTAAAGTTCAATATGAATTGGATCAGACAACATCGAACTTTGAAGAATTTTAAAAATGTCTGTTTATTCCATTATAAAACATGAGTCTATGGAGGTATCAGGAAGATTAAAAAGTGAATTTTTAGGTTCCGTGTTGTCATTAATTTTGGGGGAGAAATTTCCCATATAACAAATATTCACAGGAAAAGAGTCTGATTTTCTAATGTGTGTTTTCTGATTGATCTTGGTAACTGGGTTGTGAATACTCAACCCAGCCAAGAGACCAGTGAGATCAGGAGTAAATAATTGTAGTATTTTTTTTACTTAGTCCAAGGCAGAGACCAACGATGACTTCATCAACCACAACACAAAACCTACCAGCTGCTTTCTTTCCACATGAGTAGGTAAAGATTCCTTTTCCCATTCAGTGCTTTCTGACAGCACTGTAACCAGATCAAGGGGTTATATTTGATCTTTTAAATCCATCATAATGTCAAAATGACAAAGTGTAATATGAAATTTTAAACCCAAGGAGTATTTTAGTTTTTGAGGTTTTGTCTCTATTCATTGTCATTTCTCTCTCTTTTTTTTTTTTTACATCTTTAATTTCACTTTAGATATTGCAGGGTTAGACAAACCAGCATGAAACATGGTGTTGCTAATATGTGATTAAAACATTTCTTTTCAAGAGGGGTTTTCAGAAAATTTTATGGAAAACACAGGTTTCAAACATGGCAGGAACTAAATGAATATTTGTGGGAAGAAAAATGAATTAAAAGAGTTTTTGGGCATCTCATTCTGTAGACAAATTTGTATTAAATTAGTTCAGGGTATACTATATTTTACTAAGCACTTATTGATGAGTAAAGAGAATTTAAGTGTGGACTTCCCTGGTGGTCCAGTGGTTAAGGCTCTGTGCTTTCAATGCAGGGGGCAAGGGTTCAATCCTGGTCAGTGAACTAAGATCCCATATGCCATGCACTGTGGCCAATAAATAAATTCCAAGTTCTTAGTCATTCTACTGTATCTTTAAAAAAAATAAAGAGAATTTAAGAGCCTGCTCTGTCACTTACTAACTTGGTCAAGCTGTTTAAACTTGCTAATAAGCCTTAATATTTTTTCCTGTATTGTGAAAACAATGATATCATATCCTGTACATGTCACAGACTACTCGTGAGGATTACATGAAATAATCTCCACAGCTGGTTCATAGTGCTTGCCAAGGAGTAAATGCTCCACGATTAGCCATTATCATCATTATTAAACTAAAACAGATTGAGAGATTTAAAATCAAAGCCAATAGAGAGACTTTATGTGCATTGTACACAGTGCTTCCTTATTAATGGTCTTGTTTGAACCTCACAACAACCCTCAAGGCTGGAAGACACTGGAACTCCATCACTACTAGCCCTGTGATAACCCCTCAGGTGGGCAAAGGCACATTAGCAGGCTGTTTATGGAACATGATACCTCCAGGCCTGGCACACTGGTCCTGAGAGGTGATTTAAAAAATATATATATATTTTATTAAAATATAGCTGATTTACAATGTTGTGTTAGTTACAATGTTGTGTACAGCAAAGAGATTCATTTATACACATATCTACATTCTTTTTCATATTCTTTTCCATTCTGGCGTATCACAGGATATGAACATAGTTCCCTGTGCTATAGAGTAGGACCTTTGTTTTTTATCCGTTCTCTATAATAGTTGGCATCCGCTAACCCCAAACTCCCAGATCCCTTTCCTACCCTCTCCCCCTTGGCAACCACAGTTTGTTCTCTATGTCTGTGAGTCTGTTTCTATTTTGTAGATAAATCCATTTGTGTCATAGTTTAGATTCCACATATAAATGATACCATATGGTGTTTGTCTTTCTCTTTCTGACTTACTTCACTTAATAAAATGATAATCTCTAGGTTCATCCATGTTGCTGCGAATGGCATTATTTCATTCTTTTTTATGGCTGAGCAGTATTCTATGGTGCGTGTATACATACTACATCTTCTTTATCCTCTGTTGATGGGTATTTAAGTGGCTTCCATGTTTTGGATATTGTGAGGGGTGCTGCTATGAACACAGGGGTGCATGTAACTTTGGAATCATAGTTTTCTCCAGATATACGCCCAGGAGTGGGATTGCAGGATCGTATGGGAGCTCTGTCTTTAGCTTTTGAGGAACTTCTATGCTGTTCTCCATAGTGGCTGTACCAGTTTACACGCCCACCAACAGTGTAAGAGGGTTGCCTTTCCTCCACACCCCTTAGAGGTGATTTATGTGATAAAACTGCTGGAGGAGACAGACCCTCTATCTTCTTCAGTGTTGATAGGACTTCTGTATTTTATGACTTCATAATATTTCTATTTAGAGTGCAAAAGAATGCCACCTTGAGGGCCCCAAAGTAGAAATGTTATAACCAAATTCTTCCTAGAATCATCACAGTCCGTTTTCTCAGATATTAAAAAACAGAGAAGTTTCCTCACAAAAGGCATAGTTTTTACTACAAATCTGGCTCTTTTTTTCTGGTCTAATCCTCCTAAGATGGGAGGAAGTGGATGTCTCCAGTCCTACATGGATATTTGGAGAAATTCAAGGAAGGGAGCCTCATAAGCAGAGGGACAAGAAACCAGTCCAGGCAAGATCTGAAATTTATTGCTTGATCTTATCTCGAGTAGAAAAGAAAGGTTCTTTGTTTAAAAAAAACTTCTGGCCTATATCTGTCCTTTGGACTTCTGAACCTTTCCTTCATTGCTTTATAAAAACAACCTGTTAATTAACTTTGTGCCTGTTCGAAAGAAGTGAACTTCCTCTGAACTCTAAGGATTCTTGGTGAATTTGTAGAGCTGGGGCTCAAACAAGCCAAGGGTGATGGCTGGCTGACCTGGCGTTTTATTCTGATTTTGCTTCCAGCTAGAGGCCCACCACTCTGGGTCTTAGTTTTCCTACCTTAAAATGAGTTCTGTGGATGAGATCAGTGGTGATAACCTTTTTCAGTAAAAGGCCAGAGAGCAAATATTTTTGACTTTCTGGACCATATGGTCTTCAGCAACTACTCAGTTCTGCTGTGAAAGGGTAAAAGCAGGCACAGATAATATGTAAACAAAGGAGTGTGACTTTATGTTCATAAACTTTATTTATAAAAATAGGAAGCAGGTTAGATTTGGCCCCTAGGTTGTGGTTTGCAGACCTGTGGACTGGATGATGTAGAATTTTCTTCTATTGCTAATATTTTATGATTCAACCTGTTTTAATAGCAATACTATTTCCCTGGGAAAGTCACCTTGATTATGCAAACATCTGTTGAATATGGAGTTTGTGAGGTAGTTAAGTATTTTTCTGCTGGTCACTGCAGTGTTCCTGGAGAAGGAAATGGCAACCCACTCCAGTATTCTTGCCTTGAGAATTCCGTGGACAAAGGAGCCTGGCGGGCTACAGTCCACGGGTCGCAAAGAGTCAGTGAGCAACTCTCCCTCGTACTCATTGCAGCATTATTCACAATGACCCAATATGGAAACAATCTAAGTGTCCCTGGAGGGATGGGTGGATGAAGATGGAGTATACAGGTCCACAATGAAATAGTTTTTAATTTTTTAAATTAGAAACCCTTTTTATTTTATATTGTAGTACAGCTGATTAACAATGCTGTGATAGTTTCAGGCACACAGCATAGTGACTCAGTCATATACACACATGTATCCCTTCTGCCCCAACCCCCCCAACCCCCATCCGGGCTGCCACATAACACTGAGCAGAGTTCCCTCTGCTATACAGTAGGTCCTTGTTGGTGATCCATTTTAAATACAGCAGTGTGTACATAACCTTCCCAAACTCCCTAACTATCCCTTCCCCCCACCCTTCCCTCCATCCTTCCCCTCAGCCACCATAAATCCATCCTCTCAGTCTGTAAGTCTGTTTCTGCTTTGTAAGTCTATTTGATACCGGATGGAATATTATTCAGTCATGAAAAGGAAGAAATCTTGTCATTTGTGACAACATGGGTGGACCTTGAGGGTATTATGTTAAATGAAATAAGTCAGAGAAAGGCAAATACTGCAGGATCTCACATATATACGGAATCTAGAAAAGCTGAGGCAGAGAATACATTGGTGGTTCCTGGGGGCTGGAGGGTGGGGGAAAGGCGGAGATGGTGATCTAAGGAACAAACTGCCAATGAGAAGATGAATAAGTTCTGGAGATTAATGTACAGCATCATGATTATAGTCAACAAGACTGTTGCATTCAAAGTTGCTAAGAGAATAGATCTTAAATGTTCTCACCACCAAAAAGAAATGATAATTATGTGAAGTGATGAAGGTGTTAGCTAACACTATGGTGGTCACCACGTAGCAATACATTCATGTATCAAATCAACTCATTGTACACCCTAAATGTATACAATGTGGTATCTTTGTCTGGTTTTGGTATCAGGGTGATGGTGACCTCATAGAATGAGTTTGGGAGTGTTCCTTCCTCTGCAGTTTTTAAAAACAGTTTCAGAAGGCTAGGTGTTAACTCTTCTCTAAGATCATGGCATCCAGTCCCATCACTTCATGGGAAATAGATGGGGAAACAGTGGAAACAGTGTCAGACTTTATTTTTGGGGGGCTCCAAAATCACTGCAGATGGTGACTGCAGCCATGAAATTAAAAGACGCTTACTCCTTGGAAGGAAAGTTATGACCAACCTAGATAGCATATTCAAAAGCAGAGACATTACTTTGCCAACAAAGGTCCGTCTAGTCAAGGCTATGGTTTTTCCTGTGGTCATGTATGGATGTGAGAGTTGGACTGTGAAGAAGGCTGAGCGCTGAAGAATTGATGCTTTTGAACTGTGGTGTTGGAGAAGACTCTTGAGAGTCCCTTGGACTGCAAGGAGATCCAACTAGTCCATTCTGAAGGAGATCAGCCCTGGGATTTCTTTGGAAGGAATGATGCTGAAGCTGAAGCTCCAGTACTTTGGCCACCTCATGCGAAGAGTTGACTCATTGGAAAAGACTCTGATGCTGGGAGGGATTGGGGGCAGGAGGAGAAGGGGACGACAGAGGATGAGATGGCTGGATGGCATCACTGACTCGATGGACGTTGAGTCTGGGTGAACTCCAGGAGTTGGTGATGGACAGGGAGGCCTGGTGTGCTGCAATTCATGGGGTCCCAAAGAGTCGGACACGACTGAGCGACTGAACTGAACTGAACTGAAACGTTTGATAGAACTCTCCTGTGAAGCCATCTGGTTCTGGACTTTTGTTTGCTCTGAGTTTTTAAATCACAGTTTCTTAAACTTACACAATGTAATATGTCAATGATACCAGAGTAAAACAAGTATTTTTCTGCATCTTCTCTTATTTTTCTTTCTCCATTATTGAGTGCCTACCATGTGTATTATAAATATAAATTACTACCTTAATGTCATTTTGCTCAAGATCTTGTGTGTTTAGGGTTTGTTGTTGGGGGTGGGTGTGTGGGGAGCAGGCTGTACAGAGGGTAGGATGAGGGAAGGTAGGTTCAGTGTGGTTTTCTGTACGGGATGGCTGACCAGGTGTGATGACCCAAACCTGTGAGAACTCCCAGAAGTTAGCCCTGACCTCAGGTGCTCTACAGGGTAACTGCTTCTGTATATGGAGCTGGGAGAGTGTGTGAGGTTAAGATTATGGAAAAGCATGTCTCTGTTTAAAGGAGAATGTGACTGCTCTTGTTGGAAAAATCAAACTGGAAATATGTGTTGTGATCACTGTGGCCCCAAGCCACACTCACAAAGGCAAGCTGTGTTGAACTCCCTGCTTGAGGACCCTGGCTGTTTGCCCAGGAGGATGCTCTGTCCTGGACCCTTGCTGCCCTTCCTGGGGGCGCCATGAAGGACAGGAGACCAGTTCAACCCCATTCATTTTTAAGAGCTTCCCCTAATGAAAAGAATATAGCACACCAGCCAAATATCAGGAGCAACGGTGTGGCACATGCTTACTCTTCATAAAGTCACATTATTGTTACATAAGTCTTTCTTGAAACTCTTGTAATGTACCAAAGGAAATATCTTAAAAGACCAGAGAATCATGTATCATGATAGCTTGCCTATTTTTGTGAAAGAGTATTATTTTAACTCAAATATTATATTGGCTTTAAAAATAATAAAAAGCAGTAAGTGTTTATTTAAAGGGAGATGTTTTAAATAAACACTTACTGCTTTTATTATTATTATCCTCTGTCTACACCCACTGACCCTCCGGCTTCTGTGTGCTGCGTCACCACTGCAAAGGACATATTTTGTGTCCTTTCTGACCACGTGTATGTGTGTGTATCTGCATGAGCATGTCCATCGATGATGATGCACTGTTCATGCTTATCCAGACTCTTGTGTCACCAGATTGAAGTCTGTCTAGCTGCAATGTGGCAATGCTTTCGATAGATCTTGAACGCTTAGCATAGGAAGTAAAAAGAAATCTCATCCTTAAACACATCCAATTGCATTTGTATATTTCACAGAAGGCCAGCTGAATCCAGTTCTCTGAAGTGGAGGTTTGGGTCTATTTCTAGTACCAAGTTCTACTTTTACCTAAAATACTCAGACGATTGAGGTAATGGTGCTTGTTTTCCCACAGTCATGAGGCTAACTGATCACTTAAAAATTTTACTTTCCTAGTGTTAGTTGCTCAGGCATGTCTGATTCTTTTCGACCCCATGGACTATAGCCCACTGTGCTCCACTGTCCATAGGATTCTCCAGGCAAGAATTCTGGCATGGGTAGCCATTCCCTTCTCCAGAGGATCTTCCTGACCCAGGGATCGAACCCAGGTCTCCCGCATTTTGGGCAGATTCTTCATCATCTAAGCTACCAAGGAACAGTACCTCTAATCCTCACCAAATAGTCCAATGGTGCAATGATTATATAGGAACTTACTTGAATCTCTTAGGTGGAGAGATATCTGAGTGCTTGAAGCAGATAATAAAGGGAGATAATATAGGACTGTATCATAGTTAGATAAACCAAAATGTCAATTAACCAAAAGAAGCATAACTATACATCACTCCCCAACTCAGTTCCTAGTTGGCTCTGAGTCTCCATTAATCCCTGGTCATATCACCAGGGGCTCCTTAGGGCCCCTTGGAGCCGAGCCCATCTTCCTGACTCTCCCACATGGCAGCAGACATTTCTGTGGACCTTTCTAGGTGGTTTCTTTTTGCTCATATGAGGAATGGACAACACTGGAGGAGAAAAGCTTAATAGTCTAGTTTGCTAAACATCTGAACCATTTAAAATGGGCTGACAAAAATCAAAGACAGAATGTGGATTGTTGTGGGGGGAAGTTAATAGCTATTAACTGCAGTTGACAAAAATGAATTGTTTTTCAGACAAAGGGAAGTTTAGGACATTTAAAATCTATTGTAAATGTCCAAGAATAATGAGCAAAGGCGAAATCTATGTCACATCCTACTGAACACAGATGTAAACCTGACCTATGTGCACAAGGGAAATGGTTAAAATTAGAGCAAAGTCATTTCCTGATTAACACAGATGAGTGCGTGCTTTCAAAAACTAGTAGGTCCTATGAGAAGGCAGATTTTCTATGGAAGGAAACCAGTAGAAGAAAACATATTAATAATAGCACTGACATCATCATGACAGAGAGAAGGAAAACTCTGTGTATATGTGTGTGTGTGTGTGAGAGAGAGAGAGAAAAGGGGTAAGAAGGAGATACAGGAAGTATGACAGAAGTAGAATTAAGGGCACAGAACCTTATTATATCCTAAAATGACTTTTTTTTTAAAGAACAAATCCATGGTATAGATAAGCTTTGAAAAGTGATATTAGAATTCTAAAGGCTTTACTTAGAATCTATAATAACATTTAGTTCTTAAACTGTTTGCTTGTTTTTCTATGACTGTAAGGACGATATAATGTTGACTTGGATGACGAAGGGTGACGTCACCAGCTGTCCTGTATACAAATCTGGTATTTTGTGCTTCACCATTCCCCATGACAAGTTCCATCTTCCTGCCCCTAACCCCCTGCAGCTGCAGCCAAGCCTGGAGTCTCGCCGCCCTGACGGGGCCCAGGACTTAGGACAAGGCTCCTAGAGCCCAAGGTGGAGCGGATGTTGTCAGCTCTGTGGGGTTTTCGTTGACTGCTCCCTGTTTTTGGCTGTTCTCCCACACAGGGCCTCTGGCTAAAGCCTCTCCAATTCTAAATTGAACAACACAAGACACCCCCACCCCAGGCCCCCTTCACCTCCTTCTCTGATAGGCTTGTCAGATTTAGCAAACACTGCAGATGTCACAGATAATTCTGTAGTGTAAGTAGGTCCCATGAAAGATTTGGGATATACTGACACTACAAAATGATTCACTATTGATCTGAAATTCACATGTAACTGGCAACTTGGATTTTACCTGGTGACCTTATTATCTGAGCTCTGGAAACCCTCAGCATACCTGGGAAGGGTCTTAGAAAGGTCAGAATAGGGTATTTGGGGCAGGGTGTTCCCTTTTCCTTCCCTCGGCCCTTCTGGGCAAGGATCTGAATTTTGCATATTTAAGGAGCAATTGCAGCACAGGAGAGTAGCTGGTGAGTGATGAATCTGCTGTACAGAGAACAGATCAGACAGGGCTGGGGGGAGGTGGGTGGGGACGTGGCGGGGAAACAGGGAAACACCAAAGACGAAACTAGAGACACAGCCACACCTTCAAGCTACACTTATTGCACAGATGTAAACACGCACAAATATGCCCGTGAATGAATTTAAAAATGTGTTCATTTCCTGAACCAACTTTATTTAACTTATTAACCTCGTCTGTGGCTGTTTGTGCAGAATCTCCTAGTGAGCAAAAACGCACACCTTCTGTCTCTGGTGGGAATCGGCCACCCAGGGCCAGAGGTGCTGGGATACAGTGGGTCAGCTGAGCCACGGTCTAGAAGCATCTCTTCCCTAATCCTGAGATCTTAATTTGCCTTGGTCCAGAAGGAAGACCTGTTGTTTAACCTTTAATGGCTTTCTTGCAAGTAAGATGAGAACCTATTAGTTCCCAAGCCAGCGAAAGTTCTAAGCTGAATGATAATTGCTGACATTTGAAGCACCTAGAATGAAAACTGAATAGTTTAGCATAGATTTTTCCTTCTAATTAATTCATCATTTATCTTGACTCGATGTGATGATCTTTTTTATCGAACTAGTCTTTATTGGAGTAATGCTAAATTCTACCAAAGTTAAGACTAGTTACAATGGAGAGGATTTTCTTCTTGGACCCAAATGTTATTTTTTAAAAAAGCACCCTGAAACCCTCCAAAACAATACATACACTGTCACACACAATCCATGGCTATATTCCTATATAGGTCCAGTGTCATGGAAACCAGCTAATCTCTTCTGTGCCTCTCTAATGAAAATCTGATCAAAAGACAGTGTAGTGGCATAAATCCAAACTCAGTTTAGAGTGCAAAGGAGGTGCTGGGTGCGTATAGATAGTCAGGAGGTCTAAAATAAAATGAAATAAATCTGCCTTTGGGTATAATAAAAGAAAACATAAGTTGTGCAATCAGTGTTACTGCATCATCCATTTCTTATTGTCTCTCAATGATAGTTCAGGTCTTTCGGGAGAGTCATTTTGTGTATATCTTGGGATTTTAAAAGCTTTCCAGCTCTGCGATGCTCAACAATCAGGGTGTCTGATTCGTGGAGAGGGTCATAGCCCTGAACGGGAGGGTCTGCTGATGGAGCGCAGGAGTTGGGTGGGATGAGAGTACTGGCCCTAGGATGCTGTGTGGGCATCTTGGGAACATCTCCCCCCTGTGCTGTCTCCCTTAGTCCCCGAGTTGCAGTTTCCTCTGGTGATTCCGGAGACGCAGATGGAGTTAGAAGGGGGTGCGTGACTGTGGCCGGAGGCTGGGATGCCTCGCGGGGAGTGGGTGGGGTCTGGTGACCGGAGACTGTGTGACACCCGCGAGAGGACCATGTGCAGTGTCTGGGGACAGTTGAGGCGCCGCCCGGGCGGCGGGGGGTGGTGCGCGGGGCTGGCTCTGCACACTCACCCGTGCTGCTTTGGATGGTCCTCACGGTGGTGGTGGTGCGCGGCGGGGAGGAGGACCGCAGCGACACGCACTCGTCGTCCTGCGAACAGCCTTTCTCGATGGCTCGTACGTAGCTGTGGCTCCGCATGCGGAAGCAGCCAGGCATCGGCAGGTCCAGGGCTTCCACCGCCTGCGACTCCAGCTCGCTGAACACCGACTCGCACACCGACTCGAACTGCCCGTTCACCTCCATCTCGCTCACCTGCGGGGCCAGATGGGACGTTAGCAACCGCTCTTCCCGGGGAGAAGCCAACTCGCCCTCTGAGCATCTCCAAACCGCATCCCCGAGAGGAACGCCCCATCAGATAGCATTAAATTCGAACGTATTTTTAGCTCCTCAGCAAAGAGATCAAACCAGTCAACTCTAAAGGAAATTAAACCTGAATATTCACTGAAAGGACTGATGAAGCTTCCATACTTGGCCATCTGATGCGAAGAGCTGACTCATTGGAAGACTCTGATGCTGGGAAAGACTGAGGGCAGGAGTAGAAGGGGACGACAGAGGATGAGATGGTTGGATGGCATCACTGACTCCATGGACATGAGTTCGAGTAAGCTCCGGGAGTTGGTGATGGCCAGGGAAGCCTGGCGTGCTGCAGTCCATGGGGTCACAAACAGACACAACTGAGCCGTTGAACAACAGTATCCTTGCAGACTAATGGGGTGGTATCTAGCTTATAGTCAAATTCTAAAGAAAGAGAACTTTGTTTTTAGAATGCAAGGGAGCATGGTGTTGGGAAATCATTCCTCCAGCTCATGCTGAGGTGTTAATTTTCCTTTATCCCTTCTCCAGCAGATATAAATGCAAACCTAGGGGCCAGTGTTACAGCCCACGGTCAGAGTTCATGTACTTCAATGGGGCAATTTTTGGCACAGACGTTTTAGAAGCTAGTATTTTTATTGTGCCTTTGGAAGTGATTAGTTCGTCAAATAATTTGTGTCGACTGGAGTGATATTTAGTGCAAAGTCTAGAAACATGCCCTATATTTTCTGGCAAGATATATATATTCTGCACAAAAATAGGTCAATCCAGATATGTCAGTTTTGAAAGACACTATTATTGAGATTTTCAAACTGTATCAGTCAGTTCAGTTCAGTTCAGTCGCTCAGTCGTGTCCGACTCTTTGCAACCCCATGAATCGCAGCACGCCAGGCATCCCTGTCCATCACCAACTCCCGGAGTTCACTGAGACTCACGTCCATCGAGTCAGTGGTGCCATCCAGCCATCTCATCCTCTGGCGTCCCCTTCTCCTCCTGCCCCCAATCCCTCCCAGCATCAGAGTCTTTTCCAATGAGTCAACTCTTCACATGAGGTGGCCAAAGTACTGGAATTTCAGCTTCAGCATCATTCCCTCCAAAGAAATCCCAGGGCTGATCTCCTTCAGAATGGACTGGTTGGATCTCCTTGCTATCTAAAAAAGGTTTACTCTTCTCAATAAAAAGCTGATATGGTCCACAAATTGTTTTTAAAATCTTCCAAATAAATTGTTCCCCCTTTTGAGGAATCGGTGTTTATTAACTTATATTCCTCTGTATATAACTTACCCTGGATTTGAACACCACATTAAAAAAAAAAAAAAGCCAGACCAGGTTGTTTAATTGCTCAGTTGTGTCCAACTCTCTTGCCACCCAACAGACTATAGGCCGCCAGGCTTCTCTGTCCTTTGGATTTCCCAGGCAAGAACACTGGAGTGGGCTGTCACTGTCTTCTCCAGGGGATCAAACTGTGTCTCTTACATCTCCTGCATTGGCAGTTGGATTCTTTACCAATAGCACCACCTGGGAAGCCCCATATTATATTTATATGTATATCTTTATTTCATACTAAAAATCTTGGTTTTCAAGGGCACAGAAGATGATAGACTTGGGATATTCTACAATGATTCATTTGGTTTCTTCCACAGTATATACACAACAGCCGCAGAATAGCAAACTAATACCACTGCTGCGCATACCACCATTAAAAACAGTTCACAATTCCTTCCTTCTGCATGTGCTCTCTCTGTTCGTTCGTCACTTAAAAATAGTTGTGCTACGGAATGAGGCCAGGCTCCACCTTTGCGGTACCAGGTGCTACTGCCAGTTCCAACAACCTTAAAAACTTGAACTTCGCTTCTGGGGGAGTATACTGAAATGTAGATTTGAGAATTGCTGGTTGGGGGGAAATAGCATTTAAGGTTGGAAGTTGTGTGTGCAAGATTGTGTATGAGTATTTTTGTATTAAAAAAATTTAAAGGCAAAAGAAAAAATTGTTGTACTAGATTGATATTATCAGAGCACATCACGTACGTGTTATTTCCCACTGTAGCTCTCGTTAGTCCTAGTTTTACAAATGACCATATATTTCATGTTTGTCACTACGTTTTTTCATACAAAAAGGTGATTCTTTATCCAGCCTAGACACACATATAGGTCAAGTAGCTGTAGATGGCTTATAAAAACAAAGAGCAAGCCCCCAACCCAGCCCCAATTCTTCCTCCCCAGAAGAACCATTTTCAATTCTTCCAGGTGAATCTTAATGGTATTTGCATCCATATTGCCAGACACACGCTTATATGAATCTCCTGATATGTTCAGAGACCTCTGATAACCTCTTGGTTTCCTTCCTGCCCTTGAAACATCTGTCTGGGTGCCTCCTACTACAATCTATGGCTGCTAAGCCCACTGCTATGCTGGGATCTCCCTTTCCCATCATTCTGGGGGTGCCTTTCATTATCCAACTGGTCGTGGTACCCCAGTTCCCCTTTCCCTGTTTTATTCCCTCTTTTCAGTGGAGCACATCTTCTAGTGCTTTCTTGGGAAGCATGCTCTCTCTTAACGGTGGAGGCGGTATAGACATTGCCAACAATGTGAAGGGGGCTGAAAGGAGGAGGTATTTCTCGGCTTCTCTCCTTGTCTCTTAGCCTCCGTGTGTGCTAGAGACTGAGAAAACAGATGTTTTTCTCACCTCTGAGACTTTCTGTGTGTGCTGGTTTGCCCCATCCCTTCTGGAAGCTTTTTAGGATTTTTTTTGTTTTGTTTTTTTTGGTCCTGAGTGATCTAATGTTTCACCATGGCATTCATTCCCTGTAGGGATCTTTGTCCATTCATTATACTAGGTACTAGGTGGGCCCTCCCAACCTGCAGATTCATATCTTTCAGTTCTGGGACCATTTCTGGGACCATCATTTCATTAGTAATTGCCTTTCTTTTGTTTCACTGCTCAGATTTTAAATTCATTTGGATTTATTTTTTTATCTGGTTTAATGCCGTGAGTGGGACTATAGAGAAGGCTGAGTGCTGAAGAATTGATGCTTTCAAACTGTGGTGTTTGATAAGACTCTTGAGAGTCTGTTGGACAGCAAGGAGATCAAACCAGTCGATTCTAAAGGAAATCAACCCTGAATATTCATTGGAAGGACTGGTGCTGAAGCTGAAGCTCCAATCCTTTGGCCACCTGATGCAAAGAGCTGACTCACTGGAAAAGAACCTGATGCTGGGAATGATTGAAGGCAGGAGGAGAAGGGAACCACAGAGGATGAGGTGGTTGGATGGTATTACTGACTCAATGGACACAAGTCTGAGCAAATTCCAGGAGATAGTGAAGGACAGGGAAGCTTGGCATGCTGCAGTTCATGGGGTCGCAAAGAACTGGACACGACTTAGCAATTGAACAACAACAATGCTGCTTCTACTATATCATGGCAATTCAATTCTCTGAGCCTCACTTTTCTCATCTGTAAAATGGGTATAATAATACCTACCTCACAGGGATGCTTTTAAGGAGAAAAATAAAATATACAAGTGAACATTACTAGGCACATAGTAGGCATTCCATAATACTAGATATTATTTTATATTCTCTGAGGTTCATAAATTAAAAAATGATCTTTCTTATGCATGTGTGCATGTCTGTAGCCTGCCAGGCTCCTCTGTCCATGGGATTCTCCAGGCAAGAATACTGGAGTAGGTTGCCATTTCCTTCTCCAGGGGATCTTCTAGATCCACGGATCGAACCCACGTCTCCTGCGTTGGCAGGCACATTCTTTACCACTGAGCTACCTGGGAAGCCAATCTTTCTTACAGTTGATATGAAATTAATGAGATAATATGCAAAGCTTATAGCATATGTCAGGTAAGTGATATATAGTAACTATTCCATTCTTCTCATTTCCATTACTACTACTACTATTATTGGCAATATTATTGCCACTAATATCCCAATTCCAGCAGATATTGAAGAAACTTAAGAGTTAGGAGTCAGGACACCTAGGTGTTCTAGGTTCTGTCACTGGCTAGCTGTGTGCTCAAAAATGCTTAATTCATCTCAGTTTACATTCCTGGTACAAATACAATGAAGGGATAGTTTAGGTCAAAAGTCACCACTAACCTGCTGGTATTACCATCAAGTACAATATCTGCCCTATCACATTTACATTTTTAAAATGGTGTACAAACCCAAACATCACTGGACAAAATATCTCTGTGGGCGTCTAGTTTATCATTCTAGGTGAAGATGTTTGATTGGATTTGAAATAAATTGAGAAGTAAATTGGGCTAATTTGGAAATGAGAGTTATTATGCCAAATATTTTTTAAAATGTGACGTTCTCAAATTCTTCTCAAGTCTTACTTTAAAAGCCCCTATTTTTTAGATGTGTATATAGGGAAAAAAAGTAGAAAGGGAATAAACATATAAAAAGATGTTTGTTTCTCCTCATAATCCAAGCGCAATCTGTTTTAAGAGATATTTTATTTCTATAAGGTATGAATGGCGGAAACAATTTAGTTATTCTATACCAATTTCTTACAGCATTTTACTTTGATCTTTCTAGGAGCCTTTGATGAATAATATATCAGGTTTTAAGAAGGAATAGGATATAGTGCACTTAAATTCTATACTATTAGAGCTGCTACTGAAGATCTAGAAGAGAGATATCTCCAGCACCACAACCACCAACTGCTTGTTGAAAAGCCTAGAATATATGTAGTGGGATTACTTAGAAGAAGAAATCATTCCCTTTGAATAATGACAATGCTGGGATGGTGACAGAAAATTTGAAATCATCCTTCCTGATACTCTGTTCCTTGAAAAATGAATATGATACTAGAAAAATGGTGTGTCATTAGGAATCCATTTAGGGTGGCTCTGCTTCCTGTATTTTACTTCAGGCAAAATGATCACACCACTGAATTGCAGACTTGACCCCCACCACCCTGGATCAGGGCCCAGACGTGCTTCTTCAGTGATTTGTCGACATTGTACTAAGTTGTCACCAGAAAGTGACACTGTCTCAAGGAAGGTCAGATCTGTGGCGCAGGGACTAAAAGCAGGCAGCTGCATGAGTGTGTGTCCTGATGAGGAAGCTCTCCTGCTTTAACCATGTGAAGTTATGACAGCAGTGGGTGTGTATAAACATTTCCAGCAAAATATTCTAATCCCATGGATGTATTCTTCAGGTGTGACACCGGAGAGTTATAGACTCTTTTACAATTCTGGAAGGCTATGTGACCACGAGCCTGTCCAGAATAAAGATCAGTTTAAAGAAGTTTTAAAAATTATATTGTTTATATTGAAAAAAAGTAAGAACAAAGCAAAGTTCAAGTTTCACCAAACGAGACACCAAATATTTACCTAAGAGTTGGGATAGTGAGCCTCACTGGACAGCGGTAGCTGGCACAAATAGATATGTGTACTCTTGGAGATTTCTTTAAGGAAATGTACATCGGGCAAACATTGGAATCCAATATGCCAACTTTTCCTGACTTCCACCCTACCCTGATATTGGAGCCTTGCTGCCTTTGCTTTTCAAGGATACATTTTAGCAGGAAGCTCTATTTTGATGGTGGGGACAAAATGAGAGGCGTGATCCTATTTCAAGGTCTTACTCTGATAGATCAGAGACGCTTCAGGGCTTAGCCTACCATTCAACACCGCCGCCTTAGCATCTTCACCGCTACCACCATCGTTAGCACCACCCTCATCACACTCCTCAGCACCATCACCAGCACCATCTCCATCAACACTGCTGCTGCTATCAACAGCAGCAGCAGCACGACCATCACCACCACCGGTAATATTAATTCTCACCTTGGTGATCACAAAGTCTTTCAAACTAGCCTCTCTGCCTCTTCAGGCTCTTTCTCATTCTCTCCAATTTTCCTACAATTAAATTTTTTTGGGGGGGGGTGCTGGATTAACTATCCTTCATCAAAGTTCTGATTGTCTGTTTTGCCTGCATAAAAGCTGAAGTTTTAATTAATCTTCAGTCAGTCTCCCTCCTAATGAATAAGGTCCAGTCCCCTGGCCCTGCATGGAAGGCTGTGCACGAAAGATGCCTCTAAGACAAAATTCAGAACAGATTGCCCACTGCTGCGGCTACAAGTATTCTGAACTCCAACCACACACTATTGCTTGCATATGCTTTGGGGCTTCCAATGTGGTGCTAGCGGTAACTGCTTTAGGCCAGCATTTTTCAAAGTTCAGATATATACTACTTTAATAAATCTTTATTAATACATTATTTATTAGAATCACCTGGAATATCTGTTAAAATGTACATTCCTAGACCCCATGCCTAGAAGCACTCTCTTTAGAATCCTGGGCACTGAACACTTTTTTTTTTTTTTTATTCTCTTGGGTATCTTGTTGACAATTTCATGACCACAAAGTCCCATCTAACTTTTGGTTACTTACATATCTTACAGGGTGTTTATAAGGATTAATATTATGAACATATAAAGCAGTTGGCACAGTGCCTGACCCAGTAAAGTTGGCTCTTAAGGCCAATTCTTGTCCTGCCTATCTCAGTGTTTTTCTGGTATTCAAGTAAATAACATGTGTTATTTATTTTTTGGTATAATCTCCATTAAACTATAAACTTTGGGGGAGCAGGAATGAGGCATTATTCACCATTGAACAACTTGCAGAATCTAGCCCAGTGTTTTGCTCAATAATATTAGCTGAGTTAATAGTATAGTGCTTTTTAAAATAATTAATTAATTTTTGTCTGCCCTGGGTCTTCGTTGCTGTTCACGGATTTCAGCAAGTGGGGGCTACTCTTTAGTTGCAGTGCTTGGGCTTCTCATTGTGGTGGCTTCTCTTGTGGAGCACAGACTCTAGATACTTGAGTTTCAGTAGTTGTGGCTCTTGGGCTCAGTAGTCTGGGCGCATGGGCTTAATTGCTCTTCAATCAGGGATTGAACCCGTGTCCCCTGCATTGGCAGGTGGATTCTTAACCCTGGACCGCCAAGGAAGTCCCAAGTATGGTGCTTATTTTAAAAAAACTGTGATAAAAATTAAATTTAGAACTCCTAAACATTATTTCCAAAAAAACCCCCAAAACACCCTTTTTTTGTCCTCCAGAAGAGGCGCCTCCTGCTCCTCTGGTGGCCCCTGAAAGCTGCAGTGTCCACCCTCCAGGAGTCCGAGGTTTAACCCTCCCTTGGGTTGAGGCAGCCCTCCCATATTCTCTGGAGGCACTGAGAAGCTTTAGCTGAGTATTTCAGATGCAGTATTAAGTCAACGTTACTGAGTCTTCATCCCTAATTCTGGGTACCAGTTCTTAGAAGTAGACTTGTCTTACAATCAAGACACAATATTCACCTAGGACCCAGCTGGAATAAACAGATCACATCTCATTTCCCAACCTTTGTTCCTGTTTGATGACTTGCTTAATACTTTTAGGATTAGACACTGCTTAGGTTTTGCCAATGACGTCCACCCTGTCCTTCCATCCTTCAAATGTCTTTGCAACTGAAGCCTCATCCATCAGCTCCTTAATGATAAATGTGCCGGTGCAGGCTGACTGCTAGAGAGTTTCCTCAAGGACTCCCCCCACGTGCTTTACCCCAGCTGCCCAAGGACCCCTCTGCTGCTGGTAGGACTGTTGGTCCCCAGCGCCGGCTGTGGCCAGTCACAGGCAGCATTTAGACTGGGCCCCTGCCTGACCCACCAGCATCACTCGGGGGATGTCAGCCTCCTCGCGTCACACCCCCTGGGTTTCCCCAGCTCCCCCGTGCAGTTCAGTGCCCATGGTCGCGGGGCTCACCTGGCTGATGGTGCTCATGGCGCGCATGTAGCTCTCGTTCCTGGAGCGGAACTTCGGGGACGTGAGCAGTCCCGCAGGGTCAAGGCTGTCGAGGCTTCGGTTGATGGAGACCTCACTGACCGCCCTCAGGTAACTGTGACTCCGGATCTGGAGTTTGGGGGAGTGCTCATTGGAAATCCTGGAGGAGAACAACGGAGAGTATGCGTCGAGTCCTGTTCCACCGTGCAGCCGGGAGTAAGACAGGGCAAGTTCCGACTGCCATTGCCACCCTACATACTGGCGCGAGTAACACAGATGCCCTCCCGTGCATCCCCCGTGGGGTCTGGGAAGAAAGCTTTTGATGGGAAATCATTGAGAGCAATTATAATTCCTTCAGCCCATGAAATAATGTCCTCAATCACATTTTCCTAGACATCCTAGGGGCATCGTGTAGCTGCCATGCCTGCCCTAGAATTCTTCCCGGTTGTAATTTGTGAGCTTTCCCTTTGTACTCATTTCTCTTCTATGCCATCTTCTATTTTATTTTTTATTGTGGTAAAAGTCACATAATATATAAAATGCACGATTCAACCATATTTAACTGTGCACTTCAGTGGCACTAAGTATATTCACATTGTTGGGCAACTCTCACCATCATCCGTCCCCGAATGTTTCACCTTCCTAAACTGAAACTCTGTCCCCAGTAAACACTAGCTCCCCATCCCCACTCCCTCCCTCCCCATCCCTTGATCCCCCCTCCCCTCTACAGCCGAAGCCCCTGGCATCTACCCTGGCATCTGACTATGAATTTGACTATTCTAGGTATCTCACATAAGTGGAAGCAAACAGTATTTGCACCTACTGTATACTGGAATGCACTTTTAAGGTTAGCTTAATATATGTCCTACAAACAAGATTGTCCTTTTTTTTTTTGGATTTTCTACTAATGGCAAATGGCAAATGGGTGTCTGCCTATAACTCTATCAATATCTCTATCCATCTTTCTATCATCTGTTTAATCTTTTCTAATTTAGTTGAGACTTAACAGTGAACAAAACTTAAATTTTAGACGTTAACATGTGCACATCTCTAAATCTTGATATCCAAAGACAAGTCTTACATACATTATACTCGTAAGACTATTTCCCAAGATGCATTTTAAAATTATAAAAGCAGAAATTGTACTTCTCAAAAAGCCAAGCTATCCAGAAGTGCACAGAGCAGAAAGTGGGTCTCCCCTTGTTCCTGCTCCAGAATTCCACTCCCCTGGAAGAACTACCCATAGCAACTTCCTGTATAGCCTTCCTTACCCTTTCTGTACACATAAAAACAATTGTTTTAGTAATTAAAAAATTTTTATTGAAATATAGCTGATTTACAATGTTGTGTTAGTTTTAGGTGTGCAGCAAAGTGGTTTAGTTATATATTCTTCTTTATACACTATTACAAGATACTGAATATAGTTCCTTGTGCTATACAGTAGGACCTTGGTTTATTTTTTAAATCTATTTTATACACAGCAGTTTGTATATTTTAATCCTAAACTCCTAATTTATCCCTCCTCCCCTCTTTCCCCTCTGGTAACCATAAGTTTGTTTTCTATGTCTGTGTTTTTTAAGTAATTTTTGAAGTTTATTTTTGTGTGGGATTCAGGGTGATTTTGTTTCTTTCGTTATTAAATTAAAAAAATTTGCTCTAATATTGTCTGCAATTTAAAAAGTTGATAAGGAGAAAGATGTAGGCCCAATAAGCTTCTATTATTTATAATTTTTCTGGAGATCATAGCTAATGAAATTGGAAACGAAAAAAGAAATAGAGAATATAAATATTCTGAAGAAAGAGAGAAACTTTGAGTATTTATAGATTATACAATTAATTCGCTAGAAGACAAAATCAACTGAAAACTTTTAGAACTAATAAGAGTGATTGCCCAAATAGTTACATACAGGGTAAAAACAGAGAAATCAATAGTTTTTCTATATACTGCCACCACCAAATAGAAATTTTAATTTAAAAATCCATTCAAAATGATAAACATAATAAGTTGAAGCTATGAAAAAGAGGTGCACCAGAAATTTTTGAAAAAGTAATAAAAATTTTTGAAAAAGTAGTAAAACTTTATGCAAGGCTTAATAAGCAAGTCGTAAATAAAAACAATTTTCCTGGATGTGAAACTCAATATTGTAAAAAATTTTAGACTTCCTAAATTAATTTATAAATTTAATACTTGTTGTTCAGTTGCTAAGTGGTGTCCAACTCTTTGTGACCCCATGAACTGCAGCATGCCAGGCTCCTCTGTCATTTCCTATCTCCTCTGTCCTATCTTGAGGAGTTTGCTCAGACTCATGTCCATTCCCAACCCAGGGATCCAACCCAGGTCTCCTCCATTGCAGGCAGATTCTTGACCATCTGATCACCAGGGAAGCCCCTGGTAAATTTAATACTAAAAGCTAAGGATTTGATTAGTGGCCACTTTTTGCAACTACACTGAACGAGGGGCCAAATTAGAATAGATCTGGAATTTAGCATCAAAATCCTTGTGTATTTTACTAATACAAAAGAGAAACTGATTGTTCTAGCAGTGTTCCCTATGGATCCTAAAAGTAGCTGCCAAACATAAAAATACCTCTGCCAGATCAGGCAAGTATTTTGCATGCATTATGTGCCATTATGGAGATCCACCATGGAAAGGAAAGGAAAGTGAAGTCGCTCAGTCATGTCCGAGTTTTTGCAACCCCATGGACTGTAGCCTACCAGGCTTCTCTGTCCATGGGATTTTCCAGGCAATAGTACTGGAGTGCATTGCCATTTCCTTCTCCAGCGGATCTTCCCGACACAGGGATGGAACCCAGGTCTCCCGCATTGTAGACAGACGCTTTACTGTCTGAGCCACCATGGACCACTTTATAAATGCTCGTGCCAAAAATCCCCGTCAGAAAACAAATACACTGAAGAGTAAATTTTCCCATTGAGATCTCTTCTAGGGAAAGAGAGCCTTCGCTAGAAGCATTTACAGCCCAAAGTTCACTTCCACTAGAACCTGAGAGAAGACAAATGTGTTTCTTTGGCTATTTTGTAGCCTGACCCAGAGCAATGGTATTGCCAACATAAATGATGCTGCGCTTCCAAACAGTTATCAGGGCAGCATTGGGGGCAGCTGTTTCATAAATGGTCTACATTCAAAAGAAGAAGTGAAAAGCTCAGTGTTTTGAACAATGAGTGTGTGTCTGCTGGCTGAGATGGAGAAATGAGGCATCCTTGAAACAATCATTCACTCCGGCCACTCGTTATGAAATAAAGCATAATTCCAAACTGGAAAATCATTCAGAAGATATCGAATAGTTCTACTTTGGTGAGTCATTCCTGATGAAACAACACCTACTTTAATGATACACGAAATATAAGGAAATGAGCTCTTTGATCTTGTCCACTTAGAGAGTAGAGCCCACAGCTCTCATCATAAAGGGTACGGTGCTCCTGAAGATGAAACACTCATGAAAGAAACACCAAAAGAGAATGAGTTGATTATCAACTCTAGAGGAAGTTGATTTGCTAAGTAGAAAAGGAATGTGCATATTCAGAAACATTAGCTCTTAGATTAGATTAATGATCGATATTAGCCTATTCAAATGACAGCTATCATATTTCACTTTCTCCCTAAATTGCTTATGCTAAGTTAACCTTTTATGGCTTATCCCAATGGAATTGAGATTTTGGCCTGGTTGAGCCCCATTCATTATAATGTCCTTTAACTGCACCCAAAGATGGGATGCCCTTAGATGGCAGTGAGACAGCTAGACAAACAAGTCTGGCCAGTGTATCAGTAAGGTTTCCATTGCAAAAAGAAAAAATGCAATAATACTTGGAAAACAACATTTAATACATTTTACTTTTTAAGTATAGTTTTATTTTAATTATGTTTATTTTAAAAGATAATTTTATTGGAGTATAGTTAATTTACCATAATGGGAAAGAATATGAAAAAGAATGCATGTGTTTATATATAGATACATTTATATATACGAATCACTTTGCTGTACAGCAGAAATTAACACAATATTGTAAATCAACTACGCTTCATATTCTGTGATAACCTATATTAAGTAAGTTGATTTACAATGTTGTGTGAATTTCTGCTGTACAGCAAGATGATTCATACACACACACACATGCACACACACACATATATAATCCATTTTTTTCATATTCTTTCCCATTATGGTTTACCACAGGATATTGAATATAGTTCCCTGTGCTACACAGTAGGACCTTGTTGTTTATGCATTCTAGATATAATAGTTTACCTCTGTTAATTTCAAACTCCCAATCCATCCCTCCCCCTGCCCCCCTTTACCTTTGCAACCACAAGTCTGTTCTCTCTGTCTGAGAACACAACATTTTAAATCAGTGTTCCCAAAGAGAAAATGACTAATCCTGTAATATATCACTAACATTGTAACTCCACAAGATGAACAAGCTGCAGGGATCTAATGGACAGCACCGTGCATGTGTTCTATCACTGGGTCATGTCCGACTCTTTTCGAGCCCGTGGACTGTAGCCCTGTAGGCTCCTCGGTCCATGGGATTCTCCAGGCAAGAACACTGGAGTGGGTTGCCATGCTCTCCTCCAGGGGCTCTTCCCAACCCAGGGATCGAACCCAGGTCTCCTGCATTGCAGGCAGATTCTTTACCACTGAGTCACCGATAACTACATAATAACAAATAAAATGGAAAACTTACTCAAGGGGCTCAGAGCAAGCCCCATGAAGAAGAATAAACCTGAAGAGAGATTACGCAGGCTGAGAAATTAAAAGAAAAGAATAAGGAAGAACATACAGAGCTTCATAGATGGTGGGACACCATCAAACATACCAACATACATGTAATTGGAGTTCCAGAAGGAGAGGTAGAAAATACATCTGAAGAATTAGTGGCCAAAAACATCCCAAATCTGATGAAAACTCTTATATATCTAAGAAGCTTAAAAAAACTCAAAATACTATAAACTCAGTGAGACCCACACCTAACCATAGCCTTGTAGAAATGTCAAAAGGCAAAGACAATGAGAAAATCTTGAAAGCAGAAAGAAATGACTCATCACTTACAGGGAATCATCAGTAAGATTAAAAGCTACTTCTCATCATAAATCAAGGACGATAGAGGGCATTGAGATGAAATATTCCAAGTACTGAATGAAAAAGATGGTCAACAAAGAAGTCTATATACAGAAAAACTATCTTTCAAAAAAGAAGTTAAGACATTCCCAGAAAAACAGACTGAGAGATTCATTGACAGCCACTTAGAGTCTTTTTTCAAACTTCTTTTGCAACACCATATTGTTCCTTAAACACTTCATTTTCCTTCTGTTTCTTAGAACTTTAACTTCATAAAGGGATCCATTTCACAAACTGATTAGCCCCATCAGAACAGCACAGCTTAGACACAGGAGCAACTTCTACATTTTAAGATTCAGACTGAAGGAACAAACTCCCATAGGTCTCTTGTGTTCTTTGTTGCTCTTCCTCCATAAATGTTTGACACAGGGAATGAATGTCAGCATTATTTCTGGGAGACATGACACTGCCAAGTGTTGTAGACCTTGCTATCTCTTAGAAGCCCAGGGTGGGGTAAAAGGAAGATGAGAAAATAATCTTGGGGATTTATCTTTGCTCCATTAGTTTCACTCTGTAGAGAAAAAAACCGATATGGGTGGGGATTTGTTGACTGTTCTACTGGGAAGATTATCAAAGAGCCACAGGCTGGGTATCTGCAAAGCCGTATGCTAGAAACTGGGATACTGCATTTTAGTTATAAAGTGGATCTTGTCCAAAATAAAGGTGCAGTTCTTCTGACAATGATTCATCAACCCTAGCAACTTTCAACATAAAATGCAGTTCTTACAGGGTGCCAAATATGTTTATCCATCATATTTAGGCTCTTCTGACACTTGGAAGGACTTCCCAGGTGGTGCTAGTTGGAAGAACTAGCCAAAGAACTCACCTGCCAATGCAGGAGATGCAAGAGACTTAGGTTCAATCCCTGGGTCAGGAAGAGCCCCTGGAGAAGGGCACAGAAATTTCTGAAACTGTGCAACCCCCTGGAGAAGGGCGCAGAATTCCAAGAAAGATACTTGGAATTCAAACATTCTTTCCTATAGATTCTTGAGACTGTGCAATGTTAGATTTAAGACAACACAAATCAGATGCCAACTATTCATAATGCTTGTGCTAGACGCTGCAGAGAACATGTGACTCCTGCCTTTGATAACGTCAGTCTCCAGACAGAGACAAATATGCCAAACAAACTTGAAGATAATCTGTTTGTGCTTATAATAGGGCTTCCCAGTTGGTGTTAGTGGTAAAGAACCCACCTGCCAATGCAGGAGACATAGGAGATGTGGGTTTGATTCCTGGGTTGGGAAGATCCCCTGGAGGAAGGCATGGCAACACCAGCATTCTTGCCTGGAGAATGCCATGGACAGAGGAGCCTGGCGGGCTACAGCCCATGGGGCCACAGAGCTGGATACAGCTGAAGCGACTTAGTACACAAACATATAATAAGTATTCAAGAAAGAGGCAAGAAGAAAGTAGCAAAGAAGAGACTTATTTGGAGTAGAGGTATTAGGAAAAGCTTTGGAGAGAGGACAGCTTGGAGTCTCTCAGACCCTGATAGACTGTCATCAGGTAAGAGTGAGCCAGATAGAAGTCATTCCAGACCCAGGGAGCAAAAACTTGGAGGCTCAGGGCAGAGGACAGTGCCCAGGAAGCTGATATGTACATAGCTGAGCCTGCTCTCATCAGAGGCTTATTGCAGTTGTAACTGCCTGCTGGCCAGTCTCCCCCATAAAACTGTGGGTTCCGGAAGGCATCGACCACATCTGGGGTCATGGGATTATATGGAATCATCACTGTGTTCCCAAAGCGTAGCACAGTGGCTGGCATACATTGCTGTTGTTCAGTTGCTAAGTCATGTCCAGCTCTTTGCAACCCCATGGACTGCAGCACACCCAGGCTTCCCTGTCCTTCACTATCTCCTGGAATTTGTTCAGATTCATGTCCATTGAGTCAGTGATGCCCTCCACCTATCTCATCCTCTGTCATCCCCTTCTCCTCCTGCCCTCTATCTTTCCCAGCATCAGGGTCTTTTCCAATGAGTCGGCTCTTTGCATCATATTATTAGATTTCCTTAAAATTTTGTTGAATAAGTGTGAGGTTGGGGGGGAGTGTGGAGAGTCTGAAGTCCACCAAGGCACTGTGACAAGAAACCCAGTAAGACCTGACGAGGACCTGAAGAGAATCAAGGCATCATGGAAGGTGAAGACTTGAGGGGCCAGGTAGGTCCCTTTGGAGATCTATTCCTCAGTGATGGAAAGTGTTAGTCACTCAGTCGTGTCCTACTCTTTGTGACCCCATGGACTGTGTAGCCCGCCAGGCTCCTCTGTCCATGGAATTATCCAGGCAAGAATACTGGAATGGGTTGCCATTTCTTTCTCCAGGGTATCTTCCCCACCCAAGGATCAAACCTAGGTCTCCTGCATTGCAGGCAGATTCTTTACTGTCTGAGCCACCAGGGAAGCCCTAAGCAGGACATTAACTCTTCTCATGTTATACAGACCCAGGGGAATTGATTTCTCTCTTTGGGAGCAGTAAGGAAAGAACCTTTCTTAGTATTCAGATGTGCCCAGCAGAGTTTTATTGATGGCTGACTGAGGATACAGTGCTTCATACACAAAGAATTGCTTCAAAGACTTGCATGCAGGAATTTGGGAGCTCTGGTATGCTTTTAACATCCAAGGAGGTCTGTGTGAGTACACAGTACATGTCCATGAAGGCAGATCCCGCCTAGAACTGAACAGCAGCTGCAGCACGGGGCTGTTTTGCTTTCTTTGGTTCCAGGTAGTCAGTTTTATAAAAACAAGTCTTACGTATCACCTCAAAATGATTCCTACAATTCTCTTCCCTTTAGCTTGATTAGGACCAAAATGATCACTAAATTGATTAAAATAATTCAAAGAGAAATGAGATTTGTGGAGTGGCAGTTGCCCTTAGTGGACTTCCTTGGTGGCTCAGCGGTAAAGAATCCGCCTGCTATGCAAGAGACCAGGATTCGATCAAGCAGTTTCACAGCGGGGAACTTGCTCTGCTGAACTTGGCTCCGTGTTATAACAAGCTGGCTTTGAATCTCAGTTGGCTCCATGGTACTGGGGAAGCCACGCTTCCTCCTTGTTTAAAATAGAGAACAATACTGCCTTATAGAGCTGTGAGCATTTTTCTTTCTCTTGGCAGCACCGCATGGCATGCCTGCGTCCATGCTAAGTCCCTTCAGTCTTGTCTGACTATGGACTGTAGCCTGCCAGGCTCCTCTATCCATGGGATTCTCCAAGCAAGAATACTGGAGTGGGTTGCTATGCCCTCCTCCAGGGAGTCTTCCTGACCCAGGGATTGAACTCATGTCTCTTATGTCTCCTGCATTGGCAGGTGGGTTCTTTATCACTAGCGCCACCTAGGAAGTCCACCGCATGGTATGAAGTGAAGTTGCTTAGTCGTGTCCGACTCTTTGCAACCCTGTGGACTGTAGCCTACCAGGCTCTTCTGTCCATGGAATTTTCCAGGCAAGAGTACTGGAGTGGGTTGCCATTTGGGATCTTAATTCCCCACCCAGGGATGCAACCCTCAGCCCCTGCATTGGAAGGCAGAGTCTTAACGGTGGACTTAACCACCTTAACTAAGGAAAGTCCCTTAGAGCTGTGAGAATTTACTGGATAATTAGCATCTCTCTCTCATTGTGGCAAATATAAATAACATAAAATCCACCATTTCAACCATTTTTTGTTTGTTTTTTAATTCTAATTGGAGGATAACTGCTTTATAATATTGTGGTTTTTTTCTGCCATACATCAACATGAATCAGCCACAGGTATACATATGTCCACTCCCTCTTGAACTTCCTTCCCACATCCCACCCTCTCCCACTCCTCTAGGTTGTCACAGAGCACTGGGCTGAGCTCCCTGCTTCACACAGCAAATTCCCATGGGCTCTCTGTCTTACATGTGATGTGTGTGTTTCCATGCTCCTCTCTCAACGCGTCCCGCCCTCTCCTTCCCCGGCTGTGTCTGCAAGTCTGTTCTTTGTGTCTGCATCTTCATTGCTGCCCTGCAAATAGGTTCGTCAGGACCATCTTTCTAGGTTCCAAACACGTGTTAATATACAATATTTGTCTTTCTCTTTCTGACTTCACTCTGTACCCTAGGCTCTGGGTTCATCCACCTCATTATCACTGACTCAAATGTATTCTTTTTTATAGCTGAGTAATATTGATGCTTTTGAACTGTGGTATTGGAGAAGACTCTTGAGAGTCCCTTGGACTGCAAAGAGATCCAACCAGTCCATTCTAAAGGAGATCAGTCCTGGGTGTTCTTTGGAAGATTGATGCTAAAGCTGAAACGCCAATACTTTGGCCACCTCATGCGAAGAGCTGACTCATTGGAAAAGACTCTGGTGCTGGGAGGGGTTGGGGGCAGGAGGAGAAGGGGACGACGGAGGATGAGAAGGCTGGATGGCATCACCGACTTGGTGGACAGGGGTTTGGGTGAACTCTGGGAGTTGGTGATGGACAGGGAGGCCTGGCGTGCTGCAATTCATGGGGTTGCAAATAGTCGGACACGACTGAACAATTGAACTGAACTGAACTGAATATTTCATCATCCATTTTTAAGTGTACAGTTGGGTAGCATCAAGAACTTTTACAGGGTTGTACAACTGTCACCATCATCTAACCACAAAACTGTATCATCATCTTAAACTGAAACTCTGTACCATTGAACACTAACTCCTCATCCTTCCTTCCCTGACCATCTTACTTTCTGTCTCTATGAGTTCGATGACTCTTAAGTACCTCACATAAGTGGAATCATAGTGTTTGGCTTGTTTTGCTTAGCATAATGTCTTCAAGGTTCATCCATGTTGCAGCATGTGTCAGAATTTCCTTGCTTTAATATTACTTAATAATATTCCATCATTCTATTCACCACATTTTGTTTATTCATTCATCCATCAACAGACACTTGGGTTGCTTCTACCTGTTAGCTATTGTGAATAACACTGCTATAACACTGTGTACAAATATCTGTTTGAGTCCCTGCTTTCAATTCTTTTGAGTATATACTCGAAAGTAGAAATCTTACTTTAACAGAAGTACTTAACTTTTCTATTTCATTTCTTAGCAATCAAGCTACCAGCAACTTTGGGGACCAATATAATAAAAACAAACTGTCATTATTTTTCCTCCAAAAAGATACTCTATTGATCATTTAAGGTAAGTTTTAGGGACACCCAATAATGTAGTATTTCAGGAACTATTATTGCTATGGCTGAAAACAGAAAAATACTTCTATCGTTTGGTGAAAAGCATAGTAATAAATCTGAGTATAATTTTACTGCTCTAGTGATTGCAAAACAGTAATGTAATTAAAACTTGATACAGTAACATTGAGACTAAATTGGATTGCCATGATTAAGACATCCAGGAAAATAATTCTACAAGCAGTTAGAGATTATAGAAAGACTTTTGACAGGAGTGTCAGTCTATGAACTGGTTAAGGAAAGAAATAATGTCATCACTAAGGAAGACAGGATGACAATTCAAATGTACCAGTTAGTAAAGAGTCCTAATTCTAAGGAGGGATGTAAATGCTGCTTTGAGCTGAAGGGAGAGTGTTTCTTTCAATTTAAAAAGTGTCAGGGCAGAAGAGATGTTCTTACACAGATGTAAGCTGACATTGACAAATCGGAGTCATTAAAGCCTGTGTGAAAGTCTTTTGATAGATTTTTTCATAAAGTGCTTCACATTCTGACTTAACTCGAGGAAGAGAAAAACGCAACTAAAGACAGTCTTAAATAATTCTTTTAGTGCTGGTTTTCTTCTAATCCCCCTTGTTGGATGCTCTGTGTCTACACTCACTTCTAGCCTTTCAGAAGGTCTCAAGGAAGACCTCCCTCCCGTCCATGTGTGAGTCTTCAGTTGTTTAGAACACAGGTGTCAAGCCCTAGCTAAGCCTCCCTTCTCCTGGTGACACGTCCTCCTTCGTCTGGTCCTTGTATGTCAAGATTTGTAGGTGCTCCTTGATAACTTGATAACTCATCTCTAAAGTGGGTCCAATTTGTTATTTTTTCTTTGGCAACAGAGTACCTGGATCCAAACTCAACCTTTCAAATATGTGCTGACAAGAGTGGAATACAGAATGGCTATTGCTTTCTGTTCTGTAGAAAATCATCTTGGGGTGAAGTCTAAAAAGTTTTGGAATTATTGTTTGGCTTGTAGTCACCCTGTCGGCTTCTGGTAAGCTTCCTTTGGACAACTTTTATTTATTTATTATTTTTTAAACTTATTATATACTCCAATAAGCTTATTGGAGTATAGCTGATTAACAATGTCATGATAGTTTCAGGTAGACAGCAAAGGGACTCAGCTATACATATATGTGAGTCCCCCAAACTCCCTTCTCATCCAGGCTGCCACATAACATTGAATAGAGTTCCATGTTCTATACAGTAGGACCTTGTTGGTTATCCATTTTAAATGAAGCAATGTGTACATGCCTTCGGACAGCTTTTAGATCCTCACCTCAAAGGATGTTAAGTTGTTAACGATTTTTGATCGTTTTCTTCCTGTGAAATTGACATCAAGGTTTATCCCATCAACCCCATACAATGTATGCAATATATGCGCTCTATTCCTCTTTTTTTTTGGTCGCACTGGGTCCTCATTGTTGTGAGTGGGCTTTCTCTAGTTGCAGCGAGTGGAGGCTGCTCTTGGTTGCGGTGAGCAGCCTCTCATTGTGATGGCTTCTCTTGTTGTGGAGCACAGGGTCCAGGCTGCGTGGGTTTTAGAAGTTGCGGCACACGAGCTCAGTAGTTGCAGGTCGAGGGCTTAGTTGTTCCACAGCAAGTGGAATCTTCCCAGAACAGGGATCAAATCCACATTGGCGGGTGGATTCCCATCCACTGTGCCGCCAGGCAAGTCCACGTCAGCTATTCTTGCTGGTTGTGTCATCAGCAGATATGATAGCAGAAGCAAGTGTAATAAAACCCCAAGTCAGTGAGTGTTACGAAGTTCTGTGCTTTACCTTCAATGTCTTATTCAGTTAGCACACCAATATTATGAATCATTCTAACAGTTATGAAGCATTATTATTCCTACTTTATAGATGAGGAAACTGAGGCTGATGAGTTTGTAAACTTAGAATTGGAAGCTTGGCCTCTCTAATTTCTGTCATCTTAACTACCCTGTGGCTTCCCCATAAGTGTGCCACGTATTTTCTTACCCCATCACCTGTAAAATGATTGACTAGGATTGGGCAAATCCATTGTCTTTGGAGTTGGCTCAGTCCATTAACAGCACAGTCTTTGTCAGGCTCTTTATCGTGTATCTCTGTGACCCACCCCATGCTTCTCTGATGTCAGTTTTTTCCTGCAAGCCTATTGGGATCTACTGTGTAAATGTTTTGAATGCAGTTCCATTCCTCTGATATGTCTCAACCAGTTCAGAGAGGAAAAATATAGGCAGTCCTATATGTTCCTTTTTAGTCAGTCTATGCTGGCTCCTTCTTTTCTAAATCATCATAAACCATCTATTTAAAAATCCATTCTGAAGTTGCCCCAGGGATTTACATTAGATCAACTATCTGGAATTTTTAGAATCCTTTCTTTAGAAAACTGAGATAATATTTACTTCTTTTCTGGCACTTTCCCTATCGTTTCTAAAATATTACCAGTATTGATTCTACAATTACATCTGCATTCCTTTAGATGGAAATTAAATTTTCTTGGCTTTTTGTATTTGCTTCTTATTTGTGGCAGTTACCTAGTTTTGGTTCTAAGTTGGGCTTAGGTAGGTGGCCATATTCTTTTTGTATGACCGATTCAACTAAGTTTTAGCTCAGAAAGCTATTACGTATTGGGCAAGTATATTGTAACCAAATGTAAACATGGTTCCTAGACATTTAGGGCTGCTTCTCACCTATGCAGTACTCCTGTACAGACTAGGAAAAGATGCCCCTTTCTCAAATAAAAAAGTGCTTAGATAATTATATTATGATGTAACATGACTAATTTGTGGTAGATCCCATCCTGACTTGGCTCTTTGGCTTTAGCTATACAATACAAATGCTCACATTTTGACCCAATCTCACATAAGACAGAACCATTTCAGACAATGACTGCTGTGACTGGAGGCACGGTTTCCACACCTCACTCAGACTGGTAAGAATGATGATTCCAATACACCATGATAAGTTATAATTCCTAAAACTACCACTAAAAAGCTATACAAGAAGGTACACTAAAAAACACTACCGATATATCAAAATGGAATTCTAAACAATATTCAAGTTTCCCCTAACAAATCAGGAAAAAACCCAGGGAAACAAAAAAGTAAAAACTAACCAGAAAATCAGAAAATTAAGAAAATCAAATGGAAGCCTTAAATCCTAAAATAGTAATTAAATTAAATGTAACTAGTTGAATGCACGGATTAAAAGAGTTGCAGGCAGGATTAAAGAACATGACCCAACTATAAGCTGTCTAATGATGAACCTAGACAGCATATTAAAAAGCAGAGACATCACTTTGCTGACAAAGGTTCCTATAGTCAAAGCTACGGTTTTTCCAGTAGTCATGTATGGATGTGAGAGTTAGACCATAAAGAAAGCTGAGCACTGAAGAATTGATGCTTTTGAACTGTGGTGTTGGAGAAGACTTGCAAGTCCCTTGGACAGCAAGGAGATCAAACCAGTCAATCCTAAAGGAAATCAACCCTGAATATTCATTGGAAAGATTAATATTGAAGCTGAAGCTCCAATAATTTGGCCACCTGATGTGAAGAGCTGACTCATTGGAAAAGACCCTGATGCTGGGAAAGATTGAGGGCAGGAGGGAAAGGGAGCAACAGAAGATGAAATGGTTGGATGGTATGCATCACTGACTCGGTGGATGTGAGTGTGAAACTCTAGGAGACAGTGAAGGACAGGGAAGCTTGGTGTGCTGCAGTCCATGGGGTCGCAAAGAGTCGGACACGAATGAGCGACTGAACAACAACAAAAAGAAGGAACATACTTCAAATATAAAGATATAAACTGAAAACAAAAAGAGAAAAAGTTGTACCATGCAAACAGTAATCAAAGGAAAACAATAGTGACTCTATTAATATCAGATAAAGAAATTTTACCATTAAAGCGTGTGGTAAAGAAAATGACCAGAGCAGAGAGGGATATTACATAGTGCTTAAAGAGTTGATACATCAAGAAGACAGTCCCAAATATGTGTGAATTAAATGACAGAATTGCAAAATAAGTGAAGCAAAAACTGATAGAACTGAGTGATGGAAAAATCCATCATTATAGTTAGAGACTTCAACAACCACTTTTCATCAGTTGATAGAGCAACTTGACAAAATCAGCAAGGATATATTATTAATAGAAGACTCAACTCTATCAACCAACAGTCAAACTGTCATTTAGAGAATCCTTCATCCAAGAAGACCACACTACACATTCTTTCCAAATATTCATGGGACATAGATAAATGTAGACCATATTCTGGGCCATAAAATGAAGCTTCCACCAATTAAAAAAAATTGATATCATATACAGCATGCCCTCTGATCACAGTGGAGCTGCATGAGAACTGAAAAACAGAAAGATAACAAGAATATCTCTAAACACATGGACGCTAAACACCCAAAGCTAAATACCTTGCGGATCTAAGAGGAAATGGAAATCTAAAAATACACTGGACTGAAGGAAAATTGAAATACAACATATCAAATTTTGTGGGGGCATAGCGGAAGCAATGCAGAGAGGAAAATCGATGGCACTAAATGCGTAAGTTAGACAAGAAGAAAAGTCTCAGACCAATAAGTTTTACCACCTGAATCTTGAAAAGAGCAAAATAAACTTGAAAAAAGGAAGAGGGACTTCCCTAGTGGTCCAGTGGACAGGACATCGCCTTCCAATGCAGGGGGTGCAGGGTCACTCCCTGGTCGGGGCGCTAAGATCCCGCATGCCTCGTGGCCAGAAAACCAAACCATTAAAAAAAACCCAACCAGAAACACTGCTGTAACAAATTCAATAAAGACGAAAAATGGTCCGTGTCAATTCTTAAAAAAGGAAGAAAATTACAGAGATAAGGGCAAAAATCAGTGAAATTGAAAAGAGAAAAACAATATAGAAAATCAGGGAAACAAAGAGTGATTCTTTGAAAAGATCAATAAAATCGACAAACTCTTGCCTAACAATGAATAAAAGAAGACACAAATCACCATTATGAGGAATGAGACAAAGTACATCACTGCAGACGCAAAAATGATAACAAAGGGATACTATGAATGACTGGACACAGATAAATTCGACAGTTTAGATGGAATGGACCAATTCTTTGAAAAACACAAAGGACCAAATTCACCAAATATTAAACAGTCAACAGCGCTGTAACTCATAAATACATCAAATTTTTAATTAAAAACTCACCCGAAAAAAATATCCAGCCCAGGTGTTTTCACAGGAGAATTCTACCAAAATTTAAAACCAAATTAAAACCAATTATACAAAATCTTTTCTAGAAAACAGAAGGGAAGTTAATGTTTCCTGACTCATTTTATGAAGCTAGCATTACCCTGATACCAAAAGCAGAAAAAGAAAACCACAGATCTTGTGAATAAAGACAGAAATGTCCTTAACAAAATGCTGGCAAATAGAATTCAGCAACATATATAAAGAATTATATACCAAGAGCAGGTCAAGTTTATTTTACTTAGATGGGGTATTCTACTTGCAGAGATGCAAGGCTGGTTTAAGAAAATCAGTCAATGTAATCCACCTTATTAATAAGCTAAAGGGGGAAAATTACACAATCTTACCGACTGATGCAGAAAATGCATTTGACAACAACTCATTCGTTATAAAACCTCTCAGAAAAATAGAAATAAAAGGGAATGCCCTCAATTTGACAAAGATTATCTACAAAAAACCTACAGCTAGCAACAAGGCAAGGGTGTCCACTCTCACCATTCTTACTGAACATTGTGCTAGAAGTCCTAGACCGTGCAGTAAGGAAACAAAAAGCACACACATCAGGAGAGAAGAAATAAAACCGTGCCTATCGTAGGTGACATGATTGCCAACATAGAGAACCCCAAGCAATCTGCCAAAAATCCCTGAACTAGTAAGTAAATTTAGCAAAGTCACAGGATATAAGATGCTGCAAAAATCAACTGTATTTCTAAATACCAGCCTGAACATATGAACACTGAAAGTAGATATGCAACACCATTTACAATCATTTTAAAATACTTAAGTGTAGTCTGACCACATGTTGTAAACAAAACATGTGCAGGACTTGCTCTTACTCAACTAAGCAACACTGATGAAATCAGTGATGAAATCAGTGAAGAAATCAAAGAAGATTTAGATAAATCCAGATGTATACCATATTTGTGAATTTAAATACTCAACATAGTCAAGATGCCAATTTCCCCCAAATTGATATGCAGGTTTAATGCATTTCCTATCAACATCACATACTTTTGTAGATATAGACAAGACTGTTGTAAAATTTACACGAAAGTTAAAGGAACTGGAGTAGCTAAAATAATTTTTAAGTAAAGTGAGATTTACTCTATTCTTTTTGTGGGGAGTTTGACACATAGATCAATGGAACAGAATGGAGAATCTAGAAATAAACCAACAGAAATATGTCCAATTGATTATTGACAAAAGTGCAAAAGCAATTCGAGAAGGAAATACAGCCTTTTCATAAATGGTGTTGGAGTAAACATCCATAGATATTTACTTTGAACTTTAAGTCTCATACCTTACACAAGAATAAACTAAAAATGGATCCTGGACTTCAATGTAAAGTAGATTTTAGGGGGAGAAAAACATTAAAGAAAATCTTTGGGGTTCTAGACTAGGTTCTTAGATTTGGCACAAATCAAAAGCTTTTTCTCTGTGAAAGATGATTAAAGTAAAAAAAAAAGCTAGACATGAGAAGATATTTGAACATCACACATAAGACAAAGAACTTATAATTTCTACTAAAAAAAAAAAGTACCTTTAAAACCCAACCCCCAAAGCCCAATCAACAAATGGGCAAAAGATGGAAAGAGACATTTTACAAATAAGCCCAAGAAAAAAGTCAACATCAAATGCCACTGAGGAAACGCAAATGAAATCCACGAGAAAGCCCTACACACCAATCAGAATGACTAATGTAAGAAAAAACAATGACCACAAATACTGAGGAGGATTTAAAGAAACAGAATGACTCGTGGGTTGCTCGTGGGAATATAAAATGGTTCAGCCACTCTAAAAAATAGTATGACAGCTCCTTCAAAAATGAAACATGCAACTATTATATGACTAACCATTGTATTCCTGGGAATTTATCTTAGAGAAATGAAGCCTATATTCACTGAAAAGCCTCCACAGGAATGTTGCTGCTGCTGCTACTGCTAAGTCACTTCAGTCGTGTCCCGACTCTGTGTGACCCCAGAGACGGCAGCCCACCAGGCTTCCCCGTCCCTGGGATTCTCTAGGCAAGAACACTGGAGTGGGTTGCCATTTCCTTCTCCAGTGCATGAAAGTGAAAAGTGAAAGTGAAGTCGCTCAGTTGTGTCCGACTCCTAGAGACCCCATGGACTGCAGCCTACCAGGCTCCTCCGTCCATGGGATTTTCCAGGCAAGAGTACTGGAGTGGGGTGCCATTGCCTTCTCCGCACAGGAATGTTATCACAGCTTTATCCATAATAAACTGGGAACAGCCCAGATGTCCTTCAACAGTTGAATGACTAAACAAACTGTGATATACCCTTATCACGCAAGACCACTCAGCACAGCCTGGAGGAATCCTCAGAGCATGGTGAAAGGTTTTGTATTTTGACTACGTCGGCATCCTGGCTGTGATATTGTACTGCAGTTCTGCAGGATGTTTTCATCAGAGGAATCTGTGTAAAGAGACAGGGCATCTCCCTGTATTATTTTTAATACTATATGGGAATCTACACTATGCCAAGGTAAACATTTAATTAAAAAAGAATTCCACCTTCAGACAATGAACGGGTTAGAATATAGAAGAAACTAATACCGTGATTTCTCACCTAGTCCAAAGCTGAATGTTGGAACTATGTTCACACCTGAGAATAAGGAGAACCAAGTTAATCTCCAGATTTTTAAACTTCTGCCATGACGAAGCAGGGTCTGTGTCTGTGGCAACAAGTAATGCATGCCTTAAGCATATATTTGTGATACAGCAAGTCCATTTCTGGGTGCTTACCCGAAGAAAATGAAAACACTAATTTGAAAAGATATATGCACACTTATGTTTACCGCAGCATTATCTACAATACCAACCCAAGTGCCCATCAACAGACGAATGGATAAAGATGTGTTTTATATATATATACACATATACACACAATGGAATACTACTCAGCCAGAAAAAGGAATGAACCTGCCAATTGCCACGAAAATGGATGGATCTGGAGGGTACTATGCTAAATGAAATGTTACACAGGGAAAGACAAATACTATCTGATTTCATTTATATGTGGAGTCTCAAAAAACAAAGGAACAAACAAATCAAAACAGAGACAGATGCATAGATACAGAGAACAAATGGGTGATTGTCAGAGGGGAGGTGATTGGAGGGTTGGGTGACAAATGTGAAGGGGATTACGAGTACAGACTTCCAGTTATAAAATAAATAAGTCACAGGGATGTAACATACCACATACAGAATGGTGGTGGTGGTTTAGTCGCTAAGTCGTGTCTGACTCTTGTGATCCTATGGACTGTAGACCGCCAGGCTCCTCTGTCTATGGGATTCTCCAGGTGAAAATACTGGAGTGGGTTGCCATTTCCTTTTCAAGAGGATCTTCTCTACCCAGGAATTGAATCCGGGTCTCCTGCACTGCAGGCAGATTCTTTACCGACTGAGTTATGAGGGAAGCCCCTATATACGGAATACAGTCAATAATATTGTAGTAACTTTGTACTTTGTACGCTGAGGGATGATTATTAGACTTTAGCATGGTGATCAACTTGTAATGCATATAAATACCAAGAATGTACTCATGGGTGTGGGCTCGAGGGCTGCTTAGGCACCATTGTCTGAGGCTGCTCGAATATTCCATCTCCCTGCGGAGTGGGTCAGTGCTGTAGTCAGGGAAAAGGGAGGTAGGCAGGAGCCGAGGGGCAGTGGGACTGTCCTCTTTTTCTGACTCTCTGGAAGATGAAGGTAGTTTCCAGTAACTGGATTCTGTTTCTCTGCCCCCTGCCGTTCCAACACTTCACTGGCCACTACCATTATAGCCACACTGATGGCTTAATTGAGGCATGAAAAAGACGAGGGGACCACAGGAAAAGCACTTGAAATACAATATTTAAAAAAAAATATTTTTATTTAATTTTGCCCTGTCCAAAGTGGCATGTGGGATATTATTTCCCCAATCAAGGATGCAACCCACACCTCCGGCATTGAAAGTGTGGAGTCTTAATCACTGGAGTGCCAGGGAAGTCCTTAAAATTTCGATGTCTCATGAAACACACAGGAATGCACATTCATTGGCTATGCTTTACATCTGCTTTAGCTGTAGAAATACAATGGTTCTGAAACTCATATTTAGAGAGAAAGTAACTACCCACTCATCTGAACAAAACGGAAAAAAAAAAAAACGTTTTTCAGGAAATGTGAAGAATCATTAACTTCACAGATTCTGCACAGAAAGCATAATTGCCTACAATACAAGGCAGAAACACACTCTAAAGCATTTGTGAGCAAAATGGAGACATGGCCCATTAATCCTTTATCATTAGAATCAAACAGTACTCAGATGACCACATGGACTGTGACTAAATCAATTAGGTACAAAGATGGTAATAATTAGGGCTGTTGGCAGTCAAAAGCTCTCCCAGAAATGTGCTTAGATGTTGAAAAGACAGCTTCTATCCACTTTTATTACCTTTGTGCCGTGGTAAATTATAGTAATTTCTTATGCCTTGAGTGAGGGAAAATGGGAAGATAATATTCAGCTTACTGAGGATGGTTTAACTTTTCTATAGACAAGCACTGAACAATCATTTACCTACACATAATGAGGGATATAAAGCTTTCTGGTCAAAATGTACTCTGTTATGGTAGTAACATAATAGAGTATGCATATTCTGCCTCGGAAAATCCCAAGATTCTGATAAGCAATGTGCAGGAAGCAAAGAGCTAGAGGATTTGGTAGTACATAAACAAAGCTCCCTTTACAGATGCTGCTGTTGGGACAGCTAAGACTCGCCTCCTGTCCTTCCCTTTTCCAACCCCTGAGGGCCCTTCCTCCCCTCTGGGTCTTTATTAGTTGGCTTTTATCGCTCCTCTTCTGAAAAAGACACTTATTTTCTGTTCTGCTCTTTCCTGTGCCCAGCATCCACTTGGAGGAAAGAGTGTCTGTATTTCCAAGACCTTCGCAGACCACTAGGCGAGTCAGTCCCGGGGAGCGCCTGCAGGGGGCGGTCGACACCGTGAAATGAGTAGACGGCGCTGGCTGCCCTGGGGGTCCCGGACCTGCTGCAGGACAAGCCTGGGAGACCAATATGCAAGAAAGGGGGCCTTCTAGAAAATCCAAGGTAATCCACTCAAATCAAGTTGTTAAATGTTTGCCATTGGTGACCTCAAAGAATCAAAGGTGGTCGGGGGCCTGGATTGATGGCGGGGGTTGGGGTTCATCTTTTCTAAGGCTCTCACTGCTGAGGCTGAGGAGGCCTGTGGTGTAACCAGCTAATTAGTAGCACTGCTGATACAAGAACTGAGGCTGACTAACAGCCTGGACCCTTTAAGAGATTTCTGGCGGCCCCTGTCTGTATTTATTTACAAGATAAATATCTAAAGTAAAAAGAACACTCTGCACTTCTGAGTTATCATTTCTAGGAGTGAAGCTGAAAGTGGCGAAGCTTATTAGGGGCGAAATAGGCACTAATTTGAAATAAGATAGGATTATGAATACATTGCACTATCTGTTTATGTTATAACAGCCGTAGGCTCTGATGGTAAAAACAGTTAATAAGCTTGCTTTAAAAAAATCTATGTGTATTGCCTGTTTTATTTACATATACTGAAACAAGGAGTCTTTTCTGGTGAATGATACATTTATGGGATCATTTGGGAGTTCTGGTATTATTTTCACCTGCTCTTCTCTTTCTGAGCTCCACTGCAGAACAATTAATTTATGTTCCCAGGGTATTTTCAAAAGCAAGCTGCTCAAAATGTGGTTCTAGGACCAGCATCACCTGCGAGCTTGTTACAAATGCAGAGTCCCAGGGCCACCTGAGGTTTATTGCATCCGCGTGTCAGCGGGATTCCCAGGCAATTCTTAGGTGCACTACAGCCTGGAGAGAACAACTCTATTACTCCAGTACTACCTTGCAGAGCCCTTACTTCATCGTTCCTTAGGCTGACCTGGGCTCCTAGTCCTTAACCTGGGTGTTCCTGCCAAGGATGAGCGTCAGCATCTTCTGTTTAAAAGAAGAGCATCACTTGGGCTTTAAAATGAGGCAGGGAGAGTCATGGAGTGGAGTTTGTGATGCGTTCCTGTGGATCCCTCAATGGGACTTTATTTTTTGTGGAAGGGCACTGTGTTGATAACTATATAAGAAAGGTTTAAAAGTCCTCATATGCAACTCATGGAAGCTGATAAACCAGTTTCTTGGCCAACTCTACGCCTAGTACTTGACTCACTCCTAATGAGTTGGGGGCTGAGCAGCCTCATAAACCCTGTCAGCTCCCCAGACAGAAGGACACGTGGCGACGAGCCTGTGCTTGCACAGACCATAGCTTCTCATCATTTTTGTTTCTTCCCACCACCAAGTCTAGAATTGTGCTCTGTATTCAACACGTGCCTAACTAGCCTTGCCAGCAATAACACTAGACAAATATTTACTGAGTCCCACCCTCCCCACCATGCATAAAGTACTGTTGGATTAAAATGTTTTCCTAATTAGTTAAAATAACTGATGTTGGACTGCTAGTCAGTGCAAAGGTGTGGGCTGAAGGGCATATTTAGATGAGTTTTTCTGATGTCCCTGTTCTATAGGTAAAATCACATATCCATTTGCTTCTTTACATATCTCCAGGGAGTTATCAACTTGGGAGACAAATGAGTTACTGCATTATAGTGCTGTCAGACTCAAGCATTTTGGAATTTGTGGAATTAAACTCATGCTGGTTTGTTTATCTTCTATGTCTAGAAAATTGATGATGCAAATGTTGGAATGCTTAAAAGAATACACTTTAGAAGTGTGGTTTAACACATGACTTCAAGTCTTGGAGTTTGAGTGCTGGAGAAGAAGCTTCCACAGAGTAGACTGGGGTTTTCCAGAACCATTCACATCCTCACTGGCCAGTTCCTCTGGAAGGCGGCCGCTGCCAGGTCCCTCCTTCGGGAGGCCTGGTTCTGTGGGGGAGGGAACCTCGGCAGCCAGTGCCGTCAGCCGGAGGGGGTACCTTAGAGATCAGGTGAAGATCACCAGGGTGCTTGTGGGCAGTGATGGAAGCAAGGTTCACTGTACCCTGTTGTGAATTCGAGAGAGGCGGATGATCCAGCTATGGATGAATAACAGTTTCTTTTCTTTTCTTTCTATCTTTATTTCTGGCTGCACTGTGTCTTTGTTGCTGCATGTGGGCTTTCTCGAGTCGTGGCGAGTGGGGGCTGCTCTCTAGCTGTGGTGTGAGGGCTTCTCCCCTGGGCGACTTCCCTTGTTGTGGAGCCCGCGAGCTTTAGGTGCACGGGCTTCGCTACTTGCAGCGCTAGAGTTTTGTCGTGCAACTCTAGAGCATGGGCTCAGTAGTTTTGCACAGGCTTAGCTGCCCCAAGGCAATGGAATCTTCCCAGACCAGGGATTGAAACATTGTCCCCTGTATTGGCAGGTGGATTCTTATCCACTGGAGCACCAGGGAAGTCCTATTTTTAAAATTTTTTAGAATTGAACTTACAGTTGACTTACAATATTGTGTTACTTTTAAGTGACTCAGTTATATGTATATATGTATTCCTTTTCAGATTATTTTCCATTATAAGTTATTATAAGATATTGAATATAGTTCTTTGTGCTATATAGTAAATCCTTGTTGGTTATCTATTTTATATATATTGGTGTGTATTCAAAAGCAGAGACATTACTTTGCCAACAAAGGTCCGTCTAGTCAAGGCTATGGTTTTTCCTGTGGTCATGTATGGATGTGAGAGTTGGACTGTGAAGAAGGCTGAGCGCCGAAGAATTGATGCTTTTGAACTGTGGTGTTGGAGAAGACTCTTGAGAGTCCCTTGGACTGCAAGGAGATCCAACCAATCCATTCTGAAGGAGATCAGCCCTGGGATATTTTTGGAGGGAATGATGCTGAAGCTGAAACTCCAGTACTTTGGCCACCTCATGCAAAGAGTTGACTCATTGGAAAAGACTCTGATGCTGGGAGGGATTGGGGGCAGGAGGAGAAGGGGACGACAGAGGATGAGATGGCTGGATGGCATCACTGAGTCGATGGACGTGAGTCTGAGTGAACTCCGGGAGTTGGTGATGGACAGGGAGGCCTGGCGTGCTTCGATTCATGGGGTCGCAAAGAGTCGGACATGACTTAGCGACTGATCTGATCTGATCTATAAATCCCCTACCCCTAATTTATCCCTCTCCCTCCCCTTTCCCCTTTGCTAACTGTGTTTGTTTTCTATGTCTGTGAATCTGGTCTGTTTTGTAAATGAGTTGGTTTGTATTATTTTCTAAGATTCCACATTGAATGAATAACATTTTCAATGTTCTTATTAAACTCAGGAGTGATATGGTACCACAAACAGATAATATCTGCAATGATGATGACATTTCACTATTAATTAAGATCTTCCATAATGATTATTTTAATGTTGAGTTAGAAACATTTTTATGATGAAGATCAATGAAGAAAAAAATGTGAATAGAAAGTTCAGCCAAAGGTGAGTTTAAACAGAGCAGCCTATTTGAAGATATTTCTCTGTGTAGACTCTTACCTTACAGGTCTTCTAATATTAGCTGATTAGGCATTAGCTTGTTAGGCATTGCAGACACAAAAGTCACATGAGAAAATGGTGAGACTTTCCTCTCAATGAACCCCAAATTGACTTTGATCAGGACTAGCATTTCTCCATCAAAGTAGGAATATTGCCATAGGAGGGACTGGGCACATACCAGATGCCATAAATGAGGTTGACATCTCCAACTACTAAGTCAAAAAGCTGAAAAAATATAGAATATCTCAACAGGCAAAAGTGCAGCGTCCTTGAATGGCATATGAAATTTCCATCAAAATGGCTTGATCTGGAAGGGTTTTATAAAAATGAACTGCTTTTCCAGCCCTGTACTCCTCTGCCCCTGGAACCCGGTGGGCAGTGGCTGCAGACAGCAGCCTCCTCAGTAGTGTGTGCAGCCTGTTTGGGACCTTGGAGACAGCCCTTTCCAGTGGACATTCATGACTGGCACGCTGGCCCCAGTCTAGGCTCCAGACAGGTATGTGTGTTGCCTTTGGAAAGCCCCAAGGTGAAGTAGCCAGGGTCCACACCGGCCAACTCTTTATGTCTATCTGCACCAACTTGCAGAACAAGGAGCATGTGACTGAGGCCCTCTGCAGGGCCAAGTTCAAGTTCCCTGGCAGTCAGAAGATCTGCATCTCCAAGAAGTGGGGATTTACTAAGTTTCATGTGGAGGAGTTTGAAAAAAGCACAGTGGCAGAAAAGTGGCTCATCCCCAATGACTGTGAGGTCAAATAATCCCTAGTGATGGCCCCTGGACAAATGACGGCTCTGCACTTACGAGAGCCTTGACGCCGTTCTCTCCTTAGTCACGCCCACCAATGAGTTCTACTTTTACTATAAGTACAAAAACCATTTGTTTTTTGTAAACAAACAAAAAAAGCTGCTGTCCTTTCTCTATGAATATGTTAAGGTTAATATGAATATGTTAAGGGTTAAGGTAACCCTAAGTTTGTTCATGAACGTATAATAATTATAAATGCTGGAAAGAAGACACATACACACACCTCTCTTTGTGGAGGCTTTTGTGTGTCATCTGTTAAAAATTATCTGTGCATTTAGTTTGTCCCTTGGACTGCAAGAAGATCAAACCAGTCAATCCTAAAGGAATCAGTCCTAAAAATTCATTGGAAGGACTGATGATGAAGTGGAAGCTCTAATACTTTGGCCACCTGATGCAAAGTGCTTACTCATTGGAAAAGACCCTGATTCTGGGAAAGACTGAAGGCAGGAGAAGGGGACAATAGAGGATGAGATGGTTGGATGACATCACCAACTCGATGGACATGAGTATAAGCAAGCTCTGGGAGTTGGTGATGGACAGGGAAGCCTGGCATGCTGCAGTCCATGGGGTCACAAAAAGTTGGACACGACTAGGGCTGAACTGAACTTAGTTTGTCCATTTATCCTAAAGTTTTGAGCTGGAGTTGCAAAAGACATTAGTAATTCAATTTAACACAGGCTTAAAAATGTCAAAGCATTCGGATTTCTACTAAGTCTCTCTCTTTATCAGGAAAGAGTATTTTCCTGTTGAATGATACTGACAATGAAAAAACCTTATCAGGCCCATGAAGTCACCTTGAAACACAAAGAATCTCTTCCAGGTGGAGAGCGGCTTCTGTAGGTGGCCCTGAATGATCTAGCTTTTGAAAGGGCAGCAGAGGGCCACCTGGCTAAGACTCAGGCTCCAGAGGAAGCTCCACCAAACTGGTCCTCTTTGGCACCTCCCCACAGATTCCAGGCTACCACCAGATGTTCTGTCTCTCCCTCTGCCTTGTTGCCTAGAGACAGGTGCCACGTGCTCCTCCCTCCCTGTTGTCACGACCACAACGTGATGGAGAAGCTGTATAGTTCTGCTCATAATCAGTGGGCTGATCAAGTAGGTCATTTATCCAAATTCATTTATGTATTTAACAATTATGTATCGAGTACCTGTTAGGTATCAGGTACCGTGCTCAGTTCAGTTCAGTCGCTCAGTCATGTCCAACTCTTTGAGACCCCATGAATTGCAGCACGTTAGGCCTCCCTGTCCATCAACAACTCCCGGAGTTCACTCAAACTCATGTCCATAGAGTTGGTGATGCCATCCAGCCATCTCATCCTCCGTCGTCCCCTTTTCCTCCTGCCCCCAATCCCTCCCAGCATCAGAGTCTTTTCCAATGAGTCAACTCTCCGCATGAGGTGGCCAAAGTACTGGAGTTTCAGCTTTAGCATCATTCCTTCCACACTAGGTGGTAGGATAATAGGGAATAAGTTAATCTAATTCTCACCCTCAAGGTGCTTATAATTTAGGGGCCTGGGGGGAGCACAAGCCAGAGCACAAAACAAACAAACAAGGGGAGAAGTCTAATAAAAGTCCTATGACATGTACTATGAAAGATACAGTGCACAGTGTCCTGGAGACTCCCATGGACAGAGAAGCCTGGCAGGCTATGGCCCATAGGATCACAAAGAGTCAGACACGACTGAAGCAACTTAGCATAAAGGATATAAGTGAAGGCTGAGACAGAAAATAGATGGAGAGTCTGTGGATTCCTGGCTTGAGTGACCTGGTAGAGTGATGACCATGGAAGGAGCACTGAGCTGGGTGAAGGGCAGGTGCAAGTGTCCTGATGTGGGTGTGCCTCCCTCTGCTGCAGGGAGGGAAGCATGGCCCGAGGGGAAGAAACAGAGGAGACTCACAGGAGAGGGCATCAGAGAGGAGATGGGTGTGTGTGTGTGTGTGTGTGTGCGTGCGTGCATCAGAGAGGAGACGGGTGTGCGTGTGTGTTCTGGGAGAGGAGTCCAGGCTGGAGAATGTCAGGTCATCACACCTCTTAAAGCTTCCAGTGACCCACTGGGGGTAAGGTCATGGGCAAAGTGTTGGTATTTAAAATAAACATGCCTTTGCTCTAAAAAATGGTAACATGGAAGCTGACGGTTTAAGTAGTTTACCCAAAGGTCACTTTCCTAATTCCCTGGTGAATGTTTTTCATGGTAAATGATGTTCCCTCTCATATTTATGCTGATTTCAAAGAAATCATGCTGATTCATTACCTAAAAGTAATCTCACCTGGGGGTCAGATATTAATCTTTGCCCCAATATGATTTCTTTCTGCCTGTTGGCAGTCATCCCAGCAGAGAACCTAGCAGAGTAAACCTTGCTCGACATTGACACTTGGCTGAGAGTTAGCAGGAGGGTGAAGGGCTGCCCAGGTGTCCTGAGAGGCTGTCGGACTTGCATATGTGAAACTAGACTTCGATTCCATTTCTAAGTTATTCATTGCTTATTTAGTATGTAGTGCAGAAGTGCCAGGAGTCCTTAATGAGGAAAGCAAATGGGCAGAAGACCTAAACAGACATTTGAAAACTGAGCAGAAGACCTAAATAGACATTTCTCCAAAGAGACATACAGATGGCCAACGGGCACATAAAAAGATGCTCAGTGTTTCTAATTATTACAGAATAAAATCAAAACTACAAGGAGGTACCACCTCATACTAGTCAGAACAAATCTCCAATGAGGTACAACTTCACGCTGGTCAGAATGGCCATCATCAAAAAGTCTACACATTTTAAATGGCACTCACATTTAAAAGTAATATTTATGCGATTTCTCGTCATACAGATCTGAGGTTCACTGTATGTTTGTCCATCCTGGGAGGTACTCAGGGTGGAACTGACTTTCCACTTCCACAGTATCTTCTTTTTTTGAGGTATCTCCATACTGTTCTCCATAGTGGCTGCACCAATTTACATTCCTACCATCAGTGTAGGAGGGTCCCCTTTTTTCCACATCTTATCCAGCATTTGTTATCTGTAGACTTTTTGATGATAGTCATTCTAACCAGTGTGAGGTTGTACCTCATTGTAATTTTGATTTGCATTTCTCTAATAATTAGCGACGCTGAGCATCTTTTTGTGTGCCTGTTGGCCATTTGTATGTCTTCTTTGGAGAAATGTCTCTTTAAATCCTCTGCCCATTTTTTGATTGGGTCTTTTTGTTGTTGTGGTTACTGGGTTGTTTGAGCTGTTTGGAAATTAAGCCATTGTTGGTTACATCATTTGCAAATATTTTCTCTCATTTGTAGATTGTCTTTTCATTTTTTTTTAATGGTTTCCTTTGCTGTGCAAAAGCTTATAAGTTTGATTAGGTCCCCATTTGGTTTTTTTTTTTTTTTTTTTTCAGTTCAGTCGCTCAGTTCAGTTGTGTCTGACTCTTTGCGACCCCATGAATTGCAGCACGCCAGGCCTCCCTGTCCATCACCAACTCCCGGGGTTCACTCAGACTCACGTCCATCGACTCAGTGATGCCATCCAGCCATCTCATCCTCTGTTGTCCCCTTCTCCTCCTGCCCCCAATCCCTCCCAGCATCAGAGTCTTTTCCAATGAGTCAACTCTTCACATGAGGTGGCCAAAGTACTGGAGTTTCAGCTTTAGCATCAGTCCTTCCAAAGAACACCTGGGACTGATCTCCTTCAGAATGGACTGGTTGGATCTCCTTGCAGTCCAAGGGACTCTCAAGAGTCTTCTCCAACACCACAGTTCAAAAGCATCAATTCTTCGGTGCTCAGCTTTCTTCACAGCCCAACTCTCACATCCATACAAGACCACTAGAAAAACTATAGCCTTGACTAGACGGACCTTTGTTGACAAAGTAATGTCTCTTGTTTTTTTAATTTATTTATTTTAATTGGAGGCTAATTACTTTACAATATTGTGGTGGTTTTTGCCATACATCGACATGAAACAACCATGGGTATACATGTGTCCTACCATCCTGAACCCCCTTCCCACCTTGCTCCCTACCTCATCCCTCTGGGTTGTCCCAGAGCACCAGCTTTGGGCGCCCTGCTTTGTGCATCTAATTTGCACTGGTCATCTATTTTACACATGGTCATATACATCTTTCAATGCTATTCTCTTATTTTTGCTTTTATTTCTATTGCCTTGGGAGACTGACCTGAAAAAACATTGGTACAGATTTATGTCAGTATTTTGCCTATGTTCTCTTCTAGGAGTTTTATGGTGTCATGAAAGTGAAAGTGTTAGTCACTCAGTCGTGTCCGACTCTGCAACCCCACGGACTGTAGCCCGCCAGGCTCCTCTGTCCATGGGATTCTCCAGGGAAGAATACTGGTGTGGGTTGCCATTCCCTTCTCTAGGGGATCTTCCCGACCCAGAAATCAAACCTGGGTCTCCTGCATTCCAGGCGGATTCTTCACCATCTTAGCCACAAGGGAAGCCCTTACACCATAGAACTATAGTGTCATGGTTCTAGACTATTTTAAAGCGGAGGCCCAACTTTGTAGCGAAGAGTGCTCTGAATCTGGAGCTAGATTATGAGATAGTCATAGCATAAAAAAATCAGAATAGTCCATCTTAAGTCATCTGCCCTCTTAATGAAGCAAGAAGCTGGGAGAGGTCAAAAAAAGAAAAAAAAATGATAATGCCAGATATGACATGATCTCCCCTGATAAGTTTAATTGCAGTCAGAACTGAAACAATGAATTTGTGGGTTCTCTCCCAGAAATAAGGAGAACTAATTGAGATCATCAGAAGTGTCATCTTAAGGGACTTCCCCGGAGGTCCAGCAGTTAAGACTCTGAGCTTCTAATGCTAGGGGCATGGGTTTGATCCCTGGTTGGTGAACTAAGATCTCACATATTGCTGCTGTAGCAAAAAAAAAAAAAAAAAAAAAAAACCAAACCAATCAAGCCATGAAAAGCTAGAAGGAACCTTAAATACATATTACAAAGTGAAGGAAGCCAACTCTTGGACTTTCCTGGTGGCTCAGATGGTAAAGCGTCTGCCTACAATGCGGGAGACCCAGGTTCAATCCCTGCGTTCGGAAGATCTCCTGGAGAAGGAAATGGCAACCCACTCCAGTATTCTTGCCTGGAAAATCCCATGGACAGAGGAGCCTAGTAGGTTACAGTCCATGGGGTTGCAAAGAGTCAGACACGACTGAGTGACTTCACTTTCATTTTCACATACTGTATGATTCCAACTCTATGACATTCTGGAAAAGGCAAAACTATGCAGACAGTGAAAAGATCCATAGTGACCAGGGTTTGAGGGAAGGGAGGGATGAAGGGGCAGAGCACAGAGGATTTCTAGGACTCAGAAGCTGTTCTGACATGACAGAGGCGGATTACTGTAATTTTGTCACAAATCATAGAATGTGCAAAGGAGTGAACTGTAATGTAAACTATGGGCTTTGGGTGATACTGGTGTGTCAGTATAGGTCTATCAGTTGTCACAAATGTACCTCTTTGGTGGGGGATGTTGATAATGGGGGAGTCTGTGCATGTGGAAGCAGGGAGTGTAATGGAAATCTCTACTTTCCACTCAATTTTGCTGTAAATATAAAATTACTCTAAAAAGATAAAATCTACTTTGAAAAACAAAAAGGATGAAAAAGCCTGGAAATGAGATCATTGTGTTCTAAGCCCTGGCAAAGATCACTGATGGTCAAACTAGCTGATGAGAGAACCTCGGGCAGGTGGGCCGAGTCAATCAATAAGCACTTCTGTTCTCTCTCCATTATACCAATCATGCAAGTTAATTTGTTCATTCAACAAAATGCGTTGCCTTCTGGCTATGTGCCAGGTACTATCACAGGCTTGAGCCTGTGATATATAAAGAAGTCATTGGCCTAAGGAAGCCCATAGCCGTAAGTGGAAACAGACAAGTAGTTGGACAACGAAAGTCTTGATGATAGGGACTCCCATGGTGGTCAAGTGATGAACACATTGTTCTTCTACTGCAGCGGGTGTGGGTTTGATCCCTGGTTGGGGAACTAAGATCCTGTATGCTGTGCTGTGCAGCAAACACACACACACACACATGCATGGTATGATTCCATCGCTCAGTCGTGTCCGACTCTTTGGGACCCCATGGACTGTAGCCCATCAGGATCCTCTGTCCCTGGGATTTCCCAGGCAAGAATACTGGAGTGGGTTGTCATTTCCTCTTCCAGGGGATCTTCCTGCCTAAGGGATTGAACCCGAGTCTCCTGTGGCTCCTGCACTGACAGTGGATTCTTCACTTTCTGAGCCTTGGATGATAAATATCAGGATAAGGATTTCTACCAGAAATTATTAAGCTGGGTTTCTAGTACAATTCTATTCTGACAATTTGGATCGATGATGCCAGCTCTCCTGTTTACTTTCAGATTAGAAGATTAGTGGTGAAGGTCAGATCTGATGGTGCACATTCTTATTAACTAGCTGCAGATCTCTTGAATAACTTCTTCCCCTACTGATAAAAATATCTAGCCAAATTCACTTCAATTGATTGCTAAATATTATCTGTTAACTGATATTATATGCTATATATCAGTAAATATATTCCACTATGTTCTGGGAATACCAGAGGCTGGTTCTACATTAATGCAAACAAATTAAAGAGGAAAATAGATTCACACTCTGCTAATATGTCTGTGTAGCTTGACAGTCAGATGTTAGAAGCTATAAATTGCCAAGTTAAAAAGTAACAAAAAAGAACCAAAATACATTTTTCTGTTATTGGGAATCCAAGCTGAGAAAGACGACTTCTTTCTACCCCCAAATTAGGGCTGCTTACCTCCCACCCCCCACCTCCATCTCCCAGCAGCTGGTACCCCACCTCCACCCTCCTACTATCAGAAATAATTTTCAGCAGCTGTCTGAGGAAAGTTCTGCAGCCATTGCCAAATTTGGGGCTTCAATTGCGTCCATACGCTGTTCCTGTAACTCTGTGCCAGTATCTTCCTATGGGCGTGTGATCAGGTACAAGCAGCTCAGATCTCCCATGTGAACCTAATGAAAACCAGGGCCATGGTCAACCTGCCAGGCACCCAAAGTCTCATCTTCCTTTTCCTCCTTGTGACAAGGTAGCTGATCAGGAAGAATATGTGAGGGTCAGTGATAGGATTTGTGGTAATTGCAGGTTCTTAGAAGCAAGAGTTCTGAAAGTCATTTGTGGTCTCATTGTTATCTGGAATGTCATGGAATGTCGGTGATGTCGCCTGTTTGAGGGTCACTTAGGCGGCTCTATCTGCGATGCTTTCCCCTCTAGAAGAGCAGACCTGCCAACTGCCGCTTTTCCTCTCGCTGCTGGCAGGAACGCTCATCATTAAAGGGATGGTGGCCGTGGGCCAATCATTCCATTCTTTCTACTTGGCCCAACTTCTTAAACTGTTTTTGGAATCAACTGAGAGATTAGCATTGAAACATATATGTTACCGTACATAAAAGAGCTAGTGGGAAGCTGCTGTATAACACAGGGAGCTCAATCCGGGGCTCTGTGATGACCTAGAAGGGTGGGATGGGGTAGGGGGTGGGAGGGAGGTTTAGGAGGGAGGGGATATATCTATACATATAGCTGACTCACGTTATTGTATGGCAGAAATGAATACAACATTGTAAAGCTATTATCCTCCAATTAAAAGTGAATTTAAAAACCAAAAGAAAGAAATATAAAAAAGAAAAATTCATTAAAAAACTGTTCTATTGAAATATAAGATATATGCAAAAAAGCATATAAGTTTACAACTGGTTGCTGTGTACTCAGTCATGTCCCGACTCTTTGCGACCCATGGGCTGTAGCCTGCCAGGCTCCTCTGTCTATGGGATTTTCCAGGCAAGAATACTGGAGTGGGTTGCCATTGCCTTGTCCCAAGGAGCCTCCCCCACCCCACCCCCATCAAGGAAAAGAACATGATGAGTGTCCCAGAGGCTCGCTGCCAATCCCCATTACCTCTCTTCCCCAAAGGTTCCTGCCCTCCTCGCATTTCACCCCCGGATTTGTTCAGCTTGCTTTTAACTCAGGTAAGTGGGATCATAAAGGGTGTGTCCTTTTGTGTGTCTGGGTCCTTCACGCAACATGACGTGTAGGAGCGTCTTCCTAGTGCTTTGGCACAGCTGTTGTTTACTTAACTGGTGTAAGTGCTCCATTGTCTGCCCGTCCTCTCATTTATCTATTCTATTGTCGAAGGACAGTTGCACTTTGGGGCTGTTAAAAGTATACTGCTATGAATTACTTGTATGTCTTTTGGTGGCATGGGCTTGCATTTCGGTTGTGTATATATATTATACACTGGGTTGGAATAATTACTGTAATGACTGGCTCACAAGCTTTGCCTTTTAGGGGAAGGGACAGTTCACCCTGGGCCCCAAGAACCCCTGCATGTCTTTCCCAAGGGTGCAGACGTCAAGCCACATCCATCCCTGATACGGGGCAGTTCCGTAGCAGTTCACACAGACAAGACAGGTCCAGGCGAGCATGGTGTGGTTACTGCTTGCTCCTCAGGGGCAGCAGGGGACTGGCTTGTTTGCCGCTTCCTTCCAAAGGTGCTGAGCCCCGGGTCCCACGTCCCTCAAACGCAGAGCAACCTGCCGAGTGACCGGCTTTCATCTGGACCCACCACGTTGCCCAGTGGGCTCGGGAGCACAGGAGCCAGCACGACCATTTGACGTTCCTGCTGGCTGCTGTGCTGCGGGTAATAAACTGTGTTGCTGTGATTTATCACATCTCATAGACCACTTCTGGCTACTGTGGGTGTGGCAGCCCTGCTCTGCTCGTCACCCGGGCATCTCCTTTGGGGTCTTATTATCCCTTGCTTGTCTATGAGGCTGGGGTTCTTTCCTGATAGAGCTCATCAGCTCTAGTGGGTGATGCTAATCATTGCCCAAAGTAGTGTGTGAGATTTCTTGTTCTTCTGACCCCCTGTTTTTTAAAACTGAAGTATAGTTAATTTATAATATTGAGTTACTTTCAAGTGTACAACAAAGTGATTCAGATATCTATATCTAACTATATGTATGAGTGTGCATGTATGCTAATTCAGTCATGTCCAACTCTTTGCGACCCCATGGACTGTAGCCCACCAGGCTCCTCTGTCCATGGGATTCTCCAGGCAAGACTACAGGAGTGGGTTGCCATGCCCTCCTCCAGGGGATCTTCCTGACCAACTATATGTGTGTGTGTGTGTGAGTATAAAATTCAGATTATTTTCCATTACACGTTATTAGAAAATATTGAGTAGGTCCTTGTTTCCCTATTTGTGTGTATATATTAATCGCAAACTCCTAATTCATATCTCCCTGCCCCTCACTGTCCCTTTTGGTAACTATTAAGTTTGTTTTCTATGTCTGTGAATCTATTTCAGTTTTTAGGTAAGTTCATTTGTATCATTTTTTAGATTCCATATCTAAGTGATACCATATGGTATTTTTATTTCTGACTCACTTCACTTAGTAAGATCATCTCTAGGTCCATCCCTGTTGCTGCAAATGGCAGTATTTTTTTCTTTTTTATGACTGAGTAATATTCAGCCCTGGGATTTCTTTGGAAGGAATGATGCTAAAGCTGAAACTCCAGTACTTTGGCCACCTCATGCGAAGAGTTGACTCATTGGAAAAGACTCTGATGCTGGGAGGGATTGGGGGCAGGAGGAGAAGGGGACGACGGAGCCTGTGTTGGACGCTTTATATATGAATCATTCATAACAATTCTCCAACACAGGTATTACAGTCATTCCCAGCTCAATGAATCGACATGCAGTGAAGTGAATTCACACGTCCATGGTCACACAGTTGTAGAGCTTTCAAGGTTTCAATCCAGGGTGAGCCTGACTGCGGGGAGCGAGCTCCGCCCATGGCAAAGGTCATGAGGAAGGAGGCTCGGCATACGCAAAGGTGGGATCGAGCCTCAGGAGGCCCCCTGGAAATTCTCGAGCATCTACCCCCAAAACCAGAGTCTGCCTACTTTCTGCTTTGTGCTTTCACCTACACCTCTGACTTTACGGGGGCTGTCCCCCACTACCTCTCTCTGAAAAAAGAGTTAGCTTACAGCTCCAGTTAATAATTCCTGGGTGTGACAGTGTTTAACCTACAAACTCCTTTGGAAATCCTCTAGCCTGCCTGAATAGGTTTTTCCGGCCATATGTGATTGTTCAGAGCCTCCCAACTGTGAGAGGCAGGAGATGTTCTAAACTGTCTAAACACAGATTCCTTTGAGTAGTTAAAAGATTGATTAGAAATTGTATTGGTGAAGGGTTTTTCACTTATTGGGCCAATGTTTGCTGCTAAGTCTCCATACCCCTTACCTACTGTGTCCTTGGCAGTGTATTGATTGATATAATGGGTATATAGAAATGTAAGTAGTAGCCTCAATGTTTGTAACCTTGGACCCTTGAGTTAATTCTTTTCTTGATTGAGCCCACCTCACCTTTGCCCTATAGGAATGCAACTTTGTCCAGTGCTTTTTTTGGAGGCTGGTGCCTGACTTTGGAATAATCACCTTTAGAGAAAGATAAGTTTCTTAAAATGTTAACAGGCCTCCTGGCCAGAAGATGATGTAATTCACCTGAACTTTTGCATATGATAAGTTTGAAAGCCTGGCTTCGATTAGGACCAGGAACTGCTGTCCTTTCATGACTCCACCCCTTCCCCCATTATCCTCTATGCACAACTTAAGGTATAAAAACTACTTTGGAAAATAAAGTGCAGGCCTTGTTTACCTAAACTTGGTCTCCCCATGTCGCTCTCTCTCTCAAATTCTGGCTGAGTCTCCATCTGGAGCGCGGAACCCGCCATGCTTGCTAATTATGCCTGGGCTTCTAAGATCCGACTGGGGAGGCCTCCGTGTCTCCTCTCCTTCGGGAGAACGGAAGGACGCCTTCGGCCTACGTAAGTGGTGCAGACTTCTTGTCTTGAAGTTTTATTGGTCTCCCGCGTAAACCAAGCTACTCAGCCTCTTTTCTCCGCTGAATTTTCCTACTGAGCTATCCTCATTCTATTACTCTTTATATCTTTGATAAAATATTTAAATAAACAGGTCGCCGACGCCGTCCCCGCTTCGAATACCCTGGATCAGCCGGGGCTGGTCCCCAGCACCTGACCTCTGGCCATCACACTCCTGGTCTAGATCTGGTACGCACTTGAACCCATGTTCTCAGAATCCAGAACTGGTGCTCGGTTCACCACCCATTTTGCTGACCCCAAACCTCCAACAACTGTCACCCTGTTTGTCTTTCCTATCAGTGCACAATTTAATGACCAGTGATCAGGCAGAGTGAAAAGAGAGGCATCTGTGCGAAGTTGCTTCAGTCATGTTTGACTCGTGACTCTATGGACTGTAGCCCACCAGGCTTCTCTGTCGATGGGATTCTCCAGGCAAGAATACTGGAGTGGGTTGCCATGCCCTCCTTCAGGGGATCTTCCCAATCCTGGAATCGAACCTGCGTCTCTTGCATTTCCTGCCTTAGCAGGCAGGTTCTTTATCACTAATACCACCTGGGAAACCCACAAAGAGAGGGAGGAGAATGGAAAGTTTGTCTCATTCCTGTACCAGATCATCAGCCTCTGGATAACAGATCGTTCCCTGAATATATTAATAACATTACATTCAAAGGGGAATGCAAATCCCTGGAAATTGAGAAGAGCATGTGTGGCTAATTTTAAAGGAGAAGTTAATTTTGCTTTTGAAGGTTCTCTGTCTCATCACCACCATCTGGAGCTCTCTGTCTCCAGGGAACTCAGTTCTAGAAGGTCAGAAGGGGTGCATAGTATTGCATTTGTGTTAGCAGAGCCCAGAGGAAATGAATGCTCAGAAATTCACCGGTCTCGTGGTTTTTGGTCTCACTGTGTTACAGTGAGCCTCAGCCTGCCCTCCCGGAGAAGCAAACACATGATTACCTTCACACCCACCCAATTCTTGGCTTCTTTGCTTCGGGACCTTGGCCACTCTTGGGGGCTAAGCTGACTCTCCATCACAGTCTAAAAGTGAAAGTGCTCTTCTAACTTACCGCCCCTCCCCTGCCTCACTGCCAGCATGTTTCTTCAGCGACATCACACTATTTCTCTAACTCTGAATATGATAAAGGGGGAAATTATGTAACATTTGCTTAGTTGCCATTTTAAGAAGCCAATTCAAAGAGATCCTTGGGAAAATTATTTTAAATGCATGTTTATAAAATCACTTTCTACATTTTAAAAACCTGTATTGTTTTTCAATGATGGTTCAAAGTTTCTCTTTAAATATCCATCCATATATGGGACAGGGTATTGGCAGAGTGGGAGTAGGGATTTAACATGGATGTTCAGTGGGAAATTCTGAAATATTCCCTAGCGACTGGGAGCTTCTCACCCAAATAATGTGCTCAGTCTCTCAGTCGTGTCCAACTCTTTGTGGCCCCATGGACTGTAGCCCACCAGGCTCCTCTGTCCATGGAATTCTCCAGGCAAGAATACCAGAGCGGGTAGCCATTCCCTTCTTTAGGGGATCTTTCTGATCCAGGGATTAAACCTGCATCTTTTGTGTCTCCTGCATTGGCAGGTGGATTCTTTACCACTAGTGCCACCTGAGAAGCCCTCTCACGGGGTTGGAGGGGGGATTTTAATATCAACTTCTGTGTTCCAAAGTGATCATTTCAGGGAATAAACTGAAGGGAATATGATGAAAAAAAAAGTAGATAATTTCATAAAAATGGAGGTGGTGGAAAATCTGCATACATGGCTGGGGGAGGGGTGAACAGGGGTATACATGCTCGTATTGTAAAAATAAATCCCCTCGAGTCCTGTTGGCTATTGTTTCATATCGAAATAAGGGAAAGAAAGCAATTTTCAGCATTTGTATTTGGGATTGTTTACACAACATTGTTACGGTCATCTAGTCTTGGAAAAAACACACACACACACACAAAAGAGAGAGATGTAAATGTCATTTCAAGAGTGTCTGGGGTAGAGCCTTCTGTTTTGATTCTGAAAGGTATTTCAAATCTGTGCTGCGTTTGAGAGGATCCACAAGATCAGGTCAGAAAAATGCCTTGCATTTGATGTTACATACTGTTTCTTTCAATAGAATAGAACAATTCAGCCAACAATAGTTGGTCCTTTGACCCCCTGGGTATGAAAGAGGAAAAAGTTGATGAGAGGCGAGTTCTTCAGATCTAATGTAGGATTTGTGGGATGGGGACATCATCTTCTGAGATCAGGGAAATGACATATGTGTGTGAGTCTGTAGAACCCAAGCAGAACAAATCCTCCCAAAGCAAGTGGCCCATTCTTTTGTTTTTGCTTTTTGTCAGCTCCTCACTTTGCATGTTTGCCAATGAGACCCACTCAAGACGAATTTCTGATGACAGACCTAGTATCTATAAAAGAAAAATTTAATTGTGCGTATCGGGGTTTTGAATTAATTACCTCTTATGATGCACGTAAAAATCAGGTCATGCCTCTTACTTTAGCAGGTATCGGGAAGATGAACCTTTCTGATGGAAGCATCTAAGTCATCTGTAAAGGCAGGTTTCTTGACAGTGTGGGCTGCGGGCCCAGGTTTCTCAGGGCTCCTCTCAGGGAATCTCTCATTAGAATCTTAACAGAGAGAGACCTGAGCGCAGTGGCGGAGCCTGAAGACACACACACACACACACACACACCACACCCTTGAGAATACACAGAGTGCAAAATTTCTGAAGCTGAACCACTATGTTGGTGAATAGAAAGACTAAATGTGGCTCTGGGAAAGAACAAATGATTGCTGAGCTGGGGATGAAAGTCCCCTGGGAGGGCAGGTGGATAGGTGAAGAGAAAGGATGAGGATGTCACAGAAAGGAGGATCCTGCCGTGGGGACGCAGATGGTGCTGTGCTGTGCAGGCTCTGGCTATGGCCCTGAGCCCACTCTGCATGGTACCTCCCAGTCCTGGAGCCTTACAAGTCACCCAGCACCTGCCCAGGAGACTCCCAGGCGGTCCAGTGTTTAAGAATCCACGCTTCCAATGCAGGAGGCATGAGTTTGATCCCTGGTCAGGGAACTAAGATCCCACATGCCATGTAGTGTGCCCCTTGCCCAAAAAAAAAGAGAATCCACTGGCATCTAAAACTCAGTTTATCCCAACCCGCCCTCACCCCCACATTTCTTGCTACTCTGCTTCCTCCTCCTGCCAGCCCACAGCTGCAGAGTGGTGAAGTCTTCCTGCCCTGCCTTCTATAGCAGCTCCCAAATTTCTCTCCGCTTTGCCCTCTTCTGTTCTAATCTCAGAGCCTTAGCCGTGGTGGGGTCTTCCTGTCTGTCTCCCTAATCTGAAAAAGTAACACAATCAGTTTTTTCCATAGTGCCAAAACCTTCATAGGTTTCCATCACCTACCAAATGAAGCCCAAACCCACAAGAATCCATCCAAGCCTCTGGGATCGGGATTAATACTCTCGTGGACGGTGAAGCCAACTGCTCTACTGAGTATCATGCAAATTAAGCTCAAGGGTCTTTTCCTGTACTTGGACCATCCCTGTGTTCTAAGTGTAGCCTCTTCATTTTCATTGCCTCCTCTCACTTTGCTTGTTAATATTCTATTTGTTTGGGGCTTCCCTGGTAGCTCAGCTGGTAAACAATCTGCCTGCAGTACAGGAGACCCCCTCCTCTCTCTTTGCTTGTCAATATTACATTTATTTAAGATCCAGTTTAAATTGCACCTCCTCCAGGAACCTTGCTCTCTTGCAAACAGATGGAAGCTATCTTTTCCTCCTCAACATCCTTATAATAGTCAGTGCACATTTTCTTTCTTTCTTCTTTTCTTTGGGCACACAGTGAAAGCAAAGTCATCACTTTGCTGACAAAGGTCCGTCTAGTCAAAGCTATGGTTTTCCCAGTAGCCATGTATGGATGTCACAGTTGGACCATAAAGAACGCTAAGTGCTGAAGAATTGATGCTTTTGAATTATGCTGGAGAAGACTCTTGAGAGTTCCTTGGACTGCAAGATCAAACCAGTCAATCCTAAAGGAAATCAACTGTGAATATTCACTGGGAAGACTGATGCTGAAGCTCCAATACTTTGATCACCCGATGCAAAGAGCTAACTCATTGGAAAAGACTCTGATGCTGGGAAAGACTGAAGGCCAAAGAAGAAGAAGGCAGCAGAGGATGAGATGGTTGGATGTCATCAAATGGTTATGAATTTGAGCAAACTCCAGGAGATAGGGAAGGACAGGGAAGCCTGGAGTGTTACAATCCACACCATTGCAAAGTTGGACACACCTTAGTGACTGAAAAACAACACGTGGGAACTTAGTTCCCTGACCAGGGAGCAAAACTATGCCTTCTGCAGTGGAAGAACGGAGTCTTAGCTACTGGACCATCAGGGGCTTCTCTTTTTAAATAAATTATTTTTACTCTCCCTATTTGAAAGTCAGCTGGTTAATAACCTTAATTTCATCTGCAACCTACACTCTCTCTTGCCAAATAGCATAGCATATTCACAGGCTCTGGGATTAGGGTGTGGACATCTTTGAGGGCTGGTATTCTGCTTATCACAGGATCCTTCCATGTATTTTTCTCTTTTATATTCACATATCAATATTGTTATAAAGACATATTTATTTTTTTAATATGTGATTTTTTTAAAGCGTGAGATACCGTATACATATATATATATATGTGATATTATATATTTTGCTTTTCTCAATGAATAATTTATCTTGTATAGTTTTTGGGGTCAGTTCTTTTGGAGGCTGTCACTGTTAATAATTGCAAAGTATCCCATAGTTTATTACTATTAATGGATGTTTAGGCAGCTTTAACATTTTTTACCCTTGATCATATATATATCTGAGTCCTTAGACAAGATTGACTACAGCACACACGTCAATAAGTGGACCCACTGGGGGCAAAGAACATACGTATATTTTCAAAGGGCATTTAAAATTTTTATTTACAGTTTAAACTGTGTTTGCTGATTATATACCATTAAATAGTGTAGAAATTTTAAAATATAAGATTATTTATGTCCAAATTCTTAAAAACTCAGTAAGTTTATATCTTTTTTTTTGACTAGTTGATTGACTCACCTGCCGCTCATCTGTGTGCACAGTATGAAATCACATGACTTATTTTATTAAAATACAGCTATTGTTGTTGTTACTGTTGCTTATTTATTTTTTTTAAAACCTGTACAGGAGATTTCTGGATAGAATTTCTGTATCCCAAACTGTTCTCAATAACCGTCTTGGTTGGGAAGTGAAAAGGATGCCTTAGGGTCATTAAAATTCACTTTTGCTTCAAGAATTTATTATGAAATGTTAGGTACAAACCTAACTGGACCAAACAAGTCATGCAAAAAGGGACTCTGCTAGTGTTTATGGCCTTGGGGAGAAGGTGGCAAAGCCCAAGAATCCCTTTAATGGCCTAGCTTGATTTTGAGAAAGAAGAAAACATTGGCAATGACTCACGAAGGTCCAGCCAGCCTTGCCTTTCTTGGGGTCATTAAATTACTTATGTGACTGTACCTCTGAAAGGTGGCCTCTTCCCAAGGATGCTAAATGAAAGTGAGAGCTCAGTTTCACAGCTCAGTTGTGTCTGACTCTTTGCGATCCCATGGACTGTAGCCTGCCAGGCTCCTCTGTCCATAGGATTTCCCAGGCAAGGATACTGGAGTCAGCTGCCATTTCCTTCTCCAGGGAGTCTTCCTGACCCAGGGATTGAACCCAGGTCTTCTGCATTGCAGGTAGATTCTTTACCACCTGAGCTACCAGGGAAGCCCCAAAGATGCTGCTAAGTCTGTCTGCAAGCTTGGCTTATGCAAAGTGTGGGTGTTGAGGTGACAAGGAAATGAGCCCCTTCCAAGTCAAGAGAGCTTTATGTTAAATATTCTGAAAGTTAAAATCTCAGCTAACAAAACCACTGCAGTGGTTTTACTCCTCTGACAAACTCTCCAACCTCTTTACAGACCTTGAGTGTCCTGTTTATCTTTATTCCCCTAAACAGGAACAGGACCTCCCTTCTTTTCAAACTTATAATTGAATAATTTCCTATAAAATGTTCTTGACCTCTTTTATTGTAACCCATGTTGTTTTTAAAAATTGTGTATTTTAATCCCAGTTTGTTTTTTTCAGAAAGATTGCAGGATATAAGATCAATATATAAAAATCAATTTGATTTCTACATCCTAGCTGTGAACAAAGTGAAAATTAAATTATGGAAACAACTCTATTTACAGTAGCATCAAAAAGAATAAAATCCTTAGGTCTATATTTGACAAAAGATGTGCAAAACTTTTACTCTGAAAATCACAAAACTACAAAGTCACTGAAGCAAATTAAAGAAGACCTAAATAAATGGAAAGACTTAAGTAAATGATCACTTATTGGGAGACTTAATATTGTAAGATGACTGCTGCTGCTAAGTCGCTTCAGTCGTGTCCGACTCTGTGAGACCCCTTAGATGGCAGCCCACCAGGGTCCCCCGTCCCTGGGATTCTCTAGGCAAGAACACTGGAGTGGGTTGCCATTTCCTTCTCCAGGTAAGATGACAGTCCTCTTCAAACTGATCTACAGATTCAGTGCAATCCCTATCAAAAGCCAAGCTGACTTCTTTGCAGAAATTGACAAGCTGATCCTAAAATTCCCATGGAAATCCAAGGGATCCAGAATAGCCAAAACCATCTTTAAAAAGAACAAAATTGGAGGGCTCACATTTCCCAGTTTCAAAACTTACAAAAAGCTGCAGTAATGAAGATAGAAACTAAAGAAAACACAGATAAATTGGACTTCATCAACATTAGAAGCATTTGCAATTCTAAGAACACCATCATGAAAATGAAAGGAAAACTCACAGAACGGGCTAAACATTTGTGCATATTTCTGATGAGGAACTTACCTCTATAAGAACTGCTACAACCAACTCAATAATAGACAAATAACCCACTTAAAAATGAGTTAAGGTTCTGAATAGATAGTTCTCCAAAGAAGATATACAAGTGACCAATAAGCCCTGGAAAAGATGCTCAGTATCATTAGCTATCTTAAAATGCAAATCAAAACCACAATGAAATATCACTTCGCATCCACTAGCATGGCTATAACCAATAATATAGGTAATAACAAGGCTGGAACCCACCACGTGTGGTGGGAATGTAAAACGGTGCAACCACTTTGGAAAACAGTCTGGCAGTTCCTCAAAAGGTTAAAGATTAAGTTGTCATATCACCCAGCAAGACCACTCCTGGGTCTGTACTCATAAAAACATGCCAGATAGTTCATGGCAGCTTTATTCATCACAGTCAGCACCTGGGAACAACCCAAATGTCCATCAGCTGATGAAGGGATAAATAAAACATGGTACATCCATACAACAGAATATTATTAAGCCCTAAAAAGAAATGAAGTGGTTACACATGCTACAACATGGATTAGCCTTGGAAACACGCTAAGTCAACCACAAAGGACCACATTTATGAAATAAGTATCCAGAAGAGATGAGTCCATAGAGACAGAAAGTAGATTGAGGGTTGTCTAGGGCTGGAGGAGGGGGTGAGGGGACATAGGAAAAGAGGCATAGGAGTTTTGGAGGTGATAAATATGTTTTAAAATTGATTGTGGTGGTGTTTGCTTGACTGTGAAGATGCTAACAGCCATTTTACTGACCACAGTAAATGGGTGAAATACATGGTATGTACATTTTATCTCAATAAGACTGTAATAAAAAGAAAGTAAGATCCTTTTGAAGTTTCTTACTTATGAATATAGGGCTTTCCCCTTACTGTGGATCCTGAGGCGATTTCTGGAAGGGGTAGTGATGCTGGCGGGAATTCTGTGTGTCCTCATATGTAAAGTCACTATAGACATAGAGAACAAATGTATGGATGCCAAAGAGGGAAGGGAGCGATGGGGTGAATTGGGAGATGAGGGGTGACATGCATATACTTCTGATCCTACGTATACAAGAGACAACTAATGAGAACCTACTGTCTAGCACAGGGAACTCTGCTCAGTGCTCTCTGGTGACTTAAATGGGAAGGAAATCCAAAAGAGAGGGGGTATATGTGTATGTCTAGCTGATTCACTCTGTTGTATAGCAGAAACTAACACAACACTGTAAAGCAACTATACTCCCATTAAAAAAACATAAATAAGTCACTTGGTTAAGCACTGAGTTAAGATTATTTCCAGGGCTTCCCTGATGACTCAGTGGTAAAGAACCCACCTGCCAAGGCAGCAGATGCAGGTTTGATCCCTGGTTCGGGAAGATCCCCTGAAGAAGGAAATGGCAACACACTCCAGTATTCTTGCCTGGGAAATCCCATGGATAGAGGAGCCTGGTGGGCTATAGAGTCGGACACAACTTAGCAAGTAAGCATGCACACAAAGTTATTTCTGCCCGGGAGACTTCCTGATGGGCTTCATTTCTTTCCCTAGCAGATTTTGAGTGTTCAAAACCCCGTAATTTCAAAATATTGAGTATGTGGTCTTTAATCCACAGCAGAGGGTCATTTGGAAGACTGGAGTGGAAAGAGACAGTGTTTGTGTGTATGGCTGCACACACGTGTGTAAGGGGAGAGGTGCATGAAGGGAGAAGTGTGACTTTCTAAGTTATAGTGCATCCCTGGTCGCCAGGGCAAGGGGTTCCTGGAGGGGGCTGGGTCCAGGGTTTCAGGCACTAGAGCGAGATGCCTGACCTGGGTTGCTTCCTCCTCCAGCTCCCGGGCGCTGGGTCTCTGGGCCCTAGCAACCTGGGCTTCATGGAATAGTTCACTATCCTCTTCCCCAGTTCTTTATTCTATCAGAGTAGCTGCTCCATTTTCTTCTTCTTTCCCCCTCTCAAGCTGCTCTAGTCTCAGGAAAGATTTGGGTCTGCTTCCTGTGTGTGTGTGTGTGTGTGTGTCTTATTTTTTAAAAAAATCCTGGGGATTTCTATTTTTACTTCTCTGTTCAGGTGTCCAAATGATGAAGATATTTTCTCCCAATCAGCAGCAGCCCACCCACAGTGTCACTGTGTTCCGTGATTAGGCTCCTTAATGACCAGGGTCCCCTCCTGCCCCCGGGCTGCTCTTCAGCACGCCCACTTCCAGCTGCTGCCACAGGAAAATGTGCACTGGGCCAGATATGGAGCCAGAGCCGGGGAAGGGACATTCTGGAAAGCCCATCTCACTAAAGATGAAATCCAGGAGACAAAAATGAGCTCCGGAAGTACTCTCAAGTTCAAAGTTTTGAGTGAAACCTGTAAACTTCACAGACCAGGGCTCTGTCATCTCCTTGCCCATATCTTCTGCCTCCAGCCCCTCGCCCACTCCCTGCCACTCAACTGCCTTCCTGTTGCTGCTTCTCTCTGATAACCATATTCCTGCCTTGAGGCTTTTTCCAGATTTGTAAAATGACATCCAAGCCCCACCTTTTAGATATCCACCTCACATTATGGACTGAGAAAATAATATCCACTTCTGTTCTCATGGTTTTTAGTAGCTTGTGCAGCTGTGATGTGTTCATTTTATTTGTGTCTGTAAATATCCCGTCACTGATGGGAGGATTTTGGAAGGCAAGGTGGATTATTCTCCTATTTGCTGCTGTAACATATTACCCTGAACTAAGTGCCATGTAGGGCCAGCCAAGATGGGCGGGTCATGGTGAAGAGTTCTGACAAAATGTCGTCCACTGAAGAAGGGAATAGCAAACCACCAATATTCTTGCCTTGAGAACCCCATGAACAGTATGAAAAGGCAAAAAGATAGGACACTGAAAGATGAACTCCCAAGGTTGGTAGGTGCCCAACATGCTACTGGAGATCAGTGGAGAAATAACTCCAGAAAGAATGAAGAGACAGAGCCAAAGCAAAAATGACACCCAGCTGTGGTTATGACAGGTGGTGGAAGCAAGGTCCGATGCTGTAAAGAGCAATATTGCATAGGAACCTGGAATGTCAGGTCCATGAATCAAGGCAAATTGGAAGTGGTCAAACGGGAGATGGCAAGAGTGAACGTCAACATTTTAGGAATCAGCAAACTAAAATGGACTGAAATGGGTGAATTTAACTCAGATGACCATTATATCTACGACTGTGGGCAAGAATCCCTTAGAAGAAATGGAGTAGCCATCATAGTAAACAAAAGAGTCTGAAATGCAGTACTTGGATGCAGTCTCACAAATGACAGAATGATCTCTGTTCGTTTCCAAGGCAAACCATTCAGTATCATGGTGATCCAAGTCTATGCCCCGACCAGTAATGCTGAAGAAGCTGAAGTTGAACAGTTCTATGAAGACCTACAAGACCTTCTAGAACTAACACCCAAAAAAGATGTCCTTTTCATTATAGGGGACTGGAATGCAAAAGTAGAAAGTTAAGAAACATTTGGAGTAACAGGCAAATTTGGCCTTGGAATACAGAATGAAGCAGGGTAAAGGCTAATAGAGTTTTGCCAAGAGAATGCACTGGTTATAGCAAACACCTTCTTCCAACACAAGAGAAGACTCTACACATGGACATCACCAGATGGTCAACACCCAAATCAGACTGATTATATTCTTTGCAGCCAAAGATGGAGAAGCTCTATACAGTCAGCAAAAACAAGACCAGGAGCTGACTGTGGCTCAGATCATGAACTCCTTATTGCCCAATTCAGACTTAAATTGAAGGAAGTAGGGAAAACCACTAGACCATTCAGGTATGACCTAAATCAAATCCCTTACAATTATACGTGGAAGTGAGAAATAGATTTAAGGGACTAGATCTGACAGAGTGCCTGATGAACTATGGATGGAGGTTCGTGACATTGTACAGGAAACAGGGATCAAGACCATCCCCAAGAAAAAGAAATGCAAAAAAGCAAAATGGCTGTCTAAGGAGGCCTTACAAATAGCTGTGAAAAGAAGAGAAGCAAAAAGCAAAGGAGAAAAGGAAAGATATAAGCATCTGAATGCAGAGTTCCAAAGAATAGCAAGGAGAGATAAGAAAGCTTTCCTCAGTGATCAGTGCAAAGAAATAGAAGAAAACAATAGAATGGGAAAGACTAGAGATCTCTTCAAGAAAATTAGAGATACCAAGGGAACATTTCATGCAAAGATGGGCTTGATAAAGGACAGAAATGGTATGGACCTAACAGAAGCAGAAGATATTAAGAAGAGATGGCAAGAATACACAGAATAACTATATAAAAAAGATCTTCATGACCCAGATCACCACAATGGTGATCACCTAGAGCCAGACATCCTGGAATGTGAAGTCAAGTGGGCCTTAGGAAGCATCACTATGAACAAAGCTAGTGGAGGTGATAGAATTCCAGTTGAGCTATTTCAAATCCTAAAAGATGATGCTGTGAAAGTGCTGCACTCAATATGTTAGCAAATTTGGAAAACTCAGCAGTGGCCATAGGACTGGAAAAGGTCAGTTTTCATTCCAATCCCAAAGAAAGGCAATGCCAAAGAATGCTCAAACTACCGCACAATTGCACTCATCTCACACACTAGTAAAGTAATGCTCAAAATTCTCCAAGCCAGGCTTCAACAATATGTGAACCATGAACTTCCAGATGTTCAAGCTGGTTTTACAAAAGGCAGAGGAACCAGAGATCAAATTGCCAACATCTGCTGGATCATCAAAAAAGCAAGAGAGTTCCATAAAAACATCTGCTTTATTGACTGTGCCAAAGCCTTTGACTATGTGGATCACAAGAAACTGTGGAAAATTCTGAGAGATGGAAATACCAGACCACCTGACCTGCCTCTTGAGAAATCTGTATGCAGGTCAGGAAGCAACAGTTAGAAGAGGACATGAACAACAGACTGGTTCCAAATAGGAAAAGGAGTACGTCAAGGCTGCATACTGTCACTGTGCTTATTTAACTTATATGCAGATTTCATGATGGAAAATGCTGGGCTGGATGAAACACAAGCTGGAATCAAGATTGCTGGGAGAAATATCAATAATCTCAGATATGCAGATGACACCACCCTTATGGCAGAAAGTGAAGAGGAACTAAAAAGCCTCTTGATGAAAGTGAAAGAGGAGAGTGAAAAAGTTGGCTTAAAGCTCAGCATTCAGAAAACAAAAATCACGGCATCTGGTCCCATCACTTCATGGGAAATAGATGGAGAAACAGTGGCAGACTTTATTTTTATGGGCCCCAAAATCACTGCAGATGGTGACTGCAGCCATGAAATGAAAAGACACTTACTCCTTGGAAGGAAAGTTATGACCAACCTAGATAGTATATTCAAAAGCAGAGACATTACTTTGCCAACAAAGGTCTGTTTAGTCAAGGCTATGGTTTTTCCAGTAGTCATGTGTGGATGTGAGAGTTGGACTATAAAGAAAGCTGAGCCCCAAAGGATTGATGCTTTTGAACTGTGGTGTTGGAGAAGACTCCTGGGAGTCCCTTGGACTGCAAGGAGATCCATCCTGTTCAAGTAAAGGAAATCAGTCCTGAATATTCATTGGAAGGACTGATGCTGAAGCTGAAACTCCAGTACTTTCGCCACCTGATTCGAAGAACTGATTCATTTGAAAAGACTCGGATGCTGGGAAAGATTGAAGATGGGAGGAGAAGGGGATGACAGAGGATGAGATAGTTGGATGGCATCACCAACTCAATGGACATGAGTTTGAGTAAACACCAGGAGCTGGTGATGGACAGGGAGGCCTGGCATGCTACAGTCCATGGGGTTGCAAAGAGTCGGACATAACTGAGTGACTGAACTAAATTGAACTGAAGTGGCTTAAAACACACAGATTTAGAATCTATCCCTAGGAAATCTGGCTTCCCTGGTGGCTTAGATGGTAAAGAATCTGCCTTCAATGGAGGAGACCTAAGTTTGATCCCTGGGTCAGGAAGATCCCCTGGAGGAGGGCATGGCAACCCACTCCAGTACTCTTGCCTGGAGAATTCCATGGACAGAGGAGCCTGGCGGGTTACAGTCCATGGGGTTGAAAAGAGTCAGACCTGACTTAGTGACTAATACTTCCACCCATGTAGATCTGCTTTACGACAAAACAATGCTAGAGGCAGGTTCTCAGATGGAAAGAGAATGATACCAGAGTGAAAACCAGAACATGAAGAATTCAAGAAAAACAACCAAAAAGGTAAATATGTGTCTAATGAGACTACTTTTCACCTTTCAAGTCCTTTAAAATATATTTGTTATGTAAAGCAAACATAGAACATCATTTAATGAAATTTTTGATATGTGAAAATGAATAAAAATGAGGATTATAACAAAAGGGGGAAAAAGATGGCCTTATATCATTGGGGGAAATATTAACTCTAAGTAGAATGTGGAAAGTATATAGTAAACAATCCTGAAAATAACCATTCAGAGATCTATACAAAGAGATAGTCACAGAGCCAATAGAAAAATTATAATGAAATACGAATGCTACTAGAATAATCAAAAGAAGACAGGAGTGGGGACACAGAGGAACAAAAATCATGGAGGAAAACAGAAAATGACACTAACATTGTAAACTGATGTCCAGTCATAGTCATAATTGTATTAAATGTAAATGATCTAAAAAAAATCCCCACAAATTTATCTTACAGTTCTGGGGGTAGGAAGTCCAAAATGGGTCTTACTGGCCATAGTCAGAGTCAGCAGGGCTGAATTGCCTATGGATGCTCCAGGGGGAAAAATAGGAACTTCCCTGGTGGCCCAGTGCCTAGGACTCCACTTTACCAGTGCAGGGGGCCTGGGTTTGATCCCTGGTCAGGGAACTAGATCCCACATGCCACAAAAAAAGATCCTGCATGCTGTAACAAAGATCAAAGATCCTGTGTGTCACAACTGAGACCTGGAGCAGCAAAAAAAAAAAAAAAAAATTATGTTCCCTTGTTTTTCCCCTCTAGAGGCAGCCCGCATTCCTAGGCTTGTGGCCCTTTCCTTCATCTTTAAAGCCAGAAGTGTAGCATCATCTTGTCTCTCCCCCTCTGTCCTCTGCATCTGTCATCATCTCTTTCTCTGACTCTGACCCTCCTACCCTTTGATAGAATGTCTTGTGACTACATTTCCATCTCCAGATCCTTAGTCACATTTGCAAAGTTCCTCTGCTATGGAAGGTAACATATGCACAGGTTCTGGGGATTAGCACAGGGTCATTTTTTGGGTGGGAGAATCATTTTTCTACTTGCCATAGAGATTAATGACTCACATGGTTCCAATGCATTATTTTAGGCCAAATGCTTCCATTTGCCTTTTATGATGATGACTAGATAGCCCCCTATTTAGGGTCAGAAGAGATAAAGTGCTGTGCTGTGCTTCATCACTCAGTCATGTCCGACTCTTTGCGACCCCATGGACTGTAGCCCACCAGGCTCCTCTGTCCATGGGGATTCTCTATGCACGAATACTGGAGTGGGTTGCCATGCCCTTCTCCAGGGGATCTTCCCAACCCAGGGATAGAACTCAAGTCTCTCACATTGCAGGCAGATTCTTTACCATCTGCGCCACCAGGGAAGCCTAATACTGGAGTGGGGAGGCTATCCCTTCTCCAGGGGATCTTCCCGACCCAGAAATTGAACTGGGGTCTCCTGCATTGCAGGCAGATTCTTTGCCAGTTGAGCTACCAGTACAGGTAATAAAAACAAGCCCAGAAGAAATCTCAGGAAGAAACCTCAATGTGGATTCTCAGATGTAGGAAAATGGATTTCTATTATTTATATTTGTCCGATAGATTTTATGGGAAGAGTGAGAGCCTGTATTATTGATGTCTGAAACGTTTCCTTTGCCTTGAACTTCTAGAAAAGCAGAGCTTGGACGTAACTCATTTTTCTGAAAGATTTTAGAATTATTTTTTTGGTGCAGCTATGTTAAAATATCTAATGAGAATAAATGAGTAAAAGTAGCAAAGGAGTAGATGTGAGTTCAACGAATAAGCATCTTTCCGATGAACAGAGTTGTCACCGGTGGAAAAGGTGCTGTGTTGTTGTTTAGTTGCTCAGTCATTCCCGACTCTTCGTGACGCTATAGATTGTAGCTGGCCAGGCTCCTCTGTCCATGGGATTCTCCAGGCAAGAATACTGGAATGGGTTGCCATTTCCTTCTCCAGGGATCTTGCTGACCCAGGAATAGAACATGCATCTCCTGCATTGGCAGGTGGATTCTTTACCACCGAACCACCAGGGAAGCCCAACAAGCCCCATCAGTGGTGTGTGTACCCTTAATCTAGAGAAATGTGAGCAAATGTTTGGACTAAATGTGCTGGATGGTAATAGAGACTCCTCAGACTCTAACAGTCCTTGATTCTAATAAGAAAGTCTCAGCATTTGGGCAATCTGCCATCACACCTGACAGCATGAGGTGTGATGAGAGCAAAGACCAAACCTGTTGAGTGAACCTCAAAAATAAGCTAAGTTAATGGACAGGATGGGTGATTAGTACAATTTTCATTTGTAAATTACTTTTAAGCAATGCACATGTTGTATAAAGCAAAGCAAATGGGCTCAAGAAGTTTTTCAATGATTTCATTTACCAAAAGGTGACTCCAAAATGATTTCATTTACAAATAGGTGACCCCAAAACAACCAAGGAACCAAAATGGTTCTGCCTGGCCTCCTCACTTTTTTCAGTGCTTACTGCTTTGGGAAGGTAGTTTATTAGTCTGCTCTGCCTTCAAAGGGGGAGACGAAGGAGAGTGAGTTATTTCTAGTCTATAAACATATTTCAAACCTATAAGATACTAAAAGTAATTTCTACTTGTACACACTGTTTCTCTGAAGATGACAAACAACTATGATTAGGGTTATTTGGCAAATGGGAAAATTTGGGCTTTGAGTTAAAGAGGTTTTCAAAGTTATCACATGTTGGCAGGCTCCGCTGGCACTCAGTGCTGTGTATCAGGTGTAATCCTTCCAGGGCTGGCTTGGTAATCCCCTCACTATTATGCTGGGATTACTTTTGTCATATAATGTAGCCATTACCAAGGAGAACTATAAAGCCTACATAAGCACATGGAAAAATGGACGGCTACAAATCAATGCTTAAGTGGAAAAAAGCAGAACACAAAATTGTAAGCTCGTTATTATCATAACTAAGGCTTCCCTGGTGGCTCAGACAGTAAAGAGCTGGCTCATCCGCCTGCAATACAGGAAATCCAGGTTCAATCCCTGGATTGGGAAGATCCCTTGGAGAAGCAAATGGCAATCCACTCCAGTATTCTTGCCTGGAGAACTCATGGACAGAGGAGCCTGGTGGGTTATGGTCCACGGGGTCACAAAGAGTCAGACACGATTTAGCGACTAAAACTTTCACTTTCACACTATTATCTATCATAACTACCAAAAAAGGGTAACTTTTTATTTTGTATTGGCATATAGCCGATTGGCAGTGTTGTGATAGTTTCGGGTGGACAGCACAGGGGTTCAGCTATATATATACATGCACCCATTCTCCCCCAAAACCCCTCCAGTCTAGTTCAAATGAACTTTTTAATCAACCCAACATTTCTTTGTATGGGCAGTTTCAGAGTCTGTCTGAGGCTTTGTTTCTCTAATCTCTCAACTGAGGAAGTGGGATTAAATTGTGATTTTCAGTATCCAGTTTATTCCAGAAAAGCAGGGAACAGACCCTAGATTTAACTGAAGGAAGAGTACTTGCTCGTATTTCTTTCCAATACGATGTGTCCACGACAGAATCGGAGGAGAAGGGGAGAACTTGAGGCTTTTAGAGCTGTGGATACTACGGGGTTTCACTGTGGGAAGCAGCACAGGTCCCTCTGAGGGAGTCACTGTAGGGGTATTTGGTGGGGTGACAACATCCATCACAAAGAGGTTGGGAGACTTACATGATTCCTCAGGACGGTCCTGAACTTGCTTTCAGCCTGAGATAAATCACTGTCACTCTGCAGCCAGGCGCAGACAAACATGGAGGCTACTTTTGCTTCATTAAAACAAAAAGACCCACCAGGTTCCCACAGAAGTGGTTTCTGCCTCTTAGATTGACGGAATCAGCTGGTGCAGGTTCACCTCCATGGGGTGCCCTGGGCAGAACTTCTGGGCTGAGGCAATAAGGACCTGTCAACCAGGATGCTGTTTCTGGGGAACAGGTGGGGAAGAGGTGGCAGCTACTCGGGCTACAGGAAATGATGCCCCTTGGAAGAGTACGTGCATTGTCATGATACTTGACAGGCACCCTGTCTTTTAGCGACTCTGCAAGGCACGATGACAATTCCTAATCACAGATGGCTCAATTTAGCATGGCAGTGTTCACCGGAAATCAGCAGAGATGGGAAAGCTGTAAAAACACAGGGTTTTTTTTCTTCCCCCTTGTAATTTCATACATGTTTGTTACTACAATGGGGTCAGAAAACTCAAAGTGCCTCCTAAGAACGACGGGCTCTGGATTCATAAAGCTGGCTCGAACCCAGAGTTGTCAAATCTAGTCTGGGTTACATGATGCTGTTTATTAAGCAAAGTGCTGTGTGTGCTTATTGAGACAAAAACACACAATATTTATTTAGATGTCAATAGTCATCATTATGTGGTATAGATGGTATTACACATAGATGTGGCTCAGCAGTAAAGAATCCACCTGCAATGTAGCAGATGCTGGAGACATGGGTTCGATCCCTGAGTCAGGAAGATCCCCTGGAGGAGGAAATGGCAACCCACTCCAGCATTCTTGCCAGAAAATCCTATGGACAGAGGAACCTGGTGGGCTACAGGCTTGCAGAGTTGGATACAACTGAGCACACGCAGCATACATAGATACCCATGTACTGTATGTGAATTAAAATATATTTTACTAAAAAGTGTAACAATCTCAGTGTTTTAAAGTCAGATGCTCAGGGTAAGCAACTGAAATGAAGTACAATTAAAACAGGAAAATAGGCAGACTTTCATTTTTAATGGCAAAGTCATGTGTCAGCTCCCCTCTGCTCCCACCTCTACGTGGTGGATCCTCCACCTACAGTTGGCTGTCTTGAGCCCTAACCCAGCAGTCCCAATGTTTTGGCACCAGGGACCAGTTTTTGTGGACAATAGTTTTTCTGTGGATGGAGGAGGGGGATGGTTTCAGGATGATTCAAGTGCATTAAATTTATTGTGCACTTTACTTCTCTTATTATTACATCAGCTCTACCTCAGATCACAGGCACTAGAGCCTAGAAATTGGGGGCCCTGACCTAACCCGCTCTGTATCCACCTGCATTTTATCCCAGGAGCCCCAGCCGCACGGCTTCCCCGCCCTTGGATCCTCACTTGTCTGCCCGGCAGTGGCCTCCTGCCCTACGTGGAGCTGGGGCCACTGCAGATGTTACGATGGAACATCCCGCTTTGTGTCATGCTGATATCTCTGATGGAGACCCTGACCTCTCACTTTCCTCCTCTCAACCTGTCCACCCTGGAGGTGGACGCTGAGCTCTGTGTTTCCCCTGCTGGGTCAGCATCTGCTACAGACCAGAAGGAAACAGGTGATTCTCCGACCTGACGGCATGTGTGACCAGCATCTGCAGCTGCCCCCACCATGCCTCAGCCCACAGCCTGCGTCCTCAGGCACTGGTGTCAGTCCAGATGGAGCCTGTGTTGGCTGAACTGCCGACATAATGTACTGGATGCAGTTTACACGCCTGCCAGGTCTTTTTGGTCCTGCCTGACCCCTCAGCCTCAACCCCCAGGAAGCTGCTGGGTCTGTGAAGCCTCAGGCTTCTTTACTGGGTCACTGGAGGAACCCCCAGTCAATACCCCATGGGAGCAACTTTTGACCAAGGAGAGACAGGAAGCCAGGAGGAACCGGAAGAGAGACTGCTTGCCCTTTTGCTCTCTGATGGAATGATCCAGACACGATACAGTGTTTCCATATGGTCTCCCCAGTGTGTGCCAAGTTGCTTCAGTCGTGTCCAACTCTTTGTGACCCTGTGGACTGTGGCCCACCAGGCTCCTCTGTCCATGGGATTCTCCAGGCAAGAATCCTGGAATGGGTTGCCATTTCCTTCTCCAAGAGATCTTCCCCACCCAGGGATTGAAGCCTAGTCTCTTATGTCTCCTGCATCAGCAAGCGGGTTCTTTACCACTAGTACCACCTGGGAAGCCCCCAGTCTCCTCGGAGATATCCCATGTATCCAAATAACCAGCTTTGTTTTCCTGCAAAGTCCTGGCCTGCCTGGTAATGTCCTGCCTTGCATCTGCTCTGCCTTCTTCCCAGCCTCACATCTTCTGCCCATCTTCTCCTTTCCTTTGAGGAAGAGCATGGAGACTCTACCTATGGTGCCATTTCTGGGGACCTGGGTTGGAACAGACATCATGACCTGGATGGCAAGATGCCTGGCACAAGGATGGTCCACTCATAGGCCAGCCACCCTAGGCTCACACCATCCACTCATCACTTTTCTGGTCCCTTCTGGTCCGTGGTTGAAGTTCAAGCCTGTGTCACTCCTGTAGTCAAGCAGGTTATGGCAAAAAACGTGTGGATTCTTGAATATTTTGGTAATTGTATGCTACGGCCATGTGTTCTGGGGCCTGGAACCAGAAGAAGAGGTTTTGGCTTAATAGTTATAATTTCCAGCAGCCCCCAACAGAACAGGTTCTCTCTGGCAGGAATGGTGAGTTAGTGACAGGCTTGTAGAGACGCTAAACTTGGGCTGGTGACCATGCCTGGCAAGATCGTAAGGAGCAGTGATGCGCAGGCTTGATTTTGCGGGAGGATCAGTGCTGTGAGGACAAGCTTACTGCGAATTGATTGTTTCTTAAATGTTTACCAATTCACATTTTTAAGATTGCAGTATTGTTCTTGTTACAAGGGCAATTTTGTGAAATAAACACCATCGAAACTTCCTATGGGGACCACCCCCACTCTTTGCCTCAACATACTTCATGTGGGCTCGGGGCTCATGGATTTTCTGAGGCTGTGAGAAAGATACAGTGTGTGTGTGTGAGTCCTGTTTGGGGATCATGTTCATAGCTTACATTGGCTCTTCAAAAGGGCTGCTGCTAAGTTGCTTCAGTCATGTCCAACTGTGCGACCCCATAGACGGAAGCCCACCAGGCTCCCCTGTCCCTGGGATTCTCCAGGCAAGAACACTGGAGTGGGTTGCCATTTCCTTCTCCAAAAGGGCATGTGATCTAAATAAGTAAGTAGATACTTAGAGACTTCGCTGGTCCCTAAGTCCAATGGTTAAGACTTCGTCTTCCACTGCAGGGGGTGCAGCTTCAATCCCTGGTCACAGAGCTAAGATCCTACGTACCTCTCGGTAAAAAAACCAAAAAACATAAACCAGAAGCAATACTGTAACAAATTCAATAAAGATTTAAAAAATGGTCCACATCAAAAAGATCTTTAAAAAGTACTTAAAGAATCAATCCTTGGCCTAATAAAAAATGTTTATTAAAAAATGTTTAAAATCTGCCTGATATGAAAGAAATGAGCCTAAACATTCAGAACTCTCGATAGGAGAGCAATTGTTAGACTCCCTCCTCCCTCTGCCCGAGTCGCAGTGAAGGTACAGGGCCTTTAACAAGGAGGCCCCAGGAAGCTTCTTTTTGGATTTCTGACTGTTTTTGTACACTCTGTCCTTTCTCCCCAAAACTGCTCCTCTCACAGTCCCCCCCGGTCCTTCTCCAGCCCAAACCCTTGCCTAGCCTCTCCCTTCACAAACCACATCTGATGCTTCACACACCCCGGGGCTCAGCCGCCACCCCAGCACTGCCACCCGGCCAGGCCGCACAGCCGCTGCCCGGGAACGCTGCCATCGCATCCTCCCTGACTCCATCCTGCTCCCCTTTTAATTTCTCCTCAAAAAAAGCAGCCTGACCAATTCTCTTAAAATGCTACTTCTTTACCTGAAAGCTTTCTAATATTTTCCCATCTCAATCAGTGAAGTCGAGTCCTCACACAGCCCACAGGCCCAGGGTCAATCTGCCTCTGTTCCCTCCAGGACCCTGCCTCCACTGCTCTGCCCTCGCCCACTCTGCTCTGCCACACAGGCCCTCAGGCTGGGCCTCAGACAGACCAGGCGACCTCAGGGCCTTTGCACTTAGGTTCCCTACTGAAGTCTCTCCGCTCTGACCACTGCAGGCCTCCCCCCTGCACCTCCTTCAGGCCTTCGCCCATGGACCCCTTCCCCTGCTTAACTTTTTCCTTCCCAGCACTTGATCTCCATCTGAAGGCCAGTGGTCTCCTCCTGACCCTTGGTCCACATCTGACGCACTCTCTTCTTCATTTGCCCATCCCGCTTATTTTTGTCTCCTCTGCTGGACTGCAAGCTCTCCACAAGGTGGAGCGGGGACTGCTGTCTGTCTTGTTCACTGTGGTACTCCCAGAACAGATGCTCTGTACACAGCGAGTGTTAAGTACCTGTTGAATAGATGCACGGCTGTCACTCGCATCTCCACGTTTCATGTCTAACTGTACACATCTCCCCCTTTCTCCTCTGAAGGGTAAGGCGTAGCTGGTCTGGTCCCAGGTGGTCTGTTGGTACCACCTGCCCTTATACCCCCATCTGGCGGCACCTCCTTCTTTAGTCCTTCCTTAACCGTGACAACGTGGCCCAGCAATAAGTCAGGAAACTAGTCAGCTGGGACCTGATATATAAATAAGACTGTGTAATCACCAACATGCATTACTGTGATACACATTTGAAGTGCATCTCAATTATAGGCACCTGTTCATTTTTTTTTTTTCTTTTTCTGACTTCAGAATCTTCTGTGCTGCTGCTGCTGCTAAGTCGCTTCAGTTGTGTCCGACTCTGTACGACCCCACAGACGGCAGCTCACCAGGCTCCCCCGTCCCTGGGATTCTCCAGGCAAGAACACTGGAGTGGGTTGCCATTTCCTTCTCCAATGCATGAAAGTGGAAAGTGAAAGTGAAGTCGCTCAGTCGTGTCCAACTCTTCGAGACCCCATGGACTGCAGCCCACCAGGCTCCTCCGTCCATGGGATTTTCCAGGCAAGAGTACTGGAGTGGGGTGCCATTGCCTTCTCTGCCTCTGTGTTACTTGCTCCTAATTCCTAGTTGAACCTGACTCTGGCAATGGGAAGTGATGCCTGAGGAGGACCCGGGAATAACCAACTTAGCATCCCTGTTTGGCCCTTACATTATGCTGAACACAGAAGGTTCCCCTCTGTGGAGCGAGCTGCTCCCACTTGAGGATTTTGGGGAAAGGCTGACACAGTGCAATGGGGTTGAAGCACCAGTGGGATCACACACTGCCACAGAGGCTTGGCTTGGCCAGCTGCCTCCTACAGGGTAGATTGCAGGAGCTGGCAGGGACTCCACTAATTATCAAGGTGGCTGTGTGGCTGTGAGCCATTGTCCAAGCCATCCAGCAGCAGACGGAGCTCTGCCAGTTCTCCGAACACAGGATCTGGCTAATTTGATTAACATATGGTGGAGACAAAGTGCGTCACCAGTTTCCTCTCCCCCCACAGCTGACTTCTGCAAGCTGTTGTCTCCTCATCTCCCACTGTGATGCCCCGTGTATGCATCCCTGTGCAGTGGAATTGGTATTTTAAAGGAGACAGAATATCTTAGAGATCATAGAACAATCCAGTGAAAACTTATTGTCATGGAAGAAAGTAACTTTCCTCTTTGGGAAAATTGAGTTGGCCACTTATTTTCAGATTGGCCTGACCCTGATGGCCTGGACATTTGTAACTGACCAGGATCGGGAGGATCACAGAGACTCCTACTGGGTTTCATAACAACAGGGTCTCTGGATGCCATGAGAAGCCAGGAAGAGGTCCCCAGATCCCTTGCAATAGACAAAGGGCTTTTCTTATTGGGGGCTAAGCTGCTGCTAAGTCACTTCAGTCGTGTCCGACTCTGTGTGACCGCATAGACGGCAGCCCACCAGACCCCACTGTCCCTGGGGTTCTCTAGGCAAGAACACTGGAGTGGGTTGCCATTTCCTTCTCCAATGCATGAAAGTAAAAAGTGAAAGTGAAGTCACTCAGTTGTGTCTGACTCTTAGCGACCCCATGGACTACAGCCTACCAGGCTCCTCCATCCATGGGATTTTCCAGGCAAGAGTACTGGAGTGGGGTGCCATTGCCTTCTCTGGGGGCTAAGCTAGATACTCATTAAAAATGTTTTTTCTATTATTCTAACCAGTTTTCAGAGAGTTGCATGGCTTGTTGTGTGGAAGTCATTCACATAAAACACAAATGTTCTCCTTGTCCACACCACCCAAAACCCACAACAAAACTGATCATCCTCTTATTGTATGAGAGATCCAGGGAAGCTAAGAGACTGAGTAGTGGAGTCAGCAAAGCTCTAGGTCTTGGTTCATCAGAGAGAGAGAGGAGATGGCATCACTTGATAAGGGTGAACATGATTAAGGAAATGAGAATCAATACCTCTCATTGGATGGTTTTTCTCAGAAACCTCAGGCTGCCCACTGTCCTGTGTATATCTGTCCTGGGTTCCAGTGTAGACAGAGAAATTAATTTGTGATTAGGACAGGCACCGGAAAAGGCAATGGCACCCCACTCCAGTACTCTTGCCTGGAAAATCCCATGGACGGAGGAGCCTGTGGGCTGCAGTCCATGGGGTCGCTAAGAGTCAGACACAACTAAGCGACTTCACTTTCACTTTTCACTTTCATGCATTGGAGAAGGAAATGGCAACCCACTCCAGTGTTCTTGCCTGGAGAATCCCAGGGGTGGGGGAGCCGGGTGGGCTGCCGTCTCTGGGGTTGCACAGAGTTAGACATGACTGAAGCGACTTGGCGGTGGCAGCAGCAGCAGCAGCAGCAGCAGCAGCAGCAAGACAGGCACAGCACTTAGAACTCTATAGACTCAAGACTCTAGACTCAGTAGCCAAGACATGGAAACAATCTAAATGTCCATCGACAGATGAATGGATAAAGAAGATGTGGCATGTATGTATGTGTGTGTGTGTGTGTATATACACACACACACACATATATATATATATGGGACCGAGGGGTATGTGTGTGTGTGGCTCAAATGGAAAGAATCTGCCTGCAATGCAAGAGACGTGGGTTTAATCTCTGGGTTGGGAAGATCCCCTGGAGAAGGAAATGGCAACCCACTTCAGTATTCTTGCCTGGAGAATTCCATGGACAGAGGATCCTGGCTGACTACAGTTCATGGGGTCTCAAAGTGTCAGACACAACTGAGTGACAAACACACATGCACATACACTGAAATATTACTCAGCCATAGAAAAGAATGGAATAATGCCATTTGCAGCAACGTGGAAGGACTGAGATTATTATACTGAGTGAAGTAAGTCAGAAAGAGAAAGACAAACACCATATGATATTACTTATATGTGGAATCTAAAGTATGACCCAAATGAACTGATTTATAAAAGAGAAACAGACTCACAGATGTAAAGAGCAGACTTATGGTTGCCAAGGGGGCCACAAGAGGGATGGATCGGGAGTCTGGAATTAGCAGATGCCAAGCTGAGCGCCGAAGAATTGATGCTTTTGAACTGTGGTGTTGGAGAAGACTTTTGAGAGTCCCTTGGACTGCAAGGAGATGCAACCCGTCCATTCTACAGGAGATCAGCCCTGGGTGTTCTTTGGAAGGAATGATGCTAAAGCTGAAACTCCAGTACTTTGGCCACCTCATGCGAAGAGTTGACTCATTGGAAAAGAGTCTGATACTGGGAGGGATTGGGGGCAGGAGGAAAAGGGGACAACAGAGGATGAGATGGCTGGATGGCATCACCAACTCGATGGATGTGACTCTGAGTGAACTCTGGGAGTTGGTGATGGACAGGGAGGCCTGGCGTTCTGCAATTCATGGGGTTGCAAAGAGTCGGACACGACTGAGCGACTGAACTGAACTGAACTATTATATATAGAAGAGATAAACAGCAAGGTCCTATCTACAGGGCAAGGAACTATATTCAATACCCTGGGATTAAACCACAATGGAAAAGAATATGAAAAAACATATATGTATAACCAAATCATTCTGCTCTACAGCAGAAATTAACACAGCATTGTAAATCAACTATACTTCAATAAAATAAATTTTTAAGAAATATTAGTTAAAAAGAAATTGTGTCCTTTACTCATTCTGCACTGGCAATTAGTATTTTGAAGAACATTCTGGCTGAAGAGTAAGGAGACCTGCCCTGAGCTCCAGTTCTGCTCGTGACTTGTAACAGGTGGAGCAGATTTTCTTGCAGAGAAAGAGGGGCTGTTTAAAGATCACATGAGTTACGATGGCAAACTTTTACAAATGTGAAAGCTGCATAAAAATGAAATAACTCTCATAACCACTGCATGTGAGAAAGGTTTCCCACAGTCATAACACTCCTTCTAAACTTCTAAACATGAAGTTTAGATTTAACGCAGTCACCTCCAGAACACAGGAAGGGATGAGAGAAGGTGGATAGAGGCTCACCACACTGTTTTCCACACTGCTCAGCTCAGCTTCTTCCAGTGTGGGTGGTTGCTGTGTGCAACTACTTAACCAAACTCAGGGAAGGTCCAGAGGGTTAAATAGCACAGGAACTTAATAGATTTACCTTATTTTGGGAAAACAAGACAAAACAACCTAAGATTTTTTTCTCTAAAGATCACTTCTCCCTCCTGCTAATACTAAGAATTTCCTCCCCGTAAGGTGGTAGCTGTTTTTTCAAGACAGCCAGGGCTGGAGGAGTGGGAGGATTTTAATCTCTTCTCTAACCAGTCCACCCTAATGGAGACCAGTCCTGGGTGTTCACTGGAAGGACTGTTGCTGAAGCTGAAGCTCCAATACTTCGGCCACCTCATGCGAAGTGTTGACTCATTGGAAAAGACTCTGATGCTGGAAGGGATTGGGGGCAGGAGGAGAAGGGGACGACAGAGGATGAGATGGCTGGATGGCATCACTGACTCGATGGACGTGAGTCTGAGTGAACTCTGGGAATTGGTGATGGACAGGGAGGCCTGGTGTGCTGCGGTTCATGGGGTCACAAAGAGTTGGACATGACTGAACGACTGAACTGAACTGAACTAAGTAGTTCAGCGGATCTCAGTATATTCAAAAATGAGAAGAAGCTGGAAATTTCTAGCTGTTGATCAAGAGATCACCATGACTGTCAGTTAAAAACCCCAAATGGAAAAATCTACTTCTTTGTACAATGGCCCATGGAGTGTTTTTCCAGTAGTGGGTTGTTTGTTTTCAGCCCCTGCGTGGCATTGTCTTAGAAGCCAGTCCTGCATGAAGGAATTGAAAAGGAAGACTTTATGATTATAGCTTTTGATTTTGGTGGCTGGGGACATATTTTACTTTATATCATGCTTTTTGCTTCCTTTTCATTCTCTTCAAATGATCAAGAGGTTTGAGATCCTAAGCCGTCACATTTATTAAAATTACTTTTAAACTCTTAGCTCATTACTGTGTTCTTGCCCACGATTTAGAATCCTTTAACCAAAGAGAAATAGCTATTTTCTTATAGCAAGTCCTTTTTACCTTCTATAGCTTTGCATAAAGAATACTCCTCATCAAAGAGGGAAGAGGTTACCTAAATTATTGTTCACACATACAATGGGATACTTTGCAGTTGTTAAGAATTTTTAAAGAAAAGTTAATCTACGTGCATTTATGTAAAATGATGTTTAAGAATTTTAATTGAAAACAAATTGTAGAATACCATGCATAAAGAATGTAGATGTGTGTGTAAGATATGCATAGAACATTTCTGTAAGGATACACAAGAATTGGTTACAATTCTTGTCTCTAATGAGGGGTAAAACAGGGATTGGAGAGGGGAGGAAGACTTTTACATACTATTCAAGCACACTTTGGTGCTGTTAGAATTTTTACAAGTATTTTAAAAAAAATATTTATTTATTCATTTGGCTGCACTGGGTCTACACTGTGATGTGAGGGATCTTTGACCTTCATTGTGGCATGCAGGATCTTGAGTTGCCGAATGTGGGATCTAGTTCCCTGACCAGGGATCAAACCCGGGCCCCCTGCATTGGGAGAGTGGAGTCTTAGCCCCTGGACTGCCAGGGAAGTCCCAAGTGTTCTTTCTATAACACTGTAATAAAGAAGGAAACCTTTCCATCATTCCTAAGCAGAAAGGAGAGGTGTGTAGGCGTCGCATTTGTTGTGGTGTAGGGTATCATCACAACAAACAATAGAAAATAGCAATAAAAAGGGAAATGACCCACTCATCTCCTGGTGGACTTTTGCTTTTTGGTATTTTTATTTAACCAATCAATCCTAAAAGAAATCACCCGTGAATATTCATTGGAAGGACTAAGGCTGAAGCTGAAGCTCCAATACTTTGGTCACGTGATGCAAAGAGCTGACTCATTGGAAAAGACCCTGATGCTGGGAAAGACTGAGGGCAGGAGCAGAAGGGGGTGACAGAGGATGAGATGGTTGGATGGTATCACCGACTCAAACTCATGAGTTTGAACAAACTCCAGGAAATAGTGAAGGACAGGGAAGCCTGGGGTTGCAAAGAGTCAGGACTGAAGCGACTGAACAGTCATCTCACAGAGTTTTGAGATCCTAAGCCTTCGGGTTTATTAAAATTACTTTTAAACTCTTAGCTCACTACTGTGTTCTTGCCCACACAAGCGACTGCCCACCCATGCATAGCTGATAAACAGTGTTGTGACAGTTTCAGGTGAGCAGTGACGGGACTCCGCCGCACATATACATGTATCCATTCTCCTCCCAAATTTATTTGTAATTGGAAGATAATTGTTTTACAATGTTGTGTTGGTTTCTGTTGTACACCAGCATGAATCAGCTGATGTCTACATATATCTCCACCCTCTTGAACCTCCCTCCACCTCCCCATCCCACCCTTTTAGGTCATCATAGAGCGTGGAGCTGAGCTTCCTGTGCTTCCCATCAACTATGTATTTTACATATGGTAGGATATATATTTCAGTGCTACTCTCTCAATTCATCCTATGTATTTTTTTTTTTTTTTTTTTTACTGCTCAGAAGTCTTAAGAGCAGAGAGAGGTGAACACAGGAATAGTGCCTAAACTGATGGTGGAAAGATAGGGTACCTGAGCATCAGACCAGTTACTGCTCTCTCTTCCCCCAAACCTATGAAGATTCCACACGGTAGCCAATTTACTAGGGGACACCCACTACACTGAAAAACGTTTTTCTCTTCCAAGGATGGAGTTCGAGCAACCGTCTCTGTTGCCCTCTATTCTTCAACAGGCAAGACAACAGTTCACCGTCATTTTTTGTTGTTCAGTCACTAAGTCTTGTCCAACTTTTTGCCACCCCACAGACTGCAGCACACCAGGCTCCTCTGTCTTCTACCATCTCCCAGAGTTTGCTCAGACTCACATCCATTGAGTTGGTGATGCTATCTAACCATCTCATCCTCTGCTGCTCCCTTTTCCTTTTGCCTTCATCTTTTCCAGGATTGATCTTTTCCAATGAGTCGGCTTTTTGCATCAAGTGGCCAAAGTATTGGAGCTTCTTCTCTGTGCTACCATCGCATCCCCCAGACTTATTTCTCAGAGTCTGTTTGTCTCTGTTATCCCTCCCTCATCTGCTCCTGGAGCTCCATGTCTTGTTACAGTTAAGCTTCCATCATACTCAGCTACATAGGATTCTTAGTGATGTCTGGTTTAATGGGATTTAAAGAGGCACACAAGGAATAAAAGGGGAGTACACTAGGAAAGCAAAAATTCCTACATGATATAACCTATAATCTACTCTTTTATTTCTTGACGATGTTTTGACTGGAGCTCATTATTTTTCTAGAAGTTTGAAGCATTCCATCCCTCATGAGAAAAAAGATCCATATCCTGGAATTCTAGTTCCCCAAAAAAGAAAACTATATTTTTGTTCCTACTTCTTTGACATTTAAGTCCATTTTTTTCCCCTCCTTCCTCCCCAGCAATTCACAGCTTTAGGGATGAATCATAGCCATGAACCAAGATAACTAAAATTAGCCAAGTGAGATGGGGCAAACACTTTGTTTGAGGTTTTCAACTCCCATCTTCTCTCAGGAATGTTGGCGAGGAGGCACTCCCACACTCTTGTACACGGTTTTTCTTTCTTCCTTTCCATTTTCTGTTTTCCAAAGGCATCTTGAGGGCCTATTTCTGAGGCTGGTTTTCATCAGCTACTTAATGTCAGTGATTGTGTCTTCCGATAGGTAAGGCCTAAGGTCAGTGGAATGTTCTGGAGTCAGAAAGAGTCTTGAGACAATGAGCTTCATCTTCAGGCTGCAAAGCTCCTGGAGAAGCATCTCTCATTACTCTTTAGTTTCGTTGCTACACTCTGGGGACCATCACCTCTCTCACTCCTTTCTCTTCTCCCACAGATCGTGAAAAAATCCCTTCCCCTCGCTGCTAGATTGTCCTTCTTTCGTCACTATTTTTTAAAATTTATTTTTTAATTGGAGGAAAATTGCTTTACAATGTTGTGTTGGTTTCTGCAGTATGGCAGTGTAAAGCAGGCATGGTTAGTTATACATGTGTCTCCTCCCTCTTGCGCCTCCATCCACTCCCCTAGCTCACCCTCTAGGTCACCCCAGAGCACCAGGCCGGGCTCCCTGTGTTATACAGCAGTTTCCCACTAGCTATCTGCTTTACACATGGCAGCGTGTATGTGTCGATGCTACAATATTCTTCATTATTAACTAACAATGATTCGAAATGACATATCACCCAAGAACATTAGTAATTTTGAAAAGGTCTTCTGAATGTTTAAGAGTAAATCTCAGGCAAGGAGGACACAGGTTTGGCAGCCTGAATTCCCTCAAGCAGGTCACCTCAGCTTGGCTCTGATGAAGGATTTAAGTCTTTTAGTTGGATTGGCCAGAATATGCTATTTATTCTGGAAAGGAGACAACTGTCTGCTCCCTGATTAGTCAAAGCCATGTCCAAATCCCCACTTGGACTTTTATTCAATAGACTGTAAGAAGAACATTAAAAAAATTACTGTAAGTGAGCTGTCATTTAGAAGATTCTCAAGTTAAATTCAAATTAATGTCCATTAATCCTCAGCAAATAACACTTTAAAATCTCTTCGTAGTACTTTATCCCTTCATCCAAGCACTAAGAAAAATTTTCTCCTGGAAAAATAATCAGTCTCTAATAATATAGACTTTGAAACTCTTCCAAAATCTGTGAGAAGGGCCCCAGGTGTCTGTGCTTGCCTGGCTCAGGAAAGGACCTGCCAGAGCTTCCTGCAATATTGATAAAGTAACAGAAGACTTCAGGAAGATTTATTTTCAATCCTAAATGCCTTGAGGGCAGATAAGTTTTCATTTTCAGGATGATTAATCCTTGAAATCATAATTCTTGTTCTAATCCTGAAACTTAAAAAAAAAATATCTCTGTGGCTTTTGGCAATGGTTTGATGTCTCTGAGCCCCATCCCCACCCCCATCCCCAAATTAAATGAGAGACTTGTGCTCTTAACTTGGAGGGTCCACTTAGATGGCTCCCTCTCAGACCCACCCCAGGCCCTTGCAAACAGCATCAGTGGATCCCAGCATCAGTGGATCCCAGCATTAATGGATCCCAGTTGTGTTAGTGTTAGTTGCTCAGTCGTGTCCAACTCTGCGACCCCATAGACTGTAGCCCACCAGGTTCTTCTGTCCATAGAATTCTCCAGGCAAGAATACTGGAGAGGGTTGCATTCCCCTTCTCCAGGGGATCTTTCTGACCCGGCATTGCAGGAGATGGAGCCAATGGATCCCAGCTCCCCTCCAGATGAGTACAGGGTTCTGGGCCTCAGAATCCTCCTGAACAGAGCTTTAGCCGCACCTCTCGGTGACTGGCCATCGCACAAGGTGCTGTCCCTTATCTCCTTGGTCTTGAGGAAACTTTCAGCGCTAATGTATATGTATGGTTATGAGGAAGCACCAAGCACTGGCAGTTCACAGTTTAACGACAAAAGAAGGTAGTGTTGGTAACAAAGTCATATGAGAAGAGACAAATGGGGCTGCTCTCCTACAGCTTTAATTCTGGGGACTTAAAATGAGTCCCTTCTGCATCAGGAGCCCCAGACTGTAGCCTCTCGCTGGAGTCTCTCATTCTGCTTCTCTTCTGTAGAAGTCTCCTTTCTCTCTTTTCCCCTCTGGCCAGACTGTCCTCAGCTGTGTGTTCACATTCTGCACGCCGTCCTGCCCACCTGCAGCTCCTCGTGTTCCTCCTCTTCCCAGAAAAAGGAGGGGCACAGGCCATGAAGAGGGGAGCAGGGCGATTTTTTTTTTTAACCTATGGATGTGAACCATATTGAAGAACACAGCCACGTACATCTTCCCTTCTTAGTCCTAAGAGGAGGGAAATGCCTCTGTTTTCCTTTGCTGTCTCTTTTGCCCAAATGCTTTGACATCCCTCTCCCGCAGTAGCTAACATATAACAGCACATGCTTCTCCCAATGGGAGGGTGAACAGCCTAGTATCACCTAACACTACAAACTTGTGAGTTTATATCCTCATCGACAAACTCAGGATACTTTCCCATCTCTCCCTGACCATGACACTGTCTTATTTTGTCTTCTATCCTATCAACTACCTGCAACTCCCTAAAAAGTAAGAAGTGGAAAAAGTTAAAAACAGAAACTCTTTCATTTACTCATAGACAAATTATTTAAATACTTTCCAACCTTCTTCAAGAAAAAAACAAAGCTTGTTTAAAAGACAAATAGTAGCTAGTATTATTTTGTGTGCTTTTAACTGTTAGAAAGTATATGTCTTTCATTCTGCATTTGGCATTTACCCATATTGGTGTATGTGCGTGCTGAGTTGCTTCAGTTGTGTCTGACTCTTTGTGGTCCTACGGGCTGTAGCCCTCCAGGCTCCTCTGTCCATGGGATTTCCCAGGCAAGAATACTGCAGAGGGTTGCCATTTCCTTCTTCAGAGGATGTTCCTGACCCAGGAATCGAACCCAGGTCTCTTATATCTCCTACACTGGCAGGCAGGTTCTTTACCACCAGCCCCACCTCTGGCACCATTTGATAACGCATTTTATGAATCTGCCACAGTTATTTATCCCTTCCCCTGCTGCTGCTAAGTCGCTTCAGTCGTGTCTGACTGTGCGACCCCATAGATGGCAGCCCACCAGGCTCTGCCGTCCCTGGGATTCTCCAGGCAAGAACACTGGAGTGGGTTGCCATTTCCTTCTCCAATGCATGAAAGTGAAAAGTGAAAGTGAAGTCGCTCAGTCCTGTCTGACTCTTCTCGACCCCATGGACTGCAGCCTACCAGGCTCCTGCATCCATGGGATTTTCCAGGTAAGAGTACTTGAGTGGGTTGCCATTGCCTTCCCCTGCTGGTATGTATTTAAGTTGTTTCCAACTTTTCATTATTACAGTAAGAGTGAAGTTGCTCAGTCGTGTCTGACTCTTAGTGACCCCATGGACTGCAGCCTACCAGGCTCCTCCGTCCATGGGATTTTCCAGGCAAGAGTACTGGAGTGGGGTGCCATTGCCTTCTCTCACAATAAACATCAATGAGCATCTAAAAATAGACAAAACCAGTACAAGAAATTGCCTATTATATTTAGCCCCTGTCATCACACCCAGCTTGAAAAAAAAGTAGGTTTGTATTTGGGGTGTGAATACCCTCCTCCAAATGAGATGGGCGTGTGAGTCTTGTAGTCTGTACCCTGTCCTCGTCTCTTGCTATAGAACTGCTCTTTAGAAAAGGCAGTTTGGATCCTGCACTGTCCCTGCGATGATCACAGCCTCAGAGAGGAAGGAACTATGTATCTTTAAGGGAGCTGAAGGAATGAAAGGGAATTTAGATGCTTTTTAGAAGGAATGGAAAGTGTAAAACACAGGAGAGAGATTTCCATTTTAATTAGGTTCTAAGTGCCTGATCGAGGGCTCACATTAGCTTTGTTTTATCGCTGCAACTCCATACATGAGGCTTTCCCCATTTCACAAATGAGGAATCTCTGTCCTAGGAAGATTCAGTAACTCGTCCATGGTTACACATCAACTAGCTGTCAGAGCGAAGATGTGAGGCCCAGAGTTGAAAGCAGAAAGAATAAAGAGCTGATTGGAATAATGGACTTCACCAAGATTGCTGAGGTGAGCAAAAGATACGACAGTGGGTCCAAATGGAGGAGAAAAGGAAATCCAACTGGGTGCCCAGGAAAAGGAGCCACTCAAAGCACACTGGGAGAATGCAGAGCAGATTGAGGGAGGTGCCAGAGGCTGCAGTGAAGTGAGTTCTGACCTGCAAGTGCAAACAGGCTGATGTGCAGCTGAAAGAGGAAGGGCCTTGAGAGTATCTTGACTCAGGCTTGGCCTGGGGTGAAGAGAAGAAGGACCGAATGACCAAAGGATTGAGGAGATTCAGAGTTAAGTAGGCATTGTTTGATGTTTCCTGATAGCTCAGTTGGTAAAGAATCTGCCTTCAATGCAGGACACCCCGGTTCAACTCTTGGGTCGGGAAGATCCCCTGGAGAAGGGATAGGCTACACACTCTAGTATTCTTGGGCTTTCCTTTCGGCTTAGCTGGTAAAGAGTCTGCCTGCAATGTGGGAGACCTGGGTTCGATCCTTGGGTTGGGAAGATCCCCTGGAGAAGGGAATGGCTACCCATTTGAGTATTCTGGCCTAGAGAATTCCATGGACTGTATAGTCCATGGGGTCACAGGGTAGGACATGATGGAGTGACTTTGACTTTCTTTCTGGCTGATGTGAGTCCTGGTTTCCGCTTTGTGGAGCCTGGGTTCCGCTCCCTGGAACAACTTCCCTGGTCCCATGGTCCTTGTCCATGTTGTTCCGCTCCGTGGGAGAGTCCTCCATTTCTGTTGTTCTGTATGACCACATCCAAAGTACACATTAGGAAATATTGGCTCCTTGGAGCCAATAGACATTTTAGGATGTCTCTCTTTACTGTGTCTTTTCATTGTGATTCTTTGGGAAGTAGGTCCTCTTAAGATCATCACAGTCAACTTCTTTTTTTTAAAAAATAATTTAAAAAATTTATTTTTTGGCTGTTCTGGGTCTTTGCTGCTGCGTGGGCTTTTTTTTTTTTCTAGTTGCAGCAAGCGGGGGCTGCTCCCTAGTGGTGGTGTGCGGCTTCTCATTGCGGTGGCTTCTCCTGGTGCAGGGCACGGGCTTCAGTAGCTGCGGCATGTAGGCTCAGTAGCTGTGGTGCACAGGCTTAGTTGTCCGTGGCATGTGGGATCTTCCCATATCAGGGGTAGAAACTCTGTCTCCTGCACTGGCAGGTGGATTCTTCACCACTGAACTACTAGGGAAGCCACACACTCAACTTCTTACCTGCTGGTTCCAGTGAGTTCCGTGTAGCAGGCATCGTACTCGTAGACCCCTTGGAGATGCAATGACCATCGCTGTCCTGTTTGTTTGCCTTCTTACCCTCATGCCTCTCTATCTTATGTACTCTCAGCTTACCAACCTATCAACTGCTCTTCTCTGAAGCATTTTCATCTAGTTAAAAATATTTACTTAATTTTATCCTCATTCTAAATCATCCGATTCCACTCAAAGCATGAATAATGAAGGAAGGGAGTCATGTCCTTTTTTTATTTTTAACTTAAAAAATATATATTTATTTACTTTTCGTTGAACTGGGTCTTCGTCACGGCACCTGGGCTTTCTCGAGTTGTGGTTCATGGGGGTTACTCTCTAAATAAATGCAGTGTGTGGGCTTCTCACTGCAGGGGCTTCTCTTGTGGAGCACGGGCTCAAGAACTCGGGATCAGTAGTTGTGATGCATGGGCTTAGTCGCCCCAGAGAATGTGGAATCTTCCTGGACCCATGTCCCTTGCATTGGCAGGCAGATTCTTAACCACTCGACCACCAGGGAAGTCTGGGGCCATGTTCTTGATTTGAACATTGCCACACGGGGTAGTTTTCATCCTATTTTCTTCATTCAAGTGCTTTCTCAGATTTACCTTTTAAAAACTGGATTGGGATCAATTGCTTCTTCCAGTCACACAAGTCCACAAATGTCTGCTGCTGCTGCTAATTCACTTCAGTCGTGTCCGACTCTGTGTGACCCCATAGATAGCAGCCCGCCAGGCTCCTCCGTCCCTGGGATCCTCCAGGCAAGAACACTGGAGTGGGTTGCCATTTCCTCCTCCAATGCATGAAAGTGAAAAGTGAAAGTGAAGTCGCTCAGTCGTGTCTGACTCAGCGACCCCAGGGACTGCAGCCTACCAGGCTCCTCAGTCCATGGGATTTTCCAGACCCACAAATGTCTAGACTCTTCTTATTCTCTTTCATTACTACTTGTATCATAACCAATTCTTTTCCGAGTCTATTTAAAAGCATGGAACACTGTTGAAGGCTGCCAAGAGCAACTGACACATTCTGTTAACAATATGTTTTGCAACAACTTTCCCTAGAGTTAGAGTTCATTTGTTACCTCATCCACCTTCCACGTTCTAGAAAACAATTTACCAAATGACTCACCACTGCATAACATGGATCAGTATGTACCAGCCTCTGATAATTACCTTGCTTCCTGCTACCAAATCCTATAATCAGTCATATGTTTTAGTTTATTTTGTTGTTACATGAGTACCCCATTCCTAGTACCAATTTACTTATAAGTTAGGATAGGCCAAGTTTGGCTCTGTTGATAAACAATCGCAAATCGCCCAAGTTTACTTCTTGCTCACAACTTCATTTCTTGGACCTGTTTCTTTTGTCCATACCATGAGCTGGCAGGAGGCTCTGTCCATTGCATTCACTCAGATACCCAGAAAGACAGAAGGGTCAATCGGTGCTCCTAAGGTCCTTGAATCAGAAAAGTGGACCCAGGGAGTAGGGCCACACTTCCTGGAAGTGATACACAGCACTTCTGTTCAAATTTCATCGCTAAAGCCATGTACACGACCACACTGATTTCAAAGAGGCAGAGAAGTGCAACATTGCCACGTGCCCAGAAAAGGAGAGCTGGGTATACATGGTGAACAGTAAAAATAATGGTACCGTGAAGCCATTCCCCCAGAGAAGGCAATGGCACCCCACTCCAGTACTCTTGCCTGGAAAATCCCATGGACGGAGAAGCCTGGTGGGCTGCAGTCCATGGGGTTGCTAAGAGTTGGGCACGACTTAGCGACTTCACTTTCACTTTTCACTTTCATGCATTGGAGAAAGAAATGGCAATCCACTCCAGTGTTCTTGCCTAGAGAATCCCAGGGACAGAGGAGCCTAGTGGGCTGCCGTCTATGGGGTCGCACAGAGTCGGACACAACTGAAGCGAGTTAGCAGCAGCAGCAGAAGCCATTCCTCACAATATACCCCAGGAATGCCATCTCCTTTTGCATCTGTTCATTCAAAAAAGACTTACGACAGCATGTTGCTCAGGAGCACAGGCTCTGAGGTGAGATGATCTGGATTCAAAACCACAGCTCTGTTGCTTCTAGAGGGCTACTGTGGGAAAGTTATCTAACTGTTCTGTGTCTCAATTTTGTTGTCGGTTTTACATGGATGGTTATATATCCTACCTCAAGAGTAATTGTGAAGATTGGAAAAGACAGCATATGTGAAACACTTAGAACAGTGCCTCGCAATGATCAGTGCCCCTTTCACGTTAGCTGTGTGTGTGTGTGTGTGTGCACGCGCACGCGGACACACTCAGTTGTTCAGTCATGTCCAACTCATTGTGGCCCCGTGGACTGTAGGCTCCTCTGTCCACGGAATTTTCCAGGCAAGCATACTGCAGTGGGGTGCCATTTCCTACTCCAGGGGATCTTCCCAACCCACTGATCCAATTTGTGTCTCTTTTGTCTCCTGCATTGGCAGGTGGATTCTTTACCACTAGCGCCACCTGGGAAGCGCGTTCATATTCGTTAGTTATTACATCATTATTACATCATTATTATGATTGCTGGCCACCTACTATGTGCTAAGCATTGGGATGTATCAGTAGTCAGGGTTTCTAGTAGGATAGAACTTACAATCTAATGGTGGAGAAGAGTAGAAGAAAGTTTCCATTATTTTCAGTCTTCCTCTCAAATTTAACCTCTCCCTGTTGGCTGTTATTTCTTCTTCCCAAGAACTCTGGCAGCACTCTGTTGAAACCTTTCTTAAGGTCATTATAACCTTCTCACACACTTTCCTATTTTCTCTGTACACCATGTCCAAGGGGGTTCAAATGTTAGGTAAAATGATTGTGGGGACTTTCCTAAGCTCTGAGCATGCACTATAGGAGGCACGGGTTCCATTCCTGGCTGGGAAATTAAGATCCCACGTGCCGTGCAGCATGACCAAATATAAAATAAAGATGACTGTGAAGCCTTTGTTACAACTCCAAGGAGGTATAAGAAGTGCTACCTCACCAATACACAATCCCTCTATTCTACAGTGCCTCGATCAGTAGCTTCCTGGAGTCGCTTTACCTGTAGTTGTTGAGTTGAATTGTCATCTCACACTTGCCCCCCCCACCCCTTTGGCTGCATCTATGCTGGCTTAGACTCTTCACCCTCCCGCTTCAAGCCTTGCCTCTGAAGCCACGGTTCTCTGAAAGCTCCCTGTTCCTTCTGAATTCCACCGAGCATCGCTAGCCCACCTGGAGGCTGGGAACTCGGTCTGGCAGGTACATATTAGCGGGTTAAAAATACCAATGCAGCCATGCTTCATACTGTCATCCACCCTGAACATGAACGTATTTCCCTCTGTTCATCTGGGGAATCCCTTCTTCCTAGTTCTGTGGGGAGGAGGGGAGTGGCTGTAACAAACCAGCACTAGCTAGCTATTCCCTTCAGAACTGGAGAAGTGTTCTCTTCAATGGTCGTGTTAACTGCTTCGCATGCTTTCAAACTTATCTGTGAGCCCAAAGGAACCAATGACTAGGAAGTATATTTGATCATCCATCCTGATCACTAGGAATATATTCATTTGTTTTCAAGCCTTTTTTATTTTTACAAGATAATTGTGTATAACAGTTTACCAAGTGTTTTCAGTATCTGTCATTTGATTCTCCCAGTGGCCTCAGAAGGAAGTCAGCATTTACTTTAAACAAACAGATAAACCACTAGGGACCATTGATCTACACTATTTTATCACTCAGTCGTCTGAAAAATTCAAGAGTTTTTTAAGGAAGCATTGCCCTGCAGATTTGATGGCTAAACAACCAACCAAGAGTGGGAATACACAGACACCCTCCTTGATGAGAACTCCTAATTCTCTTTAGAAGCCATTCTGGATTGTTGTAAACTCTTTTTGGAGGCTGGTGGTTCAGCTTATGCTTTATGCAAAACACTCCTGGATGCCATGTCTTTGAAGGCACTGGGATGTATGTCAGACCCAAGGTCAGCACCAATAGACTATTCAATATACCATGCTGCCCCACCTGTGGGATGTTGTTTGCCACACTTACTCTAGAAGTTGTACGATTGGATCATAAGGGATAAAACAAGGAAGTGGGGTACCGGAAGTAGAGTATTGGAAACACTTACTTGAGAGTGGTGAGTTCTGTGAGGGATGGCTGAGTCGCCTTGAGATAGCTTTCCCTTCGCGCAGCCACTTTGGGAGAAGGCTTGGGGCTGGTGTCCGAGTCACCGCTGTCTTCATCTCCCATGGCCTTGATGTAGCTGCCGCTCCGCATTCTTCGGCAGGGGATTTCATCATCTTTACCTCTAGGGGTGTACCCTGTCCATTCATCCTGAGGGACCTATGCACATACAAAACAGAGAGTTCATTCTGTATAAAAGTCTACCTTCGGGGCTTCCCTGGTGGTACAGTGGCTAAGGCTGCTTGCTCCCAAAGGTAGGGGGCCTGGGTTTGATCCCTGGTCAGGGAGCTAGATCCCACATGCCACAGCTACAGATCCTCCATGCCACAACTAAGACCCAGTGCAGCCAAATAAATAAATACACATAAATATTAAAAAATCATTTATCTTCTTCTTTTCTTTCCTGACCTTGAATATGGGTAATGCCAGTAATTATTGAAAACTTTAGACATTAACTTTCAACAATAATATTTTACCATAATTAGTCTGCAAATATTTTCAATACATGCAAATACATGTCTCAATCTTTGAAAGAACCTGTGTACTAGGGAAAATTAGAGCCATCAGATTCACTTCTCAGTCTTCTCATGCTGAAAATAATAGGCATATACAGATGCCACTAGAGAGTGGTTTTATTTGAGCTTTTCAATGATTTGTTTTCATTTGTCATTGGAAATTCAAGAATGTTTCTGTTTTGTTGACATCTTTCCTGCGTCTTCCAACTCTAGCATCTTGTATCCAATCTTGCTTCCTCCCAAACCACTGGTCTACACCAGCTATGTTCACTTCCCAATCACCGATTCTTTCTGAATCCTCTTAATTTGGATTTAGCCTCTATAGGTTGCTTGACACACTTTTTGAAGGTTTCCAATGGTCTCCTCATGATAGCTTCATGGCATTTTCTTAATTTTAATTTTTCTTGGCCTCTACACACACACACACACACACACACACACACCCCCACATACCCACACACATACCACCTCTTAAAGAGTTTTTCCCCTTCTGGCCTTCTGGTTACCCTACTTACCCGATTTAGCCACTACTTAGCTGTTCTTTTCCTCTTGCTTTGTTGGATCCTGCTCCAAGTCCCTAATTGTGAGGAACCCACAAGATAATGTTCTCAGTACATGGCTCATTTGTCTTTCTATTGGGTTGGCCAGAAGAGTTTCTTCAGTTAGTGAATATGTTGTTCAATAAAGTTCTGGGTGAAAATGAAAAATATGTCTTTTTATTTTTACTTAAAACCGAATGAACTTTTTGGCCCACCCAAAGCAATCATTTCCTTTGAGTTCATCAGGGCACCATCCTATGCCAGAAAGGCTTGTTTCTGACCTTATTTTTAGTTCTTAGGGCTTCCCTGGTAGATCAGATGGGTAAAAGAATCCACCTGCAATGCAGGAGACTTGTGATTGATTCCTGGGTTCGGGAAGATCCCCTGGAGAAGGGAATGGCTACCCACTCCAGTATTCTTGCCTGGAGAATTCCATGGACAGAGGAGCCTGGCGGGCTACAGTCCAGGGAGTTGCAAAGAGTCGGACACGATTGAGTGACTAAGCACAACACAGCACAGTTCAGTGTGGATCCACACTAGGATCTCATTCCTCCTCCATTTGTTAAATAAAAAAGTATGTAACAATGGCTACTCTTTTTATCCATTAAGATATAATGAACAACCTATGAACTGTGCACAGAACAGGGCACAGGGCTTGATTAAAAGAGACCAGAAAACAAGGAGGCTGCCTCTTGCCCTCAACATGCTGATAATGGAGATAAGACAAAGCAGACAAAAGTTTGGGAACAGTTCCAAGTCAATGTGTTACCAAGCCTCAGATGTGGCCCCGTAAATGGAGTATGAGCTAAGGAGACACTGCAAACGGGAGTTATATAATGGTGATGGAGAAGGAGGATCCAGGAAGGGCTCCTAGAAGTGGCTACGTTGGCAATGAGAAGGTAAAAAAGTATTTAATATTTTCATGCTAACTGCCGGATTGGCCAAAAGTTCATCTGGTGTTTTCCATAACATCTTAACAAATGAACTTATTGGCCAACCCAATATTTACTGATTATCCGTTAAATAATGCCGTGTTTCATTATTAACATTTAAGTATGCTATGCAGTTTGCTTATAGGATCTTATCTCATCAACACGAAAACTCTATTTTTTTGAATTTCTCAAATGGGAAGCAGAAGCTCAGAGGACTTAAGAAATCTGCCCGAAAACACACAGCTAAGAAATGGCAGCACTGGAATTCAAAGCATTTTTGGTTTAATTCAAAGATCAGAGTTTACTTAATCTAAAATTTATGATTCATAACATGGATTTTAAATCTAATAAAGTTGTGTTAATAATTTTGTGTTATTAAAATTAGTAAAATTGTCTACAATGTGTTAATGAAATTGTCTACAATGACACGTATGTACAGAGTAGACATAGATTTCTAAGTCATAGTTTCTAGGAACTGAGAATAGACATTCCACTGGGAAAAAAGCACTGTTCTTTCCTCCTTAACTCGTACATTTAACTGTTTTGAAAGCTTGCAATATCTAGAAACATCAGACTGAAGAGATGCTACCATTCCTGGACCTGAAAACAGTGATTTGTAGGTTCTAATGCTGAGAACTACCAGCGAAGTTTGGTTAAGCTTTGTTATGCAGCTTCTTTTAACAAACTGAAGTCATGCGTCCTGTGTGCAGGCTCTATTCTAAATGCTTTATAAGTGTTAACTCATTTGATCCACACAACTAAGGGTATTACGACTATTATCCCCATTTTACAAATGAGGAAAATGAGGTTAGGTAACTTGCCCAAAATCTCAGCTACAAAGGGGAAGCGTTCCAGCCCGACAGCTCCTATGTCTTGCCAAGACCGTATCTGACGCTGCCTTTCTGTCTCTGATCTCATGGTACCTACAGAACTGAACAACTATAGTCCCATGACACCTTCATCATCCATCATGCCTGATCCATTTGCCATTTATCAATTATGGTAGTAACAATGTAGAGTTCTTGCTTTTTTGAGCTAAAAAGCATCAACATCACCATGGCAACAGGGAGGCTTCTTAGGGAAATTATAAACGTTGAGAACAGTCTTGTTTTCCTTCCATTGGCAGGTGAGTCACTGCAGAGATACGATCATATTCAGTACCTCATTGTTGGCTCAGTAATTACATTTTATAAATTAAGTTGGTACAGCTGAGGGTCATAGAGGATGCAGCCGACACTTGCAGTTTCTCAGCACTGATGCACAGCTTGTAAGCATGGCTCCCTGAAATATGTTAGAGACCAATGACACCTCATTAGCTCATATTGCTTATGAAACAAAACATGGCAAATTTTTCTTTAGGTAGTTTTTTTCCCAAAATTAGTTTATAGTAGAAACTTGGTCTTATACTAGAAACAGGCTACAATTGTTGCTAAGAGAACCAGCTGGGAAGTATTTAATGTATATATATTTCAATTAAACATATTTTTCAAATGAGAACACCTAAAGAAGTTTATGGAAGTGATCTGCATGGGATGGATTTAAAAAATCAATACATTATTCATACACTGAGAGAAAACCTACAGTAAGTTATTGCAATTTTACAATTATTACAATACATGTAAACTAATATAGAAACTAGCTCCAGGAAAAATGTAAGGAAATCTGAACATCAAGACTTTGGAGAAGAGAAATACTGTTGCTGAACAATCAGGGCCTGTAAAGTTGCTACAGTTGAGCCACTGCTTTTATTATGAGTCTCTTAAACTCAGAGGCAAAAGAGAGGCAGTGGTTGGTTACACACTAGTTTGTCCGGGGGCCCAGAGCATGAACTATGGGGTGCTTCAGCTACATTGTGATCTAGTCAAGGCTCCTGTGTCCTTCCGCGTCACTTGCACGGAGAGAAAAGCTTCAGGTAAATCCATGGAAAAAAACTAACTTTGCAGCTGTCTGAGAAGGTCTTCCTATTACTGGTCCTCATGGTGTACAAAATGGAAGTCTTTGTATTAATAACAAAGGGAAACTGGAGAAGACACAGGAGTGGCCTGGACACGTGTTGATGACAGGCAAGCCAGACGTCCTGATTGCCTGCACGAGCTTGGCGGGGCAGTTAGATCCAGCAAATGTTAAAAGAAATTGCAATAAGTGGTGCATGCATGCATGCTAAGTTGCTTCCATCATGTCCGACTCTTTGCGACCCCATGCACTATAGCCCACCAGGTTCCTCGTCCATGGGATTCTCCAGGCAAGAATTCTGGAGTGGGTTGCCATGCCCTTCTCCTGATAAAAGTTAAGAGTTTAACAATAGTTATGGGTTAGAGAGAAGGAGGATTATTTGTTTTTAAATGCAAATGTTTAAGCACAAAACTGCAATGGAGAACTTTATTTTTGAGAGAACAAAATGAGGATTAGTGCAATTTTTCTGTTTTAGAGATAGCCAGACTATACCTTAAACCACATGTCATGGTTCAGGAGGACAGAGGACCTATCTCTGACAAGGAATGACCATACCTAGCTGCTGTCATCATCTAAGTACAGAATAAAGATGCTTTCTAAGTTGAAATAGTGTCATGGGCACTGAATGATGGGCCTTCGTAATGCAACAAGAGAAAATTATTTTTAAAATCTCACATATATGAAAATTATATAACATATTATTGTATTATATATATATCTCCTATAGTAAAAATTATCTCTCCTAAATTGGCCTACCATCTCAAAAACATATTTATCTCTCTTCTAAGATCTTTGGAAGTGGACCATTCCTGTGACACTGCCAATTTTTTTTTTTAGGCTTCCCAAAACTCAGTTGAAATAGTGTGTTACTAGTTCCAGGAGACCTGTGAGCTCAAGTATAATAACCTAGAGGTCCTTAGAAAATCTCCTCCCACAAAGTGGTATCATTCAAGGTAATTTCTTCTTTCTTTTTTTTTTGGTAATTTCTTCTTTCTGAATGTCTCAAACTCTTGGCTGATTTTTTTTTTGGGGGGGGTAGTGGTTATCTCATCCCCCCTTGGTTAATAGAATCTCCATTCTGAATAGACAAGGTACTTCCACTTTTACCCTTCCTCCACTTTCCCCTAAGCTCCAAATGCCCAGGTTTACTGAATCCAAGATACCAGTGCAAGCTCCTCAATATTTTCTGTATCACTAAGAAAGAAAGAAATACCACCAATTAAACTGACACTCTATAGATTACATGATACATTCCAATATCAAAGATGCTAAAATGTGAAAAAATATGGAGCTCAGAAAGCAATCCAACAGCCCTTTAAAGAATATGTACAAAATAAGAATAAGAATGGGTGTATTCTGAGTTAGTGATGATAGGATGTAATATTCATATTTCATAGTGATCAGATTAATAACAATTAGCATTCATTTATGTCATGCTTTTGCAAAAAAACATAAGTTTACACAGTCTCATGACCATTTTAACTTTGAACATTATAACTCATGACATTATAAGCCTTGAAGGATAAGGAGAGTAAGTATTATAATCTCAGCTTATGAAATAAAGAAACTGAAGTCCAGAGGGGTTGTAGTTCATTCAGAGAGACACCGTGCCCAAGGAGGGGTCTGCTGTACACAGTCCAGAGATTTTTTTTTTCCCCTCTATATTTAGATCTTGGCTGCTTTGGGAGGAACAGTTGTCATTCTGTGCGCCTGTGTGCTTCAGTCATGTCTGACTCTCTGTGGCCCCATGGACTGTAGCCCACCAGGCTCCTCTGTCCATGGGATTTTCCAGGCAAGAATACTAGAAGGGGTTGCCATTTTCTCCTCTAGGGGATCTTCCTGACCCAGGGATCGAACCCACATCTCCTGCGATTCTTTACCACTGAGCCACCTGGAAAGCCCCCAGTTGTCATTTTATGATCATCTGAAGAACACATTTCAGATAAGACAACAACTTCCGAGAGTTTTAAACTCTCTCTGGAGGAAAAAAAAAATCATAAACAAAGAATTACATGCCTTGAAATTAAAGCTGTAAGAAATACTATTGTAGACATGGAAAGGCTTACTTTAATAGGCCCTTCCAATGTGCATGGGGTTTGGCTGAGCTGCTGTCATAGAGTCTAACTCAATGTAGACAGAGTCAGACATTCTGTGCCAGCGATGGGCTGGAAGACGATGGCTGGGAGATGAAGCCATGTGCGAGTGACTCCTCGAGAGTGGATTATCTCAGGATGGGAAGTTGGATGGTGCGGTTTGGGGTGATGGAAATGCGTGAGATTTGGGGAAATCTGAGAGCCACAAAAGGAATGCAGACACTTAGAAAGCCGGGACAGCTGAAATAGAGCATGTATCCTGAAATATACCAGGGGAAGCTGGGGCCATTCTGTGAGCAGTTCTGGACTGTAGAGAATGGGGAGGAAAACGCATAAACCTAAGACAGAGGTGAATTTAAAGCAAGTTTCTATTTCATTAGGGACCAAAGAAGCTGGAATAGATAACTCTGTCATTTGGTTCATTAGGTAGAAATAAAGACGATATAGCAAGAAAGAGCTGTGATTAAAATGGTGGGTGTCAATAATAGGCTTATCTTTGCAAGGCTACCCTTTAGCGGTTGTTGATTTCTTCAACAATTGTGCATTTCAATTAAAGAGTCAAATAAGGGCATGTGGCGATGGCTGAGGGGGGTCGACCTGTTTGACCTTTCCTGAGCCTGATGAGGAAAGGTAAACATGAGAAGAGCCTGTACTTAGGAAAGGAGAGCTGAGGACCTGATATTTATGGAATAATCTTGCATTTTAGTGTAATCTCAAAGGGCTGGAGCTGATACCTTGTGACTCTATTTTAATCCCTCTAGCTGTCCTATGAAACAGACGCTCCCATTTCCACCTTACTGCTGCAAAACTGAGACTCAAAAAGCTGGACTGACCTGCCCAAGGTCATCATCAAAATAGGAATCTGCATCTCTCTGATGCCAAAGCTTTGAGTGTATCACCCCGCCTCTGAGGAAGGCATGTTGATTGAGTGCGTGAACAAATAAACTTAAAAAAATGGAGTTCGTGCTCCCACGCGCTGTACTTTTCCAAAAATGTACAAAAAAAAAAAAAAAAGTGACTATTAAAATAAGCATACAGGGACTTCCCTGGTGGTCCAGTGGTTGGGACTTCACCTTTCGGAGCGGGGGGAGTGGGTTTGATCCCTGCACTGGGAGCTAAGCTCCCACATGCCTTGTGGCCAAAAGGTAGAAGCTAAAAAATTCAATGGTAAAAAAATTCAATTAAGACTTCAAAAAATGGTTTACATCAAGAAAAAAATCTTAAAAAAATAAGCATACATATTATCTAATCCCTAACTGGCTAGCACAGATAAAAGTTTTAAAATAATAATAAAATAATAAGCGTGGAACATAATTATGAGATAAAGCAGCGTTGCTTCTTCACCATTTTGTGGTGCCCTTACCAATGATTGTTATCGATTTTTGGGGGGAACCAGAACACCTGCATGATGGCCACATTTCGGGGAATCAGAACACCTCCAGGACGGCCACACTCTCAAGGGTGTTATGGGGGCCTCCAAGCACTCCGGTAGCTTTTCAGCATTTGTAAGAAGACTTCGCCCTGGGTTTCAGGGTCCAGCCTTGCTCTGTACTCTGTACGGAAATGGCTGGGATGCACTGGCCTTCTAAGCACTTTTAGTGAGCTCTCAGATTCCCTACTCACTCTGCTCCTTTGCATCTTCTTTGCAGCTGGGAGAACTGCCTTCCTGCTCCACACAGCTTTCAACTTGACAAATGCGACTTGGCATAAATGTCCCTGTAGCCTTTTTAGCTTGCTCTTCTCAGAGCAAAAGCAGGAAAAAAAAAGAGCAAGAATAGGAAAATTACAATTACACAATGTGTAGATCCCAAGGCCTGATTGGTGTTTTGCAAGCAGATTTCCCTGGCAACCGCCCTTTCCAACTCCCCTTGCAGCCCGAAGCTGGTGTAAAACTTAGTTTGCTTCCAGATTGCCTAAAAAATTACCTTTTAAGGACAGGAGTAAATACCTACCTCTTTTTTTCCCCTGGGTAAAATTCTTTTTTTTTAAAACTTTTTATTTTGTATTGGGGAATAGCCCATTAACGGTGTTGTGACAGTTTCAGGTGGACAGCAAAGGCACTCAGCCATACATACACATGTATCCATTCTCCCCCAAACTCTTTATCCCATACAGGCTGCCACATAACACTGAGCAGAGTTCCCAGTGCTGTACATTAGTACTAGTTCCCTGTGCTGTTGGTTATCCATTTAAAATACAGCAGTGTGTACATGTCCATCCCAAACTCCCTAACTCTCTCTTCCACTCATCCTTTCCTTGCAGTGACCAAAAGTTCATTCTCTAAGTCTGTGAGTCTCTTTTCTGTTTTGCAAGTAAATTCATTTGTATCATTTCTTTTTAGAACTCCACATATAGGGTTAATACCCTTTGCCACGTCTTTTTCCAAATAACCTTTTTTATAGTTACTTTTTAAAATTAAAAAAAAAATTTAACAGTGTTGTGTTGCTTTCTGCCATACAACAACACAGATGCCCTTGAACAGAACTTTGTAATAGTGCTTTTCGATGGTAATTCACTCACTGTTACCCTACAGAGCCGGTCTCACCTGTGAACATTTACAGGTATCTACAGGGTACCATGCACCAGAGCAGGTGCCAGGGAGATACTCCAAAAACATTTTAGAAAACACAGTCTGGTCTCAAAGGGGTTGACAAGTTTTAAGTGGATCCAACAAATCTGGGGATGGATGAAAGAAAAGAGTAAAAACAGCTTTAAAACAAATCAAGCTGGGTTGAGTATTATATTTTAGTTCCTCTGTGTTGCCTACTGGGCTTATATTCAATAGTTCGTATCAATCCTCTTCTTGGTGGTAAAACTGTTCTTTGGAGCTGAATGGATCTGTGCAAAGTACATGCCACTGGGAAATGGGTCTGCAGGAGAAATACAGAGGGGCAAGGTCTGTGAGCCCTCAAAGGAGGGGAAGGAGCCACTGCTCTTTGGGAGCCGGTAGAAAATATTACCAATATTTGATGTCAAAGCAGGTACGATCTGGGAAGACCCTTGTGATACCATAGCAAGAAAGTGACTACAATACAGTATATACTGGTATGATATGAGGACAGCGGAGGACAATGAATTTTTATTCACTGCCCACCCTGTATTTCGACTGTAGTGAACGTCTGTGGGTTTTGCGACCCTGGGTTTGCTACTTCTGATTTTTGTTGTCACATCCCCATGGTTTTGCTTGGGGGAAACCTTGCTCCCTCCATGTGTCCACGTGTTTCAGGAGTAGCAGAAGAGCTGGCTTATCATGTCCTCCAGCACTACGGCTTGTCTCAGGGCTGAGTGTGTGGCCTCAGCCTGTTCAATCAGCAAGCACCTCTGGACCTTGGCTAGGGACCTGGGACAAAGATGTTTCCTCTCCTTCAGTGCATCTGTAGGGGAGCATTTTATAATCCCTGCTACACAAACGTTCTCTCACGTAATATTATACAAAACTCCAGTGTTGTTATTCATTACATTGAAAAGATGATAAAATTGAGACTTACTGCTATTAAATAACGTACTCTAAATTTTACAGCTAGTAAATCATAGAATTGAAAGCCACATTTGTCTCACTCAAATTTCTATGCTCTTTTCATCATATCATTCTGCTGACTGCAAGTTTCAAAACTTAGTAGTTTTCCATTAAACATAAAACTCAAGCATTAAGTTGCTAGGGGATACAATGCTATAACTTTTTTTTTCTTTTTTTGCTAAGTGGCATTCAGAGGTAAAGAACTCGCCTGCCAATACAGGAGATGTCAGAGATTCAGGTTCAATCCCTGGGTCAGGACGATCCCTTGGAGGAGGGCATGGCAACCCACTCCAGTATTCTAGCCATGGATGGAGGAGCCTGGGAGGCTGCAGTCCATAGGGTTGCAAAGAGTCGGACATAACTGAAGCAACTTAGCACGTGCAGAATCTTAGTTCCTTGTCTAGGGATTAAACCCACGTCCCCTGCAGTGGAAGTGTGGAGGCTTAACCACTGGACCGCCAGAGAAGTCCCCAGTGCTATAACATTTTGAAACCCATGACAGATGGTGACAGTTGCTTGAAAGAACCAAAAGGCTTTCAAAAGTAATGTTCACAGAACGCCCATCACCCAGCAGTAATAGCTGGCTACAAGTTTTAGTGAAATATGAGCAAGAACACAGACATTTTAATAGATAGCAAGATAAAAACAACAGAGGGTTTAGGTCTATAATAAATACGTTATATTTAGTTTCACTGACTGTATAGAAGATAAGCTAATGTAGAGCCCTGTCTTAGTTTTTAAAGCATCCATTCATTGCTAACATGTCTTTCTGACATGCTGGAGGCATGTCTATTGGGTGGCATGACTAGTTGAGCCATCATCTTTTTCCATTATTTTTGCAGTCACTAGTGTGTAGGTGTCTGTGCTACATAGTTCCATAAATTGAATCCTCTGAGGTAAACCAGAATTCTGTGTCTGTTGTTCAGAAGCAGAGATATGGGTAGAAGGTTAGTAATCTTCCTCCGGGGGTTAATAGAAGCCCAGGTGTAGAAAAACCATCCATCAAAACTGAACTTTAGTGTTGGCTAAATTTTTATAAATTTCCCAGCATGTATGGAGACCCCATGTGTGCTTTCTAAGTCACTTCAGTCATGTCTGACTTATGCGACCCAATGGACTGTAGCTTGCCAGGCTCCTCTGTCCATGGGGATTCTCCAGGCAAGAATACTGGAGTGGGTTTCCATGGCCTCCTCCAAGGGATCCTCTCAACCTAAGGATTGAACCCATGTCTCTTAAGTCTCCTGCACTGGCAGGCAGGTTCTTTACCACTAGTGGCACCTGGGAAGCCCATGGAGAACCCAGTCCTTGTCAAATGCTAGGAGCATGGATCTTTTCCCTTAGAACTTCAGTTCAGTTCAGTTGCTCAGTCGTGTCTGACTCTTTGTGACCCCATGGACTGCAGCACACCAGGCCTCCCTGTCCATCACCAAATCCCAGAGTTTACTCAAACTCATGTCCATTGAGTCAGTGATGCCATCCAACCATCTCGTCCTCTGTTGTCCCCTTCTCCTCCTGCCTTCAATCTTTCCCAGCATCAGGGTCTTTTCCAATGAGTCAGTTCTTCACATCAGGTGGCCAAAGTATTGGAGTTTCAGCTTCAGCATCAGTCCTTCCAATGAATATTCAGGACTGATCTCCTTTAGGATGGACTGGTTGGATCTCCTTGCAATCCAAGGGACTCTCAAGAGTCTTCTCCAACACCACAGTTCAAAAGCATCAATTTTTCGGTGTTCAGCTTTCTTTATAGTCCAACTCTCACATCCACACCCTCAGAACTCTCACACCCTTAGAACTTAAAGTCTGATAATCTTGGGAACAAATGTTAGAGCCCATTTACAGTCTATGAAATATCAAGTCTATCATTTCCAGTATTAATATTTTACTTCAAAATTATGAGTTTTGAATTGAATTTCAGCAAATATTTTTCTTTAGCATAAATTTGGGGACACTAAGTTCCTCACATGAGGCTATAAATTATTACACTTGTGAATAATTCACTTAGCTATTTGACATCTATTTTTTAAAAAACTCAATAGATTTAAGAAGAGACCCAAGTAGACATTTTCTGCTTTTTACCGCTATTTTCTGGTTAGTACTCCGTCTTGGTGCTGTTTGGACTTTTTATTACAAGTTACAGTTACAACACCTCAAAGTCTAATGCATTCAAATGAGCCAAAATAGAATGTTCCCCTTCTGAATACAGTTCACTGTAATATAACGATACCATCATCTTTCAAATTACGTGAATCTAGAAAGAATCGAATATTCTAAGTGTCCTTTGCACACGTGTTACACAAAGTATTCCACTTCCATCATCATTGGATGGGAAAATGGTCTCCCGAGGATCTGCTCTTTAAGCCTGTACTTCAACCCACGTCCTCCAGGCAGCAAAGATATCTAGAACTAATAGGAGTTGTCGCTGAGGCCTGTGCACAGATAAGAGTGGTGGATACATCCATCCAACAGCTACCTCAACCTGGATTTCCAAACTAGCTCAAGGTCCACTGAAAGGGCATGTTCCACCTGGAGTACTCATTGCAGGGTTTGAGGTAAGGTTTCTTAAAGCAAACTTTATGATGGTGCTCTTTTCTTTTGCTTAGTGGTTAAGCTGGAGGTAAAAGTACCATTTCTTCTGTGACTTTTTTCAAAATGCTGTGAAAGTATTCATTCACTTATCGAATGCATGTTTATTCTTCAGTGCACATTACTGTGAAATACGTGCTGTTTATCCACTCTGGACATGGCAATGTATAAACAGAAAAATAATCTGCCTTTGTGGGGAACGAGGAAAATGGACATTGATAAGATAAAATGTAAGTTAGATGGAGTGTGCTATGGAGAAACAGGAAGCTGGGGAGGGGACCAGGGGGTGCCTGTGAAGGAGGGAGCCTGGCAGGATATGCAGTATTGAAGGGTGTGCATGGTCATGGAAGGTCTCACCGAGAAAGTGGACCTCAGGGTAAAGATCAGGTAGGATTGGGGGATTAGCCCTGAGGTCTGCAGGATGAGCGCTTGAGGATGAAAGAAGTGTGAAGGTCCTGAGGGGAGGCCAGGTGGGTGGAGTGGAGGGAGAGGAGACGGAAGGTGAGCACAGTTGTGCGTGATGACCCACAGGCAGGAGAGGGGTGCAGTTCACGTGGGCTTTGTAGGCCACAGTGACCACTGTGGCTTTGACGCAGGGTGAGATGGGAAGAGATTGGAGGCTTTGATGAGAGATGGACACCCTCTGGCTTAAAAGGACCACTTCAGGTGTTGGTTGAGAATAGCTAGAGGAGGGTATGGGCTGATAGGGTCGGAGGGACAGTGTGTGGGGGTCATGCATTGATCCAGGCTACAGTGGAGGTAGAGGCGGGTGTGGTGATAGGGAGAAGATAAGATAGGGCTGGTGGTGTTTTTTTTTTTTTTAAATACTTTTACTTCTTTCTGGCTGTGCTGGGTCTTCCTTGCTGTGCAGGCTTTTCTCTAGCTGTGGCCAGCGAGGGCTCTTTGTTGCAATGCGTTGGCTTCTCATTGTGGTGGCTTCTCTTGTTGCTGAGCATGGGTTATATGGCATGTGGGCTTCAGTAGTTACAGTTCGCAGGCTCTAGAGCACAGGCTCAACAGTTGTGGTGCCCGGCTCAGTTGCTCTGTGGCATGTGGGGTCTTCCTGGAAAAGGGATTGAACCTGTATCTCTTGCATTGGCAGCCAGATTCTTTACCACTGAGCCAACAGGGAAGCCTACCAGTAGGTTTCTTAATGATGATTTGGATATGGGATTGAGGGTAGGAGGAGTTATGAATGTGTGCTATGGAGAAACAGGAAGCAGGGGAGGGGACCAGAGGGTGCCTGTGGAAGAGGGAGCCTGGCAGGCTGTGCAGTATTGAGGGGTGTGCATGGTCACGAAAGGTCTCATCGAGAAAGTGAGTTACGAATACTCCAAGGGTTTTGGCCTCATCAGTGGATGGATTGAATTCCCATTAGCTGAGATGAGGTGGCCTAAGGGATGTGCAGATGGGGGAAAAAGATTAGGAGTTCATCTGGGGATGTATTCAGTTGGAATATTCAGATGTCTCCCAGGAGACATCTCAGTGGAGAGGTTGAAAGGGGACCTGAGTACGCAAGCCTGGGAGTTCGGACAATATGGCTGGAAAACCAAATATGGGCATTCCCATGATATTTAAAGCTCTGAGAATGATGAGGTGACCCATGCAGAATAGAGAAGTGCCCACTGGGCACTGATGAAACCTCAGGAACCAGAGAGGAACAAGCAGGACATTTGAGACGGGTCCCGAGGTGTGGTCCAGGAATCTGAGAGTCCAGAGTTCGAGGAGGACGTAGGAGTAATGAACAGTCATGGTGGTTTTTCCCCTGGTCATAATCCCATGGGTGGCTCAGATGGTAAAGAATCTGCCTGCAGTGTGGGAGATCTGGGTTTGATCCCTGATGGGAAGATCCCCTGGAGAAGGAAATGGCAACCCACCCCAGTATTCCTGCCTGGAAAATCCGATGGATGGAGGAGCCTAGCAGGCTACAGTCCATGGGGCTACAAAGAGTTAGACACGACTGAGCAACTAACACTAACACACTAACAATCCCATGGGGGATGCAAAATCAGCAAGATTGATTTTAGCCCTGAGTCATGAGCTCTTTTATCTAGAGTTCTGTGTTCATTAATTAGCTTTATCTTCCCAGCAAGCTGCAAGCTTCTTGAGCCCAAGGCTTTTGTTTTCTTTTCTCTCTCTCTAAAGCAGGAGCTTTTAAACAGTTTTTGACTATGTTTCACAGTAAGAAGTACATCTTACTTTGGAAACCAGTGCAAGCACATACACCACTCAAAGAAAGAACTGCTTAACCTCTCTGCGTGTCACGTACTCTCTCTCCTTTCCTACTTTCTTCTATTGTATTCTATTTAATTAAAAATAATGTTATTTGTGACCTACTGGATTGATTTCACCAATCACTAACTGGTTGCGGCTGCTGGTTTGAAAAACACTGCTTTTTTAGACCATCCAGTATACAGCCCACCATGCTCATTATTCATCAGAGACACTGTGATCCATCTTCATTTCTCCCAAAGCACCTTCTATAAAGTAAATGCTTAAGACATGCTTGCTTGTTGGATAGATAGCTATGAGACCCTGAAGTAAGACTCCTTGAATCAAGTACTCTGACTCTTAGTTACCTTTCCATTTGCTGATTGTGTTTTTGTAGAAGAACATTTTTCAGTGGCTCCCTAACTTTAGAAATAAGGACAAACAGAAGTGTCTTTCTGATTGGCCCCTATAGCTGAGAGTCAGAGGACACAATGACCAGGGTTGGAGATGCCTAATTAGAAGGTCAGGCCATCAGCTGGGTTAGTACCATATGAGAAGAGTGAGAATATGCAGCCTGATGCTTGAACGTATTTGCATGTTTTTAAAAAAATTTGATATATACTTGACTTATAATGTTATATTAGTTTCAGATGTACAAATAGCAATTCCATAGTTTTATAGATTGTACTTCATGTAAAGTTATGAAATATTGGCTGTATTCCCTAAGCTGTATGTTACACCCGTGTACACATAGGTATTTTATACCTAGTAGTTTGCACCTCGAAATGTAACACACAAAACTCCTAGAAGAAAACCCAGGCAGTACACTCTGACACTGTCTTAGCAATAATTATTTTGGATCTGTTTCCTCAAGAAAGGAAAACAAAACCAAAAGTAAGCAAATGGGACCCAGTCAAACTTCAAAGTTTTGCATGGTGAAGGAAACCATTAACAAGATTAAAAGGTATTTGCATGGTATTCTATATCAACCTCTGAGGACCAGAAGCTGTGGGATTCAAACATTTTTAAACACTAAAATAAATAAATTAAAACACTTTCATTCGCCTTACAACAATCCTGTCTTTTTGTTCTAATTGATACGGTACTTGATGTCAGTGTGAAATCTCTGTCATTTAAGAACAAGAGAGAAAAACTCATTAAATATCTATGACCAAAATATATTGGCTGGGGCAAAAAATAATTAGGAATGACATGTTTTAGAATCTTGAAGTGTCCAAATATAGAAATGATATATAATTCAACCTAAATGTTTCATTAAAGGAATTTATCTATCTGTGTATCTATAGGCTGTGTTGTGCTTCGTCACTCAGTTGTGTCTGACTCTTTGCAACGCCATGCACTATAGACCCCAGGCACCTCTGTCCATGGGGATTCTCCAGGCAAGAATACTAGAGTGGGTAGCCTATCCCTTCTCTAGGATCTATCTGTATGTTTAAGATTAAAACAATTATTTTGGCCATGCTGTATACCTTTTGTGATCTTAGTTGCCTGACCAGGAATTGAACCCATGCCCCTTGCAGTGAAAGCGCAGAGTCCTAACCACTAGACAATCAGGGAATTCCCAAAGGAATCTTTAAAATAAGCTACTGGTACATAGTAAGCTCTGAATAAATGTTAGGTAATGTCTAAATGCTTCTCCACCCAGCACAGCTACAAACGTGGCACAGAAGAAAATGGAATATTTTGCCACCATACAGTTTTTCATTTATAGGGAAGAATCATAGTGCAATGAACGTAGTACGGAGTCTGGAATCAGGTAAACCTGGGTTCAAATCTGACTATACTACTTAGCAAGTGTGATTTTAGTCCAGCGACCTTAGTCTCTTTTAACCCCAGTATTCTCAAAGACATCCTTTGTGGATCACAGTTTTGCTGTGGCAAAGGGGCTTGTGTAACTTAATGAAGCTATAAGCCATGCCATGCGGGGCTACCCAAGACGGACAGGTCATGGAGAAGAGTTCTGACGAAACGTGGTCCCTGGGAGGAGGGAGTGCAAACCACTCTGGTATTCTTGCTGTGAGAACCCCATAAATAGTATGAAAAGGCACAAAGATAGGACACTGGAAGATGGGCCCCCCAGGGCAGAAGGTGTCCAGTATGCTACTGGGGAAGAGCAGAGGGCAATTACAAATAGCTTCAGAAAGAATGAAGCTGTTGGGCCAAAGCAGAAATGATGCTCAGTTGTGGATGTGTCTGGTGGTGAAAAAAGCAGAAATGATGCTCAGTTGTGGATGTGTCTGGTGGTGAAAGTCTGATGCTGTAAATAACAATATTGCATAGGAAACTGGAATGTTAGGTTCATGATTCAAGCAAAAGAAGAGGGTGGCAGAGGATGAGATGGTTAGATAGCATCACTGACTCAATGGACATGGATTTGAGCAAACTCTAGGAGACAGTGAAGGTCAGGGAAGCCTGGTGTGCTCCCTGAAAAGCATCAGACATGACTTAGTGACTGAACAATCACAACAATTCTCAAATATGAGGACAGAAACATGTACTCAGGGATTTACAGTAAGAATAAAGATGATATGAACTTATAGAGATAATGTTTATTAAGTAAAAACTTGTCCTTTGGAATTCAGAAGGTATTTTCGTATGGAGATCATGTGGTAAGTGATGGTTAAGTTCCCATGGGGGGCCAACCCCTACGGCTTATTTAATTCATGATAGAGTTGAACCCTGATAGACTGTGGGATAGTTCCAAGGATCCTTTAGCCTGAGGGTGGAAGGGCTTTGGGGTGTGATGGTCAGTGCGCTTGGGGGCTCTCAAGAGACCTCTGTGTAAGGGATGATGGATCAGTCAACTTTCTCAGAGCAGAACAGAATCACTCGAGATTTCTTTGAACGAACTGGCACATGGCCTTGTGGATAGCCTACACATGACGGGCAGGCTGGACACTCATGCCAGAGCTGACACTGCTGTCTGCAGGCAGAGTTCCTTCTGCTCCTGAAGAAGAATTTCTCTCTTAGGCCTTTCACCTGATTAGACAAGGCCCACCTGCACTTTCAGGGGTAAACTTCTGTCCTTAGTCAACTGATTGTAGATATTAATTCACATACTTCCTTCCCAGCGACACCTTGATTAGTATTTGACTAAATAACTGGGTCCCCAGCTTAGCCAGGTGGGCACTCAGAACCAAGCATCAGAAGAGGTGGGAACTTGAATGATGGCTTCTGGGGCAGTGGTCCAGGGGCAGACAGGGCCCACACCACGGGTTGACAGGCAGGCTCTCTTTAGGCATAAGCTGTATATGCTCTGTTCGTTCTCTAGGAGTTAGTTTGGGTCAAAACCTACAGGTAAGTATCAGCTCCTTGACCCACAAGGGACGCTCAGGAGTCCCACAGAGGTGGTCGAAGCAGAGGGAGCTTCGACTGTGTGGACTTTTCACTCAGTGCTTAGCAGAGCGCCTGCCACGCATGTGAATTTACTTAACAAGCTTTTTAAGGGCAAGGGGGTCATTTGTGATATATTTGTTTCTTGTTGGCAACTGTAGAGGAAAAGCTACATATCATACCACATGGAATAAAAAGGAATCTCAGAGACTTCTGCATTCTGAAAGGCCAGTGAGACTACCCTGTCTGTCCAGAGGTTAAGACGCTGAACTCCCAAAGAGGGGGCATGGGTTTGATCCCTGGTTGGGGAGCTAAGATCCCGCATGCCTAGTAGGGCAGCCAAAAAAACCAAAACAAACCCAAGAATTCTATAATGACCTGCTTTCATAAAACAAATGTAGAGCTCACCTAAAAAAACAATTTACCTTAACAACATGCACATACTACTAATGTAACACTATCGCTATATTTTAAACTCACTCATTTACAAATCCGTCTCACCCACCCATCTGTAAGCAACTAGAGAGGAGGGAAGATGTCATTCTTCTGCAGAGACTCTTATTTATGCCTACATTTCCAGTTCCAAGCAGACTACCCAATAAAATTAAAATAAAGGGAGACAAAAGTGCTCATGAAATCTTTGATTGTATCACCTGAGTTACACCTGAGTTTTGGATCAGTGGGAATGTGAGTGTGGGAACCTTCATTCCTGGATTCTCCTCTACAAATGACAGGGAAGCAGTCTGCCATCTGATGTGCAGAGATGGGGGGCGCTATGCGTGCAGGAGCTGGTGGGGGGTGTAGTATCACGGTGGTAGGTTTGGGGGATTGGATTTATAACTAGCATCCAGGAGACAGTCTTTGGTGGTTTCCAGGGAGTGGCAGTTGGCTGTTTCTGTGGTCTTCAGAGAACTGCAACCATAGCAGGGTCAACGGAATACTGTTAGACCAAAGAGCTTCATCACCCAACCATGGCAGGACCAGCCAAAAGGACTCACCCTAAAACTCTTGTCTCTCCTGGTATATTCCAAAGCACATTCTGTGGATCATTCATCCTTAGAAATGTACTATGGAAGAGGGTTCCAAGGATGGAGGAGGTTTGGGAGGTGCTCTCTACTTTGCAGTTTTCTTAGAGTTGCCGTTCATATTAGCATCTTAAAGATTGCAGGGTGCTCAGTCGCTCAGTAGTCTCCCTGTGGCCCCATGGACTGTAGTCCACCAGGCTCCTCTATCCATGGGATTCTCCAGGCAAGAATGCTGGAGTGGGTTGCCACTTCCTACTCCAGGGGATCTTCCCAACCCAAGGATTGAACCCATGTCTTCTGCATTGCAGAGATTCTTTACCACTCGCATCAACTGGGAAGCCCAGAAGATTGCAGAATGTCTGCTGATAGAAAAACCTGAGTATATTACTCGGTTTGTCAAATTCAATTCCTTCTCTTCAGACAAACATCTACTCACATCATGCTTGATAAATGCTTCATGCTTCATTTACAAATGAAGAAACTGAAACCCAAAATGTAAATTATAGTTTATACAGCTAATAAGTGACAGAACTGGCTAGAATTCAGATCTCTTCTCTTGGACCTGTGTGGTTTCAGCCTTGTCATACTGCAACTACTTATCCTCTGAACTCAACAAAATGAGAAAATGATTCATCTCCATGAGTTCTTTTCACAATTTGCAAAACTGTTTTGATCTTCCTCTATGGATATGCAAAGGACAAAAGCGGAGGGTAGCTTCTATGTGTAGATGGGAAAAATCACAACAAAATGCAGTCTTTGAGAACTTATATTTTTGTAAAGCTTATGCCATGATTTGTTTCACTCAAAGGAATCTATGCCAACGAAACACAGCAAATAGAGACGTGAAAGTGGAATTGGCTTATAACAATAGATACATGTCACCTGTCAAGCACTGAATCATGAACCTCGACCACGGCAACCTTTTATGATAAAAACTGTCATGAGTAAGAATCTTACTCAAGATGATGAATGATTTATCTTTGTAGAAAAGTCTTTGCTAATGGCACATCCCATGATTCCTTCTATCCCTAAATATTGACTGGAATTCAGTCTTTAGAATTGTCTCATGTGCATACGTGGACACAGACCCACATTTCATATTCAACGATGGTGTTTTTCCAATACAGAAGTTGTGAACTCCTATAGACAGTAAAAATGCAGATATGTTTCAATTGAGAAAGACTTTTTTTGGGGGGGGGAGGTTTATTCCCTATCTTTACCTTTTTGATAATAAGTCAAACTGACCTGATTTGGGTTCTTCAGATAGTCAAGCTTCTTCCTAGTAACAACGCTGGCTCTCTGTAATTCATGTACACCTCATTGCCGCTGTATGAGTGGGCACTTCACCTCCCACTCAAGTTTGCAATTGTTTGTGCAGAGGAAAAAATTTTTGAATTAATAGAAAAGTGTTAAATTAAGCTCCACTTATGATATTCCATTTGGCAAAAAGTAATTATTTTATTTCTCCCCCTGAGACAGACTTGGACAGAAAACAAAACAAAATAAACTCTTTTGTGTGAAGATGTCCACAGATAATTTTTTTTTTTTTTAAAGAGGACATAGTTCTTAAATAAGAAAGAAAATTAAGTGGCTTCCTAGTTTCTAGCCAAACTAGTCAAATGTTCCAATATCACTGCAAGAAGTCTCAAACAAGAGAATATTTGGGGGGGCTTGGTAGGACCTTGTGGGGTAGGAAGAGGCAGAAAAGGGAATATTTCTTTTCTTCTTTGGTTCAAAGTGCTTCTAGATATAAATTTTGACCTGACTTCAGTTGTAATACATAATACAGGGCACAGAGGCAATAGAAACCCAGAAGTAGTTTTCCCTATTGGGTGTTTTAGGATGGCTTTTTGAACAAGAATCACATAAGTAACAATTGATTTTTCTGCTCAGTTTTGCAGGAGGTATACTTTTCTTGACTTTTCTATAGAGAAATACATTTATTTGTTTTTATCTACAAAACATCCTTCTTTTGTTCTTGTGTTATGGAAACAAAAAGGAGACATAAAAATTGTGTCTGGGAGGCATTTGGGTATCATGAAATGTTTAAATCAGAACTTTCTAGCATGTAGACTCAATCATAGTAGAGAGAAACTAGGGCCTCTAACCTGCTTCCCGTCTGAAGCATTAACCTAGGCTAATCCAGGAAGATTCAATTCAGATAAAATTTTAATATCTTTCAAGGTACTTGATGAAGAAGGAAATGGCAACCCACTCCAGTATTCTTGCCTGGGAAATCCTTTGGACAGAGGAGCCTGGTGGGCTACAGTCCACGGAGTCACATAGGGTCACACATGACTTAGCGACTGAGCCCAAGGTTGAGGATGTAGATTTATAAAAGATAGAATCTGGACAAATTCTATAATTGTATTATATTAATTAACAATGAAAAATTGACAGCCCATTTCTTGGTTGATGACATAAAGAAAGCACTGACTGAAAGGCTGAATGTATAAAAATAATATCTGCAATATCTTCAACTGATGAATTAAAGATTAATGGGCAGTTCATTATGGCAGCATTTGTAAAAAGTTAAAAGTGTGATAATGAATGATGTTTCTTTCCACGTATTTTAATTTCATTTTTTTTGGAGGATAGTTGATTTACAATGTTGTGTTAGTTTCAGGTATACAAAGTGATTGTGTTATACATACACATATATCCATTCTTTTTGAGATTCATTTCCCATTTGGTTAATGCAGAATACTGAGTAGAGTTCCCTGTGCTGTTATAGTAGGTCCTTGTTGATGATCTATTTTATATATGGTAAGTGTGTTTATATTAATCCAAAACTCCTAATTTTTCTCTTTTCTCCTTTCCCTTTTGGTAATCATAAGTTTATTTTCGAAGTCTGTGAGTCTGTTTCTGTTTTGTAATAAGTTCATTTGGAGCATTTTTTTAGATTCTACATATAAATGATATCATATGGTACTTTTCTTTCTCTGTGTGACTTACTTCACTTAATATGACAATCTCTAGGTCCATTCAGGTTACTGCAAATGGCATTATTTCATTCATTTTTTTTTTAATGGCTGAGTAACATGCCATTGTATGTGTGTTCCACATCTTATTTATCCATTCCTCTGTCAATGGACATTTAGGTTGCTTCTGTGTCTTAGCTATTGTAAATAGCACTGTCATGAACATTGGGGTACATGTATCTTTTAGCATTATGGCTTTCTCTGGATATATGCCCAGGAGTAGGATTACTGGGTCATATGGTAGTTCTATTTTTAGTTTTTTAAGGAACCTCCATACTGTTCTCCATAGTGGTGTACCAATTTACATTCCCACTAATAATATGATTCCCTTTTCTCCACACCCTATCATTTATTGTTTGTAGACTTTTTGTTGATGGCCATCCTGACAGGTGTGAGATGATAACCTCATTGTAGTTTTAATTTGTATTTCTCTAATAATTAGTGACGTGGAGCATCTTTTCATGTGTTTTCTGCCCTTCTGTATGTCTTCTTTGGAGAAAAGTCTATTTAGACCTTCTGCCCACTTTTCAGTTGGGTTGTTAGTGTTTTTGATAATGAGCTGTTTGTATATTCTAGAGACAGATTAAGGAATTAATCTGTGCATGTAAATATGCTAGCTCCTCAATATGTAGAATTTGATCTTCTTGAAGGCAGGGATTTTGTTTTGTCCAATTCTGTACTCTCAATGTTTGGAAGTGTGCCCAGCATATGGTATATGAGCATTAAACGTTTGCTAAATGAATGAACACTCCTATGTAATGAAGCATCTCATAGCTCCTAACAAAAAAACAGGGTGGATCTCTCTACTAACAGAGAGAAGACCCACACAGTTGAACCTTTGAGCAACGTGGGTTTGAACTGCATGGATCCACTTATATGCGGATTCTTTTCAATAGTAAATGTTAGAGAACTACATGATTGTGATTTGTTGTTTAGTTGCTAAGTCGTGTCCAACTCTTTTGCAACCCCACGGACTATAGCTTGCCAGGCTCCTCTATCCATGGGATTTCCCAGGCAAGAATGCTGGAGTGGGTTGCCCTTTCCCTCTCCAGGGGATCTTCCTGACCCAGGGATTGAACCCACATCTCCTGCATTGGCAGGCAGATTCTTTACCACTGAGCCACCAGGGAAGCCGGTTGAGTCCAAAGATCTGGAACCTCAGATATGGAGGGACCACCCAGAGGGAGAGCTGACTATAAATTGTATGCAAATTTTCTTCTTCGTGGAGGGTTGGTGCCCCAACCCCCACGTTGTCCAAGGGTCAACTGTATGTTTTATAAAGTAGAATGGCCACATGCTGAATACTATTTGTAATATATACACACATATATATGCATATATTTTTGAGTTTGAATATCTGTGAGAAATATGAGAAGGAAAATGTTAAAACGATAGCAGTGGTGGTGCTCTTCAGGAAGTGGTGGTGGGAGACTGGGAAACAGGGGCTGACTTTTCACTCTGTACCATTCTGCACTGTTTGTATTTTTCCAGCATGAACCTGTATTAGTCTTATTAAAATATGAATTCTGTGGGAAAACCTCCAAACCCACTTTTCTTTAAAAAATAAAATCTGTGGAAAGACCACAAATTTATAAGCATACAAGTTTGTTTTTTAGAATTTCTGTCATCTTTACATGATCTCAATCTGTAGGTTCTATTCCATCACTGGCAAAGATAATCTAAGGAACACAATTTAACTGGAAATTGATGAAAGTTGAGTAGGAGAATCATAAATTAGAATCTTTTAAGAACTATTATTAAAGACATTTTGCTTTCCTATTTTTTCAGCTTGGGTTAGAATTTGATATTTAAAGTTAGGAAAATGCACATATAATCATATGCGAAGACCCGTATGTTCTGTATCAGTCTGTGCCACTTATTTTCAATGAGATAAAACAGCTTACTTAAAGTTGAATTTCCCCATTGAGTTTAGACGAATCAGCTGTTTATCCAGCAGCACTTTGCTTAAAAATAGATGGGATGACATTTGTGGGTGCTTTTAAAAAATATCCTTTGGAGAAAGAAGCAGAACTCTAATGCCACTTTTACCATTTCCATTACATAAGAAAGGCACTTTTTTTTTTTGTTACGAGGACTTCCTGTAACTTATTCTTCTTTCTCACACATATACTTTTGGAACAAGTAACAATCATTGGATGTATAAGGGCATCTCACCTGAATTTTACATTTTAGTGACCGAAATTAATTCAATGGAAACCTTAAATATGGCTAGAAAGAGTTTTTTCTGATTGCATATGGAGATTTCTTTTTTTCATCCTTCTAATTATGTGCTCTCCCATCATTCTTTTATCAGCTAGTTATTGAGTGCCTGCTATGTGACAGGCACTGTGGTTACAAAAATGAACATAAAGATGATTTTGAGTGCATTTCACTTGATCTTACAGACCAGTTTAATAATTGTCTGTACCAACCTGCCAACAATAAGAAGTGGTTGATGTTACCTTAAACCTGCTGTCATATGATTCCACGGAGTCTAGGATAAGCATTAAAATAGGGCTGAGCTGAAAATATACTGTCACCCAAATTTCAAACCAAGTAGATACACAGGAGAACTCTAGTCAATTAAAGTACGAAACATTAAAATCAGTGTTCCGATCTTGGTAGCATTGCTGATGTAGCGAAGGATTAGGACACCGGCAGGAAATGAAACCAAATGCATCCTTTTCCTACCCAGAAAAATATACCTATGTTAGAACCCTATCAGCCTTATTTATCTAAAAAATGTACTTTGGGAAATTGCATCTGTTGGGTAATGTGAAAGAGGAAACCAGGTCCATGTGAAGATGGGGGTGTATGACATCACCAGGCCACGTTCTTATCCTCGGTTTTTATGGAAGTTTGCTCTGAATTCTCACACGAGTAATGGGATTAGATTCTCTTTCTTCCTTTGTCAAGCATTCCCTGACCCTGAGTGCCGTGACACAGATGGCAGGTGAATAGTATCTGCCCGCCGGGGAGGAAGGTCACTTCCACCCGCCTCCTGCTATGTGACTTGAATATCTGGCTCACTCCATCGCCGGCCTGCCACTGGCTCCCGCTCCCAGGTAGCCTGCCACCCGAGCCATCATGGTGGGTGGTCAGGTTAAGAAGGAGAGAGAGTTCTCAGCCACCCATTCATCCCTGGCCCCTGGGAATCCACCTCTCAGAGACAGCCTGCCAGATGCCCTGTTTCATCACTCCTGTAGTTTCCTTTTCTTAGATTCTGTGAATGCTTTTAATGGTCTGGGTCACCCTCCCCACCAAGTACAGGGATTTTGTGTTTTATTCTGAATAGCAAGGTATGGTTCTGAGTACCTTGTGGCATTTGGTAAAAGTGATAAATACTAATGATGAACAACCAAGCAGGCTCTCATGGTCCTGAGGCTGGCTACAGGAGAACTCAGAATGAGGGGAAAAATAAGTCAATTTCGAACACAAAGGCAAGATTTAGCCTCTCATTAGATCCAACTGCTCCATGTGAAAAACTGTGTTAACAAAACAGCCCTGGGATTTTTGAGGGGAGAGGCATGTGTGTGTGGACTAGGTTTTCAAGATGTGTTTTCCATCTTCCCAATTTGGGGTGTTATGATATAATAGGATTTTGAAATCCAAACATATGTTATTGTCTTTCCCCTTTCCCTTTTATGTTTAAACCTCTGCTATAATGAATTAGCTCTCCCTTCTCAGTAACTTAGAGTGTTTATTTCTTTTCTATAGAAATGAAGCACTTAGATGATATTTAAGTCTATTTCTTCTTATGGTCCCTTCAACTTGATTTGTATGTGATTTTTGACCCTGTGTGAATACATTAATTTGGCCAAACAATGAATACTATTAATATTATATTTTATACAACAGGGCTTCCCTGTTAGCTCAAATGGTAAAGAATCTGCCTGCAATGCAGAAGACCTGGGTTCTATCCCTGAGTTCCGAAGATCCCCTGGAGAAGGGAATGGCAACCCACTACAGTATTCTTGCCTGGAGAATTCCATGGACAGACCATGGAGTCTCAAAGAGTCGGAAGTGACTGAGTAACACTTTCACTTTCATCCTCTTCATAAACAAAACTTTCAAAAATATCAAATTTTTACAAAATTTTAGACTTGATTTAGAATTGTTTTGAGAAATCAAAATATCCCAGCTTATAAAAGTCATGTGAAAATATAATTCATTTCTTCCTCTCTCTAGATTACTTGGTAGTTTAGAAGAGACAATTTAAAAAAAAGACCAGTACATTACTAGCTGATGACATCTAATTTCTTAGTAACTTTAAAATAATATAGATTGGGATGGAGCCATTGAGTTAAAACCATAGAGAGGAGAGAGAGAAGGTAGGAACCGTATTAGAATAATAGCCAACTGTTTGTGATAAAGTTCCAGCAAGTGGGTAAAACAACTGAGTTTTCCATTTTAGTTCAACAAAATTATTTTCCCTACCATAAACACAGGATTTGATTACAGAGTAACACGAGAGAGTAAAAATATTACTGGTTTACTTGAAGTCATTGAAGAAATATTAAATATTAACTTCAATATTAACTTGAAGAAATACTAAAATGTTAGTTGTTCTTTTTTCAAGGCAATTGTTTTAAAGCAGTTCATCAGTTTTAATCATGCTGGCCAGGGTCTTTGAGATGTTAAGAATCAGTCCATTGTGTGGTTTATAAACAAAAAAGACTAGAAATTCTCAGCAGTTGTAAAGCGCAGAACTGGGCATGGTTGGCACACATGCTTGTATTGCCTACGATACAATCGCCTACGATTGTCTTGTACAGAAGTGTTCACATGTTACATGTTTGAGGTATGAGGGAAGGACAGAATTTTACTTCTCCCAATCTGGTAGCAAGCTGCAGGTTCTTCCTGTTCACATGCATGTGTGCATGCTCAGTCACCTCAGTCATGTCTGACTCTGCGACCCTATGGACTGTAGCCCATCTGGCTCCTCCGTCCATGGGATTCTCCAGGCAAGAATACTGGAGTGGATTGCCATGCCCTCCTCCAGGGGATCTTCCCAACCCAGGGATTGAGCCTGCGTCTCTTGTGTCTCCTACACTGGCAGGTGCGTTCTTTAGCACTAGCACCATCTGGGAAGCACCTTTCCTGTTCACACTAGTGAGTAAACTCTTAGAGCTTATTAACTATGTAATTTAAAGTTTACAAAATCCTTCCAAAAGATGTAGAATGAGGATAAAGTAGTTTCTAATGTAAACTTGAGGCTTGGACATACTAATTGGGCCTTTTGAATTGCTTGCTGTGGGTAGATGCTGTAGATATTTAATCACTTGATAATTTATTAGTAATGTATTTAATTCCTATAGATAACTGAATATAACTGATACAATTGAAGTACAGTTGAGTTGGCTTCCCTGGTGGCTCAGTGGTAAAGAATCCGCCTGCTAATGCAGGGTTTGATCCCTGAGTCTGGAAGATCGCCCGCCTGGAGAAGGAAATGGCAACTCACTCCATTGTTCTTGCCTGTGAAATCCCATGGACAGAGGAGCCTAACAGGCTATAGTCCTTGGAGGCTGTAAAAGAGTCTGACATGACTTAGTGACTAACCAACAACAACATAGTTGAGTCACAATATTGTGTTAGTTTCAGTAATTTTGCAGATTACACTCCATTTTCAGTTATTACAAGACAATGTAATTCCCTGTTCTGTACAGCATATCCTTGTTGTTTATCTATTTTACATATAGTAGTTTGTATCTGTTAATCCTATACCTCTAATTTATCCCTCCCTCCTTCTCTCTTCCCTTTGGTAACCACAAGTTTTTTTTCTGTATCTGTGAGTCTATTCATGTATGTTCATTTTACTCAAAATATGAACATGACATTTTGACTACTGCTCTTACTATTCATTTTTATTAAAAAGATAGTAGCAGCAATAATAAACAATAGTATTAAAATCATGCGTTGAACACATTTATCTTTTTTAAAAAATTGTGGATTTTAAATAATTTTTCCTCAAATCTGAAATATAGTAAGTAGGTAGAAACCCACTTGTGGTTTTTATTATACTTGAAAATAAATTAGTGTACATTTAACATGGTATTTTGTTGTTCTCTTTGGACAGCCTACTGCAGTTAAAAAAAATCATTGTTGTAGGAGAAAGGCAAATTGGATCTGGAAGTCAAGAAAACTTGTTCTGAATTCTAGCTCAGATTTTGAGTTGTTTGAACCATACAACAGACAGCAAGGGAATTAATTAATACCTGTTTCATACAGTTCTGGTGTTATTTCTTCTTATAATTTCTTGCTTTTGAAAGAATAGGGTAGAAAACCTTACTTTCTCTAGATGCTGATCCTAGAATTCATGAACTTTATGATTTTCATTACTCTATGATAACTGCCCACTGGATACAATTAATAAATCCATCCATCCATCCATTCACATTTATTTTTTTGTTCTTAAAGCCCCCTCATATACTTTTTTGTGTGTATGCTGGTTCCAGCTTTACTGAGCTAAGACTGATATATCACATTGTGGTAATTTAAGGGGTATAACCTATTGATTTTATGCACTTACATACTGTAAAATGGTGACCAGCATAGCTTAGTATGGTGAAAGCTTATCACATCACTTAAATAACATCTTTTTTTTTTTTGCACTGAGAATGTTTAAGATCTACCCTCTTAGCAACCATTCACATTTATTGAGGGCTTCCTATATGCCAGGCACTATGGGAGCAGAAGATGCAAGTATTAATAGACTTATTTGCCCCCAGGGATCTCAATCTTTATTGGAGAGAAAGGTGGAATTAGTGGGGGGAGGGAAGCAAGAAGCACTCAAGTGTGGTTGCAATGAAGTGAAGGCATTGCTGGAAAATACATGCTAGAGAGTGCAGTGACCACAGAAGCTGCTTCAAGGAGGTCATCCTTGACCTGACACTTGGATGGTGGTCCAGACTGCCAGCTGGGTGTGGGGAGAAGAAGAGGGTGTGACGGGAGAGGAAACAGCATAAGTGAAGGCATGGCCTTGAGGAAAGGCAGTATGTTCTACCGGAAGCACCAGATTACGGACAATACATGGAGCATTCAGAACTTCCTGGCAGACTGAGCCTCTCTGGTGGGGCCCCTCTAGAGATTAAACTGAAGGCACCCAATCTCCTGCTACTAGTCTCGACATGGTTTAAAGCACAGCAGGTCTGTTTCAAAAATGCCTTTTTTGGACTGCCTTTTATCAGTGATAGGACACTGAGAACAACAGAAAATGGGTCCTTTTGTTTCTATAGATCTTTTCCAAGTCCACATTTTTTCCCCTTTCTCAGGGAACTCCCCCAAACCATCCATCCTTTCTTCTGAACCAAATACTCCTTGCTGAGTGTGGCATTCTACCCTCTGCTCAGCACCCTCCCCACCCACCACATCCCACCCTCAACCACCACTCAACCGCCTCCATCTCCACAAGACCTCTCTTCTGGTTATGCCTAAAATCCCCACCCAGGTGACACCCTTCCACCTTCTTCTTCTGGCCCTCCTTTAACACAGGCACTGCAACACATCCGGCCACATTTCAGGCGCACAGCTAATACTCAGAGGGTCTCCCCACCTCCCTCACCATGCAGCAGCCTCTGTAATACTCCCTTTCTTTAATGGAGTCATCTTTCATTTCCTGAAATATCCTGAAATATTTCCCATGGCTGCTGTATCAAATGACACACACTCAGTGGCTTCAAACAGCTCACATTTCTTCTCTGACACTTCCAGAGGTCAGAAGTCTATACTGATTTACTTGGCTAAAATCAAGCTATCAGCAGCCCTGAGCTCCCTCTGGATGTCCTAGGGGGAGGGTCCATGTCCTTGTCTCACCCACCTTCCCTCCGCTTCAAAACCAACAGCCCAGCATCTTCAAATCTCTGTTTCAGTGGTCATGTGGCCTTCCTCTGTGGTCAAGTCTCTGTCTGTTTCCCTCTTACAAGGACCCTTGTAGTTCCCTTGAGGGGAATGGAGTCCTCTCATTATTATTATTTATTATTATCCATTATTCCAGGATAATCTTCCCATCCCAAGATCCATAGCATAGTTGCACCTGTGAAGTCACATTTGCCATCAACAGTCACATTCACGATTTTCTAGGGTGAGGGTGGACTATATTTGGGGCCATTTTTCCATATACACCCTCCACCCTGCCCTAACCACCAACACGACCAACGTGGAAGAGGACTTACTCTGTGCCAGGAAGACAGTTTATGAGCTGGGCACCATTATTATCTATTTAACAGATGAGGAAACTGAAACACGGAAAGGTCAAATGATATCTCAAGTCCACATAGATAAATAGTAGAAAGAGCCTTCAAACTGAGCTCCCCAGCCTTGAAAGCCTCTGCCCCTCACACAACATCGTATTATTGTCCCTTAACTTTTGGGACTATGTGCGTCTGTATGGTGGTTTGGATTCCCAGGACCCTGAAGACAATCACGGCAGACACAAAATGGATCATTGCCCAGAAGTTGTATACTCCCCTTCTCTAGTTGTACTTCTAGCGACTTCTCCCGCAGAGAGCAGCGCTGATGAAGTGGGTGGGTGGTAAAAGCAGTAATTTGCTGCCCCTTGAAAGGCCAGTGGAAGCCCCCTAAGTAGTCTGACGTCAAGCCATGACTGATGAACGTTGAGATCTAACTGGGCTCAGGCAAAAGCACTGTGGAAAGAGTAATTACAGAGCAGGACCAGCAGAAAAATTTGTGTTGAAAAGGACAATGGAAATGGAGCAGAAATGTGAGACCCAGTGACTCTCGCCATGGAGAGAACAAGAAAGGCAGAAAACTCCAGCCAGCTCTAAGGCTGGAGAAGAAAGAATACAGCACAAAGGAAGGTAATTTCAGGTTAACAATGATGGAAAAATACACCCGGGATGGACCAGGGGAGGTCAGGAAGCAAATGAACAGGCAGGCAGTGAAAAAGGAAGGGTTTTTCTACCATCCGCCATTCATTTTCTGTTTCTGGACATTTATTAGATTTTCTCTGAAAACTTGACTCCTTTATTTCAAGAATCTTTACCTATTACTTAAGTCACAAATTCCCAGTCACGTTATCATCATCCATTACAGCTTAATTACAACTGTGCGGTTTTTTGCTTACCACTGTTTATTCTTTATCTTTCCCTATTGTTATGATTAACCTATTTAATGGGCAACTTTTTTGAGGATTTTCTTCAAATAGACTCTGTGAGTGATATATTCTCTGAATCCCTACTTAAGCATTAATGTCTTCTCTTGTGGTTTAGTTGCTCAGTCGTGTCTGATTCTTTTTCAACACCATGGACTGTAGCCCACCAGGCTCCTCTGTCCATGGGATTTTCTGGGCAAGAATATTGGAATGGTTTGCCATTTCCTTCTCCAGGTAGCTATTCATTTTTAAGATTAAATTTTTTTTTTCCTACTGTAAGGCAGCAAGGGGCCACATGGTGGATAGAAAGAGCTGGCTCCAGGAATCAAACAGACTGGGGGGGACCATTCATTAATATCAGTGTTACTCAGGGCAACTTGAGCCTCAGTTCTCCCATTTACAAAATGAGAATAAGAACATGAAGATTAAAGAATGCATATGAAAGGCACTGGCAGAATACTTTGCAGGAATGAGTAACAAAGAATCGTTGCTTTCAGTTTCTGTAACCTCATCAGAACAAAAGGTAATGAAGTCATTCAGGAGGCCAAGTTTCCATTCATGCATTCGGACAGAATTTCCTTTGGGCTTGTTTGTGGCCACTACTGTGAATAAGAGACCAGATATCTACCATCATGGAATTATCAGCTAGTGGAATAGTCAACTTTATCTAAGACATGAAAAGGAAATAACAGATAGGTGAGAATTATGGAGAGATACTAGACTCAACTATGGCCAGTCAGAGAGGACTTCCTGGAGGAAGAGACATCTCAGCCAAGACTAAAAGGTTGAAAAGGGGTAAGTAGAGAAGAGAGGAGTTTGGGGTGAGTGGATACAAGAGACAAAAGAGGAAGAAGCTTATGAAAAGGCCCTGAGAAGGAGAGAACGGAACCCAGGAGAAAGTGTCAGTGTGGCTGAAATGCAGAGTGGACATAGGGAGTGTTGAGAAGTTAGGCTGTGGAGGAAAAAGGTCCCCCATTATGTCACACCCTGTAAGTCATGGTAAGAAGTCTGGACTCTACCATTGGGAGTATGGAGGAACCATTGAAGGATTTAGTAAGTAGAAGATTTGCTGATTCTATTTGTATTTTAGAGATGTCATCTGGACTCTAGTACATAGAATGAATTGGATTAAAGGAAACCAAATAACTCCTACATGGTCTTGGCTGGAAGACCATGTAGGAGTTATTTATATTAATCTAGGAGAGAAACTATGGCGATTCAATGGGGCAGCGGCTGATGAAGGGATGAGGAGAAGCGAATAGAAATAGAATCTATAAGACTTGGTGAGCTTCCCACCCCTTCAGTCATCCATCTGACTAACTCTTAGGAGTCTACCTTAAATGATATGGGGAGGTAGAGGGGAAAGTGAAGGGTTTCCCCTCTATTTCTGGGTTGGTAAAAAGAGGTAGACAGTTGTCCTATTTATAAGAGTAGGAAATGCCAGTTAAGGAGCTGGTGGGGGAAGATAGCATGCCCAGTTTTAGAGATGCTCTTTTGAGCTTACCATTGACCTTCTTCCCAGGTGGCTCAATGGTAAAGAATCTGCCTATCGATGCAGGAGACGCAGGTTCGGTCCCTGGGTTGGGAACATCCCTGGAGCAGGAAATGGCCACCCATTCCAGTATTCTTGCCTGGAGAATGCCATGGACAGAGGAGCCTGGTGGGCTACACTCCATAGGATCACAAAGAGTTGGACATGACTGAGCATGCATGCATGCACACACCTTACTTTTGTAATGCAGACAGTCCGCCAGCCTGTGTGCATCAAGGGATAGTGATATTAACCAAGTCTAGCGATATTCCAGTCTTCTCTCATCTTTGTTCCTCCTCCACTTAATTCTGATTGTCCCCAAGAATGGGCTTCACGTGTATTTGGGAACAAATCTGTCTGCCGCCTTCTGCTCAAGCCTCCTTGCCATGTTCCAGGAACTTGTTAGGATGGTGGGCCATCTGTGACTGTGCTGCTGCCTCAGTTACCACTGTCCTCAGTGGACGGCTGCGCTGTGGTCTGTGCTGTGTATGGGTTGGGGGGTGGAGGGTGGGGAGCGAAGGCACAGTTGCTGCTTTCTCTAGATCTTCTCCATTAATTAACTAACCCAAGGGGTTAATGTGTGAGTCTGTAGGTAACACCTGCCTTCATCTGGCATCACTCAGAGTGCCTGAAAGGACTAGGAACTTTGCATCTCACATTGAAGGGTGAGTGGTAACCATGGTAGACAAAAAGAATCATGAAGAGGATGCTGGCCAAAAACCTTGCATTTGAAATCATCAGGTTGGTTTTAGGTAGTAGTACTGGATAAAAAGTCACTCTGGTATCAAAGTTTTCTTACTGTACAAATGACAGAAAATAGACAGCAACTTTGCAGTTATCAAAGTTTGTTTTCTAGTTTGTTTCTTCCAACTTTCCAAAGGATACAATGCAACCCATAGGCTCTGGACCAATGATGCTGGGGAGAAGGGAAATAGCAGGGGGGAAATACCAAAAATAAAGAAGCAATAAAAATGCAGGGGACAGTCAAGGATGTCTGGAGTGATGAGGTATGAGAGAGAAATTGGGGAAAGAGGGAAAGAAAATGAACACCTCCCAAACCCCAAACAGCCCACCATATTTGAGCTTCCAACAGAGTCCTGCACGCAGAGAAGAGCCGTGAAATGGAACATATTTTAAAACCTTGAAGTATGACTAGGTGACATATGTTCTTAAAAATGAGCTGTGATAGACTCAAATGCTACACTCCTACTTCTCATAGGTTTACTAAAGTAGAGGTTTTTTCCAGAGAAATGCCTAAAATTTGTAGGTGGAACAGGGGGACATGTAAACGGAACTCAGTCTTTGGTAGTGGCTTATCTTTGTGTGCATACTTAGCACCTATTTACACTTCTGGAAAAACAGGTACTGCGAACAATTTAGAGGGTGGGGAGAAGAAAAATTCTTCCTTTTCTATAAGAGCCTGATTGCAACGTTTAAAGATTTCCACGAAACAAAAATATCTGGTGGCACAGCTCGTTTCCCACGCAGAAAAACAAAATGGGAAGGTCAGGTAGGAAGAAGAGAACCATTTCCTTTCCATGTCTCCAAAATTTCCCACATACTTGGCTGTTTTGAATAGATCTTCTGAAATATCTTTTGAGGTCACCTACTTTGAGAGAATAGAGACTCTGATTTTCAGGTGACACAGCAGTGAGCCCAGAAAACAGAAATCACATTTTTCATTTTTGACGTTCTTAAGAGAAAAGAAAAGATGGCAATTTCTTCCCCATCTTGCTAAGCTTTTGCTAGTCTCAGGGATTTGTGCTCCGATCTGCCTAAAATAAAAATCCTTGTGTTAAACCCCGAGAAGCTAGATCACAAAAAAGAAAACCCAACCTAGTAACTGTTTTATCACTTTTAGTTTTTAAGGTAGAGTGGCTAAGGTAGCCATGAAAATCTCGTAGGGATCTGATGGTTTTTTATCCCCTGAACTTCATGGGACAAACAAGTACATTTTCCACACGAACAGAAATCCTTGCAGCTCCGGTAAATCAAGAAAGTAATAAGGAAAATGTACATTATCGGCAGGCTGCTGTTTTAAAACACAATCTCACCAAATAAAACCCACCTAAACCGGAGCTGTGGAATAATTTTAGCAATTGAAAATTACTACCTTCTCTAGGATAACATGTACTTAGAAATGAAATGACTCATAAACCAACATGATGTATGTACTCTGCTTTCCTTAGAGCATATTCAATGTTAATTTACAACACATCATGCTAAATACATTCAGTCACCAGGGCTTCAGTCATTTTATCTGTCTTTGCTGTATCTACCTACATGGCTCTTTAGCTAAATTCACTTTGCACTATAGATGATAACACTATTATTATACAGATGCTGTTCTTACTGAAAAGCTGGATTTCTCCCTCAGCCCCTCTAGTACCATAAGCAACCAAATCAAAGGAAAAGGGTACGCTGAGGGGTACTCTGTATTAAACTGTTTATCCCAAATTCACAGACATTGTGAAACATGAAAGTAACTCCAGCACATTAAAAGAAAAATTATGGATTAGCACAGGAAGCAAACACAGAGATTATTTATCTTGTTTTCCATAGCCCAGAATTGCCCTTAGCTTACCTTATTAGCTGAAATGCCAAACAGAATGTCTTTATGGAAAAGCAAGTTCATTATTCATCTCAGCTTTGATTAGGTCTAAAGCAGCGGAGAACATTTAGCTTCTCCCTGTGATTTGCCGATGCAAAGTGGGTGAGTAAGGCAGTAAACACAGAACTTGGGAGGTGGGGAGCGGATGGCTCACAACTCCAGACTCAAAACTTTGCATTTTCATTCATATGAAGATACTTAATGAAATCAGATCTTATCACCCAGAGAAGAACACTGAAGTGATTACTTAGGGGAGATTTTTTTTAAGCCTGCGCACTTTGGCAGAGCAGTTGCAGTTATCATGTCCTGCCTGTTCACTGTCCCAACAAAATTACCTTGCTGTCCATCTTTAGCTTGGTGTAATCTGGGGCTATTGATTCACTTTGCAGTATGTCAGTGGATGATATATATTTTTTGTCAAGGAGAAATCTATGTGGGGGTGATTTCTGCAATTTTCTTTAAAAAACAAAACAAAACTTGCTTGTCTGACCCATGATGGAAATATAGATGCATTTCACAGTTTTGAAGCTAGGTGTACAGATACACACAACATTGTGTTGGATACAATGACAGAGATATTAGGGGTCCAGGAGTAAACCAGCAATAGACATCTGTCCTCAGGACATCAAATTCTCTTTTAGAGAAAAGTCATATTCCTTAACAATTCATTAATTTTCTTCAAATGAATTAAACATCTTTTAGAAAGCTTTGGGCAAATACTTTTTATTTTCTAAAAAATGACTTCTGTAGAAAACATCCTAGAAGAGCCTTATTTAGTGAAAGTGTTACAGTTCTAGCTGGGCAAAGGAGCTGCGGCAGCTTCCCCTTTCAAGTGTTCTGCTTCACAGAACTTGAGCAGCCTCATCTACTAAAATCCAGCTTTACCAAGTAAAACGTGTAACCACAACGGTGAGACAAGTCCTGGGTGATCAATAGATAAGGAGAGCATTACCTAGCAAAGCAATGTCAGCATTAAAGACTTTTTAGACCTTTCTTGACTTCGTCATCACACAAAATCAAGCCCCCGTTCTCCTCTCCTGAATAAATGAGAGCATGGCTGCTTCTAATGAGAGATTGTACAGAAAAAGCAATAATGACAGGTTTGCCTCAAAATGTTAAACACAGAGTTACTGAATGACTCAGCAATTCTGCTCTTAGGCGTATACTTGAGAGAAATGAAAACACGTGTTCACACAGAAAGTTGTACACTGATGTTCACAGCACCATTGCTGACAAGAGCCTCAAAATGGAAACAGTTTTAATCCATCAGTTGATGAATGGATATAAAAATGTGATAGAGCCATACAGTGGAATGTTATTTGGCATTAAAAATCAAGTACTGGCACATGCGATAACATGGATGAATCCTGAAAACAGTTTGCTGATTCAAAGAAGCCGGTCACAGAAGATCACATAGTATATGATCCCATTTATAAGAAATTTCCAGAAGAGGCAGAATTTATAGACAGAAAGTAGCTCAGTGGTTGCCCTGGGCTTGGGGGCAGTGTATTAGCAAGGGCATACAAATGGGCACCAGGTCTCTCACTGGAGTGCTGAAGATGTTCTTCTGTTAGGTGGTGGTGATGTTTACACAACTCCATGAATATACTAGAGCCACTGATTATATATTTTAAATAGGTGTATTTTATTTTTGCAAGTACTATCTCAAACTATTTAGGTTTGCAAATGCTATCTCAACATATATGCTGAGTGCCAAAGAATTGATGCTTTCAAATTGTGGTGCTGGAGAAGACTCTTGAGAGTCCCTTGGAAGAAAGTGCTGGGGAAATACCAATAACCTCAGATATGCAGATGACACCACCCTTATGGCAGAAAAACAAAAAGGAACTAAAGAGCCTCTTGATGAAAGTGAAAGAGGAGAGTGAAAAAGCTGGCTTAAAACTCAACATTCAAAAACAAAGATCATGGCATCTGGTCCCATCACTTCACGGCAAATAAATGGGGAAACAATGGAAACAGGGTCAGACTTTATTTTTGGGGGCTCCAAAATCACTGCAGATGATAACTTCAGCCATGAAATTAAAAGATGCTTGCTCCTTGGAAGAAAAGGTATGACTAACCTAGACACCATATTAAAAAGCAGAGACATTACTTTGCCAAAAAGGTCCATCTAGTCAAAGCTAAGGTTTTTCCAGTAGTCATGGATGGATGTGAGAGTTGGACCAAAGAAAGCTGAGCGCCAAAGAATTGATGCTTTTGAACTGTGGTGTTGGAGAAGACTCTTGAGAGTCCCTTGGACTAAAAGGAGATCAAACCAGTCCATCCTAAAGGAAGTCAGTCCTGAATATTCATTGGAATGAATATCATTCAAAAGAATTGAATGATGCTGAAGCTGAAGTTCCAGTTCCCCGGCCACCTGTTGCAAAGAACTGACTCATTTGAAAAGATCCTGATGCTGAGAAAGATTGAAGGCAGGAGGAGAAGGGACGACAGACGATGAGATGGTTGAATGGCATCACTGACTCGATGGACATGAGTTTGAGCAAGCTCTAGGAGCTGGTGAAGTACAGGGAAGCCTGGTGTGCTGCAGTCCATGGGGTCACAAAGAGCCGGACAGGACTGAGCAACTGAACTGAACTGGACAGGACAGCAAGGAGATCAAGCCAGTCAATCCTAAAGGAAATCAGCTCTGAATATTCATTGGATGACTATTCATTCATCACTCTTTCTCATTATCTAATCAAAAACAAGTCTCCCCCTGATGCCAAAGCTGAATCTCCAATACTTTGGTCACCTGATGTGAGGAGCTAACTCATTGGAAAAGACCTTGATGCTGGGAAAGATTGAAGGCAGGAGGAGATGTGGGTGGCAGAAGATAAGATGGTTAGATAGCATCACCAACTCAATGGGCATGAATTTGGGCAAATTTCAGGAGATAGTGAAGGACAGGGGAGCCTGGCACATTGCAGTCCATGGGGTCACAAAGAGTTGGACACAACTTAGTGACTAAACAACAACAAAATAAGTGAATACAATTATTAATTATAATATGACAACTGCAATTATAAGAATTTTTATACATAATACATTCTGTTATATATAATAAGCAACATTCTATTGTATGGAATTTATTATATGTAAAAAAGATGGGGAAAATGTAAAGATAACCTCAAACTTGGAAAATCCATGAGGACTCATGGGATATAGACCTATCCAAAGAACCATGTGCGCTGGTGTTTAATCATGGCTAATTTTCAATGAGAAAAAAAAAAAATCCCAAATCTCAGTGAGAGCAAGAGGAAGAAGAGGAGAGGGATAGAGGAGGGAGAAGAGAAAGAGGAAGGGAGAGACTTGTTTTGATTAGATAATGAGAAAGGGCAGATGATTTAAGAAGGCGACTAGGATCAGCAAACCTTAATTCTGATGATATAATAGCACAAGATCAAGATGAGAACAAAAGAAGAAAGCCTTTAAAAGAGACCAAAAGAATTGAACAAGGAGGGTTTTGAAGTGCTCAGATGAAAGGAACTTGTTTCTAGCATGAGAGATGGGCTCACAATCAAGGGAGAATATAGATAAGTGATGAGCATCCACAAGAATTGTATCAAGAGTGCTAAAGCCCAGAATGAAATGAAGTTTGAATTAAATAATAAAAAGAATAAAAAAGCCAGGGACAGTAAAAAAAAAAAAAAGCCCTTTTAAAAAGCATATGAATTAGAACAAATAGAAGAATAAGGACAATCCCAAGACTTGGTCCAGATGGTGTAATGTGAGCAGATGATGATGAAGGAGGAGGAAGGGGAGAAGGAGCAGAGGGGAGGAGGAGGAGGTGGAGGAGGAGGGCTGAACATCAAACTCTCAAACTTTACCATTTTCTCTATCAAAGAAAAGGATCTTCAAATTGGAAAGGTTAGAAGAAGCAGCACGATGAAGAGAAATCTGAATTCCAGGAAAACCTCTTGTATGCAGATGACTCATACATTTATATTTTCAAAACTAAAAATATAGTTACCATATGATCCAGCAATCCCACTCCTGAGCATATATCCAGAGAAAACTATAATTCAAGAGAATACATGCACTGCAGTGTTCACTGCAGCAGTATTTACAACAGCCAAGACACGGAAGCAACCTAAATGTCTGATGACAGAGGAGTGGATAAAGAAGATGTGGTGTATATACGGTTGGCCAAAAAGTTCATTTAAATCATCTGTAAGATGTTATAGACAGACCTGAACGAAATTTTTGGCCAACCCATACAATGGACTATTCAGTTCAGTCCAGTTCAGTCGCTCAGTCGTGTCCGACTCTTTCCTACCCCATGAATTGCAGCACGCCAGGCCTCCCTGTCCATCACCAACTCCTGGAGTTCACTCAAACTCACGTCCATCGAGTCGGTCATTAAAAAGAATGAAAAAACACCATTAAAAGCAACATGGATGAACCTAGAGATTATTATACTAAGTGATGTAAGTCAGATGGAGAAACTACCACCTCCCTCAATATCGCTGTCACCAGCCTAGTCCTGGTCACTATTTTCTCTCACCTGAGATGTTATACTTAGTTTTTAACTGGTTCTCTTTCTTTTCTTTATCTTTTCTTCTCATTGAAAAGATAAATGAAGATAACCTTATTTATCTTTTCATTTCCTCTAAAGGGATGTTTTCAGAAGGCAAAGTGGATACCATCTTTGCCTACACCTGCCCTCCTACAGACACAAACAAGGATGTAAAGATTCAAATTTTAAACACAACCTCTAGGACCCTGACTAAAAGAGTCCTACATGTCTTCCCAGACTCATTTTGTACCATCTGGGTGACCTAACCAGACTAGATTTATTTTTGACCCTTTTGTTTCTTCCTGTCTTTGCCTGGTTCCCCTGGTTCATTGTCTAACTGGCTAAGTCTTCCTTCAGACCCAATCCCACTGCTTCCTAGGGTATGTGTCTCCAAATCTCTTAAGTAAATCTGCTATCACAGTATCATAGTCTCCTTTGTAGGTACTGAGCAAAGTGATCACGTGGAATAGGCTTTTACTTATGAGCAGAGGGTTTGTTCGGGAGTTGCTTGGGCTACTACACTCTTGGCATCTTTGAAGACATCTGCTTAGGTTGTCTCTTAGTTTTAAACTCACTATGGGGAATTCCCAGAGAAAGATGAAGATGCACAAGTCTTCTGAATCTCCCAACAGACAACAGCTCGATGGGCTTCAGCTGACAAGGCAGCAGCATTTAGAACAGGCTATTAGAGGAAGACCTTTGAGCAGGAAAAGCAGCAGCCTGCGTTTATGAAGGAGCAGTAGGCTAAGATGACTCCGTTTTATTGTTGAAGATTAACTTGGTTGATCGGTAAACACATACCCTGAGCTTCCTTATGCAAAGTTATCTTTATTAAAAAACAAACAAGTGAGAGGAATTGGGGTAGTAGCACTGATACACATACACCGTCATGGATAAAATAGATAACTAGTGGGAAGCTGCTGTGTAGCAAGGGAGTTCAGCTTGGTGCTCTCTGATGATTTAGAGGGGTGGGATGGGGGGCTGGTAGGAGAGAGGCTCGAGAGGGAGGGGATCCATGTATACATATAACTGATTCATTTTGCTCCACGGCAGAAACTAATACAACATTGCAAAGCAATTATCCTCCAATTAAAAACAATAAATAACAACAACAAGAAAAGCCCAGAAAACAATCAGCTACAAAAGTGGAAAAGGAAAAAAAAGAAGGAGGGAAATATTTTTAAATATTAAGAGGACTGGTTTCCACTGAATTTTCTCACTTCTAGTCCTGGAATCCATTCCAAACAACAAAAAACAATAACAACGAAATGAAGGGAAATACCTACAAATCACATTTTCAGCAAAACCAGCAGAACATCCTCAAACTCCCAAGGCGGCATCAGGCAGCAAGCCAAGGAGGGAAGGGATAGTCACGTGGCAGGTAAATGCGAGGTGTGAAGGGGACCAGCCGTAGTGGAGCTCAGAAAGCTCTGTCATATACACACTCCCCAACGTGACGACTTCGGTTTAAGAGTAATGCACTGTGGCAAGGCTGCAACTGATACAGGTGATGGAGGGTGAATGGGCAAATCTCACTGACGGCCAGAAGAATTCTTTCTAAAAATGGCTACCGTTTCTGTCCCCATGGGACTGGCAACCTGTGAAGTCCTCCATGAAGTGACTGAGGGAGAAACAAACTGAGACAGGATGTGTGAGTCCACAGATGCATACAGGGACACAGACAAAGAAAACAAATGTATGGACACCAAGGCGAGAAAGGGAAGGGTGAGATAAATTGGGAGATTGGGATTGACATATATACATTACTAAGTATTAAAAAAGATAACTGATGAGAAGCTACTGGATAACACGGGGAAAAAAGAAGGTACAGTCAATTTGTTGGACATAAATATTAAGTTAACTTTAAAAATGCATCCCAATATACATTAGGTGCGGAGAAGGCAATGACAACCCACTCCAGTACTCTTGCCTGGAAAATCCCATGGGCAGAGGAGCCTGGTAGGCTGCAGTCCATGGGGTCTCGAAGAGTTGGACACCACTGAGCGACTTCACTTTCACTTTTCACTTTCATGCATTGGAGAAGGAAATGGCAACCCACTCCAGTGTTCTTGCCTGGAGAATCCCAGGGACGGGGGAGCGTCTTGGGCTGCCATCTATGAGGTCGCACAGAGTCGGACACGACTGAAGTGACTTAGCAGCATACATTAGGTGCAGACAAATACTGTTTGATTCCACTTGTATGAAAGGACTTCCCTGGTGGCTCAGATGGTTAAGAATCTGCCTGCAATACAGGGGCCTGGGTTTGATCCCTGAATTGGGAAGATCCCCTAGAGAAGGAAATGGTAACCCACTCTGGTATTTTTGCCTGGAGAATCCTATGGACAGAGGAATCTGGTGGGCTACAGTTCATGGGGTTGCAGAGTTGGGCACGACTGAGCAACTAATATTTTCACAGAATAGTCAAATTCATAGAGCCAGGAAGCACATTGATGGATGCCAGGGCCCAGTGTGGGGGGAGGGAGAATGGGGCATTAGTGTTCAGCGGGGACAGAGTTTCAGTTTATGAAGGTGAAAAATTGGAGAGATGGATGATGGTGAGAGTTGCACAACAATGTGAATGTACTTGGTGCCACTGAACAGTGCAGCTAAATATGGTTAAAATAGTATGTTTTATATTATGTGACTTTTACCACACTAAAACACATTTTTAAAAAAAAAAGCAGTTTACAACTGCAGCAACAGCAAAGGAAGCCCTTGATTCATGAATGCTTGACTTCTTCTGAGTCTCTTAAAAAATTCGCTGAAATAAGAGCAACATAAAAGGAATATGCGTGCAGGTCCTATAGGGGATATGGAAAACAGCAGCCATAAATTTCTTGTAAATAATAAAAATGCACTGGGAAAATATGTTGCCACAAGGAAGATTAAAAGCATAACCCAAAATCAAGACAGTAATTCTTGAAGCAATTACAGCTGTAAAGGAAGACCACAGAGCAGAATTATAAACTTGTGGGCAAAAAAGCGAGAAAACGGAGGTTGCTGGTAGACACCTAGAGGATGTGAGACAGGAACTGAACTGCCTAATTGAAGGAAAAGAAGGTAAATAAAGGGACATAAAAAACTAAATAAAAAGAGCAAAGAAATGGTACAGGGATAAAAAGATAAAGACAGATTAGAGAAACAAGGCAATATAGCCGGTGTATGCATAGCCGGGCTTCCCAGATGGCGTTAGTGGTTAAGAATTCACCTTCCAAAGCAGCAGACACAAGAGACGTGGGTTCAGTCCCTGGGTCAAGAAGATCCCCTGGAGAAGGAAATGGCAACCCACTCCAGCATTCTTGCCTGGAGAATCCCACAGACAGAGGAGCCTGACAGGCTGCAGTCCATGGGATCACAAAGAGTCGGACAGGACTGAGTGACTGAGTACCCACACACACATGCACAACTGTGATTCTGAAAAAAGTCAAAGCAATGAAATAAAATAATTATTTTAAAATATAATGCAAGAGAGCTTTTCTGAAATAAAGACTTCAGCCGATTTAATAAAAAGGTAAACATTTTATCAGTGAGAAGCCATTTAGAATGGTCAATGTAAAGAAATACCTCAGAAAAAGTTTTGAAAAGAATCGTTTTGGCAGCTGGGCAAAAAGATAAAATGAGGCTAGGGAGAGAAAAGGAGGTTGATGCCAGGCTTACCTGCAGCATTGGGAAAAGATCAAGCCAAGAAAGCAGGAATCAGTGATTTTCTGTCTAGTTAAGTTCTCCTTCCAATGTGAAGACTCAAGAAAAAGAGCTTTAGACATACCAGGATTTGGGTATTTTCAGAATAATATTATCAGTGAACCAGTGACCAATAGCCCCATGTTTATTGCAGCTGTATTCCCAACAGTCAAGACATGGATGCAACCTAAATGTTCTTCAATGGATGGATGGATAAAGAAGATGTTATATATATATATCTCACAGGATGTTCATAACATGGTACCAGAAAACCCAAATGAACTTTTTGGCCAACCCAGTATATATTTAAGAAATAAAGAAATATCGCCATTTGTGACAACATGAGTGGATCCTGGGGGCCTTGGTGGCTGTTTAGCTGCTAAGCTGTGGCCGACTCTTTGCCACCCCATGGACTGTAGCCCACTCTCTGTCCATGAGATTTTCCCAGCAAGAATATTGGGGTGAGTTGCCATTTCCTCCTCCAGGAGATCTTCCTGACTCAGGGATGGAACCCACATTTCCTGCATCTCCTGCATTGGCAGGAGGATTCCTTATCAGTAGCGCCACTGAGGAAGCCCTTGAGGACCTTTGTTAAGTGAAATAAGTAAGAGAGGAAGAGAAATACTGTATGATCTCACTGGTATGAGGAATTGAAAAAATAACTGAGCTCATAGATACAGAGAACAGATTGATGGTTGCCAGAGACAGGGGGTGGTGGTTAGGTAAAACGGGTGGATGGGGTCAAAAGGTACAAACGTCCAGCTATAAAATAATGTACAGCATGATAATAGTAATAATACCGTATTGCATATTTCAAAGTTGCTAAGAGAGAACATCTTAAAAGTTATCACAAGATAAAAAATTTTAACTGTGTATGCTAACAGATGTTAACTAGATTTACTGTGGTGACCATTTTGCAATGTATATAAACATCGAATTATTATGTAGCATGTCTAGAACATATAATGTTATATTCCAGTTATACCTCAGTAATCATTAAAAAATAACCAGTGGTCAAAACCTAGCTCAGTACATTTTAGAAGAGGTATATTATTTTCATGGATATAAAAGGAATACTTTTAAGATGCAATATTACATGAAGTTTCCGTATCTATATATATATTAATATGTAGATATACTTTAAGAAGATTTTTCTACTTCTAGTTTGTTATCTTTTCTAAATCATTAATGGCTGTTGAATATTACAAAATTATGTATATATTGAGATAGTAATATGTGTTTTCTCCTTTAATCTCCTAGTGCTGTTGAGTTACATGAATATTTTTCTAATGCTTATGCTTCCTTTCATCAGCAAATCCCATCTGATCATGTTATTTCGTGTTATTTATAATTATTTAATTTTATTGAAATAGTAATATTTATTAAGAATTTTTGCATGAGGTGCATGAGAAATTGCATTACAATGTTCCTTTCTCAAATCGCCCTTGTTTGTTTAGACTACTGTTGTTTAGTTGCTCAGTCATATTCAACTCTTTGTGACCCCACGGACTGTAACCCACCAGGATCCTCTGTCCATGGGATTTCCCAGGCAAGAATACTGGAGTGGGTTGCCATTTCTTTCTCTAGGGGATATTCCCAACCCAGGGATTGAACCCGTGTCTCTTGCACTGGCAGGCGGATTCTTTACCGCTGAGCCACTAGGGAAGTCCTATAAAATCCTTAAATGAATTGGACAGCTTTTCTTTTGCTCAGATTTCTAGCAGAACTTTTGTATGACAAGGATTACCTTTTTCTCGCAAGCTTCACGAAACTGTTTGGGTCTGGTCCTTTTTTTTCTGTGCCGTTCTGTGCTTAGTCACTTAGTCATGTCTGACTCTTTGTGACCCCATGAACCATAGCCCATCAGGCCCCTCTGTCCATGGGATTCTCCAAGCAAGAATACTGGAGTGGGTTGCTATGCCCTTCTCCAGGAGATCTTCCCAACCCAGAGATCGTACCTAAGTCTCCGGCATTGCAGGAGGATTCTTTACCGTCTGAGCCACACCGGGAAGCCCCCCAACTTTTCCCTGGAATAAATGTTAAACTAATGTGTCAACTTCTTATATTGTTATGGATATATTCAAGGTGCTTGTTTTCACTGAGTTTTTGATGAGTTTATTTTTCTAAGAAATTATCCACTTAAGTTTTGAATATATTGAAATAAAATGTATTTCTGTTCTATTCCTATGATAGATTTAATAGCTCTGGTAAATTTATCCCTGTTCCTTTCTTAATTCCTAATAGTGTTTATGTTTTCTTCTTCTTTATGGTGAGCTCATTCAGAGGTTTATTGATATTATCAGTATTTTCAAAGAACAGCAACAATAAAAATACCTTTCAGTAATTATCTCTGGGTGATTTCAATTATCTTCTTTATTTTCTCATGTATTTTACAAAAATTCCCCAATAAATGTATATTAATTTTATGAACCTCCCCAATAATACCTGTAATAAAGTGATACACTTTTGAACAAAATTTGAAAAGTGGACTAAATAGGAGATTGACAACTGGTTGAATGACTTCCCCTAGATGCTACATAAAAAATTCATGAAAAACTATAGCTCTCCAATAGTATGCATAAGGGGCTTCCCAGGTAGCTCAGTGGTAAACAACCTGCCTGCCAATGCAAGAGTCATAAGTGGGTCGGGAAGATCCCCTGGAGAAAGAAATGGCAACCCATTCCAGTATTCTTGCCTGGGGAACCCTATGGACAGAGGAGCCTGGTGGGCTACAGACCATGGGGTAGCAAAAGAGTTAAACATGACTGAACAGCAACAACAAATATGTGTAAGTCTTTCTTTTTGGCCCTATTCTGAACACTTTTTTCATCAACTTCAATAATGATATATTAGGCACTATTATGAGATTTACAGTATAATACATCTTGTTCTTGTTGTTCAGTCGCTCAGTCATGTCCAACTCTTTGTGATCCCATGAACTGCAGTATGCCAGGCTTCCCTGTCCTTAACTATTTCCTGGAGTATGCTCAGACTCAAGTCCATTGAGTCAGTGATGCCATCCAACCATCTCATCCTTTATTGCCCGCTTCTCCTCCTGCCCTCAATCTGTCCCAGCATCAGAGTCTTTTCCAATGAGTTGGCTCTTTGAATCAGGTAGCCAAAGTATTGGAGCTTCAGCTTCAGCATCAGTCCTTCCAATGAATATGCAGGGTTGATTTCCTTTAGGATTGACTGATTTGATCTCCTTGCAGTCCAAGGGACTCTTAAAAGTCTTCTCCAGCAGCACAGTTTGAAAGCATCAATTCTTTGGTGCTCAGCCTTCTGTATGGTCCAACTCTCACATCCATCCATGACCACTGGAAAAACCGTAGCTTTGACTATATGGACCTCTGTCAGCAGAATGATGTCTCTGTTTTTTAATATGCTGTCTAGGTTGGTCATAGCTTTCCTTCCAAGGAGCAAGCATCTTTTAATTTCATGACTGCAGTCACTGCTTGCAGTGATTTTGAAGCCCAAGGAAATAAAATCTGTCACTGCTTCCAATTTTCCCCTCTTCTATTTGCTGTGAAGTGATGGGACTGGATGCCATGATCTTTGTTTTCTGAATGTTGAGTTTTAAGCCAGCTTTTTTACTCTCCTCTTTCACCTTCATCAAGAGGCTCTTTAGTTCCTTTTTGCTTTCTGCCATTTGAGTGGTATCATCTGCACATCTGAGGTTGTTGATATTTCTCCCAGCACTCTTGATACCAGCTTGTGAGTCATCCAGCCCAACATTTCACATGATGTACTCCGCATATAAATTAAATAAGCAGGGTGACAATACACAGCCTTAATGTATTCCTTTTGTGATTTTGAATCATGTCCGGTTCTAACTGTTGCTTTTTGTCCTGCATACAGGTTTCTCAGTAGACAGGTAAGGTGGTCTGGTATTCCCATCTCTTTAAGAATTTTCCACAGTTTTTTTGTGATCTACACAAAGGCTTTAGCATAGTCAAGGAAGCAGAAGTAGATGTGTTTTTGGAATTCCTTTGCGTTTTCCATGATCCAACCCATGTTGGCGATTGAATCTTTGGTTCCTCTGCTTTTTCTAAATCCAGCTTGTACATCTGGAAGTTCCCAGTTTATGTACTGTTGAATACATAAAACATCTTGGGAAATATTTAAAATATTGGATTTCCGATTGAATATTTCTCCAGTTTTGACAGCAGAAGCATTCTTTTTGGTAGTCCAAATGGCACTTTTAGGTGGGTGAATCAGAAAGAAGCTGTTCCTTCCTCAAGATTCTATTGTCATTTGCTGTAAAATTATGGTAATAAATAGATAGCTACTCACATACGTGATGTTCCCTAGTACACAATAGTAAAGAGTGACCCTTGGCTAGAAAGACATACTTGTATTTATAAGATGACATTTAATAAAAATAAACATAATATTCCACATTAGGTTAAACCATCTAAGTGCACAATACCAAGCAAGAGAAACACACCAGCATGATTTCCTAGGAACGAATGGCTCAAAAATTTTCTCTGAACGTGAGACAGGTTAGCATAGTTGCCAGACAAACTGGTACCTTGATAGAAAGAGGGTGTTCCTGTCCAGAGGTTTTCAGTGGATGCTATGAAGTCCAAATTCAACAGAAAAACTGCTCACACAGAAATACCGAAAGTTAAGAGAGATACTGCTTTTCTTGGAACAAAATACAATTAGTCTGTTGTCAGCTAGAACGGCTTGACGTCCTGTTCTCAGAGAATTGCTGAAGGAACTAGGTCTTTTGAAGACAGAACAAAGAAGACTCAGGGACAAACAATAGTTTTCATCAAACATTTGAGAGACTGCCTTGTAGAAGAAAATTTTGATTTATTTCACACAACTCTATATTTAAATTAGAGAGAGGTGGGCTTGGATTCACAATAGAGAAGAATCTTCTACAAAGGGCGTCAAGAATGGAAACTGCTTCTAGAGTGAAAGTTCAGGAATCCTTTCTAGGGGTCATTTGGTAATGTGCAAGAATCTTATCCCATTGGCCCAGCAAGCCCAGGAATTTCTACTGAACAAATAACTGGATGTTTCTTGAGGTATTTGTAACAGTGAAAGATTTGGGTAGGTTATTAAGTAAATAAAGGAAAAGAAAAAAGAAATATGGGGTAAAAAACAAAGCAAAATGGGGGCAATGGAACAGAAACTACTATTCTAAGCACAGGGCTGGAAAGGAGCGTGAGATATTATTAGGAAAGCACCAGTCAAAATAGGGTTGAATGCAGACCACTGAGGCAGTGGCCCAATTTTTTTGTTAATTAGATGAGAGAATTGTGATTGCTAAAATAAAACTTAGATTGAGGATCTCTAGTGAAGTGAGGTCAACAAAAATAGCTAATAGATGGGAAATTACTTTAGTCATTTGCAAGTGAAGAAATCTATTACTAATGGATGTTAAATGGTTTGTAATGTAGAGAAAGGAAACAGATTCCTGTACAGGTTATTAGTCACTACAATGCTGCATTAATAGAGGGCTTCAGGATGTAATATACTAGGCAAACGCTGGGTTTGGAAGTGTGCATTCTGTGTTAGACAATAGTCCAAATGTTTGTGATCTAAATGGCAAACAAGTCTCTGCAGAATTATTTAAAATCAGAATATTTAAATTATTTGAAGATACTAAGATTTACTTGAATGTCTTTTTTTTTTTTTTTTACTGAAGAAGAGTGCATAATGTTTGGGAATACAAACCAGAAAAAAATTTGCACATTTTCTTGAAAAAGACTTTTATGACATTATTCATAAGGTGAAAAATGTAAAAAAATTAAAATGAAAATAACTGAGAAATGAATATTCTAACCATGGTGTGTTAACATACTTGAATAGCCACAGTCTTTTTATTAAAAGGATAGACATGAAAAATAATAAGCACTTATTAAAATGATAAGCATATAGATACAAACAATGTATACAAAAGGATACATTATGATAATTATAAAACTACTGGTAAATTTAATAGTTACTTCCTAATTGCCAGATTCATTGATAGACTTTTCATTCCACGTCTATTGAGGGGTCCAGCTCATCCCCTCTTTGGTAGTGACCTCACTCAACTTTTCCCATTTTTCGAGATCTGTTCTTCCTTTACTTCTACGCTGTTTTGATTTCCTCTCCATCTTGCTGTCTTTCATTCTAGCATTGTTTTCTTTCACTACCTGTCTGTTCTTTAATGTCTGTGTAGCTCAGGAAACTGGTCTGTGCTGCCTTATCTTCTAACTTATTTATGCCCCAATGCCATCTCATTCACTCTCCAACTTTCGTCTACCTTCTCTGTGATAGCTTCCAGCTAACCTTTCTCCAGCCTTGACAGCTTCCAAAACTCCAGACTCACAAATTCAGTTGCCTTCACTTCTCTGTCTTCCTCACCAGAGGACTTTTGACCAACCTGGAATCTTTAAGATACACTAGAAACATGCCTTTTTTCTTTCCATCTTTATTGCTTCTCACCTAGTCTGAACCATAATCATCTCGTCTGAATTATTGTAATACGCTCCTAAATAATATTTGGATAAGTGAAGGCTTGGCAATGGGATACCTTCAACTGGATATTCTGTAAGCACATTAGATTCAAGATGTTTGGAACTAACTCATCTTCTTTATTCAAGCTTACGTTTTCTCTCATATTACCTACCTTAGTTGGAAGTACTGACATGCACCCAGTTTTTCAAACCATCAATTGGTCTTCATTTCTACTCCTCTTCCCTGACGACCAAGTCATTCAGTCTCTGCTGCTGCTGCTGCCAAGTCACTTCAGTTGTGTCTGACTCTGTGCCACCCCACAGACGGCAGCCTACCAGGCTCCCCCATTCCCTGGGATTCTCCAGGCAAGAACACTGGAGTGGGTTGCCATTTCCTTCTCCAATGCATGAAAGTGAGAAGTGAAAGTGAAGTCGCTCAGTCGTGTCCGACCCTCAGCGACCCCATGGACTGCAGCCTTCCAGGCTCCTAATTCTAGGCAATTCTATACATTTTAAACATTAAAAAAAAAAAAAAAAAACGTTTACCATATGTATCCCTCCCCTCTTCCACTATGGCGAGAAATACTTGAGGACAGGAGTTGTGGTTTTCAATTTTTTTTAAGATATTTTTTTTTAATGTATGTGGACCATTTTTAAAGTCTTTATTGCTCCAATATTGCTTCTGTTTTATGTTGGTTTTTTGGCCATGAGGCATGTGAGATCCTAGCTTCTCGACCAGGGATTGAACCCACACCCCCTGCATTGAAAAGCGAAATCTTAACCACTGGACTGCCAGGGAAGTCCCTCAGTTTAGTATGTCTAGCCTTTAACAGACTACTTGACATGTCGTTAGTGCTCACAAGTGTTTGAACTAAAAATTATATTATGTACAATAAAAGGTAAAAAATAAATGAAGCATATTAATTGCAAGTGTGTAAAATGTATGTATTTACATTTATAGATACTGGATTATCTTCAGGTAATATAAGAATTAGCATTTCAGTGTAAGGTTATGTGAATAATAAGGGCTTCCCAATGGCACCCCACTCCAGTACTCCTGCCTGGAAAATCCCATGGACGGAGGAGCCTGGTAGGCTGCAGTCCATGGGGTCGCTAAGAGTCGGACACGACTGAGCGACTTCACTTTCACTTTCCACTTTCATGCATTGGAGAAGGAAATGGCAACCCACTCCAGTGTTCTTGCCTGGAGAATCCCAGGGACGGGGGAGCCTGGTGGGCTGCCATCTATGGGGTCACACAGAGTCGGACACAACTGAAATGACTTAGCAGCAGTAGCAGCAGGTGGCTGTAGTGGTACAGAACCTGCTTGCCAATGCAGGAGACAGAAGAGATGCGAGTTCGATCCCTAGGTCAGGAAGATCCCCTGAAGTAGGAAATGGCAACCCACTCCAATATTCTTGCCTGGAGAATCCCATGGACAGAAGAACCGGGAGGGCTAACGTCCTGGGGTTGAAAAGAGTCAGACTTGACTGAAGCGACTTAGCACGCAGCATGTTATACATGAAAGAGGGAAGCAGGAAAGTCAGGAAAGAAGATGTGACCACAGAAGCAGAGATCAGACATGTGACTGCCAGCTTTGAAGATGACATGAGGAGTCCAGAGTCAAGGAGAACAAGGAACTTCTTAAAGCTGGGAAATGGGCAAGAAAGTGGATTCTCCCCTAGAGCCTCCAGGAGGGATGAAGCCCTAGGGATATTGTGATTTTAGCTCAGTGAGACCTATTTTCAGACTTCTGATCCCCAGAAGTGTAAGTTAATACATTTGTGTTTTAAACCACTAGATTTGTGGTAACTTCTTATAGCAGCAATAGGAAACGAGTACATATGCTGTAGAATTTCATCAAAATCCTGACTAAATGAAATTGTGTTTTCTAATAGTAACTTCTGCAATGCCTCTTAAATCTGCTGGTTTGTTTCAGTTCATCTGGGTACTACCATGTTTTCAGGCATCAGCATAATAAAAATAACATTTGAGGCATTATATAATGTCCCTTTGCAAGCATTGTTCTACATTGTTTGCATGACATTCATCCATCTAATCCTCTCTAGACCCCTACATAATAAGGACTGTTATTAATTCCATATTACAAAGGAGGAGACCATGGCAGAGAGAGGTTACATAACTCACTCAAAGTTGCTTAAGCAGTAAAACACAGGGTTTGAACACAGCTCTCTGCCCCCAAAGTTGCATTTGTTCTTCCTGGAAGAAGAACAAATGAACTTTAAATGGCATGGTTGTTAATAAAGGTGCCCTCCTCACCAATTTACTATGTATATGGACTCTGTTGTTAACTATTATGGTAGGCAGAATTTTGGCTATGGTGATCTTTATCCACTGTTTCATGGCAAAAAGGACTTTGCAGATATCAGTAGGTTACTAATTGGTGATCTTAAAATAGTTAGATTATGCTGGATTAATCTGGTGGTGGTGGTGGTTGTTTACTAAGTTGTATCTGACTTTTTGTGACCCCGTGGTCTATAGCCTGCCAAGCTCTTCTGTCCGTGAGATTTTCCAGGCAAGAATACTGGAGTGGGTTGCCATTGCCTTCTCCAGGGGATCTTCCTGACCCAGGGATCAAACCCATGTCTCCTGCATTGGCAGGCACATTCTTTACCACTGAGCCACCAAGTAAACCCCTAATTTGGATGGACCCAATGTTATCTCATGAGGCCCTTAAAAGACGAGCTTTATGTTATGTTTATGTTATCATCATAAAATAAAATTTAAAAAATAGCTTTCTTTTCTCTTGGCTGAGGGCAGAAGAGAAAGTCAAAGAGATGGGCGGCAGAGATTCAAAGCATGATCAAAGATTTGATATGACTTAGCTTGCAGATCAAGGACCTCATTTGTACAGCTGCAAGGAATTGAACTTTTCCATCTGCCTAAATTCGTCTGGAAGCAGAATCTTCTGCAGAGCCTACAGATAAGAATCCAGCCCAGCGGGTATCTTTTTTTAGCCTTGGAAGGCCTTGAGTGCACCTGTCAGCTGAGCCAGGCTGTGCCCAGACTTGGGACCCACAGAAATGTCCACGTTTTTAAACTCTTTCCCCATAAGACTTTGAACTGAGGTGGCTGCTGATGTCATGAACTCTCTTCCACCCTTCCTCTCTCTGTGCCTTCCTTTTCTTCTGCTTGTCATCCATCCATCCATCCATCCATCTACCCGCCCACCTATTCATCCATCCATCCACCCATCCATCCCCTTGTCCATCCTTCCACACCTAAATGATGTCTGTTAGGCACTAATTTAGGCATGGGAGATACAGAGCTAAATTACTGAGTGATTAGTAAAAATGGGAAAAAGCTAAGAGAAATCTCTGCCAGTATGCTTTCACAAAAGTGGTACCAAAGCTTCAGTGATATAGCATTTCAAATGGGGAAAGCTTTCTTCTCCTCCGTCTACCCTTTCCTAAGCCTCAAGTTGGAGTTCTTCTTCCTATAAATCTTTATATTCTTTGTTCAGGTATCTTTATGCAGCTTCTTACTTCTCCTTGTATTCTATTTCTCTAACCACCCAGTGTTTCACTAGACTATAAACTCCCTGAAAGTCGCAGCTGTTTTACAAATCTTTGAATTCCCTTCTCCTCTCAGCTTCAACCCTTGAACACAGCAGATCCTCACTTTTTGTTACTTGATCACTCAGGAAAATTCTTCATGATAAATCCTATTACACGCTTTACTTTATAGTAGACTCTCCAGGTTCCAACAAAGAACTATCTCTTGCAGGTAATAGGCACCCACAATGATAATTCTTTAAAAACTACACATTCCTCAGAGAACTCTTAAGGTTGTAACCCGAAAGACTTTTCTAATGAGATGTTATAAGGAAGAAGGAAAGTCATCAGTTTTAAGTTTTTAAGGAGAAAGCTACTTACTGTTTTAAAATGTTTTGTTGAAATATAGTTGATTTACCATGTTGGGTCAGTTTCAGATGTAAAGTGATTCAGTTATATATATACTGTTTTTTTAACATTCTCTTACATTATATGTTATTACAAGATGTTTAGTATATTATTGTAGGTCCTTGTTGGTTATCTATTTTATATACTGTAATGTGTATATTTTAATCCTAAACTCCTAATTTATCCCTCCCCCACTTCTGGTAACCATAAGTTGGTTTTCTATGTCTGTGGGTCTATTTCTGTTTGGTAAACAAGTTCATTTGTATCCTTTTCTTTTAGATTTTGCATATAAGCAATATCATATCTTTATCTATCTGGCTTACTTCCCTTAGTATGATAATCTCTAGGTCCATCCATATAGCTGCAAATGGCCTTATTTCATCCTTTTGTATGGCCGAGTAGTAGTTCATTGTACACATGTACCACACCTTCTGTACCCACTCATCTGCCAATGGGCATTTAGGTAGCTTCCATATCTTGGCTACTGTAAAGAGTGCTGCAGTGAACATAGGGATTCATCTTTTCAAATTATATTTTTCTCTGGATATGCACCCAGGAGTGCGACTGCCAGGTCATATGGAGAAAAAAATCTACCTAATTTAAAGCATGCTGCTTCTGCTGCTAAGTCGCTTCAGTCGTATATTTAAATTTGTAATTTAAATTTGTTAGTGGCCCTTATTCTCTTTCGGGGACATGCTAAAAACTAAGGACTTTGCTCCAGAGCAGGGTGAACACAAACACCCCCCTCCTTAATGTTTTAAATTCAAGAGTTCACGACCCCCTAAAGTTCATTCCTTCACACCCTGTCCACAGTTGCAGACTAAGAGCACTTGAATGAGGTGGATGGGTGTGCCCTGCCTTCCTGCATCTAAGTTCTCCTCAAACCCCACCCCATTCTCCAGCCCACCAAATGGTCTTCTCTAGGTAGGATCACTTCCAAATCAGTTAGTTAGATGTGCAGGCTCATCACTTCTACTACTGGGCAGTCCTGGTGCTGTATCTAATCTTCCTGGGATGCCCCTGGGCCTGGAAACCCTGTTCCTCTGAAGGTCTGCATTACGGAGCCCTGCCCTGTAAGTTTTTCCATAAAGGCGTTTTCTGGAAAGCAAGCTTTCCAACTGGCTTGCCAACAACAGCGTTTTTTGGCTTGCAGGACAGAATAGATCTCTTTCCAGCCCTCAACATTGGCCAAAGAACACTTGGTTTCAGGGAACCATGTGAGAAAATACAACTTTTGCAGTTTGGTGAGTAAATAAATGTGGCCAGACAGCATGTTTTTGGTGACACCATTTCCCTGAAAACAGAAGATTACAAAGTCCATGCTGGTTATTATTCCATGAGATTACTGCCTGTTTTCTAAACAGGTGATTCTTTTCACAACCCAGAATGGTGTGACAACTCATTGGCATCCATCCATCAGAACATGGAAGAACTAGAAGATGTGAGTAGCAAAGTGGGTTATTTGATGTCACATCATGACTAGGTGGAGGAACAGGTGTTCCCCCAGGCAGCCCTCACTCTCACACGGCACACAGAAAATTCCTGGCAAGTTCTGACACCTCTGAGCACCGGGGCATCACAACAGGATGTTGCCTTCTCCAGGCAAAGCCAAATCTAGTAGCACTCAATGTATTAAAATAGACAAGAAACAAGTAGAACCATGCAGTCCAACAGAGCTTTCTGCAGTGCTGGGCATGTTTATATCTGTGTTGTCCAATACGGTAAACACCAGCCACACGAGAGGACTGAGCACTAGAAATGTGGCTACGGGGACTGAGGAGCTGAATTTTTCCTTTTATTTAACTTTAATTACTGTAAACTGAAACAGCGACATGTGGCTGGTGGCTACCATATTGAACAGCAGCACAGAACAAGGCTACTTGATTTGAAAGGAACCCTGGGGGCCGCCTGCCCTCATTTCCCCAATAGGGAAGTTTCCTTGCTCTCTCCCTGACATGTTTAGCTAGCCTCTTGTTACACATTTTTAATAACAAGAAGCTCTTTTTCACCTTGCTTGGGATCTGATGCTTTTGTTGGGAAAAAAATCTTTTCAGTCTAACAGCTGCCTCCTCAGGTGTATGAGCTGGGGATACAGTGTTTGCGTTTCGGTGTGATAAAGCCATTCATTATTCCCTGGGGTTATCTTCTGACCTGCTCCTCCTCTGCTCTTCTCACGCCCGTGGACTTTTCGGTCTCCCAGGGAGGCCCCAACTGCCTCTCAGTGGGAGTGCAGAATGGTGCTACCACCCACAGAATCCAGGTGAACCCATCCTGCTGGCTGACTGCTGAAGCTCAGGATGATGTGTGAATGTGAGAATGTTCTTCCCCCAGTGGTACTCACTGTCCTCCCCAAGTGGTACTCGCTGTCTGTCCAGATTTCTTCTCCGGGGCCTGGGCAGCCCCACCATCTCTGGGGCCAGAAGCCTGGTTCTTGGGCTCAGCCTGGTTGTGGTCTGAGGCCTCCCATGCACCTTCTGGGGCACCTGACCCTGCTCTTCCTCATTCTCACGCCATTGCTTGTCCTGAGATGCTGCCCAGAGAGTTAAATTGCTTGGGCTTGGCCTCCAGGCTGGACTGTATCCTCTGTTTTGGGGAAACTTGAGTATTTCTGAAAAAATTCCATATCACCTAGTCAACTAGAGACTCAATCATGGCCTCCATTTACTTCTTCTCACCAGTTGGTGGTCATTGCCCCATCTGTGGGAGAAGGCAATGGCACCCCACTCCAGTACTGTTGCCCGGAAAATCCCATGGATGGAGGAGCCTGGTAGGCTGCAGTCCATGGGGTCGCTAAGAGTCAGACACGACTGAGCGACTTCACTTTCACTTTCCACTTTCATGCATTGGAGAAGGAAATGGCAACCCACTCCAGTGTTCTTGCCTGGAGAATCCCATGGATGGAGAAGCCTGGTAGGCTGCAGTCCATGGGGTCGCACAGAGTCGGACACGACTGAAGCGACTTAGCAGCAGCAGCAGCAGCAGCAGCCCCATCTGTTTGTTCCTGTCCCATGCTTGTCTTTCCCTTTCCCACTTTAGTCTAGTCATCTCTCCCAGAGTTCAGTGTGGGTCAAACAGTTGCTAAATAAATCTTGGTTGAATGAAAGATGTTGAGAATGGTTGTCCTTGTATTGTTTAACATTTAAATATAGAACATTTAACATGATCTGCTCGCAATCAAGACTACAAAAAGGGACCGTAGATTATGATAGCTGGGTGAAATCATCGCTGGTTGAATCTAAGAAATATAATGTTTACAAATATCAATGAGAATTAAATTGGCATGATTTAATTTTAGTGAATTCTTTCATTTCTTAGTTACTTACATGTCCCTGTGAAGTGAATAACATTTCCTTCTTATGCATGGGGATATTTGATAAAATACTAAACCAAGAGAAAGCGGGAGCTGTTGAAACATTAAGACTGTATCTATAAATTTAAATGAACTTCATCTGGGCTTAAATAAAGGGAGTGGGCATGAAATCAGGGCTTGTTAAAACAATGAATTCTCTGTGATGAGACACACGTACATGAGGAAGAGTCCAAAATGAGTTGAGAAGCAAGATCCTAAAGACTCCGTGACTCCCATGTTCATCACTGAGCATGGCACTTTTTATCCTGATGGAGTTCAGAAGCTGGACCATCCTGTCTTGTTATCTGCTACTGGAATTTAGTTTAAACTCTGCTGATATTCCCTAATAGTACTATTTGTCAGATATATTAATATGTACCCCCTGCCAAATGGCCCACTTAACTCAGTTATATAAATGATTAACAAGCATTCTAAAGGTTGACCATTAAAGAGACATATTTTTTCCTTTGGACCTGTGGTAATTTAACAAATAGTAAAATTTGCGAACGTCCCAAATATTTAACCATTTGGGATGTGTGGAGCTCCCGTCCCAGCAGAATTTTGGCTCCAAATACGCCTTTGAGATAACTTTCTGGTCTCCCCAAAAGACAAAAATAGAAAGTCACACTGCCTTAGAGAGAAATTGGGTTTGGGAATTCCTAGCTTCCTTCCTCATCATTTCAGTGCCATTAATTTTTATAGAAGAAAACATCTCTGAATTAATACAAGCAAAGGATATTAAATGGGCAGATAGTCCTAATGGGGACATAAACTTTTAGTGTTTTAACAATGCTATAACTACAGTCAGGTTGGCAGTCTCAAGGGATAAACAGTATTGTTTTCTCAAAAAAAAAAAAAAAGCACAAATTGCCTTGAGTGATGGCTTTTTCCATCGGCTGGTATATAATTTTCCAGTTACATGAAATAATATTCTATTCCAAATGCATTATACATCTGACTTTGCAAATGAACCTCATGTGTTACTTGCTTTCTAACATGACGACTTTCCAAACTGGATTTATTTTTATACCTAATCATAGAGGTGCAATCTGTTTTTTCATCAGTTAACCATTTAAAAAATTTAACATTTAAATTTGACAATTTAAAAAATTGTCATCAAATTCTCATCGAGAAACAATTCTTCAGGAGAAGATCAGAGGAATATACCAAGCAGAGGCAGCACAGAGTGGTGGAAGGCGAACAGATAGTGGAATCAGACCAGGGTTTAAATCTCCATTCTGTCGTTCATCAGCAACACAATCTTGGGCAAATTAATTACCTCTACTTTGTATAAAACGGGGGTATGAATAGCTATCCTAATATAACTTTTAGAAGTAAGGACAATATATGTTAAGCATAGGCCTACTGAACTTTCTCAGTAAATGTCAGTCCTTCTATTTCTCCCTTTTTTTCCTCCTTCTTCATCATCAGCTTATTATCCTTGCCATCATTCATTATCCCACGGAAGTGCCTTGAGCATGGGATGAAGATGAGGAAATGTCCAGTCTGTGTCTGGGCAGAGCGCTGGCCTGGGACTGAAAGGCTTGCCTGTTCTTAGAGAAGTCAGTCCCTCTCTCTGGGTCACAGTGGAGGAAAAGGAATGAAAGTGAACTTGTCTGTTCAAGTCAAAAAGTGCCTTTATACTGTAAGCCAGTCAGGACCCCGTGGCATCCACCATCACTTGTTGTAAGGAAAGTCGGGGCCTGGGAGAGCTGCCAATTACATTACCAAGCTTGGGACCTAACTACTAACATTTTTGGACTTTATCAGGGTTTTCTGATATATCTGATCTATCAAGAGTGGATACACACTCCTCTCCTCTGCTCCATCCTGGTCCCTCTCATTCCTGTGTCTCTACCCCTCCCTCAACTGCATCATTAAACTCTGCCTTAGCTTGAAACAGTGACTGTAGCCCACCAGGCTCCTCTGTCCATGGGATTTCCTAGACAAGAATACTGCAGTGGGTTGCCATTGCTTTTCCAGGGGATCTTCCCAACCCAGGGATCAAACCCAGGTTTCCTGCACTGCAGGCAGATTCTCTACTCTCTGAGCCACCAGGGAAGTCCTTAGCTTTCCCAGAGTTCAGTGTGGGTCAAACAGTTGCTAAATAAATCTTGGTTGAATGAAAGATGTTGAGAATGGTTGTCCTTGTATTGTTTAACATTTAAATATAGAACATTTAACATGATCTGCTCGCAATCAAGACTACAAAAAGGGACCGTAGATTATGATAGCTGGGTGAAATCATCGCTGGTTGAATCTAAGAAATATAATGTTTACAAATATCAATGAGAATTAAATTGGCATGATTTAATTTTAGTGAATTCTTTCATTTCTTAGTTACTTACATGTCCCTGTGAAGTGAATAACATTTCCTTCTTATGCATGGGGATATTTGATAAAATACTAAACCAAGAGAAAGCGGGAGCTGTTGAAACATTAAGACTGTATCTATAAATTTAAATGAACTTCATCTGGGCTTAAATAAAGGGAGTGGGCATGAAATCAGGGCTTGTTAAAACAATGAATTCTCTGTGATGAGACACACGTACATGAGGAAGAGTCCAAAATGAGTTGAGAAGCAAGATCCTAAAGACTCCGTGACTCCCATGTTCATCACTGAGCATGGCACTTTTTATCCTGATGGAGTTCAGAAGCTGGACCATCCTGTCTTGTTATCTGCTACTGGAATTTAGTTTAAACTCTGCTGATATTCCCTAATAGTACTATTTGTCAGATATATTAATATGTACCCCCTGCCAAATGGCCCACTTAACTCAGTTATATAAATGATTAACAAGCATTCTAAAGGTTGACCATTAAAGAGACATATTTTTCCTTTGGACCTGTGGTAATTTAACAAATAGTAAAATTTATAACGTCCCAAATATTTAACCATTTGGGATGTGTGGAGCTCCCGTCCCAGCAGAATTTTGGCTCCAAATACGCCTTTGAGATAACTTTCTGGTCTCCCCAAAAGACAAAAATAGAAAGTCACACTGCCTTAGAGAGAAATTGGGTTTGGGAATTCCTAGCTTCCTTCCTCATCATTTCAGTGCCATTAATTTTTATAGAAGAAAACATCTCTGAATTAATACAAGCAAAGGATATTAAATGGGCAGATAGTCCTAATGGGGACATAAACTTTTAGTGTTTTAACAATGCTATAACTACAGTCAGGTTGGCAGTCTCAAGGGATAAACAGTATTGTTTCTCACTGAAAAAAAAAAGAGCACAACGGCCTTGAGTGATGGCTTTTTCCATCGGCTGGTATATAATTTTCCAGTTACATGAAATAATATTCTATTCCAAATGCATTATACATCTGACTTTGCAAATGAACCTCATGTGTTACTTGCTTTCTAACATGACGACTTTCCAAACTGGATTTATTTTTATACCTAATCATAGAGGTGCAATCTGTTTTTTCATCAGTTAACCATTTAAAAAATTTAACATTTAAATTTGACAATTTAAAAAATTGTCATCAAATTCTCATCGAGAAACAATTCTTCAGGAGAAGATCAGAGGAATATACCAAGCAGAGGCAGCACAGAGTGGTGGAAGGCGAACAGATAGTGGAATCAGACCAGGGTTTAAATCTCCATTCTGTCGTTCATCAGCAACACAATCTTGGGCAAATTAATTACCTCTACTTTGTATAAAACGGGGGTATGAATAGCTATCCTAATATAACTTTTAGAAGTAAGGACAATATATGTTAAGCATAGGCCTACTGAACTTTCTCAGTAAATGTCAGTCCTTCTATTTCTCCCTTTTTTTCCTCCTTCTTCATCATCAGCTTATTATCCTTGCCATCATTCATTATCCCACGGAAGTGCCTTGAGCATGGGATGAAGATGAGGAAATGTCCAGTCTGTGTCTGGGCAGAGCGCTGGCCTGGGACTGAAAGGCTTGCCTGTTCTTAGAGAAGTCAGTCCCTCTCTCTGGGTCACAGTGGAGGAAAAGGAATGAAAGTGAACTTGTCTGTTCAAGTCAAAAAGTGCCTTTATACTGTAAGCCAGTCAGGACCCCGTGGCATCCACCATCACTTGTTGTAAGGAAAGTCGGGGCCTGGGAGAGCTGCCAATTACATTACCAAGCTTGGGACCTAACTACTAACATTTTTGGACTTTATCAGGGTTTTCTGATATATCTGATCTATCAAGAGTGGATACACACTCCTCTCCTCTGCTCCATCCTGGTCCCTCTCATTCCTGTGTCTCTACCCCTCCCTCAACTGCATCATTAAACTCTGCCTTAGCTTGAAACAGTGACTGTAGCCCACCAGGCTCCTCTGTCCATGGGATTTCCTAGACAAGAATACTGCAGTGGGTTGCCATTGCTTTTCCAGGGGATCTTCCCAACCCAGGGATCAAACCCAGGTTTCCTGCACTGCAGGCAGATTCTCTACTCTCTGAGCCACCAGGGAAGTCCTTAGCTTAGGCCTGCTTAAAGGGAAAGGAATGGGTAACAGGTTTCAAGCTGTGCTTTGGAAGCTCCCCATCCCCCTGCCCTTGAGGGAAACTTGGATGCAGGGCAGTGGGTGGGAGGAGAGGAGATTTAAGTTTGAATTCTCCTAGTCTTGTTTTCCAGGTAAAGAATCCACCTGCAATGCAGGAGACACAAATTCAATCCCTGGGTCAGGAAGATCCCCCGGAGAAGGAAATGGCAACCCACTCCAGTATTCTTGCCTGGGAAAATCCCATGGACAGAGGAACCTGCCGGGTTATAGACCGTGGGGTTGCAAAAGAGTCGGACACAACTTAGAGACTAAACGAAAACAGCAAAGTCTTGTTTCAGTGTGACTATTACAGTCAGCTCTTGGTATCCAGGGATGCTCAAGTCCCTTATATACAATGGTGTGGTATTTGCACGGAAGCACCCCACTCCAGTACTCTTGCCTGGAAAATCCCATGGATGGAGGAGCCTGGTGGGCTGCAGTCCATGGGGTCGCTAAGAGTCAGACATGACTGAGCAAATTCACTTTCACTTTTCACTTTCATGCATTGGAGAAAGAAATGGCAACCCACTCCAGTATTCTTGCCTAGAGAATCCCAGGGACGGGGGAGCCTGGTGGGTTGCCCTCTATGGAGTCGCAGAGTCGGACACGACTGAAGTGACTTAGCAGCAGCAGCAGCATGCACATCTTCAGGTACTTTAAATCATCTCTAGATAACTTATAACACCTCATACGATGTAAATGCTTCACAAATAGATGTAAATACAATGGAAATGCTATGGAAATAGTCGCTGGCAAATTCAAGTTTCCATTTTGGAACTTTCTGAAATTTATTATTTTTCTAATATTTTCCATTCGTGGAACCCACGGATACAGAGTGGGGACTGCTCTGGGTTTTATACTTTCTGTTTTATATGAACAAAGAACTCCGTGGTTAAAAATGTCAGAGGCACTGGCCTCACTGTTGTTTGCAGTTCTTTCTCATATTTGTGTTGGCTGTGTTCAGTTCACAAAGAGGAAAGCCCCAACAAGATGCACTTTCTAGAAAGCTTAGCAATAGACTAAACCATAACCACATTAGGCCCAGTGCCTAGAAAGAAAAAATCAGAGAGTGGGGCTTGTGGCAGAAATTTTCTTTTTTTTAATTAAAAAAAAAAAAAAAAAGGTCTTTGGGCTTCCCTGGTGGCTCAGTGGTAAAGAACCCTCCTGCAAATGCAGGAGACATGGGTTCGATCCCTGGGTTGGGAAGATCCCTTAGAAGAAAATGGCAACTCACTCCATTATGCTTGCCTGGGAAATCCCATGGACAGAGGGTCCTGGTGGGCTACAGTCCAAGGGGTCGCCAAAGAGTCAGGCACGACTTAGCAACTAAACAACAACAAATAATTGCTGTACAACGTTGTGTTAGTTTCTATTGCACAACAGTGTGAATCAGCTCTGTATAAACATGTATCCCCTCCCTCCTGAGCTTCCCTCCAGCCCCACCTCCCCATCCCCGCCACCATCGCACCCCTCTAGGTCATCATGGAACACTGAGCTAGGCTCCCCATGCTACGCAGCAGCTTCCCACTAGCTATCTATTTCACACATGGTGGTGTTTATATGTCAGTGCCACTCTCTCACGGAGAAGGCAATGGCACCCCACTCCAGTACTCTTGCCTGGAAACTCCTATGGACGGAGGAGCCTGGTGGGCTGCAGTCCATGGGGTCGCAAAGAGTCAGACACGACTGAGCAACTTCACTTTCACTTTTCGCTTTCACGCATTGGAGGAGGAAATGGCAACCCACTCCAGTGTTCTTGCCTGGAGAATCCCAGGGACGGAGGAGCCTGGTGGGCTGCCGTATGGGGTCGCACAGTGTCAGACACGACTGAAGCGACTTAGCAGCAGCAGCAGCAGCAGCAGCCACTCTCTCAATGTGTGGCAAAGTTTCTTGAGTAGACAGAACACCAAGACCAACACCTGTCTTGTGCTCCATGATTGAGGGACCCTGATGGGGGCAGGGAGGGGGCAGTAAAAGGAAGTGAGGAGTGTCCCCACCCTCTCTACAATGGAGGAGACTGGGGAACGCTAGTTAATCTCTCTGAGCCTCAGGTTCCTCACCTATAAGCATGGTCTGGGGACAATTTCCCATTGCAAATTATATAATAAAACAGCTAAACCCAATTCTCCTTTGCTCAGTAAGGTGTGGAGGAAGGGAAGGAGTATAATTAGCATCATGTGTCTAAAAGGGTTTAAGGGTCATTTCGGTGAGGTCGGTGAAGGCTGGTGTTACGGTCCTGCCTAGCTGGGCACAGTCTTCCAGGAGGTTCCATGACATAATCCTGGGAGATTTAAGAGTGTTGTTGGGGTAGCACAGGGGACTAAGAAGACAGGCCAGACGGTAAATGCTCTCTGTGAACAATAACAGTTTGGAGGAGAAACGCAAAGTAGTTTCAAATTTCCTATCCCGTAATAGCCATAGGAATTGGTGATCTGGATTTACCAATGGAAAAGAAATAACAGTTGGCTTTGGGATTTAAAAAAAAAAACTACAACGCAGTGTGAAAGTAAAAATACAATGAAAGCTTGTATAAGACGTTTTTGATTGATTGTTCAGTTCATGAGATCGGCTGGCATGAAATAAAATGTTTCTTTTTCTGGGCAGTGATTAGATAAGTCGAATATGGTGAAGCAACCCACAGGACCGTTGTCAGCCTACAGATCAATCGTCAGCCTACGGATCGGGTTTTTCATAAACGTCACTGTGCAGCCCTCACAGAGAGTTCTTGTTTCTGGTGGATTTGTTTCACCTCCTTTGTGAAAGCCTTAGAGAGAAGGCAGCAAGCGGGAAAATCAGCTATTTATAGGCATTTTTGACTAAAAGTGTCTGCTCGGCGTGCCATGAAATACTTCCAAGAGGTGGGAGCACAGGAAACGATCTCAAATCACCGAGAAGCCTGGAGGAGTGTGATGGGGAGAAGAATTTTCAGAAAGCTCAAGTTCATTTGCAAACAAATGACAGTTACTTGCACTGACACCCCCTGAGTTACCGAAAAGCTAGCTGAACTTGTATTAGTTAGGAGAGGAGGAGAAGGGGAAAAAAAAGATGACTTATCTAAGGATGACAAGTCCTTGGGATCTTTTAAGGGACTTTAATGGGGCCAGCAGGTGGCCTGTGATGGAGCTGGCTTCTGAGAATGGAGAGGAGTGATCAGGGATTTCGGACATGAGTCCAAACAGTGATGGACCTGTTGTCATCTGCCAGCAATAGTGGAAGATGACACTCATCGAAGCTGCTCTGGTAGAAACACTCATCAGAGAACCAAGAAAGGAGGTGAGTGGGTAAAGTCCCCTTTAGACAAGCCCCAGAGCTGCTGCTGTTAAGTAATGTACAACTCTGGACTGTAGCATGCCAGGCTTCCCTGTCCTGCACTGTCTCCCAGAGTTTGCTCAAGCTCATGTCCACTGACTTGGTGATATCATCCAACTATCTCATCCTTTGTTGCTGTTAAGTAAACTTGCCCTGTGGACTAACCAAAGCTGCCTGTAGTGAGGCAGCAGGGTCTTGACAGACTTAAGATCTGAAAACAAAAGTAGGTTTTGTTTAAACATACATGAAAGCTTGAGGAGATAGAACAACAGAAAAATTGTGTTCTATCAGCAAACATGGAGCCATGGGGAAACCTGACTGACAGAAGCTGAGCTGTCAAAAGATGTACCCTTTGCGATCTTTTCATCTGCAAACAAAAGCTTTATGTGTTTAGCTGGCATTTGGGGCAGGAAGCCTTAAATCTACCCAGTGATGGACTTGTCATCCGACTTTGGGAAACTGCTTTTCTTTCCCACAGAATCAGATATGTTCATGCTAACCTTGGTTTAATGAAAGTTCAGTCAAGCAATATGGAAAAGAAAGAGTGGTACATGAAGCAGGTGAAGAAGCAACAAAGGACGTTAACAGCTGAGGATATGAAAACTCAAAACGTTTCACATTGTATTTTTTACTTTTTCCACAAATCTGAAATATTTTTCTATGACCTCAGCAAACACAAAAGTCATCCTTATGCCCATTTTGCAGATCTAAAAATGGAGGTACTAAGTAGAGGGAGCCCAGAGTCCTGTGGTAAGTCCGTGGCAACATTAAAGTCCATGTTTTCATTTGTTAGACTCTACTGCCCCCTTCAGTATGTACAAAGATGAATCTGGTCTGCTAGTTCTAGAGTATGGGTAGAAGGGTGGTTCTTAGATGGACCTCTGCCCTGGATTCTTCCCAGAGTAACAGAATCAGAAGCTCTTGGATTGATGCCACAAATCCTCATTTTATAGACATCCTCAAGGGATACTTGTGCACACAAACCTAAGGATCAGTTGCCTAAATATTCAATGACAGAGTAAGTGGCCACACATGTATATGACTCTGCACATGCAGGGAAATTCGGCATCGTTGTGCTACCGTTTACCTATACGGATGCCACTAGATAATGCTCCGCACAGCACTTCCAACTTCAGAGCTAGATCTTCTTTACACTGGCTCACTTTTGACCATCAAAAGCAATGACCAAGAGATCAACCTGGAGCCTTTGATGTCTCCTATGCATTATTTCTTTCACATTTTCTAGAGTTACTCTGATTTAATATACTTGGCCTCATTGTCCTATATATTCTCTACTATGCGTCACATATTACACACACACACACACGCATTACTTTGGAAAATACAGTTTCAGCTATGCTTACGATCTTTATTCTAGGAAAGTGAGGTGAGAGGGAAGAGGACTGGCCGCCAAGACAATGGGAGATGCCAGAGAGAAGTGTGTTGCCCTTACAACCCAGTCCCAGGGTTCTGAGTGTATGCTATTCCCTTGTCCTCTGTTGGTACAGGATTTCCTCCTAATAAAACCATCGGGATGCAGGAGAGATGGACAGGGATAACAGGAACAAAAATACCCATTTCTTTTATTTAGACATTAAAAATCCTACCCTGCCATGTGTAACCACAGAGTTACAGACTGCAGGTAATTATTTAGTTAACAACTGTCTTTATCACTTGTGAACTTTTAAAGAAACAGCCATGCTTCAAATCTAACTTTCAGATTAGGTCTTGGCCCCTTTGTGCCTTGACCTCACTGCCTTAAATGGATGGAGTAAGAAAGGATAAGCTGGCCTCTGAAACGCGCCTTAAAGGTTTACACAGATATGAAAGACTTAATGGGCAGCAGCAGGGCAGTGAGTCTGCTAGGCTCAGCCTGCTGCTCATGAGGTGACTAATATGTGTTAGTCAAGGCATCTCCTTAGGGTTTATTTTCCCCACTTTTAGAAGGAGTGGGTTGGACTAAGTAACTGCAAATAATTCTTCCATAAGGGGATTATTAGGTGAGAAATAGGGAGGTGGAAAGATGCTATGCCCACCTTCCAGGGAGGATTTTGTGAATGAGAGGGAATACCAGTGAGGCCTTCCAGTGAGGAGCTTTGGGAATACTATTGTAAAACTGTCATTTTTCTGAAAAATAAATAAATAAAACCTTCCTGGGTCTCTCATTACACACCTTCATATTTTAGAGACCTGGAGAGTAAAATCAGGGAGGAGTTAGACAATCCTGAAAGTATGTAATTAACGTTGGATAAAAAACACGAGAGGAACAGAAGTCATTTCCTGTCATTGTTATTGGATGACTCTCTGTATGAAAGGTGTTTATCCTTATCCCAGGGAAGCAGGACACCTCGGACTTGTTTATACTGCTGGTCTGAGATTTAACGTACTCCTTGTAAGAGGGAGGTAAGGAGTTTTCTAGTGGGATGCATGAAAAGTTTGTTTCCCCACTTTAAAGTCATTCTGCTTTTGTGAAATGGTACACTTGAAACAGATCTTACGTCATGAATCAGAGATGGAAGAAAGCATATGCATGAATGCATGCTTTATTAGTATGGCTACAGGAATGCCTATGCAGATATAACGTGTCTATATGGACCTAGACACATGCATACAACATATAGTAATCCTAGACTCCACACAGCTCTACTTCCTGGATGGCTCTGTGATAGTCCCCGCCTGAATTTTGCAGGAAGTTTCCAAATTCTGGGAGAACAAAGAGTATAAGCTTCAATGGACAGAGAAGAGTGACTTTAAGGTACATAAAAAAAAAAGATATGCTTATCTGCTGCTGCTGCTAAGTTGCTTCAGTAGTGTCTGACTCTGTGCAACCCCATAGACGGCAGCCCACCAGGCTCCCCTGTCCCTGGGATTCTCTAGGCAAGAACACTGGAGTGGGTTGCCATTTCCTTTTCCAATGCATGAAAGTGCAAAGTGAAAGTGAAGTCGCTCAGTCATGTCTGACTCTTAGCGACCCCATGGACTGCAGCCTACCAGGCTCCTCCATCCATGGGATTTTCCAGGCAAGAGTAGTGGAATGGGGTGCCATTGCCTTCTCCAAAGCTTATCTAGAAAACTCATTTTGTGAATGTAATTAGAAGTCGCTTTATTTTAGAAATGGAAACAAGGCAGGGCATTTTGCTAAATTCTAACAAATAGTAAAAAAAGTCCCAATTTAAAAAATATAGTTGTATATATTCTTAAATTTAAAAGATCAGAGCATCAGAAGAGGTCTTTCCTTGGTCATGTGTTCTCCAAGAAATCAAAGTGTTAAAAAACAGTATAAAAAAGAAATTGGCCATGGTCAATGAAGGAGTGAGCTGAGTGTCTCCTTACACTCTGATCCCTCCTTTTCCTTTGCTAATTGTTTAAAAGTAATTCGCTGTTTTTCTTTTATTGGAGTATGAAATATACAGTTGCCTTACAATGTTGGGTTAGTTTCTGGTGTACAGCAAAGTGAGCCAGCTATGTGTATACCTATATCCTCTCTTTTTTGGATTTCCTTCCCACTGAGGTCGCCACAAAGCACTGAGTGGAGTTCTCTGTGCTCTACAGTAGGTTTTCATTGTTGTTCAGTCCCTAAGTCATGTCTGACTCTTTGTGACCCCATAGACTGCAGCACGCCAGGCTTCCCTGTCCTTCAGTTTCTCCTGGAGTTTGCTAAAACTCATGTCCATTGACTGGGTGCTGCCATCCAATGGGTGATGCTGGGAGATGCTCAACACCAATAATTATTAGAGAAATGCTACAATGAAGTATCACCTCACACAGGTCAGAATGGCCATCACCAAAAAGCTACAAACAATAAATGTCGGAGAGAGTATGGAGAAAAGGGAACCCTCTTACACCGTTTGTGGGACAGTAAATAGTAATTAGCTCTTTATCTTTACCTTTTAGCTGCAAACTGGACTGGGTTGAAGGAGAATAAATCATTTACTGAAAAAAATTAAAGCACTCCCTTACCATGGTTTTGGTCTAAAAGTTTATTAATATGCACTTATAAAAATAGAGTAACATGATTTTTCCTATGTCCTAACGTGTTCCAAATAACAGTTAATAGGAACACAGCCTGCAGGTGGGGGAGGAGGAAAGATGGTTTGAGAAGCAGATAAATGAACGCTTGATGTGAAGTCCGACATGCATTTTATTTTTATCCAACAGGAAAAGTTACGGGTTCAAAATTTCAAATGAGTAACATAATCATAGTAAGATCATATAACTTCTATTGCATCACAGTAATAGTAACCTGATTTGACCTGAAAAGGCCAAGTTTTATTTCTCTATGAAGCTATCCTGGCAAGTGACAGGAAAAAAAAAAAAAAATCTGACTGTTCAGAGGTATTGTAGTTTGAACCACATGAAGTTTCTGATTTCAACTGTTTAGAACAATAAAGCTGGAATTTCTCCATGGTTCAGCTCACATCAATAAGCACAGTAAATCTACAACACCGAGGTTGTTGCTTTTTGAGCCTAAAACCAAAGTGGCAAAAACCCTAATCTAGTCACCGAGTCAAAGCCAGCCTGGCAATACTGCATATATGTTTAGCAGCCCTTGTAATACCTCAGGGGCTTCCCTGGTACCTCAGTGGTAAAGAATCCTCCTGTCAATTCAGGAGACCTGGGTTCAATCCCTAGGATGGGAAAATCCCCTGGAGAAGGAAATGGCAACCCACTCCAGTATTCTTGCCTGGGAAAAACCCATGGAAAGAGGAGCCTGGGGGTCACAAAAGAGTCAGACACAACTAAATGACAACACAACAAAATAACACTTCAAGCAAAAAACAAAACAAAAAAACCAATGTGTTCTACGATTTGTAAGTCATTGTTTGTGTTAGGTTGTATAAAGGCATGATCTCAAATGGACCAGAGATTATGGATGAGTCTTTCTTTACTGAATGGTAAATGTTTACCCTGGCTCCTGAATTTAATTTGCAACTGATCAAACTGTGCTCTAAGGAGAAGAGAGAAGGAGGAGATAAATCCTCTGGCCACTAAGAGATCCAGGCTAGTTGTTGTCTTTTACTCTGCTAACCAATGCTAGACCTCCTGTGAGTAGACTGGATTCTGAGGGATGTGAAAGCCTGTGTGGGAAGAACTTTGACTGTGGCTAACTAAGGACTTTTGGTGCTGCTGAAAATGTCTTTAGAATAATGCAAATTGCAGACCAAGAATAGGAAAGTTTAACAACTTTCAAGAAGGCTTTCCTATTTCTTTTCAATCTTTCTTTTCCTACCACTCACTCTGAACCTCTGCTTTCTCACAGAGTTTTGTCAACTGTCCACACCCCCAGCCCCAATACTGAGATGTGGGCAACATCGAGAATTACAGAGAATCAGAGAAAGAACCACCACTGATTCTACGTGAAAAGTTAAGATCAGGCAGAAGTAACCTCATTTTTCTATTATATCAAGAAACAGGGACATCTCTACTAAGACCAGGGAAAAATAGGGAGAAGACTGTACAAGCCAAATAGGAAATACATTCAAGAATTTTAAACCACCCCACCCCTTTTTTGCTGGATTATTGAGGCAATTTAAATTGAAAATAAAGAAAATCATCTACCTAGTTCATTTTTTTTTTTTAAGGCAGCAAGGAAACATTGCAGTAACCAAAGTCACTAGTAGAATTGCTCAGCACAGTCACACATTTCATCTAAAGTAGGTTTTAAAAACTGACTTCACAAAATTTAAATTGTTCTAAAACAAGAGGAAGGAAAACCTCAGAGGGGACAGAAAACCCCACTGGGCAGAGACTGACATAGTCTTGAACAGCATTTTGAAAAATAGTTGTACCTGCATTGAAAAAAATAGTCCTGGGTTCATGTCTGTTATGAATGACTCTTCAGTGATCTTTTGTGGAGTCTTATTTAACCAACAGGGAAAAAAAGTCACAAGAAAATCCACAAAACCCCCAACCATCCAGAAATTTTAATTTTGCAAAGGAACAGTTAAGCATTCACCATTCTTGTCAAAGAAAACCACAGATCACATTTCAACCACCAGACACACAACATCCTCTCATGGCACCTAGCACCTGCGATCATCTGTCAATTAAAGATTTCATGAAGCCTCCTGGAGACACAGATGTGTGGGTATCTGATGTCTCTACCTGCTTTCTTACCATCTGTACACACATCCGTACTTAGCCCTTTCAGTTGGACTAGCTATTGTTTAGAGAACAAATAAAATAACAACAAAAACTACTCACCACCACCACCACCAAAAGGAAAAAACCACTTAAACCAACAACACACTCTCACCAAATACATAGTAATAAAAGAGTTGTACTCAGACCTGGTCAATCCTTCCATTTCTTGAAACTTGCACACAAACTGAAGAAACCCACTCAGCCTTAAAAAGGTCGATCATTTTGTTCTCCTAAAATTTCATCTCTGAGCGTGCTGGCTTTCTTGTCTGTCTCGTGTGCGTTCTCTCCCTCTCTCTCTCTCCCCCTGTGTCTCTCTCTCTCTACTTTTACCGGAGAGCGTTTTGTTTCCTTTTTCCTGTTTCTGCTGCTGGATGAATGCAAAAATACACAATTTGAAGGTTTTTTTTTTTTTTTTTAGGCTAACAGTTGGAAATCTAAAATCTTGCTCTTTTGAATAGCTTATTATGCCAGTCATTCAACATGCAACGTTTTACATAAAGAGGCATTTACAGAATCAAGAATTCTGTTTTCTTAAAGCAAAAACAAATCAACAACCAAAACTCCCTCTACTCCTCTGACCCCCTTCCTTAACGATTAGCACTTACCCTGAGATGTGCCATAAATGCTCTATTCCAAATGTACAAAAGCCAACCACATCTCAACTGAGAATTAAACAGTTTTAATGTCTTCAGATCCATGTCCCTGCTCCAAATTCTGATACAGACAGTCACTGGCAGCCGTACAATAGTTCTAAACAGCAGACATCTGATTCTTGACATTTAAAAATAACAATATTGGGGGAAAAAAGGGAGTCTTTTTTAAATCAACCACAGACAGCTTGTGAGGCAGCACATCTAAGCAACTGACTATATTAACTGGAACTTACAATAATTTCAAGCTACAGTATTTTCTTTCTAAATCAGTGTCAGACGGAGGCTAGACACCTACAGACCTCTCATTTTCTATATAATCATGGCAATGACCGAAGTTAAATAATTTCTGAGTGATAATTCAATATAGAGAGAACTTTTTAGTATTTAGAATTCTATTATTGGTGAATATTAACCTGTGTTCAGTCTGGAATCAAATTAGGAACATTTCAGCCATTCATCTGAGCTGGGTCACATTTCACGGACACGCATTCTTAACCATGTGCGAACAGAGGAGGGCAGGTGAATGCATACCTTTGCTGCAGAATAGAACAAATATTAAAATGAGAAAAATGCATTTGTTTCTATTTCTGAAGCACTTTATAGACTCAGACTGATCTGCACTCAAGTCTTAGCTGTCTCAATTACTACCCATGAGTTCCTGAAGACAGAATTCCATCTTTTGTGCCTCAGGTTTGTCATCCATAAAACTGGAGTAAATAGTAATATTAATACTAATTTTATAAAGGTGTTTTGGGTACTAAATGGATACTCTATGATTTCTGTTACATAACAGGCAGAGGGTATATGCTGCTTCTTCCCTCTGTGTTATATTTGGTCTGGGCAGGAATCAGCCATGATTAATGGGGAAATCCAGGTTTGAAGGTAGATGAATCAGGTTAGACCCTCCATGTTGCCATGTACTAGCTGTTTGTCCTTGGGCAAGTGACTTAATCTAATTTACTAAATCGCAGTTCCTTTAACTGTAGAATACTTCATAAGAGTTTCAAAGAGCAAATTAGATATCACTGGAAAAGCATCTACTTCAAGCATTTAATAAATGGTAGCTCCAGGCCTTTACAACTCTTGAAAACAGCTCTCATTAGTGCTTTGCATTTGTAACTGAGGTGTCTGAAGATGTGGACTGAGATCCCAGACCTTCTCAACCAAGTGCCTCACTTTATAGTAGAAGAAAGAGACTTTGGAGAGCTGAAATGATGGTTCTCAGCTGTATCACTAGTTAGTGATCACCAACTAGTTAGTGGCCAATAGGGACTAAAACATAAACCCTCTTATTTAAAGTTCAATGCTTTGTCCACTAAACTTTCTGACACTGAAATTGAACACATCTGAACATCCAGTTTCAATATTAGTTTGTAATTGGGGCTTTCTTGGTGGCTCAGAGAATCTGGCTGCAATGCAGGAGGATCCTGTTCAATCCCTGGGTTGGGAAGATCCCCTGAAGAAGGAAATGGCAACTCACTCCAGTATTCTTGTATGAAGAATCCCATGGACAGAGGAGCCTGGTGGGCTACAGTCCGTGGGGTCTCAAAGAGTCAGACATGACTGAGCAACTAGCACTTTCACTTTTTCACAAAGCAATATGACTAGGAAACAAACCCCTCTATGTTCCCAAATTTGCTTCTAAGAATGAGTTTACAAGTGAAATTATTCTATGGGAGCTGACAGGTGCTGGCTAAATCTATCTTCCTAAGAGGAGCTTCTGCAGGACATAGATTCTCCTTTCCCTGTAAAGCAAGAAGAGAGCTAGAGAGGATTCCAGTTCTTAGGAGTGTCCCATTCCTCCTCCCCCATGTGAATGTCCAGCTTCTTCCTTTTCTTTAGAGAAACTCATCTTAGCATACTGGTTGGGGAGAGTACACTGCATTTACTATGTCCCCACACTGATATATAAAAATTTTTTTTCAGTTTGAAAGTCTTGTGCAGAATGCTGTGCTGGCTCAGTCATGTCCACTTCTTTGCGACCCCACAGACTGTAGCCCACCAGGCTCCAAAGTTGATGGGATTTCCCAAGCAAGAATACTGGAACGGGTTGCCATTTCCTTCTCCAGGGGATCTTACTGACCCAGGGATTGAACCCACATCTCCTGCATTGGCAGGTGAATTCTTTCTGCTGAGCCACCAGGGAAACGCTTTAATTTGATATTTCTTATCTGATCTTATCACTACTGATTATGGTTCAGTTTTTTAAATTAAATTTATTTTGTTTTTGCCATTAGTCACAGAACCTTCATAGACAAAAATGTATCCTCTTCTAGGTTTTCTGTCTCATTACACATCCTTTTTCAAGACAGATACCTTATCAAAATATTTTATTCTCAGTAGTGGATGAGATTTATGTGGTTAAAGAATTTCTAAGGCTTTCAGTTGTAATATTTATAATGGTCTTTTCTATGAACTAAGAGTCTTGAGTTCTGGTCTTACCTCTGCCATATATTAACAGTGTGACTTATAAGGCCTTTACCTTTCTTTGAGTCTAGCTTTTTATATTCTGAATGAAGAGGTTTGGTTAGATGATCCCTTTAGCTTTAACCTTCTGTTAGGGATTCTTGATCACTTAATTAACACGTGTAACAACCTTTTAGGGCTTCCCAGGTGGCGCAGTGGTAAAGAATATGCCTGCCAAACATGGGTTTGCTCCTTGGGTTGGGAAGATCCCTGGAGTAGGAAATGGCTACTCATTCCAGTATTCTTGCCTGGAAAGTGCCATGGAGAGAGGAACCCGGTGGGCTCCAGTCCATGGGGTCCAGAGAGTTGGCACGACTGAGCAACTGAGGACAACCTTATAGTAAATTAAATGATGCCACTTTCAGTAGGAAATATTGTGTTCTTTGTGAAAACTATCCACACCATGGTGGCCTCTTCTGAAGTCTGGGGATGGGTCTGGCACTGTCCCTACCCAGTGACTGCCAGTCTGGAATATTTTCAGAACTTGGTAGCAGCATTCCCAAGGGAGTCAGCTTTGTCAGAAGAGATCCAAAGAGAGCCAAAAAGATGAATGTCTTGGTGGAAGACTTTTCCTTGCATTTATTCTTAAGAATGGGAAATGATTATGTCATGATTTTATATTCCAGTAAAACCTTTTTTAAAACAGACAAGGCTAGGAAGGGAGGGCTAGGAAGAGAAAACCTACACTTTGAAAAGGAAAAATGTGAGGATCCCTCTTATGAAACGCTGTGTCTCAGTAAAAATGATGAATCTAAAGGGAGGCAGTAGGGAAGAAAGGAACTCTTCCCCTGATATTTTTATCCAGGTGAAATCTGGTTTCAGTGGATTGGAGGGCAGTAGGAAAAACAGGAGTCTGCAGAGGGGAGGAGCGGCCTTGGGCCTGCGTGTGTGGGATTTACATACTGACACTAATTGTATTTTATTGCGCAGATGCTTCCCCTTCTTTTCCTCCTCTTCTCTGTTGTCCTGAGTCCCTGCAGCTGTACTTGTCAGGTCCCCAAACTGGCTCTATCTCCACCTCCTCAGGGTGCAGGGCATCACCCCAACTCCCTGTGCTCTGGGGGATGAGGACTTAGGTGGGGGTGTGATTAGCTTCGCTGTGGTGTGAAAATTGCAATGGTGAAGATGTTGATCAATTTTTCCAAACTAACAGCTTGGGGCAGAATCTTAAATAATAATAACAAAAAGCCCTGAATAGAACTAATTAAACTCTTTCCAGAATTCCAAAGATCATTGTTGACTTTTGTAAAAAAGGTGGCTTTATTTTACAATTCTGTGTACACTCCCCTTTTCTCCCCTCCTTGTCCTCCAATCCCTCAGACAAAAGAGGAACACAAAACATTAATAACTCCTTGCCTTTTTGTAGGCGTGCTTTTCAAAGCACTTTTATATCCAGTATCTCAAGATAACTGGATGAGGTTGCTAGCAGGCCTGTTTCCTGATAGGAGCCCTCAGCCCCCAAAATGCTAAATAATTTGCTCAGGTTCACACAGAGAATTCACAGTAGAGCCAAGACTAGGCCCCAGGGGAAAATACCATACAATCAGCTGGTACAACTTCTAAGCACCCATCCCTCCATATAAATGGTACCTGAAGGTACTGGCAGGAACGTTCTTGTTGACACGACTCTGACTTCACCATGGCCTGGTCCATGTTGACCGAGGCTTTCTGGTAAACCTCTCGGGCTCGACTCACGGTCAGCGTGGAGGACCAGGCACTCTTCTTGAGCAGTGGTGCATCTAGGGTGACGGGCAGGTTGGCGCAGGTGGAGCACTTGACGTCGTTGTTACTCCGGGAGGCCTTCACCGCCTGCTCGCTGATGGTGTTGTAGGCCTCCATAAAGTACTGAGAGGCCGAGCGGTCGGGGCACCTGCCCATGGTCATCACACCCGAGGGGGAGTGGTAGATACACATGTCGCCGTCGAGGTTGTCGTCAGAACTCCACCAGCCAGGGGATGTGTTGTTGCGCGGCTTGGGCTCCGGGCGCCGCTCCTTGCTTTTGCTGCGCTTGCCGTACCTCACGGTCTGCGTCTCGTCCGGGCTGGCCTTGCCTCCGTTGACGCTGCCCTTGGACGGTCCCTCCAGGGAGTGCGATTTGGTGAAGAGCTTCTGGACCGAGTGGACCAGGTGGCGGATGCGGCCGGGGCTGTCGCTGCGGTGCTCCACGGCCGTGCGCTTGTACTGCAAAGTGTGGTAGCCATCCCGGCTGAGAGGTAGCTGCCTCTCAAACTGGTCCAGGAGGTTGGCGGGGATGCGGTTGGCCTTGGTGGCCAGGGTGCGGGGCACCAGGGCACACTCGTCCTTCAGCTCCTGCTGCGAGGTGTAGTGCCGCCGCGGGAAGGTGCTGCTGGCCAGCGGGTCGCTGAAGGGGCCCACACACTCGGCCTGGAAGGAGGTCCGCTGAGTGTAGTAGGGGTGGTCGGCCGGATGGTGCTCCACCGGGCTCAGCAGGTATGGCTTGCGGTCCGCGTGGTGCGACAGCGAGTCACAGGCTGGATCGCAGGTGACTCCGTGGTGATGGCTGCGGCTGCCCGATAACCCTTTCATCGCTGACGGGGCAAAGCCGCGGGGGTCATGGACACCTGGGGGTGTGGTTCCAGACCCGTCTCCCGCAAGGACCTGGGGAAATGAAGGAGAGGGGGACAGTGGTTAACTCTTCCCTTGGTAAATAGATAGTGCTCTTTCCCCATGCATCTGCTACTGAGTTGGTTTTCTGGCAGAAGAACTCAGGAAAAGTCAAAGTGTAGTCCCTCAGTCCTGTTGGATTCTTTGCAACCCTGTGGACGGTAGCCCGCCAGGCTCCTCTGTTCATGGGATTTCCGGGGCAAGAATACTGGAGAGGGTTGCCATTTCCTCTTCCATGGAATCTTCCTGCCCCAAGGGTTGAACCTGTGTCTCCTGCATTGCAGGCAGATTCTTTACCACCTGAGCCTCATTGACTCTCCCTAAAAGGAGCTTTAATGCATTGATGGAAAAGCCCTATTACCTCTATATCTTGGCAAAGACCAGCACCCCCCCCACCCCCAGTCACATAGGAGAGACAGGGTGAAAGCTAGTTAACCCAGAAAAGAAACTATAAAAATGTTAAATTATTTTTAAATGATTTAGGAGAAAAACTTCCCCTCCCTCCAGGGTTCTAATAACTGTATATCTCCCCTGCTGCTCTGTTTTTATTCTTAACTGTATGTTAGTCATCAGGCCAGCAGACCACAAGGGCTCAGTTTCTCTGGGAGGCTTTTGCTGGCCCCCCTTACAGAGAGAATTAGTTCTGTGCTTGCAGAGCATGTGCTGCATACTCTCCAGCTCCTCTGGAATGCTTTGTCCCATGTTTTCCCCACTAGCTCAAGCTCCCTGAGGTTAGTTTACTTCTCAGTCACCTGTACATCTCCCTACCTCATACCAGGGGCTTCCCTGGTGGCTCAGTGGTAAAGAATCCACCTGCAAAGAAGGAGACCTGGGTTCAACCCCTGGGTTGGGAAGATCCCCTGGAGAAGGGAATGGCTGCCCACTCCAGTATTTTTGCCTGGAGAATTCCATGGCTAGAGGAGCCTGTTTGGGCTCCAGTCCACGGTGTCTCACACAGCTGAGCAACTAACACTTTTACTTTCACTTCACCTCATACCAGTTGGGCCATATAGACACACAAGCACTCCATATATGTGAGTGGAAAACGTAAGTAAAAGAGGCTGCTGCTGCTAAGTCACTTCAGTCGTGTCCAACTCTGTGTGACCCCAGAGACGGCAGCCCACCAGGCTCCCCCGTCCCTGGGATTCTCCAGGCAAGAACACTGGAGTGGGTTGCCATTTCCTTCTCCAATGCATGAAAGTGAAAAGTCAAAGTGAAGTTGCTCAGTCATGTCCGACTCCTAGCGACCCCATGGACTGCCGCCTACCAGGCTCCTCCGTCCATGGGATTTTCCAGGCAAAAGTACTGGAGTGGGGTGCCAACTTTAGGATATATTTCTGTTATCTTCTTTCACATACTTTCCCATTAGAATGCCATGGTGACAATTACAGCAAACAATCCCCGCTTTCCCATGGTAATTAGAATTGGAAAAACTAATGGTAGGGCAAAGACATCAGAGCTGTAGAGAAAACCTGCCCATGTATTTCTGTCATCAGAGAATTAAGAGTTTCTTGTCTACAAACTGAGAGCAGATGAAGAACAAATAAGCTTGAATCAGCTCATTTGACTATCAGGACATCTCCTTTTGCTGGTTTAAGAGTTCATGGTAAATATTTACAAGCTATGGCAAGATGGACAAAGGAAAGACTCTTGAAACATTCCTGAGGAAACATGAAGGGCCTGAACCCAAGGGTCGGGTGTGCCTGGGAGAGAAATAACTCCTACAGATGCAGCTGAGTGAAACACAGTCATCCCAAGCCTTCCCCTTCCTTCAAGACCAGAAGCTGCCTTATGATCCAGCAATCCCACTGCTGGGCATTCACACTGAGGAAACCAGAAGGGAAAGAGACACATGTACCCCAATGTTCATCGCAGCACTGTTTATAATAGCCAGGACATGGAAGCAACCTAGATGTCCATCAGCAGATGAATGGATAAGAAAGCAGTGGTACATATACACAATGGAGTATTACTCAGCCATTAAAAAGAATACAATTGAATCAGTTCTAATGAGGTGGATGAAACTGGAGCCTATTATACAGAGTGAAGTAAGCCAGAAGGAAAAACACCAATACAGTATACTAACGCATATATATGGAATTTAGAAAGAGGGTAACAATAACCCTGTGTACGAGACAGCAAAAGAGACACTGATGTATAGAACAGTCTTATGGACTCTGTGGGAGAGGGAGAGGGTGGGAAGATTTGGGAGAATGGCATTGAAACATGTAAAATATCATGTATGAAACGAGATGCCAGTCCAGGTTCGATGCACGATACTGGATGCTTGGGGCTAGTGCACTGGGACGACCCAGAGGGATGGTATGGGGAGGGAGGAGGGAGGAGGGTTCAGGATGGGGAGCACATGTATACCTGTGGTGGATTCATGTTGATATTTGGCAAAACTAATACAATTATGTAAAGTTAAAAAAAAAAAAAAAAACCAGAAGCTGCTGTTCTTCTGGGCAGAGTACTTCCTTTGGACTCTAGTAGAGTGAATCCAGGGACAGAGGAGCCTAGTGGGCTGCCGTCTATGGGGTCACACATAGTCGGACACGACTGAAGCGACTTAGCAGCAGCAGCAGCAGAGTGAGTTCATCAGTAGTTGAATGCGTTCCTCCTGACAGTCTTGTTTGTTTGTTTTTAATAAAGCTTTCTATAATACAAAAATTATCATATGGAGAGTTGTCCAGAAAGGCCAATGTGACTTTCCAAAAAATCACAAATGTAATTTTAGATACACAGGGAGAGATAATTGGTTTAATTGTAAAAAAAAAAAAAAAAAAATCCTGTAAAACAAAACAGAACACCCATGTATAGCCTAATGAAGAAAAACATGGAGTCTTGAGGGATCAGGACTTGTCAGTTCCATGGGATATGCTGTATGTGGGAGCCCAACTGTTGAAAATCTCTAACCGTGCTTTATGAAGCTCCTTTTCTCCTCCTAGTCTCTCTGTTTCTGGATTAATTGAATGAAGTTGATGAGAGGTTTTAATCACTGGAGTCTTTCGAAATTGCTCAGTCTATCAAACTAGGAGCTTCTTGAGGGCAGAGGTTATGTTTTATGCATTCAGTGGCCAGCAGAGTGCTTGGCTGCTGGTGGGAACTCGGTAAAGTAGTTAATGAAATAATGCATCAGTGAAAAATCTCCCAGGGTGGTTCATCCTGTGGTTCAAGTCACACCTATTGTGTTTGAAAAGGAAGCGGCCAAGGAAGGAAGGAAGGCACCATCTTATGGGCATTTTAGAGACCAGTGGTTTTCCAGGTGAGGCAGGAGGCATGTGGGTGCATGTTTCTTATGCTGCTTGTTTACCTTCAACTTCTGCCTCTCCATGTCCCATCAATGAATATCTCACTCTTAAAGTTCTCCCTGCTTTGAGGTTAAAATCTGGGAGTTTACCTGGTCTGCTGACTACAGAATGTCTACACAGAAGACAATCTGTTTAAAGAAGAGAAAGCAAATGACACCTGAAGAGACAAAGAGGGAAAGAAAGACTGGTTCAGGAAGAGCCTGTAAATGAAAACTTGCCCACTGAGGAGCTAATATAAGGGAAATTTTAACATAAAATACCTCGGGACTACTTTATACAAAGTTATGATCCCAAGAGTAGGCTGTGGCAAGGAGGGATACAGAAGATTAAATACACATTTTTAGCAAAACTGTGGCACAAACTAATTTAGGTTGAAAAATCCGCTTCATGAGGAAGTTTCTCTATATAAAACAGGTCTCATCGAGGACATTTTTGTCTTTTAAATATAGACTTAAAAATAAAAGACAAAAATAGGAAGCCAGTTGGGTTATGGTCACATAATAAATCTTATGATTCCACATAATATAACTCAATATATGAAATAATATGAAATAATGCTTCAATCTTTCCTTCTGAAGCAGCTGGGTCTTGGGTGGATATTTTTTGCTAAATAAAATGTGAATCTGGCAAGAGCCAAAAACATGAATTATACATATTCACTCCAAAATGGAGATTATTTGAAATCATGTGTTCAATATTTATGTAATTATCTTTAATTTGTGAATGGCATTTCATGTGAGATGATGTTGCCTGAGGACACACAGAGCCAACAAAGAGCCTTTTTAAGGCCATTAATGATGAATTTGTTCAATGACGTAACCGATGATTATTTTGGTAAGTTAAACATGCACAGTGTGATTTTTTACTAAAATTTAAGTGGGCTATTTTCAGCCTGGTGACAAGCACTTATATTTTCATAAAGAGTAATACATTGAATCAAGGAAAATAAGTTAACTTTCATTCTTCTTAATGTCTGTAAAAAGATATTGAGATCTTGATCCTTTTCCTCTGTGATATATGAAATATGATAATAAATGATCATAAACATTTCTAAATGCTCCATCTATCTTTCTGGTTAAGACCAGATAAATGACTTAATACCCTAACCTTTCTAAGGGAAAAATCTTACAGTCTCTTTTAGTCTCTTGTCTTTTAAAAAGGAAAATCGATTAATTAGTGATTATAAATTACAGCAACACATTCAGTGACTTCTCGATGAATGAGGGAGATGATCTAAAACCCTCAATGGCTAAATAATGGTTGTGATACCTACCATGGGGGTCCTGCTCTTTCACCCCTCATTCTTTGTCTTCTTCTTTTCTTACTCATGAATTCTATTCCAAGCCTACTTCTTTCTGCCACTTCTTTATTTCTCTGTCCTAATTCATATTCGTAAGTGGCAACCTGGACTTCACTTGCTCCAGCCCATGTGTGACTAACACCATCCCCGGGAAGAATTAACCAAGCATCCTTCCCATGCAGGGCTCAGTGTTTGCTGCTGCAGATGACCAAATGCAACCAGCAAATCACTAATGCTGAGAGAGATGTGACCTAGTCATGAAAAAAGATAAATAACAATGCTCATTACCCTCTGCATTCTTGGAAAAATTAGCCCTGGAATTAAGTTTTAAGGGGCTGTAAAAGATTGCTGAAAATAGAAAGGGAAATTGTCTTTCGTGCCTTCCTCTCTGAGCCAGGATGGAGAATGTGAGTCAATGCGCCTCTGTAAGGGTTTCTATGACGACGGTGATCATCCCTCATTTTTGCCTTGTTCACTATGACTTCAAAATGATGTTTTGTTGTCCTCCTAAGTACGATTTTACCATCAGACGACAGGCCCTCATCGCTGGCTTGGAAAATGTGTTGACTGTATTGGCTACCGTAAGGTGAGCTCTGGGTGTGAGAAACAATGCTTCTCTCACACCTGGGGCAGAAGCATTGCTGTCCAGATGATGACTAAAGCAGGAACGATCCAGCACAGGTAAAGGAAATTCTCAAGGCAGGTAATTTATTAGCACCAAGGAAAAAACAAACAAACTACATGTTAGAAGATGCTGACTGGATGGAAAACAGTCTCACAAAGCTGGCAAGTTCTTACTTTGATTTCTGTGCATGTCTTTATTTAGAGCTGCTGTGCTTGGTTTTTCTTTACATACAGAGAGAGGATCCACCCGAAGGGTGTCTACTCTCTCTTTCAATGAGGACTGACAGCTGGGCAATCACAACTTGCCTTAGAAAGGACAGCGTGGGGGACCTGCCCAGGAAGGGGGGAGCACTGTGTTCTAATTTGGGGAGATGCTGGGAAGACAAAACCTCCATGAATTATCTCAGGGTCAAGTCACTTTTTTGCCTCTCCCCATTTTACAGGTGACCTGCCCATGCCAGGTTATAACAGTCAACAGAAGAGAAAGAAGGAATTCTCTTACTGAGAGTAAAACCTGTCCCCAACTAGTGACTTGCTTCCCAGTCTCTCTAGATGCACACAGGTGACTAATTCTGGCTAATGGAGTATAATTGAAAATGGCAGGTGCAGTTTCTGGAAAATGACTCTTAAGTGAAGGACATACCTTCTTTACCCCCTTTCTCAGCTGGAATTCAGACTTCAGGCTTGGCTAAGGAGTGATCTTGGTCCATGAGGTGGAAGTGAGAGTCTGAGGATGGGAGCAGCCCAAGACAATGGGCCCCGCCAGAACAGAGTGTCTGTCAGCCTGGACGTGTACCCCTGCATCTTGTTTATGGGGAAGGAATGGACCTGGATCTTTGTCTACACCACTGTGATGTGTTTTCTGACCCTTGCATCTGAACCAAGTCCTAAGTGACAAGGGTGGTTAGGGCTGACTCCTGGAGAATTTTTGTCAGCTCTGCTATAATATGAAGGACTTGACTCTGCTCGTGGTGGTCACCCATGAGCGCAATTTAAACCAGGCAGTGATACAGCTGTGTGTATACTAGAGATTTCTCTGCCTGTAGTGAGAGAATGCTTCTCAGATGGCTCGGTGGTAAAGCACCCACCTGCCAATGCAGGAGACACAAGAGACACAGGTTCGATCCCCAGGTTGGGAAGATCCCCTGAAGGAGGAAATGGCAACCCACTCTGGTATTCTTGCCTGAAAAATTCCATGGATAGAGGAACCTGGCAGGCTACAGTCCATGGGGTCACAAAGAGTTGGACACGACTGAGCAACTGAGCATGAGAGTTAGGGAATAGATTTAGGGATCAGAAGAAGCAAGAAAATCTGAGAGCAGTAATTCTTTCTTTCTTGGGAAGTTCATGAGAGAAGACTAAAAGGGGATAAAGAATAATCCTCCAAAGAGTAAGAATGTCCTGGGTGGTGGAGGGGTGCCTCCCACTTCTGTTCTTCTGCTCACTCGTGTGTTTCCACTACAGTCTAAACACACAGAGTGCTTCTTCTAGGCAGGATAAAATTCTATGCAACATGGATGCAGACTTCTTATTAGTAATTTTTTCCTCTACTAATAATCCCAATTCTATAGAGATTGAGAATGAAGAGCAATATGAATGTTTGCTGCTAAGTCACCTCAGTCGTGTCCGACTCTGTGTGACCCCATAGACGGCAACCCACCAGGCTGCCCCTTCCCTGGGATTCTCCAGGCAAGAACACTGGAGTGGGTTGCCATTTCCTTCTCCAATGCATGGAAGTGAAAAGTGAAAGTAAAGTCGCTCAGTCATGTCCGACTCTTAGTGGCCCCATGGACTGCAGCCTACCAGGCTCCTCCGTCTATGGGATCTTCCAGGCAAGAGTACTAGACTGGGGTGCCACTGCCTTCTCCAATATGAATGTTTAGCAGGCTTATAATTTTAAATATTTTTTAAAAATAAGTGACTGATTCTCATTAATATGCTACTAACACATGAAGCCATGCCATTTTAGGGTAAAAGTAAATAGAAAACTCACATGAATTAATTTTGCCCAAAGGCCCACTTTGGGGATATTTTCTGACCTTCTGAATTTGTAGCTGCAAAAGATAACTGAATGCCATTTTCTTTCATTTTTTCAGGCTTCCCCACTCACAGACTTTCATGTACTATGTACTTAAAATCGTGCAAATGCCATTAGGGCACCTTTGAATAAGCACAGGCTGAAATACACCAGTTCTTTTACTCAAAGCACAATGCTAAGCCGTTTTATATATGCAGAATGTATTTTGGCTTTTCATGAACTTAATTGCTATCCTAATCATCTGTAGTTTGATTTTGTTTGTGAATACCTCCTTCCATCAGTCTGCTCCTACAAATAAATGCCTTTGAAACATTTCCCTTTCAAAAGATATGGTATTATATAAAAAACAAAACAACAACCCAGATCTCCTCCAATTTGGTCACAGTAGGCAACACAGCTAAAATTGCCTTTGTCTTTCACACAAAGCTTTTAGAAGTGGCTTCATGATGGTTTTTGAGAATAAAAAGGTGGAGGGTAGTGTTCCTTGAGAAATGGTTAGTAAGTCATCATTAATATTGGTCTTAGACTTACTGCTGGTTGGGAAAATGCCACGGGACTTAGAGGACTTTTATGTGGAGATGATTGAAGCAGGACATTATAAAAAGTCCTAACATTATTCTGCATCAAGTAGGAAGGTAACTGTCCTGACTCTATGTGACTTTGGACATGTGCTCCCCATGGGATTACCCTCATTTGGATCATTCTAGAAGAGGGTGTATGCTTCCCAAGTGGTTCAGTAGTAAAGAATCCGCCTGCAATGCAGGAGACACGGGCTCAATCCCTGGATTGGGATGATCCCCTGGAGGAGGAGATGGCAACCCATTCCAGTATTCTTGCCTGGGAAATCCCATGGACAAAGGGTCCTGGAGGGCTACAGTCCACAGGGCTGCAAAGAGCTGGACGTGACTGAGCATGCATGCACACAGAAGAGGGTGTGATTATCTCAGCTAAGCCTGCAGATGGATTTCCCTGGGAGTTGCTAAGAGAATGTGGTCACCTTGACCAGCAGTGGCCAACAGCTCTTCAGGAGGTGTTGTGGGCAGGGGCCACCCTTCATTATGGAGGTAAAACAGATAATCTTCACAGAGAATAACACAAACCACCACTTTTTTGTCCGTTCAAAAAAAAAAAAAGCTGACAAAAATATGCATGCCATTTGACTTATCTAGGAGAAGCAGAAATGATGATAGAGTGAATCCGTTTAATGGAAAATAAAACCATGATGGAAAATGGAAATATACAAAACTATGACGATCGATACAGACACAATGCAACTTGAAAAGAAGCAATGGAAATAGCCTCTGATGAAAATGGAGTTGCTTTTGTCTACAGCTCTCATGACCAGCTGAATAGTCCTGTGAACGTGTTCTGGCACATTCTGGACAACTTGCTTCACAGCTAGACTATCACCTAACTATCTATCTGCTGCTGCTGCTGCTGCTGCTAAGTCGCTTCAGTCGTGTCCGACTCTGTGCGACCCCATAGATGGCAGCCCACCAGGCTCCCCCGTCCCTGGGATTCTCCAGGCAAGAACACTGGAGTGGTTATCTCTCTATCTACTGGAATCAAAAGTTTCCTCTCAGAAATTCTTTTCTTTTAGTTGCTGTTGCTTTTCTTACCAAGCTCACTGTACAGATCTGTATTAAGAAGTGCCAAGGCCCAGAAATCACCAACAGTGCCCCTTGTTGTGGTAGCCATTCAGCTGACACCTGCGTTGGGGAATTTTGTCCCCTGACCACAGAATCCACTGATGCTGTCCTGGCCAGGAATGTTACAGTGGTCACCATACCTCTGAGTTGATTGAACCTGGTTTGAAGTCCTAACTCAGGGGTATCTATGCAGAGGCTCATCTGGGTTAATCAGATGCTGGCTCCTAGAAATTTAAATGAAGACATTCCCAGAGTCACACTGAACACCGGCGAGCTTCTCTGCAAGGTCAGCTACAGGAAGGGCTGATGCTGGCACCGCTGGGAGCCGGAGTCATGTGCTGTTTCAAACTGTGGGGCAGCAGAAACAAGGGCCCTGCAGAGGGAGCACGTGAGGAGAGAGGAGCAAACTTACAGGGAGAAGCAATGCAGAGTCCGGCAGCCCAGGAGAGAAACAGATAGGCTGCTGGACAACCTTCAGGTCTGCTCAGGCCTAGCTTTCTGCCCCCAGCAGCTGAGACCCTGTCCTGTCTGTGGCAGAACCATGGGAGACCCACTAAAGCTTACTCATCTGAGTAAGTTTACCCTCCCGCCCAGCTGGGCAGCTGCAAGCATATTAGAACCACTGGGAGAAAAGAGAGCCCTCCTGCACTGTTGGTGGGAAAATAAATTGGTGCAGCCACCATGGAAAACAGTATGGAGGTTCCTCCAGAAACTAAAAATAAAGCTACCAAATGATCCAGTGGTCTCACTCCTGGGCATATACCCGGAGAAAACTACAACTCAAAAAGATACATGCACCCCTATGTTCATAGCAGCACTACTCACAGTAGCAAAGACACGGAAGCAACCTAAATGCCCATCAACAGAGGAATGGATAAAGACGACGTGGTACACATACACAATGGGATACTACTCAGGCATAAGAAAGAATGAAACAATGCCATTTGCAGCAACATGGATGGACCTAGGGATTATCTTACTAAGTGAAGTAAGTCAGAAAAAGACAAATATAACGTGACATCACTTATGTAGAATCTAAAGTATGACTCAAATGAACTTATCTATGAAACAGAGATTTACAGACATAGCAGATTTGTGCTTGCGAGGGGGAGCGAGGGTGGGGGAGGGAAGGATTGCGGTTAGCAGATACAAACTAGTATATATAGAATGGATAAACAACAAGGTCCTACTGGATGGCACAGGGAACTATATTCAATATCTTGTGAGAAACCATAATGGAAAAGCATATGAAAGTATATATAAATATATAACTGAATCACCTTGTTGTACAGCAGAAACTAAAACAACATTGTAAATCAAATATACTTCAATAAAATATAAACAGATAAAGCCTCCTCTCAAATATTCCCTGTGCCAAAGGACACATGGAAATGAGAGGATTTATCTAATTTATGGTCTAGTTAAGAAATAAACCACATAAATGTAAAATAATCAGGAATAATACAAGTCAGAATCTAATCAAGCTCTAGATTGTGTGATCTGTGTTGTAGATGTAATGCATCAGGTAAAAAGCTTTTGAAAGAAAAAAAAAAACAAGTCTAGAAGATGCAAAAGTTAAGGGATACAGAAACATCTCAATTTAGGAGGTTTAGAGTCTAGAGCAGCACAATGTTCGAAGCTGATGTTGTTAGGACAACATGCAAAACCTGTTCGGTGTTCTGTTCAGTTCAAACCATCCCATCGTCTCCTCCAGCTTCTTTTTCTTGTTTATTTATCTACGTGGCTGCATCAGCTCCTAGTTGTGGCACATGGAATCTTCACTGATTATGTGGATCTTTTGTTGTGGTGGTTCCCGGACTCTATAGTTGTGGCACACAGCTTCCAGAGAGTGACAGCACGGGCTTAGCTGCTCTGTGGCATGTGGGATCTTAGTTTCCTGACCAGGGATCAAACCTGTGTCCCCTGCATTGCAAGGTGGATTCTTAACCACTGGACAATCAGGGAAGTCCCTCCTCCGGCTTTTTATGTTTGGTGCTTCCGTGTCTACCTCTGTTTCATTTCTGAGGATACAGTCCATATGCAAGTCAGATGGTCTGAGAGCTACAAACCTGACTTCTGGTAAGGCCTCCCACTGGACTCCTTTCACTGAAGTCTCTTTGATAATAAGCCCGTGTCAGGGAATTATAAGATGCTGATGTTTATACTTGTGTGGTTTTTACTGTCAGGATGTCATCCACCTCTGCAAAAAGTGTCTCATGAATGAAGTGTGATGAAGAAATCCCTCTCAGGTCTTAGTATTAGCAAAACTGTGTGTTTAACAACTGCCGGTTCATCGGGCAGGCAGTCACTCTTGCCAGGTGACTGCGCATCTATATTTGAATACTGGGAAGTTTATTGGGAAATTTAGCATAAAATAGTAAGGGTTATTGCTTTTCTACTTTTATGCTTTATATTTGTTTTCTCTGGCTGTGCACCTTATCCCTTTGAATAATACAGGTAATCATGTAGACTGCTTCCATCTTTTGTTTGATGACAAATTTATATCCAGATAGCTCTGTACTATGTAAAATACAAATGTTTAGCTAATGCATTTTCTTTTTCCCTTGATACCATCAGCTGACTGTAACATGGTTCTCAGAGTTGACTGTGCAAGAAATCAGCTCAGGGCTTGTTAAGAGACAGATTGCTGGGCCCAGTCCTCAGAGTTACAGGGGCTGTTCCCAAGATGTTACATTTCTAACAAATTCTCTGGTGATGCTTGTGCTGGTTCAGGAATCACCATTTGAACCACTGAACCAGACCCTGTTTCTTACACCTGTGATTCTTCCTGGGATGTACATGGTCCTTCCCTCCATTAGACTAAACTCAAACACCTTTTTAAAGTCCCAGTCCTGTTCTTTGGTGATGCCTTTGCTGAACCGAGGTGGGCAGAACTGACAGCTCCACATCTTGTGTTTTCTCATGCACATCATCCAGAGAGTTACCAGGTACTGGACATGTCTGTGGTCATTTATGGCCTTTTATGTAGCTTTCTCCCAGAGGACCATGAGATTCTGGTGGCCATAAGGGTCTCCTTCATTTTCATATAACCATTCCCTGCAAAAGTCCCTGGACCACAGGATGTGCTCAATAAATGTTGGCTGACTAAATACATGAATGGGAGGTCTCCTGTTTGGAAAACACAAGGTTGTTTTTTTTTTTTTAATTTTGAAAAGCACAGTATATTTAAAAAAATTTTAATTGATGTATAAAGATTCCCTGGAGGAGGGTATGGCAATCCACTCCAGTATTCTTGCCTGGAGAATCCTCATGTGCAAAGGTGCCAGGCAGGCTACAGTCCATGGGGTCACAAAGAGTCATGATTGAAGCGACTTGGCATAGTGGATTTACAGTATTATGAAAGTTTCAGGTGTACAGCACAGTGATTCAGTTAGACACACAGACTCACACACACACACACACACACACACATTCTGTTTCGGATTATTTTCCCTTATAGATAGTTCCCTGTGCTGTACAATAGGTACTTGTTGGTTATTTTTTTTTTTTTAACAGAGTAGTGTATATATGTTACTCCCAGCCTCCTAATTTAGATAAAATATTTTTATGTAAAAAGGTGGTAATTTATAAATAATATGACTATCTTTGTCCTAGGAATAATATATCTCTGTGTGAGCACTACAGTGTGTGCATAGAGTCTCATGGGGGCTTGCTTCCCTGGTGGCTCAGTGAAGAACCTGCCTGGCAATTCAGGGAATGTGGGTTTGATCCCTGGGTCGGAAAGATCCCCTGGAGGAGGAAATGGCAACCCACTCCAGTATTCTTGCCTGGAGAATCCCATGGACAGAGGAGTCTGGTGGGCTACAGTCCACGGGGTCACAAAAAGTCAGAATGACTGAGCAACTGAGCATGCAGCATGCATTAATGAGGTAGTTCAGGTAAGTGTACACTTGTTGGTATATTTCAGCAAACATTAGACTGATAGGTCTACGTGCTAGACCCTGCCCTGGCACTTTATAGGCATCCTCACACTTAATTATGGCTGCAGCCCTAGCAGGTAGGTACTCTTATTGTCTGCATTTCCCAGAGGAGGAAAATGAGACCCAGAGAGGTTAAATCATTTACTTTGAGCTAATCCAGGAAGCTGGACCCCAGTGCTCACACTGTGTACCCCTAATTATCAGTGGCAAAGTCTGTCGTTCCCATTCCACCACAGCGATGGGATGTCACCAAGACTGCGGCATATGGTCACACACATTCTGTGCAGCGCACCTGCTGGGGCGAGCTGACGTCCTGTGCGGTGGCGGCTCTGTGCTTTGCTATCACTGATATACTTTTATTTAAATACCAAGTCACATAAGCATAATTTAAAAGAGGACCTTGAACAAAAATCGTTCTTTCCAACATCAGCTAGAAGTAGGATTATTCATCTACTTTTGTTATTACCTAAGAAGACAATAATTGAAACCATGGAAATAACGTACAGATTTCAGAGACACAGACAGGTACTTAACTTCTGTGGTGGTGGATTAGTTGCTAGGTCATGTCAGACTCTTGCGACTGCATGGACTGTAGCCCACCAGGCTCCTCTGTCCACGGGATTTCCCAGGCAAGCATACTGGAGAGGGTTGCCAGTACCTTCTCCAAATTAACATATATGTTATACTTTTAGATAGGACATTGAAAGGGAAAAATATGAGAAACTAGAATTTATAAACTTCTAATTAATGAAAGATGCCTTTTTCCCCTGCACATCTCTAAGCTTAACCTGGAAAATTTCAATTTCTGCATGGCTGCTTATCCTCACCATCTGCTGATGCTGACTTGGGGCAGGGGGCGGTAATTCACATGGTTCAGGGAGCCAGCCTATGCTACAGAGATAAGTAAAGACCCAAGACCTGTAAGACAAATGAAGAAAATCAGAGCGGGGAGAGAAGCCCCCATCAACACTTCATTGGACTGGCATCTCATGAGTGGTCCCTGTTGTAACTGCTGCCCATAGCAGCTTTCCTTCTTATCACAGAGGGGTATTGTTTCCTCTACCTGGATCTGTGTCAAGACAAAATTCCACTGAAGGAGGCTTGTAAGTTTCATTTTCCAGCCAAGTAAACAAGCAGCTGAAAATTCCAGCCAAGCAGATCTGAGCATGAGCAAAGGGTGGTGAGACCCAACTGTGTAGGTTGGAAAGAAGTGGCTTCAGATGGGAGCAGGAATGTTAAAAGGGTGCTGCTTGTGGGAAAAGAGGTCATTTTAGACTCCAAGAAAACTTTTGGATGAAATGAGATTCAAGACTGGGATGTTTCTGCCCTACTCCTTATTCTCTGGACCCAAGATGCCCAGGGTGAGTCAGATTTCAGAAAACATCCTTGCTGTTGCCTCTAGTTGCAAGCACATAGCATGTTTAACTACAAACAGGGCATCTTCTCTTTCTAGCTCACTCTTTGCTTGAGTGGCATTAGCAACATGTGGCTTAGTGGGTTGGGAAGATGCCCTGGAGAAGGAAATGGCAACCCACTCTCCTACTCAAGTAGTTCTTGCCTGGACAATTCCCCTTTGGACAGAGCTATGTTTTAGTGCTTTCTAAGCATTTACCTCGTAAGAGTAGTCATTATTTTGTCTTCTCCCCTAATGTGAACTCCTCAAGGTGATCTCAGGTGGCCTTGACTTGAAGCAGGATTTCAGTTGCCAGATAGAGATTGAAGTCAGGCCGTGGCAATGACAATGCCGAATCCTGGCCACTAGAGCCACTGGCCAGTGACGAGACCCTGGCCCTTTGACTTTGTAGAAATGAATTCTTACAAAGACACAGAAAGCAGTGAAACAAGTGTTCTTTCCAAAGGGCTGTGAGATGCCAGGGTCCAGGACTCAGAGTTGGAGGGTGGAAGGGTGAGGAGGCCCCTGGGCAGGGCACCCATGGGCGCCAATGAAGAACAGCAATATCCTGTGCTTTACTTACCCAAGTTTCATGAGGGAGGCATATGGTACTTTAAGGAGGAAGAAGGGTACATGTAGCTAGATGACCAGGTGGGCTCAGAGAGCCTTGCACCCTTGTGGTGATTTTAATCACTTTTATGGAGCATTTTGGAGAAGGGGATGGTACCCCACTCCAGTACTTCTGCCTGGAAAACCCCATGGACAGAGGAGCCTGGTAGGCTGCAGTCCATGTGGTCGAGAAGAGTCAGACACGACTGAGAGACTTCACTTTCACTTTGCACTTTCATGCACTGGAGAAGGAAATGGCAACCCACTCCAGTGTTCTTGCCTGGAGAATCCCAGGGACCGGGGAGTCTGGTGGGCTGCCGTCTATGGGGTCACACAGAGTCGGACACGACTGAAGTGACTTAGCAGCAGCAGCAACATGGAGCATTTGGAACTGAAACATACTGGGCATATGAACTGAACTGATGGGGCACTTGGGCTCCAAAATCACTGCAAATGGTGACCGCAGCCATGAAATTAAAAGATGCTTGTTCCTTGGAAGAAAAGCTATGACCAACCTAGACAGCATATTAAAGGCAGGGACATTACTTTGCCGACAAAGGTCCATCTAGTCAAAGCTATGGTTTTTCCAGTAGTCATGTATGGATGTGAGAGTTGGATTATAAAGAAGCTGAGTGCTGAAGAATTGATGCTTTTGATCTGTGATGTTGGAGAAGACGCTTGAGAGTCCCTTGGACTGCAAGGAGATCCAGCAAGTCAGTCCTTAAGGAAATCAGTCCTGAATGTTCATTGGAAGGATTGATGCTGAAACTGGAACTCCAATACTTTGGCCACCTGATGGGAAGAACTGACTCTCTGGAAAAGACCCTGATGATGGGAAAGAGAAGGCAGGAGGGGAAGGGGGCAACAGAGGTTAAGATGGTTGAATGGCATCACCAACTCAATGGACATGAGTTTGAGCAAGCTCCAGAGGCTGGTGATGGACAGGGAAGCCTGGTGTGCTGCAGTCCATGGGGTCGCATAGAGTCGGACGTGACTGAGAGACTGAACTGAATGGAACTGATGGGGCATTTCTTCCATGTTTCCTCTGGCCAATCATCTTGCTTGGCCTAGTTCTGAGTCTGTATTTGGTTTAGTTCAAGGTCCTTGCAGGCATGTGTGCATGCATCTTTAGCCAAGAAGGATTCTAGTGAAGAGGCCTATGGGTAGGTTGATATCACTTACTATGGGGTGGTGTCCCCTCCCTTTTGACCTCCAAGGAGCCTTTCAGTATGTGTAGTCAGGAAGGTCTCCTTGACCTCAAGAATGGTCTTGACCTCAAGAATGGTCAAGGAGACCTTCCTGATCTCTTATCTAGGCAGGGCTCAGCTCCTCTCTCATTCTTATATAATCTTCATCTTGGAGTATCTGCCCACTGGGGGCAAACTCCAGTGGCTCAGTTTGGGCCCATCTGTCTCCTGCCTCAAATGGGTCTGATTGCTCAGCACTTACCCACTGCCAGGCATGGAGTAAGCACGCAATAAGTGCTGGATAAATAAAACAAAAGGAGGGGGAAATCCCATCAGTTTGCCAGCAAAGTTGCATGTACCATAAATGCATTTGAGCCAATACTCTGAGACGTGTGAAAGAGGAACAGGATGCCTTGGGGAAGCAGGAGGAACCGCACATGTTAGATTTGATGATGGTTAGAACAAAAAAGAAGTCTGACTTTGGAAAGCTATTTTCTCCAATGTGGGGTTTCGTTATAATGGAATCCTGCCATGGACATCCCTTATTTGGTTCGTGGGTACTGAGAACAGGAAAATGGGCCAAGGAGACAGAGATTTAGAAATGGGAAAAATGATTTTCAAGTCCCACTGCCTCTTCCATTTGCCTCCTCTTCCATGTTCTTCCAGAACAATCTTCTCAACTCCTCATCTAATCACGTTTCTTCCCTAGCAAAATTATCTCCATTCCCATCAATAGAAAACCTGACCCCTCACATAGCCTGCGAGCCCCTTGTGGCCATGCTGTGAATACCAGCCAGCCTCACTTCTACCCCCTCGTCATCCCCCAGGTCCCAGGCGACAACCCCCACACCACCCGCCATTTTCCTTATCCATCCTGCTCTCCTGTTCTTTTTTTTAAGGTTTTTTTTTTTGACGTGGACAATTTTTAAAGTCTTTATTGAATTTGTTACCATACTGCTTTTGTTTTATGTTTTGTTTTTTTTTTTGGTTGAGAGGCATGTGGGAATCTTAACTCACTAACTAGGGGTTGAACCTGCACCCCCCTGCCTTGGAAAGTGAGGTCTTAACAGTGGACCACCAGGGAGGTCCCTTGTTCTGTTCTTTATGTCTTGTGTGGCACTTACTTTCTCCACTTTGGGAGTGCCCTTTGCTGCCCAGTGATTCCTATTCCTTTCAAAAGGCAACTGCTTCCTGGCCCCCCCCTCATTGTATTCATCACTCTCAGCATCACATGGATAAGGTTCTGCCATTGTTTCCCCAACCCCTCTGCATCCATCTTTCTTTCTGGTGATCTCCTCTCTCACTGTGGGATGGCCTCTGTTGCTCTTACAGCCAATACACTCTCTAATTTATACCCAGCCCACTGCTCCTCAACAACGAGCTTTACTTTACTTTTTAAATATGTATTTGTTTGGCTGCATCAGGTCTTAGTTGTGGCACACAGGCTCCCTAGTTGTGGCATGCTAGTTTGTGGGCTTAGTTACATGGCATGTGGAATCTTAGTTCCCCAAGCAGGGATAAAACCTGGATCCCCAGTATTGCAAGGTGAATTCTTAACCCCTGGACCATCAGAGAACTCCCAACAGTGAGCTGTGTGTGTGTGTTAGTTATTCAGTTGTTTCCAACTCTTTGTGACCCCATGGACTGCAGCCCGCCAGCCTCCTCTGTTCATGGGATTCTCCAGGCAAGAATACTGGAGTGGGTAGCCATTTCCTTTCCCCAGGGGATCTTCCCCACCCCGGGATTGAACCCAGGTCGTCTGCATTACAGGCAGATTCTTTACCATCTGAGCCACCAGGGAAGCTCATAACAATAAGCTTTATAAGCTCCTAAAAATATAAAAGCTGAACCACATGGGGGAATTTGGGGAGCTGGTTGCCAAGGGACAGCGGGCTCTGTGCCCCCAGCTCTCAGAGCTTCAATCTCGTGTTGGTCTAAGAGGTCGATTTGTCTTATGGTGTAGCTCTGATTTGGGGCAAAGGATCTGACAGCTTCTTACATGGAAGTATTTTACCACTTACTTGGGGTGACTCCCCACCCTGTTTTAACATTTCTGCTCAGCCTAAAAAATCTCCCCCTTTGTTTTCTCAGAAAGTAAAGGCAGGTTGTTTTGCTTGTTCTTAGCAACTAGATGGAAGCAGCCCACATATGTGAAGTAGGAATTAAATGCTAGAACTAGGATTCAATTTTCAAGTAATTAAGAGCTGAGGAAGAGTCTAAAAGGAACACCCTAGATCCCAGCGGGCCAGCAGTGTCCTGGGGTGTCTACCACACACCATGGGCTTTCTCCTTGCTCTGTTGGGATTCATTTGTGGGCTTCCTATTATCCTGCTCAGCTAAGCTCTCTGAAAACAGAGGGTGATGTTCATCTCTGCATCCCCAGGACCCAGTGCTGGAGCTGGCTTGGAGCACAGCACCCCAGTACCCACACATAATGAGAGAGCCATTTCCATTTCAAGTCTCTTTCCACCCATTGAGTTTAGTCAAAGCAAAAAAATCTCTGCATGTTGCTGGTGTATTTTTAACATCTCTTTTCACTTTTCCTCCCTTTTAAGCAGGCTTCGTGGACACAACCTTTCTCTCAGTGATTAACTTATTTTGTTTTGCTTATTCTTATTTTTATGGTTAGCTTCTATTGGAGGCAAGGCAAGCACAAGTGAAATCTGACTTCTTTGAAAAAGATGATGTTTTTTCAAATTGAAAATGAACCTTTTGCAGAAAAATATTAAGTGAAAAGAATAATACCAGGGACTTTCCTGGTGGTTCAGTGCTTAGGACGCCACACTTTCAACTGCAGGGGGTGTTGGGTTCCATCCCTGGTGGTAACTAAGATCCCGCATGCCATGCAGTGTGGCTGAATAATAACAACAACAGTAGAAGTGGATATGGCAAAAATTATAGTGGTATATAAATGATGGATGTTTGGAAGACAGTGGCATACAGCTGGCACTTGATAATTGCTAATTTAATGGATTAATGGATCTCTCTCACAACTCCCCTCTTCTTTTGACGTCTCTAACTTCCATGCCAGATCTGGCTCTGTCTCCAGTTTGATGACCGCATTTATCTCCTATTCTGAGCTGTCTTCCCTCTCCACCTTCTGCCCACACCACCTCCCCACCCCAATGCGAGAGCCTAACCTACTAAAATCCCATGGTTCCCTCTTGCTTAGTAATAAAGTCCTAACTTCAGACTTTCAAGGTCCTGGATAACCTGGCTCAAGTCTATTTTCCAAACACATTAGCTCAAGCTCTTCTACATAAACCATGTGGATATTTATGAATCTGAGAACATGCCTTGTATCTTCTTGACCCAAAGACTTTAAGTGGAAACCCTTCAGATTCTTACTCATCTTTTAAGAGCCATTAAACCGGCCTCCCTTCATGAAGCCTTCTTTGTTCATCCCATCTGGGGGTGGTCTGCCTCTCCTCTAAGCTCTGACAGCACTTTGCCTGTGGGGAAATATTAATAGCATGTGTACATTATATTTAATGTGTTCCTTCAGTGTGTTTCTAAGTGCCCTGTTTCCCCTTTTAGATTGCAGGTTCTCAGAAGGCAAGAACTAATTCTTATACATGTTTTTGTGTGTATGCTCAGTCACGTCTGACTCTTGACCCCATGGACTGTAACCCACCAGGCTCCTCTGTCCATGGGATTTCTCAGGCAAGAATACTGGAGTGGGTTGCCATTTCTTCCTCCAGGGGATCTTCCCTATGCAGTGGTCAAACCCATGTCTCCTGCATTGGCAGGTGCATTCTTTACCACTGAGCCACCTGGGAAGCCCAGACATCTTTCTTGCTGTTGTTGTTAGTTGCTCAATGGTGTCTGACTCTTTGCGACCCCATGGACTGCAGCACACCAAGCTTCTCTGTCCCTCACTACATCCAGGACTTTGCAAAAACTCACGTCCATTGAATCAGTGATGCCATCCAACCATCTCATCCTTTGTCATCCCCTTCTCTTTCTGTCCTCAATCTTTCCCAGCTTTAGGGTCTTTTCCAATCAGTTGGCTCTTCGCATCAGGTGACCATGGTATTGGACATCTTTCTACCCTACCCTAATTTTGATAACTAAATACCTTACTGACTGAATTAATAAATAAATGGGGATGTTTGGGACTATGCCGAAGGAAGGAAAAGCATAAAATCAACACACTGCTTACAAATGCTCCCCTCACTGAGTAAATGCATACTCAACGGAAAGAGAAGCTCCCTAGGGATTGGGATATGGCAATTCAGCCAATTTGTCGAAATCTACCTCCTTTAAAAAATGATATGTATAACACATTTTTGAAATGATATGCAATAATAGTAAAAAAATGTTTTCCAGTGAATGTTGTTTATGTGAAAGTGATAGTTGCTCAGTCGTGTCTGACTCTTTGCTACCCCCTGGACTGTAGCCCACCAGGCTCCTCTGTCCATGGAATTCTCCAGGCAGGAATACTGGAGTAGGTTGCCATTCCCTTCACCAGGGGATCTTCCCAACCCAGGGACTGAACCCGAGTCTCTTGTGCCTCTTCATTACAGGTGGATTGTTTACCATCTCAAGCCACAAGGGAAGTCCCAATATTGTTTATAATCTAGTCCAAACCCTTCCATTTTAGAGGCCAAAATATTTAGATAATACCATTAATATAATGTCTGGACATATATAAACTTATTTGTGACTAGCCCAATGTTCAAACTACAAATATAGTAGAAATGGCCCATTGGTTCTTTGCAGACCGTGTTTCAAACCTCAGAGGAAATCACACCATTTAAAATTTCTTTCACCTAGAAAGAGCCATGAGCAGTAAGAGCCATAATTGGGCTATGAGGTCTGTTCCACCAGCTCTGATATTTTTGGGTCTTTATAGGAACAGTGGAGCAAGCTTTCTCTGGCTTCTTATGCTTACCATCCCTTCCAGGTGGAGTGATATTACCATGGAACACATTTCGAAGAAGACCCTCAACAGTAGCTGCCTCTGACCTCTAATGTTGCTTTGTTTCACATCAGATGCCTCATTAGAAAAATATTGATACTGAAATGGCAGTATCATTAAGTAACATTCGCAGGTCAAGAACTATTCAGCAAAAAAACACATAAGGCAAAAACAAGAGATTATCTTGTGACTTACTTTTGGACTCAGTGAAATTTTATTGGTGTGATATACCAGAGAGATGGGTCCCTTTTTTAAAAGAAACACAAGTAATCACGCTTATAACTCTGGGCTGGAGGAAATGTTTTCCTTCTTGACCCTTACCTGGTGAGAATTCCCTTTCACTCCACTTTATACTTGAAATGCAGGAGACGTGGTTTCAATCTCTTGGTCGGGAAGATCTCCTGGAGAAGGGAATGGCTACCCACTCCAGTATTCCTGCCTTGGAAATCCCATGGACAGAGGAGCCTGGTGGGCTACAGTCCATGGGGGTCACAAAAGAGTCGCACAAGACTGAGCGACTAGCACTTTCCATGTTATACCAATAGAATCGAGGAGATCCATTCTCAGGCATGGCATTTAGGTTACATGTGGACAAATTCTCTTGGTAACCAAAGGCTGGGAAGGATGACATATGAGATCAGAATCCTTTTGCAGGGTGCTACCCAGACAGATGCTTGATAGGCATCTTGGTCTGTAGCCCGTGGGGCCAAGCCTTGCAGGGGAGGGTCTAAAACAGGTTTGGGTTGCTCTGGGGTCAACAGTGGCAATCTGGTCCCATAGGTGGCACTGAAGAAGTGAAGTGAAGCCATTTAGTCGTGTCCGACTCTTCGTGACCCTATGGACTGTAGCCTACCAGGCTCCTCTGTCCATGGGATTTTCCAGGCAAGAGTCCTGGAGTGGGGTGCCATGTCCAGGACATGGCACTAGACTGGGTAAAGTGCACAAACATTGCAGCAGTGCTGACTTGGCTTCAGAATGACCTCAACCTTTAAGGAAATTTAATTTTAGGAATTTTACTTGTTCTTCTGGGGTCCTCAAGCTTGGGGTAAAGCCAAGGACAGGCTGGGGCTCTGAAGAAGCTATTGGCAAAATGGGGTCCATGGATTTCACCTGGTCCTCCAAACCTCAGTCTACAGGGTCAGACCATAACATTATTGACTACAGCATTCTTGGGGCTGTGTTTTCTGGGTTTTTAGTGATATTAAAGAATCCATTCCGGAGAAGGCAATGGCACCCCACTCCAGTACTCTTGCCTGGAAAATCCCATGGACGGAGGAGGCTGGAAGGCTACAGTCCATAGGGGTCCATGGGGTTGCTGAGGGTTGGACACGACTGAGTGACTTCACTTTCACTTTTATGCATTGGAGAAGGAAAGGGCAACCCACTCCAGTGTTCTTGCCTTGAGAATTCCAGGGATGGGGGAGCCTGGTGGGCTACTGTCTATGGGGTTGCACAGAGTCGGACACGACTGAAGTGACTTAGTAGTAGTAGTCAAGAATCTATTCAAACTGCTGTTTTTTTTTTTTTTCCACTGTTGTAGTCTATTGGCAGTTTACTTGGTGCCAAGGAAAAGATCAAAAGAAGGTGCTGGTAAATTTCCATCCCCTTCCTGACTTTGCTCAAGCTTTTGTCTTTTACAAATGATCCCCATTGAATCTCTGGCCATTTCCAATGCCTTGTTTGTTCAAAGTCTCAATGAGTCAGTGACATAGGCTAGGGAATTTGGAGCTAGAAAGGACTACAGAGAGAGCTGGGCCAGAATTCCTCCAGAGTGGTCTGTGGATCTTTAGTCCTGAGAGAGATTCTATGGGAAAAAAAGATATTTGGCACAATATATTTGCAAGAAGTTCTCTATTATCTCCTCTTTAAAGAGATTCACAAACCCTATGGCTTATTAAAAGCTGTGAAGTTTTGTAGTAAAGTTCAACATTTTTACCCCAGCATTTTGTAAAACTGTCTGGTCACTGAATCTTTTGAAGACTATTTCATCTTTTTTTTCAAAATGATCAAACTGCTGAACAGACCAGAGGAGTCACAAGTCAGGCCAGATTCCCCATCTCACAGAGCAGGAAACTGAGCACGTTCAACTTCTGTTCACCTGATGCATGCTGACCTGGGAGAACCCTGGGTAAATTTGGGAAACAGGATTTGAAACTGAAGAGCACTTAGTCTAGCTTCATAAAAAGAACAAAAACAAAAACCCCCACTGAACTCTAGGAATTTTACTTGATTGACTCAGTGTCACAAATTAAGCAGTGTCTGTCTAGAATCTAGAATTTCCTCCTTTCTGCTTTCTCCTTCCCTATCAAAAAGCGCTCTTTCTGCTATAGGAGGACATTTTTCTGAAATTATTATAGTTTGCATGGCACAGCAGTAAAGAATCCACTTTCCAATGCAGGAGACACAAGAGACACAGGTTTGATCCTTGGGTCTGGAAGATCCCCTGGAGAAGAAAATGGCTACCCACTTCAGTGTTCTTGCCTGAAAAATTCCATGGACAGAGGAGCCTGGTGGGTTACAGTCCACGGGTCACAAAGAGTCAGACACGACTGAGTGACTGGGCATACATTTTGCTTTATCTCAGGTTGAATCTTTTTTTTTTTTTTTTTAATGCAGCAGAAACCTTTTTCACAAAACACCCAACCTACTTCCCAGCTGAATGGACCCTCTTCATCCTCTCTGGGAAAACAGCCAGGCTGCCCACGGTGCAAGAAATGCTCAGTCTACCAAGCTACTTCCTCAAACCTATTTATGTTAGTCTAACTTGGTGTTACAATTATGTAATGAAATTAAATATTACAGAGAGTGTTGGAATATGAATGCAGAAGAGCCATTTCTCTAAAATCCCTTTAAAAAAGAGTTTAACTAAACTGTTTGTCTTTCAATTTAGAAAGCTCTGCAAAGATTGAATAGACAAAGAGTTGTTAAAAATTGCTGCCAGAGTAGTTGTGGGTGAGACAAGTGTAAACCATGGGAAAAAACACTGACAATTTAGAAGGAGCCTGCATTAAGACAGTTTTGCACATCCCAGCCTAAAGAAACCTAAAACCAAAATCTACAGACAATACGTCATGAACGTGCTTCATGTAAGAAAGATGACTTGGAACTTCCATCAGTAGATTCACTTAAAAGTAAGGCCTTGATGCTTCATGAAAAGGTTCGTGAATGAATAAACATGTACACATTTTAAGTTAAAACTAGATGTTTGAGGACAGTGCTTTAAAATGACTGCGTGCTTTATCTAGCCTTTTAAAATTGGTGACTACCAGTATAAACAAATCAAACAGTTTAGAGTGTTGTTCTTGTATGTATAAATATTAGAAAAAAATAACTTGTTCCAAGTGCTAGCAAACTGCCACATCCCCGTGTGGCAGGTTAAACTTCGAGTTGCTCTGTGTCGTATCTTCTCTGATTCCCTGGGTCCTCTGACTATTAAAACTAGGCTGGAAGGTGAAGCTAATGGCCTCAGGGTAGGAAGGACACAGGGGAACAAAGTAGACAGGAATGAAGACGTCCTCAGAAGTGGTTGTTATGAATGTCTTGACTTGACATTGGGAGGACCAGACAGAGGAGACAGAAAAGCCAGATGTAGGCAAGTCTGCAAGGCTCAGATTACAAAATAAATCCAAGAGGAGAGCGCTTAAAGGGTGATTCTACGGGAGTGTTTTTTTGTTTGTTTGTTTGTTTACTGGGAAAGCCAGAGATGGCAGAGATCAAAGCTCTGATTGACGGACTAGAGAGTTTAAAAAGGGACAGATGAGAAAACAGAGTTTCTGATCCTTTTTTGACTAAAAGTACAGTAGAAATACAGTTTAATTCTTGATCCTGTATTTAAATAAAGAATACAGCAAAATGTTTCTTCTAGATGACCCTGTCCTATTGGATCCCATTTAATTTAATTTAAAAAATTCTGGCTACAAACACAATTATTTCCTGACCTACAGTTCAGAAAACAGTGTGTAAATAATGATTGGTGTGAAGTCAGGCAGTGTGGTGCCTCTGGCTCTATTCTTCTTTCTCAAGATTGTTTTGGCTCTTCAGGGTCTTCTGTGTTTCTAGACAAATTTTAAAAGAAGGCTCATTTCTCATCCTGTCAACTGCTAGGATCAAAACGTGGTGCGGGCTCAGGTGAGACAGGCCTGGGAGCATCCCAGATCTCTGCCCGCATCTCAAGCTTGGAAAGATGGCAAGCTGACTAGGGAGGCGTCATATTCAGGCTTGGTTCACACTAGAACTGGCAAGGGCCTGGGGCTGATCTGGTGCACAGGCGACCTCAGAGAGCCCCTCACTCCCTGGTTAGGGGAGGAAGGAACAGTTCTGAGTAGCTGCAGAAGTGCTGAACACATCTGAGGCTGAGGGAGGGGCGGAGAGGACACAGGTGAACCCACTTGATGACCAGCGGCTATGATGGGGACCACAGGTGTTAGCAACACTTGGCAGCGTGGTGCAGGGACAGGCAGGTGGAGCTGCTTCTTGCAGACGCCAAGGAGGAGGAGAAGGAGGCAGCCTCGTGTGGGATGCTGGGTTAGTCTCCTAGCGTGAGGGAAGAAGATCTAGTTTGACCAAATCTTTCTCAAAGAGAGAACTTCACTCAGAGAGACCGCAACTTTCATGGCGCCAGGATTCCAAGTTGTCTGTCTGGACTGGAGTCAGGATCTCAAGAGGTAAGTTTCATTTACTTGTAGAAGATGAGAAAAAGTTACGTTCCTACATGTGTGATTTGTAACTACAGACTTTAAATCTGATACGCCTGCATGAACAAATATTGGGTGTATGAAGCAGCACACAGTTCCTGCTGGGTTTTTTTTTAACACTTAACTCAGTGCCAATGTTCTAGACACTGTACTGAACACTGAGTCGGACATGAGTCCCTGTTAGGTTGGCTCATTGGCAAAATGAGAAGAACACAGTGCACAGAGGTACGGTGTGGTGGGAAGCGGGACTGATGCACTGTTTTGAATGTGGCATATTTAGGAACCATGAATAAAAAAACCGCCCGACGTGTTATTTAGAGGTAACTTACATGGGACGAAAGCTGTGCGCTCCTAAGTCATTGATTAAATATCTCAAAAACAGTGTGTAACTATCAAATTTTGCTCTTAACTCTGGCTGGCTGTGGTTCAGGGTCATCATTGGCACCCCTGAGAAAAGACTTCTGGCTCCCCACTCATGAAAACCTGGGGTTTGGCGTGGGTGTCTGTGTTTTCAGAATGTCCCCTTGGCGACTGCTGTGGTGGCTACTGCCGTGGAAAGTTGTGTGTGTGTTTTAGAGATTCTGTTTGTTCCTGATTATTCTTTTATGTAGCATGTGTAAGAGAGGAGGAATCAGTTAGGCTATCTACAAATATGCTTTCTCAGTGAGAAAATATGTTTAACATAATATCATGTAGCATCCAATTCTGCATTAATTAGGACATACTGTTAATCAACGTTGTGAAAAGAAACTCACAAAACTATGTTTGAAGTATCCTGCTAGGACAGCCTATTCCTAAATCTTGAATGCTGAATATTGTTCTGAGGCAAAGACCTATGTGTTTTAGTTTTTAAGATGCTTGATCCATAGTCGGATACGACTGAGCTATGGAACTGAACTGGGATCCACAGTCATTGGAGCCTCACTGATTTTATTTTTCATGGTTCTGGTGGCAGGGTGTGTTTGTTGAGGAAATTCTAGCTTGAATTGCTAAAACCAGTAAATGCAAATCATACTAGCTAAAAACCGGTGGTGGCTTGGTTAGAATGTACTTTTAACTTAGAACTGAACTTTTGTCTGCTTTGAAAAATCTAATAGTGATGATACTATACCCAAGACCACCTGGGTGTGTGTGTGTTGCTACAATAGCCTTTTGCTACAGAAGGCAGAGGGCAGTGGTGAAAAGTTGTGGCTTAAACAGTTGGAAGCAATTGCTGAAGATCTTTGCTAAGTGATCTTTTCTTTTTTTTCCATGTTATTAAAATTTGTTTTTATTGCAATAGAAAAACACATATCATAAAACTTACTATCTTGACCATTTTTAAGAACACAGATCAGCAATGTTTTTTGGTATATTTACATTGTTGTGAAAAAGATCTCCAGAACCTTTTCATCTGGCAACTGAAACTCTGTATCAATTAAACAGCTCCCTTTGCCCTCTCCTCCAGCCCCTGTAACTGCCATTCTACCGTCTTTATTGATGAATTCAACTACTTTAGATGCCTTGCACAAGTGGATTCATGGAGTTTGTCCTTTTTCTTTTTCTTTTTTCCCATTGGGGTGTAGTTGCTTTACAATGTTGTTAGTTTCCGCTGTACAGCGAAGTGAATCATCTACATTTGTCCTTTTATGGCCAGCTTATTTCACTTACTATTAGATCCTCAAGGTTCATCCATTTTGTGACTGAAATTTTCCACTATAGCCAAGAAAGACTTTTGGAGTCACAGTGTCCAGGTTTTTAGCACCTAAAAAACCTAGTTTTTTCATTCAAGACCTGACATCCCATAAACCAAATGGCTGGATGAAACCTGAGGTGTTAGTCCTTAGTTAGTCATAAAGTGCATCTCTACTTTATTAAATTAATGTCATGGGTTACAGCACCTTGATGGACTATTAACTGCAACTTTTAATTCTCAGGCTGAGTTTTAAAAGGGTCCAGCTGGTTTAGAGGTGACACCTGGGATGCCTGCTTGCTATTACTGACCGTGGATCTTTTCTTCTTTTGATTTATTAGTGGTAATTCCTTCTAGTTCACTGAGTGGTTTAATTTAAAAAAAAAAACAACACTTGGAACTATTAAACTTCATGGGCTTTTCTTTTCCTTCGTTCTTCTAAATAAACCACATCAATCATGAGTAAATTCCTTGAACAGCAGGGACCATACATTTCCATTTTTAGCATCTCTCTGGTCGACTGCACACAGAAGGGTTCAGTTATTGACTGTCTGCTTTAACAGACATCATCTATGTATGTTCATTTTCTTGTTTTCCAAGAATGCTGGAAAACTGTAAGAAGTAGATAATCAATACAAGATTTTCTCTTGCCTAGATCTCAAACTATGGTATGTTTGACCAATTTTGAGCTTTCTAGAAGCAATACTTTTTCCTTCTATTTTAAAGCCAACTTAAGTTTAAGGCTTTATGGATAAACCAGCTTTCTTGATCTAGCATTATTTCTGATGGTTTAATAAGGGGTTCTTGCAAACGCTCTTCTGGTGGCTGAGGAACAGGAAGGAATCATTTGCTATTCTTTCATGGTTAAACACTTTTAAAGGTTAGTAGTTGAACTATAAAAGTGAATGCCTGCTATCTAGATTCTAGTTGATATTAAGGAATAATCAATATTATTGGGAAAATGTTTTATATTATTCAAATGGTAGAGTCCCCAAAGCAGTCATTGGAAATGTTCTCATCTGCAGAACCACTTTGTCCCCCATACCCTCATTTGCAAAGAAGTGAAAAGGTAATGTATTTGCTAGCAGTTTGTATGTGGATATAACCCACAGCAGAATGAGTGTAAATTGATTTAAAACAAGGCAGGCAGAGTTAGGTTTGGCTTAAAAAATCAAGTAGTTCCAGAACAAAAATTCCGTCCATTACAACCTACTGTTTCCTATCGGCCAAATTCAAACTGAATAATAACTTAGAACAAACCACAGCCTTTGGGTAAGTGACCTCGGGTGGGACTAAGGTTTTTGCTGTTTTCTTAGTGGACTCTAGAGCAGTGAAAATTCTACAAATGACTGCTTAGAATAAGGCTAAATTGGTGGTTAGAAACCACTGCCACCCGCGAGTGCCTGCTGCCCTGGTAGCATCCGGGGGCCGTCAGTGATGAAGCAGGATGCACTGCCAGCCTCAGTGAAGTGACTCACCTCCTCCCCTGGATAAAATTAAAGGACTGAGAAGGGATACCGCGTTTTCTAAATATATGAAAATATTGAAGAAAACTAGAATAGGAATCTTTCTGATGTCATCAGGAGTGTCTAAAACCACGAATGCTAACAAAAAGCTGGGTGGAGGTGGGAGAATTTCTACAAAACCTGCGAGGATGATTGCTTGCTGGGACTTAGAAGGAGTCACAGTTCTAATCCTGGTTTTGGCCCACGAATTGCTTGAGGATAAGGCACTGAAACCCTCCAGAATTTAATTGCTCCAGCTGTGAGTTGAGAAAGCCCTGGCTTAATTAGGCAAGTACAAACAGAGCAAATACATAAGTCCTACTAGAAAGTTCTGGATGGCAAATGCCTACCAAGTCATGTGGCTTTCTCTCTGAAGGCAAAATTTGCTGGACACCTAGTTTAAATCCATTTTGGGGCCATATTCCTTGTTTTATGTTAACTATGAAGACCTCGAGAATGAAGGCTGGGTCTTACACATATTTGCTTTTCTCAGCATAGTGGTTGGCTTAGCAGTCCTCGGTGTTCGTTGAATCGTTGTTCAGTTGCTAAGTCATGTCCAGCTCTTTGTGACCCAATGAAATGCAGTAGTCTAGGCTTTCCTGTCCTTCGCTATCTTCTTGAGTTTGCTCAAACTCATGTCCATTGAGTCAGTGACGCCGTTCAACTATCTCATCCTCTGTTGCCCCCTTCTCCTCTTGCCCTCAATCTTTCCTAGCATCGGACTTTTTCAGTGAGTGGGCTCTTCTGAATTGATGTTGAATAAATTATTTCATACAAATTAAGGGAAAATATTTTTTCCGATGTTAGATGAATGAAGGGGGATGATGGTAGTAATTAAGCAAAGAAAGTCAAGATTAGATCCTTATGAAAATGAAGGGGTTCTTTTCCTCCCTCATCATGTGACTGAATTTCCTTTCATTTTATTTGCTATTTTCTAAACTTCTATTGACGTATAGTTGATTCATGGGCTTCCCTGGTGGTTCAGATGGTAAAGAGTCTGCCTCTAATGTGGGAGACCCGAGTCTGATCCCTGGGTCAGGAAGATCCCCTGGAGGAGGAAATGGCAACCCACTCCAGTAATCTTGCCTGGAGAATCCCATGGACAGAGGGGCCTGGTGGGCTAGAGTCCATGGGGTCACAAAGAGTTGGACGTGACTCAGTGACTACCACACACACACATAGTTGATTCATAACGTGTTAATGTCTGCTGTACAGCAATCATATACATTTTCATATTCTTTTCCATTATGGTCTATCACAGGATATTGAATATATTTATCTGTGCTATACAGTGGGACCTTGTATTACAACTATCCCATGCACAATAGTTTGCATCTGCTAATCCCAAACTCCTAATCCTTCCCTTCCCCAAGCCCCTTCTGCCCTTGGCAACCACCACCAACCAAGTCTGTTCTCTGTGTCTGAGTCTTTTCTGTTTCACAGATAGGTTCATTTGTAGTTTAGATTCCACACAAAAGTGATATCATGTGGTATTCGTCTTTTCTGACTTGCTTAGTATGATAATCTCTAGGTCCATCCATGTAGCCGCAAATAGCATTATTTCTGAATGTCCCTTCATTTTCTGTGGTTATCAGGAGAAATGTATTCCCCATACTGTTAGTAGTTGGAGCTGAACTCTCAGAGTAATTAGGAAGTTGCTCACTTTCAAGAGCTCTAGTAACTAGAGGACTGCTCATAGTGGGGTATCTGGACATGTGACAGCTCACTGAGTCACCTGGCAAGGAAATGACATCAGTTTTTAATCCTACAACGTGGCGATCTAAGACGGTTTCCTAACGAGCTGAGTGGTGGCTCCTCTGTGACATATTTAGCCAGAATTGAAATATATCCTGATTCCTTTTACTGAATCAGCTCTTCCCTCGCCTTTCTGGCAGCCCAGCTACAAAAGGAGAGGTTAATTGATAATGTCTATCAGCTGCTCTGTGCTCATCCCATGCCAGGGGCTGAAAACTTAATGCCAAATTAGCATCTCCATGTAAGGTCAATGATGGCTTGTTCTCAAAGTAGGTCCCTGTTCCTGCAGCATCCATGTCACCTGGGACCTTGTTTAAAATGCAGATTCTCAGACCACAGGCCCAGTGACTGAAGCTGTTTAAACAAGTGTTTCAGGTGGTTCCAACACTGGCTGATATTCTGAAACCCCTGATCTCTCATATTTAACACTCTAAACAACTAAGGGTTATTCTTAGGCCCACTTTGATTTGGAAAATAAGAGATTGCAGATTAACCTGAATTTCTAAACTTCAACAAACCCAAATCAAATTTCTTATATTCTTAACAACTCCAGTGCTTTGCCTAATGTGGGCCATCATTCTAGGGGTGGGGGGGGTGCAAATTTAGTTCATACGAGTCACTGTTCACAGCCCCAGCGCCTGCTTCGTATAACGTACAGTGTGTGTATTGTGGAGGCGGTGGGGGGGAAGTGTGAAGGAATATGACAACCTTTTTCCTTCCAGGGTCTTAAAATTGAGTGGGGGTATTCATCTTTTAATTTTTATTTTATATTGGAGTATAGTTGATTTCCCAGGTGGCTCAGTGGTAAAGAACCCGCCTGCTAATGCAGGAGATGTGGGTTTAATCCCTGGCTCGGGAAGATCCCCTGGAGATGGAAATAGCAACCCACTTCAGTATTCTTGTCTGGGAAATCCCATGGACAGAGGAGCCTGGGAGCTACAGTCCATGGGGGTCCCAGAATCTGACACAACTGAGCACTCACAGTTGATTTACAATGTTGTTACTTTCAAGTGTATAGCAAAGTGATTTAGTTATACATACACGTCAATCTATTTAAATACATAAACACATAAAGTAAATATACAGCATCAAATAATTGCCCTGGGGAGGAGCCAGGGAGGGGACAGAGGTTGAACTCAAACAGAAACGGGTTGTGTTGTGGGAGGCAGGTGAGCCCGGCTAAGCCAAGGCGAGTCCCCTTTCTGTGACCCTGTCTCCTTGCTTCTAGAGGAGTTGGAGGTGGGGCTAGAACTGGGATTCAGAAAGGCCCCTAGCTGACTTGGAAGGTTGGGAGAAACCAAGTCGGGTAAAGTCTACCTTCTGCTTCAACCAGAACATCAACTTGTGTCTCTTTGTCAGGCCCCTGTGTAAACTTTTGTTTGGAAAAAGTTTCATGGCTAAATTAAACAATTCCTGGACTCAATGATGTTGGGCTTGTTTCAGCTCTGTGGGTCTGTGGCCTCTACTTCTCTGTAAGGTTCTGGAAGGATTCATCAGTAGGAAGAGAGATTTGAACTATTTGGGGGGAATTGTTCTGGCACTATGAGGTGAAATAATATTCCTGTCAAACACAGCTGCTATTTGTTACTCAGTGGGATATAAAAAATAGTGAATTCCTGCATTTTCCTTAAGAGGAATATAATTCTCTTTTCTGTTTATCTATCTCGATCTGAGAACAGAGAACAAATTCTGTGGTAGAACTGAAATATAGACCCTTTTGGACTTGGATCAAAATTTCAAAAGAGATCAAAATCTCAACAGAAAGAATAAAAATCTCTGAGACTTCAGGTTCTCATTATTTTTGCTCCTTAAACTAAATTCCCCTCTTCAGTGAGTCTATTCATGAATAATCAGTGTCTGAAATCATGTTCCCTCCTTAATTCATTGCCATATGTCTCACTAACTTCAAAACATTACAATAAAGATGACATTTTTTTCCCCCAAGCAGAAACCAAGAGAGTAGTACTCAAATCAGCGACAAATGGGAACCCCATAGCTAGTTTGGGTTGGAAAACTATTCTGTTTTACTTTCATAGCAATGTACCAATTCAGCCTTAATTAAAAGCACTTCCAATGGTCACCATGGCTTCCTTTAAAACGAATTTTAACCGTTTTATTGTGAGCCAAGTTTAATAAGCTCGGCTATGACAATTATGCACGAGAGGAACTGAGAATACATAGAGCACATGGAATGAGCCACAGTCAGAGGTCTTGGAAGTGAATCTCATGGAGATTTACGGTGGTAGGTGACCCGGTAGAAAGGTGCCAACTTGATGCACCAGAGCTCAGGGAAGGAGTAAAGCCCCATTAGGACCTAAGGTGGTGGTTAAGATTAAAAAGGAGCTGGCAGATGAGTGGATAAAGGTATGGTACATAGATACAATGGAACATTGCTGCTGCTAAGTCACTTCAGTCGTGTCTGACTCTGTGCGACCCCAGAGACGGCAGCCCACCAGGCTCCCCCGTCCCTGGGATTCTCCAGGCAAGAACACTGGAGTGGGTTGCCATTTCCTTCTCCAATGCATGCAAGTGAAAAGTGAAAGTGAAGTCTCTCAGTCGTGTCCGACTCTTAGCGACCCCGTGGACTGCAGCCTACCAGGCTCCTCCATCCATGGGATTTTCCAGGCAAGAGTACTGGAGTGGGTGCCATTGCCTTCTCCGCAATGGAATATTACTCAGCCATAAAACAGAACAAAATAAGGTCATTTGTAGAGATGTGGATGGACCTAGAATCTGTCAGAGTGAAAAACAAATACTGTATATTAATGCATATATGTGGAATCTGGAAAGATGTGCAGATGAACCTATTTGCAGGGCAGGAATAGAGATGAAGATGTAGAAAATGCACACGGATACAGGGCAGGAAGGGGCGGGTGGGGCAGATTGGGAGAAATACACCACCATATGTAAAATAGATAACTAGTGGAAAGCTGCTGTATAACACAGGAAGCTCAGCTTGGTGTTCTGTGAAGATCTAGAGGGGTGGGATGGGATGGAGGATCAGGAGGGAGGGGATATAAGTGTACATATGAGTGGTTCACACTGTTGTACAGCAGAGGCTAACACAGCATTGTAAGGTAATTATACTCCACCCCCCAAAAAAATGAAACAAGAAAGCTGGAAAGGAAAAGAAAGATAGAAACTGCTAGTTGTCACTAACAAGGACATTGTAGAACCAGATCTCAAATAGAAGATGTAATTGATCAGTTCCTGGGAATCCTTTTGTAAACTTGGAGAGTTTCAAATAAAATAAGCTTTTGATTTTCAAAAATGATCACAAGGGGGAAAAAGATAAGGAAAACAGTGTACCCAGCCCCAAACAGGTTATTTTTGAAATACCAGTTGGGCTTAGATATAGAATGCACAAATTCCGTTGGAAGAATGTTACTGCCTTAAAGATGAGTGAACTCTGACAAGTCTGAGACCTTTGAGAGTAAAAGTCACTGAAAACAGAAGATTCTCTGCTCTCTCCAGCTAGCCAGATGCCCAACAGCCTGTAGAAATGATGCTATGCCAACCCCTGCTCAGCTGAGCTGACTGGAAACCCCAAAACACCTCAGTAGACTTACAGGACTTACAGCCCAACATCTGAGATCCTGACTGGCAACAGAATATGTCCAACTTGCTGGAGACCCACGTGGTGCTAAATAGCCCGAGGACAGGGATGCTGCTAGAGAGACACCCACGGGCATGGCTGCACCAGCCAAATCTGCAAGCGTGCCCGTGCCTTCCCGGAGAACAGAGTGGCATATGGAAGGTTCGGGCTCACTGCCATCTGTCGAGAGTGGGCAGGCCTGCACATGCATCCCCAGTCGGCACCCAGGCTTGGGAGATGATCATTCCATAGCGAGAGGTCTGCTGTCTTTGGATAAGAATGGGGACAGGAGAAGCCACTCAGCAGAAACAGCTTGGTTATTCCCCCAGATACACCCCAAGCTCTCAGAGGTTGATTGATATAGATTTGGGGGGAGATAATCCTTACCCCTGTCTAGTGTGTCCTGAGCTTGTTCATTCATATGCTATAGAATATCATCATCATCATTATTGTAAATAATAGTAACTGCTGCTCAGAAACTCTTCTCTTTAACCTCTAAGAACTTGCACCATGTTAGACCTTCATCCATGAAACTGAGATCCAGATACCACTCTCTTCCATTTCAACCTGTGCTCCTAACTAGGAAGTAGGAAAGTGACAGTGGGAATTAATTTTAATAAAAACCTGAAATTCTGATTTTTCTAGCATCCTCTTTTATCACCCTGAATATCTCACCCTTCCTTCTAACTTGGACCAACATGTATAAGATGAAACAAATACAAGCCATAGTTAATATGATTCCCCTACGTAAGGAAATGGATGACCCACCAAGGGTACCATGATGGTACCCTTTTCAAAGCTTGTCCTGACTTACCGCTGTGAAACTCCTGTTATTCCTCCAACCTGTCTGCCAGCAGTTTCCTTATTGAGCAGGATACACCCAAAGACTAAACATCTGTTTCAGATGCCCTGTTCTTTATATATTCCAGCTCATCAAATCCTATTAATTCTACAGTGCAGGTACTATTAAAGTCTCCCGTTTACAAATGAGACAAATGTGGCACAAAGAAACAGTACTACAGTTGGGGGTATGGTGGGGGCCAGGAGGCCAGTGAGAAAAGCTGGCTCTGGGGTCTGCCTGTAACCACTAGGCATCACTGCCTCCCACCTAATCTAAGGGCCAATGCTGGAGGTCAGTGTAAGAGTGATGACTGTGGTTCAAGGAACTTAGTATCTTTCTTTTTTTAAAAAATACGTATTTATCTTTGACTATGCTGGACCTTCGTTGCTTTGTGTGGGCTTTCTGTACTTTCGGAGAACAGGAGCCACTCTCTGTTGCCGTGTGCGGACTTCTCACTGAGGCGGCTCTCCTGTTGTGGACAGTGGGCTCCAGTGGCTCCAGTTGTGGCTCCCAGGCTCTAGGGCACAGGCTCAGTAGTTACGGTGCGTGGGCTTAGTTGCTCTGCAGCACGTGGCATCTTCCTGGACCAGGGATCAAACTCATCTCTCTTGCACTGGTGGGCGGATTCTTCACCACTGAGCCACCAGGGAAGCCCCAAGGAGCTTAGTATTTTTCTCCATCAGTTCTGTTATCTTTATGTCCTCAAATATATTTTACATATATTTTACATCATGTCATAGAGTAATAAGTGACACTTGTTCAGTTGCTCTGTTGTGTCCAACTCTTTGTGACCCCATGGACTACAGCACCCCAGACTTCCCTGCCTTCACTATCTCCTGGAATTTGCTCAAAGTCTTGTCCGTTGAGTCAGGGATGCTGTCTAAACATCTCATCCTATGCTGCCCTCTTCTCCTTTTGCCTTCAATCTTTTCCAGTACCAGAGTCTTTTCCAGTGAGTCAGAAACGAGTGATACTAGTATTGATAAATGCGGAGACTGTCAAGTCATTAGACATATGGCCAACCTTAAGAGTCTGCCCTATTCAACCGTCATTTGTTACTAAGTAAATAGCATAAGAGAAGACTTGGGCTTTGACAATCATTGAGCATATTTTGGGTGGTTTTTTTTTTTTTTTTAGTTTCCAAGTTTTTATTTAAAATCAGCAAAATGAAAAAAATTACCAAAATGAAAACTTAAGTGAAATCCCAATATTTTTAAAATAATTGTTTTCAATTAATTATTTTAATTGGATAATTAACTACTTTACAATATTGTGATGGCTTTTTGCTATACATCAACATGAATCGGCCACAGGTACACATGTCCCTCCCATCCCCCGCTGGGCTCCCACCTCCCCCCACCCCCCCATCCCTCAGGGTTGTCCCAGAGCACTGGCTTTGGGTGCCGTGTTTCATGCGCGGAACTGGCACTGGTCATCTGTTTTACATATGGTAATGCACATGTTTCAATGCTGTTCTCTCAAATCATCCCATTTTGCGTGGTTCTTAATGCAGCATTCTGTAAGAATGTAAGCATTCTGTAAGCATTCTGTAAGATATAGAGTGAATACTCTGCTAGAGTAAATAATAATCATACTAAGATTACATTCTGAAAACTATATATGGGAAAGTCAGTACCTGGAGGAAAAGGGAAAATGTCAGATAACAAGATCACAGGGAACAAAAAAACACATCTTCCCTCAGACTGAGGATGTGGTGTGGTGGTGGTAGCATGGATTTTAGGAAGGAGGTTAAAAAAAAAAAAGTGAATCTGGTTCAAGGCGCTCACTTTCCCTACGCCCTCTGTTAATCTGCATTAAAGAAAAAAGAAAGGGAAGACTTCTCCAGGTTTCCTTGTGTCTGAAAGGGGCGAGAGGGTCTGGTAGAGAAGCAAGTGCTGGGATGTTAACATTCTGAAGGATGGAGATGCTGGGGGCGCGTCTGTGTTGTCCTTGTTCCTTACAATCATCTCTATTCAAGCTGAGCTCTGAAACACGCCCTACCTGTTATTACCTAACTTGTGCACTGGCTGTGTGCCTTGTTGTTGTTGCTACAATATCGTGTCTGTTACTATGAAAACGAAGCGCTCCTGACAAAGGCTTGACATAAACATGCTGACTACGGAGACGTAGCCACGCAGAACATTTCTCATTTTTAATGCACCTACACCAAAGCAGTCGCTTCACCTTTCTGAGTCTCCGTTTCTTTGAAATAAGAAACGCCCTGGTTAGTGTTTTCCAGGCTCTCTTTAGCCACTGAGAGTCGGTGGAAAGTGACAAACGGCCAGCTAACAACTGAATATAACAGGGGCATTAAAGGGGGGAGAAGCAACCAGGTGACATTCAGGGGAAGAAAGTTCAGAAATTTTGATTCAAGAACTAGAGGGGCAGCCTATTAGGCCATTAAATCTTGTTTCTGGAGCCTTTCTGCACATGTTTTCTCTGCTGAAAGTGTGATTTCTACAGCATTATGTGTTGCTCTGGGGACTGTCTCCTGAGTGGGGGGTGGGGGGCAATGGCAGTCATGGAATGCGGAAAGAGGAGAACTGGGGGTGATGATTGAAATAGAAGGAGCAGTGATGGAACCCTGAACTGGGGATCCAGTGATGGAGGACTGGAAAGGGAGGGGCCGATGGAAAGACAATGGAGAAGCTGAGTTGCAGAAGCAGCAGAGCTCAGGAGAGGTCCTGTGTTGACCAGCAGCAATGGGTATCCCAGCTCTCCAGTGCAGGTGCCTACAGGTTCCCCAGAGTGAAGCACAGGCCCAGTGAAGCTCTGCAAAGGGATAGGGGGAACGTTCGGATAATCTAAGACATGCACAGCCCATGAGAGCTCAGCCAAGATAACACACCTGCTGTGTCAGTGATTCCTGAACGTGGACACAGTTGATCCACTAGAAAGCTTGGTGAAGGGTTTGCCCCCTTCTCAGGCGCTCTGTTTCACAGGCATCTTGAGTAATTTTAATCTCCTTGGTAGGCACTTGGGGAAGACCTGTAATCCCCATATCTCCCATCCTTAGCTTTGTGGGAAGTTGCCTGTTGGAGATTCTGTGTCCCTTCCCTGGGAGTTAATTAAAGGACCTTGGTGCCATTCACTGATGTTGCCAGGTCCTCACATGCAAGGGCAGCTCACTACCATGCACCAGGAGAAGACCATGAAGATCCCCGATGGCCTTAACTGGGAGATAAGGCAGGAAAGTTAGGTCAAGGCTAGATTGCGGAAGAGTTTGTTTTTTAATTTGCTGGGTTGACAAGAAGGAGCTAATGATGGTCTTTGCACATGAGAGTACCACAGTCATCATTCTGGTTTACCAAATTAACATGGTGGCAGTGGAAAGATGGATTCATCAAGTAGGATTCTTGAGTCAAGCTATCAAATAGGAACCTGCTGAAATGTACTAAGTGTAGGGCAATACAACTGTAGTGGCCACTGTGCTATGCCAGGCATGTGCTGAATAAGGTGCTTGACCTGTATAATCTCAGTCCTTACAGGATGTTGCAGTGGTATCACTTTCATTTAACGACGAGTACATAGAAGCTCAAAGAATTCAGAGCTCTTGCTCAAGGCCACAAAGCTTTGTCTCTGTGACAAAGATTTGAACAAAGATCCACCTGATTTCAAACCTCTGCTCTGAACCAGTAAAGGAAGAAAATGACACCAATAACGAAGAGCTGGTGCAAGACACACTGTGAAATAGAGGCCATGTGGTTAGACAAAGCTGCCTGGGAGGGGAGGGTCATTGCCTGATGATTTTCTGCAGATGTTATGAGCCTGGGAAAAGAAAGCTGCTTCTTTACATCAGTCACTTTGAATGTAAGAAAGACTTGACAAATGCTTGGAGGCAGAACTAGTAGGATGGGGTCGATCTGCCATGGTGGTTGCTCTCACCATGCCTCCGATGGGTGGGTTCTAAGCCAGGACGCCACTGAGTTCACTAAGATTGTAGTGCATCACTTCTAAGCTCCTACCTTCCCTCTGGGCCCAGCTGGCATGACCAGTCTATGCCTCGTTTCTTTTCCAGAGTATATCGAGTGTTGCTTACTGCCTTCAGTTTTCCCTGATAGCTATGAGGTGAATGTCTGTGTTGGATTGCACTGGACTTGGAGCCAGAGCACAGCTTGCTCTCCCATCCTACTCCACCCCAGCCAAGGATACAATATATGGCAAGGTATCCATGAAGCAATGGATACTGATGTACAAGGTCTTGTTGACCAGACAGCAATCAATAGCCACGCCTTCTTTCAAGGGCAAGATCACTTCTTGTCAATTGCATCCCCTCCCCAATAGTTTTCCGGAACAAGTGCTACAATCTGATTCACACAAGTAATTTTATGCCAATTTTCTACATTCTTCTGGCAAAAGTGAAACTTTCAGTGCTGATAACTGCTAGACAGGATGATTAATCTTTTGTCTTTGCAACGACAGTCCTAGCCACTAAAAATTCAACTTGTACATTTATCAAATTGTGGTTCTGCTACACTTACAGTCACTATGTAGTAAAAGGGGTTATTTAATTTCCTAATGTACTGATGCAATTTGGGTTGATTCTGTAGCTCAATAGGAGTAGAAAGCATTTTTCAGGGAAGCATTCTTTTATGATCCACAAATGTAAAGAAAATTAGGAACTCTAACATCTGCAGTCTTGCCATTTGCAATCTGGGTAATACTGGGCAAGATCATTCAATATTACTTTACATATTTACATATTACTGTAAAAATGAAAAAAAACAATATTCTGAAAATAACCTCTTTTGGTATAAGAAACTGAGCCAGAAAATCACACAGGCCAATATAGCAAATACACTTAAAGACTTTCATATGCCAGGACGTATGGACCTAAGAAAAATATAGTTTATTTTCAAAGCTACAAGTGTAGAGAAGAGCAAACCAATAAAGCTCGGGTTGTTCTCCTGCATTAAGTAGATTCAGGAAAAAACAACCCAAGTAAGTTGTGAATACAGAACTTTGACTCTCTTCAGGCTGTTTCTGCTTAGTTGCCCAGTCATGTCTGATTCTTTGCAACCCCAGGGACTGTAGCCCACGAGGATCCTCTGTCCATGGAATTCTTCAGGCAAGAATACTGGAGTGAGTAGCCATTTCTTTCTTCAGGGTATCTTCCTGACCCAGGGATGGAACCCAGGGCCTCTTGCATTGCAGGCGGACTCTTCACCATCTGCACCACCAGGGAAGCCCCAAGACCGAAAAAAAAAAAAAAAAAAGAAACCCAAAATAAAATCCCATCTAGACAAATCCTATTTCAGTACGTACATAGGTTTGTTTTTCTGCAGAGAGATGGGACAACATGTCAGAAATATACTTTCTGTGTATTCGAGGATTAATCCCATAAGTAAGCACACTGTGGCTGGAGGTGGTTCTGTTTCTCACTGTTACAGGAAATGTGGGAACCACCACTGGTGCTGGATTGAGATTCAAGATAACCTTACAGTCAGGACTTCTCAACTTCAGCCCTACTGGTATTTTGGATCTGATAATCCTTCATTGTGGGGGCTGTCCTGTACTTTGTAGGATATTTAGAATCTCTGGCTTCTACTTAGTAAATGGGAGAGGTAACCAGCTCTGTGCCCCAATCCTCCAGCACTAACAACCAGAATTGTCTGTTCAGTTCAGTCACTCAGACGTGTCCAACTCTTTGTGACCCCATGAACCACAGCATGCCAGGCCTCCCTGTCCATCACCAACTCCCGAAGTTTACCCAAACTCATGTCCATTGAGTCAGTGATGCCATCCAACCATCTCATCCTCTTTCATCCCCTTCTCCTCCCGCCTTCAATCTTTCCCAACATCAGGGTCTTTTCAAACGAGTCAGCTCTTCACATCAGGTGGCCAAGATATCGGAGTTTCAGCTTCAACATCAGTCCTTCCAATGAACACCCAGGACTGATCTCCTTTAGGATGGACTGGTTGGATCTCCTTGCAGTCCAAGGGACTCTCAAGAGTCTTCTCCAACACCGCAGTTCAAAAGCATCAATTCTTTGGCACTCAGCTTTCTTTATAGTCCAACTCTCATATCCATCCATGACTACTGGAAAAACCATAGCCTTGACTAGACAGACCTTTGTTGACAAAGTAATGTCTCTGATTTTTAATATGTCTGTTCAGTCGCTCAGTTGTGTCCGACTCTTTGCAACCCCATGAATCGCAGCACGCCAAGCCTCTCTGTCCATGACCAACTCCCGGAGTTCACTCAGACTCACGTCCATCAAGTCAGTGATGCCATCCAGCCATCTCATCCTCTGTCGTCCCCTTCTCCTCCTGCCCCCAATCCCTCCCAGCATCAGAGTCTTTTCCAATGAGTCGATTCTTCGCATGAGGTGGCCAAAGTCCTGGAGTTTCAGCTTTAGCATCATTCCTTCCAAAGAACACCCAGGGCTGATCTCCTTCAGAATGGACTGGTTGGATCTCCTTGCAGTCCAAGGGACTCTCAAGAGTCTTCTCCAACACCACAGTTCAAAAGCATCAATTCTTCAGTGCTCAGCTTTCTTCACAGTCCAACTCTCTCATCCATACACGATCACTGAAAAACCATAGCCTTGACTAGACATCACCAAATGTCCACTGGGGGCAAAATCTCCATGGTGGAGAACCACTGGTCTAAGCAAATGATTTTTAATATGTGTAAATAAAGATATGTGTGTGTGCGTGCATGCGCATGAGCACACACATACATATATGTCCTAGTTCTATTGAGAGGAGCTGGAAGCAATAACACTGTCATAGCTATGAGTACATTTATCACCCAGGTCTTGGGTTCTAACTACCATTCTTGACTAAAAGGAAGCAGAGTTCCTTGGGGAAATGGCTTCTCTATAAAATCCAATACTGGGCCCTGGAAAATATAAGATGATCCTGGAACTTCTTGTTATGTCATGAAGTAAGGAAAAGCTCAAGAAATGCTGGGAAATATCAAAATGACATAAGGGTTTGCCTGAAGGTACTCCCTCTGACCAAATATGGGGCAAAAGATTCAGAAAATTTCAGCAGCAACGTAAATAGAATTGAATAAAATAAGAATATATAGTCAATACTAAATAAATAAGTTTTTTTTTTTTTACAGTAGAATATCAATCAGTGAACCTAGAAATGATGATGATTCTATCATTAGAAGATAACATAGGCTGGTTAATAATTGATTCAGGCAAGAATAACTAATAGGTGCTAAAACCAGGGGGTGAGAGTGGATGAATAACAGTATGTTTACATCATAAAATTTTTGGAAAGTCAATGTCTTGATTGAAGGGCATATTATTCTTGTATAAATGCCTTTACTGAAAGAAATCTAAATTATGGTACATTCCATATTCAAATGAGCATATATAATTATACTAATCAGCATCAATGCCTGGAAAAATAAATATTTGTTGAATGAATGATGCATCCTCACTAAGCATGATAAACGGCTGTTGCTTTGGTCTAAGAATCAGAAATGTGCCATTGTGACACACGAGGATAGCAGTCAGCTGCAACTGCCTTAGCCTAAACAGATGTTTACTACATCATGAAAGAAGTTTTAAATGTTAGGCTTCAGCTATGCATATGATTTAGTGTTTTGATGCTGAAAGAAACATTCCTATGGAATAAGTAAGACAAGACTGAATTGTTCTTTTACATTCATTATCTTTTATTTTTTTCATATTTGAAAATTCACTGTTTTCTGTATATTCTTTATGGAGTTCATATGATAGTATGTTGGAGTGTCTTAATTTACTTTTCCTGTTTTTTAAAAAATTTTTATTGGAGTATAGTTGCTTTACAATGTTATATTTCTACTGCACAGCAAAATGAATTGGCCATACATAGACATAACCCCTCCCTTTTGGATTTCCTTCCCATTCAGGTCACCACAGTGCATTAAGTAGAGTTCCTCTGCAGCCAAAGGGGCAAGGTAAAATCCCACAAGACCAGATAAATGAAGCTATTAATGTCTTGTCTTTGAATATGAAGTCCACTGGAGTAAATTGATAGGATACCAGCAGGTGAATTTAAGGAAGGCAAATGTAAAATGTCCAAGGGACACTAGGTCACTAAGCAGCATGTATACATTTAAAAAATGTAATGTTAGAATCATGTAGGTTTGTACTTGTACATCAATAAAGTTTCTCCCCATGGGGATATTTTCACAAAGCTGAGACGATCTGACTTGTAAACCAGTGACATACAGAAGACAAACTTGAAGATAGACCTGCTTAAGGGTTTTCCACTCCTCCATGGCCTTCCCCGTCATTGACAGTGTCTCCTTACTTCCTCACTGAGCAGCTCATGGTCCTCCGCATGACATTTGTGGACCTTCCTCCCTCCTTCCCTCCCCGTCCACACTGCTACTTTCCCTGCTTCTTCACAGCATCTGTCTGTACCATCTACTTGTTCCCAGCACAGCACCTGGCTCCCAAAAAATTTGTTGAGGTTAACTGATTATAAGGACATAATGCAGGTTTTCATTACTAAGAAGCTAGGTATCCAGTTTTTGGAATGAGACCTCTTGACATCCCCTTGGGCAGTTGTTGAGCTTGAGCATCTCTTCTTGCTGGAACATTTGAACACAGAGGCATGTTGCTCACATCAGTCATAGGCTAAAAGTCCACTGTGCTCCTTAAAAATATTCTTAAAGAGGCAGGAAAGGAGGTTGGAATTAAGTGCTCTAATTTATTACTTTCGACAAAAATGAATATAGAAGTAAAAGTGAAAGTGTTAGTCACTCAATTGTATTGACTCTTTGTAACCCCATGGACTGTAGCCCACCAGGTTCCTCTGTCCATGGAATTCTCCAAGCAAGAATACTGGAGTGGGTTGCCATTCCCTTCTCCAAGAGATCTTCCCAACTCAAGGATTGAACCTGGGTCTCCCGCATCTCAGGGGGATTCTTTACCTCGTAAGTCACCAGGAAAGCCCCATAGAAAAAAATGAATGCACTAATAATAAGTGTGATGGTGATCATAATTGGCTTGTATATTGACCTTACTATGTGCCGGGCATGGTTCCAACTCCTTTAGATACATGAGCTCACTGACACTTGACAATAGTGTGAAGTAGATACAGTGATCCTTCCCACTTTTAAGATGAAGAGATGGAAAGGTTAAATAATTTGTTCAACATAAGAAAGCTGGTAACTCTTGGAAATAGGGCCAAATACAAGGGTCTGGTACCAGAGTGCAGGCCCTCCCCGCCTCCCGCAGCTCTGCCCCACTTCTGCCTTATGATTTCCACGTACAGTTGTCTTTTTTTGCCCTTTTGGATGATTCATTTAAAAATGTTAAAAAATTGTTACCATAAATATTTACTACTTCATTTCACACATTAATATGTATTCTGTTTTTGAGATAAACATTAATATAATTACAGAAGGAATCCTTTATCTGCCCACTTTGTGTTTTATATTTTTTATTGAAGTATAGTTGATTTACAATGTTGTTAGTTTCAGGTGTACAGCAAAGTGATTCAGTTATGCATATTATTCTTTTTCAGATTCCTTTCCCATTTAGGTTATTACAAAGCAATGAGTATAGTTCACTGGGATACACAGTAGGTCTTTACTGGTTATCATTTTATTTATAGCAGTGTGTATATCCTCCCCTTTACCCTTTGGTAATTATAAGTTTGTTTTCTATGTCTGTGACTCTATTTCTGTTTTGTAAATAAGTTTATTTGCATCATGTTTTTCTTTTTTTTTTAGATTCCACATATATTATGATACTTGTCTTTCTCTGTGTGGCTCACTTCACTTAGTATGATCATCTCTACATCCACCCATGTTGCTGTAAATGGCAGTATTTCATTCTTTCTTTATGGTTGATCAGTATTCCACTGTGTATATATGTACTGAAGCTTTTTTATTCATTCATCCGTCAATGGACATTTAGGTTGCTCGTATGTCTTGGCTATTGGCAGCAGTGCTGCAGTGAACACTGGGGCGCATGTATCTTTTTGAATTCTAGTTTTCTCCAGATATATGCCCAGGAGTGGGCTTACAGGGTCATATGGTAGCTCTGTGTTCAGTTTTTTCCTTTTTAGATGGAAGGAACTTTAAATAAGGTTGCTTACCTAATCTAATCAACTCTCTAAGCCCAGACCTTGAAATCTGAAGTATATTCTCCCCCCATGGCTTTGCAGGTGAATTTGAATAAGTTGGCAAAACAAATCCCACTGTCCTGACAGTCCCAGTGATGGCTTTGGGTCACTGCATCTGTGTGGGAAGAGAGGAGGCCGTGAAGGGTGAAGGTGTGTGATTCATCTAAGTCGAGGCTACATCTGTGCTTTTCTGCTTAAGTGCAAGCACTCATGCTCTCCTAACCGCTTCTCATCCACTGGCAACATTCAGAGGCTGAGAGGGACCCTGCTGCTTGCCACTTGGAGGCCCCCTCCAGAACTGTCTGGGCTCTGGTGTATGCTGAGAAATGAGTCCATTGATTGCTCCCTGGGGGCAGATAAATCCACTAAAACATTGTCTAACTCTATGATATGTGTATTTTTGCAGAAGCAGCCATAATGTGGACTAGATTTATATCTCCTACTGACTTTAAATTCTCTGCTATGGGTTCTTGTTGTCTCCTTCTAGCAAAGCTGCCTTACAGTGTTTGTCAAAGTTTTCTGTGAAGGGCAGGTGTTCAGTGCGTAAGGAAGGCCTCAGTCAGGGCCTGGGGTGTCAAGTTCTTTCAAAACTGCAGAAGAAACAAACTAGTGAGCCCAGGAGACAGGATATAGACCAGGAGATGCAGCAGATCATGCAGCTTCTACTGAATTAGAAGAGTTTACAGAGGCTGAGTAGCAACAAGATTTCTTCCCAGAAAGAGTTTGAGGGTGATCATACTGAATGGAAGAAGGGTTGGGGGAATACCTAAATTTAGCCAAAACCCTGGATCTTCAGAAAGTTAGAAGGATAACTGAAGACTAGCAGCAGTATCAGAGGGCTTCCCAGGTGGCTCAGTGATAGAGAATCCACCTGCCAACGGAGGAGACTCAGGTTCGATCCCTGGGTCAGGAAGATTCCCTAAAGTAGGAAATGACAACCTACTCCAGTATTCTTGCCTGGGAAATCCCATGGACAGGGAAGCCTGGTGGGCTACAGTCCATGGAGTCACAAAGAGTTAGACACGATCAAGCATGCATGCACATACGGATGCAGCAGTATTTGACTTGATAGAAACATACATCTATCAAGGATCAAATACTGGCAGCTGAGAAACAGAGCATGTGACCCACCAAATCATGGAAGGGGATCAGCTCAACTCCAGTCCTGCTGACCCTGGGCCTCTTCCCCATGGAGCAAGAAACATTAGCACAGAGCAAATCTCATCCAGGAGCTCTGAGTCAAGTTTGGGGTCCTCAGCACAGCTTACAAGGCTTCCTGCTTCTGACTCTGTCCCCTCCCACACCCTCCCCACCTAACCCCAGCCTACAGCCTCAGGGTCTTTGCAGCATGACTCTTAGTGAATTTCTCTGCCGGGGCTGTTCCTTCTGCTAGCAACACGGCCCCTTCCTTTTCCTTAGCAGCCCCCTTGGCTTAAACTGTAATTACCCCTTCCTTCAGGAAGCCCTCTTTTCTTTGGCTCCTCAAGTGTTGGTTAGCGATCCCTCCTGTATTTCCTTGTGCTGAAACATATCAATACCATCCTCCAGTGACTTGTTTACATTTCTACACTCATTCCCCTACTAATACTGATCTGTAGACTAGTACCGATGCTGATAATCGTGTTAATAGTAAAACGAGTACTAGCCGATAGTTAACAGCTAACAATAAGCGTGTCTTTCCAGCACCAGCAGAGTCTGGCATATATAAGTTCTCTATAAATATTAGTGAGACGATAAGGGATCCCAGATTAGACATGCATTTAAGTCTTGGACTATCCCCTGAAGTCATAAAAGTCAAGATTGTTTATTGCTTTTCTCAAAATAGAAGCAATGTTTATGCACTACAGAAAAATTAGAAAATGCTGTGAAGCAGGACAAAACAATACATTTAGAATTTCACCACACATGGGCAGCCGCTGTTAGCACAGCTTGTATTTTTCCCAATTTAGGTTTTGCAAGCTCCCTTTCCCAATACAGTAAATTCTCTACCTATGAAACTATAAGTCGCAAGCTTTCGAATACGTGAACATGCATTTGTATGTCCGATCATGTAAGTTAATTCATGTGTCTGGTGAACATTGTCATGTGCCTGCATCCTCTACGAGTGGTTGTGTGTTTATGCACTTTATTTTACAGTTTACTTTTGAGTACGGTAGTGCAGTATCTTTATTTCAAGCCCAGGATGTCCAGCAGCAAGCGTAAAAGCATCTGTGATATAGCCGGCACAGACTACCTAGACATCACTGCACCTTTTCCTCAAGAGGGTAGATAGAATTGAATTCAGCGAGGAACCACAACCTGTGCCATCAGCATCAGGCATGAGCAAACCAGCAGCTTGATCTCTGTCTCCTCTTGCTGATGATCCTTCAGCTCCACCATCTCCCACCTCCTCTCCCTCCTCCACTCTTCTTGCCTGTTCACTCAATGCCAGCTGCTGCACCGTACTACTGTATTTCTCAAGTTACTATTGTTGCTGTTCAGTCGCTAAGTCATGTCCAACTCTTTGCAACCCCATGGACTATAGCATGCCAGGCTCCTCTGTCTGTCACTGTCTCCCAGAGTTTGCCCAGGTTCATGTCCATTGAGTCAGTGATGCTATCTAACCATCTCATCAAGTTACCATATGTAAGGGTAAAAATGTTTATTTTTCATTTTTTTAATGTATTATTTGTGTGAAAAGTATTACAACATGTTACAATACAGTACTATAGAGCTGATTGTATTGGTTGGGTACCTAGGCTAACTTTGTTGGACTCACGAACAAATTGGATTTACAAATATTCTCTTGGAATGGAACTCATTCATATGTAGGGGACTTATGGTATTGGCTCTCCTGACCATCTTTGCATGATAACAAAGATAGTTGCAACATCATTGGTGCCTCTGAATATCTTTACATTGTATGGTGATCTCTTTAGCTAAACATCTTTTGTTAAATATTTAGATAAGTCCTAGCTTTTTGCATTAATAAATGTATGAGGAACATTCTATAGATAAGTATTTGTGCATGTTCTTAGAATGAATTCCCTACATGTAGAATTACTGTATCAAAGTACATACAAATATTTCCAAAGTCTGTAATCTTGTAAGATGAATTGGCAGGTCACTTTTCGGAAAGGTTATGAGTGTTGAACTGCAATGAACTGGGCATTATCTTAAAATACAACAAACAGAAAAGCAAATTTTGTAAATTCAGTGTATGGGGAAGAGTTGTTTTATTATTTGATTTTTAACGAGGTAGAGGTTTTATGCACTTTGTGGGCTGTCTGAACCTCGCCTTTTGTGAACTGTCTGCTGTGGGCACTTTCTTCTTTTTCTATCAACTTGTAGAAAGCTCTGTTTTAATGAAGTGACAGTTACAACTTATCGCGCAGTTACTGTGTCTGGTGCTGGGCTGAGCCCACCACTGCCGAATACACAGCAGATATTTTCCCAGGCGGTTTGCATTTTAAAATACTTTCCTAATGAAGCCATTGCTCCTATTTCTCGAGGCAGCTTTTGGAGTGGTCTGTTTTAGAAGTCTGCATTAGTTCATTTTTGGCATTTAGCATCATGAGTGGGGGACAGAGGCTCAGAGTTTGTGTAGGCTGCCCTTGAGGCTGTGCAGCTCTGAGTCCATTCTTCATCAGAAAGGCCCCACCCTGCTGGGGTGTCCACAGGGTCGCTACTCCAGATGCTCTGGCCTGGGACTCTGGGTGGTAACCTCAGAGTGTGGTCCCCAGGACTCAGTGGGGATCCCTCTGTTCCCCCTGCTCCCTCTCTGCACCAATTCCTAAGAGGCAGAGCCATGAGAGTAGGTGTGATGAGGTGACAATGACACCATTGTCCAGGGACACTAAAACATGGGGTCAGAACAGCCTGGAGAGCTCGTGGACATTGATCCAAGCACCTGTAGGAAACCAGCCAGTGTCACGACCAAGGAAGAACACCAGTGACCCACTGGCTCTCAAAGCATCCTGAAACAGGCACATCCCTCTTGTGCACTGGGGCACTGTTTATCTCTTGTCATTGTTACGTGGAAGCCGGTCTAAAATGGTCCTAACGTAGCTTCTCCCGGTGGCTCAGACAGTAAAGAATCTCCTTGCAATGCAGGAGGCCTGGGTTCGATCCCTGGGTCAGAAAGATCCCCCGGAGAAGGAAATGGCAACCCATTTCAGTATTCTTGCCTGGAGAATCCCATGGACAGAGGACCATGGAGGGCTACAGTCCAGGGGGTCAGAAAAGAGTAGGATACAATTGAGTGACTAATACTCTCACTTTCAAGGTAGCTTCTGAATAGGGCCTAAGTACCATCTCCACCGTTTTCTCTATTCTCTGCCCCTTCTCTTCCCTAAGAAGGCCAGAGGGACATAGCATCCTTCTGGGTGCAGAGGCTGTGCCCACCTGAAGGGGAACAGTCCTTCTGAGTGTTCCCCACTCCCCCTGTCTGCTTGGTGGCAAATACACCCTCACCTGTGCTCCCTTCAGCCTCTGACCAGCTTCTGCCTGGTCGTCCTCACTTCCCCTGCATGGAGAGGTGAGATGCAAGCTTCAGGCTTGGGAGCTGGGGACGGAATTAGGGCAAAGTGGTCTTTCCATTGACTTTGGCTCCAGCACTTTAGGCTGATGGACTCAGGCACAGAGCACTCCAGGCTGTCCTGCTCCGCCTCTCACCCCCACCACCTTGGATCTGGGCCTGGGAACCAGATGTCATTGGTTTCCTCTCTGGGCACCTGCCTTCCTCCAGGATTGGAAGTGAGGGGCAGGACCAGACAGTAGTCTGGTAGTAGTTTTCAGATCTGTATAAAATGTGAGGGAAAAACAGATGGCCTTTCCCTTCTTGTAGCTTCCTGTCTGGTAAGGCAGACAGACATGAATCAATGACCAAATAAGTATATGCTTTGGGTTAGAACCTACAGTCAAAACTCTGGGGTCAGAGACAGAACGTTCTCTCTTCTGTATCTGAACTCTATTTGTTCTCTAGACCCCATGGCTGCTAAGAACGTGAAGGAGTCTTGTTCATACCTTTTTTGGTAATTTCACGGTCAATTTAGAAAGCAGGCTTGATTGATTCAGAATGTTAGCTCCATGATTGGGTCTCCTCCATTGTCCAGGGTTGATCTTCCCTCTAAGTTTATATACAGGAACAGAGAAAGCAGCAAAAAGGAGCAGGAAGCACAGCCCTGGGCAGGGGGCTGCTGCTCCTGGCCCTCCCAGTCATCGGCCAGCAGCCTTGACCACAGCCTGCTCACCTTGTGTCCAATCCCCTCTTGGTGTGGACACTCCCCCCTCACACCCTAACTGGTTTGGGACCTGATCTGTTCAGACAGAATTGAGGGACACGGGGAGGGCCTTGGGCTATAGAACAGGACTTGGGATAGTGCCTCCCAGTGGCCACAATTACCTACAAAAGCTGGCAGGCTCCTTAAATTGATGATGATACTCAGTCACTAAGTTGTGTCTGACTCTTTTCCACCCCATGGACTGTAGCATGCAGGCTCCCCTGCCCTTCACTATCTCCTGGAGTTTACTCAAATTCATGTCCATTGAGTTGGTGATGCCATCCAACCATCTCAGCCTTTGCCACCCCCTTCTCCTCCTGCCCTCAATCTTTCCCAGCATCAGGGTCTTTTCCAATGAGTTGGCTCTTTGCACTGGATGGCCAAAGTACTGGAGTTTCAGCATCAATCTTTCCAGTGAATATTCCGAGTTGATTTCCTTTAGGATTGACTGGTTTGATTCTCCTTGCAGTCCAAGAGACTCCCCTTGAGTTGACATTCTTTTCGAAAGAGATGTATCTTCCTGTGCAATATTCCGCAATAGTCTGCCATAGACACTCTGGTCTCAAGACAACAGCCTGCTATTGTCAGTCTGAGTCTTTAAAAGCAGTCAAGTGAGCTAGCTCTTAAACTCTCAACTACAGATCTTTGAGTTGCCCCAGGCAGGGAGCACTGTGGAAAGACAGTTTCTCCGCGTAGATCTACTAACTGTTACTTTTCTTTAGTGACTTTGCCTAGTCACTAAAAACAAAACTGCATTTACTGAGAAAATGTACTGACAAAGTACAGGTACTTCCAGTGTGGTTTCTTCATTCATCGTGATTACGGACCATACACGTGACACTGGAAGAGGAGGCTGCAGTCAAATGAATTTCCCTAAGGGTGCTGGGCCTGAAGGGAATGCTTTCAAGGTCTATACACAGCAAATAAGCCAGGAGGCTCCAGGAAAGAGGAGGCCCCTGGGGGTCACAGACAAGGACAAGGCTTTTCAAGAAGTGTTTAAATATCCAGTGGATCTAGCCTCATACCTTGTTGAAAAGAAAGTGAAAGTGAAGTCGCTCAGTTGTTTCCAACTCTGCGATCCCATGGACTGTAGCCTACCATGCTCCTCTGTCCACGGGATTTTTCAGGCAAGAGTACTGGAGTGGGTTGCCATTTCCTTCACCAGAGGATCTTCCTGACCCAGGGATCGAACCCGGGTCTCCTGCACTGTAGGCAGACGCTGTACCATCTGAGCCACCAGGGAAGCAGGTGGCTCATTGAGAAAAGAATCCACCTGCAATGCAGAAGACACAGGAGATTTGGGTTTGATCCCTGGGTCGGGAAGATCTCCTGCAGGAGGGAACGGCTACCCACTCCATTATTCTTGCTTGGAGAATTCCACAGAGAGAGGAGGCTGGCAGGCTATAGTCCATGGGGTCGCAAAGAGATGGACACAACTGAGTGACTAACACTTACACTTGCACACAGGAGTGTCAGGGGTACTGCAAGCTATGTCCAAAGATGGGCTGATGGCACAATTTGTCCCAGTTTCAGCACCAACAAGAAAGGTTGACTGGTCCATCTGCTGTTCTGTCTAGCTCTTCTTTGCAAAGCAATGATGATGAGAACAGCAATGTAAATGGCTCATAGTTCCTGGGGTCTGAGTCCCAACAGTGGATCAGAGCTGTGTGTAGACAGTAAAACACTGCAGGTGAGGGCTGTGATGCTCAGAGAGGTTTGGTAACTTGTCTAGGGTCATACAGTTAGTGCTAGAATATAGCTTTGAACCTGCTCTCCTTCCAAAGTCCAAGCTTATTCCACTTTGGCTTTGGGGTTGGAGAAGCCATCTTTTACCAAGGAAAAGAAAATGTTGTGTTCATATAAATCCCATACCCCCAATTTTTGACTTCACTAATTGTTTCTAATAAAAAACACTTAGCCCATAATAATAGTTCTCTCCTTGCAGCCATCTTGGGGTCATCCTCTAGAGGTCAAGCCACCATCGTAAGAGTCCTACCTTGCTATGGGGATATAGTCTGAACCCCTGAGACTCACTGGGTGCCCCCCATTATCCCCTTCCCAGTCCAGTCTCCACACACAAGTCGGTCTGTTGAAGCGGTGATCTCATCCTGACACGAATCAATTCCCGAACCTTCACCATCACTGAGGCTGGCATGACCCTGCCTCTCTCAGCTCTACTCCTGTTTCCTCCTTGTTCTGTGCCCCCCACCCTTCGCCACTCTAGAGACATATCAATTCTAGGTTCTCCCTACAGATCATGTCATTCCCAGCTGGAGATGAGTCTTTCCCCTTCCTGTATCTTGGACTTTTCACATGCCCATCTCCCCATAACAGGTCTCGCATTTGAAAAGGAAGAGATTCCCCCTTTGTTCCTAGATAGGTATTCCCTCACCCTTACCAAGTGCCTCTGTAATTCCATACGCATTCTTCCATGATTCCCTAGCAACACAGTGTCACAGTCATTTGGGTACACTCTTGTCTATTAGACAGTAAATGGCTTGAGTGAAGGCCCAGGGGTCTGTCTGATCACATTTGCAGGACTTCTGGTCTACAGTAAGAAGCTAAATATGATGTTTGAATGAATGAATGAATGGACACAATACTGTTGAGCATTCTAGAAAGGTTCCAACCCTCCAATAGTCACAGACCTATTCAGCTTGGAGACCTATATGGGGTAATACGAAAACTGTCAGCTTCTCCAAGAGCAAAGGCTCAGCAGTGAAAACCCAAGACTGAGAAGTTCTGATCCTCATGTTGAAAGCTGATGGATGTTGATGGAGAGAGAGATGGTCAGTTTGTGTGGGTGTTTCAAGTCAGCTCTGACACATCAAGCTACCTGCCCCAACTCTTATTAAAAGTCAGTTTGCAGGAGACTCATAGAGGGAGCACATGGAGGGCTTATGAACAGGGAAAGAATGAGCTGTGAATGGAGGCTAAACCTGGGTACCCCCAAGAGAAGTCAGCTTTGGAAGCATGGAGGAGGAGGAGGGGATGCTCTAGATCATGTGATTTTACGCATGCTTTCAAGTTACTCTCCTGCATGTATTGCAACTCTGCTTAGAGAATATAGCTTACACACCTAGAATTTAGCCCCTGATACTCTGTGTTTCTTTTCTTTTTTTAAACTGAAGACAGAGGAATCTGGCAGGCTACAGTCCTGGGGTCCCAAAAGAGCTGGACACAACTTAGTGACTAAACAACAATCACTGATCACAATGTTGTATTAGTTTCAGGTGCACAGCAGAGTGGTTCAGTTACACCTACATAGTGCTGTGCTGGGTGTAGCTGCTCAGTCGTGTCCAACTCTTTACGACCCCATGCACTGTAGCCCACCGGGTTACTCTGTCCGTGGGGATTCTCCAGGCAAGAATACTGGAGTGGGTTGCCATGCCCTTCTCCATATATATCTATTTTTTTTCAGATTCTTTTTTAAAGCAGAAAAAGATTTATTATAAACTCTTTATTTCTTGTTTGCTAGTTTTTCTTAATAGTTATAGCTTAATTTACAAACAATATTGATATGCATTGTCACTGATTCTATGGCAGAATTTTCTTTTCGTTATGACAAGGAGGAAACTTTAAAGCACTTTAGGCTCGCCCACTCTCTAAACCTGTGAATTATTCTTTGAAGTGGCCATTGACCTTGTTCTTCACTTTCTCCAGGTTCAAACGTCTAAGGACTGATTGCTAATTATATTAAAAAATGGTTTCTTCACATCTATTTCCTTCATTTTACTCCGATTTCTTAAAAAAAAGATACAAACTAGTTTGACTATATTATAATATAGTGATATTATATATTATAGTGATAATATAATAATAGTGATATTAATATAATGATAATTGTAACTTGTTTACAAATTCTTTTCCCTTATAGGTTATTAGAAAATACTGAGTATAGTTCCCTGTGCTGCACAGTGGGTCCTTGTTAGTTATCTGTTTTGAATAGCCCTGGGATCTTTGCAGGGCTTCCCAGGTGAGGTAGTGGTAAAGAATCCGCCAGCCAATGCAGGAGACACAGGAGACATGGGCTCAATCCCTAGGTCAGGAAGATCCCCTGGAGAAGGGAATAGCAACCCATTCTAGTATTTTTGCTTGGATAATCTGATGGACAGAGGAGCCTGGTGGGCTAAGTCCATGGGGTCAGAAAGACTCAGACATGACTGGGCACACACACACACGATACTGTGATCTCCCTGAGATGCAGTGCTGAATCAGAAGTAACCAAAATGGGCATATATCAAAGTTGATGCCCCTTCCTGATAGGTGGCCCTCTCCAACACACTGAGTCAATTTTTCTTTCTTTCTATGCACTTCTAGAAAGGGATAGGCTTGCATGACTATGGTTAAGCATGAGGGCTTTGGAGCCAGGCTGTGCCGATTCTAATTTGGCTCTGACATTTATTAGCTGAGTCACCAGAAATGCAGTATTTATATTCTTCAAACCTCAGTTTCCTAAACTGAACAGTGGGGATAATAATAGACTGCAACTGATCGGATTGTCATGAGGATGAAAGCGCTGGGCAGTCACTGGCTGCTATTTGTGAGCTGTGGTTGTCTAGTTTCCAAGCTCGGTGTGGATAGGAAGCAGCAGATGAGCTGGTGTGGCTGAGGCCAGTGCGCTGAGAGCTGTGTCATCTGAGCTCCTGGCTGTAACACAAGCGTCAGAACACAAACACAAATATAAAACAGTCGGCACTTTGCGGTTGTGGACCCAATCACTGGAAACAATAAAAAATGCCCTGTCCTCCTGCATCTTTCAGTCTGGCCAGGGAGCCGATACTGAAGAGCTGAACCTATAATGTCAGTTATGATGGGGATTTGAGGGAAAATAAGGTAGCCTGTGGGGAGAGGAAATGAGGAGGTCAGAGACAGCCTCTCTGGGGAGGAGCCTGGGCTGAGACCCACATGCTGAGAGGGGGCGATCATATAGAAATGTGGGGAGAAGCACTGCAGGTGGGGAGGGAACAGCAGGGGCCAGGCCAGGAGCCTGGGTGCTTGGTGGGTGTCTGACATCGGAATGAAGCCCTATTTTGTCCACTGCTGTACTCCAGGTACCTAGAAGGATGCTGGGCAGATAGTGGTCGCTCAATTAATGTGCTGGAATGAAGAATTAAAGAAGGGAGATCTATGCAGCTGGAGTGTTGGAAGCAAGAAGGCTGGAGGGAGAGTTCAGCAGGAGAGCAGGGTCCAGACCACACCAGGCCCTGCGGCCCCGGGGCGGGCAGTCAGATGTCACAGAGATGGATGGGAGGCCCCTCGGGGCTTGGAGCAAGTGGATGACATGAGATGACTCACTCTTTAAAAGCATCATTGCTGGTTGCTGGGTGAGACTATACTATAGCAGATACCTTGGGAATTACAGGTGGCAGGGTTATCCAGGCAGGAGGTGATGGACTGGAGCTCAGTGAAGGCAGAGGTGGCGATCTGTGGCCACGGTCTGGTGTACGCTGTGTTCAAGACTGTGTGGCCCGAGGGAGAGGGGACTGGAGGACAAGGTAACCAACAAGAAGGGAGGAGACAGGTAAAATGTGACCTCTGTATATGACTGAGAATTGTGCAGCAATGAATTTGACCTACAAATAAGGACAGGAATAGATATCTAAAACGTGGTACGAAGCATACACTTCAGAAAGACAAACACCTATGGCACAATCCCATTTATGCATATAAAAAAATTTTATCAGCGTATACTTGCTTTATAATGTTGTGTTAGTTTCTACTGTACAGCAAAATGAATGTCATACATATACATATTTGCTGTTTAGTCACTAAGTCATGTCTGACTCTTCAACCCCATGGACTGTAGCCCGCCAGGCTCCTGTGTCCATGGGATTTCCCGTGCAAGAATACTGAGGTGGGTTGCCATTTCCTTCTCCAGGGAATCTTCCTGACCCAGGGATTGAACCTGTGTCTCTTGCATCACAGGTGAATTCTTTACCAGAGCCATCTGGGAAGCCCACACACGCTTGTATCCCCTCCCTTTTGGACGCCCTTCCCATTCAGATCACCACAGAGCATTAAGGAGGTTCCCTAGGCTACCCGTTAGTTATCGATTTTATACACAGTACCCATCGTGTCAATCCCAAACTCCCAATTCCTTCCACCAATCCCCACTTCCTCCTTGGTATCCATATATTGTTCATTACATCTGTGTCTCTATTCTGCTTTGCAAGTAAGATCATCTGTATCATTTAAAAAATAGCTTTCAAACCTCATGTAGCTTACAGTAAGACATTAAGGCTAACATTAAGGAAATTCTCCATTTAAAAAAACATGGAATTATAGTAAGAGAGTCTGTGCCAGCCCAGTGGTGGTAACATGCTGTGAATCCAGAAACATGCTGAACTCGAGAGTAAAGGGTCTTGACCCCTGAGGCTCAACAAAAATAACACTCTCAAGTTGTAGCGAGCAATTCTTCAATAAACTCATATAATTTATAACTACATGAGTTTTTATTTTACTACAAGCTTTTTATTGTTGTGGTCCCTAGTCTCCAAGATGGTCCTTAACCACCACTGGTTCCTGAGATTCACTTGTTTAGTTCTTTATCACATGAAACAGGGTTTGACCTGTGAACCAGTGGGGATGTTACAGAAACTCCTTGACCATGTGGGACTTTAAGGCTGGGTCATTCATGTTGTTTTGGCTTGTGCCCTGTTTTCTGGGGCTTCCCTCATAGCTCAGTCAGTAAGGAATCCGCCTGCGATGCAGGAGGCCTGGGTTCGAAGCATGGGTTGGGAAGATCCCCTGGAGAAGGAAATGGCAACCCACTCCAGTATTCTTGCCTGGAGAATCTCATGGACAGAGGAGCCTGGTGGGCTGGAGTCTGTGGGGTCTCAGTCTGTAGACTGAGCAACTACACCACTACCACCTGTTCTGTAGACTTTGAGGCTGGGACATCCATGCCATTGTGGCTGGTGCCCTGCTCTCAGTCACTTGCTCTGGGGGAAGCAGCTCCGTGGAGAGGTCCACATGGCTGGGACCTGAGGCCTCCTGCCACAACCAGAGTGACCTTGGTTCACTCGCCCAGCACTCAAATGAAGCATCTCAGAATCAAATCCGCCAGCCCCTGTGAAGTGTAAGGGAGACCTAGACCCCTGGTCACATCGTCAGCACAAGCTCGTGAGAGCCAGAGCCAGAACATGCAGATACAGTTGACTCTCAACCAACACAGGTTTAAATTGCGTGCACCCACTTCTAAATGGGTTTATTTCAACAGTACATATGACAGTGCTGCACAGTCTGTGGATGGTTGGGTCTGAGGATGTGGAACCACGGATACGGAAGACCTGGGATGCAGAGGGCTGACTAAGTTACAGTGGGTTTTCAACTGGGGGCAGAGGGTCTGTGCCACTAACCCCCGCCTCAGTGTTGTTTGATAGCCAACTGTAAACACTCCCAGAATTCCTGGCTGACAGAAACTGGGTGGATAGTAAATGGTTATTGCTGTTGCTAAGTTTTGGGGTAATTTGTAACGCTACAATAGATTCAGTGGACCCCATTTAAGTCAGTACTTTGATGTCTCTCCCAGCACTGCCTTACTAAGGAGTGCTGGGGTGTAAGAGCATTATCTGGCTTGGGACTTTAGACAGGTAACTGCCTAGTTCAGGTAAACTCAAGTCCTATGACGCTAGGAAAGATTGCAGTCAAGAGGAGAAGGGGATGGCAGAGGATGGGATGGTTGGATGGCATCACCGACTCGATGGACACAAGTTTGAGTCAGCTCCAGGAGACGGTGAAGGACAGAGAAACCCGGTGTGCTGCAGTCCATGGGGTCGCACAGCGTCAGAGATGACTGAGCTTCTGGACAACAACATCAAGCACTGGCACTGTAGTCAGGCCTAGATGTATCTTTAAACAGACCGATTAGCCCTAAGATTATACCCTTTTGTTCATCATCCAGACTTCTGAACAGGCATCAGCTTGCTTGAAACCTCTTCTATTTGTTCTCTTTACAGTCTTAAAAGACAGATGTGCAGTCCACATAACAAACAGAGGATCTGAGATGAGTGAGATGGTTTGTGTTTCCTGAGAAGGGAGGCGAGAGGGGGCACAGGGAATGGCATGTAAAAGATCCTTTAGTCTGTTAAGGAGCTTGGCAGGAGCGAGCGGACACCTTAGTGCGTCGTGGAGGAGAAAGTCAAGATGAAGCTGCGGAGCATTTTCTTCCCTTGTTGGAGGCGATGTCTGCTGGTTGCCACAATACTTTAAACATGCAGTAAACACAGAAATATTGGGTTGGCCAAAAAGTTTGGTTGTAAGTAAAACTAGACGATCTCTTCTTCATTTTTGCTAAGAACTTGATTGCACAACATACTTGCTACATGAACAACCTTTTTGGCTGGAGTGGGTTGCCATTCCCCTCTCCAGATATGATGATTAAATTCTAGTAAATCAGAAGAGCAGAGAGTGAATGGAACTTGCCACCTGGGGCAAACACACTTACCTTCGATGGAATTCACAGCTGGCCCATGCTCTAGGGTTCTCACTTGCCAGATGAGGAACATAGTGTAGGGACTGATCCCTGTTGTTCAGTCACTCAGTCATGACTGACTCTGCCACCATATGGACTGTAGCCCTGCCAGGCTCCTCTGTCCATGGGATTTCCAAGGCAAGAATACTGGAGTGGGTTGCCATTTCCTTCTCCAGGAGATCTTCCCCACCCAGGGATTTAACCACAGTCTCCTGCATTGGCAGGTGGATTCTTTACCACTGAGCTATCTGGGAAGCCTTATGGTACAGGATACCAGGCTCAAAATTGACGTGGAAACCAGTTCAGACAGGAGAGAAATGTCCTGGCCTCTGGTGTGAACTCAGGGATGTGTCATTTCTCTCATGGCGCCACTCAGCCTCAACTGAGATGCTGGCAAGAGCCTTGGGGCGGCCACAGCTGAGCAGAGGAGGAAGGAGTCTTAACAACTGTATGACTAACAGAACAGGCCAGATGGAAAATAAAAGGTGAAGATAAAAGGTTCATTTCCAGAATATGGAGACAGAGAATTCAAGAAAAGGCAGAGGGGAAAACTGTAAGATCAGAAGCTGGAAGATTCCTGGGATTCAGGGAGAAAGAGAAATACCTTTATATAAGAGAAGGGTCACTCAGGGTCACCCATCTGATTAACACTAAGAGAAGCAAATCCTTGCTGAGAGCCTTCACTACATGCCAGGCCCAGTGCCCAGCTATTTGTACACACGGTCTTAATGATCCTCAGTGATGTTATCTTTCCTGAATGATGAAACTGAGGCCAAAAGAGAGGTTACATCACTTGCCCGAGGCCTCAGAGCTATAAGTGCTGGTGTCAGGAGGCAGGCATCTGACTGTGGTCCGAGCTGTCCATCTCTCCTTGAGATGACCTCCTCACTGGGAGGGCAAGGCTGCAGAGGAGCAGAGGTCCGGCAGGTCCCCAGACAGAAGAGATGACCTGGGGAAATCGCATTCCGATTTGGAAGTGAGTTCTTACAAGGATGAGCACATCTATTAGATATGAATCTGTAACAACTGCATTTGCCTTAGAGAGGGCTTGTCTTTGTCCCTTTGTAACCTAGCCTCACATCCATCCTGAACAGGAGGAAGGGACCAAAATGTGATGGGCTGTAGGTGCCCCTCCTTGGGCCAGTCTGCAGCCAGAGTCACAACCAGAAACCTTTATCCGTTCTGGGCTTGTTTTCCCCCTCAAGGGCAGAAATTTATTTTGTATAGTACCTAATCCATGGAAGTGAAAGTGTTAGCCACTAAGTCATATCTGACTCTTTTGTGACCCCATGGACTGTAGCCTGAACAGCAACTCTGTCCATGGAATTCTCCAGGCAAGAATACTAGAATGAATTGCCATTTCCTTCTCCAGGGGATCTTCTTGATCCAGGGATTGAACCCTGGTCTCCTGCATTGCAAGCAGATTCTTTACCATCTGAGCCACCAGGGAAGCCCAAAGCCTAATGGAGGATGTGGTCATTGACCTCACTACTTCTCACATGCTAAGCGAGCGCTCTACCATTTGAGCTAATCCTAACACATAATCTATCCTTAATGTTTCTTAAATTGAAATCGTTTAAAAAATTCTTATGAAAAATTCTTTGGTTTGTCCAAACCATGAAGAAAATTAATATTTTTCTGCACCTTATATACCCTCTAGGGACTAGATATGGGGGGTGGTAGTTCGGATAGAATTTGGGAAATGGGGCACCTGGTGAGGAAGATTCAGTCTAAAGGATGAGAATCAGGACTAGTAACATTTAAAGGTGTTTCCCCCTAGGAAAACCATCTCTTGATGCAGCTATTAAAAATAAAAATGAAGTGGTTTCATTTCAGCTTTCTTCCCTGTTCACTTTCACAGAAAATTGGCCCCCATTGTCTTTCCTGTTCTCCATTCAGCTTCTTATTTCACATCTCTTTTCTGGTTATTTAGTTTTCTGGGATCAATCTTCTATCTTAATTTCACTGAGTCCTATAGTCTTCCTCGACTTCTGAATCTGCTGTTCTGTCATTTTCCGAGAATCAAAGAGGTTAAATTGAGAAATATATATTTTAGGAGGAAGGAAGGAGAAAAGGAAAAACAAACTTTACTTGGGTATTGAAAAGTCTGACTTCATAGAGTGCCAGGCTTGGGTTCATTTAATGACGAGACACTATTTTGATTTTGGTATCATCAGAGAACTTATTATTTGAAGAGTTTTTAATGGCTATTCTGACTGGTGTGAGGTGGTAACTCATTGTAGCTTTGATGTGTATTTCTGTAACGGTAATGTCAAGCATCTTTCCGTGTGCCTGTGGGCCATCTGTAAGAATCACATTTTCATCGAGAGGGTCCCTGGTGTGCCTTTGGGGTGGACAGAAGGACCCATCCAGTCTTCTGCAGAAGCACAAAGGGATTGGAACCTGTCTACAGTATTCCAAAGGAAACAGTGAAAGTGACTCCCTAACAACTGAGTTTGGTTGCTTTTAACAAACAATGGGGTAGCCTTTTATCATATTTGTTTTCTTTTCAAAAACCCTTCCAATTCTTTACATCTGAGCTAAGAGCCTCAGAGCCAGACTCTGAGGCCAGAGAGCCTGGGTCTGAATCTCACCTACCCTTGACTAACCTCTCTGTGCTTCTGTTTCCCAGTCTCTAAGATGGGAATAGTAAGAATATTTACATCATCAGACTGACATGAAGATCAAGGGAGTTAACATTGATACATGTGAAATCTTTCACAGTGCCTGGTATGTGAGCTCAGGAACATTATCTATTAGAATATGTCCGTGTTGTGTGCTGTGCTAAGTCCCTTCAGTCGTGTCCCACTCTTCTGCGACCCCATGGACTGCAGCCCTCCAGGCACCTCCCTCTATGGGATTTCCCAGGCAAGGATACTGGAGCAGGATGCCATTTCCTTCTCCAGGGGATCTTCCCCACCCAGTGGTCGAATCCATATCTCTTAAATCTCCTGCATTGGCAGGCAGGTTCTTTACCACTATCTAATAACGTGATTTGGAGAAGGCAATGGCACCCCACTCCAGTACTCTTGCCTGGAAAATCCCATGGACGGAGGAGCCTGGTAGGCTGCAGTCCATGGGGTCACTAAGAGTCGGACACGACTGAGTGACTTCTTTCACTTTTCACTTTCATGCATTGGAGAAGGAAATGGCAACCCACCCCAGTATTCTTGCCTGGAGAATCCCAGGGACGGGGGAGCCTGGTGGGCTGCCATCTATGGGGTCGCACAGAGTTGGACACGACTGAAGCGACTTAGCAGCAGCAATAATGTGATTGAGGAAGAAAGCAGGACTTGCCAGCCAAAGTATGAACCATCTGATAAGACAGATGCATCCTGAAGCAGCAGACATATACCACTCTCCATGCCTCATAGTTTGGGAACATATAATAATACTTAAAAGATAGTGTAGTTGGGGGCAGGATGTAGGGCTTGGAAGTACCATGAGCAGTACGGTTGGTTCTAACTTTTAAGTAGATACATAAAAGGTGAAAGTGAAGGTCAAAGTAAATTTTTTTTCAAAGAGAAAAGAACCACCACCAAGAATTCTTAAATATGCTTGCTGAGTACCTTTCATATGAAAGAAACATAAGAGCATCTTCTTATGGGATTTTGAGAGTTCATATTTTCTGTAAAGCAATAGTTTCAAGTAATGAGTTTTCCTTCCAATATAATGAAAGTATTAATGTACATTTCCAGGAACAGATGCCCAAGATCATTTTAGACGGCACATTGAGAATCACTGTGGATGAAAATTATTAGAGAAGCCAAGACTGGGGATGATGCCCTTGGATACCCATCTAGGAAACTGCATCCCCAAACTCTGATCTCAAGGATGCCCAGTGGTGGTTTTGGTGCTGGCGGAAAGCTACAGCAGGTGAACTGGCTATCACCATTTGTCTGATTAGGGGTTTCACAGCTTCGATTACCTTATTCCCCGTTCATTTCTTAAATCTTCTAGTAGCACAGACAATTTTAAAAGGATCAAAAATGATGAGTTTCTCCCATAAAAGCCTCCTTATTCTCCACTGCTGTCTCAGATGGCAGGGCACCTGTGGTTTAGCTCAATTTGACAATATTGGAGGGAGTTATGAGGCAAGAAGTCTATGGTTTGGTGCATTTGTTCTCTGTGCTTCGTATTGTTTATTAAACCGGATCACTCCAGGGCCTTGACTCATGTGTCAATGGTATGGTTTCCATAGCAACAGGTGTCAATTAAGAGAAATCAACATTTGTATGGCATAGGAAACTCTACTCAAGATTCTGTAATAACCTATATGGGAAAAGAATACGAAAAACAGTGGACATATGTATAACTGAATTACTTTGTTGCACACCTGAAACAACACTGTAAATCAACTAGACTCTAACATAAAACAAAAATTAAAAAATCTACAGCTCCCCTATAAAGTCAAACATTAAGAAATTAAGTTGTCTCCCAAGCCAATTCAAAACAGATTTGACCAACTATAATTATATTTTATTACTTGATCAGATTGTTTACATTATCATATCAGTAAGAAGATTTTTTTTCTGGGAATTTTCCAAATCTGAAACAAACACACCACCAACACCCCTAAATCTTAAAAGAGTAGTTCCTCTGAAGAAAATTATCAAGTATTAAAATTAATTTTGGCCTCTAACCGACGAAAACCTTTTTGGAAAAGTCCTATCATTTTCTCTGTGGACTAAAGTGACTCATAATTAAAGGTTTTGACTTGCTGCTAATAGAGGATGCCAGAAATGATCTGAGTCACTGCTAAAATTAACACCAAGTTTTGATTCAATGAAACAATTAATCACATTTGTCTCATTTCATTTAAAACCATGATGCTTTTGGAACTTCCTCCCTTAATTTGTAGATGAATTTATAAGATTTTCCACTAAGTTCTTGATATTGTTAGGGGGCAGCTTTACATGATGAATGGGATAAAGCTCCGTGTTTGATTTCTTGAATGGATCTCAACAATAGAGAAGGCAGGGTTGAGGGTGGGAGGGTTGGGCCGCCATGCTCCACACCTGCCCCCCCACCCTCAATCCCTAAACCCACCATTTTCCCCGTCATAACCACTACATTTCAGTCTGTACACTTTGGGTGGGAGGAGGGCATGGCAACCCACTCTAGTGTTCTTGCCTGGAGAATCCCCATGGACAGAGGAGCCTGGTGGGCTATACAGTCCATGGGGTTGCAAAGAGTCAGACACGACTGAGTGACTAAACGCACAGACTAGTTGGGCTTCCTAGGTGGTGCAGTGGTAGAAATTCTGCCTGCCAGTGTAGGAGATGGAGGAGACAAGGTCCCCGGGAGTAGGAAATGGCAACCCGTTCCAGTATTCTTGCCTGGGAAATTCCATGGTCAGAAGAGCCTGGGGGCTCACAGTCCATGGGGCTGCAAACAGTCAGACACAACTGAGTGACTGAGTGTACATACACGCACACACGCACAGACTAGTTGCCCAGTCCCCCGCTGCTGTTAGTTTCACAGAATTCCTTCTTTGTACTTTGCACTTCTACATTGCCTGACTATGCCTCTAGCCTGGCTTTTCAAGCACTGCAGATGAGTAAATCTAGTTGGTTTGGTGTTTTCTTTTTTTTTTAAACATGGGACTAGCCAAGCACTGACGCCTACATTGGTGAAAGTATAGAAGGAAAAAATAACACATTCGGTAAGGAACAGATAAAAGTGGCTCTGAGAAAAGATGGTTTCAGAGAAAAGGTTAAGAAAAAGAAGCATCACCTCGTAGCTCTGAGCCAGTCATCTGTCTGTCCCTCCCCTGCTCTGCATCACGAGGCTAGTGGCAAACTCCATGCCCATCCTTTCCTGCAACTGGTTTTGAGTTAGGTTGGGTTGGTGGGAAACTTGGTAAGATACTGAAGGGCGAAATCAGGGTATTTCTCTGTCTCTGCTGCTGTGACCTCGGTTATTGTAGAAGCGACGCAGCTCTGGCTTTGGGTTCTGGTTATACATCTTTTGTGTATGGGCGAGCCTGGTGGGCTGCCATCTATGGGGTCGCACAGAATTGGACATGACTGAAGTGACTTAGCAGCAGCAGCAGCAGCCCCAGCTCCATAGTGGTGTAGGTTTCCTGTTGCTATGGTGTTTTTCAGCTCTTGCCACCATCTAACCAATTCCCTATATTAACCGACCACTATTGAATCATGTGGCATGGGTTCTGCTTTCCTCACAGGACTCTGGCTGTTACAGCTCCATCATCTTACTCTATGGTCAGAATATTCTTTCTTTATTAAACAATGCTTTTTCCCTACATTGTTGTTCTTTAGCCACTAAGTTGTGTTTGACTCTCTGTGACCACGTGGATGGCAGCATGCCAGGCTCCCCTGCCCTTCACTATCTCCTGGAGTTTGTTCAAATTCATGTCCATTGAGTCGGTGATGTCATCCAACCATCTCATCCTCTGCTGCCCCCTTCTCCTTTTACCTTCAGCCTTTCCCAGCACCAGGGCCTTTTCCAATGAGTCAGCTCTTCACATGAGAGGGTCAAAGTATTGGAGCTTCAGCTTCAGAATCCGTCCTTCCAATGAATATTCAGGGTTGATTTTCTTTATACATCATCATCTGAGTTATGTCATGCTGAACTGACTGCATGTGGTTGACCTAATATAATATGTAATTGTTTGCACTGAATATCACATAGATAAAACCTTTGGCATAAACACTAGTTTATTCTTTGTTCTCAAAAAGAAATCTGTTATTCTAAGAAGATCATTTAAAGGATGGGTGAAGTGTTAGTAATAATTAGTCTAAATAGTACCATAAATCACATTGGAAAAAATGTATCTTACTGAGGAGCACCTGTCTACACAGTCTGTAGTCCACATGATATTTTGTTTTCTTTAAGGAAAACAAAATCATTTATTTAACTCCTAACACACAGATGGTATTAATATATGCTAGGAGAAACATTAGAAGGGATGCAGGTTTAAAACAATATCAGAGATCCAAAGTCAGAGTGAGAAGTTCACGTTATGCAAAGATTTTTCAAGCTACCAATTAAATATCTCCATGTGCAGGAACAAGCTGATCAGGGCTCTATTGCCTATGACTCAGCGTACAATTGCTTGAGCAGCCCTCATAATCTTACAGGACTGGCTAATAAACCTAACAGGACAGGAACTCCAAAAAAGAGGCAGAAGTCAATATTTCATCATTCAACGATATTCTTTGCCTGCCTAGTTAACTCCTCTCATCCTTCAAACAGGGGGTCAGTTGGCACCTCCTCATGGAACCAAATACTTTCTGTCACAGTCAAGTCACAGAGACCCTGCCTACCTTCAGCTGCGCATCACACTTAAGCCCACTTCAGCTGGCTGAATTGTCCGATCAGAAAGCATAGAAAGCCCTGTGAAGGCAGGGACCATTTCTGCTATTGTTGGTTTTTATTTTCCTAGTGGGTGAGCATCAGGACTTAATGCAAGCCAACTGAGGGAGTGAATGAGAATAGAGAGGCACAGAAATTCCAAACTTAGGAACTAGGGACAGCAAAGGAACTGGCCCCAACTTCTTAAAGTGATTCTTCTGACCTCTGCTTGCATTTGTCCTAGCCTGAGGCAAATTCACCTGGCCAATGATGTCACTCAGCTGCTGCTGCTGCTGCTAAGTCGCTTCAGTTGATGTCACCCCTACCAGTCCTCAAAAGGGGCTGTTTGTTCCTTGTGTTTTCCTAATTATAGTATTATAATAAAACGGAGGGTTTCGATAGGTCAGCGTTTTAAAAGAAAAGCCCAGATATATCAAGGTGAATTACTACGTGTGATGACAGTAATCCACACTCAAGGAACGGACAGACTGGAGGGGAATCGAAACGTGAGGCAGGGAAGAAAAAGTGAGAAACTGTGCCTCAAACAGCAGCACATGAAGGCTAGTCACTCAAGTACGAAGTTACCTTATCTGCCCTTCATACTAAAACAAAAAAATCAAGGGTGCTGTCACCCAGGCTGCAGTCCGTATTTTGTCCCCACTAAAACTTAATTCGCAAAAAAAAAAAAAAAAACCAAAAACAAAAACAGAAAACAACCCAGAAAAAAATCAAGTAGTTTTGGGTCAGCAGACCGTAAGCAGCGACTGAAGAAAGGTGATCTTGTTTCTACACGGGTGCCCGATGCTTCAGGCCTAATGGCATTTGTCTGGAGCTCATTCAAGTATTAATATTCTAGAACAAAATAAGGGAATTAGAATGTGACGAACAGTAGTTTTGTCAAAGTAGTTTTTAATTTCAGCACTCAAAAGTGTCAAATGCACACACAGGCATACATACATAATATTTCTGGAGGAGGACATCACTGTAATATAGTAGAAACAGACATCTGATACACTTCAGTTGATAGAATTCTCAAATGGTTGACTTTAAAATTTTTCTGTGAAGCGTGTCTTTTGATGAATATATTAGGAAACTTTTGGAAAGTAGCTGTCAAATATGTTGAAACTGGTACGCGGGTTCTTTATCTTCACTTTTCTGCTGTTTACTGATTTACTGTTTGATCTAACTCTCTGACTTTAACATTCTTTTTATTTACTTATTTTTGGCTATGTTGGGTCTTCATTGCTTTGTGCGGGATTTTCTTTAGTTGTGGCAAGCAGAGGCTTCTCTAGTTGCTGTGGTCTCGTTCGGTGGTTTCTCATCGTGGAGCCCTGGCTCTAGGGCATCCGGGCTTCAGCAGTTGCAGCTCCTGGGTTTTAGGTGCAGAGGCTCAATAGCTGTGGTGCACAGACTTAGTGGGATGTGGGATCTTCCCAGATCAGGGATCGAACCCGTGTCTCCTGCATTGGCAGGTGGATTCTTATATCCACAGTGCCACCACGGAAGCGCTCTGACCTTAATTTTAAATCTATCCACTAAAATCTTTTGTAATTCCAAAATCTCTTTGGTTTTCAAAGGAGAAAAGTTGACTGATTAACTAAATGTTAATTTTCTTGAAGACTCACGTTATCACAATTATCAAGATATTTTATGGGAAATGCAGGATGGTAGAAATTGCTATACTAGAGGGAGACAGTTCCCAATGGCATATAATTGATACATTCTTGTTAGTGATTAGCTGGTTTTCAAGATGCCCCATCTATGGAGCAGGGAGACAGTTCCCAATGGCATATAATTGATACATTCTTGTTAGTGATTAGCTGGTTTTCAAGATGCCCCATCTATGGAGCATTTGACCTTCAATTCAGATCAGAACTTGGGAGGAAAAAAAGCATTTCCCCTTTCAGGGATGATTTTTACTGCTTTTATTTTTTAAATCCTAGATGAAAAAATATCAATGAATTTTTCTTTAAATCCCCTGGCTCTTTGACATGTGTGCTAAGTTGCTTCAGTCATGTCTGAGTCTTTGCAACACCATGGACTGTAGCCCACCAGGCTCCTCTGTCCATGGAATTCTCCAGGCAAGAGTACTGGAGTGGGTAGCCATGCCCTCCTCCAGGGGATCTTCCTGACCCAGGGATGGAACCCTCGGCTCTTAAGTCTCCTCCGCTGGTAGGTGGGCTCTTTATCACTAGTGCCACCTGGCTCTTTAGAAAGTGAAAGTGAAGTTGCTCAGTCGTGTCCGACTCTCCGCAACCCCGTGGACTGTAGCCTACCAGGTTTCTCAGTCCGTGGAATTTTCCAGGCAAGAGTACTGGAGTGGGTTGCCATTTCCTTCCCCAGGGGATCTTCCCAACCCAGGGATTGAACCTGGGTCTCCCGCGCTGCAGGCAGACGCTTTACCATCTGAGCCACCAGGGAAGCAAATCATGGTTTTCTGTTAATGTGATCAAGCCTACCTACAGCCTCGGACCAGGTTTTCCTTTGGTGCAAAGGCTGTTCTGAGTTAACATCACACTGCTGACTAGTTCCCCTTGTGATACTCATTAACCAGTTACCTAAACAGAAATACCTGGGTGGCTTCTGACCATTGCAAGGGGTTTGTTTTCCCAGAGTGACCTGGCTGAGCTTCAACCTGCAGCCTTGATCCCATGAGCCTTGTGCTTCAACTGACTGAGCCGGGCGAGAGGTGATGCAAAAGAGTGTGCTGAAATTAGAAACAGAACCATGGCAAATGTTCACAGAAAAGAGGCTAAATTAATAGTGATCACTTAAATAAACATATATTCATTTATCAAACTTCACTGAGACTGTCTTACATAAAGAAAGATGGTTATCAGGTGAATAATATTATCTTTAAGTATACAAACAATGTTGGAGGATGCAGAGCAATTTATCTTCATTGCCACAGAATCATAAGCAAGGAAATAAAATTACAGGTAAGAGAGAGTTTATGATAAGTAAATAAGCACTTGAATCTCTCTAAACCATTCAAGACAGATTGTGACATGTTCCTCTATTGATGTCTGGGGTTCTTTGCCTACTTAATGATGGAATAATTCATCTATGTATTTTGTTGTTGTTTAGTTGCTAAGTCATGTCTGAACCTTTGTGACTCCACAGACTGTAGCCCACTAGGCTCCTCTGTCCATGGGATTCTCTGGGCAAGAGTACTGGAGTGGGTTGCCATTTCTTTCTCTGGGGGATCTTTCCAACCCAGGGATAGAACCCTCATCTCTTACGTCTCTGCATTGGCAGGCAGATTCTTTACCACTAAGCCACCAGGGAACTGAGTTTCTACCAGGGTTAGGTTCTACGTTCAGCTCTTAGGAGACCGAAGGTGCTCTCCAAGTTGATTAGTTATAAACCAAATATACAGCATAGAAAATAAACTAATTCTTGAAAAAATTAGAAGTCTTAAGAAACTGCTTTAGCTCAGATTTTTGAGTAAACAATCCTTTAGACTTCCTTAGCTCCTGCAATGGTATGTCCCAGTGATAGCTCACAGTGAATGATGTCGGATCCAGGATCAGGGACCAGGCTTGATCACTCAAGAGCTTTTGTGTAGCAGTTTTATTAATGTGAAAAAGGGACAGGAAAAGCTTCTGAAATAGACATCAGAAGGGGGATGGAGAGTGCCTCATCAAGAGAGCTATATACTTTTTAAATTGGTTATTATAGTAAATCGAAAGAATGTCTCAAGGTTCTAAAGGTCTTAGGGGACCCACTCCCACAATATACATTTTAAGATAACAGGATTAGAACTAACAATAGAAAGATCTACTAGACCCACTCCCATAATATACATTTTAAGATTAGTTGAGAAAGTTCTCAAGAAGGAGAAAAGTTCTCAAGCAGGATACTTTGTTATATTGACTAAGATAAAGTAATGTAGGAAAAAAGGGTTTGTCCTTTTCTCTTCCTTGAGAACTCCAGACCCCTCTATCCTCCTCAGGGATCCTGGACTTTTTATCAACCTACCTAGAAATTGACTCTCTCACCAGGGTTCTACTTGAAATTTTCCAAATGGAAATATTTTAACCATTGAGGTACTGATGCTTAAATGATGTCTGATATTTCAATCAGTATAACACATACACACACACACTAAGCTTTTAGAGAAATGAGAAAAGTATATTTGAAATGTATATTTCATCCCTGTTTTCTGGCACAGAGCTTTCAAAGCTCTTGGAATTTCCTAAGAGAAGAGAGCTACCAAGGGTCTTTTGTTATGTTAATAAGGTGCCTATTTGGACCACAACTGAGGATGGAGGCTGGTTGGCAGGGAAACCAACCATGACCTTGTAGGGTTGGAACCTTCACTAGCACCTCCTTGACCTCTGGGGAGGGGAGATGGCTAGAGGCTGAGTTCAGTCACCAGTGGACAATGTTTTAATCAACTGTGCCTATGTAACAAAGCACTCATATAACCCCCAAAAGACGGGGTTTGGAGAGCTTCTGGGCTGGAAAACACATGCCTGTAGGGGGCATGGAAGCTCTGCGCCTTCCCTTTATAGCTTGCCCCGATGCTGGGAAAGATTGAAGGTGGGAGGAGAAGGGGATGACACAGGATGAGATGGTTGGATGGAATCACCGACTCAATGGATATGAGTTTGAGTAAACTCCAGGAGGTGGTGATGGACAGTGAAGCCTGGCATGCTGCAGTCCATGGGGTCACAAGAAGTTGGACGCGACTGAACTGAACTGAGGCTCTTGTTGTTGTTGTTCAGTCACTAAGTCATGTCCAACTCTTTGTGACCCTATGGACGGCAGCATGCCAGGCTTCCCTGTCCCCCATCATCTCCTAGAGTTTGCTCAAACTCATGTCCATTGAGTTGGTGATGCATCTAGCTAGGCTCTCTGAATCTTGAACTTGGATCGCTGGATTCAGAGTCAAGAGTGCTCATCATTACATCATGGAACCATGGCTGGCCTGCTGGTTCCACTGCTGAGTCAGGCCAGGCACAGCCCCCAGCGTCTAGAACTAGGCTCTAGTTAGATGGAAAGAAACGGCTGAAGGGACTGGACTCTATGGCTTAGATGAAATTCTTTCACCCAAGACTTTTTGCTTGGGCCCTTTTATCTCTATCTCTGTCAGACTGTACTGAAGACAGAAAACTCTTTTACCATTATTATTTTGAGAAGACACTTCATCTCTTGCCCTCAACATTAGGTATATATATATATTTTCTCAGTGTATGAAGGTTATAGGCAGTGGTTTATCATTTGCAAATGCATGCGTATTTTACTGTAAAAGGAAGGAAATGGTCAAATGTTGAAAAGATAAAAACCGAAGAGAACTGAAAGGTCAAACATATTTTAGAATTAAGCTCTCTTCCCCAAAAATATTATCTTAAAAACATTTCCTTTCTCATCATAAATTACAGTCATGTTTATGTGAGGCCGTTCAGGGCCCCGCAGGGCACAATCCCTGTTCAGAAGCCTCTGATATCAAACTGTCAAAATATGATATTTGATGTTAAGTGGTGTGAACAGATTTTATTTTAACTGACATGAAGATGATTAACAGGATGATCAAGCAGTGAACGTACTTCAATGCAAGTTGAACAATGTTTTAATAAGTAAAGTAAGAAAACTATTTCACACTAGAAAATTCCAGTCACACTTAATGATTTTAAAGCAAAAAGTTATTTGACTTATCTCTCTAGTTCCACAGCACTGTGTTTAAGTAAATGGAAAGTCTCAGAATTGTCTTTGAGAAACATGTGAAGAACTTTTTAAGATAATGATAAATATGAGATTAGGAAATCCTCAGAGGGTCTGTAAATTGCTAGTGTGTGTGTGCGGCGTGCACACGTGTGTGTGTTAGTCACTGAGTCATGTCCGACTCTTTGCAACCCCATGGACTATAACCCACCAGGCTCCTTTGTCCATGGGGTTTTCTAGGCAAGAACACTGTTTCAGTTGTCTTGTAGTAACTTGTCTCCAGACAAGTCCAAGGATACCAACGCAGATGGAGCTCTCGAGACAGAGGACCAAAGAGGAGAACTACAGTCTGGTGTTGTAGTGGAAACTTCAAGGCTACTATTAAAAGAAAATAAGAGAAAATACAATATGGCAGAAGAAAAAAAAATACTACAGAATGAGCAGGAAGTAGTTTCTTAGCCAAGTCAAGTACTTAGGATCGGCCAAGAAAACACATGAAGATTGAGAAAAAGGAGATAAACAGAGTTCACAATTTGAGAAACAGAAAGTTTATAACAGCTTAATCCTTTTTTTTTAATAGGTGATTTACAATTTGGCACACGTACAGCAAAGTGATTCATTACCTATGTATACGTATCTATATAAACACATTTTTTTTCAGATTCCTTTCCATCATAGGCTTTCTCAAGATACTGAATATAGTTCCCTGTGCTATACAGTAGGTCCTGGTTGCTTACCTATTTTATATACGTCATGCGTGTGAAGTTACTTCAGTTGCGTCTGACTCTTTGTGACCCTATAGACTGTAGCTCGCCAGGCTCCTCTGTCCATGGTCCATGAGATTCTCCAGCAAGAATACTGGAGTGGGTAGCCATTCCCTTCTCCAGGGGACCTTCGCAACCCAGGAGTAGAACCTGTGTCTCTTACCCGCATCTCCTACATTGGCAGGTGGGTTCTTCCCCACTAGCGCCACCTGGGAAGCCCGTTTTATGTATAGTAGCGTGTATTTGTTCATCTCAAATTCCCAACTTATCCCTTCACCCCCGGCTGCCTCCTTCGGTAACTGTTTTTTTTTCCTATGTCTGTGAGTCTACTTTTGTTTTTAAATAAGTTCATGTGTATCTTTTTTGTAGTGATAGCATATGATATTTAAGTGATATCATCATACATGATATTGTCTGACTTACTTCACTTAGCAGGACAATCTCTAGGTCCATCCATATTGCTGTACTTTAATCTTATTGGGGATAAAAGCTTTTGAAGGTTCTGTGAAATTTGAGAATATGGAGTTATAAATAGCCTATTTTCTGCAGCATCTTTTCTCTGTCCTGTGTGCCCTCCAAGCATCGAGAGGAAGTTTCTGAGTGACACCTATGCAGAGGGCAATAAGCTGCCTTTTAAAAAGCGCCCAGTGACCACTGTCCTCCCATTTGCCGGAGTCACTAGTTCCAGACCCTCCCTAGGTCCCTAAGGACTCCCAAGTCCTCATAGACATTTGAGGCATTTCTGAGATAGACTCACCTACAACATCACACAGAAGACTGCTGGACATCTCATTCTTACACCTTGATCTTTCTGCTTGAGCATGAACCCAAAAAAGCCAGGGATGATGGTTGGTCTTTTTCCTTCCTTTATCCACCAGTAGTTTAGCTCAACCTACTAGTTGGAGACTTCTTGCAAACATGGAAGAAATTTCATCAACAAATTATATCCTCATTCAATGAACTCATCTCTTCCTTGACAGATTTAAATAAGTAGCCCGTCTTTTATTGGTTAACTTCTGTATCTTTATAACCTCCTTAGGGTTTGTTTGTTTGTTTTCTTTTTCTTTTTAAGGGGCAGAAACGTTTTTCCTCTCAATATTGTAAGACGTAATTTAATACGAGGAGAATCTTGAAACAACTGCACGTGGTATTTTCCTTAGATCCTTATGTTGACCTGACATTTCTACGCTCTTTTTTTCAAACGTATTAGACTTTCTTTCACTCTAGACCAGACTTCTCCATCAGAAACAGTATGTGAGCCACAAATGCAAGTGAAAATTTCACTAGCCTCATTAAGAAAGAAAAAGAAGGGCAATTAATTTTGAGACTACATTTAAAACCATCTATCAAAAAGCATTATGCTTTTGACAAGTAATCAGTATAAAATTACTGAGGGGTTATCATCTATTTTCTCTTTTTATCTGAGGCTTGGGTAGAGGGCGTTTTATGTCGATGGCAGATTTCAATTCAGATGAGCCGCATCCCAAACGCTCAACAGTCGCACTTGTCAAGCAGTTTAGGTGTTGAAGCACATGGCATTGATTTCTCTCCCTTCTTGTCCCCGGGTAAGTCCTTGCCTGAGGATTACTTCATTTCCTGTGTCTTCAGTTTTGCACTGGATTTTTTCCCTCTGCCTTTAAGCTGCACAGGCCTCCCTTAAGCCCTTTGCTTGCAGTGTCGCTGCTTTGAGTTCAGTTGATCCATTTCCTGTCCTCCTAAGCTCTCTCTAAGTAAAACCCAGGCCTCTTCACTGCCTTAGATGCTGCCAACAACTCTCTCCTTCCTGCCTGGATGGTTTTCACAGATACATGCTCGTTCCCCTCTTCCTTCTGCTTTGCAGATTCATCCTGATAGTGAGGGGTGTGGGGGGCACAGGCCATGATTCTCAAACCTGAGTGCAAACATGGAAAAAATTTCATTGTCTGGGAACCCCAGTTACCATATTGCTGGGCCCACTCCCACAGATGTAGATTTCAGAGGTATGGGGTGAAGTGGGAGAATTTGTATTTCTAATCAGTTTCCAGGTGATGCTGTGGGTCTGGGGATTCTACTTGCAGACTCCCCGCTATAAGTGTCAGTCCTTGGCCCTCTAGCCTTCTCCCCCAGGAGCCACACCCCCTTCTCCTGGCTGACAGAGCCTTGGTTTGGTTCAGTGTCCTGGTGGCCTGTGCTTCAGGGCCACCTGGAATCAGTGCTGGCCAAGGGGAAAGACACTTTTTCTGGCCAGTGGTGGGTTCTGGCAGGTGAGATCGGGGGAGGGGGAGGGGGTGGGGGGGGAGATTTTAGGAACCTTTCAGACTCTATAGAAGGGACCCCAAGACAGGCTGGCTTTTTTCCTGCCTCTGGACATCATTGTCTAAGAACATCCCTCAGGACTAGCGTCATCATTCTGGGCCCCTGAGGGCAACGGCCGAAGAGGCCAAGCTGTGCACAGACCACAGAGAAAGAGATGGGAGGGAGGGAGGAGGTTACGGCGGGGGTCGTGCAGCCAGTGGAGGAAAGAAATCGTGTGGGCCTCCCTCCTGTGCCATGTGCAGTAATGAGCATACCTGTGCTCAGGCCACTTTTAACCTCGTGCAGGAAACCTCCCGACACCTCTGAGCACTTTCATCTCTTCCCTCTCCGACAGCCAAATAGGATGGTGTTTTCTCGAACACCGCTCTCAACCCCACTGCTTCCTCAACTGAACTGTCTCTCCCTTCGCTGCCTTTTTTGCTCTGCTGAGGTAGAGGGGAGCCCAGTCCCTAACACTCTGGGGGCTTAGAACAGGGACACAAATGAGGGTCCTTGCCCATCTCTCTTCCCACACCTGGATGCGTCCCGTGCTGTGAGTGGGATGTGCATGGGCGCCTGCATGTGATTCCAGGCTCTGCTGAAAGCCTGCACTCCCTGCGAGCTGCATCCTCGGAGGGGTGTGGGCACTGGTGCCCAGTCAGCCGGGGCGGGGAAGAACTGGGGAAGAGCTAGGCAGGCACGGAGGTTGGTTCAGGGCGGCCCAGCTGGGAATTGTAGCTTCCCAGGTACGTGGAGTGTCGTTTACAGGCGGGGTGATGGGAAGCGTGATTTCGGGGAGCCCACAGACTCCTCACGCTACTGTGGAGGGCATAGCCAGAGGAAGGCCACGGTGGATCTTCTAAAGCAGGGCGCCTGGGCCAGCGGTCCCTGCTGCTTGGGGGTCAGAACAGGATGAGGATTGATGATGTGATTGGGCAGATCCTTAAGAGTCCGAGTCACAAACAGTAAAGGCTGTCCTGGTGATAGTGACACCTGACATCTAATACTTTGATCCTCCTTGGAATCAAGATAATACCCTAGAATATTGATTTTGTGAAAAGACCTGGGAATTTTAGTTTTGAGCCTTTATTTTTTATTGTATCATGTACAAGTAGGCATTTAAACCTTCGTGGTAAGACTTTCCCTATAGTATTATTTCTAATGCCCTTATCCCTTTCTCCTCCTTGGATTAACTTGCCGAAATAAATCTAGTTATTTTTTAAGAAAGGACCTCATTTAGTAAAGTTTACTCTGTACACTGTTTTCCCACATTAACTTTGAGTATGAATGAGGCACCAGCTGCTATTCATTAACTCTCCATGCTTGGAAGGCCAGCCCTAAGTGTGCTGACCCTGCGTCACTGATGACAAGTCTGGCCCACCTGCTCCTCACTCCCTTGTAATTAATCTGTGTCCCCCCTCCCTCTGCCTTGAAGATTTTACATATGCATATGTATTTATATCTGAATATTCTGGAGCTGAACCATGCTGTGTCCTTCAGTACAGCGAAGTTTTCTTTAGAGTCACTCAGCATTTTCTTTCCTCCAGTGTCTGCTCTTCTAAAACTTCTATTAGACAGATGTCTCAGATTGGGCTCTATTTCCTATTCCCACATGTCCTGACTCATCCCCTTCTACCCATCCTGACATTTGTTTACATGATATTTTAGAGATCCCTTCCAGAACATTCATTTCTGCTCTCCAATCTTTAAACTGTGTATTTGTTTTTTGACCATATAGTTAATTCCCAGGAATTTAAAAAATAGTAGCTTGTTCTAATTTTGTTAAACATTGAAGATTTGAGGAGGAGGATTATCTTCTTTTCATGTTTCAAGTTGTCTTAGTTTTCTATTGACGCTGTTTCCTTGGAGTGAGTTCTTCAATTTGTTGCATTCGATGTTTCTCTTTGAAGGGTTTTCTTTCAAAGTTTGATGATTCTTGGTTTTCTGTTCACACTTATATTCAAGGACAGGATTGAAGACTGAGTTTCCTGAGCTGAAATAAGAAATCCTATTAACTTTCTGCCTTAATGTGAGTTCTGATCTCAGCAGTCTGCCTTCCATCATTGTGGAGAGGGCAAGGTGGGTGAGAGGGATAGGTCCTTACCTGCAGCAAGCCTGGGGGCCTCTCCTGTTAGAGTCCCCACCTCCAAATACATCCTCAGTGCCCTGTCCTGTGGCTGACACCAGCCTCACTGGCCCCATTTAATTCCCCGAGGTTCCAGTCTGTTTCTCTTAAAAAGAAACGAGCAGAAAAGCTTTCACTTAGTTGAGACAACAGTTCTTGAGCCATTTAGCTTGGAGGAGAGGGTCCAGCTGCCTGGGCTCAGTGACGCTCTGATGAATGAAGATGAGATGTTCTGCATACCTTCCTCGTCCCAAGGCTCTGTCTTAATTACTGACTCACCTGCCCTGTCCAGTGCCTGGAACTGTGTCTCTAGCTCTTGGGATTTTCCTTAAACTTCATTTTTGAAGGTCCATTCTCCTGTGTGTATTTTAGGCTATGACGTTTTGTTTTGACTTGAGATATGATTGACATGTAACATTGTGTAAATTTAAGGTGTACAATGTGCTTGATTTGACCCACTTATATATTCAGATAACTGCCACCCTAGTGTTTGCTCATGCCTCTATCACATCAGATAATGATCATTTATTGTCTTGTGGTGAGAACATTTAAGATCTGGTCTCGAGCAATTCAGGTGTATAATACAGGATGTTTGGCTATAATCGTGATTCTGTGCGTTACATCTCCAGGAATTATTTGCTTACTATTGCAAGTTTTCCCCTTTGACCAACATTTCCCTAATTTGGGCTGTGGTCTTATCCTCAGTTTGATTCTGTCAGCTTTATAAGTTCTTTCCTGATTGCTCCCTTCATATTTTCCAGTGTGATTATGGATTGGTTCTTTGTTTTCATTGCCAGTATCTTAATATATGGCCTTATCACTCACTGATGCTATAGGTATTAATATAACCATTCCTATAAATGTTAGCCCCACTCCAGCTCATCCCCTATAATAATGTCATCGAATATAATAGCCACTGGCCACATGAGGCCATCGACACTTGAATTTGAAGACTTTGAACAAAGAAAAAGGATTGTGAGCTATTAAAATTTTTAATGTAATTTATAGTTTTTAATATTTTAGATGCATTGGCTTAAATTGAATGTAGTTGTAAAATTAACGTCACTGGTTTCTTTTCACTCTTACAATGTGGATACTAGACAATGTAAAATTGCATGTGTGTGTGTGGCTCATATTTCCACCCAACAAGGCTACCTCCATTGCCATAGGAGCCATTCCTTAGATACAGTTAGGAGGAGGAGGTCAAAATATGACTCTCAGATATGTATGTATGTAGAATACCCATCCATCCTCAAATCTTGTCAAAAAACACTAAAGAGTGAGATAAATTACTTTAGGAAAAAGTGGTGGTGTGGGTAGAAAGGAAAGGTCAGGCCAGAGGTGTCCTATCTTTAGTAGAATCTATGTCATTCAGGAATCAGTCTATTATGGGTAGAAGCTAAGGAAACAATTCAATGTTTTCCGTGGTCGGCCATAGACCTGTCCATCGTGTGAATAGGGATGTTATACAGGACAAAAGGAGTCAGAGTAGACCTGCCACTTAAGTTAGGAAGATAATGAGCTTGGCTTTGGATCTGTGGTGTATGAGGTGTTCCTGGGCATCCACACGTCCCCACAGGCAGATGACAACATGAGCAACTCTAGGAGCACGGGGCCTGGGAGTAGACATGGGGGTCCTCAGTGTGGTATATGAATCCCCCAGGGGGCCGCACCTCAATGCTGGCTCTTTGGGAAAACCACCAGGGAAGAATAGGCTGACGAGCAAGAGTCTTGAAGCAAAAGGGATTTTTAGCAAAAGGACCCATGACCAGTTTATATACTCTTGAGACCTAGCACAGCAAAGGTACAAGGCAGGCTCTCAGGGGCACACTCGTGTAACTAAGTGGAGGTTGCTCAGTTGTGTCCGACTCTGCGACCCCGTGGACTGTAGCCTGCCAGGCTCCTCTGTCCATGGAATTCTCTAGGCAAGAATACTGGAGTGGGTAGCTGTTCCTTTCTCCAGGGGATCTTCCCAACCCAGGGATTGGACCCAGGTCTCCCACATTGCAGGCACATTCTTTACCATCTAAGCCACCAGGGAAGCTCAAGAATACTGGAGTGGGTAGCCTATCCCTTCTCCAGGGGATCTTCCTGACCCAGGAATTGAACCAGGGTCTCCTGCATTGCAGGCAGATTCCTTACCAGCTGAGTTACCAGGGAAGCGTTGTAGCTTTCAATACACTTAGTGTTTCAGCAATACACTTAGTGTTTTAGGAATTACGAGAGCATGCTAAGTTGCTTCAGTCGTGTCCGACTCTGTGCAACCCCATAGATGGCAGCCCACCAGGCTCCTCTGTCCATGGGATTCTCCAGGCAAGAACACTGGAGTGGGTTGCCATTTCCTTCTCCAATGCATGAAAGTGAAAAGTGAAAGTGAAGTCGCTCAGTCATGTCCGACTCTTAGTGACCCCATGGACTGCAGCCTACCAGGTTCCTCCATCCATGGGATTTTCCAGGCAAGAGTACTGGAGTGGGGTGCCAGAGCATGAGGTTTGCTTTAACCAGTGGAAGCTTTTATCAGGCAAGGGTTTTTAAGAGGTGGCATGTAAATAGAGGAAGAAAGTACAAACCTGTGGACAAAGGGGGTTTGGTATGAAAATGAGGGAGTCTTAACTAGTATAGTCTAATTGGGATGAATGAATCTTCTACCCCTGCAGGTTTATAAGAGCTAAGAGCTCCCTGAGCTATATAGCGGCTTCCCACTAGCAGCCCACGGTGGCGTGTGTATGTCAATCCTAGTCTCCCAGTTCATCTCTCCCTCTCCTTACCCACTGGTGTTCACATGTCCATTCTCTCTGTGTGTCTCTGCAAACAGGTTCATCTGTACCATTTTTCTGGATTCCACATATTTGTGTTAATATACAATATGTGCTTGGTGCTCTGTGATGACCTAGACGGGTGTGTGATGAGTGGGAGGGAGGCTCCCGAGGGAGGGGCTGTATGTATATGCATAGCTGATTCACTTCATTGTACAGCAGCAACTACCACACGGTTGTAAAGCAAGTATATCCAATTAAAAAAAAAGATTCTACTAAGAGAATTAACTGTTTGTGGTGGGAAGTGTAGCCAAATTTAGGTTAATTCCAAATCTAAAACAGAGCGCAAGTTCTGCTTTAGATTTCAAACCCCAAGTACCCAGACAAAGGGAGATTCCTGTTGTTTTTAATGCTGTAGTAATAGAACCGAAACACAGAACAAAACCCCCCACAATTCTGTACACAACTTGAGGCATGGTATCTTTCTTTTCTGTGGCCTAAATTCAGAGCACAAAATGCTGAACGACACCAAAAAGCATATAATCACCATCAAATGTTTTTGAGTGAGGGCATATAGTCAGTGTGGGAACTTCAATTAATTCTCAAGTTGAAGTCTATCTAGAATATTCTTGAGGACCTGAATGAAAAACCTGATCTTGTTTGTAACATTTGAAAAATACTAGCCAGAAGGAGTTTGTGTGGAGTTGGGAACAACTCATCTTGCTGATATTAGGGTTGACTATGATCAAATTATGAAATAATATTGATACATTTAGGAGACATCAGGATGGTGTTGTAGAAGAGAACAGACTTAAAGTTCATGAATTCAACATGCTTTTGTGGTGTACAATCTTCTAAATAATGTTCTAAATGACCTGGGATGAAAAAGACAAAATCCCTGCCTGCTTGGAGCTGACATTCCAGTTGCCAGATACAGATACATATTTAAATAAACAATGATTTCAATAATTTAAAGTAAGTGCTTGGAAGGAAATAAAAAATGGGATAGAGAGTGATGGGGTGGTGGAAAACCACTCTGGCGAATCGGTAGGAAAAGGGGTTGGAAGGAGACACCACAGGCAGAGGGAACAGCAGCTGTAAAAGGTGAAAGCCCAGAGTTAGGAGAAGCTTGTTATGTTCAAGAAGGAAGGGCAGAGTGGCTGAGATTCTGTTGGCTGGCTGGGTAGGGTGGTGGTGGAAGGGGAGGGGAGGGAAGTAGCATCCTATAGTCATTTTAAGAGACTTGGATTTTTTTGTATTTGTGTGTGGTGGGGGAGCCTTTGGCAGGTTACAATCAGAGAATTGTTAGAGTCTGATTCACATTAAGACAAAATCACTCCATTTGCTTAGTGGAGAATGGACCAGTGGAGGTGAGTGGGAAGTTACGGAGCTCTTGAAATGGATTAAAGGAAGAGAGGAGGTGGTTTCCGCTGTGGCTGCCAAAGGGGAGACGGTACCAAGGATTTGGTTCAGAAAAACCGTGGGAGCAAAAGTTGACCAAAGGGGTTTGTGGAAAGCCAGCACAGCAACCAAATCCAAGATGGTGCCTAAAATTTTGGCCCGAATAACTGATACCCAGGGGTGATATCTACTGAAAGGACTAAGACTGAGGACAAGTAGGTTTAAAGCAGATGAGGATTCTGGTTTGAACCTCTGACGTTTGAGATGCTCATTGGGTATTCAAGTGGAGATGCCAGGCTGGCAGCTGGATGAGTGAGTGTGGAGCCATGAGGGAAGTGTGGGCTGCAGAGGCAGAGCAGGGTGACCTTGGCATTCTAGCATTGCCCACAGCCCCGGGACTGGGTGGGATGGTCAGGACAAGAACTGCCTGGATCCTTCTGATGTTCCAGGGTCCAGGAGTGGACAAGATGGCAACAGTTTCTGGAAGCAGCGGAAGGGAAACCAAGCAGCAGAAAGCCTAGAGCAGAGAGTGGCTTAAAAAAGGACTAGTTAGCTGGTTCAAACTGCTGACTGAGATGCGAAGACTGACCAGGGGACCTGGCAAGACGCAGGTCAGTGGTGACTTCATGTGAATTAAGAGACTGTGGTCCTAGCTCTGTCAGTAGCTAGGCACCAGTTTTTTTTAAAGACTTTTCCATAAGTGGGGACTATAGTACTAAATATGAGTTCAGTCATGTCTGACTCTTTGTGACCCCATGGACTGTAGTTCACCAGGCTCCTCTGTCTGTGGAATTTCTCAGGCAAGAACAGTGGAGTGGGTTGCCATTTCCTACTCCAGGTACTAAATATGATGCCTTGCATACAGGAGTAAAGGAGCAAATACTATATTTTGTGAAATTTTCTAGTTGGAAAGATCTACATTTGAAGTTGGGGCTTCTCTGGTGGCTCAGATGATAAAGAATCTGCCTGCAATGCAGGATTCAATCCCTGGGTCAGGAAGATCCCCTGGGGAAAGGAATGGCAATCCACTCCAGTATTCTCGCCTGGAGAACTCACGGACAGATGAGCCTGGCGGACTCCAGTCCGTGGGGTCTCCAAGAATCGGACACGACTGAGTAACTAGTGCTCACTCACACTTGTAGTTAGTTAGTGGTGACTTCTATTATCTTTACACGGCACTAAGATCAGATTCTGAAATAAATGCTATTAGTTTAGGAACTTCAGGTATGTCAGTAACTTGGCATTTTATTCCTTTGTCAGAGATGTATCAATGAGTTAATACTTTTGTGTATGTGAAAGTGCCTCTCTGCATTCACAGAGCAGTGTGCCAGTCACATTCACGGAGGGCATTCTCATGATGCTGGTTTGCCTCTCTTCCTCAGAGCAGTTACTGGGTGTCACTGACATGCCAGGCACTGTGGTAGGTACCCAGAGAATCAGCAGTGAATGAGAAGTAGATCCTGAACACAGGAGCTCTGGCAGCTTTAACCACTACACATATCTGATTTAGAACAGTGGTTCTCAACATGTGGTGTCCGACCACCAGCCTCAGCAGCACCCCAGAACTTATTAGACATGTAAATTGCAGCCCCCACCCCAGATCTATTGAGTTAGAAACTGAATCAGCAGTCCACGTTGCAGATGATCCTAGAGAACCACTGGTAAGAGGGAGGCAGGCTGTCACCTGGAAGGGTCATTCATCTAAGCTCCATCTGAGACTGACAGTATCTAGGGAGAAGACATCAAATGCGGTCAGCCCTCCATGTCTGGGGTTCTGCCAACCGCAGATCAAAAATATTCTTAAAAAAATCCAGAAAGTTCCAAGAGCAAAACTTGAATTTGTTGGCAACTATCTTCATATAATTTATGTTATATTGGGTATTATAAGTAATCTAGGATGATTTAAAGTATACAAGAGGATGTGTATAAAGTGACAGTCTTAGTCACTCAGTCATGTCTGACTCTTTGCGTCCCCATGGACTGTGGCCCGCCAGGCTCCCTCTGTCTACAGAATTCTCAGGCAAGAACACTGGAGTGGGTAGCCACTCCCTTCTCCAGGGAATCTTCCTGACCCAGGATCGACCCCTGGCCTCCTGCATTGCAGGCAGATTCTTTACTATCTGAGAGGATGTGCATAGGTTCTATGCAAATACCATGCCATGTGATAGAAGGGCTTTGAGCATCCGTGGATTTTGGTATCCACTGAGGTCCTGGGCTCAGTCCTCCTTGGTTACTGAGGAATGATGACTCCATAGAGGTAATGGTGGTGGTTGTCACTCTGTTCCATTTTCTGAAACCTGTCCTTGGTTATTTTGGCTTAAGGCATTTTTGAGTCTACTTTTGGCTTCAGATGACGTGAAGCTATTTAAAAATTGGGGGTTTATTTATTTCCATTATGTAAGTTAGACTGTCGAGCGCTTCTGAGAAAATCACCCAGCTGTACAGATTGGTCCCAGTATAAATGTATAACTCTCGGCTGCGCCGGACACCGGATGCCAAGTGGAGGCCCACGTTCTCCTTGTCACCGCTCCCCCGTGTTCTCCCAGGAGCTGTTTTGAACATTCTTTCTGCCTACTTGTTAATCATTCCTAACAAATCATCCTAACCTCTTACTCTTCACTGGTAAAATAACTTACTGGAAAATATTCCTAACACTTACCCTGAACATGGTACCTAACTCCATCACATCTTTCCTCCTTTGATGATGCTTAGAGGAGGGAGCTGTAATTGCTCTAACATAAGCATAAGTTCCCTGGGTCCTCATCTCCGCCTCTTCTTCTCTTGTATCTTAAACCCTTCACTCTCCATCAGTATCTTTCCATCAGCATTTAATCATGGTTAAGAGGTTCTTTCATCTTAAAAGGAAAAGCTACATCTTGCCTCAATCTCATACCACTTTCAAGCTATTGATCTCTGTCTTTTATTTTGTGCAGCAAAATTTCTAGTACATGTCCATCTTGTTTTCTTTATAGTCCCTTCAGCCAGCCTGTCATTTGTTTCTTGGCAGTCCGTTGACTAACATTTGATGAATACAATGGCTGAACACATCTTAAAACCTGAAAACACACACAGTTAAAAAAATGTATATCATGTATTATCTCTTTAGAGAAAACCATCATGGACATTTTAAATAGTTAGCATCTTCATATTTATATTCCTGGACTTCAAAAGACAAATAATAGTCTTATTCAGTTTTAGAAAGAGCACAGTAATGTCTGCAGAATGATTTAGAACTGCTATTCAGTTATTTGTGCAAATATTATCCAGAAAAAGTAGAGATAATTGAAATTTAAAGGAAATACCTTTTCTTACACCATTAAATCATCATACTGGATCAAACCTCTACTGGAACATCTAATAAGTGATATCAAGGAAAGGAGGTTTTAATTTTTAAAATTTTTATTGATTTTTTTGGATGTGGATCATTTTTAAAGTTTTTATTGAATTTGTTACAATATTGCTTCTGTTTTATGTTATGGGTTTTTTTTGGCCACAAGACACGTGAGATTTTAGCTCCCTGAGCACGAATCGAACCCTCACCCCCTGCATTGGAAGCCACAGTCTTAATCACTGGACCATACGGGAAGTCCTAGAAAGGAGGTTTTAAATTTCTCCTTCTTCCTGCCCAATTTTATGGAGAGAATAATCAGAACAACAAACAACTGGTAATAAACAAAACAACTGATTTTTTGAGGAAGAGCATTCTTCCTCCACTTTTCTTCTAAAAGACATCTGTTGTAGGTGTTAACAGGCCGATGGGACAAAAGGGAGAAAGAGGTAACTAATGAATGAACAAAATTGAGAAGACAAGGGTCTACTTTGAAAGAGAAAATTATTTTCCCTGATAATATTCAAAGAAAACAATGACTCGATTTTGTTGCTCTGAGAATGTTAAGAGGAAAAATACTGAAGATTAAAGGGAGTTTATCTCTCCAGGTCAAAATACTTGAATTTACATATACCAAACTTTAGAGTACCCTAATATTATGGATCTTCCCTACAGAGGGATTGAACCCCGGTCTCCCGCATTGTAGGCGTACTCTTTACCATCTGAGCCACCAGGGAAATCTGATATTACGGAGCTCTATTAGAAATCTTACTAATTATCAGTTGGTCAATTAACACATCCCATAATTCTTTAAATTAGTCTTTAGTCATTTCTTCTTGAAGATTAAATGGCAGAGAATCACAATGAGGTCTCTTACTATATAGCAGGGCTTCCCTGGTAGCTCAGCTAGTAAAGAATCTGCCTGCAATGCAGGAGACCCTGGTTCGATTCATGGGTTGGGAAGATCCCCTGGAGAAGGGACAGGCTCCCTGCTCCAGTATTCTTGGGCTTCCCTGGTGGCCTGGACAGTAAAGAATCCGCCTGCAATGCGGGAGACCTGGGTTCAATCACTGGGTTGAGAAGATCCCCTGAAGAGAGGGCATGACAACCTACTCCAGTATTCTTGCCTGGAGAACCCCCATGGACAGAGGGCCCTGGCAGGCTACAGTCCATGGGGTCACAAAGAGTTGGACGTGATAGAGCGACTAAGCACAGCACATTATATAGCAACCACTGGTTTTTGCAAAATATCCTGCACATTCTACTCCACATGTTACACCACGGACACACTCTGTTAGGAAAATAATATAAGAGAAGGGTGCATGCTCTCCAAAAATACATATAGAAAGAAGAGAGGGGCCCTGGACTTAATTTATAAAAGATACCTGGAATCAAGTAAAGAGACCTCTTTTCACAGAAAAGGACAACCATAGTCTAAGTACAGAAGTTTTGCAATTTCAGTTTGTTCTTAAAAATTTCACAGATACAGCCCTCCGGGTTCTTACTTGAGCTGTGAATATCCACAAAACCATGAAAAATCAAAATTATTGCCCTTAATAAGAGTGCCAGCTTCCTTCTGCCAACTCTCCTGTGTCTGTCAGCTTGCCACTAAGGAGGCTGTATTCAAAACTGATGTTTATTTAATGTTTTAATGTATCTCATCTAAAGGGCCTCTTATGTATAGACTATGTAAAGCAAGATTCTAGGATTAAATATCTTTGATAAAAGGCCCTCTCATTGGGAATTCCCTGAGGTCCAGTGGTTAGACTCTGTACTTCCACAGCAGTGGGCACAGGTTCGATCCCTGGTCGGGGAATTAGGATCCGGTAATGACTTGCCTGGAGAATCCCATGGACAGAGGAGCCTGGCAGGCTACAGTCCATGCGGTCACAAAGAGTCAGACATGACTGAAGCGACTTAGCATGCGTGCATGCATGCACATGCCACGTGGTATGGCCAAAAAATAATGGCCCTCTTTCTATCTTGTCTGTGTTAAGACGGAGGCACATGCAGAGAAACTAGCAGATTTGTTGTGTTAGCATGTGGGCGTGTAATCAGTGCTTAATAATATTGGCAAGTTTGAATAATATTTGTCATTGTAGGTAGAGCAACAGAACTTTGTTTTTCAGAGCAGGACGAAGCAAATATATCACAAAAGTGAAATTGCCGAATTTAAGATGAGTTGAATCCTACTGTACTCAAGCAATTTATCCCTCCCTTATTTCATATAAAAATGTGATTTCATTAACTGATCACAGATTTCATTTTCATCTCCTAGAGAACATATAAGATGATTTGTTTGCATAAACCCTGGGGTCTAGGAAAACAGGGTAACTAAAAAGGAGATTTCATTCTAGTTTTCTTGTTACTACATAGCTTGATCCTACTGGCTCCAACAACAATAAAAAGTCCTCCAAAGAAAGAGCCTCTTGGTGCTGAACATACTTTGTACTTAGGGACAACTGTTAAATGCTGTGTTACAACAAATGTCATTGTCACAAATCATAGCAAATGTGTACTGCAAACATATGGGAGGTGAGGTATAAATGCTGGACTAACCAGTTTAAAAAAAAAAGTGATGTACCTTTTAGAGAATTTTTTAATTTACTTTATAAAAATTTATTTATTTTTAATTGGAGGAGAGTTTTTTTTTTAAGTGAAAATAAAGATAGAAATAAACATCTTGACCTCTTAGGCTGCAAAACAGTCATAGTTAATTAACCCCACGTTAACAAAATCTAGAACCTACAGATTGGAAGAAAATATTTGCAAACCATATGATTGACAAGGGATTAATTTCCAATTAAAATACACAAACAGCTCAGTTCAGTTCAGTTCAGTCACTCAGTCGTGTCCGACTCTTTGTGACCCCATGAACTGCAGCACACCAGGCCTCCCTGTCTATCACCAACTCCCGGAGTTCACTCAAACTCACGTCCATCAAGTCGGTGATGCCATCCAGCCATCTCTTCCTCGTCCCCTTCTCCTACTCATATAGCTCAATATCAACACAACAAACAACCCAACCAAAAAATATATGGGCAGAAGATCTAAAGAGACATTTCTCCAAAGAAGAAATACAGGTGGCCAACAGGCACATGAAAAAATGCTCAGTACCACTAATTATTAGAGAAATGCAAATCAAAACTACGATCAGGACCAAGGATATTAAGTTACACAGCAGGTATCTTAGTATTACTATTAACATTAAAGATAAGCAAAAGGAAGTTTTTTTCCCCAGAGTAACTAAAATTCACTTTAATATGAAGTGGGATTTAAGAAGTGAGCATAAGCTCTGTGGATCCCAGAGAAGCCTACACCCTGGGCCTATGGGTCTGCTTCCAGCCCAGTTTCTAGTCCTGCTGTGGAACATTTATTTCCTGAAGCCAGGAATGGTGGAATACAGGCCTAAGGCCCAATGAAGCACTGAGACAGCTGTGGTGGCCTCTGATTCCACAACTGCCCCACCTCTGCACTCCTAGTATGTCTCAAAGAACTGCCGTCCCCACCTGCTTCTTTCAGTAGCTAGAGCATAACCTTGAGGTCTCTCTTTCCCACCTAGACTTCAGTCTCTGTAGCACCGACCCAGAGTAGGAACCAGACTCTGGGCCTCTACGTTAATGAGTCCTGGTGCTCTGAAAGGAAAACAGGAAAGAGCACGAACTGAAGAAAGCAGTCTTTTGCTGCGGGTTTTCTGTGTTTAATAGTTTTACTTTTTAAAAAAATCTCAACAAATTCCTGCCCATGAAGACTTCATTTTGACAGTATTAAGTTATCATCATCTGACTCTCTTAATTCAAATTAAGTGATCAAATATTTATTGAATATTTACTATCTACAAAACATTTTTCAAGATGCTATAAGGTATACAGAGAAATATAATACTGGATCCAGCCTTTCAGCTGCCTCTAATTAGAAAAAAACAACTTTCAGTAAAAGATACTAGGCAGAGCAAATAGAGAGTTATCTGGTTTTTCTTGCCTGGTTTTCCAGTGAATTGGCTCCTGTGATTGTAGGGGCTGACAACTCCCAAAGCTGCAGAACAGGCAATCAGGCTGGAGACTCAGGGACTATTACAGCTCAAGTTTGAAAGCATTCTAGGGGCAGAATCCCTGGTCTTCTAGGGACCACCATCTTTTTTTTCTCTTAAGTATTTCAACTGATTAGATGAGGCCCACTCACATCATGGAGCATAATCTGCTTTACTCAATATCTACTGATTCAGATGTTAATCTCATCTAAAAAATGCATTTGCAGCATTGTTTAGGCTGAGGTTTGGCTAAATACCTAGACACCATCACCTAGCCAAGCTGACATCAAATTAACTATTAGATTGCTCTTTGCAAACAATAGTCAATAAATTTGTTTTTAAAGAGGCTATAAGATTTTTCTAGAGTCAATAAAAGATACCGTTCCCCCCACCACCACCTCAGGAAGAACCCTGTTATCTTCTGACCCTTTTAGTGGGAACCAAATAGCCTGTTGGGAACTGATACTTCTTTTGGAAGAGGGAGTGATGGTGCAAGAGTTGATGTGGCCCTGGCTTAGATGTCAGGAACTTCTGGCTTCCTTCTTGGCCTTCGGCCTCCTGAGTGAGCATCCCCTGGGGAACATGTTGCTGCCTTTATGGCATGTGCTTCTGCTGCTAGAATTGTTGTCATTTTCAGTTGTGTCCAACTCTTTGCAACCCCATGGACTGCAGCATGCCAGGTTTCCATGTCCTCCACTATCTCCCAGAGTTTGCTCAAACTCATGTCCATTGAGTCGATGATGCCATCCAACCATCTCATCCTCTGTCACCCCTTTCTCCTCCTGCCCTCCATCTTTCCCAGCATCAGTCTTTTCCAATGAGTCTGCTCTTCCCATCAGGTGGCCAAAGTATTGAAGCTTCAGCATCAGTCCTTCCAATGAATATTCAGTTCTGGGTTTTGGCCAAATTGTCTGCCAAATTGCCGTTTTTTTTTTTTTTTTTCCTGCTCTATTTTAGATAATTTTGTTCTTTCTGAAAACTGACAAGCTGAATCGAAGCTGTAAAGTTACAAAGAAGGCCCAGGAGTCCATGGGAGAAGAGTGAAGATAATGTATTATGATCTTTCAACTTAGGACTTTTAAATATTTTCTGAAGAACTTTTTAACTTTCTAAGGGGAGCTTTGGATTTCAGCATCTTTCAGCCAAAAAAGACCTCAGTACAGGAGCAGAAGAAAAAGCCAGACTCTCCCAGGATGTATCAGGGGTTTGTCTCTCCCAGCAAGTCCACTGAATGCTGTTCTTCTTTGTGGGACTAACTTTCCTACAGCTCTTGCTTTCATTTAAAAGTGAGACATAAGGAACTTACTATGAAGCCAGTAAATGAGCACATGACACTGAAGAAATTCAATGTCAAAAGGTCTCCTGTAGAAAAGGTGTTTTAGGCCTGAACAGAGAAGAGGTCAGTATGAGATTCATATGGCAGGGCAGGATTTTAAAATCTATAAATAACAAATATAAAAGTGATACAATATATACAATGGAATATGGCCCTAAAAAAAAAACAACTCCCATTACATTCTACAACATGGATAAACTTGAGGGCATTATGCTAAGTAAAATAAGCTGGTCATAAAGTGACAAATGGTATCTGATTGTACTTGTATGAGGTGACTCAAGAAGTCACACCCATAGAAGAATGGTAAGTGCTACAGAATGGGGAGTTAGTGTTAAATGAGTATGGACTTTGTGTTTTGCAAGATGGAAGTCCTGGAGGTCTGTTACAAAATGATGTGAATGTACTTAATGCTGTTGAACTGTACACCTAATGGTTAAAATGGCAGAGTTTTTATTTATGTATATTTTATTGCAATGAAAAAAATGCATTGTAGAAAATGTGGAGAGTAGACAAAAGGAAACAAGCATCACCCCCCTCCCCTTTGGCAACCACAAGCCTGTTGTCTAGGTCTGAGCCTGTTTCTGATTTGTAGACAGGTTCATTTGTGCCGTATTTTAGATTCCACATCTAAGTGATATTATATGGTATTTGTCTTTTTTATTTCTGACTTCACTTAGTATGATCATCTCTAGTTGCATCCATGTTGCTGCCAATGGCATTATTTCATTGTTCTTATGGCCGAGTAATACACCATTGTATATATGTACCGTATCTTCCTTATCTATTCATCTGTCTATGGACATTCAGGTTGTCTCCATGACTTGACTATTATGAATAGTGCTGCTATGAACATAGGGGTGCATGTATCTCTTTGAGTTATAGTTTTATATAGTACATGTTCAAGGATGGTATTGATAGAGCATATGATAATTCTACTTTTAGTTTTCTGCAGGATCTCCACACTGTTTTCCATAGTGGCTGCACCAACTTACATTCTCACCAGCACTGCAGGAGCGTCCCCTTGTCCCTATAGCCTCTCCAGAGCTTGTTATTTGTAGACTTTTTAATCATGGACATTCTGATCAGTGTGAGGTGATAACTCATTGGAGTTTTGATTTGCATTTCTTTAATAATTAGTAGTGTTGAGCATCTTTTCATGTGTCTACTGGCTGTCTGGGGTTTCCCTGGTGGTGAAGTGGTAAAGAATCTGCTTGCCAATACAGGAGACATAGGAGATGTGGGTTTGATCTTGGGTTGGGAAGAGCCCCTAGAGGAGGTAATGGCAACCCACTCCAGTGTTCTTGCCTGGAGAATTCCATGGACAGAGGAGCCTGGTGGGCTACAGTCCATGGAGTTGCAAAGAATCAGACATGACTGAGCAGGGACACACACACTAGCATCTGTATGTCTTTTTTTTGAGAAATGTCTATTAACGTCCTCTTACCATTTTTTGATTGGGTTGTTTGCTTTTTTGGTTGAGTTTTATGAGCAGTTTTGTGTATTTTGGAGATTAAGCCCTTGTCTGTTGCATCATTTGCAAATATTTTCTCCCATTCCATAGGTTGTCATTTCAATTTTTTTTTTTTTATAGTTCTCTTTGCTTGCAAAAGCTTGTAAATTTAATTAGGTCCCACTTGTTTATTTTTGTTTTTATTTCTATTGTCTTGGGAGACTGAATATTGTACTGTTTTGATTACTGTAGCTTTGTAATATTGTTTGATAACTGGGAACATTGTGTATCCAGCTTTGCTCTTGCATCTCAAGATTGCTTTGGTTACTTGGGATCTTTGGTGGTTCTGTACATAAACTCTAGAATTGTTTGTTCTATTTCTGTGAAAAATGCCATTGGAATTTTGATGGAAATTGCTTTGAATCTGTAGATTGCTTGTGGTAACATGGACATTTTTACAATATTAATTCTTCCAATCCATGAGTACAGTCTATCTTTCCATTTATTTTTATCTTCAGTTTCTTTCTTCCATGCCTTATAATTTTTTGCAGTCTTTCACCTCAGTTAAATTTTCCTAGGTATTTCATTCTTTTTGATGCACTGTAAATGGAATGCTTTCCTAATTTTTCTTTCTGACACTAAAACTGTTAAGAGTATAAATGCTGCAAATAGCAGAATTTTCTTGTTTTGTATGGAAGAATAATATTCAGGTGTGTCTGTGCATATATATATATATGCACACTACATTTTCTTTATCCATTCATCTGTTAGTAAGCACTAGGTTTCTTTCATGTCTGGCTATTCTAAATAACGCTCCAGTGAACATAGGAATACAGATACCTTTTTGACACAGTAATTTTGTTTGCTTTGGATATATACTCAGATATTAATTGCTTGATTACATGGTATTTCTGTTTTTAATTTTTTGAGACACCTCCATGTTGTTCTTATTAATGGCTACACAAATCTTAATTCTCACCAACAGCGCACAGGCAAACCCTTTTCTCCACATGCTACTTAGCACTTATACTTTTTTGTCTTTCTTTATAATAGTCAAACAGGTGTGAAGCAATATCTCATTGTGCTTTTGATTTGCAATTCCCTGATGATTAGTGAAACTGAGCATCTTTTCATGTACCTATTGGCCATCTGTGTCTTCTTGAGAAAAATGTTTATTTAGATCTTCTTCCCATTTTTTAATTGGATTTTTTTTGCTGTTGAGTAGTATGAGTTCTTTATATAGTTTTGATATTATTTTATACTTCAAATAAATGAAATGCAAACATTTTCTCCCTTTCCATAGGTTGTCTTTTCATTTTGTTGAAGATTTCCTTTGCTGTACAGAAGCTGTTTAGTTTAATGCCGTTCCACTCAATTATTTTTTATTTTGTATTTGTTTTTGGTATCAGATTCAAAACAATCATTGCCAAGAGTGATGTCAAAAGAACTCACCCTATTCAGTTCAGTTCAGTCGCTCAGTCATGTCTGACTCTTTGCGACCCCATGAATCGCAGCACACCAGGCCTCCCTGTCCATCACCAACTCCCGGAGTTCACTCAGACTCACGTCCATCGGTATATATATATATTCCCCACCTCCCCCAGAGGTTTTATGGCTTTGAGTTCAGGTTTTATGGTTCAAGTCCTTAACCCACTTTGCTGATTTTGTGTATGATGTTAGACAGTGGTCCAGTTTCATTCTTTTGTATGTTGCTCTCCAGTTTTCCCAGCACTATTTATTGAAGAAACTATGTTGTTTTCTTAAGATAATTTCTTTTTTTTTAAATTCTATTTTATTTTTAAACTTTACAATATTGTATTAGTTTTGCCAAATATCGAAATGAATCCGCCACAGGTATACCTGCGTTCCCCATCCTGAACCCTCCTCCCTCCTCCCTCCCCTACCCTCCCTCTGGGTCGTCCTAGTGCACCAGCCCCAAGCACCCAGTACCGTGCATCGAACCTGGACTGGCGACTCGTTTCATACACGATATTATATATGTTTCAATGCTATTCTCCCAAATCTCCCCACCCTCTCCCTCTCCCACAGAGTCCATAAGACTGATCTATACATCAGTGTCTCTTTTGCTGTCTCGTATACAGGGTTATTGTTACCATCTTTCTAAATTCCATATATATGTGTTAGTATACTGTATTGGTGTTTTTCTTTCTGGCTTACTTCACTCTGTATAATAGGTTCCAGTTTCATCCATCTCATTAGAACTGATTCAAATGTATTCTTTTTAATGGCTGAGTAATACTCCATTGTGTATATGTACCACAGCTTTCTTATCCATTCATCTGCTGATGGACATCTAGGTTGCTTCCATGTCCTGGCTATTATAAACAGTGCTGCGATGAACGTTGCGGTACACGTGTCTCTTTCCCTTCTGGTTTCCTCAGTGTGTATGCCCACCAGTGGGATTGCTGGATCATAAGGCAGTTCTATTTCCAGTTTTTTAAGGAATCTCCACACTGTTCTCCATAGTGGCTGTACTAGTTTGCATTCCCACCAACAGCCTAGGCATGAGTCCATTCTTAGCATTTAATGTATGCTCAAAATTGCTTCTCAAGAGATTAAGTAACACAATTAAATATAAAAGCACTCTTATCATCATGACCTAATCTCTGATGAAAGATTAAAATACATTAACTTAACATCAATAGAAAAAATCTTGCATTTCATAATTTAAACTTGCATTTAAAAAAATTACTGGTGACATTAAATTACAGTCATATCTCTATGATGATTTAGCACTTACCTTTTCTCTCTTGACACATCTATTGAAACTTTTAGATAGCTTTTTTAATGGTTTACATTTAAAGCCATATCTAAATATTAACGTTATATTATTATATACAATACTATCAATTGTATTGATTCTTTTATGGTTTCCTTTATTGTTCCAAAGCTTAAAAGTTCTCATTCTAAAACTTTTAAAAGACCATTTTATTCTTTTTAAATCTAGTTTGCTTGTGGCTGGATTTTGTAGTCTCCTGTTCCATTTGGAATTTTCTGCCGCGTATAGGACAGATTTTGACTGGCAGTAAGGTAGTAGAATTAAATGAAGAGTATGTGGAAAGCACAAGAGTAACTCACTTGTCTGAGTGAAGTCGCTGCATTGATCATGATGATATAATGAGAGGAAGAAATGGCAAGAAAGGAGAAGAACCCGATCTGATGCAACATGGGCTACTCAGAGGTGGCCCACACTGCCTCAGTGGGTCTTGGCTAACCGGGGGTAGGAGGACCTGGGAACAGTAACCCAGCTTTTACCACAAACATCAGCTAGGTAAGAAAGACTTTGCTAAATTTGAGATATCAGGTTTTAGAGTGCTTGCTAAAGCAGGAAATACTTATGTGCTTACTAATAATCTTTCCAGAATGAGGTAGAATTTCCATCCTTGGAAATTCTTCTTCCATCCATTCCCAACAGCAATTTTGTTCAGTATGACTTAAATTGGGTTTGCAAAAGGAAGGATGTTTTCCTAATTTCTAGCAGAAATAATTAAGTTTTGCATTAGATGTGCAGGTGTAACCACAGCATATCTTTCTTATTCCTCTCTGAAAAGAATAGAAAATCATTCAACTTTCATTGCATTGTTCTTCCTCTAGCGTCCAGATAATATACCCATAGGCACACTGCTGCCCATATTCAAAGGTTACTTTTTAAAGATAAGATCTTAGTCCATTTTTATATAGATTCCTATTTTTAAAGGATGCTCAAATAAGGAGTTCACTGGAAACACCAGAACTTCAAAATACAAGAGAATTAAAAATGAAAAATGCCTGCCTACAAAAGGCCCATATTTCTGGACAGGCAGAATGCAGAGTATTTTTCCCTATGGAAAAAAAAAAGTATTTATTTAATCAGAACACCTTTTAAAAAGACTTGGATCACAATCAGATTTGGAGAAGCCTTGGTTTTCCTCCCCACTTTCTCCTGTGTCACCTTTAGTGATATGACTCAAATTCAGCAAGGAGGCAGACACAATGTAACTCAGGTATATCTGAGATGACAGCCATATAAAAGAGGAAGCAGGACTTCGGTGCGGAAGTGTTAAAAGGTAATGAGAGGATTTAGGGACCAAAGCAGAAAGAAAGGAAAGAAGAGTTCTAGGGGCTGTTCTGTGCTCATTGCAAAGTGGTAGCTCCTCCTGCTCCAGAAGTTCCAATAGCCAAGAGCAAGGACCTGGAAAGAGCTCAGAGAAGAGTTGGCAAGGTAGGAAAATTCATTGCAAATTTCTAGTACCCTTCAATTCTGCATGGGTTGGAATCACATGCTTAAGACTCAACCAATTCTTTATTTCAGTTTCATCACTATTGTCTGGTTGTCCTGTGATGGATTGGACTGGGTAATGGAGAATTGTGGGGTATGGGACCACATAGATACACAGGATATAGTGTTGGCTTATATTCTGTATGAATTTTCTTGGTCTTTATTTTTTCGGCTGGGTTCGGTCTTCGTTGCTGTGTGTGGGCTTTTTCTAGTCGTGGCAAGTGGGGGCTACTCTTTGTTGCAGTGTGTGAGCCTCTCATTGCAGTGGCTTCTCTCCTTGGGGAGCACGGGCTCTAGAGCTCAGGCTCAATAGTCGTGGCGTACCAGCTCAGGCGCTCCGTGGCATGTGGGATCTTCCTGGACTAGGGACTGAACTGATATCCCTTGAATTACAAGGTGGATTCTTCACCACTGGACTACCAGGAGAGCCTTCCTTGATCATCTTAATTCAATCATCCTTGTTGCCTCTGATCTCCTAAACACAGTTTTCGTCACTGTTACCATGTGACAACTCTCTTTCAATTCTCTTGACTGTTTATTACTAGTATGTTGTTGGTTACTGTTTAACTTTTCATGATGGGAATTGTAATATAGGAAATACCAATACTTAATACTTTGGCCACCTAGTGCAAAGACCTGGCTCATTGGAAAAGACTCTGATGCTGGGAAAGACTGAGGGCAGGAGGAGAAGGGGGCGACAGAGGATGAGATGGTTGGATGGCATCACTTACTTAATGGACATGAGTTTGAGGAAGATAGTGCTCAAACTGGGAGATGGTGAATGACAGGGTAGCCTGGCTTGCTTCAGTCCACGGGGTTGCAAAGAGTTGGATATCACTGAGTGATTGAACAACAAACAGCAACAAATATCAATACAATATCTAGAGAGGACAGACCTGTGATGTAGGGCTGGCAGTTTACCTTCTCTGAACATCAATGGGTCAGGCACCTCTCGGGCATACGGTGAGCTTTCAATGACAGTCTATAGTAGTTCTTACTACTTATGTGCCTGTCACACGGTAGGCCCTTCAGACATTTATATCTCTTTACCATTATGCCTTTTCTCCCCAGCTGTCTGAAAAACAGCTGATTTTATACTTGCATATTCTACAGCAATCTAGCCTTACAGAGTTCAGGTCATTAATAGCATGGACACATATACATTACCATATGTAAAATAGATAGCAAGTGGGAATTTGCTGTGTGACACGGGGAGCCCAACCCAGTGCTCTGTGATAACCTAGAGGAGTGGGATGGGGAGGGAGATGGGAGGACAGTTCAAGAGGGAGGGCACTTATGTATACCTGCGGCTGATTCGTGTTGATGTATGGCAGAAACCAACACAATACTGCAAAACAATTATCCTCTAATTAGAAAAAATGCACATGTAACATACAGTATAAAAAGTTATTAATTTGGTTTGAGAATATGGTGGAAAAAGGATAAAACAAGACTCCATTGCTTATATTTTAAGAGATACGTTAAAATTTTTTTAAAGGGTAGTTTCCTACAATTATTAAACTTTCATATGATAACTTTGAAGAGTAAAATGAAATCACTCGTTTGTATCTAAAGTGTTACAATCACATAGCAGAGACATCAGTTCAATTGCTCAGTCGTGTCTGACTCTTTGTGGCCCCGTGGACTGCAGCACGCCAGGCTTCCCTGTCCATCACCAACTCCTGGAGCTTACTCAAACTCATGTCCATTGAGTTGATTATGCCATCCAGCCATCTCATCCTCTGTCGTCCCCTTCTCCTCCCACCTTCAATCTCTCCCAGCATCAGGGTCTTTTCCAACGAGTCAGTTCTTCACATCAGGTGACCAGAGTATTGGAGTTTCAGCTTCAGCACCAGTCCTTCCAGTGAATATTTAGGACTGAGAATCAGAAACATAGGTTCCTATAAAATTTACTTATAGAAAATGTTAAGAGAAATCAAAGGAATGCAGATAGATATCTGTCTTTTAAGAAGGAAATCCTACTCTATGATACTATGGATGAACCTGGAAGGTATCATGTTAAATAAAACAAGCCAGTTACAGAAGAATAAACACAGTGTGATTCTACTGACATGAGGTCTCTAAAATGGTCAAACTCACAGATACAGGAAGTAGAATGGTGGTTGCTGGGGCCAGGGTGCAGGAAAAATGGGAACTTCCTGATCAATGAGTATAAAGTTTCAATTATACTAGGTGATCAAACTCAAGAGACCTGCTGTATATTATCATGTCTATAGTTAACAGTACGCATTGTGCAGTTGAAAATGTGTTGAGAGTAGATCTCATGGTAAGTGTTCATACCCACAAAAAATAGAAAAGAGTATTTGTTACTTAGATTCATTTTGCCTTATTTGAAATTTCAGAGCAAAGTTAAAAGCATGTCTGTTTCTTACTCATTAATCTTGCATTTGCAAGAGATTAGGGGATATTCAGGAAAAGGCAAAAGCTACCTTGAATTAATGATCATAATCTTCACAGCTGCCATTTCTTGAACCAACTTTATAGTAGGTACTCATTTAATCTCACAGCAGTCCAGGACAAGGACCCTTGTATGTTCTAACACAATCCTAAGCTCAATATTTTCAAAATAAAACTCATTTTTCTATCTCAATCCCTGCTGTTAACAGATGAGGTGGTTCAGACCCACAAAGGATCTCTCACTTGCTTAATTCCACTAGCTGTTCCACTACTTTCACTAGTAAAGAAATTGCAATGCAGGAGACCTGGGTTCAACCCCTGGGTTGGGAAGATCCCCTGGAGAAGGGAATGACAACCCACTCCGGTATTCTTGCCTGGAGAATCCCATGTACAGAGGAGCCTGGCAGGTTACAGTCCATAGGGTTCCAAGAAGTCGGAAATGACCCAGCAAGTAATACTACACTCACAACATACAAATGCAGACAGTAGTGTGTAATTCCCTGGTCCTTTGCTTCTGGTGATGCTATAATGCTCATCCTTTTTCCCAAGTAAGAGTTTTCTCACCTTCTGTTATGGGCTGAATTGTGTCCCTTCAGATTTCCTATGTGGAAGTTCTAAGCCCTAGTATCTCAGAATATGGCTGTATTTGGAAACAAAGACTTTACATTATTAAGTTTAAATTGAGGCCCTCAGTTTAGTTCAGTTCAGTCACTCAGTCGTGTCCGACTCTTTGCGACCCCATGAATCACAGCACGCCAGGCCTCCCTGTCCATCACCAACTCCTGGAGTTCACTCAGACTCACGTCCATCGAGTCAGTGATGCCGTCCAGCCATCTCATCCTCTGTTGTTTCCTCCTCCTCCTGCCCCCAATCCCTCCCAGCATCAGAGTCTTTTCCAATGAGTCAACTCTCTGCAGGGTTGAGAGACTGATCTGATGTCTGACTGATGTCCTTATAAGAGGAGGTTAGGACACAGAAACACACAGAGTGGTGACCCTGTGAGGACACAGGGAGAAGACAGCCAAGGAGAGATGCCCCAGGAGAAGCCAGCACCCTGATCTGCCTCCAAATCTCTGTCCATTGAACCACCCAGGTTGTGGTCCTTCATTACATCAATCCTAACAAACAAATATGCTTCCTAAGTGCAGGTAACCTCTACCTTTTCCCCACTCTAGTCTGGACACTTTTTTCTCAACATTCCCCAAGATCTCATCAATCAGTCACCCTGAATGTTCCCTTTTCCTGATTGTTGAAATAGAAGTTGCAGGTCTCGACTTTGACAGATCCTGGCTCCAGTTCCTCAAATTAAATTAATTATTTAAAACACATTTTAATTGCATTAGAGTATACCTGATTCACAGTGCTGTGTTACAGCAAGGTGATTCAGTTACATAGATATATGTGTACATGTGTGTATATATATATTCATTCTTTTGTAGATTCTTTCTCAATATTCACAGACTATGGAGTACAGTTTCCTATGCTATACAGTAGGTTGTTGTTAGTTATCTATCTTACATATAGTAGTGTGTGTGTGTTCATCCCAAGCTCCTGAGTTACATCTCCCTCTCCTGACCCTACCCCATGTTTCCCGTTTAGTAAACCTAAGTTTGTTTTCATTATCTGTAAGTCTCTGTTTTGTAAATAAGGTCATTTTTTCCCTTTTTAAAAAAAATTAGATTTCATGTATGAGTCATATATTTGTTTTTCTCTGGCTTATTTCACTTAGTATGGTAATCTCTAGGTCCATCCATGTAGCTGCAAGGGGCTGTTTCATTCTTTTTTATGGCTGAGTAATATTCCATTGTATAATATGTACCACATCTTCTTTATCTGTTCCTCTGCTGATGGACATTCAGGGTGCCTCCATGTCTTGTCTATTATAAACAGTGCTGTAGTGAACACTGAGGTGCATGTATCTTTTTGAATTACGCTTTTCTACGGATATGAGCCCAGGAGTGGGATTGCTGTGTCCGTAATATGGTAGCTCTCTTTTTATTTTTTTAAGGCGCCTCCATACTGTTCTCTGTAGTGGCTGTAAGTTCACTGTGTTTTAGAGGCTGGTGAGGTTTGTTTCTTCTGTCCATCACTAGCATGAACTCAGCCAGCACCTTAAGCTCAGTGCTGTGTCTGAAATAACTTCCTGTCCAATGAGACAGGTTTCCTCTGACCACTTTCATCTGGTCATCCCAGCTTCAGACTCTAGAGCCATCTTTAGTTTTTTCCTCTGGTTGCTTCTCACAGTCCAGTAGGTCTCACCTTCCTCTGCTGTTGCCCCTTTTCCCTTTCTTTGGCTTTCTCTCTGCTGGGTAGGTCCTGTCTCATTTTCCCCTAGGTGGTCTACATCAGTTCAGTTCAGTTGCTCAGTCATGTCTGACTCTTTGCGACCCCATGGGCTGCAGCACGCCAGGCTTCCCTGTCCATCACCAACTCCTGGAGCTTGCTCAAATTCATGTCCATTGAATTGGTGATGTCATCCAACCATCGCATCCTCTGTCGTCCCCTTCTTCTCCTGCTTTCAATCTTGCCCAGCATCAGGGTCTTTTCTGAGTCAGTTTTTTACATCAGGTGGCTAAAGTATTGGAGTTACAGCTTCAGCATCAGTCCTTCCAGTGAATATTCAGGACTGATCTCCTTTAGGATTGACTGGTTTGATCTCCTTGTAGTCCAAGGGACTCTCAAGAGTCTTCTCCAACACCACAGTTCAAAAGCATCAATTCTCTGGCGCTCAGCTTTCTTTACAGTCCAACTCTCACATGACCACTGGAAAAACCAGAGCCTTGACTAGACAGACCTTTTTCAGCAAAGTAATGTCTCTGCTTTTTAATATACTGTCTAGGTTGGTCATAGTTTTTCTTCCAATGAGAAAGCGCCTTTTAATTTCGTGGCTGCAACAAACTCCTAAACAGGTGGTCTACAGCAAACTCCTAATGCCTGCTGCCAGCCCTGCAGTGTGGCCATGAATGTCACACTCAGCCCAGAATAATATTCCTGCTGCTAACCCATTTCAGTCTTGGGCCCTTTTTCCTGCCTGCAACCTTTGACTCCTGACCACGCCTGTCTCCATTATTTCCCAAGTGTGTCCTTCATTCTGATTGCATGGGCTTACTTACTGATCGGAGGAGTATGACTGGTTAGACCATGAGTTGTGACCATCCTGTGTCTGCCTTGTTCTTTTTGCTTAAGCCACTTCCCTGCTCAGAAATCCCTTCCACGGACTGACTCTTCCCATTCTTCAGAGGCAATTTCAGATCTAATTCCTGCATGAGCCCTTATTCAAAGACACCAGTGGGATGAACCGCCGCCTTGAGCTTCTGTAACATCCTATTTCCCTTTCTCTTTTGATTAGCAAGTTCCTCTGGGCCATTGTGGTGATCCTCCCTGACAGCCACCTCTTGTCTCAGGTCACCGGCACATTCACCTGTCTCCTCTCAATGTCGGGATGCTATTTCTTTTAGTCTTGTTTTCAACTGTCTTTGTAATACCCAGTTTTCTAATAGGAGGCCTTAAAGGCACAAGGACTGGATCGTAAGGTCTCAATAGATAGCAATGATTAACTATATTAACAATTAACTATGATTGACCAGGGGATATTTTGCAGAAACTGAAGCTTGTAGCCAGCAATTTGTTATATAAGTGAATATTGAAACACTCCAGTCAATAACATTTGGGTAACAAAAGACATATTAATATGTCTTTAGTCAATAGTTATTATAGTAATTATAGTATATTAATGTTAATAACACTATATTAATATATCTTAATATACAGTCCACATTAATAATACATATTAATATAATCAATATGTAACATAATAGTTTTATATAATAATTACATATAACTAATATATAATTATTAAGCAAATAGGGCTTCCCTGGTGGCTCAGAGGTAAAGAATCTTCCTGCAACTCAGGAGACACGGGTTCGATGCCTGGATCAGGAAGATCCCCTGGAGGAGGAAATGGCAACCCATTCCAGTATTCTTGCTTGAAAAACCCCATGAGAAGAGGAGCCTGGCATGCTACAGTCCATGGGACTGCAAAGAGTCAGACATGAATAAAGTGAACACACACACAGATAAGCGAGTAAGTTATGCCAGTCACAGCCCTCGACACTCACATTGTCATTAGAAAGATCACTTTTCATTACTGTTGTTGCTCAGTTTCTGTGTCACATCTGACTCTTTGCAACCCCATGGACTGCGGCATGCCAGGCTCCCCTGTCTTTCAGTATCTCTTGGAGTACACTCAAAACTCATGTCCATTGAATCGGTGTTGCCATCCGTCCAACTCATCCTCTGTTGCTCCCTTCTCCTCCTGCTCTCAATCTCTCCCAGCATCAGAGTCTTTTCCAGTAAGTCGACTCGTCACATCAGGTGGCCGAAATACTGGAGCCTCAGCATCAGTGCTTCCATTGATATTCAGGATTGATTTCCTTTCGGATTGACGGTTTGATCTCCTTGCTGTCCAAGGGACTCTCAAGAGCCTTCTCCAGCACCACAGTTTGAAAGCATCACCTTCAGCACTCAGCTTCTTTATGGTCCAGTTCTTACATCCACACATGACTACTGGAAAACCACAGCTTTGGCTATCCAGACTTTTGTCAGCAAAGCGATGTCTCTGTTTTTTAATATGCTCTCTAGGTTTGTCATAGGTTTTCTTCCAAGGAGCAAGTGTCTTTTAATTTCATGGCTGCAGTCACCATCCACAGTGATTTTGGAGCCCAAGAATATAAAATCTGCCACTGTTTCCATTATTTCCCCATCTATTTGCCATTAAGTGATGGGACTGGATACCATGATCTTCGTTTTTTGAATGCTGAGTTTTAAGCCAGCTTTTTCATTCTCATCTCTTACCTTCATCAAGAGGCTCTTTAGTTCCTCTTCACTTTCTGACACTAGAGTGGTATCATCTGCATATCTGAGGTTGTTGATGTTTCGCTATTAGTTATGTTTTTGGGGGTATATAGCTTTCTTATCATACTTTACTCTTTAAAGGCTTGGGCCTTTGTCTTAGGCTTTTTATTTTGCATAAAACAATGCTTGGCATAAAATAAGTAATCAGTAGATGTTCTCTGGAAATAAATGGAGCACCTCTTAGGAAGTCTTGTGTGTTTTTGCAGATGAATCTGGAAGAAGAGCTTACCGTTCAGTATACTTTGTTCATAAATGCAGAAACATCTGCTGTGGGGTCTTAGGGAGCCGTTTTTTTCCTTTACATTTTTACAGGCTTGAAAAATAGTTGTGCTCCATAAATATCCCAGGATGAGTCATTTGCTTAACCAAACAGCTGCTTACTCATTAGCCAAATGCTCTTCTCTTGAAGTCACACACCTAAATGAATTTTCTCCCGTGCCTCCCTCCTTCCCCCAGGAGCCAGAAAAGTGAGGCACAGATAATATTTCTGGAATATAAAAGAGGGCCCAGTCTGCCTGTGGTATGGGCGAGTCTGAACTTCACAAAGCCACAGGAAGCCATCTGAGCTCAAGTTCAGCAGCCATCTGTACCTGTCTTGCTGGTCCCCCTCACATAGTCTCCTGTTCCTGTCTCTCCCCCAGCATCTTCCTCCCATTCAATCCAGCCGACCAGTTTTCCCATCTGAGGCTCCTTGCAGGTCTTCTTTTTACCTCCTGTCACCATCACCTGCCTATTATGTAGGTAACTCAGTTCAGTTCAGTTCAGTCACTCAGTCATGTCCGACTCTTTACGACCCCACGAATCACAGCACACCAGGCCTCCCTGTCCATCACCAACTCCCGGAGTTCACTCAAACTCACATCCATCGAGTCAGTGATGCCATCCAGCCATCTCATCCTCTGTCGTCCCCTTCTCCTCCTGCCCCCAATCCCTCCCAGCATCAGAGTCTTTTCCAATGATTCAACTCTTCGCATGAGGTGGCCAAAGTACTGGAGTTTCAGCTTTAGCATCAGTCCTTCCAATGAACACCCAGGACTGATCTCCTTTAGAATGGACTGGTTGGATCTCCTCGCAGTCCAAGGGACTCTCAAGAGTCTTCTCCAACACCACAGTTCAAAAGCATCAATTCTTTTGCACTCAGCTTTCTTCACAGTCCAACTCTCACATCCATACATGACCACTGGAAAAACCATGGCCTTGACTAGATGGACCTTTGTTGGCAAAGTAATGTCTCTGCTTTTGAATATGCTATCTAGGTTGGTCATAACTTTCCTTCCAAGGAGTAAGCGTCTTTTAATTTCATGGGTGCAGTCACCATCTGCAGTGATTTTGGAGCCCCAAAAAATAAAGTCTGATGCTGTTTCCCCATCTATTTCCCATGAAGTGATGGGACCAGATGCCATGATCTTCGTTTTCTGAATGTTGAGCTTTAAGCCAACTTTTTCACTCTCCTCTCTCACTTTTATCAAGAGGCTTTTTAGTTCCTCTTCACTTTCTGCCACAAGGGTGGTGTCATCTGCATATCTGAGGTGATTGATATTTCTCCCGGCAATCTTGATTCCAGCTTGTGCTTCTTCCAGCCCAGCGTTTCTCATGATGTAGGTAACTAGTCTGTGTCAAGAACCACTGGTAAAGTCATTTATTTCAGTAAGTACAAGGGAATGACAACTATTTTTGTAAATTCTATAAAGATGCATCCACTTCTACAATTAGCAGCTCTAAGCTATTTGGATAGTTCAATTTACTGTGAGTGATGAATGCAAAGCAGTCATTTGCACTTTCTATCCCAGACAACAACCGTTCAACTTCCTGCAGTGACCTGGGTTTAAGAATTTTAACTTTACAATAGTTCTTTATCACAGACAAATTCACTTATGGAAATGAATATTTGGTTCACATTACTTTCTCTCATCTAAGAGAGGTGATTTATACTGTTGACCTTGAAAAATGGTTATCATCACTAGTAGTTCCTTCTTTTGGAAGAAAATATGCCTAAATGTTTTGGAAGAGGCCAGAGGAGAGTAGTACTTTAATATCTAGAAAGATCAAATGAGAGGAAATAAACACTGTTCTATAGTTTGTTCTAGTTTCTATCCTGGAATAGCTATTCTTAACAGGATTCCTGTCCGATGTGGACTTTTTTCCTCCCCCCGCCCAGCAGAGGGCATCCCAGATATCCAGAGCTGATATTTATCTGGTGTGAAGGAATGATGCTAAAGCTGAAACTCCAGTACTTTGGCCACCTCATGCGAAGAGTCAACTCATTGGAAAAGACTCTGATACTGGGAGGGATTGGGGGCAGGAGGAGAAGGGGACGACAGAGGATGGGATGGCTGGATGGCATCACTGAGTTGATGGACGTGAGTTTGAGTGAACTCTGGGAGTTGGTGATGGACAGGGAGGCCTGGCGTGCTGCGATTCATGGGGTTGCAAAGAGTCAGACATGACTGAGCGACTGATCTGATCTGATTCAGTATAATGATACATTGTTGAAATCACCAGGTTTTTTTTTTTTTTTGTATATACCTAAAAAATTGAAGTATAGTTGATTTACAATGTTGGGTTACTTCTGTGACTCAGTTATATATGTGTGTGTGTGTTACATTCTTTTCCATGATGGTTTGTCATAGAATATTGACTATAGTTTCCTGTGCTATACGGTAGGACCTTGTTGTTTATCCATCTTATATATAATAATTAGATTCTGCTAATCTCAAACTCCTGTTCCTTCTCTCCTTTACCTCCTTGGCAACCGTAAGTCTGATCTCTGTGATTTTTTTTGTTTTTATTTTGTAGACATGTTGATTTGTATCTTATTTTAGATTCCATATCTAAGTATTATCATATAATATGTCTTTCTCTTTTTGACTTCACTTAGATTGATAAGCTCTAGGTTCATCTATGTTGCTGCAAGTGGCATTATTCCTTTTTATGCCCAAGTAATATTCCAGTACTCTTGCCTGGAAAATCCCATGGACGCCAGGAGCCTGGTGGGCTGCAGTCCATGGGGTTGCTAAGAGTAGGACACGACTGAGCGACTTCACTTTCACTTTTCAGTTTCATGCATTGGAGAAGGAAATGGCAACCCACTCCAGTGTTCTTGCCTGGAGAATCCCGGGGATGGGGGAGCCTGGTGGGCTGCCGTCTATGGGGTCGCACAGAGTCGGACGTGACTGAAGTGCCTCAGCAGCAATATCCCATTGCACACATGCACCACATCTTTATATGTTCATCTTTTGAGGGACACTTAGGTGGTTTCCAGGTCTTGGCTATTGTAAATGCTACGAACACAGGGGTGCATGTATCTTTTGAAATTACAGTTTTATCTCAGTATATGCCCAGGAGTGGGATTGCTGGGTTGTATGGCAACTCTATTTAAGTTTTCTGAAGCACCTCCGTACTGTTTTCCATAATGGCTGCATCAATTTACATTCCCACCAACAGGAAATCACTTTGACACTAAATTGTTCCATCACTTTGGTATTGAAGGCCTGAGCCTCCTGGTTCCTCCTTCCTTCCACAGTGACATCTATTTCTCACAAAAGATGCTTTGTAATGTAGTAACTAGTGAGTAGGCCTGATTATGAGAGGCCGCAGCTATACACAGAGTTTGGTTGGCTATGGTTAACCATTTTGAGTGTCACCTGAAAAAAGCATTTGTTTTCAAGTAGAACTGGTATTAGTTATTTTCTAGGATGCAATCTGAAAGGTGTTGGCCTTGGGAATAAGGGCATTTCCTTCCCTAGGGTTTGTTTTCCTCATCTGTGAGACAGTGAGGTACCTTGGCTTAGTTCTCATACTGGGTTCCAGAGTTACCCAAGGGATTTGCCTGATGCTAGGACTATGAGCCCCGTTTCAAGCAGAGGATCCTCTTAATCTACTCACTGGGGTCCACTCAACATTTTCTGTTTGCAGAAAGGATTTTTTAAAAAGTTTTGCTGCTTAAAAAGAAGTTGAAAACCACTGACTTGACTGCTAGTCTTTCATCCTATTTTAAAATTCTAACATTCAATCTTAGCCAGAATTATTTTAAAAACTCTACAGTAATAGTAAGTACTTATAATGGGCCTACTCAGCCAGGTCTCGTTCCAAGTGCTTTATGTATTTGGACTCAATCGATAGATCAGCACCAGGAGCTAGTGTTTTAATTATCATTATAACTATTAAAGTTTAAAAAGTACATTCAGATACATTTATTTTCACTTTTATAACTTCCTTAAATACAGTTGAGGTCATAATTTATTCAAAGGTCGTAATTTATACAGGGCTTCCCTGGTGGCTCAGTGGTAAAGAATTCGCCTGCCAATGCAGGAGACTCAGGTTTACTCCCTGGGTCAGGAAAATCCCCTGGAAAAGGAAATGGAAACCTGCTCCAGTATTCTTGCCTGGAAAATCCCATGGACAGAGGAGTCTGATGGGCTACAGTAAATGGGGTTGCACTTCAGGTACGACTTAGGGACTAAACAACAATAGCCCTACAATGACTATTTAATGGGACATAAATCACAGTATTTGTCCTGCCTTGACATACTTTCTACATGGAAGTCCATGGAAAAATGAACTTGTGATTATTTCTAAAAATGACAAAGAGAAACTTGACCTTGGACTTCTATATTACAGAATGCTCCTCTCCCCCGATGGGTCATCCAATCACATGGTTCCACAGTAAACAGGATAAATCTAGCCTAATAAGACAGTGCATGCAGAAAAATCCTCTTACTCTGCAATTTCTCTCTATATGCCTAAAAAATGTTCATTAAGACTTCCCACCTAGTTGGTTTAACCATCTTAGATTTGTTACCTCTACTTTTAATGATTTAAAGCATTAAAAAAATGTCTTGTTTGGAATACCCTTAGCCAGGCAGTTTTTCTGTGAATTGGGGAAGTCTGATAGCCCAACTTGTTCCTTTGAACTGAGATTATAAGATCTATATTTTTAAAGACACAGATCTATTAGCTTTTTATCTTCCTTTCCCCCCACCAAAAAAATTCACCTAAAAGCTACCTATTTTAGTTAGGTCTTGTTGTTAGTAACTTATACAACCTGTACAAATAAACTGAACTATAAAGACTGGCATTGGTAAATTACAACATTTAAAAAACAATTAAAATCTTTGTAATAACTCTCAAGATTATTTAGCTAACAATGGTCCCCGGAAGACCCTTAAGATCTATTTGGAAAAGTTGTGAGAGAATGTACACACCATTGAATCACAGGAGAATCCAGCAATATTAAATCCACTCCAATGGAGGTAGCAGAATCTAGTTGTTAATTCTGCTCAGAACCATTAGAAGATAGTCAAGTCTGTTTTGTGATGGGGTTGCCTATAGGAAGGGCTCACCCCTGGCAGAAATGTACAGACCCACTCCATTTGTTTGCCTTTCTGCCAATGATTTATTCTCAGAAGCAAGCAGATGACAAGACAAAGCTTGCTTGGGCAAAGCCCACACACCTGAAACCCATTCAGCGTAGCAGTGATGTAAGTGGGAATAAGATAGGAATGAACAGTGCAGGAGAAACAAAGAAAAAGGGTTTGGAAAAAACAAGACCAGGCTCCCTCTGCATAATACAGAGGACTCTCGGGGGAGGGAAAAAATAACAGAATAAATTTTTATTCACTGATTCAATTTGAGAATATGCACTTTGAAAGAAAGTCATCAGCTTTAATCAGTTGCTTTCTCTCAGTTTTGCCCGTGCTTCTGTGACAAAATCATGTCATTTAATGATAGTGTAATTAGAATGAAATCATCAAGGTTTCCTTTTCTTTCTTCCTTTCAGTAAAGATCAGGAAGGGGAGGTGGGGTGAGGCAAGCGGGGGTGAGGGGGACACAACGAGAGTCACGTTTTATGAAAGTGACAACATGGTTTTCGCATTTGGATTTTTTCCCTATAGGAGTTTCCAATAGATTATAATAAGGAAAGGCAATGCTGTAGATTGGAGAAGGCAATGGCACCCCACTCCAGTACTCTTGCCTGGAAAATCCCATGGACGGAGGAGCCTGGTAGACTGCAGTCCATGGGGTCGCTAGGAGTCGGACACGACTGTATAACTTTCAAGTAGAAAACCTGAGTGACTTCACTTTCACTTTTCACTTTCCTGCATTGGAGAAGGAAATGGCAAGCCACTCCAGTGTTCTTGCCTGGAGAATCCCAGGGACAGCAGAACCTGGTGGGCTGCTGTCTGTGGGGTCGCAGAGTCAGACACGACTGAAGTGACTTAGCAGCAGCAGCAGCAGCAGCAATGCTGTAGATTAGCCAAACAAGTAGGTGAGATTCCTGTGGTCCAGGCTGGGGATGCTGAGTTGAGCTGGGACTTTCCTGGCAACTCCTTAAACATACAGGAGGGAATGAATCCAATCTCCTTTCTCAGTGGATCACTGAGCTCTCCAAACTCAGGGAGCAGTGACTTCATCGAATCGACTTAAAAGCCTGTCACGTTGAGATATTGAAAAGAAACAGTTCTAGGCTTTTCTAGCACAGGCAGTGCTTCCTTTTGGCTACACAAAGAACAAGATACATGCGGTAGGGGATACAGATTCCATCTAGAAGCCTGGCGTGAGTAAGGAAGCATTTCCTTAAAATACCATTTCTGCTTTGGTTTGCAAGAATGTGGGGAGTGAAGTAAAAAGCTAAGGGAGGTCAAAACAATATTGTAAAGCAAATATCAATCAATTAAAAATGAATAAATATTAAAAAAACAAAACAAAACAGGGCACTTAAAAAAAAAAGCTAAGGGAGAGACCATACAGGCAAGCTTCAGCAGTGAGTCTGTTTTGAGCCAGTCCATTGAGTGGTCCACCCTTCCCTGCGGAGCTCTAGAAGGTCAAGTGAGGCACTGGTGGAGAGCACTGGGTGGGAGCACAGACAGATGGTGGGTCTGTCTGGCGTGGATCCTCCCAGCAGCTGTGTTAGGAGTGGTCCCTCTAGAATGGCAGCTCTTGCGCAGCTCCAGTGCTCACAACCTCTGGAAATATTCTTTCCTCCACTCTTCCGTCCATTCACACCTAGGGTGGGACCACTTAGCACTGTGTTGATTTCTGGGTAATTCAACCTCTCTGGTTGCTTTCTCTTAATCCTGTCCACTTCCTGTAAACAGCGGCTGCTTTAAATTCTCCCCCTTTGAAGGGAGGTCTCTGTGCAATGCGATACTGACCGATATGGTGAGACTAAAAATACCTCCAATCTGAAGAAACCCTGGCGAGCTGCAATTTCTAGTTGCCAAAAGCCAGATGATGGCCACCATATGGAGGCAAGCATTTATTGTTTATAAAAAGCCCAGGACAAATAGGTTACAGGAATTCTAGGCACAATTTCAAGGCCAAAAAAGATCTGAAGAAATGAATCGAAATCAACTAGGATTAATTGTATTGAACCACCTGCTGTGAAATTATATATATTCCAAAAGAAACTTCCAGAATTGTTCAAAACTAAGATGAACTCTCTAGAATAATTTATTAAATAATTCAAAGTATAGCTTATAAAGTTGTTGTTTAGTCGCTAAGTCATGTCTGACTCTTTGTGACCCTGTGGACTCCCCACCAGGCTTCTCTGTTCATGGGCTTCACCAGGCAAGAATACTGGAAGGGGTTGTCATTTCTCTCCTAATTGAAAAAGAAAAATAACCTATTTATTACTTGACTATTAGAAAGTTTGATGCCGAAATCTCAGCTTCTGTGTACACGGGTGCCGAATCAAATCTTGGAGACAGGTTTGGGTGAAGTAAAAAAGAACAGTTTTATTGGTTTGCTAGGCAAAGGGGGCCAACAGCAGGCTAATGCCCTCAAAACTGTGTGTCCTGCCCTGGAGGGCTTAGTGAGGAGTTTTACAGTAATTGTTCAAAGAGGGCGTGATCAGCTCATAGACATTCTTTTGATGGGTTGGTGGTGAGATAAATAGGAGTCAGCATCATCAACCTGCAGGTCCGACTAGTCTGGCGTCGACATGATTGTGGGCAGCCTACCATCATTGTTAACTTGTCAGACCTGGAGAGGGTTTCAGTATCTGCAGAATAGCTCAAAGATACTGTTGTGGGTATCTGAGGACAGAGAAACAGGACCTTGCCCCAAGGCTGCTCTTGACTGTGTTTCTCCCTGGTCTCCCACCACCTCCCTTCCCTAATTAACAAGTGCTTGAATCTGCCCACTGGAACTCAGGGAAGGTCACGGAGGCTGAATGAAGGCTGTTTCCCGTAATCAAAGAAATGGGGGACACAGAAAGGCCTTGTTCCCAGGAGACCCACAGGGCCTTGCTTCAGTATCATAGTAAAAGGTATTGGAACTCAGCGGTCTGCTTGTTCTGCATCTGACATGCTAATGACTATCTCATTATCACAGAGTAAGGATCTACAGATTATGTCCAGTACTCTCTTCACAATATACTATCAAGTAACTGCTCACAAGAGCTTTATGCCCTCTAAAAAGACAAAAATATAATTTTAGAAACTACAAAAAGATTTCCATAGTTTTCAATTTTTAAGCTTTGACCCTGTGCTTTTTGTAGGTAGTGAGAGGCAGAATGGGTAATTACTACTATTGTGTGTGTTTTTAATTAGATAATTATATTACAATATTGTGATGGTTTTTGCCATACATCAACATGAATCGGCATTAGGTATACATATGTCCCCTCCCTTCCCACCCCACCCCTCTAGCTTGTCATAGAACACTGGCTTTGGGCTCCCTGCGTCATACATCAAACTCCCACTGGCTATCTATTTTACATATGGTACTTTTAAACTTAGCCAAAAGGTTGAGAAATGCTAAGGCTAATTACTTACTATGCTTTTGCTGTTTGGAATTCAACTGATTTTAACTGAATCAAGGATGTCACCATAAGACTGTCATGAAGCTAAAGGGTTCAGGCTTTCAGTAAAGCGTCTCTTCCAAGAAGTAGTCATCAATTTGCATATGGTCCATATAACTTCACAGAAGGAAGATGAACCAAACACACGCTTCTGTTGCTATTTATCGCATTAGTCGTATGTATGCTGAGCTGAGCTGGTCTTTCCAAGCCCCTAGAGATCTTTGCCCTAACCGTACACTGCCGCCTAGTGGCCTCTCGCTTTGGTGCAGGATGAGTAAAGGAAAAAAAAATTCCACTATTTAAGATTTCTGCAAGTTGGTTAGACATATGTTATCCTGATCAAAATCAAAGCATGCTAAACATGCATACTTTTTTCATAAATGAGTAACAATGGAAGTAAAAGTTTAGATACTATTAAATAATTTCTGATTTAATAAACTGAAAGACAAATTACCTAATTTTAGGGTTACCTAATTTTTTTTTGTTGAGGTTTTATTTATTTTTTTTTTATTTTTAACTTTACAATATTGTATTGGTTTTGCCATATATCAACATGAATCCTCCACAGGTATACCTATTATGTCATGTATGTAAAAATTGTCATATTAAAATTGAAATATGAATATACATAATACCTATCCTGCCTTTTTATAGTAAATTTATTCATTTGATGTTTAATTTGGGGGACAATAGTGGAAGAGGATGGACAGAATTAAAATATTTCACATGTCTAATGTGGCTTTGTTACATTTTAATCAAAATTATTTTAAATTAAGTTCATTCTCATAATGCTATTTGGAGCTTTAAGGACATAGTAAACTTTAAACCTAGGCTTTCTTAGAGAGATAATAATTATGCCTGTATATAGCTGTAAAGCTGAGATAATAAGGTTTTCTATTTAAAAGTTTTTCAGGAGGAACAGATACATATCAGTGTTTTGCACAGTGTGGTTCACAGACCAATGGTAATAAAATAAATTACTTTTGGCCATGCAAAGATAGTTTTTAATTGTTATATATTTATTTTTATTAGCAACAGTGAGAATATAATTGAGAAATTAAATCTTGGTTTCATAGATATCAATATTCATGATTACCTCTACATGAATTACAATGATCAGGCATATACATTTTTGTTAACCTTGACTAGTTAAAATGGATTAGAAATATGAATTGCAGTGATTCCAAAAATCCTGGATTTTGTTATTTCCATTTTTCTGGTGCCATGTAACATGTTCCTCTGTCCCAGGTATTTCCTGAAAGTTGTAGTGAAAACTGGAGCAGAGCTGTCCAAACAGAAACATAATAGTAACCATAAATTTATTTGACCTTTTACACACATTTTTGTTTTTACCATAGATGCTCTCAAATTTTATAATAAGACATTTTAAAAAGGAAAAGAAATAGTTTTAATTCATTTTAAGGATGTCATTTTAATATCTAATATATACAATTATTATTTCAGCATGTAGTCAGTATTAAATATTATTAAGGTATTTTCCATGCTTTTTTCCATACTAAGTTTTTACCCTCAGGCATGTATGTTACACTTAAAGCACATCCCCACTTGGCCTGGCCACATTCAGAGTGCTTGACGCCTCCATGGAGTCAGTACTGAGTAGGGGTGTCACTAGATTGAGGTTCAGTTTGTGGCAAAAAAACATCCCACAGGTGGTGACGTACACCTCCATCCGGAAGCACATGCCCCACGGCTTTTGGGTGACATCGGCAGTCAGTGCCTCCCACAGTCTGAATCTGATGATTGATTAAAGGCTGTAGAATGGCGGTGATGAAATTTTAAAATTCTCTCTTCATTTATTAGATGAGGGGCTTCCCTGGTGGCTCAGACAGTAAAGGATCTGCCTGCAATTCAGGAGACCTGGGTTCAATCCTTGGCTTGGGATGATCCCCTGGAGAAGGGAAAGGCTCCCCACTCCAGTATTCTTGCTGGAGAATTCCATGGACAGAGGAGCCTGGCAGGCTACAGCCCATGGGGTCGCAAAGAGTTGGACATGACTGAGCAACTAACACTTATTAGATGACATATTTCTATAAAAGGAAACGTCTCATTACCTACTTGGTTACTTGGAATAGTTTGTATAGAGAAAGCAGAATATATGATCTTTCTCCTTTATTTTTTTTAACTGAAGTAATTTGCAATGTTCATTTCTGTACAGAAAATGATTCAGTAATATGCACACACACATATACATGCTTTTCTATCATGGTTTGTCACAGGATATTGAATATAATTCCCTGTGCTGCACCCTAGGACCCTGTTGTTTATCCATCCTATATTTAACAGTGTGCATCTGCGAACCCCTAACTTCCACTCCATTCATCCCCATCTTCCCTGATCTCTCCACTTTCTTTGCTAATTTGTAATTATTTTGGTTTCTCCACATTTTCAAGGATGGTCCATAGTATTTTATTTTCATGGTATCACTAGGAGGAATACATGAACTTTAACACCTTTGATATGTTTCAACTTATTGCAGTTATTGGCTTTACTATTGTTCAAGTTTTCTCATCACCAGCTGCTGGGAGCCTTTTAAATTGAATATCATCAAAGATGCCTTTGCTATTCTGGGATTATCTTGTACATTTCCTGCCACAGAGCTGTAATCAGCTGTTTAGAAAATGGTATGTGGAGACTATGATCTCAGTATGCAGGATTTAGCCCTTGTTTCTAAGTCTTTCCAGAGGACAAAGCTAAGGATCATTTAGTTTAATAAAATAATTTATATCATAAAATACTACTTATTCAAATTCAGCAGTACAGAATTTTTTTGCTGTGTCTTTTCCTTACATCAAATATTCATATTTTCAATGATACAATAATACATTCACATGGCATCAGAATAAATAATAAAAAATTATCAGGAAAATGAAAAAACGAGTTGATGCTCCTTTGCAGTTGTTTTTGTCCTTACAGTAGGTAACCTTCCACTTAGGACAACCTTCAAATGAAAAAGTCATTTGTTTCAGGCATTAGAAGAGTCTGCCTGGTGCTGTTATGCCACCTGCTGGACAAAAGGTGCAATTGTCACATTTTGATGTAGAGATTGCTTTATATTAAATTTAATTGTTTTATACTTATATACATTTTTATAAGACTCTAAAGTTAAATTTATAAAACAAATATAGTTTCTATCCTTATCCCCATGTATTATCTCCTTCCTCTACCTTTTGGTTACTATTTTTAAATGCTCTGATTTATCCTTTCATTAATGCTAATATTTGCTTATATATGTATTAATTTTACATGTTCATATGTTATATATATATATTTTATCTTCTTTCTCCTTATTAGGTAAGTGTTAGCATAATTTTCAGATTTTCTGTCTGAAAAAATTACATATACTATTCCAAGTGGGGAAAGTATACATATATAAAATATATATAATATCAATATATTAACACGGACTGTTGAATTCTGTTTTAAGTAACCAAAAATCCTTTCTAAAAAAAATTCATGAATTAGAGCCGTTTTACATTTATTAATAGGATCTAAATGTTTGACCTATAAAAAAAATAAACAAACATATTTTAAAGATTTAAGATTTTATGTGAGCAAAAATTGATTCAAAAAAATAGTGCCAAACTGGAAGCTGCTAGGAGCTCCATCGGTAGAAGCTTGGGGAGAAAGTTAGAAAATGTGGACGCAAATAAAAAAATAAGGATGTTACCGATTGGCTGTAGCTTAAAGCCCAGCTGGCTCTTTGGGATGGGTTCTACTTAGGTACCAACTTTGTAACGTTGGAAGCATTTAAAGGCTGAGATTTTACTTTGCTTACACAGGGCTCTGTGGCATCAGGGCATGAGTCTAATGGTTTCCTTGCTTAATAAACAGAATCCGTTTGTCACTCATTTTATGTATATTTCTATATACCCCTAATCTTACTGCTAGACTGGATGAAGCACAAGCTGGAATCAAGATTGCCGGGAGAAATATCAATAACCTCAGATATGCAGATGACACCACCCTTGTGGCAGAAAGCGAAGAAGAACTAAAGAGCCTCTTGATGAAAGTGAAAGAGGAGAGTGAAAAAGTTTGCTTAAAGCTCAACATTCAGAAAACTAAGATCATGGCATCGGTCCCATCACTTCATGGCAAATAGATGGGGAAAGAGTGGCTGACTTTATTTTTGGGGGCTCCAAAATCACTACAGATGGTGACTGCAGCCATGAAATTAAAAGACGGTTGTTCCTTGGAAGGAAAGTTATGACCAACCTAGATGGCAAAGTAATGTCTCTGCTTTTTAATATGCTAACAAAGGTCTATCTAGTGAAAGCTTTGGTTTTTCTAGTGGTCATGTACGGATGTGAGAGTTGGATTATAAAGAAAGCTGAGCACTGAAGAACTGATCCTTTTGAACTGTGGTGTTGGAGAAGACTCTCGAGAGTCCCTTGGACTGCAAGGAGATCCAACCAGTCCATCCTAAAGATCAGTCCTGAATATTCATTGGAAGGACTGAAGCTGAAACTTCAATACTTTGGTCACCTGATATGAAGAACTGACTCATTGGAAAAGACCCTGATGCTGGGAATGATTGAAGGTGGGAGGTGAAGGGGATGACACAGGATGAGATGGTTGGATGGCATCACCGACTCAATGGTCATGAGTGTGAGTAAGCTCCAGGAGTTGGTGATGAACAGGGAAGCCTGCCATGCTGCAGCCCATGGGATTGCAAAGAGTTAAACCCGACTGAGCAATTGAACTGATTGAATCTTACTGCTTTACATTCCTATTCCTTCTCTGTGTGGTTTATACCTGTGCTGGTCCACGAACTAAGCCATGATATGTGTACTGAAAGTGAAAGAAAACATTTAGAAATGCTTAGGCAATCTGCCATGAAGTCCAAGCAGGTGATTTTATATTTACAAAACAGCAGTTTGCCATTGTCTGGGGTCGGGGACACAAAAGACTGCTCGCCTGGTCTACAGCATTTGCTTGTTCTGTTGCTTTTGCATATCTTTTTGTATTTAGAAAGGTTTGTGTTCTTTGTTTTGAGGCAGGTCTGTTAGTATCTTGATATGGAACTTAAATGAAGTATGATCTTACTAATATATGTGTGTGATAGGCTTCCCTGGTGGCTCAGACGTTAAAGAATCTGCCTGCCAAAGCAGGAGACTTGGATTTGATCTCTGGGTTGGGAAGATTCCCCTGAAGAAGGGAATGGTTACCCACTCCAGTATTCTTGCCTGGAGAATCCCATGGACAGAGGAGTCTGGCGGGCTACAGTCCATGGGGTCTGAAAGTGGAGAAGTTCAAATAACTGAGAGCCTGACTGGAGTCCTAGTGAATGATTGGAGAGTTTAATAGCATCAAATATTCAGGGTGAATTCTGCAGAAACCACAATAATTCTAGGGGATTAGCTTAAGGTTCTATCATAATTAGATAACTCATATGTAGTTCAAGTACATAGACCTGTTTTCCTTAAGCAAGACTTGTCATGTTGACTTCAGAAAGAGAAGCAGCTTTCTATTTCTGCTTACATTTTCTATTTCAGGTGCCGTTTCTTCCACCATGAAAGAAAGATCTTAGGACTTGAGGTAAATGAAACTCTGTTTTCCTTTTTATGGTATTAATATTTTTTTTAAATCTTTCTGTCTTGTTTCCTGAGTATGATGGATGGAGCAGGTAGGCTAATACTTAAGAGCTACAAGGGCTTCCTTTTCCACCTCGGTAACCCCCATTTCCCTTCGAGCCTTCTTAGCCTGTTCTTCACAGAAGGTAACGTGAACATTCTCCAATCCTAACCTTGGCCAATGTTAGCGTTCTGTGTTCTGAACTATACGTCAATTAGATTACCAGGATATTCACTGATGCATACTGTGAAAATGCCAATGAAAAGGAAAACCATATAAGTCAGAAAAGGAAAAAGTGAGTCACTAAAATGAAGGTGTTTCTGATTTATTAATTTTGGTTACACAGTATATAACCACCAGTTTGTGAAAGAGTTTTAGCTGCCACCATTTTCAGCACTACGTAAAATCACACAGAGATCAAGGTGGGAGTACTGGGGCACATTTTTACAGTGAAAATGTTAGTGTCTGAGCTTGGATAAGAAGAAGACAGTGGTGATGTCTGCCTGTGCATTAACCTTGCCCTCAGGCATTTCTTTCTCAAATCTCTTTTGGGTATTTTTTGTTTTTTTGGCCTGTGACACCCCATAGATGTAAATTAAACATTAGTGCATTTATGTGCTTTTCCCCCATTAGTCTGTGTTGTTAGTTTCTTTCATAGACCCAACTACTGAACCTGGAAAAATAGAGGGACAAATGCATGACCCAGCATCCATCCCGCTCACTCCCCAGTACTTAAGTCTTCATACTTCAGGTGTTAAGTCTTCAGCGGTTTCTTTGATTTTATTAGTTGATTAGCAGTGTTGTACTAGCTTTAGGTGTGCAGCAAAGTGACTCAGTTATACCTGCATCTATGCTTTTCAAATGCTTTTCTCATATTGAGTAGAGTTTCCTGTGCTATGAGGTAGGTCCTTGTTGGTTATCTAATTTATCTCCCTTCACCTTTCCTCTTTGGTACCATCAGTTACTAGAGAGTAACTGGGCAGCTAAACCTAAAAGTACATCAGTAGATGAATGGATAAAGGCAACATGGTTCATACATACAAGGAAATGCTACTTGTTAGAAAGAACGAAATAATGCCATTTGCAGCAACACGGATGGACCTGGAGATTATTATACTGAGAGGGATAGGTCAGCCCAAGACGAATGTCATGTGACATCACTTAACATATGGAACCTAAGAAAGTGATACGAGTGAACCTACCTATGAAGCAGACTCACAGGCTCAGAAAACAAACTAAGATTTGTTCTGTGGCTTCATACATGATCTGTTCTTAAGAATGACTGTTCCGTGTACACTTGAGAAGACTGTTTTCTGTTGCTTTTTTAAGACGGGATGTTCTATAGGTGTCTGTTAAGTTCACTGATGTTCTTAATACCAGCCTTAACTAATTTCATTTAAGGCTCTTATTTCCTTACTGATTCTGTTTGGATGATCTATCCATTGATTAACATCCCTACTCTGATCAAGAAGTGAAAGTTGCTCGGTCGTGTCTGACTCTTTGTGACCCCATGGGCCATACAGTCCGTGGAATTCTCTAGGCCAGAATACTGGAGTAGATTGCCATTTACTTTTCCAGGGGATCTTCCGAACCCAGGGATTGAATCCTGGTCCCCTGTATATTGCTGTCTTTTTCTCCTTTTATGTCTGTTAATATTTGCTTTATATAATTAGGCATTACTATTTTGAGTACATAGATATTTACTAGTGTTATATGCTCTTGGTAGACTGACCCCTTTTCAATGACTTTGTTTCTTTGTACAGTCTTAGTCTTAAGAGTCAATTTTGTCTGATTAAAGGACAGCTACTCCAGTTTTCATTTGTACGGATTATGTTTTTGCATCTCTTCATGTGTGTTCTGAATGTGCTCTTACATATGAATTGAGTCTCTTTTAGACAGCATATAGATGTATCTTGTTTTTTTAATCCACTCAGCCACTCTGCCTCTTGATTGGAGCATTTAGTCCATTAAAGTAATTATTGATAGCTATTTACTTATTGCCATTAAAACTTTTTTTCTAGTTTTCTGTAATCCCTTTGTTCCTTGTCTTGCTCTTTTATGATTTGGTGATTATCTGTAGTGGTATGCATAGATGCCTTTACAGTTTGTGTATCTACTCTAGATTTTTGCTTAGTGTTTACCACAAGGCTTACATAAAACAACCAACACTCTATTTTAAGTGGTTGACAACTTACATTTGAATGCATTCTAAACCTTTATGTTTTTGCCTTGCTCCTCCCCCATTTTTTGTGTTTTTGATGTCACCATATACATTTAAAAAATCTTGTGTATCCCCTGCTGCTAAGTCACTTCAGTCGTGTCCGACTCTGTGTGACCCCATAGACGGCAGCCACCAGGCTCCCCCATCCCTGGGATTCTCCAAGCGAGAACACTGGAGTGGGTTGCCATTTCCTTCTCCAATGCAGGAAAGTGAAAGTGAAGTCGCTCAGTCGTGCCTGACTCTTTGCGACCCCATGGACTGCAGCCTACCAGGCTCCTCCATCCATGGGATTTTCCAGGCAAGAGTACTGGAGTGGGGTGCCATTGCCTTCTCCGTGTGTATCCCTAAACTATTGTAATTACAGTTAGTTTTATCTCTTCTGACTATCCCTGGTGGTTCAGATGGTGAAGAATCTGCTGGCAATGCAAGAGACCCAGGTTTGATCCCTGGGTTGGGAAGAACTCCTTGAGAAGGAAATGGCTACATACTCCAGTGTTCTTGCCTGGAGAATCCCATGGACAGAGGAGCCTGGTGGGCTAAAGTCCATGGGGTCATAAAGAGTCGGACACAACTGAGCGACTAAGTACTTACCATTTCTGCCTTTTAACCTTCATATTAGGTTTATGAATTGTTAACCCATCACATTTACATCATTAGATTATTCTAAATTTTACTATTTACCTTTACCAGTGAAATTGTTATATGTTTTCTTATTATGAACTAGAGCCCTATCATTAGAAGGTATTTGCAGAGACTCTATGCAGAAAGATGGAGAGCTTTTTATGATGCTACAAAGTTTCTAAGAGTCAAGCTTTTCAAGAACAGTTACAGCTGTTGGATAGAAATAGCTTCTGAAGACTTATCACCTCTGTCCAAAAAAGAAAATGCTGGGCATGAAAAATGATTTTCAAAATTTCACAGAACAATGCAGAAGGTGTCTTATTCTCATATGAAATGCAGACAAACCAAAACCAATTATAGGGGAAAATAATGATCTCTATTCCTATACAATTACCATAGCTTTTTATTCAAGTAGCACAAGTGCTCAGTATACTGCTTTGGGGGGTTATATTTAACTTTTCTGACTTTTGAACCAGCGCATGAAAGGGAAACATGGTTATTCAAAGGCAGAAGAACAAATACTGATGAAGGGAGTGATAGGCACCAATTTTCTTTTGACTTTTGCCCCAAACTCCTTCCTGACTTCTGCTCCTTTCCCTGAATGAGTAGATGCAGTTGACTGGGGTTTTGCTTTACTGTCTGGCATTAGTAATCCTCTGTGACCAGTAGTAACCAAACATTCATTGCGATCCATCATTATTTCTGTTTCAGCTGATGCTGGGGCATCCACCACGTCAGTCATGTCCGACTCTGTGCGACCCCATAGACGGCCTGGTGGGCTCCCCGGTCCCTGGGATTCTCCAGGCAAGAACACTGGAGTGGGTTGCCATTTCCTTTGCCTAGTCATTACATATTCACTCATTTGACAAATTAATGACAAAATTGTAGAAATAAAGAGTACCAGGCACATGTCTAGGGTTAGAGTAGAAGAGACAATCACGTGCCCATGCAGGATGGGGTTCACTCTTCCCATTCCTCTCCTTACTCTGGTGGAAGTGTTGTTGTTGTTTAATCACCAAGTTGTGTCTGGCTCTTCTGTGACCCTATGGACTGTAGCCTGCCAGGCTCCTCTGCCCATGGAATTTCCCAGGCAAGAATACTGGAGTGGGTTGCTAGTTCCTTCTCCAGGGGATCTTCCCGACCCAGGGATGGAACCCACATATCCTGCACTGCAGGCAGATTCTTTACCACTGAGCCACCAGGAAAGTCTCTTTTGCAAATAGAAAATGTTAACTTAGCATAACAACACATGAAAGTTATGGTGTAAGTGTGGTTAAAGAATGACTGTCTCTCTTGGGGGGAAAATAAATTGGCTCAGCCATTAGGAAAACAGTACAGTGGTCCCTTGAATAATTAAAACTAGAACTACAACATGATCTAGCAACCCCACTTCTGGGTATACATCTGAAGGAAATGAAATCATCTCGTGAAACAGTTTCTGCAACCCCCATGTACACTGAAGCATTGTTTACAGTAGCCAAGACACAGAGACAACCTAAGTGTCTGTAAACAGATGAATGGATAAAGACAATGTGGTATAAATGTATATACATGATGGACTATCATTCGGCCATAAAAAAGGAAACTCTACCTTTGTAACAACATGGATGGACCTTGAGGACATTATGCTAAGTGAAATAAGTGAGATTATGTAGTATTGGACATAACTGAGTGTCCAATACTATATAACACTTTTCTTTCTCTGACTTTGTGTAGAATCGTAAAAAAGAAAAGTTGAACTCATAGAAACAGAGATTGAATGGTGGGAAACTGGGAGATGTTAGTCAAAGAGAACAAACTTACTTATAAAATGAGTAAGTTCTAGGGATGTAATGTACAGCATGGTGAAGAGAGGTAATAATACTGTATTATATACTCGACAGTGGTCAAAAGAGTAAATCAAATGTTCTAACCACCCACACAGTACCTATGCGAGGTGATGTATGTGTTAACCAATCCTTATCACTTCAAATCATGATGCTGTACACCTTCAACCTATTAATGTATCTCAATACAGCAAGGGGGTGGGTGGAGAATGACACTATCTATCCCTACTCTTCCAGGAACAGGAACCACTGGGTGAATGAGTCCCTTCACCAGGTCACAAGAGGTAGCAGTGGGATGGGCTGGGTTATGGGGAAAGAGCAGGGCATTGGAAAAGCAGAGAGGCATGCCAGGGGGCAAAAGGATTTGGGGGCTGCCATATCTGACTGTCTCTAAAGATGTAGAAAAGACAAAAAATGATCAGCCCCACATCCTAGAATTTGAGTGTATTTGTAACCAACACAGAGCTGTGATAGTATAGTGGTTAGTACCCCATGCTGTGGACTCAACAAAAAGTAGTTGTTTTTTTTGTGCTGTTTTCCATAACAAGCTCTACCTGCAGGCCCTTCTGGACATTACAGGACGAACTGCAGCATCACATATTATTTCTCTAATTTTTCTACCAAGAAAAAAATTTGTAACCTCCTGAGCATACACACAGCTACATGCAAATCATAATAAATTTAAGAATAATTAGGGCACTTTTGTTAATTACCAAAAGTTAAATCCTGCTAGATGGTATTAGGTTTGGTTGTCTATAGTGGAAAACCCATCGTATGTTTGTATTTGGTTCTTTGGTAGTCCAGCCCCAGATACTTACTATCTTAATGCTCTTCCTTTCTAGAACTACTCTCCAAATTTAACGTCACCTCTTGTTCCAAGACAACTGCTAGGGTGCCAGCCATCAGGCATAGGGTCAGAAGGAGGGAGTCTAAAGGGATAAATCTTCCAGGTGAGTCAGTTCTTTATGACGAGTCACTACTACAAGCGGTAGTCCATACTACCTTTTCCTACCATCTCATTAGCCAGAACGGATTTCCATGACCACATACTGGTCCACTGCAGGCTGGGAAATGTGGTCTTTCAGCCACTCCCACTGCTATTTCAAATAAAACTGGGGTTCTGCTACTCTGAGAAAGAGAAGAATATATCAGGTAAACAACTCACAAAAAGCTACGTGTGTCCTAAGAGTTAAAGGTTGTTGTTACTCAATCACTCAGTCGTATCCGACTGTTTGTGACCCCATGGACTGCAGTATACCAGGCTTCCCTGTCCTTCACCATCTCTCAGACTTTGCTCAAACCCATGTCCATTGAGTTGGTGATGCCATCCAACCATCTCGTCCTCTGTCATCCCCTTCCCCTCTTGCCCTCAATCTTTCCCTGCATCAGGGTCTCAGCATCAACCATTTCAGCGTGTGAATGACATGTTTAATTTGAGTATGCTATGTATGTGCAATTCTAGAAAACTGGCTGTTAGAAAGGAAAGAGTAATTTCTTTCTTCCCTCAGTGCAAGTGTGTTCACATGCTGCTAAGCAGAGTTTCCTTATAAGAAAACTGCTAACTTTGAAGTAACTAAAAGAACCGTAATCATACAATTGTGTAGATTTTCTAAGAACGGAAGTGCGGCTGGTGCTAGTTCAAGTCTCCTAGATGGAGAACGTTGGGAGGATAAAGATGCTCAGTGAGCACAATGACCACATTTCACATGCGCTACAAGAGAGATGAGGCAAAGGATAAGCAGCCAGGCTCATCTGGAGGTGAGCAAAGCCTTCAGAGAAGAGGCAATGCAGGGGAAAAGGCAGTTCAGGAACTTTCTAGGTTGTCCAGGCTGGGCAGGTTATATATTCCAGACAGGAAACAGCCTGAAAATAGTCTGAAATAGACTATAGAAGGTGATGGTGGAGAGGCTGCTAATGAGGCGATGAGACACAACACCCCCAGAGCTGTGACATCTATGTCGACCTCAGTTTCCTACCCTGGCACTTCATTATCACACCCACACAAACTGCTGCTACCTGCCAATATTTCACTGGTCTCTTCCCTCTCTCCCTGCCTCCATCAGGCTTATTCCTTTCAACTGGGCAGTTCCTTAAGTGTCAGTCTTTACCTTTGGTCCATCCCACCAGCCCCTTAGATCTCCTCCACCTGCCAAAGGAGTAGAGTTTTGGAAATGCACATCTGCTGATTATACTGTCTACAGAAAACCAACACTTCAGTAGATCTGCAGCCTCCAAGGCCACTGTGCCCACGTGCCAGTCTCCCCTCTGCCATGGCCAAAGACAAGCAAGACCCTGATCACCATGCACAGAGGACTGGGCTTAGGAGCGACACGTCACTTCTCAGGTTTCAGGGGCATAACTCCTGCTTTCGACCACACCAAACTGCAAGGGAGGGTGGAGATGCAGTGTGGCTGTGGAGCTCCTGGTCGTCTATGTTTAATAACTGTGTCCTTTACTTTTCATTCTCTAAGTTGTCTTTGACTGTCTTATTAAGTAGTCTTCCCAGGTAGCACTAGTGGTAAAGAACCCAGGGGCCAGTGCAGGAGACATGAGTTTGATCCCTGGGTCAAGAAGATCCCCTGGAGGAGGAAATGGCAACTCACTCCAGTATTCTTGCCTGGAGAATCCCCATGGACAGAGGGGCCTGGCGAGCTACAGACCATGGAGTCGCAAAGAGTTGGACACAACTAACGTGACTTAGCATGCATGCATCTTGGTAAAAAATTGCTCCAATTTCATGATTGCAATAGCTTAGTAATTTAAAATTCTAATCAGAATCCTTTATTTGGAAGGTCCTTCATTTTAGCTTGTCTCTGCTGCTGTTGCCTCTCACTAACTATTGCTAACACTTGCTTTCTGTGCATCAGGTACTACTGACATAGAGGTAAGCCTTTACCTATAGCAGTCATATTTACAACACTTGTCAAAGTGGGTCCTGTTATTTCCCCATCATGCAAACGAGGAAACTGGCACAGAGTGTTACTTGCCCAACATCACATACCTACTGAGTTCGCTGGACCCAAATAGAGATAATCTGACCCTAAATTCATATGCTATATACTGCTTTTCAAATGTGTAGTACATTTTGTTAATCTGTTCATTTTAAAACTGAAGCATTAAGTCAGGTAGCTGACGGATTTGCTTTTAGCAAAACAAACGACAGTGTTTATTTCTAGTACATTCTCCTCAAACCTCTGATGTTGCTCCTCCTCCTGGGCAGCTTCTCCAACTTCATGGAGAAACAGAAGCCACCAGATGGAAGCCTCTGCGTATTTCCACTCCACTTCTCTAAGACGCTTCTAATCACCGTAAAGTTAAGAAATACTAAATTCCTTAGGAAGTGCTCAATTTCCAAGGCTTTACTTACTGGTGAACATTAAATATTGAAACATAAATTGAACATATCTTGTCACAGCTATTGCCTGAGTAACCTAGTCTCTGAATGAAACACCATAAAAAACTGTTTAGTGGCCAAACTTACAAACAATACATTTCTATAGTCCTGAACCGGCAAGATGAATTTAGATGCTAATAAAACAACACATATTTCTTTATTCCTAAACTGATGATTTTAGATCTACGAAAGACTGCAAATAAATACTGTATACTTGTCTATATATGGTGACGATTCTGGGGACAGATTTATTCTTGGAGATACTCATTTTATGGACAATTCCCACCCTTCTGTCCTTGACAGCAAATAGCAAAAATAAAAATGTTAGTCACTCAGTCGTATCCAACTCATTCAATCACATCCAACTCTTTTGCGACCGCATGGACTGTAGCCTGCCAGGCTCCTCTATCCATGGAATTCTCCAGGGGATCTTCCCTACCCAGGGATAGAACCTGGCTCCCCTGCATTGCAGATTCTTTACCGTCGGAGCCACCATAACAGAAGTAGTAAGTAATTACTATGTGCTCATGAGAATAAGCCTAATCTGAACAGGACCCAATTCAACACCAGGTCCTCATTTTCTGGCACAGAGAAGACCCTCAAGAAGCAGCATCTGAGGGGCTCTCCAGAGGTTCTCCCTCGCCTTTCCCTGCCAGGCAGGTGTCCGAGCCAGCCCGGTAAGGCCCTCAGTTCGCTGACCTAAGCTGGCTTTGATCATCAGAGCATGTGGCCCTGCGTTAATCAGCAGCACGGAATGCTGGCCCTTGCCAGAGAAGTGGGCCTTTGAACTGTGCGCTGCTCACCTTTTATTGAAAGCCCTTGACAGAAACATTGAAGAGGGTTTAAAGGACATGAGATCAATGCATTCCTGACTGTGACCCTTTCATGGACTGAAAGCTCTGAAGTCTGCCTAGAAAAACATACTTAGAGAAATACACATCAAATGGTGTGTAGCATCAGGGGCTTGGGTACTCTCTAAAACACATATTGACCCCAGAGAATCCAGTCCATGATGACAAAAAGGCTCCCGTGTTTGCCAATTCTAAGCCATCGGTAGTGCCAGCCAAGAGCACTGTTTTGAATGAACGTGAACCCCATCTTGCCTTTGCACAAAAGAACTGTATGACCTGATTCCCACTGTGTGTGGGGAAGGACAGTGTCACCCAGGTGCTGGGCTGTGTTTCTGACATCCTTGTTCTGGTGATTAAGGTGGACAGATTCCCTACAAGCTAATATACAGTGTTTTCTTTTGATTTAGCTTTTAACACATTACTGACCAGGGGATTTTTGCAGAATCTAATGCCTATGGCCAGTGATTTGTTATGTAAGTGAATACTGAAACACTCCAGTAACAAAAGACATATTATTATGTCTCCAGTCAGTAAGTTGTTAAGAATGTCAGCTTTACTGTAAGTATTCAGGATCTTACATTCAGCCTACATTATCACTAATTTTTATTTATCGATCCACTGATAACCATCCTTACATGGCCACTCCAAACAAAGGAGGATATATAGAAATGAACAATATTTCACATGTCAGTACTTTAAGTCTTCCATGAGACACAAACTCCCCTCATTTGGCCTCAGAGAATTCATTAAATTTACAACTTTAGGATTGAAGAGTATGGCTTTAAGACTCTTCAAAACATACTCTTCTATCCTAAGGCTGAAATACATACTCTCAACAGATTTACATATTTCTGGCCACCATCATGAAGGATGCCTCCGATGTCACACCTGTTTTGGCAGCATGTCCTCTCTCACCCACGAGGCTCTATTACTCAAATTCATTTTAAAGCACATTTGTTTTGAAATGTGAAAAAAAAAATGCTTACTGGACTTGGGAAATGGTTCTCCAGCTCTGGGTCCAATGCTAAGTCTGAGAGACCAGAGTGGGCTGTTTCTACCTGCAGAGTCAGCACAGCAGGGAAGAGGCAGGGGGACCTGGGTTCAGTCCTGGCTCAGACTGATACGATTTGTTTCTTCTCCAGAAGGGTATATAGCCTGTCTCTAAGGTTCAGGTTTCTTTACATAAAATAGGGATAAAGACAGCATCCAACTCAAACTCACAGTGCAGGTTAAATGCCATGTCTTACATAAAGTACATAATAGAACAGACATTATCTCAGTTGTATCTAACTCTCTGTGACCCCATGGACTGTAGCCCACCAGGCTCCTCTGTCCATGGGCTGTCCAGGCAAGAACACTGGAGTGGGTTGCCATCTCCTTCTCCAGGGGATCTTCCCGACCCAGGGGTTGAACCTGGGTCTGTTTCATCTCCTGCACTGGCAGGTGCATTCTTCCCACTAGTCCCACCTGGGAAGCCCATAGTATACTAAGTAAATCTCCCTCCCTTCACCAGCCCCTCATTCCTACAGCATATGTACAAGTGACGCAGAGGAGGGTGACAACATTCAGTCTTATGCGCACCAAAAAGCACATTTCAGTACTCAAAAGTGCCCATATATCTTGTGTATATACGATGGAACAGAATTCAGCCACAAAAATGAACAACATAATGCCATTTGCAGCAACATGGATGAACCTAGGGATCTTCACACTAAGTCAGAGAAAGACAAATAGCACAGGATGTCACTCATGTGGAATCTACAATATGACACAAATGAGCTGATCTATGAAACAGAAACAGACCCACAGGCATAGACAGCAGACTTGTAGTTGCCAAGGTGGAGCGAGGGTCGGGGAGGGAAAGATTGACAGTTTGAGATGAGCAGATGCAACCTATTACATACAAAATGGACAAACAACAAGGTCCTACCGCACAGCACAGGGAATTATATTTAATATCCTGTGACAAACCATAATGGAAAAGAACAAGAACAGGAGAAAGAAGATGTATTTATAACTGAGTTACTTTGCTGTACAGCACACTGCAAAATTAACACATTCCAAAGTAATTATACTTCGATAAAATAAAATTTATTTAAAAAGCAACCATATAAGCTAAGCAAATAAGTAAGCCACATGATCTGAGAATAGAACAGAATAATTAAAAGAAGGTCTGTGTGTGCAGAAACTCTGCAGACGTGTTCCACAAAATTGCTGCTTCCTTTCCTAGCTCCTCCCTCCCTGCCCCTCGTGGATGGGGGATAAAGAAAGTGGACAATGATAGGAACTCGGGGTAGGTGTCTGTTCTGTCCCCTGATGTGTCCCAAGTGTGCAAGTCAGGGTCCTCGTGGATGGATTTGGTGCTTCATAAATATGATAAAGAGAACTGACCAGCGAGAAAGAAAACAGGATCATTGTAGGACTTGATACTCTGTTTTCCTTGAAGCTCAGGGATGAAAAATAATGACTCTAACAGAAAACAGAGAAAGTCTTTCCACCACAGAAAAGGTGTTTGTCTTGTTCATGTTCCTCAAGTATGTGCAGAAAACACTGAGCTGGCTCAGGAGCCCCAGGGTAACAGGTGGTGAACCCAGTGAACAGGGGCCCTGCTAACACGATGCCTCTTCCGTGATGAGGCCCCTGCTCTCTCCTGCTGTGGCCTGAATTTAAGGAAGAGGTGCAAAGGCTGAGGCCTGATCCTATAAAGTTTTATTTTATAATGTAATAATGTAGTATCTATACTTACTGTAATTTAAAAATTTTTATTGAAGTATAGCTGATGTAGTACATCATGTAAATTTCACAAAAGACCAAAACAGTCAAAGGCTTGAGAAAGAAAAATGGAGGAATCGGGCTTCCTGACTTGAGACTCTACCACCATGCTATAGTCACCAAGACCGTATAGAACTGCCAGAGCAAAACCAGAGATACAGCTCAATGGAACAGGATAGAAAGCCTAGAAAGAAATCCAGTCACCTATGGTCAATTAATCTATCACAAATGAGGTAAGAATATATAATGAAGAAGACAAGACAGACTCTTCAACAAGTCATGCTGGGGAAACTGGACAGTTACATGTACAAGGATAAAATTAGAACACTTCCTAACACCATACACAAATATAAACTCAAAATGGACTAAAGGCCTAAATGTAAGAACGGGTACTATAAAGCTCCTAGAGGAAAACATAGGAAGAATATTATTTGGCATTAAAAGCAGTAATATCTTTTGGATTTGTCTCCTAGAGCAACAGAAATTAAAACAAAAATCAATAAATGGGACCGAATTTCACTAGTTCGTACCGTTTGCTCTCCTGATGGGCAGAACAATCTATGAAGTCTACTTGAAGCATAACGTGCAACACAAGAAATTAGGTCAACAGGAGTCAACTGAGAACATTCCTCAGATGAGTTAATGATTCAGTTGGCTTTTAAAAACAGACTAACACCAAGCACCAGTCTTATCACTCCCTTTAAGCATAATCTGGACACAGCATCCTCACTTCACACCAGTTATATTGCAAAGTTTAGAGGGAAAATCTCAGAATATCTTGTTTTGATGGTTAGCATCTGATAAGCAATAGCCATCTGAGCTCCCAAGGTGGCACTAGGGGTAAAGAACCTGCCTGCCAATGCAAGAGACTTAGAGAGACCGGGTTCAACCCCTGGGTCAGGAAGATCCCCTGGAGGAGGGGATGGATGGCAGCCCACTCCAGTATTCCTGCCTGGAGAATCCCATGGAGAGGAGCCTGTCAGGCTACAGTCCATGGGGTGGCACAGAGTCAGACATGACGGAAGCAACTTAGCATGCACTAAGTTTGGTACCAAAATTACAGTGCTGCTCTGACTATGAACAGAGATGATGGAAACAATAGAGGGAAGTGTGAAGATTGGTGGAGACGGGATGTTCTAGGGTTTATGGGTTAGCTTGAGTGCCCTGAAGACAGACCCTGAGATGGACCATTAGAGCAATGGTCCTTGGATGTGGGCTGCCCTGGGTGCAGGGAAGCATAACCTTGAGTGAGGCAGGTCCATTTAACCAAAGGCAATGCCCAGAAAGGATGTGGTTGAGAGCCATCAGCTGCCAACACTCCCAGCAGGGGTGCAATAAATACTTTGGTTCTTAAGAGTTACCTGGATGGCAAACTACAGCATCCACCACAACTGGAAGTTTTAAAAAAACCAATGTATTTAAGAGGTAATTGACTCATACTTTGCATTACAGGACATTTCATAAATACTTATTGAATGAGTAGATACTATGAGGGAAGAATAATAAGCATTGGTTTTAAACTTCATCAGAAGGGATATAAAAGAGGCTACAAGGAAAATACACAATTCACTCAGAACCAGGAGGAGCTCCAGCTCAGATATCCACTTTGTACTTTGTCATTTGATTGAATCATTAAATTATTCAGATTCTGCATTTATTAAGCCTGGGGAGAAGGTAGAAAGAAAAGTCCCAAAAGGGGCTCTGATTTAGTGAATCAAGTTTCAACAAGTAAAGGCACCCCCCTTTCACTGTAAACAGCATTATTCCACTACACAAGAATTTGATTTAAAAAAAAAATCATATCTTTAGAAAAGAAATAATTAGTTTTGTGGGAAGCAGCAGAGAGAAATGAAAAGCATCACTGATTGACTCCTTTCAGAATTAACAACTCTTCCTGCTTGGAGCCCTTTCAACTAACGTAACCATCATCTAAAGCTTTTTGCGAAGGTCATTTCTGAGCGCAATCTATGCTGCTCAGTCTAATGGTCTAGCACCTTTTCCTCTGAGTGTTTAGACCCACTCACCTTGCAGCCAGCAATTTAATCACATTTTCCCGACATTATGCATTCTGCATTAGATGCTGTCCTTTACTCAACATCCACATTAAAAAAAGATATATAAATCAGATGCTTGCAATGAATCACTTTTATTCCTTGACTTCTATGGTGTTTTCAAAGAAGCTCCACCTTCTTCTTTCAATTGTCTTCAAACTAGGCTTTCTTAGCCCATAAGCATTTCTGGTGTCCAAGATTTATCTGATTAAAGACTTTTAAAGATAAATTATCAAACAGCTTTAAATTATCATGATACTGTAACAAAAAAGCATAAATTCAATGTGTTAACCATAAAGCTTTTACCGTGACTCTCTGATTTGTTCCTGTTAAGATGAAATCATTTTTGTACAGATCCCAAATGATCTGCCATCTCTAGTTACACTGAAAGAATCCTGATATAGCAAGGAAACTGACTCAAGTATTTTAAAAATGACCACTTAAATATTAAGTATATTTAAGATAATTGATTTTTTATGCCAAAGAGCCAGTCTTTTCTTAAAATGCTTTTAGTTTTTATCAGCTAAATATGTATTTTCCAGAATAGCTTGTTTGACTCTTCAGTTCAATGTATGTGGGGAAGAATAATTTGTCTACATAATACAAATGTAACTCTTTGGCCATCGTAAGAATTAGTTTGCTGGGAGAGAAGTATCAGTAACCTCAGATATGCAGATGACACCACCCTTATGGCAGAAAGTGAAGAAGAAATAAAGAGCCTCTTTATGAAGGATGAAAGAGGAGTGTGAAAAAGGTGGCTTAAAAACTCAACATTCAAAAAACTAAGATCATGGCATCCAGTCCCATCACTTCATGGCAAATAGATGGAGAAACAATGGAAGCAGTGAAACTTTATCTTCTTGGGCTCCAAAATCACTGCCGATGGTGACTGCAGCCATGAAATTAAAAGACGGCTTGCTCCCTGGAAGAAAACTTATGACCAACCTAGACAGCATATTAAAAAACAGAGACATTACTTTGCCAACAAAGATCCATAGAGTCAAAGCTATGGTTTCTCCAGTAGTCATATGGATGTGAGAGTTGTACCTTAAAAAAGGCTGAGCATTGAAGAATTGATGCTTTTGAACTGTGGTGTTGGAGAAGACTCTTGAGAGTCCCTTGGACAACAAGGAGATCAAACCAGTCAATCCTAAAGGAAATCAATTCTGAATATTCATTGGAAGGACTGATGCTGAAGCTCCAATACTTTGGCCACCTGATGTGAAGAGCTGACTCATTAGAAAAGATCCAGATGCTGGGAAAGATTGAAGGGAGGATGAGAAGGGGATGACATGACAAGATGGCTGGATGGCATCACCGACTCAATGGACATGAGTTTGCGAAAACCCCAGGAGATAGTGAAGGACAGGGAAGTCTGGCGTGCTGCAGTCCATGGGGTCACAAAGAGTTGGACACGACTGAGCAACTGAACAACAAAACAAATTAGTTTATATCAGCTTAGTTTAAGGGATTATTGGATCTTTTCCAGGATTTTTTGCTAGAACGGTAAGAGTTATTAAAGAATACCTCTATCTTACAGAACTAACCAATATGCTAAGATCAAGCCTATGCCTGTATATGGAATCTGCAACAGGTGACACATATGCACACTTGCCACATGTACATGTGAGTATCCCTTGAAGATTGAAATTCTACCAATAGCAAATTATATACCCTTTATATCAAGATTAGACCTTCTCATGGTTTCCTGTTAAAATATCCCTAAACAGGGTTATCAATAAGATGATGAAGCAGAGGTACAGAAATATTTCTTGAGCTATGTTAGAGGGAAGAACTGCTAAATTTTGCCCAAATATATATCTGACGTATGCATCAGCACTGAAAAAAAATCAGAATAATTCAAAAACAATAATGAAAAATCTAACCTTTCATTTACTGACAAGCACTACTAAGAGATACATTTTTTTTAAGCCATGAATAAAAGATAATAGTCACTGTGACTTCATGAATGATTTTGTAGATGTTTTTCCTTTTCACTTTCAAGAGAGAGAATGATAAAGTGTTAAAGTAGAACCATCCCTTTCTTGCGGCCATAAATGAAGTCAGTGCTTGGGTAAGCCATGCTTTTAATCCAGCTTTAGTCTAAAGGAAGAAAAATAATGTGAATCCCTATTTTGAAAACTTGGCCCCTAATATAAATCCGGGCACAAACACACCAGCACTGGTCTCTGTTTGCAGGGAATGTCACGATGAGTCTCAACTGCATTTTCAGGACGGAGTCCCACTGATACAGCTATTCCTGTTTACTTAATAGAAAAATGCACCACTTGTTTCCTTATTTGCCCTAAGGTTTTGTCCATGGCTTTTGAAACAGGAATTCATTCATTCTATAGACTTGGGTGTATCTGTTACAAGCCAGGTCCCCTGCTGGGGTGTGTCCTTAGTTGCTCGGTCATGTCTGACTCTTTGTGACCCCATGGACTGTAGCCTGCCAGACTCCTCTGTCCGTGGGATTCTCCAGGCAAGAATACTGGAGTGGGTTGCCATGCCCTCCTCCAGGGGATCTTCCCGACCCAGGGACTGAACCCAGGTCTCCTGCACTGCAGGTGGAGTCTTTACTGTCTGAGTCACCAGTTGGGGGGAACCCTCAAATGTATTAGATGTAGTACCCACCCTCACCTGCTGTGACTGCCACATGTTTTTAATGCCTTTGCTCTTCTAGGAGAGAACGACTAGTCCTCCAAACCCTGTTAAGTGAAGCCCAGCTCCCACAAAAGCTGTCACACAGAGCTGGTGCTTTTATGGTTGTTTTTCACATGTTCTTAATTTTGTTTTTCTCAACTCCCAAAGTTTGAAATTAAAAAAAATATATGGACTTCAGTGCAGCCACTATGGTGAACAGTATGGAGGTTCCTTAAAAAACTAAACATGGAGTTCCCATATGATCCTGCAACCCTACTACTGGGCATACATCCAGAGAAAACTAATTCAAAAAGATACATGCACCCCAGTGTTCACAGCAGCACTGTCTGCAAAAGGGAAGACACAGAGACAACCAAAATGTCCATTAACAGAGGACTGGATGGAGATGCGGTCCATATATGCAGTGGAATGTTGCTCAGCCATAAAAAGAATGACATCACGCCATTTGCCCCAGCATGGATGGACCGAGACGATCTTACTGATTGCAGTAAGTCAAAGAAAGATGAATGCCATATGATATCACTTATATTTGGAATCTAAAAAATGATATAAATGACTTTATTTACAAAACAGAAACAGACTTACATATAATGAAAACCAACTTATGGTTACCAAAGGGGATAGTGGGGGGATAAATGAGGAGTTTTAGATAACATATGAACACTGCTGCTGCTAAGTCGCTTCAGTCGTGTCTGACTCTGTGCGACCCCATAGACGGCAGCCCACCAAGGCTCCCCCTTCCCTGGGATTCTCCAGGCAAGAACACTGGAGTGAGTTGCCATTTCCTTCTCCAATGCAGGAAAGTGAAAAGTGAAAGTGAAGTTGCTCAGTCATGTCCGACTCTTTGGGACCCCATGGACTGCAGCCCACCAGGCTCCTCCATCCATGGGATTTTCCAGGCAAGAGTACTGGAGTGGGTGCCATCGGACCTACTGTATAGCACAGGGAACTATACTAAATATTTTGTAATAACCTATAATGGAAAAGAATTTGAAAAAGAATACATATAGCTATAAATGAATCATTTTGCTGTATGCTTGAAACTAACACCACATTGTAAATTAACTATACTTAAATAAAAAAGACACAAAAATATGAACCTTAGATAAGCAATTATCTTGGGGAAAAAATAAACTTTTGACTCCTACAAAACATCTTTTCAGTTAGGTGATAAGAGATGTTTTTAAAAATATGAATAACAATATTGGAATAAAAATGGATCCCAAGAAAATACAGGAATGCAAATACACTCATTGGAAGGGGAAATATAACAGAGATTACATGTCATATATGGCTGTTAAGTTTGTTGAAAGCCATGACAGTTCCCCCATGGACTTGACCTGGAAGAGTGATGGGGCTTGATCTCAGCTGTTGTGTTCGAGAGCCAGATGGCCAACGTCTGAGACAATAATCCAGAAATGAAACAGAAACCAGGCAGTGTGAAGGGACCAGGTGGAGGCAGAAAGATCGGGATGCTGGGCAATCAGGATAAGAGCACAAACCCACCTGCCTGCCCACCTGCCTTCTATAAGTGTCTCTTGAGCACTGACCAAGTGGCAAGCACAATTTGCATTCTGGGGATGGAGGAGGAAATGAGATGAATGGAGGATGCACAATCATTATAGAGGACCCTGAGCCTGGAGTATGTGCAGGGACATGGCACCGACCCCGTCCAAGGTCAGGCACATGCACCCTCCATATGCCCGAGCATTTCCTGCACATGTTGCATCTGATACCCGTGACAACTCAAGGAGGTATCATTGTCATAACCATTCCACTCATGTGGTGACAGTCCTTCAGGGCATTAGGGAAAGCCAATGGCCCCTGATCACGCAACTGACCCAAGACTTGGTTCCCTTGATTCCAACAACCCCTTTCACTTCACTTTTGGACTGTGATGCTGCCCTTTTCAGTAGACCACAAACACCAAATGAAACGTTTTCTGAGTAGCTCTTTACTTTCTAAGATTAACGTTTCGTACCTGAGTCCTATTTGCTGTGATAACAAATGTAAACAAACAAAAAAAATTGTTAATCTAACCACAGACACAGGACATTCCTTGGATTCTTTCCATGATCCTCAAGGAATTCCTCAAATCGACATTTTACATTGCCAGAAAGATCTATCAGAAGTAGTTACAGAAAACAGTTACTTGGCTTCGAAATAATCTCTTGCTATGAGACAAGTGGTCTTACCTTGAAAACAGCCCAACACAGATACCCCAAGATGAGTGAATCTGAATTTGCTTCCTCATTGTAGGAGATGAGTCTAGAGGTCAGAATAGCATCTCAAGGTCAAAAAATAGCCCTTCTTCCCAGACTTTTAGCATCAACATCATGTAAACACGTGCTGTCAGGTTCTTGTGGCTGCAGCGGCGCTTCCATTTATAAAAGACAAAGGTGGTTCTTAAGTTGGTTCTCCTTGATCTCTGCACCGCCACCACCCCTGCCCCCATCAAACATGCATTACACACTAGTTGGGCTAAGCTGAATTTAGTTAAAGTGCTAGGAAAAGGCTTCGAAGCCATTGTAAACCATTCCAGGTGTTAGTGGCTTTTTGGCGAACAGAGTCACACAAATGTCCCTCGCTCTTGCATTGTGAGATACCTGGTCTCACACATCATCACACAGCCAGAAGAAAAAGGAATAAAAAGTGTTGCCTCCAGAAAATAATGAGGCCAAAGTTTTCTTCTCTAGTTTAGAATGCTTTTTGCATTTTTCAGGGTAAAATACCAAAACCTCCAAATATACTGGGTCATAAATACATGGGGGTTGGGTGTTACCAGAGGATGTAAAAAAGCACCAGAACAGTACAGTTGAGAGAAGAGAAACTTCTGAGTCTACACCACCTTCTAGAAGGCAGGGCTCTGGTTCTACACAGTCATCTCTGGGTTTGCAAACTAGAAGAATCACCAGAAGGTCATCTGAACACTTCATCAGCTAGACAGTTATCTGCTGGCGGCGCAGTGGTAAAGAATCTGCCTGCCAATGCAGGGGATGCAAGAGACGAGGTTCGATCCCTGGGTTGGGAAGATCCCCACTTAGAATAAGGAATGAAAACCCACTCTGGTGTTCTTGCCTGGGAAATTCTATGGACAGAGAAGCCTGGTGGGCTACACAATCCATGGCAGTCGCAAAGAGTTGGACACAACTGAGTGATGGAGAACGCACAGCACACTTCTGTTTAGTAGCACCCAAGTCCCTATTTCTGAGTCTTTGCTCCCACAATGACTCTGGGCTGCAAGAGAAACTCCTCAGACAAACCACCTACCAGAAAGGAGATGCAAAAACCTGTTCCCTGGTCTTAGTCCTGGAATATCTCACAAAATAAATGCATCGGTTGGGATCAGGTCCTCTGAGTCAGATTGAGGGTTCTGGTACTTTCCAAAGTTAAGAAGTAACCGTCGTTGCTGAGATAATAAATTCCAGGGGTGCAGGTTCAGCCCCAGTGATAATGCATGAATCAGCTGCTGCCTTGGCCATGCCCCGGGAACAGACAACACCTGCTTCCTGGAACCCCCATCTCTGAGATTCGATGTCAGGTGAACCCTGGACCTGCGCAATCCATCAGTGGCTAGCTAATGGGAGTCGTCATGCTTTTTGGGGGTAAAAGTATGGCGATTTTGGAATTTTTTTTTTTTTTTACTATGTAATGACTGTTAGATTTGCTTGAATCTCAGTTTCCCTGTTTTAAAAAATAGGAATAACAATCTACTGTACTAAGCTTAAATGAAATGGCATGTTTTACTATATAGTACAGAATCTGGAACATAGTAAGTATTCAAAAAAGCATTCATTCTCTCACATTCCCTCCTGTCTCCATAGCGGGAGGCAAGTTCTATAATTCTTGTTCATACAGAACCACTTGCTATACAAAATGTTCATTTATTTGAGATCAATTTCGAATAGAGCTGTAGCAAAAGAGAAGATCAAACATACCTCTGTCTATGGCGACTCGAGTCAAGACTCTCCAGCTCAACAGCTCTGGGCAGAGCTTGAGGAATAAGTGACCTTGAATCTGACTTACTTCACTAAGAGCTGAAATTTAAAACCACTCTTTGTGGGGCCTTCATGATGGTTTTGCTTAAATAGCGCATGATGGCAATGTCCTCCCTAAGTGGCCCTTGGTAAGCCAATCAGTTTCAGTCTCATCTACTTCAATAAGAAAGAAAAAAAAAAAGCATTCCAAGCTGGAGAAGAATCAAGTGTGCCTCTTTCCTAGAAACAGCTGTAAAGTCGACCCAAATAGAAAAATCTAGAAATAAATGCGACGCTGATGGGAACATTCTAAAAATTCCCCTTGTCCTTTCCCTGATGAGGTGCTGTTAGTGCAAAGGCGGTCTCAGGCACATGAATTTTTAATCACCAAAGGTCACCCAAAGCATGTAAATCTACAGGGACCATCTCTGTGTGGTATCCATTACCTAGCTATCCATTACTTTTAGCGTGTGTGTGTTAGTTGCTCAGTCACATCTGACTCTTTGCAATCCCATGGACTGTAGCCCACCAGGCTCCTCTGTCCGTGGAATTCTCCAGGCAAGAATACTGGAGTGGGTAGCTATTTCCTTCTCCAGGGAATCTTCCCAACCCAGGTCTCCTGCACTGCAGGCAGATGCTTTATTGTCTGAGCCACCAGGCAAGGCCCACTTTTGTGGCTCTACACAAAGTGTAGTTTTAAAGAAAAATAAAAGCATGTGATGACCCATAAAATGTTGAGAATGGCACTGCCTGGCTATGTTCCATGGGAGACCAGTGTCTTAATTGGCTTGTACACTTCAATTGGCAGCAGACCTTGGACAGCACACCACACCACACCACGGGCTGAAATGATACGTCACATCAAACTAAAGAGGAGCTTTCATGAGTCTAACAGTGGTACCAGCAGGTGAAGTCTGTTTCCCTTTCATCGCTTTATCCTCATCACTCCTGTATGAGCATACTGATCTGTTTCAGGGAATGAGGTATTTGGCGTAATCATGATTTCCAGATTATTGAGGTTTGACCTTGAAGCGCTGAAGCCTTTCACTGGAGGCATGTGATGAGCCTCCTTAAATGCGTCTCGTGTTTCCCGGCCTTGTGAATTTCATGTGCTGATAAAGGCCCTCTAATCTCCTCTGAATGACTAGTTATTCATGAGCAAATAGCGACAGAATTTTAGAGCAGGGAAAAAACTCAGAAATGATTTCATTCCCCAAGCCCATCCCCATATTTTATACTTGAACTTCACAAATGCTGAGTGACTTGCTAATTAACGGTCACGTAGATATTACAGGAGCTCACCCGATAATCTGGGCTTCCTAATTCCAAATTTCAAGGCTTTTTCTTGTACACAGTAAATCCCAATTATACTAGATCTTTGCTATGTGCCTTTCCCTTGCCTGTCACATTCTACCCTTAGATTCACATAAACCTTACTTTCTCATCTCCTTCGGGAGTTGTTCACAATTGTCACCTTTTCAGTAAGGTCCTCCCTGATGGCTCTATTTAAATTTGCAATCCTCTCTCTGCTCTCTGGCATTATTTTCACTTTCCCCAGATTCGTTTTTTGTCTACAGCATTTGTCACATCCTAAATTTCTATATATGCAATCTACCTTATTTTACTTTTATTTCCTTTAGCCACTAGAATGACAACTCCATGAAGAAAAGGTTTTCGTATGTTTTATTTTTAACTCTATTCTAGTGCTAAGACAGTGCCTGGACAATAAGAGGTGTTCCGTGAATAATTATTAAGGAAATCACTCATCTAAATGATTAAAACTTCACAGAAATTTGGTATGAATAAGTCTGGCATTATAATGTTTATAATATAGGACTTCCTGAGTTATTATCTCTCATTGGTGAAGAAAGTTAAGAAATTATTTGTTCAAAAACCCAAATTATTTGTTAAGCAAAGTCCTCCAGTTAAAGAAAAGTAAAATTTCAGCTGGTTGATCTTTAGCATAAAATTTGCTTTCAGACAATAGAATAAAACATATGCTGCATTTACAAATGTATTTCTACCAAACTACTGAAAGCCATGATGCCTGTGCCATCAACAAAAATAAAATGCTGACCTACTTAGGAAAATCCTCTGTAAGTGTATCCAGTAGGTACACAATGTTTTGGTCTGTCTGCCCCCAAAACGGTCTTTCTTGTTTGTAGGGAGTTCATGTGGCCACTTTAAAGTTAGTTGATAGGAAATCAACAATAGTGTTTGTCAAATAACTATTCGTAAAAACCCTACGGGTTGCTAGGTAGTTTAAAGAGTGATCTTCAATAAGGGACATAAAAGAGCTTTGCAGCAGTGAGTTTCAAAGGTGGATGAGTCTTTGAAAAATCTGATTGAAAATAATGAAAAATATATAATAAATGTTAAGCTGTTCTTTGTGGTTTCATTGTAGGGGATGATTACAAGGAACTCAACTCAATAGCAATAAGGAAGTTAGTAAATTGTTGACTGGAAAATGGTTCTTCAACTAAAATGGTAACTATAAAGAGCAACTTAGAAAATAACAGTAAATTCTTTACGTATTTGAAACCACATGTGGTGACTTCAGCCATGCAGAAACAGGCATGTGAACAAACTTGAAGGTGACATGATGAGTAAGAAGCAAAATGATTTCTTTCCCCCATTTTCCCAGCTTTGATATGCTATATTATGCTTTTTATATAATATAGATTATATTACATATAGAATAGATTATATTATAATATACTCTATATTATAACTAATAGAATAATAATCATAGAAACACACTGATTATGGAGCATAAGTGATAGCAGTTCCTAAGGTAACTAAGGAAAAATTGATTCATATGGAAGGAAGTTACTGACATTTTTGGACTGACATTTGAAAGGGATTTCCTAAACTGTGTCTTCAGAATTTTCCATACTGTACTAACCACACACAAAAGGGACATAAGACAAATGACCTTATCTACAAAGCAGAAGACTCAAATGCATAGAGAACACACTGGTGGCGGCCAAGAGAGAGGAGGTTGGGAGAGGGATGGATTCGGAGTCTGGGGTTAGTAGCTGCAAACTACTATATAGAGAATGGATAAACAACAAGGTCCTACCGAACAGCACAGGGAACTCTATTCAATATCCTGTGATAAGCCAGAATGGAAAAGAGGGTGAAAAAGAATATGTATATATAATTGAACCACTTTGCTGGACTGCAGGAATTAATACAACACTGTAAATCAACTATACTTCAATTTTAAAAAAGGGATGTGACATTAACTAGGATTTTTACCCCTACTGGAGATTCATGATACAACCATTAATTAAAGGCTCTGAAAATCTCTGTTGTAAAATAAATGATTCAGCTTCATGTTATCTTCCCCCTCGATCATTTGACCAAATGCCATTTCCTTCCTAGTCTACCTGTGAATACCCGGAGAAGGACCACTGTTTTGGAGAACACAGTAAGCACAGAGCTACCTTGGTGTTTCTCCAGTAAAGTTTCAATTATAAGAAAACATAGAAGAAATCAAGGGGGAAAAAAAAAGAGAAGAGAACAAGTTGAGTGGTAGTTGGGTCTAGGTTGCTTTATCCTTGCAGGGGGGTTTCTGAGAAAGATTAGTCTTAAATGTAATTGTTGGAGTTGGGAGGCAAAGAGGAAAGTTCCCTCTGAAAAAACGAGGAGCCAAATAAAACCTATCCATAGAGACCTTGTATAGCAGTGGTGAGTCAGTTCCAGGGACAGGTGATCATGTCACACTGTTGGGAGATGAGCCACTTGGAAGTCAAAGACTTAGATATTATAAAACAGAGTTAGGAGCTACAAGGAAGGTTCTGGAATCCCTGTACTCCTAACATACTCTGTATGCACAACAACAATGAGAGCATTATTCAGTTTCCCTGGGATTGTTCTTAATAGGTTTTAAGATCCTTCCTCCCTCCTTCCCTTGTCTCTCTCCCACCCTGCCCCGCCCCTTAAGCTTCTTGATCACATCAATCATCATGGTCACCTCTGTACCCATAGTGGCTGGGACTCAGATGGTGTTGAATAAATACAAACGAAATTAACAACAGAAAGAGTTAATGAGTGTTCTTGTGCTGTATAAAATATTGGACCAGATAAACACATTTTTCCAACTGTAGCTCTTTAATAGTCCTTAATAAATATTCCATATTTCTATTAGATTGGAAAGTACTAGAATAATAGTTCTTAGTGAAAGTGTTAGCCACTCAGACTCTTTTTCCGCCCTATGGCTGTAGCCTGCCAGGCCTCTCTGTCCATGGAATTCTCCCAGCAAGAATTCTGGAGTGAGTTGCCATTTCCTTCTCCAGGGGTTCTTCCTGACCCGGGGAACAAACCCAGGTCTTCTAAATTGCAGGCAGATTCTTTACCATCTGAGCCACCAGGGAAGTCTCAATAGTGCTTAGCCCCTTCTTAATTTATGTTCTGCTGATTATGTTAAAATTCATATTCATTTTTATAATATATGACATTGTGAAACATTCAGACATTTCAGATTAAGCTAACTCATCTACCAACAACGATGCTGGAAATCATGCAGGTGGTTTGACACAAAAGATCACTGTCTTTGAGTTCTTTCTAGTTAAGGAAATATGGATTACTGACATTTTTAGTGGCTGCAGAGGATTCTATAAAATAGTTGCTGTAAGCTATTGAATTTTTCCCTGCTGATAAGACACTTAAGGTGTTAACATGACTTGCTATTAAGAGAAATGCAGTGATGAACATCTTGTATTCTAGATCAGATATTGAGAAACAAAATTGTTTTATCATAAATTTAAAAACTGAAACACTGCTGAATTGCCATCCCCCAAAATGGCTCATTAAATTTATACTGCTGCCAGCAATGGAAAGCTCATGCATTTTCTATACTTATACCGAAATATTTTTATCAAATTAAATGTTTTTATAATAATTTGAGTGAAATATGCTATCTTATTTTGAACTTCTCAGATAACTGCTGAAGTTTAGCAAGTTTTTATATAGAATTTGTCACTGTATTATTTTCAGTTAACATATTTTTGATCATGTTAAAAATACAAAAACCATGGCATCACTATAAGTCATCTCGCCTTACTGCCTTATTGTAAGGAAGACTGAACCTTTAAACTATTCACAAAAATACAGTTATCCATTCATGTGATTCTGAAAGATCTCCAGCATGGATTTTAGAATCTTCCTCACTGAGAGGTTGAATACCTTACAGAAAAGTTGGTCAAACAGTTCTTACTCCAAGAAAACATCACTTCTTCCAGTTTCTAAGTGAATCTCCACTCACTCGTGTTACTGTACTGTGGACACAGATGACGTGTCTACTTCTGTAGCCTTTATGCCTAGCACAGGACTTACTACATTGAGAACAGACAGACTACAATTGTAATAGATTTAGCCACTGCTGCTGCTAAGTCCCTTCAGTCGTGTCCGACTCTGTGCAACTCCATAGACGGCAGCCCACTAGGCTCCTCTGTCCCTGGGATTCTCCAGGCAAGAACGCTGGAGTGGGTTGCCATTTCCTTAGCCACTAGGGCACGGTAAAAACTTTCAAATGCTAGAAACCACCTTTTTTCTCTTCCTGCTTTTCTCCACCTTAAACTCTAACTCTACTGTTGTTGAAAAAAAAATGGCTATAGTCCTGTGCCGTTAAGTAGCAAAATCATAATCACAAGTCAAGAGATTATATGATCAAAGTGTAACAAGTTATCAGTTGAATTATCTGAACATAATGGCACATAAAAACCTCTTTATAAGCAAAACTGAATAATGTAGAGTTCTTGGATGTAAGAGATTAAATGGGCACATACAGGTATTAAGATATTTTAAATACACACACACAACATCCTGAATGGTCATCAGATGGTATAATGCTGGGTATTTTTTGAAGTAATAATTTTTTGGAACAGGGATTATTAAGGTAAGAAAATTATTACAAATGGAGAAACACAGTTCTTGATTTTTTCAAATTACAATATATTTATCCTGAACAATTCTGTAATTTTAAACAATGAGTTTGCTTTTATTTTTAAAAAGATCATTATTAAGAAGAATGCAAATTCCCATTCCCAGTGTTTAGACTTTCAAATACGTTGCTTCCTGTTAATGTTCTGTCAAAGTAATTTTTAAATTGTTAAGCATGAAAATAATTTTCAATATATATTACTCATTATTCACTGATGTGGTGAAAATAAATGAGATAGTTTCAGATTCAGGAAAATTTAAGTACTTGAGGTATTTTAAAAGAAAAACAGTTTACTTTCTGGGGGCTTCCCTGGTGACTCTGTGGTAAAGAATCTGCCTGCCAATGCAGGAGACTCAGGTTTGATCCCTGGGTGGGGAAGATCCCCCGGAGAAGGAAATGGCTACTTATTCCAGTATTCTTGCCTGGAGAATCCCATGGACAGAGGAGCCTGGCGGGCTACAGCCCATGGGGTTGCAAAAGAGTTGGACACAACTTAGCAACTAGGTAACACCATAATGTACTTTAGCTCCTTGAACAATATAACTTGAAAGCCTTCTAGCTTCTAAACTTCTAAACAACCTCCCTGAACTTCATAATCAAGTGTGAAAAAGCTCAAGGTGAGAATCTGGAGGTTCCATTCAGATCTGGGCTCTGACCCTAAATACCCATGCAACAAAGGGCAGTTCTTGCAATTATTTTTCTGAACCTTGGCATTTTATTGAACAAAACAAAGGATTTATCTAGACCGAGGGAAACTCCATTTCCTTGATTTGCCTTCCAACAGTTGAAAAAAATCATGAAATTTCACACAAAGACAAGTATTTCCTGTGCTTTCTGAAATCTTGGGTGAACCACTAATGTGAGTCCATCAATCCTTCATTTTAACCACCAGCTGGAGCCAAGGGACCACTGTCCACTATGGGGCACAGACATCGTAGCTGATTGATGCCTTTGCCTTTGCATCCACTTGAAGAAATGTATGTTATTTTTATTATTCATGTGCTAAGTCGCTTCAGTCGTGTGTGACTCTCTGTGATCCCATGGACTGTAGCCAGTCAGGCTCCTCTGACTGGAGAATCATGGGATTCTCCAGGCAAGAATACTGGAGTGGGTTGCCTTTTCCTCCTCCCGGAGGTATTCACAGGGATATCTAAAAATCTGAACAATCTTAATTAGCACTTAAATAAAGAACAGTGGCTTGAAGAAGCATTAGAAGCATAAGTCATCAGATAGAAATAGCCTTGATATATTTGAGATGAAATACACAAGAAGGAACAGTACGTGTCTCTAGTAACTCTAGAATCCATTTTTTTTAAGAGTCTATCTCTACTCAACGCATTTTTGGCATGATCATAGAAATATGTACGTGAGTAACATAAACCTATTATTTTTTTAGTAACTAGCTACAGGGTCATTTAATATTCTCTTCTTAGATTTTGAAGTATGTTGACTCTTAGAAACCAGTTTTTAACTCCAACTTCTATTTACAATGTTTCTTCTTGCTGTTCAGTCCCTAAGTTGTGTCTGACTCTTTGTGTCCCCATGGACTGCAGCACGCCAGGCTTCCCTGTCCTTCACCATCTCCCAGAGTTCACTCAGACTCATGTCCATTGACAGTATTTCTACACCATTATTTCCTATTTATCTCCATATTATACTTACCTTACTTGCTTTGAGTGTACTGAAATATCCCATATAACTGTCAACATTGTACCTATAGTTTTCAAAATGTAATTGGAACAAGACTATTTCTGTTCTCTCTACAAGTTTCTACTTGGCTGTCTTACTCTATCAGATGAGATTTTCTTTCTTTACAACCACAGGGAAAAGAATATCTATTTAATTACAGGTTATAAAGGTATCTGAGTCCGTGTTCAAGATACTGAAAAGCGGTTAGTGAAAGAATGTAAGTCAGGTGCTTCATTCTAAGGGTGTTTCACATTTTATGCCATTGATGAAAAAAATGAATTAAATTTCCAGGGCTGGAAAGACATAAAAATTGATCATCTGCTCCACAGAAAACACTATTTTAGATGAGAGGAGATAATAAAGTTTTACCTCACCAGGTCTGGGTCACAGGAATCTTCCTGAAATAAGTCAGTTGAGCTGAGAACAACAGGAAATTGCCAGTTACACACCCTTTAAAAAGCGTTTGTGCTGCCTCAAAGCCACCTACTCACTTGACTTGTACTAGTTGCTAATGGTTTCAGGCTAAGGGTTTTGTCTTCATCACCAAGAGATCACCTCTTTCCAAATCAATCACATCCCACTGGCTAATCTGATTCTAAAATACAGATCTCAGTTCTGTTGTGAAAATCCTTAAGGACACTGTCCATCCAATTTCAGTGACAACGGATTCAACATTCACAGTTCACGTCCATTTCTGGGACAGATGTTGCTGGGAAAGCCCAAAGGTAGCACTCACACATCCTTTGGGATAGATTAGGGTTTAGTCATTTGTTTTTCAGTTATGGAAAAACAGGCCATAGACCTTTAAACCTAGTAGTTCTCTATGACAGCTTTGAAAGATTTTTCTTTTTTTTTTAAATTTTATTTTATTTTTAAACTTTACAATATTGTATTAGTTTTGCCAAATATGGAAATGAATCCGCCACAGGTATACCTGTGTTCCCCATCCTGAACCCTCCTCCCTCCCCATCCCCTCCCTCTGGGTCGTCCCAATGCACCAGCCCCAAGCTTAAGCCGATTAGACAGGATTGTACAAACCCAGTCCCGAGCATGAGGGAACGCTAGAAAGAGCACAGCTGGTCCCCAATATCGGTGTCTTTTAAAAGCAGCTGTGTTAAAAGCCACAGCAAATGTGAGGAGAACTTGAAAATGAGTCTTGCTGGAAAAGCAGTGCATTTGGAAATGTAGCATCTGGGCAGCGTACTGCATGAAGAACTTTGAGTTAGCACCACCACCACCAACTACAGTGGCCCCACTCCCAGACTTCACAGCTCAGTTTACTTGATGGAATATTCCTCATTCCCCTGTGTCTCTCATGGCTCAGCAGGTAAAGAATCTGCCTGCCAGTGCAGGAGACACAGGAGATGCGGGTTCGATCCCTGGGTCAGGAAGATCCCCTGCAGAAGCGGAATGGCAACCTGTTCCAGTATTCTTGCCTGGAAACATGGACGGGGGAGCCTGGAGGGCTACAGTCCACAGGGTCAAAAAGAGTTGGACACGACTGAGCGAATAAACACACGCATAAGCATCTCCCTCCTGAGGCCCCCTGAAAAAGAACAGGGATGTCACCTTGTAGATTCTTTACCAAAACACACATGAGTATTTGCATCACTGTGCATCTTTGCTCTAGGTACTATTTCAAGAGAAAGGAAAGCTGGTCACATTGCCAAAAAGCTTGTGTTTAGCTTTCTTGATCTCTCGGTACAGATTACACATTTTAAGCCTCAGCTGGGTACCATTCAATCCACTATAATTTGAATTTTTTTTTCAGTTTGTGAAAGTTTAAATTTCTCAGAATAGAATTCAGCACCAAAATAAAGCTAAACAGAAGTATTCAGTAAAAGAAAAACAGCATTTGTTTCCTCTCTGTATATTCTATCCTTCAAATTCTAGTAACATTTTCTTTGTTAATGCAAAATAGCATGAAACTGCTTTGGCATGATAGAATTCCTTTGAGAATTCTGTAAACTGTGAACCCAATTTCCATTACTTCAGACTAGGAGATTCCATGTTGGACAGGGTAACAAATAATTTTCTTTGCCTATCAATTTATGAGAAGTGGTCACTGGCTGGCACTGAAATACTCAAAGCCAAAGTGACTGAACCCTCACCACGTGCATTGGAAGGTGAAATCTTAACCACTGGACCACCATGACAGACAGAATTGGTCCCTGGATACAGCTTCTTAATGCAGAGAACAGAGTGAATTTACACATTTGAACTTCCAGATGTTCAAGCTGATTTTAGAAAAGGCAGAGGAACCAGAGATCAAATTGCCAACATCTGCTGGATCATGGAAAAAGCAACAAGAGTTCCAGAAAAACATCTATTTCTGCTTTATTGACTATGCCAAAGCCTTTGACTGTGTGGATCACAAGAAACTGTGGTAAATTCTGAAAGAAATGGGAATACCAGACTACCTGACCCGCCTCTTGAGAAACCTATATGCAGGTCAGGAAGCAACAGTTAGAACTAGACAATGAACAACAGACTGGTTCCAAATAGGAAAAGGAGTACATCAAGGCTGTATATTGTCACCCTGCTTATTTAACTTATATGCAGAGTACATCATGAGAAACGCTGGGCTGGAGGGAGCACATGCTGGAATCAAGATTGCCGGGAGAAATATCAATAACCTCAGATATGCAGATGATACCACCCTTATGGCAGAAAGTGAAGAGGAACTAAAAAGCCTCTTGATGAAAGTGAAAGAGGAGAGTGAAAAAGTTGGCTTAAAGCTCAACATTCAGAAAACGAAGATCATAGCATCTGGTCCCATCACTTCATGGGAAATAGATGGGGAAACAGTGGAAACAGTGTCAGACTTTATTTTTTGGGGCTCCAAAATCACTGCAGATGGTGACTGCAGCCATGAAATTAAAAGACGCTTACTCCTAGGAAGGAAAGTTATGACCAACCTAGATAGCATATTGAAAAGCAGAGACATTACTTTGCCAACAAAGGTCCGTCTAGTCAAGGCTATGGTTTTTCCAGTAGTCATGTATGAATGTGAGAGTTGGACTGTGAAGAAAGCTGAGTGCTGAAGAATTGATGCTTCTGCACTGTGGTGTTGGAGAAGACTCTTGAGAGTCCCTTGGACTGCAAGGAGGTCGAGCCAGTCCATTCTGAAGGAGATCAGCCCTGGGATTTCTTTGGAAGGAATGATGCTGAAGCTGAAACTTTAGTACTTTGTCCACCTCATGCGAAGAGTTGACTCATTGGAAAAGACTCTGATGCTGGGAGGGACTGGGGGCAGGAAGAGAAGGGGACGACAGAGGATGAGATGGCTGGATGGCATCACTGACTCGATGGACGTGAGTTTGAGTGAACTTTGGGAGTTGGTGATGGACAGGGAGGCCTGGTGTGCTGCAATTCACGGGGTCACAAAGAGTCAGACACGACTGAGCGACTGAACTGAACTGATGATGCATTCAGTTGATTCTGGTTGTTGCCTCATGCCTTGATGAACACACCTCACAAATGGTGCAGAGGCTGGGAAACCATAGTGTGCTTCTTGGATCTGGAGTCATTATCAAGGACTTGCTACTTTCTGATAATATCATCTGATTTTTATTTGGCTTTTCCAGCATCATTCTTTTTTTTCCAGCTGCATCACATAGCATGTGGGATCTTAGTTCCCCCACCAGGTATCGAACCCAAGCCCCCTGCATTGGAAACATGGAGTCTTAACCACTGACCGCCAGGAAGTCCCTGTTCCAGCATCTTTGAGTTCCTGAATACTCGATGTCTGCTCACCACCCTCCCTCTTTGGAGGACAGTCTGGTTACGGTTTGATACCAGGTTGCCCTACTTGGGTTCCAAATATATTAACATACATTTGGTTCCAAACACCTACTAGTTAATCACTTGGACTTCTGGACACTCAAATGGTTTTGAGCCATTCTTTCAGCCAGTGTTGAAAATTTTTAGTAATTTATTTTCATGTAGATTCACATAAACACACACCCTTAAAGGCTTATGTGTGGGCCTTTGTTCTATAGTACTTATGAACCATTTGCAGCCAATAGCAGAGCCCTAAAGAGAGCAGCGGGAGAAGGCAATGGCACCCCACTCCAGTACTGTTGCCCTGAAAATCCCATGGATGGAGGAGCCTGGTAGGCTGTAGTCCATGGGGTCGCTAAGAGTTGGACACGACTGAGCGACTTCACTTTCACTTTCCACTTTCATGCATTGAGAAGGAAATGGCAACCCACTCTAGTGTTCTTGCCTGGAGAATCCCAGGGAAGGGGGAGCCTGGTAGGCTGCAGTCCATGGGGTCGCACAGAGTTGGACACGACTGAAGCGACTTGGCAGCAAAGAGAGCAGCAACAGAAGAATAAGAATGAGAAAGCCTGCAGACAGTTCTAATTTTTATCACCCTCCATTTCAAATCTGTTTTATAAAGTAGGCTTATTTAAACTTTTTGTTTTTTCTCTCTAATAAGCTGTAAAATCGACAAAAATTGTGTCTGAAAACAGAGAAAAAGAGCAGTTAAGGGTCTAGACAGTCCATAAACAGTTAACTAACATTGATTAAATAACAAGACTCAACATAGAAAATATTTTCAAAGTGCTTTATAGCTGGTTTTTCCTTTTGTTATTTTATCCCTCCTTTTCCTTCCCACTACTGAGGCTCATTACAGATACTATAAACACAAGTGAGTCTTGTAACTTCCTAGAGTATGAGCCTTAGAATGTAAAATGGTAATAACACCAATTTACTTATTCATTGAGATGGTTAAATACTATGCAAAAGAAGCAGTGATAAAACAATAAGAAGCTATATTTTTAACGTGCACACTATTTTACATGCATTTAATATTTCAATCCTCATAGTACTAAGAGGATTACATGCAAAATCTCTTTGTATAATGTTGCAAATATTAGTTGTAATTATTGAAGATATATAACTTTTGAGTTTGTGCCGTACATTTATGTATTGAGGACATAATAAAATTTAGAAAAATGCCTTCCTTTAGGTTAGGTCCTTTCGACTGACCTAGAGAAGAGCTTTGTATTCAAGGACTCCCAATGGGGGCAAATGAGCATTTAAAATAATGCTGTTTTCTAAAGACATTTAAACTAATATGCTGTTGAGAACAGCGATAACATAGTGATCAAGAGTTCAGACTCTCTGGGTTCAAACTACACATTTACCACTAGCCAGTTGAGTTCCTAACCGTCCGTGTGTATTAGTCCCTGGAACACCTTTCACAGAGGAGCAAGACAAGTGGAAATATCCCTCTCAGGCTACTGTTACAAGGGTCAAATTGTTACAGGACTGAGAAACGTGGAGCAGTGGTGAATCCATTGGGCTCACTGTTGAGAGATTCCACTCAGGGAAAGATTTTTTCCCTCCGCTAGGCACCATCTACAAAAGATTCAGACCAATTGCTCTGCATCTCTGTTTGGGAATCAAACAGTAAATTTCTTACCATATTAATGCTAGATACAAAGAGGTTAGCAATAAAAGTTTAAAGAAAATCTTATTTTGTGAATCCCTTTTAAAAGAAAATGCTGGAAATCCCAGGTGGCTCTCACTGTGACCTTGGGTAGAGGTGCTGAATGGCACAAGAAATACGCTGATTTTTATAGAAAATAATCTTTTCTTTCATTCCATTGTGTTACATAAATGTTTTGATGAGACCAACATTTTTAACAACCATGTGTCCCTTTAAAGGAGAACAATAGAGGAAATAAATGTTCCAAAGACTGATGTGCTAAATTTTTAAAAACAGATTTGCCATTCTTCCCATAATACTAGAGTGGACAGTTTTGGGGTTGGTGAATTTCATAATGTATTATTATAATCATTCGAGTCACTTGGAAAGGTTACAAAAATCAAGTGTCTTTAAAGTCCTAGTTAACATAAGTAATATTCTTTTCTTCATTCCCCACAAAGTGTAACGTATTTCACATTTGTGGTTTAATAAAAAACATCAAACTTTTCCAAATTCCTCTTAAATAATGTACTGCATGATATCTGCTGAAGTGATGAAGTTTGTATCTGCAAAACTGGAATTTATAGGCAGTTTATTTTCCACCAAGCTGAAGACAGCCTTCAGAAAGCTGTATTACAAGAGTTTTGTGGTAGGCAGATCTAAAGGTGGCCCCATGGTTATTCAATCAACCAACAGTCTACATGCTACTGTAAAAATAATTGTTGTTGTTGAGTTGCTAAGTCATGTCCAACTCTTTTACCACCCCATGAACTGTAGCCTACTAAGTTCCTCTGCCCATGGGATTTTCCTGATAATGGAGTAAGTTGCCATTTTCTTTTCCAGGGGAATCTTCACAACCCAGGGATTGAACCCTCATCTACTGGGTGGCAGGAGGATTCTTTACCACTGAGCCCGTTTAAAAGGAAAAAAAAAAAAAAATCAGGCAGCTGTAGTTACTCTCAAGTAGGGTGACCTTAGACCATGAACATTATCATCTTGACTTGATCTAATCACATGAACCCTTTCAAAGGCAGAAAGGAAGTCAGAGACCAGAAGCACAGAGGGAGTCAACATGCCATTGCTATTTTTGAAGACGGAGGAGGCCAGAGCCAAGGAATACAGTTCTCCTCCAGAGGCTGAGAAAACCACTGGCCAACAGCTAGCAAGGAAGCAGAAACCTCAGGCCTGTTAGCTGCAGGGAACTAAACTATCTAAATAACCCAAATGAGTCTGGAAGCAAATTCTTCCCCAATCCAGGTCAGCGTCCAGACCAGGTGACCTTGATTTCAACCCTGTGGTACCCTAAGCAGAGAACCCAGCCAAACTGCCTGGACTTCTGACTGACAGAATTTGGAGATACTTGAATGCTATTCTAAGCCACTAAGTTTGAGTTAATTTGTTCAGCTACAGAACGCCAATACAGATTCTGACACCCCTATGATTATTAATCTATTTAAAAAATACAGTTCAAAGCATCAGTGCAGAAAACATCTTTTAATTTTTACTAAACCGTTTATGTATGTGAACTAAACCATCTCAATTTTCCCCAAGGACAGTCCTTATTGGCTAAAATAAATATCCTAAAATATTCAGAGCTTATACATGATTAATAGTTAACAGTAGAAGAGAGGGTGATTTTCCCTCTTTCTAAAAGATTCATTTGTAACATTTGAAGTTGACACAAAATATAATATTTTACATTCCAACCACTAAAAATATGTTTATATCTCTACCCAACAAAAATGTAGACTTTACTTTTTCTTTTGATCTTTTTCTTTGGAAGCAGAGGGATAACTAGAGCTTCTCATGTGATTTGTTTTCATTATTATAATAATATTTGCACATATTTAATTTCTACTGGAAATATTTACTACAATATCATTTCTTTACCACTATAGGCAATACAGTGAAATTTAATTAAAGCAAAGCATTTGCATAGTCGCTCTGGCTGGACCTTATGCAAATACAGAAAATGACAAGTCTGAAATTAATCACCAACTGACTGACATTAAAACATAAATTTATCAAAGCAGGGATATATGAGTCATAATAGTATCTAATTCCATGGTTCCTGAGCAGATCCCGTTCTATAGTCTGATGAAACTCGCACTTATTTTTATTAAAACCTTTCAACAGACCATGACTTATATTTAGCTCCATCGTAAAATCTCCAGGCAGAAAACATTCTCTATGTGGAAGATTTCAAAAGGATGATCAGTTTCGACGTGATTGAGCTCGTATTTTCTGTCTTTCATCTCTGTAGATGGTCTTGGAAAGACAGACACATTTTGATTTTTACATGTCAATGTCCCTGACTTTATCTAATAAGTTAGAGCAGCCAAGCACACAAAGCTTTACAGACCAATACCCTGATTTATAATATCCACCGAGCAATCTGTTTTTCCCTTTTTGTGTATCTTTCAAGGATATACCAGAGCAACAGGACTACTACATCTCAGGAAATCTGAAAGAAAGAAACAGCTGAGTCAGACACTTGATGGTGAGACTCTGATTTATCTCAAGTGTTAGTAAGTGAAAACTGAGTGTGTAGGGAGAAATCAATACTACTTTTGAACGGTGTCTTAACAGTGAATAGTGAAGACTGCTAAATCAAAACCATACATTTTAAAAGCACTGACAATTAGCACTAACTGTAAGCAAACTAATGTAGATGATATCTTCTGTACTATGTACTGAATGCAGTAAATGGGCACCATCGGTGACAGGATGGAAAATTGGGATAAGCAAATAAAAAATGAGAAGAAACACCAAGTTCAACTCCAGCAAACCAGAATTCTTTCAAAAATTTTTAAATCAAAGGCCACCACATTTCTTACAAGAGGCAAGGGCAAAATACAAAGGACAAAGTGATATTTCTTTTCCAGGGTGTATTAAAATCTGGTTTCTCTTTCTTACAGTGGTCAGTCACTAATGCCTGGTTTGGGGGCCATTCATGGTAGGACCGGAGAAGGCAATGGCACCCCACTTCAGTACTTTTGCCTAGAAAATCCCATGGATGGAGGAGCCTGGTAGGCTGCAGTCCATGGGGTCCCTAGAGTTGGACATGACTGAGCGACTTCACTTTCACTTTTCACTTTCATGCACTGGAGAAGGAAATGGCAACCTACTCCAATGTTCTTGCCTGGAGAATCCCAGGGACGGGGAAGCCTGGTGGGCTGCCATCTATGGGGCTGCACAGAGTCAGACATGACTGAAGTGACTTAGCAGCAGCATGGTAGGACGACCCCAGAATGAATGGACTCTGTCTGAATGCTGTTCAGGGCCTCACAGAAAAGGGGTATGACTTCCCATCGTAAAAAGCCATGAAGAATCTCTTCACACCCCCATTTGATGGCATGTAATCAGCATGAATTAAATAGACATTTCCCCAGATGGGCCATTGTCAAGAATCAACAAGAAAATCTCCAGTCCTGACCTTGGGTAAACTGAAGCATGTCTCCAGGAAGGAGTTCTGGGAATCTGCATGAGCATGAGGGACTTGTTGAGTCTGGCCACTGGGAGGGAGGATCCAGGAAATACTGAATATTAACCACCTCCCTGGAGAATGAAGAGTTCTGACAGAATGTGGTCCACTGGAGAAGGGAATGGCAAACCACTTCAGTATTCTTGCCTTGAGAACCCCATGAACAGTATGAAAAGGCAAAAAGATAGGACACAGAAAGATGAACTCCCCAGGTTGGTAGGTGCCCAATATGCTACTGGAGAAGAGTGGAGAAATAATTCCAGAAAGAATGAAGAGAGAGAGCCAAAGCAAAAACAACACCCAGGTGTTGATGTGACTGGTGATGGAAGTAAAGTTTGATGCTGTGAAGAACAATATTGTACAGGAACCTGGAACGGTTAGGTCCATGAATCAAGGTAAATTGGAAGTGGTCAAACAACAGAAAGCAAGAGTGAACATCAACATTTTAGGAATCAGTGAACTAGAATGGACTGGAATGAGCCAATTTAACTCAGATGACCATCACTGTATCTATTACTGTGGGCAAGAATCCCCTAGAAGAAATGGGTAGCCCTCACAGTCAACAAAAGAACCTGAAATGCAGTACTTGGGTGTAATCTCAAAAACGACAGAATGATCTCTGTTCATTTCCAAGGCAAACCATTCAGTATCACAGTAATCCCAGTCTATGCCCCAACCAGTAATGCTGAAGAAGCTTAAGTTGAATGGTTCTTTGAAGACCTACAAGACCTGCTAGAACTAACATCCCAAAACGATGTCCTTTTCATTATAGGGGTCTGGAATGCAAAAGTAGGAAGTCAAGAGATATCTGGAGTAACAGGCAAATTTGGCCTTGGAATACAAAATGAAGCAGGGCAAAGGCTAACAGAATTTTGCCAAGAGTATGCACTTATCATAGCAAACACCCTCTTTCAACAACACAAGAGAAAACTCTACACTTGGACACACCAGATGGTCAATACCAAAATCAGATTGATTATATTCTTTCAGTCAAAGGTGGAGGAGATCTATACAGTCAGCAAAAACAAGACCAAGAGCTGACTGTGGCTCAGATCATGAACTCCTTATTGCAAAATTCAGACTTAAATTGAAGAAAGTAGGGAAAAACCACTAGAGATCATTCAGGTATGACCTAAATTGAATCCCTTATGATTATACAGTGGAAGTGACAAATAGATTCAAGGGATTAGATCTGATAGAGTACTTGAAGGACTATGGACAGAGGTTTGTGACACTGCACAGGAGGCAGTGATCAACACTATCCTCAAGAAAAAGAAATGCAAGAAATGCAAAAGGCAGAATGGTTGTCTGAGGAGGCCTTACAAATAGCTGAGAAAAGAAGAGATGTGAAAGGCAAAAGAGAAAAGGAAAGATATACCCATTTGAATGCAGAGTTCCAAAGAATAACAAGGAGAGATAAGAAAGCCTTTCTCAGTGATCAATACGAAGAAATAGAGGAAAACAATAGAATGCAAAAGACTAGAGCTCTCTTCAAGAAAATTAGAGATACCAAGGGAACATTGAGAAATCTGTATGTAGGTAAAGAAGCAACAGTTAGAACTGGACATGGAACAACAGACTGGTTCCAAGTTGGGAAAGGAGTACATCAATGCTATATATTGTCACCCTGCTTATTTAACTTATATCAAGAGTTCATCATGTGAAATGCAAGGCTGGATGAAGCACAAGCTGGAATAAAGAGTGCTGGGATAAATATCAATAACCTCAGATACACAGATGACGCCACCCTTATGGCAGAAAGTGAAGAAGAACTAAAGAGCCTCTTGATGAAAGTGAAAGAGGAGAGTGAAAAAGTTGGCTTAAAACTCAACATTCAGAAAACTAAGATCATGGCATCTGGTCCCATCACTTCATGGAAAATTGATGGGGAAACAATGGAAACAGTGACAGACTTATCTTTTTGGGCTCCAAAGTCATTGCAAATGGTGACTGCAGCCATGAAATTAAAAGATGCGTGCTCCTTGGAAGAAAAGCTATGATCAACCTAGATAGCATATTCAAAAGCAGAGACATTACTTTGCCAACAAAGGTCCATCTAGTCAAAGCTATGGTTTTTCCAGTAGTCATGTATGGATGTGAGAGTTGGACTACAAAGAAAGCTGAGTGCTGAAGAATTGATGCTTTTGAACTGTGGTGTTGGAGAAGACTCTTTAGAGTCCCTTGGACAGCAAGGAAATCCAACCAATCAATCCTAAAGGAAATCAGTCCTGAATATTCATTGGAAGGACTGATGCTGAAGCTGAAATTCCAATACTTTGGCCACCTGATGTCAAGAACTGACTCATTGGAAAAAACCCTGATGCTATGAAAGACTGAAGACAGGACGAGAAGGGGACGACAAAGGATGAGATGGTTGGATGGCATCACCAACTCGATGGACATGAGTTTGAGCAAGCTCCAGGAGTTGGTGAAGTACAGGGAAGCCTGGCATGCTGCAGTCCATGGGGTCTCAAAGAGTAGGACACGACTGAGCAACTGAACTGAACTGAACCACCTCCCTTCCCCACAAAGAAAACACACGCAACAAACATAAATGTACATGAAATAACTATATCCACAGGAAGTGAATAACAAGACAAGTTATGATGATGGACCCAGGTGGACTTCCCAAGTCCACGTTACATGCTTATCCCTTCTAAGGGATGGGTCTGTTCTCATGGACAAGACTGATCCAAGGCTGGTTACTCTTCTCTCTTACTAACTTAATTGTTCCACTCACTCAGGTCCCTTAGTCTCTCCTTATCACAAGGTCTTAGCCTCTTAATTACATTCCATGGATTCCTCTTCTAATCATCTCCCACCTCCATTTGAAAACATATATATATATATGTAACTTTCGGATGCATCCAAAATAAATGGAAAAAAGGAACTGATAACTCTTTGTACTCTTTCAATAATTACTGGTCATGGGCTTTCAATATCTAGAATGATCCACACTTTGAGTTTCTAACAAGCAGAGATCAAATTGTAGCAAAGACTACATAATGTGTAAAAACATTTTTGTTGTCATCATTTTTATTACCACAGTTCCCTTCTACCATTTAACTAACATAAGGGGACATATCAGTGTTGTCTTGCCTCACTGTGTGTCAAGCACACAGACTTCCGTTCGCTAACATTTTTACTCCATTTGTATCAGATATCTCAAGACATGGGGCTTCCCTCATAGGTCAGTTGTTAAAGAATCCACCTGCAATGCAGGAGACCCTGGTTTGATTCCTGGGTCAGGAAGATCCCCTGGAGAAGGGATAGGCTACCCACTCCAGTATTCTTGGGCTTCCCTTGTGGCTCAGCTGGTAAAGAAACCGCCTGCAATGTGGGAGACCTGGGTTCGATCCCTGGGTTGGGAAGATCCCCTGGAGAAGAGAAAGGCTACCCACTCCAGTATTCTGGCCTGGAGAATTCCATGGACTGTATAGTCCATGGGGTCACAGAGTCAGACACGACTGAGGGACTTTCACTTTCACCCTGAGGAGAAAACCTGGGTCAACGACTTGCATCCAAATCAAGAACGGAGTTCTTGGCTTATCAGCCATCAAATGGCTTCTCCCATTACACTGCCTAGGTCTGAGGCGCAACAAAAGCTTCAGCCATCAAATGGCTTCTCCCATTACACTGCCTAGGTCTGAGGCGCAACAAAAGCTTCTACTTGGAGACTTCAGAACCATCCCAAAGAAAAAGAAATGCAAGAAGGCAAAGTGGTTGTCTGAGAGGGTGTTACAAATAGCCAAAGAAAGAAGAGACGCGAAAGGCAAGGGAGAAAGGGAAAGATATGTCATTGAATGCAGCGTCTAGAGAAGAGCAAGGAGGGATAAGAAAGCCTTCTTAAGTGAAAAATGCAAAGAAGCAGAGGAAAACAATAGAATGGGAAAGACTGGAGATCTCTTCAAGAAAACTGGAGATACCAAGGAAACATTTCATGCAAGGATGGGCATAATAAAGGAAGAGACAGTAAGGACCTAACAGAAGCAGATAAGTAGAAGTGGCAAGAATACACAGAAGAACTATACAAAAAACGTCTCAATGATCCAGATAATCATGATGGTATGGTCACTCACCTAGAGCCAGACATTTTGAAATGTGAAGTCAAGTGGGCCTAAAGAAGCATTATGAACAAAGCTAGTGGAGGTGATAGAATTCCAGCTGAGCTATTTGAAATCCTAAAAGATGATGTTGTTAAGGTGCTGCATGCAATATGTCAGTAAACTTGGAAAACTCATCAATGGCAATAGGACTGGGAAATGTTGGTTTTTTTTTTTTTTTTTTTTGAAATAAACTTTATTCAAGTATAACAATTATAAAGATGTGAAAAAAAAAGCAGGTGTACAACATGATTATCATAAAGTGAACACATCTGTGTAAACATCCCCCAGGCACCCAAGTCCCCTGTGCTCATTCACAATTATTATCTCCATCTTGCTTCCTAACGATAGTCACTCTTCTGACTGCTGGAGAAGGAAAAAGCAACCCACTCCAGTATTCTTGCCTGGGAAATCCCATGGACAGAGGAGCCTGGCAAGCTACAGTCCATAGGGTCACAAAGAGTCAGCCATGACTGAGCAACAGCACCTATCCAGGACTTCTCATACTGTAGATAACTTCTGAAAGGTTGGTTTTCATTCCAACCCCAAAGAAGGGCAATGCGAAAGACTGTTCAAACCGTCATATAACTGTGCTCATTTCACTTGCTAGCAAGGTTATGCTCAAAATCCTTCAAGCTAGGTTTCAGCAGTACATGAACCGAAAACTTCCAGATGGACAAGTTGGGCTTAGAAAAGGCAGAGGAATCAGAGATCAAATTGCCAACATTCAATGGATCATGGAGAAAGCTAGAGAATTCCATAAAAACATCTGCTTCATTGTGCTAAAGCTTTTGACTGTGGATCACAACAAACTGTGGAAAATTCTTAAAGAGATGGAAGTATCAGATCATCTTACCTGTCTCCTGAAAAACCTGTATGCAGGTCAAGAAACAACAGTTAGAGCTGGACATGGAACAACTGTCTGATTCAAAATTGGAAAAGGAGTATTACAAGGCTGTATATCGTCACTCTGCTAATTTAACTTATAAGCAGAGTACATGATACAAAATGCCAGCCTGGATGAATCACAGGCTGGAATCAAGGTGGCTGGGAGAAATATCAACAACCTCAGATATGCAGATAATACCACTCCAATGGCAGAAAGTGAAGAGGAACTACAGAGCCTCTTGATGAGGGTAAAAGAGGAGAGTGAAAAAGCTGGCTTAAAGCTCAACATTCAAAAAATGAAGATCATGGCATCCAGTCCCATCACTTCATGGCAAATAGATGGGGAAAAAGTGGAAGCAGTCACAAATTTCTCTTCTTGGGCTCCAAAATCACTGCAGACAGTGACTGTAGCCATGAAATTAAAAGATGCTTGCTCTTTAGAAGGAAAGCTATGACAAACCTAGACAGCATATTAAAAAGCAGAGACATCCCTTTACCAACAAAGGTCTGTATAGCCAAAGTTATGGTTTTCCCAGTAGTCATGTATGGATTGGAGAGTTGCACCATAAAGAAGACTAAGCACCAAAGAATTGATGCTTTCAAATTGTGCTGGAGAAGACTCTTGAGAGCCCCTTGGACTGTAAGGAGATCAAACCAGTTGATCCTAAATGAAATCAACCCTGAATACTCACTGCAAAGACTGATCCTGAAGCTGAAGCTCCAATACTTTAGCTACCTGATGGAAAGAGCTCATTGGAAAAGACCCTGCTGGCTGGGAAAGATTGAAAGCAAAAGGAGAAGAGGGCAGCACAGGATGAGATGGTTAGACAGCATCACCCACTGAATGGACATGAATTTGAGCAAATTCTGGGAGACAGTGAAGGACAGGGGAGCCTGGTATGCTGCAGTCCATGGGGACACTAACAGTCGGACACAACCTAACAACTGAACAACAGTAACAACATCATCATCAGGCAATCCAGTGCTTAAGAATCTGCCTTGCAATGCAGGGGACATGGCTTCGACCCCTGGTAGCAGAACTAAGTCCCACACGTCACAGCTAAGCTGGAACTACTGAGTGCAGGCCACAGCTAGAGAGTCTGTGTGCTGGCCACAGAAGGCCCACATGCCACAGCTAAGACCAGATGAAACAAAACCAAAAAAGCTTCTATTTGAATTAGGAGACTGTCCATTCCAACTCTCATGCTCATTTGCATTGTCGTTGCTGTTCTTCAGGTGCTCAGTTGTGTCTGACTCTTTGCGACCCCCATGGACTGCAGCACGCCAGGCTCCCCTGTCCTCTGCTGTCTCCCAGAGTTCACCCAAATTCATCTGAGTAGATTATTAGAAAAAATGTAAAACTTAAAAGCTGTGTATTGTATCATACCACAGAGTATGTACAGACTCTCATCAGCCATTCTCAGAAATGTGTTAGTTTTTGAAGACATACAATTGCTCAGATTTAGGAGGAAGAATTGAAACACTGATCTAAGCCATCAAAGCCCATTCTTGACATTTTCCAGTAATAAGATTCAAATCTGGCCTTTTATACTTATCTTGTACCATATTGATTCTAAGTCACGTGGAGTTCTTCACAGCATGACGAAGCATGAAGCGTGGGGTTTGCCAACGTTTTTTTTGTTCCAAGTGGCATTTCCTGTGAGGCCTGTCAGTCAAGCCATGCCCACTCACCCATTCAGTGTGATCATCTGAACTAGATTTAAGAAGAATATTAATAATTTTATTCTTTTTTTCCTTTAATAGTCAAACAGATCCTAGAGTGTGGAGGCACTGAAAGAAACTGGAAATTATGACCTAATTTGTGGTCTCCGTCAGGTCAAGCCTACACCAAATCAGGCAAGAGCCCGGGGTCAACTCTGACTGTAAGTGCCAAGAATTACGGAAAATCTGAAAATCTGTTGCCAAGGTACAAGCAGCAGGAAAATGCTGCCGTGGGGTTAAAAAGGAGCTGACGTTTCTGTCTCTAGAATCACACGCTGCTTTTTAGGTGCACCATATAACCTGGGAACTATGTGTCTGCATGGTTTTGTAAAATATCTTCACCCTTTGCAAGCCATCAGTCTGCATGTGACCTTGAATCTCGTAACAGAGTGAAAAACTTGACACCCGTGGGGACGGATGACGGGGACACGCAGATGGCAGCCGCCACCTGGGCTCCACTGAGCTGTGTGGCACTCTTCTCACTTGTGTTGCCCTCATGCCAACTCTGTTCTGCCCCAATTCCAAAGTCAGCCTCGGCTGGGTCACCGTGGGTCTCCTCCTCCTATTTGGCCAGCACACTCATGCTGGTTGTCACATCTGTGCTCCTGAAACGATTCTCCTGGTCCAGCCTATCATTTCCCTGTTCTCAAAATGATGCTCTTGCTTGGCCCAATCCTGATCCTCCTCCTGGGCTTTAATTCCTAAGTCTGAGGTTTTTATCTTAGTCTGCTTATGAAATTTCGTTTTTTTTTTTTTTTTTTTTAATTGATAAGCATTCCATATCCATTCTGGGAGCTGAGATATCTACCTTAGACCCATTTCTGAGTTTGATTTCTGCTAATCTGTGATCTGACTGCCTGGTGCTTGTCATCTCATGGCATGTTACCCAAGAACAGACTCCCCAGATGTGGTTGGTCAGGTGGGCCAAATTACTGAGTGTCAGCCTTGTATTCTCTTTTAGGATACCCCACTGTAATCATAAGGGCTACGCTGGTGGCTCAGTCGGTAAACAATCCACCTGCAATACAGGAGACACAGGTTTGATCCCTGGTTGGGAAGATGTCCCAGAGAAGGAAATGGCTACCTACTCCAGTATTCTTGCCTGGGACACCCCATGCACAGAGGAACCTGGCAGGCTACAGTCCATGGGGTTGCAGAGACTCGGAAACAACTGAGTGAGTAAGCATGTGCTATTGTAATCATGGGTTTGGACTAGGTTTTGACTTTTCCCCCTGACTGTAGTGATAATTGCTTCTAGGATTATCCATCCATCCACCCACCCACCCACCCACCTATCCAGCTTTTCATTCATTTTTTTTTTCTTTCTTACAATTAAAAGCTTACTTTATGCCAGACCCTATGTTTAGAACTGGAGATACAATGGTTCCTAAGACAGACATATCCCTGCTCTAGCAGGAGAGACAGATAATTAAATAAACAATTGTGATACAACATGACAAGCAGTTCTCCTGAGGAGGTGGGTTCAATGCCAAGTTTCCACATACTCTTTGCTGTCTTGTGAGCACAGTCATACCTTACTGAGGCCAAACAGGCTAGTATTTTCAGTTCTCTTGTTGAGAACTTCAGGGGAAAATAGCATTTCAAGTCAGGAGAGCAGGCATTAATATCATAGGCATATTTACGTAAGAACCCCTTGGATTTCCATGGAATTTTACAATATGCAAATTCTTTTATTTACAGATCTTATTTTACCTTCAGAACAATATCTGTGAGGTACAGGTAGGGTAAGCTTTATTTTAGCCTCATTTTACAGAAAAGAAATGCAGGTTCCCAGAAGTTAAAATAGCTTTGGTAAAGTTTAGAGCTGACACTAAAACAAGGCCCAGTATTCCTAATATGAAATTCTATCCATTTTATTAGTAATTCAGTAGAAACTGGTACAGTTTCTAAAACCTTAGTAATGGCAGTTTGAGGTCTAACTGTCTACATTTTTAAACAGGTTAATGCTCACAGGATAGGCCTGTGTGTGACCTGTTCTGGAAAAGTGACAAACAGTAATGTACCTCAGATGCTAATGTGTTGGTTTATCTTCATTAAGTGGGTCCTGGGCTTCCTAGTTGGCTCAGTGGTAAAGAATCCACCAGCCAATACAGGAGACATGGATTCAATCCCTGGGTCAGAAAGATCCCTTGGAGAAGGAAATGACAACCCACTCCAGTATTCTTGCCTGGGAAAGCCCATGGACAGAGGAACCTGGTGGGCTACAGTACATGGGGTCGCAAAGAATCAGACATGACTGAGAGACTGAGCACACAGAATTCTAACTCAGGTAAGATGGTTCTTTGGAACACAAGCCTTCCACCTTCTCGGTCCCTGTTCCTTGCCTCAATGACTCACCTCTCGACTGACTGGCCTGTCCTGCAGTGAGCAATACCAACTTGGATTCAATAAGCATGAATGGTATGTTTTTAAGGCTACCTCACTTGGTGCTCAGGGTTTGTCAATTTCAATATCAGCGCTAGTCTTATTCGGACAATACGATTCCAAAAGAAGCTAACAACTGGTGCCCTAATAAGCAAACTTTATAGAGGTTAAGAAATGATGATAATTCATCACTGAAACCAAACCGGTTGTTATCTGGGGCTGCAATCTGAATCCTTCTGTTGTCTGCACAGAAACTGAGCCAAGGCAATCCTGCAGAGGAGGAGTCTCCTCTACTTATCTGAATATATAAGATGCAGGACAGAGAGTGGACTTTGTGTCTGTTTTCAAATACAAACCTTTTCTTATGTAAACCACCTCTCATTTCACCCGCCTGGAACACCCTTACAGACCTAATACCTATCCAGGCTTTTAAGATCCAGCATCGGCATTCCAAAGTCCACTGCTCTAGATCTAATATTCTGTAGGACTGATATTCTATAGAGATTCTCTATACCACAATCTAGTCATAGGTTCTACCTTAGTTTTCTCACTAACTGATCTTCAGGTTTAAAGGGATAGTATCTTGTGTATCCTGCACTTTTCAACCAGCTTTTACATTATACACACACACACACACACACACACATATACACACAAACTCAACATTAAAAAAACTAAGATCATAGCACCCAGTCCCATCACATCATGGCAAATAGATGGGCGAAAAGTGGAAGCAGTAACAAATTTTCTCTTCTTGGACTCCAAAATCACTGCAGATGGTGAATGCAACCATGAAATTAAAAGACATTTGCTCCTTGGAAGGAAAGCTATGACAAACCAAGATAGCATATTAAAAAGCAGAGACATCACTTTGCTGACAAAGGTCCATAGAGTTAAAGCTATGGTTTTCCCAGTAGTCATGTATGAATTTGAGAGTTGGATCATAAAGAAGGCTGAGCACCAAAGAATTGATGCTTTCGGATTGTGGTATTGGAGAAGACTCTTGAGAGTCCCTTGGACAGCAAGGGACTAGTCAATCCTAAAGGAAACCAACCCTGAATATTCATTGTAAGGACTGATGCTGAAGCTGAAACTCCAATACTTTGGCCTCATAATGAGAAGAGCTGACTCATTGGAGAAGACCCTGATGCTGGGAAAGACTGAGGACAAAAGGAGAAGAGGGCAGCAAAAAATGAGATTGTTGGATAGCTTCACCAATTCAATGCACATAAATTTGAGTAAACTCTGGGAGATACTGAAGGACAAGGAAACCTGTTGTGCTGCAGTCCATGGGGTCACAAAGAGGAGGACATGACTTAGCAACTGTACAACAGCAGAAACACACACAATGCATATATTAATGTATCTTTTTGTAAATAAGATATAAGCACACCCTCCATCCCCACATAAACATTCCTCTTCTGATTTTTCAATATCTTGCATTTATTACTGACATACCATATATAATTATACTCTCTTTTTACTCAATCATCTGTTGCCTCCTCAAAGTAACACAGGCTCAGTAAAGGTAAAATTAGTTGTCTGTCTGTTTACTACTGGGTCTCTAGCTTTAGAATTTTGTTTCACTTAATATCTGTTGAGTAAATAATGAATGAGTGAATTATACACTTTGCGTTTTGGTATAAATTTTAAATTATATATATTAATGTTGCATATGTTTATATTTGTAGTGACAGCTCAGTTGGTAAAGAATCTGCCTGCAGTGCAGGTTGATTCCTGGGTCTGGAAGATCCTCTGGAGAAGGGATAGGCTACCCACTCCAGTATGCTTAGGCTTCCCTTGTAGCTCAGCTGGTAAAGAATTTGCCTGCAGTGTGGGAGACCTGGGTTTGATCCCTGGGCTGGGAAGATCCCCTGGAGAAGGGAAAGCTCCCCACTCCAGTATTCCGGCCTGGAGAATTCCATGGACTGTATAGTGCCATGGGGTCGCAAAGAGCTGGACATGACTGATCGACTTTCAGATTTCACTTTCATATCTATATTTTATGTATAATAGAGATGTTATGTATTTTTACGTGTGATTACATTCTGAAGATATAACTTTAATCTGATTTTCAGATGTTTGAAATATCAATGATAAGGTGGGTTGATTTAGATGAGCTGGTCTTTGATCTGTGCTGCCATCTGCTGGGTGTTGGTGAAACAGCAGCAAACATGTCTAATATCTAGACCTGAGAGCTGGGAAGGACTTTGTAAACTATTCAAACCAACTTCTGTCTGTACAGGTCAGCAAGGCGGACATGAGAAATGAAATGACATGAAGTGACGTGTTATCTGCCTTGATACCAGCAGAGCAGAATGTGGAGGAAGTGCTAGGTAGGGGCAAACACATGAGTTCTGGAGTCAGACAGACTTATGTTAGCATTTTCACTGCATGGCCTTAAGCAAGTTACTTAGACTTTCTGAATTTTAATGTACTTTTGGGATTAATATTTACACTATATGATTTATAGGAGAATTAAATGTGATTCCTTCCTTCCTTCTTTCTTTCATTCTGACTGAAAGAGGTATTTCCATATAGATAAAAAGGTTTATTCCACAAAAATGATGTGATAATCATAAACACATAGAAAACCATAGTTTTTCAAATATCTAAAGGTAAGATAATAAAAGGGTCAAATCATGCTGGGACACTTTACTACATGTCCCCTCAGAAATCCATTAGGTGGTTTTCTTCTTTTTAAGTGAGGATCAAAGTACCATTTCTCAGACTTGAGTGACCATGAGAACCAGCAGAAACTAGCCCTGCATAAAAGACTGGTGCTGGTACAGAGCCATCAGCTTTCTTCTCATCTCTACTCAACCAAGACACGCTTCTTCAGGAACCCCTCATAGTTCGTGAAGAATGTGTTTTATCAGAGCTAACCCAAGTTAATGTGGGAGACCGACCATGTGATTATTTGGAGATATTTTAGATGCTCCAAAATTTTACTATTATATCTAATTCTACAATTGTGAACATCAATATTTGACTTATTTTCTTAGACTATTTAGAAAGGGGGAAATACTAATTTTAAACCTAAAGTATAAACATAATATATGCATATAATAGCCAGGACATGGAAGCAACCTAGATGTCCATCAGCAGATGAATGGATAAGAAAGCAGTGGTACATATACACAATGGAGTATTACTCAGCCATTAAAAAGAATACATTTGAATCAGTTCTAATGAGGTGGATGAAACTGGAGCCTATTATACAGAGTGAAGTAAGCCAGAAGGAAAAACACCAATACAGTATACTAATGCATATATATGGAATTTTAACCAACAAAGACCTACAGTAGAAAGATAAAAATAAAGCAAAAAGTTAAAATGAATAAGTGAAGTGCATTCAGCTTTAAATATTTTTAAAATATCCATATACTTAGACATTGCAATCAAACCACGAAAAACACATTGAAGTAAATTCTGGAAATAAACAATGTTTGTGAAAGAATGGAATACAACTAATGGAATACAACAGTGAAAGAATGGAATACAACTAAAAATTCCCAATGACAAAAGAATATTTAAGAGTGTCATGTTTAGCCATATTATAAAGCCCAAAAGAATAAAACATTCTCCTGGTCATTTGTCCATTTATTCTTTACAATGCTGTATAGTTTAATGATGTGAAGCCCAGCTAATCAACTCTCAGACCACTCAGTACATTGCTCATTCTGGTATCTCTCAAGGATTACATATCAGCATCCTTTCAGGAAAAGGATATGGTTATCTATCTATGGTAGAGTTACCTCTAATAATAGCCCTAGTATTTTAGTGATTCCTACTTCATAAGGTGTAACAATTATGCTATTTTAAAATCCCGAACTGCGGGAGGAGCCAAGATGGCGGAGGAGTAGGACGGGGAGAACACTTTCTCCCCCACAAATTCATCAAAAGAGCATTTAAACGTCGAGTAAATTCCACAAAACAACTTCTGAATGCCGGCAGAGGACATCAGGCACCCAGAAAAGCAACCCAACTCTTCGAAAGGAGGTAGGAAAAAATATTAAAAAAAAAAAAAAAAGAGACAAAAGAGGGAGGGACGGAGTTCCGTCCCGGGAAGGGAATCTTAAAAAGAGAGAAGTTTCCAAACATCAGGAAACCTTCTCACTGCCGAATCTGTGCCGAGCTTTGGAAGCACAGAGGGCAACATAACAGGGAGAAAAAATAAATAAACAATTTAAAACTCGCAGATTGCGAGCCCTACGGTAACTCCCTCAGCAGAGAAGCAGCGCAGACGCCTGCATCCGCCATTAGCAAACCGGGGCTGGGCAGGGAGGCGCGGTGTGGGCTGCATCGCTTAGAGTAAGAACCTGGCCTGAATACCCTGAGCGCTATCTGAGCGAAACAATTTGCGCTAGCAAACCAGACTGTGGGATACCTACCACGCGAAAAGCCAGCCCTAACCTAAGACCGCCAGGCCCGCGCACGGAACAAAGGACTGAACAGAGATAGCCGGCTGCAGACCTTCCCCCTCCGGTGACAGGCAGCCAGAGCCGGAAGGGGGCAATCGCAGCCCCAGAGAGACATTATCTATAAAATTGTAAGCAGGCTTCTTTGCTAACTAAATCTTCTTGGGGGTCTGGACGGTCAACATCTGCCTGAGAAGGTGCGCCGGTTTTACATCCAGATAACCGAGTGGCGGGAGGCGATAAGTCGCAGCATTGGCGCCGCCTGGGAAGAGCAAATTGGCGCCGGACCTGGGAAGAGCACAAAACGCAGGCCCAACTGAGTCTGCGCCTCTGAGGACTACCCGAGTGCCTGAACCTGAGCGGCTTGGACCTGGGAGGTGCATGCAGCCCAGGGCCAGCCTCGGATTGTTCCCAGCGGAACAACCTAGAGTCCGAGCAGTGTGGACAGGGAGGCTAAACGCGCCGTGAGCGGGCAGCAGACCCAGGGTGGCTGAGGCACTGCGCAGCCCACGCCAGTGTTATTTGTTTGCAGCATCCCTCCCTCCCCTCCCCACAGCGACTGAACAAGTAAGCCTAAAAAAAAAAAAAAAAAAAAGTGTCCTCCACCGTGCCCTTTGAGTCAGGGCGAAACCAGATACTGAAGAGACTAGCAAACAGAAGAAGATATAACAGAGGGAAACGCCTTGGAAGCTACAGGCAATAGATCAAAACCCTGTGGTTACTACGGACTACATAGGAAGGGGCCTATAGATCTTGAGAAATATAAATCTGACCAAGGAACTAGCCAAAAATGAACTGAACCCACAACACCCACAAAAAAAAAACCAAAAAAGTCCTAGATATATTTTTATTATTTTTACGATCATTCTTTTTTTTTTTTTTTAATTAAAAAAAAAAATTTTTAAGTCCTCTATTGTTCCTTTAATTTTCACTTTTATAACCTATTACTTTGCAAAAAAAAAAAAAAAAAAAAAAAAAAAAGACCCTATTTTTTTTTCTTCTTCAGCAAACTTCATATATATATATTTTATAATTTTTTGACCTTGGTTTTTTTGTTGTTGTTTTTGTTTTTTTCTTCTTTTCTTTAACATTGTATTTTTGAAATTCCAAACTCTACTCTAGATTTTTAATTTTCGCTTTTTTGGTATATGTTATCAATTTTGTACCTATAGTTTTTTATATAATTTCTGTGACTTTTTTTTTTCTTCCTCTCTGTTTCTTTCTCTTCTTCTTTTATATAACATTGTATATATGAAATTCCAAACTTTACTCTAGATTTTTAATTTATGCTTTTTGGTATTTGATATCAATTTTGTACCTGTATTTTCTTTATAATTTTTTGTGACATTGTTCGTATTTGTTTGTTTGTTTTCTCTCTTTATTTTTTTCTTTTTTTTTTTTTTTTTTTTTAACATTGTATTTTTGAAATTCCAAACTCTACTCTAGATTTTTAATTTTGCTTTCTGGTATTAGTTATCAATTTTGTACCTGTACTTTCTTTATAATTTTCATGACCTTGTTTGTTTTTGTTTGTTCGTTTTTTTCTCTTTCTTTTCCTTCTTCTTTTCTTTAACATTGTATTTTTGAAATTCCAAACTCTACTCTAGATTTTTAATTTTCGCTTTCTGGTATTAGTTATCAATTTTGTACCTGTACTTTCTTTATAATTTTCATGACTTTGTTTGTTTTTGTTTGTTCGTTCTTTCTCTCTTTCTTTTCCTTCTTCTTTTCTTTAACGTTGTCGTATTTTTGAAATTCCAAACTCTACTCTAGATTTTTAATTTTTGCTTTTATGTATTTGTTACCAATTTTGTACCTTTAAGGACCCAATCTTCAGGACCCATTTTTCACTAGGAGTGAGATTACTGGCTTGACTGCTCTCTCTCCCTTTGGACCCTCCTTTTTCTCCACCAGGTCGCCTGTGTCTCCTCCCTAACCTCTCTCTACTCTACCCAACTCTGTGAATTTCTGTGTGTTCCAGACGGTGGAGAACACTTAGGAACTGATTACTGGCTGGATCTGTCTCCCTCCTTTTCATTCCCCCCTTTTATCCTTCTGGCCACCTCTGTTACCTTCCTCCTTCTTCTCTTCTCTGTATAACCCCGTGAACATCTCTGAGTGGTCCAGTTGTGGAGTGCACATAAGGAAGTGACAACTGGCTAGCCCACTCTCTCCACTATTGATTCACCTCATCTCATCTGGGTCACCTCTAACTCCCTCCTCCCTCTTCTCTTCTCCATGTAACCCTGTGAACCTCTCTGAGTGACCCTCACTGTAGAGAAACTTATCATCTTTAATGTAGATGTTTTATCAATGGTGTTGTATAGAAGGAGAAGTTTTGAAACTACTGTAAAAATAAGACCGATAATCGGAAGCAGGAGACTTAAGTCCAAACCCTGACTCCAGGGAACTCCTGACTCCAAGGAACATTCATTGACAGGAGCTCATCAAATGCCTCCATACCGACACTGAAACCAAGCACCACACAAGGGCCAATAAGTTCCAGGGCAAGACATACCAAGCAAATTCTCCAGCAACAAAGGAACACAGCCCTGAGCTTCAAGATACAGGCTGCCCAAAGTCACCCCAAAACTATAGACATCTCATAACTCATTACTGGACATTTCATTGCACTCCAGAGAGAAGAAATACAGCTCCACCCACCAGAACACCGACACAAGCTTCCCTAACCAGGAAATCTTGACAAGCCACCTGTACAAACCCACACACAGTGAGGAAACGCCACAATAAAGAGAACTCCACAAACTGCCAGAATACAGAAAGGACACCCCAAACTCAGCAATTTAAACAAGATGAAGAGACAGAGGAATACTCAGCAGATAAAGGAACAGGATAAATGCCCACCAAACCAAACAAAAAAGAGGAAGAGATAGGGAATCTACCTGATAAAGAATTCGAATAATGATAGTGAAATTGATCCAAAATCTTGAAACTAAAATGGAATCACAGATAAATAGCCTGGAGACAAGGATTGAGAAGATGCAAGAAAGGTTTAACAAGGACCTAGAAGAAATAAAAAGAGTCAATATATAATGAATAATGCAATAAGTGAAATTAAAAACACTCTGGAGGCAACAAATAGTAGAATAACAGAGGCAGAAGACAGGATTAGTGAATTAGAAGATAGAATGGTAGAAATAAATGAATCAGAGAGGATAAAAGAAAAACGAATTAAAAGAAATGAGGACAATCTCAGAGACCTCCAGGACAATATTAAACGCTACAACATTGAATCATAGGGGTTCCAGAAGAAGAAGACAAAAGAAAGACCATGAGAAAATACTTGAGGAGATAATAGTGGAAAACTTCCTAAAATGGGGAAGGAAATAATCACCCAAGTCCAAGAAACCCAGAGAGTACCAAACAGGATAAACCCAAGGAGAAACACCCCAAGACACATATTAATCAAATTAACAAAGATCAAACACAAAGAACAAATATTAAAAGCAGCAAGGGAAAAACAACAAATAACACACAAGGAATTCCCATAAGGATAACAGCTGATCTTTCAATAGAAACTCTTCAAGCCAGGAGGGAATGGCAAGACATACTTAAAATGATGAAAGAAAATAACCTACAGCCCAGATTATTGTACCCAGCAAGGATCTCATTCAAGTATGAAGGAGAAATCAAAAGCTTTTCAGACAAGCAAAAGCTGAGAGAATTCTGCACCACCAAACCAGCTCTCCAACAAATACTAAAGGATATTCTCTAGAGAGGAAACACAAAAATGGTGTATAAACTCGAACCCAAAACAATAAAGTAAATGGCAACGGAACATACTTATCAGTAATTACCTTAAATGTAAATGGGTTGAATGCCCCAACCAAAAAGACAAAGACTGGCTGAATGGATACAAAAACAAGACCCTACATATGTTGTCTACAAGAGACCCACCTCAAAACAGGGGACACATACAGACTGAAAGTGAAGGGCTGGAAAAAGATTTTCCATGCAAATAGGGACCAAAAGAAAGCAGGAGTAGCAATACTCATATCAGATAAAATAGACTTTAAAACAAAGGCTGTGAAAAGAGACAAAGAAGGTCACTACATAATGATCAAAGGATCAATCCAAGAAGAAGATATAACAATTATAAATATATATGCACCCAACACGGGAGCACCACAGCACGTAAGACAAATGCTAACAAGTATGAAAGGAGAAATTAACAATAACACAATAATAGTGGGAGACTTTAATACCCCACTTACACCTATGGATAGATCAACTAAACAGAAAATTAACAAGGAAACACAAACTTTAAAACGATACAATAGACCAGTTAGACCTAATTGATATCTATAGGTCATTTCATCCCAAAACAATGAATTTCACCTTTTCTCAAGCGCACATGGAACCTTCTCCAGGATAGATCACATGCTGGGCCATAAAGCTAGCCTTGGTAAATTCAAAAAAAATAGAAATCATTCCAAGCATTTTTTCTGACCACAATGCAGTAAGATTAGATCTCAATTACAGGAGAAAAACTATTAAAAATTCCAACATATGGAGGCTGAACAACACGCTGCTGAATAACCAACAAATCACAGAAGAAATCAAAAAAAGAAATCAAAATTTGCATAGAAATGAATGAAAATGAAAACACAACAACCCAAAACCTGTGGGACACGGTAAAAGCAGTCCTAAGGGGAAAGTTCACATAGCAATACAGGCACACCTCAAGAAACAAGAAAAAGTCAAATAAATAACCTAACTCTACACCTAAAGCAACTAGAAAAGGAAGAAATGAAGAACCCCAGGGTTAGTAGAAGGAAAGAAATCTTAAAAATTAGAGCAGAAATAAATGCAAAAGAAACAAAAGAGACCATAGCAAAAAATCAACAAAACCAAAAGCTGGTTCTTTGAAAGGATAAATAAAATTGACAAACCATTAGCCAGACTCATCAAGAAACAAAGGAGAAAAATCAAATCAACAAAATTAGAAACGAAAATGGAGAGATCACAACAGACAACACAGAAATACAAAGGATCATAAGAGACTACTATCAACAATTATATGCCAATAAAATGGACAACGTGGAAGAAATGGACAAATTCTTAGAAAAGTACAACTTTCCAAAACTCGACCAGGAAGAAATAGAAAATCTTAACAGACCCATCACAAGCATGGAAATTGAAACTGTAATCAAAAATCTTCCAGCAAACAAAAGCCCGGTCCAGACGGCTTCACAGCTGAATTCTACCAAAAATTTAGAGAAGAGCTGACACCTATCCTGCTCAAACTCTTCCAGAAAATTGCAGAGGAAGGTAAACTTCCAAACTCATTCTATGAGGCCACCATCACCCTAATACCAAAACCTGACAAAGATCCCAAAAAAAAGAAAACTACAGGCCAATATCACTGATGAACATAGATGCAAAAATCCTTAACAAAATTCTAGCAATCAGAATCCAACAACACATTAAAAGATCATACACCATGATCAAGTGGGCTTTATCCCAGGGATGCAAGGATTCTTCAATATCCGCAAATCAATCAATGTAATACACCACATTAACAAATTGAAAAATAAAAACCATATGATTATCTCAATAGATGCAGAGAAAGCCTTTGACAAAATTCAACATCCATTTATGATAAAAACTCTCCAGAAAGCAGGAATAGAAGGAACATACCTCAACATAATAAAAGCTGTATATGACAAACCCACAGCAAACATTATCCTCAATGGTGAAAAATTGAAAGCATTTCCTCTAAAGTCAGGAACAAGACAAGGGTGCCCACTTTCACCATTACTATTCAACATAGTTTTGGAAGTTTTGGCCACAGCAATCAGAGCAGAAAAAGAAATAAAAGGAATCCAAATTGGAAAAGAAGAAGTAAAACTCTCACTATTTGCAGATGACATGATCCTCTACATAGAAAACCCTAAAGAACCCACCAGAAAATTACTAGAAATAATCAATGACTACAGTAAAGTTGCAGGATATAAAATCAACACACAGAAATCCCTTGCATTCCTATACACTAATAATGAGAAAACAGAAAGAGAAATTAAGGAAACAATTCCATTCACCATTGCAACGGAAAGAATAAAATACTTAGGAATATATCTACCTAAAAGAAACTAAAGACCTATATATAGAAAACTATAAAACACTGGTGAAAGAAATCAAAGAGGACACTAATAGATGGAGAAATATACCATGTTCATGGATTGGAAGAATCAATATAGTGAAAATGAGTATACTACCCAAAGCAATTTATAGATTCAACGCAATCCCTATCAAGCTACCAACAGTATTCTTCACAGAGCTAGAACAAATAATTTCACAATTTGTATGGAAATACAAAAAACCTCGAATAGCCAAAGCGATCTTGAGAAAGAAGAATGGAACTGGAGGAATCAACCTACCTGACTTCAGGCTCTACTACAAAGCCACAGTTATCAAGACAGTATGGTACTGGCACAAAGACAGAAATATTGATCAATGGAATAAAATAGAAAGCCCAGAGATAAATCCACGCACATATGGACACCTTATCTTCGACAAAGGAGGCAAGAATATACAATGGATTAAAGACAATCTCTTTAACAAGTGGTGCTGGGAAATCTGGTCAACCACTTGTAAAAAGAATGAAACTGGACCACTTTCTAACACCATACACAAAAATAAACTCAAAATGGATTAAAGATCTAAACGTAAGACCAGAAACTATAAAACTCCTAGAGGAGAACATAGGCAAAACACTCTCCGACATACATCACAGCAGGATCCTCTATGACCCACCTCCCAGAATATTGGAAATAAAAGCAAAAATAAACAAATGGGACCTAATTAACCTTAAAAGCTTCTGCACATCAAAGGAAACTATTAGCAAGGTGAAAAGACAGCCTTCAGAATGGGAGAAAATAATAGCAAATGAAGCAACCGACAAACAACTAATCTCAAAAATATACAAGCAACTCCTACAGCTCAACTCCAGAAAAATAAACGACCCAATCAAAAAATGGGCCAAAGAACTAAATAGACATTTCTCAAAAAAAAAGACATACAGATGGCTAACAAACACATGAAAAGATGCTCAACATCACTCATTATCAGAGAAATGCAAATCAAAACCACTATGAGGTACCATTTCACACCAGTCAGAATGGCTGCGATCCAAAAGTCTACAAATAATAAATGCTGGAGAGGGTGTGGAAAAGGGAACCCTTTTACACTGTTGGTGGGAATGCAAACTAGTACAGCCACTATGGAGAACAGTGTGGAGTTTCCTTAAAAAACTGGAAATAGAACTGCCTTATGATCCAGCAATCCCACTGCTGGGCATACACACTGAGGAAACCAGAAGGGAAAGAGACACGTGTACCCCAATGTTCATCGCAGCACTGTTTATAATAGCCAAGACATGGAAGCAACCTAGATGTCCATCAGCAGACGAATGGATAAGAAAGCTGTGGTACATATACACAATGGAGTATTACTCAGCCATTAAAAAGAATACATTTGAATCTGTTCTAATGAGGTGGATGAAACTGGAGCCTATTATACAGAGTGAAGTAAGCCAGAAGGAAAAACATAAATACAGTATACTAACGCATATATATGGAATTTAGAAAGATGGTAACAATAACCCGATTATGCGAGACAGCAAAAGAGACACTGATGTATAGAACAGTCTTATGGACTCTGTGGGAGAGGGAGAAGGTGGGAAGATTTGGGAGAATGGCAATGAAACATGTAAAATATCATGTAGGAAACGAGTTGCCAGTCCAGGTTCGATGCATGATGCTGGATGCTTGGGGCTGGTGCACTGGGACGGCCCAGAGGGATGGTATGGGGAGGGAGGAGGGAGGAGGGTTCGGGATGGGGAACACATGTATACCTGTGGCGGATTCATTTTGATATTTGGCAAAACTAATACAATTATGTAAAGTTTAAAAATAAAATAAAATTAGAGAAAAAAAAATAAAATAAAATCCCGAACTGCAAAACAGTTTTCCTGAGATATTGTAATATGAGGAAAAGATGCTTGTCTGAGCTATCTTGAAGGAGAAGGGCCAGAGACAATGAGAGCCTTCTGACTTGCAGGCTGTCATGATGATTTCTCTAACTCTGTTCAGATATCCATTCATGTTACAAAGAGAATGTCAACTCAGTAATCCAAACTTCCCATTGTTGCTGAAGTATACTGCAGCCCCTACAGCGGGACCGCAAGGAGAGAGTGTAAGTCTGACTTAAGGTCACGTCCTCTTCTCCCGCTGAAAAGTATTTCTTTATACAGAGGATAAAGAATGTGCTCACATATGTGTGTCTCAATTTCAGTTATCTCGTGGTTCCTCCAGCTGCCTCGTAAGAACGGAGGACATCTGTGTGCCTGGCTGTGCTACAGGCCCCCGTACAATGGATGATGAATATTAAACAGGTTACATCGCTTCCGCGCAGACATTCAGTGCTGTGGAGCCAAGACTCCAAATCTATGTTTTCCCACAGACGACTTCTTTAGAACAATTCTTTAGAGCCCAGAAAGCTGCATTTTTAGTGGAAATATGACTTCATTTTTTGGCAAGGTGGAACTTTTCTCTTTCATAGATTGAGACTGGCTTCTCTTAAGCATGATCTGTCCTAGACAGTTACTGTAGCAATCGTATTAGAAATCAACAGTGTTCATCTTCATTGTCATCATCATTATCATCACTTATCTTTACAGTTATTTTACTGCCAGGGAATTACATGTAAGTGTTAATTAACTCAGTTAATCTTCTCAACTCTAAGAGGCGAGTATTATTATTACACCTTGAGTTGACACAAGAAGAGATAAAGGCAGGGGAATTTAAATAAGTTGCATGTGGTCACAGAGTTAGTAATGCTGGCATCAGAACTTGGGCTCTGGAGTAAGTCTGCTTGGATTCAAACTCTGGCTCCTGCACAATAAACAGTGTGACTGGAGGAAGGTTAACTTCCCTGAAGCTAAATTTCATCTGTAAAAGTGGGGGAGAGAAATGGATGATGGAGATTAAGATGCGATGGGGAACAGGGAGAGAACAAGCTGTAGGAAGAGGAAAGACTGGGCCAATGGGGTGGCACTGGCTTGCATTACTAGTCATCATTTTTTACATTTAGGCTGTTACTTCTAGATGCCTAATGCAGGCGACACAGGAGATGCGGTTCGATCCTTGGGTCAGGAAGATCCCCTGGAGAAGGAAATGGCAACTCACTCCAATATTCCTCCCTGAAAAATCCCATGGACAGAGGAGCCTGGCAGGCTACAGCCTAGAGGGTCACAAAGAGTCAGACATGATTGAGTGACTAAGCACGCGCATGCACACACACACACACATACACATGTCTAAGTATCCGGGCTCTGAACCCATAATCAAATTACACAAATAAAAGGGTTGGCAAATGTCAGTTTCTGATGCAAAGTAGATTTGAAGGTAAAAATCTACACAGATCCTAGAAGACATAGCTGTTCATCTGAAGGGAAAATGGAATTAAGAGTTCGCACTTTGGTAAGGAGAGAATGAAGGTATTAACATGTCCTGTCATCACTAATAAAGCACATTTTCCCAGAAAGAAGATGAATTCGTTTTAATCCTCTAACTTCACACTTTCAAATCAGGAAAGTCACCTTCAGGCAGTGCTATCTGAGGATAATGAAGGGCAAAAGAAAAGAAAGAAGCAAATCTAAAAATTTCTGATGAGTGTTTCAATGCATAACTCAAAGTGACCTTTATCTTAATGTTAGCCAGAAACAAACTAAATAAGCAAAGAGGTTTTTTACATACTTAGCAAACTAAGGAAACAGAAATTCTAGCAACTGCCTGTGAATTATTTTCTTTCAACATCAGTTGCTCAATAAGAAATAGAAAAAAAAAAAAAGAGAGAGAAAAACTCTGTTGACACTGGGAGAAAGTGATATTTAGACACTAACAATCATTCTATTTTGGAGCTCCTTAGAGAAGTCAATGAAAGTCAGATTATTTATGGCAAAGATTTTCTTAGTTCACAATGTAAACTCTGATAATTTAAACACCACATACAACTAACCTAGTAAGACTTCCTGGAGATATAATAGAGACAAAAAGAATGAAATAAAAATGTTTTCAACCAGAAGGTATACGATAGTGGTGAACTCATTGAAGAACAAATAAGTTCTTTCTAACTTACTTTCAAGCTGCTATCCTTATTTATAGGAATATTTTGAAGAAAATAAGTGAAATTCACCTTTTCCCTACAACCAATACTTATAAAGCTTGAAATACTTACTCATCAAGAGATACGCTAAGGACACCAAAGCAGAAACAAACAGATGGGACGTAATCAAACTTAAAAGCTTTTGCACAAACAAAGCCATCAACAAAATGAAAAGACAGCCTACTAAGGAAAAAAATCTGTTTATAATATGAATATATAAACAGCTCAGACATCAATGAAGTAAACCCAATTAAAAACTGGACAGAAGATCTGAACAGAGATTTTTCCAAAGAAGATATTCAAATGGCCAACAGATACATGAAAAGCTGTTCAACATTGCTAATCATCAGGAAAACGCAAACCAAAACTTCACTGAGATATTATTTCATACCTGTCAGAAGGGCTATCGTCAAAAAGACCACAGATAACAAATGCCGGCAAGGATGTGGAGGAAAGGGAACCCTTGTGCCTTGTTGGTGCGAACGTGCAGCTACTGTGGAGAACATTATGGAAGCTTCTCAGGAAGACGAAAAATAGAAATTCCAGAAATTCCAGAACTAAATACCAGAAATTGCACTTATCTGTATGTCTGAAGAAAACGCTAACTAAAAAAGAGACATGCACCCCAAAGTTCAAAGCAACATCATTTACAATAGCCAAGATACGGAAGCAACCTAAGTGTCTATGAATGGATAAAGCAGCTGTGCTATATAATATACACAATGAAATACTACTCAGTCATAAAAAAGAACAAAACCTTCTCATTTGCAACAACATGGATGGAGTTGGAGGGCATTATGCTAAGTGAAATAAGTCAGAGAAAAACAAATACTATATGATTATCACTTATATTTGGAATAAAAAATACAACAAACTAGGGAATATAACAAAAAAGAACAGACTCAGAGATAACAAACTAGTGGTTATCAGTGAGGAAAGGGAAGGTGAGGGGTAGGAGATTAAGAGGTGCAAACTACTATATATAAAGCAAATAAGCTACAATAATATATTGCACAACACAGGTAATAAAGCCATTATTTTATAGTAACTATAAATGAAGTATGGGAGAAGGCAATGGCACCCCACTCCAGTACTCTTGCCTGGAAAATCCCATGGACGGAGGAGCCTGGTAGGCTGCAGTCCATGGGGTTGCTCAGAGTCGGACAGGACTGAGTGACTTCATTTTCACTTTTCACCTTCAGGCATTGGAGAAGGAAATGGCAACCCACTCCAGTATTCTTGCCTGGAGAATCCCAGGGCCAGGGGAGCCTGGTGGGCTGCTGCCTACGGGGTCACACAGAGTCGGACACGACTGAAGTGACTTAGCAGCAGCAGCAGCATAAATGAAGTATAACCTTTAAAAGTTGTGAATCACTGTTGTATACCTGAAACTTACACAATATTGTACATAAACTATGCATCGATTTTTTAAAGAGAGATATGCCTGCAGGAAGTTTAAGAATTGTTATTGTTCAATTGCTAAGTTGTGTCTGATTCTTTGCAACCCCATGGACTGCAGCATGCCAGGCATCCCTGTCCTTCACTATCTCTTGGAGTTTGCTCAGACTCATGTCCACTGAATCAGTGATGCCATCCAACCACCTCATCCTCTGCCCTCTTCTCCTGCCCTCAGTCTTTCCCAGCATCAGGGTCTTTTCCAGTGAATCAGCTCTTCACATCAGAAGGCTAAAATATTGGAGCTTCAGCTGCAGCATTAGAACTTCAAAAGAGTATTCAGGGTTGATTTTCTTTAGGATTGACTGGTTTGATTTCCATGCTGTCCAAGCGACTCTCAAGAGTCTTCACCAGCACCATAATTCAAAAGCATCAGTTCTTTGCTGCTCAGCCTTCTTTATGGTCCAACTCTCACATCTGTACATGACTACTGGAAAAACCATAGCTTTGACTATATGGACCTTTGTTGGCAAAGTGATGTCTTTGCTTTTTAATACACTGTCTAGATTTGTCATAGCTTTCCTTCCAAGAAGCAAGTGTCTTCTAATTTCATGGCTGCAGTCACCATCTGCAGTGATTTTGAAGCCCAAGAACAGATAATCTATCACTGCTTCCACTTTTCCCCCTTCTATAGGTATGAGAATGCTTCATGTCAAATAAAGAGCTTTGAACTAGGAGCCAATAAATGTGGATTCCAGATCCAGTTCTACTAACTGCCCAAACTATGCTAAGTTTATTCACCTCTCTGTGTATCAATGACTTTTTTGGATTGGATTTTTGGATGGATATATTATGTCTAAGGTTCTTTCCACTTCTAATACTCTAGACAGACATACTGTTTAATTATTTGGTATCTCAGGGGCTCAAGGGGTTCAACAAGCTTCTCTCACTTAAATTTTCATAAAAACGGCTAAAGAGAAGGAGAATCTGCTTCACGAAAGTAAATATATTTTAAAATCTCACTGTTGTCAATTTTCTGTAATTTCAGCATGACCTTCAGAAACTCATTTTAACATTAGCCTTAATTTTGGAAGTGGCTGAATTATTTTGAAATCTTATATTAATGTCTTTTAATTTTTGGCAATTGATTTGCCTTCCAAAATTAAGGCTAATGGTAAAATAAGTTTCTGAAGGTCATGCCAATGTCTCCTCTCCAAGACTCAAGGAGATTTTTTTTTTAACATTTTATTTAAAGTATCAAATCATAGCTAATCTATATTTGCCAAGCTTAACTTATAAACTCCTAACTGAAGAAACACAATAGTTTTCTGAAAAATCTCAGAGAAAGACCATTTTTTTTCTCAAATGTGTTATTCCTTCTTGTCCGGTAAATGTAAACATATACATTTTTAATGACTACATCTCATGCAGGTGCATGGGAGGCACTTACGAAAACATTTCCTGAATAAGGAGATCAGTCCTCCCCCCAACACACACAGGAGAGATCAGAGTATTAAAACCATTGCTAAAGAAACTTTGCTTTCTGCTCTCAACATGCGCCTCCTTTTTCTCCATTAAGCTTCTTGAAGGTCAAATCTTCCTCTTGACAGTAAAATGACTTAAACCTCTTCCACTTCAGAACTACCAAAATGTACCAGTGGACATGCTCCTCTTGCTTACTTTCTGGGGGCAGCCACTTGACATTCAATAGCTTTCTCAGTCTCACTACATTAAAAGAAAAAAACCAGTAGCAATGATTTATCCAGATATGCTTCCATATTTCAACATCATTGGGTGCTGGTAACTAATAGCAAGAAATCATCAAACATTTTAATATGATTGCTAGTCCTAGACTTCTAAGGTATGACTGGGTCAACCTTTATATTGTGAAAAGAAGTAACTTGGAAAGAAATGAAAATACATTCTTTCCCTTCCTTTCGGAACAAATATAACAAACTAAAAATCATTCAACCAAGTGGAATAGAAAATGACCTGAATCTCAAATCACTAGAAAACATTTTATCAACTACTCTCTACTTGAATGTATCCATACTTTTTTATGGCTACACTGAGATGAGAAAATGAAACTGGGCTTCCATTTCCTTTGATTACCTCAATTGCTGGTACACTCTTCCCAAAACATAGACAGTAAATAATGAGTGACAAGGATCTCATTGAACAAAATCCGAGACAACTCTTTGTCTAGCATGACTGACCTGGGAAATGACAGCAAGCATAGAATGCTATTCAATGATTTAAAATTTAAGTATTAGTGTAGTGTTAGCTACTCAGTCATCTCTGACTCTTTGTGACCCCACAGACTGTAGCCCACCAGGCTCCTCTGTCCATGGGATTCTCTAGGCAAGAATAATGGAGCGGCTTGCCATTCTCTTCTCCAGAGGATCTTCCTGACCCAGGGATGAAACTCAGCTCTCCTGCACCACAGGCAGATTCTTAACAGAATGAGCTACAGGGATTAATAACTCCATTAAGTGAGATGATAACAGATTCAATGTTATTTTCTTCCAGCAGCAATAAACCAAGCTCTGTTTCTTAGCATCACAACTTTGTTCAGTTGGATCTAAATGCAACATGAGTTTGCAATGTCTTATCAGACAGTGATTATCTAAAAAGGAATATAAAGATTTTTTGAAAAACAAAATGTATTGTCTGTATTCTAAGAATGGAGCTTATTGTTAGATCTGGACCTGAGACAGGAGATAGATGGGCCCCATGCTGAGCAGCTGGAATTTGTCTCCTGTTGGTACTTCAAGATAAAGACCTCTGCTTGAGTAGAGATAAGGAAGGCACATTTTTCTTGGGATCAAGGAGACCTCCAAGACAACAGATACACAGAAAAGATCCCTGGAGGTCAGGAAAGGGAGAGGTTGCCAGCCCATAATATATTTTGCTAACCTCCCCAAAACCTTTACCTTGGAATCCAAATTGGCTGAAAGGTGTGTGTGTACATTGGGGAAGGCCCTGAGTCAGATCAGATACGGGCAACAAGCAAGATGATTGGCCAGAAGGAACCCAGAAAATGGTGCCCATATAAGCAACATAAGCCACCCTAAAAGCATGCAGCTCACTTCAAGCCCACCAGCGTCTTCTTCCACATGTACTTCATTTCTAATAAACACTCTACCCATTTCACTACCTCCGTCTCTCTGCTGAATTCCTTCTTCTAAGAATACAAGGATTGAGGTCCATGTGAAGTGCTGAAACTATATTTTCATGCATGGGCTTGACCCAAAATGGGGAATTAACACAATGAAGGAGAGAGAAAGAAAAGAAAAAACCCTAATGCAAAAGAGCTAAGTTTTGGGAAAATGAAGGTTTGCATGCTGTATCTGAAGGCATCATCACTAAGGTCTGTGCCTTGATAAAAATACTATGCCCTCTGCACATCTATTAAATTGTCCTCCTTTTTTTCTCTCCCACACACCTGTTTTCTTTCTTTATTGTGTTCACCACTGTTTGTTACTATATAATACATGCCTATTTGCTGCATGTTTGTTTCCTCTACAGACTGAGAGAAGCCAGAAGGGTAGGAAATGATTCTGCTCACAGCAGGTCTCCAACAGATTCTGACTGAATCAATTTATGAATAGGTCACCTTCACACTATATCCAAAGCAGAGACATTACTTTGCCAATGAAGATGTGTCTAGTCAAGGATATGGTTTTTCCAGTGGTCATGTATGGATGTGAGAGTTGAACCATAAGGAAGGCTGAGCACCAAAGAATCGATGCTTTTGAACTGTGGTGTTGGAGAAGACTCTTGAGAGTCCCTTGGACTGCAAGGAGATCAAACCAGTGCATCCTAAAGGAAATCAATCCTGAAGATTCACTTGAAGGATTGATGCTGAAGCTGAAGCTCCAATACTTTGGCCACCTGATGCAAAGAACCAACTCACTAGAAAAGATTGAGGGCAGGAGGAGAAGAGGGCAACAGAGGATGAGATGGTTAGATGGCATCACTGAATCAATGGACATGATTTCAGCAGGCTCTGGGAGATGGTGAAGGACAGGGAGACCTGTTGTGCTCCTATCCATGGGGTCACAAAGAGTTGGACACGACTGAGCGAATGAACAACAAAGGGTCATGAAGGGTTAAAAAATCAGATTTTGTCTTTTGATTATCTTCTAAATGCATGATTAATGCAAAAATGTTAAGACAATGGATAAAATAGATTAAATATCCAAACTTTTTTTGGTATATGTGAAATTAATTTTAAAGGCATTCAGCTCTAAGCAGAGAAGAGTCATGTTTGAAATCAACATTTCCACTGGTATTTATTTACCTTCTCAAATCTTAAAGATGATGCTAAGAAAAGTAAGCTATTTAGGAGTTTAAAGGTGCCAAAGCCATATGTAAATTTAATCTATTAGGTCATTTTTGCATTTAGGTGTTCCATGAAGGTAAGCATTTGGTACACAAGAGCTCTGAACCACAGAAGTGACAAGTTTATCTAGTAGGAGTTTAAACAATCCATGTAAACAGGAAGAATGCCAAAGATCACAGTAGAATATGGGCTAGACATTGTGTGCAATGGTCTGACTGCTGTGAAAAATGTCACAGAGTTTTCAGTGTTAGTAGATTTCCTACTCATTGAAAACAAAAGAAACTTTCCTAGATGCCTTTTTAGTTTTCAAAGTTTAAGGTAAACTAGATCATTCCTCAGGGAAGTAAGTTATTTAAAGCTTAGGAGACTTGACAGAGTTACAATGGAATCTAATCTTTAATATCATCATATATATGCTTCTAGAAAGGCTATTCCATATAACTAATAAACTGACACTGAAATATCAAAAAGCTGCTGCTGCTGCTGCTGCGTTGCTTCAGTCGTGTCCAACTCTGTGCGACCCCATAGACGGCAGCCCATCAGGCTCCCCCGTCCCTGGGATTCTCCAGGCAAGAACACTGGAGTGGGTTGCCATTTCCTTCTCCAGTGCATGAAAGTGAAAAGTGAAAGTGAAGTCGCTCAAAGCACCTATAATTAAAAACAGAGGCAAACAGGGCCAGCATTAGATCAGCTGATTTGACTCATAAAACTCTGAAGGACACATTTTCAAAGTTTCACCCACTTACATGTGACAGAAGTCATTGAGTAGCTGGCCCATTTTAAGATAAGTGGTCATAAAGGACACTCAGGATCTCCGGGGAGGGACATAGCTCCCCATGACGACTCCTGTGCAATCAGGGCTGAGAATCTCCAGTGTAGCTGAAAGCGTAAATATGGAGTCAAATACCAGATGTTTCAGACACTGGATCTGAGTAAATCCTCAAAATCTCCATCTTGAAGATGGGGGGAAAAATGGTGCACAAAGAGGTTATATAAACCTATATAGTAACATGAGAGCCACAATGTTACAAATGTCAGTAGTCTCTCTCATTTACTTTGAAGTAACTTCGCCTAGAAAATCCCATGGACGGAGGGACGGAGGAGCCTGGTAGGCTGCAGTCCATGGGGTCCCTAGAGTCAGACACGACTGAGCGACTTCACTTTCACTTTTCACTTTCATGCACTGGAGAAGGAAATGGCAACCTACTCCAGTGTTCTTGCCTGGAGAATCGCAGGGACGGGGGAGCCTGGTGGGCTGCCGTCTATGGGGTCGCACAGAGTCGGACATGACTGAAGTGACTTAGCAGCAGCAACTTCACCTAATCTGGAAACCTACTACTCAGTTTTGTTTCTTGGTTGGATGAATGGAGGATTTGAGTGAAGAAGGTGAAGATATAGACGAACACAGAATTAGATGTGAGTTTCCCCCCATCCTGAGAACTCTTAGGTAACACAGTTTGCCGGGTTTATGCCCTGTGACTTAGTCCCCATGGGGACCAGTTAGCAGTTCTCTCTTTTATGGTCACAGATCATATTCCTAAACTTTGACTGTATTACAGACAGGTTCTCCAGTTCATAAAGCTTAAGTGATGAGAATGTGGCTTGAGAACTAACAGACCATCATTATTGCCAGAAGACCCCCACACATGGATAGGGGCTGATTAGAAGCATCAACTTCCTGTGTAAATTCAACACAAACAGAAGGGGGATGGGTCAGGATTGAGCTGTGTGCCCCACGAGGCATACACTTATATCCATCCTCCATCAGCTTGTGGAGAGAAAGGAAGTAGGAATGAGCTGGTGGGAGGGGGTGTGTTGGAAAACTTTCCACGGATATGAACCAAGGGGTTCACTTTCAGTCTTTTTGTTTTTTTCCAGATTCAGGACCTGGTAGTTGGTCCAGGGGGTAAGATATCCTGCACATACAGTTCAGTTCAGTTCAGTCGCTCAGTCGTCTCCGACTAGAGTCATAGAAAAAGAGGTACATTTCTTGACCACAAGAAAGAAAACCAGTAGAAAGAAAGCTGTGCTTTGATCTTTACACACTGAAAATCGTACAAAATACTGTTTTATTTCTACATGAATATAAGGTTAATTGAGTGTGTCTGTCTAACTTCACTGTGCGTAAGAATCACTAGCTTGTTAACATTAAGATTTCTGAGGCTCAACGCCAGAGTCTCAGATTCAATAAATCCAGAGTGAAGCCAGGAATCTGTGATTTTAAACAGTTTTCCTCTAGTGACGCTTACACACTCTTGGAGAAAACAGTGGCCCAAACCACCTATTAACCAACAGATGTACCTATCGTAATAAATTTCTGTCATAGTTTAATTTAGGATATAGTGTTTGTTCATCAAATTCTTCTCGGTTAAGAATGTTCAGAAGTATAGTCAACAATAAAATTGGTATTATAAACTGCCTAGGAGCCATTTCTTTTCTCTTTGCTGGGTAATTTCCAAGTTTAAAGCAAATTTCAAGTTCGGGTTTGTTCTATTAAAAACGCTTTATGACATTCATTCAAAGCTCCATGTCCCTATTTACCGAGAATGTGAAGTAAGGGAATAATTGACTCAGAGTTCTTCTTTATGCCCCAAATTAGACACAGTGTAATGCTTTCCTTTGTACTATCTGCTTTTGAGGAACCAGGATTTAATTTTAAATCCTATTTCACTGCACCGCTGTTGCTCTTCATGAAATACTTTATTTTTGATAACTGGAGCTATTTAAGAGATAAATTAAAGATATGAACAGGAATTTTCTAGATGGTTATTTGCCTCTGTACGAGGGAAGGAAGCTTAATTTCAACAAGCACCAGGTAGCGAACCAGATGGTGTCACGTGGTCCAACCCTTCCCTCTATACTTCTGATAAATTTTCAATTCTCTGGCTCTACAAAGTCCAGCTTGCTCCTCCCCACTCCTGCCCTGCAGTCAACTCCCTCATACTCCCTTTATTTATTTTTTAATTTTTAACATAAATTTATTTATTTTAATTGGAGGCTAATTACTTTACAATATTATATTGGTTTTGCCATACATCAGCATGAATCTGCCACGGGTGTACACGTGTTCCCCATCCTGAACCCTCCTCCCACCTCCCTCCCTGTACCATCCCTCTGGGTCATCCCAGTACACCAGCCCCAAGCATCCTGTATCCTGCATCGAACCTGGACTGGCGATTCGTTTCATATATGATACTATATATGTTTCAATGCCATTCTCCCAAATCATCCCACCCTCACCCTCTCCCACAGAGTCCAAAAGACTGTTCTATACATCTGTGTCTCTTTTGCTGTCTTGCATACAGGGTTATTGTTACCATCTTTCTAAATTCCATATATATGTGTTAGTATACTGTATTGGTGTTTTTCCTTCTGGCTTACTTCACTCTGTATAATAGGCTCCAGTTTCATCCACCTCATTAGAACAGATTCAAATGTATTCTTTTTAATGGCTGAGTAATACTCCATTGTGTATATGTACCATAGCTTTCTTATCCATTCGTCTGCTGATGGACATCTACCCTTCAGAATGGGAGAAAATAAAACAAATGAAGCAACTGACTCATCCTCCCTTTAAAGTGACCTTGCAACAAAGTGAGTTAGAGTTTAACTCACACTGGATTCTTGTCCCTAATACAACAGTGAACTACTGAACAGAATCTGTCTTTACCACTTTAACTAGCCTCTGGCTTTGACATGAGGCACTGTACCTGATCTTTTACATAGAAGACGTCTTTAGATGACTTCCATTTTTGCAGAAGGGGAGAAATGGGGCAGGCAGCTGATGTCAGAACTAAGATTCCAACTGAGACCTGTCTCCCTCCTGAGCACATACTCTCTTTGGGGCTGACTTGCTTTATGGGTGACTCGTATGGCTGCAAGGACCCCATTCCTGGAAGGACCCTCTGCTTGGTCTAAGGCTCTGCTGTAGCTGCTTTGAAATTCTTAAAAAAGTTTTAACATGGGGCTCTACATTTTCATTCTGCAGAAAAGTCCTGCAAATTATGTAGCTTACTTCATTTCCATGGCCTACTTCAGGCTGGAATCCTCAAACATTTCAGACTTGAAGATAGAAATTCAGATCAAGTTCTACTAAGAAGGAGTAAGTGTACATACGATCTCCACTATAAATGAGGGGAAAAGGAAAAGTATGAAGCTGCTCAGGGTACAAATGTCTGGAATATTACACTTAAGTGCTGGTGAGGATTTATCACTAATAGGGTAATGATCTGGTAAATTCTGCTATTGAGGTTTCTGGCCAAATGACTTAATTCTATTTTGTTTTGTAATATTATTTCTTAACTTCCTCTGGATACATTGGGACAAAGCACTTCTAAGAGGTGCTCATTTTTCTGCTTCTGTAAAAACAATGTATCTTTTTTTGATATAATAAAAGTAATGGATGTTTCTTATGGAAAATATGAAGAAGAAAAAGAATTACCTATAGTTAGCTAAGTGGAGAAAATATTTTGTTACATTTCCTTAGGCATTAATAGATGTCTAGGTACACATTTTTACATTTACTGATGTCTATCTATTGATCAATCAACTGACTGCTTGATCTATCATCTATCTGGAATCACAAAATTTATGGCTTGAATTTGAATTCTGTGGTTTTCTTTTTTCATTTAATTTATTCTAAGGATTTCCCTTATGGTGAAAGAGGACTATTTATAAGAACCTTTTTAACAACTTCTCTATTGTGAAAAATTTTCTCTTTCTTTTCAAACATTGTTTTTTATAGTTGACTCTGAAGGCAAGGAGCAGATATCAGTTACATTCTGGATGGAAAATGGAGAGCATGCAACATACTCAACACGGCAGATTACAAATCTATGAATCAGGAGGGTTTTCTATACTTCCACATTGCAAATTTAGAACAGATCACTCTATATTCTTCTATATATACCAGAAGAAAATTACTGAGGCAGATCAGGCTGTCTTGGTGCAACTGAATGGTAGAATTAAATGGGTAAATGAAAAAGGAGAGGGAAAATATTCTTTGCAGAGTCTTTCCAAATGTCAACCTCTTTAAATCAAGAAGCTAATTATTTACTGCACAGACAACTCACCAAGGCAGAAAAAAAATATGTGGGCAGTCTTGGGGTTTGATTATTTTCCCCAAGCAGTGATTATATGCATCAGCACCCGATGCACTTACATGTTAATTAGAGGCTTTAATCTTCATTGAAGAATCTGCTTCCTTTGTTAATTCAGCAAAACCAGCTTAAAAAGAAGTTTGCTACTTAAGAAGCCTTTATCCTCTTTTTATAACAGGAAAAACTTCCTTCACATTTAGCACTAGACTACCAGTTAATATTTAGTCTAGATCTAGAGTGTCGTGTAGTATTTTTATACATCAATTTAATAACATATGGCAACAGAGAGCAAAACTTTCTGTCAGTTTTTGTCTTACCAACTTTATAAAGTTGAGTTCCTTTTATGTGGCTTTTAAATCAAAGGGCTTTGTACTGGCAAACTCATCTTGTCTGATCTCAGTCCCTGTCCCAGAAGAACACATAATGTATTTTCCCATTTTAAACACAGAGGGATCTCCTTAGATAATTCAGAATATAATTACCTGGTCCACTCAAACGATCAGAAATTATGTTCTGCAAATTTCTCTGACCTGACGCCTTCCTCCTTCCATGTTTCAAAGGTCTTTTTATTTTCCTTCTCTTTTTGAACTCCCAATGATCTCTGTTTTGCTCATAGTGGGAACTTCTTTTCAAAGTGATTATTGACTTTGCCATCACCTTAGTGTAATTGAATAATTTGAAACGTAAGCTGGGCAGAAACCAGAAGAAAAGGTCATTTGTGACAAATAATTACCTTTCAGTTATTTGAGAGGTGGAGATTACACAGCTGCCCAGCTCTGCTCCTCCTTGGTGGGGACTAGCTAAGCTATGGGAAAGTTTAGACCTGGGAGCCAGTGCAGCAGGTAGCACGTGTTACCACGTGGGTGGTGAATCTGGAGGAGAACCAGGGTAAGCTGCTGGATCAAACTTTAGAAAAAGAGAGCTGAGAAGGCATTCCAGAGACCACAGGGTTTTGAAGAACAGGCTGTCTGCCTTTCACTACATCTGGGTTTGGATTTAATCATTTTGTCTTGGTCTCCTCAGAGCAAAGACCAAATTAGTATGAATAAGACTGCTCTTTAAAGTGCTAAATAGGAATACCTATGGTCGATTCATGTTGATGTTGATGTTTGGCAGAAGTCAACACAATACTGTAAAGCAATTATCATTCAATTAAAAATAAATAAATTTTTAAAACTGCTAAATAAAAGTTATATTCTTCCTAATTAAATTCACCTATAACTTAATCTTTCCGTTAGTAAAAGCACTGATTTTTCTGTAAATACTGTTTTAAACGTGTCCCACAAGTTGTCATATGCACTGCTTTCATTTTCACTCCTTTGAGAATGTTCTAAATAATGTTTCCATTATGACATTTTCTTTGACCTATGAGTTATTTAGTAGCATTTTTTTCTATCCAGCTTTGAGATATAATTGACATAACATGGTGTAAGTTTAAGGTGTACCATGGGTTTCCCACATGGCTCAGTGGTGAAGAACCCACCTGACCATGCAGGAGGCACAAGAGACTGGGGTTTGATCCCTGGGTTGGGAAGATACCCTGGAGGAGGAAATGGCAACCTGCTCCAGTATTCTTCCCTGGGAAACTTCGTGGACAGAGGAGCCTGCAGGGCTACGGTCCATGGGGATGCAAAGAGTTGTACACGACCGAGTGGCTGAGCACACACATACACACAAGGAGCACTGTGTGATGATTTCATGTATGGATATATTGCAACATGATACCATGATAAGGACAATAAGGGTAGTTAATACATCATTACCTCATATCATTCCTTTTTTTTTTTTTTCTGGTGAGAACTTTAAAAATGAACTCTCTCAGCAACTTTTAAAATACAACACAGTTTAAATGTACAACACGGTGCATTAACTACAGTCACCACACCATACACCACATCCCCAGAACTCACTCAGTACTTAAGTGTGCTTTATATTGATTATGGGAAAGTAGTTTGATATAGAATATCCATGAATGTTATTCTCTTATGTTAACAAAGAAAGAGAAAAAAAAAATGTATGGTTAGGTATTTTATAATACTAATTACTATGGTAAGGGAATTTAAGAAATTTTTGTAATTGGTAAGTGGGGTATATAGGAAAACTGTTTATTGATTTCTACTCTTGTCAACGTGACTAAATCTTTTCTAACTCAAATACTTAGTTAGCTGTTTATCTTTGATTTCTACATGGACGATAATATTTTGAATAATGAAAGCTTGTTCCTCTTATCTCACTACGCTTCGGGATTAACTGCACTGACCAGGAATTCTATCCTGTTGAACAGCTGAGATACTTTTACTGATATGCAGTCTATTTCCTAATATTGGTTACAATGGCTGCTACAGCAAGTTAGAGGAAGTACTCTCTACTGTTTATTGGCTATTCTCTTTGGAAATCAGCAGTGGGTTCTATTTTTTATTATATATTTTCTTCAACATGCAACCATACTTTTCCCCCCTTTAACACAGAGAATAACATTCATGGATATTCTAAATTAGTCTACCTTCACAAAGTCAATATAAACCACACTTCATCAAAATGTTTAATTCTTTAGATGAACTGTTATGTTTCAATTTATTTAGGAGTGTTGCTTTAGTATTTACAAGTGAGACTGGACTACAGTTTTTCCTTTTTGCAAGTATCGCCTTTCATGTAGTTTGGTTTCAGAGTTTTGCTGCCTTTGTCTAATTGGCCAAGATATTTCTAATATTTTTATGTTATCTGAATACAGTTTTATAACTATGTTTCTTTATTTTATAGACATCATTTCTAGTCTAAAAATTATCTATTCTTCATACTACATAAATATATCATAAGTATGTTAATACTACATACTATGTTATCAACACTATATTAAGAATGAGTAAGAAATAATGTATGTCTCATTTTTATAATATAAAAATTATTTATTTAAGGTTTGGTAGGAATTACCTATAAAGTTTTTTGAATCTTATTCCTATTTTAGGGACAGATTTTTGATTGCCTTAATTTCTTCTATGATTATTGCTTTCTTGAAATTTTCTATTCCTCTATCCAGTTTTGATAATGTATGTTATCTTAGAAAATAATTGCATATAGACTATCCAAATGTGTATAATTTCTTATGCTTTCTTGAATCTGTCGCCACCTTATCTGTAGTTACATCCCTGTTCTTATTTCTAGCATCATTTATTTTTAGGGTTTCCCTGTTTATCCTTGATCAACCTTGTAATAGACTTGCCAATTTTACTGCTCACTTTAAGGAACCAAGTGGATTTATCGTTTAACTCTAGTCTTTCCTATTTTTCTTCTCCAATCATCACGGTCTTGTAAGCTCTTCATTTCTAAACAGTCTTCAAATATCCTGATTTTCTGGCAACATCCTGTTTTTAGATTCCGATTACATATGTTATACATATTTTCTCTTTTCTTCATTCCAGAATATATACTAGGAAACAAGAATGTTAATAATAAGAGATTGGTTAATAATAAGAGATTGGTTTTGGTGACTCAACCAAGGATTTTCCTTCTTGGTTTTGAATAAAATACCATAAGGTACAAGTTTTCCTATAATTACTCCATAACCCCTTTAATCCTATCAGGTTTACCTAATCTTCCCTTCCTTTGCATTCAGTTCAGTTCAGTTGCTCAGTTGTGTCTGACTTTTTGCGACCCCATGGACTGCAGCACTCCAGGCCTCCCTGTCCATCACCAACTCCTGGAGTTTACTCAAACTCATGTCCATTGAGTCGGTGATGCCATCCAACCATCTCATCCTGTCGTCCCCTTTTCCTCCTGCCCTCAGTCTTCCCCAGCATCAGGGTCTTTTCCAATGAGTCAGCTCTTCACATGAGGTGGCCAAAGTATTGGAATTTCAGCTTCAACATCAGTCCTTCCAATGAACATTCAGGACTGATGTCCTTTAGAATGGACTGGTTGGATCTCCTTGCAGTCCAAGGGACTCTCAAGAGTCTTCTCCAACACCACAGTTCAAAAGCATCAATTCTTTGGTGCTCAGCTTTCTTTACAGTCCAACTCTCACATCCATACGTGACTACTGGAAAAACCATAGCCTTGACTAGACGAATCTTTGTTGGCAAAGTAATGTCTCTGCTTTTCAATATGCTGTCTAGCTTGGTCATAACTTTTCTTCCAAGGAGTAAGAGTCTTGAAATCATAGCTGCAGTCATCATTGACAGTGATTTTGGAGCCCCCCAAAATAAAATCTGCCACTGTTTCCACTGTTTCTCCATCTATTTGCCATGAAGTGGTGGGACCAGATGCCATGATCTTTGTTTTCTGAATGTTGTGTTTTAACCCAACATATTCTCTCTCCTCCTTCACTTTCATCAAGAGGATCTTTAGTTCTTCTTCACTTTCTGTCATAAGGGTGATGTCATCTGCATATCTGAGGTTATTGATATTTATCCCGGCAATCTTGATTCCAGCTTGTGCTTCATCCAGCCCAATATTTCTCATGATGTACTCTGCATATAAGTTAAATAAGCAGGGTGACAATATACAGCCTTGACATACTCCTTTTCCTATTTGGAACCAGTCTGTTGTTCCATGTCCAGTTCTAACTGTTGCTTCCTGACTTACATACAGATTTCTCAGGAGGCAGGTCAGGTGGTCTGTGTTCCCATTTCTTTCAGAATTTTCCACAGTTTCTTGTGATCCACACAGTCAAAGGCTTTGGCTCCTTTGCATTAACTCCCAGCAAAAGACATGATAAAACAGATTATCCAAATGCCTAGAACTTGACCCCATTTACTCATTCAGTGAATAATGATTCAAACACACACACACACACACACAAACATCCTGCGAAGCTGGCACCATGCTGGGTGCTGGGGACACACCGGAAAACAAAATAACATCACCACATAAAAGTCCCTCCAGTGGCATGGGAGACAAGGACACACACGGTGTGTGACTGTGAGATGAAGCAATGAGAGTGCTCAGTGTTCTAAAACTGAGACTAGCTGGATGGACGTTCAGGAAGTATCGTCAGTCCCAAGTGACTGATGGGCACATGAGACAAAGAACAGGCACAGAAGTGGTGCTCAGACACACAGCCTCACCTCATCGCCACATTTAGCTTTCCTCCACCTTTGACCGGACACAGCAAGGGAGGCTTGGTAAGCTCTGAAAGTTAATTTTAGATACCAGTTCTTGGGGAAAAGGAGAACCAATAAAACTCAAGAATATAATATAGAAAATAAAAGAAGTCTGATTTCAGAGGTAGAAAGACCATTTGAAATTAAGCTGTAAATCTGGTCTCAACCTCAAGTTTTAAATTATCTTAGTAAATGTCACCTGAAGTCACACTATACTCATTTATCATTGAGTTTGTGAACAAAACATATTTTAATTCAACTAGTGATTTTGATCTAGCTTTGAACCTTTGGGTTAACCCACAAAAACATAGATGACAGAAAATGCACTGCTATTTAAAATAATTACAGTACAATCGACTTCTAAAAGTGTCCATTGCTTCTTTAATCCCAACATTCAAGTATCTAAGAGAAAGGAGGACTGAAAAGCAGTAATTAAGCATAAAATCACTTAAGTTAAAAAAATAATTTTTTAAAGCATAAGCAGTTTACTATCTCTAGTTTAAAGATAATACATGCAGGAAAAAGAGGTTTCTCATGTCCTGAACTCAGAGAACAGGCACATTGAGTGCCCAGATATTCACAGTATTGTCAAGTAACCGACATAACTATCGGTCATGCACAATCCTAGATCCTCCCTAAGAACTCTCGACACACAAGACTTCCTATTCTTAAAGAAATTTCTTTTCACACCCACCACATGATTGTCTCATTGCCTGACACATGGCTGTCTTTTCAGCTGTCAGATCCCCCAAGCCCAGTGGGGATCACTTTTCCACGGTCTGAGGGCGAAGGAAGAGACTAGGAAGAGAGAGTGGGATAAATTTCATTTGCCTTTGGAAATTTTAACATGGACCACTGCATTTTATTCAGCTCTTTAAACTGTGGCAGAGGAGGAAACGTTCTGCCAGGCTTGCAAAAACCAAACCCACGCATGCCAGCAATACTCCGCCTCAACCAGCAGAGGGAGCAGAGGAACAGAATCCCCGACCCCTAGCAACATGCTGCTTATCTCAGCAGGCAAAATAACCAACCACTCTGTTTCCTCTTTTTGGCCTTAGAAAAAATAGCATACGGAAAAACAGCATTTTTGCAGAAGTCTGTTTACCAGGGCTTCTCATATCAGAACAATATCTAATTTAGTTCTTGATGCTTCTGATGCAAAAAAAAACGTCCAGATACACCCAACTTGGCTGAGATGAGGTAAAACAGGGGAAAAAGCCAGTGCTCCCATCATTCTTAGATCAATTCAAGAGTTTATAACTCTCAGGGAGCTAAGACTCTTACATTTGGTTATAGCTGTTGGCCTTTAATGGACATTCTATTCGTCAGTTAAAAATAAATTTTCTAGATTTTCTTTAACACCCTGGTCCCTAGAACTTAAAAAGAAAGGAAGAAAATGAAAGGAAATCACAGAGCCTTATGAAAAGCACCCCAGTACAAGTATTTGTTTCTCAGTCTCCTAATGAAAACAGCACCGCTGGATGACAATTGCCCCTTTGCTGAAGCAAAACACGGCGCTCAGCTTCCACTTCAGCCTAAACCTCTCGGAAAGGAAAGGGGCGGGTGCAGTGGTGAGGGGTGCAGTTCACACAATACAGCCTTTATTTAAGCCCTGATACTCCTGTTAGGGTTATATGGAACCAAAGCAGGAATTTTCCACAAGCTCAGTTTCCCAGGCAAAACTGTTATGAAGAGGTCTGCTTTCTCACAGAAGCTTGGGAGCCCAGGGCGATCTTCAGAAAATATAGTCGTGCCTTTATTCATCTCCTGCTCTCTTTTTCCGTCCCCCTTCCCAGATTACTTGGTCCCCTGACTCCGAGTGGATGACAGTGCCATCTGCCTCACCGTGATGGAGAAAGGGATTCAGGGGAGGGGAGTTCTTTCTGGGGGATGAAATGTCTAACATTAGACCGTGGTGATGGCTCACTGTGAATGAATATACTAAAAACTACTGAGGCCACATTCTAAGTGGGAGAATTTTATGATGTGAGTTATTTTTCAATAAAGCTGTTTTAAAAACGAATCTCACTCAGTAATGAATTTAGGTAGCAATGTTTTGCCTCTCTTGCTTTTCAGCTAAAACAAGAACTGAGCTAAAGTTGGCAGTCCAGTGGTTAAGACTTTACCTTCCAATGCAGGGGGTGTGGGTTCGATTCCTGGTTGGGGAGCTAAGATGTCACATTCTCCAAAAAAGCCAAGACATAAAACAGAAGGAATATTGTAATAAATTCAGTAAAGACTTTTAAAATAGTGCACACCAAAAAGACCTTTAAAAGATAAATGAGAGTCATAATAATATACTTTGGCTACTGGATTCTATTTCCTTTACATTTTGTTAGGTTCCCATGTATGTTTTGTGTGTGTGTGTGATTTTCTTTCTAGATTTCCCTTTTAAAGCATTTGGTCTTGTCATTCTCCCAAATCATCCCACCCTCTCCCTCTCCCACAGAGTCCAAAAGGATGCTTAGGGATGGTGCACTGGGACGACCCAGAGAGACGGTATGGGGAGGGAGGAGGGAGGAGGGTTCAGGGTGGGGAACATGTGTATACCTGTGGCGGATTCATGTTGATATATGGCAAAACCAATACAATATTGTAAAGTTAAAAAAAAAAAAAGCATCTGGTCTGACTACAACTTTGTCTTGTTTCTTTACAAGCAAAGATTTGAAAAACTATTACAAAATCAAAGAGAATCCAATGGCATCTTATATTTGTTTCATTTTTAAATCCTATTAACTAATGCCATCAACTATGCATCTATATGCAAAATAAGGTTGGGGATCATTTCCTGATTTATAAACATAAGCTCCTTATATGATGCAATTGCAAAAGATTTTAAGGTCATTTTAGGCAGCATTAAAGAGAGATGCTAAGTCTGAGAAAGGGCATGGCCCTTTCCTGGGTGCTGGTCAGATACACTGAGGCTTGGAGTTCAGCTCTGAGCAACACTGTGGCCTGGAATACTTCCAGAGGAAAGAGAAAGAGCCCAGGGAAAACTCAAGAGAAACCTCTCTTTGCTTGACATAACTGAAGTGCCATACAGTGAAAGAACAACTAGACTTTTGAAAATAGGCTTTATTGTGCAAAACTGTAAAGAACCTACCTGCCAGTACAGGAGACATAAGAGATGCTGGTTCGATCCCTGGGTGGGGAAGATCCTTATATTTGTTTCATTTTTAAATCCTATTAACTAATGCCATCAACTATGCATCTATATGCAAAACAAGGTTGGGGATCATTTCCTGATTTATAAACATAAGCTCCTTATATGATGCAATTGCAAAAGATTTTAAGGTCGAGGAAATGGCAACACACTCCAGTATTCTTGCCTGGAGAATCCCATGGATGGAGGAGCCTGGTAGGCTACAGTCCATAGAGTCACAAACAGTCGGACACAATTGAAGCAACTAGCATGCGTGTGCAAAACTGCGTGTGTTGTACAAACAGTATAACAGGGATAAGTTGGAGGGACACTTGAGAATTCTGCAAGGTTCAGCTCCATCCAGTGGGATTGCGTTGCTTCGTGAACCATTGAGCTCCTATCTGAGGAGTCTGGTTTCATGACCCAAACTCAATATCTATGATTATGTTGTGGAAAAGGATGTGCTAACCCTAGACCCACCAGATGACTAAGAGCTGGAGGCCTTGCTGCATTATACACAACAATCCTGGGTGAACTTTGGGGGAAATGGCTGTGAGTGTGGTCTACACTTGAGGCTCTGACCTCACCTACAATGCTCTGAAAGGGTTCATGTGGCCTGACAGGGCCAGCCGAAACCAGTTTCCTTTTGCTACTGAGGATGCTGATATCTTCTCATCTTCATAGGTTTCACCCCCACTCAAAGAGGAGATTACACGAGGTGGAGGGCCAATGGGGTTGTTCTCAGAATTCTGCCTGTCACAGGGTGACTGGAGGTAAAACAGTCCGTCGTTACTGTGATGTCTGGAGAAGGCTCAAACTCCCAGAATCTTTGCTGTAGGACTCCAGCCCATGTCAAGTTCAGAGAGGATCCCAGTCCAACGCTAACAAATCTAATTACCATTAATCCTAACTCAGACCATTCCAAGAATTAGTTTTCTTCTTAAGTCATCAATTTTTATTAATTCTATTTTCCTTTCCTAGTTTGCTTTTTTGGGAGATAATTTAAGTCTTGGAATGCTGAATAAATATAAAGATACATACCTTTGCTCAGATGCTCAGTTGTGTCTAACTCTTTGAGACCCCAAGGACTGTAGCCCGCCAGGCTCCTCTGTCCATGGGATTCTCCAGGCAAGAATCATATTATCCATGCCCTCCTCCGGGGATCTTCCGAATATAGGGATTGAACCTGCATCTCTTACATCTCCTGCACTGGCAGATGTGTTCCTTACCACTAGCGCCATCTGGAAAGCCCAAAGATACATATAGAGACACACACATGTATATATATGTGTGTGTGTATATATATATATACACACCTGACGTATTTAGAGGATTTATCTCTTGTGTAGAAAAAGAAAGCATATATTGGGCTATGGGGTTTACTTCCAAGTCATTTAATCACCTCAGTGTATCCACGGAAGGGAATCTGATTGCAGAATTAAGTTTAATAAACCATAATTAGCAAAATAAATCATGTAAAAACTGTTGTGTATAGGCAATCTCCCCCTTCCCCCCGCCCTGCTCTCCTCCGTGGGCTAATATTGTTTTTGTTTTCTTGGTCCGTTATTTGCATACTTGGGGCTTCCCTGGCAGCTCAGACAGGAAAGAATCTTTAGTGACTTGAAATCTACATCCCCCACTGAGTGTAGACACCTGTTTTATGTTTTATCCTAGCCACCTAGGAATTTCTCCTGGGAAAGCATAAACCACTTATTGGTCAAAGGCTGTGCTTAAGCTCTATTAGCCAGTTACATTTTTACTCTTTACCGTTGGATGTGTGTGTGGCTCGCACGCCGCGATCACAGTTTAAGTGGTTTACGTGGCTGCTTCTCCACTTACTGAGGGAATACCAGCTGGGGTTTTTCCTCCCTCAGCACTGCTGAGAAGGTGCAGTCTCAGGCATACACAGACTGCCAAGGGTAGGTGTGAATTTGTTCATAAACCTGCCTTCCTAGGAGTTTTGCCTCTGGGTCAAGGCAGACTAGCGTTCAGCCAATTTTTGGTAAAACCCCATGCCTGTGAGGCTGAGTGAAGAGCCGACTCATTGGAAAAGAGCCCAATGCTGGGAAAGACCGAAGGCAGGAGGAGAAGCGGGCAACAGATGATGAGATGGTTGGATGGTATCACTGACTCAATGGACGTGAATCTGAGCAAACTCCAGGAGACGGTGAAGGACAGGGAAGCCTGGTGTGCTACAGTCCATTAGGTTGCGAAGAGTCTGATATGGCTGAGTGACTGAACAACTAGGCTTTTGCTCTTTGTTGACTGATCTGCGGATGGTTTGGGGGGTGGTTTTAGGTCTGTCCACGTCCAGCTCTGATTGCTCCTAAGTGCAGCCCAACGTGTGTGCACAGCCCTCTGACTACCATGACCTCAGGAAGGCTCTTCTTGGCTCTCTCCACTGTTTCCCTGTTAAACTTCTGACTGCTCTGCTATTTGGCTTGTTGCTGCTTGTCTCATGGAGCTATGAGTTCCTGCTTAATTGCTTTCTAACAAGATGTCCATTGTTTTTTCCTTTTATTTACTTATTTATTTTGGGTTGCACCATGCAGCTTATGGAATCCTAAGTTTCTCGACCAGGGATTGAACCTGCACCCCCTGAAGTGGAAGCACGGAGTTCTAACCACTGGATCACCAGGTAAGTCCCCGTTGCTTTGGACAATGTCCTCAGGGACGGGGTTTTCCATCCTCTGTTTGCAGTAGAATCAACTCCTTTCAGCAGAGCTGTGGAGTCCCTCATCCCCAAATCGCATCTCTTCCCCTGGTGGAGCCTCCATATCACCACAAAGAGTTTGGGCAGAACACAGTGGCTTGCTTTTCCCAGAGTGACCAGCAGTGGGGGTGACAGAGATAGCCCTCTGGCTCACTGCTCCCATCTGGAACCCTGAGTTTATAAAGTGAGCTGGGGTGAGAGTCATCGGGCACTTGTATTCTTGGTTTGCTATCTCTGGGTGAGCGTTTCTGCCTGTAAGTGGGGGTTAAGTGGAGGAAAGGAGTCCTGGATCTCTTAGTCACACCTGCCTGCAAAAAGTTTTTGTAAAATGGGGAGAAAGCCAGCAGCCTGTCCTTCCCTGGGTTAAAGTATGGCTCCAGACTGGGAGCTGGGGGTTGAGGGAGCTCCATCTTCTTGGTTGTATCTGCCTCGATTAGAGCATCTGAACTCTGGGTGTGAAGATGGGGTCACAGTTCAAATGCTACAGACTCCTGCCTTAAAGGAGACTGAATAGATTTTCTCCTTTTCTATTTGTTAAATGTCCTAAAGATAATTTTTGTTTGTTTGTTTGTTTCTGGCCATGCCATGCAGCATGTGGGATCTTAGTTCCCTGACCAGGGATCAAACTTGTGTCCCCTGCAGTGGAAACATGGAGTCTTAACTGCTGGGCCATCCAAGAAGTCCCAGGACAATTCTTTTTAAATGTTTAAGTAAAAAAAATAACTGTACACAGTTAGGTGACATCTTTGGGGAAGAGAACCTACATGATCTGGAAAGTGGTGGGAATGTTCTTATCATATGGACAGACAATGAGGATGACTGGCTAAGGGCAGCCAAGTGATTGGTGGCGCAGCCAGACTAGAATCCAGGGTCCTCAACGTCCAATTCTTATTCTTTTCAATTAAAAAAAATGCTCTTTGAAAAATCTGTTTATTTTCTGTCTACTTATCTACCCACAAGGATTAGATCATTATTAAACTGGAAATTTTCTCTTTCCATATTTTAATTCAGTAACAATGTGGTGAAACCTGGGCTTTTGATACGATTTCCTGTGACATGAGACATCATTTGGATATATAAATATTCTCACTGATGAAATGACTTGACATCCGCACCTGTTCTGTATTTGATACAATGACTGAATTTTAAGTATCTTTTTGATGTTAAGAAAAAAAAAAACTATTGAAAATGAAAAGAAATACTTTTTAACAGCAGAGGAGGCTGGCTGAATTAAGAGAATGTGCTGAATTACAGTTCATGTTTAGCTGGAGTATTCTCTTCAATACAATCACTACCCTAAAAATGGATATTTATCTTGACTAAAAACTAATGAAGCTTAATTATCATACTATTGTTAAGAGACCTTTAAAAGCCATCTCTTCTTTGAAAAACACCCATAAAATTAAGCCTCTAGTTGTTCAGACAATATTAGCAATTTTTAAAAAGAGCAGTGAGCTGCTACTAAATTTATCAGCATGCCCCGTTAATTACAGGTCATCAAACGCATCACTGACTGGTAGAAAAGCTGAAGGTACAGACTTCATCGCAAAGGAAACAATCAGACAATATAGGTTCCACATGTAACCATGTTGTGACAGAAAGCCAATAGGAAAGGTGAATTTCACCTCCCTCCTGACTTTTCAAAGGCATTGTCCACAGGTGAATCTTGAAGTGAAGCACTGAGAGAGAACTGGGAATTGTAAGACAGGCAGTGTTAGCTGAGCAACGATGGACAGGTAAGAATGAGATCTGTGTTGCAAGCATCTGGGGAGAGCCGAAAATTCCTCCTGCCAAAAGAAGACATTGATAGATGGCAGAGTGATTGGCCACCACTTCCACTGGTTCTTTTTCTGCCAAATATTGGGCTGGCAAAAATATTTTGTGCAGGGTTTTCCTGGACAAACTGGAAAAACATGAAAGAATTTTTGGACCAACCCAATACAAACTCATCGGTCATGTAGACAAAACTATCACGGTTCCTTCCTTCCTCCTTTTCCTTTGTCTCTCTCCCTCCTTTTCCTACCCTACTCCCTTTACTACTTTTATTCATTCAATAAATACGTATTGAATGATGACAGTAAGCTGGACACTTCGGTAGAAACTGGGAACACAGCGTAAGGAACACTCTCCCCCTTCTCAACACTCACATTCTAACAGTGATGCTTGGAGGAGGTGTGTACAGACAGTTTAACAAGTAAACACAAGGTGATTTCACGTTATGGTGAGTGTCAGGAAAGAAGTTAGCAGCTTGACATGGCTGATGTGTCTAAAGCAGGGCTGGGCGGGGATGGGGTGAGACGGGTGGAGCTGGGAGTGCTCTGGCTGGGCCATTAGGGAGAGCTTTCCTGGAGACACCCATCCTAGACCTGAGTGTGAGAAGGAACTGTCCGTGAGAACATTCTGGGCTGAGGACACAGTAAGAGCAGACATCCTGAAAGGCACCAAAGGAAAAGTGCATAGATTTTATTACAACCAGCTCAGACTGTGGCAGAGAAACATTGATTTGGCAGGAATATATTAAAGTGAGAATCTCAAGTAATATTTAACCTAATATCACCAAGTGACCCTAGGTGACCAGGTGGGCTGAACAATTAGAAATGATGATGCTGCCTTTGAACCTTGGAAGAAACAACTAGAGACACTGACTGAACAGCTTAATGACTGAAGAGGTTTCTGGAAACTCATCAGCACTGCCCTATGAATGTAAAAGTGAAACTCATCCTTTCCCTTCCTCTTAATCTGAGTCAACTTTTCAGAGATTTTGGGCAAAATCCCAACAGAATGCTGGGTACAAGGAAAATTCCTGATGACAATGTGAGTTGATTTTGTCCCCAAAAGGAATATAGTCAAAGTAGAATATTACTGGGAATAATGTCTGAATACTGTCTCTAAAAGTAGTCCTGTCTCTGACCAACTATAAAGAGCCTGTGTTAAAGTGTTAGTTTAGTTGCTTAGTTGTATCTGACTCTTTGTGACCCCATGGACTGTAGCCCGCCAGGCTCCTCTGTCCCAGGGATTTCCCAGGCGAGAATACTGGATTGGGTAGTCATTTCCTTCTCCAGGGGATCTTCTTACCCCAGGGATTGAACTGGGATTGCTCACACTGCAGGCAGATTCTTTACTGTCCGAGCCACCAGGGAAGCCAGAGAGGAAGATCTCTGGCATTTTGGGTCCCAGATCCTGAAGCAATGATAGAGGAGGTCCCCTGGCTCACAAGAACCAAAACGGCTTCTGACCCCAGAAAGAACCTGGGTTCTGGCTGACACCATTGCTCACTTTGAAATAACAGTCCGAAATTTTCAGCATCTATTTGCCATAAAATATTTTACTGTCTCGATAATCACTGTTAAAGGGATAAAGATGATTCATTCAATACACTTTATTTTCTGATTAAAGAGGAAGATCTTGGCATGTTCTTTCAAGGATTCAGAGTTTGTAAGAATCATAATATCTTGATATGATTTTTTTCCAGCCTGAGACAGAGAAAGCAACTTTGCCAGATGTTTAGCCGTTGTCAACAGATGTAGAAACTTCAATGTACGGTATGGAAACCATCCACAACCAGCAAGAATGGGCAAGACAAGGCACACGGGTATCGGATCACAGGGCACCAGGCAAGCAACATGTGCTCTAGGTTGGTGGTCAGTGTCACAGCTAAGTCCAGATGATGGCCAGCAAAGGTGAGTGGTAGCTGGGTGAAGCTTGGGGGTCAATATAAAAGGAGCGAGGCAAAGGGTGAGTTATGAGAATTAGCACACAGAAACACACACCTGAAAGTTTATTCATTCACCCAAGAAACATATAAAAAAATCACTTCCTTGTACCTCACATCAGGAGACACACAGAGCAGAGTGTGTGGCAGAGAAGTGAAAAATGTATAAATAAATGATTAATATAAGTCAAAGTCTGTATTTGAAACAGGCATAGGCCATGAGGAAAGTGCAGTGAAAGAGCTCCTAGCCCTGCCTGGCAGGGGGTGCGTGGGGCACAGAGGGAGGCCAGAGACGCCTTCGTGAATCGATGCTCAAGCTGAGTCACAACAGATGCAGAACAACTAATCAGACTGAAAAAAAGAAAAATTCCAGGCATTAGGGACAACAGGCTGGTCTCAAATTGTGTTGCTAAGGATTGCAAAGAACCAAACAATATTAGCCAAAACCCAGGTCCTGTATCTGGCTGTGCAGAAACACGGCTGAAATAATGCAGAGTGAAGGGCAAGGTCTCTAAGGTCCATGGACAGAGCCAGGAAATGCGATCAACCCAAGAAGGCTGAGCCAGCCAGGGACTCAAAAAATGCATAAACCCAAGGTATGAACTCCGATGAAAGGGAAAACTGAGGGACACTGAAGAAACTCGATTCAAGCTGCCAAGTCAATGAGATGAGATTCAGAGTGACTTGTTTCTTGGCTGGAGATTTACTGCTTGCCATATCTTGGTCTGGGGCCAACAATCTGCCTCAAAGTCCGTGCACAGAGCTGGGTCCACAGGTGGGTGCTACCCCTTCTGCAGGACCAGGGTGACCGGAACTACGAGGGACCACAGGGATCAAGGGACAGGGCAGCTGCAAAGCTGGAAATGAGGGCACCAGCCGGAGTCAGAGAGACTTGATGAGGGAGGCAGTTTTCTGACCTAGTTCAGGCTTCCTCTCCGGTTTCCCACAGTGGCAGGAATTGATCCCGGCACAGCTGGGCTCCAGCTTCTTGTCGGAAGCTTGCAATTAGAAGCACCTGGCCAAGACAGTGCATGGCAGAGCAGCGGCGCAGCTGAAGCTTTGTGTAAGTGAACCCTCTCGTGGGTAGGGGCGGGGAAGCACATTAAAAAAATAAATAAATAAAACCGACTGCAAAGATGGATGCTGTGGCGCTCTCTGCCATTATTAAACAAACACTTTGTCTCTGAGCTGACCCTGCCCTGCCTTTAAGACTGCACCAGGCATCTCGGCTGTGCACAACCTCATTTGCTTAGAATTACAAAGGCACAACTCTCTGGTAAAATAGTGGGTTGGCCAAAAAAGTGTATCTGGGTTTTTTCCTGTAACACCTTATGGGAAAACTCATATCACCTTTTTAGCCAACCCAAGACAAAGTTCATATTTAAAAGCCCAGGTTTGACCAGACATATTAAATACCATGCACAAATGCATAAAGAGACTGAAATAGCATATTTTTAACCATCTCCATTGTTGCCCAAATATTCATACGTGTAAATATACAGAATATGTATGTGTGTCTATGTATTTTATCTACATATTTATAGTTCTAAGAACAAGTCCTAAAGGAAACCAACCCTGAATATCATTGGAAGGACAGATGCTGAAGCTGAAATTCCAATACTTTGGCCATGTGATGTCAAGAACCAATTCACTGGAAAAGACCCTGATGCTGGGAAACACTGAGGGCAGGAGGAAGGGGCGAAAGAGGGTGAGATAGTTGGATGGCATCACCAACTCAATGCATATGAGCTTGAGCAAGATCCAGGAGATGGTGAGGGACAGGGAAGCCCGGCATGCTGCAGTCTGTGGGGTTGCAAACAGTCAGACAACTTAGCGACTGAACGACGACAATAAAAATGTCTACCTTTTGGAAGTTCTTTTTAAGGAGATACAAGCTGCTTGAAACCATAAAATGGCCTTTTCCCTGATCTGCCACATGTCTCTTGTGCAACCTCACAGTAGCAGCCCTATGACTTTTAACAGTGGTTACATATGGTGCTGAACTTTTTTTTAGTTTTAAGTCACAGAAACCCAAATATACAGGTATCAAAGCCACTTTTCAAAGGCAGCCTCCAAAAAGGATAAAACCTCTACAGATATCTGTCCCAGATTAATGAAACCTCTTCCTCCCCCCTTGAGGGAAAATGGAAACATCCGATAAGAAAGCAAAAGGTGGTCGAATAGTATGTCCAGAGGATGAATTTTCTTCACTTGATTTTTCTATTTATAGCAGTAGCCTCTGGCTGCACTTTAAAGACAAAAATTTGCATAATAACACTTTTGCATTCCTAGTCATTTGACCTGTAATATCAGCTGAAGTTTCTAGGGATAATTATCTTGTTTCAGGAAAGGATCTAGAAGCCACCATGTGAGTTGAAATATAAAGATGGAAATTTTGGTCATCCACACAGACTACAGCCTCATGTGTGCGAGCTCAGTAGCTTCAGTCATGTCCGACTCTTTGTAGTCCTATGGACTGTAAACCCCATGGCTCCTCTGTCCATGGGATTCTCCAGGCAAGAACACTGGAGTGGGTTGCCATGCCCTTCTCCAGGGGATCTTCCTGACTCAAGGATCGAACTCGCGTTTCCTGCATTGCAGACGGATTCCTTTACCCGCTGAGCCACCTGGGAAGCACCATACCTCCTCAAGGTTATTCAAGAACCATCTTCCTACCTACATCCCCTCTATGCAAAGCAAGATATGATATTGGATAGCTGAGAAAAATACTTGGTTGGACAAAAAGGTTGTTTGGTTAGGGAATATGTTTCTTTAATAAAGTTCTTTGTGAAAATGAAAATTAGGTCTTATTTTTACTTGAAGTGGAACAAACTTTTTGGACAACCCATTAGCTTTGTAGCCAGCAGTACATTTTCAAAAGAATACGCATTTGTCCATCAGGAAAAAAATTATTTAAATTCCTCTTACTAACCTACCAGGATGTTGATGATTGACCCCCTTCTTATCATCATTAGTCAAATCACAGAGTAACGTATCAGGGAAAAGAAGGAGGTGGAAAAGTAGGTAAGAGGGATACCTGGATTCAGAGAAATGAGAGTAGAGGAAGCATTCAGAAGCATTTATTTAGTTGATTAATTGATGAAACAAAAGATTGATGTCAAGCAGCAAACTTGGTATTATACTACTGCTGCTGCTGCTCAGTCACTTCAATTGTGTCCAACTCTTTGTGACCCATGGACTGTAGCCCACCAGGCTCCTCTGCCCATGGGGATTCTCCAGGCAAGAATATTGGAGTGGGTTGTCATTTCCTTCTCCAGGGGATCTTCCTGACCCAGGGATCAAACCTGTGTCTCCTGCACTGCAGGCAGATTCTTTACTGCTGAACCACTGGGGAAGTCCCATTTTAATACTATGTTTATGTAACTCACTAGTAATTAACATGGTTTTTTAGGGGGAAAAAAGATCTGAAAAGCATTAATTTGAGCACAACTATGAGGGCCATGTGTTTGCTATAAAATAGAAACAGATGCTAAAATATTATTTTGTTGCTAATTTCTCTTCTAACAAAATAGTAAATTAAGACCTCAAAAAATACAACTTAAGAGGAGATTTTAAAGATTCTAATGGCCACCTCATGCAAAGAGTTGACTCACTGGAAAAGACCCTGATGCTGGGAGGGATTAGGGGCAGGAGGAGTAGGGGATGACAGAGGATGAGATGGCTGGATGGCATCACCGACTCGATGGACATGAGTTTGGGTGAACTCCAGGAGTTGGTGATGGACAGGGAGGCCTGGTGTGCTGCAATTCATGGGGTCGCAAAGAGTCAGACACGACTGAGCAACTGAAATGAACTGAATCCCATGTATGCTGTAGTAAGTCTTCATATGTAATTTATTGGCTTACTGCCTTAAATGTCTACTCCTTGTGAAACATGAGAAAATTCATTTGACATGGCTCAAGACTGCGTAAAATAAGTTCAGGTGTCCAGAAAAATCACAGAATAGTTCACAGCAAGATTGAGTTTTTTAGAAAGCATGTTGTGTATGGGATAAACCTTATTTTTAATGGGAATTTGTCTTCTTTGTTAGCTACCTAATATTTTCCCCAAGACCACTAGTGGGGTTCTTGTAAGCATTCTCAGTCACTAGAGGCAATTATGTGTCTCCTGTAAATGCTGATTTCACACATGAGAAAAATGACTATAACTACTTCCCATTTATGTCACTTTCTGTTTTCTGAATGCTTTACAGTCTCATGTTTTTCAAATAAGCGGAGAAGAAAGGCATGGGAACAGAGACAAGGCTGAGTACTTACAAAGAAAAACAGATCCTTAAAAGATAATATTGCACTGAAAAGCAAGAAAACAGAATGTGACATCAGCAAAAATCCAAGTTAATTCCCCAAAGCTCTGTGGCCATTTACTGAAGAGGAGGGCAAAATATATGCCCGAGGTCAAGCTCAGTCGATGGTGATGCCAGAAACAAATGCAAGATCTGTTGACTTTCAACGTGACATTTCAGGCCATGGAAGAAGATGGTGCGCCAATGACCTACGGAACTGCTAAGTAGTGGTAAAAACTGTAAATAAGTCTTCTGAGTTTTCCAAAAATGCTTGCAAATTTTTCATTTAAAGGTTATACTCGATATTCCAGAATAAATGAAGGCTACATTTGCTTACTCCTTGGAAGAACATTTATGACCAACCTAGATAGCATATTAAAAAAGCAGAGACATTACTTTGCCAACAAAGGTCTGTCTAGTCACGGCTATGGTTTTTCTAGTGGTCATGTATGGATGTGAAAGTTGGACTGTGAAGAAAGCTGAGTGCCGAAGAATTGATGCTTTTGAACTGTGGTGTTGGAGAAGACTCTTGAGAGTCCCTTGGACTGCAAGGAGGTCCAACCACTCCATCCCAAAAATCAGTCCTGGGTGTTCATTGGAAGGACTGATGCTGAAGCTGACTCCAATACTTTGGCCATCTCACGCACAGAGTTGACTCATTGGAAAAGACCCTGATGCTGGGAGGGATTGGGGGCAGAAGGAAAAGGGGACGACAGAGGATGAGATGACTGGATGGCCTCACCGGCTCAATGGATATGAGTTTGAGTAGACTCTGGGAGTTGGTGATGGACAGGGAGGCCTGGAGTGCTGTGATTCATGGGGTCACAAAGAGTTGGACACGACTGAGCGACTGAACTGAACTGAACATTCAGAATAATTCAAGGGCCTAAGGCATCAGGAGAAGTTTCCTGCCTTGGCAGGGGGAAGGGGATGGAGAGATACTTGCTGTCAAAGACCATTCCATAGCAGAACTGTGCCATCCAAACCTAATTAGCAAAACCAGATAGAAGGGCTGCTGTAATGTGATGGCTAGATCACAGCTCATTGCACACGGTACAAGAAATGAAGATGTGCTTTCGATAAGTTCCATAGAAAGAAAAGCTGACAGTGAAAAGAGGGCATGAAGAAAGGAAGAGCCTTTAGAGCTACTGAATGTATGGGCTGGGCAAGCATGTAGCGGACAAAAAGAGGACTATTTGCAGTAAATAAAATCTCAGCAGCCTGTCGCTTGTGTTAGTCACTCAGTCATGTCTGACCCTTTGTGACCCCATGGACTGTAGCCCATCAAGCTCCTATGTCCATGGAATTCTCCAGGCAAGAATATTGGAGTGGGTTGTCATTTCCTTCTCCTGGGGCTCTTCCCAAGCCAGAGATCAAACCCGGGTGTCCCGCATTGCTGGCAGATTGTTTACTGTCTGAACTACCAGGGAAGTCGCTTGTAAGTGCTATTAAAAATCTCATGAGGCCTCATTGGTTGACTCTTGTTCTTTTCCCTAGTCATAAAGAAGACAGTAGGAAATACTGGTGCATCCTGGGATGAGAGGTGTCAGGTACCCTGGTCCATCACCCACACACGTCAATCTGTAACCTTACAAATGCACAGGTCTCCTGATTATAAGGATGCTGCAGGCTTCCCTGAGATATGTGGCTCACAGGAAGTGAAGATGGATCAGTGGGAAGGTTTGGATCATTTTAAATCGCCTCTGACCACTCTACTCCCTGCTAACTCTGACACTGGCTTAATGAGGTATGTTAAGACTATGAGATTCAGTCTATGGGAGTTCCAGAATAGGTATGATTCCTTAGGCAAATAATTTCTTTCTGAAATGGTTATTGGAAGAGATGATATAATAATCTATAAGATCATGTTTCAAAGCGACCACCAGGTAAACAATTATTTGCAACAATTAATGATACAACAAGATCAGTACCATCCTGAACTATTTATTACATAACTGAACAGGACATTCCAGGCATTTTAAACAGATGTCTCACATATTTGCTTGGCAAAGTGTAATCACATCATGATTCACATGCCTTTCTATCATGTCTAAACATTCTTCAACATTGGGATTTCAACTATTAGAGTCCATTTGATCTCATTACAAGAACATTAAATGCCTTTCCTCTCTGTTGGTCTTTCATGCTGTTCTTAAAGTTCCATTTCATCTAAAATCCTTTCTCAGTTATGGGGACAATTATTTTTTATTTCCAAAATTTTTTGAATAAGTAAATTCCAGAGGCATCATACATACAAACATACCCACATCACTGCTCCTGAACAAAGGGACATAAGAACACAGATGACACCTAAAATAATGATTATTCAATGATAAGTGATCAATTAATAAGTGAATACATAACTGGCAACAGCAAAAATGGGTAAAGATCCCAATGATCTTTGAATGTGCCTTAATATCTCTATTTCAACACTTCTAATTGCAGGACATTCATTTATTTGATATTTCTTGATTGAGCACCTACTATATTAGAAACTAGAAAAACAGTGGTGAATAAGACAGATTCTGTCCTTGACTTTAGGAAGTTTATATTCCAGTAGAAAAGACAGGTATGACCCCTGTACACATGCACACATGTGCAAACACACAACACAAATGTGGACAGTGGGCAGACTGCATATTGCACTGAGTGTCACAAATGTCAACAAAACAGGAGCTGATGCAGATAGTAAAGGGTGGTTAGGGAACACTGAGACATTTTAACAAAGACCTCAAGGAGGTCACCTGAAACAGGAAAAAGACCAGGAAGCGTCTGGGCAGAAGGAGTGGCAAGAAGCTGACCTTCGGAAAAACCTATGAGGAAACTGTCCCCCTTGGTTGACGGGGAGGGAGCTAATGGCAGGGATCAGAAGAAAGGGTGATGAGAGAGCAGGGGCCATATGGGGAAGGATTTGCTGAAGAAGGGACTATTTGCATCTGATTCTGGCAAAAATGATAGTCACAAACATATGGGCTACTAATAAATTATGCTTTTAAATGACCATAGATGACATTATTATATTCTTCTCAGAAATACATTATACAACTTTTTGTATCTTAGGGCAACTGGAAACATTCAGATTGTGCTCAGTTTACCAGTTTCAGTGTGTGTGTGTGTGTGTGTGTGTGTGTGTGTGTGTGTGTGCGCGCGCGCGCGCGCGCTTGTGCATGAGAGAATTACTAACTAGACACTGTGGGAACTGTATGTAGGGTCTTTGTGTTTATACTGTTTACTCTGTCAAAATCATTTTATTCCACATGACAAATGAAAGAAAAAATAATGAGATTTAAGAATAAAACACAGAAACAGCTGCAATAATTAGGTAGAAGGTGGCAAGTTTTTTTCTCCAAAGGCCAGATGGTGGCATGGGAAAGTCCCAGGAAAGAATGACAAAGAGATCCTGCTGGACTGGACTGGCTAAATATTCTAATATTTTACTAGCCAAACATACAAAGTTATGTCATAGCATAAAAAAAATCCAGTTTCTATTGACTCTACATCAATGTTAGAGGAATACTTGTCAAACGTCTCATTTTTTTAAATGAGTGTGAACATTTCTGGCATTAAGTACAAAGTTGGCACAGAGGATCCCAATGCTCTGAGCCAGCTCTAAAATCCTATGATTCCAAATTTAAATTATAATACAATTACTAATATATGGCAGAATTTCAAACAGCAGTTGAAATGGTGTTTTATAACTTCTTTTTCCTGGCTTAACATTTGTTCAAATTCTAGAATGCTAATTTCTGAAGCTTGGCATTTCGAACAATAATTGACTATTTCCTAGTCACTTTGCAATTGCCTTCTTTTAATTGCAGATGAATCAGTACAGCATGTAAAATCTGAAAACTAAAACTGATTACTTTAGACAATGCATTTTTTTTCCACTGACATGAGTCAACCATCACTAAGTAATAATTCTACTTTTATACATCAGCTAGTGAATACCCTCAGTCATACCTCCCACTATCGTAAGAACACATTCACTGACCATCTACTAGAACCTGAAATCAACACTGATATAGTCGGTGGGCAATGATCGCCAACCTTTATGACGCCCAGGAGTGGTTTCATGGAAGACAGATTTTTCATGGACTGGAGTGGGGAGATGGTTTTGGGATGATTTAAGTGCATTAAATTTACTGTGTACTTTATTTCTAGTATATTACATCAACTCCACCTCAGATCATCAGATATTGATCCCAGAGGTTGGGGATCCTGGTCTAGGGTATAAAAATACTTTTTTTGATTTGCTTTTGTTTTTTTGGTTTTTAAAAATTTATTTTTTAATTGAAGGAAAATTGCTTTACAGAATTTTGTTGGTTTCTGCCAAACATCAACATAAAAATACTTCTTAATTGAGGGAGTGAACACAGACTCTGCATTGTGGTGGCAGCATTCAAATTCCAGCTCTGCCATTGACTAGGTGTGTGACCTTGGGGAATATAATTAACTTTTCTGTGACTTTCGTGCTTATTAGCAAAATGGTGTTAAGAATAATACCTACTTCATAGGGTATGAGGAGAATAAAATAATATAGTCTGTAAAGTGAATGGCATAGAGCCAGCTACCTGGTCAAGTTTCCATAAAAGTTGATAATATTATTTCCACCTCTATTTTCATTCTACCAGGTCTGATAGTGATCGAGCATACAAACATCACATAATTCTAGGGCAAAAATGGCCTTCCTAGAGAGTCTGGCATTATACTAATTTCTGGCAAAAAGTATTCCCTTAAATCTTACTCTAAAGTATTTTGCATTCAAAATGATATAAATACAGGCAGATCTTTTTGTTTTTTTTGCTGTGTTTGACTTTAATGCACTTCTCAGATATTGAGTTTATTTATTTGTTTTACATATTGAAGGTCTGTGCCAACCTGAGTTGAGCAAGTCTACTGGTGGTGTTTTTCCAACAGCATTTGCTCACTTGGGGTCTCTGTGTCACACTGGTAATTCTCACAATATTTCTAACATTTTCATTATTAGTAACATTTGTTAGGTTGATTGGAGGTCAGTGATTTTTGATATTGCTGCTACAACTTGCTGAAAGCTCAAATGACGATTAACCTTTTTTTAGCAATAAAGTGTATCTTTATTAAGGTAGGTACTTTTTTAAGACCTAACGCTATTGCATACTTACTAGAGTACAGTACAATGCATGTATCTTTTATGTGTACTGGGATACCAGAAACCTCCTGTGACTCACTTTTTTACACTATTTTCTTTATTGTGGTGGTCTGGAATGAAACCTGTAATACCTGAGGTCTGCCCACAACATAAAATAAAGACCTGTTAAGATAAGTAAAGCAAGTACTTTTATTTGCTTTTATGTAATGCAATACACTTTGTATTATGAGGTACTGCTGCTGCTGCTAAGTCGCTTCAGTTGTATGAGGTATTATGAGGGATGCAAACGCATGGGGGAAAAAGAATCAGTCCTGTTATCTAGGAGTTCACTTTTTTTTCATGCAATAAAACATATCAATATAAGCAGACATATCAATATATTGGAAAGAAATCACTCTATTCAGAATTAGGACATGATCACGTTAATTACATTTGCTAGGCTGAATCCTGAAACTTTCTTTTTCACTGTCCTGACAAAAACCAACCCTGTTCTCCTGGCTCTTTGCCTCCTCTGACCAATACTCACCTTGTGACTAAGGAGTCCGTCTTCTTGAAGCCTCGAGGCCTTCCCCTTAGGCTCACTGGGCTTGCATCACCCAGTTGTAGCAAGAATTTTGCTAAGTCAGTTTAGTCAGAATACCCCACCTTCCGTAACTGATAGCCTTGTGATCTGATCAAATTCTTCACCTTTGATATCTGGTCACCCTGGTCTGCCTTTATCAAGAATCCTATCAGGCCTGTTTAACCAGAATCTTCCCTTGCTCCTGATGTTTCCTCTTAGTAATTTCCATCCACTGACTCCCATCTGCTTCTTACTTATAAGTCCTTTGTTTTTGTTAAGTGGAAGTCCCTCAGTCGTGTCTGACTCTTTGCGACCCCATGGACTGTGAATTCTCCAGGACAGAATACTAGAGTGGGTAGCCTTTCCCTTCTCCAGAGGATCTTTCCAGCCCAGGGATCAAACCCAGGTCTCCCACATGGCAGGTGCACTATTTACCAGCTGAGCCACAACAGAAACCCATACTTGTCCATAATTTATATAAGTTCCTACTTGTCCATAATTTATTTGGAATTGAAACCAATTTGTTACCGAGGTCTGTCTGGCCCTACTGCAATAGTCCTGAATAAAATCCATTTTTAACTGCTTTAACCACTGTCTAGCTAATTTTAACTTCCCAGCTAATTTCTTCTTCTGACCCCTACAAGAGGGCCTTCCCTTGGAGTTCAATCTATAATTCTCTTTTTTTCGTTAACTGTCTCCCTGGGTTGGGAGGTTAGGGGGCACGGTTCCTCTTATTGTTAAAATCCTACTGGGACTCAGGTCTTCAGTCTACTTGCCTGAGGCACCTTCCTTCATATGATAACCAAGCAAAATTTCTCAAACCTAGAAAAAGGTTCAAGTGAAAAATAATGACAATAAAATGATTGGGAAAGAAGCAGTAATTTACAGGTCAAGGAAGATACATTACTCAAACTTTTTAATACTAATGCACACATTATTTTGCCAGTAACTTCTCTTAAATAAAAACAGAACAAAATATATGAAACCATCCATGTATCCCTCATGAAATATTTTCTTGTATGTAACATTTAGAGTTTCTTCATCTTCCCAGGAGATTAAAATACATGCCCAATTAAGCCCCACTATAAGTTTCCATTCGAAACTTTTGAGTTTCTTATTACTTAAGACCCAGGAAGTCTTTGATTAGGAAAGCTGCCTCACCAGGGAAGTGATTATTTTTTCCTGGGGGACATAATTAAAGAGGGCAATACTGCTGAGAGCTGTGTGTGCCAAAGGCCATACATGGTAACTTTCAACAAATCCAATGCCTTCATGGAGAGGAGAGAATCTCTCAGCTGTTCTACAGTGGATGTTCCCTGCATGTGTTACATGGAACACCAACAATACACCACCAGTAACAAAATGCAAAAACATAAACCCCGTACATGGGGATGGAACAGTGTGGCCAGAAACCCAAACACGTGAGAAAACACGAGTATAATGTCTCATCACCACACTCTGACTGTAATCACCCGAGCAGCTGGGCATTAGATGGGTAATATAGAACTTCATTCGACAAATTCATTTAAATTTTCCAAAAGTGGTGGGAAGAAGTGATTTCACAGACGACTCCCAGGTTTCCAGCTTAAGCAAGAGGGTGTATGGGTCATGGTGACATAGATGGGGACAGAGGGCCGCAGAGACGGCTGATGGACGAACAGATGGAAGGGGGCATTTATGGGTTGAGTACTGAAAATAATGAGTTTGACGTGACCGTGAAACATCAGTGGAATGTCCTCCTGTTTCACACACAGGAACCTAAACATGACCAATAATTCAGGGATGGGTTATTAACGAGAATGAATTTACAGTAATAATTCAATCTATGTCATTCTTGCTTTGTTTCTGCTATTTAAACATTTAGCAACTACTTAAATCTAATCTACTTTAATTTATGGTAGTGGCTTCCCAGGTCACACCATTGGTAAAGACTCTGCCTGCCAATGCAGGAGATACATGAGACATAGCTTCCATCCCCGGGTGAGGAAGATCCCCTGAATGGCAATCCACTCCAGTATTCTTGCCTGGGAAATCCCATGGACAGAAGAGCCTGGCAGCCTACAGTCCATGGGGTCGCAAAGAGTTGGGCATGACTGAGCGCACACCGCCCCAGTTGTGCAATGTGCCTATGTATTTGTATGTAGGCACGTGTGTATGCAAATAATCTATGGTGTGAATTTTCTCCTAAATCTAGTGTCACTATCACTGAAGAAGAACTGGTATTCTCTAACTGTTGATTTTAAACGTCCATTTATGACCATTAAATGAAGTTTCTTAGAGTGTGTTCATATCTTCTGTGTCTTTGGTGAGATTTTTATGAGTTTCCTCTAACAAGAAGAAAAATAGTTTGAAATCTATTTCCATGATGGTGGATTTGTCAATTTCTCCCTGAAGTTGTATAAAATATTCTCATAGGTTAGAGTCAGGATTAAGTGAGGTCTCAGATAAAGTGCTCAAAACAATGCCTGGAAGGGAAATACGCCACTTTGGCATTAAGATTATTGAGTCAAAGGCACTGGAAAAACAGTAGGCACGAGGAGAACACTGTGTTCTGAGGTCCCTTCACTTGCTAAAAGCAGAAGATAAAACTCCCCTGTGGAAGATGCCCTCCCTGTACGGGGGGAAACCATCATTATTACCAGAGACAGGGCATGGGGGATGAGAGAATTCTATACAAAGAGACCTCGTTAAAATAACTCTTATCTTCCTTTAGGCCCCTTGTATATTTTAGTTACGTTTCCACAATTCTATCTCTTTGTTCAACGTAGTATATAAACACTTAGATTCCGCTACTTGTTTTCATCTTTATTTTCTTATGAAGACATTTAAGTCACATAAAACTTATACTGAATTCATTTGTGCAATTTTCTGTTCACTTACCTTACATCAACTTAATTCTCAGGCCAAGTCAAAGACCCTAAAAGGGTAGATATAAAATTATGTCCCCCCCTGTACAGGTAAAAATCTACGTATTTGACATATGTTTGCTATTGTATTTTTAATCATAAACAAATACAAAGACCTCAAACATTTGACATGCCAGAGAGAAATAAATTGTGTATCACTGCAGTTATTTTGTCAAATTTGTACTTTACATGATTTATAATTCCCAGATCATATTGGAATGGCGAGAAAAATCCCTGCATTCATGATGGTTGTTTTAAGTGGGATCATCTTTGCCCTAAATTTAGCTTTAAGTAAATATTTTAGATGAAAATTTCTAGCACATTATGAGATTACAACAGGAATGAAAAAAACTTTGCCAATATGCATTTTGTTTTTTTCCCTATAATTCATATCAAGCTGCATCTTTTTGTTGCTCAGTCGCTCAGTTGTGTCTGACTCTTTGCAACCCCATGGACTATAGCCTGCCAGGCTTCCCTGTCCACCATCTCTGGGAGTTTGCTCAGACTTAGGTTCATTGAGTCGTGATGCCATCCAACCATCTCATCCTCTGTCGCCCCCTTCTCCTCCTGCCTTCAATCTTTCCCAGCATCAGGGTCTTTTCCAATGATGCAACTCTTCACATTAGGTGGCCAAAGTATTGGAGCTTCAGCATCAGTCTTTCCAATGAATATTCAGGGTTGATTTCCTTCAGGATGGACTGGTTTGATGTCCTTGCCGTCCGAGGGACTCTCAAGAGTGTTTCTCCAGCACCACGGTTCAAAAGCATCAATTCTTCTGCACTCAGCCTTCTTTAGAGTCCAACCCTTTTACTACAGACTAAACGCTGTCCTTGGGGATTTTCAAAACATCAACAAATACTAAAAAAAGATGTGAGCTGTGATCAATTCTATTATACTCTGCTTTACAAAGAAACGATTCTATCATACAATGGAGAACATGTGTCCTTCAGATAGTACTTAATAGATCTTTTAATAGAAAAGGCCAATTTTGGTAATAATTGATTTATGCAGAAATTAAATACACTACTGTGGATGACTAGGTTGCTAAATAGACACCACCACACCATCATCTCCACCACGACCATCACCACACACTGACTGAGTAGGTGGCATGCTGACACACATACGTATCTATCTCCCAGAGCTTGAAACAGCCTCATCAGTATGATTTTCATCTTCGCGGTGAAATGTCTCAGAGACATGACAAATAAACACAACGACCCACAATTAGATTTTAGTTATCTTATAGGCGTCTAAAGTAATCAATGTACTCAAACAGCACCAGCAATTCCTGGCTCTAAATCATTTCTCATGAAAAAGCACAGAGGAATAAAATATAGTAAGCTTTATCTCAAAAGACATTAACTTGCAGAGGATTTATAAAATATTGAAAGAGTAAAGAAGCCCACAGGGTTAAACCCTCTGCTAAGATTGATGAAACTGTCCACCAAAACTTTATTGATCTATTCCTATTAAGGAGGAAGTTCTGAATTTCTGCTGAGAAAGGACTGAGGTTAACCAGTATCAAAGGGACACTTCAACCTCAAAAAATTAATTAATGAAAAGAGCAGAAAAATATTCCATAGTTGCATGGATCCTATGGTAAACAAATCATCTTTGCCCCAAATGTAATTAATCTGGATACAAATTGGCTATAAACATAAATTTTCAGAGGACAAGAAAGAAAAAAGTAAGGCATACTTTTGAACTTACCGGAATCAGATATAAATCAAGAGCACAGCAACATTTATTCAGGCTAAACCGAAGTCTTAAAGAGGCTTTCATTTCTGCCCAAACTGTGGCCACATAACAAAGTCAGAGTCAGAATGCAATTTGCAAACCTTAAGCTTTGACACTGAAGGAGTCAGTCTTGATGAAAAGAGCCTTGCTTGCTCTGTATAAATTACTCACAATGTATGGAACCAGATATCCTGTCAAGCTGAAAACCTACTGCTGAATTTTCCTATTTGTCTTGCCAGGTTTCAGATGACTAAATTACAGGTACATTTTCCAAACTGAGTTTATCTTTTAAAGTCACAGATATAAATTTCTTAGCCTTGTAGAATTATAGTGAAGAAGAACGGAATTTCCACTAACCTCTAAAACCATGGTGTGGGCTCAAGCTGGCTTAGAGGCCTGGAGAGATCCTCAGAGCTCAGTGTGCTCAGTTGGTAAGTGCTGGATATTCTTCAGATTATCCCATTTTTAAAGCTACTGGCAGATGATGACAACATTGCCCCCATTTTACAGATGAAGAAACTGAGGCACACCAAAGGGTGCAGTCAGTTCTCCAAGCTCATGCTGTTAATATATGGATGAGCTGAGTTTTGAACACAGATCTTTCTGCACCCTAAACCATGTTCTTTCAACTTCACCTCCAAAGGTTACCGTATTAGTTGATGAACTGACTCACTCATATTCTCATACCTGATTTTAAGCAGAATTTCATATGACCTGCATCTTGACATTACAAGATAAGGAACCAGAATGAACCCCTTAGTGACATTTATCCTAAATCCTTCTTTTTATAATGGAGGTAGCTGAGGCCCGAGGACTCAGCCAAGGACACACATCAAGGTAACAACAAAGTTGGAACTAGTCCTTTCCTCGAAGCTTAACACCAGCTATGCTGTAGCAGCAGCTGACTGTTTTAATTTTCTATCATTAAAGTAAATGATGAAATCAATTTTTAAAATAAATTTTCAAGATTCCTGTTTTCATTCATTGTTATTATTTATGCTGATACATAATTATAAGAGGCTCTTTCAAGGGCGCATTTTGAAGCTGGTGCCAACACAGAACCTATAACAGAAATAAACAAGTAGGAACCTGGTTTAAAAACATACAGAATAAATTTCACACTGAGCTCTAAAAGTAGGCCTTGAGCCCAATTTCAGGACTAAATCAAAGAGCAGGCAGAAAGCAGACAGCAGGAACAGTTATTTTAGTAAGAAAAGTAGGATAAATTTACAAGCCAATCACGGGATGATGTGCGCAGATAAAAGATGTAGAGAAAGAATTTGCAACAGTGATACACGAACACATCTGAACGCAAGAAAGCAAAATCCCAGAAAGCACAATTGTCCGAAATGTGAATAAACATTCAAATGATGCTGCAGCTGCAAAATTTAAACTCAAGGAAGAGACATTTGCAAAGGAATTCATTAAATAGATGTGATTTCCTGCTTGCACATAGCCAGTGGCTCTTTTATAAAGTAAAATGCACAATTTGTCTTGATAGAAATGACATCTCTCCTCTGCTGAACTCAATCAAACAGCAAAGTCTTTTGTGAAAGACTCTGCTTATTATAGAGCACAATACTATTGATACCCAGATGCTCAGGCTCTGACTCCATAGTTATTCCACCTAATCAAATGCATGAAATATGGAGTATGTTCTTATACAATAAGGAGGTTTTCGTGTGACGGTAATTAGTCTTTTCCTAATGGCAATTACCACAGCAATTTCTTTGTAGGCATGAAGTTTCTTGCTGAAATCAACACTTGCTTGCCAAACCTGTCTGTCTGTTCCTCTCTCCTTCTTCCCTTCCTTTCCTTCCATCCACCCAATAAACATTTATAAGCCTATAACACAGCAGGGGATATAGAAATGTATCAAGAAGCTTCCTGTGGGGGATTTTATGACACTAAGATGGCATTTGACCAGGAGACAGACTCTGTTCTTAATCTAGTACCCAGTACAACAATGGTGGTGCTGGCAAGCGAGCCCTTTTATTGCAATCAGTCTTTGATTTAAACTGCAATGTAGAAACCATAGTGCCAGCCTGGATAATTTGTTTTTCCAGGGTGATTCTCAAAGTGAGGTTCCTGGACCAGCAATAGTGACCCAGCTGGGAACATTTTAACAAGGCAAATTCTTGGGTCCGGTCCTAGACTAGACTCAGCTATGTTTGAGAACCCAAATGCACCCAAATCACTTGGAAGATACATCACAGAATTTGCAGTACTAATCAATGGTCTAGACATTGAGTGGCATCAAGGAATAAGAAAGTGAAGCCTGAAAACAGAGTGGCAGGTTTTAAATATCTGATTAAGAAGTCTGGACAATGATGACTTGGTAAATAAGGGAATATTTTCTGAGCAAAGAGCAAATGTGATCAGAGCTTTTATTCAGGAGGCTTTGGAATCTAATGAGACCACAGACAGGAAGACAAAGGAGACAACTGTGCTGTTTAGGTGAGAAGACACATTAATTGATTCTTTCTGTGATGACCCAGGAATTTATCAGGCCTCAGCTGAACTGAGACCATTTGCTCAGTCTGCATCCTGAGCTCAAGATGAGGTCTGCTCTAAGAGGTTATCTCTCCAGCGCTTTATGATTCTCTTATTTCTGCAGTTTCATTCTGTCCACTTTGGGCATTTCTGTCTCGCCACGTGTCACTGTTTCTGTGGTCCCCCTGCCCTGCCTCTTCTGGCCACCCTTTCCCTTCTTCTACCATTTTCATTTCCCGCATTAGGAATTTGCATGTTAATTTTATCAGTTGAAATGTTGCTTATTCATGTGATTGCAGAGTTGCTCCTTAGAGTTCCCTGGTAACATCTCTCCTCTGAACAAAGGATCTTCTAGGTCACAACAAACCACAGCCTTTACCTGGCTTTATTTTCATCTGCTGAATGTCCTCATTGCCAAAAACCAACCAACAAACAAACCCTGCTTCACTTTAATGTGTTAAATCTATTTTGTCAGCTGACCGTCCTTGTAATTTTATGCTCGGACATGCATAATTACAGTCACGCTTTTCACACCAATAATGACACAACTAATGGGGCTATTTCCAAATAGGAAAAACAATAATTCTATTTTTGTGCATCCACAGACACCTTCCTGTACGAAATCAATATACAGTGAATAATATGTATAGGCACTATAAAGTCTAATTCCATTATCTCTTTTCCAATATTTTGGTCATACTTCAAATCTTACTACATAATATCCAAAGTACACATGGACCAGGATGTACTTTTCACCTCTGAACATGGACAATTTATTAAATAAGAAGTTAGTTTTGAAACAGAGTTCCTTTACGTTCTATGCCATTTGGATATCACTGATCAACGTCTTTAAAACACAAGACATATTCTTCCTGGAAATGGTTCATTTAAGAGGATTATGTGATTTATTTGACTACTGGAAATAAAGTAAAAAGAACTACAATAGACACTTCTGGTCCCTGCATCATACCCTGTTGGTCCACCTCTGATTTCAGCCATGGCTGCACAGATGGACAGTTCTGAACCAACTCAGATTCTCTTTGCCTTCACAGTGTCCACAAGTGACCAGTGCCAGCACTGCTCAGCACTGTGGGGGATTTAATGACCCAGGAGCTTCCACAACCAAAGGGAAAAAGCCAATGAGCGAACCTTTGGCTATACGTCCTTCAGGTGGAAATTCCAGGGGGGATCTCATAGCCTCTTGGAAGTCCCAGGGGAACCATGGTCCCACGTCCACCTTGGAGAACTCATTCATTTGCTCTTATTTTGGTCTTTGTTTCTTCCCCCATTCACTGTCCCCAATCCTTGGAATTAACTCCCCAGTAAACAACCATGCTCAAGTAGTTGTCCCAGGCAAGCAATCATAACAAAGACAATCAATTATTAACATATTTGGCAATATCAATTCCTTTTAGATCTTACATCACATATTGTCAAGACCATTCTTTTTTCTTTCCATAAACTATACAATAAAATGAAAGGAGTGGAGACCATACCATTACTTCAAGTGTTTCCATTGTCTTTCTTACCTCACATAAATCAAGTTGATCAGTTTGTGGTGATAAATTCAAATCCGTCCAACACTCCCAAGAAGAAAGAAGCTGATACTGCATCACCTACTTCCATGATTCCATGCCTAACCTAAAGTGCAACATTTTAGCCCAAAGACTTACAAAAGTGCATCGCCCTGCTCTGCCACTCTAGATCAACACCAAGAATGAAAATTAAACATATAAAACACATTTGGTCCAAATTCTGAGCAGGCAATTAAGGAGTTAAAACAATAGAGGATTATGTCAGCAGCATATTAATATACTTAGAATTATAAGCCAGAAATATGTCTGTTAAACTTCACCACACAATCATAAAAGAAAAAATTGCTTCACACACAGTGACTGAAAAGGGAGCTGTAGGAATATATGATTTAAAGGAAAAGGAGATAGTTTTACCTTTGATGATCAATTTTCCATTTTTCTTGCTTCCAGTGCAGGAAAAGATCCAAACTTTACAGCTTTTGTTTTTTAACCCGATGTGCCTTTTGGTGTGTGATGCTCAACTGTTCTGAAATATAACAAAATGCAGTAATTAGATGCAGTGTGTGTGTGTCTTAACTCACTCAGTTGTGTCCAACTCTTTGTAATTCCATGGACTACAGTTTGCCAGGCTCTTCTGACTATGGAATTCTCCAGGCAAGAATACTGGAGTGGGTTGCCATTTCCTTCTCCAGGGCATCTTCCCAACCCTGGGATCAAACCTGGGTCTCCCACATTGCAGGCAGATTCTTTACAGTCTGAACCACCAGGGAAGCCCAGATACAAAGCCCTGAAACAAAAAGTTACTTAAGAAGATCACAATGACTCTGGCAGCCGTTAAATTCAATGATGTGAGAAGAGTGTTTCATAGAAAATTAGCCTGGCAGAGTTCTCGCACAATGGTACACTTTCCTTTTATGCTTTTCAAAAGAAAATCAACCCTAAAAAATACAAAATAATGTCACCATAATAAATAGGTTTGCTACTCTACCGTCTATTAATACCTTTCTACCATTAACGCTTATATTCTCTTTAAAAAGTAATAAAATGCAAGCATTGGTCATGTCATTTTGTAAGATATATTATACACAAGGTTGTGTTCACTTCCTGTGCAATATTTGTTTTACAATGCAGCAACTAAATAACTGTAACTAAAAAAAAGAGGGGGGTTAACAAGTATCCTTTCCAGGGTAATTCCTTTGATATCACAGGAGGACACCAATCATGGCAGACTCTTCCTAGGAGTATCACTAGATCTAGGTGCCGTGCGTGCTCAGTCACATCTGACTCTTTGCAACCCTATAGACCATAACCCGCTAGGCTCTTTGGTCCATGGAATTTTCCAGGCAAGAATGCTGGAGTGGGTAGTCCTTTCCTTCTGCAGGGGATCTTCCTGACTCAAGGATAGAACCACACCTCCTGCCCTGGCAGGCAGATTCTTTATTACTGAGTCACCTGGGAAGCCCCTACTAGATACTGGCTGAGGCCTAAACCAAACCATAAGCTCCAACTAGTAACAATATTTTCTCATGAAAGCAGTAAAATGGAACTTCTAATTGGACCCAGACTTAAGGAGGGGGATACCTATTATGGTCATATCACATGCTTTATGCTGACCTATGCTTTTCCTTTCTGAAAAGTCATGGAGGCAAGGCCTTATGTTACAGGCACAAATGATTGGTGTTGAAAAATGAAGGTACCAACAGAGTTCTGTTCCTGTTTGCTTCTAAGCAATATGATTTTGTGGCTTGTGGTAGCACATTCAAATAATGTCAGAGGCACTATGACAGTGTCTGAATAAATGGAGAAATCACTTCACAGAAGAGGAACTAGAGGCCAGAAGAGGTGACAAGGCTTGACTAATTTTATTAAGAGACACAAAGGCAGAATGACATCTCAGAATTTCTGCCTCCAAGTTCAATCCCTTTTGAAACCCATGAGACTGTATTTGTTTCCACAAATCACACTGGTCATTCAAAAAGTTCAGGGCTAATACAATTCTCTGCAGAAGTTGTCCCAGCAAGACTGTGAGGCTGGCAAAGTTGACAGATTGAGAATTAGGATGCCATGGGTAGCTGAAAACAAGAACAATAGGAGCACAAAAATATCACATATTTTCATAGCACATAAAGCACCTTGGGAATAGAATACTTTCACATGCATTCCGTTTATCTATACTATAAAGGATAGAAATAGTTTTCCATTATCAAAAATGTTCAAGTATAAGTATCATTATGAGTCTTCGTTTATATATAATTATTTTGCTAAGTATTCTTAGTGTTGAAGGATACCAGATGAACTCTGAATTTTTTTCCTACATATGAGAAATAGGTTACCCAAGGAGATACTAAAAATATCAATTTTTTAAACATTTGGAACTGATCACTTATTCATTCATAAATATTTAGGAACTATCTTGTGCTAGACATTGTTCTTAATTTTCTATAGAAAAAAATGAAAAGATTATGCAGTTTTTGACAGAAACACCCAGAGAAACAATAAAAGTCAATCTTACTACAATTGTGATATTTTCTGATTTGAATATTTAGGTAAACAAATATCTTAAACAATGGAACACTGGGAGGTTGTCTTAAATGTCATCAAATCTAGTGATTCCAGAGTGGTTGATCATCACAATTGTCTGGAAAACTGGTAAAAAATACAAACTACAGAATTTCATGTAAGATTGATTAAATCAGTCTGTTCATGAGTAGATTCAGGGAAATGTGCATTTTGCAAAGGCGCCCTGGCTCATTCTCCTGATCAAGTTGAGAAACTTACTGATTCCTGCCCAATCTCCTTATTCTACAGCTAAACAAACTGAAACCAAGGAAATGACTTGCTCAAGGCATTGGCCTTTGGTGACAGAATTGAGATTAGAATGAAGAATTCCTGACTCTCTGGTATTTTCTTCCTTTCCCAGAGTCCCTTTTAAATTTTTTTCTTCCTGCTTTTTTTTTTTTCCTGTCACGGAGTAGCAATATTTAGTCTCTATATCTGAGAAAGAACAAGAGCAAAGGAAAGGTAAACAAAACTCTCTCTCTCTCTCTCTCACACACACACACACACACACACAGTGAAATTTGACCTTAAGTTGCTTGATTCAATGGCAAACTTTCTGCTACCCCAACTGGGTTGTTACAGAGTCAACCGCTTGGGCCATCTGCTTGGCCCCTTTCTCTAGGATCTGCCCAGCATCCTACCACCTTCCTCAACCTTCAAAGGTGCCCACTATCCATGTGTGTCACTGAATCCTCACCTCTGGCCTTTGTTGCCTGTGGGGTGGTAAGGGGACCTCAGTAAGAAGGTGCCATGAAACCAAGCCCTTGGAGGATGTGAGGGGGTTAGTCATGTGCAAGATTAGGGTGTTTCAGCAGACAGAATGGCCAAGGTTAAGGCCCGAAGGTGGGAGTGTCCCCAGGGGCTGTTCCTGGAATTGCGAGAGGGTCAGTGGGAATGGAGTGACACTGGGAAGTGGGGATCAAAGGCACAGGAATGAAGGGGTAGCAGGGGGGCTACTGTGTGGGCAGAGGTGGAGGGAGGGTGAATCAAAGGCAGCTCGAGGCTTTTTGGCTTTTACTCTGAAAGTGAAATGGGTGCCACTGCAGGAGGTTGAGCTCAGAATTGATATTAGTTCTGTTTCTATAACCTTATTCTAGCTGCTGCATGGGAAGAGACCACAGGGCTGGCTGCCAGGGTGGAGGCAGGTGGAAAGATCATCTTCTTGGACAGAGATGTCAGCTCAGACTCAGTGGGTGCTGCTAAGGAGGGCTCAGGTCCAGGCTGGGCTTCTTCTGAAGGAGAGTCAAGAGCATCTCCTTATGGACCGGGTGGAGGAGATAAGGAAGGAGGGTGGCAAGGCTGTCCTCAAGGGTTTTAGCCCACACAATCAGAAGAGGGCAGTACCATCGCTTAGATGAGAAAGGCTGTGGCTAGAGAAGGGGCTTCCCATGTGGTGTTAGTGGCAAAGAACCTGCCTGCCAACCCAGGAGATGCAAGAGACACAGGTTCAACCCCTTAGGCAGGAAGATCCCCTGGAGGAGGACATGGCAACCCACTCCAGTATTCTCGCCTGGAGAATCCCATGGACAGAGGAGGCTGGCAGGCTACAATCCATGGAGTCGCAAAGAGTTGGACACAAAGCGACTAGAGAAGGCTTTGTGGGGAAAAGGTGAGCTTAATTTGGCCACACTGGCTTTGAGAAGTCAGTACTAAGCAGGCTTCTCAGCTAGGCCTTGGACATACAATACTGGAATGGAAGCTTCCAGATGGGTTTCTGGCCTCACATGGACAGTATTCTTATTTTCACCTACCACAATGACTATGTGGATGTTAAACACAAAAATACATGTAAAGAACAGTAACTGGTACATAACAGAACTCAGCACATTTTAATTCTCTTTTTCCAGCTTTTACTTTCAAATATTTATTTCTCTATTGACTATAAGATTAAGTCTATCTCTGTGTGAAAAAAAATCAATTTTCCACAAGATGTAATAAAAACCATGCTCTACATTGTGGCAGTCCTTTCTTAAATATGGAGAAGAAACTCTTACGAAATATTAATAATGCTACTCAATAAGTCATAAAGTAGAACTTTCAGGGAGCAAGGTAAATTGTGGTTGGGGCACAAGACTTCTCTCAAATCTTCCTCGATTTTTAGCAACAATCATCCATCCTTTGGGATAAGAAGATGTGGAAATGGGAGAGATGTGGTCACTGAGCCATAGAAACCAGTGCACAGTTGATGAAGTATAGCTGGGAGCTCTGGAAATTCTAGGAACAATTCTTTAAAGTCTACTATTGTATCTTTAACATGGATTTCTTGATTTATAAGTGCCTCTTCAACTGAACACGTTAAACTCAAAACCATCCAAGTTCATTTTTTGAAGTCTCATGTTTTACTGTAAAATTTTACTCAAATGCATAGACCATAAAACATGGTGTTTGTTTGAAGACCACGTTAAACTAGCCATCTGCCTCCAGGTCCTTTTACCCTTGCAGATCTTAGAGTAAGAATCAATTTCAGAAGTAGGTCTGCAATTATTCTGTGACTCCCAGATGTCTGAGGCAGCCTCTGATCAAATAAAAAGCAAACGAGGAAGACTAGCGAGTTGCCACTTCCTTTGCAAACCCCTTTGCTACTTCTGTCCTCATCTGTGTTTAGGAAACTTCAAAGCAGGGCGGGACGCATGGATGCGCCTCCTGGGCAGCTCCATGGGGCTCCATGCTCAGAACAGCCCTATGCTCTGCTTAATGCTTTTTATATTTGAACCAGAGTTCTGTGGGTGCAGTCCAATGGGGTAATGGAGCATAAACGGGAGCAGGGGCATCAATACCCCTGAACAATAATACACCTGTCCCAGACCTTACTGCCTTATCCACATATAACATGCAAGAAGTTGAATTCCGGTAGACCCGTGATTCCTGGGAGGTCAGTGAGATTTGTATGACTATGGCTGAGGAAGTGAGGAAGCTGATCATCCACCAGCCACGCTTTTCATGGGAACGAGAATCTGCATCTGACTTTGAGAAGGCAACGCTATTCAAAGAAACACAGATGACCAAGAAACCCTATCACAGCCTTTGTTTATTGCATTTTCTCCCTTGTATTAGCCAGCTGCTTATGTTGAAAATGATACATAAAAAGAGAAAGAAAGGGAAATCCACAGTTCTTTTTCTCTTTCAGTCATCAGTAAGCCTAAGGGAGACTGTGCTTGTATCAAGACATGAAATAAAAATGGTAGAATAAGTTTTGTGCAGTGTTTCCACTGTTCTGCTAAGAAAGATGCACATATGCATGATCTATGACATACAAATTGCATGATTCTGCATGAAAGTTAGATAGCCTTATATTTGCATCGCACAGTATAAAGATGAATGGTTAAATTTATGCTAATAATTTAAACTTGTGCTTTTCTTTATACTTGGAACTACATTAGCCAATAAAAAAATGTTATGACAAGCTGAGAGAGATGGTGGAAGAAAGGAAATGGTTTTAGATGTTTGCACACGTAACAACTCTCTGCCTTGCTTTTTTCGGCTGTGCTGTGTCTTCACTGCTGCGCAGGCTTTTCTCTAGCTGCGTGAGTGGGTTTCTCTCTACTCTCCAGTTGCAGTGCATGCGCTTCTCATTGCAGTGGTTTCTCTTGTTGTGGGCCACAGGCTCTAGGGCATGTGAGCTCAGCAGCTGTGGCTTCCAGACTCTAGAGCACAGGCTCAGGAGTTGTGAAGCATGGGCTTAGTTGCTCCGAGGCATGTGGGATCTTCCTGGACCAGGGATTGAACCGGTGTCTCCTGCATTGGCGGGCGGTTTCTTTACCACTGAGTCACCAGGGATGCCCTGTCCTGCTTTTTGAATCTAAGGGCCCTGCCCTTAGATTTTGCCCTGGCCCCTGCTAATTACTTAGTCATTTACACTCACCCTATTGTAATGAGCTAGCACAGACTCTAACAAGAGCTTCAAGCATTATTAAATTATGGTTTAAGCACTGTATAAAGAATTTTGGAAATGGACCATCTGCTTCTGAAAATCCTGGAATAAATGTGAATTAAATGAATCTAGTCTCTCTTCTCCTCAAATGTCCCAATGTCTTCTTTACCAGTTGACTCTTTGAACATTTGATCAAAGTTCCCTACTGCAAGCCAACTCACCTTAGATGTCCCTCAGTTTTAATTTCTAATTTAATTTAATTTTAATCTTCCATTTGAAACTCCATTGCCTTCAAGGTCAAACCCTCAGTTGGAGAAGAGAGAAAAGTAAAAAATGAAAGTGATTTACTTTGAAGTGTAAACAATGTAGACATCTGACACCTTCAAAGGATATTTACATTCTAAAGCTGAACTTATGTATTGTACTTTGTAAGAAACAATGCTTGTAAAGGAGAAAATTTTCTATTACTCTCTGCTAAGAAGGCCCTTCAACCCTGATCTACTTGAATAATAAGCCAACCTATTTCTGAAAAAGTACGTTTTGCTTTTTATTGAAGTATAGTTACTGCACAATATTATGCAGTATAGTTGCTGCATAATATTATGTAAGTTACGGGTGTATGATATAGTAATTCACAACTTTTAAAGGTTATATTACCTTTACAGTAATTGTAATTGGTTATCCTCCACGTGTTGTAAAATATATCCTTGTAGTTTATTTTATAGCTAGTTTGTACTTCCCAATCCCTTACCCTTCTCTTGTCCCTCTCCACTTTCCTTTCCCCACTGGTAACCACTAGTTTCTTCTCTTTGTCTGTGAATCTGCTTTTGTTATATTCACTATTTTGTTATATTTTTAAGATTCCATAAGAGTGATATCATATAGTATTTGTCTCTCTCTGACCTATTTCATCTAACATCATGCCCTCCAAGTCCATCCAAATAGCTACAAGTGGCAAGACTTCATTCTTTTTCATGGCTGAGTAGTATTCCACTATGCATATGTGCATGCACACAAAAACACACATATACTATGTTTTCTTTATCCATTCATCTGTTGATGGACACTCAGGTTGCTTCTATGTCTTGGCTATTGCAAATAATGCTGCTATGAACACTGGAATGCATGGATCTTTTTGAACTACTGTTTTGAGGGGATATATATCCAGGAATGGAATTGCTGGGTCATACAGTAGTTCCATTTTCAGTTTTTTGAGAAACCTCCACAGTATTTCCACAGTGCCTATTCCAATTTATATTCTCACCAATAGAGTATGAGAGTTCCCCTTCCTCCACATTCTCACCAACATTTTTTGTTATGATGGCCATTCTGACAGGTGCTATCAGTGAGGTGTTATCTCATTGTGGTTTTGGTTTACATTTCCCTAATGATTAGCCATGTTGAGCATATTTTCACGTTCCTGTTGGCCATCGGCATGTCCTCTTTGGAAAAATGTCTATTCATTTCTTCTGACCATTTTTAATTGGGTTGTTTTTGTACACAATTTTTTAAAAAATGAGGTGTGCTCAGACATATCCAAAATTTCCCAATCAACTGGAAAAGGATTCAGTCATGAAACACACAGGCTTTCTTCATGTCTCTTTAAAGCTTACCACAAAGAAATACACTTAAAGTGCTAGCTGCAAACTTAGCCTCTATTTTATTCTTTAATTGATCTGCATTCTTTCCATCCTGTCTTCACATCTCAACTTATTTTGTGACAGCTTTGCAGCTTCAAGAATTTGGCTAAACGGCTCTCTGTGCTGAGATGTCCGGGCACTGCCCCCGCCCCCAACTCACTTCTCTACACAGAATAATTTGGGGCTCACTGGTAAACCCATGGTAGGTAATGACTCCCTGTGGTATCACAGCTACTGCCTGATTACAAAAAGACTGATAATCTGTTTACAACTAACTGTTAGGGCACGATTAAGCCATATCTTTTAACCCACATAGCTGATGACGAAAAGACCTTTTCTGTATGGCAGCTTTCTTAAAACATGTTTCACCACCCAAGAATAAACTAGAGACTCTGTGATATTTATCATCCATGATCCAACATCTTAGATGTGCACAGCTTTTCTTTTCTCCTATCTCAAAGTTCAGTATGTTTACAAGTAATTTTTAAAAAACTGCAAACAAACAACCCCCCTCTCCCAAGCCCCTAGACTATGATAACCTCCTTGGTCCTACTGGATCCACACTGCTTTCTCTTCATTCACCAGGCTAGCAGTCTTCTCCGTCCCTTTCAATTTCCCCTCCCTCTGTGTGAACTTAATGGAACAAAATAAGAATACCTTCATTTATTGAGTGCTGATTATCCACTAGACATTGCTCTAAACACATTACATGGATTGTTCCACTGAAAATTCACAATAACCCTAAGAGGGAGGTGCTATTATTAGCTCCATTTTATGGATGAGAAAACTGAGATGCAGAGATGGTTAGAAACTGACCAAATTATTAATGTTAGTGAGTAAAGATACTGATCTCGTACATGTACCCAACCACTACTTAACCTCTTGGTGGTTGCCTCCAGCCAAATATACAGATTTATCTTTCATCGATTCATTTCTATCCACCTGCCTAATTCCTTTATATCAGCCTGGCTGTAAGACTTTAAAAGCTTACCCTGTCCCTAAAACTATCAATAAATTATTTCATTCAGATATTGTCATTATTCCATTTTATTGATGCCAAAATGGAGGCACAGAAATTAAATTACTTGGCCAAGGTCACAGAAAATATTGGAACTAGGATTTAAATCTAGTTCTTTTTTTTTTTAATCATTGTGCTATATTTTACTCTTCTGTGTCAGATTCAGTTTTCCTTATTCTTAAAAATCACTATTCCATGCCAGAGTATACAAAAGCCTTTTCTTTTTTTCCCCTTTCTTTTAGTAAGCTGATGATTAGTTCAATTGTTAGAGCCAAAATTTTAGTAGCCAGGGACCCAAGTCTTAGTTCCAAACGCCAGACATGCCAGTTGGCAAAACGGGTTCCAGGGCCACAAATTCTACTTTTGTTTCTAAGCAGTCACTTCCCAAAACCACCCTGCAAATCACCAATCAGTGTGTTATGTACTTTTAAACATGGACTGGGCTTTATCATTCATAAAATCTAATTTCTTCATTTCAGAGATAAGAAAGGCACAGAGAGATTGAGTATCATACTTGAGATCACACAGCAGATTAGTAGCAGAGCCAAGACAATCATTAAGATTTCCTAACATGAAAACTGGGGTCTTCATCCTATACAAAGGCAGCCTTAAAAAATATATTCATACATTCAACAAAGATCTAGGGGTTACTATGTGCCAAGTGCTGTTCCACGTACTGGGGAAGGGATAGTAAATAAAAAAGAAAAATTCCTTTCCTGGTGGAGTTTTATAATCTGGCATCACGAGTAGGAAATGGCAACCCGCTCCAGTATTCGTGCCTGGAAAATTCCATGGACAAAGCAGCCTGGCAGGCTATAATCCATGGAGTCGCAGAGTTGGACATGACTGAGTGACGGCACACATATCATAATGGTACAATAAACTATTAAAAAATTATAGTTGCTTTACAATGCTATATTAGTTTCTGCTGTACAGCAAAGTGAATCAGCTGTATGAAAAGAATATCCCCTCTTTTTTGGATGTCCTTCCCATTTAGGTCACCACAGCGCTGTGTAGAGTTCTCTGTGCTTTACAGTAGGTTCTCATTAGGTATCTGTTTTGGACATAGTAGTGTATATGTATCAATCCCAGTCTCCCAATTCATCCCACCCCCTGCCCCCTTGGTATCCATATGCTTGTTCTCTACATCTGTGTCTCTATTTCTGCCTTGCAAACAAATTCATTGCTATCATTTTCTAGATTCCACATATATGCCTTAATATATTTGCAGCACTAATTACAATAGCTTAGGACATGGCAGCAACCTAAATGTCCATCAACAGAGGAATGGATAAAGATGATATCAGTCAGTTAGTTCAGTCATGTCCAACTCCCTGCAACCCTATGGACTGCAGCATGCCAGGTTTCCGTGTCCATCACCAACTCCCAGAGCTTAAAGATGATGTCACACACACACACACACACACACACGAATATTACTCAGCCATAAAAAGGAATGAAATTGTACAATTTGCAGAGACATGGATGAACCTAGAGACTGTCATACAGATCTAAGTAAGTCTGAAAGGGAAAAACAAGTATTATATATGGACTTCATTTTAAAATAATATGACATTACATAATTTAAGTTAGTTTGAATCTAATCATTGGTTTTTTAAAAAGTGGTTATTTAAGAAGCACTGGCTTGAAATATGGAAGCCATCATAGTTGGAAGAACCTGTTCTATCTACTATTTTGTACATATACTCAAAGCCCAGTTATTACACATAAATAGGGGTGGTGTGGGTTTCGTGGTACCAACAGAGAGATGGAAAAGATAAGGTGCCTGTCCTCAAGGAGTTTTAAGATGAAGCATGAGCCACCTAGATTAGAGGAGAGGGTTTCCCCTTAGATTAAACCTCTTTAAGCAAATTCTTTAACATTTAAAAATCATCTTTCACTCTGTAACAGTTAAAACTCATTCTCTATCACTTCAGTTCAGTGCAGTCGCTCAGTTATGTCTGACTCTTTGCGACCCCACAAATCGCAGCATGCCATGCCTCCCTGTCCATCACCAACTCCTGGAGTTCACTCAGACTCATGTCCATCGAGTCAGTGATGCCATCCAGCCATCTCATCCTTTGTCATCCCCTTCTCCTCTCGCCCTCAATCCCTCCCAGCATCAGAGTCTTTTCCAATGAGTCAGCTCTTCGCATGAGGTGGCCAAAGTCCTGGAGTTTCAGCTTTAGCATCATTCCTTCCAAAGAAATCCCAGGGCTGATCTCCTTCAGAATGGACTGGCTCGATCTCCTTGCAGTCCAAGGGGCTCTCAAGAGTCTTCTCCAACACCACAGTTCAAAAGCATCAATTCTTCGGCACTCAGCCTTCTTCACAGTCCAATTCTCACATCCATATTCTCTACAGCTGCTGTTAATTGCAACTATAGTCAGACAAATCACCTGAAATCCTGAAGCCCCAGTTAAAATTTTCTGAAACTGATCTAGTTAAAGTCCTTTTAAATGATGCATACATTATTTTGTGTCAACTTGGACAGTGGCAGAAAGATAACAACAGTAAAATGTAAATTGCCTTTGAAATCAACATACCACCTCTTCCTCTTGCCAGTAATTATTGTAACAAAGTCACAAAATTGAGCTCTTGGTCACAAAGGCTGACTGCATTTGCTGTTAGTCTGAAAAGAAACAGCCATTCTAAAGCTATTTCAATAATAGAAAACAAAAAAACAGTGTGATTTAAAGTACTATACTAAGCCTATTCTTTAATTACAATATTTTGCAATGTCAGTAACACCATTATCTGCAGTAACCAGGGATTAAAAAATATATGATATAGTTATGCTTTGATCACAAACTAGGCTTTGGTTGTCTTCCAAGATACTAAATGCTTCAGTCCATCTCTCCCACTTAATAAGTATTTCGAGTAGATGAGACTGATATCATGTTCCCTTGAAGTCTCTGAAGACAGGGTCAATACTAACACATCCTGATTAAATCCCAGCAACAGAGACACATCAGATGCCAGTATGTATGCTGTTACCAGTTCCTAACCGCCTTTGCTTCCGAGCCCACATACATGCAGAGCTACAGAGGATGTGCTATTCACAATATGTTTTCATCTCTCATGAATGCCTTATTTGCTGCTTCTGAAAGTGAAAGTCTCTCAGTTGTGTCCGACTCTTTGCAGCCTTGTAGACTATACAGTCCATGGAATTCTCCAGGCCAGAATCCTGGAGTGGATAGCCTTTCCCTTCTCCAGCAGATCTTCCCAACCTAGGGATTGACTCAAGGTCTCCGATATTGCAGGTGTATTTTTCACTAGCTGAGCCACAAGAGAAGACCATGAATACTGGAGTGGGTAGCCTATCCCTTCTCCAGCAGATCTTCCTGACCCAGGAATTGAACTGGGGTCTCCTGAATTGCAGGCAGATTCTTTACCAACTGAGCTACCAGGGAAACCCTTCTGAGGGGGTAAATATACAAGAATTCACACTCAGAAAATGTCCTGAATGGCAACTTTTGGAGAAACATCTAAAGAGTTAGCAAATGTGGTTGAATGAACTTTTATCATTCATTCTTACATTCTTCACTGTGTCTTTAAAAAACCCAGCAAGGGAACCATGTTTCAGATGGCAAGGCTAGCTAATCTGTGTGAAAGCATCCTGGGAAAAACTGAAGACAAAAGGATGGCAGGAGGCAGAGGATAAGATGGTTAGACAGCATCACTGACTGAATGGACATGAATTTGAGTAAACTCCAGGAGATAGTGGAGGACAGGGAAGCCTGGTGAGCTGCAGTCCATGGGGTTGCAAAGAGTCGGACACAATTTAGTGCCTAAACAATAACAATGCTGTAACTGTCAAGTGCCCATTATAAACAAAAGAAAACAAAGCCCCAGAAAATGACAAGTGTTCACAATATTGTGGAAAAATTGGAACCAATGTCCATGGTTCATGAGATTCAGTAGTGAAAAGCCAAGCAATCTGATTAAAAATGGGCAGAAGAACTGAATATACATTTTCCAAAGAAGACATACAGATGGTCAACGGGCACATGGAGAAAGTGCTAAACGTCATTAATCATCATGGAATGCAAATAAAAGCACCATGAGACAGCACCTCAAATCTGTTAGAGTGGCAATCATGAAAATATAAGAGAGAAGTGTTCATGAGGATGTGGAGAAAAAGAACACTGGCGCACTGTTGATGGAAATGTATGGAAAGAGTTGGAGATTATTGAAAATATTAAATACAGAACTTTCATATGATCCAGGAGCCCCACTTCCGGGTATGTTTCAAGGAAATGAAAATTGGATTGCAAACACGTATCTGCACTCCCATGTTCACAGCAGCATCATTAACAATAGCCAAGATGTGCAAACAACTGTCCATCAACGGATGAATGGATACACACACACAAATGAAATAGTCCTCAGTCATGATAAAGAAGAAAATCTTCCCATTAGTGACAATATGGATGGACCTTGAGGACACTGTGCTAAGTGAAATAAGTCAGACAAGAAAAAGAGAATACTACAGGATATCACTTAAACGATTTGTGGAGTCTAAAATAACTGAACTCATAGAAATAGAGAGTAGATGAGTATTTGCCAAGGGCTGAGAGGTGTAGGAAATGGAGAGATGTTAGTCAAGTACAAAGCTTCAGTTATAGGATGAGTAAGTTCTGGGGATCTACTGTACAGTATGGTTGGTATAACCAATAATACTGTGTTGTATATTCAAAAGTTACAAAGAGAGTAGACATTAAAAGTTCTTAGCACAAAAAATGGAAAGGCAATCATGTGACATGACAGAACTGTCAATCAACATTATGGTGATAACCATTCAGTAATATGTAAGTTTACCAAATCAACCATTTGTATAACTTACATTTACATAATGTTATATGTAATTACAGGCTTCCCTGGTGGCTCAGCAGTAAAGAACTTACCTGAAATGTAGGAGACATAGGTTCAATCCCTAGGTTGGGAAGATCCCCTGGAGTAGTAAATGGCAACCCCCTCTAGTATTCTTGCCTGGGAAATTCCATGGATGGAGGAGCCTGGTGGGGTATACAGTCCATGGGGTCACAAAAGAGTCATAAGTGACTCAACACCAACAATATGTAAGGGTATCTCAATAAAGTTGGAAATAAAATAACAAAACGCTGAAGCCACTGCAAAAAACAATATGGTGCTTCCCCAAAAAGCTAAATACTAAATTAGCATGTGATCTAAGAATTCTCCTCGAAGTCTATACCCGAAAGAATCAAAAGTAGGGACTCAAAGAGATATTCACAGCAGCATTACTCGAAAAAGCCAAAAGGTGAAAATAACTCACATATCCATTAATGAATGAAAAACAGACATAATCCTAGAATGGAATATTGTTCAGCCTTATGAAGTGCTGATGCATGCTACAGCATGGGTACACTCAGAAGACACTGAGTGAAATGAGCCAGACACAAAATGACACATACTGCAAGATTCCACTTATATGAGGTTCCTAGAACACACACTTTCATCAAGAGGCTCTTTAGTTCCTCCTCACTTTCTGCCATAAGGGTGGTGTCATCTGCATATTTGAGGTTATTGATATTTCTCCTGGCAACCCTGATTCCAGCTTGTGTTTCTTCCAGTCCAGCGTTTCTCATGATGTACTCTACATATAAGTTAAATAAACAGGGTGACAATATACAGCCTTGACGTACTCCTTTTCCTATTTGGAACCAGTCTGTTGTTCCATGTCCAGTTCTAACTGTTGCTTCCTGACCTGAAATTGCATACAAATTTCTCAAGAGGCAGATCAGGTGGTCTGGTATTCCCATCTCTTTCAGAATTTTCCACAGTTTATTGTGATCCACACAGTCAAAGGCTTTGGCATAGTCAATAAAGCAGAAATAGATGCTTTTCTGGAACTCTCTTGCTTTTTCCATGATCCAGCAGATGTTGGCAATTTGATCTTTGGTTCCTCTGCCTTTTCTAAAAGCAGCTTGAACATCAGGAAGTTCACGGTTCACGTATTGCTGAAGCCTGGCTTGGAGAGTTTTGAGCATTACTTTACTAGCGTTGGCTTAAAGCTCAACATTCAGAAAATGAAGATCATGGCATCTGGTCCCATCACTTCATGGGAAATAGATGGAGAAACAGTGGAAACAGTGTCAGACTTTATTTTTCTGGGCTCCAAAATCACTACAGATGGTGACGGCAGCGATGAAATTAAAAGACGCTTACTCCTTGGAAGAAAAGTTATGACCAACCTAGATAGCATATTCAAAAGCAGAGACATTACTTTGCCAACAAAGGTCTGTCTAGTCAAGGCTATGGTTTTTCCTGTGGTCATGTATGGATGTGAGAGTTGGACTGTGAAGAAGGCTGAGCGCCGAAGAATTGATGGTTTTGAACTGTGTTGTTGGAGAAGACTCTTGAGAGTCTCTTGGACTGCAAGGAGATCCAACCAGTCCATTCTGAAGGAGATCAGCCCTGGGATTTCTTTGGAAGGAATGATGCTGAAGCTGAAACTCCAGTACTTTGGCCACCTCATGCGAAGAGTTGACTCATTGTAAAAGACTCTGATGCTGGGAGGGATTGGGGGCAGGAGGAGAAGGGGATGACAGAGGATGAGATGGCTGGATGGCATCACTGACTCGATGGACGTGAGTCTGAGTGAACTCTGGGAGTTGGTGATGGACAGGGAGGCCTGGCGTGCTGCAATTCAGGGGTCACAAAGAGTCGGACACGACTGAGCGACTGATCTGAACTGATTTGAGAACAAACAAATTCACACAGAGAGAAAGAATAATGAGAGAAATGGAGAATTTAGTGATACAGAATTTCAGTCTGGGATAATGCAAAAGTTCTGGAGATGAAAGTGATGATCGTGAATGTATTTAACACCACTCAACTGGATATACTTGAACGTGGTTAAAATGGTGACTGTTAATGTATATTTTACCACAATAAAAACAATATAAATAAATCAAGAAAAATGCAAAACTAATTAATCTACAGAAAGGCAAGAAAAGACAAATAGGAGAACAAGAACAAGAGAAAACAAGCAGAAAACAAGTAAAGAAATGGCCAATTTATACACCACCATTTCAGCAAGTATCTTAATTACACATTGTCTAAATACACTACCTAAAAGATGGAGATTTATAGAGTGAATGAATACATGACCCAACTAAACGCCATTTATAAGAAACCCACTTTGAGTCCAATAGAAAAAAATATAGCATGTGAACATTAATTTTAAAAAACAGGTGTGGTTATATTGATATTGGATAAAGTAGTCATCAGAACAAGGACAATTACTAGAGAAAAAGAGAGACATAACAAAATGATGCAAACACCAATTTGGTAGGAAGACATAATATCGTATTCCTACATGTGTACTCAACAAATAGAGCTTGAAAACATGACCCTGAATATCAGAGAAACGGATGTTACTCTAAAGAAAAATAGAGAAACCCGAATTATGGTTGATGACTTCCAACACCGTCCTCTCAAAACTGATAAAATGGTTTTAAGAAAATCAGCAAAAATATACGGGATCTAAGCAACACAGTCAACTAACTGAGCCAAGCTGCCATATGAGAACACTACACCCAACAACAGCTGAGCACAGTTTTTTTTCTCGAAACACTCACTGGACCTTTACCAAGACTGACCAGCTCCTGGCCATAAAACCAACTTCAACAAAATTATAAAGTAGTGAAATCACACACAGTGTGTTTTCTGATCTATGGAATCAAATCAGAAATTAGTGATAGAAGGCTAACAAAATTTCTAAATGTGCCAATATTAAAATAGAGACTTCTAAATAATCCATGTGTCAAAGAGCAAGTCTCAAAGAAGTTTTTAAAAATATCAGGCTGAACGAAAATAAAAACTTAAAATACATGGGATGCAGTTAAATCCATGCTCAGAGAGAAATTTCTGTTCTTTCACTAGAAATGAGGAAAGGTCTTAAATCAGTAATCTAAATTCCCATGTGAGAAACTAGAAAAAGATGAGCCAAATAAACCCAAAGCAGAAAAGCAGAAATAGAGATATCAGTGAAACAGAAAGCTTATTGTTTAGTGGGGGGGAAAATCAACAAAATTTATAAAGTTTTAACAAGACTGACAAAGATAAAGCATGCATATCACAAAGTTCAAAAATGACACAAATAATAACAGATTCTGAAACTGTTAAAAAGAAAATAAAAGATTACAATGGAAACTTCTAAGAAATTCAACAACTTGGGGAAAAAAGGACCAATTTCCTCGAAGACTATAAGCCTACAAAACAGCTTAGAGGTGACAAATAATATCAATAGCCCTATAACCAAAGAAACTCATTTCATAATTTCAAACTACTAAAAAAGATATCGCCAAATCCAGATAGATTCCCTGGAAAATCATACCATACATTTAAAGACATAGCCAATTTTCACAATCTTCTCTAGAAAACAGAAACACAAGGAGGAAGTCCCTCCTTATTTTATAAAATCAAAACCAAGGAAAGCACAAAATAATAAAACTTCAGACCAATATCTCTCATGAATATAAATGCAAAAGTCCTCAACAAGAGTTGTTCTGCCATGTTACACAACTCATACTTCAGGCCATCTAAAAAGCACTTATGGGAGTAAATAAGAATAACATCATGTCCTTCCCTCCCAAATACTGTCCTCCCGAAAGAATCACTCATGTTATTTTGCACATCTTGAAATAAAACACTAGTGTTTGTCAGATCTTTACATTTCTTTGTCTGCTTTTGTGGGGAGGGTAGACGGAAGGGGGAGATGAGGACACAGCTTGAGACCAACATATGTTTCTGTTCTTATTCCTTCACTGAGCTCGGCTTCTAAATATACCATAATTTTAAGGCTTAAATATGCAGAGGAATAAATACATTATACCATCATGAATTGGATATGGAAACTATTCATGCTTTGAAGTTCTTTTCAGTTATCATTTTCTATCTAGAAGGCAAAAATCTTACCTTTTATTCAAGAATACAATATTTTTATTGCAAAAAATTTATGTGTATTTACATATATGTATATACCTCACTCAGATGTTAAAGAAAATGCCTACAGTACAGGAGACCCGGGTTTGATCCCTGGGTTGGGAAGATCCCCTGGAGAAGGGCATGGCAACCCACTTCAGCATTCTTTCCTGGAGAATTCCTTGGATAGAGGAGCCTATTGCGCCACAGTCCATGGGGTCACAGAGAGTCAGACATTACTGAGCGACTAACACTTTCACTGTGTATCTCAGTAGTCTGAAAAGACCTATATGTATAAAAAATTTCTTGAAATTAATGTTCAATTGTGTTCTCTGCAACCCGAATACATTCAGCCCCTTTAACTGCTAAAGGCAGAAAGCGATTTGGGGGCAGGGATTATTGAGATAAGAAAAAAAAATCCACTCAGCAGCTGAGAAGCAATGTTTTTAGGAAGTGATTCAATGTATTTGCTAAAATAAATTTTACTTTGGAAATGTCAAATTCACTCAGAAACATATTTTCCAGCACAGTAACGACAAGGGATGGTCCTTATATGCTTCTAAGAAGTAATATCTACATTCCTCAATATTAAGCCAATTTACTTATGTCCCATTTATAAGCCTACTTGTGAATATATATGTAGAAAAATTACACATTCAGGTCCTGTCCTGTTTAAATAAACAGACTAGTGACTAAGTCACTAGGGCACAGAAGCTCCCAGATCTTGTTTTCCAACGGTTGTTTCTCCTGGCATTTGGGGAAAAAAGAAAGATCAAGAAGGGAGATGATCATCATCATAATGAATTTCTTTTTCTAATTTTTTCTCTCTTGAAAGAGTTTCAGATTTTGACAATCTGTAAGTTTGGCATTTGTCTGAAATATTCAATTAATGTCACCATATCATGGAGACAAGAAGAACTCATTAGAAAATTGGTTTGATAGTACAGAAGATTTACCAGAGACACATGTTATCTTGAAGGCAGAGAGGAGAGCAGAGAATTGCATTTATGGCAAATAAATCCCAAACAGCAGTCATTATATTCTTTTTCACAGCTGCGAATGAAGGTGATGGAACGTGGACCCCTCCAACTTGAAATAACTTTTCTGTTCATGAGAACTGTGTAAACATCAGCATTCATCCCTTTCTCTCTCTCTGCATCTCATGACTGAAGAGTCCCATGTCCTGCATACAGGCACGTTCCTAAATACACCCCCATCTAGTGCTGCATGTGAGTCGATGTGCCTGTGCCCTGCACAGACCACTTGAATTCTTAACAAGTTTTCTAAAGAGAGAAACAGGCGGATTCCTTTGTGTCTAATTTCAGTTTTTTCAAAGCTGATCAACATTATTGAGCTTACCCATCGAATTAAGATAAAACAGCATGATTCAACACAGAAAAATGTCAACTGCTGAACATAAGGGTGCTGAAATAACCAATCCTAGTCTGGCAAACACCCAAGGCAACCCCCATAGCAACAGAGCTGATGGCATAGCAACGGCAGCTGCCTCACCACACAAAAATTAGAAGAAATATTCTTGGAAAAAAGTGTAATCCACATTAAAGTCAAATATGACATTTTTCTTCAACAATTAAAAAAACCCTAGTGAGAATGCATATGTTCAACGATACTATTCCTTAGCAACTGTAAATGCTCCAGTGCAGGGTGAAAGCCATTTGATGACAGCACTCAAGACCAAGAGCTTTGAAGCAAAAACTTCCTAGGTTGTTCTCAGCCAAATTGTTATGTGCCTTGAAAAGTTAGAGCACAATTTTTTAACTATTTTGCTAAGATAAAAAGTTTTCCATAATTTTTTAAGGAATCATTTCAAAGAAAAAAAAATTACTGTAGTTACAAATCTACTTCATCAGCACCTGAGAAATATTAAGATCTAAAATGAAATATATTGATTAAAAAATCAATATTCTATAATTTCATTACCATGAAAATAGGGAGAATTTGATTTGACAGGCCTAGGAGCTGAGGATTTGCACCTATTATAGCCACATTTCACATCTGATCACTGGACATTTCCAGAGGGCAGGCAACTCTGATTCTTTCCCTTGTGATTCAAAGGCCAATGTAGCCATCCATAACACAGTCTCAATCTTGGAAGGAACAATGCCTGTGAACACCAGCTCTTTTCTGAGTTTGGATGAAAATGTCATCCTGAAGGATCCAGGGCATCCGAAGGTGAGACAGCAGCTAGAAGAGCCAAGAGCAGAATGAGTTTAACGTTCTTGGATAGACCATCAATCACATCAGCTAGGCTGTATGGGACTCAAGGTCTTATGCAGAGCCTTCCGTGGGTATTCCATGCTGATTTTATCTAGAAGCCCCTACGTTTATAGGGGACTCGAGGCAGACTTTCAAACTTGTCTCCGAAATGGATCGGGTCCTTTCTCACTAGGGGAGGTGAGGTGGCCATGGAATGTCTCTCTTTCCAGGGTTAGTAAGTGTGTGGGTAGACTGGGAAGATGTCCAACCACTTCAAGCATTCATTATTTTAATCAATTAATTTTCCTCTTCTTCTATCTGAAAATTAGTAAACCCAAGTTCTACTTCCTAAAGTTTGAAGAGTACCTCAAATACTCTTCCTATGAAACATGACCCCACAGCCCACTCCAACCTCAAAGTCTCAACCAAAAGGAGGAAGAGAATGCACACGTGAAGCCAGTGAGACTGCGGCCTGGGAAACCTTCTCGAGCTGACGAGAGATAAGGTAATGAAGTGAACGGAAGCTGGTTAGGAACATGAGATCTGTAATGGCTACTCAGAGTTCTCTCCCACACAAAAAGGCAATTTCAAAGGTATGGTCCTTTCCCTCCCTTCTCCCATGACTGCACCCAACTGGATCCACTCAGAGCTTCTCCTGGCTTCCGGGATATCTCTAGTTTCTTTATCCACAGAGGAAAAACCTGTGTCGATATTCGTATAAATTCCACTTTACTTTCTGCACCCCTACCTCTGACTTCCATTTCTTTCACCTTCCACTCTGAGAGAGAGAAATAAATTATTCCTTTAGAAGTAGGATTTACCGGGCCTCTACCCTCTGCCCCTAACCTCTTCGGATGAACCGGACATCTGATTCTTCGTCTGCAGGCTTCCCTTGTGGCTCAGTGGTAAAGAATCTGCCTGCCAGAGCAGGACATGCGGGTTCAACCCCTGGTCAGAAAGATCACCTGGAGGAGGAAAATGGCAAACCTGCTCCAGTATTCTTGCCTGGAAAATTCCATGGATAGAGGAGCCTGGTCGATGGACAAAGGGCTAGAGTCCTTAGGGTTGCAAATAGTCGGACATGACTTGGCAACTGAGCACACACGCATGCCGCAGGGTGCAAGTCCTAGGTGTCTTGAACTACCCACAATATTCCTAACCATCTTAACCCTAATTATATCCTAGCCCATACTGGAGCCCATCTTTTTCCCAGAAAGAGGTCTCCCATCTGTCTCGTGAAGTCCACTCGTTAGGTCAGGGACTGATGGCTGCCCTGAGTTGCCTGGACTCACTCTTTAATTTTACCCATTCTTCGGTTCTCCAGGTAAACCTAGAACCTGTTTCTCCAGGTAAACGTGGGTCAGAAGCTCGTATTATCTGACTTTCCTTCTGGCCACATGTTCAAATTGACAGTGACATAAAAGACACTATGTCTAGTATGAAAATCACAGTATGTTAGAAACTTGGTTCCTATCACTAAAACTATGAAAAGTTTGCATCTGAGGTGTGATCTGTATAAAGGTAGCTCCTTTGATTTTATCTTTGTTAACAGTCAATCGGCAGTCAACAGAGCAGGGACTAAAAGGGAAGTCCGCCTTCAAACTTAAAAAAAGTAGAATTTTAATTTATCAGCTATGGTACATCTGTTATTTTTCTTTTTAGCCTTCCAACTGATAGGGATTATGGAACATGAAAATGTCATCACAAGTGAGATTGTCATTGTTCCTGGGAATTATCTGTGAGTGCTCTGTATTCTGCTAAATGACATCAGCAGCTGGAACAGCTGTCTGAAGTAACAGGCCTGAGGATGCTCCATAGGCAGTAATGCTCACTGTTCATCAAATGCACACAGCTAGTTTCTGCATCAGTGAAAATTCCTACTCATCTCCTCTTAACATTAAAATAGTTCTGACTACTTGCTATTATTGTGCTCAGTGAGTTAGTGCTACTACTGCCCACTACGTACTGTGGAATGTTTTACACTCACTACAGGAAGGATTACTATCATTTCATGAGAGTCATGGAAAATGAAATAGGGGGTAATTTCTTCGAGGTCACACAGTTAGTGGAGCTGGCACTTTGACCCAGATTGACACATTTGCCCAAGGTCTGGCCTCTAGAAGCCTCATTCTAGCCTCTGTGGCTTCAGAAGCTTGATGATTTTATCTTTAATAAAATCAAAATTAATGACAGCTCTGTCCCACCTCTATTTAGAACCTGAATCTTTGACTCAAAACTTCATGCAATTTGTTATCTTTTTCCCCAGGGCCTCACCAAACACGTAGCTAGCCATTTATTAAATCACACTTATTCCTGAAATCTCTTTCTTCACTTCTATTCCAGTGAATGACTGTATATAAAAATCTTTATTTTATTTACTAAACAAACACATGTTCAAAACAGGGCTCGGACTTAAAAGAGGGGGAGAAATGCAAGACAAATTTTTGCTCTTCATAGCATTATCATTTCATTGGTGGCAATGGTCAAATACCATGTTAAGTCATCATTTATATACTTGTTATTTTTTTATAGTAATTCTATAAATAATGTAATCCTACAAATAATGTAAATTTGTATCAATTTTATGTACGATAAAAGAAGTTGGAAGCTCTAATAGCACAGATTCTCAGACCAAGGCCACAGGCTACCTCTCCTGTGACCAAGGATCTCTTGAATTTAACCTAGATGAAACACACTCCATATTCTCTAACCCATTATACTGTTTTTCAATTAACTATCCAAAAGGGAAGGACTATGTGAATGATACAAATAAAACATACTAGGTGTTCAGAAGGCAGAGAAATCAGTTCTAGCTGCTTTAGTATCAGAATTCACATGGAGGGAGCATGATTTAAGGCTGGGTAGGTTTTGGTGGGTGGAGCCTGAGAAGGACACACCCCCTGGGACTGGCTGCACCCCAGCTAGGAAGTGGTGAGAGGTATGGCAAGCACAGGGCTTTCTATGGGAAAGTTATAACCCATAAACCTGGGACAGAAAAGCAAGAATCTGGAGGCAGAGAGTGGCGTGACTTCTAATTCTGCAAGAGCAGCTGGGTTTCCTTGGGTGTGGGCACTTCATGTCTCTGACCTTTCAGTTTCCATGTCTGCAAACTAGGCATATTAATACTAACCTTACAAAGTTAAGTTTGGGGCTTGATGCTGAGGAAGAGTTAATTAGATAGCCCTGGATATGTGACAGTTCTTATAAACAAGTCCTTCCTTCTGAGTCAAGGAGCCTGGATTCACTGAGTAGGCAGTGGGAATCTATGAACAACAGAGCAACACAGATCTTTGACCTGGTCTCCTTCTCTAAACAATCATGTGAATCAATGATTACAATCCATTACAATCCATTACAATAATGAATTACTTTTCCATTAACACAACTTACACTTCCTAAAACACAACTCTCTCCCGTTTTACCTCAAGCTTAATGGTTTTCCCACTCTGCAGGGAATGAAGCTGAAATGCCTTTGCTGGGAATGTATGGTTCTGCTCAAGCCCTGTCTCCCAGTTCTCCTGACACTGGCTTTTGGCATCAGCTATATTCATTTGTTCAGAGTCCCCTTAAGGTACAGTGACCAACTCATCCATCCCCATTTGTCTAGGGTTTCATACATCTAGTACTGAAACTCTTGTGCCTGTGATCCCCTCTGTCCCAAGGAAACTGGGCAAGTTGGTCACCCTCTTTCAGAAGCATTCCACTTTCCAAAATTTCCCCGTGTTTGACTTTTCCCCTGTGGTGCTTCGTGAGACACGCACACCTTGCAAGGCTTAATCCGAACACAACATGATAATCACGTGGATCGCCTGGGGTAAGTAGAGCAGGTGGCTCTTACAAATCCCTCTTACTGAGTTTGATGGATTGGGATCAGATACTGAATGTATTTTTCTTTTAACCATTTGCTTGGAAATAAAATTTAAATACAAAAAAGTTGCCAGAATAAGTATAATACAGTAACCTCTTGGCATCCAATGGGAATTGATTCCAGGACCACCACAGATACCAAAATTCACAGATGCTGAAGTCCCTAATATAAATATATATGGCATAGCATTTGTATATAACCTATGTTACATGTACTTCAAATCATCTATAGATTACTTAAAGTATGTGATAAAATATAAATAATATGCAAATTCAGCTGACCCTTTCAGTAACAACTTCAAGGGCCTGCTTACAAAAAGAGTTTTTTCACTAACCACTGTACTATAGAACCACATGTGACTAGGCTGATTAAAGGTGAAGATGGAGAATGTGGATACAGGGGTGACTGTAAAGTTATACTTAGATTTACAACCTCAAGGAAGGTCAGTGCCCCTAACCTTGGCATTGTTTAAGAGTCCACTGTAATTGTTAAAACAATGTAAATGCTACCTAAAGGGCCGTAAATAAAATGTAAATGGTTGCCAGTGCAGCAAATTCAAGTCTTCCTTTTTGAAACTTCCTGGAATTCTTCCCCCCTCCAATATTTTCCATCCCCAGTTGGTTGAATCTGTGGATACAGAAACCATACAGATGCAGATATGGAAGGCAGACTGCACAAAGAATATTCATAGACTTTTTACCCAGATTCCCCAGACAAATGTTAATACGTCTTACCCTCTATCATATGTGTTCTCTCTGTCACACGTAATAGTCTTTTAGTATTTTTTTTAGACCAGTTCCGGTCTGAACAATGTGTTCACAGTGTGGTCTTCTAGTGGCTCACGGTAAAGAATCCACCTGTCAATGCAGGACCCCTGAGCTCGATCCCTGCATCGTGAAGACTCCCTGGAGAAGGAAACGACAACCCACTCCAGGATTCTTGCCTGGAGAATCCAAGGACAAAGAAGCCTAGTGGGGTACAGTCCATGGGGTCACAAAGAGTCAGACGTGACTTAGAGACTAAACAACAACACAGTGCAGGCAGATTCGGAGGCAGGAGACGTCACTTCTAACCAGGAGGAACTGGCCATAAGTAAAGAGTTACTGGGAGGTTAAAAGTTCCAAGTTCTGCTTTAGGAAGATGACAGTGCAAGGTGTCTAGCATGAGGTCTAGAGAGAAGAAAAATCTGGAAACAGAGAGCCTAATCAGCAGAGAGCCCAGCAGTTTCAGCCCCAAAAACCTCTGCTGATGGACAGGAGCTACTGCTGGTTGGAGTGAAAATGAAATCATGTCCTCTTTCTGCCCAACTTAGATAAGAATGCCTCACATCTCCTCGACTGTTTGACCTGACTTACAAAGATGACTTTCATCTAAGCTTTTTCCCATTTCTCTTAAGAAACAAACCCATTTCTTATAGCCATTTTCTCGCCTTGGCTGTTGAGAAATGGAGTGACAAAATTAAGGACCATGGAAAGAATTAGGTCCCTGTTACTTTGTGCGATGGACTGGCTTCTTGGCAGAGTGACATGGGGTGAGTTAAGTACAATAACTGCAAATATTCATCACTCCTGAAACACTGGAATTCTGCTTTTAATTATCACTGAAATGCCATGGAGGTGCACTGAGCAGTTTTTGATCAGATACAAACTAACAAAGTGTATCCAACTGCTTCAGGGAGAATTTTTTAATTTCACAGTTGATTGAAAAATATACAGTCACAGTATAAAGGAGTAATTCAACAAGGGCTACCTGTGCTACGAGAATATACATCAGCAAATGAGAAGAAACATTAGCATCCTATCAAAAACATTTTAATCCAAAACAAAACCTGAAGTTCCTGTAATCTTATCTGCTAATACAACTTTACGGATCCACTTTGTGTTTTTTTACTGCTCTATCTGGACAAAAAAAAATCAACCTTTCATTTACTTTATTGCTCCCTTGTTAAACATCTCTTTGGATTTCTTTTCTCTCTCTTTTTTAAAGTGTCTGGTATTTGGCACTTTCACTTTTCACACAGGCCTGATGTATAGTTTGTTCTAACAAATACATCTACAGCTGGCACTTTGGGTTGATAACATTCTGTTCGCTCCAAGGAAAGAAATTATAGGAGATCTTACTGAGAAAGCAGCAGCGGTTCTAATAAATCCAGGGTCTATTTCGCTCTAAGAGAAGACACATCAATAGCAACATGTATATCCCAATTCCTAGTACTACAAACCAAAAATTCTCTTTAGAAATAAAAAGTACATTAAATAAAATTCTTGGCACCTGATTATGCAAGAAAGTTGAATATACAAGACATGCTGAAAGTTATCAGTTCCTTTAATTATAGACCAGGTTTAATTCTCGCACAAAACAGAATGACTTGATTGGTTTAATGTGAAAGACAAATTGAGGAAATATTTAGAAAGAAGAGGGATATGTCAGGATTTCTTAGATGATGTGAGACTAGACAGATAAAAGATAAGATTTGTGTGTTGTGCATATTGTGTGTATATATTTACACAAACATATATATAAATTATGACTTCCCTGGTGGCTCAGATGGTAAAGCGTCTGTCTACAATGTGGGAGACCTGGGTTCGATCCCTAGGTCGGGAAGATCTGCTGGAGAAGGAAATGGCAATCCACTCCAGTACTATTGCCTGGAAAATCCCATGGACAGAGGAGCCTGGTAGGCTGCAGTCCATGGGGTCGCAAAGAGTCAGACACGACTGAGCTACTTCACTTTCCTTTCCTTTCTTATATATAAATTATAATGTTTACCAAAAGTAGGCAGTGTTGAGAAATAAAAGATTATTTCATGATAAAGTCACATCAACAAAACTCTCATCTCATTATTCTTTAGAAATTATGCTCTGGCTGCTTCATTGTGGCCCTTATCTTTTTTCCTTCTAAGATTCATGGATTTCAATTTTTCTTCTAAAAGCCAAGAACTAAGCTCCATGTAAATTCCCATGAAAACCATCGAATAATTCCCATGAGTTGCACACAGAATCATTTCTTTAACAATGCAAATCGTTCTGCCTCCTAGATTCCTACTAAGATCTGCAAAACACTTGTTCTTCACATCAAATATGGTCTTAGTAGTTTTCCATTTTATTTTTCCAGAAAACTTTCACAGTCAAAAAGAGAGACCTAAGGGTATTTTCTCATCTTGTTACAGACGGTGACAGAACAAAATGTGCATAAATGCCCACACAGGAAAGTTAATAATACTCTATGCAGAGTCTATTTTTAGATTAATAGAACTAGTTTACGCAAAGCAAATCTGTACTGAGAAAAGATCTTCAAATATTTGAAATAATTCTGGATAAACATTTAGAGAAAAGTAACCTTTTCTTTTCCCACATTGGATCTAAAATAATTAAATGAATTCAAAGGCTGAGCCACTTTACAAAGACTTTCTAATGGCCCATATTGATCACAATCTAAATTTGCTTTTGCAGTAAGTTTGTAGAGCTGCATTAAGCACCAGAGCCAAAGCCTTGAAGAAAGAAAATCCACAGCCATCCTAGTAGTACCAAACAGCAGAACAACTGTTTACATTTGTTAATACGGAGACAAAGATCATTTGGGAGGAGACGAGATAACTAGGCTCTACTGGTTAATGCTGTATTAAAATTTACTGTTTCCAAAGCCAAGAATTCTCCCACCAGGCTTTTGGCCACTCATAATTTTACCTTGCCCAGAAAAGACAAATCTCTCAATGTGAAGGCAAGGTCGTTATTCTGAGTTGATTCAATAAACTGGAATTATACAAGGCCCTCACAAATGTGTAATCTGGCATTATACACAAAGCACTGATTTTGTTCACTGGTGGCATTTCTAGCTATCCACAGCCCTCTACCTTTTTTTTTTTTTTTTATTGTAAAAGGGAAATTTAATGTGCTTTTTTTTATTGCTTTTTTCCCTAAACTTACTTTATATTGGGGTATAGCTGATTAACAATGTTGTTTCATGTTAATAGTGAAGGGATTTAGCCACACATATACACGTATCCTGGAGAAGGAAACGGCAACCCACTCCAGTATTCATGCCTGGAAAATCCCATGGACCGAGGAGCCTGGTGGGCTACAATCCATGGGGTCGCAAAGAGTCGGACACGACTGAGCGACTTCTGTGTGTGTGTGTATACACGTATCCATTCTCCCCCAAACTCCCCTCCCATCCAGGCTGCCACATAACATTGAGCAGAGTTCCCCATGCCATACAGTAAATCTTTGTTAGTTATCCACTTTAAATATCGCAGTGTGCACATGCCCATCCCAAACTCCCTAACTATGCCTTTCACCCACCCCTGCTTCCCCCCGGCAACCACTGCTTTTCTTACTTGTAACATAGAACTGTAATTCTAAATCCTATTGTGCTCTTATGCAAACTATCATGTGTATCCAGCTTTTTTAATTTTTTTAAAAAAAATTTTATTTAACTTTATAATATTGTACTGGTTTTGCCATATATCAAAATGAATCTGTCACAGGTATGCATGTGTTCCTCATCCTGAACCCTCCTCCCTGCTCCCTCCCCATACCATCCCTCTGGGTCGTCCCAGTGCACCAGCCCCAAGCATCCAGTATTGTGAATAGAGGAATGTTTGCTTCCAGGAACCTTCCAAAAGCCATCTATATTTTGAGGACTGAATATGCGTGACACAGTATCCAGCACCCAGACTCAGAGATTCTTCCCTTCCCCCAGCAACCACCTGGGTCCTTTGACGTTCTGGGAAGGAACGTACATCAGATCACTTAATACAGTTTATCTGAATGATCTGCACAGATTCCTGCCTTCCTATTAGACTATGTACTTCTTTACTCATCCTTACGTTTTTCATCTTTTCATTCCCAGGCTCTGGACAGTGCCCCTTAGATATTGTGATCTCAATGTTTAGTGAATATATAAGACACAAGCTCTAACTGCACTTCCAAGATATGTACCATACAAGTATTTGTTTTTAAAGTTTTAATTTTCTCTAAAATATTTTACTTGATATATTAGATGGAAATTTTAGATGCTGAAGTATTAAAAACTAAAGCCAGTTCTGAGAAAACCACTTTTGAATTCTTAGCACATTAATACTGCACATATATTATACACATATAATATATATGCAGGTCATGAAGCAACAGTTAGAATGGACATGGAACAACAGTCTGGTTCCAAATAGGAAAAGGAGTACATCAAGGCTGTATATTGTCACCTTGCTTATTTAACTTATATGCAGAGTACATCATGAGAAATGCTGGGCTGGAAGAAGCACAAGCTGGAATCAAGATTGCGGGGAGAAATATCAATAACCTCAGATATGCAGATGACACCACCCTTATGGCAGAAAGTGAAGAGGAACTAAAAAGCCTCTTGATGAAAGTGAAAGAGGAGAGTGAAAAAGTTGGCTTAAAGCTCAACATTCAGAAAACGAAGATCATGGCATCTGGTTCCATCACTTCATGGGAAATAGATGGGGAAACAGTGGAAACAGTGTCAGACTTTATTTTGGGGGGCTCAAAAATTATTGCACATGGTGACTGCAGCCATGAAATTAAAAGACACTTACTCCTTGGAAGGGAAGTTATGACCAACCTAGATAGCATATTCAAAAGCAGAGACATTACTTTGCCAACAAAGGTCCGTCTAGTCAAGGCTATGGTTTTTCCTGTGGTCATGTATGGATGTGAGAGTTGGACTGTGAAGAAAGCTGAGTGTTGAAGAATTGATGCTTTTGAACTGTGGTGTTGGAGAAGACTCTTGAGAGTCCCTTGGACTGCAAGGAGATCCAACCAGTCCATTCTAAAGAGATTGGTCCTGGGTGTTCATTGGAAGGACTGATGCTAAAGCTGAAACTTCAATACTTTGGCCACTTCATGCGGAGAGTTGACTCATTGGAAAAAGACTCTGATGCTGGGAGGGATTGGGGGCAGGAGGAGAAGGGGACGACAGAAGATGAGATGGTTGGAAAGGCATCAGTGACTCGATGGACATGAATTTGAGTAAACTCTGGGAGTTGGTGATGGACAGGGAGGCCTGGCATGCTGTGATTCATGGGATCGCAAAGAGTCGGACACGACGGAGCGACTGAACTGAACCATACATATCATTTATTATATATATACACACAATGCACAGAGATATATGATTCATTTAGTGTGAATATTATTGGAGAAGGAAATGGCAACCCCACTCCAGTATTCTTGCCTGGAGGATCCCAGGGATGGGAGCCTGGTGGGCTGCCATCTATGGGGTCACACAGAGTCAGACATGACTGATGTGACTTAGCAGCAGCAGTGTGAATATTATTATCCATTTTCTGTATTATTGGTGTGAGATTTGGCCTATTCCTATACAAAATTATTTTACTAAAAGTATGACTGCAAAAGACTCATGTTTTGAAATAAATACCTTATTTTAAAACTTCAATCAGCAATTCAATTGAGTTTGATTTAGAGTAAATTGTATAACTAGAATTTATATCTAAAGAGCAGTGGTATCTGATTATCTTTCCCTCTTTGTTTTGATTGATCAGATAATTCTAGTAACTTTTCAAAAATTTAAGTTATGGGGACTTCCGTGGTGGTCCAGTGGCTCAGGCTGCTCATGCCCGAAGCAGGGCACCCGGTTTGATCCCTGATCAGGGAACTAGACCCTGCATGATACAACTAAGATCTTGCATGCTGCAACTAAAGATCTCATGTGCAGCCAAATAAATAGACAAATATCGTTTTTTAAATCGTGTGATGCATGTTTCTGTTGCTTGTCTACATTGTTTTCATCTGAAAAACTGGTCAGTACTATCTTTCTGTCCCTATTATTATTTACTTTAAAATGCAATCACTTACTTAGTATCAAAACGTGTACTGAAAACCAACTACTCTCTAAATATTAGTTTCCAAGTAGATTCATTCACTTAAATTACCTCAGATTCTCTTTGCAACAGAGCAAAATGGCATTTAAAGTCACTGACAGATTAAATCAAATAAACAGACCTTTTAATCACTGAGGTCCTTTTGCAGAAATAATATCTTTGCAGGTATTTAGTTTTGAATGATGTTGTCAGTGGTTTATTATTTCACATTTAGTCATATTAAAGTTCATCCGTCTCAGGGGAAAGACTCAATAATTATGAACTATGACTTTTTTTCAGGTTCCTTTCTAATTTGTAGAGGAACAGATATTATAAATATCCAAGAATCACAACACTAGAAGTAAAAACTATCATCTCTGTGCAATGAATGCTGTGAAACTAGGGCCTTGTCATCAATGACTATGTTATTATAAAAATTAGGAAGGAAATTGTTTCTTGTTAATTCATAATTATTGGTGACTCCCGTGGTAGCTCAGATGGTAAAGAAATCTGCCTGCAATGCAGGAGACCTGGGTTTAATCCCTGGGTTAGGAAGATCACCAGGAGAAGGGAATGGCAACCCACTCCAATATCGTTGTCTGGAGAATTCCATGGATAGACCACAGGGTCGCAGAGTCAGATGTGCCTAAGCCACTAACACTTTCAATTCATAATTGTTACTGATATAGGTCTGATTTTTATTTTATTAAGACCTTCCCAGATGCTTCAACTTTTGTTTTTGTTTTGATGACTAGAGAATACGATTGGTATTTTAAAATATAGTGGTTTATAAATGAGGTTCTACCTCATGCTGGTGAGAATGACCATCATTAAAGAGTTGACAATTAGTAAATGTTTCAGAGGGTGTTGAGAAAAGGAAACCTTCCTGCTATTAGTGGGAATATAAATTGGTGCAGTCACTACGGAAAACAGTATGAAGGTTCCGAAAATAAAATGGTTCCCATATGATCCAACAATACCACTCTTAGGCATATATCCAGACAAAACTATAATTCAAAAAGACACATGCAGCCCCCTAGGTTCATGGAAGCATTATTTAGAATAGCCGAGATGTGGAAACAGCCTAAATACCCATCAACAAATAAATGGATGAAGAAGATGTGGTGCACACGCACACACATACGCGCATGCACACACGCGTGTGCACACACCCATAAGCACAGTAGAATGCTAGTCACAAAAAAGAATGAAATAATGGCATTTGCTAGAACAGGGATGAAAACAGAGGTGATCATACTAAGTGAAGTCATACAGAGAAAGAAAAATATCGTATGATACGACTTCTATGTGCAATCTAAAATATGACACAAATGAACACATCACAAAACAGACAGACGCACAGCCATAGAGAATACACTTGTGATTGCCAAGGAAGAGGTGGGTGGGGAGAGGGATGGACTGGGAGTCTGGGATTAGCAGATGCAAACTATTATATATAGAATGGATAAACAACAAGATCCTACTGTACAGCATATATTCAACATCTTGTGATAAACCATAAGGAAAGAACATGAAAAATAATATATATAACTGAACCACTTTTCTGTACAGCAGAAATTAATAAAACATTATAAGTCAACTATACTTCAATAAACTAAAAAAAAAAACAGTGGTAGTTTACAAGTTTTAACAAAATGATATCATATTTAGGTTGAAAAATTTTAACTTCCATAACAGGTCACCTACAAGATAAACATTGAAAAGTGCAAAACTTTAACACAAGATATCAAAGAAGATCTAAATAAATCACAAAAAACATAATATTATCAAGGTGCCAATTTTCACCCAACTAGATCTGTAGGTTCAACAGAATCCTAACCAAAACCTTAAATTATTTTATGGATACTGATAAACTGGTTCTAAAGTGTATCCACAAAAGCTAAGACCCAGAATAGCCAACACAATGTTCAAAGAGAAAAACAAAATTGAAAGACTAAGTCTACCTGACTCTAGGATTTACTAAGGAACTACAGTGATTAAAACAGTGCAGTATATGTGAAAGATTAGACAGAAAGATTAGATCAACAGAGCAGATTAGAGAACCCAGAAACAGACCAACACAAAAACAGTCAACTGATCTTTGACAAAGAGCAAAGGCAACTCAATGAAAAGGACAGACTTTGCAACAAATGGTACTGGGACAACTAGACATCGATATGCCAAAAAAAACAAGGAATCTAGACCTTACAGTGTAACAGGAACTCTCATCACTGCTCACAGGAACGCAAAATGCCACAGCCACTATGCAACACCAGCTAGCAATTTCGTACAAAGCTTAACATAAGCTTAGCATACAACCCAGCAAGAGCACTCCCGGGTATTTATTCAAAGTAGCTGAAAACTTATGTCCTCATAAAAACTTGCACACAAATATTTATAGCAGCTTTATTCATAACTGCCTAAACTGGAAGCAACCAAGATGTTTTTAATTGATGAATGGATAAACAAATTATGGTGCATTTATGTAATGGAATATCACTCAGCAATGTAAGAAATGAGCTATCAAGCCATAGAAAAAGATGGAAAAAGACATGGAGGAACTTACCTATTGCTGAGTGAAAGAAGCCAGTCTTCAAAAACAACTCTGGTTCTAATTATTTGTCATTCTGGAAAAGGGATAACTATGGAAATAATCAAATAGTCCTGGTTGCCAGGTACTCAAGGGGTCAGGAGGTGGGGATAAAGAGCAGAAACACAAGCAGATTTTTAGGGCAGCGACACTACTAGGCATGATACTGTGATGGTGGGTGTATGATATTTCATACTCGTCACAACTCATAAGAAGAGTGAGCCCTAACATGAACTATGGAATTTAGTTAATATATAAATATCGGCTTGTCAATTGTGAAAAAATATAACACTCTAACACAAGATGCTAATAATAACATCAACTATATGAAGAAGGAAGCAGGGTATGTGGGAACTTTCTGTACTTTCTGCATAATTTTTTTGGTAAATGTGAAAGTGCTCCAAGAAAATAAAATCTATAAAAAAGTAAATATTGTTTCCTGCTTCATATGTAATGAATTTTCAGTGAAACCTTGCCTCCAGATTTGGAGGTAAGAAGAAAGTAAGTTCATGTAAGTTCTAAGGGCTGGGATTTTCTTCTCTTTCAATAAAGGAAAGTAAGTGTTAGTCACCCAGTCGTGTCTGACTCTTTATGATTCTATGGACTGTAGTTCTCCAAGATCCTCTGTCCATGGGATTCTCCAGGCAAGAATACTGGAGTGGTAGCCATTTCCTACTCCAGGGGATGTTTCCCACCCAGGGACTGAACTCAAGTCTCCTGCATTGGCAGGCGGGTTCTTTACCATCTGAGCCAACAAGGAAGCCCTCGGAGCCACCAGGTAAGTGGAGTTAATTTGTTTTCTGAAATAATACGTAATTATTCTTGGAATAGAGAAATTTTATCTGTGAACAATTTTCATTTAAAATATTTCAAAGTATAGTAAACCTCATATGTATGATATATACTAAATAAGAAACTAATGATAAAAATGAATCTTTTTTTATTAATCTCTAATTTAGAAAGAAAAATTATCTAGAAAGTATGTGTTTTATATATATCCTCTTATTAAAAGTTATCACAAGTTACAAATTTTCCTTCATGAAGGTGTATTTAAAATTGATGTTTTTTCCATTAAATAACCATTTTGTTATATTTAGCACATCAAAATACATTTCCATAATGACAGATCAGATGACATTTTCCTACAGTCTTACATTTATTTCTGTATCTTTTAGGAGTGCATCATGAATTTTTGATTACTCTATGAGATGGGATAAACCAAGCATATTTCTCAATGTTTTTTTCAATTCAACACACACCTTTGTATGAACTTTACTCTAAATAAAGCCTGACTGCTACACGATGAAAACCACAGTGCCTGTGTGTGGTAAGTCGCTTCAGTTGTGTCCAACTCTTGGCAACCCTATGGATCGTAGCCCACCAGGCTCTTTTGTCCATGGGATTCTCCAGGCAAGAATACTGGAGTGGGTTGCCATGCTCTTCTCCAGGTGATCTTCCCTATCCAGGGATTGAACCCTAGTATCCTATGGCTCCTGCATTGCAGACGTATTCTTTACTGTTGGGCCACCAGGGAAGCCCTACTCCAGAGGAGGTTAGGACACCTTTTATAGTCTCTGCTTCCTCTAGAGCACTTGTCCAAAAGTTAGGTTGCAGCGATATGTAGAATTTATCTTTTCCAGTGGAAAGTAAGCTCCATGGGTGCACAAGATGTGCATTTATCCTTCAAATCCAGCCCAGGGCCCAGCACCTATATGCCCAATACATATTTCTTGAATGACTCACTCATCAAGAGCAACAAAAAGTAACACAAGAATTCACTGTAAAGATATGATAGAAAGACAGGGATAATCAAATTTAGATAATATAATTAACTAAATGGGGAAAGAATCAATAATACATTTACTTTGGGACATCTTTTTTTCCCTGACCACCAAAAAAACTCTTTTATATAAAATTTCCTAAGGGTAAGGGAATGTCACAATCAAATGTCACAATCAAACATGATCCTCAGAAAAACATTAAAAATACCCCCCAAATTCTGGGGTGAATATGTATTCTATTCCAAAGTGCATGATGAGTCCAGTGACTGAGTAAAAAAAAGCTGAGTGAATAAAACAATCATGGATTGTGTAAAGGTATCTTTCAAAGGATGGGGATATTCGAAGTATGTGATTTGATAATGTCTGTAACTTATTCTTCTCCCTAGAAGAACCAGTCCTTAGAAGTGGTATTGGAATAAAAGGAAGTAATCTAACTCTTAAAAGCAGAAGCTATCACGGCAACATATTTACCCTGAAACCTTAACTGGTCTGAACTCTGCTGTCTGCACTGCTCTTTTAGGGTCCTATTAGAAGGATGGGACAGGAATAGACTTGGTGAAGGCAGAATCTGTTGATCTGTTTCTATTTCTCTGATGTGTAACAATATTATGTGCCTCTGAGAGGAAGAAACATTGAAGCCAAGAGAAAATACAGAGAAAGCAAAATCCAGGCAAAGGGAAGAGTGAGTGTTTCCGTAAGGTGGGAATCAAGGCGACCAGGGTGGCTGCTGCAGATGGAGGGAGAATGTGGAAGCTTTGTGGGCAGATCAAGTCACAAGTTCTACAGGCTTAGGAGGAATTCAGGTTATATTTTGGGTAAAGAGTTGACACGAACTGCTGTCAAATTGCAGGTGAGAAAGGAGGTGAAGAGAGGAAACAACTGCTGATTGAAGAAAGGCAGGCACTGATGGCCCAGGTCCTAGGACCAGGCATCCTGGTCACCCTGGAAGGGTAAAGGAAAAATACACAGGACAGTAGATTTTCATGTCTCTCCTTGTGGGTGTTCCCTTTCAATTTCTGATGTGTATCCAGTTTGCAGGCTGCTCAGGCAGCCATGGAACAGAACCGGAAGCCAGGGCCATCACAAACACCCTCAGGGGAGAGGTATGAGGAGCTATCTTCACGCCCCCTGAGACGACAATGTGGCTCTTCTGAAACAGGCTGCAGCGAAAAGGCTGAGCTGGACGCAGGCCTGGCTTGGATTTTATGACTGGGAAACAGCCAGTGCTGTGGCAAGAATCCATTTTTGATCTCATTTTTTAATGTGTTTTCTTTATATTTTCCAAATTATGCATAAATTATTGAAACTAGGTCAAACGAAATCATGAGCTAAATAGAGTTTACTAATTCACCTTCGCAATTTGTCCTATGCCAATCTAAATGCTCAGGGAAGGCCTGTAGTTGTACTAAAGTGGAGCCAACATCACAACTTTGTGAAATGGCCTCAAACCCACAGCTTTATGGAAAAAAAAGTCAGGCCTTGGACTGACACCAATTTAATCCTGGAATCTATGAAAAATTAATTTAACAACAAATCAAATGAAGCAGCTTTGTGGTTTTTCATTTTAAAAAGGACATGATTTTAGCAATGACTATATATTGTAGGATTTTATAAATGGATGTTTTGATGATGCTTGGAGAAAAAACATGTGTCTTGTTAAGTGTTTTATAAATATTGGTTAAATCAAATAATGAATGAGTGTGAGACAGAAAATTCAGAGAAATAAAGCCAAAAGCCAGAGTTTTGAATATTCTCCTCTACATTGGCTTTTTGACTTAAAAAAAAAAATTAAGATTTTTTTTTGGATGTGGACCGTTAAAAAAAAATCTATATTGAATTTGTTACAATATTACTTCTGTTTTATGGTTTTTTGTTTTTTTGTTTTTTTTTGGCTTTTTGGCCACAAAACATGTGGGATCTTAGCTCCCCAGCCAGGGGTCGAACCTGTGCTTCTGCACTAAAAGGTGAAGTCTTAATCACTAAGCCACCTGGGAAGTCCCTCCTTGACTTTTCTGTTTTGAGTATATTTTTGAAATCTAGATAAATTCAAAAGCACCCCCAGAAATAAAGAGGCCTGTCAATGGCTCAGATTCTAAAGCTCAAGGGAAAAACTGGAAGTTTAACTGAATAGCTTAGGTATAGAAAAGATTAACTTCCAGAAATTGTTATTTTAAAGATTTTTCATGGTTTCTCTTTTTCTAATGTTGAAACTAAAGTTGAAATTTTGAAATGGTTTCTAAGATTATTGAAAGATGCAGCAATAAAAGGATTAACATGCATATATATTCTTCAAGCTTTAAATCAGTAGCTTAGCTACTGGTGAAAAATCTCATCAAGTTTTAAAAATAAATTCAATGCTAAAGATATACTGAAATTGTTTAGAACACCAAGAAAGACTTCATATTAATAATTATATGTATTCATTAAAAACATGTCCTAATGTTTCACTTAATATTTTCTAGATTTATAAATTATTTTTGAGTCAAAACCTAATAAGAACTCTATATAGTTATTAATTCTGCCTTTATATTTAAAAAAATTTAAGTATATTATCCCAGGTTCGATATGTAGGGATACCTTCTATTATTTAATAGAGTTTATAAGGATTTGTCATTTACACTCACAAAGATCATTTGAAGGATAAAAAAAAATTGAAATTGTTGTCACTAATGACTACATTTTCAGAAAAGCAGGAATACAGAATATAGTAAAGTAGAAAATTTTATCACAGACAGTCCAAAGGCACTTGAAGACTACTAAATTAAGCCATTTCCATTCAAGATTCACGAGACATACAATATAAGAGATTATAAAAATCCCTATCAGATTGATAGGACTTGCAATTAGTTAAACATGGAGAATAAGAGGGAGCATGAAGTTACAGAAGGTCCCAATGTTTCCAGCCTGGATTACTGAGATGACAGTAATGTTTCACATGAGATACACAACAGAGAAGGGGCAGGTATGAAGAGGGACGATGACTCCACTCATACAGAGTTCAAGAGGTCAGCAGAATATATATAGGACTAGGATTTCTAGAAGTTAGGATGCGAAGACTTGAAAACCATTTACATTCAGGAGTCAGCTGAAACTCTTGAGTACTGGAGATGAAGCAGGGAGAATACGCTGACTGAGATGGGTAGGAAGACAGCGCTGCTTGCCCAGAGCCCCACAGCTGCTTCACTATATGGGAAACTGAAAAGTTTTGTGGAGAAAGTCACTGAAACAGATTCCTGGACTCCTAAGAGAGGGCTGCGATCTATTTGAGATACACCCCACATCTGGAGACAAAACCAGAACTCAAGAGCATCTCAAATCTGGCTTTTATCAATAAAAGCAGTCAACCTCTGTCTCCATAAAAGCCCTGACGTTTGCTTCTTTTTCAATACTAAAACAATTAGTGTGCCCACTAAACGATAGTAGAGATCAAAGAATAATGCATATTTAAATAATGCATCAGACAGATGTCACTCTCATCTTTTAAAAACATACTTGGATTGTCACTGATGATACTATAAAAACTCTAACCTCAAAAATGAAGTGCCTCAAATTTCATAGGATACAAGAGTTTTACTCATTGCTAGCGATGTCAGCAAACTGCTAGACTCTGAAGTGACCAAGTTTTTGTAAAAGGCTCCAAATTTGCAATTAAAAAAAAAATTACCTCTTTAACAGGACCACCTGACTTAGGGCAGGATATTTACCATGTCTGGCCTCAAGCTACAATTCACCTTTCTCCCTGAACTCCTTAAAGATACATATCGAATGCTTTGTTACACACTGAAGTTTCTCAAGGATATACTTAAAACCAATTAAGATACATTTAGAGTTATTCTTAGAACAAAGGCATCCTCACTTACCACATTGGAGTTAGGGAGTAACAGGCAAACAACACAGTATCTTGGATAGGACTCAAGAAAAGCAGGGATTGTGGTCAGAGGAGGAACCTGTAACTGAAAGGGAGGGGGTCACCAAGAAGTAGGCTCCACCCCCACTTGCTCATTTCCCAGCACACGTGAGTGGAGCTCTGAATAAGGGGCCCCACTTTGCACCTGCCCTGTTCTTATTGGCAATGAATGGTGATGGGGTACTTAAGAGTGGAAACCAATGCAAAAGCAATTTAAGCCCATGGGCAAACGGCTCAGGGAAGAGCACAGAAGTTCTGATTCCCCCTTAAGGAGATGTGGCCTCCTGCCTGTCCTAGTGGCTTACATCTCTGGCTTCTCTTGCTAGCATTCAGACATCTATTCCTGAGTAGGGTAAAGGAGGAGTCACTATCAGCAAGCTAGACTCATTGTTTTCATCCATTTTAGAAATACTTCAGTGTCTACGAAATAGGGTAATTCTTAAAACCAGTGGTATGTCACAGTTTAAACATAAACTTTTTTTTTTCCCTCGAGTCACGGGGTACCTATGGTGTGATTTACAACTGGAATAAGATGTGGTGAATTAAGATAATTAGATAATATCTTATAAACTTTCTAATAAGATTAGAAAATAAGATAATTCCCACGAGGTGCTAGTGGTCAAGAAACCGCTTGCCAATGCAGGAGATATAAGAGATGTGGGTTTGATCCCTGGGTCAGGAAGATACCCTGGAGAAGAGAATGACAACCAACTCCTGTATTCTTGCCTGGGAAATATGAACAGAGGAGCCTGGCGGGCTACAGTCCAAGGGGTTGTAAAGAGTCGGACACAACTGAATGACTAACACTTTCACTTTTTTTTTTCCATTGTATGTATAGTCAGTTTTCTACCTTGTGTCTATTTAGTTAAAACTGGATTACAAGTATTTACTTAGTGGTATGCAGACTTTGTTAAAGGTCACGTTTAAGGGGTGCTCAATAGTTTCTTAAATGAATACTGTACCTTACATGTAATTTCCCCTATCGTTTCCTAAAAACTATTGGATTGGCCAGAAAGTTCATTTGGGTTTTTCTGTAAGATCAGAAAACCCCAAATGAACTTTTGGGCAACCCAATAGAACATTCATGTATTTTGAAATATTTAGACAGAATTTAAGAAACAAGTTTAGAAGTTTAAAAAAAAAAAAAGAAACAAGTTTAGGATGTCAATGGCTACTCATTTTATTATGACTTTTGTATCACAAATATACTTGTATCTGTATCAGTTCAGTTCAGTCGCTCGGTCATGTCTGACTCTTTGCGACCCCATGAATTGCAGCACGCCAGGCCTCCCTGTCCATCACCAACTCCTGGAGTTCACCCAGACTCACGTCCATCGAGTCAGTGATGCCATCCAGCCATCTCATCCTCTGTCGTCCCCTTCTCCTCCTGCCCTCAATCCCTCCCAGCATCAGAGTCTTTTCCAATGAGTCAACTCTTCGCATGAGGTGGCCAAAGTACTGCAGTTTCAGCTTTAGCATCATTCCTTCCAAAGAAATCCCAGGGCTGATCTCCTTCAGAATGGACTGGTTGGATCTCCTTCCAGTCCAAGGGACTCTCAAGAGTCTTCTCCAACACCATAGTTCAAAAGCATCAATTCTTCGGCACTCAACCTTCTTCACAGTTCAACTCTCACATCCATACATGACCACTGGAAAAACCATAGCCTTGACTAGACGGACCTTTGTTGGCAAAGTAATGTCTCTGCTTTTGAATATGCTATCTAGGTTGGTCATAACTTTCCTTCCAAGGAGTAAGCGTCTTTTAATTTCATGGCTGCAGTCACCATGTGCAGTGATTTTGGAGCCCAAAAAATAAAGTCTGACACTGTTTCCCCATCTATTTCCCATGAAGTGATGGGACCGGATGCCATGATCTTCGTTTTCTGAATGTTGAGCTTTAAGCCAACTTTTTCACTCTCCACTTTCACTTTCATCAAGAGGCTTTTGAGTTCCTCTTCACTTTCTGCCATAAGGGTGGTGTCATCTGCATATCTGAGGTGATTGATATTTCTACCCGCAATCTTGATTCCAGCTTGTGTTTCTTCCAGTCCAGCGCTTCTCATGATGTACTCTGCATATAAGTTAAATAAGCAGGGTGACAATATACAGCCTTGATGTACTCCTTTTCCTATTTGGAACCAGTCTGTTGTTCCATGTCCAGTTCTAACTGTTGCTTCCTGACCTGCATATAGGTTTCTCAAGAGGCAGGTCAGGTGGTCTGGTATTCCCATCTCTTTCAGAATTTTCCACAGTTTATTGTGATCCACACAGTCAAAGGCTTCGGCATAGTCAATAAAGCATAAATAGATGTTTTTCTGGAACTCTCTTGCTTTTTCCATGATCCAGTGGATGTTGGCAATTTGATCTCTGGTTCCTCTGACTTTTCTAAAACTAGCTTGGACTCTAGTTAGCAAAGTTGATTGGTTTCACTTTAATTGTGAGCTTTTTTTAATGGATGAGAAATTAACCCTAACTTCATTTCTTAATTAAACGTTGAGTAACTTCCCACAGGTTTTCTGTTTATCGGTTGTCTCTGTTTTGAGTTAGTTTTCTCATTCAAATTGTTATAGTATTTTTGCATAAATATTAAACATTTTCAAAGGGCTCAGATTTGTCTTAGGGAAATACTTTAGGAACAGGTAGAATCTAGTTCCATTTTCAGATCTTTAATATAGAAGTGATTATTAATTAATCTGCTAAAATATACATTGGTTTTGCCATGGGTTTTAAAGGCTTCTACTTTAACACACTTTAAAACTTTTAGGTCTCATGTAATTTAATAGGAATATTTTCATCATTCACGGTGCCCAGAAAATAATCCTATTCTTCCTCTCTTCTTCCTGTTCTTCCTCCCCAACACAAAATATGAGTCTCTGCCTAAATTAAGGCTGTGTGTAAGGCTCTTGAGAATGTACTGGTGACTAATTGTACATGATACTCTTCTTAAAGAAGTTCATAGGCCAGTGAGGATGCAGAAATACACACATCTAATTACCACATATCCTGGTACGTTCAGTGATACATACATGTCTACAAAGGGCGCTTTGGAGCAGAAAGCAAGGTGCTTTCACAGAATTGGAAGAGGTCAAAAAGGAATAAAAGAGGAGGAAGCTGGGTTAACACTTAAATTCTTCCTCAGCATTCATTCTTGATACCATTCCCATAAAATCAAGAGATTTAAGATTACAACCATTTCTAGACTTGACTGTCAGTCCAGAAATGGTTCCTAATTTCAAATTTGGTTGACTACAGAACTCTTCATAATAAAAACAGGAAGTAACAGAAATACAGTCATTATGTATTCACTTTCTATAATATTAAACTCTGCTTAATAGCCATAATTCTTTCAACTGTCTGTACATAATAGTGTCAATGAAATTAGAATGGCCTGAATAGGTACCAAGGAACAGATTCTTTTAAATCATCATTTATTTTAAATGGTAATAACAGCATCCTCAGAAACACAGCAGATTGCTTTGCTTTCCATAAAATCAGGACAAGAAGAATGCTATTCTCTTCACCCTCCAGTGAGCTCAAAAGGTGGGAATGTTGCCAAGATAATTCAATGAGAAAAGAAGTCATTCTCCCAGGAAATTTTGAAAATATCATTAATTCACTTTGAGTTTTTACAATGATTATAAAACATTTATAAGACTGGCCGTATCTAGTCGTTTTAACTGACAGGATTTTTTTTTTCCTCTACTGGAGTGCATCACTTTAAAAATATCCTTCCTTCCACTACCCACCTCCCCCCACCCAACAATTTCACGATGGCAAATCCAGGCAAAGTGTTTTATTCTTGCTTAACCTTGAAAGATATATGGTGTACTCAATTAAAAAAAATCTATCATTTAATTAGCTTTTAGAGATTTGACATCAAGCAGGAACACATCTGAAATACAGACAAAGGAAGAAGCAAAAAAAATTCAGTTTGGAATTGTAAAGGAAAATGTTAGATGTTCTATGAAGGTCAAAGTCAACTCATTCCCTTAAATTCCTCCAAAAGACTTCAATGCACCGAGTAGGCAGTGGTGATCACTGGGGTGCTCCTCTTCCCACTTTATTTTCATTGTTCCTTTTCACAATTCATTTGAAATTTAGCTCGAATCTTTTTTCCCTTTCAATATAGTTAGTATCTATCATAAGTAATAATTTTGAAACTGACTTTCTAATTGACTGCTTAAGCAGAAAATTAAATTTAGGATAACAGCTAAGGAAATAAATAACTGCCGTTCAGTAGTTGATGCTTTATTAAGGGATATACGTATTTTTATGGGAGCCCTGAAAAAAGAAGTCAATGGATGCCTGAGGAGGTGGAAGAAGACTTTTCAGAAGTCACATTTAAGCATTCTTTCAGGGCTTATAGGTGCTCACGTGGGCTTCCCTCATAGCTCAGTTGGTAAAGAATCCACCTGCAATGCAGGTGACCCCAGTTCGATTCCTGGGTTGGGAAGATCTCCTGGAAAAGGGAAAGGCTACCCACTCCAGTATTCTGGCCTGGAGAATTCCATGGATACAGTCCATGGGGTCACAAAGAGTCAGACACGACTGAGCGACTTTCACTTCACGGGAGGTTAAGAGAAAGAATGTACCAGATAAACACACACACAAATCAAGGCACACACAGAACAAGTCAGAACATGAGGTCCTTTTTGAGCTCTCAGGAGATAAGAAACCATGTGAGTCTACAGCGTATGTACCGAGTGGGTGAGACAGAGATAGGAAAGCTGTGGGTAGTCCAGGAAGGATCTTACACACCATGCCAATAATTCTGGATTTTGTCCCTTCATCATTCTCCAATATGACAGCCACTGTCTACCTATGGCTCTCTAAATTTAAATTAAAATAAACCCAAGCAACATTTCAACTCCTTAGTTGACCTAGTCACATTTCAAATGCTCAATCGCAATGTGTAACTAGCGGCTACCATATTAGACAGAAGGATACAGAAGGTTTATCACTGAAAGTTCTATTGGACAGTGATGTTTTCAGTTCAATTGCTCAGTTGTGTCTGACTCTTGGCGGCCCCATGAACCTCAGCACACCAGGCTTCCCTGTCCATCACCAACTCCTGGAGTTCACCCAAACTCATGTCCATTGAGTCGGTGATGCCATCCAACCATCTCATCCTGTCGTCCCCTTCTCCTCCTGCCCTCAATCTTTCCTAGCATCAGGGTCTTTTCCAATGAGTCAGCTCTTCACATCAGGTGGCCAAAGTATTGGAGTTTCAGCTTCAACATCAGTCCTTCCAATGAACAACCAGGACTGATCTCCTTTAGGAGGGACTGGTTGGATCTCCTTGCAGTCCAAGGGACTCTCAAGAGTCTTCTCCAACACCACAGTTCAAAAGCATCAATTCTTCGGTGCTCAGCCTTCTTTATCCAACTCTCACATCCATACATGACCACTGGAAGAACCATAGCTGTGACTAGACGGACTTTTGTTGGCAAAATAATGTCTCTGCTTTTTAACTTTCTTTCCAAGGAGTAAGTGTCTTTTAATTTCATGGCTGCAATCACCATCTGCAATGATTTTGGAGCCCAGAAAAATAAAGTCAGCCACTGTTTCCACATCTATATCCCATGAAGTGATGGGACTGGATGCCATGATCTTAGTTTTCTGAATGTGGAGCTTTAAGCCAACTATTTCATTCTCCTCTTTCACTTTCATCAAGAGGCTCTTTAGTTCTTCTTCACTTTCTGCCATAAGGGTGATGTCATCTGCATATCTGAGGTTATTGGTATTTCTCCCAGCAATCTTGATTCCAGCCTGTGTTTCTTCCAGCCCAGCGTTTCTCATGATGTACTCTGCATATAAGTTAAATAAGCAGGGTGACAATATACAGCCTTGATGTACTCCTTTTCCTATTTGGAACCAGTCTGTTGCTCCATATCCAGTTCTAACTGTTGCTTCCTGACCTGCATACAGGTTTCTCAAGAGGCAGGTCAGGTGGTCTGGTATTCCCATCCCTTTCATGTTCAATCTGGTTTTAGAAAAGGCAGAGGAAACAGATCAAACTGCCAACATCTGCTGGATCATTGAAAAAGCAAAAGAGTTCCAAAAAAACATCTATTTCTGCTTTATTGACTATGCCAAAGCCTTTGACCATGTGGATCACAATAAACTGTGGAAAATTCTGAAAAAGATGAGTGATGTCTTAGAACAGGATAAAGTGAAAGTGTTAGTCGCTTAGTGGTGTCTGACTCTTTGCAACCCCCATGGACTGTAGCTGCTCTGAATGGAATTCTCCAGGCCAGAATACTGGAGTGGGTAGCCATTCCCTTCTCCAGGGGATTTTCCCAACCTAGGGATCAAGAATCTTCATTGTAGGGAGATTCTTTACCATCTGAGCCACCAGGGAAGCCCAGAATAGGAGAAATCACATCCGATTGCTAATTTCTAAGCAAGAAATTGACCTGATTAAAACTTTGCTTGATTAAAAAAGGTAACTCATAGAGTGTGAAAGATCAGCATAAAGGGTCAAGAGAAGGAAGCTGTGTAGTGACTGAATTCAAACTGTAGTTGTGGGAAAGTGGAGGGAAGTCACCTATTTCAGAAGATCTGGAGGGGCAGAACCAAGAGGACCATGCAGAGTTCTTAGTGAAGATGACTGGGAGGAAGGTGGTACCTCAACTGGAAGATGTCAGAGGAACGCAGTGGGCTAGGGAGTGCAGAGAGTTAATTTCTCGACCTATTGAGATGTAGGTGCCTGGAACTTAGGGGGTTTGGGCCAATAGGTTGCAAAAGCACTATGTTGCCCTTTTCCCTTCACAGTGGACTTGCTTTCACAATGACCTAAGCAAGCATTCTAAAACAAGCGATCTCTGCCACTACGATTTCCTGTACAGGCTGTCTCCACCTGCACTGCTGTGATTGAAAGTTCACTTATAAATTGTGTGTTTGGAACAGAGAACCTAATTTTCATGGAAAAATATTACAAATTATAATTAAGTCTCTAAGCCAACTGAGACGAGCAAAGTTGAGACACGGTGTACCTGAAATACCATATATTTGCATGAAATCATAGAAAAGAGCATATGGAATCATAGTTTGTTTTCCTTTACGTTCATGGAAACACATTTTGAACCAATGCAAAAACAGTGTTTCCTCAGCCTAACTGACTGAATGCTGGGGTCTTAGTCACAGGTGGAGGTGGGAGCACATTTGGGCCCGTTTCCATCACACCAGTAACATAATACAGTATTGGAATTTAGGAGGAATGGGATAATAAGAGAAAACATGTTGATTTCCACAAACGTTAAACTCCAAATAACGAAGATGGTCCCCTTGCTCACCAGGACCAACTGGGTGGGGGTGGGGGACAGAGAAAGAGAGAGAGAGAGAAACAGAAGTGGGAAAGACAGAGGAAGAGAGAAGAAGGGAGCGAGGGATGGTGAGAGTTGTGAAAACAGGTAACTATTCGGGCGTGCCCTCAGGTGGCAGGTAAAACGGTGGTTACCATAGGCAGAGAGGAGGAAGATCCTACAGACCCCAACATAGCTGTGGATGGTGATTAAGCTGCCCAATAGTGGGAAGAGAAGTAAAGAACAGTAACTGTCCTCAGGTGACAAAAATCCGAGGAAAGAAGAAAAAAAACTGCCCCCTCCATAAAACTACCATATAACCCAGCAAGCCCACCACTGGGCATATACCCTGAGAAAACCATAACTCAAAAAAGATACATGTACCCGAAAGTTCACGGCAGCACTGCTTACAATAGCCGGGACATGGAAGCAACCTAAGTGTCCATCTACAGATGAACGGGTAAGGAGGATGTGGTATGCATACACAATGGAATATTGTTCAACCATAAACACGAATGAAATTGGGTCAACTGCAGTGATATGGGTGACCCTAGAGCCTGTTACACAGACTGAAGTACGTCAGAACGAGAAAAACAAATACTGCGTATCAAAGCAGATATGTGGGATTTGGGAAAATGGTAGAGATGAACCTATCTTCAGGACAGGGATAGAGGGAGATGTCGAGAATGGACTCGCAGACGCAGTGGAGAAAGAGAGGGCAGGATGAGTTGAGAGAGTAGCACTGACATATATACGCTTGTGCTGGTGGTGCAGTCACTTAGTCATGTCCAAACTCTTTGCGACCCCATGGTCTATAGCCTGCCAGGCTCCTCTGTCCTTTCTTGGATTTCCCAAGAAAGAATACTGGAGAGGGTTGCCATTTCTTTCTCCAGGGGATCTTCGCAACCCAGGAATTGAACCCAGTCTTCTGCATTGCAGGCAGATTCTTTATGGACTGAGCTTCCACGGAAGTCCCACATACACACTACAATGTGTAAAACAGATAGCTAGTGGGAAGCTGCTATATAGCACAGGGAGCTCAGCGCAATGCTCTGTAATGACTTAGAAGGGTAGGAGGGAGGCTCACAAGGGGGCAGATATATGTATATGCATAGCTGATTCATGCTGTTGTACACCAGAGATGAACACAACATTCTAAGGAAATTACATTCCAATTAAAAAAATTAAAAAAACAATTAATGACTAGGAAATGAGAAGATGTAGAAACAAAGAACAGCTGTTGGCTAGGAGGCTGGTAACAATTAAATGGCAACCCACTCCAGTGTTCTTGCCTGGAGAATCCCAGGGACGGGGGAGCCTGGTGGGCTGCCGTCTATGGGATCGCACAGAGTCGGACACGACTGAAGCAACTTAGCAGCAGCAGCAGCAGGAGGCTGGTAACAATTTATAGACTATAAACCAGCCACATAGCAGAATGACCAAGCTACCAGTTCCCTGAAGCCATGAAGACCTGACACACACTCCTAAGTTGTTTTTACAGGAAGCAGACTGCCACCAGATGAAAACTGCTGACCACAGAACACAGACCCTAGACTGGTTGAAACTAGAGGCTGATGACCTTGAAACTTCATCTTGATGCCAATCAATCCAGAATTGTCCATGAGCTGATCACACACCCAGCAGCCCCCTCCCTAACACTGCATTTAAAACCTCTTCCCAGAAAGTCATCTAAGAATTTGGGTCTTTTCAACATGAGCTGCCCCTTCTCCTTGCTTGGTGCCCTGCAGTCAACACTGTATTTTCCTTCCCCACAGCCAGGTGTCAGTAGATTGGCTTTACTGCACATGAGCAAGCAGACCTGACTTTGGTTCAGTAACAGGTGGAAGCAGAGTGTGCAAACACACATTTCTAATTTCAATGCCATCTGTGATAAATTCAGCATTGATTTATAGCGTGCAATGAGTAGAGAAAAGCCCTATATACCTTCCTACCCTGAATCCACCTAATACAAATGCAAATCACGATCTCATACATGTTGACCACTGGATGGCTAAACTAGTTATTAATTTAGCCAGGAGACTGGAATTAATTAACCTTAGCAGTGAACTGCATTTTGACCTTGGTCTAATCAGGCCAATTTTCCACTCTGGAGAATATGATTAATTATCTGGTTCATTCAGGGAAGGAACCCCAACAGAACAAAACATACACACGCCAGAATTTTTACTTTAATTGTTAGGATTATAATGCAATTATTGATAGTGTCTTTCTTCTGATAAGGAAATGCACAATAAAATAAACACTTTAGACTTACAAACAGTTAAGGAAAGAGAAGTGGAAAATTCAGGCTAATTTATCAGGAAAGCTGTGATTTATTTTACTATAATATCAGATGCATTCTTATCATTCTCTTTATTTCATTGTATTTTGCACCAGCCACCTTTTATGTGGACTTCTCAGGTGGCGTGGTGGTAAAGAACCGTCTGCCAATGTAGGAGACAGGGGTTCAATCCCTAGGTTGGGAAGATCCTCTAGAGAAGGAAATGGCAACCCACTCCAGTGTTCTTGCCTGGAAAATTCCATGGAGAGAGGAACCTGGCAGGCTACAGTTCATAGGTCACAAAGAGTTGGACATGACTGAGTGATTGAACACACACACACACCATTTATGTAAGATGCAAAATAATTTTGTGCTATTCATATCCTATTATACCTAACAGAGAATATGATAAACTCTTCTAAAATACATAAAAACTCTGCCATATATAAAAATTATTTTTATTGTATACATTTAATTAGCACCCCTGATTTTAAAAAGCTTAAATGTTATGAAAAACAAGGATATTATCTAGATGTACACCAACTGAGAGAGATCATGATAAAATATCTTAAAACAAAGGCTGCTGCTGCTGCTAAATCGCTTCAGTCATGTCTGACTCTGTGCGACCCCATGGACTGCAGCCTACCAGGCTTCTCCGTCCATGGGATTCTCCAGGCAAGAACACTGGAGTGGGTTGCCATTTCCTTCTCCAAAACAAAGGCTAGGTAGGACAAAACGCTATTTTATGTAGCATTTATGCTACTAACAATGACCTATGTCAATATTCAAAGAAAAATTCACACAACTTCTAGGACTGTCGAGAGAAAGACTGAACATATGAACAGATACTGAAAGGGTACACAGAGTCTCATTTTTTGTACATTCATAAGACCCAGGTTTCTGCCAGCTACACTGCGTGCTTTTATTAAACTGACTGACCAAATAAGCCTGCAAAGTAAATACTCTTGGAAATAAAGCCACCATTCTGCTACTTAAGTCAGTATTTCTGGTTCTACGTGGCAAGTAAAAGGCACATTTTCCTGCCCCGCCCCATCATTAAAACAGATTGGCTCACTTACTGGCCAAAAGTGATGAGGCTCAGCTCTAATCTAGAGCATCCTTTCTCTGCCAAGGATGTTGGCAGGTATTAAACACACAAATAATGGCTTGATATGTTTTTAAAACAAGCTCTAATGCAGTTTCCACAGCAAAGGTAAAACATCACGTTGCTGGCAGGGCAGCCTCTCTGCAGGTCAGTGTGGCTTTTCTTCGCCAAGCATGTGAGTAGGAATTGGTTTTGGAAGGAGGAAGGACATTGGGAATTCACTGGACCGAGTCAGGGTTTATACCAAAGGAGAAACAAAAAGGAATATGCCTGGAGCAACTTTACAACATGCTGCTTCCGCACATTCACTGCCTCTTACCAACTGATAGTAAGTTAGCTGTTCTTTCTCTTTACTTTTCTTCCTTATTATCTTTTATCCATACTCATGAACTGTTTAAGGAGTATTTCAAATACTTAGGAGAGACACATGCCATGTCATACACAAACATCTCTAGACACATTCACGTTTATTTTGCTGAGCATTAAGACATATATCATAGCTTAATATACACTGAATAAAATGAATGAGTTTTGCTTGTGTACCTTGCCTCTATCATTGGAAGATTTGGTTTTTGAGACAAGTACAAAACACTTAAGAGGAGGTAATAGCTATCTGATTCTTCCAAACGGTGGGTTAAGGAATTGGATTAGTATTGATTTTTCATGTTGATACACTATTGTTGGAGCAGTTCAAGGTTTATAGAAAAATTCAACAGAAAGTATACAAAGTCCCCTTCTCATCCTCCACGGTTTCCCCTATAATTAACATCTCCCATTAGCATGGTCCATTTGTTACAACTGATGAACCAACACTGACATGTTATCAATCACCAACGTCTATAGCTTGCATTAAGGTTCATTCTTTGTTTTACAGTCTATGGGTTTTCACATGTCTATGACATGCATCCACCATCACAGTATCTTGCAGAATAGTTTCAGTGCCCCAAACATTGTCTGTGCGCTGTCTTACTCATTCCTCCTTCACTCTCCAAGAATTCCTGGCAACCAGTGACCTTTTAACTGTCTCCATAGTTTTACCTTCTTCAGAGCATCATTTATAGTTGGCCTTTGTACCACATGGGTTTGAATTGCATTAGTTCAGTTGCTCAGTCATGTCTGACTCTTTGCAACTCTATGGACTACAGCACACACCGGGCTTCCCTGTCCATCAGTAACTCCTGGAGCTTGCTCAAACTCATGTCCATCTGAGTCAGTGATGCCATGCAACCATCTCAGCCTCTGTCATCCCCTTCTCTTCCCACCTTCAATCTTTCCCAGCATCAGGGTCTTTTCCAATCAGTCAGTTCTTCGCATCAGGTGGCCAAAGTATTGGAGCTTCAGCATCACTCCTTCCAATGAATATTCAAGACTGATTTCCTTTAGGATTTATTGGTTGTATCTCCTGGCAGTTCAAGGGACTCTCAAGAGTCTTCTCCAAAAACACGGTTCAAAAGCATCAATTCTTGGCACTCAGCTTTCTTTATAGTCCAAATCTTACATCCATACATGACTACTGGAAAAACCATAGCCTAGATGGACCTTTGTTGGCAAAGTAATGTCTCTGAATTTTAATATGCTGTCTAGGTTGGTCAAAGCTTTTCTTCCAAGGAGCAAGCAACTTTTAATTTCATGGCTGCAGTCACCATCTGCAGTGATTTTGGAGCCCAAGAAAACAAAGTCTGTCACTGTTTCCTTTGTTTCCCCATCTATTTGCCATAAGTGATGGGACCGCATGCCATGATCTTTGTTTTCTGAATGCTGAATTTTAAGCCAGCTTTTTCACTCTCCTCTTTCACTTTCATCAAGAGGCTCTCTAGTTCCTCTTTGCTTTCTGCCACAAGGGTGGTGCTATCTGCATATCTGAGGTTACTGGTATATCTCCCAGCAATCTTGATTCTAGCTTGTGTTTCATCCAGCCCGGCATTTCACATCATGTGTTCTGCATATAAGTTAAATAAGCGGAGTGACAATATAGAGCCTTGATGTACTCCTTTCCCAATCTGGAACCAGTCCATTGTTCCATGTCCAGTTCTAACTGTTGTTTCTTGACCTGCATACGGATTTCTCAGGAGGCAGGTAAGGTGGCCTGGTATTCCCATCACTTTAAGAGTTTTCCAGTTTGTTGTGATCCACAATCAAAGGCTTTAGTGTAGTCAATGAAGCAGATATTTTTCTAGAACTCTCTTGCTTTTTTCAACAGCAGATCTTGAACTGCATAGGTTGTCTTATAACCATGTTTTTTTCAATAGTAAATACTACACCACTACATGATCTGCTATTGGGTGGATCCATGGATGTGGAACTGCAGAGTCGGGGGAAGAATCGTATATATGAAGGACTAACTGTAAGTTATACTCAGATTTTTTATTGCAAAGAAGGTCAGCAACCCTAACCCCTGCTTTGTTCAAGGGCCAACTATAATTGAAATTATATAGCATGCCATCTTTTCAGTCTGGCTTCTTTTACTTAATAATATGCAATTAATGTTACTCTGTGTCTTTTCATGGCTTAATAGATCATATTTTCAGCAGTGAATATTATTTTATTGCCTGATATTCTATCATTTATTTATGCGTTCACTACTCAAGGATATCTTGGTTGCTTCCAAGTTTTGGCAATTGTGAACAAGCTGCTATAAACATCTGTGGGCACGTTTTTGTGTGGATGTTGGTTTTCTACTCATTTGGGAGCACAATTACTGGATCATATGCTAAAAATATATTTTTTATTAAAAAACTGCCCATATACTGTTTTGCATTCCTACTAGCAATGAATGTTGTTCATATTAATCCATATCCTCACCAGCAGTTGGTGTTGCCTGTGTTCTGAATTTTGGCCATTCTAAGATGTAGTGGTAACTGTTTTAATTTGCATTTCCCTAAGGCATGATGATGGGTTTCCCTGGTGGCTCAGTGGAAGAACCCAGCTCTAAATGCAGGAGACATGGGTTCAATGCCTGGGTCTGGGAAGATCCCCTGGAGAAGGAAATGGCAACTCACTCCAATATTCCTTCCTGGAGAATTCCATGGACAGAGGAGCCTGGCGGGCTACAGTCTATGGGTCACAAAGAATCAGATACACTTAGTGACTAAATAAAAACAAAGCATGATACAAGACATGGAGCATCTTTTGATATGATTATTTGCCATCTGTATATATTCTTTCCTGCAGTATCTGTTCTAGTCGTTTGCTCATTTTTAAATTCAGACTGTGTGGGTTTTAAGAGTTCTTTGTATATTTTATATAATAGTCCTTTATTAGATACATCTTTTGCAAATATTTTCCCTCAGTCTGTGGCTTTTCTTCTCTTGACAATGTCTTCAACAGAACAGATGTTTTTCATTTTAGTAAATCCCAACTTAATATTTTCTTCCATAGATGGTGCTTTTGGTACTACATCTAAAAAATCATCATCAAATCCAAGGTCACCTAGCTTACTCTCTTGTTAATTTCTAGAAGTATTATAGTTTTGTGATTTACATTTTTGTCTATGATCCATTTTTACTTATTTTTTTGTGAAAAGTGTAAGGTCTGTATAGATTATTATTTTTGTATATGCATGTCCAATTGTTAAGATACCATCTGTTGAAAAGTCAATTCTGCCTCCATCGAACTGCTTTTTCTCTCTTGTAAAATGTCAGTTGATTATAAATGGATAAATCTATTTCTGGACTCTCTATTTTATTCCATTGATGTATTATTTCTATTCTTTTACCACCACTATGCCATCTCACTTACCATAGCTTTATATTAAGTTTTGAAGTCAAGCAGTATTAATTTGTCAGTTCTCTGGCTTTGTTCTTTTTCTTTAGTATCGTATTGGCTATTCTTGACCTTTTGCCTTTCCATGCATACTTTAGAATCAGTTGGTAGATAGCCCCCAAAAAACTTGCTGGGAATTTATTTGGATTCTGTTAAATTGCCTGACCAAATTAGAAAGGAAAGGAGTCTTAACCATAGAGACTCTTCCTATCCATGGACATGGGATACCCATCTATTTAGACCTTTGATTTCTTTCATCAGGGCTTATAGTTTTCCTCATACAAATTCTGAACATGGTTTTTAGATTTATATCTAAGTATTTTAAGTTTTCTGGTGCTAATTTAAATGCTACTGTATTTTAAGTTTCAAATTCCAACTGTTCATTGCTGGTATATTAAAAAGATGACTTTTGTACATTAATATTATATCTTGTAACCTTGATATAATTGCTTATTAGTTCCACTAGTGCTTTTGTCAATTCTTTTTGTGATTTTCTACGTAGACAATCATGTCATCTGTGAAGAGACAGCTTTATTTCCTCTTTCTCGATGTGTATGAATTTTATTTCATCTTCCTCAGTTTGTATGAATTTTATTCCCTTTTTAGTCTTATTTCATTAGCAGGGACTTCCAGTACAGTAATGAGTAGGAGTGGTGGAGATTACTGGCTTGGTCTCAGTTTTAAGGATAAAAGCTTCTAGTTTCTCACCATTAAGTATAATGTTAGCTATGGGAAGTTTGTAGAGGTTCTTATCAAGTTGAAGAATTTCTCTATATTCCTAGCTTGCTGATAGTTTTCTTTATCATGAACGGGTGTTGGATTTTGTCAAGTGCTTTTTCTGAAGATTAGATTTTTTTTTGTTCTCTGTTTCTATCTACAATTACTCCTCCAAGTTTCTTGGGGAAAAAGAACTATTCATTGAAAAGTATGATATTCTGGAAGTCCAGTAAGTCTCTCTTCTTGTCACCAGAAGCTAAAGATAACCAGATCACTCTTTATTCACCAAAGCTATTGTCAGCAGCACACAGGCTCTCTCCTATGTCTTCAGAACACAGTGGGTAAACCATCCAACTTCATAGTCTCCTAATCCACCCACTTCTTCACATTCTAAAACTTGTCACCACCCTAAACTCCTCAAATCCCAAATGACTGACTGTAAGCCACTCACTTCCTATACCTCTTCTCTGAGTTTATATGTTGGATAACATCTACTGTTCCCTCATCATCAATCTCCAGTTTGATCTGCCTTCATCTCAGTGCATCAGATCTTTCGTATTTCAGCTGCACTCTTTTCAGCTTAGATTTCATGGGTCATAATTTCAATTACACTCTTGCCAAGAACTTAATATCCTTTGCCCTTCTTATTTCTTCACTTCCATCTGGCAAGACCCCAACTGGATGAATACAATTCAACTGCCTTATTCTTCCTGCACCTGAGCAAATATAGCAAGAGAAAAAAAACAAGAGGGTAGATGATGACACTGTAAATTTATAATCAGAAAAATCAAATTTATTCTCAGGACCATTTAGCAATTTGAGTATATCTTTTGTTCCATTCTTTCTAGTCTTCTCCACAGTATTTCAAAACTTCTCCACTTTCCTAGATGTAGGACACCTTCCTTAATTTCCCCCATTGTCTTTGTATATTTCTTGTATTCTACTTCACAAAGCAAAGAGAAAATCTCATATATATTGGGATTCTATCTAGCACGCTCTAAAAAACCTACAAATCTATTTAGAGGAGTTCTTATCCCTTTTTAAAATTTTGTTTCATTACTGAGGGAGAAACTTTTCCTATCTAGGGCCAGGGCCACCCTTCATAAATTGGATCCTGTTTCTTAGAAACCTCAAAATACCAACCAGACCCTGTTTTCCCAATACAGTCAATAATTCTCTTACAGCTAGATTCATTCACATGGCAATTAAGCACTATTAATTATCTCGCATAAAAAACCTCTCAATCATATGGTCTCTCATTTCCCACTGTCCTCACTTAAAAATAGTGGAAAAAAATTCGATACACATGAGATTTTAACCATATTAGATTACATATTTAATGAAAATATTCCCTCCCCATTCACATTAAGTCTGGCCATGTGACTTTCTTTAGTTAATGAAATTAGATGTGAACATGGGGCTTCCCTGGTGGCTCACATGGTAGAGTCTGCCTGCAATGCTGGAGACCTGGGTTCAATCCCTAGATTGGGAAGATCCCCTGGAGAAGGAAATGGCAATCCACTCCAGTATTTTTGCCTGAAAAATCCTATGGATGGAGGAGTCTGGCAGGCTATAGTCATGGGGTCATAAAGAGCTGGACACAACTGAGCAACTAACACTTTCACTTTTCCTTTCATTTTTATGTGAATGTGATAGGTGACACTTGCAAGAAGAAGCTTCTACAACAATTGCATGGTCCTGTTACTTTCTTTGTTTTCCCCACTATGAGACCAACAATGTCCCTGATAATAGCCACCACTTACTACTAGTTCTAAGTGATTCAAGACATCAGCAGAGTTGACATTAACCCATAGTGGATTAACAGTTGAGCACCGAATCAACCTTTGTCATCTTGTGCTCATCGAAATTGCTTTTTATTGCCTCATACTTTAGCCTACACTGCCTTGCGTAAGACATCATGCCTCCACTTTCTTGCTCTCCCTTACTCCTCAAACCACTGTAGTCTGATTTCAGGGCCATCTTAGTTAAACAGTGTATTATAATCTGCGAACACAGACTATTCCTGTTTTCTCCCTAATTCCTTGTTACTTCCTCTCAGTCTTCATTCCCCATTTCCTTGGCAAGTGAATAGTGGAATTTCTCAAGATCTATCCTAAGACTTCATCTCTTCTCACTCTACACAATGATTTTAAGCTCTCAATCATCTATGATATTTTCTTCCTTTATCTATACAATGTCCAAACTTAACATGTTCAATCCAAATTTCTCTGAGTTTATATATGCATACACACACATACACACACACACACACATACATATATATATAATCCACTTTGTACCTCCACTTAAAAACTTTCAAGATGCATCATATTCAATATACCCAAAACCAGGTTTGTTTCTAGTATTTATTTCATTTTCTCTCATTTCTTCACAAGCTTCATGATACAGAGCCCATGTCTGTTTTTGACTCTTACGGTGAGTACCTTTGAGAAGGTACAAAAATTCCTAGCATGATAAAAAAAAAATAACAATTACACACAGGGTGGAACTGCAGAGTAAGACACAATTTGAAAAGTGAAAAGAGAAGGTGTCTGTCATTAGAGGATTGACTATAAACAGCTGATTTCTCAGAAATGACAGTGACAGCCAAAAGTTAGTTGAACTGTATATTTAAGGGGCTACAAGAACACACGCTCAACCTAGAACTGTATAATCAGTGAAAATATCTTTCAAGAACAAAACAGAATTAGGTACTTATTCATATGAAATAAAAATTAAAGAAGATGTAGTGCCAGTGGCTACTCTCTAAAAGTAATTTAAAAAGATACATTTTAGGCAGAAGAAAAATGCTGCCAGATGGAATCTGAGATGTAAGAATAATGTGGGATAGGAAAGTGGCAAATATGTGGGTAAATCTACACAAACAGTTACTGGAAAAAAAACGTAATGTCTACTATGGAGAAGCTAATAGGAGGCAAAATAAAAGGACATAATTCAAGACCGGAGTGACAAAGAATATCAAGGGAATAGAATACATCTAGAATGTTACCATTTTCTTTTACAACTGTATAGATTACATAAATAATTTGTGTATTTTTTCTTTAACAGCTGTTTTATAAACATTGCTTTCTTTTGACTAACACTTAATAAAACTTAACTTTCTTCTCTCCAACTGAGTGAGACATGTCTACAGAGAACTAAAATAATTAATTCTTTAGGAAGGAAAACTGACCTAATTTAGTCTTCCTCACATTTCCTAAATTATAGAAAAATTCCAAGAACTGATTCATGTTTTGAAACCCTTTAGTTTAGGGACTTAGTGTACAATTCTGCACTAAAATAGTTGTAGCCTTCTATGCACTGATCTGAAGTATAGCATTATTGGGTGTTTCTGATAACTGGACATGTGTGTGTGTCTCAGTCACTCAATCATGTCCATCTCTTTGCGACCCTATGGACTGTAGCCCATCAGGCTCCGCTGTCCATGGGATTATTCAGGCAAGAATACTGGAGTGGGTTGCCATTTCTTTCTCCAGGAGATATGTGGACAGTTCAGCTCAGTCATGTCAGACTCTCTGTGACCCCATGGACTGCAGCACGCCAGTCCTTCCTGTCCATCACCAACTCCCGGAGTTTACTCAAACTCATGTCCCATCCAACCATCTTATCCTCTGGCTTCCCCTTCTCCACCCATATTCAATCTTTCCCAGCATTACGGTCTTTTCAAATGAGTCAGCTCTTCGCATCAGGTGGCCAAAATATTGGAACTTCAGCTTCAGCATCAGTCCTTCCAATTCAGGACTGATTTCATTATGATGGACTGGTTGGCTCTCCCTGCTATACACGGGACTCTCAAGAGTCTTCTCCAACACCACAGTTCAAAAGCATCAATTCTTTGGTGCTTAGCTTTCTTAACAGTCCAACTCTCACATCCATACATGACTACTGGAAAAACCATGGCTTTGACTAGACTGACCCTTGTTGGCAAAGTAATGTCTCTGCTTTTGAATATGCTGTCTAGGTTGGTCACAACTTTTCTTCCAAGGAGCAAGCATCTGTTAATTTCATGGCTACAGTTACCAACTGCAGTTGATTTTGGAGCTCCCCAAAATAAAATCTGTCACTGTTTCCATTGTTTCCCCAACTAATTGCCATGAAGTGATGGGACCAGATGTTATGATCTTAGTTTTCTGAATGTTGAGTTTTAAGCCAACTTTTTCTCTCTCCTCTTTCAGTTTCATCAAGAGACTCTTTAGTTCTTTCCTTTCTGCTGTAAGGTGGTATCATCTACGTATCTGAGGCTATTGATATTTTTCCCAACAATCTTGATTCCACCTTGTGCTTCATCCAGTCCAGCATTTCTCATGATGTACTCTGCATGTAAGTTAAATAAGCAGGGTGACAATATACAGCCTTGACGTATTCCTTTCCCGATTTGGAACCAGTCTGTTGTTCCATGTCCAGTTCTAACTGTTGCTTCCTGACCTGCATACAGAGGTCTCAGGAGGCACGTAAGGTAGTCTGGTATTCCCATCTCTTTCAGAATTTTCCACAATTTGTTGTCATCCACACAGTCAAAGGCTTTGGTGTAGTCAATAAAGCAGAAATAGATGTTTTTCTGGAACTCTTGTTTTTTCGATGATCCAAAGGATGTTGGCAATTTGATCTCTGGTTCCTCTGCCTTTTCTAAATCCAGTTTGAATCTGGAAGTTCACAGTTCACATACTGCTGAAACCTGGCTTGGAAAATTTTGAGCATTATTTTGCTAGCATGTGAGATGAGTGCAATTGTGTGGTACTTTGAGCATTCTTTGGCATTGCCTTTCTTTGGGATTGGAATGAACACTCACCTTTTCCAGTCCTGTGGCCACTGCTGAGTTTTCCAAATTTGCTAACATATTGAGTGCAGCACTTCCACAGCATCATCTTTTAGAATCTGAAATCTCAACTGGCATTCCATCACCTCCACTAGCTTTGTTCGTAGTGATGCTTTCTAAGGTCCACTTGCCTTCACATTCCAGGATGTCTGGCTCTAGTGAGTGATCACACCATCATGATTATCTGGGTCATGAAGATCTTTTTTGTACAGTTCTTCTGTGTATTCTTGACACCTTTTCTTAATATTTTCTGCTTCTGTTAGGTCCATACCATTTCTGTCCTTTATCGAGCCCATCTTTGCATGAAATGTTCCCTTGGTATCTCTAATTTTCTTGAAGAGATCTCTAGTCTTTCCCATTCTATTGTTTTCCTCTATTTCTTTGCATTGATCCCTGAGGAAGACTTTCTTATATCTCCTTGCTATTCTTTGGACCTCTGCATTCAATTGGGTATCCTTTGCTTTTTGCTTCTCGTCTTTTCACAGCTATTTGTAAGGCCTCCTCAGACAGCCATTTTGCTTTTTTGCATTTCTTTTTCTTGGGGATGGTCCTGATTCCTGTCTCCTGTACAATGTCATGAACCTCTGTCCATAGTTTTTCAGGCAATCTATCAGATCTAATCTCTTGAATCTATTTCTCACTTCCACTGTATAATCGTAAGGAATTTGATTTAGGTCATACCTGAATGGTCTAGTGGTTTTCCCTACTTTTTTCAATTTAAGTCTGAATTTGGCAATAAGGAGTTCATGATTTGAGCCACAGTCAGCTCCCAGTTTTGTTTTTGCTGACTGTATAGAGCTTCTCCACCTTTGGCTGCAAATAACATAATCAATCTGATTTTGGTATTATTATCTGGTGATGTCCGTGTGTAGAGTCTTCTTTTGTGTTGTTGGAGGAGGGTGTTTGCTATGACCAGTGTGTTCTCTTTGCAAAACTCTATTAGCCTTTGCCCTCCTTCATTCTGTACTCCAAGGCCAATTTTGCCTGTTACTCCAGGTATGTCTTCACCTCCTACTTTTGCACTCCAGTCCCCTGTAATGAAAAGGACATCTTTTTTGGGTTAGTTCTAGAAGGTCTTGTAGGTCTTCACAGAACCATTCAACTTCATCAGTGTTACTTGTCAGGGCATAGACTTGGATTACTGTGATACTGAATGGTTTGCCTTGGAAACGAACTGAGATCATTCTGTCGCTTTTGAGACTGCATCTAAGTACTGCATTTCAGACTCTTGTTTACTGTGATGGGTACTCCATTTCTTCTAAGGGATTCCTGCCCACAGTAGTAGATATATTGGTCATCTGAGTTAAATTCACTCAGTCCATTCCATTTTAGTTCGCTGATTCCTAAATTATCGATGTTCGCTCTTGCCATCTCATGTTTGACCACTTCCAATTTGCCTTGATTCATGGACCTAACATTCCAGGTTCCTATGTAATAGTGTTCTTTACAGCATTGGACTTTACTTTTATCACCAGTCACATCCAGAACTGGCTACTGCTTTTGCTTTGGCTCCATCTCTTCATTCTTTCTGGAGTTATTTTTCCACTGATCTCCAGTAGCATTTTGGGCACCTACCAACCTGGGGAGTTCATCTCTTTGTGTCCTATCTTTTTTGCCTTTTCATACTGTTCATGGGGTTCTCAAGGCAAGAATACTGAAGTGGTTTGCCATTCCCTTCTCCAGTGGATCACGTTTTGTCAGAACCCTCCACCATGATCCGTGAGTCTTGCTTGACCCTACATGGCATGGCTCATAGTTTCACTGAGTTAGACAAGGCTGTGGTCCATGTGATCAGATTGGTTAGTTTTCTGTGATTGTCATTTCCATTCTGTCTGCCCTCTGATGGAGAAGGATAAGAGGCTTATGGAAGCTTCCTGATGGGAGACACTGATTGAGGGGAAACTGGGTCTTGTTCTGATGGGCCATGCTCAGTGAATCTTTAACCCAATTTTCTGTTGATAGGCGGGACTGTGTTCCCTCCCTGTTATTTGATCTGAGGCCAAACTATGGTGGAGGTAATGAAGATAATGGTGACCTCCTTCAAAAGGTCCCACACACGCACTGCTGTACACAGAGCCCCCAACCCTGCAGCAGGCCACCACCGACCCATGCCTCCACCAACGACTCCTGGACACTCACGGGCAAGTCTGGGTCAGTCTCTTATGGGGTCACTGCTCCTTTCTCCTGGGTCCTGGTGCGCACAAGGTTTTGTTTGTGGCCTCCAAGAGTCTATTTCCCAGTCCTGTGTAAGTTCTGGCGGCTCTGTGGTGGGGATAATGGTGACCTCCTCCAAGACGGCTTATGCCATACCCAGGTCTGCGGCACCCAGAGCCCCTGTCCCTGTGGCAGGCCACTGCTGACCCGTACGTCTGCAGGAGATGCTCAAACACAGTTCTGTCTCAGTCTCTGTGGGGTCTCTGGGTCCTGGTGCACACAACGTTTGTTTGGGTCCTCTGAGCATCTCTGGCAGGTATGGGGTTTGATTCTAAACGTGATTTTGCCCCTCCTACTGTCTTGCTGGTATGTGGACAAGATGGGCTAAATGCAAAACACCCCAGTATTATACTTTTTTGTTTTAAAGGAAATGATCTAGTCAATATAGTTGGGAAAATGTGCTTAGTGAGGTCATCTGGAATTGCATTATCTATAATGATCCTAATAAATCTCAAGATTATGTAACAACAGTTGAAGGTCACTTGCTATTTAAAGCCATTACCATAGTTCTAAAAGCTTCTCCAAATTATTACAATATTGTGCCAGAAATGCAAATTTTCTTGAAGCTGTAGTGGTGAAAAACTTTTCCAGCACCCAGTTCTGCAACACAAAACATCATCTTTCACAATTTATATACAGAAGAGATTTAGTCTTAAGAGGATCATCATGGCAGATGCTCACAGGTCCTGCCATAAGAGAGAAAACATATAGAACAAAGAGCCTGATCATTTTAACTAAGTTTTTAGCTGTAATCTCATAACATGTTTATAAAACCAGACAATAGCTTCAATCATTTCAATATAACTTGAGAAATTAAGCTAGAAAAATAGAAAATGCACAATATACTGTTGAAAGCCAGAGAGCAACTGTGTGAGCTCTGTCCATGATCCTGAAGAGGCCACCCACTGGGGTTTGTTTTTTGTATGGTCAACACTTACATCAAGATTACTTATCACTAACTTTATATTACTTACCTATTTTCTGAAATATATATGTCATATTCAGGGATACTGTAATTATTTCAATTTATATTAATATTTGAAAAAAATCTCAAACAACTACAATTTTTTCTTCTACTTATGTACATTTTCAGTATGACCTAAGAAGATCAGAATGCCTGTTACCTATAAAGCAATTTCATACGAAGGTATGCTGGTTGTCCCCCATTATTCAAAATCCTTTCCAAGCTCCCTTCTTCATACTTCTTTGCTCTGCTTTGAAGACCTGGGTGGCTGACCTCTAGGATATATTGTTATGTTGGCATCTGATTGGATATTGTATGTAAGAAGCATCTGCAGGACAGCAGATCAGCAAGTAGGGTGAGAGAGACTGAGGTATTCCTTCCTTGCATATTCATTGCTCAGGCAAAATTTTTAGAAACAATTGTAACTTTTAAAGACTGTCGTTTCAACTGAATGATCTCTTCTAAGGCTCTAGTCCTCTCTGGGCTCATCCCCCTGTTTCTTAGTTTTTAACAGATGTAACTTTTTCCTTCTGTTGCTATTCTCTGGGTGCTGCAACATCTTTTGTTTCCTTAGTCCTGCCAACCACGCCACAAGTAGACTTTTACTTTGAAAAGTTTCTTCATTTAAACCACCTGAGTGCAACTTACTTCCTGCCAGAACCATGAGTAATACAGAAAGTATTTAAATCATAGCTAATATCAATATACCCAATTGAGAAGGCAGAATATCAGTAGGCAAGAAGTGAACATTAAATGTCCATAAAATATACAAGTTAGTATGGAACAGGCTGTAAGCACAGTGAATGCAAACATCTGTCTACTTTTCGATGTAAGTCAAGATTGACTCGTGTCTATTATAAATAGTAGATATCAGTAAATACTTTAAAAAATATTTGGAGTGTACCAAATAGCTCAAAATTTTAGCATAAGGTGTTACTAAACTCAATACTTTGTTTAGTTATACTTAGGCTAAATTTACTCATTAATTTACTTAATTTTATGTATTAGTTTCACAAAGAGAAAACAATTGGGCATAGAACTACCCCCAGAATTCCTGCCACCTAACACATAAACAGATGCCATTGGTAAAGAATGCAATATTAGTTACAGGAAAATTTTATCTGATGTCTTACTCTATTGATGGATTGCTCACATTCAAAAACATTCTTCATACTTGAAAGAAGCGCAACTGAAGGTTAATGTGGCTTAAGGTGCAACCTTGTGGACTATAACCCACCAGGCTCCTCTGGTGGTCCATGGAATTCTCCAGGCAAGAATACTGGAGTGGGTAACAATTCCCTTCTCCAGGGATCTTCCCAACTCAGTGACCTAACCTGGCTCTCCAGTATTGCAGGCAGATTATTTTTACTGTCTGAGCCACCAGGGAAGCCCTTAAGTAACTGTATTTATCATCAATTAGTGCTCAGCTTCTAAGTCATGTCCGACTATTTATGACACCATGGACTGTAGTCTTCCAGGCGCCTCTGTCCATGGGATTTTCCAGGTAAGAATATTGATCAGTCTGCCATTTGCTCCTTCAGGGCATCTTCCAATGCCCAGGGATCAAACCCAGGGATCGAACATGCATCTCCTGCATTGCCTGAATTGAAGGCAGATTTTTCACCATCTGTGCCACCCAGGAAGCCTTAAGTAATTGTATTCATCATCAATAAATGCATAACCAAATAGTCCAAAGATTAATAGCTTAAAACAATAAAGTGAAAGCTGCTTAGTCATGTCCAAGTCTTTGCGACCCCACAGACTGTCCATGGAATTCTCCGAGCCGGAATACTGGAGTGGGTAGCCTTTCCCTTCTCCAGGGGATCTTCCCAACCCAGGGATTTAACCCAGGTCTCCCACATTGCAGGCAGATTCTTTACCAGCTGAGCCACAAGGAAAGCCCCAAAATATTGGAGTGGGTAGCCTATCCCTTCTCCAGGGGACGTTCTTGACCCAGGAATCAAACTGGGGTCTCCTGTATTGCAGGTGGATTCTTTACCAACTGAGCTATCAGTGAAGCCCTGCTTAAAACAGTCGTCATTATCAATTTGATATTTTTGATGCAAAGTCACTCATGAGATTAAAGACAGATGTTGGCTGGGCTCTGGACATGTGAAAGCCTAACTGAGGCTAGAAAATCATTTATTAGGTGGTTCACACACAGGCTTAATTAGTAGGTTGGTGCTGCCTATTAGACAGAAGTCTTACTCCTTTCTACACAGGATTTCCCACAGGTTTGCAAAGAGTCTTCACACACCTGAAGCCAACTTCCTCCTAGAGCAAGTAACCCAGGAGATCAAGATGAAAGCCACAATACCTTTTGAGGATCTAACCTTGGAAAGCACAAATAATGCTTTTTGTAGTATACTGGTACACAGCTCAGTCCTGACTCAACAAGAAAGGAATGTGCACAAGCATGGGAACACAGAAGGCAAAGATTATATAGACAGCCATCTTGGAGTTTGTCTACCAGGGTAACTAATCATAAGAACCATGACGTCTCATGAATTGCATATATCTCATGAATTGCAAATATCTTTAAAAATAAAGATATTTTTTAAAATTTTTTATCTTGAAATAATTTTAGATTTATAAGACTTATTACAAAAAGTTTCTAACAATCTTCACCTAGTTTCTCTGAAGTTATCCTACATAACCAGAGAACAAACAAGAGCTAAGAAACATTGGTACAATACTATGACCTAAACTAAGGACTTTACTTGAATTTGCACAGTTCTCCCACTGTTCATTTCTGGTCTTAATCTCTGCCAGAAAAAAACACTTTGAATTTTGTTGTCTCGTCACCTTTGTCTACCATACTCCACGTGAGTTCCTTGGTCTTTCCTTCTCCTTCCAAACCTTGAAAATTCTGAAAAGTAATGATCCGATATATTGCAGAAATGTCCCTTCATTTGGAAATTTCTGGTATTTTTTGCACAAATAGACTGGAGATGTGGGTTTGGGGAAAGGTGAAACAGCACATGTGTTGGGGTGCCTGATGACAACATGACATCACTGGTGGGGTAAAGCATTTATCTAAACTTGGTTAAGATGATGGATACCAATTCTCTGCACTCTAATTACAGTTTTTCCCTTTTCATACTCTGCATGTCATTAAGCCCCACCACACTCAAGGAGACAGAAGTTAAGCATCCCTGCCTGGAGGGAGTATTCCCAAGGAATTTGTGCATATATGTTAAACCTACAATAGTGATCAATTCATTTTTGACTGGAGAGAGAATATAGTTTTTGGTGGAGATAGAGAATTGCATAGGAAATAGATAATACCATAGGACATCTGGGAAAAATATTTCTATTTCTTTATGATTACTCATAGCCTATCACTATTTCTTTATTCCTATCCTTATGTTAATACAAGTAAACACAGTACACATAAGTTATATCTTCCTCCTGTCATGACTCCAGTATACCAAAAAAAATTTGTAGTGTTTTGATGAGCATGGTTTTGAAGCCTACGTATCTCAGTTTTCACCTCAAATTCAATGTGAGAAGTATTTAACATGTTTATAAACAATCACACCCCCAAAAAAAAAAAAAACCCTCAAAACAAAACTGTTCTCCAAACTCAAGATACGTAAAGTTTCTTCTTTTCTTTGTTTTTTGTTTCTTGGATGGAAGGTCAACTAGACAGAACTAGAATGGTCCCAAATGAATACAAATAACAGTACCCAGGACATCTCAACCAAGTACTGGAGAGGTTCCCAGACAGCAGATTCTTAAGACAGCAAATTATATTAGCAGCTAATTAAAATTCAATTTTAATTAGCTATGACACTTATATATACTTTAGAACTGATGAAGTGCTCTTCAGACTAACAATTCTTAATAAGCTCTGCTTAAATTTAATTTCTATTTCCATTCGACAGTAACCAAGGAAAATTTACGATTCAACCCAATGCTCAATACCACCTAGTTCAAGGGCTCTAAGTCTTCAGTCTGCTCTTATTCACCCAGTCAATTTAATTTCCAAACCACAAATTCTTCCATTTTCCCTGCTGAGAACAAGAATTTCCTTTGGAACATTTCTATAAGTTTTCAACTTTGATTACAAAGACTACATCAAATGGAAAACATTTTAGATTATCCAGTCCTTCTGTTTTACAAGTTATCAAACTACACACCCTTCTTTGAATTATATTTTAGCAGATATACAGTCCTTTAGAAAAACTATAATGAGTAAATGAATGCAGTGCTCCTCTGATAACTAGCAGTTATGTAAGAGGGAGAAATAGTTTCAGCCTTACACTCAGGAATGACACCCCTCTCTCCTCACTGAGATCTAATACATCTTGACATTCTTTGTCTCTTTTCTTACTGAATTATAAAAATTAATCTAAAAAGAAGAGTTAGGGTGTTTACTGCAGAAGAAAGGGAAAAGCTTACTGATCCTAGAATTTACTGTTTAAACTCTTTTTTTGGTACAGGATGAAAAAGAAAACTTCAGAGTCTGTTTTACCTCATCTGCCAACGGTGTCCTGACTTCTGCCCAGGTCAGTGCTGTTCCCTTTGCTGAGCGCATCCAGGGCCTTTTCATTCTTCTCTTCTAAGACACGTCCTCCTCAGGCCTATTTTCCAGCTCACTGGAAGCACATCTTCTTCTGCCACTTGATGAAGTGTTTCTTGGAACCAAAGGGCACAGTGCATTCATCTTGTACCCTCACAGTGTCCAAAACACAGTGGACGCCCATTAAATACGTGTTAAATGGAACTCTAAAAGCATGTTTTTTAAGAAAAAAACTCAAAATCACACATATTTAATGAAGAAAAATAACTGCCATAAGAGAAGAAAAAAAATGACCCATAAAGTGAGTACTATCATTATCCCTTTCACAGATGTAGAAATTAAGGCTAAGAAACGTTACATGGCCCAAGGAAGCACCTCCAATGTCAGTTTCTCAATCACCGTGTGATACTGAAAAGGGTTATAAGTGTTGCTAGCCAATGGGTATTAATAAACCATCTGACACTGGAAGACATAAATGTGCAACAGCCGGTTAGGAGAGATGTTGTATCTTTTTCATGCATTTATTGACTCATAAATCATATATTTAATATCTCCCTGCCAAATATTAGAAATTGTGTATAGTAGATACTCTCTAGCTGTTTAAAACAGAAGCAGAAGGGAAATTGTGGTTGGATTTAAGATTAGGATCAGGAAGTGTCAAGTCCAGTGCCTATGGGATAAAGGAGTTGAGGGAGCTGTTGCAAATCCTAATGAAATAACTAGTCAGGGAGGAAATAAAATTATCCAGGAGAGACTGAGAGTCCAGAAAAATAAGAAGTGGAGTGATGGCGTGGCAGTGGCAGTTAAATTTTAAAAAGAAAAGGAATAATAAGAATAAAAGACAGGAATACTATCACAACAGTTTGCGGTCAATTAAAAATTTCACACATGGAGTTGTTGGGTAATGGCAAGGTTCAAGGTGCTCTAATATGGGAAAATTAGTAAAATAAGGTGCAGGTGAAATAAGGTTGGAATCAGGGAAAGGAAATGCGATCCTGTCCCCTGTGCTCGTCACGCATTGCAGAGGAAATGAGCCTGGTGCCTTTCCTTTCACCATCATATGTGCGGAAGCGACCTAAAGGCCAGGGGTGACATTAGGACAGAACAGGGTATTAAAAGCAGATGAACCACACGAAAACTGTTAATGTTTGAAGGATTGACATATGCACACTATTGATACTATGTACAAAATAGACAACTAATGACGACCTCCTGTATAGCACAGGGAAGTGTATTATAATAACCTATAATGGAAAAGAATCTAAAAAGAATATACACATATGTATAACCAAAGAAAAAATGCAAACACTTTGCTGTACTCTTGAAACAACACTGTGAATTAACTACACTTTAATTTTTAAAAACGGTTAAAAAAGTATAAGCCGCAAAGTCTGCCCACAAACAAGAGGGGATTACACAGAAGCGTGGCCACTAGGGCAGTAAGAATTACTAGTGCCATGTTAGAATTATGCCTGTGACACACGCAGACATGGAGAGGAATACAAGTTCTCTATGGATAGTCCTTTGACTCATTTTGCTTTTTGAAGTATGAGAATTTATCACTCAAAAATAAAATTTTAAATCTTTGGGGAAAGAAGACTATGATAACTCCACTATTTCCCACAGGATGAAAGAAGACTGAATGCCAAAGAGCTGATGCTTTCAAATTGTGGCTGGATAAGACTTCTGAGAGTCCCGTGGACTGCAAGGAGATCAAACCAGTCAATCCTAAAGGAAATCAACTTTGAATACTCATTGGAAGGACTGATGCTGAAGCCAAAGATCTAATACTTTGGTCACCTGCTGCGAAGAGCCAACTCATTGGAAAAGAACTTGATGCTGGGAAAGATTGAGGGCAGGAGGAGCAGGGGGCAACAGAGCACAAGATGACTAGAGAGCATCACCTAGACTGAATGGACATGAACGTGAGCAAGCACCGGGAGACAGTGGAGGACAAAGGAGCCTGGCAGGCTACAGCCCGTGGGGTCGCAAAGAGTTGAACATGACTTAGCAACTGAACAACAAGAAAGTGGTCAATGGCTACCGAGTGGCTCAGGCTTAGGATGGAGGAAGCCCCCGGGACGGGGATGCTCAGGGTTACTTGCTTATTAGTCCCCAACTCACCAATTATCAAATTAAGCCAAGGTCCTCCCCGGTTGTAATCCAGTGTAGTTCCTTCACTGGAAACTTTTTCAATTCATATTGTAACAATTTACTCCCACCACTCCCTTGAATCATGGCTTCACTGGTGTAGATATGTGGTGAAGTGAGCAGGCTCCAGTATGATACTTGCGTTCTCCTGTGTGTCTCTAGGAAATTACTTAAGCTCTTTGCTCCCAGAGATTATACCCTCTACTTGGTTAATTTGTAATAGAGACAAATACTACCATATAGTTAAAACACAGTAATGGCCACCATTTTTTTGATTTATGAGCAGTTTTGTACTCCCTTCCTGATACAAGTGAAGAATCAGGGTTCTTCTTTATTCTCTTGTATTCAGAGATGTATACTGTGGTCAGAGTTCCAATTTAATGTAATGTTTTTAAATAGTTTGGAACCAGACTGGAGGAACTCTGATCCTCAAAATCATCATCTAAGGAATGAACACAGTAATTGTGGTTGCAAGGATTGTTGCAGGATTCAGTTACATAATATAGGTGGACCATCTAGCATATAATACAAACTATTAAATTGCCATTCTCCTATAACACTTGTGTTTTTTTTATTTTCTTGACTTTGTAAAGTCACATGTCATGGTGGGGTGGGACACATAGGACCCGGCATAGATGCATCTCACTAACATTTTTTCATTCTTACTTTCTTCATCTGTAAAGTTGAGGAACAGGATAAGATGGTCTCTAGCTAAGAAGACAGGTAACACTGTCATCGCACGGATGCTGTGAAACCAACACAATGCACGGTCATTGCCACTGGTAGCTATGCCCATTTGCGAAGTCCCTCTCTCAGGATTCTACAGACAAAAGCATCACCTCTTAGAACATCTCTGTAATTATCCTTAGAAACCCTATCGGTTTCACCTTTTAGAGAGCTGGTCCCCCCACAATCCTCAACAAAAGGTAAAATGTTATTAAATGTTGTTCCAAAAATCCATGCGCCAAGTACAGTTAAGACTTAATTCTTATGTATGCGTATGATGTGTTAAGATGTGTGTTAAAATAAAAGTTAAGACAGATAGGCATGCATATGTACCTAAAAATCTAAAATGAAAAGAGCATGACCATCAAAATGTTAACATTGTCTTTTAGGGAGTGGTAGTATAATGAAAAAGTTTCATTTTGTTATTTGTACCTTTCTTTATTGACTTGGAGTTAATACTGTGAAAGAATCATCTTTATGATACAAAAAATTAAACTTATAATGGACATTGTTCAGTGAGTGGCCTTGAATTCCCTGGACTCATGTTTTGGTGAAAAGATTCCTGCTAGAATAGCAGCATCTGGTTTTTTCCCCACACGCCTCCCCATAGCAAAAGGGATGAATCTTGGTGGGTAACGTGAGGGAAGGAAGGAAGCAGGCTCACACAGCCTCTGCCCCTTCTTTCTTTTGGGTTCATCTGCCAGGGAGAAGGCCACCTGCTGGTCTGCATGCTGCCTTGCAATCGGGGCCTCTGCTGGGGGCGCTGGAACTCACAGCTTCACAAGTGTCCACGCGGATTAAGAGGGGAGTCTGGTAAGGCCCACCGGCTGCAGTCCTGAGTGGATTCCACTCACTGAGGCTAGTGGACCTCATTCTCCAGTCCATTTTATTGTGGTTTAAAGAGTGACACTGTTGCTTCTGGTCTGTTCGTGTGTGTGTGCATGTGTATATATGTGAGTGTGTGTGTGCGGATGCATGTATACACGTTTATATGCAAATGTGCACGTGTGCACACAGAAGCATGTACATGTTGTGTGCATGTGCATATATGCACATTTATGTGTCTGTGTATGCATGTATGTATGTATGCATGTGTGCATACACATGTGCATGAAACTCAGGGGAGTAACAAAGAGTTTATTACTGTTTCCCTCAGTTGGGAGAGATCTGCTCTCTTCTTCTTCACCAGCTAACATTCATACCCCTTCTTAACAGTACTTATAGTTCCTTTTGGGGAATTTCCCTACCTCCAAAGGGTCTAGTCCTAGGGAGACGGTAAGTCCTGGAAGCTAGAAGGGCCCCTGGAAGTCTCCTGTTAGGAAGCAGAACGGAGCAGAGAAACCTAAGACAGAAGGCATGGTGAGCATTAACGCCTTGACTCTGAGAGTCGGGTACTTGGTGCTTCAGTCACAACGGCCCTGCCACCAAGAGCTCTGGAGCATCCAGGTCCTGCCTGTCTGACACTGACTCTGCCTTCCCTTCAAATGTATTACTTTCCCCAAGATCCTTCTAATGAATTCCTGATGTGCTTACATTCGAATCAGTTTCTGTTTGTAGCAAGAAATCCTAAACAATGCCCTTTGGGGAACAAAAAAAGAAAGCAATTGCTGCCTGAGTTTTGAGTAGAAGAAATTCATATGTGCAAATGGCTCCACTGACAGCATAAATGATGAAACTTAAACTAAGTTATGTTAACATGAATCACTTTGTAATTACTTCCTATCGCTGATCATGACTAGCGTGAAATGAGTTATGAGTTGTAAAGCTATAATGAACATATTATGGAGCAATATTATTATATATGCCAAATGAAAAACGCATTAGGATTCCTTACCTGCAAAAACAATCTGTAGATGACATGTACCACTTAGAGTATTTCAGGTATATCATCCTTCTATTTGCAGAAGGCAGACTGCCTCTTAGTCTATTTCATCATTTGTAGGAGAATGCCACCTTCCTCAGAGTACCTTGAGTTAAATGAGATTATATCTATAGAAGTTCTTAGCAGACCCTCCATAAATTATGACCCAAATCTAAACAGCAATTCCAAACTATTTTCTATTGATAACCTAACATGTATACCTTTGTCAAGTAGAAAAAAAGAAGCTGACATCTGAAGTTAGAATCTAAAAAAGAAAAAAGTTAGCCTTTTAAGTCAATTTGACAATTCCAGAAAACATTCTGATGGATTGTGTTCTCTTTTAATTAAGCAGAAGCAGCAAAATTTTTTGGTGTTGAAAAAATTTTTTTTCAACTGTTCAAATATACAGTGGAAGTTTGAGAAATCATCTCATCTCACTCTTCATTTTTGGTCTGCTTCCTTAAAAAATTAGATCCAATAACTACTGAGAAGATTTATTTAGTAAAAAAAGAACATGATGATATAATATAATGGGTTGTACAATTATAGTAGCATCATTAATTCTAATTGAAATACGTAGCTGCCCCTACTGGCCACTGACAGCAAATGCATGGGCAACTGAAGCTGCTCTTTTCAGATGATTGGAAATAAATAACCTTCAGGAAGAGATCGCCGAGAATAATCCACAGACCCCCTGTGTCTAAATTACTTGGAGTAACTTTCTGGCAGACTGGATGTGTGAAATGTCCCCCAAGCCTCTGACTTATGAAATTACAACTTCTTGAGAAGTAGAAACGAGAATGAACACTGATAACAAATGATCCATGTATTTTCCCAAACATCTAAATTTGATCTTCCTGGATGACTTGCTGAGTAAAGAATCTGCCTGCAATGCAAGAAACGTAGGAGACTCAAGTTCGATCCCTGGGTGGGGAAGATCACCTGGAGAAGGCAATGGCACCCCACTTCAGTAACCTTGCCTAGAAAATCCCATGGACAGAGGAGCCTAGTGGGCTACAGTCCATGGGGTCGCAAAAGAGTCAAACATGACTAAGTGACTAAATAACAGCAAGAAAGCCTCAGTGATGAATGTCATTAAGCATGGGATGTATGAAGGGTTGCACTGTGATCTACCCTCTATATGTTAAATAAAATATTGACAGTGTTTGGGAGATTCATTTGATGGAACCTAGGTTTTAAAACAAGGAGCTAGAGAAATAAAAATACTTTGTTAGAAAGTTTTGACCATTAAAGTATTGATTAAGCAATTTTAGCTAGTGGGCACGGTCGGTTTTTAGTCTATAGTTACTTAGTATACACTTAGAAGATCTCCGAAGATCAAAAGAAAAAAAAACTATTTTAAAAATACATATCTCCTTTTGGAAATATTACCAAAACTCAGTGTGCTTCTTTAAACAACAGTCTCACATTATAAAAAAGAGCCAGTAGTGAAGTGATAATCAGGGTCAGTGGCTCTGAGACATACAATCAGAACTGCAGCATCTCAACACCTGTTTTTCTCAAATCACATGCTAAGCAAAGTGTCTTCAATTTAAAATCGAACTACACAAGCCTTCTTGGTTATCTGCATATTCATGGATATTTTCAACAATAGAGTCTAAAATAATATTGCTTCAGAAAGGAAAAATATGTCTTCAATTTAAAATCGAACTACACAAGCCTTCTTGGTTATCTGCATATTCATGGATATTTTCAACAATAGAGTCTAAAATAATATTGCTTCAGAAAGGAAAAAAAAATAATATCCTTCCTCTTGGCAGGTCATCCAACCTGGTCCGATTCAAATGTGTTGTTCAGTCTGGATGTAGTTCAACAAATCAACACTGAATCTGCCCGGACCTTTCATAGCATTTCCTTACCCGTATCTTTTATCCTCTTTTTCCATGCTCTGTTTATCTAAATATCTTCTTTTATCTTCTTAGCTCTTCAAGCATGTCAAGTTTGCCCTCTAAAGCGATACTTCCTTTGTCATGTCATTTACTTTTGTGAGAAATTCTCAGGTAGGCAAAAAATGTAGTACTAGTAATCAGATTCAAGCTGTTGTTTTTAATAGTAAAGAAATCCCAATGAATGACTGTTTCTTTGGTTTTCACAGTATTTATATATATGCATGTGTGTGTGTGCTAGTCATGTCTGACTTTTTGCAACCCCATGGACTGCAGCCGGCCAGGCTCCTCCGTACTCTGAGGTATAGGTATATTTATATTACAATGCATATTTTTTCTTATACCCCTGGCAATGTACTTTTATCACATAGGTATTTATACATCAAAATGAAGTTGGTCTATTTTATCAGTTAGAATAAGCTAATTGATAATATTTAGCCATGACTTTATTATATATTACTGCAGATATGCTACTGGATTTAAATATTACTAGATTTAAATATTGTTGTTCAGTCGCTGAGTCATATCTGACTCTTTTGTGACCCCATGGACTATAGACTGCCTGGCTCCTCTGGTGGAATTCCCCAAGCAAGAATACTGAAGTGGGTTGCCATTTCCTTCTCCAAGGGATCTTCCCAACTCCGGGATTGAACCCATGTCTCCTATATTGGCAGGTGGGTTTTACACCACTGAAACACCAGAGAAGTCCAACTTAAATATTATCAGATTTAAATACAGTATTACAGAACAAAAGTTACCATAAAATATATCTTAGGAAAGAATTGAGAATTGAGAGGAAAAGGATTTAGGATCCTCAGAAAACAACCTATTAATTTAAAAGTTTCTAGAAAATCAGTATCAGACTAATAACAATAATATCAGATCATAACATCAGGCTAATAATAAATAATTGTTGTTGCTGTTCAGTCATTCAGTCATGTCTGATTCTTTGTGACCCCATGAATTGCAGCATGCCAGGATTCTCTATTTTTCATGATCTTCGGAGTTTGCACAAACTCATGTCTACTGACTTGGTGATGCTATCTAACCATCTCATCCTCTGCCAACCCCTTCCTCTTCTTGCCCTCAATCTTTCTCAGCATCAGAGTCTTTTCCAAAGAGTCAGCTCTTCGCACCAGGTGGCCAAAGTATTGGAGCTACAGCATCAGTCCTTCCAATGAATAATCAGGACTGATTTCCATTAGGATCGACTGGTTTGATCTCCTTGCAGTCCAAAGGGCTCTCAAGAGTCTTCTCCAGCACCACATTTCAGAAGCACCAATTCTTCAGCACTCTGCCTTTTTTATGGTCTAACTTTCTCATCCATACATGACTACTGGAAAAACTATAGCTTTGACTATAGGACCTTTGTCGGCAATGACACCAGACTAATAATCTTGTAATCAGATTTTCTGATAAGTAAAATTTACATAAAATGATAGTAAACCTAGAGAAAAAAGATTAAGCCATGTAATAATTTTCTCTTCCTAAACATGGATAAATGTGAAAATAAGACAATTACAGTAAAATCATAAATGTTCTAGCATGACACACATAATCAGATCCTTCTGGATAATTCTAGCTATGATCCATAGAAATTACTTTATCTTTTATGATGTACACTGAGTTGCTCAGAGTACTGAAATATAAAAAGTATTTTATTGGAAATTGGCAAAATTTTAGAATCCATTTCAAGGTATGCTAAAAGATCAACAATTCATGGGATTCTTGTATGAAACATGTGGCTTCCAGGCCACCACTGTGGCTCAGTGATGATGGAGAGCTAATATTCTACAAGATGCACACGGCCTCTGATCTCACTGCTCACTGGGTCATCATTATCACTTACTTCCCATTTTTATGGAGACACTGACAACTAGAGCAGAAAAAAAGCAGCCTTTTCTCCTCTTCTTGGTTAAGTTGAGAAAATCACTTTTGTTCTATTCATAGTCTAGGCAATAAATCACCAGGCCCTGGGTCACGTCTTCCACCACTGTTCAAAATCTCCCATGTTGCTGGCTGCTTCTACTACACTTTCTGGGGATGGGGTTCAGTCTGTGTGACTGAGCAAACCTCCAAGGGACTCTAGTACTTGGTGGTCTTCAAATATTGTATTTCTGATTCCTAATCAGTGGGTCTAAGGTTAGGTCCCCAAATTTGCATTTCTAACACGTTTCTAGACCTCCCCGGTGGCTCAGTGGTAAAGAATCTGCTTGCCAATGTAGGAGGAGGAAATGGCAACCCACTCCAGTATTCTTGCCTGGAGAACCCCATGGACAGACTTGCTTGGACGGCTACAGTCCGTGGGGTCTCAAAGAGTCGGACACGACTGAGCTACTGAACAACAACACATTTCCAGGTGACACTGATGCTGCCGCCTGGGAAGCACATGCTGGTTGTTGCACAGAGTGAAACCAATCTGTGAATTTTCCTGGAGTGCCTTTCATTTGCATTAAGTTATTACGATGAAATCTCACCATGAGTCTGGAGATACAACAAGACAAGAATACACCACATCAGCTTAAAATACAACTCTTAGAAAAAATGGTTTTATTTAAACCCTACTACACTGTTGGTGGAAATATGAATTGGTGCAGCCACTAAGGAAAACAGTAGGAAGGTTCCTCAAAAAACTGAAACTAGAACTACCATATGATCCAGCAATTCTACTCTTGAGCAGAATCTATCTGAAGATTCTGAAATAAAAATGCCAATCCCAAAAGATACATGCATCATCTCAGTGTTTATCACAGCACTATTTACAATAGCCAAGATCCGGAAACAACTTAAGTGTCGATCATCAGATGAATGGATAAAGAAGATGTGGCATACACATACATGCGTGTGCGTGCACACACACACACACACACACACACAGATATTACTAAGCCATAGAAGAATGAAATTTTGCCACACGGATGGACCTGGAGGATATTATGCTTAGTGAAATAAGTCAGACAGAGAAAGAGAAATACTGTTATCAGTTATATGTGGATATATATCACTTATATCAGAGAAGGCAATGGCACCCCAGTCCAGTACTCTTGCCTGGAAAATTCCATGGACGGAGGAGCCTGGTAGGCTACAGTCCATGGGGTCTCGAAGAGTCAGACACGACTGAGCGACTTCACTTTCACTTTTCACTCTCATGCATTGGAGAAGGAAATGGCAACGCACTTCAGTGTTCTTGCCTGGAGAATCCCAGGGACGGGGGAGCCTGGTGGGCTGCCGTCTATGGGGTCGCACAGGGTCGGACACGACTGACGCGGCTTAGCAGCAGCAGCATGTCACTTATATATATACTGTTGCCATTTATGCTTCCCTGGTCGATCAGACAGACAGTAAAGATTCTGCCTGCAATGTAGGAGGCCTGGGTTCAATCCTTGGGTCGGAAGATCCCCTGCAGAAGGAAATGACAACCCACTCCATTATTCTTGCCTGAAAAATTCCATGGACAGGTAAGCCTGGCATGCTACAGTTCATGGGGTCACAAAGAGTCGGACATGACTGAGTGACACTTTATATGTGGAATCTAAAAAATAAAACGAATGAATATAATGAAATAGAAACATTCACAGATATAGAGAACGAACTAGTGCTCACCAGTGGGGAGTGGGGTGGGGGAAGGGCAAGACAAGGGTAGGAATTAAGAAGTATAAACCACTGTGAGTGTGTGTGTGCCCAGTCGCGCCCAATTCTCTGTGACCCGATGGACTGTAGCCCGCCAGGCTCCTCTGTCCATAGGATTCTCCAGGCAAGAATACTGGCGTGGGTTGCCATTGCCTCCCGCACGGGATCTTCCCAACTCAGGGATGGAACCCACATCCCCTATGCCTCCTGCAACGCAGGTGGACTCTTTACCCTGAGGCATATACCTTTCCTCTGGCTAAGCTATCAGGGAAGTTCATAAACTACTGCGCATAAAATAAATAAGATACAGGACATATTGTACAGCACAGGAAACACAGCCAGTATTTTATAACTTTAAAGAGGGAAAGGATATGTGTGTACATATAACTGATTCACTTTGTTGCACAGTAGAAACACAACACTGTAAAGAAATTATACACTAATACAAATAAATGAAAAAAAAAAGAAGTATAATTTATAAAAATGTTGAATCACTACATTGTTTACCCGAACTATTATAAATCAACTCTGCATTAATAAAAAAAATTTAATGGTTTCATATAAAATGTAAACACACAACAGAAGTTACACAGCACCTACAAACAGGTAAATTTTTACTGAATGGATGAATGAGGAAAAGGAAATGATTTGCTGCCAATTTGAAACTAACAGAAATGCAAAATTCCAAAGCCCTGGCTGTAAGAGAGGGAGTGACACCAGCAATAAAGAGGATATCACCTCATTCCTCCCTTTGCTCAACCTTTTTAAAGCACAGCTTTTGTGCACAGCATTATACTGCTATACATCAGTGCGTGCCTGAGCAGTTTGGATTCTGTAAGCATACTGAGAGGCCAGAGATGTTATCTGGGGACTTTCTCCCTTAATCATCTGGGATGGTCACCTGCCCTTATGCAGAAAAAAGGCCTTCCTTCATGGAAACCATGAGGTACAGATATATCTGCTACTCAAAAATGGTTCCCCTTTATCCTTCTAGCATTTGATCAATCCTTGCATAATTTTGATTTTTTTTATAGACTGTGGCTTTCCATAACAACAAAATTCATTCCATTTTATAGCTTCCTCCCCAGTCTTTTTAGAGGCCAAAGGAATACTCTCTACATGATCACTTTACCAAGATTCATCTTGAACTATTTCATGCATTCTACTTTTTTTTTACATTCAGGGAATTAACTTGGTCTGTGTGGATCACCTTTTCAAGGACACTAGCTGTTCACTTAGCTGACTGCTCCAGTGTATGTGAGCATCCATGCCCAGCATTCCAGAAGACAAATCTGAAATGATGGAGAACACCAGTGGCCAGATGTGAAGGATAGCTGCATACAGAGCTGGCCCTGAAAGTAAATACGAGCTTAGGGAAAAAAAATCTGTTATCTTATAAAAGAGTCACGATTTCATTTAAGATGTGGGCAGGGAACAAAGAGATTTTGCTAATTTGCTCATTGAAAAGTTCTTTTCAGATACAGGACATGAGGGGACTTCCCTGGCAGTGCAGTGGTTAAGACTTGGCCTTCCAATGCAGGGATATGGGTTCAGTTCCTGGTCAGGGAGCTAGCATCCCTCATGCCTCGTGGCCGAAAAACCAAAACATAAAAGAGAAGCAATACTGTAACAAATTCAATAAAGATTTTAAAGATGGTCCACATTGAAAGAGAATCAAAAAATAAAAATAAAAAAACAGGACACCAGGGTGGAGACCAGGGGAGAGGGGTAGGCAGGACTGGGAATCAGGCAGTCTGGGCTGCCTGCCTGGGGCTGGAGATGCGGTTGTGCAACGTGCCTTGAGCTGCTCAGTTGTTGCAGGTCACACGAGTGTGCTGACAACATACCACACAGAGCGGGAGAGTGCACACACATCTGTTAGCCTCTCCTCCCCCGCCCCACACCTTAGGCTGATCTTGTGGATGAAGCTGCCCTTAAGAGCAACACTTCATGAGGCTTGTGCACAGAAGGGCAGGGTGGGGGGTATATTTTAGAAAGATTATTTTGAGATTATTTTAGATTTTCAACATCTTCAGATTACATTTATCTTTTGAAAAACTTATCTAATTCAGATGATTTATGTACACAAAATCATGTAGTACCTATTCTGCAGTAAATACTGCTTTAAATGCAACAGTAATCATATTTATACCGGTCACCAAGTCAGTGATAGGAGAAATGGCAATGACAAGAAAATAAATATCGTTGGTCATTCTCCACTGGTTTTGTTTCAAAGGCTGTCCCTCTCCCAAGCCTTATCTTGTGACTGTAGATAAGTTCCTGGGTTTGTGCATCGTTGTCTACAACTCTCAAACAGGAAGGATTATATCACTAGCTACATCCCAAAGATACTAAGAGGCTATAGAATATAGGATGAAACTGCTTTTAGTTCATACCTGATTGGGCATAACATCAATTCCAACTGTGTGTGTTTCAATGATGTCTGCTGGCGTCCAGTGTCACTATGTGGGTCTCCGTCAAGTACACTGTGACAGCATTCCACGTTTGTGGAACTTTTCTTACAGACATGCAGCAAATGTCTGGTAGTACATTTTCTGAACAGTTCATAAAATTCCATAAACCTTCTGTCCATCTTTATTCTTATTATAACTGTAGTAACGTTAAGTCCTGTGAAATTACTGCTTTATAGATTAATGATCCAGCATTAGCAATTCTGTATTGTTCAGCCTGGCAGTTGTGAGAGCTGCATTCTGCTGCTACTATTCTAACGACTACTGCTATTACTTAGAACATTACTCAGATATTCAAATGGCGCTGCTGGTGGTAAAGAACCCGTCTGCCCATGCAGGAGATGTAAGAGATATGGGTTCAACCCCTGGGTCGGGAAGATCCCCTGGAGGAGGAAATGGCAACCCACTCCAGTATTCTTGCCTGGAGAATTCTATTGACAGAGGAACCTGGCGGACTACAGTCCACGAGGTCACAGTTGGACAGGACTGAAGTGACTCAGCACACACACACTGTATGTGCTTAGGAGAACACCAGGCCCAGTCATGAGCACTGTGGCTCAGTCTAGTAATTCTGCAGAGTCCAAATATTCCCATATTAACCTGCCACTGAAGCTCTAACATTTTATGCATACAGGTTCCTCCATCAGTATTACAAGTGTGTGTATGTATGTATGTGTGTGTGTGTGTGTATATATATATATATATATATATATATATAGTGTTGGGAGCTTCCCTGGTGGCTCCATGGTAAAGAACCTGCTTGCCAATGCAGGAGATGCAGGTTCAATTCCTGGGGCAGGAAGATCCCCTGGAGAAGGAAGCGGCAACCCACTCCTGTATTCTCGCCTGTGAAATCCCAAGGACAGAGGAGGCTGGCGGGCTATAGTCCATGTGCTCACCAGGAAGTCAGAAATGACTTAGCAACTACATAACAACAAATACTGTGATGCGTTACATGTGTGGCCTGGCATCCACAAAAGACGTATGCTCACATTCAAAAGCTTATGTTACAAAGTGACTTTTCAGCACATTTCTTTAATAAAGTAAGCCATTTCAGGGGGAGAAAAGCAAAGCTTGCTGTTTTAGCAGGTATACTGCTCTGCTTAAAAAAAAAAATGCAATAAAACAAACATTCAATCACTTAAAAGTCCTAATCCTAGCAAAGCTATTTTTCTTTATAAGCAATAGGCCCACAATGTAAAAGGAGCAGTAAGTTCTAGACAACAGCGGCGCAGAGATAATACACAGACTCCCAGAGCAATTCATTGCCCTTACAGCAGGAAATAATGATGTATCGTCAGAACCCACTTGGGCAGAATCACTTTGCAAAGAAGCATTAGGCTCCCTTTTCAAGTCAGATTTGACTTTGCTGCTATTTCTAGAGAGCTTGAGAGCATTTATATCAATGAAATGCACACATGTTCTTTATCCACCCAACATGATCACACCTACGTGCTGAAGAAAAAGCAAAGAGGTTGGGGGCAAGGTTCAGATCCATCATTTTTTTCCCCTGTATCCAAGGTTCCACTTTAAGTCTTTTCATGGAATGGGGAACCTTTGATAAAAATCCAATGCCTTAAGCGCATGTTCAAACCTAAACACTGAAAACCTGTCATTTTTAGCTCCATTTGCTGATCAGAAGGGGTTTCTCATGTGGCTCAGTGGTAAAGAATCCGCCTGCCCATGCAGAGGACACAGGTTCAATCCCACAACATCCTGTTCCCAGGGCCAGGCTGTGCCTCAATGGTCCACAGTATACACCCCACAGCCCCACCTCCACCCCCACCATTTACCTACAGCACACCTCCTTGGTTACCAAGACTTCAGTCTTGAGGGTAATCCTGCAGAAGAGCAAACCAGGTTCTTCTAGTTTATCACAGGATGAAAGAGTAACAAAGCTGAGACAGGTTGTCTAAGAATCCTGGTCTACCAGGCTCCTCTGTCCATGGAATTTTCCAGGCAAGAGTACTGGAGTGGGTTGCCATTTCCTTCTCCAGGGGGCTCTTCCCGACCGAGGGATTGAACCCGGGTCTCCCGCATTGCAGGCAGATGCTGCTAATTCTTTGTGATACTTGTTCACTCGTTTTACCTTTATTTCTCCATTCAGGAGAAAAAAAGACGGAGATACTAATTCTTTCATCACAATATCTTATTTCAGAACCGTGGAGCCCCACGAGGTAAGGTCTCTTATTTCAAACTGAAGTCTTATGATGTTCGTAGTGAAGCAGCTTAGGCAGGTTTAGAATTTCATGTACAGCAGCAGCTGGGGTGGGGGCAGGGGAGGCAGAGGAAGGGACCAGGAGCCCCGGGAGTGATCCTCACACCCCAGGAGGGATCCTCTTGTAAATCATGGCTGCAGGAACTCTTGAGTTTGGCGCTGTTATTTCTAGAATTAAGGCATACCATCTTCAGAACTGCCTGGGATAGTAGACAGAATACTCTTGGTCCTCATTTCTTCAGATGAGGAAACTGAAAACAGAGGTTAAAAAAACTTGGCCGAATTCACCTGGCTAGTAAGGAACAGAACCAAAATTTGAAAGCACATGGTTCAGCCTCAGCTTTCACGGTTTCAACAACTACAGTGTGCTGCTTCATTTCTACACCATATTACTGCAAAATAAAATAAAATTCCAAAACGTCCTTAGAAATGTTAACCTAGATGATCTTGACAGATGAATGGATAAAGAAGTTGTGGTACATATATATAATGGAATATATACAGTGGTACATATACACATAGGTATATCACTTAGCCACAAAAGGGAATGAAGCTGAGTCAGTTCTAGTGAAGCAGATGAACCTAGAACCTGTAATACAGAGTGAAGTAAGTCAGAAAGAGAAAAACAAAATATCATACATTAACCCATACATATATCTAGGCAAATGGTACTGATGAATCTATTTGTAGGGCAAGAATAGAGACACAGACGTAGAGAACAGAGTTGTAGACACAGCAAGGGAAGGAGAAGGTGGGATGAACGGAGAAAGCGGCACTGACATATACATTAATACACCACCCTGGGTAAAAGAGACGGCTAGCAGGAAGCTGCTGTCTAGCACAGGGAGCCCAGCTTGGTGCTCTGTGACAACCTAGGGTCTGGGATCGGGGGTGGTGGGAGAGAGGTTTAAGAGGGAGGGGATATATGTATACATGTAGCTGATTCATGCTGTTGCACAGCAGAAACTAACATAACATTGTAAAGCAATTATCCTCCAATTAAAAGATATATTTTTTTAAAAAGCAATAAATGTTATCCTGTATGTGTTTCACAGCAAAGATTTGACAGATAAAGATACTGCAGTCAAGACGACTGAATGCCATTTTCAAAGTCACTAAAGGAGAGAGAAGGGAATGGAACCCAAGTTTTCATTGTTTCTGCTATATATTTACATCCCTATCTTCTAAGAATGCAATATATACTGAGATCTCAAATTCAATATGCTAGTGACAGACATAGCAAAATTATTTTAATTCCGCTGATGCAGGAGATGTAAGAGACTCAGGTTTGATCCTCATGTCGGGAAAAGCCCCTGGAGGAGGGAGGGCATGGCAACCCACTCCAGTATTCTTGCCTAGGAGAATCCCACGGACCAAGGAGTGTGGCGGGCTATAGTCCATGGGGTCTCAAAGAGCTGGACACCACTGAATTGACTTAGCACACACGCACTCATGGGTTAATATTAACATGGCACTGGGGGATGCAGAGATGAACAAAACTTTGGTGATTTTGCTCAGAGTCACCCTCAAATGGCAGAGTAAGACATGGCCTCCTGGCTCCCTGGCCCTTCCCGCAGGAGCTCCAGTTGCCCGCCCTGTGCTGACTTCCGCAAGCCTGTCCCGGGGTTCCTATATTATGGCATTAATTAGCTTAGTAGGGAGGGAAAAAAAAAAAAAAAAAACTTAAAGAAGCAAGCATGGATGTTGACTTTAAAACTCAAAGGAAACAATTAACAATGACCTTCACAGTGAAATAAAGAACACAAGACAGGAACTCTAACCATATCTTTAGTTCCTTAAGGCTATTTATGCCTTTAAGTCCACAACACTTGTGAACATTTCACTGCATAAGGATTTATTTTCTGCTGAAGTCAAACTTTCTCATTATTTTCCAGCAAATCAGCCTCACAAATGGCTCTCTACTTTAATTAACTGCCTTTTATATCATTATCTTACCGAAGCTGCTGAATCTGGTTAATTATTCAAGGGGGCAGAGAGAAGATGTGTTAGACACACCACCATGATTATATATAAAAAAAAGAGAGAGCTGGGAACATCAAGAGGAAGCTCCCCTGAACCCTGGGCTCATCCATCAAGCTGCCCCTTGCCATCTTCACCCAGATGTCTGTTCAAACAGTACATCTCAAGCTTACAAAAGACCTCACTTCTCTCTTTCAATCTATTTTCGGCCCAGTAGCCAGACTGAGCCTCTTAAAAAGTCAATCATTTCTAAAATGAATATCTTATATGTCAATTATACCTCAAAAAAAATGTCAAATCACATTTCTCAAAACCAAGAAATGGCTTCCTTTCTCTCTGAGCATAAAGCTAAAGTCATCGCAGTACAATATAGGTCCAGGTCTTATCTGATGTCTGGGCCCTACTGGACTGAGCCCCCTCCATCACGCCTGCTGTATCACTGTACTGGTTTGCACTGGTCTTATCTGTTATCTGAGAGGGGAACTATTTAGGTAGGAGAAGTTATCATCCCATTTACCTTGGCAATAATAACTGGTAGAGAGCTCATGTCTGCTACTGGGGCTTCTCAGATGGCTCAGACAGTAAAAAATCAGCCTGCAATGTGGGAGACCCAGGTTTGATCTCTGGGTTTGGAAGATCCCCTGGAGAAGGGAATAGCACCACTCCAGTATTCTCATGGAGAAGGCAATGGCACCCCACTCCAGTACTCTTGCCTGGAAAATCCCATGGATGGAGGAGTCTGGTAGGCTGCGGTCCATGGGGTCACTAAGAGTCGGACATGGCTGAGCAACTTCACTTTCACTTTTCACTTTCATGCGTTGGAGAAGGAAATGGCAACCCACTCCAGTGTTCTTGCCTGGAGAATCCCAGGGACAGGAGAGCCTGGTGGGCTGAAGTCTATGGGGTCGCACAGAGTTGGACATGACTGAAGCGACTTAGCAGCAGTATTCTCATCTGGAGAATTCCATGGACAGAGAAGTCCATGGGATAGCAGAGAATTGGACACGACTGAGCAACTAACACTTTCACATTTGTGTTTGCTATTAGGCCCAACATTCACACTTGTCACCTCCCTGAGTAGTTAACAGGGACAAAAAAATACACTTAGCAGCTCTGGTGCCTCATTCTCTGTACCTGAGAAAGTCCTCATCCCAACAGTTTTGAAGATGACCGTGAACATGTATTTTGCTATTGCTATACAGTTTCTGTTTAATTAGATTGTGTGTGTGCTCAGTCATGTCTGACTCTTTGCAACTCGATGGACTGTAGCGCACAAGGCTCCTCTGTCCACGTAATTCTCCAGGCAACTGGAGTGGGTTGCCATTTCCTCCTCCTCCAGGGGATCTTCCTGACTCAAGGATCAAAACCCATGTCTCATGTCTCCTGCATTGGCAAGTGGATTCTTTATGACAATTAGATTACTGAGGGGCTAATTTTTCAGCTCAGGAACATTTGTTCTTATAACTTTGTGTTTAGAATTAGTGATCTTGCCTCTTCTCATGCCTGTCACCATCATTCTTAAGCAGGATTTTCACTGGGAAATATCACTTCAAGGAGAAAAGCTGAATCTTCAGACCTGTTCCATGTGACTTCCTACTATGAATGGAGTGACAGTATGTCACCTACAGTCTCCATGCAGAGTTGACTATAAAGGAAGAATTTTTAAAGAAACATCTAATTGCCTAAGTCATTTATTTAAAAGCAGATAATACTGAAAAGAGAAAACAAAATCCTAAGGTATGGATTTAGGAAGAATATACCCACATAAATTGACTCAAGTGTCATATTTGATTCATTCTATACCCCAAAACGAAAAAGTCTACGATGGCCCAGGAAACCGAGTCAAACTGGAATGTTAGAGCACTAAATACTCCTAGAAACACAGAAGTGAAGGGGATTCTAAGAGAATCCAGCCTCCAGCAAAACATACTTAGATGCATTCACAGAGAAAGAAAGAGAGACGGGTTGGCTGCTTATCTTTCTCTCTAAAATCCTCATAGACATAAATCCTACAAATTGTTTATCTTTTTAGGAAAGTTTTCCAGGCAAGGGATTATATAACTTCTAGAGCTGGAAAGTCTGTCAAGTTCATTTAGTCTAAGAACTTGACCTTACAGATGGGAGCATAGGGCTCTGGAGGAGAAGAATTAGTCATGGTCAAGCAGATGGAATCAGAAGGGGCCCCCAACTCCACCCTCTGTGTTCTTCTCAGTAAGCAAAGTTGCAGAAAACCTGCCTTACCATGCTCTCTTTGCAGAATTTGCTTAGTGTTTAAAAAGACTAAGAATTCACTGTCTCATTCTGAAACTGTGAATGTGCAAATCATATCTATGCATTTAGGCCACGGTAAATAGGAACATGATATAAGAGCAATTAGGGATGGGGGTAATATTCTTATGAAAATAAATAAAACTCTCTTTTTTAGTACTGATAGGGGGACCTGGGAAAAGGTCTGAAGTTGGGGCTGGCCACGGCTTCGCTTAATCCACTGAAAATAATTTACATGGAAGCGACAGAAAGAAAAGAGAAAAAAATCAGCAATATTCTCATAAAGCATTGTATTCTAGACTCCTTTGTTAAACACAAAAGAACACTCCTCACTCTTAAAGCAGTGGGCTTTTAAAACACTTATGCTTTTCCTATAAACCAGCAGCCCAGAAAGAAGCTGAATATTCCACACTACACAAAGCAGTCAGGTTTACCTTCAGATTCAAATAGTATTTGCAGAATTCAAGTGCAGCCATTGAAGATAAAAATTCGCTGTGGATGAGACAAGAGAACACTGTCCCAGATGTTTATCACTGGAGAGCTGGAGAATATCAGAAACCATTTCACAACTCACAATGGCTGCTCCTCTAATCATAAGCCACCTTTTTTTTTTCCATAAACAAAACCTCATTTTTCTTACTTTTGAGAATTTCTGAAGCTGGATGCTTTCAAGACACTTGGAGATTGATCTTCAGACTCAAAGCACCAGAGCAGTTAAAGATTTTATCAACAAGCCCAGCGCTGGTGCTGGCATTTGAAATCCCTAGAAGAGGGTAAAGGCAGACAATTGATGCAGGAAGCACCTTATATGGTTATGAATCAGCATAGACTCAACCACTTGCTCTTCAAAGAACTGTTCATTGACTTGTAAAGTCTCATAAAAGAAAAATCCTCAGAAATACAGTCATCAATGAGGTAGGATTTTATAACCCTAACCCTAACTCCATTCATCCATCCTAACTAACCTTTTCCAGGATGCTATAATGAGTTACACAGGAAAAGTTTCAGTGACAAAAGGAAAATAATATGAAACATTCAAACACAGTAGACAAAAGAGACAATTCTTAGAACTCCTCTTATCAAAGGATATTATCTCTGCTTCTAAGGTGACGCCATTTAGGTTCTAGATACTAATAACTTAGGAGCAGAATAAGCACAAATACTTAACCAATCCCTGGTTGCTGAAGACAAGACTAAATTCCTCTGGAATTCAACTAAATGTCAGTAATTCCTTTATGTCTGTACTTAGTACACCATTTCTACCTTTTAAAAATAATTTTGGGGTCTATTTAATTGAAGTGTAGTTGATTTACAATATTGTGTTAGTTTCAGCATGTAGCAAACTGATTCAGTTATATACACACATATATAAATGTATTCTTTTTCAGAGTCTTTTCCATTCTAAGTTATTACAAGACATTGATATAGTTCCCTGTGCTATACAGTGGGCCCTTGCTGGTTATCTATTTTATATATAGTAATGTGTGTGGTGCTAAGTTGCTTCAGTCATGTCCAACTCTTTGCGATCTTATAGACCGTAGCCAGGCTCTTCTGTCCATGGGATTCTCTCAGCAAGAATACTGGAATGGGTTGCCATGCCCTCCTCTAGGGGACCATCCCATCTCTGCATTGCAAGCAGGTTCTTTACCACTAGCACCACCTGGGAAATCCATATGTAATAGTGTATATATGTTAATCCCAAACTCGTAATTTATTCCTTCCCTCATTCCCCTTTGGTAAGCCCAAGTTAGTTTTCTATGTCTGTGGGTCTTCTTCTGTTTTATAAATAACTTCATTTGTAGAATTCTTTTGGATTTCACATATAAGTGTGTTTCTACCTTCTTTTGTTCTCAGGTTTGACACTATCTACCACCTTTGGGTCAGTCCCTTCCTGTTTCCATCGCCTCTCTAACATTTACATGCTTCAGAGAAGACAAAAATAAGACTCTGTGGCACCAGTGGTAAAGAAGCCACCTGCTAATGCAAGAGACCTAAGAGATGCGGATTTGATCCCTGGGTCAGGAAGATCCCTTGGAGGAGGGCATGGCAACCTACTCCAGTATTCTTGCCTGGAGAATTCCATGGACAGAGGGGCCCGAAGGGCTAAAGTCCACGGGGTCACAAAGAGTCGGACACAACTGAGTGACATAGCACAGGTGACATCTCACATTTCATCCTTCCTCCCCCTCTTTCTCCCCTCTTGACCCACAACAGCTTTGAAGATCAGCACAAATACATTGAGTCCATGTTGTGCTACGTTAAGGAGACAGCTGACCAGAGAGAGGGAAGATTCATCTGTGGCAAGTGGTACCCAGGAGATTCCTTCTTCTCAAGACCTAAATTTGGCATCCTAATTCCTAGAAATGATTCTTCTAAGTGTCATGATCCACAGGTACCCTATTTTGCACAAAAAGTTACTTCTATTGATGATTGCAGTTATCAACAATAAAACAAAAACCACAACTTTGGAGCTGCAAGTTTGATCAGAGACGGATAAACTGGTACAAACTGTCTTGGAGTTGAAGACATTCATAACCAGAGAAGGTAATGTCAGCTCAAAAAATAGTCACAACCTAAAGGTGAGAGTTTGTTTTATTCAGTAGAAATTTTTAGGACTTCAAGCCCAGGAGATAACATCTCAAGTAACCCAGAGAGAACTGCTCCCAGGAGAAGCGGGGAGGACTCATGTTATTTAGAAGTTTGCAACCAAGGGCAGGTAGTCTGAACATCAAAAGTATTTTTGTGAATTAAAGTAGACCAGATATCTTCAAGGAATTTAGTGCTTCTCTATGTATTGAAAGATGCAAGAGTCTGCTGCTACTGCTAAGTCGCATCAGTCGTGTCCGACTCTGTGCGACCCCAGAGACGGCAGCCCACCAGGCTCCTCTGTCCCTGGGATTCTCCAGGCAGGAACGCTGGAGTGGGTTGCCATTTCCTTCTCCAACGCATGAAAGTGAAAAGTGAAAGTGAAGTTGCTCAGTCGTGTCCGACTCTTCGCGACCGCATGGACTGCAGCCTACCAGGCTCCTCCATCCATGGGATTTTCCAGGCTAGAGTACTGGAGTGGGGTGCCATTGCAAGAGTCTGGGCTCACTCAAATCATTCCTTTCATATGCATCTCAGCTATCTACCCTGAGTTTTTCAAGTCCTTAGTCCCTCAGTACTCACCTTAGGGAGTGGCTGCAGCCTGATCATAGGTACTGTTATCCTTTCTGAGTGCCCAGCGGAGCTGGAATCCCTGATGACTGTGACATCCTTGCTTATTTACAGGGCAGGAAATACTCCATTTCTCAGTAAATACCATGCCCGTGATCACCAAACTTATGAACAGAAAATTGACAGCTCAAGATGTTAATACTGAGATACTCAACAGCTGGTAATCGAGTCAGATCTAATATCTTACATATTACTAGACTCAATCATGACCCATCCAAGACATCACTCTTATCTCTAGTCAACTTGTCCTGTGTTTTGGGAGCACATTCAGAATCTAAAATAATGCTTGTCAATCCCATTGCTTATATTTTGCAGAAGACACACAATGATATCACATTCTGAGGTCAAAAGGAAGAAATCATTAAGATTTTAGCACATTTTTACATCAACATGCACATCTTGGCCTGCTCCAGCTTATGGAAATTGGGTAACAGTTGAAGTTAAAAACAATTTTTCCCATCTATTTCCTAATTCTCACAGAAACACCTAGAATCAGGGACTGTTGATTCATTGACAGCTGCAGAAACACAAATGAATAAGACGTGACCTGAAGTAGCTCTCTCACAGGAAGATATTAACATACAAAAACAGTTATCATGACAGTCTACCATCAGGAGCTACACTTTCAGGAATAGAATGCAGTTCAACAGAACAAACTCTACGAAGACAGGCAGAGCCTTTAAAAGGTGGAAAGGAAGAAACCATAATAAATAAAGGCCCCAAATTAGCAGGACAGACTAGTGAGGAAATCAAACCAAGCTGGACAAAGCAGAAAAGAGGTTCTGGGACAGAGTGGGAAATAAAGGCAGGAATTCGTTCCAGGCAGACCAGACTGAAAGCCCAGCACAGGGATTGAGACTGAATATATTTTGGAATATGGTACACATTTAGGTTTATCTATCCCTTAGGACTGACCTCTGCCACAGTTTATTGAACTTGTTTGGGAAGCATTGGTACAAACCAGGGAACTGACAAAGGAACATGAAAACCTGTTTTCACTGAGATCTAAGATGCAGATTTCTGCAGTTTTTAACTCATGCCTTTATTAAAAGAAAAGTTTTCTTCTCCATCATCTTGCCAAAGAAATTATTTTTTCTCACCCTTGGCTTTGACTTTCTTTCAAACTGACTTTACTTATATTATATATAAATGCTTTTAACTTCAACTGTTTCCAATTTCCATAAATAGCAACAGGCCAAGATGTGCGCATTTATGTAAAAGTATGCTAAAATTTTATTGATTTCTTGCTTATTGACCTCAGAATGTAGTATCATAGTCGTCTGCCAAATAAACAATGTGATTGACAATAAGCCTTATTTTAGACCCTGGATGTGCTTCCAAATGCAGAAAAGTTGACTAGAGGTAAGAGTGGTGTCTTAGATGGGTCATGATTGAGTCTAACAGTATGTAGATATTAAGTATATATCTTTTTCCTTTTTCGAAGCAAACTCATTAGTGACCATTGTTCTCCCCATCCGGCAAAGTGCCAGATATGAGCATGAAAAGAACAGCATCACCACCAAAACTCAGCATCCTTCTAACACTGTTAGACCAGCCCTAAAGTCTGAGCCATTTTATATACATCACTTCCATATGCCCCAGATTTAAAAACCAAGGCTGAGAGATGTTACTCCTTAAATCTCAGTTCAGGTGATATAAATTAAGCTTTTCCCCAAATAAACTAAATATAAACAATTTTTGTTGCCAAAGAAAATACAAAGACCATGAAGTTTAAGGTCAAATGCTGTAAACTTTTTATCTAGAAATTTTCAACAAATCCTAAGGAAACTCAAGATCAATCATTCTAATTTGGTTTCTTTGGCAGAAGAATGAAAGATTAGATTCTACTGCACCACCCAGTCACTCACCTTATGTTCACATGGAGGAACACGGACTGCAGGAAAGCATGGAATGCTGACAACTCAGGGCAACGCACAAGTGTGCAGACGCTAATGCAAGCTGAACTCCTGACTCTCCACATTACTCAAGCAAAGCATTGGGTGCTCTGCCCTCTGGCCAGCCCTGTGGCAACACCTCCTCAAACACAATCCTAGCAAATAAAAATCATACATTTGTACACAAGTTCTGCTACTTCAAAAGAATTCATTTCACTTCAGTATGTTTTGCTAAATTTCCTCTGACTTGTTCAGCTTGTAATTCTCAGGGGAAGAGTGTGAGTGAATGAGTGAGTGTGAGGCATGCACATCTTGACTGACAAGGTTTACGTTTTACAATCATCTCTTTTATGTTAAAGCTTTGAAAAAGTAAGTTGGATTGTATTAACAATCTCTCTTGAGAGAACTTGAAGTACTGAAATTATATAAACCACTGAAAATGTATCCTCCTTGAAAAGCAGAGAGAGCTATGAATACAACTGGACTATTGCTGGTCTTGAATGCAAGGCCTTCTTGATAGCGCAAGGACACAAGGGAAAAATGCCATGATGAAGAGAAAGGATGAAGACGGCTGGGAAGGAAGAGTAAGAGCCCATGTCTGGGTCCTTTCCCCAGCACAGAACAAATGTCAGAGCTCCCACAATGAGGCTGTGGCATTGGTTCTGACCAAGAGAAGGAGCAAAAATAAGACACTGCTAGGGACTGTATTGTGGTCATTCAGTCGCTAAGTTGTGTCTGACTCTTCATGACCCCATGACTGCAGCACATCAGGCTTCCCTGTGCTTCACTGTCTCCCAGAGCTTGCTCAAATTCATGTCCATTGAGTCAGTGATGCTATCCAACCATCTCATCCTCTGTTGCCCCCTTCTCCTCCTGCCTTCAGTCTTTCCCAGCATCAGGGTCTTTTCCAATGAGTCGGTTCTTCACATCAGGTGGTCAAAGTATTGGAGCCTTGGCATCAGTCCTTTCAGTGAATATTCAGTGTTGATTTCCTTTAGGATTGACTGTTTTGATCTCCTTGCTGTCCAAGGGACTCTCAAAGAGTCTTCTCCAGCACCACAATTTGAAAGCAGCAATTAAAAGACACTTGCTCTTTGGAAGAAAAGCTATGACAAAACTAGACAGCGTACTAAAAAAACAGAGACATCACTTTGCCGACAAAGGTCTGTTTAAGTTAAATCTCTGGTTTCTCCAGTAGTCATGTAAGGATGTGAGAGCTGGATCATAAAGGAGGCTAAGCGCCAAAGAATTGGTGCTTTCGAGGGACTGTATAATAGTGATGTATTTCTTCTCCTTTAAGGGGAGGAGAACCGTGCAGAGTAAAGAGATGACTTATGTTTACACTTTGAGAACCTTGGAAGTACAGGGTACTGAACAGTCAGGGTAAGCTGAAAGGTGTGGTGATCCATAACAATCAGATGAGAGAAGTGGTGAACAAAATGTCCACGTGGTATAAACAATGCCTAAAGCATCAACACGGCCAGATGGACCACTATCTGACTTAGGGCCTGAGGAGGAGGACACTCAGCTGAAGTCCTAGAGGTCCAAAGGGAAAAGACAGCCCAATGCCAACTCACCAGGTTGTTACATCTACAATTCCGCATTTATAATACACACTAATGGACACACCATGTGACTTAGCAGAACCTGGCTAAACACCTAGGATTTAATATGAATTGTGTTATTTTAGAATTCTAAACAAAACCTTGTTTTAAAAGCATAATTGGAATTCTCTGACAGTCCCGTGGACTCCATGCTTCCACTGCAGAAGGCCTGGGTCCTATTCTTGTTTGGAGAACTAAAATCCTGCAGGCCTCAGGGTACAAAAAATGCAATTAAAAAATAATAAAGCCATAATTATTAAAGAAAGGTAGCAATAATTTACTTCTCTCAATAAACTGTCTCCCAGAATATTTATTGTTATTGTTGTTCAGTCACTAAGCCTTGTACAACTCTTTGCGACCCCAGAACACCAGGTGTGTTCAGCACACCAGGCTCCCATGTCCTTCACTATCTCCCGCAGTTTGCTCAGATTTGTGTCCATTGAATCGGTGATGCCATCCAATCATCTCATCCTCTGCCACTGCCTTCTCCTTTTGCCTTCAATCTTTCCCAGCATCAGGGTCTTTTCCAATAAGTCAGTTCTTTGCATCAGGTAGTCAAAGTATTGCAGCTTCAGCATCAGTCCTTTCAGTGAATATTCAGAGTTGATTTCCTTTAGGATTAACTGTTTTGATCTCCTTGCTGTCCAAGGGACTCTCAAGAGTCTTCTCCAGCACCACAGTTTGAAAGCATCAATTCTTTAGTGCTCAGCCTTCTTTATGGTCCAACTCTGATTTAAGACCCAAAGCTCTATTTCTCTTCCTTGATTAATTTTACTTTCAGAATTTTCTGGTTTTATGCTACTCACTGACTTCCTATATTCCAAAATATAAACTAACCCAGCAAAGAGTAAACCCTTAGGAATTAATGTGATTCTCAACATGAAAGGAATTATTAAAAAAAGTATTTATTGGCCACTTCATTTTCTATTTCCTTATTAAGCAATTGCTCACTTTTCTCACAAAGGTCTATTACTCAAAGCTATGGGTTTTGCAGTAGTCATGTATGGATGTGAGAGTTGGCCTAGAGAATTCCATGGACTGTATAGTCCACTGGGTCACCAAAAGTCCGACATGACTGAGCAACTTTCACTTTCTTTCCTTGTTATTATATAAAATTGTTTTCATCTGCAAAGGAGTTCTTGTCCTCATAATAACAAAGACATGATCTTAAACCAAGGAAACAGAATGTATAATTTCAGGATCATATAAGTTGGGAAAAAAAGGAGTATTTATTTTGGCATTAAATATTTAATGCCTTTACCTTTGTCTGAACTAGAAAATAAAACAAATTGACATCACTTTCTTTAGGGACATGTGTTCCAGTTCATTTTGTTATGCGCTGACATATTAAACAAAAATGAATGTTTGATATGTTAAGTTGCTTTTGTTATGTAATAGTCATATTTTGAGATAAATATTAGATATATATTTTATATGGGGGAGAGGAGTGAGAATTCTCATTTCTTTTACAAAGCATCAAATTCTCAGAAGCAAACAGATCTGTGCTGCTTTGCCCCAAGATGCAATATCTATCATCAGATAGGTAAATAGCAAAAGCTAAATCTGAGATTTCATCAGAGACAAACTCTGAATTCTGATGATTTCATCAAGAAGCCAAGGTGAGGCACGGTGAACTGGGTGAAGCCTAATATCATCAAGAAATGCACAGAGATTAATCAAAATAAAACAACATTAAGAAAGGACTGGAAAGCCTTGGCTAAAAATAGGCCATCTGAGAAAGACCAAACATTTTAATTGGCTATCCACTCAAATGCATTAACAGTATGGCATGACTTATCAAAAAGGTAGCATAGACAGATGCCATTCATGGAATGAGAGTGGAAAGGAAAGACACAATCTCTTGGTACCCTGATTTTGTCAGGAGACAAAATTTGGTGCAGTTTGTTTGTTATGGATTATTTATGTGAAAAGTATTTTAAACCTATTACAATACAGTACTATACAGCTTACTGTGTTAACTGGGCACCTAGGCTAACTTCGTTGGAATTATGAACAAACTGGACTTACAAACATGCTCTTGGAATGGAACTCATTCATATGTAGGATATTTACTTTAATTACAATGATCCCTGTATAATTCTGTCTCTTAAGCCCCAAAACTGGAAAGCAGAGACTCAATCTTACTTCTAGTGGCTGTGAACAGCCATTAGTTGGATTGAGCTGAATAGTCACTGTGTTAAAAGGTGAATAAGCTTTCATCAACCATCATAATATATTGCACTCTTATTAAGGGCCAAGCAGTGAGGCAGTGGCTACATTGGCTAATACCAGAGACAAAGAAAACGTGAGTAGAAACTCATCTCAATAATGGAATAACTTTTAATTAACTAGATCTGCTTGAAAATGGAACAGAACACCTAGTGAAGAAGTTTGTCCACCATCATTCAAAGTGCCAGGAATACTATATAAAAATTATTTCCTAATTGGAAGGCTGTATAAGGGCATTGTGTGTTAGTTGCCCAGTCGTGTCTCACTCTTTGCGACCCCATGGATTGCAGCCTGCCAGGCCCCTCTGTCCATACGATTCTCCAGGCAAGAATCTGGAGTGGGTTGTCATTTCCTCCTTCAGGGGATCTTCCTGACCCAGGGATCAAACTTAGGTCTCCTTCATTGGAGCCAGATTCTTTACTGTCAGAGCCACCAGGCAAGACCAAAGCCACTCCGTCGTGTTTGACTCTTTGCGACCCCATGGACTATACAGTCCATGGAATTCTCCAGGCCAGAATACTGGAGTGGGTAACTGTTCCCTTCTCCAGGGGATTTTCCCAATCTAAGGGCAGAACCCAGGTATCCCGCATCGCAGGTAGATTCTTTACCAGCTGAAACACCAGGGAAGCCCAAGAATACTGGAGTGGGACCTTAGAAAGTACTTTTCTAAGTACTTTACTTTAGGTACCCTCTAAGGTCCCTTCTAACGGGAAGAGTCTATAGTCTCTTCTGCTATACCTCTTCTTCTTGTCAAAGGCAAAAGAAAAATATCCATTTAGATCTTTCAATAAGAGCAAGTGCCATGTAGTTCTACATTTAGTTAAAGCTAAAGTATAAAAACTCAAAGAAAGATTTTGCTGCAGGGTGTCAGAATATAGCCAGAAAACAAACTGCTAAAATGTGAGCTAGTATTCAGCACTTCTGATTTCCTTAACTAACGAAGTAAAAGCATTTCCTGTGCAATTTCTGTGCATGCATGCATGCAAACAGGTAGTTGCATGTTTGTCTAAGTTCAATCATCAGAAAATACTGAGCACTTACAATATACTCCTGCATTATCACCAGTTGTCACATTTAAGATGAAAGAAAAGGAGTTAATGCATTTTATATCAAGTGACACTAAATTGAATAGCTGTTAGCATTTAATGACATGCAGTGAAATAGAAATAAAACTGGCTATTGTTCAAATGAACTACTGACTCAGTGTCCTGACAAGAAAGGGAACCGATTCAAAACCCTCAGGGATGCAGCAGAATGTGGGAAATTTGTGGGCAGAAAGGTAATAAGAATGGTAGAATGGTAATAAGCAAGCGCTGTGTGTTCAGCCTCCCAGGGTGGGACCAGTGATCTACCAGTGTGTTTCTGGGCAGCTTACTTAACTCTAGTGTCCCTCAGTTTTCATGTCTGTAAAGTTAGCATAATATCACCTACCTAATAGATGTTTGAGAAGCACTGAACAAGATAAGTCGTGTAAAGCACTAAGAACAATGTTGACACACGATAAGGATTCACAAATATGAGCTGTCATGATTGTACCAGGACTTATTTTCATACTAGGTGGAACCACAGTTATCAACACAAAGTTAAATGTTATATTCACTGTAGCACTATTTACAACAGCCAAGACATGGAAGCAATCTAAATGTCCATCTACAGATAAAAAGATAAAGAGGATGTGGTATATAGAGGCAATGGAATATTACTCAGACATATAAAAGAATGAGATAATACCATTTGTAGCAATATGGATGGACCTAGACATTATTATACTAAATGAAGTCAGACAGAGAAAGTAAGACTTTATACAGTGTCACTTATATGTGGAATCCAAAAAATGATACAACTGATCTTATTTCCAAAACAGAAAGAGACTCAGAGATATAGGAAACAAACTTAAGGTTCCAAGGGGGTGGGGAAAGGGACAAATTATACCCTTGTATCCACAACTAGACCTAGAGCCAAACATCCTGGAATGTGAAGTCAAGTGGGCCTTAGAAAGCATCACTACAAACAAAGCTAGTGGAGGTGACGGAATTCCAGTTGAGCTATTCCAAATCCTGAAAGATGATGCTGTGAAAGTGCTGCACTCAATATGCCAGCACATTTGGAAAACTCAGCAGTGGCCACAGGACTGGAAAAGGTCAGTTTTCATCCCAATCCCAAAGAAAGGCAATGCCAAAGAATGCTCAAACTACCGCACAATTGCACTCATCTCACACGCTAGTAAAGTAATGCTCAAAATTCTCCAAGCCAGGCTTCAGCAATATGTGAACCGTGAACTTCCTGATGTTCAAGCTGGTTTTAGAAAAGGCAGAGGAACCAGAGATCAAATTGCCAACATCTGCTGGATCATGGAAAAAGCAAGAGAGTTCCAGAAAAACATCTATTTCTGCTTTATTGACTATGCCAAAGCCTTTGACTGTGTGGATCACAATAAACTGTGGCAAATTCTGAAAGAGATGGGAATACCAGACCACCTGATCTGCCTCTTGAGAAATTTGTATGCAGGTCAGGAAGCAACAGTTAGAACTGGACATGGAACAACAGACTGGTTCCAAATAGGAAAACGAGTACATCAAGGCTGTATATTGTCACCCTGCTTATTTAACTTATATGCAGAGTATTTCATGAGAAACGCTGGACTGGAAGAAACACAAGCTGGAATCAAGATTGCGGGGAGAAATATCAATCACCTCGGATATGCAGATGACACCACCCTTATGGCAGAAAGTGAAGAGGAACTCAAAAGCCTCTTGATGAAAGTGAAAGTGGAGAGTGAAAAAGTTGGCTTAAAGCTCAACATTCAGAAAACAAAAGATCATGGCATCCGGTCCCATCACTTCATGGGAAATTGATGGGGAAACAGTGGAAACAGTGTCAGACTTTATTTTTTGGGCTCCAAAATCACTGCAGATGGTGACTGCAGCCATGAAATTAAAAGACGCTTACTCCTTGGAAGGAAAGTTATGACCAACCTAGATAGCATATTCAAAAGCAGAGACATTACTTTGCCAACAAAGGTTCGTCTAGTCAAGGCTATGGTTTTTCCTGTGGTCATGTATGGATGTGAGAGTTGGACTGTGAAGAAGGCTGAGAGCCGAAGAACTGGTGCTTTTGAACTGTGGTGTTGGAGAAGACTCTTGAGAGTCCCTTGGACTGCAAGGAGATCTAACCAGTCCATTCTTAAGGAGATCAGCCCTGGGATTTCTTTGGAAGGAATGATGCTAAAGCTGAAACTCCAGTACTCTGGCCACCTCATGCGAAGAATTGACTCATTGGAAAAGACTCTGATGCTGGGAGGGATTGAGGGCAGGAGGAGAAGGGGACGACAGAGGATGAGATGGCTGGATGGCATCACTGACTCGATGGATGTGAGTTTGAGTGAACTTTGGAAGTTGGTGATGGACAGGGAGGCCTGGCGTGCTGCGATTCATGGGGTCGCAAAGAGTCAGACACGACTGAGCGACTGATCTGAATCTGAATCTATAACTGGTTCATCAGATTCATTCTCCACCTACATCTACTCTTCAACTCTGCATTCCCCTCCATTTCACCTCTGCTTCTTCCCAGTCTGGACTTCTGCCCAGGCTGCCTGCCACTCAGCTTCTCAGCATCCCTGACTTGAACCAAATTCTGATACTATTCCTTAATCTCACTCGATTTTTTTCTTCAACTTGTCACAGTGAAGGATCAAAATATACAAGGAAATGCAAGTGATTTTGGTACGTCTAGATGAACCGGGCTAGTCCTTGGGGACTTTGAGATGAAGGGATAGAACCTAAGATGGTGAGCCTTTCCAATTGCTTCTGGAAGCTTACCTCCTACAGAGGCAAACTGGAAACGGGACGACAGCAGATGGTGGGGATTTCTCCAGGTACACCAACTGCTACCACGGCCCGAGGCAAAACTATGGAGAAGGCAGAGTTTGTCTATGGAAACTTCCACTCTCACCTGTGAATTTCCTTGTGTGTTTTTCACTTGCTTCCTCGTGTTCCTCTGGCTGTGCAATAAACACCTACCTAGAACTCAGATTCCTCCTCCTCTCTCCTGGGCATCAGTTAAAACCCTCCCTCTCAAAGAATGATAGATTTTGGATAAGTCTTTAGCAGATTAATGCAATTAACACTGAATTGTTCTGTATGAGGAACTCTCTCATGATATTTTGCTTCCTACAATGTGATTACTAATCTCAACAATTCAATGGAATGTAAAATTTGTAGAATACATGAGAGATTATTTTGACCAGAGAGCTAATTTTTTATTAGCTGATTTCCTAAAATAAATGACACTGATTCTAACACAGCACAAACTCCCAGCATTTCTCTCGGTAAGTACCTCTTCATTCCACCTAACTGTTTGAACAAACAGCCCTCGATTTAAGAAAGAAGGGGAATTTGTGTTTGCCACAGATAAAGCATCCAGAGGTTTCATTAACTGCTTGCTTGGATGGTCGAGAAAACCATGATATCCATCCATTTTCTGTGTCGGGAGCACAGAAAATCCATACAGTGGCAATGAGGGTAGAAATGCTCACCTTAAGGACTGGAGGACTCCTAGGAAACTGTGTGTGTCTGTGTGTCTGACTAGTTAAATGATCAGCATAGACCTGTTCAGGCTTCCTTTTGCTCTTCTCACTTTATCCCTATTTCACTGCTCATAGGCATGCCCGTTAAAAAGGACCTAGAAACTGTCATACAGAATGAAACAAATCAGAAAAAGAAAAAAAAAAACACTGTATATTAACACATATATGTGTAATCTAGAAAAATGGTACACATGAACCCATCTGCAGGGCAGGAAGACAGACAGGCATAGAGAACAACTATATGGACAATATCCAGATTTATCCTCCCAAGTCAGGGGGATAAATTGGGAGACTGGCACTGACATATATATACTACTATATATGAAACAGATAACTAACGAGAATCTACTGTATAGCACCTATTCAGTGCTCTGTGGTGACCTAAATGGGAAGAAAATCCAAAAAAGAGAAGAACACATAGAGCTGGTCGAATTTGCTATACAACAGAAACTAACAACATTGTAAAGCAACTATACTCCAATAATTTTTTTTTCTTTTTTCAAAAAATGGCTAGAAGAAGAAGGGAGTCAAGGTAATTATTTCAATTGCTTTCTCATCCCTCCAGGGATCCAGGCAGGGAGAAAGTTAAAACCAAACTAAACATTTGTAAGGGAATTTCCGAAGATTACACTTATCTATGTATTGCAACAGCAGCCATCGAGGATCAACTGCCTTCCATGCAAAAAAAAAAGGGCTCCTCATATTCCTACTTGAAGACTTCTGACATCAGCATGTGGGCTATATGTACAACCTTTAGTCATTTATTAGGTAATATAAACAAAATATCTGAGAGTAAACTTTATATAAATCTGACTTCCTAGATAAGTCTGATATCAGAGACTTAAGTCAGGCATAAGTTTGTTAATGTGCTCCCTCACACACTATGTAAATTATCTGAACAAACCTTACTCTAGTGCATCTATTCTCCATTTTTTCCCTTTTGTTTGAATTTTTCTTATGTTTATATATTGATATGGGGTATTTTTATGACAACAGGTTTAAACAAATATAAAGATCCTAGCAAGATAGTTAGGAGATCAATATTTGTTCTTATCACTGTAATGTAAGGTAAATACATATTTATTAATAATATATATCAGACAAAATATATTTCAGACAAATATCTAATTTTTTCAGATAAAAGCTGTTTGAATACTATGATTAATGTGAGGCTGTCTGCATACTAGCTCTCCTAATCTTTGGAATTTCTAATTTGTAGCAGAGATGAATAGGCTATCAGTAGGAAACCATAAAGATTTCTTGGTATTTATCTTTCCCTTTCAGAAACATTTTATTACCCATATAATTACTTCAGCTAAATCCTATCATTACAATTGTCTGCTTATCATGTGTAATGAGAAACTTCTCCCCACTTACATTTTTTAAAAAAACTACTACCAGAATGATATGTTGGCAACCGTAAAATTCAATTCTGCACCTGAAGGAAATATTTCTGTCAGATGGTGTGTTATTTATTGAAAGCTACAGAACAAATAAGTTCAAAACTCAGCAGCCTAAAACAGCCAAGGTTTGTTACAGTACACAGTTTCTGAGATTCAAGAATGTGGTGGCGGCCTAGAGCAGGATCTCTCACGGGGTTCCAGTTAAGCTATCAGCTCAGGATGTCATTATCTGAAGGCTAGACTGGGGCAGGAAGACCTGCTTCTAAGCTCACTCCGGAGGCTGCTGGTGGAAGGCTTCAGTCTGTCGAATACAAATGTTCCTCACCACACACATCCGTTCACAGAGCTGCTGACAACATGGCCGCCAGCTTCCCTCAGAGTCACTGATCCAACAAAGCAAGAACGACTGACCACAACAGATAATGCAGTGGCTTTTACAACCTAATCTTGGAAGTGACAAAATATTACTTCTGTTGGGTCCTATCTGTCACAAATAATGACTAAAATTTGGAATAGGACTACACAAAGGTATGACTACCAAAGGTCAACAGAAGCTGCTGGCAACCACAGATGCTTGTTCAGTTTCTGACAAGAACGATTACTACTACAGATGGCAGTGCATTCCACTTCTGTACCATCAGACAAGCTCTTAGGCAAACTCTTCAGTGAAGTGAAAGTTGCTCAGTCGTGTCTGACTCTTTGCGACCCCATGGACTATACAGTTCACAGAATTCTCCCGGCCAGAATAAATACTGGAGTGTGTAGCCTTTCCCTTTTCCGGGGGAATCTTCACAACCCAGGGATCAAACCCAGGTCTCCTTCATTGCAGCCATATTCCTTACCAGCTGAGCCACAAGGGAAGCCCAACAATACTGGAGTGGGTAGCCTTTCCCTTCTCCAGCAGATCTTCCCAACCCAGGAATTGAACCAGGGTCTCCTGCATTGCAGGCAGATTCCTTACCAACTGAGCTATCAGAGATGGCTCAAATTCACGTTTGTAAGACCTGGATGGATAGCACACAGATAATTCACTACATTTTAATAGATTTTAGATTTTTTAAATTATGGGAAAATGAGAGTTTCAATTTGATTGTTCTTTTGGGAACTCTTGAAAGGGAATAAGCATAGCATTTTCAAATAATTTTACTCTAAAGTATGACTAAACAAAAAAATATACCAGAGAAGGAAAAGAATCACAGATGAAGGAGAAAGGGAGATACAAATGTAGACAGAGGAGTAAAGGCTTATTTGATGGTAAAGCAGGTATTAGGTTGGGGCTTCCCTGATAGCTCAGTGGTAAAGAATCCATCTGCCAAAGCAGGAGATGTGGGTTCGATCCCTGGGTTGGGAAGATCCTCTGGAGAAGGAAATGGCAACTCAATCTAGTATTCATGCCTGGGAAATCCCATGGACAGAGGAGCCTGGCGGGCTACTGTCCATGGGGTAACAATGGCCGGACATCAGCACAGAGTCAGACATGGCTTAGAGACTAAGCGACAAAAAATTATACATATCAGAATGATGAATTATTAAAAATTGGTTTCTCAGAGTAATCATAATGAATATTAACTATGCTGTAGTATCAGGGAGTTCTTTTTATAAATCTATTTCTATTCATTGAATTTCTGCCAAATTACTGCAAAATATCATCGTAAGTGAATCTAAGAATTACCAGTTTGACCTTTGAATATGCTTATTTCATTTTCACATGATATTAACTATAACTCTGACTCTCTTGTAAGTAGAAATAACTCCCCTTATGAAACAAATAACAATGCCATTCGTTTTCTAATCTTTTACTTTCACTCAGAAATAAAAACCATGGGAAAGGAGCAATTGGAAGCATCTCTAATTATTGCTACAACTAGGAAGGAAAAATGTCAATGTCTACTTAATAAGCATCATAGACATGCTACATAGACATGCTACAAATGTATATAGTTATCTAGAAAGTTCAAACCATGAGAACTCATTGGATATTTGACCTCCAAAATAATTCCATCCTGAGCTGCTATTTAAAATTGTTTCTAATGCTCTCTAACTCTTCTTTGGAAATTGCTTCCCTATTGCACCTTGTTTCAAACTAATGATCAAAATGCAAACTCAAGCTATTCATGACAGAATCCTCCACATTTTATAGTAATATAATTTTATCAATAATTGTTCAGAAGCTCTGTGTTAACAGTGAGTTGCAGACAAAATGCTCAAAGTTGCTCTCACTAGGGGCACCAAATCTCATGCTCTGAAAACATCAGTTTTCTGGACGGAACACATAGCTGTACCGTTTAAAGTTTTAGGGAGTGACTGATATCCGGCAGATTCATTCACATGTGGCACCTCTTATACAGACCATTTTACAATGATTTTATTTTTCTGTCCTTTTCAAGGCTGCAGCCTATGCAAAGTACAATGCAAAGCCACGCCCCATGCTGCTACACCCCTGGAGGCATCTGCTTTCAGGAACAACTTTCCGCCTTGTGGCCTCTTGCATCAGTGCATCCCAGTGGTACAAATGGCACCCTTTTGGAGGAGAACAAAGAGGTCAGTATAGGACAGTTGACCTTTTCATTCCAAACCTCAGAAGTGAGTTTTTTATGATAATAATTTAGTGATAAATTAACATTCCGCCAAATGGACTGCTCTTTTAGTAGTTTCATCAGTCAAAAGTAATAATTTTTAAATGTTTGCAATAATGATAACAGGAGCTCTTATTGAAAACACAGGGCATTTAAAAAAACCCATACCACAGAAATGGAATTACTATTTTTTCCTAATAATAAAATAGCTTTTAGATTATATATTAAATGTAGAAGATGGAAGTTCCCAACTCTTCCTGCCCACCTCTCCCCCAATTAACTCCTCCAAACCAAAATTCTGTGGCTTTTACTAGTAGCTTTAGTTTTCTTTATTCAGTAATCAGATGTTCTTTTGCAAACTTAACTTTCCAAAAGTAAAATTCCAAGAACAATTTTCTACAAACTACAGTTACGCATTTTGTGCAACGTCTCTGACGCTGTTCTAAGAAGTTGACTTACACCTTAAATAGTTTTCGTGATAAATATTACTCCTTATTTGTCACATCCTTTTATTGTTTGATCCTGTTATTCCATTGTTTATGAAGTAACAGTTTTCATAAGGGAATCTTTCTATGGATTACTTTTAAAAGTCTTGATACAGGATTTCAGGGGCAACTCTCCTGACTCATTCTAGAAGGTACAAATGCCAACTGACTCAAAACCCCATCTTGTTGAGATCTTCCCAGATGCTACAACTTTTGCTCTTGCTTTTGTTTTGATAACTGGAAAACATTATGCCGTATTTTTAAATAGTGGTAGTTTACAATGAAGTACCACCTCACACCAGTCAGGATAGCCATCAGTAAAAAGCCTACAGTAATAAATGCTGGGGAGGGTGTGGAGAAAAGGAAACTGTCCTATGCTGTTGGTAGGAATGTAAATTGGTGCAGTTACTACAGAGAACAGTATGGAGGTTCCTTAAAAAACTAAGCACATTTCTCCTTCCTCCGGAACCCCCTTCCCATCTCCCCCTCTATCCCACTAGGTATACCTGGGACACATGTATACCTGTGGCTGATTCATGTTGATGTGTGGCAGAGGTCAACACAATTGTACAACACAGTTGAGAAGCAACTTTCCTCCATTAAAAAAAAAGAAAAAGAAAAGAAAAAACAACTAAACATAGAGTACATACATCATGTAATGACTATATACCATCGAAATTCTATGTGACATCTTGAACCTAAAAGTAACGCTTTAAAAAGTAATACAGTTTGTATGTATCTATTGCCGGGAGAAATATCAATAACCTCAGATACGCAGATGACACCTTTATGGCAGAAAGTGAAGAAAAACTAAAGAGCCTCTTGATGAAAGTGAAAGAGGAGAGTGAAAAAGTTGGCTTAAAACTCAAAATCCAGAAAACTAAGATCATGGCTTCCGGTCCCTGGCACTTCATGGCAAATAGATGGAGAAACAATGGAAACAGTGACAGACTTTATTTTGGGGGTCTCCAAAACCACTGCAGATGGTGAAATTAAATGATGCTTCTCCTTGGAAGAGAAGCTATGACCAACCTAGACAACACATTAAAAAGCAGAGACATTACTTTGCCAACAAAGGCCCGTCTAGTCAAAGCTATGGTTTTTCCAGTACTCATGTATGGATGTGAAAGTTGGACTATTAAGAAAGCTGAGCACCAAAGAATTGATGCTTTTGAACAGTGTTGTTGGAGAAGACTCTTGAGGGTCCCTTGGACTGCAAGGAGATCCAACCAGTCCATCCTAAAGGAAATCAGTCCTGAATATTCATTGGAAGGATTGATGCTGAAGCTGAAGCTCCAATACTTTGGCCACCTGATGTGAAGAACTGACTCATTTGAAAAGACCCTGATGCTGGGAAAGACTGAAGGCAGGAGGAGAAGGGAGCAACAGAGGATGAGATAGTTGGATGCCATCACCAACTCAATGGTCATGAGTCTGAGTAGGCTCCGGGAGTTGGTGATGGACAGGGAAGCCTGGTGTGCTGCAGTCCATGGGGTCACAAAGAGTCGGACATGACTGAGTGACTGAACTGAACTGAAATAACATTTTTATTTGTGCACAAATATAAATATATACTACACATTACATATAATGTTAGTCACTTAGTCATGTTTGATTCTCTGCTACCTCATGAACTCTTGCCTGCCAGCCAGGCTCCTATGTCCATGGAATTCTCCAGGCGAGAATACTGGAGTGGGTAGCCATTTCCTTCTTTAGGGGATCTTCCTGGCCCAGGGATCAAACCAGGGTCTCCTGTATTCCAGGAAGATTCTTTATCATCTGAGCCACCAGGGAAGCCCATACATTACACAGGCATACATATATATTGAACATTTTATACATATATAAAATATTTAAGTAATATTTAAAGAAATATCTTATTTACTAAATATTCATAAATAATGATCTTAGTTTCATTATATATTTTCTTGCTTGTTAAACTTGGAAAATAGTTTCTAACCATAAAAAACTTTAACAAGTTAGCTCATGCTGGTTTTTAAAAAGGAGAAATAGTTGAAATAAAATGTTGTCACCAAAACAGTGGGAGGTTTCTCTTCCTCTTGATGTAGTGGTTTTTTTGATCATTTTACTATGCACGTAGGTAACATAGAGGATTGTGGAAAACAGACTTTGATCCGGGACCGTGGAGAATGGAGGCTCTCCTAATCCAGTAACACTGCTTCTTCCACCCAAAAGAATTCCAATAAACACATGGAATTGCACAAAACTTGCCTATGAAATTCTTCGATTTTTATTTACAATCCAACTTCACACAGGGGTATGTGTTTATGTGTGCAAGCCAGTGTGCACTGTTTGATAATTTTTGGATGTGTCATGTTGACTCTGAACCCAAAGCATATTTGTATTCTGAAAGTAATAACAGTTTGTATGGGTTTCATGTTGGGGGAAGGTACATGTCATCTGCTCCATGAAGGATGTCTAGTAGATTAGTACATCAATCACAGACTATTTTCTGCATCCTAAAAGAAAGCTGCTCAGAGCCAACTTGTATTAAAAAAGCCATTTTTTTAAATTGCACTGGCTGCTATGACTATCTTTTCTGGGGTTATTTAGTGCTAATTATGTGTAGCGGGTTGTTACCACATCCTACTGTAACCCAGTTTCTAGAGATACTATGGTGTCAGAACTCGGCAGGATAGCACAAAGCTATCTTCTACTTTCCCTTTATGTAGTTGGGCTGCCTGAATTTTTATTGGCCCAAATAGCAATAACATTGGCTTCAAATTCTATTTATGAAGTTTCAGTCATTAGAAATACAGTGTCTGCCCTGACTCTGTGCCCAGTCCTCTAAAAGCCTTTTCCTCACCTTCTTTATCTTACAAATCTACTGTCCAATAGCCCTTTAGTTATGGGACCTGACACTGAAGACAGCTTTTGATTTTCTGATTTCTGGATATGTGCAAATTGATTTAGATGATAATAAAAGGCCTTCCTTACCTTTGGTTCTTTGTTATTTTTTTTTTAATTGGAGTATAACTGCTTTATAGTGTGATATTTCTACTGTACAGCAATGTGAATCAGCCATCCATATACATGTATCCCCTCCCTCTGGAACCTCCCCTCCAATCCCAGCCCTCTAGGTCATCACAGAGAACCAAGCCGAGCTCCCTGTGCTACACAACAGATTCCCACTAGTTATCTACTTCACACACAATATGTATACATGTCAATGCTCCTCTAACAATTCATCCCACCCTCCCCTTTCCCCCACTCCAGATCCACATGTCCATTCTTTACATCTGTATCTGTTCAGTAGCTGTTGTTTGTATTGATAATAATGTCCTCATTACAAACTATAGTTTATACAATATGGCACATTGTGTAAGATAAATATGCACAGGAGGGTTATTTTGCATTGTAATAACAGCACCTCCACTCTCAGAATGATGATCTGAAAGAGTGCTATGGTTCTCATAAGTGAACAAACAAATCTTTGCCTCTCCTCTCCAAAACAAGCGTAAAAGTATTCCTTATCCTTGGATGCAGGTGTAAACACTAGTAAGGTCTGTCTAGTCGCTGCTCAGGCAGTATAATCCTACCAGAAGCTGCCATATGTGAAGCCAATGCTTGTATGGGCCATGGTGACACAGGGAATAAGCAGGAAGCAAGCAGAAGCAGACCTGGATCTCAGTTCTTAAGGGTTCCTTGTAGCTGTGTGACTATATTTAGGTTACTTAAATTTTCTGTGCCTCTTCTTTCACCAAACAGAAGTAATGGCACTTCCCAGAGTCCTCTGAGTAACATATGTGGTAACAAACTATGAAATGATAAACTGAGTCCATTCTGAAGATCAGCCCTGAGATTTCTTTGGCAGGAATGATGCTAAAGCTGAAACTCCAGTGCTTTGGCCACCTCATGTGAAGAGTTGACTCATTGGAAAAGACTCTGATGCTGGGAGGGATTGGGGGCAGGAGGAGAAGGGGACGACAGAGGATGAGATGGCTGGATGGCATCGCTGACTCGATGGATGTGAGTCTGAGTGAACTCCGGGAGTTGGTGATGGACAGGGAGGCCTGGCGTGCTGCGATTCATAGGGTCGCAAAGAGTTGGACACGACTGAGCGACTGAACTTAACTGAACTGAAACATCCTTAAAGTTTGGACTTCCGACATTATTAGGGTAACTCCAAAAATGGCACTGGTATTAACACTTTTTTTTTTTTGCCAATAACCCCAATCTTGGGCATTTTAGATACACCAAGTAATGTCTTTTTACAGTGATTGCAAGAGGCTGTGAACATTTGGTTGTTTTCACCCAGCTTTGAAATCAATCGACATATAACACTGTGTAAGTTTAAGGTGTACAAGGTGATAATCTGATATGTGTAGATGGTGTGAAGTGTCTATCATAATTTTGGTTATCATAAGAGGTTGTAAGTTAGGCTAAGCATAAGGTACTAGCCAAAGGACCTTTTTATGTGGGAAAGATTTCATGGGCTTAAAAAACAAAATGTTGATTGAATCTTGGTTCTAGTGATAAAGTACATGATGAGTAAAATTCAGACATAATTGTAGGTAAACAAATTATCTGGTCTACCCATAGTCCAAATATTTGAATGCCTATATCTTTATTTTAAAAAATGATTTAAATGTGTTTAACATTCTAAGTATCATTCAGTTCAGTTCAGTCGCTGAACCCCATGAATCGCAGCATGCCAGGCCTCCCTGTCCATCACCATCTCCCGGAGTTCACTCAAACTCACGTCCATCAAGTTGGTGATGCCATCCAGCCATCTCATCCTCTGTCGTCTCCTTTTCCTCCTGCCCCAAATCCCTCCCAGCATCAGAGTCTTTTCCAATGAGTCAACTCTTCGCATGAGGTGGCCAAAGTATTGGAGTTTCAGCTTTAGCATCAGTCCTTCCAATGAACACCCAGGACTGATCTCCTTCAGAATGGACTGGTTGGATCTCCTTGCAGTCCAAGGGACTCTCAAGAGTCTTCTCCAACACCACAGTTCAAAAGCATCAATTCTTCGGCCCTCAGCTTTCTTCACAGTCCAACTCTCACATCCATACATGACCACTGGAAAAACCATAGCCTTGACTAGATGGACCTTTGTTGGCAAAGTAATGTCTCTGCTTTTCAATACGCTATCTAGGTTGCTAAGTATCATTAAGAAAATTTAAATAAATTAGCTATTTTCTTAATTAAATACTTTTTGCAAAGCAGGTAAATCCTATTATATCAAATTTATAATAAAAAATGACTTTCAACTGTTCAAATACGGATAAAACTTAAGTATATAATGCCAATATTGTAATTCTCATTAAGTTTATATTTTATATATTCAACTAAAGCACATAAGACAATTTTATTGATGCTAATTCATATTACTACAATGAAAATTATCAAGGTATACCTGTGATTGCTTTTTAACCAAAAAAATGATTTATTCATAAAACAGTCATTATATAATATTTGACCAATTTCTTTTTCAATACAATGAATAAAAATAAGTTGACATTTTATAATTTCTAGGCACTGTTCTTAGTTCTTATTTTCTTGAAATATTGCTAACAGTTTTTTCTGACATTTACATTCTTCTCAATCGATTTTATCAAATAAGGAACACTGGCTTTTGGTTGCTATTTAACTTCAACAGGAACATCACATTCCTAATACTGAATGAAATCTTAATATCCGTATAAGATAGTTTTCAGATTTTTTAAACATGCATAAGTCCTGGCAACCCATCAAGGCAAAAATTAATTAAAGTATATAACGGGAATCTAGGCTTCCCAGGTGGTGCTAGTGGTGAAGAACCCGCCTGTCAATGCAGGTTAGACATAAAAGACATAGGTTCGATCCTTAGGTCGGGAAGATCCCCTGGAGGAGGGCACAGCAACCCACTCCAGTAATTCTTGCCTGGAGAGTCCCCATGGACAGAGGAGCCTGGAGGTCTACAGTCCACGGGGTCACAGAGTCAGACACACCTGAATGTGAATCCACCTACCTACTCTGGCAATCATTCATTCATTCATCTATTCAACAAATGTAGTGCACTGGGACGACCCAGAGGGAGGGTATGGGGAGGGAGGAGGGAGGAGGGTTCAGGATGGGGAACACATGTATACCTGTGGCGGATTCATTTTGATATTTGGCAAAACTAATACAATCATGTAAAGTTTAAAAATAAAATAAAATTTAAAAAATAAAATAAAATAAAGCAACAGGACAGATCGTAACTTAAAAAAAAAAAATGTTAATGGAAAAACAATCTTGCCAGGCACTCATCTTAGTTCTATACTGCATCAATGAACAAAACAGATTTTATCTCTGATTCATGGCTTCACTTAAGACAGATGAGAAAACTGAGGCCCAGCATGAATAAATTACTTGTTCAAAAGCATGTGATTCGTCTATTTTTATGTGTTTTCCCAAGCTAGGGATATTCCCACAATTCTACACTGCTCCTCCCTCTTCCCCCCTCACCAACCCCCTCACTGGCTTGTACTAAGTTTAAACATTAATTTATCAAATGTGGATGTACACTGTTCTACAGTTTGGTAAAAACAAATACAATGACACATTTCTTTTTAGATTTCTTTCTATAGAAGGTTCCCTGTGTCTTATCTTGCCAATTATAAAATAAGAACCCTCATCTTATACTTGGGCGAATCTGACAGTAATGGGCAGAGAGAGAGAGAGAATTGACAGGACATACTCAGTGATGGATTCCTTCTGACACAAAATTATTTGGAAAATTTTAAGCTATCATTACTAATTCCAACCACTGCATTCTTCTAAAATAAGCCTATTTTCCGTTTTTATGGCCTCAGTAGAAATATCCATTTCCTCTAATCCTAAAATTGCCTTTGGTTAAATAGTGACACAGCCTATAAGAAATATATTAGTTCTACCTGCTAATATATTAATAATTATATTAGTAATACATTAATTTTGAAATAAACTATCAACCTAATTTTATCCTAGTTTTTGCTTTCATGATTTGAAATCTCCAAAAGGAAAGAATACCTGTTAGGTGATCAAAATTTATATCAATGCTATGTCAATGGGCCTGAAGGCAGCTGCTTCTGAGATACCAAAAAAACTGGAGGAATGTTAGAGTACATTGTAGTATTTTGTTTGTTTGCTTGCTTTCAAATTTTAGAAAATGTATTACATCTACAAAGCTTGCAAGGATGCTGGTTATATTTACCATAATTTGTTTTGACTCACTACTATGTGTCAGCTTCTGTTTTATATTATTTCCCACATCACAGCTATTTTTCTACAGTAAGTAGAAAAGTAAGTATTCGGGGTTTCTCTGGAAAACACAAAGTTGAGCTCACTTCTTAAATTCCTTAGGTTAATACATACACACACACAACATAGAAATAAAAATATGGATAAATGCATGCATGAATATATAGAAATATATATACTTCCTATATTTGTGATTTTGTCTTGTATCACAGATTTTTTTTTGAGTGAAAGTCCTATAAGAATGGTGGTTAATTTAATGAACTAAAAAATCATCCTACTTTGTCACAAGTACTTATGACACTAAGAAATGTCTAAAACTTTTCATTAATAATCTGCCTGATCAGTATTCCTAGTTGCTAAAAATATTTACAATGTTTTTTACAAAAGTAAACATGATAAATTTTTCTGATGATGAGACAAAATGATTCATGAATACAGTTGGTACAGGCAAGTAAGGACAACATTCACTCCAATAAATCAGTCCCTTGTAGAAATGAAAATAGTTGTACACAGCCATAAATTAACCTTAATTAAGCTCAAACGTCACTGCAATCTAACTGAAGGAATACGTTTGATATATGTTAAACGTTGCCAGCATTTCAGAAACAGTAAAATGCGAAAGATCTCAAAAAAGGGGTTTGCCATGGAAGACATTAATGCCATTGTTGAAACATTAACAAATCTTTAACAGTATTTGTTGAAAAACCAAAGTGTTTCTAAATTCATGCACTAATAAGGTAGAAGCAACATGATCTGTGGTCGTGGCACTGGTCCAGCATTGAAAGACAAGAGCATTCTCGCCAGTTCTGCCACGGCCGCTGCCTCTAATTTAAATTGTACAGAAGATGGATGTGATCACGGCAAATAATTATAGGAAATATGTCATAAGCCAGTCCACACTATAATAAACTCTCTTGACTGTTTGTCTGTTATGTCTTTTGATAATATTTACTTTCAGAAATAAGGGCTTCTCTGGTAGCTCATGTGGTGAAGACTCTGTCTGCAATGCAGGAGACCCTGGTTCAATTCCTGGGTTGGGAAGATGCACTGAAGAAGGGATAGGCTACCCACTCCAGGATTTTCGGGTTTCCCGGGCAGCTCAGAAAGGAAAGAATCCACCTGCAATGCAGGAGACCCTGGTTCTACTCCTGGGTCAGGAAGATCCCCTGGAGAAGGGATAGGCTACCATCTCCAGTATTCTTGGGCTTACTAGGTAGCTCAGATGGTAAAGAATCCACCTGCAGTGTGGGAGACACGATTTTGATCCCTAGGTTGAGAAGATCCCCTGGAGATGGGAAAGGCTACCCACTCCAGTATTCTGGCCTGGAGAATTCCATGGACAGAGGACCCTGGCTGGCTACAGCCCATGGGGTCGCAAAGAGTTGGACATTACTAAGCGTCAAAAAGTGTAATGAGTTTGTTTACAAGGTCAATCTTAGCCACACATAGGATGGGGAACACTTGTTTGGATAGCGGGTCAAGTGAAAAACAACAAAATGAGTGAGATGAGCAACAGGATATGGTTTTAGGGCTCAATATTGGTCTACTGTATACATGGCTGTCAAAAAGGGCTAATGAGGCGTTTGGCTGCCGAACCAAAGTAATAAACACAATAAGAACATGATTATCTCACTGGACTGCACAAATTGGACCCCATCTGGTGTACAATGCTAATTTCTGGGAGTCATTTTTTCAACGCAAACACTGATGACTTCAAGGGCTTTCCAAATTACATAAATGATCCTGAAACTTTGTAAAATGTGATACTTAAGAAAATATCTGTGTCTTTAAATATTTTAAGAGCTATTGTCTATGATATGAGGAGGAGAAGGTTTAGGCTTACTAAGCCAGTGCTAACACCTAAATAGATTAGTTGTTATGTATGGGTTAAGATCCCTACAAAATCAATATTAAAATTAAAATAAAAACCAAGATGGATTGCCAACTCTGATGAGAATAATTTCATTATATTTCTCTCTACACAACTTTTCCTCAAGAATCCTTGTGTGCAACTCTAAATAGAATATGAAAGACTTCATCATGAATAGAGCTTGTAAAGTAAGTTTTCAAAAGATAAAGCAGTCTGGGGTAAGAACCTTTTGAAACATGCTAAATATGATAATGAAGACATAATTAGTAAGTAGGCATTGCCAAGAAGTCAGCCACATATCTGCACACATTTTATTCAATGATATTAACACATCAGTGTGAGAGTTGGACCATAAAGAAAGCTGAGCACCAAAGAATTGATGCTTTAGAATTGTGGTGCTGGAGAAGACTCTTGAGAGTCTCTTGGACAGCCAGGAAATCACACCAGTCAATCCTAAAGGAAATCAACCTTGAATATTCATTGGAAGGACTGACACTGAAGCTCCAATGTTTTGGCCACCTGATGTGAAGAGTCCACTCATTGGAAAAGACCCTGATGCTGGGAAAGATTGAAGGCAGAAGAGGAAGACGGAGGCAGAGGATGAGATAGTTGGATAGCATCACTGAGTCAACGGACATGAATTTGAGCAAACTATGGAAGATAGTGAAGGACAGAGCAGCCGGGGGTGCTGCAGTCCATGGGGTCACAAACATTTTCAACATTAGAGGCTGGTTCCTCGTGAGGAGCAAAAAGGATGACCCAAGGACCTACTAAAAAGTAGCTTTCTATATTCTAGCTGTTAACCAGGTTTGATAGGTATATATTCCTTAAAGAATATATTTTGGATTATTTCTAATATATACATATACACAAATTTAATGCCAACAATAGGTCTCAGAAATTACAATAAGGGAGGTACAGTTGTGGCTCTTGTATGAAACAGAACTATGGTGCTACGTGATACTGTATACTTCACTACTAATTCACATTGAGTTGACAGTTAAAATCTTTTTTTTTCTTTATTGCTGCACCATGAGGCTTGTGAGATCTTAGTCCCTTGAAATGAAGTGAAATGAAAGTTTCTCAGTCATGTCTGACTCTTGGTGACCCCATGGACTACACAGTCCACGAAATTCTCCAGGCCAGAATACTGGAATGGGTAGTCTTTCCCTTCTCCAGGGGATCTTCCCAACCCAGGGATTGAACCCAGGTCTCCCACATTGCAGGCGAATGCTTGACCACCTGAGCCACAAGGGAAGCCCAAGTATACTAGAGTGGGTAGCCTATCCCTTATCTTCCCAACTCAGGAATCGAACCAGGATCTCCTGCATTGCAGGCCAATTCTTTACCAATTGAACTATGAGGGAATCCCCTAATTCCCTGCTGCTACTGCTGCTAAGTTGCTTCAGTCGTGTCCGACTGTGTGTGACCCCATAGACAGCAGCCCACCAGGCTCCCCCGTCCCTGGGATTCTCCAGGCAAGAACACTGGAGTGGGTTGCCATTTCCTTCTCCAACGCATGAAAGTGAAAAGTGAAAGTGAAATCGCTCAGTCGTGTCTGACTCTTAGCGACCCCATGGACTGCCGCCTACCAGGCTCCTCCGTCCATGGGATTTTCCAGGCAAGAGTACTGGAGTGGGGTGTCATCACCTTCTTCTAAATTCCTAATTCTCCTTAATCTCCTAATTCCCTGATCAGCTATCAAACTCAGGCCCCCAGCAGTGGAAGCATGGTGACTTAACCACTGGACTACCAGGTAATTTTCGATAGCTGGAATTTTTTTCCTGGCAAAAGGAAGCCCAAGAAGATACTAGCTCTGTACACACTTAGAAATTTAATGAATACTGATAATCATAAGAAAAAATTATGAAGCATTGATCCTAAAGGGAGAAAAAGTTCAAACTGCAAAAAAATAAAATTAACAGAGGAAAAGTATTATGTCAAAGCTGCCTCTAGGCTAGTAGATCTCAAACTGGGGCTATATGTCAGAACTGCTGGGGGCACTGTTTAAGATACATTTGTCAGAGTCCTACACACAGACTCTGATTCAGTAGGTGACAAATATTTCTGCCAAAATCCCCACAATGTACTGAAATCACTGTTGAATGGTTTTCATTTAAAACATTACAAATAGGTGTTTTCAATCCATTTTCTGCCATTAATGAACTCAATGTTCAAAGCTAAATAGCACAAGTAATATGAAATTGCCCTAATTAAGCAGAGATAGCAACCATAAAAATGGGCCCAACCATGAAAAATATCCTTGCTACGGAAATTATTTTTTCTCATTGTTTAAATTTTTAATTACAAACATGATAAATGACTGGTCTTGGAAAACAGAAATAAAAGCAAAAAGCCTAATCACTCATTATCAAAATGTTCAGTAACTGCCACTGCTATGAAAATATCTTAGTATATTCTTAAAATCACTTAAAATACACTTAAAATCACTGCAGATGGTGACTGCAGCCATGAAATTAAAAGACTTGTGCTCCTTGGAAGAAAAGCTATGACAAACTTAGAGACATTACTTTGCTGACTAAGGTCTGTCTAGTCAAAGCTATGGTTTTTCCAGTAGTCATGTATGGATGTGAGAGTTGGACTATAAAGAAAGCTGAGTGCTGAAGAATTGATGCTTTTGAACTGTGGTGCTGGAGAAGGCTCTTGAGAGTCCCTTGGACTGCAAGGAGATCCAACCTGTCAATTCTAAAGGAAATCAGTCCTGAATAGTCACTAGAAGGACTGCTGCTGAAGCTGAAGGTCCAATACTTTGGTCACTTGATGCAAAGGGTCAACTCATTAGAAAAGCCCCTGATGCTGGGAAAGATTGAAGGCAGGAGGAGAAGGAGACAACAGAGGGTGAGATGGTTGGATGGCATCACCAACTCAATGGATATGAGTTTGAGCAAGCTTCAGGAGATGGTGAAGCAAAAGGAAGCCTGGCGTGCTGCAGTCCATTTTCTGGGGTCACAAAGAGTCAGACACAACTGAGCGACTGAACAACAGAATTTTATTGGATTATAGTTGATTTATATTAATTTTTGGCTGCTTGAATATATGTTTTTTAATCAGATTAGTAGACTTATTCTGGCGAGATGCTTATTTAATAAACATTGCTTATTTAACAAATAAACATTATTTGTTACAAATGTAACAAATAAACATTTTATATGTTGTCAGTCTCATAGTCTCATGATTTATCTTTGTTCATACAATAAAACAGTTCACTAGTTTCTCATTATTTACAAAATTAGAAGAAAAATATCTATTATAGTGCTGTTTGATTATGCCTCGAACAGCAAATATCTCCCTACATCTTTTAAATTAATATCTTTCTAGCAATGGGCTTGGGGATTAAATACACACACACACACCCCTATGGGCTTGGGGGTGACACCCCTGTATCACATTTTCTTATAAGCAAAAATTAGACCTGATAGAAATCTCAAGATGTTTTTCCCCCAAAGAGAAAAAGAGAGACACAGGCTAAAAAGATGGTGAGCTATACTGTGAGAAGGGACCAAACATCCCACAGCAAGGCCCAGCACTGCTTTCAATGCCTGAAGCCTCTCCCCATCCTCCTGGGGTCTAACAAGAGCCTAAGTGAGCAGAGGAGATTCTGTAGCCCACTTATGGGTTCCCACCAAAGGGACAGCTTTGGAATTGCGAATATTATCACTTACCCAGTTGGATAAAGCTGTCCTTACAATACACACAGTATTCCAAATGACAGTGACAGTCACTCAGTTGTGTCTGACTCTTTGTGGCCCCATGGGCTGTAGTCCACCAGCCTCCTCTGTCCACAGAATTTCCCAGGCCAGAACACTGGAGTGGGTTGTCATTTCCTCTTCCAAGGGATCTTCTCAAACCTCAACAATCAAACCCGCATCTCATGCATTGGCAGGAGGATTCTTTACCATTGAGCCATCTGGGAAGCCCTTCTCCAGACTACATGTCATTATTAAGATTCCTTTTTATCCACGTATGAATAAGACCATTTGGCATTTGTTAAAGATATTATGTTCGCATTCTTCTTCCTGAATACAGAATCAATATTTTTATGACAAAAAGGTTTAGCTCAGAAAAACCCTTATAGCACTGAAAATCATGAATGTAGCAGTTCAATGGTTTTCTGTGGCCCATTTTCTATCCACCGTACCTGTAACCCTAGACTGTACCAAAAGGAGGATTTAATGCTTTAAGGAAAAGGTGATCACTATTAAAAACTACGTGCCTACTTCACTTCCTGAATTTAATACACATTTAGGAGACTTCTCACTCAGGAGGAGAACAGACTTCAAATTTAGTGCATAAAAGTAATGACTTCATTACAGTTGGTGAACCTGTAAAACTAATATCTACAAGGACAGATCAAATATATTAACTTACTAAGGGCCTAATCCACGTTAGGAATGCTGGCTAGACGAATCATAATTTACTTAAAATTATATAGTGTTATAATATAGTACAGTGTTAGTCACACTGTTGTGTCTGACTCTGCAACCCCATGGACTGTCACCTGCCAAGTTCCTCTGTCCATGGGATTTTCCAGGCAAGAATACCCAGTGGGTTGCCACTCCCTTCTCCTTGTTCTGTCAAACTAAGTCAGCAGATTAGATGCATGAAGCCTTCTCTCACGTTATAGAATGATTTAACCTGGGGGTACGCCAAAAATGTATTCTTTTAAACTTTGTACTTTCCATTTCTTTGTCTCCATCCAGTTCCTTCCCATCCCAAACTATAAACAAATCAGTGACATAAATTCCAAGGGTTTAAACTGAGCCAAATGTTGGAGTATCTCATACTCACAGTTTGCAATCTTTTGAGACATGCCTTTGATTTTCACTTGTGAATCAAGCACTCTCCTCGCCATGACATTCACAGCCTTTTATCAGTTGAGTATAAATAACTCTCCCCACCTAACTTCCTGCTCATCCTCCTGAAAATATATTTTCTAATGAGGCCAAACCATATATTCTCCCCAGATGGACCACACTTGCTATGTTCTGTTTCCAGATAAAGTGTTTCCCGGATATTTACCACTTATCCTTCTAGACTTCACCAACTCAACAGACATGAATTTGAGCAAACTCCGGGAGATAGTAAAGGACAGGGAAGCCTGGCATGCTGCAGTTCATGGGGTTGTAAAGAGTCAGACACAACCTAGCAACTGAACTGTTACCATACAGTTTTTTGACAGGCCTCTCCTGCACTCAGAAAAGGCTTTTATTAAATGTGTTTAAAGATGCTAATGATTAAAGTAAGACAGTCAGCTGGGTCAGTGTTTACTGAACGCTTGCTATGGCCTAGTCATCCATCATTTCATTTATCTTTACTGTATTATACAATTTTAGTCATGAGGAATACAGGCCAAAAGGATAACAACAGGCCCAAGGTTAATCAAGAGGAAAGAGTACAGTCTGAGATTCTCATTTCATAATCTGAACTCTTAGCAAATATTCAACACTCAAGCCAACTTTTGTGAAGACAGACACACACTATGGCCCAGTCTCCCTTTGTCTTGATTTTGCTAAGACTTTGCCTTATTATCATTTTGTGCATTCCCTTCCTTTCCATTTCTCATCAACTGTAAATTCATTCAAGATAGAGATTGTGTCGCTGACCTTTACAGCCCTCCCAAAACCAGAGTACACCCGAGCGAGCACACATGTGCACACAACACACAGATGCATAATAGAAAAGGAGGTGGAAGACTGGCTCTATTTTGGTGGGAAAAAACAAGCAGACTGAAGGCTAGGCCAGTCTCAGAACCACACTGGCCATGAGCAAATAAATTAGACCACCCAAATGGAACACATGCTCACACTCAGAGTTACACATTCTCTGCTATAATGACTTGAATTTCTACAATCTAGAATTCAGTTAGTTCTTCTATTTTCAATTTTCAGTCACTTTATAGTTTAATTCCAGTTTCTTTCTCTCCTAAATCCTGCAGTTAATACCACTTTCAGCTTGGTTGCCTTGATGAATAGTTCTGTAATACGTACGTTCTCGGTTGGATAAAACATTTTGTGTTCCAAAGTAATTCTTTACAGCTAGATGTTGGCAACCTCAGCTTCAGGGGAATAATGACCACCTGGAACCACATTTATGAGACCAGGCGATGGTCCTTAGAAACCTTATTGTCCCATCTTCCCATCACCTGTGGACTAACGGGTAGAACAGGTGGCATCTGCCTGGGAAGTCTCCTGGCAAAGCAGCTGTTTCCTGCTCAGACAATGAATGGATTTAAACTTGCAACATCTTTAATCAAAGAGCACTTTTCCGTAAGTGGTGAGTCATCTGGAGTTATTCCAGGAAAGGCCACTCGTATTTCACATCAACTGGATGTGGGATAGGTCTGCGTCTTAGTTTGGAATAGCTGGGGACTCTGGCTATGGCACCCACAATCACTACTCAACACCTTTTATGTAGTAGGTATCATACAAAGCACTGTGTGTGTGTGTGTCTGTGTATGTTGTGTGTACGCACACTGTGTGTGTATGTGTGTGTTCAGCCACTCAGTCCTGTCCAACTCTTTGTAACCCCCATGGATTGTAGTCCACCAGGCTCCTTTGTTCATGGAATTTTCCAGGGAAGAAAATTGGAGCAGATTGTCATTTCCTTCTCCAGGGGAGGGGTCTTCCCAACCTAGGGATCAAACCTGCATTTCTTGTGGTCTCCTGCATTGGCAGGCCGATTCTTTACCACTAGCGCCACCTGGGAAGCCCATACAACGTACTGCTGCTGCTGCTGCTAAGGCGCTTCAGTCGTGTCCGACTCTGTGCGACCCCACAGACGGCAGCCCACCAGGCTCCCCCGTCCCTGGGATTCTCCAGGCAAGAACACTGGAGTGGGTTTCCATTTCCTTCTCTGATGTATGAAAAGTGAAAAGTGAAAGTGAAGTCACTCAGTCGTGTCAGACTCTATGCGACCCCATAGACAGCAGCCTACCAGGCTCCTCTGTCCAAGGGATTTTCCAGGCAAGAGTACTGGAGTGGGTTGCCATTGCCTTCTCTGATACAAAGCACTAGGTATATATTATTTTCATCTCCCAATAGAATAAGAATGGACAAGGCGATGGCACCCCACTCCAGTACTCTTGCTTGGAAAATCCCATGGACGGAGGAGCCTGGTAGGCTGTAGTCCATGGGGTCGCTAGGAGTCGGACACGACTGAGTGACTTCACTTTCACTTTTCACTTTCATGCATTGGAGAAGGAAATGGCAACCCACTCCAGTGTTCTTGCCTGGAGAATCCCAGGGACAGCGGAGCCTGGTGGGCTGCCATCTGTGGGGTCGCACAGAGTCGGACACGACTGAAGCGCCTTAGCAGCAGCAGAATAAGGTATGCTGGTTTTAGAAGGAATGAATCTGGGGTTCAGAGAGCTTACATAAGGTTTAGAATCCACAGAAGAGGTGAGCAAGTGGCAAAGAAGGCGTTCTCAAGCCAGTGAATCTGACCGTGTGGATGCTCTCTTTCAACCATGCAGCCTTGTGACCTGGAGAAAATGCACCTCCGCTGAACAGCACCTAAGAAACTATATAGTGGACAAAATAACATGGAAGTCTAACACATAAAGGCATTCCCTGGTGGCTCAGCTGGTAAAGAATCCACCTGCAATACCGGAGACCCCAGTTTGATTCCTGGGTCGGGAAGATCCCCTGGAGAAGGGATAGGCTACCTGCTCCGGTATTCTTGGGCTTCCCTGGTGGCTCAGATGGTAAAGAATCACTTGCAATACAGGAGACCTGGGTTCAATCCCTGGGTTGGGAAGATTCCGTGGAGAAGGGAAAGGTTACCCACTTCAGTATTCTGGCCTGGAGAATTCCATGGATAGAGGGGCCTGGCAGGCTACAGTCCATGGGGTCCCAAAGACACACTCAAAGACACCACTGAGTGACTTTCATCTTTCACATTTCATAATATACACATGAGAAAATGAGCAACTCCTTACTAAAACTTATTAATGAAGGAGAAATAAAAATATATTTAAATGTAAATTGTCAATGACTCTCTCTCACCTATCCACTATAACCACTGTGGAAGCACTGGTCTCTGGTTATTTTATTATCCTGGGCTATTTTCACACTTTCATAACATCCTGGGATTCTGAGCCAAGGGTACTATGGGGATCTCTGCATCTCAGACAGCCTGAGAAGGAGCGATAGGATCTCCATTAGGACAGAGAACACTGGAGACAAGACCTTCTCCTTCCTGAGCCTCTGGGAGAGATTCGCTTACCTTCCAGGATAAAGGAAAATCAATCTTTCTCTCCCTGTGATACAGGCAGGCAGATGGGCCAGCAGCCAACAAAAGCTCAGAGTCTCCTAACTGAGGTCTTCCTCTTCTAGGATACAAACCTACTGTAAGCCCAGGTGAACAGCCATTCTCACAGCATCGCTGGGCTTCCCTGGTAGCTCAGCTGGTAAAGAATCCACCCCGGAATGCATGAGATGCCAGTTCAATTCCTAGGCTGGGAAGATCCTCGGGAGACAGGACAGGCTACCCACTCCAGTATTCCTGGGCTTCCTTGGTGGCTCAGATGGTAAAGAATCCTCCTGTAATGTGGGAGACCTGGGTTCGATCCCTGGGTTGGGAAGATTCCCTGGAGAAGGGTATGGCAACACACTCCAGTGTTCTTGCTTGGAGAATCCCCATGGACAGAGGAGCCTGGTGGGGTATAGTCCGTGCAGTGACAGAGAGTCAGACATGACTGAGTGAACCAAACACAGCATAGGGTGGACTGTGGAAAGGTGGGGAGGGAACCAGAGGAAAGGCAGTTCTCAGGCTGTGACTTTTGCTATAATAAATCATCTGTGTCTCCAGGGTCTAGTGTCTTCTATGAGTATTTGTGCATGAAACTGTGACAGGCTCAGTTGCTAGCTTACAAGCAGGGTACCCTGAGCGCCTTCCCAGTGTCAGAATTAACATCAGAGGTTCTTAAAGTGGGTTCCTAGGCCAGCCATGTGAGTATCACTTGGAAACTTGTTAAAGTCATTAGCAAATGACTGGGCCTCAGCCCAGACCTACTGAATCAGTAACTCTGGGATTAAAGCTTAGCAATTTCTTCTTCAAAAAGCCATCTGAGTAATTCTGATACACAATATAATTTATGAACCACTGAAATATACTGTATTCATGTATTTCTAGTCATAATAATATCATCTAACAGCATCCTGCTCACATAAATTTATTTAACATCCAACAGGTCTATCTCTAAAACATTTTAGATTTCTTGGAAGAAATAACTCTTGTGTGTAAATCACTCCTATGTGTTTCAAGTTATTTGAAAACTCTCTAATGTAGTACAAATGCTAACTTCATGACCATGATTTAGCACCAAAGAGTTGCCTCAATTCTAAACATATTACTTAGTTGAGCCAAAAAGAGCCTGTAATGAGCATCTACGAAAATGAAAAGCTCCTTTTGTTTACTGTCTCTAAGTAGAAATGTCTTGCTTTTTAAAATATAACTGATTTTTTAAAATTGTGATGACTCATCATAAAAACTCAGAGTATATGAAAAACAGTGGGGGAAAAAAAACATTATTAACATCTGTTCTACATTCTGCCAGAACGTTTTTGTTAAAAAAAAAAAAAAAATTACCTAAGGATAATATCAGGTTTTAACGGCTGTATTCTTCTAAACTGTAATTTGTCTATAACCAATCCATCCTCTACTGTATCACAGAAATTTTTCTATTTTTTAAACTTCTATCATAAAAAATATTGCCCAGGGGTATAAGTAATTCCTCAGGATAAGTTCAATTAGAAAATTATTAAAACTGCATGTAAATGTTTCATTACAAGCAATCATTAGCTTTCACATGTACCAACAAATCCTCTCAGAACATTCAGAAGAAACACAGTCTAACAAAATGGCTAAATTTCTTTCTCATTTGTGTGATAAAATTTTGCTCACTACTTTGTTAAAAAGAAAAAAGTGAGACCTTTCATTTTGGATAAGCTGTTTATACAAAATACACAGAAAGATATTGATTTTTGATTCATTTTAAGAGAGTTTGTCTTTTAATAGAGGATTTAACCTGCAACAGCAACAATATCTGATCTTACTCTTTCATCTTATTTATGACTTTGTTAATACAATTGTTATAATATCACTTTTGGCATTATTTTGCTATGATACTAGTTTTTTAAAAATCCGTAACCACTTACAAATTATGCCCACCAACTCTATTCTACCATGAAAGTGAAAGCAAAAGCATTAGCCGCTCAGCTGTGTCCAACTCTTTGCAACGCCACGGGCTGTAGCCTGCCAGGCTCCTCTGTCCATGGGATTCTCCAGCAACAATACTAGGGTTGGTTGTCATTTCCTTCTCCAAGTGATCTTCTCAACCCAGGGATTGAACCCAGGTCTCCTGCATTTCAGGCAGATTCTTTACAATCTGAGTTACCACCACTGGTCAATAAATTTTTAAATCCTTTGATCTCTATCAAAGTCAAATAAAAAAACAAAACTTGAGCGGAGTTTCCCTCAGGCTTTCCGCAATAGCTATCCTCACCCTGCATAAAAACATACTCACAAATACACATGTCATGCTCTTCCAGACTTTACAGTTTAAAAAAATTCTATATTTTCCCTCCAGGAATCCTTTTTTTAAATATTTGCATTAAACCTCACACCTGTATTAACAAAAACAATAGTCTAGACCTAGCTCTGAGCACTAATATTGTTCCTGTTTATCACTATTTTTGCTCTAAAATGACTTCTGTCTCAGAATATTTAGATCAGATAAAATAGTTCAAGTGTCTTATTCATTATATAGATGGAGATGCTATACCCTCTGAACTGTGGTGCTGGAGAAGACTCTTGAGAGTCACTTAGACAGCAAGGAGATCAAACCAGCCAATCCTAAAGGAAATCAACCCTGAATACTCATTGGAAGGGTTGAGGCTGAAGCTGAAGCTCCAATACTTTGGCCACCTGATGCAAAGAGCTGACTTATTGGAAAAGACCCTGATGCTGGGGAAGATTGAGGGCAGGAGGTGAAGGGGACGACAGAAGATGAGATGGTTGAATGGCATCACCGACTCAATGGACATGAGTTTGAACAAACTCTGGGAGATGGTGAAGGTCAGGGAAGCCTAGTGTACTGCAGTCCATGGGGGTAGCAAAGAGTCAGTCGGACATAACTTAGTGACTCTACAAAAATATATTCTGACTCCTAACGTATTGAAATCTGTTTGTTTTTTTGTCATTGCCCATTGAATGATAGGTTATTGATCTGTAGGAATTCTTTATCTATTCTAGCCCATTAGGGTCTTCTAGCTGTTCCCTTTGGAAAAATACTCATTTCCAGAGTGAATTTCACAGTCAGGCAATTTTTGGTCATTCAGTTGTCAGATCAAAGGCCACTTTCTTTGCTGACCACCGAATCCAAAGATACTCACTTTACAGGATCATTTGTTATGTTTAATTTTCCTGGTGGCACTTACCACTAAGAAAAATGATCTCATTTATGTGTTTGTTTATACTTATTTCTGCCCACTAGAGTTTAAGAGCTGGAATCTTTTCTGTTGAGTGTTGGATTCCCATCTCCCAGAATAGTGATTGGTCCTTAGGAGGCATGGGGAAAAAATCAGTGAAGGAAAGAGTGGAGTCCAGTTAGTCCAATACTGGTAGATAATCTGAGTGGCTTTGGTTCATTTCTTTCTCTCTGAGCTGAAGGAAGAAAGGTTTTAGTCTATTCAGTCTTAATGCTATTAAATAAATGCATTAATTAATTCAATAAATATTTCTCTTCTATCATGTGCCAAGCCCTGGAGTGGGGATACAGAAAAAAAAAACAACACTTAACTCAAGAAGCTCCTGGCCTGAGTGTCCATGTAAGGCCAGATGAGGAGGTTAGCACTGGGGAACAGGAAAGGAAGGAGAAAAGACAATGAGCACAGTTACAATAACAGTAACAAGAAGAAACAATCGTAACAATTAAGTCACACGGTGTCCATAAGGACACATGTTTAATACATATGCCCTCCCAGATAAGACTCTACAATTTTCTAAGTGAAGTACCATAGTTATTCCAACTTTACAAACAATAATGTCATGGTCAGAAAGAGATGATAACATTCTCAGTATCTGAAGCCAGTAATTTGAAGTATCCATTTCTGTCTTTCTGAGCCCAAAGCCCATGGTTTTAATCACTTCACAATATTACTCATCACGTTCAATGTTAAAACAACCCACAATGAAAAGAAGACTGTGTGGACACTAGGAGGAGAGTTCAGGGAAACTTGGCACAACCACTGTTTACTTGTCAGAGGAATTTTAGTTTTGTTTTTAGAGAAGTTGCTGAGTACAGTGATGTCAGTCTCATGAATGATGCCACTTCTGAAATATCAGAGAGAGGGAATTACAGAAGACAGGGCGAGAGCAAGGCAATTTTGAATCTGGAAGGTGACAGACGATTGATCAAGGCACAATCAGATTAGAGGAAGCCATTGCCTAGGCGCTAAGAGAAGGAAGCTTGCTGGCAAGTGGATTCACACGTCTGACCCCAAGTTCTCAGGAAGGTGAGCACAGGGGTGCACAAGGAGGGGTGGATGGAAAGCCTGCACTGGAAGCAGGGAGACAACAGCCGGTTTTCCTTCTTCAAACAATCAGCCTACTGTCCCTCCACAAATTTTAACGTAGGTGGCTCAGAAGATGAGGAATCTGCCTGCAATGCAGCAGACCTGGGCTCGATAACTGGGTTGGGAAGATCCCTGGAGCAGGGAATGGCTACCCATGCCAGTATTCTTGTCTGGAGAATTCCTTCAACAGAGGAACCTGGTGGGCTGCAGTCCATGGGGTGGCAGAGAGTTGGACACGTCTGAGAGACTAACACTAAAGCATATTAGAAGGATACGAGAATAAGAGAAGGAGAGAAAGAGAAGGAGAACGTCGAGGCGGGGAGTAACTTATGTTTTGCCATCTTGAGTCTCCTCAGGGTGTACCTTTGGGGGCTGGGGTGGGGTGGGGTAGGGTGGTGGGCCCCACTGGCTGAGGGCTTGACTGTGAGCATCCTCTTTCCATCCTGAGTCCCCTCCGGGTTCACCATGGGGCGAGGCAGCTGTCATGTGATGGCTTGATGGTTGCGACATCCTTTGTTTACTGATATGGCAGCAACATTTTTTATTCGCATTACTCATGTATGCACACGAGGAAAACAAGGGTTACTTAGACTATATAACTCGAGGAAGACTGTGCAGCTGACCAGTGGCCAAGTGGGCACAAGACGTGACCCCCCAGACTGTCCTGAGTCTGAGCCTCTTCCTGCTGGGCTGTTGCCTTCACCCTATGCTTAAGCTGCTTGCTGCCTAAATATCTGTAGCCAAATACAGGCACCCTATGGCCGTGAGCTGACTTCCACTAAGCACTTAATAAATACAGATTTATTTCGAGCCACATAAAAAGAAGGGCATGGCAACCTACTTCAGGATTCCTGCCTGGAGAATTCCATAGATAGAGGAGCCTGGTGGGCAACAGGCCATGGGGTCACAAAGAGTCGGACACAACTGAGTCACTAACACACAACAATACAACATATAAAAAGCAGCTATTAAATATACCAGAAACATGAAATAGGAGTCCAAATTACTGTATCTAACAGCTTGTAGCTGTCATAGCTACCTCAAGCGGTGTTTCCAATTTATGGAAGATAAATCGAATGAGAAAATCCTAAGTAAGAAGAGAATTCACTACTTTTGGACTATATGTATATATGTATATATGTGTGTGTGTGTGTGTGTGTGTGTGTGTGTGTGTGTATATATAAAACTTTAAACATCTTTTTTTTCCCAGAAGAAAGAAAATCAAACCTTTCCATCAGATTAACAATAAAAATGCAGAGATTGTCCTGTGGTTACTCAACAAAGAATTCCAAAAGAAAGAACAGGCTGTGTTCACAAATTAAAGATTTAAATTCGCACAAATGTAACAGATCTATTACTGAACCTTCCATAAGGAAAGAGACAAAGGAGGAAAACTCTAAAGGACAACTTCAATTTCAATGTGAAAAGCTGGCAGCAAACCTAATGAACAAAACAGGGAGCCTCAAGCTAAGAAAGTGCTATCACACGCTTTGCCAAGTAAGATGAACTTCACCTTGTAAACGCTCCAGCCAAGCTAAAATAAGTTACTAGACAGTAAGACACGTGAAATCCAAGCCTCTTCATGATGAAGAAACCAGAAGAACAAGTGTGATAGTTTCATTCATTAGCAAGTGAGTTGAAAAGTAAACATCTTCTGATCATTATCACAATGAAGTCATAGAAGTACATTTATTTGATGCAGTGTCAAATGATACAATGCATATGGGGATATTTCACAAACTATAGACCTGTACCTAATCGGGTTAGATGTTGGTAGCCAAAATATGACAATACATACAATTTCAATTTTCACTTCGGGACTTGGTTACTGGTATCCTCTCTGACAAGAGCTTTCATTGAAAATGTGTGATCAGCATTGTGCTTCAGGGTCAGCAGTTAACAGCACCGTTTGTGCACACTGGGCCTTTAACCACACAGGGGAGTGAAAATAATGCACACAAATATAGTGCACACACAGAAATACATGGGAAATGAAAACAGTCTACAGAGAAAGAACGCAACATACATGGGGAGATATAAGTCAGAGCTGAATTTTGAAGGTCAGAAAAGACAAGTTTTAAAACACTGAGTTAGGTGTCAAAAGCAAGCGAGAACAAGGGAATTTGCACTGAGTTCTGCAGTCTGGCTGGGAATTTGAAGATACCAGAGCAGGCGTGGACGAGGAGGTCAGCTCTGAATGGCCAGTCACCATGGACTAAGCACTTCCTTCTAAACGGTAGCCTCTGCCTTCTCCAAAATTTTAATCAGAACTGAACTCTCAAGGGACATAAAGAAACTTCCGCTTAGCTCATGCTTTCTTCCTTAGCCCAAAGTCTTCAAGATAAACCAAGAAGGGAAGACAATTATGAAAGTCAATGAGGTAACACAGTGGAGTCAACCTGGCAGGTGACAAAAACCAACAGGGTTGACTCCTTAGGAATGAAGGCAAATCTTCACTCCAGAACTTTTACTTCTGCAACCTGCAAGTTATTTAGCATTTCTAAACCTCAGTTTTATTCTGTAAGACGGGGGCAATACGACTTCATTTGTAGGGTTTTGAAAAATGAAATTCTTAACATCTCCTTTCTCTTCACACCACTTCTCAAAGTCTAGAGAAGGAAGACCAGACTGTCTGCTCTGAGATAGTATGAGTGGTTTCTTGGATTTCTGTAATGATCTATGAAATCAGTTTTGTTTTCTTCTAAGCTACAGTTGGAAAGCTAAAAATGTGGTGATCTATCCATATTTTATCATCTAGTTAAAAGACAGGAGAAAAAGGAAAGCCTCAGATGACGCATTTTGCCATCTTTATTAGAATCCCTGGACTCTGTCCTTGTTTATAAGACAATGAAAATCTACCCCAGGGTTTGGTCTGCCTGGAATCCTTCCTGTGGGAAACGCTAGTACTCATTCAGAAGACACTTCTCAATTCCTTGGCCACCAGTTTCTTTAACTGCCCTCAATTACACACTTTGTTTTCATCCTCTTTTTAGCACTGTTGTGTGTTTTTGTGTGTGTACAATGAGTGTACACAAGTATGTGTAGTTAATTTGGTGTTTTTCAAGTTATAACTCTATGATGAAGTTTGAATTGTTGTCTTCCCCAGGAAACTCTCCATTTCATTTTCTTTTAAATTGCAGTATAGTTGATTTTCAAGGTCATATTAGGTTCAGGTGTATAACACAATGATTCAGTTATACACAGATAGAAACATGGATAGATGGATCTATCTATGCTTTTTCAAGATTAGTCTTCCCTACACCAGGCTATGAGTTCTCTGAGGACAGGAACCATCTGATTCCTCTTTGTATCCTGGGTTAAGTTCCCTGGCATGTAAACAGGCACTCACTTTAAGTAAGAATACAAGACACTCATCTCAAAGCAACAAAAATGTCACCTTCACTTTTACTATTTAAATAGTAAATATTATTCTATATACACAAAAGGAAAGGGTTCATTCATTCTTGCTTCCAGGCTTCTCCAAGTCACTCTGGAACATAAGATTCCCTACCCTGGGTGGGGGTGGGGAAGACATATGTGCACTTGTAGCTGATTCATATGGATGTATGGCAAAAACCACTACAATATCGTAAATAGCCACCAATTAAAATAAATTAATTAATTTGTTAAAAGGCAAAAAAAGAAGGGTTGGGAGGAAAGGTTTAGAATTCTTTTAGAATTCCAGAATGAGTTAGCTAATTGCCCCCATAGAGTAGGGGAGGAACCACAGGGGAACATTTGCACAGTGAATGCAGAATGTAGCCTGACTCTGCATCAGCTTCAGAATTAGTTATTCCTACTTGGGTGTTTTCCTTTTGCTCTGCAGAAAAGGGGGAAATGGGGATGGTTTCCAGAGGTGGGGGTGAAGGGGAGCAAAATGGGTGAAAGAAACCAAAAGGTACAAACTTCAGTTATAAAATAAGTCCTGGGGATGTGATGTACAGCCTGCTAACTGTAGTTACTAATTCTGTATTGTATATTTGAAAGTTGGTAAAAGAGTTGATATTAAAAGTTCTTATTACAAGAAGGAAAAATGTAAAAAAAAAAAAAAAAAAAAAGATTCCCTATCCTGGCTTTTCACAAATGTCAGCAATTCTCCAATCCCACGCCTAATGCACCATCTTAGCAATTCTCTCTTGGATTCAATTCTTTCACGCTCTTCTTTACTTGGGCCATTAAATGCACCTTTACCCTATGCTTGCATGCAAACATGCTGACTTCTTTCTTTCTCTAAAGTCTAGGTCTAAAGAGAAAAGCAACTCCAAAACCCTGTAGCAATAAACAAAGGAAGCCTAGGCATCAGTCAAAATTCCAATGCATTAGGCACAAGCATCCTATTTGATTAAGGAGGTGCTCTCCCTCTGGGCAAAATCCATCTGCATCTAGGCTCCTGGGCACTAACTATTCAGCATTTTATTGTATCAGCTAAACTTTGACAAAGACAAAATCTTTTTACCCTCTAACTCATAAACCTCCTAATTTATGCCTCAGCCTCACTTTTTTAGAGTGCCCACTGGGATAATTATAGTGGTTGTTTCACTTCTGTCTGCTTTATTTAGATAATAAGCCCTAAAGGCCAGGGATGCCTTTCCAGTTTCTATCTATATCACCAAATACAATATATGAGAACAACGTTTGTGAAATAATAATATTAGGCTTTAATAGCTTTTGGTAACAAGTTCTGAACAATGCAGGCGCCATATTAAAGTCAAGTTCTGTTTACTTCCTTCTTGAGATTTCTACATAGATCCCAACATAAGAAATTATAGGCCATTAGTGTATCATTCAGAAATTTTTATCCTTGAACATTTTTAGCTGTGCATTACTGGTACTTAATTCTATTTTTGTATCATACATATGGTTTTCTCTAGATCCAATGCCAAGAATTTCATTAAAATTTTTTTCTAAGGGATAGCTCAGTAATGAGTGTTCTTGGTACCAACACTTTCTCAGGCACTTTTAAAAGTGGTTTACATATAAAAAATTGAAAAATATTTAAAAACCTGTTCAGTATCCTACAACTAAGAGGATGCAGTCTGGGATTTGCAGACAGATTGACTCCAGAGTCCGCGGTCTTTACCACCACATTTCACGTAGTTTCAACTCCAATTTTGAAGAAAACGGAGTTGAACATAATGGGTCATCATAATTACTAATCTAACCTCATACTGCATTTCATGATATACTAAATTCTACATTAACATACAGAATTTTTTATTATGTCTAGCGTTTATTAAAATATAAATGCTTTTAAAGTATAATAAAATGTTAGTTGCTCAATCATGTCTCCTAGTAGATGAGCTGCTGCTAAGTCGCTTCAGTCATGTCCGACTCTGTGCGACCCCATGGACGTCAGCCCACCAGGCTCCCCCGTCCCTGGGATTCACCAGGCAAGAATTCTGGAGTGGGTTGCCATTTCCTTCTCTGATGCATGAAAGTGAAAAGCAAAAGTGAAGTCGCTCAGTCGTATCCGACTCTTAGCGACCCCATGGACTGCAGCCCACCAGGCTCCTCCGTCCATGGGATTTTCCAGGCATGAGTACTGGAGTGGGGTGCCATTGCGTTCTCCGAGTAGATGAGCAACTAACTTAATTTCAAGTTCCTCATCTGCAAAATTGGATTAGTAACCATCAACTGAACCTTAGAGTTGTAAGAACATAATTATATATGTAACATGATTACATTAGTACCTGCCATATGGCAAGTGGTGTACACATTATTTCTATTAAATAAATACTTTTAGATAATAACGTGGACTGCATTGGCTACCATGTTACTTTTTAGACATTTTGCAATGAATTAAATGTGTATTTGGTATAGAAATATCCCTGGAAATTCTTTCTCCTGTTATTAATAACCAGCTTTTGACAGGGCTTCTAAGGTGGTGCAGTGGTAAAGAAAATGCCTGCCAATGCAAGAGAGGCAAGAGACGCAGGTTCGATCCCTGGGTTGGAAAGATTCCCTGGAGGAGGAAATGGCAACCCCCTCCAGGATTCTTGCCTGGAAAATTCCATGGACAGAAGAACCTGGCAGGCTACAGTCCATGGGGTCACAAAGAGTCAGACACGACTGAGCAACTGAGCACACACAAGTCTTTTGAACAGTCTCTAATTATATTAATTTTCAGGAGTTTTAAAACAGTAAATTACCTCAAATTCTTTGTAGAATTAGACACTGGAAAAGCTATAATCTTTTAGGTTTTATGGATAAAATGATATTTATTATAATTACCAAGTCCACGGCAATTATATCTTTGAAATTAGACTGAAGGTCATCTAATTTTAAAAGAAAGTGATTTTTAAAGTTAAATTAATAAAAGTTAATTCAGCTCAGGTACCAGTTATTAAAGAAAAAAATAAATCTCATGAATCTTTTAAATATACTTCATAATATTCAGATTATCTCTAATATCTGCATGATATATCATATTAATTGTCTTACTCTGAAGCAGGAATGAGTCTAGAAGCACAAAATTTAGCACACAGAAAGCACTCAATGAAAGCTGACTGAATGAAGGTTTGACCTGAGAGATTTCACTTGTGATGGCTAATGCTTGTCTGTATATTATTAATCCATAGCATGGCATCCTCTAAAAGCAATAATAATCTCACACAGGCACCACAAGGAGCTCACAGTTATGGGTAACATGCTTAGTAGGTGACAAATGCCAATCATTCTGTGAGCTCCTTGGTATAAACATGTAAGGGAAAGCTTGGAAGAACTGACATAAGAAAACTATTTTAAGTTATTTTATTACAGTATAATACTTACACTGACTTAATACTTACACTACAGTATAATGACCTACAATGTTGTATTAATTTCTACTGTTCAGAAAAGTGATTCTGTTTTACATGCTGTTATTCTTGTTTAGTCGCTCAGTCGTGTCTGACTCTTCATGACCCCACGGACTGTAGCCCGCCGGGCTCCTCTGTCCATGGGATTTCCCAGGCAAGAACACTGGAGTGGGCTGCCATTTTCTTCTCCATCCGTGTTACATACAAATTCTTTTTTCATATTCTTTTCCATCAGGGTTTATCACAGGATGTTGAATATAGTTCCCTGTGCTGTACAGTGGGAAGAGCACAGGCACTAAAGAGAATTCTGTACGCTTTCCTATTTCCTACACACGGTCATCTGCATGTGCGCTCAGTCGTGTCTGACTGTTGAGACCCCATGGACTGTAGCCAGTCGGGCTTCTCTGACCATAGCATTTTTCTGGCAAGAATACTGAAGCAGGCTGCCATTTCCTACTCCAGGGGATCCTCCCAATCTGGAGATTGAACCTGCGTCTCATGCCTCTCCTGCATTGGCAGGTAGACTAGACCACAGTTTCCTTGCTACTCTGCCCTCCCACAGTGGGGACACCTATTTATGACTGGCTGTTGGATTTCTGTTAACACACAACTCCTAATCTGTTACTATCTTTCCTGAATTATATGGTCCACTCACATGACTCAATTTATTAGTATGTATGATTTGCTCTAATAATTTGCCAGACCATGAGCTACCAGAACATGAGGCATAAACATGATATACATAATTGCTTTCGATTAGTAGTATAATTTTTCAGGCATCAAGGAATGGAGTTATCTTTGAAAATGTATTCAATGTAGTTTCCTGTATATTCTAACAATAAAGGAGCATTATTTCTTTTCATATATTCTTCTTCTGAAATTAAGAGTAAAGGATTGTAAAGAAAAGTTTTCTGGAGCCCTGGAGTCACTATTTTGTGAATAATTCTTACTGAATTCACAGATATTAAAAAGTCTGAAAGTTAACAACCTCCCAAAGTGGGCTGCATACTCGCTATTCATCCATGGTTTTGTTTCTATTTAAGTATCTTTGTATCCCTCCAGAATCTCAAATACAGATTGGGGTGGAAGAGAAAGTCAGAGAGTTGACGAATAATTAGAATTTGATCCCCCAAATGATTTAACACAAACTTTAGCAGCTGCTGCAACTGGGAATGTACAAAAGAGTGACATTCAAATTTTAAACTTTTCTTTTTAATAGGGATATTACTCTACTCACAAGAAGTAACATTAAAAAGGAAAGATCTAGCCAAAAATAAAGAAACACAGCATAGCCTCCAGATATTGCAAATGATTCACACACTTCCCAGGATTCTTTCTTTTTCCGACATCATTAAAACAAGAATGTTTCAGCTATGGTTTCAACCTTCATAAATGGAAGGAAAATGTAGTGCATTGCAACTGCTTGACACAACAAAATTTATAAATCTATATAAAGAATGAAGTGAAGTGAAGTCACTCAGTCGTGTCTGACTCTTTGCTCAGTGGTATTTGACTCCATGTACCCCATGGACTGCAGCCGGCCAGGCTCCTCCATCCATGGGATTTTCCAGGTAAGAATACTGGAGTGGGTTGCCATTTCCTTCTCTAAGAATTATTTAAGATGTGAACTGTTGGACCATAAAACTGTACAGCCTGAAAATTGGTAGGAAATCTGAACGTTTTAACATGACGTTAAAAATCAAAGCCCAATTCAAGTGCAGACAAACTCTAATAAAACAATACGCTAAGCCAACTCTCAGTGCAAGTTTTCAGTAACTCGATGTGGAATTGCTTTCCAAGTAGAGAACACGGTGGGGTAAATTACTGTGAGAATAAACTCAGAAAGGCCTTTATGGAGAAAATACTGAGAGTTCCATCTTGAGGCAAAAAAAACCAAACAAAAACAGAAATCTGGGAAAAGCAAGGTATCTTCTCTTTATATTTCAAAAATGTCATTTTCAATTTGCAAGTTCATTAAGAACTTATATGGTGACTTAAGGCACCATTCTTCAATGTTTTTAAAAACTGTATTTACCTGCCTAAATAAGAACAGTATCCTGAAGATAATCTTTCATATTCAAGTCCTGAAATGTCTTAGGTTTGCTATTAATATTTAAAATATTTCACTAGACTTCTGATTAATATAAAATTTTTCATCAAGACATATCTGAGTCTTGTTTTCTCCACAAGAAAACAAGCTCTGCTTGTCTTACCAATACTTGCCTCTGTCATATAAATTTTAAAACTTATAAATGCATCATCTTAAGAACAGCAAAGAACAGTAAGACTATCTTCCATAGCCTTAATTCCTTTTTGATATTTTCTAATCATGACAACCATGTCTTAAATGATTTTCTTCTATATATTCAATTTTAAACATTTAGTGGTTATCTAATCATGCTGTAGTATAAATGCTAAGAATGAAGACAAGACAAAGAGAAAAAGCAGTACATAATCCAGTGTGGGGCCCAAAATGGATAAACCTAGTAAATGAGACAAACTCTATTATATATGAATTAACAAACCAGAAGGAAGGTTCCAGAACAGAAATTAACTTTACCTCTTACAGGGAGTTATAAACTATTATGAAAGGCAGAAACATTTCAACTGGGTACATCAGGAACACAAGGTAGGGAAAGATATTCTTGAAAAGGTTCAAATCTTCTTGGTTACATAAAGGATGCAGCATCTCAAGGGACAGGCTAAATGTGAGAATGAGGAATAAGAGAAGGCTGATTGGTCATTTGTGTCCTTAATCCTCCATGTGGTCTATATACTACAGACAGTAGCCATTGAAATTTTTGAGTTGAAAGTAACAGCTGAACTTCAGACACAGAACTTGGCAGCACTTGGAGGAACTCTCACTCCCTGACTTCCATCCTTGCCATCTTCAATTCTGTGGCCACCTCCATCCACCCTTCTCAGGACTCAGCCCTCCAGGGGAATTTGACCCAACACTGGTCTCCTCTCTCCTCCACCTTCAACCTTGTCTTTGCCATTAATACTTCCTGGTAAGAATTTCATTATCAAGTTTTAATTACATTCCAGAAGAATCACTTTCAAAGATATTCTGGAAACAACGTAGAAGATCCCTAGGGTCCCTCTCCCCTGCTAACCACAGCATGCTATTGAAAGGCAGCAGTTCAAAGAAAGAGTGAGATACTGCATAATTGCTCATATTTCTACTGTTTGTTCCTCCCACGATTTTACAGCTGTTTGCGTCATCTTAGCTGGTGGGCTGGCGGAAGTGACCACAACACCACCAAATATAGAAGAAGATACTTGAATGATGAACTCTGTTTTTCTTTCTAGATGCATTCAAGCTTAAGAGCTAAACTGAATGTACATTTTAAAGGTCTGTTTGAGTTAAATACATTTATTTTTTAATTTTAGCTCAAGAAACGGTATATTCTGTCATAGTCTGAAGAGCTGTAATTCTCTTGTTCTCTTGATCACACCCCCACAGTACATTCTGACTCTCTTCTTAGCCAAAGCAGTAGCAAAACTTGAGTAGGAGGCAAAAATACAAAACCAACAGGAAAGCTGTCAAGTGAGCGACTGTACACTCAATGGGCCGCAGTCCCCTATTCTCTCTTCTGGAAGCAAAATCAAAAACTATGATTTTAATTCATTCTTGCTCTCATTTATAATGGATTAAAGTTGCCCTTATCAGGCTTGAAATAAATTTGAGGTGGAAACCATAGTTATAATTTTACACACATACACACACACACACAGCAAACATACAAACCCATAATGTTGAAAAGGACTAACTCATGATTCTTAAATGTTGTTTAAAAGTGAAAATTTACCAAACTTGCCATCCCCATATCTTTTATTCATTATGAAATTTAATGAAGCTTTTCTGAATGCTAACACTAAAATAACCTTTCAACACTTTCACTCTCAAGAGTTTCAGGATGGAAATGTAGATAGTTTTGAATAAATAGCCCTACATACAATTGGATTTAACAGTTATTTTGTCATTGGTCATAAAATAAAAAGGTTTACAAAGCAGTATCACTACCGTTTTCTCATCTTAATTTAAGGACTCTGCAGTCAAATACAGAAAATAATTTTCAACATGTAAAACCTAGATACTTAAGTGTTGTCAGTAGTTATATTCACTCTAAATTTATAAACACAAGATTAATATTAAGATAATTAAGATGAGTTAGTAGAAATACAGAGTATGAGCATGCTCAGTTGCTAAGTCGTGTCCAACTCTTTTGCGAACCCATGGAGCCCGCCAGGCTCCTTGGTCCATGGGATTTTCCAGGCAAGAATAGTGGAGCTGGAGTTGGTTGCCATTTCCTTCTCCAGGGAATATTCCCGACCCAGGGACCAAACCTGTGTCTTCTGCACTGGCAGATGGACTCTCTACCACTGAGCTACCAGGGAAGCCCAGAAATACAGCACACAGGATCAATCTGTGTTGGCCATACAAATACAATGTAATTATAAGTATTATGATGAATAATCATAAACATTTTACCAGTTACTGGGCTTCATGGTCATGGGAAGCATGCAGTCACTTGACAAGGAGGGGCCACTATAGCAAAATACTCAGTAACTCCAAGTCTGGGGGTGGCGATGATTTGTCACTGACCCTTTAGTTATGGTGGAAAATAGCCAAGCTGCTGTGTATGGTACTTGAGAGTTTATCTATCTCCACCCAACTTCCACATTCAAGTAACCTCCACCCCACAGACCACACTGTCTTTAAAATCTGCCTCTAAGATCACTAATGATTCCTCATCAGTGTCTATCCACATAGACACTAAAGACAGCTTTTGAACACCTAGAGAAAAGCAAGAGCAGATCAACAGAACATCACTTGGGGAAAACACTAAACCGATTTAGTTTGATGATTGAAAATAATAATGTGCTGGAAAGGATATGGAGAAAAAGGAATCCTTTTGCACTGCTGGTGGGAATGTAAGTTGATACAGCCACTATGGAGAATAGTAAGTTGATTTCTTTAAAAAGCTAGGAATAAAATTACAATATGACCCAGCAATCCCACTACTGGGCTTATACCCTGAGAAAATCATAATTGAAAAAAACACACGTACCCCAGTGTTCGCTGCAGCACTATTTACATTAGCCAGGACATGGAAGTAACCTAGATGTCCGTTAACAGGTTAATGGATAAAGAAGTTGTGGTACATACATACAATGGAATGTTACTCAGCCATAAAAAAAAGAACACATGTGAGTCAGTTCTAAGGAGGTGGATGAACCTATAGAGAGTGAAGCAAGTCAGAAAGACAAAAACAAACATCATGTATTAACACATATATATGGAATCTAGTATTAACACATATATATGGAATCTGGAAAAAGGGTACTGATGAGCCTATCTTCAGGGCAGGCATAGACTCAGACACAGACAATAGACTTATGGACACAGCAAGGGAAGGAGAGGGCGGGATGGATTAAGAGAATAGCACTGAAACATATACGTTACCATCTGTAAGACAGATAGCTAAAGGGAAGCTGCTGTCCAGTACAGGGAGCTCAGCCTGCTGCTCTGTGATGCTGAAAGGGGTGGGATGGGGTGGGAGGTGGGAGGGAGGTTCAAGAGGGAAGGGACATGTGTATACCCATGGCTGACTCATGGTGATACATGGCAGAAATCAACACAACACTGTAAAGCAATTATCCTCCAATTAAAAAATAAATAACTTTTTTAAAAAAGGAAAATAATAATGGCAATGTAGAAACTATTGCAAGAACATGCTGTTTTACCACTTATGACATTTCTTGATTCTGGGTATTATGTAATAAAATGAGGAGGTAGCCAGGCATTAAGTGCCTTGTTTCTGATTTAACAACGAAAAGTAACTGTTAAATGTGGCATCCTTTATAAAGCTGAAGCATATCCCACCTATTTGCTGCAAGTTCTTGTTACGGATTTTGTTAAATTTTTTTGCATTTACTGAGATAACCATTTGAGTTATAATTTTTAAACTGTAATGATGAATTATACTGACTTCTGAATGTTAAATTAATCTCTCATCTTTGCAATGTAACCCAGTTATTCCATGTTATCTGTCTTTCCTAATAGTAACTTGTTTATTCTTTCTTCTCTGATCAGTCTGGCTAAAGATTTCCCAACCTCTTTAGTATTTTTTAAAACCCTGCCTTTTTATTTTTCTGTTTCTATTTCACTGAGTTATTGATTTATGCTTATTACTTCCTTCCTTCTGCTCGCTTTGGGTTTAATTTTCTCATATTGCTATAGTCTCATTAGCAGTAGCTTAGCCCATTAATTTGATACTTCTGTTCTAACATAAGCATTTAATACAAAAAATTTCCCTCTAATTATTACTTAGCTGCATCTTACCCAGTTTGATCTGAAATTACTTCATTCTCAGTCAATTCAAAATATTTTCTCATTTCCCCTGTGATTTTGTCTTTGAAATATGGATTATTTATGTGTTGTTTGATCTCCAAGCATTTACCAAATTTTAAGATACTCTTACAAAGATTCAATTTAATTCTTTTGTGCTCAGAGACCATCCATTACATGGCTTCAATTTTCTTTAGTTTGTTAAGATTTGTCTTATAGCCCCGCATATGATCTCTCCCAGTGAATGTTCTGGGTGTATGTTCCCTGCTGCTATGTGAAATACTCAAACAGATCATGTATGACAGCAATGTTGATCAAGTCTTCTACGCCTTACCTAGCTCCTCCACCCATTCATCAGTTAAGGGAATAGAGTATTGAAATATCCGACTATGATTACAGACTTCTCTATTTCTCCTTTCCATCAAACTCACCTTCTTGTGATGGGAGGCTCTGTTCTCAGATACAGACACATTTAGGACTATTGATGAACTGACCTCTTTATCACTGTGAAATATTCCTGTTTTTCTCTGGGTAGTATTTCCTGTTCTAAAATCTCCTTATTGACAGTAATAAAGCCATCTTAGCTTTCTTTCCATTAATGCCTGTGTGGTACAGTGATTTCCATCTTTTCACTCACAGAATGGTGGTTTCTCCACCTCTATTCCAATGTATTGGCACCCCACACAGGTTTTCTAGCATCAGTGAATGAAACACCAGACACTCAATCACTAAGGACAGAAACATGGGAAACATCGCAATTCCTCTTTATCTGTCAAGCACATCCCAATGATTCTTCAGAAAACACCACAAATTCATCTACCTTTCTCCATACTCTAAGCATGAACCAAGAAGAGGCCCAAACCCTAATTAGAGCTTCTGACCCACCTCCTAAGCTCCTCCCACTCTCTGCACAGGAGCAAGAGTGACCTCAGTACACATGACATCATCACCCTGTTTTAAATCCTGCAGTCTCTCCCCCACTGCACTTAAACTCCAAGCTCTCACCATGACCTAGAAAGCCCCATATGAATATGGTCCTGACTCCCTCCCTGAACCCACGTTCCCCTGTGGATCACCTAGCTTTGGTTTTGCCTGGACTTGCTGCTGCTTGACTGTATTAAACTCTTTCCACTTAGGACCTCAGCTGTTGCCTCTGACCGGAATAAATTCATCTCACCTTTCCACTGTTAGCATTTAAACTGGGGCCCCATGGAAGCAAAAGAGCTATCTCTACATTAATACATTTTTTTCCTCCAAATATTTGTTCAGTTCCTAGTAGACGCCAGACACTGAGCTCCACACCAAGAACAAAACAGTAAATACAAAGATATTTGGTCATTGCTCTCAAAAAGCTTACAATTCAATGAAGACAACAGACTTCATTCAGTGAAAGTGCAAACAAACTCTGAAAGAAGTCCCAAAAAGTGAGCACAGCTCAATGAAAGCCCTAATAAAACTGAAATAGTTTGGTAAATAAGGCCTCTTTGAGGAGGTTTTTTGACCATATCTGAAGGAGAAGTAGAGTTAAACAGCATATTGTGAATTCAGTAGAAATAAAAAGCATATTAATTGAATTTCAGCTCATATACATGTACTGTTAACAAGATATATTATGACAATTTTGATTAGACCCTGATTAGCAATTAGTTACAACAACTCTCAATTTGGCACAATCTTGTCATATATTGAAAAGCAAAAGCACGGGTTAATCATTTCAAATGCAGAAGAATGATATTTTGTGCACAGTAAGATAGAAGAGCTAAGAAAAGAGTAAAGCGAATGCTTCTTAACTAACTTCTCCTTCCTAACTTGTAAACTAGGTAAAGTAAAACCTCTTTACGTGACTGGAGAGACTGGTACAAGCACTTGCTTTTCCAAACACACTTTTTTAGGCCTCATCCAAATTTCACAACCCAATTAACCTGTTCTTTTGCTCTGAACTTAAAACTAGAAGCATAAAAGAAGGAATATAAGGGGCAGAAATATTAGAATATTCAGGTTTATTTCTGGGGCTATCACCTCAAGTGGCCTGGGCTGGAAGTAAGCTAGAACTTTCATGGAGGTTTGAGATCATTTGGGTATATTCCTCCAAATTAACTAAAAAGTTAAGATTTTACATTTAAGTCCCATGTTTCCTTCTCACCTCTCAGTTTTGTCTCGTCATCTATCACGTCCTTTCTGCTCTCATATATACCCGAATTCTGCTCAGATTTTACAGTTAACCTTAAAACTAAACTCTTCTTCCCCAACTTCTGACATCTTTCTAAAATTCTCTGTCTGCAAACTCTGGTAATCTAAGCTTGATGATAGTATATGTTACCTGCCTTCCAATGGAACTGTTTTAAAGGAGTATTGCTCTCACATCCTATGTCAGCTAACCCTTGCTGTTTAATAAACCACCTCCAAATTCAATGGGTGAATACAATACACCCACCATTTATTTAGTTCAAATAAATGTTCTGGGTCAGGTTCAGCTGATCTCAGGTCATGCATTTCAGATCAACTGGAGGGTCAACTGAGTCTGCTGGGTCACCATGTCCTCACTCACAGGTTTGGCAATTGGCTAGTGATGAGCCATGTGCTTCTCATCATCTAACAAGCTCCCCAGTGCTGCTTCTCATGGATACCAGGACCAGAAGCATCAAAAGGGACAGCTTCACCAAGCAAGAACCTTTCAAGCCTCTGTTTGCATCATTTTTGCTTATGTCCCATTGGCCAAAACAAACTACTTTTGGATGGGAACATTTACAGCTTCACCCTCAATCCCCAAGAGGACAAAAATTATGGTCATTTTGTAACTGACCACATCCTTAGATTAAAACAAGAGCAACAACAAGCTCTTCCTTTGAATCCACATCTGGGCCACTCATGTATGAAAGGCTCTCCACACGTATTTCCAGCTGAATACTTAAAATGAATGAATAGATGGATGAAAGCTCCCCATTTCAGCTCATTTCACATCTCAGTCTGTGACAATTTAAGTATCAATTGACATTTTCTATGTTTACTGCCATTTGTATATAAGATGACCAAAAGAAAGGAGGTAAGTCAACTTCGTGATGGGCCAACATGAAACCTGAGAATTAGCAATGATTTCCTGGCCTGATTTGACTGTCCAGAAGCATCTCACTATCACTGTATGTAGCAAATTAAGTTCTCCAGATCTAATGATGACTGGAAGCTTCTTGACCTCCGTTTGCAAAAGAGTTTATAGAACAAGAGAAAACAAACAAACAAAAATGTCCCAGCCTGAGTTTAGAGATGTGTCTTCACAGCATCAAGTCAAACAGGTGAAACTCAAACCTCATTTAACAGAGGGCTCAATTCTGGCGGAATAGTAGGTGTAGAAGAGGACAGAAGTTTCCAGTCTCCTTAAGGGAGACAGAGAAGAGGCTTGAAAATTACAACCTCAACCATTAATGATACCATATCTCACTTTGAGACCCACTTCTGTCTTCGTCTGGAACATGTATACATGTGGCGGATTCATTTCAATATTTGGCAAAACCAATACAATATTGTAAAGTTTAAAAATAAAATAAAATTTTAAAAAAAGAATGCTTTTAAATAAAAGCAATATATTCCTTTGAGTTTTGACTTTAAATTATAGAAAATATGACATTAGCAATACATCCTAATGGTACTCCAAATCTTTGGGGCAAAAAAAAAAAAAAATCAATAAAGAACGCTACGAGGAATTTCTAAAGCTCAGTAATGCCTACATTTGACTTTGAACAAGTATTAATATTGTGTGCCAATCTGTATATCATTTAATGCAACAGATGTATAGACTCTAATATGATTAAAAGTAAACTCATTTAAGAATGACTTTATGAAATGTAGACCACTTTCTAACACCATACACAAAAATAAACTCAAAATGGATTAAAGATCTCAACGTAAGACCAGAAACTATAAAACTCCTAGAGGAGAACATAGGCAAAACACTCTCCGACATACATCACAGCAGGATCCTCTATGACCCACCTCCCAGAATATTGGAAATAAAAGCAAAAATAAACAAATGGGACCTAATTAACCTTAAAAGCTTCTGCACATCAAAGGAAACTATTAGCAAGGTGAAAAGACAGCCTTCAGAATGGGAGAAAATAATAGCAAATGAAAAACAAACAACTAGTCTCAAAAATATACAAGCAACTCCTACAGCTCAACTCCAGAAAATAAACACCCAATCAAAAAATGGGCCAAAGAACTAAATAGACATTTCTCCAAAAAGACATACAGATGGCTAACAAACACATGAAAAAGATGCTCAACATCACTCATTATCAGAGAAATGCAAATCAAAACCACTATGAGGTACCATTTCACACCAGTCAGAATGGCTATCCAAAAGTCTACAAATAATAAATGCTGGAGAGGGTGTGGAGAAAAGGGAACCCTTTTACACTGTTGGTGGAATGCAAACTAGTACAGCCACTATGGAGAACTGTGTGGAGATTCCTTAAAAACTGGAAATAGAACTGCCTTATGATCCAGCAACCCCACTGCTGGGCATACACACTGAGAAACCAGAAGGGAAAGAGACAAGCACTGTTTATAATAGCCAAGACATGGAAGCAACCTAGATGTCCATCAGCAGATGAATGGATAAGAAAGCTGTGGTACATATACACAATGGAGTATTACTCAGCCATTAAAAAGAATACATTTGAATCAGTTCTAATGAGGTGGATGAAACTGGAGCCTATTATACAGAGTGAAGTAAGCCAGAAGGAAAAACATAAATACAGTATACTAACGCACATATATGGAATTTAGAAAGATGGTAACAATAACCCGGTGTACGAGACAGCAAAAGAGACACTGATGTATAGAACAGTCTTATGGACTCTGTGGGAGAGGGAGAGGGTGGGAAGATTTGGGAGAATGGCAATGAAACATGTAAAATATCATGTAGGAAACGAGTTGCCAGTCCAGGTTCGATGCATGATGCTGGATGCTTGGGGCTGGTGCACTGGGATGGCCCAGAGGGATGGTATGGGGAGGGAGGAGGAGGAGGGTTCGGGATGGGGAACACATGTATAATTCATTTTGATATTTGGCAAAACTAATACAATTATGTAAAGTTTAAAAATAAAATAAAATTAGAAAAAAAAAAAAAAAGAAATGTAGACCAAACAGCCACCAGAAGATATGATAATGCAGATAAAAGTTAACACCTCAAAATCAGAAAACATTTGGCTGGGCAATCAACAATGATCCTAATAGGGGTGAATTTCTAGAGTTGAAGCAGTCATCTTTATGTGGATGCCTTTAAAGTTATGTCCAAGAACAAGCAAGAACATTGAACTAAATGGCAAAGGTCACAAATAGCAAAGTTGTTGTTTATCCCTCCCACAACACCATCCACAGAGGGGAAAAAGAGCAAGAATGACTACTAGGGCCTCAGCAATGAACTTAGAGCTCTGCATAGTAAAAGCAATAAAAACTGAATATGTAATTCAATAGTTCAAAAAGTCAAGAAGCCTCATCAAACCTCATTAAACAGCAATTTAAGCTTGTTTTAGTTGCACTTGGATTCTTAGGCTTATGTGGTAGATGAAAATTCAGACGATTGGGACTGAAATGAAACGTGCTGGAGTTTGACATAGTTGTGGTTTAAAAAAAAAAAAAAAAAGGTAAGGAGACACTCAGCAGGAAATAAGGTCCATTTTCTAAGTAATGTGTCCAAGTCTGGATATCAAAGCGTATGAGCTAAACCTGAGAAGGTAAGAAGAGTGTGTGCATGCGTGCATGCTAAACTGCTTCAGTTGAGTCCGGCTCTTTGCTACCCTACGGACTCTAGCCCACAGAGCTCCTCTGTTCAAGGGATTCTCCAGGCAAGAATACTGGAGTGGGTTGCTGTACCCTCCTCCAGGGGATCTTCCTGTCCCAGGGGTCAAACTCCTGTCTCCTACATTGGCAGGTGGGTTCTTTTCCACTAGCACCACCTGGGAAGCCCATAAGATGGCCCATATCCTGTTTGAAGTCATCAAGAACCAAATATTCCAGATTTTTGGTGCAAGATGTACCCAAAGAAGGCAATCAGCCATGTCACAGAATTGAAATGCTATGGTGTTAGAGGAAGGATGAACATCATTCAACTCTTAAATTAAAAATTATACCAGCAATTTATCACATTCAAGTATTTAAAGTATGCATATTAAATATATGCCATGAATCACTTGTGACATTTTTATAATGTAGAAATACAAGATTATTGGTTGGTTTCTGCTGCTATTTAGGGAACAAATTGATGTATCAAAATATATGCTTTCTATTTATCATCTAAGAAGTACAAAAATCTACCATAAATGCTAATCTGCCTATAAATATTAAGACACTATGATTCATCTATTACTATACAGGAGCCAACCTGTCCCCACATTCCATTCTTGGGTCTCTGTGTTGCCCACTGGCATAGAGGGAGCTTATATATGTGCCATGTAACCCCTCTCTTCTAACTACTGCTTACTAGGTTTAAATGAATAATGATCAAGGTGTATAAGTCACACTCATACAAGAAGTGGAATCAGGTCCACAGAGCTGGAGTCAGTTCTGGACAGCCACTCTGGAAAGTCTGTCGGAAATACATTTTGGAGACCAGTGTACTGGCCACGTGTAAATACAGAAGGAGCAGTTCTGAGAGTAGAAAGATGACAGTGAAGTAGATTTAAACAAAGTACAAAAGAGGCGAGGCCATGTAACCCACAAAGACCATCAGCCAAGAGTCAGGGCTGCCTGTCTGCCAGGCTGAACTCCTCCAGCAAACCTACAGTAAACACTCCTCATGTGTCACCCCAGTAAATCCCCCTTATCTAAGCTAGCTAGAAAGGAATTCTGTTCCTTATAACAAAACGGACCTATGACGTCTAATTTCCTCTTTGCTCATATAAGGCATTGGCTCAATGGTTAATTCAAAGACTATCATCCACTCTATTTTAGATTAAATTTCACATTAACATTTGAGGGCTTTATTTTAGGAGCTGATTGCCAATGCCAATTAATAAAGAAATAAAGAGAGTTATCAGCCAGTCCAAATCAAAAATTAAATCAATACTTAAGTGGTAATCTCATTAACATTACTGATGGAATACTTGCATCCATCTGCTACTCTTGTATGTAAGCAATTTTAGCTTTTTAACATACCCTTTCATGGCTAAAGTGAAAATCTATTTAGATACTGTATTTCACAATGTTCCTTTCTATATCCTTTGCCACCAGTCTTTCTCCCCACCCACTGTCTCAGTATTTCCTTCTTTTTGTATGTATTTAATTATTAGTGGAATCTGAAACAGCACTATATTTAAAAACAGAGTTGAAAACTATGAAATAAAATATACTCTGCTGAACCTCTTAACGTAATGAATGCTGAGCAGTGATTTAATCTTACCACTATGTTTAACATCACTTAAAAACCCAAGCAGTCTTCATTCATGGGCCATTGAGTATTTTGTGAAACTTTACATTTATTTTCCACTGTTATGGCAATTGCTTTTGAAACTACAGTCATAAATAACTTCTTGAAAAATTACATTTTAATTTTATAAAAGGTTTAAAAGTTTGACCAGGTGTCCTTTTATTAGCTAGAATGCAAGGCCCATTAAGGTTGGGCTTTTCATCAATTTTGCTTATTAATGTATCCTTGGTATCTAGGGAAGCACTGAGTATACAGTACACATCTAATAAATACTTCTTGAATAAATAAGTCACAGAATGTGTCAGTAGATGAGAAATAAAAAATAAGACTCTCACAATCGTTATGACCCTGACTTGTTATATGACCCTGGGCGTGTACTTGATTATTTTTATCCAGCTTTCATTTCCTAAATATTTATTGAGTGCCTATGGTGTGCCAGGAACTCTAGCTGGGAGTAAGGACACCAAGATGAATAGATCACAGACCATTCCCTCTAGGGGCTCACGATGAGAGGGTCACCGTCAAGTGTGCATTCTTTGTAGGACAAGACGGTAAGTAGGACACATGTTGAATAAATAAAATGTTAAGTGAACTTAGAGCATGGAGTTGCTTATTCTTCAAAATAATATTATGCAAATAAACTATTTCTCCTATGCAGTCATATATGAATCATTCTACAGGTCACCAAGGTACCAATCAAGACATTAAAAGTGTCATTTGTTAGATGTAAAAGGTCTAAAATTAGTAGCAGAGCTTTAAAAATATCTTTCTTGTTCGTGCATTAAAATTTTCCTTCAAAACAACTTACTATAAGCACTTTACAATTTATATCATGCTGAGACTGTGTGAAACTGATGGAGACAGAAGAGTCTTCTGGCACACTGCAGATCATCCCCTCCTTTGTAATATACACGAAGAAGGTATGCACGGTGCTCAAGAGCCTTGACTATGGACTCAGACAAAACCAGGTTTCGATACCACCTCCTGAATTTCCATGTCATCTAACTCAGTAAGTCAGGACCAAGTTTTTATCTACACCAGAAAAACTATCTCCTTGGTGTCTAGAAACATAGTTCATAAAGGCAAACTTATGCCTATTATAAATTACCTATCTTTCCTGATCACGTATCAATATGATATAAAAGGAGCTACATTTCACTCCAGTTTCCAATTTATATTATGGAACATAAATAATTTTAATTGACTTCATCAGCACTGCTGAATTTATACAGTCTTTACTATTCCTTGTTTAGAATTTTTCTGACATCAGTGACAGGGAACTCAAGTCTTCTGAATAATCTACCAAGGGTTTAATATTTAACAAAAAGCATTAAATGTCAGTATTTACCATTTACTCTGAACATACATGTTCTATCCACAAAAAACAGAAATCATCATGTGCTAGATGAAAGGAGACATGTAAGAGGAAGCATCATATTAAACCCACTGAAAATGCTTCTCTTTCTAATTCTTTAAATTGAAAGATGTAACAGAATTTTATACTCTCTAAACTCCTCTAATAAAAGCTCCCATGTTACACCACTGGTAACTGCAATATCCACATGCACCATTTTCAAAGAGCCTTAAAGTTCAAACACACTTTCACAAATACTAACTCATTTAATTCTGACAATAATCCAGTGAAGTGTGTTTGCTAAGGAAAAATAAACTAAATCTCATGAGGTCAAGAAACTGCGTGGCCTAAAATCAGAGTTAGCAACCTAGTCTTCTGACCTCATGTTCAGTGTTCAGTCCTTCCTTCACACTCAAGATTTAGTTTCAGGGCAAACATAAAAGTTGGAAGATATTTGTGGACCCACTTTATTCTTCGCTTGACAATCACCCTGACTTCTTAATTATACAGTCAGATTTTCAGTACACCTGAGTAGATCTCTTTGAGTAAATATGCCAAGAAACAGACTAAACATTTCGCTGTTCCTAGATAAAATCAACTTTTAGAAAGAATATAAAAGCAAAATTCACCAGGTCACAATCTTCTTAAAATTATATTATAAAAGTGAACCTGAATTAGAGACTACAGATGAAATGACTTTCCTAGAAAATTTTCTATATTGTTAAAAAAACTGGAGTTTTGATACTATTTAAGAACTAAGGTGAATATAAATGTTTCCTAATTTATTTAATTCCAGGCCTGTATGAAATTCTATGCTCTTTCCTGACAATTCATACCAAGAATTATGAGTTACTGCTATTATCTATACACTTTCAGAATAAGAATATAAAAGTAAAGTAAGAAAAATGTACATAAAGGGAAAGACATAGGCTACCCACTCCAGTTTTCTGGCCTGGAGAATTCCATGAACTGTATAGTCTATGGCATCACAAAGAGGTGGACATGACTGAGCGACTTTCACTTTCACTGTAAAGTAGAAATAAAAATAAATAAGAACTTAGACTAAGTTGAATAATACACTATACCCTTTGGGGGGGAAAAAATCTTAAGTATGAAGTGCTTTCCGTCTCTGCAGACTTCCCAACACAATTCAAATTAATGAAACACAACATCTGGGTTATCAGAACAGTGCAATAAACAATATAAATGTGATTAGGTAATGACGTAATGAGAGGTCACAGCATGTAAAGTTGACCTTAAATTTGTGTTAACCACCAATATCAATAGGCTCCCCAGGTGGCTCAATGGCTAAAGAATCCGCCTGCAATGCAGGAGACACGAGTTCGATCCCTGGGTCAGGAAGGTTCCCTGGAGAAGGAAATGGCAACCCTCTCCAGTCGTGCCTGGAGAATCCCATGGACAGAGGAACCTGGCTGGTTACAGTTCATAGGGTCACAAAGAGTTGGACGCTACTGAAGCGACTGAGCACACACACACACACACACAATACCAATACCAAATATTTCGTTCCCTTCAGGACACTGGAGAATAGGATTTTTCTTCTCAGGAGCGGTTCTGGGATACACTAGAAGCATGCAATCAGACACCTCAAGTTTCTCCTCACACTTTCCCATTCTACAAAAAATGTCCTAATTTCCATTCCTCCCTTTCCTAGAAAACAATCAAAAGAGTCCTCAGAAACTAAATTAGGATGGATTGTCCAGAAACGTTAAGTGGCACTGACATGCTTGACACTGCTTATTTCTGTGAGACATCAAACACAAGAGAAATCACCGTCGACCTTACTTCGCAGGATGTCTTACCCTCAAGAAGTCTCTGATAAAACAGTGAAGTAGAAAACATGATAAAACGAAAGGCAGAGCTAAACACCTGGGGATGAAACACGCTCCACCTGACGCTCTCCTCTGATCGCCTCATTTTGCAGTGGAGTCTTTCTAGAAACACTGTTTCTATTTAGTAACAATGAGATCACCTAAAACAAATACCCTGCATCTGATAATGTTTGGAATTTAATGGTAGGCAATGAGATTTTTTTTAATTTCTTATTTTTTAACTATAAAAATTATACTGAAAGATATGAGTAGAAAATACACTAAATATTTGGATAAACACTCTTAAAGTTCTTCAATTTTAAACATTAGGAAGGAAACATTTTATACTACTAAAAAGAAAGTTAAAATTTTGCTGTCTTTTCAGTAAAAAGTTTCTAACTTTTATACATAATTTAAGTCCTTTTTTCTATACAGATACTTTAAGTGGCAAATGATCTAATGTTATCTTGCTGCCAACTTTAAAAGATGTTACGATATACCTACTTGTCAAAGCTTTAGTGAAATAATTACATTGTTCTTGTCAAAAATCTGGTTCAGGCCCAGATTACATAAAAAGGTAAATTAGCTCTACTGAAAATTTATATTATTGGTTAATCCTACATATGCCATAAATCTTTAGAGGCATGCTGTTGAAACATTTGATACAGTCGTATTCCTATTTGCTCACACAACTTATTTAAAAACATTTTGGAAACAAAACCAGAGAAAAAAAATAAAATGGAGAAAAAAAAATTTTTTTAATTGATCTTACTGTTTACAACAGTTCATAGTGAACATTATCATGAACCCTGGAACATAGCGTTGCATGGTCATTATCAGATCTTAATATGAAAGAAGCCACTTTTTGCACTTTTCTAAAATTCACTGGTTATTTCAAACCTAGTACTGCATTACGGCAAATATAACCTGAGTCAGATAAGGCTGGATTATGGAATCAAGTTCTAAACATTCAGAACCATGGAGATAAGACAGAGTGCAAAGTTAGAAAGATTGGATGGATAAAACAGACAAACTCTGATATTAAATAGCACCAACATGTGAAACGATTTAAAATGTAAGTTTTAATTTTCCTCTAGTAAAGATCAAGTCTCAGGCGTTTTAAAAGCAGTTGTCCTTAGAGATTTAACAGCATCATGAAAATAAGATTGGTGTTCAAATGAAATACACTGTATTTCGAGGGAACAAAATGATGGTGAATCATGTTTTCAAAAGTTAAAAAGTGGTATAAGACTTTGCACATACCAGTATTTTAGTAACAACTGCTGAATATTCTGCTTAAAGTTCCACAAATTAAAGACTGACATCACAATCACATCAGAAGTAAATAAGTATGTGATTAAGAAGAATAAGAACAATAACGGTAGTAATAGTTATAGTAACCACATGTATTGAGTATTTTGGGGTCATGCACTGTAACTTACATATTTATTCCACACAAAAACTGTCATAAATATTCTACTGTTCCCATTTCAAAGATGAGACTATTTAGAAAAGTTAGACAATTTACCCTATACTAGATGCTAGAAAGTAGATTTGATATCATAAAATTTAAAATACCAATGATCTTGAGAAATATAATACATGCCATATTTGAAAGCCAACCATCTCCTCTTGAAAAATACAGTAATGTCTTTCCAACTGGGCTGGCCAGGTGAGATTAAGGAAAAATCAACACCGTAGGCAGGTGTACAGATAAGAAATTTAAGTCCTCACAGAGAAAATGATAATAAGATCAAGAATTGGTCAAACTGCAAAAGTCCTTACCAAAAAAAAAAGTCCTTAAAAATACTTGCACAATCATACCCATTTTTGAACACTTATTGTGTGCTAATTTGAAAATTAGTTCAATTAATTTTCACAGCTACCACAGGTAGCAGTGTAGCAGCAGTGTCAGTCGCTCAGTCGTGTCCGACTCTTTGCGACCCCATGAACTGTAGCCCGCCAGGCTCCTCCATCCATGGGATTCTCCAAGCAAGAATACTGGAGTGGATTGCCATTCCCTTCTCCAGAGGATCTTCCTGACCCAGGGATCAAACCCAGGTCTCCTGCACTGCAGGCAGATTCTTTACCATCTGAGCTACAGGGAAGATCTAAAGCAGTAGCAGCACTACCACAGGAGTTGTTGCCAAAAGGTGGCAGTATCAGGACGCAAGCCAGAAAAATTGATCTGGTCCCCTATAGCCCATGTAATCAGCCACCATGCTATGACCAGGGGCATTTTCCTCATTTTCATCTCCCAGGCTGTGCTCACCGGGAAATCTTCATGACATCCCTTCCCCTACATTGTATATGAAATACTTGAACAACTGTTACACATTGTACACGAATATCCATTCCAAGAGGTCTAGTCCATGAAAATGTCTATTTCATTCTCAGAGGTACTGACTCACCTTGAATCTCGGATACCTGAGATGCAGAATAAGTCATATACTTAAGAAGGAAAACATTTCAATAACCTTTATTTCTCAACATCCATCCACCCAAGATAACCTCATGTCATGACCAAAACACCTATTTCATCCCTTCTTTTCTGCCCATATAGTGGCCACTGGACCATCTTTCTAAGTGATGCAAAGTCATCTTGCTCTTCTCTTCATCTCCCCAAACAATCCCAGCAGGAACTATTCTAACACTGCAACTCGATTCGATTTTACCACCTTTTCCCAGCCTCAATCCTGTTTCAATGATTAACCCCAAATGGACTGACCGGCAATTTCGTACATTGGAACAGAAAGTTTTAACCTTTAAGAAGAAGGTATGCAGAAGTAAAGTTACATGCACTACTAGTACAGGTAAGGAAAGCTCACAGTCAGGGCAGGATTTGCATAAAGATAATCATATTCGGTACATTTTTATCACAACCAGTTTCCAAGAGATAGCCTCTCCAGTTTCGTTACTGATTTTATAGCAGTAGAAACAGCATAGTTTGTAGCAATTACAGGTTTCATAAAATCAAACTGCAGTTATATTTTAAAAGAAGAATGCTTGTCATGAAATTCCCCTTGCAATAATGTTAACACATTATACTTTACATTAAGTAATAAAAAATATCTCCAAACATATCAGCACACGTTTATCTAATAAATATAGCAATCAATATACCAAAGTCTTTTTACAGTAGCCTATTTTTTCCCTCTGCCACGGCTCTATTTAGTTACTGTAACTTTCTGACTGATACCAAGGCAGAAATATTTCAGAAGAGGTCATGACATCAAAAATCATCCTCAAGAGGAAGTAAATATTTAAACATTCACCTTGTCTTAGTGAGACAAGCAGTGTCTGGTCTGCAGCAACCCCATGAATCTGAGATTGAACTGGATGCTTGCTGATCCTTTGGAGAAAGTATCCCCGAAACAGGTGTGAGTGGTACTCACAGAAGGTGCTCAAAAGCACCATTCACCTGCAACACAAGAAATGCAAATCTGTTAACCGAGTTTCCAACATTATTTATACACATGAATAGCAGCCTTACTCTCCTCTTTACACTCACAGCTCAGAGGCAGGCTCATTTAGACATCAAGAGCACGGTCTCCAGGTCAGAGGAACAAACTTCATGTCACAGCCCAGCCACCCATGCTATCTTTTCGAGAAGCTATATGTGCCCTCCACAGAGGGCTACGGAAAGAATCATGAATACAAATAAAATGCTTTTAACAGTGATCCATGAAGAGCAGGTATTTTATTCCTTCTTTTTTTTTTTCCTATTCTTGGTTACAAGTTAGGAAGATTATTGTCCATTTACTGAGCACATAATATAAAGCACTGGGTTGGTGCTTTATAGAAATGACCTCACTTCATCCTCAGAATAGACGTTACTCCTTTTATTTTCTAGATAAGGAGACAGACTTGGGGAATTAGCAATTTGCTGAAGTTAGACAACAAAGTAGTAGCACTGGCACTTAAACCAGGTCTGATGCTCTTCAACATTCCTGTTGCATCTGAATGCTTTCATATTGGGGGGCTGCCTGTCATAGTTTGATGTTCTCCACAGAAAAGCAGGAAATATGGCAAGTTTAACTATTTAATATAAAATGCTATTTTTATAAATGTATCTCAAATTTACTAAGTTTTAGGAGACAGAGTGATTCAGAAACAAATTAGTAAGTTTCAGCACATGAAACAAACATATTAAAACAACATCCAAAGAAATTTCTCTCCCTCTCTATCATGAAGGATCTGATTCATGGTGTAATTTACCATCATGAAAAGATAAAAGGCAACTTTTTCAAATTGCTTACAGTTAAATTTACAGAACAAAGATGACTGTGTACTAAAGTCAAATTGATAAAAATTATGTTTTCATTGTAAAATTAGTATCTTCATTACAGATCTGCAGAGAATAAAATACAGTTAATACAAATATTTATAAAAATATTTAACTACATCATCATCAGATCAGATCAGTCGCTCAGTCGTGTCTGACTCTTTGTGACCCCATGAATCGCAGCACGCCAGGCCTCTCTGTCCATCACCAACTCCTGGAGTTCACTCAGACTCACGTCCATCGAGTCAGTGATGCCATCCAGCCATCTCATCCTCTGTCATCCCCTTCTCCTCTTGCCCCCAATCCCTCCCAGCATCAGAGTCTTTCCAATGAGTCAACTCTTCGCATGAGGTGGCCAAAGTATTGGAGTTTCAGCTTTAGCATCATTCCTTCCAAAGAAATCCCAGGGCTGATCTCCTTCAGAATGGACTGGTTGGATCTCCTTGCAGTCCAAGGGACTCTCAAGAGTCTTCTCCAACACCACAGTTCAAAAGCATCAATTCTGCGGCGCTCAGCCTTCTTCACAGTCCAACTCTCACATCCATACATGACCACAGGAAAAACCATAGCCTTGACTAGACGGACCTCTTTGTTGGCAAAGTAATGTCTCTGCTTTTGAATATGCTATCTAGGTTGGTCATAACTTTCCTTCCAAGGAGTAAGCGTCTTTTAATTTCATGGCTGCAGTCACCATCTGCAGTGATTTTGGAGCCCCGAAAAATAAAGTCTGACACTGTTTCTACTGTTTCCCCATCAATTTCCCATGAAGTGATGGGACCAGATGCCATGATCTTCGTTTTCTGAATGTTGAGCTTTAAGCCAACTTTTTCACTCTCCACTTTCACTTTCATCAAGAGGCTTTTTAGTTCCACTTCAATTTCGGCCATAATCATTGCTAATAATACGGTGCATTTTCTTCTAGACTGTTTTTCTATGGTTTCCTTTTTTTCTAGATATAACAATACCAAATCTTGTTTTCTTAATAGAACATAAACCAAAGTTTTAATAGTTTGTAAATATTTTATATTTACATTTTATATTTTCTGGAGGAGGTCCGGTAGCTCTTTTATTTTTCACTTTATTATTAGTATTAGCAAATGCAATCAGATGAAATAAATCAAGAATAATAAGTGGTAAAACTATTACTACTAGTTGATATGATACCTGGAAAATGCTAAAGAATCAATATAAACAGTACCTCAAATAATAAAAGAATTTGGTAAGGCAACAGAAGATGACAATATTCATAAATTAAGACCTTCCATAGACACTGCATTATAAATAAGTAACATAAGCATAATGAAAAAGATGGGGAACAACAGAACTAACCTAAGTAAACTTCAGAAACAGTGTTCTGATTGCATATGTTAAAGCTGCAGACAAAAAGAACTGTACGCATACTGCACTCTAGTTAAAGATTTGGTTTTTCACAGAGGTATACAATTGCAATTGTGAAACTACTTTATGTACATTTTCAGACTGAGTTAATAAATACATTGAGGATAATAAACAAAGTTTCTTGGTGTTAAAAACAAGAGCTACTAGAAACAGAAATGGGCTAGAATGAACTCTGATGATGGACTAGAATCAGATACATCAATATGAACTCATGATTATGTGTGTGCGTGTGTATACACACAAATAGATATAAGACAGATATAGACATGTGTATGTGCACATGTGTGTGTTTGTATATACACAACTATCTCCTATTTCTGTCAGGGGAGAGAAATCCTAGAAGCAATTGTGAAAATTTGTTGAACACACCAAGAACCCAGAACTTGGTTTCCAAGTATTCTTCTTCAATAAGAGGAACCCAAAATCCTGGGAGGAAGGCTGATCTCAGGATCGTGGCAGAGATGAGCGTGACAAGGGAATGGGGCAAGATAAGTCCTCAGGATCCTGTGGGGCCAGAAAGTCAGCACAGTGCTCAAATTGTGATGGCAGGTCAAAAGGAAGCAGGAGCCAGCCTGAAGGTGCTCCTGACGGCCAGATAATCATCATGAACTTTATCTCAAGCAATAACAAATATTCTTGAGTTCATACTCCACGTAAGTGATTGAACAAATAAATAAGGGTGAGATAGCTCACTCTTAGAGTAAAATTCAAATTAATAAATACAGAAGGAATGATGCAAATAGAAAAATCAACCTCTCATAACCACCACCGTAATAACTGTTACAGAGCCATGAGTCAGTGATGGAAGCTAAAATTAGTGGGCAAAGATATATGAGAAAACAGGACACCTGTGTATTTCAAACTGTCTTCCCACAAGAAACTTACGAACTACAAAGGGCAAAAAAATGTAAATTTAGAGTGCAGAAAACTGATAAACTCCACCTCAATTAAGTGATCAAACTTATCACCACTAGGAATAAGGCACATCCACATCGTTTACCTCCTTATATGATTCACTGAGGTCACACCATCACTTCTGGGGTATTCTTGCCAAAAACGAGTAATCTAAATTTCATCATGAAGAAACATCAGACAAATACAAATTGAAAGACATTCCTCAAATTAACTGGCCAGCACTTTTCAGAAATGCCAAGGTCATAAAGATAGACAAAGTCTAGAGAAGTTTCTCAAGTCAAAGGAGAATAAAGAGATATGACAGCTAATACAATATGTCATCCTAGATTTGATCCTGAAATAGGAAAAAGACATCTGTGGCACAACTGGAAAAATTTAAAGAAGGCTTATAAGTGGTACTGATTTTTATAGCTAATATTAATTTCATGATTTTTTAATTGTACTACAGTTACGTAAGATGTCAACATGTAGTGAAGCTGGGTGATAAGTTTATAAGATCTCTATGTCCTACTTTTGCAAACGTTTTGTAACTCAACTTACTTCAAAATGAAAGTTTAAAAACATTTCAAAAGTACTTGGGAAGTAAATAGCAAACTAAATTCAAATAGGTGAAAGAAAAGAATAAAAATGAATATGAAAACAATTGAGTAGAAGCAAGTTTTATAATGGAAAAAACCAACTATGCCAAAAGTTGTTTTTTTAAACTCTTCATAAGACAAAGAAGGAAAATGAAATTGAGCAATACCACATCTCTACAGTAAATAAAAGGGTGTTGGAAATAGCTTTACATTACTAACTTATAAAACAGAACAGCTGGAAAGGACGTGGAGAAAAGGAAACCGTCTTGCACTGTTGGTAGGGATATAAACTGATATAGACACTATGGAGAAGGTCCATCTAATCAAAGCTATGGTTTTTCCAGTGGTCATGTATGGATGTGACAGTTGGGACTGTAAAGAATGCTGAATGCCGAAGAATTGATGTTTTTGAACTGTGGTGTTGGAGAAGACTCTTGAGAGTCCCTTGGACTGCAAGGAGATCCAACCAGTCCACCCTAAAGGAGATCAGTCCTGAATATTCATTGGAAGGACTGATGCTGAAGCTGTAACTCCAATACTTTGGCCACCTGATGAGAAGAAGTGACTCATTAGGAAAGACCCTGAGGCTGGGAAAAATTGAAGGCAGGAAAAGAAGGGGACCACAGAGGATGAGATGGCTGAATGGCATCACTGACTCGATGAACATGAGTTTGAGCAAACTTCGGGAGTTGGTGATGGACAGGGAGGCCTGGCGTGCTGCAGTCCATGGGGTTGCAAAGAGTCGGACATGACTGAGCGACTGGACTGAAGTGATAGAGAACAGTATGAAGATTTCTTCAGAAAAACTAGGAATAAAACTACCATGTGACCCAGAAATCTCACTACAGAACATATACCCTGAGAAAACGATAACTGAAAAAGACATATGTACCCCAATGTTCACTGAAGCACTATTTACAATAGCTAGGACATGGAAGCAACCTAGATTCTACTGACAGATGAATGGATAAAGAAGATGTGGTACATATATACAATGGAATGTTACTCAGCTATTAAAAGGAACAAACTTGAGTCAGTTCTAGCGAGGTGGATGAACCTAGAGCCTGTTACAGAGATATCATATATTAACGCATATATACGGAAACCAGAAAAATGGTACTGATGAACGTATCTGAAGGGCAGCAATCGAGACTCAGACATAGAGAATGGACTTATGCATAGCCAGGGGCAGGAAAGTGTGGAACTAATTAAGAGAATAACATTAACATAATGCTATTATTACGTTATTATTAAGAGAATAGGTATTATTCATACATTATTGTATGAATAATAGTTAATGGGAAGTTGCTGTAGAACACAGGGAGCTCAATCTGGGCTCTGTGAAAACCTAGAGGAGTGCGATGGGGTGGAAGGTGGGAGGGAGTTTAAAGAAGGAGGGAACATATATGTATCCTTATGGCTGATTTATGCTGATATTTGGCAGAAACCAATGCAACACCGTAAAGCAATTATCCTCCAATTAAAATAAATTTTAAAAATAAAAAACAGAACAAAGTCAAGAACTCACCACATATATGGCTGTCTCGTTTATGACAAAGATGCCATCCCATTCAGTATGGAAAACAACGAGTCAAGTTTTCCAATAAGTAGCACTTGATTGAAAATGAAAAAAAGGACTACTTCTCCCACACTATATCCAAAATGGAAAAAATAATTCCAAGTAGACTGTAGACTAACATGAGAGGTAAAACAAGACAGCTTCTAGAAAAATGGCTAAAATTACAAAAACCAAGTGTTGAAAATGATATAAAGGAAGTGGAATTCTTATATGACTGGTCCACGTGTAAATTGGACAGAAGAATCATCATAGCTGTTTTATTCATAAAAGCCAAAACTTAGCATCAAAGCAAATGTCTATCAACAATAGAATCAGTTAATAAATTGCACCAGTTATAAAATTGACTGCTCTTTAGCCATAAAGAACAAACAACTGTTGCCTACTGCAAAGAGCAACCAGACATACTACATAGTTAAAAAAATTCAAAAGAACACAGTTTATCATTCCAATGACATAAACTCAAGAAACCGATGACACTAATTTATAGTAAAAAAAAAAAATGCATTATACTGATTACTTCTGGAAGGTATTCAGAAATGCAGCAAGGGAGTTCTTTGAGCTGGTGATAATATTCTGTGTCTTCCTATCAGTAGGGGTTATACAGGTGTGTCTTCCTATCAGTAGGGGTTATACAGGTGTAGTAACACCTTGTGCCAGGAGCCAGGAGCCGGTGAGCTCATGAGGAAGGAGGCTCGGCATATGCAAAGGCGGGATCGAGCCTCAGGAGTCCGCCCGGATATTCTCGAGCATCTATCCCCCAAAAAACCAGAGTCTGCCTACTTTATTGCTTTGTGCTCTCACCTCTGACTTTACTGGGGGCTGTCCCCCACCACCATCTCGCTCTCTCTGTCAAAGAGCTAACTTACAGCTCCAATTAATAAAGTTCCTGGGCAACTAGGAGTGTTTAAATCCAAACCCCTCAGATGGCTCTCTAACTCGCCTGACAAGTTTACCCGGACTCCTACAGCTATGCATACGATTGTTTACAGTCTCCCAGCCTCCAGAGGCACGGGAAGCTTAAGATATTCAAATAGCTTAGAGCCTCTCAGAGAATTAGAAACTGTCAGAATAAGACTAGTAAAGGATTTCATTGATGAGCCAATGCTTGTTGCCAAGTTTTCACATCCCCTGAATTGTATCCTTGAATATGTATTAATTAATAGTTGGTATGTAGAAAAAATAAGTAGTGGCCTTGGTGTTAGTAAATTTAGACGCTTAAGGTAATAAATTCTTTCCTTTGTTGTAAACCCATTATACATCCGCCCTATAGGAATGCAATTTTATCTTCGGAAGATGGCGCCAAACCTTAAAATAATTACTCTTAGAGAAAATAAGTCTTTGTTGATAAGTCCTTGTCAAGAGTCATAAAATGTTAGTAGGCCTTCTGGCCAGAAGATGATGTAAATCACCTAAACCATTTGTATACGATAAATTTGCAGGAAAGAAACCCTGGTTTTTGATAAGGATCAAAAACTGCTGACTTTGCATCCCCTATTATCCTCTATGTGTAACTTAGGGTATAAAAACCCCTGTTGAAAATAAAGCTATGGGCCTTGCTCACCAGCGCTTGGTCTCCCCACGTCATTCTTTTCACATTCTGGCTGAAGTCTCCATCTGCAGCGCGGAACCCACCACGCTTACTAATTATGCCTGGGCTTCTAAGACCCACTCGAGAAGGTGTCTAGGGTGAGGCACCTTCCGCTATTCGAGAGGGCGCCTGCGGCCTACGTAAGTGGTGCAAACTTCTTGTCTTGAAGTTTTATTGGTCTCCTGCATAAACCAAGCTACTCAGCCTCTTTTCTCCACTGAATTTTCCTACTGAGCTATCCTCATTCTATTATTTTTTATATCTCTAATTAGCATATAAATAGTCGCCTAGGCCGTCTCTCCTTCGAATACACTGGATCAGCCGGGGCTGGACCCCGGCAACCTTGTATTCATTAAGCTGTACATTTTAACATTCATGTACATGCATGTGTCATATTGTATGTAAGTAATTAATCAGTAAAAATAAAAATTTTTTTTTCTTGAATGAATCCTCTTGTCTTCATTTTCATAGTTTAAATATTTTACCTATCAGACAGAGTTTTCCAAGGGATGCAATTAAAATTGGGTATTAATTTCTGAGAATCCATTTCTCCATCATATAACAGAAAAAAGGAAAAGAATGGTTTTTATTGTCCAGCTCCTTTGCTGAAAATGGATGCTTAGCTCTCTTCATTACTCTTAAGAGTGAGAAAAGATATTATCCTTTCTCTTATAGTAAATGCTGACTATTCCATCCATTCAAAGTGTTTATTTCTTTTCCAAAAAATTAAGGGAAATGTTATTGGATACTCAACAGTTCAGTACTCTGGGATGTCTTAGAAAAAATATGTGTACCAAATCTGATTGTTTAGGAAAAAGACAAACTTAAAATGAGGCATAATAAAATAATGCATTATATTTTTTCTAAATAAATACTTCCAGCTATATAAAGCTACGAATGCAAAACATATTTAAATTCTCCTTAACATTAAAAAATGTAATCACATTTTCCCTCAATAATTGTGAAATTTCTAGAATTTTCCATTTCCACCAACTCAATCAACTAACATTTATTTGAAATCTTTTTGAACTGTAGTCCTCCATGATTTTTTCCTCTGAAAGTTATACTTTAAAAAAAGTGAATAATAAACAGTCCTTTTCCTTTTGGATTTCACATTCTGTCCCAGAAGACAAAATACTACAATATCTCTAAAGCCACACTTGACATAGGAAAAGTAGGGACTAGTCACAGAGGTACTGACATCTAGCAAGAGCATATAAAATGCTCAAGGTCTCCATCAGCCTCTATACTCACAGGTCCTATAATACAGTGTCTTGAGCATGGCCGGGTACCAATGTATTTTTTTTCTAAATTCCATAAAGGAAACACAAAAAGAAAAAGTTCAGTTACAAGCAATATCTTCTGTGAAGAGAAAAAACTGGGAAACACATACACAGTCAATTATAAAAAGCAAAATAATACAATAAATTCAATCTGGCAGCTGGGATATGTTTCCATTATCCAGAAATTTTACTTATTTATCACCCTTCTGTTCAACACAATTGCCAGGTAAGTGAGGCAATTACTAAAATGTCATTGCCAGACCCAGGAACAAAAAAGGAACTGTCACAGGACCATTTCAGTTCAGGTCAGTCACTGTCAGGTCCAACTGTTTGCGACCCGTGGACTGCAGCAGGCCAGGCTTCTATGTCCGTCACCAACTCCTGGAGCTTGCTCAAATTCATGTCCATCAAGTTGGTGATGCCATCCAACCATCTCATCCTCTGTCGTGCCCTTTCCCTCTTGCTTTCAATCTTTCCCAGCATCGGGGTCTTTTCTAATGAGTCAGTTCTTCACATCAGGTAGCCAAAGTATTGGAGATTCAGCTTCAGTCCTTCCAATGAATATTCAGTTGATTTCCTTTAGGATTGACTGGTTTGATCTCCTTGTAGTCCAAGGACTCTCAAGAGTCTTCTCCAACACCACAGTTCAAAAGCATCAACTCTTCAGTGCTCAGCCTTCTTTATGGTCCAACTCTCGCATCCATACATGAGTACTGGAAAAACCATAGCTTTGACTAGATGGACCTCTGTCAGCAAAGTAATGTATCTGCTTTTTAATATGCTGTCCATGTTGGTCATAGGTTTTCTTCCAAGGAGCAAGCATCTTTTAATTTCATGGCTGTAGTCACCACCTGCAGTGATTTTGGAGCCCAAGAAAATAAAGCCTCTCACTGTTTCCATTGTTTCCCCATTTATTTGCCACGAAGTGATGGGACCAGATGCCATGATCTTATTAGTGCTTTGAATGTTGAGTTTTAAGCCAGCTTTTTCACTCTCCTCTTTCACTTTCATCAAGAGGCTCTTAGTTCTTCTTTGCTTTCTGCCATGAGGATGGTGTCATTTACATCTGAGGTTATTGATATTTCTCCTGGCAATCTTGATTCCAGATCTCGCGTGATGTACTCTGCATATAAGTTAAATACATAGGGTGACAATCTACAGCCTTGATATACTCCTTTCCCGATTTGGAAACAGTCTGTTGTTCCATTTCTGGTTCTGTTGTTTCTTGTCTTGCATACAGATTTCTCAGGAGGCAGGTTAGGTGGTCTGGTATTCCCATATCTTCAAGAATTTTCCAGTTTGTTGAGATCCACACAGTCAAAGGCTTTAGCATAGTCAATGAAGGAGAAGTAGATGTTTTTCTGGAATTCTCTTGCTTTTTCTACAACCCAATGGATGTTGACAATTTTCTTTTCGGTTCCTCTGCCTTTTCTAAATCCATCTTAAACATAGGACTATTTTCTTATTTCCCCTAGAACTTTGATAGAGTTTCATAATATATAAATATTTTGGTCCATTATATTTCAATAGTCCTCTTTTGACTTTTGATCTATTCTTTTCATATGGAGAAGGAAATGGCAACCCACTCCAGTATCCTTGCCTGGAAAATTCCAGAGACAGGGGAGCCTGACGGGCTACAATCCATGGGGGTCGCAAAGAGTCGGACACCACTGAGCAACTAACACTTTTGCTTTTCTACTCTTTTCACACAATAGAGTTTCTCAGTTTCTCTGAACTCAATTCTTCCTAAGCCATTACCAATGTTTCAATTTGCAGGCTGGATCTAATTACTGAAGCATTTATCAGAACCCAGGTAGCAACGTGTTATTACCTTACTAATTAATGCTCCCCAGGAGACTCTGGAATGAATATAGGCCACTCTGCAAAAATAATGACCACTGAAATCATAGCCCTAACACACCATAAGGCTGCACATCTCAATACAGTCCATTTCATTAGGACTCTAGTAAAAGATGAAGAGGTTAACCCCAGAAACCTGCAGAGCAGCATAAACATGATATGGGCTTGTGGCTAAACCTTAGCACACAGTCCCCAGTTCTGCCTTTATGATTCTGATAGTGATGCAAACGCCACAGAAAGGAATATTAAAGAAGAATTACATAATCCTCTCTCCACCAATTGTTAGCTTGTTTGCTGTAGATTTAAACACTGCCACGGGCTTCTAGTGGTTGGCAGCTCACACTGCGGAAAATGTCACTGGCTTTTGCTATTCTACTAGCTGTGCTCCACAGAGCAGAAAATTAAGCCTGACATATTTGGGGGAGGAGTTTTCTGGTTTGTAAGAACTTATAAAAATAGCCATACTTATTTATTCCAGGGTCACATTTTTAAGTTCTTGGTCGTGCTGAAATAAACAATTTTAATACACGTGCTAAGTTCTTAGTTCCTTCCCTAAGGCAAACAGATTTTCATTTCTAACTTTAAAAGAAACACACACACAGTAAAAGAAAATATTTTTGTATCTATAGCATATGAAAATTTTAAAAAACTATCTAAAACCATACATTTCTGCTTCAGTTTATTCTCCTTCTGAATAAAGTCTAAGTATTATAACTAGTCATTTATCAAAATATTAGCATTTCATGATGAATAACTTAGATTTGATGCACAAATATGATAGAATCCTGAATTTCCATCATACTTAAATTTACTTTGTTTCACACATTATTTGAATCATGCTGCAATGTAAGACTAATGATCCCTCTTTAGCTGGAGGTTTGTTTTTGCGTATTTGAAACATTTAGATGTGTTTTTTTCCTTCTGTTATAGGTGACATGTAGTTCTACCATAGGAATCACACAGGCTACCTGACCAAACTTAATTTACAAATGTGGAATAAAACTATGAGTTACTGAAATGAGTCATAGAGTAAGATCCTCATTGAAGAAAAATACAGTAGTGTTTCTGGAAAAGTTTCTGGAAAAACGCGGACTTAATCATTCAGAGGCATCTGTCAACTTCATCAAAACAAGGACACACCTTCCTGCTGCTGCTGCTGCTGCTAAGTTGCTTCAGTCGTGTCTGACTCTTAGTGACCTGATGGACTGCAGCCTACCAGGCTCCTCCATCCATGGGATTTTCCAGGCAACAGTACTGGAGTGGGATGCCATTGCCTTCTCCACACACCTCCCTATCTCTTGCCAAATTTCTTTCTTCCCCAACTTTGTTCTTTCATGCAACCTCAAAGAAAGGAACTGTATCAGGCATCGAGATTCTATCTATAATAGGGACAAACCTGACTCCACATTGGATCTGTTTCTTTTACTTTAACCTTTGTATTCTATTACTCTTTAAGTAATAGGGAGCTCAAATCTAGTGCTCTGTGACAACCTAGAGGGGTGGGATGGGGTGGGAGGGATGTACAAGAGCGAGGGGACACACACATATATATGGTTGATTCACACTGATATTTGGCAGAAACTGGCACAAAATTGTAAAGCAATTATCCTCCAATCAAAAAAAAAAATGTGGCCTAATAGCTTGAAATATTCAAGATAGCCCATTCTCAAGACTCTCACCTTTAAAGGTATAACACTTTTCCATTCTTGAAGAGACAAAAAGTTGCAGAATAGAGAACAACATGTGCCTGGCTGGAGGTTTACAGGCACATCATGACCTAACCTAGGAGGGCAGTGGCAAGAACACAGGATTCCAGCACCAAGAAGTTTGCAACAACCAACACCACCTTCTCCCTCTCTTAGCCTTTAAAAATGCTTTGCTGAAATCCTTCAAGGAGTTTGGGGTTTGGGGTGTGAGCCACCCATCTCCTTGTATGGCCTTGCAACAAACCTTTCTTTGCCCCCAACCTTGGTGTTTCAGTGTCTGGCCTCACTGTGTACTGGGCACACACATGCATTTGGTAACGTATCTGTCACATGACAGGTCCATTTTATTCTACGTGACAAGAATTACAGCCTTTGGAGAAAAAAGCTCCCAAAGTTGTCTTTCCCCAGCTCCTCATTTTTGTGCAAAGCCAGCAGTCTCACAGCACTGCTTTCTCTCACCGTGGCTTGGAAAGACATCTCTGTCTTTTTAAAGTTCTATTGATCACGCTAATGACATTTACTCAGCACCTGCTGAGCAAAAGTCACAGATCCACCTGCTCTAAGGACACAGAAACACACAGGCCATGGCATGGCTTTTCTTCAACAAAGATGAATGTCCTCTGATTGCTGTTTTATAAAGTAGCCCTGGATGCCTGACATGGTCCTAGCAGCCAAGAAATCTCTCATCCACTTACCCACACCTGTCATCTTGTCTTTCCCATCTTGCTTGCTTGCATGTTTGCTCCATTGTGTTAGACTCTTTGTGACCCCATGGACTGTAGCCCACTAGGCTCTTCTGTCCATGGAATTTTCCAGAGAAGAATACTGGAGTGGGTTGCCATCTCCAGGGAATCTTCCCAAGGGGAGAATCTCCGGGGGATCCAGGAGATCAAACCCACATCTCTTCCATCTCCTGCACTGGCAGGTGGATTCTTGACCACTGAACCAGCTGGTAAGCCCTGTCTTTCCCATAAGTATTTCCATTCAAGTTAAGAAAAGCCAGCATTCCCTCCACGAACCACCACCATTCAAGCTGTACATGCTCTTTTCTTCAAATAGACACTGATGACAGTATTTTGCAGGAAATGTCTAAGCCTTAATTCTTATGTAATTTAATGCTTCTTCATCGATGATTCTCGGAGTGTGACTCCCCACTACCTTTGCATGAGTGATTGCAAATCCCTAGAGAAAAGAGATAGATTTTTGACTTTTTGAGCCCTCAACACAATTAAACACTAACGTCCTCTGTGATTATGAGGACGATCAACCCAGAATTACAGGTGCTCCTTTACTCACTCCAAAGCGTCTTCCAAGCAGAAACACAGGCCAAAAGGCTATCTATGAAGTCCAGGGACCAAAGGCAAGAAAGCAAGCATCTGGGTAACAATTCTTGTTCTTAGAAAACACCCCTGTTTCAAATGAGGTCAAGGATTTACTGCATTTAAAATACAAACTGACACACGCTGAAGCTCTCTGGTTTTTACTACCTTCAGAACCCTGGGCTGCTTATCTCCTATTTTGTTACAATTGCTTTATATTGTCTTGTTCTTTCTTTTTCTCTTTCTGGGTTCTGAGGTATGCCCTGGATCAGTGAAATCTTGCCCTGAACATAGGGCAGCAAGTCACAGGTTGTGTCCATCACCTTTCTCTAGCTGACATGTTTTAAATGACCTGAAGTATCTACATCTGTTCTCTTATGTCATTATAAGAAGCACCAAAAGGGAGCCCCACAACAAGCCAAACAAGCCCAGCCCAGCCTCCTCCGGGTCCTCAGGAGGCAGCAACCAACACTAGCAAGGTCCGTGTCTCCCATCACAAGACCATCCCTGCTCGTTGTAAAAGGCTTTCTGTGGCCTTTGGCTCTTTGGTTGTTTTTTGTATGATGAGCAAATCTAGCTTAAAGAAAGCATTATTTTCAGACTGAGAAGTATTCTATGTCTTAAAAATGTAAAAATCTTGAAACTGTATATGTATAGTATACTTTATTTATACAGACACATCACAGAGATACTACAGGTCTGCTTCTAGGTCATTACAATAAGGCAAATAATCCAACAGAGCAAGTCACACACATTTTTTGGTTTCCTGGTGTGTATGAAAGTTACATTTATACTACATTGTAGAGTATGAGGCATGCAACAACACTGTGCCTAGCAAAACAATGTACATGTCCAATTAAAAATACTTTATTGCTAAAAAATGCTAACCACCATCTGAACCTTCAGCAAGTTATAAATCTTTTTTGCAACATCAGAGATCACTGATCACAGATCATAACAAATATAACAACAATTAAAAGGTCTGAAATTGTGTGAGACAAAATGTGGCACAGAGACACAAAGTGAGCAAACCAAGAGAAAAGCAATAAAACCGGGATGTGGGGGCAGAATCTGAGGTCTCTGTATTATCTAAAATGTCCAGTTTTCAGCAAGAGACTTGAGACATGCAGAGAACAGGAAATTGTGATCTGTAGCCAGGAAAAGGGCTTCCCTGGTGCCTCAGCTGATGAAGAATCTGCCTGTAATGCTGGAGCCCCCGGAACAATTCCTGGGAAGGGAAGTTCCCCTGGAAAAGGGATAGGCTACCCACTCCAGTATTCTTGGGCTTCCTTGGTTTCTCACATGGTGAAGAATCTGCCTGCAATGTGGGAGACCTGGGTTTGATCCCTGAGTTGGGAAGAACCCCTGGAAGAGGGCATGGCAACCTACTGCAGTATTCCTGCCTGGAGAATCCCCATGGACAGAGGAGCCTGGCAGGTTACAGCCCCTGGGTTCGCAGTTGGACATGACTGAGTGACTAAGCAGCAGCAGCAGTCAGGAACAGGGCAGAAAACAGAAACTGAGTGAGTCTAGAGGTAGAGTTTAGAAGAAGAGACTGCAAAGTAGCTCTTACAAATATATTCAAGGAACTAAAGAAGCCAAATTAAAAGAATTAAAGTATGATGACAATGAGATTTTTAACTAGAGAATATAAGAAAAATTGTAAAGAAAATGAAAAGTTGTAGAGTAAAAAAAATAGAGTAACTGCAACAAAAAGTCACAAAGGATTCAAAAGCATGTCTGAGGTGGCATACAAAAGAAAAAACTTTAACAGAGGATCAATAGAAATGGTACAATATTAAAAACAGAAAGAAAAGAATGGGGAATGAACAGAGACCTAAAGCCTACCAACAAGAACACTAACAGATGTGCAAATCAGGGTCCCAGAAGGAGATGAGAGAGAAAAAGAAACAGACTGTTTTTGAAGAAATAATGGCCAATAAATTCCCAAACTTGATGACAAACTTAATCCACAAAAAGCCTAAACGTTTCCAACAAACAAAAAGAGCTACAGCTAGGAACATCATAGACAAATGGCTGAAATGCCAACATAAAGATAAAATCTTGAAAGACACAAGAAAAAAGAAATGACTTATCACAGAGAGCTCAGGAGAAGGATGACGTATTTAGAATGTTGGGGATAAAAAAGTCAACTGAAAATCTTATATCCAGTAGGATTTCCCTTCAGACATGAAGATGTAGAAAAAATATTCACAGATAAGCAAGGGCTGAGATAACTCACTGTTAGCAGACCTGCCCTAGAAGAAATTCTAAAGAAAGTCTTTTGGCTGAAAGGAAATTACACCAGATGGTAACTTAAATCCACAAGAAGAAATATAGTGCCAGAAAAGATAAATATATAGGATAATATATAAAAACTGTGTAAATATATTTTTTCTTCAACTAACAGTAAAGCTAACAGTATAAAATAAGTAACGCACATCTCTATTGTTGGATTTATAAGAGATGTAAAAATACGACAGTAGTAACACAAGGATATGGAAAGAAATGTAGCCATATTGCACCAAAGTTTTCCTCTTAAAAAACTAGAAACAGAACAGCAATCTAAACCCAAAGCAAGCAGATTCCATTACTTAGAGAAGTTTAGAAAAGGGAAATTTACAGAGACAGAAAGCAGCTTAGTGGCTGCCTGGGGTATAAAGGCAGGAACAAGAATTGACTGCAAACAGCCTAAAGGGTCATTCTGATGTGATACAAAATAGCCTAAAACTGGATCAGAATGATGACTGTGTAACTCTATCAGTTCAGTTCAGTCGCTCAGTCGTGTCCGACTCTGCGACCCCATGAATCGCAGCATGCCAGGCCTCCCTGTCCATCACCAACTCCCAGAGTTCACTCAGACTCATGTCCATCAAGTCAGTGACGCCATCCAGCCATCTCATCCTGTCGTCCCCTTCTCCTCCTGCCCCCAATCCCTCCCAGCATCAGAGTCTTTTCCAATGAGTCAATTCTTCGCATGAGGTGGCCAAAGTACTGGAGTTTCAGCTTTAGCATCATTCCTCCCAAAGAAATCCCAGGGCTGATCTCCTTCAGAATGGACTGGTTGGATCTCCTTGCAGTCCAAGGGACTCTCAAGAGTCTTCTCCAACACCACAGTTCAAAAGCATCAATTCTTTGGCGCTCAGCTTTCTTCACAGTCCAACTCTCACATCTATACATGACTACTGGAAAAATCATAGCCTTGACTAGACGAACCTTTGTTGGCAAAGTAATGTCTCTGCTTTTGAATATACTATCTAGGTTGGTCATAACTTTCCTTCCAAGGAGTAAGCGTCTTTTAATTTCATGGCTGCAGTCACCATCTGCAGTGATTTTGGAGCCCAGAAAAATAAAGTCTGACACTGTTTCCAGTTTCTCCATCTATTTCCCGTGAAGTGATGGGACCAGATGCCATGATCTTCGTTTTCTGAATGTTGAGCTTTAAGCCAACTTTTTCACTCTCCTCTTTCACTTTCATCAAGAGGCTTTTGAGTTCCTCTTCACTTTCTGCCATAAGGGTGGTGTCATCTGCATATCTGAGGTTATTGATATTTCTCCCGGCAATCTTGATTCCAGCTTGTGCTTCTTCCAGCCCAGCATTTCTCATGATGTATTCTGCATATAACTCTATAGGGGCACTTTAAAATCTCAGCCAAAATTAATGAATTTAATTGTATGCAATGTATACCTCAATAAAGCTATTAAAATATAAATTATTTGATTGGTAGTGGAAAAATATGCATGAGAATTGCACAAATAAATGAAAATGTGTGTTCCTAAACTGAAGTATCATAGACAGAGACTTAAAAATAAAGAAATTCACTTGATCCTTTCTTTACAATTTTATAGTCAATAAAATATCATCTAGTTTTATCCATTAGAAATGAAATACTTAAACTATTTGGCTGTTGTCTTTTGTCTTAACTATTGAAAGATTTTTTTAATGTCAGTATAAATACATCTTGACTTTCCTCTTAAGCAAGATACTCTGTTTTTTTCAAGTAGAAAAACATTAAGATTGCAACAAATTATGACAATTTTGGCCAAAAATCTATAAACATCTAGATATTGCCAAATGATGCAAATATATATATTCTGCAATAAAATGCCTTGTGATCTGGATTCTACTGAGCAAATTTCCAATATAAAATAACCTAAGTCATCCTGAAGCCTGAAAACAGACTATCTAGATCCCAAATAATCATCTCTTAAGATAGTTTTAGTTGTAAATAAATCTATGTTAAATCAAGCTATCAAAAATGGAAAAATCTGAACCATTATAAGGAATATGGGGAAGTTGAATTTTTCTTGGAAAATTGGAGTTCTGAGAAAACAAAATCTGATTTCGTTAATATAAAACTATCCATTTCTAAGTCTGCTAGAAAAAAACCTAAAGAAGTCATGTATCTTTACAAGAAACAAGGACTGTTTCTTGTAGGAAGTGAAAAATCTTAGCTACTTTACTCCAAGGGCCAGAGAATATGAATGGAACAGAGTCTAAATCATGTATTAAAATTTCATGAAGGAGTGATTAGGAAAAAAAAAAAAGTCTATATATGGGTAAATGTCCTGAGTGTAGATGAACTTATACAAATGATTTCAAAAAATTTATTTGCTTCTTCCTTGATTCCTAATTCTTAAAGATTCTCACTATAGTAAGAACCTGTCAGTCACCCTTTCAAAAGTGAACTCTTCCAGCCTCAATTAAGACGCTTCCAGGCTTTCCATGCCTACTTCCAGGGGCAATATCCAAAGTCAGGAATGCTTCTGATCTTTCATGCCATGGATCAAACACAAACCAGACAGACATATAGACACGCAGCAAAGTAATCTTGTAGAAAAACTGATTTTTTGCTCTTCACTTTTGTAACATGTAAATGGTATGTAATAATTTAGGATATCGCTCGGTCAGTCCAGGAGGGAAGGACAAAGTTTTCATATTCTGCAGCTGCTGAACAAAAACAGCTAAAACCGTGCTAATCTAGTACACTGGCATTTTCTTTGCTGACCTAAATTACAAAGCACTTGCTTCAAGACGAGCAAGCAGACTAATTTTAAACACCAATTACATCTAACACATAATATAGTTATTCAGAGAGAGCAGTGTAGACACATCAGACAAACTGGCATAGTCTAATTTCAGAGAAATTAGCTGGCACATGGCTTTCAGAAGTCTTTGAAAAATCACCTGGTCAATGATTTGAGTCAATATTTTTATATTCAAAAACGTATCCTTTATGATCACTTTCCTAATTTTATCTTATTTAAATTGCTTTCAGTTCATCTTACCAAATAAGTTTTCCTTTACAACAAAAACTGCGAACTTTCTAATTAAATTCAAAGTATCTACTTCTCTCAGAAGCACTGAGAAATCAAGTTAAGAAATTTAGCAATTCACCCAAATGTTATACAAAATTAAAATGATTTACAAGGACAGAGGGAACACTCAGAAACAGTAAATTAGCTTCTTAAGGAAACTTAAGCTTTTTTTTTTTTTTTAAGGTACTACTTTAGCATTTAGCTGGTTACCTGCTTTGTTAAAAATTCTAAAAAGAATTGGTGAATCTTTTTTATCAACATGTATTTGTACAAAGGACATAAGCAATGTACAGTTTTCTTGGGCTCCAAAATCACTGTGGATGGTGACTGCAGCCATAAAATTAAAAGATGTTTGCTCCTTGGAAGAAAAGCTACGACAAATCTAGACAGCATATTAAAAAGCAGAGACATCACTTTGTTGACAAAGGTCTGAACAGTCAAAGCTATGGTTTTTCCAGTAGTCATGTACAGATGTGAGAGTCGGACCATAAAGAAGAATGAGAACCTAAGAATTGATGCTTTTGAGGTGCGGTGCCACAGAAGACTCTTGAGAGCCCCTTGGACAGCAAGGAGATCAACCCAGTCAATCCTAAAGGAAATCAACCCTGAATAATCAATGGAATGACTGATGCTAAAGCTCCAATACTTTGGTCACCTGATCCAAAGAGCCAACTCATCAGAAAAGACTGAGGGCAGAAGTAGAAGGGGGCGACAGAGGATGAGATGGTTGGATGGAGTCATCAACTCAATGGACAGGAGTTTGAGCAATGCCAAGAGACAGTGAAGGATACCGAAACCTAACACGCTGCAGTCCATGGAGTTACAGAGTCGGACACAGCTTAGCAACTGAACAAAAACAAATATACAATGTATTTTTAGCAAACTTAAAAACAAACATCAATACACACATGGTGTGACTACACTGGGGTAAATTCATGATCCTCAGAAAAAAATAATCCATTTAAATACAATACCAAAGACATAGCTCTAATGGTGGTAAAATCAGACATATCACCATGGCTACAGTTTTGTTCTGACGTATGAAGCATTTTCTAACTAATCTTTCCTTCCTATTCTCTCCCAATTGGGCCAATGATCCTTAAATTGTATGGTTTAGATATTGTGAGGTTTAATTTTGTGTCACATTGGCTAGGCCCCAGTATCCAGGTATTTGGTCAAACGTGTGTGGATGTTGGGCTTCCCTGATAACTCAGTCGGTCAAGAATCCACCTGCAATGCAGGAGACCCCGGTTTGATTCCTGGGTTGGGAAGATCTGCTGCAGAAGGGATAGGCTATGCACTCCAGTATTCTTGGAAGCTGCTATATTTTTCGATGAGGTTAACACAGAAAACATATTTTCCTCCATAAAGTGTATAGGCCCCTTCCCATCAGTTGAGGGACTTTAGAAAAAGACTTGCCCCAAGGAATTGGGAATTCTGCCAAGTGACTGTCTTGAGACTTCAATTGCAATGTCAACTCTTTTCTGGGTCTCCAGACTTCTGGTCAGCCCTGCAGACTTGCCAGCCCCAGGTTCTTAAAATAAATCACTCGATACATAGATTATATCTAGATACATTTATTATTCTTTAAGTTCTATTTCTTTGGAGCATTCTGACTACTACAGATTTATAATGCTTTTTTAATTTTAATGGTGGTAAAATATTACTGAAAGGTCTTTAATAGAGAAATGATTAACTCCTCCATGGAATGCCATTTGAAATAAAACTGTTATTAAAATTCATACTTCTCTTGGTTGATAAGAGGACAGGGAAAACTGAAGGCAGAAAACTGGTCTTTCTTCCATTTCCTCTATTTCTCTATTGCAAACACTGATGCAGCAGTAACTGTGGAGCCAAGTAAAAGACTACTACAAAATTTTAAGCAACGCAGCTGACCCCCACCCTATGTCAGAGAGAGCTAGCTATTTTTCTAGTGGAAGGAAACAGGTTCAGATAAGTACAGACAAGTCTGGAAGGTCACAAAATCATCTGATGGGAGAGCCAGAAATAGAAATGCCCCTCCTGTGTCCGAGATGTACTCAGCAGCTGGAATCATTCTCCAAGTTTTTGGTACATTTATGTGTGTGTATGTATTTCATTGAGAACAAATACTTGTTCTACTTTGTCTCTAGCTGAGAAGAAGCTACCAAGCCTTACATTCTAATGTGAATTGTCATCAAGAACTACAATCATTATGCAATTTCTTACTTGTCCACAACTTCTAGTTCTTTTTCCTTACTTCAAATAACTTAACGTTGTCGGTTTCCCCTAGAACTATGACAGCTGTCTAAGGACCCTGCCTTAGTCTTTCCACAGTCAAAATGAACAGCCAGGCACAATGTCAAGAAGTAAAATCACAGGCTTCACTTTGATGCCACTGTGAGTGTTGGACAGAGAGTCAGGCCCAGGCTCCTGCAGACTGGAGAGGACAGGAATTTTGCCCAGAGTAAAAGGGAACAGAAATAAGTATGCGGATGGAGATGGGTGATTGGCAGGTAGATTTAGGGAAGAATATCTGGTACAACTTTTGCCTTAGTAAAAAAAAAAAAAAAAAAAGGACGAGAGAATGGTATTCAAAGAAATGGGACTAACACAATTCAGTGATATAGACACAAATGACTAGGCAGGTGATCAGGCTGGAGCTTCCTTCAGTAGGGCAGTGATACAGAGGTGAATGTGCTGTTGTACCTATTCCTGTGACAGGAGTAGAATCAGGGAGCACAACAGCTGGCTGGAAACCACAGTTGTCTTTTGGAATCCATGGGGCATTGGTTCCAGGATGCCCCAAGAGTACCAAAATCCGGAAGCCACAGGCACCGAGGGCAGATTGTAATTAAGAGGACAGCACTATAGTCTAGGTGAGAAAGACAGAGACTTAAGTCTTAGGGAAAAGGTAGTAAGGCCAGAGGGAATGGGTGGATCTCATCAACTATCCAGGAGGCAAAATCAGCAGGATCTACTGAATATTCTGAATGTGGAGAAGAAAGATTTTGGCATGAAGCATGATCTGAAGATTTGAGCTGAGTTAGAGAAGGGAGATGAAACACAGATCTCAGGGAGAGGAAAATGAAGGAAGGAGATGGTAACATCATAAATACAAAGTTCTTACGAGATATTCACAAGGAAATGTTCATTCATTTACTGAAGATGGAGGCTCACGAAAGAAGTCGAGATAGTAATTTGAGAATCAATGATGCACAAGTAGGCAAAGCCACAGTCATTCATAAAACAGCTCAGGCAAAGCACCATTTTTAAGTGGAATGGTTTGTTGAGTTTTTCTCGCTTTTTTTTTTTTTTTTTAATCACCATCATCTACCTAATCTTGCTTTAGAATTTAGTGACATTGAGAACTAATTCCAGTTTTGTGTTTCTGGACAGGAAAATGAAGCAAAGCTTGGGTTCTTGCTATTCAGTTGCTCAGTCATGTCTGACTCTTTGCAATCCCATGGACTGCAGCATGTCAGGCTTCCTGTCCTTCACTCCTGGAGTTCTTATCTCTCCTAGAAAAATGTGGATGGTAGAATTGCTAGGGGGCCTAATGAAGAAAGGTGAAAATGTAACTCTAAGGATACACTTTTTATTTCCTATCCCTATTCTCTGCTTCTCTATTCCCCAATTCTGTTGTGTATCGATATGCATGTATATTTTTTTCTCTTTCTCAAATCTAAGCATATTCGTGATATCCACCTGGAAAAATATGAAAAAAATTAAGATAACACTTATCTCCCCTTCCATCTTCTGAAGGAGATAATCAACTAATTTCATTTAATAATGCATTACCCAATAATCAACTAGTGTACTTTTTAGCCACAAATAACAACACAGCACACACACACACACACAATCAAACTCACTAGAAACAAAACGAACCCCACCTTCAAAGACAGATGAGCAAGTGTCATGTTCATTCATTCAAGAACAATTTGTTATATTAGGTTCGCTGCTAGACACAGAGACACAAGCATGGATAAGACTGTCAGTGTCCTTAGAGAGTTTATAGTCTAGCAAGGGAAACAGATAAAAAGTAATTTAAATAGACTCTGTTAAGTACAACTTATATGGCTGAGTGCAGGCAGAGAGAGAAGTGTAAGAAAACTCCATGACCTCTACTGCACAAAAGCACGGCACTGAGCTTGCATCTAGGCTTCCCTCATGGCTCAGATGGTAAAGAATCTGCCTGCAATGCAGGAGACCTGGGTTCGATCCCTGAGTCCGATCCCTGGGTTGGGAAGATTCCCCTGGAGGAGGGCACTGGCAACCCGCTGCAGTATTCTTGCCTGGAGAGTCCCCATGGACAGAGGAGCCTGGCAGGTTACTGTCCACAGGGTCGCAAAGGGTCAGACACGACTGAGCGACTAAGCACTGCACTGCACAGCACAAGCTTGCATTTAAGCATCATGGCTTTAAGAACTTACATTTTCCCACCTATCCATGTAATATTTATTAAGGCAAATCACGTCACATGCATTTGTGATTTAAACAGACAACTCTCAACCCACAAAGACTGGGATGACTCAAACCACATCTCACCTCCGATGTCATCTCCTGCTCTATTTCACCACTGCTCTAAGGGTTTTTAATCACCCTGTAACTTCTAGTTTTAATTATTCAGTCTGTAATCATTGTCTGTTAAAACTATGCTTTGTACATCTATTTCAGCTAGGAACAGAAAAATGCAGGAAGATTACAAATGCATGAGGCTTTCGCACAGAGCAAATATTTTGGTATCTGCGATTAACCTGGGGCAAAATGGCAGAGCCAGTAAAATCCTATTTATCTCTGAATCCTCCTCCTCCTCCTCTGCCCTTCGAGAGAGCCCTCTTCATGTACAGGGGGCTGTATTTGAGCTTGGGCTGCCCCAAGACCTTGACCATCCAACTTGGATTAAAGTGCTCCTGTTTTAACGTCCTACATGCAGACAGACACAGGAACAGGTGTTAATTCTTAACCTGAAATAATGCCTCTCTCTAAAGGTGGGATTTTTAAAACCAGGTTGCTATTCTCAAGTACAGAAAATAATCTCTTCCTTTAAATCACACCAGAGCACACAATTCTAACCAGCTGGACATCAACAAGGTGATGTTGCCATATGATCCAGTCATCCCACTCCTGGTCATATATCTGGGCAAAACTTTTCACTCAAAAAAATACATGCATTCCCTGTGTCCAAAGCAGCACTATTCACAATAGCCAAGACATGGTAACAACCTAGATGTCCACTGACAGATGAATAAAGATGTGGCATATAAACACAATGGAATATTACTCAGCCAATAAAAAAAGGATGAAATAATTCTATCTGCAGCTATGTGGATGGACCTGGAGATTATCACACTATGCAAGGCAGTCAGAAAAGTACCATATGATACGACTTACACGTGGAATTCAAATATGGCACAAATGAACTTATTTAAGAAACAGAAACAGCCTCACAGACACAGAAAACAGACTTGGATGGGACAGGGATGCCTGTGCTGCCCAAGCTGAGTCTTGACGAAACAGACTGGCGGGGGGCGGGGTGGGCGGCGGCAGTGGGACACATCATTTGTAAAGATACATATCAAAGAAAGAACAGATACATATATGAAATAAGACCATAACCCACATGATTGTGGTCGGCTAGAGCACAGAGAGCGTATAGGAATTAGTCAGAAAAGAACAGGCCGACAGGTCCCACGCCATGCTCAAGAGATCAGCTCCAGCCTGTTTAGTACAGACAGTAGAGCGCTACCCGGAAAACTTCATCAGGAGACAGGTACATGTGCATTTTGGCACAATCACTCTAAGAATAAGGTTAAAAATTGATTAAAGGGGAAAAGGAAATAAAATGGCTAAGGGGGCAGGATGCAGGCCAGACAGACAAAGGCAGGAACAAGGACAAGCAGTGATGATGGGCAGGAAAGGCCAGACCAGAAGCACAATCAGCCAACAGGGCTAATGTTCCAGGAGCAACGGGAGTGAGAAAATAAGGTGAGGAAATGGGAAGAACCCAAGTAGCCTCCCAGTGTTCTAACTTGGGTGCAAAAGGAATCCACGGGCCTAGGAGAGAAGCCAGGAACCTCATGCCTCCCCTGATGACACACAGCGCCACCTGCAGGCCAGTCTTGTGATCACTGCATCCGCATGCGTGGGCGTGCGCGCAACACACACAGTTGATCAGTCTCTCTCTCCATTCCTCTTTTGTGTATCTTCTCCTTTTCCCAAGTCTCTCTAACACACACTCTGTAATTTTCTATTTATCTTTTTCCTATGTATCAGGATTTATTAGTCTTTTTTTCTTTTCTTCAGTTTCTTTCCCATCACCCTGCCCATTCAAAGAACGGATAGAACCCCTCTAGATCAGCATTTCTTGCACATCTGGGGAGTGGAAAAGTCAGTATAAATACCTGACTTAACACATTCATCTTGTCAAATCAGTGGAGGTAAAAAGGAACAAATCTGTAAGCAAAGGTAAATATTCTGTTTGAGATACTTTATTCCAGGTAGGCAATAATTGGAATCTCCAAAAAAAAAAAAAAAATCTTTTAAAGTATTTAACAATGTAAGTCAAGGAAAATTTCAAGAAAACATTTCAAATAATATTTGACTCCAAAGGTTCAAAGACACCCTCTTTTCTTACAAAAGTGAAACGGTCAACCCTGAGAAATGACCTAGTGGAGCTACTTTGAAATAGGGAAACTCTAAAATATAAGCATAAACATATAAGCTATAAAAATAAATATATGGAAAAGAGTATTTAGGAAGCAGAAAGACTTCTAAAAGAAAACACGGTGAGGTTGCCCACTGACTACTTCAGACCACTATCCAGAGGACAACAGAGTGATGCTTACAAATTCAATACACATACACGAAGAGAAAGAAAGTATGATTCGGCATTTACACTCTGCCAAGAAGGCATGTAAGTAAAAAAGCAACATACAAATATGTTTCAATATGCAAAAATATTTAGTAATACTTTTCCCATGAGCACTTATAATCAAAACTACTACAGCCATCCAAGAGATGAATGGAAAACTGTGGCAACAGACTGGCAGTGAGCATTGAAGCTACTCAAAAGAAGAACTGAGACTAAAAAAATGCAGGATCAGGATTATAGAAGACACTGAAAATACTACTGCCAAAGTTTGGAGAAAGTTTAAAAATGGGATGCAGGCTAAAGATTCTCATTTCCTTTCCTTTAGAGCTCAGGGATATGTCATTTGAATCTGATAAATCAAACCGTGGTGACTTTAAGTGTATTTACCAGTAAAGAGGTAACTGTCAGGAAACATAATCAAGTAACAAGAAAAAGAGTTAAGATATAAGAAATAGAAAATACAGTGATTTTAATATCAATTCATATGATGGCATAAAGAATACTATTTGAGATAATATGGGTAGAATGTAAATGTGTACTTTCAATATAACTAGTTGATTGGAAATAAAGAACAGGAAATATATAACTTTTGATTATTAATAAAAATTGACCAGAAAAAATTAAAATAGCACTTTTTTTCTAGTAATGTAGAGGGCTTAATACTTTTCAAACCAACAACTTCTGCATAATTTCCAGAGAAGAAATTTGATCCATTATTCTGGGAGAAAGTTCAGAAATTAAATTGTGCTTAAGTGCTTCATAATTATGAGCTCTTTTTCTTTTCTATAATTTTATCATAACATACCAATGTTCACCATAACATTGTCCACTAATCCATGCATCTCAAAAGTGTCTTTAAGGAAATATTAATAAATGGATGCCAAAGGAACCAAAGGAAGTTACAGAATGACACTCTAAGGTCATACAGCAGAATTTGGAGTAAGTGGATTAGTGCCCAAATTTAAATCCTATTGATACTTTTCAGCCAATTTGAGTTTCAACAAAAAGTTTTATTACCAGCCATCAGTCAGCTGTTAACCAAACATATCAAAATACTCATTTGCTCAGTACCCTTTCATAGCAATATGCAATTCTAGAATTCAGCCGTCCCCTGTGTGATCTATACATGTAGGTATTTCAGACTAAGATCAAACAACCCAAGACCAAAAAGTTGAGTCCTTCATTCCAAGAACAAATTATTTTCTAAGCATTGTCTTATTTATTAGAGCCCCCAGGATCAATCTGATGCAATATTACATTTAAAGAAAGCAATGGAGCAGTGTAATTCTCTCTTTACTGTAGGCATCATACTAGCTTGTAGATGCCATGAGTGAAAGCAACTTTTTTGTCCCTTTCCTGTTTGCCCATTTCTGTCCCCATCTTTACCTTGCCTGGAAAATCCCATGGAGAGAGTTAGAGGAGTCTGGTAGACTACACTGCATGGGGTTGCAAAAAGCTGGACATGACTAAGGGACCGAGCATATGTACTAAACTTAAAAGAATATTATTATAGAAATAATTGAAACCCACTCCTGACTTACGCCTTCCTGAATGCACACCATGACTTGTCTGTCCTGTTGATTCTTTTCCTAGATAAAATTTAGTAAGAAAAAAGGATTAAGCAGTTCAAAAATGGCTATTCCTAACAGCCCGCTAAGTCACTGTGCAGGTAGATCACACAGGTGAGAAAATGTCTGAACAGAGTCAACCAGTCTGCTGCACTCAGTGGAGAAGGATGCAGAACCCAATCTCCTACCTGGATGAATCATTGAGATTCTCTCCTCCACAATCCCATTTCTCCCTTTAAAAACTGCCATGGCCGAGCAGCTTCGGAGGTGGTCTGTGGACATGAGTCCACCTTCTCCACAGATCACCAGTTTTTCTTATTAAAGGATCTTTTTTTCCTACTGACATTTGCTCTTGAATTACTGGCTTGTGAGTGGTGAGCAGCCAAACCTGTGTTCAATGACATGAGGACGAGGCTTCTGACTCTCCACACCCAGCCTCGCCCCAGGCACAGCACCTGGCATGTAATAGGATCTCAGAATGTATGGGTCCCAAGTCCAAGGCTGAAGAAGAAGCAATAGCATAAAATCCTTTAGATTAAATTATGACTTGAAAGTTGAATTTATCATATGAGGGCTTTTCTCAAACAGAGCAAACCCTTATTTCCATTTAATATTTATGAGTATATATGAGTCCTACTGATTCTAAGTATATGAAACCAACATTTTCTCTTTGTCAGTTTGAATTCAATTTATAAATGCTGATATAGAGACATTTGGAAAACATAGTTTTCATTTCTAATACACTTACACATAATATATCAATATAGAGAAATCGGTAGATTCTAAAGCAAGGAAAACCTTCTAGAAGAGTATGAAAACAAATGAAAAACACTGAATCATATCTGATCATAGAAAATATCAAATAGCTACATAAAACCATCCCAAGCATAAAGAACACTTGGCATATATAATGGCATTATTTCAATAAGAGTATGTGGTCCAAGGCAATAACCAGCTGTTAGTATCACTGAGCTCTCCTATGCAACTTAATTAGTTTTCAGTACATCTAGTAATTACTGTTGGCACGCATTCGAGTTCCATATCTTGTTGTCTTCTATCTCAAGAGGTTTCAACCCGATTACATTCTTCCTGGTTTAAAACCATAACTCCTTTATTGGCATCCAAGTATCAAGAGCTGAATTCTGTGTCTTTCACCCTCTGCTTTTCCCTCATGTAGACTTATGCTGTTAGAAATGGTTACTTGAATTTCAGTAGACACTCAACTGATGTATCCCTACCACAATCTCAGTCGATAGGAACTCTACAGTCCCCATCTGAGGACTCTGATCTTCGTCATCACTTATGAAGGAATACTCACCAACTTAGGAAGTCTTAGTTTTAGCCAAGATAGTATCAACGGGAAACTTTCCAAGTCAGAAGAGTAAATGGTCTTTTGTCTTCAGAGTGTAATCAAGCAGGATCCCACAGGTCCTCTCCAGGGAAGGTCCTACTCCCCATCCTCTCTGAAGTACCCAGGTAACAAAATGTGATGCATATTTCCTGAGTTGTTTTGCAGATGCTATTAATAAAACTCCCACCAAATGGAAGAAATTAACACATCCCCTCTGAAGTCTGACCAAACTAGGAACTATTTGCAATAGCTCATCATCTCTTCACTTTACCATCAACCAATCGGAGAATTGTGCATGAGCCGATCATGTATCCTGGATGCCACTCTCTTGCCTCACCTTTAAAAAGGTTTTGCGGAAACCCACAGAGGAGTTCAGGCTTTTTGAGCACTAGCTGTCCCTAACTCTTTGCATAGCACCCTGCAATAAACGCTGCACTTTCCTTCAGCACAACCTGATGTTAGTGGATTGGCTTTACTTCAGGTGAGGCAACCCACATTTTGGTTCAGTAACAAAGGGAGAGTTTCACAACACAGTTAGGGTTTATCTGACAGAAGATTCAGAGCACTTGGCCAGTAATTCTTAGTTAGCAACATTTCTCTCCTTCAGTCCTCAGTGGACATGAAATAAACTTTATTTAACAGATTCCTCAAGTGCTTACTGGACACAAAGAACTTTCCTGGATTTTTTAGGTGTCTGGAGCCTGGCATGTGCTTCCGGGCACTGACAAGATCATCCCATAACCATCCAGAGTGCTTAAAATACTATTTCTTCAATAAGTTAACTTCGATTTCTTACTGCTTAGGTCATTTACAGTGACTGTAACTTTTGTTTGTTTGTTTGTTTGTTTTTGGCTGTGCCACTTGGCTTAACCCCTGGAGAAGGAAATGGCAACCCACTCCAGTATCCTTGCCTGGAAAATCTCACAGACTGAAGACAGAGGAGACTGGTGGGCTGCAGTCCATTGGGTCACAAAGAGTCAGGCACGACTGAGTGACTAACACTTACTTAACGGATCTTAGTCACCCAACTAGGGATTGAACCCAGGCCCTTGGCAGTGAAATCACCAAGTCCTAACCACTGGACCACCAGGGAATTCCCAAAGTGAGTATAAGTTTGATAGAGCTTTCTAATTCCATAAATTTTTACTCCATGTAGTGAGTTATTGGGAGGAACTATTCCCTTCCTAACACTGTGTGTGTGTATGTGTGTGTGTACATGTGTTCAGTCATGTCTGATTCTTTGCAACCCCAAGGACTGTAGCCCTCCAGGCTCCTCTGTCCATGCCATTTTCCAGGCAAGAACACTAGAGTGGGTTGCCATTTCCTACTCCAGTGGATCTTCCTGACTCAGGGATCAAACCCGTGTCTTGTGTGTCTTTTTCATTAGCAAGCAAGTCTTTACCACTGTGCCACCTGGGAAGCCCCCAACATAAGGACCCTTCAAAGGTCTGGACTTTTTCCATGGAACCCACGCATTTCAAGAATTTTGGAGCACAATTCTGGATGTTTGTTATTCTTTATACACACACACATGTGTGTGTGCAGAGTTCAGGTATGATGCTTGCATTTGTAACTATTACTCCCTTCAGATATGAATATAGAAGAAGCAAAGGAAAGGTGAATGATGTGTTCTGTCTTTAGCAATTTGGAGAGATCATTTACTACCATTCTAATCATCTCAAGAAGAATCAAGTTCAGAATAGACAAGAACTGGCACATTCCTCTAACCTCATTATTCCCAGACTCTGAGCTAATTTTTTTCAGCAAAGACATTGCTTGAAAATGTCAAGTATTTATAAAAAGCTCTAAAATCCTTTAGTCATTGGCCATGTTTTTCTTGTTTAAGAAAAATATGGAGTATATTTTGATCTCAATGAGTTGGGTGTCATAAACATTTCCTTTTAAAGGATAAACAAGTTTGACTGAAGAGATTATAGTCCTTAGGGTTTTAAAATTAACTTTATCTTCAATCACAGTTAAAAATTATCTTACATCATCCTTCTACTGTGACATGTGCATGACCTTACTTTCTTATAAAATATATAACCCACACCACTACGGTAATATAAACATAATCATGACCCACTGTGAAAGGATAAGAAAACATTCTTCACAGAACTAGCATGAGAATAGAAAACAAGCAATCTCACACACTGTTGGTTGGAATGTAAGTTAGTACAGCTGTTTTGGAAGGCATCTTGGCTGTACAAAAATTTATGTCACCCTGTTTATTTAACTTACATGCAGAGTACATCATGAGAAATGCTGGACTGGAAGAAACACAAGCTGGAATCAAGATTGCCGGGAGAAATATCAATAACCTCAGATATGCAGATGACACCACCCTTATGGCAGAAAGTGAAGAGGAACTCAAAAGCTTCTTGATGAAAGTGAAAGTGGAGAGTGAAAAAGTTGGCTTAAAGCTCAACATTCAGAAAACGAAGATCATGGCATCTGGTCCCATCACTTTATGGGAAATAAATGGGGAAACAGTGGAAACAGTGTCAGACTTTATTTTTCTGGGCTCCAAAATCACTGCAGATGGTGACTGCAGCCATGAAATTAAAAGACGCTTACTCCTTGGAAGGAAAGTTATGACCAACCTAGATAGCATATTCAAAAGCAGAGACATTACTTTGCCAACAAAGGTTCGTCTGGTCAAGGCTATGGTTTTTCCTGTGGTCATGTATGGATGTGACAGTTGGACTGTGAAGAAGGCTGAGTGCTGAAGAATTGATGCTTTTGAACTGTGGTGTTGGAGAAGACTCTTGAGAGTCCCTTGGACTGCAAGGAGATCCAACCAGTCCATTCTGAAGGAGATCAGCCCTGGGATTTCTTTGGAAAGAATGATGCTAAAGCTGAAACTCCAGTACTTTGGCCACCTCATGTGAAGAGTTGACTCATCAGAAAAGACTCTGATGCTGGGAGGGATTGGGGGCAGGAGGAGAAGGGAACGACAGAGGATGAGATGGCTGGATGGCATCACTGACTCGATCGACGTGAGTCTGAGTGAACTCTGGGAGTTGGTGATGGACAGGGAGGCCTGGCGTGCTGCGATTCATGGGGTCGCAAAGAGTCGGACATGACGGAGCGACTGATCTGATCTGATGCTTTGATCCAAAACTTCTACAATTTGTAATCTATCATATCAGGTACAATTATATCCGCACATAAATATGTATAAGAGTGTACTGCATGAATACTGAGAGTATAATTCCTTAACTTTTATTAGGCATGAACCTAGGGCATGCCTAAATTAAATCCATATTATGAAATAATATGCAGCAGTTAAATACAGTGACATAGAGACACAGGCACTGAACATGGAAAGACACACTGTTGAAAGAAAAGTAAAAGGCCAAGTTTAACAGGAATGTATCCAGCAGGATGTTATTTTTGTTTGTTTTTTTTACTTTTTATTTTTTTTAATTTTATTTAACTTTACAATATTGTATTGGTTTTGCCATATATCAAAATGAATCTGCCACAGGTATACATGTGTTCCCCATCCTGAACCCTCCTCCCTCCTTATTAAAACTATTTATTTATCCACCCATCCATCCATGTGTTTGTTCTAATATACACATCCACTCACCCACACCAAGTCCAAAAGTATTATAAGCTATGGTTACCTACAGTGTATATAGCAGGTTGGAAAAGAGGAAATGGGGAAGCCAGGAAGCAGGTGAGAACAAGGACTTTCACGTTTTACTTCTTACATTTCTCATTTAGTTCCGTACTACTTGAATGTTTTATAATAAACATAGAAGTATCACTTTCCAATTCAAAATTTAAAAGCAAGTTAACAGGAGCAATGCAATACACTGTAACAAAATCATGAGTACAGTTAAACATCTCAATTACATGCTGATGAAATGGAATTGCTACCTAAATTCAAGTGAGCAGTAGTGCTATAGTATTGGTAAGTTAGTCTGATAAGTGAAGTCTAAGTGAAGTCGCTCAGTCATGTCTGACTCTTTGCGACCCCATGGACTGTAGCCTACCAGGCTCTTCTGTCTATGGGATTTTCCAGGCAAGAATATTGGAGTGGGTTGCCATTTCCTCTAGACAAAATCAAGAGTTACTTTCTGTGAGTCTACAGCCTGAATTATAATTAAAAACAATAGAAAAATAAAAAGACAAAACCAGCTGCTCACATGCTAGTGGACTGGGGAGAAAGATGAGGAAGCACCCAATGCAGTTTTTAAGTACCCACAATGCTTGGTACATAGTATGCACAGTATTCAAAATTACAAAATATGTAATTTTGTACATATTAGTATAATGTTCTCTTGCACACTTTCACTTCCTGTTTAATCGGAACCCATTTTATCCATTTTTACTCCCTCCTTTTTCTAAAGACAGATATTCTCTTCTAACAGCTTGGTTATCTCACAGTTCCATCAACATCATGCCATTCTTCCTATGCATCTTCCTGATGCACTTGGGGTGCCTTCTCAGCAAACACTCCCTTTTCTGAGCGTCTTCAGATAACTGCACACCCATCACTTCCCTTGAGAGGCTGGGTCCCTACTTAGATGTTTCTAACATGCGATTTCCTGTCTCCAATGGCTACCCCTAGTCCAAGTTGGGTGATCGGGTTGTTTCTTAGGAATTTCACCTAGCTAGTCATAGGCTCCAGGACTGAATCAATTACTGTGTTCTTGGGATTAGAAAATCATGTAGGATCAGAAGCCATGGAAGCTCCTGGGGCTACTTGTGCTAATTTCTAAACAGAGAAAGACTGCAGGCAATCAGAAGAAGAAACAAGAACCAAAGGATGAACAGTGAGGACAAGAAATGAAGCACACACCTCTGCATTAAAGGAAGCAGTACTGAGTTACTCATCGAAATGAAGTCATTGTGTTACAGATGAAAATTACTCCCAACTAAGCTTAACTCAGGAGGCACATACTATGTGGTGTTTTCAGGGAAGGAATAATTGGTGTAAATTGGAATTGTCTTTATCCACTCATATGATTCAAGACAAAAAAATCTGGTTGGGCCTTGAAAGATGGGTGGATTTAGAATTGATAGTGATATAAAGTCCAAGGGACATTCTCTATGGAGCATCTAAGTCAAGATTCGATCACTAACAAATTTATTATAAGATGAACTAATATAAACACAATCATGATTCACTTTGAATGATTATTTATAGAGCTGGTGAGAAAATAGCAAACAAGTAATCTCACACACTGTTGGTGTGAGTGTAAGTTCAGTTCAATTCAGTCGCTCAGTTGTGTCCAACTCTTTGCAACCCCATGAACTACAGCACGCCAGGCCTCCCTGTTCAACACCAACTCCCAGAGTCCACCCAAACCCATGTCCTCGAGTCAGTGATGCCATCCAACCATCTCATCCTCTGTCGTCCCCTTCTCCTCCTGCCCTCAATCTTTCCCAGCATGAGGGTCTTTTCAAATGAGTCAGCTCTTCACATCAGGTGGCCAAAGTACTGGAGTTTCAGCTTCAACATCAGTCCTTCCAATGAACAACCAGGACTGATCTCCTTTAGGATGGACTCGTTGGATCTCCTTGCAGTTCAAGGGACTCAAGAGTCTTCTCCAACACCTCAGTTCAAAAGCATTAATTCTTCGGCACTCAGCTTTCTTTATAGTTCAACTCTCACATCCATACATGACCACTGGAAAAACCATAGCTTGACTAGATGGACATTTGTTGACAAAGTAATATCTCTGCTTTAAAATATGCTGTCTAGGTTGGTCATAACTTTCCTTCCAAGGAGTAAGCGTCTTTTAATTTCATGGCTGCAATCATCATCTGCAGTGATTTTGGAGCCCAGAAAAATAAAAGTCAACCACTGTTTCCCCATCTAGCTGCCATGAAGTGATGGGACCGGATGCCATGATCTTAGTTTTCTGAATGTTGAGCTTTAAGCCAACTTTTTCACTCTCCTCTTTCACCTTCATCAAGGGGGTGGTGTCATCTACATATCTGAGGTTATTGATATTTCTCCTGGCAATCTTGATTCCAGCTTGTGCTTCTTCCAGCCCAGCATTTCTCATGATGTACTCTGCATATAAGTTAAATAAGCAGGGTGACAATACACAGCCTTGACGAACTCCTTTTCCTATTTGGAACCAGTCTGTTGTTCCTTGTCCAGTTCTAACTCTTGTTTCCTGACCTGCACACAGGTTTCTCAAGAGGCAGGTCAGGTGGTCTGGTATTCCCATCTCTTTCAGAATTTTCCACAGTTTGTGGTGATCACACAGTCAAAGGCTTTGGCATAGTCAATAAAGCAGAAATAGATGTTTTTCTGGAACTCTCTTGCTTTTTCCATGATCCAGCAGATGTTGGCAATTTGATCTCTGGTTCCTCTGCCTTTTCTAAAACCAGTTTAAACATCTGGAAGTTCACGGTTCACGTATTGCTGAAGCCTGGCTTGGAGAATTTTGAGCATTACTTTACTAGCGTGTGAGATGACTGCAATAGTGCAGTAGTTTGAGCATTCTTTGGCATTGCCTTTCTTTGAGATTGGAATGAAAACTGACCTTTTCCAGTCCTGTGGCCACTGCTAAGTTTTCTAAATGTGCTGGCATATTGAGTGCAGCACTTTGACAGCATTATCTTCCAGGATTTGAAATAGCTCAACTGGAATTCCATCACCTCCACAAGCTTTGTTCGTAGTGATGCTTTCTAAGGCCCACTTGACTTCACATTCCTGGATGTCTGGCTCTAGGTGAGTGATCATACCATCATGATTATCTGGGTCATGAAGATCTTTTTTGTACATTTCTTCTGTGTATTCTTGCCACCTCTTCTTAATATCTTCTGCTTCTGTTAGGTCCATACCATTTCTGTCCTTTATTGTGCCCATCTTTGCATGAAATGTTCCCTTGGTATCTCTAATTTTCTTGAAGAGATCTCTAGTCTTTCCCATTCTGTTGTTTTCCTCTATTTCTTTGCATTGATCACTGAGGAAGGCTCTCTTATATCTCCTTGCTATTCTTTGGAACTCTGCATTCAAATGGGTATATCTTTCCTTTTCTCCTTTGCTTTTCACTTCTCTTCTTTTCACAGCTATTTGTAAGGCCTCCTCAGACAGCCATTTTGCTGTTTTGCATTTCTTTTTCTTGGGGATGGTCTTGATTCCTGTCTCCTGTACAATGTCACGAACCTCCATCCACAGTTCATCAGGCACTCTGTCTATCAGATCTAGTCCCTTAAATGAATTTCTCACTTCCACTGTAGAGTCATAGGGGATTTGATTTAGGTCATACCTGAATGGTCTAGTGGTTTTCTCCACTTTCTTCAATTTAAGTCTGAATTTGGCAATAAGGAGTTCATGATCCAAGCCACAGTCAGCTCCTGGCCTTGTTTTTGCTGACTGTATAGAGCTTCTCCATCTTTGGTTCCAAAGAATATAATCAATCTGATTTTGGTGTTGACCATCTGGTGATGTCCATGTGTAGTCTTCTCTTGTGTTGTTGGAAGAGGGTGTTTGCTATGACCAGTGCATTCCTTTGGCAGAACTCTATCAGCCTTTGCCCTGCTTCATTCTGTACTCCAAGGCCAAATTTGCCTGTTACTCTAGGTGTTTCTTGACTTCCTACTTTTGCATTCCAGTCCCCTATAATGAAAAGGACATCTTTTTGGGGTGTTAGTTCTAGAAGTCTTGTAGGTCTTCATAGAACTGTTCAGCTTCTTCAGTATTACTGGTCGGGGCATAGACTTAGATTACCGTGATACTGGATTACCGTGAATACTGAGTGTAAATTAGCACAGCCTTTTTGGAAGGCATCTGCTGGTGCTGCTGCTAAATCACTTCAGTCATGTCTGACTCTGTGCGGCCCCATAGATGGCAGCCCACCAGGCTCCTCCGTCCCTAGGATTCTCCAGGCAAGACCTGGAGTGGGGTTGCCATTTCCTTCTCCAATGCATGAAAATGAAAGTGAAGTCGCTCAGTCGTGTCTGACTCTTTGCGACCCCATGGACTGCAGCCTACCAGGCTCTTCTGTCCATGGAATTTTCCAGTCAAGAATACTGGAGTGGGGTGCATTGCCTTCTCCTTGGGAGGCATCTAGGCTGTATGAAAATTTAAAAGAGTACCTATGCTTTAATCCAAAAATTCATTCAACTTTAGTGATTAAGGCATGTATTCTACAACTGAGATCTAGTAAAAATATCTAAGTGAAAGAAGAGGTCTCTAAAGAGACACTATCTACTAGAAAATGGGAGTCAATTTCGAAAAAAAATGAATAAAGCAATATACACTGCTTAGACATGTAGTTAAAGTACACGTACAAGCACCCATTTCATGTTGAAAACCCAGATGCAATCTCATGGAAAAAGAAAGAAGGCAGATAAAATATTGTTGATGTACTGCATTCCTTATACACACATATTCTCCTGGGAACAGAGTAAATGAGATCAATGAAAATCTTAAGCAAAATTACACTCATGACTGTTAAAAGGAGTTGAGTCTAATGGGTAATACAAGGCATAACATACAATTCTTAATAACGTCCTAAACTTTATTCACTAGAAAATGAAGGGAATATATTTCAATTTTGAAAATTAGTCTTGCTCTAATTTTCACTACAACATAATACAATAGCTACCCCTTCAAAATTACAATGACCTTTAAACATCTGCCAATTCAACAAGCAGAATAGGAGGATAAGCACTTGTCTGTGGCTGGAAAAAAGTACTGATAGAATAAAAATGGGAGCTAAGGAGTCACAGAAGAAAGAAAACAAGATACACATTAACATATCTTCATCTTTCTCTTTCCCAGAGCACTCCCTCTTCCCATTGACTAAAGATGATCTATGTGCAGATGACAGACCTGTTCGCAGAAGCATGTAAGGTGGGCATTAAAGGACAGATTCAGAGTAGAATCTAACCGAACAGATACTCAGCGCCAACTATCTCTTCATCTTTATGAACCGCTAACTTTGGCCCATTCAAGCTTTGTCTTATCATTAATATGTTTCCCATGATCTCAACTCTCTTCACTATATGAGTTTACCAATCTCATCTCCTCTGCTCAAACAGAGCACTAATGAGATCTGTCTGCTTAGATCCACTGTCAGAGCATCAGTACTCAGCCTCCATGCAGATGTATTCCAGAAGGCAGCTTAACAACGCATGTACCAGTTCAGTTCTTCTCTGCTACACTCATACAATGTTCCTCATCGCCGACCTGATCAAAGCAGACAGTTCAAGTGTGACGTATATTTAAGGAGCAAGACTCTTGAGAGTCCCTTGGACTGCAAGGAGATCCAACCAGTCCATTCTGAAGGAGATCAGCCCTGGGATTTCTTTGGAAGAATGATGCTAAAGCTGAAACTCCAGTACTTTGGCCACCTCATGCGAAGAGTTGACTCATTGGAAAAGACTGATGATGGGAGGGATTGGGGGCAGGAGGAGAAGGGGACAACAGAGGATGAGATGGCTGAATGGCATCACTGACTTGATGGACATGAGTCTGAGTGAACTCCAGGAGTTGGTGATGGACAGGGAGGCCTGGCGTGCTGCGATTCATGGGGTCGCAAAGAGTCGGACACGACTGAGCGAGTGAACTGAACTGAACAGACCATCAAGGATACTATTTCTTTAATTGTGTTTGTATTTAGTTGCTCAGTCATCTCCGACTCTTTGCGACCCCATGGACTATAGTTTGCCAGGCTCCTCTGTCCATGGAATTCTCCAAGCAAGAACCCAGGTCTCCTGCATTGCAGGTGAATTCTTTATTATCTGAGCCACCAATTAACTTCCCACAAATATTATAATCATTATTCCAACTAGCCTATCATGCAGCATTTTTAAGTGCTGCATGAATACTGCTCAAAGACATAAGTATATACACACATATATATGCATATATATATATACATAGTATTGGAGAAGGCAATGGCACCCCACTCCAGTAGTATACAAACCCATATACTATCCAAGATATACATATTGTATATCTACTAGTGCATGTAGATATATGTATATCTTTGTGTAGTATATGTGTGTAATTTGTATACATATATATTACATATTATATATATATAAAAACTTTGAATGGTTGACATATGACTTACTGCAAAGTTTTCTCATGCTAAAATTACCATGCTTCTACTCTCTTAAGGCCTAGAATTTTGAGACCATGTATGGTCATTACTGTATCTATTAATGTTAATAAATTCTATAAATATTAATATCTATAAATGTTAATAAATTTATCTACAATTATTTTCAGAGATGGGTAGGTACACAGACATATAAAATGAAGGACTGATATTCAGAATCATATTTAATCTGTAAAACACAATCATAATGTTATCCAATTGCTAGAAGCCATTGGGAGTACATATTTCAAGAGTTAGGCCACTGGTCATATTCAATGAATCTGATTCTTCTCTCCAAATCTTAAAAAATCATCTTTCATGGAGCAAAGTGAAACGATCTGGTTCATTGGCATATTGTGCCTATTACTTCATATTGAGTTGGCCACAAAAGTTCCATGGAAGAACCCAAAGGAACTTTTGTGGCCAACGCAATATTTAAAGTCCACTACATCATTTTCTAACTATCTGTCTCGATTTTCATTTCAGGTTCCAACAGACAGGAATGGGCTAGACAGAAGTCCCCAGTTTCCTATTCCTTTGGCATTTCACCTTTCCACTCACTGCTCTGCTGCTCAGTCCCTCAGTCGTGTCTGACTCTTTGCAGCCCCATGAACTGTAGCCTGCCAGGCTCCTCTGTCCATGGAATTCTCCAGGCAAGAATACTGGTTTAGGGGCCATTTCCTAATCCAGGGAATCATCCTGACTTAGGAATCGAATTCACGTTTCTTGCATTAGCAGGCGGGTTCTTTAACACTGAGCCATGAGGGAAGCCTCTCCATTCACTAGGTTTAAAATTAAATGGAGACCTGGCCTGAGAATCTCCTACACTGACAAAACCAGTAAACCCTGTAAGCAAAACCTTAATCTAGCTTATTCTGCGTCACATGCAAAATTTAGGTTATCTTCTGTAAATGCCTCCAGTAATCATAAACAAAACTATAATCATTATCCTAAAATGGTATTAGATATTCACTTTTCACCAATGCCCTGCATCTGTGAACCTCCAATGTGAGAACCAGCCACTGTAAAGGTTAAACAGCTTCTGCATTCTCACTTTACCAACGGACCTGTCATAGTGCACTTTGGGGCTTCATTCTCCTTTCGGTTTGCAGGCTCCCAGTTCATGAACTGTTTTTTTATGCACAATAAACTCTTAATTAAAATTTTAATTGTTCTGATGTTTTTTTAACTCAAGCATGTGTGTGTTCGAATCCAATTCATCATTCAAAGTCACACTAAGCACCACTGTTTCTGTGACATCTTTCTCGACTCCTTTATACTGAGAGCATCTCTTCCTATACTCTACACTACTAAGCATTGTTTCTGTCTTTCTAATTGTTCTTCCCTCACACAGTCAGATACAGTGACTCAGTCCAAGCTCTGCACTTACTCACCTCACTTCCAAGCTCACCTCACTGAACTTTAGTTCATATATATGACTTACATATGTTATAAATGTAATAAACTTTATATAAATTTTATTTACATATACATTTATATATATTATAGATAACCAACAAAGACCTACTGCATAGCACTTGGAACTCTACTAAATACTCTGTCATACCTATAAGAAGAGTCTGAAAACAACTGTTGTTCTTGTTCAGTTGCTCAGTCATGTCTGACTCTTTGTGACCCCATGGACTGCAGCATGCCAGGCTTCCCTGTTCTTCACTATCTCCCGAAGCTTACTCAAACTCGCATCCATTGAGTCAGTGATGCCATCCAACCATTTAATCCTCTGTCGCCCCCTTCTCCTCATGCCCTCAATCTTTCCCAGAATCACGGTCTTTTCCAATGAGTCATTTCTTTGCACTTGAAAAAGAATAGATATATGTGTAAATAATGTACACTTGAAACTAACACAACATTGTAACTATACTTCAATATAAAAATGTTTAAAAACTATTTATGTACATAAAAGGATAGTTGTAGGAATCATCTCTCAGAAGTGGCATTTTTGAAATATTAAGTTTTAGCCATTATTAATCGTTTGTATTTTGCTTTACAGGAATGATTTTCATTATTATTTTTCTCAAGCTGAATTAATGGATTTTCCTGGTAGGCAAAATTTCAGAACATAGAAATAAGACTGAACAACCATGGGGATAATAAAAACAAAGCACTGTTTTTCTTTTTAACAGAAATATTATATCTTGATACGAAACTGTTTTTGAAAAGTTTCATTCTATATGATGAATGCAAGTATAGCACTTCTATGGAGAAAAAATCAATTACTCTCCAATTTAAAATAAATTCTCTCTTTTGTAGATTTCTGGTCTTTAACTCTTGGTTTTAAATAAAACATTTGGAATGCTAATCCATTTTTTGGAAAAGACTACATAAAAAATGAAAGCTTTCCTGTATCATTGGTTTTATATTTTATGTTCTTTCATATATATACAGTTCTCACATCAAGCACAGTAATTAAGACAGCAAGAATTTAATAAAGATTGTTTAATGGCTCTTCTGAAATTTTTTTTGTATTTTTATTTTATATTGAGGTGCAATTGATTTACAATGTGTTATTTTCAGTTGTACATCAAAGTGATTCAGAGAAATAAATAGATGTATCTATTTTTTCTTCAAATTCTTTTCCATTTAGGTTATTATAAAATACTGAGTAGAGGTCCCTGTACTTATATAGAAGAGGTCCTGTTGGTTATCTATCTTAAATATATTTGTGTGTATATGTTAATCCCAAAGAAGTTATTTAAATTAAACACGAATTTGACACATTTTTAGCACTACTGGGCTAAACAGCAACACACTGAATTACTTTAAGGCCAGGGCAACCACAAACCTTGGAAACCAAACATGGATGGGGCCAGTGGGTATTTCAGTAACAGTATTTAGAATTAGCAGATGATTCCTGACCATGTCTTTTGCCCAGTAGAGGTCACAGGATCCACCTGCCAGCTAACAGAGTTTAGCAAAGAAATCAGAGGCTAATTACCTTCATCCCCTCTTCTTACAAAGACTCCATGTCCTAGGAATGAAGTATCATCTTCCAGACAGCACAAAAGCACAAAGTGAACATCATCTGGGGAATGATGTTCTAATATTCATCCAACTGAAAGGTCATTATCTTTGGAATTTTAACTTTGAAAATTCAAGCATATTTTTGTTATTTGGTCACTAAGTTGCGTCTGACTCTCTAAGACTCCACGGACTGTAGTCAGTCAGGGTCCTCTGTCCTTCACTATCTCCCGGAGTTTGCTCAAATTCAGGTCCATCGAGTCAGTAATGCTAACTATCTCATCCTCTGCTGCCCCCTTCTCCTTTTGCCTTCAATCTTTCCCAGCATCAGGGTCTTTTCTAATGAGTTAGGCATATTTATTATGGAATAAAATATTACGTACTTAAACTCCAAATATTCAGTATACTAACGAGATTCTGTTTCCACTGGTATTTTTTCTTATATAATTAAAGTTTGAAAAATTATCTAATAAAATTAGAATGTAAGACATCTCTCTCTGGTTTAATGACAGGAGGCTGTGCAAGCAATAAAACTTGGTGGGTAGTTAAGTGACCTGGGGTCTAAACTTAGAAAGGATTTGTACAAAACTAAGCACTCCTAGACATAAAATAAGGAAAACACATACTTCAAAGGAATATTTACTCATGAGGATCAAGCAGGATTGTTTGGAGACTGTTATGTAGGGTACAAAGTATTCAAATAGAATGGATTGTTATCCTTCCTTCTTTTTAATCCATATAATGTGGATTATTATAATTGTATTATCCATATAATAATTATATATAATAATTATTATACTAGGTGGCCTTAAGTAACCAAATGGAGAAAACCCATGTAAGACAGTAAAAAAGCTACATTCTTCCATATCCATTGGAATCTACATAACCTGTACTGTGGCACTTCCCACGTGGCTCAGGGGGTAAAGAATCCGCAGGAGACATGGGTTCAATTCCTGGGTTGGGAAGATCCTCTAGAGGAGGAAATGGCAACCCGCTCCAGTATTCTTGCCAGAAGAATCCCATGGACTGAGGAGATGGGAGAGCTAGAGTCCACAGGGTCACAGAGAGCTGGACACGGCTGAAGCTACTGAACATGCGTGCATGCATACAATCTGTACTGTACATAACCTGCAACTGAGAGTAATTAACTGAAATCATTTCAATGGTTCTTACCTATTCAATAAGAAAAAAAGATCAGTTCTCAGACACTCAATGATAATCTGAAAAGATCGGTGCAAAATGTCCTTCACTCTGGCAATAAAATGAGCAAAAGTCAATAAAGCTTCCAAACACTATGGTATAGCCATAAAACGGCAAATTATTCCCTGAAGTAACAAGCAATTTGCATCCCCAGAGGGAGCTTTGGTCAACAGGAACTGAGGGGTTTCCTCATAAATGGAGTATTAACATGAGAATGAAATGTGTGCTTCAATATTGTATCTGACAAATAATGAGAAGTAACTACCTAACCTACCTATTATCAGCTTAATCGAGGTTCCCTGGGGTCCAGTGAGGACATTTTTAAGGGCTAAATTTGCATTATGAACGTAACTGCCCACACTAAGTAGGATTTCAAAAGATCTCCCTTGTCAGACAAGTTACTGGCATACTGAAATTTATCAGAGTACTGCCTGGATTTTATGAAGAACTTAAGAAGTTGAGATCCTTAGGATTATTATTACTGATCTGTTTACTATTTGTGTTTTTGTTTAAAACCATAGGAGTTCACTTCAAAAACAGAAGAATTAATCTATTTTCACATACCATTTATTCATGGTATTTCACATACCATTTATTCATTCATCTCTGAAATACAAGTTGAACCTTAACACCAGCAGTGGCAAAACATATTTTTTAATATCAGGGCTGCCTCCAGCTCAAGTACTTTCTCTATATTTCCTCATTCTGACATGGCTAAAATTATCCCAATACCACTGATCATTTGGACACCCATAAAAAGGTAAGACTGACGGCCAAATCAAGAAAGACTATATTGCTGTCTCACAGTTAGATCTTGTAAAATTTCATCAGCAGTATCCTCTTAGAAGAGTATTCTATTGTTTTTTTCTTTTTTTTAACTATTAGAAAAATAAATAGAGCTACTTTATTGGCTTGCCTTAGTCAACATGAATCAAAATTTTCCATTCTCGGACATTTGAAATTAGACCACCTATGGGGCTTCGCCACATCCATCCTACATACCCCCACACTCCTCTCCCTTTATCTTTGCTGATTCGCAACTCCACTGTGGCTGTCACACCTCCCTGATGCCTAAAACGGTGCCCTGTTGCCATGGAAATAATCACTTTAAAAAACAATACAATAAAATAAGTAATAATGAAAGCTTCAGCAGCCTGTATCAAAGCCCGGAAGGGGAGGGGAAAGCCAGAAATAGAACTCAGCCTTCTCGAAAGGAACGACGACTCCCTTGATCGAGCCATCAGACCACTAGATTTCCCTCTCCTCTTTCCACTGTCATTTATGCACTCCTAGACAATGTCAGGCAGCATGCAGATTTTGCATCAAGAGAATGTCAAAGTCTCAGTGAGACAATGAAGCTTGTTCTCTGATTACTTGAGATTATTGTCATCTGGTCCGCAATCACCTTATTCAGGATGTTAGCTCTTAAACTGCCTTCCTCAGATCCCCCCCCAAAATCTGGGTCAAACTGGTGTTAAGTAGACTGGATATTGACTTTTCATCTTTTCTCAGTCAGATACTGACATACATTCATGTTGTCACTGGTCCATACCTTAGCAGAAAGCCCTTCTGCTGCTAATCACATCTGATTTGAGAGATGCAGATTGCTTCTTGCTGCAGGGAATAATTTACCACATGATATAAATCAAAGAAGAGCCAAGGGAATTGGCATATGGACCTCAGAAAACCACAGGCTATCATACAATTGACAGGCTATTCCAGTCAAAGAAATTTACATATTTAGGATTCTTGCCATGCTGAGACTTCTAAAACAAGATACGCAATAAAAAAAAACATACAACTATACATACATATGATAAAGGAAAATACAGTTTTCACATTATCCTTTGATCACTTCAGTTATAAATAATCCCATATTAATGTTAGAAAAAAGGATAAAGACGCCCCTAAATTGACGATGTTGTGCTACTGTTCACATCACTTTCGTAGAGAATACCAAATTTTTGTAGCTTTTTAGAGGAAATTATACAAAAGCTTTATAAGTACAGAAAAGCACAAAGAATGTATAGAGTACAAACCATGACTTTAAAAAATTGCCATGATGATTTACAACACGGTCTGATGTGGGCTGACACAGTGTCTAAGGGTCATTTACTCTAGAAAATATTTAAGCACATTTGTGCCCGTGGGTGGGCTATAGGGTAATTACAATGATGGCTATGACCTCCTTTGGCAGCTAAGCATCTCTTCAGGAGCTTATGGCTCACTGGATATGGCAAATCACCAAATATAATTATATTTCATCATGATTAATGCTACATTAGCAACCTAAGTCAGCCACACCCGGCTAGGCCAACACACCTGTGTAAGGTCAAGGAGTTGGTTAAGAGTGCACACAGGTATGTGCACCTGTAACTTTTTTTTTTCACCTACTTCAATTAAATAAAAAAAAAAACTTTAAAAGAACACAGGTAGTCATTAGAACATATGGGCAAGAGTCCTCTCAGATTCTTGTATTAATAAGAAGGATCAGCATTTAGGAGGAAATGAGAGGCAGGGTTACATTCAGAATGGAGGAGATGGCAGTGAAAACAAAGGAAATTAGGCAAAGAAAGAAAACAGTAAAGTGCCACAATTGCATAATAGATAAAATTAGGGTATCAAAGGGCTTTCCAGGTGGCTCAGCAATAAAGAATCTGCCTACCAATTTATGAAACATGGGTTCGATTCCTGGCTGGTCTGGGAAGATCCCCTGGAGAAGGAACAGCAACCCACTCCAGTATTATTGCCCAGAGAATCCCATGAACAGAAAAACTTGGCAGGCTACAGTCCATAGTGTTTCAGAAGAGTCAGACACAACTTAGCGACTAAACAATAACAACAAGGGTATAAAGTCTGTGGAGCAAGAGTGTTTGGGGTAAAAGAAAAGCCACGCCTCTGTAATAGTCAAATGACTTACTCTAATGTGTCTTGTAAATGAAACAAGATTTAAGTTAAAATGGGAAGTAAGCTGTTCTATTGTTTGTTAAATACCCACCGTCTTCTAACCACTCAGTAGTAAAAAACCATGGGAATGGATGAAAAGGGTAGAAAGAAGAAATGATGGGTCAAAGTAGAGCAGAGAAGTAGGTATTAATCAACTGAAAGACATTTATCTAGCTTTGATTCAAACACATCTACAAGGCATTCTGTCTTAAGATCTGAGGTGTGAAACAGAATTTAATGGCCTAGCTGGGAAATAAGAGATAGAAGGATGACAAACAACACAAGGTCATTTTTATAAATCTCTGTGCTAAAGATTAAAGCAAGGCTGTATCACTGACCAGATGATGATTTTAAAATGTTATTGAAAGGAACTGTGATGGAAATTGATTTCGCAAATGAAATAAATGTACTTTCTTTTAATTTATGAACTTTATACCATTTATTTTAGGGAAGACTTCTCTGACCTTGAATGAGGAAACTGTACGACTTTGCTTTAAAAGTAATAAACTTTACTGAAGGAAGGAAATGAAGAGAATATCTAATTTTCAGATGATAACACTGAGTCCTGAGAAGTTATATTGGAAGTTCAAGATCACGTGGCTATTCCATGACAGAAACTCTGAACTAATACCAGACCTCCAACTCTCTCCAGCAATTTCCACCACCCGCTGCTGTCACTCTTCCAGGTCAATTTTTGTAAGTTCTGTTTCTTACCTTAAGATGGTTGATTTAAGTTAGATCATAAATATTTCTCATTACAACCAGACGGGGAGAGCCAACTTCATACAAGTTTTGAGTCATCACTTGAGAAATGTTGGGGAAAGTAGCTTTTCCTTTACCAATGTGATATCTGAAGTTAATGCAGGGACTTCCCTGGCGGTCCAGTGGTTAAGACTTCATCTTCCAGCGCAGGGGGTGCAGGTTCAGTGCCTGGTCAGGAAGCTAAGATCCCACACGCCTCACAGCCACACAAGAAACCAAAACATACAACAGTAGCAATACTGTAAAGAATTCAGTAAAGACCTTAAAAACGGTCCACATCAAAAGAACTCGATTTTTTTTAAATAAAGTAAATGCAGACTTTAAGAAAACACTGGCCATCATTTCAGTATTTCATCACTCCTTATTTCTCTCCATCACCTGCCTTTGCCCACCCCTGAGATGCTACTGACCACAGGACTGTCCCTGAATTACAAGCTCTCACTAGGTGGGCTCATCCAGCCCCATGGCTCCTGTCAGCGTCTCTTCACAGAAGACTCCCAGCTCTCGATCTCCAGGTGAAGTACTCCCGGGTTCCAAAACTATGCCCTCACCTGCCTCCTATACATCTCCGAAGGGTTGTTCCAGGGATTCACATCCAAAATGAAAGTCATTTTCTTTCCTTCAATATCTTCTCGGTTATTAGCTTCACTGTCCCCGATTTGAAACTCTGAACTGATTCTAGAATTCTCTTTCTCCCTAATCTACTTCACGTCACCCTGTCTATCCCATTTTGTAATGGCAGCACTGTTATTCTGTTAACCAGTCTCATTTTTCTCTTGCAACACTGCAAAGATCTGCAAACTCACCTTAATGTTTGTAGCTAATTTCCAATCCATCCTCCATACCATCTGCCCCAATACTTACCACTAAGCCACTCAATCCCTATAGAAGAAGGTCCAATCTCTTGAACTTGGCACAAGACACACTTTAGTATCCAGAGTTTCCTTAATTAACCTTCCCAATTCCACCTCTTCCTCATTCTCCTCTCACTCTGGAATAACAGCATTCTACAAAACTGAGAGGTCCCCCAAAACATCATGATTTTTCATGAGAAAAGGCAACAGCTTTGGACACAGGGCCAAGACTACTCATTCCTGTGAGCAGTAGACAACACAATGATGATTGTAATATCAAAAACTTACAGGAAAATGACAGAATGCTTCAGAGGGGATGCTTGCTAGCCAGTGACAGCTAACAAGTATCACAGGAAGGGTGGCTGAATCACAGCCCAGAGATGAAAATATTAATCCCAGAAATAACCGACAGTGGTGAAAATCTTTGATAAAACATTGGATAACTATAAATAACCTCTTGCTGAGTAATATTTCATGGTCTGATGCAGCCAGTGCATTTATTTGAGGATCAATCAGTTTATAGTAGATAAAACTGGGATTTGAACTCTGATGTTCCTAACTCAGCAATCCATTCTGCTCCCTCACAGGAACATCTCTTAAAGTGTATTCCCTGAAATATAGACCATTCTCTGCATAATACATCAAAATAGGGATTTTCAATGCAGAAATTCTCCAAAATGTAATATGTGATTCCCTCAAAATACTTAAACTTCTGTTTCAGTGAATTTGAAAGGAAGTTACATGTTACCTGCAGCCAAAGACATTTTTAACCATTAAAGAATTTAGCAGTTTGGGATTAACATATACATACATTCTCTATAAAATAAATAACCTACACAGGCCTACCGTACAGCACAGGGATGACCTATAACAGAAGAGAACATTAAAAAAATACATATATACTTATATATAGTTGGGTCACTTCACCATACATCTGAAATATTATAAGTCAAAAAACTGAAAATTACTTCATGCATCAAAACTACCTCAAAAATGTATCTCTCTGAGATGCCACCTCACCCCATCAGGATATTTACTATTTAAAATGTTTATTAAAAATAAGCATTGGCAAGGAAGTAGAGAAAGTACCATCCTTATGCACTGTTGGTAGGAATGTGCAGTCAATATGACAAACAGTATTGCAGCTCATCAAAAAATTAAAAATTATCATGTGTGCTATGTGCCTGTGCTAAGTCGCCTCAGTCGTGTCCAACTCTGCAACCCTATGGACTGTAGCCCAGGAGGCTCCTCTGTCCATGGGATTCTCCAAGCAAGAATACTGGAGTGGGTTGCCATTTCCTCTTCCAGGGGATCTTTCTGACCTAGGGATCAAACTCACGTCTCTTATGTCTCCTGCAATGCAGGTGGGTTCCTTAGCACTAGCACCACCTGGGAAGCCCAGATACAGTAACTCCACTTTGGGGTGTATACCCAGAAAAACTGAGAGCTGCATCTTGAAGAGATTATTTGCACATCCACATTCATAGCTGCATTATTCACAGTAGCCAAATGGTGGAAGAAACCTGTGTGTCTACCAACAGATGCATGGATAAACAAAACATGGTCTAGCACACAATGGAATATGCTGCTGCTGCTGCTAAGTCACTTCAGTCGTGTCCGACTCTGTGTGACCCCATAGACGGCAGCCCATCAGGCTCCCCTGTCCCTGGGATTCTCCAGGCAAGAACACTGGAGTGGGTTGCCATTTCCTTCTCCAATGCATGCAAGTGAAAAGTGAAAGTGAAGTCACTCAGTCATGTCCGACTCTTAGCGACCCCACTGACTGCAGCCTACCAGGCTCCTCCATCCATGGGATTTTCCAGGCAAGAGTTCTGGAGTGGGGTGCTATTAGCCTTAAAAATTCTTATATGTGCTACAACATGGATACACCTAGAGAACATTATGCTAAATGAGACAGGCCAGTCACAAAAGGCCAAGTATTGTATGATCCCACTGATACAGGTACCTGGTGTAATCAAATTCACAGAAACAGAACAGAGTGGTGGTTACCAAGGGCTAACGAGACAGGGAAATGCAGATTTGTTGTTGTTCCAGTAGTCATGCACGATGTGAGAACTGGATCATAAAGAAGGCTGTGTGCTAAAGAATTGATGTTTTTGTACTGTGGTGCTGGAGATGACTCTTGAGAGTCCCTTGGACAAGGAGAGATCAAACCAGTCAATCCTCAAGGAAATCAACCCTGAATATTCATTGGATGGACTGCTGCTGAAACTGAAGCTCCAGTACTTTGGCCACCTGATATGAAGAACTGACTTACTGGAAAAGACCCTGATGCTGGGAAAGATTGGGGCCAGGAAGAGAGGAGGACAGCAGAGGATGAGATGGCTGGATGGAATCATTGGCTCAATGGACGTGAGTTTGAGAAAACTCCTGGAGATAGTGAAAAACAGGGAAGCCTCCCCTGCTGCAGTCCATGGAGCGGCAAAGAGTCAGACACAATTTTAGCAACTGAGCAACAGGGACCAAATTTCAGTTTTGCAAGATGAAAAATTCTTGGGGATTGAGTGTACAAATTTGAAAGTACTGAACACTCCTGAACTGTATATCATACTGTGTCATATCTATTAAATACTTCATTGCCCTAAAAATCCTGTTTTCCACCTATTCATCTCATCTCTCCCACCCTCCTAAACCCCTGGTAACCATTCATCTTCTGTCTCTATGGTTATGCCTTTTCCAGAATGTTGTATAATTGGAATCATACAGTAGATTCCTTTTCAAAATAGCTTTTATAGAGTAATATGCATTCAAGTATCTTCCATATCTTTTTATGGTTTAATAGCTTTTTCTCAGCCCAGAATAATATTCCATAGTCTGAATGTACCACAGTTTTTTTATCCATTCACCTACTAAAGACGACCTTGGTTACTTCCAAGTTTTGGCAGTTATGACTTACACTGCTCTGAACATGCATGTGTGCGTGCATTGTTCCCTTGAGCCCTTCTTCTCTTAGACCTCTTTTATGCTTCCTCCATGTTTTCTTTTTTCTCTGACCTGTACCTGGAGTGCTCCCCATTGGGCCAGCCCCATTACTCCGCACACATCCCAGGAGAAAGTAGCTTGGTGCAGGACTGTAAGCTGTCCAACAAGCACGTCAATCATAAACAACATTATTTATTGCCTCAACTGTGAAGGACAGGGAAGCCTGGCGTGCTGCAGTACATGGGGTCGTAAAGAGTCAGACACAACTAAGCAACGGAACAACAACTTAATTTAGCCTACTCCGGTTGATATTGTTAGAAAAGTCAAATATATGTAGCAGCTTGCTTTAAACTAGATATATAATGGGATTTCCCTGGTGGTCCAGTGGTTACGAATCTGCCTTGCAATGCAGGGACATGGGTTCACTTCCTGGTTGGGGAACTAAGATCCCACACGCCACAATTACTGAGCCAGCATGCCACAACTAGAGTCCATGCACAATAACAAAAGGTCCCACATGATGCAATGAAGATGTTCTAAGACCCAGCCCAGCCAAATAAAGAAATTTAAAAAAATAAAATAAAATAAACTAGATATACATCATCTTCAAGGAAAGCATACCCGTTGAGGCTACAAAACAAAGTACTTCCTAGGGAAGCTGAGTTCTTCCAAGATCTCTTTCTAAAATGCAGGCACTTGTTTCTCAACAGTCCTGGGCAGGAGACTTCTATAACCGGGGAAATGTAAGGTACTCCCCCCACCCTCCTTTCATAGAAGAAAAATGACAGAGTCCAACTGCTGAGGATGCACTTCAAAAATGTGCTTTCTTCATCCTGCTTTTGCCTTTTTGGCCAATTTGAACCACAGTGGGCTTTCTTGCATTTCCAGGATCTTAATTCCTTGCTTAGTTAAGATCCTTCTTTTCCCATGACACCATCCTCTTGAGTGGAGTCACTGGTTATTTCTTTGCAACTAGGAATGCTGAGTAACCTTGGCCCCAGCCAATTGCCGGCTGTCACTTACTTCTGATGACTTCTATGGCACTAAGTGATGAAGAGCCCCTTAGCTTGAAGGCAAGTGAAGAAACCAGGACAGAGCCCACAACATCATCCTGGGGATGATGGCCTGTAACCTAAACTGGTCTTCCCCATCAGTGGCAACCTTTAGAGTTGCTCGAGTAGAAATATCATCTCAGATGGTCAGATTATAGCCTTTGTTAAGGGAGATGCTCCCACAAACAGATGTTCTCAGGCAGTACAATTATTTCCCTGGTGCCAGAGGAATTCCTGAATATTGCCGGAGCAGTTCACCAAAATGGACAAGCAGTCTGGCTATGATCCCACACCTCTGTTGCTTTGATACCAAACCTACTTTATCTGATCCGAAACTAAATTTTAAACATGTTGTATGGAAAGAGTTAGGTCACTGGTTTTTGTTGTTGTGCTTACATTTTAAAGGCTAATATAAGACAGGATATTTTAGGGCTTCCCTGGTGGTCCAGTGATTAAGAATCCACTTTGCAATACAAGGGGTTTGATCCCTGGTCTGGGAAAACCCCACAGGTCACAGAACAACTAAGCCAGTGTGCCACAGCGGCTGAAGTCCCAGCATCCAGAGCCCACGCTCCAAATCAAGAGAAGCCACCACGATGAGAAGCCCACATGCTGCAACCAAGAGTTGATCTCTTAGTAACTACTCTCAGTAACCACTCGCAGTAACTAGAGAAAGCCCACACAAAGCAACAAAGATGTGCACAGCCAAAAATGTTAAAAAAAAAAAAAAATCTTAAAAAAAGATAGGAAATGTTATCATCTACCCATCTCTCTACAATAACCGTACAGTTTAAGGTGATCTGGCCCAGGCCCGTGGATAAATATCATCTTTATGTTTCAGGATTCCCACTTCTGTTCCCCCCAGAATAGGTCTCAGGGCTGAGGTCGAGTCTCACATTTCAAGCTGCCTATCTGGCATTTTAACATTGGTATTTCAAGGTCATTTCAAACTTAGACTGACCCAGATAAAACACTGGAATCCTGACTTCCCTGCTTCCAGCTCCAAATTTCTCCTTCTCAGGATGAGGTACTGGCGGTGAACTGTGAGACCAGAAATATAAAATTTGCCCTTGTTTCCTCCTCCTCCTCCCTCATCCCTCCCCCACCTCAATCCATCAGGAAGTCATGCCTACTCAAGCTCTAAACATGAAGGCATGGTTTTACTTTTTTGCATGTCCTCTGCTACCACCTTGAACCAGATATTCATCACCTCTTACTACTTAGACCCCAAGATGACTGCCAAATCAAACTCCTATCAGTGGAGTTTCTAAAAGTTAGCAGAAAAAATCTTAAGGCAGCAATTAGGTTTTGTCATTCACATGCTTGAGCAATTCTGGTGATTTCCCTTTGCATTTAAAATCCTAATTTCTTACTGTGACCTTGGAAAACTATGCCTAGACTCCTATTTATTTGCCTACGTAGAGACCACTGTCTACTGTTAATCAGGAGGAAACAAGGAACTACTGAAGGTGTGAGATAATTCAAATATTTCCTTTATTCGCTAGTTCACTGGCATTTCAACAAGAACTTGCTTTAATCTACATAAGACAACATCTAAACAATTAAGCAACAGCACATGAAAAGGCCCTTTTGTAAATGGAAAGATTCTCTTGAAGAATTATAGACTTCTGTCTTACCCCACATCCTTCTCTCTCTGCTTCAACCACACAGTTTTCCCTCCTATTTCCTGAATATGATGATTTCTTTTCCACCCAAAGACTTTTGCACATATTTGCACATACCTGGAATGCACACTGCCTCCAATTATACATGTGGTTGACTCTCAACATCTAGACTCCCATCTCAAATGGGATTTCCTTCAAGGTCTTCCTTGGCCAACCTATTTAAACTCCTCCCCCCCCCGCCCCCCCCCTTATTCTTTATCTCAATTCACAGTGTGCTTGGTGACACCATTTGTAATTACATACTTGTCTGCATGTGTCTGTTTCTGTGTGTCTCTCTTGCTAACTTATCAACTAAGGGTAAACACAATGTTTCACTCACTCTTAAATCCCCAAGCCCTAAACCAATACATAGAAGGCACACAATATGTATTTATTGAAAAAATGAATACAAAAATAGCTATGTGGCTGAATATGGTAATAAGACAAGAACATTTCTACACATGTAAAAAAAAAATCAGAAAAAAGAAGCCACAGAGAGGCCTAAGAGGGGTCCTGTGAACCTCAAAAAGTATCATTTTACTAGATGTCATGGATTTTGCTGTTGGTATAACCTATTGAAATTTTAGTAAGTATCAGATGTCTACTGTTCTTAATGAAGAGGAAACAATGAGCTATTGAAGGTGTGAGATAAGAATTTAAATATTTCCTTTTTCTTCACCCATTATTTCACTGGCATTTTGGAAAGAACTGACTTCCATCTTGGAGAAGGCAATGGCAACCCACTCCAGCATTCTTGACTGGAGAATCCCAGGGACGGGGGAGCCTGGTGGGCTGCCGTCTATGGGGTCGCACACAGTCGGACACGAAGCGACTTAGCAGCAGCAGACTTCCATCTACATAAGACAACATCTAATCAATCAAGCAAGAGCACAGAAAAATGCATGTGTAAATGGAAAGATTCTCTTGGAGAAGAGCTGAAGAGAAGAATTCCCCCCAAAGGAAAGCTCTCACATCTCTGGCTTTAAATGCTTTTTTTCTCTTTTAATTTTTAAATTGAAGTACAATTGCTCCACAATGTTGTGCCAGTTTCTACTGCACAACAATATGAGTCAGTCATATGTATACAGACACCCAGTCCCCCTTGAGCCTCCCTCTGACCTCCCCTACTCCACCCCCCATCCCCAATCCTACCCCTCTAGGTCATTACAGAGCACCAGGCTGGGCACTGCTTTTTGAAAAAATTAGCTTAATTATTCATAAAAATGCAGCTCTTAAATGAAAATTTTCAGCTTTATTGTTAAAATATTCCTTTGAAATACAAATTCCTCTCACTGAGTCAGATGATTTTAAGCAGGTGGGAACAAATATATTTTTAGAAATCAAGATTTTGATGATCTTAGAAGTTAGCAAGGTTCTCTGATGTCAATAGTGACATTTTAACATGTCTTTCCTCTTCAAGGATTTCAGAAATTGCTTTATGTGGGTTTCAGTCTTCATGTGCTGAGGATAAAGAGCGTTTGGTTCCAGGAAATGAACAAGACACACACACGCGGAGTATCTTCATTAGGCCCAGCTATGCTGAAATAACCCTGAAGGATGGCATGGCAACCCACTCCAATATTCTTGCCTGGAGAACCCATGGACAGAGGAGCCTGGCGGGCTACAGTCCATATAGTTGCAAAGAGCCAGACATGACTGAAGCAAATGAGTATGCACACACATGCTGAAATAAGTCATTAGTTAGAAATTAAATCTTCCTCAAAACAGTCAAGGAATACTATTAAATAGTATCAAATGAAAGAAGGAAGAGTTCTATTTATTTACTGAGAAGTGTCAATGTTAAGCTTCCAGTCTGATTTTCAGTCTTTCATTTGAATTATGTAAAATTTAACGTTCTAACGCACAATACTTGTAAAAGAGACAGCATATTGCATTTGGCATTCCTTATCTGAACTCACATTTTTCCCTATCAGCATATAAAATAAAAAGACAAAATTCCAAATAAGCACTTACTTCTATTTAATCTTTTTTTTTTCTTTTTATATTGCTGTTAGTATCTCTAAAAAATTAGGGCAGTAAGTGTTGCAGCCTCTTGGATTCAAAGAAATGAGACAAACTCATTCAGAATCAAGCAGCAAGTTTAAAATAAAGATTTTGGCTTCAGTTTAAAAATCATTATTTTTAAATAGTAATATCTATCTCAGTGAGAGAACTCAGTGTATCACTTTCAGCCAGATACTGATGATTTCTTAACCTAGTAAATCTACTGGGCATACAGCAGGGTCTTTATAAATATCTGCCGTTAATTAAGAGTAGGGATGGAAACAGATGCAGAAAAGATGAAAAGGTAAATTAGACAGACACAGTGGTAAATATAGATAGATACAGTGTGTGTTTTGAGGACCAAATAGCATTTTTACAACCTAGTGATATGAATACTGAAAGAGTTTATAACAAACTGCTGAAGTCAATCTACAGGCGAGAAAGCACCACGTACAGTGTCTTTTCCTATCACCAGAAAGGAAGACAAAAGCACTTGAGAGTCAATTGCCCTGCTAACACTGAATGTGTGAGCTGCAATTTATGTAATGTTTCTAAACTCTGGAGTAAAGACAAATTCACGATTGCATGCTTTGACTCCACACCACTGGAAAAGTGACAGGCTCTGAGGGCAATTCAGGCTTCTCTGATGACTCAGATGGTGAAGAATCTGCCTGTAATGCAGGAGACTTGGGTTAGACCCCTGGGTTGGGAAGATCCCCTGGAGAAGGAAATGGCAACCCACTCCAGTATTTTTGCCTGGAGAATCCCATGGACAGAGGAGCCTGGCAGGCCGAAGTTCTTGGGGGTCACAAAAGAGTCAGACACGATTGAGCGATCAACACTTTGAGGGTAATTCAGAACCTCTCTGACCCAAGAAACGCACATCATGCGACACTATCATATGGAGAAGCCACCCTGAGCTCAACTGAGACACACGAATGGAAGTTTCCACCCCAGGAGTTTCAGGCAAGGAGCGAACTCGAGGAACTGCCTGTAAATAAATATGCAAACAATGTTGAATTAGTCTCTTCTAGGTGATTTTTGGGCTTCCCCAATGGCTCAGCAGATAAAGAACCTGCCTGTGATGCAGGAGACCCAGGTTCAATCCCAGGGTCCAGAAGATCCCCTGCAAGAGGAAATGACAATTCACTCCAGTTTTCTTGCTTAAAAAATCCCATGGACAGAGGAGCCTGGTGGGCTATAGTCCATTGGGTCGATTTTTGCTTCTATTACTCAGTAATAAGAAATAAAAATTGATTCCAAGTTCTAGAAAACCGAGTAAAGGAAGGAAGAGAGCAAACTGAGGAAGCTTCTACATCCAAAGTCTGCTCTGCAAAGATACAAAGAAATGCCAAGAACGGTCCATTATCTTCAAAGCTAAGACCACTAGGAAACCGAGCAGGGAATACCATCACCACCCCAAGGGCAGGGATCAGAGCCCCTCTGTAGAGCAAGCGAACTTCATCATGGTTATGATGAAGAATTTCTCCAAAGCAGCAAGGCATATAAGGAGATTGTGTTATTCTCAGTTAATGATGTTCTATTACTCTGAGACCCCAGAGAGAGTAAAGAAGATCCTTGCATGCATGCATGCTCAGTCATGTTCGACCCTTTGTGACCCCATGGACTGTAGCCCGCCAGGATTCTCTGTCCATGGGATTTTTTTCAGGCAAGAACACTGGAGTGGGATGCCATTTCTTCCTCCAGGGGATCTTCCTGACCCAGGGATCTAACTCAGGTCTCCTGCATTGCAGGTGGATTCTTTACCTGCTGAGCCATTGAGGAAGCCCAGCAAGAGCCCTTACCAGGAAGTGGACAGGAACTTTGGTATTGGATGTCCTCAAGAGAAATCCCAATGCTCTTCCCTTTCAAGACCAATCTGGCTGGTTCATTTGGGAAGGGAGGAACTCACGCTAAAGCTGAGTAGTCAAAAAACAAGAACTAGAGAGAAAATCCGACATCTTCCTTGCGACATGAGTCAGGAGGAGGAGGAGGAATACTTTCTAGATAGGTGAAGGGGGCCCGTGGCCTGGAGGTTCATTGAATTAAGGGGTCCTCTCTGGGTTTTCCACAGTATTTCTGAAACCTGTGCTGCATAACTTGTAGTGGTTGTTCTCAACGCTATTTGGAGTATCAGCTATGACACCTCACAGTAAGGGAAGAACTGAAAACAAGAGGGAAAGCTGCTAGGTTATATTAGGCCAAACAGGACCCCCATGGGTTCTGGAGCGAGACACACTTGAGGTCTGATTCCAGTATTCCTAATGAGCCACATTACCGAATCAGGTCACTGAAATTCTCTGAGCCTCTGTGCCACTTGTCACCTATAAAATGGGTATGGTAAAGCATCTGCCATAAGGTAATTTCAATAAGACAATAAATCCCTTAATGTGCTTAGAACAATACCTGGTAGATAGCAAGTATAACAAGTCCCTGTAATCATTATCACGAGTAGTTTTCTTAATAACCAGACTCAGTGATTAAAAGGCCATCTTTCCTTAGTTTGGCACCACGAGGCTGATTTTGGTGAACTGTAATCGATATCAAAGTCAGAGCTAGCAGTAGTCTTGAGAAAGGCCACTTGATGTTATATAACAATTTCAAATTTGATTACTTAATAAGTTCTTAGAAGCCACCTTTTATTTACATCAAAATACTTCCTGGAAAACATGTTCATCTTCTTTCAACAGATAACATCCAGCTGAAATTTATCAGCGTCCTTTTGTATATTTTAAGGAAATATTTCAAAGTCCAAGTATTTTTTTCCTCAAATATGTTCATTGTTCTTAATTACGTTAACAGGCATAACAAGTCCTTTTTTCATAAATAGCAAAGAAGTTCTACAATTTTTAGTGTGGTGAAACCATCACAAATCTGGAATTACTAATGCCAAAATTGGTCAATTTCATCATTACATTTCTAGTTAATAAAACGTTAAGACACATGAGGATAAACCTTTTGAAGCTCAATCTTAACACATCTTAGGAACTGGTGGTATTTAAAATTTAAATTAACCAGCTCTAAGTAAAGAGTTCTTAATCCTACTCTTTTTCTCAGGACTATTTATCTGGCTATTAAGCAGAGTTTATGAGTGAATAAAGCTGTTTTACAGATAAGTCATCAATACGTTACTCTAATTTAGTGTGTGCTTTTATTTTTAAGATTGAGTGACTTCCTAAAGCATTCATGCTAAACAGAGAATGGGGCATATGGCCCATATTAGTTAATGGTGTGTGTATTCAGGTGTATGTGATTTCTGCCACATACATTTTTTAGAAATGTCAGTGTATACCTACTATTAATTTAAATTCAGTGAGTATTTCCAAGCTCTTTACTATGTGTTCAGAATCACAGGACATATAAAATCATCCTGGGAGATAAGACATATTCACGTGAAACAAACACAAACAAAAAGAACCGCCTATGTTTAAGCATTTTAAACACACGGAATTGTATTAAAACCAAGACAATAGTTAAAGAATCCACCTGAAATGCAGAAGACCTGAGTTCAATCCCTAGGTCAGGAAGATCCCTTGGAGAAGAGCATAGCAACCCACTCCAGTATATTTGTCTGGCAAATCCCATGAACAGAGGAGCCTGGCGGACTACAGTCCATGGGGTCACAGAGTCAGACACGACTGAGCTACCAACACTGCCAATTTTCAGGCCTAAAATGCAGTCATTTTTGCTAAGTCCCATGTCACCACGCTGAGACTTAATTATGGTCCTTGGCTCTCCCAGAAATGGAATCTTTAAGCAGTCCATCAACAGCAGCCTGATAAGCACTTGTTAGGAAATCATCCTGATAGACCCCTGCCTTCTTCCAAAGGAGGGATACAGTAACTAACCCACGTTCTGCCCAGGATAACTTCCTTAGTCCTGCTCCCTTTGGCCAATTGAGTCTTCCACACTGAACAGCTCCTTGGAGCTCCACTTCATCTGCCAAGTTGGATGCTTCTCCATTCATAAATCGTTGGATAAAGTCTGCAAGATCTTTGAAATTCAGTTGAATTTTGTTGTTTTTCAACAACAGGCAACATCCAACGTCAATTTCTGCACATTTTGATTTGTCCCTAAGATTCTGCACGTAATTCCAATGTGTATGTAGGATTTTCCCCACACCAGGCAATTGGCCAACACCAGCTGGTTGTCCTACAATCAACTCAATTCTAACTCCCCACATGAAAGGAATGTCAGGTGCCACGGGTTAAAGGTTCAAACTCACAAGACCCCCACCCACCCACCACCGCCCTGCTTCAAACAATTGCCAAGTTGTCACCTATGTTTCTAATTAAGTCATGACCCTCCTCAGGCAATATATCACCTCCTCTCTTCTCTGATATCCCTAGTGCAGAAGACAGTTCGGTATACACCCTCAAGTGGTAACTCTTAGATTTGTCATTCTCCAATGGTTTGGAGAATGTTTTCCTAGCTCAATGGATTCCCTCTTTCCTTAATCAATAAACATCTCACTACCACACAAACACTATTAGCTGAATATATTACTCTGGCTTAGTATATGTCCTTAATTACATCATGATTTAAATTTGAAAAGGCCTCTGGATGATCATTATGCATGGAAATGACATCTCAGTAATGTGGCATTATAGGGAGGGGTCCATGCCATGCACGGGCTTCCCACATATGGGAAGGTAGGTAAAGAATCTACCTACCAATTCAGAAGACAGGGGTTCAATCCCTGGGTTGGGAAGACCTCCTGGAGTAGGAAATGGCTACCCACTCTAGTTTTCTTGCCGGGGAAAACTGCATGGACAGAGGAGCCTGGTGGGCTGCAGTCCATGGGGTCACAGAGAGTCGGACATGACTGAGCAACTGAGCACACCTGTGTTTCTGACCAATGAGCTCCAAAACAGAGGTTCCCCAGACCCCTTCCTTGAGTTCAATTATTTTGCTAGAGCACCTCACAAAACTCAGATAAATATTTTACTCACCTGCTGACCTGTTTCTTATAATGGCTATAACTCAGGAACAGCCAGGTAAGAGACATGCTCAAGACCAGACACACAGGGAAAAGGCGAGAAGCTTCCATCTCTCTCTGACATCATCACTCTTCTAGCACCTCCCCGTGCTCACTATCCCGGAAGTTCTCTGGAGGCTGCCCGAACGGGTTTTTATGGAGGCTTCCTTAGGTAGGAATCATTAACATACCATTAGTTCAGTTCAGTTCAGTCTCTCAGTCGTGTCCGACTCTTTGCGACCCTATGAATCGCAGCACGCCAGGCCTCCCTGTCCATCACAAACCCCCAGAGTTCACTCAGACTCACGTCCATCGAGTCAGTGACCAACATACCGTTGGCCACTGGCAATTGAACTCAATCTCCAGCCCCTCTCTCCTCCCAGGAAGTCAGGGGGTAGGACTAGAAGGGCCCACCCTCTAATCACGTGGTTGTCCCCCTTGGCAACCTGCCTCCATCCCCAGGTGCTTTCCAAAAGTCACTTCATTAACCTAACAAAGGGCACCCTTGTTGCTCTCTGCATTTAGGAAATTCTTAGGGTTTGGGGAGTTCAGTATCATAAAGGAGTCCAATTCCAAATATATATCACAGTTCCCTCTGCTTTTCTGCAGGAATAAAGGGGGAAAAAAGATTTTAATAAAGCGATTTTTTTCATGACTAGAAATATGACTTTTCAATTTTCCCAATTACCTTACAAGTTGAAGTCAAACACAGTGAAAGTGGAAAGTGCATGTGCATTTACTGGATATACTAACTTGAAATCACACAGGCCTGGCCCCCTCTCTCCTGGACAAATTGTTTACCAACTGCAAGTCTAGCAGGCTGCAATGTCTATTAACTTAATAGCTACTACAGAAAATATTTTGAAACTGATGGAAGATGATGATGGGGGTAGAGGTTAAAAGCATTACTGCTGCTCCTAAAAGAAAACTACAGAAACCTCTTCCCAAACACTTAGAAATCAGTCAATGGAGAACAACTGTTATCTCTTTGCTTTCATCTGTGTCACTTAAATCAATTTTCTATGTGCCCATCAGGCCAGGGATAAAGTTACTAAATTTCAAAATGGGGAAGAATTCTTAGAGTTGAGTCATCAAAGACAAGCTGGGCTCTTCCGCCTCTAATGTTTAAAGACCTTTAGGGGAGATGATTTCAAAACATCCTTTTGATAATTCACTTCAATGTCAAACTGTTAAAAAGGATATATTTCTATTTTTAAAAACCACTTTCTGAGCATTTCTACATTGCAAATAAATTAAATCTTCTACTCCCAACATGAAGTCTGAAAAATAACAATGAATAACAAAAGATAATTACCATCTTTTAAACATCAACTTATGTACATTCTCCTGTTTAATTACATCTAGCACATAAAATAACCCCATAAAATAGGTATAATGATCCCACTTTAAGGTGATGAAACTAAGGGTCAGAAAAGCTATTGAGCCAAGCTGAAACACCTAAGAAGTAGAGGAACAAAAATGTAAACATAGGAAATGATGTCAAGTGTTTTGAGGGTTTTTTTTTACCTCCCCTAAATGCTTGGATATTTAGGAAAGCTTTTTCCCCATCTTTCTCAGAAATCCTTTGTTGAGGCTGTTGGAAGTAAAGCCAATGCTCTGACAGCACAATTAGCTCCAAAGTCTGAGATGCTTAACTTTTTCAAATTACAGGTGTAGGGGCTCTGTTAAGAGAGACAGGTGGAGAAGCAGGTCAGCATAGAGAGAGTCAGCTATTGGAGGAATTAAAAAAAAAAAAAAAAAGTAAAGAAAGCTTGAAGGTGCGTGGAGCCACAGCTCCTATTCTGTAAGCATCCTGGATTTCCCAAAACCTGTCTGTTCTCCTTCTGTGCATAATTGTGTGTGTAAGTACAGCCTAGTTATTACCCATTCTAAGTAGCAATTTGATGTGAGCTAAAAGCTCTAAGTCAAGTCTCCAAATGGCTCTGAGAACATCACTGTCAAAGCCAGCCCTGTCTACAGAAGGCCCTGGAATGCCAGCAAACCCAGGATCTGCCCCATATACATGGGCAGCTCCGAACAGCAGGTATGGCAATTAGGAGCAGAAAGCAGAAAGTTAATTGCTCGGTGGTGTCCGACTCTTTGCGACCCCATGGACTGTAACTCACCAGGCTCATCTGTCCAGGCAAGAATACTAGGGCAAGAAGCCATTCCCTTTTCCAGGGGATCTTCCCAATCTAGGAAGACCTCGAACCCAGGTCTCCTGCATTGCAGGCAGATTCTTTACTGTCTGAACCACTTACCTAGCTCTAAGGAAACCATCAAAGATTCTAACAAGATATTAACAGGTAGTTGATCTGGTGAATTTTAGCTAGAGACAAGCTGATCAGGATTATTCTGTAAAAATATTCCAGTTTGCCCTACATGTATCATAAAGGACAGTTCTCCTACTGTTGTTCTGAACAGAGGAAGGACAGGCAGAGTTCTCTAGCCTGCTGCTTCAGCATCTGCTGGTGGCGAATGGCAGCCACTGAGAACGCCTGGGCCAGAAGCGCTGGTCTAGATCCATGGAAATAAACCATCAGGTTTTATATTAGGAATGTTGAAAGAAGGCATAGTTGGCCTGCACGGTGGGGCTCATAAACAATGCTTCAGAGCAGTGGTTCTCAATCTCTAGTACCCATACGAACCATCTGGAGGGCCTACTAATGCACAGACTGCTGGACCCACGTGCGTCTGGGTTTCTGATTCAGTCCATCTCGGGTAAAGCCTGAAAATCTGCATTTTTGATAAGCTCCCTGTGTCCTGATCCTGCTGGAAAACACACTAAGAACACAGTTGTAGAACTATCTACTCTGGCTTCAAAGGTTTGAAGATTTTCTTTCCTTGATCTCATGTACCTACCAAAGTTTGCTATTTCTGAGAATAGATGCCTTTTCCCCCAATATTCTATCATACATTTACTCTTCTTTTGGATAGCTAAAAAAAAAAAAAAAAAAGGCAAATCTTCCAAATTCCTCTGAAGTCTAGACATTATCAGGATTCTAGACTAACAGGTTGGATAAATCATGTAAAAAGCAGGAAATCCAGTTACACAGTGTCACTAATGTCAGTGAAAGCACTCCCAAACGGTCAATGGTCAGACGAAAAATGTCAACCATTTCTTTCAGCTGGAGGTTGAGCCCAACCAATGTCCATTATGGTTGGCTACACAACACTCTTGTGCCACACAGATACTAAAATTTCTTAGCTGACATTCACAGGCCTTGGTTGGAAGAAAGGTGGGAAAAGAAGTTGAAATCTTTAAAACTCATCTTTGCATCTCCAGGTTTTATTAATTTTTTTTTGCAAAAATAATGCTGCCTATCATAGATAGAACAACAACAAAGCTAGTCACAGCTGTTGGCAAAAAAAATCTAAAAGTGTGTATCATTATCTTAGGCATGATAAGGGTTTTCCCCCCTCTTGCTGTTCAATCACTAAGATGTGTCTCTTTCCAAACCAATGGACTGCAGCACAGAAGCCTTCCCTGCCCTTCACTGTCTCCAGAGTTTGCTCAAACCCATGTCCTTTGAGTCAGTTAAGCCATCTAACCATCTCATCTTCTGTTGCCCCATTCTCTTCCTGCTCTCAATCTTTCCCAGCATAGAGGTCTTTTCCAATGAGTTGGCATCAGGTGATCAAAGTATGGGAGCTTCATCATCAGTCCTTCCAACGAATATTCAGGATTGATTTCCTTTAGAATTGACTGGCTTGATCTCCTTGCTGTCCAACTCCCTTGAGTTTTCCTTATATAAAATTTAAAAGATTTCATTATGCTCACTTATTTGTCAGACACTCAGAATTTAGCAGCCAAGAAATAGTAACGTGGAATCATTAGTATACATCATCAGTATATATCATAGCACCTGGAGATATTAGACAAGTACAATCCCAAGGTCACATAAACAAAATGGCCAGGAATCTATATTTTAACAAGTGTGACTTAAATATCACAGGAGCAGAGACAAAGTAATGCGTCCAAGGGTCCCTAAAAGACAGGCCTTAGCCCAACAGAGGGGACAACTGATTGTAGTTTTCCAGAGCAGGAAGATTTATTATGCCAGGTAGCCACTGGTGGCTCAGAAGGTAAAGAATCTGCCTGCAATGCAGGAGACCTGGGTTCAATCCCTGGGTCAGGAAAATCCCCTGGAGAAGGGAATGGTTACCCACTCCAGTATTCTTACCTGGGAAATCTCATAGACAGAGGAGCCTGGTGGGCTACTGCCCACGGGGTCACAAAGAGTCAGACTCAACTGAGCAACTAACATACAGCAATTGCTGAGATCAGCTACTCAGTGCCAGTAAGTACCTAAACAGCAATCAATAACTTTGTGTTACCTAACTGTGAAAACAAATATTAAGTTTATAATTCCTTCAAGACTTTAAGATGTATGAGGGGTCAAAGCTAAACTCATAACTATATTATTAAAATGTTTTATTAAATCCACTAAATGTGAGGAAATTAATTTTATATTGATGAACGAAGTAGGTTAATCAGAAACAGACCCTTCCATTTATATTATGAATGTTAGAAACTAAAACCATAAGGATCCCATACTTTCATTTAAAGCCATTGCTTCAAAATAGCAAATAATGTGATGATGGATAACCAAGCTTGTCATGGTGATCATTTTGCAGTAAAGACAAACATTGAATTATTATGCTATACACCTGGAGTTAATTTAATGTTCTATGTCAACTATATAAAATTTATACCAATATAAAACAAAAACAAAATAACGATATTTATTACCTGATCTGCTTTTCAAGAAAACTAGGTGAGGCATTCAGGGCAAGCATGGTTAATTCTATTTTATAGGAAAGAAAGATATGGATGGATCAAAATTACATTACCAAAGTCACCTGGCCCATGAATATTGGATTGCAAAGCCATGTTTTCTGACTTTAAGACTTTACCGCTATAGAGTATGGCTTTGTTATTATTACTAAAAAGCACTAAATAGGTTTTTTTAAGTTGCTTTGTAAAAGGATAAATCTATCTAAAGCAAATAAAATAATTATAATTATTTTCAGTTATCTACTTGCCTAGGGAAGATCTGAGCTTCCCAGGTAATGTTAGTAGTAAAGAACCTGTCAGTGCAGGAGACGTAAGAGACTCGGGTTCAATCCTTGGGTCAGGAAGATCCCCTGGAGGAGCACATGGCAACCCACCCCAGTATTCTTGCCTAGAGAATTCCATGGAGAGAAGAGCCTGGTGGGCTATAGACCATGGCATCACAAAGTGTCAGACATGACTGAAGCAATTTAGCACACAGCACAGGGAAGATTTATGCCCAAATAATTGAAGTTTATTCAGTGTTGCCATTTTGCATACCTTTTCAGTTCAGTTCAGTCGCTCAGTCGTGTCCGACTCTTTGCGACTCCATGAATCACAGTACACCAGGCCTCGCTGTCCATCACCAACACCCGGAGTTCACTCAAACTCATGTCCATAGAGTCGGTGATGCCATCCAGCCATCTCATCCTCTGTCGTCCCCTTCTCCTCCTGCCCCCACTCCCTCCCAGCATCAGAGTCTTTTCCAATGAGTCAACTCTTCACACGAGGTGGCCAAAGTATTGGAGTTTCAGCTTCAGCATCAGTCCCTCCAATGAACACCCAGGACTGATCTCCTTTAGGATGGACTGGTTGGATCTCCTTGCAGTCCAAGGGACTCTCAAGAGTCTTCTCCAACACCACCATTCAAAAACATCAATTCTTCAGTGCTCAGCTTTCTTCACAGTCCAACTCTCACATCCATACATGACCACTGGAAAAACCATAGCCTTGACTAGACGGACCTTTGTTGGCAAAGTAATATCTCTGCTTTTCAATATGCTATCTAGGTTGGACATATGTTTCCTTCCAAGGAGTAAGCGTCTTTTGATTTCATGGCTGCAGTCACCATCTGTAGTGATTTTGGAGCCCAAAAAATAAAGTCTGACACTGTTTCCAGTTTCCCCATCTATCTGCCATGAAGTGATGGGACCAGATGCCATGATCCTAGTTTTCTGAATGTTGAGCTTTAAGCCAACTTTTTCACTCTCCTCTTTCACTTTCATCAAGAGGCTTTTGAGTTCCTCTTCACTTTCTGCCATAAGGGTGGTGTTATCTGCATATCTGAGGTTATTGATATTTCTCCCAGCAATCTTGATTCCAGCTTGTGCTTCTTCCAGTCCAGCGTTTCTCATGATGTACTCGGCATATAAGTTTTATGTGGGACTTTTTATGCTGTAAATTATACTCAGTTTTCTCTTTACTCCTACTCACATTTTCTCAATATTTTAGTTTCAAAGAGGTTTTCCATTGGCAAACCATGGGGAAAATTCCACAGGCAACATTAGAGAAAGTCAAAAGACCTGTAGGTGGCCATAATGAAGCCTGTAGCCAGCAAATATGGGGTCTGGCTCACTGTTCTCCCCACAACTCCCACCAAAATTTCTGTTTCTCTCCCAAAGTAATCATTGAGAATGCTTACAGGCCAGCTTTGATGGAGACTATACAGATTTATACTTCCCAGGTAGATTAGAGGTAAAAAATCCACCTGCCAATGCAGGAGATGCAGGAGACAAGTTCGATCCCTGAGTCGGGAAGCTCCCTTGGAGAAGGGAATGGCAACCCACCCCAGTATTCTTGCCAGGGAAATTCCACGGACAGAGGAGCCTGGCAGGCTACAGTCCATGAGATGGCAAAGAGTTGGCCTGCTGCTGCTGCTGCTGCTGCTAAGTTGCTTCAGTCCTGTCCGACTCTATGCAACCCCATAGACGGCAGCCCACCAGGCTCCCCCGTCCCCAGGATTCTCCAGGCAAGAATACTGGAGTGGGTTGCCATTTCCTTCTCCAAACATGCAGAGTACATACAGATTTACGGATATTTTATCTCCAACAATATTGCATATTTTGGAATCCTTGCTTAGTATCATGCTACAAAAGATAATGAATCAATCTATCCATTATGGTAGAACTCTAGCCCTGGATAATATCAGATTTAAAGTATCCTTACCATTTTTCTTTTTTCTGAATAATATTGCAAACTGAAGGCTTATTTCCTAAACAAACTGACAAGAGGCATTAGTAATCCTGCTTTGGAAACGTTTCAAAAGCAAATTTCAAAATAACTTAATTTACTTTATAATTTATAATACAAGCCCTATGGCTGTTTAGAAGTCTCCATTGTCGTATGTGAGGAGTTAGTCACTGGTGAGGATTGACAGAATGTGATGTTTACCTATAAACGAAGTACAGAAGTTCTATAAACGAAGTACTGAAGTTCTGCCAAAAACACCACCCACTTATGATCAACTAGAATATACTGAGAACATACAGGTTGAATTTTTAAACTTCAGAAAATATAATTTGACTATGATAATGGCAGTTCTAATTATTTAATTCTTTTATCTTTCAAACTCAGTAATATAATAATGATGTTTAATGCTACCCATGTCTTTAAAAAAAGAAAAAAAAAAGCAATGTGTTTAGCTAAAAATTCTCCATAAGAAAACAGTTTTTGAAATGACAGGCAATACTTCACCATGCGGTCTTTAAGATATAAAAATTCCAACGAAAAAGTTTCGCCCCTCCCTGAAATCTACGTCCTGCCAAATTCTAAATTACACTTTCAGAAATGTTTCAATTATGCAAATCTAGGTTTTGTTACATTTTAAAATAAGGAAACTTGTTCTCATGTTCATGAAAATTAAAGGAAAAAAAATTAGAAGAAAGGCTGAGGTGATCTCTTGGAATGGACACAGCCAGACTTCCTTCCTTCCTTCCCTCACTCTCTCCTTTCTTTCTTTCTTCCTTTTTTGCCAAACTCTAGTTGAGAGTCCATGGCTGATTTGCAGGGTCAATTTGATATTCTCAGAGAAAAATGTTGCATGTAATGGATCACCAACCAAGACCTACCTTACAGCTCAGGGAACCCTGCTCAATGTTATGTGGCAGCCTGGATGGGAGGGGCTTTGGGGGAGAAGGGATACACGTATGTATATGGCTGAGTCCCTTCACTGTTCACCTGAAACTATCACAACATTGTTAAACAGCTATACCCCAAAACAAAATGTTTTTGGAGTTAAAATAAAATTTTGTGTGTATGTATGTATTATATTTTGTGTGTGTGTGTATATATATTAAGTCCAACAATATTACAGAGAACTGAATCTCATGTTCCTTTCTTCTCTCAGTTCTCTTCTGCAGCACCTTCTTCTACTTGCTGGGTCCTGGCTACATCTTCCCAACCTATCTGGTTATCAACCTCTAAGCATCCCAGCTCCAGTCAAAACTCCTCTGCTGGGGGCTTCCCTGGTGGTCGAGTGGTAAAGAATCCATCTGCCAACGCAGGACACACGGGTTCGATCCCTGGTCTGGGAAGATCCCACATGTCAAGGAGCAACTGAGCCTGGGCGCCACAGCTGCTGAGCCTGTGCTCTAGAGCCTGGGAGCTGCAACCACTGAAACTACATGCTGCCAAAGCCTGAGTGCCCTAGAGCCTGTGCTTCACCAGGGAAGTCGCCACAGTGAGAAACCCGCTCCCTGCAACCAGAGAGTAGCCCCACTCATAGCAACCAGAGAAAGCCTGCACACAGCAACACAGACCCAGCACAGCCAAAAATAAATTAATTAAAAAACAAAAAAACTCCTCTGCTAAATGGCTCTCAGGTTCGGGGCTCTAAAGACACCAGAGATGGCCAGTGTGGAATGAGGAAGGCTTCCTAACAGACACCAAAGTCATAGGACTCTTTGAGGAGGAAAGGGGCAGAGATCTGGGATGGTGATGAAAATTTTTTTCAACCAATGGTTTCTTATTTCTACCAGCCTATCCAATCTAATCCAATCACTACCACAGCCTTGTCTAACTCAATGAAACTAAGCCATGCCCGTGGGGATGGGCGGGTCATGGTGGAGAGATCTGACAGAATGTGGTCCACTGGAGAAGGGAATGGCAAACCACTTCAGTATTCTTGCCTTGAGAACCCCATGAACAGAATGAAAAGGCAAAATGATAGGATACTGAAAGAGAAACTCCCCAGGTCATTAGGTGCCCAATATGCTACTGGAGATCAGTGGAGAAATAACTCCAGAAAGAGTGAAGGGATGGAGCCAAAGCAAAAAGAATACCCCGCTGTGGATGTGACTGGTGATAGAAGCAAGGTCCGATGCTGTAAAGAGACTCATTGGAAAAGAGTCTGATGCTGGGAGGGATCGGGGGCAGGAGGAGAAGGGGACGACAGAGGATGAGATGGCTGGATGGCATCACCGACTCGATGGACGTGAGTCTCAGTGAACTCCGGGAGTTGGTGATGGCGTGCTGCGATTCGTGGGGTCTCAAAGAGTCAGACACGACTGAGCGACTGATCTGATCTGATCGGTGTTCCAGGACATTCTACTAGGAAGGAACAGACAAAGCTTAATGATATACAGCAATCAGTGTGAGCAAATGAAATGTCATGTAATAGCATTAGATAAGACAGAAGTCAGTTCCTGCTTAGTTTGAAATACAGTTTGATTTTTTCCTATGAAGACAGTTTTCCCTCCTAATAATTATGTAAATGAGTTTGCATTTAGTGAGCACATGCCAACTGCTCTGTGAGATAGTAAGAAAATGTGGCAGGTAGAAGGAAGAGGTGAGAATAAAGCTTATAAAATAAATAAATATGTGTGTGTGTGAGTGTGTGTATATACATACATATATATATGTATACACACACATCATAAGCAATAGGTAATTGAAGCTTCAGCATCAGTCCTTCCAATAGAATATTCAGGGTTGATTTCCTTTAGAATTGACTGGTTTGATCATCTTGCTGTCCAAGGCACTCTCAAGAGTCTTCTCCAGGACCACAATTTGAAAGTACCATAAGCAACTTAAAAAAAAAAAAAGAAAGAAACTTCTCCCCATGCTTACCTATGATCTTGAAATAAAAGCTAAAAATAGGAACAACAGTATCCTACCAGTTTTTTTGAGCAAATTGCTGAGATAGTGAATAACCCTGATGTAAAAAGGTACCTTCACTCTCCAGAAACAGAACAGGAATATCAGAGATCTACTTAACACAAAATATACTCAGTTCCACGCAGTTAGAAAAACATTCACATCCATAAGTGGAATTTCAGTGTTTGGTACAGTTAGTGGGTGAAAAAGAAAAGGGAGTTTTTCTACACAATTATTAATGATAATACAACTTGAAACTGGATTTGCATCATTACCCAGAAGCCCGCAGTCAAGCAGGAATGCCAACGCCACAGATATTCCCTGATGGGACCCAAGTCACAGGGCAGCACCTGGCCTGTCTCCCGAGGTGGTCAACACAAACAGTGGATTTACCTCGTTTCCTCTGGGTCCTTCCTGTAATCTGAACACGGCACAGAAAGGCCCGCCATTAATTGAGAAGGGAAGGGAGGAAGAGAGCCCCTTGTTTCCTCAGGCCAGCAGTGCCTCAGGCACAACTCGAAAAACAAGAAAATAAATATTTTTCAAAGCGCCAACTTTCTGTCTCAGAAAAACGTGTTGCTGTCTAATAATTTAAAAACTATAACCACAGGCACAGATGGTGGGGATGGGCTATAACAGCTTCCTAGTCTCTCCTTTGACCTCGTCCATTCTCACATCTAATGCAAAATGGCTTTTTCACCATGTCTCATCTAACTGGCTCATGTTTAGAAGACTTTTCCTCAGGACAGAAAAAGGGTCCAGAGGCTTCCCTGACAGCACCAGGGTCAACGGTGTCCCTCCCAGGGAACCAAAACCAGCTTGAAAGAATAGACTGGCCTCCAAGGAAGGCGCCAGGGTGTTGAGTAAATGACAGCATCTGCATCCTGAGTCTTCCCTACGAAGGGCACATTCCTGGACCTGGACAGAAGAGAAACTCGAACAAAATGCACCTGCTCTCAGGAACAAGACACAAGAACAAATAAGAGTTTCAACAACCAGCCCATGAATAGGAGCAAAGGACAGGCCGGCTGCAAGTGTTTCACTCCAAGAGACAGTGATGAGGGAGAGAACTCAGACACTCCAGTGGGGGCTTTGCCATCCAGGAGGCTTGTTGACATGGGATCAGACCTTCCCCCAGATGGTCCACGGGACAGACATAGAGTTCTAGGACACTGTACCACTGATCGCAAGGTCTTTTTGGTGAGGTCCTTATAGGGGCTGCTGTGCACACCATTTTGGAGAAGGCGATGGCACCCCACTCCAGTACTCTTGCCTGGAAAACCCCATGGATGGAGGAGCCTGGTGGGCTGCAGTCCATGGGGTTGCGAAGAGTTGGACATGACTGAGTGACTTCACTTTCACTTTTCACTTTCATGCATTGGAGAAGGAAATGGCAACCCACTCCAGTGTTCTTGCCTGGAGAATCCCAGGGACGGGGGAGCCTGGTGGGCTGCCATCTATGGGGTCGCACAGAGTTGGACACGACTGAAGAGACTTAGCAGCAGCAGCAGCAGCAGCAGTGCACACCATTTAACCTGTAAAACCACTTAGTGAGGTGGGAGACATACTATCATCCCTTATAGCTGAGAATATGAAGGGTAACAGAGGGCTTCCCTGGTGGCTCAGATGCTAAAGAATCTGCCTGCAGTGCAGGAGAACTGGGTTCAACCCTTGGGTCAGGAAGGTCCCCTGCAGGAGGGAATGGCTACCCACTCCAGGACTCTTGCCTGGAGAATTCCATGGACAAAGGAGCCTGGTGGGCTCTTGTCCATTGAGTCACAAAGAGTCAGACACGACTGAGTGACTAACAACAAGGTTCAGTGAATGTCCAAGGTCACAGTGCCCAGAAGCGGCAGGTACCTTTTCACCAGGTAGGAAGAGAGGCAGTGGTAAGCCGACCTTCTGCAATCCCAAGCTCATGATGGATAAGAAAAAGAGGCCAGTTAAGAATACTGCAATGGTCCAAGTATATAACAGAGTATATAAGGTTAGTAGGTTCCCAACAAATAGGCATTCAATGGAGAGATAAAGGAGCTATAGAACCTGTTATAGGAAGAAACCTGACAATAATTAGAACTATACAAAATTAGTGGTGATATGAGAAGAGGCAAGTGGAGGCAATTTAGTCAAAAGCTAGATAAATACATTTCTACAATGTTGACTTTGGTGATACGAAGAGACAGCAATTTCTGTGGTCACTTCCAATTCAAAAGAAGTCAATGACTTTATGATCACCTGGATCTTAACTTTTAAAACCATGCTCTCCTGTCACGTTAAATGAGTTTCGTGTTAGTTGCTGAACCATGCAATCCATTTACTTTTAGGAAGAAGGTAGCTTATCCCATGCAATTCTAGCCACAAAACAATAACCATTAAGCTTAATCCCACTTTAGCAATACAAATTTCACCAACCAGAAAAAATAATGGGCAAAACACAATTTAGTTAAAAGGAAAAAAAAAAAGTAGCATTTTCAGTAAGAAACAAGAAAACTGGGGGTGGGAGGACTTTTGGGTCTAAAGAAAATAGACAAGTCTTCCATAAAACCACCTAAAAGTATTTGGCTATTCCAGTTTTTCCCTTTAAGGAGAAAGAGATTTCATCTTTACACAAGTACATTAAAGTTCCAGCTAGCTGAAAGCTAGGTAAGAAAAAGAGAGGATTTGGATTTGAATTTTCTGAATTGGGTATCTGTACAGAAGATAACCATTCCTGGTCCTTGCAACCTCAAGCAAAACAGCAGCAATGGGGTACAGAAAAAAAAAAATATATATATATATACACACACAAACGATCTTGTTTCCAAAACAAGAGACTCATAGACGTAGAAAACAAACTTATGGTTACCGAAGGGGAAAGGGATGGGGGGTGGGATAACTTAGGAGTCTGGGATTAACATACACACACTACTATGTATAAAATAATCAACAAGGACCTACTACACAGCAACGAACTATACTCAATATTATGTAATAACCTGTAAAGGAAAAGAATCTTAAAAAATATGTGTGTGTTGGGCGGGGAGGGGTGGGGGGAGTAGCTTCCCTGGTGGCTCAGACTCTAAAGAATCTGCCTGCAATATAGGAGACCTGGGTTGGATCCCTGGGTTGAGTAGAGATCTTCTGAAGAAGGAAACGGCTACTCACTCCAGTAAGAACACTCCAGCAAGAATGCCTGGAGAATTCCATGGACAGAGGAGCCTGGCAGGCTACAGTCCATGGGGTTGCAAAGAGTCGGACATGACTGAGCGACTAACACTTGGTTGGCCAAAAGGTTCATTTGGTTTCTTTCCATAACATATATATATGACTGAGTGACACACACTTATACATAAAACTCATCACTGTGCTGTGTACCTAGAATTTACACAAATAATACACTTCAATAAAATATTTTTTTTAAAGAACAGAGTCTTGGAAATAGGCTCGGCTTCTCAGCAGCCCTCCAAGGCAACCTATCTCCATCAATTGTGTATCTGCAAGTACTCAAGAGACATCTGTTGTGTAACTGTCCTACATTCGGGGGTGGGGCGGGTGGGGTATGGAGAGGGACATAATACAAATTTTGTCCAAAAAATTTACAGTTCAGTAGGAGCATGCAAGCCTGTAATCAATCTACAGGTTTAAAGTGTTGGAGGTGTTCTAATAGCTTCTTTGGGGGTGGTAGAGAAACAAGCAGAAAAGAACAGTCAACTTTACCAAGAGGAGGAAGAAAAGAGACATAGCAAAGGCTCAAAAAGAAGGTCATCTTTGATCGAAGCCTTGACAAAAGGTTGGTATTTACCAGGTGCTTATTCTTGGTAGCAGTTATAGTGATACATATGTATTTGTATGTGTGGAGGTGGAGTGCTTTTGCCAGGCATAGACAATACCATGAAAAAGCACAGAACTAGAACAGTAAGCAGTTCACTCTGGCTGACACACTAATTTGAGATCTAAATTAGAGGAAAACCTTGGGGTTGGAAAGGTCTTAAAAGCATAAGGCTTATTCATAACTCATAAACAATAAACAAAAATGGATTTGTCAAAATTACAGTAAGAATTGAAAAACAAAGGAAAGATACAAACTTGACATTGACATATAGAATATGGGACATGAGCCATATTGGCGTATGGAAAAGCAAAGGGTTTACAGCTGGTAGTAATTGATAAAAGATGCATGAACCAATTAAAAACAGATGAAAGACAATTTGCAAGAGAAATAATAAAATATCCAATGAAAATATGCTAATATATTCAGCCTCACTACAAAACAAGGAATAAAATTTAAAGTAATAACATATATTATTTATGGTATCAGACTGGCAAAAGTAATACACCACAAATAAAGCGTCAATAAAAGTGCAGGAAAATGTATACCCAACAGCAGAGGTAAGACACTTCCAAATAAGATTCTGGAGCTGATTTGACAATATCTAGAAAAACTCTTCAACCCAATATAATAGGCCCTTTCAGAATTTAAGCTTAATTAATCAAACTAACACAAAAAGCCATATTTTATAGATATAAAAAGTTAGCATTAAAAATAAAAATAAAAATTCTAGCAATCAGAATCCAACAACACATTAAAAGATCATACACCATGATCAAGTGGGCTTTATCCCAGGGATGCAAGGATTCTTCAATATCCATAAAATCAATCAATGTAATACACCACATTAACAAATTGAAAAATAAAAACCATATGATTATCTCAATAGATGCAGAGAAAGCCTTTGACAAAATTCAACATCCATTTATGATAAAAACTCTCCAGAAAGCAGGAATAGAAGGAACATACCTCAACATAATAAAAGCTATATATGACAAACCCACAGCAAACATTATCCTCAATGGTGAAAAATTGAAAGCATTTCCTCTAAAGTCAGGAACAAGACAAGGGTGCCCACTTTCACCATTACTATTCAACATAGTTTTGGAAGTTTTGGCCACAGCAATCAGAGCAGAAAGAGAAATAAAAGGAATCCAAATTGGAAAAGAAGAAGTACAACTCTCACTGTTTGCAGATGACATGATCCTCTACATAGAAAACCTAAAGACTCACCAGAAAATTACTAGAACTAATCAATGATTATAGTAAAGTTGCAGGATATAAAATCAACACACAGAAATCCCTTGCATTCCTATACACTAATAATGAGAAAACAGAAAAGAAATCAAGGAAACAATTCCATTCACCATTGCAACAGAGAGAATAAAATACTTAGGAATATATCTACCTAAAGAAACTAAAGACCTATATATAGAAAACTATAAAACACTGGTGAAAGAAATCAAAGAGGACACTAATAGATGGAGAAATATACCATGTTCATGGATTGGAAGAATCAATATAGTGAAAATGAGTATACTACCCAAAGCAATTTATAGATTCAATGCAATCCCTATCAAGCTACCAACAGTATTCTTCACAGAGCTAGAACAAATAATTTCACAATTTGTATGGAAATACAAAAAACCTCGAATAGCCAAAGCGATCTTGAGAAAGAAAAATGGAACTGGAGGAATCAACCTACCTGACTTCAGGCTCTACTACAAAGCCACAGTTATCAAGACAGTATGGTACTGGCACAAAGACAGAAATATAGATCAATGGAACAAAATAGAAAGCCCAGAGATAAATCCACGCACATATGGACACCTTATCTTTGACAAAGGAGGCAAGAATATACAGTGGATTAAAGACAATCTCTTTAACAAGTGGTGCTGGAAATCTGGTCAACCACTTGTAAAGAATGAAACTAGAACACTTTCTAACACCATATACAAAAATAAACTCAAAATGGATTAAAGATCTCAATGTAAGACCAGAAACTATAAAACTCCTAGAGAGAACATAGGCAAAACACTCTCTGACATACATCACAGCAGGATCCTCTATGACCCACCTCCCAGAATATTGGAAATAAAAGCAAAAATAAACAAATGGGACCTAATTAAACTTAAAAGCTTCTGCACATCAAAGGAAACTATTAGCAAGGTGAAAAGACAGCCTTCAGAATGGGAGAAAATAATAGCAAATGAAGCAACCGACAAACAACTAATCTCAAAAATATACAAGCAACTCCTACAGCTCAACTCCAGAAAAATAAATGACCCAATCAAAAAATGGGCCAAAGATCTAAATAGACATTTCTCCAAAGAAGACATACAGATGGCTAACAAACACTTGAAAAGATGTTCAACATCACTCTTTATCAGAGAAATGCAAATCAAAACCACTATGAGGTACCATTTCACACCAGTCAGAATGGCTGCGATCCAAAAGTCTACAAATAATAAATGCTGGAGAGGGTGTGGAGAAAAGGAACCCTCTTGCACTGTTGGTGGGAATGCAAATTAGTACAGCCACTATGGAGAACAGTGTGGAGATTCCTTAAAAAACTGGAAATAGAACTGCCTTATGATCCAGCAATCCCACTGCTGGGCATACACACTGAGAAACCAGAAGGGAAAGAGACACGTGTACCCCAATGTTCAGCACTGTTTATAATAGCTAGGACATGGAAGCAACCTAGATGTCCATCAGCAGATGAATGGATAAGAAAGCTGTGGTACATATACACAATGGAGTATTACTCAGCCATTAAAAAGAATACATTTGAATCAGTTCTAATGAGGTGGATGAAACTGGAGACTATTATACAGAGTGAAGTAAGCCAGAAGGAAAAACATAAATACAGTATACTAACGCATGTATATGGTATTTAGAAAGATGGTAACGATAACCCTGTATGCGAGACAGCAAAAGAGACACTGATGTATAGAACAGTCTTATGGACTCTGTGGGAGAGGTGGGAAGATTTGGGAGAATGTCACTGAAACATGTGAAATGTCATGTATGAAACGAGATGCCAGTCCAGGTTCAGTGCACGATGCTGGATGCTTGGGGCTGGTGCGCTGGGAAGGCCCAGGGGATGGTATGGGGAGGTTGGGAGGAGGAGGGTTCAGGATGGGGAGCATGTGATTTTTTTAAAAAATAAAAAAAAAAAAAAAAAAAGACCCAAGAAATAAATCTAAATGTTTGGCAGTAACTTATTTAAATAAATTCTAGTATATCTAAACTATGGAATATATTAAATAAAATGATGATGCAGGTTTTTTTTTTCTTTTTTGACAAGGAGTATAACCATAACAAAATGTTAGGTGAGGAAAAGCACCTGATTTTGACATATTGACAATGTTCATTAAAAGAAATGATGCTGAAAAAAGATGACACCTTAGACTAAGGTTAAATTTTTTCTTTCTTCCTAAGGTGGTTAAAATTTTCAGGAAAGCCCATGTGTTGAAGGCAGTCAACCAAAATACGGTATCCATGAACTTGGACCCCCCATCATAGATACACGTCATGTGGGGAAATATTGGTTGGCTAAAAGCTTCATTCAGTTTCTTTACGTAACATCTTAAGGAAAAATCCAAACGATACTTTTGGCCAACCCAAAAGTACCATTTTGGTCTTCCAGCCTCTATCAAAGAATACAAAAATCTAGAAAGCATAATAACTACAGATTTGTCTCTTTTTAAAGGGATCCAGAGACATAAAATTAACATTGTTGAAAGGAAAACCAATCCTTCAATTATGTATGCTAAAGTTTTAAGCAGATAAAAATTAAACTGGTAGAAAATTTCAATAAATGTTTAATATCATATATTAAAACAACTAAATAAAGCTAATGTTGACCTTTTTAAACGTTAGTGAATTCCAAAGATTTCTAAATAATGTATCATTTAATTGGGAATAATCAGAAATACTCATACATGTATGTTATATAAAGTATCACAATTCCAACAATTAAAAGGAAATATGAAACTATATATAATGAAACCCTCATACATTCCTGATGGAAGTATGAGTTGGTTAAAACATCTTAGAAAACTGTATTTGCTAAAGCTGGAATGACATATACACTGTGATCCAGCAATTTTGCTCTCAGGTATATAATCCTCTCAAATACAGAAACATACATATGGGCTTCCCTGGTGGCTCAGACGATAAAGAATCTGCCTGCAATGCAGGAGATCCAGGTTCTATCCCTGGGTCAGGATGATCCCATGGAGAAGGGAATGGCTACCCACTCCAACATTTCACATCTTAGTCCAAATTCTCCCCCTGCCTAAGCTGCTTCTCACATTCCCTTATAGATGCAGTTGCCAAAGGGGCTCCCAGGTAAACTTTCTTCATGCAAACTTCTGAGTTTCAGAGTGTTTTCTGGTGGACTCAAGAAAGTTGGTACCAGAAATGCAGCAACAACAGCCATCAGACAACAAGGAGGACCCACCACCAGCAGAGAACTGACAACCCCTGGGATATGATAAGGGTGTAGTGATGAAAACTTTCACCAGTGGATAGGAATACGCTATACAATATCATGCTCTCTGAAAGGTGAAGCAGTCATTACAAGGGCAATGGGATCCGCTTGCTCTGGCTGCTGCTGTTATTCAGTTGCTAAGTCACATCCGACTCTTTGCAATCCCATGGACTGCAACACACCAGGCTTCCCTGTCCTTCACTGTCTCCCAGAGTTTGCTCAAACTCATGTCCATTGAGTCAGTGATGCCATCCAACTATCTTATCCTCTGCCGCCCCTTCCTCCTACCCTCAATCTTTCCCAGCATCAGGATCAGCTCCTTGCTGAGGATACACTAGAGAAAAACAACAAAACAGAGGCCACCAATGTTCAGCGTAGTATGAAGTTTAAGGGGACTCTCTCTGATCTTCACTGACAACCTTAGTGGCTTAATATAATGCTCATTTTGTTCTTTCTTGTGATCTGTGAGCTGCTGCTGCTAAGTCGCTTCAGTCGTGTCTGACTCTGTGCAACCCCATAGACGGCAGCCCACCAGGCTCTGCCATCCCTGGGATTCTCCAGGCAAGAACACTGGAGTGGGTTGCCATTTCCTTCTCCAGTGCAGGAAAGTGAAAAGTGAAAGTGAAGTTGCTCAGTCGTGTCCGACTCTTAGCGACCCCATGGACTGCAGCCTACCAGGCTCCTCTGTCCATGTGATTTTCCAGGCAAGAGTACCAGAGTGGGTTGCCATTGCCTTCTCCGGATCTGTGAGGAGACTGCACTCAACTGTGCAGCTTTGCTCCTCCATGTGGTGCTCCCTGGGGCCACCTGAGGGCTCATGAAATATGGCTCACTCCTATGGCTGGCACGAGACTCTGGCTCTAAGAGGTCAGCTTAGCATTTCAACTGGAGCACCTCAATTGTCCTTCATGTTGACCTCTCCATGGAGCTTGGGCTGCTCATTGCATGGTGGCTGGGTTCCAAGAGAACAAGAAAGCTGCCAGGTCTCTTATGGGCTCAGAAGTCCAGGAACACAACCATCACTTCAGCCCCATTCTGTTTGGTCATAGCGCGTCACAACCTCAGCCCAGATTCAAGCAGAACAGAAATAAGCACCATTTCTTGATGGGACACACTTACGCACACTCATGGGGGGAGAATCAGCAGGGGTGGAGGGGTATTCTCAACTCATGAGACTAACCATACAGCCTCCTTGGAACGTATGCGGAGACTCCCAGCTCCTGCAGTTAGAGAGAAGAAAAGCTGATGAGGAGGTCTCAGGCTCAAATATAAGAGGAAACTTGACTTCTCAGCCAGCCTGAGCAAGTCTGCTGTGCCTTTCTGCGAAGGAGAGGGACCCTGAGATTCCAGATAAGAGCATCTCAGTCAAGACACTTGAAAAGACTGCTTCACAAAATTTCCATGAACCTTGTTGACCTAACCAAGTGGCCCACTCCCCTCTCTAAGGCTTCACCAATCCCTGTACAAAGATGCTGAGGCCTCTGCCTGGCAAGAAAACAAGTATTACCATTACAATACAGCCCACTTCCCCTGTAAGCTTCCAGAAAAATTACTAGGTCAAGTCACAACGTGGCTGTGCCCGTGCTGGATCTGCTGGGGGAGGAGAAGGTCTAGATACTGAAGGAGCTGTGGGACCAGACCTACACACAAGGTCAGAGCTGAGAGAATGGGCTCAGGTGGGATGCTGAGAGTCCCGGACCTAGTGGGGAAGAACATACAATTTAATAAAGGACAGGTCACTGATACAGAAATAACCATCACCCACCATATAAGATGTAGCTCCCTAAAACTGAACCTAGAAGACAGTGTGGACATGCTGCTAAGGAGACTCCTTAAAATTTGGAGAAAGCAACAGTCCACACTCTGGCAGACAACAGAAGAAAGGACGAAAAGATACAGACACGTTGGGAGCATATGTTTTCCAGGACATACGAAGGCCAGGAAACCTACCAGGTGACCACATTCTGTAGGAGGTCCCAGAGGACACACAGTTTACCAAAGCGGTAAGAAATGTACCAGTTACGTAGGTACAGACCACACTGACATGTTTGGTGGTGCTGGCCTCCAAGTCCAGGGCTGATGGTAGGAGACGCTATTACAGAGCAATGTTCCTGACAGCAAAGCTGAGCACGATTATCATCAAGAATGGCAGCTGGAATAGCAGCCAGGAATTGTTGACCTATTCAGGGTAACAGGGATGGTTAATAAAACTCAGCAATTTTTATGGAAAGAGAGACGGACAGCAGCAAAGATAGTGTCCAATGACATGATCAAAACAAATCAAAGGTGGATGAGCAGGAAGTTGAGAAGGGCTGCCTCAAGAAAATTCATGATCCTTTGCCTAATGTCTGAACCTGAGCCAGTTTTTAGACACCCAGCCCATTAAGTAAAAGAAAAACTGAGTTCCTAAGAAGGACTCAGAAACCATGGCAAGTATGTACGTTAATGATTCATCCAGTCCTTCCTTCTGCAAAGACGTCTACAGTCACTTGCTCAGGTATTCGCAGACTAGGAAAGGGGAGTACCCAGAGGTGCCAAGGACTGATGGACCCAGGAAGCAAGATTCCAGGCAGTGCTGCACAACTTGCGTGTCTGGTCAGAGGTCTGGAAGGAGAACGACCAGAAGACTGGGAGGAAGCAAGGTCCTACGGTATAGCACCAGGAACCATATTCAACCCCTATGATAACCATTAGGGAAAGGAATATGAATAAAAATATATTAAATATACAACTGAGTCACTTTGCTGTACAGCAGAAATTAACACAACATTGTAAATCAACTGTACTCCAATAAAAATTTTTTAAAAGATTGGGAGGTGTTGAGGTTTGACAGAAAACAACAAAATTCTGTAAAGCAATTATCCTTCAATAAAAAAAATTAATTAAAAAGAAAAAAAAGGATTGGGAGGAAAAAGGTCTGGGGAGAGGATCTTTAAAGGACAAAGTATGAAGAGCTTGAAGGACTTGTTAACCTATGTTGGAGCCCTCCAGGGAGAAGCCATCACAGAAGAGGCAGATACAACGGCCAGATAGATGATGTGGTCAACCGACGTCAGCCAGCACCCCCTTGACCACCCAAGGGGTAGCATGATGGGTGCATGGATGGAGAAGCCACGGTAGTGGACATGGATGCTGATCCACTGACTGCCCTAGACACTTGTCAAGTCTACCAGTGGCAGAAACTAACACTGATACCCTCACAGGCCACTAACCTCCTGGGAGGACCACCTGGCCAGCTGAAATACCCTGGAAACCTGACACTCTGCAAAAGGCAGCGATTCATCTTAATCTCATACCTACTCCAAGTATGAGTGTGCTTTAATTCCAAAGGATCTCAGCCAGCACCACAGTCCACAGGCTTGCAAAGTATTTAGTCCGCAGGCCAAGAATGCTGGGTAGCATCACATTGGACCAGAGGTTCACCTACATCAAAGAATGGATGGAAGTAGACACATAACCATGAGGATCCACTGGTCCCATCACAAGTCACACCCCCAAAAAGCTATTAGCCTGAGAGAGGATGGAATGGCCTTTTGAACTTTTTATTTTGTGTGACTCATAAAAAGTACATGCTTGTGTGCTAAGTCGCTTCAGTCATGTCCAACTCTTTGTGACCCCATGGACTGCAGCCTGCCAGACTCCTCTGTCCATGGGATTCTCCAGGCAAGAATACTGGAGTGGGTTGCCATTTCCTACTCCAGGGGATCTTACCGACCCAGGGATCAAACCTGCATCTCTTAAGTCTCCCACATTCTCAGGTGAATTCTTTACCACTGATGCTACCTGGGAAGCCCAAAAAGTACATAATGTTATCTAATTATTTTGATTTGGAGTCCATGGAAGAGTTATGTTTACATGATGGTAAATATGTAATCAATGTTATTACAACAAATGCTTACTCTGTTACGAACATTTTAACAAGTAACATAGAGACTACGGTTTCTCTCAGCACAGTGAGGGTCGTTAGCATCTTCATATTGTCAAATGAATGTGTGATGTTTTCATATGAATATGATTTTGCCAACTCATATTTTCATATAAATATTGACTTTGCCAATTACAAGCTGCACAATTTGTACAAATTGGTTCTCTTTTGAATCTATAGTTCTTCATCTCTAAAGGAAAGATGGTGCTCATTCTACAGGATTTTGTGATATATAAATCAACATTGAACAAGAGGTCCACTGAAACACAATTTTCTCCCCCTCCCCCTCCTGATGGCCAAGGACATGGGGTTTACCTAATGGATGTTAATATTAGAGGAACAATACTTAGTCAATGAATAATTTTCAAAGAGCTCTTAAATGCCTTGATACTCCCCGAAAAACCTTAGAAATTAAATTTTTTAAATCAGACTTGTATACAATAAGTCAGGTTACTGATTTGTCAAATCTTAGGATATAATTCCACATACTGAATTGCCTTTTAACAAAGAATTGACAACTCGAATTTCTAATATTTCAACTATAAATTTGGCTTACCTCTTCTCAACTGTTGCAAAAGTAAACTTGGTGAAATGTGAGTGACATGTATAGGTTTTGCATTTTGGTTGATACAGGCTCAAATATAAGCTTTGGGTTTGGGGCCAAGTCTCCTACATCTCTGAACCTCAGTTTTTTCATCTGTAAAATGGGAGTATTAACCCCCTCTCAAGGGTAATTGTGAAACACAGAAACAATCCCAGGAAAGAGTCTAACACAATGAGTTCAATAAAGCAGGCTATTCATATCATGGGCATTTGCATTATGAATGATATTGGTGTGTGCCTGAGAACTGATTTAGTTCTTACAGAACTTGTCATTTCTCTTTCCCTCTTTCCTTCTCTTTTCATCACTTTGAGGTTTTACAGTAAAATACAAACCTGCAACCCTATTCATTATGTTTATGCTGCTCAATAAACACATTCCAGCATTCCAATTCTGGCACTAGTATCTTGGCAAGCATTCTGGCTAGAATATATTTTATGCTTCAGGACCTAAATGTGTAGTGACATATTAATACATCATGAAATTCAACAAAGATGCAATGGACTTGAAGAAAGAACAAAGCATATGTTTACACACACTCCATCATATACAGACTCCATCGTGTCTGTCCTCTCACTATTTACCATCAGGGGTCCTGACACCTGCAAGCTGCATGGATAATTTACAGTAACTCCGAATTCCAACATGAGCTGTTCCGAGGTTAGACTGCTGACCAGCTGCTAATCTGAGTTATGCTACATTAGAAGAGAATATCAAAATAGGTGTATTTTATTAATAACAAATCCTATACTTCAACTTCCTTTCACTCATAAAAAATGAGTCATATGTTGAAAACAATCATTTTCTAGTTCAAGCACAAATCTTACCATAGCCTATTTGTAGAACAACATACAATGTTAACTTTTGAAAAGTGTTAAACATGCTTGGTTAATATCTGAAACAGTAAGAAATCTATAAATTGCCTGTATACACATGCTGTTATTGTTCAGCCTCTAAGTCATGTCCAACTGTTTGCAACACCATAGACTGTAGCCCCAACAGGCTCCCCTGTCCATGGGATTCTCCAGGCAAGAATACTGGAGTGGGTTGCCATTTCCTTCTCCAGGGGATCTTTCCAACCCAGGGATCGAACCTGGGTCTCCTGCATTGCAGGCAGATTCTTTACCGTCTGAGCCACCGGGGAAGCCCCTGCACATATAGTCCTGTATAATTCTAAATATCCAAAGGTAATGCTCATGACTTAGCTTTATACAAGATTCAACAATCTTCAAACATTATTGATAGCTACACAAGGTGAAAAATGCCATAGGAAAGAGGAGCCAACTGTGGGGTGCACTTAGGTATGTCTGTTTTCCAAACCACCCAAGACAGAAGGGCAGCAGAGAAAGAGCCCAGGCTTAGAGATGGGTCAACCTAGGTTCAAACATGACTTCAGTCCCTTACTAGATCCATGTCTGCCTTTATATTTTTTATCTATCCTAAGATCTCAAAAGTGTAGCATATTACAAGAAAACTGAACTTTCTAATACCCTGGGACTTGATAAATATTCATTAGAGTGAGGGTTAGAAGATAGGGGTATAGTTTCATTTCCTCCCATTGGAGGAGGTCAGTCCCATTTTGTTTGGAGGGTCTGCAAAGTCAAACCTATTTTCATAATAATACTAAAACACCATCCCTACTTTTCACTCTCATTTCCTCATGAGTTTACAGTGGAATTATCCAGAGGTTATACGATGCCACACAGTAACCCACTGAATGCAGAAAAGAGAGATAAGCCGCCAATTGCACCGTCTCTTAAACCAAACAACAAAGAGATTTGGAACATTATAAAAACAATCAGTAAAATATTTATCACTAAATATATTTTGTTCTATAAATGTGTTTAATTTTCCCAAGAATTATGTTAATATATTATGGGCTTATTATTCTTATTTTTAAACTAATTAATAAATTATTTAAACATATATCAGTTGAGAAAGATTGAGGGCCAAAGGAGAAGGGGGTGGCAGAGGATGAGATGATCAGATAGCATCACCAACTCAATGGACATGAAGTGGGGCAAACTCCGGAGATAAAGGAGGACAGAGGCCACAGTCCATGGGGTTGCAAAGCATCAGACATGGTTTAGCAACTGAATAACAACAACAATATCAGCTTTAATTTCTAATACAGGAAATAGCTACATATATCACCTACAGAAACAAAAGATCTTTGGGATTTTCGACAAATTTTACGTAATAGGGTCCTGAGACCAAAAGATTTGGTAAATGATGCCTTAGTGTAATGATTTATTAAGAAAACAAGAGCTCTGGGGACTTTCAATTGCCATGTGGGGATATGGAAAGGAAGAAAAAGATTGCTCCCACACTTCCAATGATAATCTGGATACAATGAAAATTCATGACTGTTTTGTACTCACAGGAGAGCTGAGGTTGTGAGGCAAACAACAGGCCCCACGTCTGAGAGAGAGTGGACTGCAGGGAGAGATAATGTGTTCTCGTTTTATTTTGTATTTATTTATTTATTTTCTTGGCTGTTCCACATGGCATGTGGGATCTTGGCTCCCCAACCAGGAATCAAAACCATGCTCCCTGCGCTCTGGAAAGGAGGTCCCTGGAGAGATAACGTGAACAGAACATGTAAACACATAAATAATGTGTTTATTTATGAGAGAGACACCTGGATGCCAGGAAGCCGACTTCAGTCGGGGTGGAGGCTAAGGGTGAAGTGGCAAGAGACTGAGAAGCCCGTGGCAGTCACAGAAATTAAAGGGGTCCAACCATCTTCAGGCTGATTTCTCCACAAATCCCTCCCAAGTGCTCACAGAAAAGCTTAGAAACTGTCTAAGCAGAGCATGCCTTGTAATGCATACCTGGGGAAAGGGAAGAGCCAGTCAGGGGCAGGAGCACAGAACCCTACCTGGAAGGTTTCCCTCTCTCTCCTGCAGAGCTAAAGCGCTCATCTTCCGGAGGAAGAGAAACTAACCCCAGCAGCCCTGAGTGTTGGAGAAAACCCACTGCAGCCACGGGAAGAAAGCAGATGAAAACAGAACGACCAGTGACCTACTCCTGAGGGAGGAGCTCAGAATCACAGATGGGGAAGGAGCAAGAGATCTCAGGAGACCACACCCTGAACACCCAGGGTTACAGTCTCTGCTCATAGTGATGCTAAACTCCCTCTATGCGTGCTGAGTCTCTTCAGTCGTGTCTGACTCATTGTGACCCTGTGGACTGTAGCCCGCCAGGATCCTCTGTCCATGGGATTTCCCAGGCAAGAATACTGGAGTGGGTTGCCATGCCCTCCTCCAGGGGATCTTGCCAATCCAGGGGTTGAACCTGCATCTCTTATGTCTTGGGCATTGGCAGGCAGGTTCTCTACATCTGAGAAGCCAGAGCTCAAACAACAAGTGATAGAAAACACTGCTTAGTGAGGAATAGAAGTGTGGAAGGAGGGCTGATCTGAGGTGCAGCAAAGAGGAAACCTCCCACTGAGAATGGAGAAGACAATGAGGGGACACGGAAACACTTCTGACAACCCAGCCGGACCCACACACCAGACACCAGTAGAGGAATCTGCAGTCGATGGTTCACTGAGGTTCATGACACGAACAACAGACTTGAAGCCTAATCCATGTCCTGACTACATTTACTCAAAGTCCGAGACTAGAAAAAAGGGGAGTCATGTCCATTTCTAAGCATAAAAACTGTTTACTTCAGTCTCTGTTGAACTGTGCAAGGTATCCAGTTTTCAACAACAAAAAAAATCACAGGGCAGATGAAAAGGCATGTGGGATCTTTGCTCCTTGACTAGGGATTGAACCTGCGCCCCTTGCATTGGAAGTGTGAAATACTAACCACTGGACTGCCAGGGAAGTCCCACCACAGTCTTTTTAATATTTGAAAAAAACTTGGATATAGCCTAAAATGCTCAATAATAGGGGCTTAAATAGGATTTAACTTATCTGTGTGTATATGTATATATATTGGATTCAATGATATGTAAAAAGCCATCAAAATTGGTAACATAACTCCACATTTATAACATGTAAAAGGACTCACAATATACTCAAAAAGTTTATAAGATGACATGTATAATAATATTTTAGTAAATAAAAAGGTACACCCAAAATAATCTCAATGAGTTGATCATACAAATATTAACTGGACCACTAGGATTTTATTGACTCATTTTACTTATAATTTTGAATTTTTCTTCAGTGAGTCTACTTATAGTATTTTTAAATAACTGAAAAGTGAATTAATGTATCAGATACATATTAACTTTTCTTCAAAACATATTTATAACCCTCTGTAAATTTTCAGGTACTTCACTGTAATTTAGCCATAAATTATCCCTTGATAGATATCTTTTATCTACCAAAAGATAAATATCTTTTGGTAGATAAAAGTAAAACTATAAAGAAATATATATAAATGAATTTGGGGGAAAAAGACAAATATCTATTTTCTGAATATAACAAAGTCCAAATATGAAAGATATTTGAGCACATAAGTAAAAATAATAATAGCATTACCTATTTATATGATAAATGAAAGTAAAATGTTTATTCATAAGTGTAATAAACATTCACTATTTAAAAAAATAACATATAGCTGTAAATATACTCTACAAGCCATTTTTAAAAGCCAGTAATGTGTATGCATGCTTGGTAAATGAGACTGTGAATGAATTATATCTATAAACTTATACACATAAATTATAAAATTTAATTATTTCCGGAAGAGGTTCTAATCTTATTAAGCATCATGATTAGTGATGCCACTGCCTACAAAATGCATCTTTTGAGATTTATTTTGATTGATCTCTAACTCATAAAAGAATGATCTCTTTTATTACTAGGACAGAATATATTTTATAGCTCAAACCTAAAAAAAAAATCACGAAATTGCTCTTTTGCTATCATTAAATGTGACCCATCAATTCTTATAAAACCAATAAATATTCACTTCTATGGGTATTTGCTTCCTCATCTGGAAAAAGAATTAATCAAAAAATGTCTTAGAGCTTTTATGGAGAACTTTCTGTAGCTCTTCATAAAATGAATAATGAAAATTATGCCCTGTTCACTGGCAGAACATCTGCATTAATATTAAGGTGAGAAGTAATTCACAATTCATTTAACTATGACAGTGATTAGGCAGCTAATTTTTTTTTCTAAGCTCTCTGTGACTATCTGTTTGTCTACTAAGTGCAAGGCCTTGAACATCAAGCTATGGAAATGGTTTTCCTAGATCGTTACTGTAGGTTGGAACATTAAGTCTTGTACAACAAAGTGTAGTAAAATGACTCAACTTTGCTCACATCACAAATAATCTAGGAGAAAATCTTCCAAATTCATATTTTATCAACGGAATTTGCTAGAAAACAGGGCAGATGTGCTCATCCACACCTCTGTCTTTCTGGGCAAGAACTCAGCGCTTTCTACATGAGCCTCTAATACAGAAACACATCATGGAAAAGCTGCCTCAATTCTGTTGATTCAGAATATGTTTAAAAGGTGGTGTTGAAGAAAACTTTTGAGAGTCCGTTGGACTGCAAGATCAAACCAGTCATTCCTAAAGGAAATCAATCCTGAATATTCATTGGAAGGACTGAAGCTGAAGCTCCAATACTTTGGCCACCTGATGCAAAGAGCTGACTCATTAGAAAAGACCCTAATGCTGGAGAGGGCTGAAGACAAAAGGAGAAGGGGGCAACAGAGGAAGAGATGATTAGATGCCATCACCAACTCAACGGACATGAATTGGAGCAAACTCTGGGAGAAAGTGGAGGACAGAGGAACCTGGCATGCTGCAATCCTTGGGGTCGCAGAAAGTCGGACACAGCTGAACATCAACAAATTCCAGAGCAACATATAGACATCCTGGGAAGGTGACAGACTGCAAGAGACAATAGGTCACTGGGAGGTGGTCAGAAAAGATCTTATTACTGCCTGGGGAGCAGAGGGCAGAGAATTTGAAGCCACTTGAATTTACTAGGCTGTCTGTGAAGACTGAAGGAGTCCTAAAAAGACACAGTAGGATTCTTGCAGATGGGGAGCGAACCTAGGCAAACCTGTCCTCCTTTCCATCAGGTTAGCCAATCCATAGTTTTCCATGACTCCAGATAAATAAAACTGAGCTGATAACATGCTGCATTCTGTATCTCAAGACCCCAGGCTCCTATCTCCAGTTGAGAGAAAGCGTAAACAATACACACTTGCTAGAATTCAGCTCCTCTGTTTCTGGTGGTTACGCCATCTTTGCAGTTTCAGCATTATAAATTTTTAAAATATAAATTTAAATTCATGCACACTTGATATTAGGATAATACAAAGTGATCATAGTCATTAAGACAGAGGGACCTTTGTAATTTCAAGGATAAAATTAGTCATTTATCCTGCATTCCTGTAAAATTAGTTTTTCTTTAAAACCATCTGGGAATGCCTTCAAACTGTGACCAAATATTGAGCATACTGTTCTCTGTGGGAATCTGATTCAATTCATGGCGTATCTGAAAGTGCAGAGTTATTCATCATGATTTGGAAAAAAAGAAAAAGAAGCAGTAGTTCGGCTTAAGTATTTATTTCTTAGATAGCTTTTATCTTTTCCTCTTCTTTTTGGAAGGAAAGTGTGAATACAAGAGATGGTGAAGTTAATGACTAAATCTGCACCTCATTCTTCATTTACTTTCCCAAAATCAATGCACTGGTAGATTTTCTTGCTGTGCTTAGTCGCTCAGCGGTGTCCTACTCTTTGTGACCCTACGGACTGAAGCCTGCCAGGCTTCTCTGTCCATAGAGATTTTCCAGGCAAGAATACTGGAGTGGATTGCCATCCCTCCTCCAGGGCATCTTCCCAACCTAGGCAATGAACCCAGGTCTCGCACATTGCAGGCGGATTCTTTGCCATCAGGGAAGCCTTCATTAGCAGCATGAATCTGACATTTACTGCCATTGCTTATTCTACTGGAAGAAACTTCTGTTAAACCTAAAATACAGTTAGGACCATCTCCTCATTCATCCCTACAGGTATGTAATGCCTAGTAAACACCCAACTCTTTGCAAGCATCCATGGAAATCAAACAGAGCTACATATTCTTCGGTGGGCTAAAAATTGATGTGCATTTTCTTTGTCGCTGCTATTTTTTTGAGCTCAAAACAACTTCAAAACTAGCGAAAGTATTAATTTAAAAAAAATAGCTCCACAAATCACAAGAGAGTTAACAAAAGAGTTCATTTGTATTTGAGCAAAATAATATACAGTACATCATTCCTGAAATCCAATTGTAAAACTGACTGTTTAATATTTGGCCACCAGTACTGACGGTGGCCACTGGGGACTAACCATGCTCGCGCTCTTATTTTGGCCTGCTGTGAGCTCAGGCTCTTCTGGTCCCACTGCTGAGGTTAAGATGAAGGAAGGCATCAGTTCTGATTTCCAGGGACCAGCTCAGTGGTCCAGCCTCTGTGACAGGACACAACCCTGCGAACAGAACTGAACCTGAGCCAAGGATGATTACCTGCCTGCTAAAAGACACAAAGTTAGTTCTGCGGATGTGTCTTTCAGGCATGTAGAAAACTCTGCCCATATTTTTCAGCTCTAAATGTCTTTTCACTCATACATTCAAACATTTAATGAACATCTTTCCAGGCTAGGCACTATGCCAGGTGCTGATGGCATTGCAGGGACCAGGACAGGCATGAACAGTGCCTTCCTGGAATCTAAACAACAGGGCACACAAAAGGGGCACTCTACTCCTTATGTCTCTCCATCTGCAAATCCCCTAACACCTCCATATTACAGTGGTTGGAGAGTTACTTCCATAAAACCATGATTTCATAATGGCTTGAAGGTTATTGGGCTTCCTAATAACTATCTGGTGGCTCAGACGGTAAAGAATCCGCCTGCCATGCAGGAGACCCAGGTTCGACCCTGGATCGGGAAGATCCCCTGGAGAAGGAACGGCAACCCACTCCGGTATTCTTGCCTAGGAAATCCCATGGACAGAAGAGCCTGGCAGGTTATAGTCTATCGAGTAGCAGAGTCAGACATGACTGACCGACTAACACTGACAGTTGTTAAGTTTGTTTGGGGTTTTTTCTCTAGCGAATTTGATCTTTTCTCTCTAACATGATAGTAAACTCCTTGAGCCAGAAATCAGACCTCATTGAAATTTGTATGACTTCCTCTAACACCCAATTACCCAATGGTCCATCTTGACCCAGCACTTTTCCTGCAAAATGGATAAGATCATTTTGCTTCCAAGAAAACGCAATAGCAAAAGGAAATAAGAGTACTCAGGATCCAGTGAGGCACGGAGAAGAGCCAGGTTCTCAGCAAGCAGGGTGATTGTATAGTGGTTGTGTTGGTCAGCTGGCAACACAACTGACACCCTATGTGCATACAAACCACTGATCCTTTCTGGTCCCCCAACTACCCTCAGCCCCACCTCCACATCCCCAGCGCAGGTGGGACACCAGTATGGCAGGATCTGAGGCCACTGCAGGAGAAGACTACACTCTACTATCCCTTCCTTCAAAGTCTCTCCCCCAGCTTTCTCAGAAAGGCATGTGGATCTCCTGTGCTGCTCATGCCTTTGTATTAAGAGTCCAGAAAGTCCGTTTTAAAGTATAAATACTGGCTGTGATCACTTACGCTTTTGAATTCTTATACTATTTCTGCCCATTCTCTCAGACCAAGTAACAGATTTATTTATTTAAAAGACCTGTCTTTAGGGGGAAAGTGGGAGAGGGATCTATTAGGGGTATGAGATTAACAGGTACTGCTGCTGCTGCTAAGTCGCTTCAGTCGTGTCCGACTCTGTGCGACCCCATAGACGGCAGCCCACCAGGCTCCCCCGTCCCTGGGATTCTCCGGGTAAGAACACTGGAGTGGGTTGCCATTTCCTTCTCCAATGCATGAAAGTTAAAAGTGGAAGTGAAGCTGCGCAATCGTGTACGACTCTTCGCGACCCCATGGACTGCAGCCCACCAGGCTCCTCTATCCATGGGATTTTCCAAGCAAGAGTACTGGAGTGGGGTGCCATTGCCTTCTCCGATTAACAGGTACACATACCATATAAACAACAGAGAGGAAACAAAGACCTACCGTAGGGTATAAGGAGCTGCTCAATGCCTTGTAATAACCTCTAATGGAAAAGGATGTGAAAAAGAATATACATGCACACACACACATATGTAAAACTGGACTACTCTGCTGTATACCTGACACTAACAGAATACTGTAAATCAACTATAGTTCGATTTTAAAAGTTTTTTAAAATTTAAAAGACCTGTCTTGTTCAGAAAAGATTTAAAGATGATGAAATATATATCTTATTGATAAAGAAGTTGAGACCAGAGATAAAGAATGTTGGAACAGGGTCAGACATCTCATATTTGCATCCTCTCTCCAGTGGTTCCATGAGCTACTCCCTGTGTGACCATGGACAATTCCATACCTCAGTTTCCTTATCTGTAAAATGAGGATAATAACATTACTACATCAATGATTAACTGTAAGAATTAAATAAAAATACACAACAAGCACATAGTAAACTATCATCTCCCTCAGACAAAATAAGATTTCAATGAATTTTCTAGGTGTTTTCCCCTTCCATATGCACTATCTCTTCAATTAGAGCTGAAATCACATAAAACCAATAAAGTATGTTTGGGTAATTTCCAGAACATCGAGTAGCAGTGATCAGAAGGGAAATATAATGAAAAGGGAAAGATACTAGGTTCAATGAGAAGTATACAAAATGTATTTGGTTATGAAGATCATTTGTGATTATGAGATGATTAACATTATTGCAGATTATAGAACTATCATTGTAGATTTTGAGTTACTGGAAATAGAATGCCTTAATGTAGTAGATTTGGAAAACTGTAGTTCATTTGGTGTTACACCTGAAGTGCAGGGGAAGTAGGAAGGGAAAGTTTTAGAGTTTGTATAATCTTGTAAAAGTAAGAACAAGGTGAGCCACAGACACAGTCAGAGACTAATTAGCCAAATGGAGCAGAGAGATGGCTTTACCAGGCTCGCGATACCATATGGAGCAAAGCCACATGCAGAGGAAGCAAAGACAGAGCAACAAGCAGATGGGTTAGGTCCACCTTGGGTGAAGGTTGGTGGTGGAGTTAGGAGGGAGTTATGCAATTGACGAAGGACAGAACCCCAGGGGACACCCTTGGCTGACCTCCAATTGTCAACTCCGAAACTTCTGGAAGTTGGTTCCATAGGTAAAACGGGTGTTTGGGAATCCACATCCTCCCCACTTTTCTGTGGGACCTCATGATGCCATAAAGGCATCAAGGATCCAGAGAGCTTATTCTTTTGGAGGCTTTCATCAGCTGGATGGCTTCTGGCAATTTCCACATCTCAAAATTAAGACTGTGTCCTTGGCTGCCATCAACAGGTGAGACCCACCCAGAGAGAGTAGGAGGGGTGGGTGGGAATCTAGAGTGCCTAGATCTGTTAACTTCAGACAGCAAAACCACCTGCTGCTGGAGTCCAACTGCTTTAGAAATTCTGGGATGGTCACAGGTTAAACGCCTAGCTCCCAGTGGGTCCTAAAATAAAGCTGGTCTCCTAACTCTGTCCTTTCTGATTCTTGCTGGGTGACCATCCCAAGTTGTTAAGGCAACTGTAACACCTGAAGTGACACCACTGTGTCCACGCTCAGTGTCTCATCATTGAATACTTTACAACACAAAGACCAACTTTTCTGTCAAAGCTGAATACACACTGTGCAGATCTGTGATCATAGATGGAGTCATGTATTCAATCTCATTTAACTTCAGGCATTTACTGGATCTTCACCAAAAGATGTTCCACTTCTCTGAGTTTCAGCATCTATCTTTGGTCACAAGTTATTAGAGCAAAATTGCTCTTACTTGATCAATGGAGGGTGGCAGTGGGTACCAAGGATTCCAAAATTTTACTACTCCATTAAAAAAGGAAGTGGGTGTTACCCCATTGGGCTTGCCCGATGGCTCAGCAGTAAAGAATTCACCTGTGATGCAGAAGACACAGGAGACTCAGGTTCCATCCTTGGGTCAGGAAAATTCCCTGGAGGAGGAAATGGCAACCCACTCAAGTATTCTTGCCTGAGAAACCCCATGGACAGAGGAATCTGATCGGCTAGAGTCCATGGGGTAGCATAGAGTCAGACAGGACTGAGCATCCCATCAGATCCCCCTGGGGCAGAAAACAACCTGTAACCTGAGCCTGTGTCACATTACTGGGGTCATTAGATGTCATATAAGCATAGGCAGGGGACTTCTCAGCAAAGGATGTAGAAGGGTTAAAAAACTGAAATTGTGAAAATCTCAAAACAGCTGAAACAGTTAGTGTCAATCCTTCTGTAAACCTTGCAATGTAACCTATTTAGGTCAGTATAAGTTTTCACCCTGAGTCATTCACATATATGACTCACATATATACAAATGTAATGTATATACATATATGTGAACACAAATCCCATCTTTACTATATTCTCTTCCAGGATGAGCTAAAACAGCTAGGATAAAATGAATAATGATGAATAATTGAACTTTACTTAATTAATTCAAAATTATCATTAAATATTAATGAACATGAAAGTGTGATTGCTGAATATATCAATAGCCATCACTCTAACTGTGTGAAAAACCATCTCTCCTCTAACATTTCAGACTTTCTTCACATGACTGTGCTGTATGTTTTCCTTAATCATTTTGCCTAAAGTGAATATTTATCAGTTCAGTTCAGTCGCTCAGTTGTGTCTGACTCTTTGCAATCCCATGAACCACAGCAGGCCAGGCCTCCCTGTCCATCACCAACTCCTGAAGTTTACCCAAACTCATGTCCATTGAGTCGGTGATGCCATCCAACCATCTCATCCTTGTCATCTCCTTCTCCTCCCACCTTCAATCTTTCCCAGCATCAGAGTCTTTTCCAATGAGTCAGTTCTTCGCACCTGGTGGCCAAAGTATTGGAGTTTCAGCTTCAACATCAGTCCTTCCAATGAACACCCAGGACTGTTTTCCTTTAGGATGGACTGGTTGGATCTTCTTGCAGTCCAAGGGACTCTCAAGAGTCTTCTCCAACACCACAGTTCAAAAGCATCAATTCTTTGGTGCTCAGCTTTCTTTATAGTAAACTCTATAACTCTCATGTCCATACATGACTACTGGAAAAACCATAGCCTTGACTAGATGGACCTTTGTTGGCAAAGTAATGTCTCTGCTTTTGAATATGCTATCTAGGTTGGTCATAACTTTCCTTCCAAGAAGGAAGCGTCTTTTAATTTTACGGCTGCAGTCACCATCTGCAGTGACTTTGGAACTCCAAAAAATAAAGTCTTCCACTGTTTCCACTGTTGCCCCATCTATCTGCCATGAAGTGATGGGACCAGATGCCATGATCTTAGTTTTCTGAATGTTGAGCTTTAAGCCAACTTTTTCACTCTCCTCTTTCACTTTCATCAAGAGCCTCTTTGGTTCTTCTTCACTTTCTGCCTTATTTTGGCATCCCCTTGTAATATGGTCCGTATTTTTCTTACAGAAATATGTTGGATCCCGAGTCACAATAAAAATCACCTTTGAATACTAATATCCACACACTAGATTGGCTAAAATTAAGAAGGTTGATGACACTGAGTGTTGGCAAGGATTTAGAACATCGAGGACTGTGAGATGCCACTGGTGGGAGTTCAAATTGGCATAGCCACTTTGCAAAACAGCTGCATATTATCTTGAAAAGTTGGGACACTGCCTAGCCCAGCTTCTTCCATACATTTATCACCAGATATGCCTAAGAACGTCTTTAGCAGCCTGGCTGGTAAGAGCAAAAACAAACAAACAAAAGTAACTATCAAACAAACCAAATACACAAAGATGAGAAGATGGATGAACAAACCATGAGTCACTGGAATTCACACAACACTGAAAACAGACTGCCCATGTCCATCAGCATGGATGGATTGTCAAAGCACACCAGTTGGACTTGTAGGAGTATATATAAGGGAGGAAGCAGATTACTTCCATAATTAAATATTAAAGGAACAACGAGAGACAAAGTAATAATTATTATACATTTTAGATCATGCTCTGAGTTCTGCTTATTTAATATACCAGTCATTCTGCCAACAAACCAAAACAAAATGTATACACAAGGAATGAACCTAATAAAATCTGAATTAACAACAACAAAAGCATACTGTTCAATGAAACGAGCAAGGTACAGAAGAATACAAACATTCTGCTGTCATTTTCATCAAGTACAAAAGCAAGCAAAATTTTTAAAAAATAGATTTTTAGGAATAATTCATATAATGGTCAAAGAATAGAGAACAGAGAGAGAATGGCAGGAAGGAAAGCTCCAGAGAGTAGCTCACTGTGGAGGATGGATGATGGGGACTGAAGGTCGGAAACCAAGAGCACCGGAAGCATTTTGTGGCTGGTGATGAGCTCCAAAATCACTGCAGATGGTGACTGCAGCCGTGAAATTAAAAGACGCTTGCTCCGTGGAAGGAAAGTTATGACCAACCTAGACAGCATATTAAAAAGCAGAGGCATTACTTTGCCAACAAAGGTCTGTCTAGTCAAGGCTATGGTTTTTCCAGTAGTCATGTATGGATATCAGAGCTGGACTATAAAGAAAGCCGAGCGGCGAAGAATTGGTGCTTTTGAACCATGGGGTTGGAGAAAACGTTTGAGAGTCCCTTGGACTGCAAAGAGATCCAACCAGTCCATACTGAAGGAAATCAGTCCTGAGTATTCATTGGAAGGACTGATACTGAAGCTGAAAGTCCAATACTTTGGCCACCTGATGGGAAGAACTGTCTCATTTGAAAAGACCATGATGCTGGGAAAGATTGAAGGCAGGAGAAGAAGGGAACAACAGAGGATGAGATGGTTGAATGGCATCACAGATTCAATGGACATGAGTTTGAGTAAACTCCTGGAGATGGCGACGGACAGGGGAGGCCTGGTGTGCTACAGTCCATGGGGTCGCAAAGAGTCAGACATGACCGAGCGGCTGAACTGAACTGAACTGATGAGGTTCTACCTGGAAGCAGATGTATGTCATGTTTATGGGATATGTTGAGCTAAGTTTCATATCATAAATAAACATTTAACAATTAAAATATGTTTAAAGTGGCTGGTTCATGTCAATGTATGGCAAAAACCACAATATTGTAAAGTAATTAACCTTCAATTAAAATAAATAAATTAATTTTTTAAATGCATCACCTTAAACCCAAGGATTCCCTTCAAGGCAATGCATTTTACAATTGAAAACCAATATTCACTTCTCTCAAATTAAGAGTTCTGGTTTCTGCTTCTGAAGGAGTCATTCACTGTTTTGTGACCTTGGACATGTCACTTAAACTCTCTAAGGATCTTCTTCTTTCGATCTGAAAATACATGCCCTAGGTAACCACCTCTTGGGGATTTTCTAGAGACCATTCTTTTAACTGTATAAATCTTCAAGCCTTCTATCTTAGGCAATGTCCAGTCTACCTGAATTTATTTCCTGAAAGCAAGCCCACAAGCACTTAATCAATGTCCACATGTGTCTTTTCTAAACACTAACTTATTTAACTAGACACAGTGTCAATTTCCTCTGCAGCTCCTGAGTTCTGTCACCTGAGGATTTAAATTTCTCTCTGGGAATTTAACAGACCTAGATGGCAATTTTTTTTTCTCCTACAGTTACAGCTAAGATCTGATTTGAAAATTAAAGTGGCATGCAGCCTTATACAATGGAAGTAACACTGACTGTATTAGAAGCCATCTCATAATTTTGGTTTCAAAATTTACCAGTTGGATGACTGGTTACATGTACAGTGGTTACATCATTTAAGTTCTCTAGACCTCAATCTATTCATCTGTAATAAAGCACCAGAAATGGATTAAAGCTCTCTAGAAACAGTTTCCATTCCAGCAGAGTTTGATTATACCTAATTTAGATTTCCTCTTGGGAACAACATTTTGACCTAATTCAAGTCAACTGTTAACCAAAAAAAGTGTTCAAATAGCTTAAAAAATTCACATACCAAACCCAAACTTCTAAAATTAAGTTCCACTAGGAACACTTTGTTTCTGAAGAGGTTAAAAGGAAATGGGTACATAGACTGATGGTGTAATGTACAAAAATTCTCAGATCCATTTGTTAATCTGAGCTTTGAAAATACACTAGACGTTGTTCTAGCCACTGTAAATACAACAGCCCTCGTGGGCCTCTGGGCTTCCCAGGTGGTTCCAGTGGTAAAGAACCCACCTGCCAATGTAGGAGACATAAAGACGTGGGTTTGATCCCTGGGTTGAGAAGATCCCCTGGAGGAATGCATGGCAACCCACTCCAGTATTCTTGCCTGGAGAGTCCCATGGACAGAGGAGCCTGGAGAACTGCATTATAGGTCACAGAGTCAGACATGACTGAAGCGACTCAGCATGCATGGGAATAAATCATTGTACGATCTTGATTTTGTTTATTAATTTCTATTCAGGGTGTATGTGAAGTAAATAATGGGACCTTCCTGGTGGCCTAATGGCTGAGACTCCATGCTCCCAATGCAGGGGACCTGGGTTCAATCCCTGGTTAGGGAACTAGATCCCACATGCCACACCTAAGACCTGGTGCAGCCAAACAAATAAAAGTAAATAATTATTTTAAAAAATAATAATGGTTCAAAGACGTCCAGTTATTATAAAAAAGTTTTAAGTCATTGAGGACGTCATTCACATTCATTCTTTGGATAAATATTTATTAAGAAGCAATCTTTGACAAACATTTATTAAGAACCTCTATGCCAACTAGGCTTCTGAGAAGAGAATATGGTGACAGATTGAACTACTGGGCAAATGGTGGGAAAGAGTGGCATTAATGAGAACAAAACAAAACAGTCATGAAAAGGAGGTGGGAGGATGGAGGGAGAAAAATCCCAGGCAGATTGAACAAAATATCTTAGAAAATATTAATTATCCTTCCATTATTATACCTAAACATATGACTGTGTGATGGGGTGACTCAATTTCAGTGATACAATCTCTAATGAAATGTTTTGACTCATGCACACTCCATACGTGTGGAGACAAGTTAATTTCAAGAATATGTCTAATATTGAAAAAATGAATTTCAGGCTCCCTGTAGGACACTTGTAGACTGAAAAATGGTTAAGCCTTTGGCCATATATTTCCTGTCTTCAAAAACTTAATGCATTACTATTCATACATTGCCTTTACTAATACCTGTCTAGAACTTCCACGAAGTTTACACCCTAGTCAATTCAACACTAAAATTTATTTCATGCAATAAGGACTGTAAAGCAACTCCAAACAAAAGCATTAGAAATAATCCACATAGAAACACGGGAAGAAAGAGCAAAGACACTGCACTTTTAAAAGGCATTTGTTTTCTTTGACATTATGCCAACAGCAGCTTTATAAAGGGTGCTCACTCTTCTACAGTTTGACGTATATCCATCTTCATTTCAACTTCTGATGATTTACATGAGCCAAACATCCCATACCAGTATTTATTTATTTGAGGTAGAGGTGCTTATATAATCGGCTTGTCTTTTCCTTAAAACATTAAAGTAAAAAAGAAACTACAGCAGCCTTGTAGTAGTTTGTATGCCACTTGAATTACCTTGCTCTTGAGGTGAGGATACAGTGGTGTGGATTTACCAATGTCTGTTTAAATATATTGAAGTGTTTAATTCTATCAGGCTCAACCACAAAGAATCCCAAGAGGCAGTGAGTTCTATCCTGCTGGGACTTCACAGGAGGATAATCTAACATCTTTTTTTCCCCCATTTTCCATTAAAGTCCTTATTTGAACCTTGCCAAAGGCGTGTCAGGCTCATTCACTGTGTTCCCTAAATTCTGTGCTGCCTGCTGGCATCACCTGTGTGTGAGCTGCTTCCTTTTGGAGGGATGTTCTGAATGTCCTTTCCAAACAGATTACTCAATGGGAAGCAGAAGCTAAAGTCTCTCCTGCTGCTGACAGATCCCTTCCTGGAAAGAAAAGACTGACTTTCTTCCGAGCAAGCACAGATGGCCCCACCCTTGGAAGGCTCCGCAGAGACTCACCTCTGTCACACTAATTTCCCTGACAAGGAAAAAAGCAGGTGGTGAGCCAAAGCGGAAGGTGAGCCAAACACAACGTTTTGATGCCCTTGGTTTCTGGTGCCATTGAAATGTCTGCATCCTGGAAGAACCCATCGAGGCAAAACTCAGAAAAAGGATCCGTGGAGATACCTTCATATAACAGACATGGCAGAACAAAAAGCCTCACCTTCAGACTAGAGGGTTAGGATTTTAGCAGAAGTAATTCTATTCCTATTACATACTCTGCAAATGAGATGAGTGGAAACAAGAGGAAGGAATTCAAGAAAAATAAAACGAGAGGCACTTCATGAAGCCTGTTATGTGGAGTAAAGTAAGTCAGAAATGGAAAAACAGCTATCGTGTATCAACAGATAGATACGGAATCTAGAAAAATGGTACTGATAAACCCACCCGCAGGCAAGGAGTGGAGATGCAGACAAAGAGAACGGACATGTGGGCACAGTGGGGGAAGGAGGGGGTGGGACAAATTGAGAAAGTAGCACTGACATGTATACACTATCATGTATGAAACAGACAGCTAGTGGGAAGCTCCTGTGTAGCACAGGAAGCCCAGCTGGGTGCTCTGTGATGATCGAGGGGGGTTGGATGGGGTGAGGGGTGGAAGGGAAGTCTCAAGAGGGAGGGGATATTATGTACAGTTATGACTGATTCATGTTGTTGTACAACAGAAACCAATACAACATTGTAAAGCAATTATCCTCCATTTAAAAAATAAAAATATTAAAGGTTAAAAAAAAAAGAATTTCCAAATAACCACCTGCTGCACCAGCTAGGACATCAAGTGAAACAATTTAAAACAAGAGGGTATAGATTCTGCAGGCAGCTGGAGACACTTCTGAGGCACATTTGTCAGTTTCACAATACTGTCACTTTTTTGATTTCACTCTGTATTTCTTCGATGGTAACCAAATGCCAGGCACTGCATTAGGCACCAGGAAGGGGTACAGAGGCTGGTGCTAACAGAACTTGATCCAGTGTCAGCCCTACCCATGATACTTCTGTGGTCTAAGTATATATTCTCTAAAGCATGATATCACTTTCTGCATAGGGGTGGCATAATATGCTTAGCACATAATAAGCATTCAGTAAGATATATAATAACTATGATTATTACTAGCAGTATTATTACAGGGATATTTTTTAAGGAGCATGCCCTATGCTGTTATAGTTCATGATCTAGTAGGAGATTAAAAACCACAGGCAGCTACAATGAAATATGGTAGATACTATAGCTGAAAAGTACACAGACTGCTGTTCAGACAGAAAGGATAAAAGAAGGACACAGCGGTGAACATCACCAAACACCTCTCCAAGAGCCTTGTCAAATCCCAAAGCTAGAACCTTTCAAGAGAAGGTCTGACTTTTTTTTAATGTGTTAAAAAAAAAAAACTTATTTCCTTCTATACTGGAAATCTATCAAAGAACAGTACTTCAACAATCCTGCTCATCTGGTTCTATTTTTTTTTAATAGCTGTTATTCCTTCTAACATGTGAAAAGAAGTCTGTTTATTGTTCGCTGTTTCTTTGCACTCTAGCGTAAACTTCACAGGGCACGCCTTTCGTCTTCTGTTCTGGCTGTTGCTTGAGACTGAATTCAAAGTACCCAGAATTGTGCCTGGCGTGTTCTAGTTATTCAGTAAATTGTTGTTGGTTGAGGGGACTTCGCTGGTGGCCCAGTGGTTAAGAATCCATCTTTCAGGGCAGAGGATACAGGTTCGAACCCTGGTCAGGGAACTAAGATCCCACATGCCTCAGAGCAACTAAGCCTGCTCGCTACAACCATTGAGCACACGCGCTCTGGAGCCCATGTGCCACAACTAGAGAGAAGCTTGTGCACCCCAATGAGTGTCACGACTAAGACCTGATAAAGGCAAAAATGAATAAATAAGCAAATAGTTTTAAAAACCTGGTAAGAGCAGTGAAAAATCCAGCTTTATATAAAAACTGTTGTTAGTTGAATAAATGAATGAATCAGTAATTCCCATTATTCAACCGTGGGAATCTTCAGGATCTGAAATGCATAGGGAAAAAATTGGGGGATGATGACTTAGGTACAAAGGAATATATTTCCACCTATCACTTCTAACTTACTGACATCTGACTTACAAATCATCTACACACATCTTGGTTCTCAATGTAGGGCATGGTATAGGTAATTGAGTCATACTAGACTTTTCTTCTTTCATTCAAGTATTCAAATAAAGAGCAGTGGTTTATATAAATAAAGCTGTTTAATTATTAGTGCCCATCAGTAAGACTCTTGGTTCCCTCATCCCCTCACTAATTCTGATCCTGGATCAAGAGGAAACCATATCACTGTGCTGGCAGCAGTGGCCGTCTGGGTATGGTCCAGTAGCTGACCCTTGGCAGAGCCAAAGTGTTTCTAAATCTGTGGCCAAACGAGTGGAATGGTCATAACTTAGAATTCCTTTTTTTTCCCATAGATATACGGTCCTGAATTTTAGATAGCTATGGTTTTCATTATAGTAATACTAGTTTGCTTGTAGAAAATGAAAAAAAAAAAAAGACTCTATAACTTTAGCTACTATCAGATACATAATTTCTATAGGAAATTCTTTCGGGTGTCCAAAATTAATCAGTTTATAAGCATACCTATAGGCCTTACAAATAGCTGTGAAAAGAAGAGAAGCAAAAAGCAAAGGAGAAAAGGAAAGATAGAAGCATCTGAATGCAGAGTTCCAAAGAACAGCAAGAAGAGATAAGAAAGTCTTCCTCAGTGATCAAGGCAAAGAAATAGAGGAAAACAACACAATGGGAAAGACTAGAGATCTCTTCAAGAAAATTTGAGATACCAAGGGAACATTTCATGCAAAGATGGGCTCGATAAAGGACAGAAATGGTATGGACAGAAGCAGAAGATATTAAGAAGAGGTGGCAAGAATACACAGAGGAACTGTTCAAAAAAGATCTTCACGACCCAGATAATCACGATGATGTGATCACTGACCTAGAGCCAGACATCCAGGAATGTGAAGTCAAGTGGGCCTTAGAAAGCATCACTACGGACAAAGCTAGTGGAAGTGATGCAATTCCAGTTGAGCTATTTCAAATCCTGAAAGATGATGCTGTGAAAGTGCTGCACTCAATATGCCAGCAAATTTGGAAAACTCAGCAGTGGCCACAGGACAGGAAAAGGTCAGTTTTCATTCCAATCCCAAAGAAAGGCAATGCCAAAGAATGCTCAAACTACCGCACAATTGCAGTCACCTCACACGCTAGTAAAGTAATGCTCAAAATTCTCCAAGCCAGGCTTCAGCAATATGTGAACCGTGAACTTCCTGATGTTCAAGCTGGTTTTAGAAAAGGCGGAGGAACCAGAGATCAAATTGCCAACATCCACTGGATCATCGAAAAAGCAAGAGAGTTCCAGAAAAACATCTATTTCTGCTTTATTGACTATGCCAAAGCCTTTGACTGTGTGGATCACAATAAACTGTGGAAAATTCTGAAAGAGATGGGAATAGCAGACCACCTCACCTGCCTCTTGAGAAATCTGTATGCAGGTCAGGAAGCAAGAGTTAGAACTGGACATGGAACAACAGACTGGTTCCAAATAGGAAAAGGAGTACGTCAAGGCTGTATATTGTCACCCTGCTTATTTAACTTATATGCAGAGTACATCATGACAAACGCTGGGCTGGAAGAAGCACAAGCTGGAATCAAGGTTGCCAGCAGAAATATCAATCACCTCAGATATGCAGATGACACCACCCTTATGGCAGAAAGTGAAGAGGAACTCAAAAGCCTCTTGATGAAAGTGAAAGTGGAGAGTGAAACAGTTGGCTTAAAGCTCAACATTCAGAAAACGAAGATCATGGCATCCGGTCCCATCACTTCATAGGAAATAGATGGAGAAACAGTGGAAACAGTGTCAGACTATTTTTTTGGGCTCCAAAATCACTGCAGATGGTGACTGCAGCCACGAAATTAAAAGATGCTTACTCCTTGGAAAAAAAGTTATGACCAACCTAGATAGCATATTCAAAAGCAGAGACATTACTTTGCCAACAAAGGTCCATCTAGTCAAGGCTATGGTTTTTCCTGTGGTCATGTATGGATGTGAGAGTTGGACTGTGAAGAAGGCTGAGTGCCGAAGAACTGATGCTTTTGAACTGTGGTGTTGGAGAAGACTCTTGAGAGTCCCTTGAACTGCAAGGGGATCCAACCAGTCCATTCTGAAGGAGATGAGCCCTGGGATTTCTTTGGAAGGAATGATGCTAAAGCTGAAACTCCAGTACTTTGGCCACGTCATGTGAAGAGTTGAGTCATTGGAAAAGACTCTGATGCTGGGAGGGATTGGGGCAGGAGGAGAAGGGGACGATAGAGGATGAGATGGCTGGATGGCATGACTGACTCGATGGACGTGAGTCTGGGTGAACTCCGGGAGTTGGTGATGGACAGGGAGGCCTGGCGTGCTGCGATTCATGGGGTTGCAAAGAGTCAGACATGACTGAGCGACTGAACTGAACTGAACTGATAGATTATAACCTCTTGGTAATTTATAATAGTATTGCCAATATTTTAATTGCATTTAATGTGAGTTTATCATCTCCCTTTGGAACATATCAAGCCAATTTATGTGTGTCAACATTTCTACTGAAGAGGAATCCGTGAAAGAATTAAGGACATGAGAAAAAGAATTTTGCATTTGGGTCTATGGGGCTTTGGGCTTCCCTGGTGGTTCAGTGGTAAAGAATCTGCCTACAATGCAGAGTGATCCCTGGGTCAGGAAGATCTCCTGGTGAAGGAAATGGCAATCCACTCCAGTATTCTTGCCTGGGAAATCCCTTGGACAGAGAAGCCTGGCAATCCACAGAGTCACAAAGAGTCAGACATGACTTAGCATCTAAACAACAGCAACAACTATGGGGTTTTAAACCTAAATCACAAAGATAAGAAATACCATACTGCTGTAACAGATAAAAATTCTGCAAAACTCAAATAATCTAGATGGAACTGCCACGAAACATTTCCCTTAATGAGAAGAAAACAAAATTTCCCCATCTAATCAATCAGTAAACTTCCATTCTATTTAGTATTGGTTTTCATCTGCTGAGCCCTTTCTCAGGGAGGAGCTGTGAGCTGAGAAGGAAGACACACGACTCAGAAGCAGAAGATAAGCCCCACACAGGAGAAGAAGGTGGATGTGATCAGAAGATGAGTACTCCACCTGCCAAACTACAATGAACCAGGGTTCACTGTGTCCATTAGGAGATGCTCCCCCATAAGAATCAAGCATAACTGCCTCTTAATTTCTTCCATATCCCATCTTGCCTGCACAAATATGCATTCTGACCAGAGTAAATTAAAATATACACTTTAAATGTTGCTTTAGATACTTTTTCTAAGTCACTTCAGTCGTGTCAGACTCTGTGTGACGCCATAGACGGCAGCCCACCAGGCTCCCCCGTCCCTGGGATTCTCCAGGCAAGAACACTGGAGTGGGTTGCCATTTCCTTCTCCAATGCATGAAAGTGAAAAGTGAAAAGGAAGTCGCTCAGTCGTGTCCGACTCCTAGCGACCCCATGGACTGCAGCCCACCAGGCTCCTCCGTCCGTGGGATTCTCCAGGCAAGAGTACTGGAGTTGGGTGCCATCGCCTTCTCCTTAGACACTTAGTTTCACAATTAAATCTTCCTTGGGGAGAAAGACATGCCTTTGATTTCTGTTGTCATCTCTTCACATCCTATGGTACCATGTCAGACACGGCTGAGTTATAGGGGCTGTGGGCCTCTTTCTTTGTAAATCCAGCCTATGAGGCTACAGTCCATGGGGTAAAAGAAGAGTTGACCATGACTTAGTGACTAAACAACAACAATAACAGCATTTATTCATTGCCCACCACTGAACTAGATACTTTACAAAGGTTGGCTCACTGAATCCTTTCGAAAACTCTGATATGTAAGTTTAAGTATCCTCCTTATTCAGATGGGGAAGCTGAACTCCGAGAAATTAATTAACTTGCCCAAAGTCATCTACTTAGGTAAATATCAGAATAGTGGAATCAGGATTACGGAGATGAGGGTAAGATTCCCACCTGGAACACAGACACAGCTGTCCCTAACCTGAATCTAATGATCTCCTTCCAGCAGAGAACACCCTAATCGATACCTCAAATCTTTACATTTCATAAAACTCAGCTTTAATGTTCTCCAAGTTGCTGATGGGTCATGTCATCTGAAAAATCAACATAATCAAAACAGAGTTCAAATCTGTGTTACTATAATTTAGCCTCCTATCCCAAATCCTTACATATTCCAGTAACATCACTATTTTCACTGTCTTTAAACTGCAAATCTCCACTCAGCCCAGGACATCTCCAATAACTAATCACAATCATCAAGAAAGCAGCTGCTACCCTAAAAAAAAAAAAAAAAGAAATCAACACCACCACTACTCTGCTGGCTCCTGGGTTTAGGCCCAAGAGAGAGACAAAAGATCAGAAGCCAATTCACTACTTGAAAGAGCTTCAAATCTAGGCATATTCACATAAAATGTTTAAAATGTAAATCATAAAGTAAATGATCCAGAAAAATGCAACTGGAACTCAAAGGAGAGTTTACCCTGGGCTAGAGTAGTCATAAAAGACTTCATGAGAGGTAAGATTAGCCTGGGCCTTGAAGGATAGAGGAAACTTTGAAATCATGGTTTTACAAGAAAGTCTTGCTCATGGTAGAACCCTCAAACTGTACAGAAGAACACGAAGCAAAGAGACGATCCCAGAGTCCTCTTGTCCCAGCTCTAGAGAACGGGCTACTGCTGATTCTGTGAACTGAACAGAACTTAAATACAGGAAGGAAAGTGAAACAAAGGAAGAGGAGAGAGGGGCCGGAATAGCACAGTCCTGACAAGCAGGGGTGGTCGTGGTAGAGGAGAGGTTTGATGTAAGGGACTAACGTAGAAATGTTGGGGGGAGGGGGGAGGGTGTGTAAATTAGGAGTTTGGGATTAACATATACACACTACTGTATATAAAGCATATAAACAAGGACAGGGAACTACACTCAGTATCTTATAATAACCTATAATAGAAAAGAATCTAAAAAATAATATATATACATACATATATAACTGAATCATTTTGCTGTACACCTGAAATTAACATACTATAAATCAATTTTGGGCTTCCCAGGTAGCACAGTGGTAAAGAACCCAACTACCAATGCAGGAGATGCAAGAGATGTGGGTTCGATCCTTGGGTCAGGAAGATCCCCTGGCATAAGAAATAGCAACCTACTCCACTATTCTTGCCTGGAAAATTCCACGGACAGAAGAGCCCGGCAGGCTACAGTTCCTGGGGTGGCAAACAGTCGGACATGACTGAGCACACATATTGTAATTAAAAAAAAATCAACTACATTTAAATAAAAATATGAAGAAAAAGAAATGGAGCTGAGCCATGAAGGGAGCCAGCTGTGCTTTCGTGGATTTGTCCCACTCACATATCTGAGGACCAACCACCCATGATCCAGGTCTGGGCTCTGATGGGAGATTCAGGTCATGATTGCTGCTCTCAAGGTCAGAATTGGAGGAGTCTCACAATGACTTCGATAGGTCTTTAGAAAAGTAAATCTATACGCAAGCTGAATCAGAAGAAGGAGCAAGAAGTTCCATTAGGAGACTTCTGAGCACTCCCAACAGAACATGAGGAAGTCTTGAGGCAGAGGACCAGGAGCAGAAGTCACAGAGTACACCTGCCTCAAAGTCTAACTTCATGAGGGAGAAAGTCAGACCAAGAGATGTTACATGCTGTGCCCAAATTTGAAAAGTGATTAAGGCCCTTATAAAATAATCTTTGATAAGAAAGTCTTGAAAATTAAATGTAAAAATAGTGCACTGGGATGACCCAGAGGCATGGTATGGGGAGGGAGGAGGAGGGTTCAGGATGGGGAACACATGTACACCTCTGGCAGATTCATTTTGATATATGGCAAAACCAACACAATATTGTAAAGTTAAATAACATAAAATTAAAAAAAAAGAAAATTAAATGTGAAAATGAAACTTTAATAGTCTATGAAATACAAAAGGGTGACACCTTTAGCACCTAGAATTGCCAAAAAGATTTCTTAAACAAGGTATCTACAAAATAAAGAGAAGAATCAATCTTCAATATCATTTAAATTTTTAAAAGAATCTTTTCTCCCAAACACATTCTAAAAATGAAAAGACAAGCCACTAGTTGGGAGAAGCCCATTGAAACGAGCTTCCTTTCATTTGTAGAATGAAATTACAGAAAATTAAAAAAAAAACAAAACTCTGGTATCCAGAATACACGAATAACTCTTACAAGTCTATGAATTTTTTTTTAACAGTGGGAGAGTGAACAATATGTATGCCTATGGATTGCAAAGAAATCTGAATGTTAAGACACGGAAAAAATGGTCAACATTATTAGCAGTCATTAAACCCAGTCATTAACTGCACATTAAAACTATAAGGAGGTACAATTTCATATCCTAAAGACTGGCAAAAATAACATACATTATCAAGTGTTGACGATGATATAGGAAAAAAAAAAGGAGCTCCTTATAGATGGCTGGGTGGGAGGATAAAACCCTTTTGATAGGGTTTTTCAACAGGCAAAACCCTGTTTGGTAATTCGGCATCGTCTTCTAAATGGGATGGTACAAATCCACTCTCTGGCAATTCTCCTAAGAAGACACCCTAAGAAAAGTCTCCATTGTTAGCACAGGGAGATGTGTGTATGAACCTGCATAGCAGCCTTGGTAGAAGATATCCAAAATGTCCATCAACAGAAGACTGATGTTATTCACTATTTACTACACAATGGAATACCACAGGGTGGTAAAAAAAAAAAAGAATAAGTAATACCTACCCATATCAGTAGGCTTCTGAAGTGGCCCTAGTAGTAAAGAATCCATCTGCCCATGCAGGAGACACAAGAGACATGGGTTAGATCCCTGGGTGGAGAAGATCCCCTGGAGGAGGACATGGCAACCCACTCCAGTATTCTTGCCTGCGAAATCCCAGGGACAGAGGAGCCCAGTGGGCTACCACCCATAGGGTTGCAAAGAGTTGGCACTGACTGAAGTGACTTAGCGTGCAGATATGCACACATATCTACAAAATACTAATCAATTAAAGTTGAGTAAAGACCACAAAGCCACAAAGAGCATGGTGTTTCTATGCAGAGTTTTACAACAGCAAAACAAGACTGTACTTGTAGGTACACACATACCTAGGAAAGCATGAGGAAATGCATGGCAATGATAAACACAGAATTCAGTGTACAGGGTACCATTGAGGGGAGACAGGCTTGGAGAGACTCTGAGAGTATCAGCAGTGTCTGCAGTGATTGGGTATATCAGTGTTTATTGTAATACTTAATTTTTTGTTGTTGCTGAAACATTTCACAGTAATTCTCAATTAATAATAAAGAACTGAACAGTAGTTTGAGGCACAGATATATAGCAACAGAGAAAGAAGAGAATCAAATATCACTTGAAAACTTTCAAATTTTTCACGCCTTCTTTTCTTCCTTTCTGACTTCCCTAGACCTGCAGCTCATCATTTATGCCTGAATTAGCACAACAGCCCCCTAACACATCCCTCTGTCCCAATCTGGTGGCAAACTGATCTATTTCCATCCATCCCAGAGGCCACTTCATGTCACTGCCTATACAGAGTCCTTCAGTGCTCCTATTAACTCTAAACATTCCTGTATAGTCAGTAACACCCTACAGAGTGCATCTCTATTCTTTTCAATCAAATTCACCTCCAGGTCTCAGAAAAAGACACTAGAGAAGCTGGCATAGCAGACCATCTCCCTGAGCCAGCGATCTGCCAAGTTGGCTTGCATCTCCAAGTCTTTGTCACAGTTTTGCCTCATCCCTTCCTCCTACTTAACTCCTACCATCTAGGAATGTCCAGCTTAAGACCTTCCTCTTTAGGAAGCATTCTAAAACAATCCCACTCCTTTGGGTTCGATTTTCAGCTGCCCAAGGATTTGAACTATATTTTGCACTTCGACAGTCTCCATCCTCATGAATACAAGGAAGATCTTAGAATTTCATTTGCTTGTTTGCCTGTCCTTAGAAAGGCTACATCCTACATCTGCCATCGATCATCTAAATCTCTTGGGATCCTTAGCATCAAAGCAGAAATATTTTAAATTATCGATCAAGTAAATGCAAATCTAGGAAAATGATCATATTATAAAACCATGGGTCATGTCCCTGCTGAGTCTTACATGTCTTCACAGATCTTTAAGGCTAAACAGTGGTGTAACATCTAAAGCAGGTTACCAAGAGCCGATTAGCATATCTGTGCTGTGGGTCCACACCCTCCATCATTCCAATACCTTTAGGTGTAGATCAAATATACTACATACCTGGCCAGAAACTACTATAAATCATGAAAATACCGAGAAGGCTGTGAACACATACAATTTAAAAGGGTAGATTTCAACCTCCCCTGTGATCAAGAACCCTCCTCCCATAGGTACTAAGTAACTCCCTCTACAGATATCAGCAAGAAAGTCAGTTGTAACCACTTCTCCCCCCTCCCACTTCCTACCTCTCATCCCTGTGATCTGATTCAACTTTTCAATCCTCAATGAACATTTGCATCCCTTCCACTGGCAAGCCCTCTGCTAGCCCTGTTATCCCTTGATCTTAAGGTCTCACAGAGATTGACAAGCACATCAACTGAAAAATGGAATATATATATGCATCTGACTTAGTGGAGATATAAGAAGGAATGTTCGATCCTGTGGGGTAAGGGGGGGAAAAGAGCTTGTGCTTAGGATCAAAGGGCAGGGGTGGAATTCAATACAGGCACTGGGGTGGTTAAGCTATTCAAATGTTTTGTTTCGAGTAAGAAGGAGGATAAAGGAGGAGGAGAGGAGGGTTTGTTTTTTTTTTTTTGCGGGTAGGGTGGGGAGCAGGAGTTGTTTTGTATTGCTTTGTCTTTCTAACCTTTATCTTATTTCAGAAACTCCCTTTGGTGACCAGAACACATAATCATAGTAAACTTAGGACCAAAGAATGCAGAGTTTGAGATTGCAAGGAGGGCCATACAAAAGTCATGTAATACTATCCTTGGAGCTACGGTCCTTATACCATTGGAATACAGACTTACATGCACTCTTTATTCATTCATTTATTCACTCAACCAATGTCTACGGACCACTTACTAAGTTCCAAGGTGCTGTGCTAGGCATCAGTGATATTTCATAAATGGGCAATTCTTGTCTTGGACCTCATAAAATGCACAGCTCAGTGAGGAAGATAGTCGATCAGATAATCACAAAAGACAAGGCATCATTATTTACTATAAAAGGACCATGATAAAAAGTATCAAGCACTGAAATTGCCTGCAACTGGAGGGCTTCATTGATTCAATGACTTCTCAGCTGAAGTCTAGGGAAAGGAAATAATGGTAAGAAACACGTTCCAGGGAGTTCACACAGAAAACTTCTAAATGCATCAGTGCTTCAGGGTTGCCCTACTGTCGCTTCCCAGCTCCAAATGGGAAAGCTCATCCCAGTGTGAAACACTGAAAAGGTGACTTGGCTTCTGCCTCAATGTCTGTGAAAAGAGCTTTGAGCAGAGTGACTGTGCCCTGCCTTCTTGCTAGAGTAGTCTGATGAATCATATCAAAGAGCTGTTTGCAAAGTCTGAGACAAGATCAAATGCCATCTTCCCCTCCATTGGCAGCATATGTTTTGCAAGGAAATCTCTGCAATATCTACCAGGGAAATTTCTAGTCCAGAAATAGACATCACACTGAGTTTCCACTGAAATTAAAACCCAAAAAGCAAGGATGCCCAAGGCAGGGGTTGTAATCTGCAGGTTAGAGTGAGGGTTAATGCCAGTCCTCCTATCAGATATGCATAAACATTCTCCAGTAGTAGAATTAAAAGGGAAGTTACTCTAGCAGATGTTTTCAAATTAGCCAAAACCGTGTCAGGGAGTAAAATGAAGCGGCAGAGCTGGAAATGTGCCCAGAGAGGGAGAGACCTTCCCACAAGCTGCCTGATGGAGCCACTGAAATGCCCCTGAGCCCTTCCGGTGCAGATGGGGGTGCAGGAGTGGAGAGACAATCAGGTCTCAGCACGAATCCTTCTCTCCTAATTGCTCATCCATGACTCCAATGAGACCACGGCTCTGCTGAATGCAAGGATATCCACGTGGGATAGGGCAGCTCATACACTGCCAAACCACACTCTTCACACTTGCTTTTTAGGCTGCTGCTTACAAATTCGACAAGAAATGTTGGGAGAAGATATAGAAATTGTCCATGATGACAGAGGAGCAAACTATGATACATGAATGTGAAAATGAATAGTTCAGTGTCGGGCAAATCCCAGGAGAAGGGATGGTGTGCATCTTCACAGGAGATCCAGGGCAGCGACACCTAGTTCACAGCAACCCCAAACAGGACAATGATGACCCCACTACACACTGCTCAAGAGGAAAAAAGGCCCAAGAATCTGAGCCAAAAATCTGTGGCTACATAATCCAGAGGGCTTCCTGCTTCCTGGGTGCAAGCTGGGCCCCCAAGTGGGCTGTCGCTCGTTACTCAGTACACTACTTCCCACAGGAAGGAGAAAATAATAAACACTATCCAGGAAAAACCTTAGGTCAATAGAAGCAGAGAATATCTCCAGCTTTTCATTGGTACACCAGCAGTATTTCATATGCAACAGCAACCTCTGCACAATCTCAGAGGGGAAGAAAAGTCCTCAAAGAAAAGCCATTCACCATGTTTAACCACCTTATAACCAAAATCCATTTTTTTTCTGTCCTCCACCACATGTTTTCCTTTTCAGGGTTACCAAAAGAAAAAAAGAAGTAGCAAATTATATAGGGCAGGAGGAGAAAGGGGCAACAGAGGATGAGATGGTTGGGTAGCATCACCGACTCAATGTGACATGAGTTTGAGCAAACTCTGGGAGGTAGTAAAGGACAGGGAAGCCTGGTGTGCTGCAGTCCATGGGGTCGCAAAGAGTTGGACACACATATATATCTATCTATATATAGATATCAGGGCTTCCCAGGTGGTACAGTGGTAAAGAATCTGCCTGCCAATGCAGGAGACGAAAGAGACACGGGTTTGATCCCTGGATTGGGAAGATCTCCTGGAGAAGGGCGTGGCAACCCACTCCAGTATTCTTGCCTGGAGCATTCCATTAAGAGAAGAGCCTGGCAGGCTATGGTCCATAGGGTCACAAAGAGCTGGACACCACTGAAGCAACTGAGTGTACACACACACACACACACACACACACACACATGCTGTATGCATCAATGGTATATTATATATAGAAAATATACATTTTGCATAAGCCAAAGAGGTATGTGTTAGAAGAAAAGGAATTGGTAGCTGGTATTTCAAACAATGGGTTATCAGTGGGTGTTTAATAAAGTGGAAGACTGACAGTTCTAAATCCTCCCCTGTGCTAGAAGAACAGTTTAGACCTTCCTAGAAACCCCATCTTTGACAATTCCTGAGAGACCACACAGTGAAAGTCACCTTCATTGGGCAGTAACAGGAAGCAGGCTACACATTCCCTGTGATTAAAAAAAAAAAAAAAAAAAAGGAAGAAGGTCAAAGAAGAAATTATTCCTTTCTTTGAAAATGAAGAATTACAAACCCGAAGAATCTTCTGGAAATAAGAGACAACACAAAACACGATGGGGTGCTTTTGAACCTCCAAGTGTATCAGCAACACAAAATTTTTAGAATTCTAGAAAATGGTCTTGTGATTGTGTTTCTATAAAATAAAAACATACCAAGAAAACAGCATCTCATAGACGTAAGGCATAGACTGTAAGTGTGGGAGTCGAGGATTGGAGACAAGGGTTTTGATTTTTCCAAAGTCCTTTAAAGATGCTCCTTTAATTGGGTAAAGGAGAAAAAGAAACAAAAGAACTTACAACTACATTTCCTTAAATTAACCCAGGAAAGGCAAGCGTGGTTTCTATAGAGATGAAATCTTCATGACAGTCTTCCAATGGAATGCCTCCTAAAAAGAGACAGATTCTTCTGCATGGAGCAGAGTTGCTCTGATTAAAGGTAGAACAATGTGTGGGAATAATCCAGAAGACACCATCATGTGAATCTGACTCCGTCATAGAAAATTCACTATGAAAACACACATTTAGATGGCATTTTATTATTCTTTCGGAATCTGAAATAGTACATGAAATCAAAGTCAGAACGCTGAACCCTGTTTTCAGAAGTTGCTATTCAAAGAATCTGTTACTTGTCTCAACTGAGTTGTAGCAGGAACTATTACTAGGCTACAAAGCTCTAAAGGAGTACTTAGTAAAACTCCCATTTCCCTTCTTCACAATATTTAATTCATACTTAAAAATTAATCAATCTAGATGGCTATGTGGAACAAAGGCATACATACCTAACAGACTTTACATCAAAGAGCATGCAAGTTGTATTTCCAAATCTGATTCAATAAAATACTTAAGCTTAGAGAAACTTAGAAAGTAGAACAACTGACAGTTTAGTCTATTCCTCTGTATGAGCCACATGATATTTTGAGAAGGTGGTCTTGATTTCAATAATCACTCATATCAAGGTTTTAGTCCTGGCGGAACAAAGTTTATACTGAAGGAAAAATTACAGATGCTAAACCAAGAAAATTCCCCACAAGGAATACGCAAGTATTATTCCCCTCAAAGCACAATTGCTAGTGTGTGATTTGAAGTTGTCAGAAAATGACTCCATAATTTTTTAAAGAATCTGTTTACCAGTTCATTTTGCCAGTATTTATATCATCTATAATTTCTGAGACCAAATATTTTATCTGGCAAACTAGCCTTAGATAGAAATATACAGGGAAACAGACAGATGTAATTTTCGAAATAGCTTGTATTTGAAGGCACTCAAGTCTCTTCTCATATAAAGTAGCTAATAGTTTCTCTTAAGTGAGTCATTTTTTTTTTTTTTAACAGTCATGGAATTCTAGATCTAGAACTAGGAATATTTCAAGGCAGTGACTTTACTGCAGCAACTTTAAACTGAACTAATACATCCAGAGGAAATTATTAACAAGGCCATTGATACCAGACTTGTATGAACTTTCCTGGTACATGCAAGAATATGAATTTTCTGAACCAAGGGTAGCTTTTGTCAACTAATCGTTTAAACTTCCTATGTTTTGCAAGATATTCGATATTTCTTTACGACTTTGGATTTTCTTTTTTAAATTGTAAGCAAAACTTTATCCTTTGACATTAGATAAATCAGGATACTTGTAACATCTCTTGCCTTCCTGTCATTTCCGTTCAAGTTGGGATAAAGATTGCCGCTATACATGCAAAATTACATAGGCCAATAGAAAGTTGCTCCCTGAAGCCGAAATTCGACTATAAATAACAGACAAAAGGCAGTTAGCTCCTTCCTGGTTTGTCTGTTTGTTTTTTAAAGATAACAATTTGCAAAATGTTTGCATTTGATCCTAACATTGCTTTCCTGGCTCTGAACATTCCTCATTCCAGGGTCTGACTAAAAGCCAGACTGATCCATCATCACTTTACAAAGCCATCTGCGAAGACTATAAAAGCTAAAGCTCCATCTTCAATTGTTACTTTTATTATACACCTTTCATCACTGTAATTCCATAACTTCACGCGTTATGCTGGGGGGTTGGGGGTGGGGGAGACAGCAGTGATCTCTCAAGAACGGAACCAGCTCACCGTGTCAGGAGGGGACAGTCTCGCTAGAGTCCAGAGAGGAGATAACCTCTCACCCTCGGTGGCGAGGGGCAGGGGGTGTGTGGGGGGCTGTCCCGGCCTTCTCCCCGCCTCAAACCCCCTCCCCTATCCGACAGAAAATTCCGCAGCCTCCTGACCAGGAGGAGAGGAGAGCCGGGGAGCGCGGGGCGGGAGCAGCGCCGGCACAGACACTGTCGCGGGCACCTGAGCCGCCCCTTCCCACCACCTCCCGTGGCCACCGCACCAGGCGAGGCGCGCAGCATCTCAGCCCTGCGGGCTGAATTGCCATCTTCGCGCCCCCCAGCCCCGAGGTCCAACCCCCGCAGCTGCGGCGGCCCCTCCAGGAAAGCGCAATTTTTATCCCTCTGGGCCCGGAGGAGGGGTCCCTGCCTGGTCTCGGCTCATCCAGGCTCGTTCAGTTCCCTGAACACTCGCCACGCCGCGACTGGCCAGGAATTGGCCTCGGCCTCGGCTGCGGACAGGGGGCGACTCTCCCGCGATCGCGCCCTAGGACCGCGCTTCTCCTAGTGTCTATCTGAATCTCTGTCTCTCCCTGTGTGCCTCTGTCTCTCTTTGTGTCTCTGCTTATCTGGCTTTCTCCTTCTTGCTTGAGCGCGCGCACACACACACACACACACACACACAGGGGAGGGGGCTGTCTCCACTCCCAAAGCCAAAATGTCACCCAGAAAACAAGTGCAACAACTTGCTTCGCCTACGACTCGGGAGCCGGTGGAGAAATGCCCTGCAGCGAGCAGCCCCCTCCTCCCCGGCAAGGTGCAAGGGGTTGGGGGCGGGGGCGGGAAAGCGGCCGGTGGACATGCCGGGGACTGCCGTTCAGCTCCCCTCCCCCTCTGGGACCCTGTCGCAATTAGAAATCCGTCCGCGCCCCGGCCCGGGGGCGGCGTGGTGGGGCGGTTAGCCGCGAGGACCGCACACCCGGAGAGGGGCGCGCCGGGCCCCGGGTCCCCGGGGGTCGCAGAAGTGCGCCCCAGGTGGCGGAAGGGGTAGGAAAAGCCGGCTAGCGGTCCGGGGAGCCCAGCCCGGAGTCCCTCCACTGGCAAGAGCAGCGGCGACCGCGCGACTGGGAAAAGCCACTGGGAACTCGGCAGTGGCGGCGGCCCGGGCTCCGGTGGCCCCGGCCGCGAGCGCACGCCCTAGCCCCCGGCGCAGCCCGGCGTTACCTTGCTGCTGCCCGCAGTCCGGCCCTCGGTCGCCGCGGCCGTCCGTCGGTTCCCGCGAGCTTCCGAGGCAGGACGAAAGAGGTGTCCCCGTGGTCGGGACAGGCTCTCAGCGACGCGAGGCGAAGGAGTCGAGAGAGAAACCGAGGCGGCTGCGACCGATCCCGCTGCGGATGCCGCCGATTCCCCGGGGCCGGAGGTGTCGGAGAGGCCGGGTCCTCGGGATTGCGGCGCCCGGAGCGCAGCGCTCGCCTCTGGCGCGGAGGCTCAGTGGCGGGACGCGGCGGGCTGGGGCGGCGAGGCTGGGCTGGTCACCCGCCCCTGGGTGCATGTTAATACGGTGGGGAGGAGGAGTCCCGCGCTTCCTCCGCCCAACCGCCGGAGCCGGCGGGCGAGTGACGGCCGAGGCCCCGAGCCCGCGCTCCCACCCGCCGCGGCTACTACGGTGCGGCCACCAGCCCTGGCCCCGGCCCGGCACGTGCGCCCGGGCCGCGGGGAGGCGCCCGGCGTCCTGCGGATGATGCCCGCTCCGCCTCCGGGCGGCAAGTGCGCTCACACGGGACGCGGAGGCCAGCCCCGCATCCCAGCGAAGGAACCGAGAGGCGGCCGCGCGTTGGTGGGCGTGCCCCGTGCGTTCCCCGGCGCTGCATCCGCGGAGAATGGAACCTGCCCCGCCTCACCTGCCACCTCTGGTCCCCTAATCTTATGAGGAGCGCTCCACACTTTCTATCACAGGATATCATGTAGGCGGGTAGAGGGTTTGCCCTTTTCTCTCCATCCTCGGGGTCCCTAGTAGAATTTTTGAAAACGCAATCGCCAGGGAGGAGCCCGGGTTGTGGACCTAGTCTAGACTCACCAGGACCGACTGCTCACACCCCATGCCCTTACTTCCAAACAGTTATTCCTCAGAGCCTCAGTTTCCCCATCTGTACAACGAAGGCTCTTGGGGGCGGCAGGGGGGTATTGTGGATTCCATTACACAATATATATTCCACCGGTTTCTCTAGGTATTTAGAGAAAACCAAGTATAATAGGGAAATGAATCCCTTTTCTTCCTGTCCTCTGACCTCAGTAAACGCTCAGCTCTCCATCTCAACTGCGTTTGGGAGCCACGCCCATTCGCACAGGCTGAGGACCACAAGTCCATGAGCTCTGAAAGTAAAAAACATCCGTAAGGCTTCTAAGTAAGAATAGAAATAAATATTCTGTGAATAGGTGAAATTTGGGTCAAAGAGAGAATGGAGTCAATCAGTTGTTTATCGAGCTCAACCTACTTAAGTACTAGGTTCTGGATGATAAGAGTTAAAATAGCGGTTAATCACCGTCTTCCGGTTTCCTTCAATAAAGAATGGGCAACTTCACGGAGAAGGTCTGTCCTTTGTTCTACGGCTTCCAAAGAGAACATTATGCCAGAGAGTATATAATCTTCTTTATGTAATTGTACCCATAAACTTATAGCATAAGATTTAGCATCTGCTTTGTGTGATATTTAATTATAAATATTAATAGAATATCCTTTTTAAATGAAACACTTCTAAAAATGCAGAGAAGTGAAAAACAGTTTCCATAAAAATATGACTCAGATAAATAATCACTTTTCCGCAATTTCACTGAGTGATTTTCCATTAAAGAGGGGAAAAAAATCTTTAAACCACTAAACACTCAAAGAAATGGAGGTAAATCCTCAGAATAGTAGTACCATGATTATAATGCTTTAACAAAGCTCCAAAGGATATTGCCAGCCAATTCCTACTATGTAGGAGCATTTATTTTTCAAAGAAGACTCCATTCAGTTCAGTTCAGTCACTCAGTCGTGTCTGACTCTCTGCAATCCCATGGATGCTGCACACCAGGCCTCCCTATCCATCACCAAGACGCCACGAAAAGGCCAAATACTGCCATAGGAAAAATAGCCTTCATAATCTAGAGAGAGCAAACTACGCATTCCCAGATTTGTAAGTATGTTTAATCCATAGAATTTTTAATGTGGTCACATAAGTAAGAAGACCATTATAACTGTCAGACCCTAAATCAAATTAGGTGACTTTAGTGAATAAATTTGCTTGAGCAGAAAATCAATTTTCCTACAAAATTCTTATGGTAGATTCAACCAGGCAACAACAATGTTTATATAACCCTGCTATTATTAGGGCTTACTGATTGTAAGTGACAGAAACCTAACTTGGCAAACTGAAAAGTATTTATTGGAAAGATTGAAAACTTTGCAGTCTTGAAACAGGCAGTGTTTGAGGCAATACTGTAGCTCTAGGAAGTTAGAAAGAGCATTTTTGTTTAGTGTTGCAGTCAATGAAACTTACAGTTTACAGTCAGTAAATGCAACTACTATTTTGAACCTCACATTACTGGAGCAAGATTCAAGTCACAGAGCAGAGCATTCGACTAGTCAAACTTAGATCAGGCACCAACTCCTTGACTGGACCAAAAGAGAGGTAGGAAACATTTGGTTCTTTGATTTCCAGAATGAAAGGCAGGTACCTGGATTTTTGGGGTTTCCAAAAATACATATGATTGGAGATAGTAATTCCTCAAAACAATTTACGGGACCTCTTTTAAGAAGAGAATTTGATGCTGAGGCTGAAAAAAGATCAATGTCTGTTACACTGTCTGGCTGTGAAATTTACCCTGTAATGCTTAGTTATTTGGATATAAGCAATGATGTTGTACAAGTAAAACTGAAAGTTTGTTTCAGTTAAAGAATGCTATTTAATATTTCATGTATGGCCAGTTACCTTATTAATATAAGCATTCATTGTTGTTGTTGTTTTAGTTGCCAGACAAGTCTGACTCTGCAACCTCATGGACTGTAGCCTGCCAGGCTCTGCATCTATGGGATTTCCCAGGCAAGAATACTGGAGTGGGTTGCCATTTCCTTCTCCAGGGGAGCTTTCCAACCCAGGGATTGAACCTGTGTCTCCTGCTTGACAGGCAGATTCTTTACCACTGAGCCACCTGGGAAGCCTAATAGAAGCATGAAAGTGTTAGTCATTCAGTGGCGTCTAACTCTTTGTGACCCCATAGACTGTAGCCCTCCAGGCTCCCCTGTCCATGGGATTTCCCAAGCAAGAATACTGGAGTGGGTTGCTATTTCCTCCTTCAGGAAATCTTCTCCACCCAAGGATCGAACCATTACAGGCAGAGTCCTTAATATCTGAAGGACCTATTATAAGAACTACTACTGGAAGCCAGGGTGAGCAGCTGTGTTCGTTTCTTGTCGAGGATAGTATAGTAGCTGTACTATAGTGGCCCTGGAAAGATGTTCACGTCCTAATCCCTGGAGCCAATGAATGTTATCTCACATGGAAATTTGCAGATGTGATTAGGTAAAGGGTTTTGAGATGGGAAGTTTATCCCAGATTACCTCAGTGGGCACAATACAATCAAAAAAGCTCTTACAAGAGGAAAACAAGAAAGTCAAAGGCAGAAGAAACAGATGGGATGATGGAAGCAGAGGTTGGAGAAATGCATTTTGAAGACAGAGTAAGGAGGTCATGTGCAAAGGGATACAGAAGCAAGAAAAGTTAAAGATTCTCTCCTAGAAGCTCCAGAACTCATGCCAGGCTGCTAACATGTTGGTTTTATCCTAAATCGATTTCCGATTTCCGATTTTTGTTTTCCAGGACTGAAAGATAATAAATTCATGTTGCTTTAAACCACCAAGTTTATATAACAGCAGCTGGAGGAAACAACTAATCCAACATCCTTCCTGGAGCACATGTTGTTAGCAGGTGGCATGAGAGCATTTACTGTAGAAGAAACACAGAAAGGTATAGCTACTTCTGGAGAAGATAGCTCAAAGAAGGCTAAGTCAGCAGTAAGCTGGCAAGAGCAGGAAATTAGAAACCCCAGACAGACAGGGTTCCTATTCAGGAGCTTCCATTTCTATGGTTAAATCAATATGCTGGCACTCCCCCTAGACCACCACATGGTCAAACAGGTAAAATCCCATTAAAAGGAAAGAAGAAAAACTCAAAGGACAACATGAACAGTAAGTGTGAAATACATATGAGTTTTCTTCTACATTAACAGAGCGTTCTCGCTGAGTCTCATGATTTTAAGTAATATTTAAATGGTGATTCCATATTTGTATCTTTGGCCTTGACCTCTCAGCTGGGTTTCATATTTGGCCATCCAAAGACCTGCTAGACACGGCCACTTGCAACTTTCACTGGCACCCAGGTCCAAATTAATCTCATTACTCTCTGCTCTTTCTATCCAGACTTTTATTCCTTTACCTGTTATACTCTATGGACTCGTGGCCTGTTATACCAAGTTATCAACACCAGAAATCTGTGAGTTATTCTAGACTTACACATGCTGCTAAGTCACTTCAGTCGTGTCTGATTCTGTGCGACCCCTTAGACGGCAGCCCACCAGGCTCCCCATCCCTGGGATTCTCCAGGCAAGAACACTGGAGTGGGTTGCCATTTCCTTCTCCAATACTTACACATGCACCAGTCACCTAATTCATCACCCAACACTATTAACTTCTCCTACCATCTGAACTTATCTCTTTTTTAAAAAAAAAGTCTGTCTCTTAAAAAATTTTTTATTTGTCTGTGTTAGGCTTCCCAGGTGATGCTCATAGTAAAGATCGCAGCTGCCAATGCAAAAGACACAAGAAACTCAGGCTTAATCCCTGAGTGGGAAAGATCCCTTGGAGGAGGAAATGGCAACCCAGGATGAAGGAGCCTGGCGGGCTACAGTCCATAGGGCTGCAGAGTCAGACATGACTGATGCAACTTAGCACATTTTGGGTCTTAGTTGCAGCGTGCAGAGATGATCTTTGTTGCATCATTCGGGCTCCAGAGTGCTCAGGCTCAGTAAACTGTGGTACACAGCCCTTACTTGCCCTGTGGCACATGGGATCTTAGTTCCCTGATCAGAGATTAAGTCCACATCCCTTGCATTGCAAGGTAGATTCTTAACCCCTGGACCACCAGGGAAGTTCCCCATTTGAACTCATCTTGGAATCCCTCCTAAATTTCCATTTCTATTATATACTCTCTTTGTATATTATATATCTCTATAAGACTTGGTCATCTCACCCTGGGTTTTATCCTCTTCTCTCCTATGCAGATGACACCACTCTTATGGCAGAAAGTGAAGAACTAAAGAGCTTCTTGATGAAAGTGAAAGAGGAGAGTGAAAAAGTTGGCTTAAAGCTCAACATTCAGAAAACTAAGATCATGGCATCTGGTCCCATGGCAAATAGATGGGGAAACAGTGGAAACAGTGTCAGACTTTAATTTGGGGGGCTTCAAAATCACTGCAGATGGTAACTGCAGCCATGAAATTAAAAGGTGCTTACTCTAAGTTGTCTATGACCAAGCTAGACAGCATGTTAAAAAGCAGAGACATTACTTTGCCAACAAAGGTCCGTCTTGTCAAAGTTTTGTTTTTTTCAGTAGTCATGTATGGATGTGAGAGTTGGACTATAAAGAAAGCTGAGCACTGAAGAACTGATGCTTTTCAACTGTGGTATTGGAGAAGACTCTTGAGAGTCCCTTAGAGTGCAAGGAGATCCAACCAATCCATCCTAAAGGAAATCAGTCCTGAACATTCATTGGAAGGACTGATGTTGAAGCTGAAACTCCAATACTTTGGCCACCTGATGAGAAAAACTGACTCATTTGAAAAGACCCTGATGCTGGGAAAAATGGAGGTGGGAGGGGAAGGGGATGACAGAGGATGAAATGGTTGGATGGCATCACCGACTCAACAGACATGGGTTTGGGTGGACTCCGGGAGTTGGTGATGGACAGGGAGGCCTGGCGTGCTTCAGTTCATGGGGTTACAAAGAGTCCCACACAACTGAGCAACTGAACTGAACTGAACTGAACTCCTTTCTCCAAGTCTTGCCTCCTTTTCATTGCAGCAAAATTATCTTATAAAAATACAACTCAGACAGTGTTACACCTATGGTTTAGTGCCTTATAAATTTATAAAGTTCAGTTCCTTGGCATGATATACAGGGCTCTCTATAAACTTGCTTTTATCTCTGTCTTTGGCCTTCACTTGTATGATTTATACATTATGCTTCAGTAAACCAGATTGCAGCTTATAATGCCATTCATGTAACATGCTCTGGAATATTTCCATAGCTTTCTCATACTAATCTTTCTGCCTTGCATGCCCTCTCTCTGCTTTTGTTGGCTAGTATTCATTTCTCCTTCAAGGCTTGCTTCAGGGGACCTCATGCCTGAATCATCAGGTTGGATTAAGTCTTGCCCATGCTCACTGAACCTACTATTATCTTGGTTTGTATGACTTTATATTAAGTTTTTCAGGTTATCTGGGTTGTATTTTTGAGACTGAGCTATTTCTATATGGATCCTCAATACCTAGCATAACAATTGCCTCTCAATAGAAAATCAGTGTATATTTGTGGGACTGAATTAACCTGAACAGCTTTGAGAATATTTTGTGATGTCCATATATATATTAATATAAGGTAGAGGAGCCCATGTGTGATGTAATATAACCTGTAGCTAAATTTTAAAACCCATCACTCGTCAGGTGTAATAAATGGAAAGCTTTCATTTTCATGCTAAACAAATGCCAAAAACAAAAATTGAGGAAACACATATGAAGACATTGTGTCTAGTTTTTCATTTTAAAAGCCAATCCAGTGAAGGAAAATGGCCTTGTTATCCTCAAGTGGTTTTCAGTGAACATTTTTGCTTTGTGTATTTATTTATATTTGGCTGTTCTGGGTTTTCATTGCTGTGCGCAGACCTTCTCCAGTTGCGGCAAATGGAGGCTACTCTTTGCTGCACTGTGCGGGCTTCTGGTTGCAGTGGCTTCTCTTGTTGCAGAGCACAGGCTCTAGGGTGCACAAGATTCCATAATTGTGGCACCTGGGCTCAAGAGTTGTGGCACACAGGCTTAGCTGCCCTACACTATGTGGAATCTTCCCAACCCAGGGGTCAAACCTATGTCCTTTGTGTTGGCAGGTGGGTTCTCTACCACTGAGTCATCTGGGAAGCCTTAGTTTCTGTTTTATTCAATATTTTTTTTATTAAAGATATACGTGCTGGAAAACAACTGATTTAGCTTCTGTCGCAAGTCTTCTTTTAGTACCTTATCATTCTTGTTTACCTGGAGAAGGAAATGGCAACCCTCTCCAGTATTCTTGCCTGGGAAATCCCATGGACAGGGGAGCTTGGCAGGCTACCTACAGTCCATGTGGTAGCAAAGAGCTGGACATGACTGAGCACACATAAACATATTTTTATTTACACATTAATCTATACACACTGGGTCCACTTCCTGTCGACTCCCCAATACCCTCTTTTACCCTTACACCCATTGCAATGTGGTGTGAGCCCTGTGTACTGCAAGCTGACTTTGTTCTGTAAAGGCAATACAACTTTCCCAACAAGAAGACCCATTTTCTTGATGTCGCTCCTATTTTCTTGATCTGCTGTTTAGAATTTTATGCAGTGGCTACCTGATTTTTCAAAATTTCCACTAGAAACGATCATTATTTTACTATCTCCTGATTTTCCTTCTAGTTCTCTGCTCCCAAATCTTCCTACCACCTCTCCCAAGCTGTAATTATTGTGCCCCCAAGGTGGTGGCTGAGGCCACAGGTGAGAGTGAGATCACTGAAGAGAAAGAACCTTGGCCAGGACCCCAGGAGTCTCGGCCATGCCCACTGGTGAAGGAGGAAGAGCCCAACAATAGAGGTGGGAAGAAACTCAGGAGAGCAGTGCCATGGGATGGGCAGTGCCACAGAAACCAGAGAAGGAGAGCATTTTAGGAGATAGGTTTTGGTGCTGAATTTCAAACCAGCACTTCTATACATGTAATACCTTCACCTGCAAGAAATGTACAGACATCACAAATTCGACAGACACAAACCAAACGGTCCATCTTCCATCCGGAATTAACTCTTTTCCACACAGTCTTCTCATTGATGGTCCCCTCTACCATAAACCCAAATACCACAAATTTAGAAGTCATTCAGATACTCCTTCTCCCAGCTTATTGACTGACTCTATCTAATTAGTTACCAAGTCTTATCAAATTCCTAAAACAGTAAGTCATCTTACTCTACTGCTTGAAATTATTCCATACATCCTCCTTGTCAGACCTTCATAATCTGATTCTTTCTTCATTAAATTATCAAATTGATTTATTTGAGTGGGGTGGCTTTTCACATATTGGATTAAAAACTGTATTAAAATATTTTTTATCAGTTTGGAAATTAAAATTTATAGTTAAGAATGAAAATGAATGAATTCAAGAACAATAAATGCAAAACAGAACATAGGTTCACCCATATATACAAGAGACTGCGAATGTGTGTGTGTGCATGTATATATATATATAGAGAGAGAGAGAGAGAGAGAGAAGACGCCCGTAGGCCAACTACATATCGTCACATAGTAAAAGGAGGAGAAAGAATATCTTGATAACAAAAAAAAATTACTATATTATGGTATACATTTTGAGAAAAGACACTACAGGTTGTTGTTGTTGTCTAGAAATAGTATGTTTAAGAGTTCCCTTTAAAACAATCCCAATCTCTAAAATTTGACCAAACAGATGAAAGACGTTACACTGAAAACTATAAGCCATTGATAAAAGAAATTGCAGAAGACACAAATAAAGGGAAAGAGTTTCTATGTTCATAGATTGGAAGAATTAATAAAATGTCCACAGTGCCCAAACAATCTACTGATCCAATGTAATCCCTGTCAAAATTCCAACAGCATTTTTTCCAGAAATGAGAATTCCCAGCATTTCTCCCATTTTTGAGCCATTCTTCTATGTCAGTTCTACAAAATTGCTTGTAACTTTATACATTTTTTAAAAAGATATAGTTTTTTAAGTATTTAATATTCTGCTAATTTGATTTTGAATTGTAAGTGTCAAGTATTCTGTTTAGGGGGGTTTATGTTTTATTATACTTTGCTGAAAAGAAAAAATTGTACATTTTTAGAATGTTTTTATGAATAAATTGAATGTACTGAAAATAAAAATTAAATTTAAAAAAAAGGATTAGAAAAACCAATCCTAAAATTTATATGGAACCATAAAAAGCCCTGAATAGCCAAAGCAATCTTGAGGAGTGAAGGGTTTGGACCCCACATCTATCAATCCAACATTTTTAAAAAATTTATTTGATTGATGTATAGTTGATTTACAGTGTTGGGTTCATTTCTACAAATGTACAGCAAAGTGATCCAATTATACATACATAGGTATACTTTTAATTTTTATTTTATATTAGGGTATAGTTGATTTAGAATATTGTGTTAGTTTCAGGTGTACAACAAAGTGATTCAGTTATACATGTACGTATATATCGCTCCAACATTTAAGACAACCACTGGGGAAGAAGGCCTCCAAAACACCTAGCTCTGAAAGCCAACAGGCTTGAGTCCAGGGAACCACAAGACGATAGCAAAGAAAATTCCTGATAGGCACCTGGCCTATCGCCCTGAGGGCTCAGCACTGAGGAAGCAGGAAAATCACCCATTTCCCAGTCTTTCTCTTAAAAAGGTTATCTACACTCTTTAAAAGCTGCTGCCTTTGATGTGCAGAAGCTTTTAAGTTTAATTAGGTCCCATCTGTTTATTTTTGCTTTTATTTCCAATATTCTGGGAGGTGGGTCATAGAGGATCCTGCTGTGATGTATGTCAGAGAGTGTTTTGCCTATGTTCTCCTCTAGGAGTTTTATAGTTTCTGGTCTTACATTGAGATCTTTAATCCATTTTGAGTTTATTTTTGTGTATGGTGTTAGAAAGTGTTCTAGTTTCATTCTTTTACAAGTGGTTGACCAGTTTTCCCAGCACCACTTGTTAAAGAGATTGTCTTTAATCCATTATATATTCTTGCCTGCTTTGTCAAAGATAAGGTGTCCATATGTGCATGGATTTATCTCTGGGCTTTCTATTTGTTCCATTGATCAATATTTCTGTCTTTGTGCCAGTACCATACTGTCTTGATGACTGTGGCTTGATGACTGGCTTGATGACTGGCTTGATGACTGTAGTAGAGCCTGAAGTCAGGTAGGTTGATTCCTCCAGTTCCCTTCTTCTTTCTCAAGATAGCTTTGGCTATTCGAGGTTTTTTGTATTTCCATACAAATTGTGAAATTATTTGTTCTAGCTCTGTGAAGAATACCATTGGTACCTTGATAGGGATTGCATTGAATCTATAAACTGCTTTGGATAGTATACTCATTTTCACTATATTGATTCTTCCAATCCATGAACATGGTATATTTCTCCATCTATTAGTGTCTTCTTTGATTTCTTTCACCAGTGTTTTATAGTTTTCTATATATAGGTCTTTAGTTTCTTTAGGTAGATATATTCCTAAGTATTTTATTCTTTCCGTTGCAATGGTGAATGGAACTGTTTCCTTAATTTCTCTTTCTGTTTTCTCATTATTAGTGTATAGGAATGCAAGGGATTTCTGTGTGTTGATTTTATATCCTGCAACTTTACTATATTCACTGATTAGTTCTAGTAATTTTCTGGTGGAGTCTTTAGGGTTTTCTATGTAGAGGATCATGTCATCTGCAAACAGTGAGAGTTTTACTTCTTCTTTTCCAATTTGGATTCCTTTTATTTCTTTTTTGCTCTGATTGCTGTGGCCAAAACTTCCAAAACTATGTTGAATAGTAATGGTGAAAGTGGGCACCCTTGTCTTGTTCCTGACTTTAGAGGAAATGCTTTCGATTTTTCACCATTGAGGATAATGTTTGCTGTGGGTTTGTCATATATAGCTTTTATTATGTTGAGGTATGTTCCTTCTATTCCTGCTTTCTGGAGAGTTTTTATCAAAGGAAACTATTAGCAAGGTGAAAAGCCAGCCTTCAGAATGGGAGAAAATAATAGCAAATGAAGCAACTGACAGACAACTAATCTCAAAAATATACAAGCAACTCCTACAGCTCAACTCCAGAAAAATAAATGACCCAATCAAAAAATGGGCCAAAGAACTAAATAGACATTTCTCCAAAGAAAACATACAGATGGCTAACAAACACATGAAAAGATGCTCAACATCACTCATTATCAGAGAAATGCAAATCAAAACCACTATGAGGTACCATTTCACGCCAGTCAGAATGACTGCGATCCAAAAGTCTACAAGCAATAAATGCTAGAGAGGGTGTGGAGAAAAGGGAACCCTCTTACACTGTTGGTGGGAATGCAAACTAGTACAGCCACTATGAAGTACAGTGTGCAGATTCCTTAAAAAACTGGAAATAGAACTGCCTTATGATCCAGCAATCCCACTGCTGGGCATACACACTGAGGAAACCAGAAGGGAAAGAGACACGTGTACCCCAATGTTCATCGCAGCACTGTTTATAATAGCCAGGACATGGAAGCAACCTAGATGTCCATCAGCAGATGAATGGATAAGAAAGCTGTGGTACATATACACAATGGAGTATTACTCAGCCATTAACAAGAATACATTTGTATCAGTTCTAATGAGGTGGATGAAACTGGAGCCTATTATACAGAGTGAAGTAAGCCAGAAAGAAAAACACCAATACAGTATACTAACGCATATATATGGAATTTAGAAAGATGGTAACAATAACCCTGTGTACAAGACAGCAAAAGAGACACTGATATATAGAACAGTCTTATGGACTCTGTGGGAGAGGGAGAGGGTGGGAAGATTTGGGAGAATGGGATTGAAACATGTATAATATCATGTATGAAATGAGTTGCCAGTCCAGGTTCGATGCACGATACTTGATGCTTGGGGCTGGTGCACTGGGACAACCCAGAGGGATGGTATGGGGAGGGGGAGGGAGGAGGGTTCAGGATGGGGAGCACATGTATACCTGTGGCAGATTCATTTCGATGTTAGGCAAAACTAATACAATATTGTAAAGTTTAAAAATAAAATAAAATTAAGATAATGAAAAAAAAAAAAAAAAGCTGCTGCCTGAAGTTCAGGCTTCTAATTTAGCAGTTACTAAGGGCTGGCTGTGGTCCTCCCCACAGGCCAGGGAAGCCAGTGGACACCTCTCATACTTCTTCCCTCCAACCTGCTCCAGTAACACCAGCAAGGTGCCGGTGTGTCCATGGAAGGAGTTTGTATACATATCTGTGACTCCAGCTTTCATGGCTGTCACCCAAGGGAGTGGCCTGGATTTCCTGGCCCAAATAGTCAATGGGGCTTGCATTCACGAGTCCCCTAGGATTCTAGCAAACAAAGAAGCAGTTCCTAATGAGCCTGGGAGCATCCCCACACCACTGCTCTAGACCTCAGCCCAGCAAAGAGGAAGCAGGCAAAAAGGCCCATCCCAGTCTCTCCCTGGAAGGGACTTACACTACAGCCTTCCCAGCTGCTGCCAAAGGGTCCAGCTTCCAGTCAAGCTGCATCTAGAGCAGACTACCATCCTCCCCTTTAGGACAGAGATGGATCCTGGCATAGCCCCAACAACTGGGGACCACTAAGAACAAAGGAAGAGGCTTAGAAATCACCAGAGTTTGAGAGACAACTCTGAGGTTGTGCCAGACTGACAGCAGCCCTGTTTGCAATATCCAAGGTATAGAAGCAACTTGAATGTCCATCCACAGAAGAATGGATAAAGTGTGGTACAGATATACCACGGAATATTATGCCACCTTTAAAAAGGAAATCCTGCCATTTGCCACACCATGGATGAAAATGCAGGGCCTTACACTAAGTGAAATAAGCCAGAGAGAGAATGAAAAAAATATTTCATGGTATCATTTATATGTGGAATCGCTAAAAAAAAAAAAAAGTCAAACTCATAGAAACAGAGTAGAAAAGTGATTGTCAGGAGCTGTGGGGTGGAAGAAATCGAGAGAGGCTGATAAAAGGGAACAAATTTTCAGCTATATGATGAATAAGATCTGAGGATCTAATGCATTGGATTGGCCAAAAAGTTTGTTTGGGTTTTTCCATAAGATATTACAAATAACCCAAATGAACCTTAGGGCCAACCCAATATAATGTGGAGACTGTACCACAGTAGTTGATACCACTATTTTGTATAATAACTGAAATTTACTGAGAGTAGAACTGAAGTACTGTCACCAAATAAATAAATAAAATGAATAATATGTGAGGTGATGGATGTGTTAATTAATCCAACGTGGGGGATCCTTTCATAATACATTTGTATCAAGTCATCATGATGTGTAGTTTGAATATCTTACCATTTATTAGCCAATTATACCTCAATAAAGCTGAAAAAACAGTTCTCCCTTAAGTATTTTAATTGAGCAAGACATTTTACCCTTTCGAGATATCGGTTATAATTATGTGTCTTCTAATTTCTCCAGAGACATAAATGCTCTTGACAGACTACATTATGTAAAATTGTTTAAAAACAAATAATAGGATCAGAATTTGACCTTTAATTTCACATGCAAAATATCCAGTCAACTGAAAGAATACATCATTCCATTATTAGTCTCAATAATTCTTTTTTGCATTACACTTAATTTGATTGCTTTTTTTCAACTCCATTTCTTATTTAAAATTTTCACATAAAGATGAACTTGATATGTCTGGAGGAAAAATGTCATTTTAAACGTTATCTCTGTTTAAGAGAATCTAGATTAAAGAATGATTTATAAAGTTGAAATGATCTCAAATTAGCATAAACCAGCAGGTAAACCAGCAATGAGCATGTACACTTTCGCAGAATTGTTTTGCTTTTATTGCTGTGTTCAAAAGCAAAACATCTTCCTTTTTTAGTGAAAGAATGTGTAATTTAAGGAAAGTCAGCAATAAATTCCCAGTGATCATGTAGATAGCTGAATAAATTACATGCAAAAACTTCTGTAAATAAGCCATGTTCTCTTGAGAATCAGTTTCTGTCAGTTTCTGTAGATACAAATTTGTCATAGGATAAAATTTACTGAATCTTCAGAAGCATAGCTCCCAGACGGGCATTATTAATATTGATATGTCCATTTTAAAATATTTTAAGACACATTTTAAAATATTTTAAGACACATTTTAAAATATGGTGAGCATACATTCATCTCTGGGAAGCTACAAAAACTGAGGTAGATTTCCTAGATGTTCAGATTCTGTGTGGAGTGTTAGTGGCTCAGTCGTGTCAAATTCTTTGTGACCCCACAGACTGTAGCCTGCCAGGCTCCTCTGTCCAAGGGATTCTCCAAACAAGAATACTGAAGTAGGCTGCCATTTCCTTCTCTAGGGGTCTGTGTCTAACATTACTTCTTTCAAAAGATATCAATCATAGTCTGTTTTTACTATACTCAACTTCAGAATACTTGAAGAAAAAAAAAAGATATGCCTCTGTCCTTAAGAATCTGTTGTTTAGTTCCTAAGTCATGTCCACCTTTTTGCAATCCCACAGCCAGGCTCCTCTATCCATGGGATTTTCCAGGCATGAATACTGGAGTGGGTTGCCATTTCCTTCTCCAAGGGATCTTCCCAACCCAGGGATGGAATCCCCATCTCCTGCATTGGCAGGTGAGTTCCTTACCACTGAGCCACCAGGGAAGCCCATCCTTAAGAATGCTTCACTCTAAAACAGAAATTAATGACGTAATATTGATAAAATGCAGAGTTTGATGCTTGTTGGAAAGTTGGCATTCAAGAAATGGTAGCTGATGACATCCTCAGGGATGATGACTATTATAATTTTGTAAGCATTAGTATTTAGACTCATAATAAATCATGTAAGAATTCACATATCAGTAATCTTAACTCTGAACTGTAACTCTGACCTAAGCTCTATATAACAAATGGATATTACTAAGACTATATCCTAGAGCTCATGTGACTATTTCTCAGACTTTCATTCTCCATCTGCACAGGGAATATGGCAGAAACATTCTAGCTGTTCACCAAAATTTTGTTTCCACATCTTCCTAGGCTGTGGCCATAAGACTGTGTCCTGGTGAAGTGAATGTTACTAGTGAATTGTTATATGCTACTTCCAAACCTGGCCCATAGAAATCTCTCAAAATATTCTGCACTCACTCTTTCTGCATGTAAATAATCTGCCTGCAATGCAGGAGACCCCAGTTTGTTTCTTGGGTCAGGAAGAAAGGCTGGAGAAGGGATAGGCTACCCACTCCAGTATTTTTGGGCTTCCCTGGTGGCTCAGTTGATAAAGAATCCACCTGCAATGCACAAGACCTAAGTTCGATCCCTGGGTTGGGAAGATCCCCTGGAGAAGGGAACGGCTATCCACTCCAGTATTCTGGCCTGGATAATTCCATAGACTGTATAGTCCATGGGGTCGTAAAGAGTTGGACACAACTGAGCAACTTTCACTTTTCACTTTCAGCTGAATATTGATGCTTGCGGTGTGTCTTTTACTATATGTCAAAGACCCCAAAAAGCTCCCCCGACCCACCTACTCTCTGCTACCAATTGGACATTACATGAGCAATAAGTAAATTTCCATTTCACTTAGCTATTGAGATTTGGGGGCTTTCACAGCTATAGAATTAGGGTTAATTCATCTAATACAATGAATGTGTGCATGCTAAATCGCTTCAGTCGTATCTGACTCTTTGTGACCCTAGGGACTGTAGCCTGTCAGGCTCCTCTGTCCATGGGATTCTCCAGGCAAGAATACTGAAGTGGGTTGCCATACCCTTCCTCGTAGGATCTTTCCGACCCAGAGGTCAAACCTACATCTGTTTCCTGCATCGGCAGGGGTGTTCTTTACCACCAGCATCACTGGGAAGCCCCAGTACAATGAATAAAGGAATGCAAAAATCCAATGTGTCTGGCCAGTGGTAAAGAATCCGCCTGCCAGTGCAGGAGATTCAGGTTCTATCCCTGGATTGGGAAGATCCCCTGGAGAAGTAAATGGCAACCCATTCCAGAATTCTTGTCTGGAAAATCCCATGGACAGAGGAGTCTGGTGGGCTATAGTCTAAGGGGTTGCAAGAGTCAAACATGACTTGGCGACTAAACCACCACCAAGTGAAAAATAATGAGGTGGCCAGAAAAAGGATCTCAGAAAATTTAGACTTCAGCACAGTTCTCATCTTAGCCTTTCTGCTACTGCACAGGCATTCAGACAGGGATTTGAGGTAGAAATGTGAATATTTTCTGTTTCAAAGCTCAGCTCTTCGAGTTTTATTTCACAGCATAACACCTTTGACTCTGCCTTGCAGGGCAGTACTCAACTCTTCAACACCCTTGAGAAACAAGAGGGTCAAGTTTTGAAGGTGTGAAAGTGCTGGCTGGCTCTGTTATACACTCACACACAGTCAGTACAGCACAAGGAAGGCCACCAACTCAGCCTCCGTGAGCGAGGTGCAGTGAACTGTGATGGAGGTGGCAGTAGGGAGCTACTGTGGGGTTGTGGTTAACAACCAGGCACTAAAATACTCAGCTACGCTTGAAGGCAGTACTAAGAGAGAAAACAACTTCTTAGAAAGTAGCATCCTTAGGGTTGTTTCTATTCAAATAAAGTCCCGGAAAATATTCATCCTGTGTGCTCTTGAAATCAGTAACAGGAAAATGCAGGGAAATAGAAAATGAAGAATTGGAAGAATAAACCAAAGGAAAGGGGGAGTTTTGGTGACCTTTTGGTTCCTAACATGATCTTGGTAGGATCATGAAGCATGACAATCAGAGGGAAGCCATTTCTGACAGTCATACCTTAGCCTAACTAAAAATGGAACAGATTTGATCATTTTAATAAGTTTAAGTTATTTTGGTAGAATTTTTTTTTTTTTTGCCTTTTTTTTGGGAGGGGGTAAAAGTGGGAAAATAAAATTTCTGATTTCACCTTTACAATGTGCCTAAGAAATGTGCTATTTTAATATGGAGAGATCACAACAGACAACACAGAAATACAAAGGATCATAAGAGACTACTATCAGCAATTATATGGCATTAAAATGGACAACGTGGAAGAAATGGACAAATTCTTAGAAAAGTACAACTTTCCAAAACTCGACCAGGAAGAAATAGAAAATCTTAACAGACCCATCACAAGCATGGAAATTGAAACTGTAATCAGAAATCTTCCAGCAAACAAAAGCCCCGGTCCAGACGGCTTCACAGCTGAATTCTACCAAAAATTTAGAGAAGAGATAACACCTATCCTACTCAAACTCTTCCATAAAATTGCAGAGGAAGGTAAACTTCCAAACTCATTCTATGAGGCCACCATCACCCTAATACCAAAACCTGACAAAGATCCCACAAAAAAAAAACCACAGGCCAATATCACTGATGAACATAGAAGCAAAAATCCTTAACAAAATTCTAGCAATCAGAATCCAACAACACATTAAAATGATCATACATCATGACCAAGTGGGTTTTATCCCAGGATGCAAGGATTCTTAAATATCTATAAATCAGTCAATGTAATACTCCACATTAACAAATTGAAAAATAAAAACCATATGATTATCTCAATAGATGCAGAGAAAGCCTTTGACAAAATTCAACATCCATTTATGATAAAAACTCTCCAGAAAGCAGGAATAGAAGGAACATACCTCAACATAATAAAAGCTATATATGACAAACCCACAGCAAACATTATCCTCAATGGTGAAAAATTGAAAGCATTTCCTCTAAAGTCAGGAACAAGACAAGGGTGCCCACTTTCACCATTACTATTCAACATAGTTTTGGAAGTTTTGGCCACAGCAATCAGAGCAGAAAGAGAAATAAAAGGAATCCAAATTGGAAAAGAAGAAGTACAACTCTCACTGTTTGCAGATGACATGATCCTCTACATAGAAAACCCTAAAGACTCCACCAGAAAATTACTAGAACTAATCAGTGAATATAGTAAAGTTGCAGGATATAAAATCAACACACAGAAATCCCTTGCATTCCTATACACTAATAATGAGAAAACAGAAAGAGAAATTAAGGAAACAGTTCCATTCACCATTGCAACGGAAAGAATAAAATACTTAGGAATATATCTACCTAAAGAAACTAAAGACCTATATATAGAAAACTATAAAACACTGGTGAAAGAAATCAAAGAGGACACTAATAGATGGAGAAATATACCATGTTCATGGATTGGAAGAATCAATATAGTGAAAATGAGTACACTACCCAAAGCAATTTAGATTCAATGCAATCCCTATCAAGCTACCAAGAGTATTCTTCACAGAGCTAGAACAAATAATTTCACAATTTGTATGGAAATACAAAAAACCTCGAATAGCCAAAGCTATCTTGAGAAAGAAGAAGGGAACTGGAGGAATCAACCTGCCTGACTTCAGGCTCTACTACAAAGCCACAGTCATCAAGACAGTATGGTACTGGCACAAAGACAGAAATATAGATCAATGGAACAAAATAGAAAGCCCAGAGATAAATCCACGCACATATGGACACCTTATCTTTGACAAAGGAGGCAAGAATATACAATGGATTAAAGACAATCTCTTTAACAAGTGGTGCTGGGAAAACTGGTCAACCACTTGTAAAAGAATGAAACTAGAGCACTTTCTAACACCACACACAAAAATAAACTCAAAATGGATTAAAGATCTAAACGTAAGACCAGAAACTGTAAAACTCCTAGAGGAGAACATAGGCAAAACACTCTCTGACATACATCACAGCAGGATCCTCTATGACCCACCTCCCAGAATATTGGAAATAAAAGCAAAAATAAAAAAATGGGACCTAATTAAACTTAAAAGCTTCTGCACAACAACGGAAACTATAAGCAAGGTGAAAAGGCAGCATTCAGAATGGGAGAAAATAATAGCAAATGAAGCAACAGACAAACAACTAATCTCAAAAATACACAAGCAACTCTTACAGCTCAATTCCAGAAAAATAAATGACCCAATCAAAAAATGGGCCAAAGAACTAAATAGACATTTCTCCAAAGAAGACATACAGATGGCTAATAAACACATGAAAAGATGCTCAACATTACTCATTATCAGAGAAATGCAAATCAAAACCACTATGAGGTACCATTTCATGCCAGTCAGAATGGCTGCGATCCAAAAGTCTACAAGCAATAAATGCTAGAGAGGGTGTGGAGAAAAGGGAACCCTCTTACACTGTTGGTGGGAATGCAAACTAGTACAGCCACTATGGAGAACAGTGTGGAGATTCCTTAAAAAACTGGAAATAGAACTGCCTTATGATCCAGCAATCCCACTGCTGGGCATACACACTTACAATACATACATACATACATACATACAATTCTGAGGAAACCAGAATTGAAAGAGACACGTGTACCCCAATGTTCATCACAGCACTGTTTATAATAGCCAGGACATGGAAGCAACCTAGATGTCCATCAGCAGATGAATGGATAAGAAAGCTGTGGTACATATATACACAATGGAGTATTACTCAGCCATTAACAAGAATACATTTGAATCAGTTCTAATGAGCTGGGTGAAACTGGAGCCTATTATACAGAGTGAAGTAAGCCAGAAAGAAAAACACCAATACAGTATACTAACACATATATATGGAATTTAGAAAGATGGTAACAATAACCATGTATACGAGACAGCAAAAGAGACACTGATATATAGAACAGTCTTTTGGACTCTGTGGGAGAGGGAGAGGGAGGGATGATTTGGGAGAATGGCATTGAAATATGTATAATATCATATATGAAACAAGTTGCCAGTCCAGGTACGATGCACGATACTTGATGCTTGGGGCTGGTGCACTGGGACAACCCAGAGGGATGGTATGGGGGGGGGGAGGGAGGAGGGAGGAGGGTTCAGGATGGGGAACACATGTATACCTGTGGCAGATTCATTTTGATATATGGCAAAACCAATACAATATTGTAAAGTTAAATAAAATAAAATTTAAAAAAAGAAAGAAAATAAATAAATAAAATATTTTTACAAAAAAAAAAAGAAATGTGCTATTTTTTAAACAAATAATGTTCCACTGAGAACTTCACAAAGACCAGGTTTAATTTTTAAAAATTCTATTCTGTCAAGAGCCAATACATTTATAAAAAGTGCTTGAAGTTCACAGCAATGTTACATTTCTAGAAGAGTTTTTGAATGTTTCCACTTATTTTTGGTACTCATCTCCCCACAGACCAACAGCAAGTATTTAGCAGACCAGCTCCAGCCCATTGTCTTAATTAGAGAAGCTGAGAAAGAGAATCAAGTGTTAAGGGTTTAGTCATCTGTACGTTATAGGTCAAGTGGTCCACCCCAGTGCACAGAGGAGGCCATGTAACCTAGGACACCATCTAGCACCTCATCTATTTCTGCTTTTAATATTCCTCTAATGACAATCAGGCATCACTGAAGTATTTAAGGTCACTTGTCTTTGAGCCATAGGCTTCCCCTTGTCCCTCCTCAGATAATCAGTCTGTCAACCCTAGTGCCCTGGCGGGATGGGAATGGAGCTGGCTTCCTCTAGGACCTTGCTGTTCTGTATCATTGCTGGTGTGTTTCAATGTCGCTAGAGACACGGTTATGAAGAGTTTCTTTTGGCTGGTCCAACAAATGTCTAGTCAGTATCTTCCCCTCAGAGGCAGTGGTTACTTACAGCATACTTTTCCTTTCTCTTTAGAAGGGGTTTCATGACGAGGGATAAGGACACCAAAGGCAGGAACAAATGAGAGGGCTATTCATTTCTGGAGAGTTCTAGGTCTTTGTGCTTGAAAATCACTGGCTTTGGGGAAATCCTAAAATCGAGGTTGGGTAAGAACTAGAGTGAAAGTCTTGTGATAAGAACTAAGTAGAAAGTGGCAGTGCATGACTGTGAGACGTCGTAAGTTAATATACGTAATGACGCAGGGCAAATCTTCCACCTTCCTCCTACTGTGTATCCACACTGGGCAGATGTAGAGTCCAAAGATGGACACACAGTCATGCTGCACCACCTCTGAAGATGCTGAAGATCACTAAGCCTGCTTGGTCCCTACTGCTGCACTGACTCAGTCCACTGGAACCATTTCGCATCTTATTTGCCTTGTTTGTGTTTATGTCAAAACTCAAAGAATTGTATACCAAATTCAATTATATTGTATGAGAATTAAAACGATAAGACCAAAAACAGTGAAGAGAAAGACAAGAAACACATAAGCTATTGGGTTTGGTTAAAAAATAAAATAAAATATTAAGGATCCATAGAATTTGTAAAAAGATGGGTCATAAGAAATCCACACATACATACATTCCTGTAAAATCTCATAACACCAAGAATAAACAAATTTAAGTCTAAGAAAGAGAGAGAATATAAAACTTACAAAGCTATTAAGATCCCACTGATGGAAGATTTGTGAAAAATAATATATAATTCTCTACTGATCCCTCTGTTATGAGTATAAAATAAAGACAGTATGGCATAATGCGTGTACGTGTGTGCTCAGTTGCCTCAGTTGTAATTCGACTCTTTGCGACCCTGAGGTCTGTAGCCCACCAGTCTCCTCTGTCCATAGGATTTTCCAGGCAAGAATACTAGAGTGGGTTGCCATGCCCTTCTCCAGGGGATCTTTCCAAGCCAGGAATTGAACCCATGTCTCCCGTGTCTCCTGCATTGCACATGGATTCTTTACCACTAAGCCACCAGAGAAGCCCATATGCCATAATTACAGCTTAAAAAAACTTTACTGAAACATAGTTGATTTACAAAGTTGTGTTACTTTCATGTGTGTGTGTGTATATATATATATATATGTATATTCTCTTTAGATTCTCTTCCATTATGCTATTATAAGATATCGAGTACAGTTCCTTGTGATATACAGTAGGTCCTTACTGTTTATTTTATATATAATAATGTGGTATCTGTTAGGCTCAAACTCCTAATTTATCCCTCCCCCACGCTTCGTAACCTTAAGTTTGTTTTCTACGTGTGTGAATCTGCTTCTGTTTTCTAAATAAATTCATTTGTATCCTTTTATAAAATTCCATGTACAAGCAATATCATATGGTATATGTATTTCTCTGTCTGACTTACTTCACTCAGTATGGCAATCTCCGGGTCCATCCATGTTGCTGTAAATGGCATTATTTCATTCTCTTTTATGGCTGAATAATACTCTGCTATGTATACACACCACATCTTCTTTATGCATTCATCTGCCGAGGGACACAGGTTGTTTCCATGTCCTGGCTATTGTAAATAGTGTTGCTATGAACACTGGGAGGCATGTATCTTTTCAAATTATAGTTTTCTTCAGTTATATGCCCAGGGGTGGAATTTTGGGATCATATGTTGACTCTAGTTTTTTAAGGAATCTTCATACTGTTTATTTTTGATGTCTTCTTTCTGAGGAAATTTCCTGAGTTTCTCCTCCACAAAACGAGGGTAAAAATCAAGGAAGAGAAACACTGCAATTGTGTTGGGAATGCAGTGAAACAAACACTGCAATGCCTTTCTTGTAATAAGCCTAGAAAGTAATTGGATCAAATTAAGTCCTTAAGACAATGACCTTCAAGAAGAATATCTTTTAAAAGAAAGGGTTACATTCCAAACAATAAATGAAGTAATAGGAAACTGGAGATTCTCTATGTTATGTTGAAGAACTGTTGCTGTTGTTCAGTCACTAAGTCATGTCTGACTCTTTGTGACCTCATGATTTGCAGCATGCCAGTCTTCCCTGTCCTTCACTATCTCCTGGAGTTTGCTCAAACTCATGTCCATTGAGACAGCGATGCCATCCAACCATCTCATCCTCAGCCATCCCCTTCTCCTCTTGCCCCCAGAAGTATTTATTCTCTTAGCCACAAAAATTTAGGGAAAATTAAAAAATCTTTTAAAAAAAGTTATGCTAAAAAGTCCTGGTGAATTCATGAAACAAAATTAAATAAGGCAGGATTTCAGGCAACTTAAGTGAAAGTGAAAGTGAAGTCGCTCAGTCGTGTCTGACTCTTAGCGACCCCATGGACTACAGCCCACCAGGCCCTCCATCCATGGGATTTTCCAGGCAAGAGTACTGGAGTGGGGTGCCACTGCCTTCTCCGTTAACAGTGGCTAGGCATATTTAAGAAGTATATAAAAAGTCCATTGGTGGAGGGGCGGGGGCGGGATTTGAGAAACATTCTTCTCAAATATTCCTGAGTATGTGACATTGGACTTGAAGAGATTAAAATGGTATCCTAGATCGGAGTGTTCTTTCTTGGGCAGTAGTCACACAGCTGTCATTATGTAAGTGCTATTTACTGAGTTTCAAATAATCAACTTCCACAATAGATAATTATGTATATCATTGGTATTGCCATTGTAAAGATAAAGCTATACCTGACAGAATTTAGAAGGTGGAAGTAAGGAAGATGAGAAGTATAATTTGAAGAGCTGGTATCTTCAACTGAAGGAGAGACTGTCAGAAAATAGTAGATGATTACAAAATCAAGTAATGACCAAACGAAAATACAGGCAAATCTTGGATGTAACATAATTCAATTCCAAATTAACTACAACAATTAAGGAAATATCACAATAAAGAGAGTCATATGACTTTTTTGAGTGTATATAAAAGTTTTATTTATAATATACTATTATTATTATATATATTATATTATAACTGTAGTCTGTTATATGTGTATTGCCACTACGTCTAAAAATCAAGGCATATAACTTACTTTTAAAATACTTTATTGATAAAAATGCTAACCATCATCTGAGACTTCAGTGAGTCATAAACTTTGTAATAGTAACATCAAAGGTCATTGATTATTACAGTTCACTATAACAAATATAACAATGAAAATATGTGAAATATTGTGAAAGCTACCAAAATGTGCCAAGACACAAAGTGAGTAAATGCAGATAGAAAAATGGTAACAGTAGACTTGCTCAAGGAGTGTTGCCACAACCATCAATTTGTAAAACACACAGTATATGTGAAGTGGAAGAAAGCAAAGCACAATAAGACGAGGTATACCTGTAATAATGTAACTAATAAAATTGAGAGTATTAAGAGTCAACTAGATGGGGTATTTGTTTGAGTGAACTCCAGGAGTTAGTGATAGACAGGGAGGCCTGGTGTGCTGCGATTCATGGGGTCGCAAAGGGTCAGACACGACTGAGCGACTGAACTGAACTGAATTCTTAGTCATTTGTAGGAGAATCAAAATTTTGTTTAATAAGTCAAGAAATTTTTTTAAGAAATGTTTTTATATTAATAGTTACAGGTGTAACCGCCAGAAGAGACCCTCAGTTCAGTTCAGTCACTCAGTCGTGTCCGACTCTTTGCGACCCCATGAATCGCAGGACGCCAGGCCTCCCTGTCCATCACCAACTCCCAAAGTTCACTCAAACTCACGTCCATTGAGTCAGTGATGCCATCCAGCCGTCTCATCCTCTGTCGTCCCCTTCTCCTTCTGCCCCCAATCCCAAACTTTAAAAAATGTTTGCTTGCTGGTAGCAAAATTGGAAATGGTGGGGGATGAGATGAAATGCTATATAAACTATGTAATGCTATTTTTCTTTACCATGTGTATGAGTTAGTTTTGTAAATATAAAACAAGAAAATTTTTTAATGGATTAGAAGTAAAATGACAGAGGAAGTAATTATAATGATAGGAAATAGGGTTGTAATCAAATATAACTCCATTTCCAAATACATATGCTTTAATAATGAGAAAGTCTTCACAAATTAACCCTCAATGGGGGTGAAACATTCTAACATTAGTACAATCACAAATTATTCTGAATGGACAGAGCAAAACTTCGAAAGAAATAAAATCAGTTTCAAATGGGGCATTCTGCTGAGCTCATATTTTGAAAATGATAACTAAATATTGCAAAGACACTCACAGACATAGAAAACAAACTTAGGGTTACCAGAAGGGAAAAGGGAGGAAGGGTAAATTAGGAGTTTGGGATTAAAATACACAGACCACTATATATAAAACAGATAAAAAATGAGTACCTACTGCATACCACAGGGAACTATATTATCCTCGTACGTGTGTGTGTCCATCTCTTTGCAGCCATATGGACAATAGCCCCCTTGGCTCCTCTGTCCATGGGATTTTGCAGGCAAGAACACTGGAGTGGACTGCCACTTCCTTCTCAAGGGGATCTTCCTGACCCAGGGATCAAACCCACATCTCTTATGTCTCCTGCACTGGTAAGTGGGTTCTTTACCACTAGGGCCACCTGGGAAGCCCGTACTATCCTCAGTGTCTTGTAATAACTCATAATGGAAAGGAATATAAGAAAGAATACATATACGCACACAACTGAATCACTTTGCCATGTACTTGAAACCGATACAGCATTGTAAATCAATTATATTTAAATAAAAATCTTTAAAAAAAGAGAGAAACACAGAACTAAACATCTTTGAAAGCATGGTCCAGACTCCATCATTATGATTTTAGTATAAAGGAAACAGAAAAATTGGAATAAGACCACAGATGGCCTAAGTATTATACAAGCAGGCAGGTTTTGTATGTTTTAGACAAGGAAATAATCAAGCTGTGAGGAACTGACAAGTAAAACGGGTTTTGGCTTGGAGTAGCAACTTAGTGAAGACATAACAGGCTGTTTTTATACAGCTTCCTTGGCCCTAAATTCTCTGGTGAGAAGGATGCCTTCTACCTCACGGTACCAGGAGGAGATCTTTCATGAGGGAGATTCATTTCCTGCCTCCAGGTCAAATGGAGTCAGAGTGTGCATCTCGCACTGATTGTTTCTTAAGTAACTTTAATTTAAAATAATCAATGGAACTTTGATATAGTTTCATGTATTTTGGCACCTAATATTACTGCTAAAAGACTAGGAAGCTTATTAGTGATTTTTGAAAAAATATTGAATGAGGCTTGAAACTTCTAATTCAATTCTGAGAATATAAAGAAATACTATGTTTTAAAAACAGAATGTCTATATGTTTGTAACAGTCACTTTGCTATACAGCAGAGATTGGCACAACATTGTAAATCAACTATACTTCAACAAAAAAATAAAATTAATCCATGGAATACTCATCAGCAATAAAAAAAAGCTAAATCACAACATTTGCAGCAACATAGATGGACCTAGAGATTATCATACTCAGTGAAGTAAGTCACACAGAGAAAGATAAATATCATATGATATCACTTATACGTGGAATCTAATTTTTAAAAAAAGATACAAATGAACTTATTCATAAAACAGAAACAGACCTACAGATATGAAAAGCAAACTTATGGTACCAAAGGGGAAACATGGTGGTGGGAGGAATAAATCAGGAGCTTAGGATGAACATATATATACTATTATATATAAGATAGGTAACTAACAAGGACCTACTGTATAGCACAAGGAACTCAACGTTCTGAAATAACCTATATGAGAAAAGAATCTGAAAAAGAATGAGTATATGTATAACTTAATCGGAGAAGGCAATGGCACCCCACTCCAGTACGCTTGCTTGGAAAATCCCATGGACGGAGGAGCCTGTTAGGCTGCAGTCCATGGGGTCGCTAAGAGTCGGACACGACTGAAGTGACTTAGCATAGCATAGCATAACTTAATCACTTTGCTGTACACCTAAAAGTTAATCAACTATAATCCAATAAAATTTTTAAAAATAAAAGTGAAAATAGCTGCAATAGCTGCAACTACCAAGCTTGCACGCCACAGCTACCGAAGCCCGTGCACCCTGGAGCCCGTGCTCTGCAACAAGAGAAGCCACTGCTCTGAGAAACCCATGCACTACAAGCCCGTGCACCCTGGAGCCTGTGCTCTGCAACAAGAGAAGCCACTGCAATGAGAAGCCCATGCATTACAACAGAGAGTAGCCCCTGCAACTAGAGAAAGCCTCTGTGTACCAATGAAGACCCAGTGCAGCCAAAAATAAATAATAAATCTTTAAAAAAAATCAGCATGCCAAAGTGGCTTATTTTGGGGTGGCAGAGTCTGCTCCCCTTCTGTATATCACTCACAGCCTGTGGAACTGTGGATTGTATTATAGTCCATTTAGTTGAAATCATATTTAACTAAACAATATTATCCCAGGAAGTGCTGGTGAATGCAATATGTTAGTCACTGAGGATTCCAGGCAGAATAATCAAGAATTGCATAGAACAGCGTTCTCCCATGTCCTTTTTACAACTGGATTTTGTCACTGAATTGAATAAATAAGCCAAGCTGGTTAAATCTCCAATGCTTCAGCTGCTACAGGCCCCACATCAGAGGACCAATGAACTACTCATAAAATCCTGGCATGCTCAGACAATGAGTTACAACAGCACGAAACTTAAGAAGCATAAATGTTAGGGCCTCTTGTTAGAATGTTTTTTTTTTTTCTTAAAATTTTAAAAGATCATTTGATTAAGCAGAAGGGGAAATTTTACTGACAATTTATTTTTTTAAATGACAAGCTCAAAAGCAGGTGAATGTGAAGCCAAAGTAGGTGAGTCAACCTCAAAATTTAATGTACAATATAATTTCGTTAGCAGACATAATAGTTCTTTGATCTGGGGCACTGAGCCTGTTAGTGTTTACAATTTATCTCAGTCAATGGCTGAAGGGTTAAAAATTAAATCTGCTAGCTATATTTCAAGTTGACTGATAAGAAAACGGAATGTGACCAGAGCAGGACAAGCAGATGATGCAGAGACTAGAATCCACACTACATAAGAAAGATTTGAAAACACAGTGACTGGTTAGCCCAGAAAAGAGAGAATTTCTTCATCTTGTATTTTCAGTTCCTAATAAAGTTGTCAGTAATTGCTCATGGAAAGAGTAAATGTGTTGTGTTAATACAAAGGTATATATAAAAGCGATTACATTCCTCTAAGATCAAGAGTTCTTTTTCACAGGTATAGAACTCACAACAGTTCAGTTCAGTCGCTCAGTCATGTCTGACTCTTTGCGACCCCATGAATCATAGCATGCCAGGCATCCCTGTCCATCACCAACTCCTGGAGTTCACCCAAACTCACGTGCATCGAGTCGGTGATGCCATCCAGCCATCTCATCCTCTGTCGTCCCGTTCTCCTCCTGCCCCCAATCCTTCCCAGCATCAGGGTCTTTTCCAATGAGTCAACTCTTCGCATGAGGTGGCCAAAATATTGGAGTTTCAGCCTCAGCCATCAGCATCTTTAGAACTCACACACTAATGGTATTTTACTTCTCGTCTTGAATTGAGATGTACTCTTTTGTGATACCTCAAACATTATTTCCTTTGTTTGGGACACTTCAAAGTGAGTCAAAATTTACAATGAAAGTGAAAGTGTTAGTTGCACAGTCTCAACCTCATGGACTATAGCCCGCCAGGCTCCTCTGTCCATGGAATTCTCCAAGCAAGTATAACAGAGTGGGTTGCTATTCCCTCTTCCAGGGTATCTTCCAGATGCAGGGATCGAACCTCGCATCTCTTATGCCTCCTGCATTGGGAGGTGGGTTCTTTACCACTAGCACCACCTAATAGCTATTAAATTTCACTTCATTAATAGAAGAAAGGAAACTATTAATAGAATGATTCCCTCCACTTTGTCCTTCCTCCCCTTTAAGTGACCACTCGAACTGTGACCACCAGCAACAGAACAGGGTTTTCTTAGCAACAGTTATTGCCAGGGAGTATACTGTTGCTAATCATTATTAGAAACTGCAATTACCCCCAAACCTTAAATTCTTAATTTGGATATGCTATTTTCTCTTTGTTTGGTAAGCCTACATGGAAGTATTTATCAAAGTTTATTTAAGACTGATTAAGAAGAAAACCACAGGCCTAAGAAGGTATCACTTGTGCTAAAGCCTATGAGACTGAACTTAGATTTAATACTTTACCTCTATGTAGTTTCAACCTTCCACAGGCATGTAATCTTAACTGGCCAGTGTGGAATTTTCTGCTCAGTACAAATGAGGTGATCTGTCACATGGACAGTCTCAATCAGCCCCAAAGAAAGCAGAGACATCTGTGTGCTTATAGAGGCTCACTCTTCCCTTCAAAGAAGGTGAGCTGGCCTAAAACAATCTTTTCTTTTGCCAATAGCTTCCATGTGCCACCGTCCTTCTGCCTATAAAAGTCTTCCATTCTATACAAAACCTTGGAGCACCTTTATATTGACTGGATAGATGCTGCGGGATTCGTGAATCACTCAATAAAGCCAGTTGGATCTTCAAATTTACTCAGCTGAATTTTATTTTCTAACAGCTTGGCTAGCCAAACTGTGTGTTAGGATCACCTCATGTAATTGATGGAACCATTAAAGTAAGTGCTGTTTTCTGCAACTGGTTTGTGATTTATTTTGTATGGCCAACAATTTTGTTAGTTGTTTTTGATTTCATAAAAGTGTCTTTATTAATTTAAAAGCACCAATAGCTGTATTTTCTACTTTTTATCTATAAACAGCTTTATGTGCCCTATCAGAGCAAGCAATCAAAACAAAACAAAAATTTTAAGTACAAATCAAATATGTTTCTCAATACTTAATTGCAATGTGCTTCACTCTTTAGAGTTTATATTACGCATTTCTGCTTAACGTCTCTCTCATACCTACTTAGTCTCTGGCCCTTTTTATAACACCTGATTTTCCTAATCCAACCTGGAAGCACTGGTTGACTTCAAGCACTTACCTGCTGCTCCTTGCTCTGTCCAGAGGCACCGATATTCTCTTTCTTTTGGTCTAGTTTGTTACTTGGATTACTGCCAAGAGTTCTACATTCGTGCTTTTTCCTGTTGTCTGTCCCCTGGGCAGTCTCCTCTTACACACAAGGAAGGTCATGCATGTCTCCTCTATGGTTCCTTCTCCATCCGCCCTCTTAATATTCCTGTAGTTCAGCTTGTATCTGCACTTTCCAGCTGAGTTTCCATCTACTGAGAAGAGTGAATGACTCAGTCTGAAAGAGTCAGTTCAGTTCAGTCACTCAGTCATGTCCAGCTCTTTGCGACCCCATGGACTGCAGCATGCCAGGCCTCCTTGTCCATCACCAACACCCAGACTTTACTCAGACTCAAGTCCATTGAGTCAGTGATTCCATCCAACCATCCCTTGAACTGCAAGGAGATCCAATCAGTCTATTCTAAAGGAAATCAGTCCTGAATATTCATTGGAATGACTGATGCTGAAGCTGAAACTCCAATACTTTGGCTACCTGATGCAAAGAACCAACTCATTGGAAAAGACCCTGATGCTGGGAAAGATTGAAGGTGGGAGGAGAAGGGGATGACAGAGGATGAGATGGTTGGATGGCATCACCAACTCAATGGACGTGAGTTTGAGTAAATTCTGGAAGTTGGTGATGGACAGGGAGGCCTGGCATGCTGCAGTCCATGGGGTTGCAAAGAGTCAGCCATGAATGAGTGACTGAACTGAACTGAACTGAAACTATGGTGGAGGTAATGAAGATAACGGCGACCTCCATCAAAAGGTCCCATGCACGCACTGCTTCACTCAGTGCCCCCAACCCTGCAGCAGGCCCCAACTGACCCACACCTCTGCCAGAGACTCCTAGACACTCACGGACAAGTCTGGGTCAGTCTCTTGTGGAGTCACTGCTCCTTTCTCCTGGGTCCTGGTGCGCACAAAGGTTCTGTCTGTGCCCTCCAAGAGTCTGTTTCCCCACTCCTGTGTAAGTTCTGGTGGCTCTATGGTGGGGTTCATGGAGCCGCTCCAATGCCTACTGTCTGAAAGAGTAGTCACTTGTAAACATTTCCTACCTGTTCAAGGCTTCCTCAGCAGCTCAGTGGGAAACCCTGATGGAATTTACCAGGCAAGAATACTGGAGTGGGTTGCCATTTCCTCCTTCAGGGGCTCTTCCCAACCCAGGGATTGAACCCCGGTCTCCTGCATTGGCAGGCAGATTCTTTACCACTGAGCCACCTGGGAAGCCCTGTGCATAAATAATGGGGCAAAAAATTCTTTATGTGTTCAATAAAGAATACAATTTGCTTCTGTTGTAGCAACTTAAATGCCTGAAATAAGTTTTCTTAGCCTAAGACCACATCTATCTTTAGTGTCAGTGCTTAACTCAATATATCACGTTTAGTCTAAGTTTCTAGTTGAGAGGGGGTTGTCAAATTACTTTAGAAATCTCTGATCATTTCAAAACTATTTTCAATGGTTGAATGAAAAAAAGTCCTTATGGAATTCTTTATTCACTCATATTTGCAAAACAGTTGTTAATGAATTGTACATGGCCACACTGGAAGAAACACAAGCTGGAATCAAGATTGCCGGGAGAAATATCAATAACCTCAGACATGCAGATGACACCACCCTTATGGCAGAAAGTGAAGAGGAACTAAAAAGCCTCTTGATGAAAGTGAAAGAGGAGAGTGAAAAAGTTGGCTTAAAGCTCAACATTCGGAAAATGAAGATCATGGCATCTGGTCCCACCACTTCATGGGAAATAGATGGGGAAACAGTGGAAACAGTGTCAGACTTTATTTTTCTGGGCTCCAAAATCACTACAGATGGTGACTGCAGCCATGAAATTAAAAGACGCTTACTCCTTGGAAGGAAAGTTATGACCAACCTAGATAGCATATTCAAAAGCAGAGACATTACTTTGCCAACAAAGGTTCGTCTAGTCAAGGCTATGGTTTTTCCTGTGGTCATGTATGGATGTGAGAGTTGGACTGTGAAGAAGGCTGAGCGCCGAAGAATTGATGCTTTTGAACTGTGGTGTTGGAGAAGACTCTTGAGAGTCCCTTGGACTGCAAGGAGATCCAACCAGTCCATTCTGAAGGAGATCGGCCCTGGGATTTCTTTGGAAGGAATGATGCTAAAGCAGAAACTCCAGTACTTTGGCCATCTCATGAGAAGAGTTGACTCAATGAAAAAGACTCTGATGCTGGGAGGGATTGGGGGCAGGAGGAGAAGGGGATGACAGAGGATGAGATGGCTGGATGGCATCACTGACTTGATGGACATGAGTCTCAGTGAACTCCGGGAGTTCATGATGGACAGGGAGGCCTGGCGTGCTGCGATTCATGGGGTCACAAAGAGTTGGACACGACTGAGCGACTGATCTGATCTGATCTGATCTGACACTTTAAGAAAGTAATAATTTCTTGGGTTTCCTCCATATCTACAATATTAATATAAACTTTATTTTTTGCTGAAATCACTTTATCAATATTGTATTTGGTTGGATGAAAACCAAACATGATTTTCATCATTTCTTAATGGCAAATTTCCTAAAGAACCTGCCAAAACTTCAGTATCTCCAGCCCTTGTGTTTAAATATAACCCTGAATACAAATATTCCACCGCTTTTGCACTTGTCCCCTGTCACAATAGACATTAATTTTTGAGACCCACTTGAATATCTTTACACTTAATTTTGAATATTTTGATAGATTTCCCCTTGCTATTTTGGGGGTACTTCAAAATTATGCTGAATTTGATTAGTTTAATTTCCTTCTCTAAATGTATGATTCAGAATGGAATAGAATAAATTTTACTGCCAGTTCACAAAAAAAAATATTTCTATACATTTTATATAAAACATTTTACTGAGATAAAATTGACATATACCATTATATTAGTTTCAAGTGTACAACATAATGACTCAATATGTCTATATATGGTGAAGTGATCACCACAATTATACTAGTTAACATCTGTCACCATATGTAGTTATAAAATAAAAAAAAAATTATTTTCCTTGTGGCAAGGTCTTTTAAAATCTACTCTCTTAGTAACTTTCAAATATGCAATACAATGTTATTAACTATAGTCACCATGCTGCAAATTACATCTCTATGACCGACTTTCTCACTGAGGGCTGGACATTTTGACACCCTTCACCCGTTTTACCCACCTCCTACCCCCTACTTCTGGTAACTACCATTCTTTTATCGGTATTTATGACTTGTTTTTGTTTGCTTTCTAAATTCTAGAATATAATTCTATTAGAATTCTATTATAATATACTATAATATTATAATATAATTACATTATATTTATATTTTTATAATATAAATATATTTATAATATATTTATATTATAAAAATATAGTATATTTATGTTATAATTATATCTATTATAATATAATTATATTTAGAATTATATTTATAATATAATTCTAAGTATAAATGAGATCATATAGTATTTATCTCTGTCTGACTTATTTCACTCAGCATAATGCTCTCAAGTTCCATCCATGTTGTCACAAATGGCAAAATTTAAATTTTTATGGCTAAATAGTATTCCATTGTGTATATATGCCACATCTTCTTATCCATTCATCTATTGATGGACACTTAGGTTGTTCCTAAACCCACTCCAGTAGTCTTGCCTGGAAAATCCCATGGATGGAGGAGCCTGGTAGGTTGCAGTCCATGGGGTCGCGAAGAGTCGGACACAACTGAGCGACTTCTTTCACTTTTCACTTTCATGCATTGGAGAAGGAAATGGCTACCCACTCCAGTGTTCTTGCCTGGAGAATCCCAGGGACAGAGGAGCCTGGTGGGCTTCCATCTGTGGGGTTGTACAGAGTCGGACACGACTGAAGCGACTTCGCAGCAGCAGCTGCAGCAGGTTGTTTCTATGTGCATATATTTTTTCAAATCAGTACTTTCGTTTTCTTCAGGTAAATATCAAAGTGGAATTGCTGGATCATAGGGTAGTTTTTAATTTTTTGAAGAATCTCTGAACTGTTTTCCACAGTGGCTGAGCCCATTTATACTCCCACCAAAAATGGGCAAGAGTTTCTTTTTCTCCACATTTTCACTAAGACTTGTTATTTCTTGTCTTTTTGATAAAAGCCATTCTAACAGGTATAAGGTAAAACCTCTTTGCTTTTGATTTGCATTTCCCTGATGATTAGTGATGCTGAGTATCTTTTCATTACTTACAAGCCATTGTATATCTTCTTCAGATCCTCTGTCCTTTTTTTTTTTCCTCTGTCCATTTTTAATTGGATTTTTTCTTTTTTTTCTATTGAGTTGTATAAGTTCTTTGTATATTTTGGATATTAACCCCTCATCAGGTATACAATTTGCAAATATTTTCTACCATTTAATATTATGTTGCTATTTCATTTTGTTAATAATTTCCCTTGCTGTGTAAAAGTTTTTTGTTTGGTATAGTCAACATTTTATACAATTTAATGACATTTTAGAGGTTTTTTTATAGATTATATTTTTGAAACACTAAGTTACTTATTTATTCTTCATAACTCTTTGATGACATATATTGTTTGCTACCAGTAACATTACATTTCTATTACTCGCTTTGTCTTTACTCTTTAAAATTTTTCTTTTAAATTATTTGCCCACAACGGGATAACCAACAATAAAATATGAAACAAAACCCAACAAAAATACCAAGGACAGGTCCTTCCATTCTCTACCTTCTATGTAATAATGAAACCAATGCCACATTTTTTGGTTATGGCAGTACCTACTTCTGATATCAATTTCGATTTTGCTTGTCAGCTGCAGTGTAATAAACCACCCCAAAACTCAGTATCCCTTAAAAAAAACACAATTTTACCACTTCTCATGATTTAAGAGCTGACTAAAATTCAGCTGAGTGGTTTCTTCAGTAGTCACGGGCTGGGTCTGCAGTTTCATTGCTGCAGATAGATGCAGATGGCGCTGAGCTTGGAGCCTCCAGGACGTCTTCAATCATGTGACTGTGTCTTGCCAGAGACAGAAGGAGCTCTGGGCTCAGCTGGGACACTGGGGTGGCTGGACTTCTCTCTCTTCCTGCATGTGATTCCAGGTCTTCTCCCCTCCACATGGCTTTTCTACATGGTCTTCTCACACAGTCTCTGTAGCAGAGAAACTAGACTTCTTAATTGGTGGCTCAGACCTTCCTAAATCACAAGTCAAAAGGGTGGGGTCTTCTTAAAGATTGGGTCTGAAAATGGCACAATGTCATTTCTGCCACATCCTGTGGGTTAGAGCAACTCACCTAGATTCAATGGGGCAGGTAACTAAAATTTGCTTGAAGACAGAAACGAGTGGTTCATTGGGGATTATTTTTGTGGATAAGCTATTATACATGTTACTATAAATGTGTTACAATTAGACAATGTTGGTGTTTGTATTACCTAAAATAATGCTTCGTTTCACCAGTGGCAATTTATTTTTTGGGAACATTGGTTTATCTGTGTTAACTCTGTGTCATATATTTATCTAGAATCACCAACACCAATGATAAACATTTTACAGCAATTTAAATAATACAATGTAGCATGAAATTATTTAACTATCTTTTCAAAGATTTCACAGTTTTTAATGAACTGCCTTTTCCCCTTTTTTCTTAATGTGCTACAGACACTTCATATTCTAGTCAAAATAGAGTAGTTTCCTCAAGCAACGTGATTAAAAAAAAAAAAATGGTTTAGACAGACTGTCAAAGCCTTGTTTAAGAGAGTTTAGAGACACTTAGTAATCTGAAGAGAGAAGCAGGTGAGACCTATTGGTGAAGAACAGTGGAAAGTACGTATGATAATAATTTACTTATAAAAACATAGTATGCTTCTTTACACAGCTTTACAAAATAGGTATGAAATTGCCTGAAGCTCATTTATTCTGCTGTTTGAAGTAAAATACCATTTTAAAATAAGCTTTATACAAGACAACAAATATGTCAGGTAGCTGAAAGGGAATATTTGTAATATGTCTTCAAAACACATAATTTCACCAAAAGTGACTCTTCTTTTTGTAAATAGCGGTGCCAAGTAAGCTATTACTGTTGCAAAATATAATGCCTGTGTTGATTTACTATTGACAATATTGGCAACAACATTTCAAGCTACAAGATACATATAAATTATTAACTTTATCAAGTGTTTTTGTTCCTTAAAATCAAATTATTCATCATATGACTCCCTATGTAACTATTTTAAATTTTATATAACTTGGATGTTTAAATATTTTTAATTTAACTATTTAAAAAAATCCTTTACTCTCTTTTTTTTTTTAATTTTATTTTATTTTTAAACTTTACAATATTGTATTAGTTTTGCCAAATATCAAAATGAATCCGCCACAGGTATACCTGTGTTCCCCATCCTGAACCCTCCTCCCTTCTCCCTCCCCATATCCTCCCTCTGGGTCGTCCCAGTGCACCAGCCCCAAGCATCCAGTATCGTGCATCGTACCTGGACTGGCGACTCGTTTCATACATGATATTATACATGTTTCAATCCCATTCTCTCAAATCTCCCCACCCTCTCCCTCTCCTACAGAGTCCATAAGACTGATCTATACATCAGTGTCTCTTTTGCTGTCTCGTACACAGGGTTATTGTTACCATCTTTCTAAATTCCATATATGTGCGTTAGTATACTGTATTGGTGTTTTTCTTTCTGGCTTACTTCACTCTGTATAATAGGTTCCAGTTTCATCCATCTCATTAGAACTGATTCAAATGTATTCTTTTTAATGGCTGAGTAATACTCCTTTGTGTATATGCACCACAGCTTTCTTATCCATTCATCTGCTGATGGACATCTAGGTTGCTTCCATGTCCTGGCTATTATAAACAGTGCTGCGATGAACATTGGGGTACACGTGTCTCTTTCCCTTCTGGTTTCCTCAGTGTGTATGCCCAGCAGTGGGATTGCTGGATCATAAGGCAGTTCTATTTCCAGTTTTTTAAGGAATCTCCACACTGTTCTTCATAGTGGCTGTACTAGTTTGCATTCCCACCAACAGTGTAAGAGGGTTCCCTTTTCTCCACACCCTATCCAGCATTTATTGCTTGTAGACTTTTGGATCGCAGCCATTCTGACTGGCGTGAAATGGTACCTCATAGTGGTTTTGATTTGCATTTCTCTGATAATGAGTGATGTTGAGCATCTTTTCATGTGTTTGTTAGCCATCTGTATGTCTTCTTTGGAGAAATGTCCGTTTAGTTCTTTGGCCCATTTTTTGATTGGGTCATTTATTTTTTTGGAGTTGAGCTGTAGGAGTTGCTTGTATATTTTTGAGATTAGTTGTCTGTCAGTTGCTTCATTTGCTATTATTTTCTCCCATTCTGAAGGCTGCCTTTTCACCTTGCTTATAGTTTCCTTTGTTGTGCAGAAGCTTTTAAGTTTAATTAGGTCCCATTTGTTTATTTTGGCTTTTATTTCCAATATTCTGGGAGGTGGGTCATAGAGGATCCTGCTGTGATGTATGTCGGAGAGTGTTTTGCCTATGTTCTCCCTTAGGAGTTTTATAGATTCTGGTCTTACATTTAGATCTTTAATCCATTTTGAGTTTATTTTTGTGTATGGTGTTAGAAAGTGCTCTAGTTTCATTCTTTTACAAGTGGTTGACCAGTTTTCCCAGCACCACTTGTTAAAGAGATTGTCTTTTCTCCATTGTATATTCTTGCCTCCTTTGTCAAAGATAAGGTGTCCATATGTGCGTGGATTTATCTCTGGGCTTTCTATTTTGTTCCATTGATCAATATTTCTGTCTTTGTGCCAGTACCATACTGTCTTGATAACCGTGGCTTTGTAATAGAGCCTGAAGTCAGGTAGGTTGATTCCTCCAGTTCCATTCTTCTTTCTCAAGATAGCTTTGGCTATTTGAGGTTTTTTGTATTTCCATACAAATTGTGAAATTATTTGTTCTAGCTCTGTGAAGAATACCATTGGTAGCTTGATAGGGATTGCATTGAATCTATAAATTGCTTTGGGTAGTATACTCATTTTCACTATATTGATTCTTCCAATCCATGAACATGGTATATTTCTCCATCTATTAGTGTCCTCTTTGATTTCTTTCACCAGTGTTTTATAGTTTTCTATATATAGGTCTTTAGTTTTTTTAGGTAGATATATTCCTAAGTATTTTATTCTTTCCGTTGCAATGGTGAATGGAATTGTTTCCTTAATTTCTCTTTCCGTTTTCTCATTATTAGTGTATAGGAATGCAAGGGATTTCTGTGTGTTGATTTTATATCCTGCAACTATAGTATAATCATTGATTAGTTCTAGTAATTTTCTGGTGGAGTCTTTAGGGTTTTCTATGTAGAGGATCATGTCATCTGCAAATAGTGAGAGTTTTACTTCTTCTTTTCCAGTTTGGATTCCTTTTATTTCTTTTTCTGCTCTGATTGCTGAGGCCAAAACTTCCAAAACTATGTTGAATAGTAATGGTGAAAGTGGGCACCCTTGTCTTGTTCCTGACTTTAGAGGAAATGCTTTCAATTTTTCACCATGGAGGATAATGTTTGCTGTGGGTTTGTCATATATAGCTTTTATTATGTTGAGGTATGTTCCTTCTATTCCTGCTTTCTGGAGAGTTCTTATCATAAATGGATGTTGAATTTTGTCAAAGGCTTTCTCTGCATCTATTGAGATAATCATATGGTTTTTATTTTTCAATTTGTTAATGTGGTGTATTACATTGATTGATTTGCGGATATTGAAGAATCCTTGCATCCCTGGGATAAAGCCCACTTGGTCATGGTGTATGATCTTTTTAATGTGTTGTTGGATTCTGATTGCTAGAATTTTGTTAAGGATTTTTGCATCTATGTTTATCAGTGATATTGGCCTGTAGTTTTCTTTTTTTGTGGGATCTTTGTCAGGTTTTGGTATTAGGGTGATGGTGGCCTCATAGAATGAGTTTGGAAGTTTACCTTACTCTTTCTGGAAGAGTTTGAGCAGGATAGGTGTTAGCTCTTCTCTAAATTTTTGGTAGAATTCAGCTGTGAAGCCATCTGGACCTGGGCTTTTGTTTGCTGGAAGATTTTTTATTACAGTTTCAATTTCCATGCTTGTGATGGGTCTGTTAAGATTTTCTATTTCTTCCTGGTCCAGTTTTGGAAAGTTGTACTTTTCTAAGAATTTGTCCATTTCTTCCACGTTGTCCATTTTATTGGCATATAATTGTTGATAGTAGTCTCTTATGATCCTTTGTATTTCTGTGTTGTCTGTTGTGATCTCTCCATTTTCATTTCTAATTTTATTGATTTGATTTTTCTCCCTTTGTTTCTTGATGAGTCTGGCTAATGGTTTGTCAATTTTATTTATCCTTTCAAAGAACCAGCTTTTGGCTTTGTTGATTTTTGCTATGGTCTCTTTTGTTTCTTTTGCATTTATTTCTGCCTTAATTTTTAAGATTTCTTTCCTTCTACTAATGCTGGGGTTCTTCATTTCTTCCTTTTCTAGTTGCTTTAGGTGAAGGGTTAGGTTATTTATTTGACTTTTTTCTTGTTTCTTGAGGTATGCCTGTATTGCTATGAACTTTCCCCTTAGGACTGCTTTTAAAGTGTCCCACAGGTTTTGGGTTGTTGTGTTTTCATTTTCATTCGTTTCTATGCAAATTTTGATTTCTTTTTTGATTTCTTCTGTGATTTGTTGGTTATTCAGCAGTGTGTTGTTCAGCCTCCATATGTTGGAATTTTTAATAGGTTTTTCTCCTGTAATTGAGATCTAATCTTACTGCATTGTGGTCAGAAAAGATGTTTGGAATGATTTCTATTTTTTTGAATTTACCAAGGCTAGCTTTATGGCCCAGGATGTGATCTATCCTGGAGAAGGTTCCATGTGCGCTTGAGAAAAAGGTGAAATTCATTGTTTTGAGATGAAATGTCCTATAGATATCAATTAGGTCTAACTGGTCTATTGTATCGTTTAACGTTGTGTTTCCTTGTTAATTTTCTGTTTAGTTGATCTATCCATAGGTGTGAGTGGGGTATTTAAGTCTCCCACTATTACTGTGTTATTGTTAATTTCTCCTTTCATACTTGTTAGCATTTGTCTTACATATTGTGGTGCTCCCGTGTTGGGTGCATATATATTTATAATTGTTATATCTTCTTCTTGGATTGATCTTTTGATCATTATGTAGTGACCATCTTTGTCTCTTTTCACAGCCTTTGTTTTAAAGTCTATTTTATCTGATGTAAGTATTGCTACTACTGCTTTTTTTTGGTCCCTATTTGCATGGAAAATCTTTTTCCAGCCCTTCACTTTCAGTCTGTATGTGTCCCCTGTTTTGAGGTGGGTCTCTTGTAGACAACATATGTAGGGGTCTTGTTTTTGTATCCATTCAGCCAGTCTTTGTCTTTTGGTTGGGGCATTCAACCCATTTACATTTAAGGTAATTACTGATAAGTATGATCCCGTTGCCATTTATTTATTGTTTTGGGTTTGAGTTTACACACCGTTTTTGTGTTTCCTGTCTAGAGAATATCCTTTAGTATTTGTTGGAGAGCTGGTTTGGTGGTGCTGAATTCTCTCAGCTTTTGCTTGTCTGAGAAGCTTTTGATTTCTCCTTCATATTTGAATGAGATCCTTGCTGGGTACAATAATCTGGGCTTTAGGTTATTTTCTTTCATCACTTTAAGTATGTCTTGCCATTCCCTCCCGGCTTGAAGAGTTTCTATTGAAAGATCAGCTGTTATCCTTATGGGAATTCCCTTGTGTGTAATTTGTTGTTTTTCCCTTGCTGCTTTTAATATTTGTTCTTTGTGTTTGATCTTTGTTAATTTGATTAATATGTGTCTTGGGATGTTTCACCTTGGGTTTATCCTGTTTGGGACTCTCTGGGGTTTTTGGACTTGGGTGATTATTTCCTTCCCCATTTTAGGGAAGTTTTCAACTATTATCTCCTCAAGTATTTTCTCATAGTCTTTCTTTTTGTCTTCTTCTTCTGGGACCCCTATGATTCGAATGTTGTAGCATTTAATATTGTCCTGGAGGTCTCTGAGATTGTCCTCATTTCTTTTAATTCGTTTTTCTTTTATCCTCTCTGATTCATTTATTTCTACCATTCTATCTTCTAATTCACTAAACCTATCTTCTGCCTCTGTTATTCTACTATTTGTTGCCTCCAGAGTGTTTTTAATTTCATTTATTGCATTATTTATTATATATTGACTCTCTTTTATTTCTTCTATGTCCTTGTTAAACCTTTCTTGCATCTTCTCAATCTTTGTCTCCAAGCTATTTATCTGTGATTCCATTTTGATTTCAAGATTTTGGATCAATTTCACTATCATTATTCAGAATTCTTTATCAGGTAGATTCCCTATCTCTTCCTCTTTTGTTTGGTTTGGTGGGCATTTATCCTGTTCCTTTATCTGCTGGGTATTCCTCTGTCTCTTCATCTTGTTTAAATTGCTGAGTTTGGGGTGTCCTTTCTGTATTCTTGCAGTCTGTGGAGTTCTCTTTATTGTGGCGTTTCCTCACTGTGTGTGGGTTTGTACAGGTGGCTTGTCAAGGTTTCTTGGTTAGGGAAGCTTGTGTCAGTGTTCTGGTGGGTGGAGCTGTATTTCTTCTCTCTGGAGTGCAATGAAATGTCCAGCAATGAGTTATGAGATGTCTATGGTTTTGGGGTGACTTTGGGCTGCCTGTATCTTGGAGCTCAGGGCTGTGTTCCTTGCTGCTGGAGAATTTGCTTGGTATGTCTTGCCCTGAAACTTGTTTCACCCAGAGAGGTTTACAGTGTTATATGGAGAAGAGAAGAGTGAGGAGGGAGTTAGAGGTGCCCCGAATGAGATGAGGTGGAATCAATAGAGGAGAGAGTGGGCTATTCAGTAATCTCTTCCTTATGTGCACTCCACAACTGGACCGCTCAGAGTTGTTCACAGAGTTATTCAGAGAAGAGAAGAAGGAGGAAGGTGGCAGAGGTGGCCAGGAGGATAAATGGGGGCAATGAAAAGGAGGGAGACAGATCCAGCCAGTAATCAGTTCCCTAAGTGTTCTCCACCGTCTGGAACACATAGAAATTCACCGAGTTGGGTAGAGTAGAGAGGGGTTAGGGAGGAGACACAGGCGACCTGGTGGAGAAAAAGGAGAGTCCAAAGGGAGAGAGAGCAGTTAAGCCAGTAATCTCGCTCCCTAGTGAAAAATGGGTACTGAAGATTGGGTTCTTAAAGGTACAAAATTGGTAACAAATACATAAAAGCAAAAATTAAAAATCTAGAGTAGAGTTTGGAATTTCAAAAATACGATGTTAAAGAAAAGAAGAAGGAAAAGAAAGAGAAAAAACGAACAAACAAAAACAAACAAGGTCGCGAAAATTATAAAGAAAATATAGGTACAAAATTGATAACTAATACCAAAAAGCAAAAGTTAAAAATCTAGAGTAGAGTTTGGAATTTCAAAAATACAATGTTAAAAAAAGAAGAAAAGAAAGAGAGAGAAAAAAACAAACAAGAAGAAACAAAGTCACATAAATTATAAAAAAAAAAAAAAATACAGGTACAAAATTGATAACAAATACCAAAAAGCATAAATTAAAAATCTAGAGTAGAGTTTGGAATTTCAGATATACAATGTTATTTAAAAGAAGAAGAGAAAGAAACAGAGAAAAAGAAAAAAAAAAAAAAAAAGGGTCACAGAAATTATAAAAAAAAAAAAAAAACTAAAGATACAAAGTTGATAACAAATACAAAAAAAGCTAAAATTAAAAATCTAGAGTAGAGTTTGGAATTTCAAAAATACAATGTTAAAGAAAAAAGAAAAAAAAGGTCAAAAAATTATTAAAAAAATATATATGAAGTTTGCTTTAAAAAAATAGGGTCTTCTTTTTTTTTTTTTTTTGCAAAGTAATCAGTTATAATAGTGGAAATTGAAGGAATAATAGAGGACTTAAAAAAATTTTGAACACATTAATTAAAAAAATAATTTCAATATCCATAAATCAAAAAAAAAAAATTGAAAACAAAAGAAATTATGATGACAAAACAAATAGTAAAAAAATATGTCTCAACACTTTATATAAGACAAACCCACAGCAAACATTATCCTCAATGGTGAAAAATTATTGTGGGTCAGGAAAAAAATCACAAATAGTTTATGTCTAGGACTTTCTCCAGTTTTGTTTGGTTCAGTTCATTTTTGGCTATCCAACTTATATTTCTCAAGATCTATAGGCCCCTTCCTATGTAGCTGGTAGTAACCACAGGGTTTTAATCTATTGCCTGTAGCTTCCAAGGCAGTTCCCTCTGTTATAGCTTCTTCTGTTTTCTGGTCTCTTCAGTGTCTGGTTTCCGCCCTAACACAAAGGGGACGGTAGAGGACACTTTTTTTTTTTTTTTTAGGCTCACTTGTTCAGTCACGCTGAGGGGAGGTAGGGAGGGATGCTGCAAACAAATAACACTGGCGTGTGTTCGCAGTGCCTCAGCCACACTGGGTCTGCCCCCCGTTCACGGCGCGTGTAGCCTCTCTGCCCACACTGCTCGGGCTCTAGGTTGCTCCTCCGGGAACCATCCGTGGCCGGCCCTGGGCTGCCTGTACTTCCCAGGTCCAAGCCGCTCAGGTTCAGGCACTCGGGTAGTCCTCTGAGGCGCAGACTCTCGGTTGGGCCTGCGTTTTGTGCCCTTCCCAGATCCAAGCAGCTCAGGTGATGAGGTGTTTGGCGCGCGTGATTGCTGCGACTTATCGCCTCCCCGCCGCTCGGTTATCTAGGTGTGCACTGGCACACATTCTCAGGCAGATGTTGACCGTCCAGACCCCCAAGAAGTTTTAGTTAGCAAAGAAGCCTGCTTACAGTTTTATAGATAAAGTCTCTCTGGGGCTGCGATTGCCCCCTTCTGGCTCTGGCTGCCTGTCACCGGAGGGGGAAGGTCTGCAGCCGGCTATCTCTGTTCAGTCCTTTGTTCTGTGCGCAGGCCTGGCGGTGTCATAGGTTAGGGCTGGCTTTTCGCGTGGTAGATATCCCACAGTCTGGTTTGCTAGCCCAAATTATTTTGCTCAGATAGCGCTCGGGGTATTCAGGCCAGATTCTTGCAATGCAGCCCGCGCTGCGCCTCCCTGCCCAGCCTCCGCTTGCTAATGGTGGATGCAGGCGTCTGCGCTGCTTCTCCCCTGGGGGAGTTACCGAAGGGCTCTCAATGTGCGGGTTTTAATTGTCTATTTATTTTTCCTCCCTGTTATGTTGCCCTCTGTGCTTCCAAGGCTCAGCACAGATTCGGCAGTGAGAAGGTTTCCTGGTGTTTGGAAACTTCTCTCTTTTTAAGACTCCCTTCCCGGGACAGAACTCCATCCCTCCCTCTTTTGTCCCTTTTTTTTGTCTTTTATAATTTTTCCTACCTCCTTTTGAAGACTTGGGTTGCTTTTCTGGGTGCCTGATGTCCTCTGCCGGCAATCAGAAGTTGTTTTGTGGAATTTACTCGGCGTTTAAATGTTCTTTTGATGAATTTGTTGGGGAGAAAGTGTTCTCCCCATCCTACTCCTCTGCCATCTTAGCTCCTCCCCCAAAATCCTTTTCTCTTAAATGGCAAAAATTCCTTCTGGGATGCCTTTTATGCCCAAGGAAGTAAAGCATTTTCGAACCTAATTTGTATCTTGTAGCACTAACACGAAAGTTATTGATGGTCATCAGATCAGATCAGATCAGTCGCTCAGTCGTGTCTGACTCTTTGCGACCCCATGAATTGCAGCACGCCAGGCCTCCCTGTCCATCACCAACTCCCGGAGTTCACCCAGACTCACGTCCATCGAGTCGGTGATGCCATCCAGCCATCTCATCCTCTGTCGTCCCCTTCTCCTCTTGCCCCCAATCCCTCCCAGCATCAGAGTCTTTTCCAATGAGTCAACTCTTCGCATGAGGTGGCCAAAGTTTCAGCTTTAGCATCATTCCTTCCAAAGAAATCTCAGGGCTGTTCTCCTTCAGAATGGACTGGTTGGATCTCCTTGCAGTCCAAGGGACTCTCAAGAGTCTTCTCTAACACCACAGTTCAAAAGCATCAATTTTTTGGCGCTCAGCCTTCTTCACAGTCCAACTCTCACATTCACATATTGATGGTCATAGTCTGTACTAATTGTAACTTGGTTAAACATTTTCCTATTTCTTGTCAGAAAATTCTCTTTCTATATACTTAATTTATTAAAATAAGACACTAAGTATCAGAAAAAATGACATACTCAACAGATAATTCCCCAAGTATTCAGCAGCACACAACCCTCATCTACACTCATGCTTAACTAATGCAAATTATATTTCATTATTCACAAGCATTTGTTGTTGTTGTTCAGTCATAAGTCATGTCCAACTCTTTGCAATCCCATGTACAACAGCATGCTAGCTTCCCTGTCCTTCACTATCTCCTAGAGTTTGCTCAAACTCATGACCATTGAGTTGGTGATGTTATTGAACCATCTCATTCTGTCGTCCCCCTTCTCTTTCTGCCCTCCACCTTTCTCAGCATCAGAGTCTTTTCCAATGAGTCAGCATCTCCTTAACACACTATCAGCCAGCCACAATTCTAGGTACTGGAGTATTTGAATATACAGGACAGTCTGTAAGTGAAGAAGCCTAGTCTCTACTGGAAAAGTTTAATTGGTAAAAACTTATATCTGAGTATAAAACATATTTTATTTCAGAAAAAGTATAACCATTTTATATTTGAGTCTTAATGCAGTCTTCACTCATGTACAATCTTTCATACTAGAGAACACTCTCTCATTATTTTGAAAGTTGATGGTTAAAGAAGATACTACCCAAACTATCAGTAGTCTCTTTGGCTGCTTAGAGAAGTCAACAGATAGAAGCAAAAGTGGGGAAAAAAATTAATGCAAATTTGCTAATTATTTCTGGTTTATATCATGGTTTTGAGTACTGAATGTCATTATAAGTAATCTGTTCATATATCACTTTAAGGAACAATAGACTAAACAGTTATTTGTATTTAGTCTACTAAACACTACATCCACAGAAGAATTACAGAAAGAAAGGACCTGGTACAGTGTTCTGCAAATGGCTCTTTGTGTTCAGTCAAATTTTCAGTTTTACTACTGTACATGGGTCCAAAATCTGAATCTCAAACCATAATCATGTTAGAACATTCAAAACACAGTTTCAGTGATGATGAAGATACATTTTTAAAAAGGAATGTACATAGTTAAAGAAAACATTTACAGGAAATTAATACAGGGAGTTTGATGATGATGAAATCAGAACTCTTAAGAAAAACAGATTTCAATATAGAGGCCATTAGAGCAAAGGCTACATGTATGAATACCCAGTTGGTACCCCGATTATAATCTCAATTTATAAAGTTCAACTTAAAACAAAATCTCACAGAATCAAGAGAAAGTTTGATATTATTCTTTTAAGGGACAATGACAGTGGTGAGAAATATACTTTACATTTAATTTTAAATTTCACAGAATGTTAACTTCTACCATACGTTATACAATCTGACTTGTGTATTCTGTCTTTTTCTGTCCTTTTTATTCTATTCCATTACATTTTCTTTGATGTCACAAAAGAGGGATGACCACGACCAAGCAAACTGATTTCATAAATCAATCTGGAAAGTAGTGTGTGTGGAAAACACCACTCTAGCCCTCCCTGCCTTTCTCACACTGTTACCACGGGGCCAAAATGAGTCTGTACTTCACTGGAAATAAACATGGCTGCAGTCTCTTAAATTATGTTTTATTCTTATCTGTTGCTCTTAATATTATAAACAGTCTTTCAATAGAAAAATATTGAGTTATACTTGTCAATATGGTTTATAAGGCTCAGTGTCTTCCATGAATAATTCAACATATGTTCATCTATTATTTTCATACTTGTCATATAAGGAGAACAGGGAGGTTTTCAATCTGTTCAAGTGTTTATGAGTAAATGTTATCATTTTGATAAAGCTTTCCAAGGTGGTAAAACAGATAAGGCAGCAGATATTAATGTGTTGATGTCATGCATTCCTAGTACAGACTCAACTCCTGTTTACCAGAGAGAAATGGAATGAAAAAAACCACTGAAATTAGAGAGAATTTGCATTGGCTTTAAGAAAACAGATATTGGCAGTGATAGGACATTGATGGAAGTCTACTCATTAACTATGGATTTTACAATGGACACCACCGCCGTACAGAAAACCACGAGTGGGAGATAAAAAATGATGAGAACCAAGAAGAGTATCTTTACATAAAGGATGTATTTCTGAAAGATAATTATTTACTTGTGGTTTTCTTACAGACTTTTTTTTTGTTTCACTCTCTGATCTTTTTAAACGTCAAATTTCCTTCGAGTAGAAGCAAAAGAAGAAAAGATGATATTGATACAAGTAATATTAACAGCGATTCCATTCCACCTTAGTTTGATCTTTTCTTTTTGTCAATTTGTATTTCCTCTTATACTTTTATGATTCTATAGCTATTTTATTGTTTTTTCTTTATAAAAACAGAGAATAAAACTGAATTTTAAGATGATTTTGTAAATTATGATAAAATGCTTTTTTATGGCAGTAACTTTTGGATAAATAATTATGACTATAAAAGTGTCAAGAAGATTCCAGAAACTTAACAGACTTTTTAATTGCCTAAAAACATTTATCAGTTTTTCAAGTGACAAACTACCATCATAGTCTTGCACCTAAAACTTCAGCATCTTCCTATCTGATAATGACTGGCCCAGGGTTATCAGCATAACCACTGGGAGAAGTGACTCTATTGTGGGCATCAGGGAAGTGCTAATGAGAAGGTCATTTCTCTTCGCTCTGAAAACGACCGCACTAGGAAAATAGACGCCTCAGTGATGACAAGATGATAAAGAAATAAAATTAAAAGGAAATTAGGAAGAGAAAAAAATTACTGAATAAAGAAAGCAACATCAAAATAATAAGAGTGAGAAAAAGGACCTGTAGTTATGAGGGAAGACCTTGCTGACAGCCTCCTGAGTGCACTAAGCACATGATTGAAAGAGATGTCATTAGAAACAATTTTCAAATATAGCATTTACTAGCAATGGCTAGAGAAAATTGCTGAAAATAGGAAACAGTAAAAAATAGTTCTATAGGAAAGCAGAGGATTTTTTTTTTAATCACTGATTCTTGACTTTCACATTTTAAAATAGTAAATGTGTGACTCCAAATACATCTGAAAAGGCAGGCACTCTGCTAACTTCTGGGCATACGGTGGTTTATCAGTCAAGGTCCCTCACCTTGCAGGGTTGACAATTTAATGAGGAAACATGCAAGAATGAGGTGACTGCACGTCAGGGTGAGAAGAGCAACTGCAGGCCAGGGCACAGGAGAGGAACCGGGCCAAGGGTTAACACCTCAGAGTAGCCTTTCTGGAGGCTATATGACAGGTAGGAAGGGCAGAATTTAAAGAAAAGAGTTTAAGACTAGGAAAGAATATTCAAAGCAAGAAAACAGTTTATAAAAATGATAGGCAGCAAGAAAATATGACACATTCTGGAAACAGCAGTCCTTACCAACTGAAAGGTTACATTTTAGAAATGTATTGTGAATGGCAAAGCATGGTTGACATAGGCAAAATCTCACTAAAAGGCCCAAATCAAGGATAATAAATGTGGGAAGAAGGAGTATAGCTCAGAGATAGTACACATGCTCAGCATGCATGAGGCCCTGGGTTCAGCTCACAGCACCTCCATGTCAATTAATTTTAAAAAAGAAACTGTTAAAAACACTTCACTGTAGAGCAGAGATGAATGAACCATTGAAAGTCAACTCTATTTCAATCAAAAAAGATGAATCTTTTTATAAATAAATAAATAAAAAGACAAACCATAGAGGACAGAAAAGGCAACCATAAAAAGAATTAAAGATGAAATAGTGTGGCATAGAAGTCAGGAGAATAGAAAAAAATTTTAAAGGAAGTTTTCAGTGTCAAATGCCTATAGTTAACACTGCAGCATGATGTATAGGAAAGTTGTCTAGAGAAGAGATCCTAAGAGTTCTTATCACAAGGAGGATTTTTTTCTTTTGTTTTCTTTGTAATCATAGGACATGTGGTTGTTAACTAAACCTATTGTGGCAGTCATTTCAAGACATATGTAAATCTGAATCCCAGTGTTCATAGCAGCACTATTTACAATAACCAAGGCATGGAAGCAACCTAAATGTCCATCAACAAATGAATGGATAAAGAAGATGTGGTAAATATATAGAATGGAATATTACTCAGCCATATAAAAGAATGAAACAATGCCATTTGCAGCAACATGAATGGACCTAGAGATTATTATACTTAGTAAAGTAAGCCAGATGAAGAAAGACAAATATCATATGATATCACTTATATATGGAATACAAAAATTGGTACAAATGAACTTATTTACAAAACAGACTCACAGATAAAAAAACATACTTATGGTTACCAAAGGGGAAAGCAGGGCCGGGGTGGGGAGGATAAATTAGGAGTTTGGGATTAACAGATACACACTGCTATATATAAAATAGATAATAAAAAAGGACCTATTATATAGTTGAGGGAACTATATTCAGTATCTTTTAATAACTATAATGGAAAATAATCTGAAAAAGAATGTATATACTATTGTTGTACACCAGAATCTAATACAACACTATAGATCAACTATATTAAAAAAAAAAAAAAAACTGTATGTGTATCAAATCACCATGCTATATATCTTAAACTTCTATACTGAAGCATGTCACTTCACAATAAAACTGGAAAAAAAAGATCATGTTAAATAGAAACTTTAAGTCAACCATGGGATAAAGCAATATGAAGACTATTGATAACAATGAAGATAGTCTTTTAGTAGACTGTTAAGGGTAGAAGCCAGCTTCAGTTATTTTTTTCTGATTAAAGAAAAAGTGGAAAAGTGGAGTTCAAGAAGTTTGACAGTGAGGGGGAGGAGAAATTGAGGGGGATGTTGGTTCTAGGAAGCCTCTCTTAACAATTAGAGATACTTACATATGTTTAAATGCTGTCATAAAGGAGTCACACAGCCAGGCTTCCAGTGGAGGGAACAAAAGGTCAAGCTTTGATTCATAGTTTTCTTATTTCACAGTCACAAGGCGGTGTTTTCTGCTCATTGACTAAACCAAGTCATCAGGGAGATGCAGTATGTACATGCTGATAACTGACATTTTGGTAAGACGTGAATATTCTGCATCTCCTTTTCTCCTGAGGAACATCATTGCTAAAGTTAAAAGACTCTACTGTGAGATATGTTAAATATAGACAATATAAGTGGGGTTCCCTGCTGATAGGAGCTTACCGGCTATGAGGCTCTTGTGCTAATTATAAAAGGATACATTTGGCCATGTCTGATTACTATCCATCACCATGAGAATATGGAAAGAAACTGACATGAGTATGGGATGTGGACGGGGCTGGGTGCTTTTCTTCCTCTGGGCTGGTGGTTCACAGAATCATGACATGAATGGATATGTAGGAGGTTCATTTCAAGTTAAAATACCTCTATGATGGAAAGAATCATATTTGGGCAGCAAAGCATCAGTGCAGTTCAGTTCAGTCACTCAGTTGTGTCCGACTCTTTGCAACCCCATGAATTGCAGCATGCCAGGCCTCCCTGTCCATCACCAACTCCGGGAGGTCACCCAAACTCATGTCCATCGAGTCAGTGATGCCACCCAGCCATCTCATCCTCTGTCATCCCCTTCTCCTCCTGCCCCCAATCCCTCCCAGCATCAGGGTCTTTTCCAATGAGTCAACTCTTCGCATGAGGTGCCCAAAGTTGAAACTGGAGTTTCAGCCTCAGCATCAGTCCTTCCAATGAACATCCAGGACTGATTTCATTTAGAATGGACTGGTTGGATCTCCTTGCAGTCCAAGGGACTTGCAAGAGTCTTCTCTAGCACCATAGTTCAAAAGCATCAATTCTTCGGCACTCAGCTTTCTTCACAGTCCAACCCTCACATCCATACGTGACCACTGGAAAAACCATAGCCTTGACTAGACAGACCTTTGTTGGCAAAGTAATGTCTCTGTTTTTCATATGCTATCTAGGTTGGTCATAACTTTCCTTCCAAGGAGTAAGCGTCTTTTAATTTCATGGCTGCAATCACCATCTGCAGTGATTTTGGAGCCCCCCAAAATAAAGTCTGACACTGTTTCCACTGTTTCCCCATCTATTTCCCATGAAGTGATGGGACCAGATGCCATGATCCTAGTTTTCTGAATGTTGAGCTTTAAGCCATCTTTTTCACTCTCCTCTTTCACTTTCATCAAGAAGCTTTTTAGTTCCTCTTCAATTTCTGCCATAAGGGTGGTGTCATCTACATATCTGAGGTTATTGATATTTCTCACAGCAATCTTGATTTCAGCTTGTGTTTCTTCCAGCCCAGCCTTTCTCATGATGTACTCTTCATATAAGTTAAATAAGCAGGGTGACAATGTACAGCCTTGAGGTACTCCTTTTCCTATTTGGAACCAGTCTGTTGTTCCATGTCCAGTTCTAACTGTTGCTTTCTGAACTGCCTATAGGTTTCTCAAGAGGCAGGTCAGGTGGTCTGGTATTCCCATCTCTTTCAGAATTTTCCACAGTATTGTGATCCACACAGTCAAAGGCTTTGGCATAGTCAATAAAGCAGAAATAGATGTTTTCCTGGAACTCTCCTGTTTTTTCGATGATCCAGAGGATGTTGGCAATTTGGTCTCTGGTTCCTCTGCCTTTTCTAAAACCAGCTTGAACATCTGGAAGTTTATGGTTCACATATTGCTGAAGCCTGGCTTGGAGAATTTTGAGCATTACTTTACTAGTATATGAGATGAGTGCAATTGTGTGGTAGTTTGAGCATTCTTTGGCATTGCCTTTCTTTGGGATTGGAATGAAAACTGACCTTTTCCAGTCCTGTGGCCACTGCTGAGTTTTCCAGATTTGCTAGCATATTGAGTGCAGCACTTTCACAGCATCATCTTTCAGGATTTGAAATAGCTCAACTGGAATTCCATCACCTCCACTAGCTTTGTTCATAGTGATGCTTTCTAAGGCCCACTTGACTTCACATTCCAGGATGTCTCGCTCTAGGTGAGTGATCACACCATCGTAATTATCTGGGTCGTGAAGATTTCTTTTGTACAGTTCTTCTGTGTACTCTTGCCATCTCTTCTTAATATCTTCTGCTTCTGTTAGGTCCATACCATTTCTGTCCTTTATCGAGCCCATCTTTGCATGAAATATTCCCTTGGTATCTTCAATCTTCTTGATGAGATCTCTAGTCTTTCCCATTCTGTTGTTTTCCTCTATTTCTTTGCATTGATCGCTGAGGAAGGCTTTCTTATCTCTCCTTACTATTCTTTGGAACTCTGCATTCAGATACTTATATCTTTCCTTTTCTCCTTTGCATTTCTCTTCTCTTCTTTTCACAGCTATTTGTACGACGTCCTCAGACAGCTATTTTGCTTTTTTGCATTTCTTTTCCATGGGGATGGTCTTGATCCCTGTCTCCTGTACAGTGTCACAAACCTCTGTCCATAGTTCATCAGGCACTCTATCTAACAGATCTAGTCCCTTAAATATATTTCTTACTTCCACTGTATAATCATAAGGGATTTGATTGAGGTCATACCTGAATGGTCTAGTGGTTTTCCCTACTTTCTTCAATTTAAGTCTGAATTTGGCAAGAAGGAGTTCATGGTCTGAGCCACAGTCAGCTTCCGGTCTTGTTTTTGCTGACTGTATAGAGCTTCTCCATCTTTGGCTGCAAAGAATATAATCAATCTGATTTTGATGTTGACCATCTGGTGATGTGTAGAGTCTTCTCTTGTGTTGTTGGAAGAGGGCGTTTGCTATGACCAGTGCATTCTCTTGGCAAAACTCTATTAACCTTTGCCCTGCTTCACTCCATACTCCAAGGCCAAATTTACCTGTTACTCCAGGGGTTTTACTATATCAATTGGTATATTATCTAGGGTAAATACTGATTTTGTGAGTTTACAAATACTTAATAATTTTGAATCTGTTCACAATCCTTTATTTTTATTTCTCCCATAACCCATAAAAGAGAAGTAGGCTGTTAGTTTGTTTTAAAATCAAACTTATTGTTCTTTTCCTGATTTTAAATGTAACACATGTTCATTATACCGATATACATAGTAAATAACTGTTCAAGTAGAAATCATTATCAGAGAAATGCAAATCAAAACCACAATGAGGTACCATTTCACGCCAGTCAGAATGGCTGCAATCCAAAAGTCTACAAGCAATAAATGCTGGAAGAGGGTGTGGAGAAAAGGGAACCCTCTTACACTGTTGGTAGGAATGCAAACTAGTACAGCCACTATGGAGAATGGTGTGGAGATTCCTTAAAAAACTGGAAATAGAACTGCCTTATGATCCAGCAATCCCACTGCTGGGCATACACACTGAGGAAACCAGAAGGGAAAGAGACACGTGTACCCCAATGTTCATCACAGCACTGTTTATAATAGCCAGGACATGGAAGCAATCTAGATGTCCATCAGCAACAAATGGATAAGAAAGCTGTGTATACATATACACGATGGAGTATTACTCAGCCATTAAAAAGAACACATTTGAATCAGTTCTAATGAGTGGATGAAACTGGAGCCTATTATACAGAGTGAAGTAAGCCAGAAAGAAAAACACCAATACAGTATACTAACGCATATATATGGAATTTAGAAAGATGGTAATGACAACCCGGTATGTGAGACACCAAAAGAGACACAGATGTATAGAACAGTCTTTTGGACTCAGTGGGAGAGGGAGGGGGGGGATGATTTGGGAGAATGGCATTAAAACATGTATAATATCATATAATAAATGAATTGCCAGTCCAGGTTCAATGCAGGATACAGGAAGCTTGGGGCTGGTGCCCTGGGATGACCCAGAGGGATGGTATGGGGAGGGAGGTGGAAGGGGGGTTCAGGATGGGGAACACGTGTACACCCATGGCGGATGCATGTTGATGTATGGCAAAACCAATACAATATTGTAAAGTAAAAAAATAATAAAAAAGGAAAGCCAAAAAAAAAAAAAAGAAAATTAAAATGTCACTCCTGTATTCTACTCATATATGAAAGCTATTTTCATTTATGATCTATTTCCCTTTAGACTTTATTTGCTATATAATATTTCTTTCTTAGGCAAATCTTTTAAAAATGGATAAAAATAATTCTATTTTAAAATATAATTTTATCTAGTGACTTAGCAACTGAACAATATAATAGCATTATTTAAAAATATGAATCTGATATTCAATTATGAATGTACAAAAATAAAATAGTCAATAATATAAAATTATAATTTATTTAACCATTGTACTGTTCTTGGCTAGTCAAGAGTACTATAAATAATTCATTTATTAAGATCTTTGCACCTAATTATTTGTTTTGCTTTCCCCACTTAGTATAGATCCATAGGATGATGGAATTATGAGAATTATTAAATATTATTTCATGAAGTAGTATAATAATAGATTGTTAAATAGTAATACTAAAGAGTTCATTTTTAATCTCTGTCTAACCATTAAATTCCTGCCACTAATATACGAGACTGATCATTTCAATGGTTTCCCTTTTACTTGGTAACTTTGAGATGGGCCTCCACGATTTGTTTTAATTTTTGCTAATTTGAACGTGAAATAGCATTGCTTCAACTTATACTTCTTTGTCTAGACTACACTTTTAAAAATTATTATTGTATAGTATGGTTGAGTGGTTAACATCATGAGATTTGGAGTCAGACACATTGGGTTTAAACTCCAGGAGAGCCCCCTACTAGTAGTATTCCTCTCATTAGTAACTTAACCTCTTTAAGCCTATTTTTTTCCAACATAATAATAGTAGCTAACGTTTACAAAATGTCAGGCACTATTCTAAGAACACTTTATATCAGTTCAGGTAATCTCCATAACTCCATACAAAAACAGCATTCCTGTTATATCATGATTTATGTTGTTAGCCCTTGTACCGTGCTGCCCCACAGGACTGCTGAAAGGCTTAAATGAGACAGTGTCTGTATATAAAACACTTTCATATTATGCCAAAACAGAGAGAATGCATGATAATTAGGAGCCAAAAATGTTTTTCCTGTAAATTCACTACATATTCATTAGTATTTCTGAAATTTTCTTATCAGAGTATGGACTTTTTTAAGAGTACTTAATAATTTTGAACCTATTCACAATCCTTTATTTTTATTTCTCCCATAACCCATAAAAGAGAAGTAGGCTGTTAGTTTGTTTTAAAATAAACCATTTCTCACTTGTTGCAAGCTTTCCCACCCAAAATCCTATTAAGTTAAAACAATCATATTTTTGATGCCTCTCAAAAATATGAATGATTAAACATAGAAAGTTTTAGACCAAAGTACACTAAGGACACGGAATCAGTTCATTTTTAATTGGTACACAGACTATGGGGTGCAAAGAGTCAGACACGACTGAGCGACTAACATTTTCACTTATTTATTTGGGTTTCATTGTAAGAGGCAGTTTCTGTCTAGCATGGAATGGAGAATAGGAAGTAGCTCTCAGCAGTGAGGCAGGCAACTTCCCTGTCTTCTGCAATCAAACCTACACGTAGTCTTTGTTATAAATTTTTAGACTGTCAAGCATACATATTCAAAGATGTTAAGAGGTGATAAGATTGCAGTTGATCTTGAATAATGATTCCTATTTACATGAAGGGGAGGAAACAGCATTCTAGGAAAGGGAATAACAAGAGTAAAGTCAGAGCGATAGTCATAGGTTTGAAAAGGCTGGAACATAAAATGTTTGGGGGCCTATCGACCGGCACGGTAGTAGATGCTGTGGATACAAAGATACATGTGACACGGTCTCTGTCCTCAAGTTTAGCCTATGGAAAATAATCTCACCTAATATAGCATGAAATGTGCAAAAATCAAAGTTGAAAACTAATTAGGTTAAGGAGCAAGATGAATGACTGTATTCCACAAAAAGCAGACTTAGACAAGAATTCACAGGCTTCATCGAAGTGATGAATTGTGTCCTCAATGACAAATAGTAATGAGTTGGCAGAACAAAGATGGGTAGGGTACTGTAAGTGCAAAATATGGAGGTGAGAAGCAACATGAGGAGAGAACTGGTATTCTATCTCTGGACAAAAGTATCATCACACATTTAGCTGCATAAAACCCCATGTGTTCATTAGCTCACAGTTTGGGTGGGATACGAATCTCGGGATGGCTGACCTGTGTTCTTAGCTTCAGAGTTTTCATCCTGCAATCCAGCTGTCAACAAGCACTGCGGATTCATTCTAGAAGCTTAACTATGGAAAGATCTACTTCCAAATTCATGCCAGTTGTTGGCAGAATTCATTCATCTGTTGTTACAGCATTGAGCACACCAGGTGCTGGATGTGGGCTTCTCCTTTTGAAGTATCTACCCGGTTCTTAACTATATGAAATCCCCCAACTCGGCCACTTACTTTCTCAAGCCAGCAAGAGAGAGTCTCTCCTCAGAAGATGGGTGTTGAATCTCTATATAATGTAATCACATGCACATAATCACACAGATTTGATGAATACCTGTATTATAGCCAAATGCCTTAATACATATGCTAGGTGGAAAGATTTAGATTTAGATAGATGGGAGGTGTAGGGAGGAGACATACCCTAAAAAGCCCAAGGAAACTGGACTTGTCATTTAAGTCAAAAGGATACACTTAAAAGTTTGAAGAAGAAGAGTAACAGATAATATATTAAAATACAATATGACATTAATATAATATTAATATGCTCAATTATGCTTAGTAGGGAACAAAAGGATGAATTTCAAAAAAGTGAGATTAGCTGGAAAATGATTCAAGTATAGACTATAAGGAAATGAGTTTCCTCAATTACATTAAACTCCTGAAAATAAATAGAAATTTCCTATAGGGAACAGCAGGTAGAAATTGTGTTTAGCCTCTGTAATCTGTGATTCATAGTTTCCATGGGATATTTCCCCTGGTCTTTTACCAACACCCTGGTCTTGAGTGGGTTAGTGTTATTCTTGAAAATATCTATAAAGTAACAATTCTGATTTCCTTCATTACAATAGACACTAAGCTGCTGCTGCTGCTAAGTCGCTTCAGTCGTGTCTGACTCTGTGTGACCCCATAGACGGCAGCCCACCAGGCTCCTCTGTCCCTGGGATTCTCCAGGCAAGAATACTGGAGTGCGTTGCCATTTCCTTCTCCAAGACACAAAGCTAGAAAATTTAAACTACCTCCTTTGGAAATACAGGGTTATAAAGTGTGTTTCATACCTGACATGATAAAGATGTTGATAATGGAAATAAAGATTGTAAAGAGTGAACTTTAAAAACACTGGAAAGAATAATATGATAGGATATAATGAAAAAGTGGAAGTAGATGATTTAATAAGAGAAAATGTTAAGAATGAATCCTAAGTTCAACTCAAATATTTTATGTTTCTTTGCATAAATCTACACTGAAGTCTGAGACAGTTCATGGAACATGATAGCAAGATAAAGTCAAAACAAAACAAATATAAGATCAAGAAGTCTACCAACTGCTTTTACCCCCTTTCAGCCCAAGTGCCTTTTTCAACAACTTGGACAAAAAAATGTACTGGTTTTGCAATTAACAAAGAGTAAGAGGACCCTCTCAAAATTCCTAATTGCTGAAAAAACGTTTCCTCATATCTTCTTGTATTAAAAAACACGGTCTTTAAAATATAATTAGAAGTGTTTACATTTCCAATAAAGGCAGACTAGCTTCCTGCTGAAAAATTCTCCCACTGAGATGAACTTTAATTGCTGGAAATGAAAAACATAAGTGTTACCATGAAAAAGCTAAGAAAAAGCAGTAAGTGCTTAATGTGTAAAGGTCCCAGAGAGAAGGAATGAACCTACATTTGATATACCTTTTAACCTAGCCATTTGCAAATTCCCAAGGAAAGACAAAAATGCTTAGCCCTGATTTCAAAATCGTGATAGTCTGACATTGAAAAGTTCAAGAGAAGGAAGTTTTTCATTATATTACTGGAAAGTCGGCTACACTCCAGAAATAGGAGTGAACCACAGCTAAGCCCAATTTCCACAAAGCCTAAAGCATACCTAAAGTTAACTCGATCTCTGCCCCTGCACAACTGCCTTCCAGAAGTCAAGGCACACCTCCTTCAGTCGTGTTTCCCTTTATTGTGTTTTACAGACATTGCTTTTTTTTTTTTTTTTTTACAAATTGAAGGTTTGTGACAACTCTGCATCAAGCAAATCTATCAACATGATTTTCCCAACAGTATTCACTCATTTTGTGTCTCTATGTCACACTTTGCTAATTTTCACGATATTTTGAACTTTTAATGATTATTATTTCTGTTATGGTGATGTGTGTTATCTTTGATGTTACTACTGCAAAAAGATCATGGCTTGCTGAAGCTTCAGATTATGGTCAGTATTTTTTAGCAAGAATTTTTTTTTAAAAATTAAGGTATGTACATCAGTTTTTTTTAACATATAATGCTATTGCAAACTTAATAGATTAAAGTTCAGTGTAAACAATTTTCATATGTACTGAGAAACAAAAAAATTCATGTGACTCATTTTACTGTAATATTTGCTTTATTTTGGTGGTCTAGATTGAACTGATAATATACCCAAGGTATGCCTGTAATACCAAATCCATTCTGGAAGAAGGTAACACTGTGTCTGTCTGTGTTAGTTGCTCAATCGTGTTCAACCCTTTGCGATCCCATGGACTGTAGCCTGCCAGGCTCCTCTGTCCATGGAATTCTCCAGGCAAAAATGCTGGAGTGGGGTGCCATTCCCATATCCAAAGGTAACATTAAACAAAACCTAAAATTATCTCTACAATTATTTATATATAATGAGTGGCATTCATTTAGATATTACCAGATATATCAGGAAATAAAACCAAATGACCAGCAGAGGGGGGGAAATAGACCTTATAGTTAGCAGAGTGGGTGTTAGTCACTCAGTTGTATCCAACTCTTTGTGACCAGGACTCCTCTGTCCGTGGGATTTTCCAGGCAAGAATACTGGAGTGTGTTGCCATTTCCTTCTCCATAGTTAGCAGAGATTGACTGTTAAGTATAAAAAGTACGATTAATATGCTTAGAAATTTGAAGACAGGATGGAGATTTTATAAGATGACAAGAGACTATAAAAAAGAAGCAAATGGAAGTTCTAGAACTCAAAATGCAAAACTGGACTTAAAAATTCTACCATTGTGTTCAGTAGCATATTAGACACAGTTGAAGAAAGAACTAGTAGAGTGGAAAACAGGCCAGAAAAACATATCCAGACAGAGTTTATAGAGGAAAAAAAGGAAAATATTAAAAGTATTTATGAGACATATGTAACACAGTGAAGAGTCCTATTACACATGCAATTGGATTTTACATAAGAATACAGAAAGAGTGGAATAAATGCAGTTTTTGAACAAATAATTAATGAGCATTTTCCACAACTGATAAAAGGCAACCATTTATATATTAAAAATTAAAATATATCTCAAGAATAATAAAAATATGACAATTACAGCTAGGTACATAGTTACCCTGTTGAAAATCTAAGACAAAGAAAAGTCTTAAAAGCAACAAGAGATTAAAAAATATTACTTTCAGAGCAGCAAAAATAAGACCAATACCTAAATGAATTATCAACTACAAAACAATGAGAGCAGAAAACAATTGAATTGCATCTTCAAATGCTGAGAGTAATGAAAAAACTTACCAACCTAAAATTCAACCCATAAAATCACCATTTAAAATGAAGGAAAAATAAAGAAATTTTGACAGAAGGAAAACTGAAATTGTGAGTCACCAGAAGACCCACTGTAGGGGAATAATAGAGGAATTTTTTTTTTAAGGCAGAAGGAAAATTATCCCAATTAAAGTATGGAGATGTTAAGAGGAAGAAAGAGCAATGGGAAGAGTAAATATGTGGACAAATAAAAGCAAAAGATAACAAATGTTGGCAAGAACATGGAGAAATTAGAACACTTGTACATTATTGGTGGAAACATAAAATGATGCGACTATTATGGAAAACAGTATGGAAGTTCCTCAAAAGAGTAAAATAGAATTACCATGTGATGAAGCAATCCCACTTCTGGGTATATATCCAAAGAAATTAAAATAGTATCTTGAAGAGATCTCTACACACTCAGGTTCACTGCAGCAGTATTCACAATAGCCGAGATACAAACGAACCAAATGGCCAGTGATAGAAGAACAGGTAAGAAAAATGTGTCCTATACACAAAATGGATTATACAGCTTTAAAAGGAAGGAAATCCTACCATTTGTGACAACATGGGTGAACGAGGAAGACGTTATGCTAAGTAAAACAAACCAGTCTTAGAAGGAAAAACACAGTATGACTCCACTTACACGAGGTATTTGAAATAGTTCAATTCATATAAGCAGAGAAATAGTTCAATTCATATAAGCGGAGAAAAGAATGACTTCCAGGGGATGCGGATAGGAGGAAATGGGGAATTGTTCAATGTGTGTAAAATTTCATTTAAGCAAGATGGATAAGTTCTAGAGATCCATTATAAAACATAGTACTGGTGCTTCCCTGGTGACTCATTGCTAAAAAAATAAAAAACAATCTGCCTGCAATGCAGGAGACAAAGGTTCAATCCCTGAGCTGGGAAGATTCCACATGCCACAAAGCAACTAAGCCTGTGCGCCACAACTAATGAGCCTGTGCTCTAGAGCCCATGCTTGTAGAGGAGATGGATGAATTTATTCCCTTGATTGTGCTGATAGAATTATGAGTATACTGATATATTCAAATTCATTACATTGCTCACTTTAAACATGTGTGGGTGTTTTTTTTTTTTGTATACAGCTTATATCTCAATAAAGCTCTTGAAAAAAATCAGTTGTTACACCTTCAAACTCCTACTTCAATATCTCTTTCCCAAACCTTCATTCAAACTAGATGTTACTAGAGTATCTGAAAGGCAAAAGAATAAAACTTCTTAAAAATAGGAGAGTATCTTTACAATCATGGAATAGTCAAAGTTTTCTTCAAAAGGACACAAAATCACTGATTGTAAGAGTAGAGGTGGATAAATGCACTGATCTAAAATTCAATTCAGTTCAGTCACTCAGTCGTGTCTGACTCCTTGCAACTCCATGGACTGCAGCACGCCAGGCTTCCCTGTCCATCACCAACTCCCAGAACTTACTCAAACTCATGTCTATTGAGTTGGTGATGCCATCCAACTGTCTCATCCTCTGTCATCCCCTTCTCCTCCTGCCTCCAATATTGCCCAGCATCAGGGTCTTTTCCAATGAGTCAACTCCACATGAGGTAGCCAAAGTATTGGAGCTTCAGCTTCAGCATCAGTCCTTCCAAAGAATATTTAGGACTGATTTCCTTCAGAATGGACTGGTTGGATCTCCTTGCAGTCCAAGGGACTCTCAAGAGTCTTCTCCAACACCACAGTTCAGAAGCATCAATTGCAGTGCTCAGCTTTCTTTACAGTCCAACTCTCACATCCATACATGACCACAGGAAAAACCATAGCTTTGACTAGATGGACCATTGTTGGCAAAGTAATGTCTCTGCTTTTTAATATGCTGTCTAGGTTGGTCATAACTTTTCTTCCAAGGAGCAAGCGTCTTTTAATTTCATGGCTGCAATCACCATCTGCAGTGATTCTGGAGCCCAAAAAAAAAAAATAAAGTCTGACACTGTTTCCACTGTTTCCCCATCTATTTGCCATGAAGTGATGAGACCAGATGCCATGATCTTAGTTTTCTGAATGTTGAGTTTTAAGCCAACTTTTTCATTCTCCTCTTTCACTTTCATCAAGAGGCTCTTTAGTTCTTCTTCACTTTCTGCCCTAAGTGTGGTATCATCTGCATATCTGAGGTTATTGATATTTCTCCTGGCAATCTTGATTCCAGCTTGTGCTTCATCCAGTCCAGCATTTTTCAAATTTCTAAAATTAGGTGTCATCAAAGGAGAACATCATGAAAATAACAAGGCAAGACAATGAGTGGGAGAAGATAGTCAATATATGTAAAATCCACAAAATACTTGTATCTTGAAAATATAAAGAATTCTTTATATAACAAAGAGATGATCAAAAATGGGAAAAGACATGGATAGTCATTCACAAAAGAAGATATCCAAATAGCCAATGAACATGAAGAATTGAGAAACTGTATGTGTCATCAGGGAATTGATAATTTGAGCCATAATAGGTAAGTGGAAAAGGCTGACAACACCAGCACATCCTTGGGCAAAGAAGCTAGGCATAAAGTAGTATTTTTATTTTTACATAAATTTCCAGAATTTTGTGATATTGGAAGTCAGCTTAGTTGCTACAGTTGGGAAGGAGGTTGGTGGATGTGATTGGAAGGGGACAAAAAGAGACTTCTAGGATTCTGGTATTGCTGTATTTCTTGACCTAGTGATGGTCTCACTGATATTTTCACTTTGTTATAATTCATCAACTTGTATGAGTTGGGCTTTTCTGTAAGGTATATATATTTCAGTAAAAAGTTTGGATAACAAATAATCAGTAGCTATGTAAATACAAATTTATTCAGGCTGAAAAACAGAATACTTGACTGAAATAATGTTTACAAAATACAGAATGTGTGACTAAACTATTTCCCACCTGGTAAAATATAAGACTAGCCACTCCTGGCTAAATTTTGGTCATCTTCATTTACCTGTTCTCATAGATATGAACATTATTCCATTAAGAAAGAAACATGATAACTTATTCCTCATTTTTCTATCCTGTACAGGCTCATAGTAAGTTATATTATAATCATTATTATAGTATACATATTTATAACATTTATATTCATCTTTAATCATAGTTTCACAGTTGTTAGCCTTTGTTTCATATGAAAATTATTAAATGCTAATAACCCAACTCTAAATCATAGCTTTGCCAGTCAACTTGTTTGTTGATTGGCATTTATTCTCAACAAGTATTTTTCAAGAAGTAGATTCACAGAGGCTATAAGTCCTTAATTATTTAATGTTTAAGAATTTGTGTCTCTTGGTTTCTTAAATGGAAACTTTCTGTGTAAAAATGTCTTTCATTAGAATATTTTGCATTTAGTTATTGTCTCATCACTGAATATGGCAGTACAGAACTATGAGACCAATATAACATTTTGTCCAGAGGCCAATACTATTATTTCTTTATCCTTGAAGTTCAATAATTTTAACTAATTTATCTACTGGTGCTTACTATTCTGTATCTTTGAATCTTTTTTTTCTCTATATCAAGGAAGTTTTCCTTTATGTGTTTAAAATGTGTTTATTTTTCCATTTATTCTATTGTGTTTATAACAGCAGATATTGATTATATTTTGGCTATCACACCACTTTTTTTTCCACTTAACTCTTTAAACATTATGTTCTTTTCTATCCCATTTTGCTTAAATATCTAAAACCTATCCTTCAGATCTCTGTTTCCAATGATGTCAATATCCTTTTTATTGCTTTTGATTCATCATTCATGTTTGTAATTATTTAATTTTATCTTCATTTATTAGAACTCTTCCAGCTCATAAAACATTATTGAGCAATACATCATATATAAAATGAGTTTAATATACAATCACACAATTTAAATAATGATAATATAAACACCCAAGTACTAGCCATCCTACTTAAGAAACAGATCCAAACCAATCTTTTAAAGATTGGCATATCTCTCCCTCTCTTATTCTCTGAAATCAAACAATTGTGATAATAAAACCACAGTCATTTGTTTGTCTTTTATTTTTAATGTTTTAAAATGAATCAATATCATTTTTATGTACATTTTAGGGTCTTATTTACAGGCATCTCTATTACTCTGTGGTCAACTGACACAGTGAACAAACGTGATATTCTGCCAAATACCCAGAAAATTTGGTTCCTTTCAGTCTGTATTAGGACAGAAAGCACAAGTCACTGAGGAAAGACATGGCACTGTGGGAAGACAATAAATATATATTGTTGTGTATTTTAAGGAATGCAAGCTGCTTTGATCCTTTCTGGTTATGAGTTAAAAAGAATGCATGTGGTCACATATGAATTTCTTAGCTACTTAATAGCTGGAAAGAATAAATACTTTTTATTACTAGTTCCAAATTGTTGTTGTTCCCAGCCAATATGGTAGACCTTGTTGAATGTCCACTGTATTCTGAGCACAATGCTTAGTGTATCTCCATCTTTTTTTCCTAATTTCCAAAACAGCTCTTCCAGGGGAAGCTTTTGTTGTTGTCCAGTCGCTAAGTCATACCTGACTGAAGTCATACCCCATGGACTGAAGCACGCCAGACTTCTCTGTCCTTTACTATCTCCCAGAGTTTGCTCAAATTCATGTCCACTGAGTTGGTGATGCCATCCAACTGTCTCATCCTCTGTTGTCCCCTTCTCCTCCTGCATCAGAGTCTTTTCCAAAGAACTGACTCTTCGTATCAGGCGGCCAAAGTATTGGAGCTTCAGCATCAGTCCTTCCGATGAATATTCAGAGGTGATTTCCTTTAGGATTGACTGGTTTGATCTCCTTGCCATTTAAGGAACTCTCAGAGTCTTCTCTTCACAATTCTTTTGAATTATGGTGCTGGAGAAGACTCTTGAGAGTTCCAAATGGTCTGAACACGCAAACATGGACCTCAAGATAAAATTAACCCCTTTCTTATTCAAAATACATGAAGAACTCTATATCCAAACAAAAAATACAAACAACCCAATTAAAAATGGGCAAAATATTTGAGCAGACATTTTTCTAAGGTAGACACATAAATGACAAAAAGCACATCAACGGTGTTTAACATCATTATTCATCATTCATATGCATGGATAAAATAGAATGATCCCGTGTAAAGAATTCCAGGGGAGACTAGATGAAGGAAAAGAATCAATATTCAAATTCAAGGTTAAGTAAAATAATTTTATAACTGATATACTGTACTAAAATTTTAGAAAAGCAAAACAAACAGAAAATCTTAAAAGTAATCGGATAGGAAAAAACAGGTTGCTTACAAAGAAAGAGTGATTTGTTACACAGTAAACTTAATAATAACCCTTCATGCTAAAATATGAGGCTGGGGAAATCAGTAGAACTGGGAGCTTTTCTAGGACAGTAAATCAAAACATGAGTTCTGCAAAGAGAAACTCAATACAGATCTCTACCCTTGGGTCAAAAACCTATTTTTTTTCCTGACCAGAACAAATAACCATTCCATGGAAGAATTCTGAAGCATATAATAACTTTTTGTTTAAGCTATTTTTGGTCATTTTTTATGTTTAGGATAAAGAAATGGAAATCTCTGAGCTCTGGTACTAGTCTCTTGCCTTCATGTTTTACATTGTCATAAATAAGAGAAATAGTTTTCCATCCTAAACAATATTATATTTGGTAGAGATTTATAGTTAAATGCTAATTAAGTCAAGCACTATTGACATGAAGAGTGGTAGCACTGCAAATATTCCAATAGGTTATCAACAATAATGCATATATTTGTCTTCAAAAATCATATCAAGTTTAAAAATCCTTATGAAGAATCTAATATACACTTGCTCGTTGTTGTGACTGTAGCTTTGAAACTGAGGGTGGTCCATAGCAGGGACCATGCACACTTCTAATATTCTAGACCTAAAAAAAATTTGGCATGCTTGTATTGTACATGTTAATTACACTTTAACTCATTTAATCAGAATTTTAAAAATCTGTGGGTCCACAGTGATTCTAAAATGAGGGACAGGGCTTTTCTTTATGGAAGAATGGCAACTCATGAAAGCAAAAGGAATGGTACACTCAGAAAAGTTACCACTTTGCAACCATTATTGTAATAAATTATTCAGGCTAAAATCACAATTTGGTAGTAAAAAAAAAAAACCCACAATGTGACCAGTTGACAGATAACAGGACATACAAATTCTCAGTGTCACTTCATAGATTATTCATTAATTAGGAGGGAGACAGGGGAACCTAGGTGATGAAATCTAATGGATGCTCCAAGACATCAAACTGAACCTCACAAGAAATGAGACATTGTATACCTCCTGCCTGAGACACTGAGAAGGAATCAGCATCACTTATGTGGTACCCAGACCATCCAGCCAAGAATTTGAGCCTGAATCTGGGGCCCAGGAAACAATCAGACAGTCAACTTAAGGGATGATCTGTGATACAACTGATCTGCTGCTGCTGCTGCTGCTAAGTCGCTTGAATCATGTCCGACTCTGTGCAACCCCATAGATGGCAGCCCACCAGGCTCCCCTGTCCCTGGGATTCTCCAGGCAAGAACACTGGAGTGGGTTGCCATTTCCTTCTCCAATGCATAAAAGTGAAAAGTGAAAGTGAAGTCACACAGTCATGTCTGACTCTTTGCGACCCCATGGACTGCAGCCTACCAGGCTCCTCCGTCCATGGGATTTTCCAGGCAAGAGTACTGGAACAACTGATCTACAGACCTCAAATCAACTATCATGAAAGAAGAGAAAAAAAAAAAAATGCTGAGAATTTTTAGAATAAGAAAGACAAAAGAAACATGACAATAAAATGCAAATAATGATCCCTGATTAGTGCCACCCCCCCCAAGAAAAAAGAAAACAGTTATAAAGATCAAAATAAAATAGAAGTTATACAGAACATTATTAAAACCAGAATAAAAATGAAGGTGAAAATAAAAAAGAAACAGCTATAAAGAACTTTATTTTGGCAATTGGGAAAATTTGAACATCAACTGTATGTTACATAATAGTAGCAGATCAATGTCAGGCATCTTGAATGTGAGCCTGACACTGAGGGTACGAGGCAGAATGCCCTTGTTTGTAGGAGATTTATGCAAGTATATTTAAATATGAAGAAGGAGAGATACAGTTAATGTGGAAAACGTGAACAACTGGCAAATTGTTGTGAATATATGGTGGTCATTGTAATATTCTGGAAAGTTTTCTGCGTGTGTGAAATTTTTCAAAGAGTTGGGGAAAAATGGGATTAAGTCTTTTATTTTGTTATCTTATAAATTAATAATTCAAATTATTTGTAAAAAATTTTCAGAAAACAGATATTACCACTATTTCACAGCCTATAAGATTTTATCTATGTACTATGTTAATAATAAATATTATTCTTATAACAAATCTTACACTATGTCAGATAGTATGCTAAGCACTTTAAATATAATCTCTCAAAGGGAACCCTCCTACGCTGTTGGTGGGAATGTAAATTGGTGCTGCCACTATAGAAAACAGTATAGAGGTTCCTAAAAATCTAAAGATAGAGTCGCCATATGAAACAAAAATCCCACTCCTGGGCACACAGACAAGACTATAATTCAAAAAGATACTTGCACCTCAGTGTGATCCAGCTGTAAGCTGTGAGCTTTCTATACAGGCGGACAGTTTCATTCTGAAGAAATGAAAGCGAATGCAAAAGAGGTTTAAGAATAATAATTAATACAATCACTTTACAAAATGATTAACACTATTTTGAGTGAACTGATGGAATTTTTCAAAGTTCATAAATATACACACATTTTTATTTCTCACATTTGCAAGAATCTTTTCTTGACCCACCACTTACTAGGTCCTGTTATGACATAACTCTCACTCTTGATGTAGATTTTAAAAAGGGACAAAGTGAAAGCCGGTCAGTCATGTCTGACTCTTGTGACCCTGTGCACTATACAGTCCATGGGATTCTCCAGGCCAGAATACTGGAGTGGGTAGCCTTTCTCTTCTCCAGGGGATCTTCCCAACCCAGGGATCGAACCCAGGTCTCCTGTATTGCAGGCAATTCTTTACCAGCTGAGCCACACGGGAAGTTCCGTAATGTGTGTGTATGTATGTATATATGTGTGTGTGTGTGTGTGTGTGTGTGTGTGTTGTTAGTTGCTCAGTTGTGTCCAACTCTTTGCGACCCCATAGACTGTAGCCCGCCAGATTCCTCTGTCCATGGGGTTCTCCAGGCAAGAATACTGGAGTGTGTTGCCATTTCCTTCTCCAAAAAAAGGGATGAGAAAGATTCATACCATCTTAATTACATATAAGGAGACAAATTCTCTGAAGATGCTTTATGAATTGAGTTGTACTTTTATCTTTCTTTGAATGTCTTTATCTTTCTGTTCTCTAAGATAGCAAAGCAACTTCACATAATGCCTTATAGTAATTTTAATAATTATATCGATAAACTTTAACATTTTTCCTATTAAGACTGTAGGAAATGATGTGTCAATAACATTTCAGCTATTGTATATGAGATAAACAGAAACATAGCAAAATGGTACTTTAGCAATAGGCTAAGTATATTTAATATATTTGAAAGCATCTATTGTAAAAGAGAAATATACATAAAATAGAAAAGATCTATTGTTTCTAGAAATACTTTTTATTCTGATTCACCTAAAAAAATATCCAACATAACAATTTAAGCCTAAGAGCACATTGCATAGTTTGTAGAAAATTACTCAGTATACTCATCTTCAATTGTATATTTGTCCATTCACTTATTTATACAGCTATAAACTTTTATTTATAGATGTTTGTTTATTTGGCTCGTGTTTTGTGCCAGAAACTGTGCTGGTTATTTGAGAAATAAACTATCACTAAGATATAGTGGTGATCCCATTGCATTTCATAAATTGTGGACAGCAAATTAAACTATTATCTTTGAATAGATCAGTGTCATTACCTCATGAGCTGGTCTTTTAATGCAACTTCTACTAAATGTTAGAAGATTCTAGCCATTGGCAAGAACTGCAGGCCAGAGCAGAGAGTGTTAAATTCTGCATGTGTAATTCCTCTAAGTTGAGTAAAACACAGAAACCTCTGTTTTTTTTAAAGCAAAAGAGTAATCGGGCTGATGACTCAGAAGGAAACACTGCCATTTTCTAAAGGTCAAAAAGGTATGACTTTGAGCCAATTAACCAATTAACCAATGGCTGATGCCATCAAGATGTTTTCCAAACCAAGTATCTGTTTTCTAATCATTACGTCAAAGGTTAAATTCTACCCACCTTGCTTCCTCTGAGTATTCCAAGGTAAATGAACCAGCCAGTGACATCTACAAATCCAATACCAATGGAAGAGAAAAAACTATCCAAAAGGGAAATCAAGTGAAGATCATAAAAATATATCCCCAACTTACGAAATGAACATAAACTTGTAGGTTAACCTTGACGGCTAGTACTACATAAAAGGCAACATAAAAACTCTACCTAAAAAAGTACTGTACAGTTTAAAAATTCTAAAAATAAAGAGAAGAGCAAGAAATTTGTTCATGATCCTAGAATACTGTCAATAGGGAGACTGAAGTTGATTTGATTCGGGCACTGATCAAGGGTTTGACACAAAAACAGTATGAAGCCAAAGGCACTGAGTGGGAGGAAGGTGGTGATGAGGTGGGTGGAAGGCATGGGATGGGTTTTGTGGATTTTCTGCATTTAATCATTTTACCTTGATATTTCTCCTATACCTTGACCATGCTATTATTAACCTCATCCATTATGCCATGTGTGATTAATTCCTCTCTATATAACAGAGAATGGAAGAGCCTCTGGCAAAACCTCTTTGTGTTTCGTATACATACTTTTGAAGATAAAAGAGGGAAAAAAAATCACAAAAATGCCTAAAAGTCAGACTGACGATAGAATATTTTTATGGTCCTTTCAGTGTCCCTTCTGTTGTGAGTGACACAAGTGGAACACGAACTAGATTAAACAAAAATGGGATTTATCAGATCATAAAACAGAGAAGCCTAAGGCTGTCTGGGCTTTATATACAGCAGGATCCAGCGCTCAGAGGATGCCATCAAGGCTCTCCTGTTACCAGGAACTCTCGGCTCTGCTTGTCATGGGGAGCTTCATTCTGCATCCAGCTCCAAGCACAGGACAGGCTGTTCACATATAAATTACAGAAAGTGATTTTGGGTGGTCCAATGGCTAAGACTCCATGCTCTCAAGGCAGGGAGCTCAGGTTTGATCCCCAGTCAAGGAACTAGATCCCATGTGCTGCAACTAAGATCCTGTGCAGCCAAATAAATAAATAAAAAGAGAAAATGGTTCTGATTGTCTCAACCTGGATCTCATTCACACCTCTATCTCAAGATTATGGGAAGGAACAGTGACTGAAAGTTTTACCCCATATGCAGGTTTAAATAGATATAGAAACAAAAGAGAAAAGCTTAGATGGTAATTTGGGAGGGGGAACTCAGGATCGGAAAAATGAAATTAGGACATCACAGTGTTCTGACAGCTCAAAATAATTGAATCATGCTCTCTACATTTTGCTATATTCTTACATTGTGTATCTTGCCTTCTTCATATAAAATTCAACAAAAACCATATTTCCTAGCTTTCCTTGACACTAAACTGCAGACATGTGACTTATATTCCACTCCTGGGATGCATTCATGTATGTCAGGTCAGAATGGAGCTGTCTGAGGGGGAGGCATTGATTTGGGGGGTGCCAGTAGGGAGGCCAAACTATCTGGGATCAGACAGCTCTGAGTTGTGGTTTTGAAAAATGAAAGCGTTAGTCTGACTCTTTGGGATCCCATGAACTGTAGCCCACCAGGCTCCTCTGTCAATGGGGATTCTCCAGGTAAGAACACTGGTGGGTTGCCATACCCTCCTCCAAGGGATTGTCCCAACCCAGGGATCAGGGGTCTCCTGCATTGCAGGCAGATACTTTGCCATCTGAGTCATAGGGGATTCTGGGAGTTGCTTAATCTGAACTCTGTCCTTACAGAGTTGCCAAAGACTCTGAGAGCTATATAACATTTTGTAAAATAAACATAAACAAATACAATTTCTCCACTTCACTGGGATTCATTTTTTCCCCTTGTGAAGCCTAATCACAGAGGCCTCTGCTGTTTATTCATAAAACTGAGAAAATTATATTTCTGCAGGTCTTTCAGGAGCTGTAAGAATGAAATAGGTAATATATATGAAACAGCTTGAAAGGTATTAAAGAGTGATACATATGTAAGATTTTATCATGGAATAGGCATATTTTCTGCTGCTCCAAAAGGCCAACCTAAGTTACCCTGGAGCCATTGCAAAGATAGAAAATTTGAATAAATTTTCCAAGAGATTAGAGCTAGCCAGTGTTAGGACAGGCAGCCTGATAAAGGAATGAGCTTCTCATAAAGAAGATATTCAAGCATAATTGGGTCATCAACTAACAGGCATACAGCAAATGGGACTTCTATTTCTGAAACAGACTTGAACTAGAGGCTACTAAGGTCTCTTTATAATTCTAATATTCCCTGATTGTGCTTTGGCAACTTTATATCAAGAGATTTTTCTGGTTCATTTTCTATATTTTTTCCACATGTATATTGTATCATATTTATATAATTGTATGCTCTGATAATATAAAATATTAATATTTTGTACCCTATATATATATATAAATATGCAGTAACTAAATTTATAGGTATGTGAAAAAATATATACATATATAGCAAAATATCAAATATATTGATATAGACCCATAAAATATATATGTAAAATATATACTATATTAAAATATAGTATAATTATATTGTGAACATGTGAAAACATATAGGTACACTGTATCAGTTCAGTTCAGTCACTCAGTCATGTCCGACTCCTTGCAACTCCATGGACTGCAGCACACCAGGCTCCGGAGCTTACTCAAACTCATATCCATTGAGTTGGTGATGCCATCCAACCATCTCATCTTCTGTTGTCCCCTTCTCCTGCCTTCAATCTTTCCCAGCATCAGGGTCTTTTCAAATGAGTTAGTTCTTAGCATCAGATGGCCAAAGTATTGAGTTTCAGCTTCAACATCAGTCCTACCAATGAATATTCAGGATTCATTTACTTTAGGATGGACTGAATGTGGTCCACTGGAGAAAGGAATGGGAAACCACTTCAGTATTCTTGCCTTGAGAACCCCATGAACAGTATGAAAAGGCAAAATGATAGGATACTGAAAGAAGAACTCCCCAGGTCGGTAGGTGCCCAATATGCTACTAGAGATCAGTGGAGAAATAACTCCAGAAAGAATGAAGGGATGGAGCCTAAGCAAAAACAATACCCAGCTGTGGATGTGACTGGTGATAGAAGCAAGGTCTGATGCTGTAAAGAGCACTACTGCATAGGAACCTGGAATGTTAGATCCATGAATCAAGGCAAATTAGAAGTGGTCAAACAGGAGATGGCAAGAGTGAACGTCGACATTCTAGGAATCAGAGAACTAAAATGGACTGGAATGGGTGAATTTAACTCAGATGACCATTATATCTACTACTGTGGGCAGGAATCCCTTAGAAGAAATGGAGTAGCCATCATGGTCAACAAAAGAGTCCAAAATGCGGTACTTGGATGCAATCTCAAAAAAGACAGAATGATCTCTGTTCATGTCCAAGGCAAACCATTCAATATCACAGTAATCCAAGGCTATGCCCCAACCAGTAACGCTGAAGAAGCTGAAGTTGAATGGTTCTATGAAGACCTATAAGACCTTTTAGAAATAACACCCAAAAAAGATGTCCTTTTCATTATAGGGGACTGGAATGCAAAAGTAGGAAGTCAAGAAACACCTGGAGTAACAGGCAAATTTGGCGTTGGAATACGGAATGAAGCAGGGCAAAGGCTAATAGAGTTTTGCCAAGAGAACACACTGGTCATAGCAAACACCCTCTTCCAACAACACAAGAGAAGACTCTACATATGGACATCACCAGATGGTCAACACCAAAATCAGATTGATTATATTCTTTGCAGCCAAAGATGGAGAAGCTCTATACAGTCAGCAAAAACAAGACCGGAAGCTGACTGTGGCTCAGATCATGAACGAATTCCTTATGCCAAATTCAAACTGAAATTGAAGAAAGTAGGGAAAACAACTAGACCATTTAGATATGACCTAAATCAAATCCCTTATGATTATACAGTGGAAATGAGAAATAGATTTAAGGGACTAGATCTGATAGATAGAGTGCCTGATGAACTATGGACAGAGGTTCATGACATTGTACAGGAGACAGGGATCAAGACCATCCCCATGGAAAAGAAATGCAAAAAAGCAAAATGGCTGTCTGGGGAGGCCTTACAAATAGCTGTGAAAAGAAGAGAAACCAAAAGCAAAGGAGAAAAGGAAAGATATAAGCATCTGAATGCAGAGTTCCCAAGAATAGCAAGAAGAGATAAGAAAGTCTTCCTCAGTGATCAATGCAAAGAAATAGAGGAAAACAATAGAATGGGAAAGATTAGAGATCTCTTCAAGAAAAGTAGAGATACCAAGGGAACATTTCATGCAAAGATGGGCTCGATAAAGGACAGAAATGGTATGGACCTAACAGAAGCAGAAGGTATTAAGAAGAGGTGGCAGGAATACACAGAAGAACTGTACAAAAAAGATCTTCACGACCCAGATAATCACGATGGTGTGATCACTGACCTAGAGCCAGACATCCTGGAATGTGTAGTCAAGTGGGCCTTAGAAAGCATCACTACAAACAAAGCTAGTGGAGGTGATGGAATTCCAGTTGAGCTGTTTCAAATCCTGAAAGATAATGCTGTGAAAGTGCTGCACTCAATATGCCAACAAATTTGGAAAACTCAGCAGTGGCCACAGGACTGGAAAAGGTCAGTTTTCATTCCAATCCCAAAGAAAGGCAATGCCAAAGAATGCTCAAACTACCGCACAATTGCACTCATCTCACATTAGCAGCACACATTAGTAAAGTAATGCTCAAAATTCTCCAAGCCAGGCTTCAGCAATACATGAACCATGAACTTCCAGATGTTCAAGCTGGTTTTAGAAAAGGCAGAGGAACCAGAGATCAAATTGCCAACATACGCTGGATGATCAAAAAAGCAAGAGAATTCCAGGAAAACATCTATTTCTGCTTTACTGACTATGCCAAAGCCTTTGACTGTGTGGATCACAATAAACTATGGGAAATTCTGAAAGAGATGGGAATACCAGACCACCTGACCTGGCTCTTGAGAAACCTATATGCAGGTCAGGAAGCAACAGTTAGAACTGGACATGGAACAACAGATTGATTCCAAATAGGAAAAGGAGTATGTCAAGGCTGTATATTGTCACCCTGCTTATTTAACTTATATGCAGAGTACATCATGAGAAACGCTGGGCTGGAAGAAGCACAAGCTGGCATCAAGATTGCTGGGAGAAATATCAATAACCTCAGATATGCAGATGATACCACCCTTATGGCAGAAAGTGAAGAGGAACTTAAAAGCCTCTTAATGAAAGCGAAAGAGGAGAGTGAAAAAGTTGGCTTAAAGCTCAACATTCAGAAAACTAGGATCATGGCATCTGGTCCCATCACTTCACGGGAAATAGATGGGGAAACAGTGGAAACAGTGTCAGACTTTATTTTTTGGGGCTCCAAAATCACTGCAGATGGTGATTGCAGCCATGAAATTAAAAGACGCTTACTCCTTGGAAGGAAAGTTATGACCAACCTAGATAGCATATGAAAAGCAGAAACATTATTTTGGCACCAAAGGTCTATCTAGTCAAGGCTATGGTTTTTCCAGTGGTCATGTATGGATGTGAGAGTTGGACTGTGAAGAAAGCTGAGCACCGAAGAATTGATGCTTTTGAACTGTGGTGTTGGAGAAGACTCTTGCAAGTCCCTTGGACTGCAAGGAGATCCAACCAGTCCATTCTAAAGGAGATCAGTCCTGGGTGTTCTTTGGAAGGACTGATGCTAAAGCTGAAACTCCAGTACTTTGGCCACCTCATACAAAGAGTTGACTCATTGGAAAAGACTGATGCTGGATGGGATTGGGGGCAGGAGGAGAAGGGAACGACAGAGGATGAGATGGCTGGATGGCATCACCAACTCGATGGACGTGAGTTTGAGTGAACTCTGGGAGCTGGTGATGGACAGGAGGCCTGGCGTGCTGTGATTCATGTGGTGGCAAAGAGTCGGACATGACTGAGCGATTGAACTGAACTGAACTGAGGATGGACTGGTTGGATTTCTTTGCAGTCCAAGGGACTCTCAAGAGTGTTCTCCAATACCACAGTTCAAAGCATCAATTCTTCGGCACTTCAGCACTTTCTTTATAGTCAAACTCTCACACCCATACATGACTACTGGAAAAACCATAGCTTTGTAGCTTTGACTAGATGGACCTTCATTGGCAAAATAATGTTTCTGCTTTTTGTGCTGTCTAGGTTTGTCATAGTTTTGTATGCATTTACATATTAATTCTTCATGGTGTGACTTCATGCTTATGTAGGGTTTTTTTTCAATTTTTATGATGAAAGACAAGATTTTTTATCCTATATTTCAGTTTGAAATATATAATTTTATTGGGGTAAGTTCAGTATGCAGGTGCTTCTGAGTTCACAAACTCAATCACAAAATGTTGTGAGAATAAACATATATGTGCATAATATCTTAAGTGTGTCCTCTTCTCATTTTGCTCCAAGGGGCTCTTTGGATTGTTTTATTATTACTTAAGTATGTATTCACTTGCATTCTCTCTGGCTGAATTGGGAACTCTTGAATGATAGGGCTTGGTAAAATAACAACTAGTGTTGTGCATGGCCCCCACTTAGTGCAATGTAGATATAATGACTGGCAATAAGGCAACAGGACCAGCCTTTCCTGCTGACTGCTTTGAGAAGAATGTGTAATCTGCCTTTGTTGGATGTTTCACTTTATAAGCATACATAAGTATACACATATACATATATAAGCATACATATATATATATATACACACACACACACACACACAAATATACATATGTGATAGGTACATGCTCTATCAGGTAAAAGGAACAGCTGTAAATAAACCTTTAGTAGTGTGCTGGTGATGTGTGGAATTGGGAAAGCACGCTATAGTCCTAAGATTATGCCTCAGTCCTTTAATGAGCCTCTGCCTCTGGACTGTGAACTTCACAAGTACTTCTCAGGTTTTCATTCTCCCCCCTCAGGTGGAACAGGATGGTCAGAGTGAGCCTGAGTTGGATATTTCCCTTCACCAGGTCAGACAGACTCTGACAACACCCTATCCTGTTAGGCTCTGGTTCAGTACCTTCTCCTGATAGTAGACCTTGTGAACAGAGCACTCTGGAACATTTCAGAATGTTTCCTTTTTCCTCTTCTCTGCCGGAAGCACAAGGGGATTTTCCCCAGTGTTTACTGTGGGAACCTGGTAGAATTCCTGGAGGTAAACCTCATAACCTCATGGGGTCCTTCCTATGGCTGAATTCCCCTGGAGTTTTTAACTCTGAGCATCGTCTCAATCGAGCCTCTAGCAACTCATCAATACATCTCAGGTTTTCCGACCCTGACACTGGTTCCTGTGAAGGTCTCTGCTTGAGAGTCTGCTCTGATAAGTCTGGATGACCTGTATTCACCTGTCTGTCTCTCTAATCTTGGGCGCAGTGATTTATCACTGCATTCTCCCCCCTCTTATGGATCTAAGAATTGTTGCTGATTTTTCAGAATATGTAGCCTTTTATTTATTGTTAGGATGGAGTAACAATCTCCAAGCTCCTTACATGTGGAACTGGAAACTGGAAGTCCCTGCTTACTGTTTTAACAGGTCACTAATTGCACAACTGTGGTAGATTCCTATAGGTCTGTAGCAGTAGATTAGAAAAAGTACTCCAAGCCTTAATTCTGCCATATGTTAAATACAGGAGACGTGTCTAAGCTCTGTGGTAAAAAGGGCCCGACCAAGGTCAAACAAATACAAACTGCTCAGGTACTCGGTACCTGCTTTTTTCATTATGTAACCATTTCTTGCCTGTAACACCCTTCTGTGTTCTTGTCAACTCCATTCTTGTATGTAGGTGACAAAGTTAAATTTACAAGAATTGCAACTTTGATTTTTTTTTCAAAACAGGAAAAAACAGTCTATTTTGGCATTTTAGTTTTTATATTCTTTTGTATTACGTAAGTCCAAAAACTAGAAATGTCAAATGAGAAAGCTAGCCATCTTGGAACAGAGAATATATGGTGTCCATTTTTTCCATGTGCCAGACATTGTGCTATTTTATATATATGATCTCATTTTCCCTTTATCCCAGCAATGAAGGTAGGTTCCATTATAATGTTTAAGAAAGGAAAACTAAAGCAAAGTTAGGTTGAATGCCTTAACCAAAGTCAGAAGTAGAAAATTCTGGAAGTAGTATTGGAATGCAGATATGATCATTCCAGAGTCCATAGCTCAATAAATAAATGCAAAAGGCATCATCATTGTAACGTTCCTATTTTGCAAATAAGGAAAATAAGACCTCAGGATATTTAAAGATTAAGTCTAATTACACAGTTGTTCAGACTGTGCTCTACCCAAACCTAAGGGTATCAGTTACATCATGCTCCTGGTTTAATGCATTTTTTATCATAATAGTGCTTTGAATATTTGCAGATTCCCATTATGTGAACCTAAAAACTCCACATATCTGCTCTTTATCTTCACTCCTTGTCAACTTCTCTTAATTTCTAACATAGTAAGATTCATTTGTCATAGCCTGCATTATGTCCTGGGATCCATGACATATTAGTTGAGCTTAAAACTCTTTTTTCATACAGTAAAATTCACCTTTTGCAATGTCCAATTCTGTGGGCTGTGACAGGGGTAGAGTCACGTATCTGTCAAGCTAGTATCATATAGGGTACTTCATCTAGGATCACCGACAACCTTGGTTTGCCTGGACATAAAAGGAACTGGCATGCAGGCTGTGTAGTTGTAAATTCAGAACATTCATAAACTAAGAAATTCAGAACATGCATAAACTAAGTCTAGTAGTTGCTCACCCTTCTTCTATCATCCTAAAACTTCTCTCCTGCAGTCCCTTCATAGTCAACCCCATCTCTAAACCTCCCTGGCAACCACTGATCTGTCTTCCATCTCTGTGGCTGTGCTTTTTCCAGTATGTCATGTAAATGGCATCATATATATTATTTGGGCTTTGGCTCTGTTAACCTCAGTTCTCCGGTGGATTTAAGAAAAGTCATTGATTTACACTTTATCCAGCTTTTTTCTTACTGTAGGGGTGGTTGTGTTGATCTTTTTCCAGTTCTTTATGTTTCTAAACTAAAACTGTTCATCTACTTTTTAAATGAAGGGAGAAATAGTGTCTTAACATCAAACCTAAAAGGTGATCAATATGTATGATTTGCTGACAAATAGTTAGCAAAATTAAATATATGACGGTTTGATAGTTTTTTTTCCAAAGGTGATGCAGGAAAAGGAGTAAGCAAAACACAAAGAGGAAACAAAAATGTTTAAAATCATAGCGAATACAAAGTGAATGCTACTTCAGCTATAGGAAGACAGCAGTCCCTTTATGACCATCCAGGGGGAAAAATGTAGCTTTAAGCAGTCCTCCACTAGCTGTTAGTATTCTCTGCTATTGCCAATTAAAGACCAACATTTGAAGGAAAACTGTCATTGCTTTCATAATTCTCTTTACATGGTACTATAAGGGATAAACAGTTGGCAATCGCTGTTTCCTAATTGACTCATCCACTCACAACAATAATAAAATTATTGCTCAGCAACCTTGTAAATGATTACAAATTACTGCAATAAGCAAAAGGTATTCAACCTCATCATTGTGCCATCAACGCATTTCAAGATTAATCAAAGACATCAGTAATGAACAAATGAGGCATTTCTTTTCGCAAATAGAAATGGATATTGTTCTCTACCTCCACCTTTTTTGCAGGTTTAAAAATGTAAAAGGAAATTATGGTCCTCTTCAAAACACTGCTGCTCACCACACAGCCCAGTTCTTAGATTTGCATGTGTAAGCCTTCTTTATTGAACGCAAGAGTAATAATTTTACATCAATATTTAAAGAGGGAAATTTTACCCTGAGTAGCTGAAGAGAAAGGAAGAAGGCAAATATTGTATAATTCAGGCTTCTGCTGCTGCTGCTGCTAAGTCGCTTCAGTCGTGTCCAACTCTGTGCGACGCCATAGACGGCAGCCCACCAGGCTCCCCCGTCCCTGGGATTCTCAGGCAAGAACACTGGAGTGGGTTGCCATTTCCTTCTCCAATGCATGAAAGTAAAAAGTGAAAGTGAAGATGCTCAGTCGTATCCAACTCTTAGAGACCCAATGGACTGCAGCCTACCAGGCTCCTCCGTCCATGGGATTTTCCAGGCAAGAGTACTGGAGTAGGGTGCCATTATAATTTTAAAAATCAAAGCTGGCAAAAAAATTTTTTTTGATTAATTTCAGAATCATCAGAAACAACATTAAACCCTACGGTCAAAACAAGGCAAGACCACTCCTCTCCACCATTTTCTATAACACAGACTCTAAGTTGTATTGAGAAACATAAAGACACACAGACACACAGATGAATTCACTGACTAAATCTGGGTATAGAATGAGAACTGCACAAGACAGGAAAACTCGGTTGCTGGAAGTGATTTGATTTGAAGCTGATCCCAAGAGCTTGGTCCTAGATCATGAAACCCTTTCCACTGTGAGGATTTCAAAGCTAAGTCTGTAGGTTTAGGTAGAATAGCTTGAGATGATTATAAAGGAAAGGTGACAAAAGTGGTTAAGTTGGCAAAGTCTAAGTGCAGGACAGCGACAGAGACCCGGACATGAGAACAGACTTGCGGACACAGCGGGGGAACGAGAGGGTGGGACAAACAGAGTAAGGTAAAAACATGTACTCCACCTCATGTAAAATAGACAGCCCGTGGGAATTTGCTGTGTGACTCAGGGAGCTCAAACAGGTACTCTGTGACAACTAGCGGGGGCAGGGGGGCGGGATGGGAGGTGGGAGGGAGGGGACATATGTGTACCTATGGCTGATTCATTTTGATGTATGACCAAAACAACATGGTGAAGCAATTATCCTCCAATTAAAAATAAATACATTTATAAGAAAAATAAAAGAGCTAGTGAAAAAGCACCAGTATGCTTGGTAAGTACATCTATAATGCCTACTCAATTCACCCTTCCAAATCAATCTCAAAGAGGGTACAGGAGTACAATTATAAGAGGCCACATGTTCTTGTGGATTTCAAGATCACCTTGTAAGGCAAAGGGTATAGTTGCTTCCTCCAGCATCCACTTCCCCTTCGCTTTTTGTAACAGAACCACACATGATAGCTGGGTGCACTGCCTCCCGGAGACAGAGACCACATGCCCTACCCTACCTGACAGGGTCCAGGCCTCTCTAGAAATTATTTGAGAAAAATAACTTACAACCTTCTCTTTTCTACTTGTTGTGATTTTCTGGTTTTGTTTTGTTTATTTAGCCTGTTCTTATAATTTATTTCAAAAACACAGAAAGGTGTCAGTCATCTCAGAAAAGGGAATAATGTTGACACAAGGGAACGGATTTTTCAGTTATTTTCTCTAGCACTTCAAACAAGGTACTCTCACCCTCCCCCAGGTTGAGAAACTGTGATGTCAGCACCCAGGACAAGAGAGGTGTGTTCTGCTCATGGCTTGATGTTGTTAGAGCTTTGTTGGGGTGGGTTCTCCTCTTCCTTTTCTACCCATTGATCTGAAATGTCTGCCTGACCTAAGACAGACTTAGGAACCACGGTCACTCTGAGCTTTCTGTCTTGCATGGCGTGCCTGCGCATGCTCAGTCACGTCCAGCTCTTTGCGACTCCATGGACTGTATAGCCCATCAGGCTCCTCTGTCCATGGGATTTCCCAGGCGGGTTTCCAGTTCCTCCTCCAGCAGATCTTCCTCATTCAGGGATCAAACCCGAGTCTCCTGCATTAACAGATAGGTTCTTTACCACGGGGTCACCAGGGAATGATACAAATGAACTGTTGTTTCCCGTACATATTGATGTAATTTATTTGGCACATAAAAGTTTCATGAAAAATATCTATATTACAAAGAAGAATTCTTATTACAATGCCAAATGCACACAAATCACAGCAGAATGAATGCTTAACATAATTAAATTAATTCTGTAAAGTTTGGGAATAAATTGCTTTTTGTCTGGGCCTACAATATACAAAGCAAAATTTGAAAGCCATCGTGCAAAACTGACTGGAATTAGAAGCATGTGAAAGGAAAATACTAAAATTTTGTAATCACTTTAGAAGCTTACCTAGCTCTCCAACTCATTGTCATTCTCCCTTAGCTGGTACCCTAGGGATCAATAAAAGCTATTCTGGTTGGAAAACTCTAACTACTAGTGCAGAAAAGAATTGTGTTTGGTTCATTTAGTCATGTCATGAAGCCTTAAGGAAGGCAATAAAAATCTCTGATACTCTCTCCAGAAAAGCAGAAGCTTACCACACAGAAACCAAGGTTATAAAAAGTCTTTTAGCCATTGGAAAAAAGAAATAGCTCAACACATTTAGTGAAGAGAACAAGATGATATCTATTCATGGAATATGTAATCAGATGGAATTAAAGAATTCTTATGGGAATAAAAAGAAACATAACCCAATTTAAAAACTGACAAAGGAGCTGAACAGAAATTTCTCAAAAGAATAGATTTGAATAGCTAGTAAGCACAGGAAGAGATTTTAAACACTGTTAGCCACCAGGGAAATACAAATCAAACAAGGATGAGGTGCTGCTTCATACCACATTAGAATGGCTAAGATTAAATGATGGATAACAGCAAGTGTTGGCAAGAAAATAGAAAAACTGGAACCCTCATGCACTGCTGGAGGGGAGGTAAAATGATATAACTTCTCTGATAGTTGCTCAATAAACTCTGGTAGTAGCTCAAAAGATGAAACATAATACCTTATGAACCAGAAATTCCACTCCTAGGTGTACACACAAGATAAATGAAAACATATGTCAACACAAAAACTTGAACATCAGTGTTCACAGCAGCATTATTCATGACAGCCAAAAATTGGAAACAACTCAAAGATATATCAACTGATCAATGGATAAACAAAATGTGGTATATCCATATAATCAAAGAGTATTCCACCAGAAAAAATGAGGTTCTGACATATGCTACAATTATGGAAGAATCTTGAAAACCATAGGTTAATGAAAAAAAAAAGTCACAAAAGCTGCTTATTATATGATTCCATTTATACAAAATATCTTGACTAGGGAAATCTATACAAACAGGATGAAGATTAGTGTCTGCTCAGTGCTAGAGAGGATGGGGATTTAGGTGGGTGCTAGCTAAAGTTACAACATTTTGCCAACAAAGGTCTGTGTAGTAAAAGCTATGGTTTTTTCCAGTAGTCATGTGCAGATGTGAGAGTTGGACCATAAAAAAATCTGAGTGCCAAAGAATTAAACCTTTCAAACTGTGGTGCTAGAGAAGACTTTCAACAGTTCCTTGGACAGCAAGGAGATCAAACCAGTCAATCCTAAAGGAAATCAGTGCTGAATACTCACTGAAAAGACTGATGCTGAAGCTGAAGCTCCAATACTTTGGCCCCCTGATGGGAAGAGGCAACTCATTGGAAAAGACCCAGATGCTGGGAAAGATTGAAGGCAAAAGGAGAAAAGGGCGGCAGAAGATGAGATGGTTAGATAGCATCACTAACTCAATGGACATGAGTTTGAGCAAAGTCCAGGAGTTGGTGATGGACAGGGAAGCCTGGTGTGCTGCAGTCCCTGGGGTCACAAAGAGTCAAACGTGACTGAACAAAAACAGCTAAAGGTACAGAGTTTATTTTAGAGGTGATAAAATGGTCTAAAAATGACTGCAGTGATGACTGTACATGTCCATGAATATACTAAAGTCCACTGAATTGTATGCTTTAAATGGATAAGTTGTATGGGGTAGGTGAATTATTTCTAAATACTGTTTAAAAAAAAAACCTTAAGAAGGTACATTATTACCCATTTAACTGGTTGCCACCTCTGATTATGTTTGGCACAGATTTCATTATGAATTAAAAAACCATAAGGGTCTGGTGCAGAATAGTACTCAGATCATATTATTGTAACACCTTAAAGAGGTAAATACTTTGAGGTACTGCAGAATTCGCTTTTCTGATATATACAGTGCCTCTGTCACAATAAATATCCTTCTCAGAAGCTGGAGGTCAAACAGTATGTGGGTTAAACTAGTATTTAAAAGACTGTTTCATTTCTTGTTTAGCAGAAAAGATAGCCTTTGTTAAAGCACTTAACTACTTATGTTCCCTGGTAGCTCAGATGGTAAAGAGTCTGACTGCAATGTGGGAGACCCAAGTTCGATCCCTGGATCAGGAAGATCACCTGGAGAAGGAAATGGCAACCCACTCCAGTATTCTTGTCTGGGAAATCCCATAGATGGAGGAGCCTGGTGGGCTACAGTCCAGTTCAGTTCAGTTCAGTCACTCAGTCATGTCCGACTCTTTGCGACCCCATGAACTGCAGCATGCCAGGCCTCCCTGTCCATCACCAACTCCCGGAGTTCATGCAGACTCACGGCCATCGAGTCAGTGATGCCATCCAGCCATCTCATCCTCTGTCATCCACTTCTCCTCCTGCCCCCAATCCCTCCCGGCATCAGAGTCTTTTCCAATGAGTCAACTCTTCACATGAGGTGGCCAAAGTACTGGAGTTTCAGCTTTAGCATCATTCCTTCCAAAGAAATCCCAGGGCTGATCTCCTTCAGAATGGACTGGTTGGATTTCCTTGCAGTCCAAGGGACTCTCAAGAGTCTTCTCCAACACCACAGTTCAAAAGCATCAATTCTTCGGCGCTCAGCCTTCTTCACAGTCCAACTCTCACATCCATACATGACCACAGGAAAAACCTTGGCCTTGACTAGACGAACCTTTGTTGGCAAAGTAATATCTCTGCTTTTGAATAGGCTATCTAGGTTGGTCATAATTTTCCTTCCAAGGAGTAAGCGTCTTTTAATTTCATGGCTGCAGTCAACATCTTCAGTGATTTTGGAGTCCCAAAAAATAAAGTCTGACACTGTTTCCACTGTTTCCCCATCTATTTCCCATGAAGTGATGGGACTGGATGCCATGATCTTCGTTTTCTGAATGTTGAGCTTCAAGCCACTTTTTCACTCTCTTCTTTCGCTTTCATCAAGAGGCTTTTTAGTTCCTCTTCACTTTCTGCCATAAGGGTGGTGTCATCTGCATATCTGAGGTTATTGATATTTCTCTCAGCAATCTTGATTCCAGCTTGTGTTTCTTCCAGTCCAGTGTTTCTCATGATGTACTCTGCATATAAGTTAAATAAGCAGGGTGACAATAGACAGCCTTGACATACTCCTTTTCCTATTTGGAACCAGTCTGTTGTTCCATGTCCAGTTCTAACTGTTGCTTCCTGACCTGCATACAGGTTTCTCAAGAGCCAGGTCAGGTAGTCTGGTATTCCCATCTCTTTCAGAATTTTCCACAGTTTATTGTGATCCACACAGTCAAAGGCTTTGGCATAGTCAATAAAGCAGAAATAGATGTTTTTCTGGAACTCTCTTGCTTTTTCCATGATCCAGCGGATGCTGGCAATTTGATCTCTGGTTCCTCTGCCTTTTCTAAAACCAGCTTGAACATCAGGAAGTTCATGGTTCACATATTGCTGAAGCCTGGTTTGAGAATTTTGAGCATTACTTTACTAGCGTGTGAGATGAGTGCAATTGTGCGGTAGTTTGAGCATTCTTTGGCATTGCCTTTCTTTGGGATTGGAATGAAAACTGACCTTTTCCAGTCCTGTGGCCACTGCTGAGTTTTCCAGATTTGCTAGCATATGGAGTGTAGCACTTTCACAGCATCATCTTTCAGGATTTGAAATAGCTCAACTGGAATTCCATCACCTCCATTAGCTTTGTTTGTAGTGATGCTTTCTAAGGCCCACTTGACTACACATTCCAGGATGTCTGGCTCTAGGTCAGTGATCACACCATCATGATTATCTGGGTCGTGAAGATCTTTTTTGTACAGTTTTTCTGTGTATTCTTGCCACCTCTTCTTAATATCTTCTGCTTCTGTTAGGTCCATACCATTTCTGTCCTTTATCGAGCCCATCTTTGCATGAAATGTTCCCTTGGTATCTCTAATTTTCTGGGGTTGCAAAGAGTCAGATACAACTGAGCAACTAACACTTTATTTCACTTACATTTATAAAATATTATTTTACAAAATATCCTTGGGGTTGAACTCCAGATTTAAAAATAAGATGATAAACAACAATCTATTCATTCTAATTTCAGAACAACTTATTTTTACTTAGGTTTTGGGCAGATAGTCCCTCCCAGGTAACTCAGTGGGTAAAGAATCTGCCTGCAATGCAGGAGATGCAGAAGATTCAGGTTTGATCCCTGGGTTGGGAAGATCCCCTGGAGAAGGAAATGGCAACCCACTTCAGTATTCTTGCCTGGAGAATCCTGTGGACAGAGAAACCCAGTGGGCTGCAGTCCATGGGTTGCAAAGAGCTGGACACGACTGAAGTGACTGAGCACGAGCAGCTTGGTACTAGCACAAGTCAAACATTGTGTGTGCGTGCTTAGCCTTCACTCTAAACATGCAGATTTTGGGGGGCTTTTCTCGATTTCAAATTACTTATTTTCACTACCTCAATATACTGATACCCGTCAAGCAGCATGTCCAAATTTTTCACTTGTAAAATATGATTGCTTTATTTATGTAGAGGAAATGCTGAAATTAGAAATGCAAATGGTCACTTAGTTTTAAAATAGACACAAAATCATTGAATCAAATTAATAAAGTAACACAAATCAGTTATTTTAGAGGTTTCTTTGAGAAGTTCAAACAAGTATACTAGAGGTCTCTGCCACAAGGACAAAAACACACCATATGCTGGGCTGTTATTTCTACTGAATTACCATCACTATGCAGAACAAAACAAGGCTTCCTCCAAAGTGGAATCCCACTAGTTGGTCTCTGGAGTTCTCCCCCTAAGTATTCCCCTTGGTTCAAGTATTCCCCTTGGCTCAGAGAGTATGATTCTAGACGCCTGTTTGAATGCCGTGAAAAGTGAAAGTGTTAGTCACTCAGCCATGTCTGACTCTTTGCGACCCCATGGACCATACCCCACCAGGCTCCTCTGTCCATGGGATTCTCCAGGGAAAAAAACTGGAATAGGTTGCCCTTTCCTCCTCCAGGGGATCTTCCTGACCCAGGGATCGAAACCAGGTCTCTTGCATTGTAGATGGATTCTTTCCTGTCTGAGCCACCTGTGGATTTAAGTACCATAAATCTCTGTATTCCACAAAGCCTCCTAGATATATTATATACATTTAAAATTTAAATGATTTTAAAATTGAAATATGGTTAACTTACAATGTCACAGTAGTTTCAAATGTACAGCAAAGTAGTTCAATTATACATATATATATATATTAAGGTTCTTTTTCATTATATGTTATAAGATATCAAATATCATTCTCTGTGCTATACAGTAGATCCTATTTTATATATGGTAGTGTATATGTAATCCCAAACTCGTAATTTTTCTCTGCCCCCATCACTTCCCCTTTGGTAATCATAAATTTGTTTTTTCCCTCCATGAGTCTGTTTTGTAAATAAGTTCATTTGTATCATTTTTTAGATTCCATATGTAAATGAAATCATATGATATTTGTTTTTGTCTGTCTGACTTACTTCACTGATATGATAATCTCTAGGTCCATCCATGTTGCTGTAAATGGCATTATTTCATTCTTTTCTATGGCTGCCAACTGTTGCCAAAAAGTCATTTCCTAATCTAGTCCCAGTAAACAAGTGCCTCCACATCCAGGCAGGAGAAGTTTACTAAGTCAGTGCCGTAGAAACATTGGTTACTCAATTGTGGTGGTTTAGTTGCTAAATCATGTCTGACTCTTGCGACCCCATGGACTGTAGCCTTCCAGACTCCTCTGTCCATGGGATCCTCCAGGCAAGAATACTGGAGTGGGTTGCCATTTAATGTACACTAAATCGAACAGCCCATGTCTTTGAACACCTCAGTTGTTCACACCCAAATAGCTGAATGTCATAAAACTGCTATCAAAACCTTAAAACTTAGATGTAGCTACCAATTTGTAATGAGCCAGGTCTTTCCGAGGCTTCAGCTTCGAGCAAGCTGGGTAAGGTAATTTTAGAGGCTGTATTAACTCTTTAAAACCACCAGGGATCTATTTAGTAAACTGCATGTTTTGTGCTAATTTACATGGCTAACTTGATCTGAGTAGGGATGGGAACTTGCTAGTACAGAGTCAATGAGCAGAGTTATTGTCAATGACTATGAGAGAAGCTGAGTTATAACAACTGAACATGAGTAAGAACTTGATAGTTTACAAAATGTTTGCAATAGTTAACAGGCAGAAGTGTTGTAACAAAGAGTCTTTGAATTGTAGCAGTTCAAATAAACGAGGTAAACATTTCTCTTTCATATAATGGCTCAGTGATAAAGAATCTGCTTGCCAATGGAGCGGAAGTGGGTTCGATTCCTGGGTCAGGAAGATCCCCTGGAGAAGGAAATATCTAACCAATACAGTATTCTTGCCTGGAAAATCCCATGGACAGAGGAGCCTGGTGAACTATAGTACATGGATTCACAAAAGAATCAGACAGGACTTAGTGACTAAACAACATAGGAATACATGGCAGGATAATAAAGGTGTGTCATCTCTGTGAGCTACCCAAATTGGTGGCAAACTGCTGATGTAGGGATGTGGATGACTATTCCGCTTCCTGAACACATCCAGGGACTAAGGGTCCTTGTATCTTGCTGCTTGTATTTTAACAAGTTTTGGTTCTGGAGTCAAAGTTATTTCACACCTGAATATTTGCCTTCCAGCTTATCGGAAGGGTGGGAGAGAAGACTGGGAACAGTGACAATTCCTTGTAAGGAAATGGTCCTCATTATTCCTATTAAAATTCCATGGGTGAAAGCAGCCACACAGCCACTCCCAGATGCAATGAAACCTGGGCAGGCATGTTCCCTGTTAAGACGCATCGAGTTTCTATAACAAGAGTGGAGGACGGAGGATGTTCCTGTGGGTAAAAGGGAGATTCCGTTTACTCAGGGCAGTGACCGAGCTCTGAGATCCTCTCTGAGGCACACAGCAGCCTAGTGGTTGAACGCTTACTGTTGTCTCATATTTTACAGAAGAAGAAATTAAAGCTGGAAAGAAGAAAACAAGTTTAGATGTATACCTATTATAACTGATGTCAACAGATAATTTCTAAAAGAGATAAGTAAAGAAATCCGGTAAATAATAGAATAAGTTAGTGCCGGAAGAAATAGGTTTAAGTTAAAAGTGAATGCCCTTAGGGAATAGTGTTTGAGGTTTGGGGAGGCTGAGAAAAAGACAGCTGCTTTTCATAGTTAATATTTTGGTTTAAATTAATTTGTTAAAATATATGTATATATTACTTTGATAAGAGTTTAAAATATAAAGAAGAACAAATACATATATATATATATATATGATTATATATCAACCAGCAGCCATAATTTAGGCAGATTGCTTCCACTTATCTCTAATGGCCCCTGATAACACCAATCCAGTCTCTAAATGTTTGCTAGGGAATGTTAAATTCCAAGTAATGATGTCTTTTTGAAAAGAGATACGTCAAAAAATTCACCCCCTCACACTGAGCTTAGACTCACCACCTCCACACCAGAAAATCACTGCGTATTTGGGTGGTTAGATGGAGAAAACACAGCTGTTGATGCTTCCTTGGGCTGAACATGTGCAAACAACTCCAATTTCAATGAGTAATGACCTTCACCCAGTTCTATTCCACTAGGAGTCTACAGGCAGCAATGCCCTTGGAGATTACTGTATGCTTGGTCAAAAAATGAAGCTTATATAGGATACCTCTGATAATTGCGTGGGTGTTCAGTGTCTTCTCAAACTTTTCACATGACAAAAGCTGACCGCTGACCACCTCACGTGTCATTCATTCCATAAGCTCAGCATATCCCTCAATCTCTCTATCTACTCCATCTGTATCACCCCACTACTTGTGCTGCCCTCTGTGCTTTACAGGGCAAGGTAATATTTTTAAATTTAAAGTTTGGGTATATTTCGGTTTTCAGCTATTTCTCATGATCCTTAGGATGAAGTCCTAGGGCCTTACATCTTTACTCCTCTTTGAGCTTCTAAACTGGCTGTTTCTTCTGCCTGGAACATTGTTCTGTTTCCCATTCCTATACTTAAAGTGATAAGTGCTCAGTAGGGTCTGACTCTATGTGACCCTATGGACTCAGTGTTTCTTTGCCCACTGAGTCACCTGGGAAGCCCAGAATGAATTTACTACCACTTATACCTAGCCATTATACCTACTACTTTGGGCAGGAATCCCTTAGAAGAAATGGAGTAGCCATCATGGTAAACAAAAGAGTCTGAAATGCAGTACTTGGATGCAATTTCAAAAAAGACAGAATGATCTCTGTTCATTTCCAAGGCAAACCATTCAATATCACTGTAATCCAAGTCTATGCCCCAACCAGTAATGCTGAAGAAGCTGAAGTTGAATGGTTCTATGAAGACCTACAAGACCTTTTAGAACTAACACCCGCCAGAAATGTCCTTTTCATTATAGGGGACTGGAATGCAAAAGTAGGAAGTCAAGAAACACCTGGGGTAACAGGCAAATTTGGCCTTGAAATATGGAATGAAGTAGGGCAAAGACTAATAGAGTTTTGCCAAGAGAATACACTGGTCATAGCAAACACCCTCTTCCAACAACACAGGAGAAGACTCTACACATGGACATCACCAGATGGTCAACACCAAAATCAGATTGATTATATTCTTTGCAGCCAAAGATGGAGAAGCTCTATACAGTCAGCAAAAACAAGATCAGGAGCTGACTGTGGCTCAGATCATGAACTCTTTATTGCCCAATTCAGACTTAAATTGAAGAAAGTAGGGAAAACAACTAGACCATTCAGGTATGACCTAAATCAAATCCCTTATGATTATGCAGTGGAAGTGAGAAATAGATTTAAGGGACTAGATCTGATAGATGGAGTGCCTGATGAGCTATGGAATGAGGTTCCTAACATTGTACAGGAGACAGGGATCAAGACCATCCCCAAGAAAAAGAAATGCAAAAAAGCAAAATGGCTGTCTGCGGAGGCCTTACAAATAGCTGTGAAAAGAAGAGAAGTGAAAAGCAAAGGAGAAAAGAAAATAATAAGCATCTGAATGCAGAGTTCCAAAGAATAGCAAGGAGAGATAAGAAAGCCTTCCTCAGCAATCAATGCAAAGAAATAGAGGAAAACAACATAATGGGAAAGACTAGAGATCTCTTCAAGAAAATTAGAGATACCAAGGGGACATTTCATGCAAAAATGGGCTTGATAAAGGACAGAAATGATATGGACCTAACAGAAGCAGAAGATATTAAGAAGAGATGGCAAGAGTACACAGAAGAACTGTACAAAACAAATCTTCACGACCCAGATAATTACGATGGTGTGATCACTCACCTAGAGCGAGACATCCTGGAATGTGAAGTCAAGTGGGCCTTAGAAAGCATCACTACAAACAAAGCTAGTGGAGGTGATGGAATTCCAGCTGAGCTATTTCAAGTCCTGAAAGATGATGCTGTGAAAATGCTGTACTAAATATGCCAGCAAATTTGGAAAACTCAGCAGTGGCCACAGGACTGGAAAAGATCAGTTTTCATTCCAAACCCAAACAAAGGCAATGCCAAAGAATGCTCCAACTACCGCACAATTGCACTCATCTCACACGCTAGTAAAGTAATGCTCAAAATTCTCCAAGCCAGGCTTCAGCAATATGTGAACCGTGAACTTCCTGATGTTCAAGCTGGTTTTAGAAAAGGCAGAGGAACCAGAGATCAAATTGCCAACATCGGCTGGATCATGGAAAAAGGAAGAGAGTTCCAGAAAAACATCTATTTCTGCTTTATTGACTATGCCAAAGTGTAGTCTGTGGATCACAGTGTAGTCTGTGGCTCCTGTGAACCTGGGGGCTAGAACAGTGCAATCGTAAAGAATGTGGTTTTGTAGAGTAGATGCACTTTCCCTTAATCATTGTTTTCTGATGCCCTGCGATGGAGAGCTAAGAATGCCCTTTAGTACTGACTCATCTATAGAAGGTCAGCTCCACCACCAATCAAGAATTAATGATAGTGACCCCCTAGTAAAGTAAGTCATGGGATAAGAGAACAGGGATGTCACCCTATTAGAAATCTCTCCATATAGAAGTATGAGGCAAGAAGAAAGGCATTTCCCCTCTAAAACTGTAACTAAACCAGGCTTTCCAACCCTCTTTTGTACCATTAATTTGTATAACTTTAGTGGAGGCATTTACTTTTTATTCCTGACAAAATTTATTATTAATTTCAGACCATAATTCTAGACTGTCAATTTCACTCTGTATATTGATCCTCCACTTAATTGATTTACGACTGTTTCCAGCCTGGCATAAACTACGATTTTGATATGTAGCTCTATTTTCATCAATGTCATTGGCTATCTTCTTTGACAGAATGATCGATACAGAATCCTGACAGGAGACTAGAGATTTCTGATCACTGTGAAATAACACCAGGGAGGATGCTGTACCTGAATGTGCCACTTATTCCCACGGCCATTATGCATCCTTGTGCTACTGCATATGGCAGTCAAAGGAGGAGCCACGCGCTGTTCTTTGAGGCAGCTAAAACAACAACAACAAACGTTGTGTCCATGCCCTGTCACTTCTTGGTTTTTAGATCTATTTCCTTGACTTCACTTCCAATTAATAGGTTGTTTTCTGTGTAGATGCCTTTCTTAGATGTAGGAGTATGTAGAAAACAGTGTCCTGCTGAATACTCTTTTTACTTTCTTATAACAAATCATTTCCTGTAACCACAGAAGTCTTTCACTGTTTCAAGAGAAAGTCTCCACTTGGTGCTTTATGGTTATTGGCATAGTATACCCTGTAGAGCTAATACCGTCTTTCCATTCTTTCTTTTTCTTACACATTTGTCAGCGAGCCAAGGAAATTATCATGTGATTTACTCAAGGATCACTGCACTTCACACATCTCTGAAGTGAGATTGTATCATTATACCTGTGTCATCTGTGGTTACCATATTATTGTACCTAAAACAATAAAATAAAATCCTCTGTTTTTGGAAAACAAAATTATATTGTTTCTTACTGAAGTTTGCCACTTTTCTTTGTCCTAGGTATATACAAGCACAGGAACATATTTTCATTTCTTCTTTCAATACTTAAAACTTTCTCTATCCTGTCTTACTGCCTTAGGCAGGACCCCCCAGTACAATGATGTACAGAAATGGACACAGGAGGCATCTGTTTTTTAATCAGCCTCAAAAGAAAATATTTTATGTCTTCCACCAAGATTCTCACCTTAGACTTTCTGTGGATACAGTGAAGAAGTCAGCAAAAATGATTCAATAAGAAAGTTACCCATAACTCTGGTCAAGTTCTTATACCCTCTATTCTTACCCTCCAGCGCCTCTTACCATCTCCAGGTACAAGTAAAAGCGAAAACACTGAAAGTGTTAGTTGCTCAGTCTATGAGTATATGACTTCCCTGGTGGCTCAGACAGTAAAGCGTCTGCCTACAATGTGGAAGACCCGGGTTCAGTCCCTGGGTTGGGAAGATCTCCTGGAGAAGGAAATGGCAATCCACTTCAGTACTCTTGCCTGGAAAATCCCATGGATGGAGGAGCCTGATAGGCTACAGTCCATGGGGTTGCAAAGAGTTGGATACAACTGAGCGACTTCACTTTCTTTCTTTCTATGAGTATATAAATAAAACATAGTGATAAGGTCTATACATGCATGCTAAGTCACTTCAGTTGTGTCTGACTCTTTGTGACGCTATGGACTGTAGCCCGCCAGGCTCCTCTGTCCATGGGATTCTCAAGGCAAGAATACTGGAGTGAATAGCCATTCATTTCTCCAGGGGATCTTCCTGACCTAGGGATCAAACCTGGGTCTCATCTGAGCCTACCAGGGAAGCCCAGTATCAGGGACCAAATCATCACTACCTTCAAAGGCTGCTAAGGGCTTCTATTGATCCCACTCTTTCCTTCTTCTCCATATAACCATTAGATGACACTTGTTTGTCTTGTTCCCATCAGTGATTCCCATCCCCTCCATAGCCCACAAGACTCCAAAGCTGGGCCAGATACATGCTAATCTCAACACCTCTTTTTCCTGCATTCATGATGTTCCAGCCACTGGCCTCCTCCAAGCTGATCCTCAAACCCTCAGACTGGACCTTGGCCTCAAAGTCTTTTTCACACCTAGTATCTGAATGGTTCAGTTCCTATGTTTCCTTTAGGACTAAGCACAAATATTAGTTGAAGATAAAGCCAAAGATGCTACTTTGGCAATGATACTTAGCCATCTATGTTATCCCTTTTGGGGGACATATAGACCTTATCAGGCTTCCCAAGTGGTGCTACTGGTAAAGAACCCACTTGAACCCGTTTGCCAATGCAGGAGATATAAGAGACGCAGGTTTGATCCCTGCTTGGAAGATCCCCTAGAGGAGGAAATGGCAACCCACTCCAGTGTTCTTGCCTGGAGAATCCCATGGACAGAGGAGCCTGGTGGGCTACAGTCCATAGGTCACAAAGGGTCAGACACAACTGAAGTGATTTAGCATGCACGCATAGACCTTATCACTATGTTTTATTTAAATACTCATTTTTTGATTTGTAGCTTCTCTCCACTATAATTTAAGGCTATAATAGCAGGCTGTATCGCCCATTTTTGTCCATTATGATATCCTCAGCACCCAGAACAGTGTCTGACCATCAATCACTTAAATAGTTTCCATAGATTTTAGATCTATGGGTATTAATTAAGGACATAGGAAACCAATCTATTATATTCTCAATTTCCACAATTTTTCTTCGAGTTTTGTTCCTGAGGGACCTGGTAACTAAAAAAAAAAATAACTTCTTGTTTTTTTTTTTGATGACCAAAAGGAGATAGACAAACCCTAACTTGAATATGAGTTCAATGAAAAAAAAGCTCAATGAAACATGCCTTTAGAAGCACAAAACTCAAAACTCCAGTGTGCAGCCTCTGTCTGTGCCATTTGCTCTGTGGATAGACTGTCTCTTAGCCAATTCTCTGATGTCTAGTATCATTGAGATTAAGACATTAAGAACCCCTGTATGTCCATCTTTCACCATTAAGTTATCCTCTAAGACATAATCCATTAGTCAAATGGAAAATAAACATTCTATTGCCATTTTCAATTGTTTTTACCTCTTACTATATGTTGCTAATGTCATTATATTTGGATTTCATCAGCTTTGGCCCTTTTTAGTCAGCATATACATACTTAAAAATATATTTGTAAAACAAATTTTTCCATACCCAAAACCATTCAGCAAGTCTAACTTAACATTTTCTTTCAACAGCATGGAACTATTGTTGAAAATTCATCCTGTGAACCAAGTGCTACAGGAATTCCATTTAAGATTAATGTAGAAGGAAGAAATGGAGGAATTTTCACAGCAGAAAGTAACCTGGAGTTTCCTTAAGGCACAGAGGTTATTAAGGAAATCAACATGTTAAATCTCCTCAAATTTCCTAACATTTGGATATTTCCTCGAAAAGTTCATGTGCCAAATTCCTAGGATTCACCCCAGCTTAAAAGTTGTTCTACAAAATGCAGTACAAAGGATAACTTAAATGACGCTAGTAATAATCTCTGTTGTGAATTGAGAGCTTATACTTCTGAAACCACTGATCAACCTGATTATCAGTACATTGTAGTATACTGAATGCACTCTAAGTAAATGTGTCTTGAATTAAAAACTAACAGAGTTCACTGTAACTTTTTTTGTTGCATCAAGTGAATAAAATTTAGACTGAGCAGAAAAACAAGCCTCCTGCCTTAGTGAGGAAATTCTAATCAACAGTGAAATGACATAAAGGCTGGCAGCAGAAGATGAAATAAATTTTTATATTCTCTAGCTATTACCTATTTTACTTTCATATTATAGTGATGTTTATGGCAGCAAAAAGAGGGAAAATCTTGTTATTCAGCCTATAATTTATAGTGTATGAAGATGATGGGCCTTGAGCTAAGAGCTTTTACATTTCTTGTGTTTTATAAGAAAAGGAAGGAAGAAAAAGCAGCAGCAGTGAGAGCACCACCAATAGACCACGTGTGGTCTGCAAGGAGGTCAAACCAGTGAATCTTCAAGGAAATCAGCCCTGAATATTCATTGCAAGGACTGATGCTGAAGCTGGAGTGCCAATACTTTGGCCACCTGATATGAACAGTTGACTCATTGGAAAAGTCCCTGATACTGGGAAAGATTGAAAGCTGGAAGAGAAGAGAGCGACACAGGATGAGATGGTTGAATGGCATCACTGACTCAAAGGACATGAGTTTGAGCAAACTCTGGGAGAAAGTGGAAGACAGAGGAACCTGGTGTGCCGTAGTCCATAGGGTCACAAATAGTCAGACACGACTTAGCAACTGAACAGTGAGTGGTCTGCAAAGCCTGAAATATCTGCTACCTGACCCTTTATAGAAGAAATTTGCCAGCCCCACATCTAGAACATTGAGTACTATATAGTGATCAGACATGACGGTATAGACATACATTGACGTCACTGTGTATCAAGCCTTAAAAGCAAGTAAAAGGATTCTGGGAAGAAGCCCAGTAGAAATCCCCAGGATTCTCTCTCTCCATCTAGATAATAATTGCAATGGCAGAATCTGTCTTTTGGAACTCTAACATCTACTGAAGGTTTTTAACTTCCAGGATAGGCTTGAACAGTGAATTACAGCTGTGAATTTTAGTCAATTTCAGTTTTTAGTGCAATAGCGGCTCCCAATCTCCCACCCCTGGCCATGCAGCAGGCAGTTATGCACACATTCCAAATCAACCTGCCCACCACTTGCAGGAGCCAGGATGGGCAAAATGGACTGGATAGTGTCTCCCAAATATCACGGATCTGTACTGTGATCACCGATTTCTGCCTCTGATCACAGAGGTGCTAAAAGGCAGGTAGCCACTGTTGCTGCGTCTTTCCCCATTGTTACAAGCCCCTCCTCCTTCAGCTGAAATGACTTTCATTGTAACTAAAGGGCCAGCACTCTTCCCCCTCCCATTTATTTTTCTCTTTTTGAGAATTAGGCATCAAAGACTAGACACTGAAAAGCAACTGCATGTAGTAACTGCTGTGGCAAAGCTTCTCAGAAAATCAAAACTAGAATTACCATGGAATCCAACAATTCCACATTGGGGTATGCATCCAAAAGAATTGAAAGCAGGGTCTCAAAAAGATACTTTTGAGATATTTATGTACACCAGTGTTTGTTCATAGCAGCATTATGCATAATAGCTAAAATGTGGAAGCAACCCAAGTGTCCCTGGTTGTATGAATGGATAAGCAAAGTGTGGTATGTACTGCAATGGATTATTATTCAGTCTCACAAAGAAAGGCAATTCTGACATATGCTGCTACATTGGTAAACCTTGATTATATTATGCCAAATGAAAAACACAAATGCTGCATAATTCCACTTCAGTGAAGTACTTAGGATAGTCAAAATCATAACAACAGAGAGTAAAATGGTTATCAGGGGCTTGGGGAAGTGGGGAACAATTATTTAATGGGTATTTTCAGTTCTACAAGATAGAATTTGGGAGATGGGTGGTTGTACAACATTATGAATGCACTTAATCCCATTGAACTGTACACTTTAAATGGTTAATGTGGGATTTTTATGCTATACATATTTTACCACAAAAATTAGAAAAAAGTTAATTTTATTTGTAAAAATGGGACAGCTATAGATACAGATATAGATACATACACAGATATATAGATATATATCTCTATATACACATAGATATATACTATACATACATATAGTATATATGTATGTATGCATATATATGAGTATATATGTACAGATATATAGGTATTTAAGTATATAGATAAATACAGACTATACATATGGAAAAGGCAGAGTACAAATTTAGAATTATTAAAAATTATTCCCTTTGAATGGTGGAATTATCAGGAATTTTTATTTCCTGACTAAATCTTTTCTAATTTTTTGTATGGTAAGAATAAGGGAAGCTTTATTGCAACAAGAGATGAGGGCTGGTGATGGGTTCACATGGACACATCTCAACAGGAAGAGTATCGTTTGAAAGGAAAGCAGGAGAAGCTGTCAGATAGGCAATAAACACATGACTCCAGTACTGTCTGACTGTACTGAGGACAAGAATCTGCAGACAGAGCAGGGTCTTTGGGTCTCACTACGTGCCTGGTCTGACAGCTGCACTGTGCAAAGAGGCACAATCCTTCCCTCCTAGACCCCTTTGGCTGCACTTGAAGATTTTTTCCCTAATGGTCCTGGCTACATGCTTAGCTATGGTTAGACACTGTCTCATAGACAGCAGAGGCAGCATAGCAACTAAATGCTATGATGCACATTATCCACAAAGTCAGCAGGTGACCACAGGGTCTGAGAAGTGAAATTTTGGGGTCTGGAAGCTCCATTCCAGAGCCCTGTTCATGAAGCAGAAGTCGTGCAAAACCAGCAGCAACTGAACCAGGAGTTCTGAGCATCCCAAAGCCCCCTGGTAACAGCAGCAAACAGTCAACAGGACACTATGAGCTACACCAGCAGGTCCTTCATTGGCTCCAACCTTGAATAAGATATGCTCCAAGAATGTTGCTGCCCTTGAAGCAACAGGCTGCCCAGGAACAGGGTCGAGACAGTAGACCAGAGCCACAAGGGTTAATGTGGCATCTGGAAACAGTGCCAGATACTGATGCAGATACTGGTGCAGATACTGGTGCAGGTGGCTACCTATGTATATATTGAATCCCCTGGAGAAGGATGTGGCAACCCACCCCAGTATTCTTTTCTGAGAAATGCCCTGGACAGAGGAACCTGGCAGGTTATAGTTCATGGGATTGCCAAGAGTCAGACACGACTGAGTGACTAACAAGCACAATTTTAGACTTAACCTTCTTTGTTAATTTCTCTAACTTCAGACACTTATTGTCATCATCTGCCATATGTCTTCAACAATAGAAGGGTATTACAATTTCTATTCCCCTTTTAAAAATATTAACTTAAAGCTTTTACTTCAAATGGTTTGATTTCGAATATGTGAATATAATGGAAAACAACAGGTTCCAGTTGCTATCTCTTTAAAAAAAATGATTAGTCTGTTACAGAGCTCAGAGTTTGGTTCCTTAAATGACTGTGGCCCTTGACAGTGCAGAAATCATGTCCTTCAGGTTTTTGCAACCCTTGAAGTTCTGTGATTTTTTTTTTAAAGTCATCACAAGGAGAACCAACAAAACTGCTAACACATTTTTATCACTTCATTGACAAGAGATGATATTTGGTGCATATTTAGAGATAGTTATGGGTTTTCATATACATAAATTTGCATAAATTTTGTGTAAATTTCAATGTTTAATTTATTAAAATTTAATATGATGATCTTTTAAAAGCACAATTTGTATTCTCACAAGCAAAAAAAAAAAAAAGAAATCCCAAACCAAAACAAAACCCCAAATTTCTGCAGGGCAGTAGGAGACCAAGGCAATTTTTCTCTTCCCTGTAGGGTACAACAGAATTATCTTATTCAGATACTACTGATGTATTGTATCTGCTTAGGTCTTGTTTACAAGCTACAGAAACCACTCTATCCAGTTTAGCAGAAGGAGATCTACTGGAGGAATCACACAGCCTTGCAGAATTGGTAGAGGAATGGCAGGATCAAAAGAAAACCAGAGAGATTTCTGCCTCTGAACGAGATGGAATAGAGACCAGATTTACCCTCCCACCAGAAATACTCTCAATACGGTAAATACAAATGGAACTATGGTTTTCAAGACCCTGGATATCAGACGAATAAGGACAGGGATTCCTGAGAGAAAACAAATGAAGTGAATCCTGTGAAGGTCCCAGCTCACAGCCTGGAGACGTTTCCAGGACACCATAAATGGGAGGCACCAAGGCAGACTCCCCAGATTCAGGGGACAGAGCTCAGACTCCAGGGAGAACAGGTAACTAGAGTTCATGCGACAAAGTGCCAAAGAACAGAGAACTGCTCAGAGAGAGAACCCTATGCATCTGCCGAGAGTTCTTCTGAGCATCAGCTAAAAACTGGTGAGATCATGCTTGTGAAGAGATGACCCAAGGCTGGGAAAGGGCCATCAAATCAGGACTGACATATATTCATTTCTATGTATAAAACAGGAAACTAATGAGAACCTGTTGTATAGCATAGGGAACTCTACTCAATACTTGGTAGCGATCTAAATAGGAAGGCAATTCAAAAAAGACAATATGCACGTGCATGTACGTATATCCCCTCTTATTTTTTTCTTTTTTTTAGCCTGGTGGGCTACAAAAATTATCTAAAAATTTTTTTGACAAAACTTTGGGTTAGGCAAAGTTTCTTGATGAATGAACACTTCCTGATGTGTTCCACTCCATGGGGTTGCAAAAAGTCGGACATAACTGAGCAACTAACATTTCACTTTTGTATATATACATATTGCTGATTCATTTTGCCATACAGCAGAAAGTAACACAACACTGTAAAGCAACTACACTCTAAAACAATGATTACAGATAACAATCCCAGTGCCAATTCTGACTGAAACTTTAGAGAAGGATTTATAGAAGGGTTTTGCCTCAATGCTGAGAACAGTAAGCTCTGGCCCAAGTTCTGCTCCAGTTTTGCTGAACAACTCAAAAAAGTAAGACTGAAAAGCAGGTGTGAACAAACTATGGCCTGTGAACCAAATCCAGCTCATCACCTATTTTTTGTGGCCTGTTGGTTAGTAATGTTTAAAAATTTCTCAACATTAGTCAGGAGTCTGAAGAAAACAAAATATGAAGAATCCTCAATGGAGATCATGTGCAGTCCACAAAATCTAAAATATGTACTTTTTGGTTCTTTACAAAGAAAAAAGAGATTTCAAGTCTGAATAAAAGAGATAAAGTGATTTAAACTTAAAGACACATAAAGATTTAAAGTAAGGTGAAAAAATATAGCATGTCAATAGTAGTTCAAAGAAAGTTGAAGTGGCTATATAAACGTCAAACAAAGTAGAGTTCAGAGCAAAAAGTATTACAATGGATAAAGCAAGCTATTCCAGAATGACAGAGGTGTTAATTCATCAAGAAACTTTGCCTAACCCAAAGTTTTGTCAAAAAAATTTTTTTAGATATGACATCAAAAGTATAAGTCATTAAAAGAATGCTCGCTAAACTGGAATTCAACCAAAGCAAAAATTTGTGCTTTAGAAAGACACTTAAGAAAATAAGAAGACAGTCACAGACTGTGAGCAATTATTTGTATACCATACTCTTGATGAAAAAACAAACAGCTTACAACCAGAATAAATATAGGACTCTCAAAACTCAGTAAGAAAAAACATAACCTAATAAGTACATGGACAAATGATCTGAACAGATATTTCACGGTGGATGATATATGGATTGAAAATAAGCACATGAGAAATACTCTTTATTTTTAGTCATCAGGGAAATTCAAATTATAACCCCTGTGAAATGGCACTACACCTTTGGTAAACTAGCTAAAATTCGTAAGATTGACCATACCAAGTGTCAGTGAAGAACCTGTAACTCTCATGCACTTCTGATGAGAATATAAAATGGCATAACCATCTTGGAGTTTCTTTATTTTTAAAATACACACTTCTCACATGATGGAAGCATTCCATTCATAGGTATTTATCCAAGAGTAAAGAAAGCATATGTCCATACAAAATAAAGTACATGAATAATCATAGCACCTTCACTTCTAATACCTTGAAACTTGAAGTAATTTGAATTTCCATCAACAGATGAATAAACCAACTCTTATACAATGGTATACTAGGAATAACATGGGTGAACCTTAAATAGTTAGGCTGAGTGAAAGAAGACAAAAACATACTCATTTGATATGATTCTATCCATGTAAAATGTCAGGACATACAAGTTAATCAAAAGTGGCAGAAGATCAGCAGTTGCCTGAGGAACAGGGGGTACTGAGGAGAAGAAAGAAGGGATGACCAAGGGGCATAGGAAGCTTTGAAGAAGATGGACCCTGACTGTGATGATAATTTCATGGGTGTCTATAAATGTTAAAGCTTACCAAAATGTATACTTAAAATGGGCTTTCCTGGTGGTTCAGATGGTAAAGAAGCTGCCTGCAATGTGGGAGACCTGGGTTCGATCCCTAGGTTGGGGAAACCCCTGGAGGAGGGCATGGCAACCCACTCCAGTGTACTTGCCTGGAGAATTCCATGGATAGAGGAGCTGGGTGGGCTACAGTCCATGGGATCACAACTGAGCTGGACACAACTGAGCAATTAAGCACAGTACAGCACCTACTTAAAATATGTGTACTGTGTTGTATGTTTATTATGCCTCATAAGGATGTTAATAAAATGAAGAAAGCTGGCAGCAATTAAAGTTTCAGAGGGATAAATGGTCAAGAAGTACCAGGAAGCAGGCATGACAAGGATGACAAACCAGCAGACACAACAAGCCACTAATAACACAGTGGCTGCTGCAGACTGAGCATCCCAGGAGAGAGAATCTGATTGGCTAAACTGATGTCACATGACAACCCTGGTGGGACTCTCATCTCTACTATGGAGAGTGGACACCTGCAGTGAGCCTCCCTTCAAAACTACACATGATGTGGGGAAGGATGATTCCCCAAAACAAAGAGGATAAGTTGAAATGTACGCAAGACAGCCAAAACACCAGTAGTCACAGTGACTATACATCACCTTAGGGATTTTGTTGTTTTTGTTCTTGGTGTCTATGTTTCCACGCCTGTGAAGTGACGAGTAGTGAAGAATCTATTTAATCCATCCACTTAGGTTCATTTTTCCTTAACGAAATTCTCACAGTCTTTAACATTTAGAAGGTTTTGTTTTATACAGATATTTTGCTACGACTCAGCATATTCTTTTATTTGTGTGTGTGTATGTGTGTTCACCAGATATCTATCCCTAAATGAGTTTAAAAAAATCTCACGACTCTCAGAACAGCTTGCTCTGCTCTTCACTACTTCTTAATGAAGTAAAAATGTTTTTTGTTCATCTTTTAAATTCAGTAGCATGCCTTACTCACTTGAATTTAATGACAGTTTGCTGGCACTCACTGTGTACCTGACATAATATCAGCTCCATCATCACATTACAACCTAAAAAAGCTGGAGTTCCACATGTTAACTGCACTATATTATACTAATTTTCTTTGTCTCTGAAAAACAGACATAATCCTCTTTTCTTAGAAATGTTCAGCCATGAATTTCGCATGTTTTCTGCCAAAAGCAGAATGTAGGGGCGACTTGTAAGAGGCTGCACAGTTAGCACATGGAGGAGAAGACAGTTCTCATGGGTTTATTTTTGCTTTTCCTGGTTCATTTCACAGAAAATTCACTTTTCTGTGTTCTTAATTTCCCCAGCTACAAAGAAAGAAGAAACCCTTTCTTCTGTGAACACAGGAGTAGATAAAGATTCAATGACTAGGTTTAATGGATTCCTTTAATGTCCTACCTAGATCTGTTAGTAAAAATGTTTTAATTAGAAAAAAAAGTGGATAGTTTCAAGGCTGCCAGCTCACAAAACCCATACATTAGAACCAACTGGTTTGTACACACTGCTGTGACTACAGAAATTTCTATGCATATAATTTGAGAAACACATCATGGTGCTATGAAAAAGTGGATAAAAATGACCTTAGGTTGAATTTAACAAGTTATGTTCCGAAGTCAAAGATAAAACAGAAAAGAATATAAGGACTTCCCTGGTGGTATAGTAGCTAAGATGCCATGCTCCCAATGCAGGGTGCCCAGGTTTGATCCATGGTCAGGGAACTAGATCCCACACGCCACAGCTAAGACCTGATGCAGCCAAACAAATAAATACATATTTTTCAAAAATACAATTTGTAAAGCATCAACTCAACAGTGAACTTTTCTCTTCTTTATTTGAGACACTATTTGTATAACTTTGTCCAAAAATCATTTCTTTACACTGGGCTGAGCTCTCTGTGCTACGCAGCTTGAAATCAAGCAGCCTGTGCTTCTCTATGCTTGCTACTTTGCCTTTGAGTTTCCTAGAGTCTATCCCAACACAAATACCATATTAGTACTGAAGCATATACATGGAATCTAGGAAAATGAACCTGTTTGCAGGACAGGAATAGAGACACAAACATAGAAAACAGACATGTGGATCTGGGAGGGGGGAAAAGGCGGGTGGGACAAATTGAGAGAGCAGCGTTGACGCATACACTCTTTAGTTCAGTCACTCAGTCATGTCCGACTCTTTGCGACCCCATGAACTACAGCGCACCAGGCCTCCCTGTCCATCACCAACATGGTAGTATATATCCACCACCATGTGTAAAACAGATAGCTAGTGGGAAGCTGCCGTGTAGCACAGGGAGCTCAGCTCAGTGTTCTGTGACGACCTAGAGGGGTGGAAGGGAGGCTCCAGAGAGACAGAATATATGTATATGTATGGCAGAGACTGGGGCTTCCCAGGTGGCTTAGTGGTAAAGAATCTGCCTGCCAACGCAGGAGACGTGGGTTCGATCCCTGGGTCAGGAAGACCACCGGAGAAGGTGGTCTGGCAACACACTCCAGCATTCTTGCCTGGGAAATCTCATGGACAGGGGAGACTGGCAGGCTACAGTCCATGAGGTCGCAGAGTCGGACAGGACATAGCGACTAAACGACAACAGCAACAGGGTAGAAACGAACGCAACGCTGTAAAGCAGTTATAGTTCAAGAACAGAAAACATACTGAAAACAGGGCACAAGTATTACGCAGTGATACCTCTCGTATGCTATTTGGGGGATTCTTTTTAGTTTATACGGTTTTATTCTCAGCACCTATCCCAGTGACTGGCCCCACATCTGGCATACAATGGCCACTCAGGGAATACTGATCAAATGAACAAATGTTGCCGTGTCTACAGCCAGTATTACTTTAAAAGTATACAATATTTTCTTTTTATGGTACATCAGTCTGCTATTCTGTAGAGTCTCCACTGATCATTTTCCAGGAAGAATCTTACTTGGTTTCAGATCCAAAGTTTTATCTTAGTTCTTCCCTGATTGACTGTTTATTCTCATTTCAGCAATTTATTTGGACCCCACAAGTAAGAGTTCAACCACAGACAATTCTTATCTGTTGGAACAGTAATGATGCCTTGTATATACTGACTTTTTCTACGCAAAAGCAGTGGCCTGACAGAAGAGCAGTCAATTGCCAAACTGGGAAGAGCCTTGACTGATTGAAGAACAGATGCTCTTGAGTATAATTAGTAGAGACTTGCAATGACCTAGGTGGTTATTTAACTAAAAAAGGAAACATAAAAGAAACACAAATTGAACTATTTTGAGGGGATTTCCTGGTGAGTCAGTGAACAGGACTTAGCAACACAAAAAGAACAAATTGGTAAGCCAGTGTTTATAGTCAAGTATATGGAATTAGAGTCAAGACAATTTAAAACCAATGACAATTTTTTTAAACTATTTTGAGCTAACAAAATAGCCTGCTACCTTATCTAACTGAATGATAAATGATATCAGACAGGCTACAAACAACCACAAAAGCACACAAGTTTACTGTGCTTGCCAGTGATATTTCCTATAAATAACTATAACTATATTGAGTAGCAAATAATCTTTAAAAAATTCCTGACATACACATCGGATAAACAAGAGTATTGAAATCATTGTATTTCTCCCAAACTGAAAGTCATTCAGTTGTGTCTAATTCTTTGCAACTCCATGGACTGGGACCTCCAGGCTCCTCTGTCCATAGGATTCTCCAGGCAAGAATAATGGAGTGGCTGCCATTCCCTTCTCCAGGAGATCTTCCTGACCCAGGGATCAAACCCAGGTTTCCTGCATTGCAGGCAGAAGTTTACTCTTTGAGCCACCAAGGAAGCCCATATTTCTCCCAAACACCACTGCAAATCCAGGGATGAAGGTTTGGCACAGCATCAAACACTGGAAATGAGACAATACTTATATCTACCACAGTGTATAAGAAAAGACCCAGGACAGGGTCTTCCCTGGGGGTCCAGTGGTTAAGACTTTGCCTTCAAATGCAGTGGGTACAGGTTCAATCGTTGGTTGGGGAGCCAAGATCTCATATGCCTTGTGGCCAAAGAACCAAAACATAAAACAGAAGCAATACTGTAACAAATTCAAAAAAGATTTTTAAAATGGTCCACATCAAAAAAATCTTTAAAAAGAGCAAAGAACTAGGACGGAAAGAGAACAAAGACATACTCCAAAAAGCTGCTGGCAAGAGCTAGAAAAGGATTAAAGGGCAGAGAGGAGCCCCAGAGGAACATGTAGCTGATGCTAATTGTACTGTAGCCACCAGCGGCCTCACTGAGCTCCTTTCTAGCTCGTATAACTTCTGCCAAAGCAGAGGGTACCAGTTGCCATCCTCCAAGGATGATTCCGTACAGATCTAGAAGCAAGCATCCTATATCTATGTATATATGTGTACTGAATTGAAAGAAAGGTGACCAAAATAAGATGGAGATATTGTCATTAAATAAGAGAGAGAAAGTATTTAATTAGCACCAAACAGTATGGGAAGGCTTTCGTCGTAGCTCAGTCGGTAAAGAATCTGCATGCAGTGCAGTGACCCAGGTTGATCCCTGGGTCGGGAAAATCCCCTGGAGGAGGAAATGGCAACCCACTCCAGTACACTTGCCTGGAAAATTCCATGGACAGCCTGGTGCGCTGTAGTCCATGGGGTCACAAAGAGTCGGGCACGGCTGAGTGACTAACACTTCACTTTAAACAACATGGGAAGACCTAGCAGGATGGAGAGAGTTGCTCTTCAAATGCCACTAAGAAGCTACGGTCAGGAAAAGCATCTGCATAAACATCAACAGCTCATGTGGCATAATGTTGCCTGGTAGTTGCAGCAATGCTTTCTAGTAGGTCCAAAATAAACTTGTGAATTCTGCCTACATGTGGTCAAGCTGCCTTGACTTTTTTGTCCCCTCTTGGCAATCTGTCACCTAAATAGTAATTTCATGCCATTTTTTAAGAGTCCAAAGAGCCTTCTTCTCAGGTCTGTCCATTTCCAAAGAGGACCATGCTCCACAGCTTTCCCCTCCCTCCCAGATTCAAATGTTGAATACCTAACCGGCAATGTGACAGTATTTGGAAAGGAGCCTTTAGGAAGTAGTCAGGTTTAGGTGAGATCATGAGGGCAGAGCACCCTGATGGGATTGTTCAATAGCTCAGTCATGTCTGACCCTTTGTGACACCATGGACTGTAGCACGCCAGGCTTCCCTGTCCTTCGCTATCTCCTGGAGTTTGCTCAAATTCATGTCCATTGAGTTGGTGATGCTATCTAACCATCTCATCTTCTGCCACCCCCTTCTCCTTCAATCTTTCCCAGCATCAGGGTCTTTTCCAATGAGTCAGCTCTCTGCATCAGGTAGCCAAAGAATTGGAGCTTCAGGCTCAACATCAGTCCTTCCAAAGAGTATTCAGGGTTGATTTCCTTTAGGATTGATGGGTTTGATCTCCTTGCTGTCCAAGGGACTCTCAAGAGTCTTCTCCAGGATCACAATTCTAAAGCATCAGTTCTTTGGTGCTCAGTCTTCTTTATGATCCAACTCTCACATCCATAACATGACTACTGGAAAAATCATAACTTTGACTAGATGGACTTTTTTCGGCAAAGTGATGTCTCTGCTTTTTAATATGCTGTCAAGTTTTGTCATAGCTTTCATGCCAAGGAGCAAGTGTTTTTTATTTTCATGGCTACAGTCACTTTCCAGTTATTTTGGAGCCCAAGAAAATAAAGTCTCTCGTTGTTTCCATTTTTTCCCCATCCATTTGCCATGGAATGATGGGACCAGATGCCATGATCTTAGTTTTTTGAATGTTGAATTTTTAAGCCAGCTTTTCCACTCTCCTCTTTTACCTTAATCAAGAGGTTTTTTAGCTCCTCTTTGCTTTCTGCCATTAAAGTGGTATCATCTACATAATCTTTCCTAGAGCCGCTTCTTTGTCAAATGAAGACAACTGGCATAAGCTCTGAGAAGAGCACTTCCCCACTGCTCATTTTAGACCCTGTGGCATTTATCTCCACCATCATGATAGAAAAACAAGGGCCAGCAAATTGACCTTCTGCTTCTGCAGCTGCTGACCCTTGGTAGGGAATGTTAGAACAGACATAAGCTAGCCCTGGAGATTTGGACTAGGTCCAACAGCAATAAATACAGCCTGTTCTGTGGTTGTCACCCTGTCCTAGGACTGAATGACCAACAGAAACCACCATTTCACATTGGGATGCTCTGAGTCTCTAGTTCTGCTGAGCTGATGCTGGCAGAGTGTCTTTGTAGGAAGAGTCAAGTTCACCAGGATATCCGAGGTCAGGTAACCCTGCATCCGGCTAGGGTTACTATCAAAATGATACCATCTCAGGCATTCCCCTAGGCAAAGACATCGATTTTGCAACATCTAAAAGGCAACCACCTCTATCTGATTCCTGTCATCTCAGACTTCAAATGTATCTGTAAAGCCACCTTCTAGGGTACATGAAAATCACTCCAAGGTACGTGACAAGATAGGCTCATGCTATTCTAGGATGTCTATTTGGGTTATTTCAGTCCCCGACTAAAATGTAAATGGTATATAATAGCAACATTGTACTCAAAGAAAAAGGACTTTTCTTCAAACAGTAGGTAAAGGAAAGCAATTTAAATGACAATCCTCTTAACTTTTCCTCACCTCTGCCCAGGCAACTTTGCCCTTGTCCATCTAAATTCTAGTAGAGTAGAACTAATGAAAAGGGAACTCTGAAATAAAGGCAAATTCGAATGACTGAGACAGATGAAGGATGCCTTTAAGAGTTATTTGGACTAAAAATAACTTCGGTAATTCTTACAGATTTCTGAGGAAGCCATGAAAACTACCCAGGGTGCAGTGTATTCACAATAAGAATAGGACTTTGGCTTCTGAAAAAGATAGTCCTTAAGTATTGGGAATTGGGAAAATGTTTTAAGTAAAATATAACAAAAGGCAGGGGTAGCTCCAGGAAAATGTTTTGATACTAAATCTATAAAATTATTGTATATTCTGTTGTGGGAAACAATGATTAATTTGATCCAGAAAATAATGCTCCTTTAAGTATTAATTTTAGAATTATGTTCTCTAGGAGTCAATCTTAAATATGCAGAAAACTATGGATCATACAGACTTAAAGCAGTGTTTCACAACAAGGAGTTGTTTTGCTTCCCGGGGATATTATAACTTTTTCATTCATTAAATGAGTATTTGTTAACTACCTATGGTAAGGCGAGTGCAGAGAAAAAGCTAGCTGGGCAGTCAGGCAAAGGAAAGGAAATTTATCAGAGGGAAACGAGAGGGTGACTGGCCCTTAAGGAGAACCAGTGTCCTCCCTTTCTGATAGGGTCTTTCCTATACCCCACCAATGCAATATTCTCTGAAGTGGTGGTTAATTTTTAGCCCATAGCTGAGTCCTATGGTCACATAGCCAGAGGTTTGGAATCCAGCGGTCTCATATCCTTGAAAAGGTAGGCACCAGCGGGAAAACAGAATTTGGGCAATTTGGTCAGTCTCAAGGGTCACTGTGATTTTATTCTTTGTTTGCAAGGTCAATATGAGGAGCCATTTTAACAGTGAGCCCTCCCGTAGGCCCTACCACCTGCTATGTGTCAGCCCTGGGATGCTGCTGAGCACACAGCAACTGCTCCCCTTGTTGTGATGGAACTTCATATCCAGATAGGAAGATGGACTTTCTTCAAAGGAATTACTGTGCAAGTCATTACTGTAAATGAGGACGCTTAATTTAGGGGATTATAACACAGTCTGTAAATCAGGAGGCCCCTCCAATTAGATGACTTAAATGGTGGGTACAATTACCCAGGTTAAAAAAAAAAAAAAAAAAAAGAGGTAGGAGAAGAGGTCAAAGAAGTGGTTTAAACAAAATATCATTAGTACTTTTCGCCTCTCAGATAGTTTAAAGTTCAGGAAAAAATAAGCATACATGATGAGAATAAAAATTTTTCCATACACCTCCCGATTCTTATTCCTGTTAAATTCCTGCCTCCGGAAACCATGACTATGGCATCTTTCAAAAGCTTCAGGATGCCCTTTGAATTACTCTTTCTCTTGCTTCCCTTCATTTGCAAGGACATCTAGAGATTACTATATAAATGAAAGAACTTATTTGTTCATCTTAACAAGAATAGTTGACAGTGATGCTGTCTAGATCGGGGAACATGCTGCTGTGAGCACCGGTCTGCAGTCTCTGCTTTAATGGTTGGATGAAGTAAAATTCAGGAGTAGTTGATGTCTTTTTAGTGTCAGCACAGTATGTGGAAAAGCATAAAGCATAAACTGTCATGGCAATGGCATTTTATTAGATGGTAAAGATGAGAAAACTTGCTGATTCTCAATAACTATGCCCAGAAAGAAAAATTTTGATGAGATGTTCAATAATTAAAGTATTTCATAAACTGTTGCAGTATTTTAGCACAGCAGGGGCTGGTTCTCTTCTTTGGTATAAAATGAGGATGATTTGACTAATTCAATTAGCATCTTATTTTTACCCAAGATTATTAGTTTTGGGTACCTTCTACCTGGAATGCTTCCTCAGTGACAATTTTCACTCAGTCTCCTTGAAAATATTTCTAGTGTTCTGAATAAATGATAGCTCTAGAGGATTTTCGCTAGGCACATACATACACACACATACACAAATGAAACTGCAAAGTAGGAAAATATCTTCTGTTCACCCAGGTGACCATCACTCAGATGTAACTGACATATTCCAAGCTTGGAGACACAAGTAGAACTAGATGGCAGCTGCTCTAAAATGTTCTAGCTCCCAGAGAGAACTATCTGAATCTTGTCAAAATCAGAAATCATTTCCACTCACAAGGTAGTGAAATAGAGAAGGATATTTTATATCCATATTTTGTGGAAAATTTAAGACAATGGATATTACTTAGTCCTCTAAGCAGCAAATCAATGTGAAATGAAACCAGCGCATCTCATAACCTTTGTGCCAAAGGTGGGTTTAAGGAGTCCACATATTATTTGAAAATTTAAAAATATGTGTTGCTCTTCCACAAAAGGCTGGGATTAATGAACTCACTTACTCCGCTTCATTTAATAATACCGAAAGATTAAATCAGGAAAAATTATTTTCATACTACTACATAATTCTTTAGGTAAATAAATGTTCGACCATGGCATCTGTCGATAGTGTCATTAGATGCACAGAAGTGTTTAATTTTGGTAAAGTCTAATTTATTTATTTTTCTTTTGTTACCCATGTTATTGGTGTCATATTCCAAGACATCATTGCATATCCAATGTCATGAGGCTTTTATCCTATGTTTGCTTCCAAGAGTTGAGTTATTTTTTAATTGGCTTGCTTTTAAAGATTGTTTTCTTTTACAATTGATCCAAAGAATTAAAAATTCTCAGTACAGATTTTAATCTTACTCTAACACTTACTTTCTTAGTGATGCCGAGAAGGATATTCACACTCAGCTCAACAGTAATTTCAAAAGCAACAAATACATTTACTAGGGGAAGAGTTATATATAAGATGACCAAAAGAGCTAGAAGAAAACAATTTGATACACTACCCTATGTAGTTCATGATGTTTCCCATAGTTATGGGTAAATCTCTTTGCGAATAGACGTTGTACATGTGTCACAAATGGAACACAGTATACAAACTGTATCAAGTCACTGCGGATTGAATGGTGGTGAGAAATGAGTTCCATTTGTTAAAGCAGAATATCTGGGAAGCCATTTATTACATACATTCTGTGTTCCGTTGATGTGGACATAATGGAACTGAATTACAAAGATGATATTATACAAACACTTAAGTGCTAATGCATCAGACTACTTAACAAGATGCTAAATGAGAGATGGCTACATTTTGGATTTGAGAGCAGAAAAAATTTTAAAAGCCAGTGAAGTTTTTGGTTCTTTATAGCTTTATTCCAAAAAATGTAAGCCAACTCACATTCTGGTTTCATAGAGGCAATGACAGAAAAAGGAGAGGGTTTAGGGGCTTGATGTTGTCACTGCTTGCAGGCTTCAATGAATATATTCTGCCTTTATTAAGACCATATTGGTGCTAAGGTGCCAAGACAATTCAATTGAAATGAAATTTAGTTCTTTTCAACAAAAAGTGCCAGAACAGCTGGATATCCACATGTGAAAGAATGAAGTTGAACCAATACCTAGTACTATCAACAAAACTGGCTCCAAATGAATCAATACAGAAAGAAATCTTACTCTTAGAGTAAATCTTCATGATCTTCAATTAGACAAAAGCTTCTTAGAAATAATACCAACTGATGGATCGTGCTGAACTGATACAGAAACTACCCTGCAAGAGCTTCTAAGGGCCAAAGCTGGAGCAATTTGAACAATAAAATAAACAATAATATTATTGCACTGTAAACCCACAGACTAAAATAAATATCTGTGAGTCCATATTGACATTGGTGGTTTAGTCGCTCAGTTGTGTCCGACTCTTATGACCCCATAGGCTGTACCTTGCCAGGCTCCTCTACCCATGGGATTTCTCAGGCAAGAGTACTGGAGTGAGTTGCCATTTCCTTCTCCAGAGGATCTTTCAAATCCAGGAATTGAACCCAAGTCTCCTGCATTGCAGGCAGATTCTTTACTGACTGAGCTATGAGGGAATCTAAAAATACTCAAAGAAATAATACCAAAACACAGTGACCCAATAAAAAAAATCAGCAAGTAAGTTGGACTCCATCAAAATTAAAATCTTTTGTGCTTCAAAAGACACTGTCAAGAAAGTGAAAATACAAAACAGAAAATGAAGGAAAATATTTGCCAGTCATACATCTGAGAAGTGACTTGTATTCAGAACATATAAAAAACTCTTACATGATAAAAAGGCAAATAACCCAATTTAAAAATAGCGAAGGATCTGAGTAGATATTGCTCCAAAAAGATATGCAAATTTCCAATAAGTGCATGAAAAGGTATTCAACATAAGTAGCCATTAGGGAAATGCAAAAACAAATCATAAAAAAACACTCAAGGACAAATTTATACCTACTATGATGACTAGAATCAAAATGTCAGATACAATCAAATATTAGCAATGATGTGAAGGTAGAATTCTCATACATTGCTGGTAAAAATGTAACATAGTGTAGTCATCAAGGAAAAGTTTAGTGGTGCCTGTAAAGCGTCTGCCTGCAATGCAGGAGACCTGGGTTCAATCCCTGGGTCAGAAGATCCCCTGGAGAAGGAAATGGCACCCCACTCCAGTATTCTTGCCTGGAAAATCCCATGGATGGAGGAGCCTGGTAGACTATAGTCCATGGGATCGGAAAGAGTCGGACACGACTGAGTGACTTCAGTTTCACTTTCTTTCACTTTCCAATGAGTTAAGGAGGGAGGCATGGCAACCCACTCCAGTTTTCTTACCTGGAGAATCCCATGGACAGAGGCTACAGTCCATAGGGTTGCAAAGAGATGGACATGACTGAAGCAACTGAGCATGTACATATGCACAAATGGGTTAAACAAGAGTTTAAGTAGTTCCACCCTTCGGTGTACATCCAAGAGAAACAAAAATACACATCCACACAAAAGTGTGCACACGGACGTTTACAGCAGCATTATTCACAGCAGCCCAAAAATGAAACAATTAAGTGGTACATCCATACAATGGAATATTACTCAGCCGATAAAAGGAATGAATTACTGATGCATGACAAGACACAGTCAAACCTTGAAAACATTATGCTCAGTGAAAAAAGCCAGTCACAAAAGACCACATATCATATGATTACATTTATAGTTGATTCCCAGAACTGTCAAATTTATGTATAGAGGGGGTATATTAATGATTGTCTAGGGCCAGGGGGGAGGGGATGGATAGTAACTGTTGGTTTTTTTGGTGATGAAAGTGTTCTAAAATTGGATTGTGTTCATGGGTGCACAATGGTCAGTATATTAAAAACAATGAACTGTTTTTAATATAAACTAGGAAATGATATGGTCTATGAATTACGTCTCAATGAAGCAGTTAAAAAGGGCTTCTCTGGTGGCTCAGGTGATAAAGAATCTGTCTCCAGTGTGGGAGACCTGGGTTCGACCCCTGGGTCAGGAAGATCCCTTGGAGAAGGGAAGGGCTACATGCTCCAGTATTCTTGCCTGCAGAATTCCATGGACACAGGAACCTGGCGGGCTACAGTCCTGCTGCTGCTGCTAAGTCGCTTCAGTCGTGTTCGACTCTGTGCGACCCCAGAGACGGCAGCCTACCAGGCTCCTCTGTTCATGGGATTTTCCAGGCAAGAGTACTGGAGTGGGTTGCCAGTGCCTTCTCCGGGGCTACAGTCCAGGAGCTGTTAAAATTATATTGGTGTTACAAATTTTAATCTTGGAATCCTTCTGAAGTTGGAGATGAAGAAGTGGAAATCATGCTTTAAAGTTTAGAACTTAGGGGAAAAGTTAATTCATCCCATCTGAATGGTTTCTATTACTTCATTGAGTTTGACAATTAGCTGATGTTTTGCTTTACCTCAATGCTTACATTCATTCATTATGCCTGGTTACTGCTATATCATAGACACTGGAGATGGAGACATGAAAAGAATGTACTTGCTCTCAAGGTCACCAAGTAATAGGGGGAATTACATGCAGTAAGTATGATAGCAATAGGGAATCAATGCAAAAGGACCACAGTGTGGAGGACCTAATTGCGCCTGTGTGTGTGTGTGTGTGTTCTTAGGAGTCGGATGTAAAGATGAAGGAGATCAAGAGGAATTGCCTTCAAGGGCAAATGGAGTTTATCAAGTGGTCAAAAGAGGACATACACACCAGAGTGTAGATGATACAGAAGAAGCAAGAGACAAAGCTGAAATTTCTTCCTTTAATACTTTTGGATTTCACAAACTGTTGATCTTAGACTGATCATTAGGAAAGAAAACATACAGTTAACTATGAAGAGTAATTTTTCTAACCATGTTCACAAAAGACTACTTTTGGCCTGAAAAATGGAGGTTTTCACCTTCTGTTTTACCTATACTGACAAGGGTTGTCTACCACTGAAATATTACAGTATGTAGCCATTTTCTAGACCTGTACGTTTTATAGAGAGTACCTGTAGGTAAAAAGGAAATGAGTTGGAATTTCTTCCCTATTACTAACTAGCTATAAACTCTGTGTGACCCTTGGTTTCCTGTAAATAACATGAAAATAAAGAGTTAACTGATGTGGTTCTGTAAAGATGAAAGGAATAAAACATACAAAGTACTTTGTACATAGTAGAACTTCAATACATGGTATCTAGTCTTGTTCTGTCTTTAATATTTTCTTATACAAAAAATATAATTATATATTATATGTAATTATAAAAACATAAATATATATTTTATTATATATGTTCTATAAAACATATATAAATATATATATTTCACAGGATAGTTCAATCTTACAGCCTTTTCACCTTAATGAGTATGACCTAGATCATTCAAAGAATCTATTCACTGACAAATGTAATCAAGGCATAAAGAGATACAAAATTGTTCCTCTGTTACAATAAAAATGCCAGAGCCCAAATGCACAGGGCCAAAGCCTAAGGAAAAGAAAACCGAACAGGCAAGGAAAATCAGGCCACATATGAAAAAGACAAGACAAGGCAAAAGCTGCTTATAAAACAGGCAGACAATCCAGTTAAGGTGGAGAGCAGGCTGGACTCAGATCAAGTTCAGCAGCAGGTAGAGGTGTTAGGCAACAATTTAGAGCCAGGAAATTAACAGAGACTGAAACACAGTAGCTGGTATTTGCTTCCTAAACTAGAACAAACATCTCTTTGGGGTCTGATTTCCAGGGAAGAAGGTATAATATTCTTATGGAGTTTCCATACTGCTTAGCAGACTGACTGATCTGCATAGTTAGAAGGATTTCCACTATTCAAATGAGATTGAACATATCTATGTATCTACACGGAGAAGGAAATGGCAACCCACCCCAGTATTCTTGCCTGGAGAATCCCAGGGACAGAGGAGCCTGGTGGGCTGCCGTCTATGGGGTCGCACAGAGTCGGACACGACTGGAGCGACTTAGCAGCAGCAGCGTGTATCTACACATATGCACACATACATATGCACATTCATGCATATACGCATGAGACCATTTTTGCCTCATACATTGTAAATTTCTTCTGGAGTTAAATAGCGTAAGTGCCATTTCTTTCCACATGTGATTGCTTTTACTGAAACCACTCCTAGTGCTCCCCTCTGTAGCATCAGTGGTTGGAAAGTTCATAAAGTTGATAGTTTCTTTCATAGTTCTTTTTTTTTTTTTAACTTTTGTATTGGTTTTGCCATATATTGAAATGAATCCACCACAGGTATACATGTGTTCCCCATCCTGAACCCTCCTCCCTCCTCCCTCCCCATACCGAAAGTTGGGTTTTGATGGTTTCTGAAATATCTGCACTGAAAAGTGGAGAATAGAAAAGTGTCAGTTCCTGCACTTGACTTTCATCACACTTCCAATGGCTTTTCAAAAAGCTCCTGCATGGAGGCAGGAAAAATGCTTGAAAAAAACACCTAGATATGCAGAGAGAAGGCACCATCATTACTATCAGTTCAAGTTCCTGCTTGTCCCAAGAACAGTCTTCACTCACAGACCCTCCTTTGTTTAGCCGCTTTCTTTCCAAAATAAATGGAATGGACATTCAATGTCCCTCTAATGAATAAAGGTTATTATGTGCTCACAGTATGATTTTTTCAGACCTACTTCTAAACTTGCTTCTGAAAAGAAAATTCACTAATCGCTTAGATTATTAGTATTGTCATTAATAAGCATTTGGTATGTCATTAAAAAAAAATAGGTCCTCTGGGTAAAGATTCCATTGAACTTAATGCCAGGGATTGTAACTTATTCATTGTTGCTGCCCAGTGAATTTAGAGTAATCACTGTAAGAGTGGTTATGAGACATTGGGGAGAAATATTACATCAAAGGTAATAAAGAGGTTTGGGGTGTACCCATTTGAAATCCACTTTTCTGCACAGAGTAATCTTTTACTATGATTCTAACTTCTGAGGGACATGTTTAATAATGCTTTTATTTTTTAAAAAAAAGTATTTTACATCATATGCAGTACAGTGTTGCATGAATCTCTGAGGCTTATCACAGTAATGAGTTGTTTTTGTCCCACTGCTAAAACAAGTTGGAGCCAGGGCAATTTTTAAAAATGGAAGTAAAGCTTTTATTTTCCTAGTGAGACTTGCTATGTAAACTTCTAGCATTACTGGGTCTTTGCTGTTTTTTAGTTGCAGTCTAATTTTAATTATCATTTTTCAAAGCATGTAAGTTAGTGACATGTCAATAAATATTGAGTGCCTGCTATATATTGATACTTTGGAGATATGGAAGAAACATCCAACTTCAAGTAGTATACATTCTTCATGGGGAAAGATTGTAGATTTAAAACTTTATTTCCAATGGCATCACTAAAAATAATTCTCTGCTATTTGCTAATAAAAAGATATCATCAGGAAAAAATGAGAGGACAAAGTCTACTTGTCCTTAAACTATGTGGTTTCAGGTACAAGCAATGCAGTCAAATCTTCTTCCTGTCAGATTATATTTATTACTTTCAACCCTCTCCTGACTGCTGGTATGGAAAGTTCACCAGCCACAACTATTCATTTTCTTTCGTGTTGTTCAGTTGCTAAGTCATGTCCAACTCTTTGTAGTCCCATGGACTGCAGCACGCTAGGCTTCTATGTCCTTCACTATCTCACAGAATTTGCTCAAACTCATGTCCATTGGGCTGGTGGTGCCATCCAATCATCTTATCCTCTTGTTGCCCCCTTCTCCTCCTACCCTCAATCTTTCCCAGCATCGTGGTATTTTCCAATGCATTGGATCTTTGCATCAGGTGCCCAAGTATTAGAGCTTCAGCTTCAGCATCAACCCATGCAATGAATTTTTAAGGTTGACTTCCTTTAGGATTGATTGGTTTGATCTCCTTGCAGTTCAAGGGGCTCTCAAGAGTTCTTCTCCAGCATCAAAATTCAAAAGCATCAATTTTTCAGTGCTCAGCCTTCTTTATGGATCTCATTTTTTTAAGAGCCTAGAAACTGCATCCAAGGCAAAGCTACTATAGCACCTGTTTTTCAGCTTGTATGTGTGATGAATTTGCCAAGTATTTTAATCCTTTTTCTGTCTTATCAACAACTACTCTGTGAGGTATGACTCTCCAACTTAATAGATGAGGTAACTGAGTTTTAGAGCTGCAAAGTGATGGCAAAAGACCTCAGTGCCAATGAGTAATGTACACAAGATCACAGGGCACAGCTATGTCTGACTCTGCTTCTCACCAGCTCCATGCTCTGTGGTCTTAACTACCTCATCTTCCTTCCTTAAAACTCTGTGTATAATATAGTCTGCTAAAATTTAAAATCATCAACTATGTCATGTATTTTGTTTGCGGTCTGTATTTTTGGCAGTTTGGATGGAAAGAAATCTCTTTTTACTAAAGTGAATGGGATTGGACTTATAGAAAAAATACTATACAACTGGGAGGGTTTGAGATGGAAAGAAAAAGGAGTTAAGTAATTCCTAGTAATTTTTAAGTCTTCTGTTGATAATTATTAATTATCAAGTTTGAATTCTTAAGTGAAAGTCTGTAGAAAAATTCCTCTACAGTGAAAAACATTATACAAGCAACTGGAAAAAATACATTTTTTCTCTTCAAATAAAAACAGCTAGAATAATGTTCATAATTTTCTAACCAAAATGTATTGATCTCCCCTCAGGCAAATCTGTGTACTTCAATTTTATATTAATATGTTTGTGTGTGTATACATCACCAACTCAATGGACATGAGTTTGAATAAACTCCGGGAGTTAGTGATGGACAGGGAGGCCTGGCATGCTGCAGTCCATGGGGTTGCAAAGAGTCAGACACAACTGAGCAACTGAACTGAACTGAACCGAATTGTGTGTATACTTATCAATTTAACACAAGAAGTATAAGATTTAGACATGGAAAAGTTAAAATATTGATGAGAAAAAAATTTTTTTAATTCAGCTAAATAGAGACAACCCATGTTCTTGAATGTTCACATTGTGAAGATGAAAATTCCTTCAAATTTGGCTATAGATTCAATTCAATCCCTATCAAAATTTCTGCAGACGTCTTGAAGAAATTTACAAAATGAGCCACAAATTTACATGAAATTGCAGAAGAGTAAGAATAGCCAAAACTATTTTTAGAAAGAGCAAAGTTGGGAAACTTTCACCTTCCAAATCAAAATTTATTCTGAAGTACAATTATGAAGACAACATGTTCCACTGGCATAAAATCAGATGAGTATGGCAATGAAATAGAACTGAGAGTCTAGAAATAAATCCTTATATTTATGGTCACTGATTTCTGACAAAGGTGATAATTTATTTCATTCATGAGTAATGGGTAGCCTTTTTAACAAACAGTGGTTGAACAACTCAATATTGACATGCAAGATAATGAACTTATGACATTATCTCACACCAAACACAAAAACTAACTCAAAATGGATTATAGATTTGAATGTAAGAACTTAGAATTGAGAATTTTAGAAGATAATATAGGATAAAAATCTGAGAACTTGGGTTAGGAAAATTTTTTATATGATACAAAAAGCATGATCTATAAAACATGAAACTGATAAATTAGGCCTCATACAGATAAAAACTTCTGCCATTTAGAAGGCACCAATAAGAAAATGAAAAGACAAGTCAGACTAGGAAGAAATACTTGCAAAACATATTTATACAAGACTGTGTCCAAAACATTGGAAAAGGAAATGGCAACCCACTCCAGTGTTCTTGCCTGGAGAGTCCTGTGGACAGAGGAGCCTGGTGGGCTGCCGTCTATGGGGTCGCACAGAGTCGGACACGACTGAAGCGACTTAGCAGCAGCAGCAGTGTCCAAAATATACAAAATCATATGCTTCAATAAGATGAGAAACAACTCAAAACATAGGTAAGATATTTGAATAGGCCTTTTACCAACGAATATATATGAATGGTTAATAAACATGAAAAGATGCTCAACATCACTAATCAATAGGAAAAAGCAAATTAGAATGACTAGAAAGGCTATAAAAAGTATAGACAGTAACATTGGTGGATGAGGATGTGGAGAAACAGAAACCTTGATACAGCAGTGGTGGAAATGTAAAATGATTTAGCTACTTTGGAAACAGTTTAGAAATGTCTTCAAAAGTTAAATATAAATTTACCATGCAATGGTGTCCCAAGTTGCCCTGCTCACCACCAATGTTGTGATCTGACTTTCAATCCCATCACCCCACAAAGCCCAGAGAAATAATCTCTCTCACACAATCCTGATAATAACATTCCAATGTTTAAATTGTCCTTATACCTCTCAAGTTTCTGCGTGGTTTTACAGTTTTGACTCTTCTTTTGACCAATTTACTTCTTACACAATTGGCTTTGGTGCCTCAGTTTCTGAAAACTGCAGCTGCTACCAGGCTCAATTCACCCAATGAATTCATGAACGTTTTTACAGTCGAAAAGCAAAGGAAGAGTTTGATCAGCACTGAGAAACTCAGTTTGTATGTAGGGGGAAAAAAGATAATGTTTTTGCCAATGCTGTTGCTACGCAACCACTGTAATATGACAACTAGCACTAAAATGAAATGTAACTTCATAAGTGGAGGATGGTTTTTAAAAGAATGTGGTTAGAGACTGTTAATCAAAGGCAACGCTGCTGGAACCTCTAAAAAGAATGAGCTGGAGAGGAAGGCAAAGGCTTTATAAGAGTTTATAGAGTTTTGTTGTTTTTTTTTTAAAAAGGAAGTTCAAGAGCAGACCCATGGGGTTGTTCCTTAAATTCTATATTTATCTCAGGCAGTGCATCTAGAATGCACAACTAATGATGATTAAAGCAGTAAAGGGCCACCTACACCTGTTATGATGCAAAAGAGACGCATCACCATTTAGATTTCTTAAAGATTTAAACTGTAGCTGAAATAGGAGGTACATCTTTGTAACACTGAGCGCATGAGCACAAAGATGGAAATATGAAATCTACAGTTTCTGCATACAGTAGTGTAAAACCCAGTCATCTGAATAAGTGCTATTTTTTAAAAGAATGTATTATTTTAAGAAAAGTTATAAAATCAAATAAAGGCATCGAGGATTACAGAAAATAAGATATTTCTTGGGAATAGTGTCTCTATATGAAACAAAGCATTTTCTGTCACACTTGTTATCTTTTCTCTTTGGCGGGCAGTGCCAAAGTGTAGCCACTAAAGTCTCATCTAGATGAAGACCTTCCACTTGTCCTTTCTTTAGGATAATGAAAGTAATTATAGGGTCTGGAGTGTCCCTGGTGGCCAGTGGCTAAGATTCAGTGCTCCCAATGCAGGGGGCTGGGGTTTGATCCCTGGTCAGGGAACTACATCCCACATGCCTCAACTAAAGACCCTGCATGCTGCAATGAAATTAAAGATCCTACATGCCACAAATAAGACCGGGTGCAACCAAATAAAAAAAAATTTTTTTAAGAAAGTAATTATTAGAGTCTGTATTAGGGTTTTCAAGAGAAGCAGAAACAACAGGATGTATTGCCTATAGAGAGAAACTGGTAGAAAAATTGATGCTTAAAAGACGATCAAAGGAAACAACCTTCAGAGGAGCATGGAAGTCCTTAGCACCATAGGCTGAGCACAAGGGGAAAGTATTTTCTGTAACTTCCTCAGAATATAGGATGATTCTAAACCCAGAATAGCCACTTATTATAAGTTTGATGATTGACTGGCTGACCTCTTCATTAATCTGTACCAAAGCTAACCCTGAACCCAATTTTGGAATACCCTTTAAAAACCAGGACTTCATCCTGCAATGCCCCATCTTAAATACACAGAATTCAAAGTCATCTTGAAATTTTCCATCAGCTGCTGAAGCTGCAAGCTGAACTATTACTACCGTTGTTGTTTGGTCACTAAGTGATCTCCAACTCTTTGTGACCCCATGGACTGTAGCCCACCAGGCCTTTTGTCCATGGGACTTGCCAGGCAAGAATACTGATCTGGGTTGCCATTTCCTTCTCCAGTGGATCTTCCCAATTCAGGGATTGAAACTGCATTGTTGCCTGCATTGGCAGGGAGGTTCTTTACCACTGACCCACCAGGGAAGCCCATTTATCCTTTATAAATCTCATTGCAAAATTTTCAGTGATTCATTTAAATGAAATTTGATTGATCATAACAGATAAAAATTCACTAAAAATCACAGCAATTGTGTTTATCAGTTCTTGAACAGAAATCCTGAGTGCCAATGACACCAAAATATACTATTAAGAAAAAGAAACAAAATTCAGGCTTTAAAAGAGTAAGCCTAACTAAATACAACTAGTATTTAAATTTTCTACCTAATATAGTCTGTAAGTTTGTCAATTTTATGATTTTGTTTCTAGCTGTAAGTTACAGTAATAGAACTCTAGCCATAACACAGGGCACTAAGAATGCAAACTGGCCAAATATGCCAGAATATGCAAAAATTCTAATTATATAGAGATAAATGATGGCTATTTTTTAATATATGGTTATGTGTCATTAAAATTTTTAAAATTAGAACATTTCCTCACATCACAAAAAATAAACTCAAAATGAATTAAAGACCTAAATGTAAGACCTGAAGTCATAAAACTCCTAGAGGAAAACATAAGCAGAACACTCTGACATAAATCACAGCAATGTTTTATTGGATCTGTCTCCTAAGGCAAAAGAAATGAAAGCAAAAATAAACAAATAGGGCCTAATTAAACTTACAAGCTTTTCCACACCAAAAGAAACTATTGATAAAACAGACACCCTACTGAAAGAGAGAAAATATTTGCAAATGGTATGACTGGTGGGATTATTATCTAAATTATACAAAAAGCTCATACAAATAAACAAAAAAATCCAATTAAAAATGGGCAAAAGATTTGCATAGGCATTAAAAAAAATACAGTGGCCAACAGGTACATGAAAAAACATTCAGCTTTACTAATCATTCGGTTTAGTTCAGTTCAGTCACTCAGTCATGTCCGACTCTTTGTGACCCCATGCACTGCTGTACACCAGGCTTCCCTGTCCCTCACCAACTCCCAGAGCTTACTCAAACTCATGACCATTGAGTCAGTGATGCCATCCAACCATCTCATCCTCTGTCATTCCCTTCTCCTCCTGTCTTCAATAATTCCCAGCATCAGGGTCTTTTCAAATGAGTCAGTTCTTTGCTTCAGGTGGCCAAAGTATTGGAGTTTCAGCTTCAGCATCAGTCCTTCCAATGAACATTTAGGGCTGATTTCCTTTAGGATGGACTGGTTGGATCTCCTTGCTGTCCAAGGGATTCTCAAGAGTCTTCTCCAACACCACAGTGCAAAAGCATCAATTCTTGGGCAGTCAGCTTTCTTTATTATCCAACTCTCACATCCACACATGATTACTGGAAAAACCAAAGCCTTGACTAGACAGGCCTTTGTTGGCAAAGTAGTGTCTCTACTTTTTAATATGCTCTCTGGGTTGGTCATAACTTCTCTTCCAAGGAGCAAGTGTCTTTTAATTTCATGGCTGCAGTCACCATCTGCAGTGATTTTGGAGCCCCCCCACCCAAAATAAAGTCAGCCACCGTTTCCATTGTTTCCCCATCTATTTGCCATGAAGTGATGGGACCGGATGCCATGATCTTAGTTTTCTGAATGTTGAGTTTTAAGCCAACTTTTTCACTCTCCTCTTTCACTTTCATCAAGAGGCTCTTTAGCTCTTCTCCACTTTCTGCCATAAGGGTGGTATCATCTGCATATCTGAGATTATTGATATTTCTCCTGGCAATCTTGTGCTTCATCCAGCCCAGCGTTCCTCATGATGTACTCTGTATATAAGTTAAATAAGCAGGGTGACAATATACAGCCTTGACGTACTCCTTTCCTGATTCGGAACCAATCTGTTCTTCCATGTCCAGTTCTAACTGTTGCTTCTTGGCTTGCATACAGATTTCTCAGGAGGAAGGTCAGGTGGTCTGGTATTCCCACCTCTTTAAGAATTGAGAAATGCAAATCAAAACCACAGTTAGCTAACACCTCACCCCTGTAAGAATGGTTCCCATTAGAATCTACAAATGTTTGTAAGAACATGGAGATGAGAATAGTTGGTGGTGGAAATGTGAACTGGTGCAGGCAACATGGAAATCAGTATGGAGTTTTCTAAACTTGAGCTACCATATGGCTCATCATTCCATTCCTGGGTATATACTCAAAGAAAATGAAAACACTAATTTGAAAAGATACATGCAGCCCAAAGTTCAATGCAATGTAATTTACTATTTTAAAACTTTAAAAACTAACTAGTAAGTTGTCATATATAATGAAGTAGTCACTATGCATCTCCTATATCAAGAGCCAAAATTTAGAAGATAAAACAAAAGGAATATTTTTCATTCACAAAAGCAAAACAAACACATGAAATATCTAGAACTAGCACATTTGCAATTCCTAAGGAAAAAAGCTACAGAACTTATTTGGAAACTAATACAATTATGTAAAGTTTAAAAATAAAATAAAATTAAATAAAAAAAAAGAACTAAAAAGAAAATAACTCAAAAAAAAAAGATGCAAATAGAGATCAGATATATTAAGATACACTTTTTTTTTTAACCCAGAAGTGTTAAATAGTATTGAAAAGTCAACATTTCCCATATTAATATAATGATTTAATTCTAGTGTGCTTTTTTTCTGTGAACTTGACAAAAATGACTCGAAAGTTTATTGGGAAGAATAAGTATAATAATAGTCTTTAAAAGTCTCAAACAGAAATGTTAGGATAGTAAGCTACACATGGAACATAAAACATATAAAACTACTGTAAATAAAATAGTGTGGAATACGTGCAAAACATTGCACAAGAGTGAGACAGGATAAATATCCTGAAGCATAGCCTAGTAGTGGATGTTACAGACAATAATAGGATGTAAAAAAAAAAAGGACCATCATAAAAGGTTGGGATTACACTATTTAAAAAGAGTTTTGGGGAAAATTGGCCCTCGGGGAGAATAATCATCAAATCCAGACCTCCCTTTAGGCTCTAACATGAAGAGTTAAATGGAAAAAAAAAAAAAGGAAATATATATATTTAACTGAAAAAAATTATATATATAATATTTAACTGATCATTGGATGAGCAAAGAAACTCTTTGCCTAAATATATGAGAAATGAAAGAATACACATAGAAAAGATAATGCAGGTGCCAGGTGAAAATTTTCAAGCTATGCTTGCCAGATGAAGGCTGTTTTCACTCACCTCTTACTGGCTTCAAGGCTGACCCATGTCTGACATCAGAAAGTCAAGGCCACTTTCCTCATTTCCAAACCTTCATGTTCCTTCTGAAATTTTGAGTCTTTTGGAGTTTTTTGTTGGCCAGGCCATGCAGCTCCCAGGATCTTAGTTCTGAGACCATGGAGCAAACCCATGCCCCCACAGATGAGTCCTAAACACTGGACCACCAGGGTTCAAGGAAGACCTGACTCTGAGTCTTGTTCTCTGAGTTCTGGTTTGCCCCAAGGTTGCAACTCTTTTCTTCACTCCTGTAGTTCCACTTGCCCAAGAAAGAAGCTTGACACCCTGGAGTTCATGGTGGAACTCAGATTTATTCAATAATTCTTGATTATCACCTGGGCTTCCGTGCTCAGTCGTGTCCGACTCTTTGCAACACCATGGACTGTAGCCCACCAGGCTCCTCTGTCCATGGGATTTCCCAGGCAAGAATACTAGAGTGGGTTGCCATTTTCTTCACCAGGGGATCGTTCCAACTCAGGGATTGAACCAGGTTCTCCTGGGTCTCCTGCACTGGCAGGCGGATTCTATACCACTGAGTCACCTAGGAAGCCCTTGATGATCAATTACTCAACACTAACTAGATTCAGTTAGAACTAGACATGGAACAACAGACTGGTTCCAAATCGGGAAAGGAGTACATCAAGGCTGTACATTGTCACCCTGCTTATTTAATGTATATGCACAGTACATCATGAGAAACTCTGGGCTGGAAGAAGCACAAGATTGCCAGGAAAAATATCAATAACCTCAGATATGCAGATGATACCACCCTTATGGCAGAAAGTGGAGAAGAACTAAAGAGCCTCTTGATGAAAGTGAAAGAGGAGAGTGAAAAAGTTGGCTTAAAACTCAACATTCAGAAAACTAAGATCATGGCATCCGGTCCCATCACTTCATGGCAAATAGATGGGGAAACAATGGAAACGGTGGCTGACTTTATTTTGGGTGGGGGGGCTCCAAAATCACTGCAGATGGTGACTGCAGCCATGAAATTAAAGACGCTTGCTCCTTGGAAGAGAAGTTATGACCAACCTAGATAGCATATTAAAAAGCAGAGACACTACTTTGCCAACAAAGGCCTGTCTAGTCAAGGCTTTGGTTTTTCCAGTAGTCATGTATGGATGTGAGAGTTGGACTATAAAGAAAGCTGAGTGCCAAAGAATTGATGTTTTTGAACCGTGGTGTTGGAGAAGACTCTTGAGAATCCCTTGGACAGCAAGGAGATCCAACCAGTCCATCCTAAAGGAAATCAGCCCTAAATGTTCATTGGAAGGACTGATGCTGAAGCTGAAACTCCAATACTTTGGCCACCTGAAGCAAAGAACTGACTCATTTGAAAAGACCCTGATGCTGTGAATGATTGAGGGCAGGAGGAGAAGGGAACAGCAGAGGATGAGATGGTTGGATGGCATCATCGACACAATGGACATGAGTTTGAGTAAGCTCTGGGAGTATGTGATGGACAGGGAAGCCTAGTGTACTGCAGTGCATAGGGTCACAAAGAGTCAGACACAACTGAGCGACTGAACTGAACAGAACTAGATTCAGGTATTACTGATTCAATGAGCCAAACTGCCCTACATCTTACTGGATGATCCCTATAACAGTCCCTGGGAAACCACAAGTGAAATAATTCCTGTTTTTCTCTGGAAATTTGGTTTTGAACTAAAATTCTGAAGTCCACCATTTCAAACACTTGTTTTCTAGTCCCCGCAGACTTCCAACTACAGCTTTTTCAATTCAGTCACCAATAGCTCTTCCTCAAAGCTGGCCACTCCTGCAGGAATTCAGTGGCCTCTTCTAAGAACACTTACATCCTTCTCTCTCTGAGACCATCCAACCTCTTCCTCTTGCAGGTTGAAAAACTTTTTATCACCTGACCCACACTGGTCACCAAAGCCCCAGGAAGTTTCATTACAGCTGGAGGACCAGGTGTAGTCCTCAGAGCCCCCGGTGGCTCAGATGGTAAAGAACTCACCTGCAAAGAACCTGCAGCAGACACAGGTTCAATCCCTGGGCTGGGAAGATCCCAAGAGGAGGAAATGTCAACCCACTCCAGTATTCTTGCCTGGAGAACCCCATGGACAGAGGAGCCTTGTGGTCCAAAGGGTTGCAAATAGTCAGACATGACTGAGTATGCCTGCATGGGGGACACCGTCAAGTTTGAAGCAGGTTTACCACTTATTTGTTGGTCACTTAAACTGAGATGCAAGTACATATTGCCTCCAATGTCTGAACATACAAATGGCAGTTCTACAAATATAAACCAGGAAATTAGCTCACGATCTTTTACCCACAAGATAGGTCTATGTCTCCTTTTTAGTGCAGAAGCAGAAGTATCAATCACTCTGTTTCTCCACTTGAGCATCCTGAATCAATTCCTTGCTGCTTTTGCCATGTGCCATGTTGTTATTCTGGTACCTACCTGGGCCAGGGGGACCTGTGCCTTTCTTACACCAACTGCAAAACACATAGCCTAGCCCAAAGAAATGGCAAATAGCTCTTAGTTCAAAAATTGCCCTCTCCCCATACAGAACCACGTGCCGTGTTCCTAGACCCTCAGAACATCTCCATGTAGATGTTTCTGGGTCAGTGGAGTATGTATCTGCTGCCTTTCCTTCATCCAGTCTCTCCTTCCCCCTCTATGTTTCTGTACCTGTTTATACTGCACTTTATATGTGAAAGAAGAAACTGTCACATTCACGTGTGTATCTGCCAAATAGCCCCGGGTACATAGTACACGCTAAGGAAATATTAATTGAACAAAGAATGAATGATGATATCAACTCCATTTGCAAATAGCCTCTCTGTTATCAACTGCAAATGTCTGGCCTGGAGATTCTCTAGTTGGCATGTATACCAGGGAGAGAGAGAGAGCATCGGTTTGTGAAGGAAATGGCATTGAAAGGACAGAGATGACACAGAGAGAAACTATTTTGAGATACAATTAGAATGTCTCTTAGAGGAGAAAGGTTGAAAGTAGGAAGGGATTGGTCTGATTCAATTAATTCTCAGGATGGTGAGGTCATCTATTTTTACCTCCACTCTCTTAAGAAGAAAAACTATTCTATTGCTCAGAAGATATGGATCTTTTGGCCTCCACCAGCCTCTGCCCTGATTTGCTCTGTTAACATCTTCACATGACTTTATTTGATTCTGTATAAATGGGGATATGGCACCATACACAGAGCCATTTAGAAAGGCTTTCTTTCTAAGGTTACAGTCATTTAAAAACGTGTTTTCAGACTTCCCTGGTGGTTCAGTGGATAGGGATCTGCCTGCCAATGTGGGGACACAGGTTCAATCCCTGGTCCAGGAAGATTCCACATGCCACACAGCAATTAAGCCCATGCACCACAACTATTGAGCCTATACTCTAGAGCCCGTGCTCTGCAATAAGAGAAGCCACTGCAATGAGAAGCCCACACACTGCAACGAAGAGTAGCCCCTGCTCTCTGCAACTAGAAAAGGCCCATGCAGCAATGAAGATCCAGTACAACCAAAATAAAAGTAATCAAAAAATTTTTTTTCTTTAAAAGCATAATACCATACTGAACCTTGTTCTGAGTCCATAGTTGTTATATTTTAATTTGTATTTTCATTATATATTTTCCCACCCTCTGCCTTTTTTTTTCCTTTGAGCATGTCTGTAGAATTAAACCAGTGTATTTGAAAGTAAATTCTTTCCCTTTATTTATTAAGCTAAAATCTTACTTGTTCTTGGGTACTTTTTCTCTGAAACTGATTCCTAAAATTTAAATGTTTTAAACCAATCACAGTATAAAATTATCATGGTTCCTTGATAGACAAAGAAACCCTTCAAAAAATCCTTTCTTAGAGTTATGAAAATAATATTAACTTAGAATTTTCAGAATGGCTTTCATGAAAATTAGTCTTATGATAGCTGGAATATTTTTGTCTTATCCACTACAGTATAATTTAACTATTTGCTTTTATAAATTAATTTGGCCTAATGTTCACTCTTATGATTTATTCATTTTTGAAATATTAGTGCCAGTTTACATTTACTGAAAAAAAATCTCAAGGGTGAAGATAACATAGGTCTTGTTCTCAAATGATTTATCTATTTCTTCTCAAACTCCTTAAAAATACTTCAAAATAAAAACAAAAATATTTACTGTAAAAGAAGTAGATTTTAATTTTGCTTCTGGTAATATTAAAATATCAGTATAAAACTATCAAAAATTGTTAATAACTTGGGATTGAAGAAAGTAAGATCAAATATATACACAAGTATCCACAAGTCCTTTTCAATGAAATCTAGTGATCGTTAATGTCTTCCAATAATATTGTCTGTGTTATTTTTTTAACACCATTCATTTTTCTCTAGTCATTTTTCTTTCTAGAATAAGGTGGATAATCTGAAGGGACACATGTACACCTGTGGCTGATTCATGTCAATGTATGCCAAAAACCACCAAAATATTGTAAAGTAATTAGCCTCCAATTAAAACAAATAAATAAATTAAATATATATATACATATATATATCGGTTGCTGCTGCTGCTGCTAAGTCACTTCAGTCGTGTCCGACTCTGCGTGATCCCATAGACGGCAGCCCACCAGGCTCCCCCGTCCCTGGGATTCTCCAGGCAAGAACACTGGAGTGGGTTGCCATTTCCTTCTCCAAATATATTGGTTGGTTATACTGTATACTGTAATGACTTGCAACTATTTCCTGATGAATTTTTAATCTAAAAAAATACATATTTTAAAATTTGAAGGCAAAAAACAACCTTTCAAAAACAATTGCAGAGGATGCAAAACAGTTGTTTAGGGGACCAATGGTTCATTATATACACATGGCAATTTGAAGACTGACTATCGCAACACAAAGCTTCAAATAACAACAAAAAATGGCATCTCATTGCTACTGACTATGGTCTTTAAAACTGAATTAACAATGACTCTTTGAAAGTTCCATTCAAGTTTGAGAATAGTTATTGGACTTGACAACTTTGTGGATATATTGCATTTAAGGTCTGCAGGCAATTTCAGGGGATATTTTGATGTTTTTGAAAAAATCTGAACTGTTTCATATTCCTGATGTAAGTAGCCTAAAAATAGGCTAAAGGGAGGGAGATGGTATAATTCAATATTTTTCCCTGAGCATACTTTGAGAAGCCTCTATGGTACTTCTTTTGTGAATTCTGTAATTTCTGGAAGCAACATTATATATTCCTAAAATAATAATTTACTAAGTGAACATTAAGCTCTCTGCCAAAAATAAAAAAGGACCACTAGAAGATGTCAGTGTTGACTTCAAGTATAGACCAATACTAAAGACTCTGTCTAGTTGCTTGCAAATTGAGATAGTGGCTGTAGGCAATACTATCAAAACAGAAAGTGCTAGTTGCTCAGTAATGTCCGACTCTTTGTGGTCCCGTAGACTGTGGCCCACCAGGCTCCTCTCTCCATGGGATTTTCCAGGCAAGAATACTGGAGTGGGTTGCCATTCCCTACTCCAGGGGATCTTTCTGACCCAGGGATTGAACCCGGGTCTCCAGCATTTGCAGGCACATTCTTTACCACCTGAGCCACCAGAGATGCCCTTAGGCAACACTGTGTCCTCCTATAAATTCCATCATGACAAATTATCAGTTCCAGTAAATTTAGCACATGGATTTGATGTTTGGACAGATTACTAGAAGTTTAAATAGAACCAGAGCCCTAGATGTGTTGGCTTTTTGCCACATACTAATCATCTTCAGTTAGGATGAAAGAAAGATGGCAATTCACCAAGCAGTCAAAAACCTACTATAGACATGGCTCGAGAAATCACTTCTGGTTAAGATCCAGACATGAAAAGCATGCTAGTGTAGAGAAAATGGACACTCTACTTTAAAAAGTAACTGCCATTTTAAAAATCACAAATATGTAAGAATGCAAATTACAGCATTACTGGGTACAGCAAAGACATCTTGAAAGTGCAGATTAAAAAAAAAGGAAGATAATGAATAGGAAATTAAAATACTATTACTCTGTATTTAATGCTTATTATTTGCCAAGAATTATGCTAAGTCCTCTATTACTTACCATTTTAAAAATTCTTAAAAGGAGTGAACTTTTAAGTTCAGTACCATCATGAACTCATTATCTAGATGAGGCATCTGTGGCTTAGGGTTTTATAATTTTCTTTGTTGTTGTTTTAATATAAATTTATTTTATATAATTTTCTTAAGTTTATGCAGCTAGCACTAGTTGTAAAGAATCTGCCTGCCAGTGCAAGAGACACGGGTTTGATCCCTGGGTTGAGAAGGTGCCCTGGAGTAGGAAATGGAACCCTACTCCAGTATTCTTGCCTGGGAAATTCCATGGGCAGAGGCGCCTGACGGGTTACAGTCCATGGGGTCACAAAGAGTTGAACCTGACTGAGCAACTGAGCACCATGTAGCAGGGGAAATGGGTCTCAAGTTTCATTCTGCCTCTTGCCAAATTCTAGATTTTTATTTCTTCTGTAGACTGCATCTGACCAATTAAATGAAGATAAATCTCCTGAATTCTATAAGAAAATGACAGCAGGCAAAATCTTCAGGAAAGACAAATATGATGTCTCTTATCCAACAGTTGACAAGATGAGAGAAGGAGGGAAAAGAAAAAAAATGAAGCCCTCAAAGCTAAATCTGATCCAGAAATCACTGGGGAGAATATTGTTCTTATACAAGAAAAGCGTGTGGGTAAAAGTAACTTTACAAGAGTCAGTTTTGCTTGAAATTTATAGAGGAAAAGAAAGCAATATTGTGGGTAAAGAGTTCAGAGAATTTATAAGAGAAGAGAATCTCTAGTCCCAGAAGAAACTGCTCCATAACCACAGGAACCATACAGGGCAAATGTAATAAGAAAAGTCATTGGAGGAAAGAGAGGACATTGGGGAACATGCCATGAAAATACACAAATGTGTTGCAAGAGACACAATATAAAACAGGAAGCTATACTGTAAACTGCAACGTACAGCATATTTTTGAGTGAAGACAGACTAAATTTATTTTTAAATAATATAAAAAAACAATGTTGATAAATAACAGTGATTGAACTTCCACACTAGTCAACAAAGGAAAAGTCCCCTACAAAAGGGTATATTTTTATGTTTACCATTCCAAAAATTGAGCATCTGAAAGATAAAATTCTCAGAATGTGTACAGTACATTGTAACTTGGAGGGAATAAATATTAGTAATCTCAACTTAAAGAAATTAAACCCCTGGAGAAGGGAATGGCAACCCACTTCAGTATTCTTGCCTGGAGAATCCCATGGACAGAGGAGCCTGGTGGGCTACAGTTCATAGGGTCACAAAAAATCAGACACAATTGAGTGGCTAATACACAAACATTTAAATAGAAATTCCTAAGTATTCTTATTTAAACTGCAGCCTAAAAATTATTTTAAGAAGAGAATAAGAAAATGATCCAATATATCAGTCAATATTTATTTATAAGAACTAATAAAAGTGTGAAAAAAATGTGATCAAACTATTCAAAAGTGGACCTGCTTTCTCAGAAGAAAGAAAATATGGCATCAATATAGTAAAGATGAAGAAATTCTTAAACGATTAAAAACCACATGAAAGTTAATGAAAGCATTATAAATTAAAAAATAAAAGATGGTACTCCAAAAGAAGAGTTGTTAACTTTAAAATGTATTTTTGGAACTATTTTAAAGAAAAAATAAAGAAAAAAATGGTACAGGTCAAAGATGAAATATCAAAGACAAGACCAAGAAAACACATTCTGACTATTTGTGATCCCATGGACAGGCTTCTCTGTCTGTGGGATTCTCCAGGCAAGAATACTGGAGCGGGTTACCATTTCCCCCTCCAGGGGATCTTCCCAACCCAAGGATCGAACCTGCTTCTCAGTCTCAAGCAACGGCACATGGATTCTTTACCACTAGTGCCATCTGGTAAGCCCAGAAAACACATAATCTAACAAAAGCATCAGTACTGAAATGTGAGCAGGGACTTCTGTGGTGGTCCAGTGGCTAAGACTCTATGCTCCCAGTGCAGGGGGCCCGGGTTTGATACCTGGTCAAGGAAATAGATCCCACATGCTGCAACTAAGATCCATCATGGATGAAATAAATAAATTTTTTTTTTAAAGAAAGAAGTATCTTTTTTTAAATGAAAGAAATGCTTGCTCCTTTTGTACAGGAATTTTTAGCAAAAAGACACAGTCCTTTGGTGCTTTTCCGAAAGTTTTACGGGAGAATAAACAAATGACAAATGACTGGTAACACGGGAGAGGTTTTAAGTAAAGACAGTTTTGTTTTTTTTTCAAAGACAGTTTAAAAAGGAGACGGGGAAGGAAAAATCTTATAATTAGACATGCCAGGTCTTTCTTTAAACCATCTGCTTTACCAGAAAAGTTGCTGAAAAATTCATTGTCTTCATTCATCATACCAAACTGTGATTTATTTTCTCATGTATATGCATTACATGTAGACTTAATTTCTAGAGGACAGGAACCATCTCTTATTCATCTTTGAATGCCAGATGTTAAGAACATAGCAAGTACTCCATGGACTTTCATTGAGCTGTGTAGGATATGTGAATATACCATATATTGGTGCAGTGAGATACACTCATACTAATCCATGAATGAGAAAAAAAAATTAAAAGTAATCTATAGGCTGGGTTGAGGTTGTCCCTCTACTGTGATCAGTAGAAGACTCAAAAGCAAAAACATATCAAAATAGAAAGTAGTCAACTGTAAAGCTGAAAAGGGATTTGGCACACAAAATGCGTGCAGATGACATCACTTCTGATAGCACTTTCTTGCTCTACCAAGATGACAATTCTGATCCCGGTGATACTGCTCATCAGGTGGGCAGAGAAGAAAGTGGTGAGTACTTAAGATGTACAAATTGTTCCTTGTCTGTTTACTTCGATAACATTGAGGGCTCTGGTGGACTTCTGGTGGGCCGTCAACAGAGAGACCAGTTGAAAGGCTCATGTGAGATACTAAGTAGAATGAGAATTCTGCACCCCAAAGCTCACATGTTGAAGTCTTAGCTCCTAATGCCTTGGGATGTGACAGGATTTGAAGACAGGGTGTTTAAAGAGGGAATTAAGGTTTAATGAGGGCTTCCCAGGAGGCACTAGTGGTAAAGAATCTGCCTCCCAGTGCAGGAGACAAAAGAGATGCGGGTTGGATCCCTGGGGTGGGAGATCCCTGGAGGAGGGCATGGCCTACTCCAGTATTCCTGCCAAGAGAATTCCATGGATAAAGGAGCCTCGAGGGCTATGGTCCATAGGATCTCCAAGAGTCCTGAGTCGACTGAAATGACAGCATGCATGCACAAGGACACTGTGTGGGCCCTAATTCAATATGGTTGGTCATCTTATAATGTTGTCATTGCTGCTGTTGTTCAGTTGCCCAGTCATGTCCCACTCTGCAACCCCAGGGACTGCAGCACATCACACCTCCCTGTCCCTCACCATCTTATAATAAGAGGTCATCAATTCACAGGAGCACATAGGGTTCAGGATGGGGAACACATGTATACCTGTGGCGGATTCATGTTGATATATGGCAAAACCAATACAATATTGTAAAGTTAAAAAAAAATAGATAGATAATAGGGAGGGAAGGAAGGAAGAAAGGAAGGAAGAGAAGAAGAAAAAGACATAGAGAGATAATACAGAAAAAAGGAAAAGATGAAACCAGGCAGGGACCAAGTCACAGAGTATTTTGTCAACCCAAGAATTTGATTAATTCTATAGAACACACTTTTAATAAGATAAAAGAGAAAAGAAGAGGAAAATTAACCAGAGATAAAGCATTTGCATTTAATCATAAGGAAGGCTGCTTTGCCTACTGTGACTTGCACAAAGTGGATGAGAATAGATTCATATATGAATACATTTTTCTGTGCAAAGTGAGAGCAGGGAGGTGGAGTCATTCATGGCTGATGTTCCCAACTTCCTTGAGTAAGTGGGAAGCCAGATAACCCTGGGTGAGAGGAGGGATGGAGAACTGAAATGAATGGTAAAGATGTGGAACAGCTGGTGGCGGATGGAAAAAAGAATTAAGGATAGTTACATATTCAAACCCCTTTTCTTTGATAGTATTAAGATATACAGTGAGTTATAAATTTTCTAAGTCAATATCAATAATGAACAGATAAGGAAAAGCTCTTGTTTATAGTAGAAGGCTAAGAGCTTGTGGAGGGCCTGCTGGGTTGGAAAATGATCACTTTGCAACTATCATGGGAAAGACTGGGGTCAGCTCAGGACCATCCATAGTAGTTAAAGCTAGGAGGAAATTGTGCTGGTGAGCAGGTTATTTGTGTGATCGAAAAATGTCTCTCCGTAGACCACTTACTAATTGTAAAGGAGAAAAGCAAACTGTTATTATTCAGCGGAGAAATCAGGCCAGTTCTTCACCAATTTATAGCACACATGAGGCGGAAACGAACATTGCTCACCTTCAGAAGTGATACCTTGAGAAGGACACAGCATCACTTCTGCATTTTTCTGGCCAAGAATGTATAATCTCATCCTAGTTATGAGGAAATATCATAAAAATAAACTGCTGGATGTTCTATTAATAAAAAGGTAGATTTGGGAGTGTATTCTTCCAAATGTCAATGTTACAAAAAGAAAAAAAAAAAGGCTGTGGAGGTGTCTCTGAATAAAGCACGCTAAGAAATCATGATAGCAAAAACCAGTACCTGACTCCACACTGGGTTCTGTTTCAGAGGGAACCATTAGGCTCTAACAGACTTTATTAAGTGAATAACAAGACTGGAATCTGGACAGAAGATTAGATAAAAATATCCTATCAATGTGAATTTATGAAGTTGAGAATTGGACTGGGTTATGTAAGTGAATATTGCCAATCAGTGAAGCATTTAGGAGTAAAAGATCTTAATGTACATAATTTACTTTCAAATTTCTCAGGAAAATAACCATGCATGTATATATATACATATATATGTGTGTATGCGTATATATATATATATGGTAGATATATGGATATCAGTACAGAGAGAGAGAGAAGGGAAAAAAACAACAACCCTCCCCCCAAAAATAAAACAAAAAGAGAGCAGAACACATGAGAAATGATGAAGGAAATGGGTAAATGGATAGCAGGTAAACCCTGTACAGTATATGTGGGTGTTTTCTGTGTTACTTTTGTTAACCTTTTCAAATTTGGAATTATTTCTCCCTCCCAAATGTTTAATTTAGAAGCTTGAGGGTAACCACCGTAAGAACAGAAGAATAATTATAAATTCCACTAAGGGTCTCTAGATGTAGTAAGGCTTGAGCTGGGTCCCCAAGAAGACAAGGCAGAAAAGGCCTGACTAATTATGACAGTAGCTTGTGTTACTTGATGTGTGTGACACAGAATGCAGCCTCCCCCTCCCCATGAACTCTACTTCCATTCGATACCCTTAATATCACAAGAACACAGGACAAAGGATGCCAGCAAAGCTCATTAAGCAAAGGTATAACATGAAAGTGATGACAGGGCTACCCTAGTGGCTCCGTGGCAAAGAATCCACCTCCCAATGCAGGAGACGTGGGTTTGATCCCTGATCTGAGAAAATCCCACATGCCTCAGAGCAACTCAGCCCATGAGCCACAACTATTGAGCCTGTGCTCGAAAGCCTGGGAGCCACAACTACTGAGCCCACGGGCTACAACTACTGAAACCCAAGCACCCAGAGCCTGTCCTCTGAAACAAGAGAAGCCACCGCAGTGAGAAGCCCACACACCACAGCCAGAGAGCAGCCCCTACTCGCTGCAACTAGAGAAAAGCACGCACAGCGCTTCAGTCGTGTCCGACTCTGCGACCCCAGAGATGGCAGCCCAGCAGGCTCCCCCGTCCCTGGGATTCTCCAGGCAAGAACACTGGAGTGGGTTGCCATTTCCTTCTCCAATGCATGCAAGTGAAAAGTGAAAGTGAAGTCGCTTAGTCGTGTCGGACTCTTAGCGACCCCATGGACCACAGCCCACCAGGCTCCTCCACCCATGCAGGCTCCTCCATTCTCCAGGCAAAAGTACTGGAGCAGGGTGCCATTGCCTTCTCCAAATGAAGACCCAGCACAGCCAAAATAAATAAATTTTTAAAAATATTTTTAAAAAGAGAAATGAATGATAAACCTCCATTAAAAAATTAATAAGGTGGCTTCTCCTTTTCTCTATCTCAAGAGACTCTGTTGTGATGAATAATAAACTCAAACTTACAATTTGTGTAAAAGAGAAAGAGTCTCATCTAATTAATGCCTTGAAGTAAGTGATTGTAAGTGATGCAAACCGTGTTAAGAGAATTCTTTTTCGGTCACTGAAATATAATCCAGTTTTTCAAGACAGTTTAGCTTATACAATTTTCATTCACCACATATTCACATTAATAGGTGTTTTCCTCAGTGGCTCAAGTTTGAGAGATTTTTCCTCAGTTTTATTCCATAAAATACAGGGAAAGTGTCAATAACACAGAGAAGCATATCAAAACAAAATGTACACTTTGGGATAACTCCAGGATATTTCATGCTTCTTTTATGCTACTGCTGTGTTTTGAGTCCTCTATGAAAACAGATTTTGTTAACATGGTCCTATTTTCTTGTGTTTAGCAAAATATCCAATCTACAACCCTATTTAAAAGGAAAAGTCTAACAAAGAGATTGATCCAACAGTCAACAACCCACTTTTGAGAACCAAATGACAACAATTGTGAAAGTTAACATCCCTCCCCAAAAAAGATGGATAAAAAGTTGGATATTCATGGTGTTCATTTAGTGATCAATTACAAATGTTGAGATACCTGACTTGTTTTTTCAAGATCTTCTTGCTCCCTTCAGCTGAGTGCTTACCTTAACATTATACACATTGACTGTTTGATGAATTTTGTTTGCAGTGTTTTGGCGGGAATCTGTTTGGGGAAAGCCTATCTCATCAGTCATGCATACAGATAGATTTTTGCCATTTTCAGGCATCTGTTCTCTCTAGTTCCTGCTCCTCACCAGCATTTTGCTGCCTGGCCACACTGGCATTTTCCACCCTACTTCTGACTTCTCCAAATATCCTCAAGCATGAGGATCTGTGAAACCATCAAAGCCCTCATAGTGAAGCCTTTCTAATATTTTTTATTCATTAAATTTAGGGCTTTAGACTATAATATACATAGCTGTATACTCTGATGCAAATAGACCATTGAGAATTTCCATTGCAAAACTTCAACCCCTAGAAACCACAGAGAGATGTATATACGAACAGCAACTTATGTTGTAAATAGCTTCCTACCTCCTAGATATGAAATCCATTACAGCCAAGTTCTCTTGATTGAAGAAGAAATATATTTCCAAAATGGAACTTGGAAAAAACATACTGTCACTCCAAATCATTTCACTTCTGTTGTAATGACCCCAGGAGACATTAGTGAAGGGATGTGATCATGTGACCAGTTTAGGAATAAGCAGTCCTCCCCTGCAACCGTGTTTTCGCTGTCCGCGGTTTGTTATTCGTGGTCAACCACAGTCTGTAAATATTAAATGAAAAATGTCAGAATTAAACAATTCATCAGGCTTAAAATGCATGCCTCTCTGACTGGCTTGATGAAATCTTTGCTTGCCCTGCTCCATCTGGCCAGGAGCATGAATCATTCATTTGTCCAGAGCATCTTTCCCATTAGTCATTTGGTAGCCACTCTGTAGGTATCAGACAGACTGTCTCAGTATGGTGGTGCTTGGTTCAAATGACCCTTATTTTACTTAACAATGGCCCCAAAGTTCAAGGGTAGTGATGCTGACAATTCAGATACTGTAACTGTGCCTAATTTATAACTTTATCATAGGTATGTATGTAGAGGAAAAATCATAGTGTATATAGGACCCAGTTATATCTGCAGTTTCTGGCATCCACCAAAGGTCTTGGAATGCATTCCTCATGCATAAGCTGTGAGGGATGGGGACAGCTGTATACCAGCTACAACTTTGAATTCTGTCTCTAGGTATGATGTACGTGTTGAATAACAGCCTGAAGAGATGGGAAGGCGACAGAGACAGGGGATCCCGTTTTGCACTTTGGCTTCTGCTGGTTTTCAGGTAGGTTACTTACAGTGGAAAGAGAAAATATACTTATCTCTCTATAAACTGTCAGGTTTATTTAGCCAAGCTTACAGAATTTTAAAGAGAAGGCTACTTAGTACAGGAGCTAATTTAATATGTCTCAGTATGGCTTGGGCTTCCCTGATGGTTCAGCAGGTAAAGAATCCTCCTGCCAATGCAGGAGACACAGGAGACATGGGTTTTATCCCTGGGTCTGGAAGATCATCTGGAGGAGGAAAATGGCAACCACTTCAGTATTCTTGCCTGGAAAATCCCATGGACAGAAGAGCCTGGTGGCCTACAGCCCAAAGGGTCACAAAGAGTCAGACATGACCAAACGACTATGAAGGAATGCAAGTATGGCTCTGCACTAGTGGGACAAATTCAGGGAACATTCTCAGTACAAGCGAGGACCTGCCAGAACCAGGAAACCACCAAACTCTGTCACACAATGGAACATTTATGCCTGGGCTTTGTATTTCCATCCTGAAAGACAAAACACTCCTAATATATGCTTTCTCTTTTAAGGGGGTTTCATGTATGTATGGCTGTAATGGTTCTTGATGCAATTTGTGTGTGTTAGTCGCTCAGTTGTGTCCAAGTCTTTGTGACCCCATGGACTGTAGCCTACCAGGCTTCTCTGTCCATGAAATTCTCCAGGCACGAATACTGGAGTGGGTTGCGATTTCCTTCTCCAGGGAATCTTCCCAACTCAGGGATTGAATCCAGGTCTTCTACATTGCAGGCGAATGCTTTACCATCTGAGCTACTAGGGAAGCCTTGAAGCATTTTGACCATCAACAAATTCACATCTGGGAGGAGAAACAAGAATCAGGTCTCACTATCTAGGCTCATTCCAAGAGACCCAGGAATGCATTTCCTCATAATGCACTCCCTGATTCTTGAGGGGATTTGAGCCTGAGTTCAGGCTGAGAACTATGATCACCAAACCATTTCCCCTCTAGCCAAGTTTTTGCTGGAGCTTATACAAAAAGACTACAGTCTAGGCACTGTAAGGCAATTACTTAATTGCTCATTATTACTGCTTAAAGTGTTTATGCATTTAAACTACTAAGAAGACATAGCTCTCTCTAACCTCTCTCTCTCTAAAATGTCAGTTCTTTCTAACAAATACCAAGCCTTGCTTATTATGAAATAATGAAAAACAGATTTTCTAAAAACCTCAATAACTCTCCTCTTGAGGTTCTTTATTTGGTTTAAATAGCTGGTTAGCATCAGTTAATTTGAAAAACTATGGAAAATTTTCAGAGGAAAAATCCACCCCCTCTTAAAGCAGCATTCAAGAATAACTTTTAAACATAAAACAAATTATTTCAGTGCTCCTCCTGTCAAAAAGTCAAAACCATTATTATGATGTTTCTTAGATTTTATTTTTCCTACATGCCAAGCACAGCTGAAAAACAAATGATGACCCTTTAAGAGAATTCTCCATGAAAATGGCTCTTAAAATTATTTGTGAACCTGAGCATTCTAAGAAAAAAAAAAAAAAAAAAAGTCTCATAAAGGAGCTACAGGCATAGGAAAGGCTACTATTGGGGGAAATATCTTAAAGCAATAAAAGCAGGCACATTAATTTAAATTTAAAATATGTGATATTTTGGGCAAGAAGAAAAGCTTGGTAGAAAGAAAATGTTATAGATATTCAGAATTATATAAATTATCATGAATATACTAAGTAAATTTTCACTGTGATGACTTCAATGACATATAAAACTTTTAAAAGAAATGTGTTATACTTATTGATATTAATGATATAATTAAACATATTGGATAGCAAGAAGATCAAACTAGTCAGTCTTAAAGGAAATCAACCCTGAATCCTCACTGGAAGCACTGATGCTGAAGTTGAAGCTCTATTACTTTGGTCACCTGATGTGAAGAGTTGAATCATTGGAAAAGACCCTGATGTTGGGGACAGATTGAAGGCAGAAGGAGAAAAGGGCAACAGAGGATGAGATGGTTGGATGGCATCACCAATTCAACGGACATGAGTTTGGGAAACTCGGGGGGGATGATGAAGGACAGGAAAGCCTGGTGTGCTGCAGTCCACAGAGTCCTGAAGAGTCAGACATGAATTAGCGACTGAAAAACAACAACAAAATCGAACATATACAGACTTATATGTAGTTTTATGGTAGTAATAAATCATGTTAAAATTGGAAAGAAGGGGAAAAAAAAGGTTTCTCAACTTGGTAAAGAATATCTACAAAAAACCTACAGTTAACATCACATTTAATGGAAAGAAAATAGAATCTTTCCTGCTAATACCAGAAGCAAGGCAAGGATGTTCCCTCACCATTTTTTAACATTCTATTGTAAGTCCTAGCTAATGCAAAAAAAGACAAGAAAAGGAAATAAAAGTATACATATTGAGAAGTAAGACATAAAATTGTCTTTATTCACCGATGACATGATTACTTATGCAGAAAATCTGGAAGAATCAACCAAAAATTCGTGGAACTAATAAGTGATTATAGTAGTATTGCAGAACATAAGGTTAACATGCACAAGTCACTTGCTTTCCTATATACAGCAATAAACAACTGGAATTTGAAATAAAAAACAATAACTTGTTTGATAAAGTGTAGTGAACTTAATTCCATTTATGTCCTTTTACCTTCATCAATTTATAATTGTCTTAAATATTTTCCCTACAAACATTGAGAACCACACAAGGCAGTGTTATAATTTTTGCTTCAACAATCAAACATAATTTAGAAAATAAGAGGAGAAGAAAATAAACTTTAGCCTTACTTTTGCTCTTTCCATTGTTCCTTCTTTTTGGTAAAGCTCATTTCTTTTCTATTTAGAGAATTTCTTTTAGTCATTTTTTTTAGGATAGATCTCCCCGTGACAAATGCTCTTTGTTTTCCTTCATCTGAGAATGTCTAAATTTCCCCTTATACTGAAGAATATTTTTGCTGCATAGAATTCTAGGTCAATTGTTTTTTAATTACTTTCAAGATTCTAAAGTTAATAAAAATTACTACTCCTCTCCGCTAAAGGTTCATTAGGTATTCATGTGTCAGAATGTACTTTTCTTTTTTTCCCCTGAAATTTTCTTGATGTTTCCTCCATTCACTTCCTTCCTCCATTCATTTCCTTCCAGCATTTCCCACTGAACTGTAGTTTCCTTGAGGAGAATAGGTCTCTTACGTAATTCATCTGGATTTCTCAAAGAGTTTAATTCGGCATCTCTCACACACCATTTGTTCAATAAACTGTTGTTAAATTCTAGCCATGGGAATGCTGTATCAGTGTTTCAGTTATCTTTTTCCATCAGTGCACTAAACAGCTTCTTAGTAAACTAATTGAACCGATGGATCTTCTTTAGCTTCCCAAGTCACAAACAGGGAATCATTTAAGAGATAGACTTGCTGAAAACATCTCCAGGGTTTATGTTGCTATAGAAACAGGGAAAATTCCTTATCACTTGCCATAATTGATAACCAACTTTAGGGATTATACAAACACAGCTATCAACTAACTCATACTCACAACCACCTACAGAGAATTCCACTGGATGGGAAAACATCAATTACCTGGAGTCTAGAAGGTAGAAAAGTTTCCAGTAAACAAATTGGGTATTAGTTCTAATTAAAAAAATTTTTTTTGACGAAATAGGGTGGCTAAAATAGAATCCAGAGAATTGCAAAATAATGTCTTTTAATGAAAATTTTGTAACAGTAAAATGGGCTGCCCTAAATTATAGTAAAGCATTATTGTTTGAAGCCAATGGAATCAAAATACATGGTGAATTTTCACACCTTATCGTGTGGCTGACACTGTACAGATACTACATTCATTGTCTTGAGGGCTATAATGTTCACTGGAGACAGAGGATCCCTGCATTCAACAGCTTACAATTCTAAGCAACTAATGTCTTTTCAGCACCCTGCAGACATTAGGCAACTCTGAATTGTGAAAGAGAACATGCCCTCATCCCACAAGAAACTCTTTCCAATGCTGTCTCCCTTAGCAGTCACCCTGCTTCCATTATACTCATACGGCTTTTTCCCCCCATATTCTGTCTTTCCTTCTCTTCGATTTTCCTTCTACAAAGGCTGTGTTGGAATAGAAGTAGATATGCTTAAGTGGCCACTCCATATTTATACCATCTTCTTCTGGCTGGCTGGGTCTTTATTATGGCTCATGGCTTCTCTAGCTGTGGACATGGCTTCTCTCGTTGCGTGGACTCTAGAGTGTTGGCTCAGTAATTGCAGCCTGAGGGCTTATGTTAACACTTGCCCCATGGCATGGGGATCTTAGTTCTCCAGCCAGGGATTGAACCCACATTCCCTGCACTGGAAGGTGGATTCTTAACAACTAGACCTTCCTCAGTGATCAGTGCAAAGAAATAGAGGAAAACAACAGAATGGGAAAGACTAGAGATCTCTATATGAAAAGTAGAAATACCAAAGGAACATTTCATGCAACGATGGGCTTGATAAAAGACAGAAATGGTATGGTCCTAACAGAAGCAGAAGATATTAAGAAGAGATGGCAAGAATACACAGAAGAACTGTACAAAAATATCTTCACGACTCAGATAATCATGGTGGTGTGATCACTCACCTAGAGCCAGACTTCCTGGAATGTGAAGTCAAGTGGGCCTTAGAAAACATCACTACGAACAAAGCTAGTGGAGGTGATGGAATTCCAGTCGAGCTATTTCAAATCCTGGAAGATAATGCTGTGAAAGTGCTGCACTCAATATGCCAGCAAATTTGGAAAACTCAGCAGTGGCCACAGGACTGGAAAAGGTCAGTTTTCATTCCAATCCCAAAGAAAGGCAATGCCAAAGAATGCTCAAACTACCACACAATTGCACTCATCTCACACGCTAGTAGAGTAATGCTCAAAAGTCTCCAAGCCAGGCTTCAGCAATATGTGAACCGTGAAATTCCAGATGTTTAAGCTGGTTTTAGAAAAGGCAGAGGAACCAGAGACCAAATTGCCAACATCCACTAGATCATGGAAAAAGCAAGAGAGTTCCAGAAAAACATCTATTTCTGCTTTATTGACTATGCCAAAGCCTTTGACTGTGTGGATCACAATAAACTGTGGAAAATTCTGAAAGAGATGGGAATACCAGACCACCTGACCTGCCTCTTGAGAAATCTATATGCAGGTCAGGAAGCAACAGTTAGAACTGGACATGGAACAACAGACTGGTTCCAAATAGGAAAAGGAGTATGTCAAGGCTGTATATTGTTACCCTGCTTATTTAACTTATATGCAGAGTACATCATGAGAAATGCTGGCCTGGAAGAAGCACAAGCTGGCATCAAGATTGCCAGGAGAAATATCAATAACCTCAGCTATGCAGATGACACCACCCTCATGGCAGAAGGTGAAGAGGAACTCAAAAGCCTCTTGATGAAAGTGAAAGAGGAGAGTGAAAAAGTTGGCTTAAAGCTCAACATTCAGAAAACGAAGATCATGGCATCTGGTCCCATCACTTCATGGCAAATAGATGGGTAAACAGTGGAAACAGTGTCAGACTTTAAATTTTTGGGCTCTAAAATCACTGAAGATGGTGACTGCAGCCATGAAATTAAAAGATGTTTACTCCTTGGAAGGAAAGTTATGACCAACCTAGATAGCATATTCAAAAGCAGAGACATTACTTTGCCAACAAAGGTCCATCTAGTCAAGGCTATGGTTTTTCCAATGGTCATGTATGGATGTGACAGTTGGACTGTGAAGAAAGCTGAGCACCGAAGAATTGATGCTTTTGAACTGTGGTGTTGAGAAGACTCTTGAGAGTCCCTTGGACTGCAAGGAGATCCAACCAGTTCATTCTAAAGGAGATCAGTCCTGGGTGTTCTTTGTAAGGACTGATGCTAAAGTGGAAACTGCAGTACTTTGGCCACCTCATGTGAAGAGTTAACTCATTGGAAAAGACCCTGATGCTGGGAGGGATTAGGGGTAGGAGGAGAAGGGGACAACAGAGGATGAGATGGCTGGATGGCATCACCGACTTGATGGACATAAGTTTGGTTGATCTCCGGGAGTTGGTAATGGACAGGGAGGCCTGGCGTGCTGTGATTCATGGGGTCACAAAGAGTCAGACACGACTGAGCGACTGAACTGAACTGAGACTACCAGGGAAGTGAAATGAAAGTCACTCAGTCGTGTCTGACTCTCTGCGACCCCAGTGAATTCTACAGGCCAGAACACTGGAGTGGGTAGACTTTCTCTTCTCCAGGGATCTTCCCAACCCAGAAGTCAAACCCAGGTCTCCTGCATTGCAGGTGGATTCTTTACCAGCTGAGCCACAAGGGAAGCAGACCACCCGGAAGGTCCTATGTTTTCTTCTTACTGATACCTTACTTTACCATCTTCAACAGGTAGAGGGCGTTTGCACATTTGCTGCAGTGAATTACAAGCAGCTTGGGTACAGGGGTAAAGTCTTTACCAGTGACCCAATGGCAATGACTTGTAACTACTGAGTGTATAAATGAACATGTGAAGGAACTCCATGGAAAAGAAAATTATCTCAGAATTACATTTATTCACAGGCTAACATTTCTCATTTCAAGTGAAGGAGAACCAAAAGCAAATCCACTAGGATTTTGACTGTCGGGTTTAACTCTCTTTTTGTTACTTTTGGTAGAGTTGTCCTTTCTCCTGTGTTGTTCTCTGACTCCCTCCTGGGTAAAGTGGAGTCCACAAGACAGCACAGCAATTTCAAGACAAGCAAATCAAAACAGGAGCACTTAGGCTTCGGAGTAAAATGCTGTTGATGGATTTGTTTTCATATTGCTCATTCATGGGCACTTATTTCTCCCAGGAAAAGCCTACTATGAGGAGAACAAAGCTCTTGACCTGGAAGAATGTCTTGATTACTTTCCAGAGGGTTCATTCTGGGACCATGTTGGGCTCTGTGGTAAGAGCACCAGTGAGGAGCTGGATGCATCTCTCACCAGGGAGCAGGATTAGTACTGTATCTCCTGGTGTCTGGGGAGATTCTTCTCCTGATCTAGTTCAAACTCACTTCCCAATGGGCAGGTCAAGGAAAGTGAGCCTTTAGCTTGGTGGTGCTCTGTGCTAGGCAACAGCACATTGTCTAAGGCCCCAGAATTACCTGCTCTCTTGTTCTTGTTTCTGTGTTTATTCTCCATGGGTAGCATTTTATTTTAGGAATAGAAATGACAAACAGGTAGTTTATGTCATTCTCAGAAAAGTATGTATTTCAGAAGCCCAAGTCATTCAGGAGCCAACATTTTGGGGGAAAACCCAAGATGCAATGGTTCCCCAAGGAACTGACCTTGAGCTGAAGCAGTACTAACCACAGAAGGAGGGGGTTGAGGTAGCTTGTATGCAAGATGGGAAGTAGAAGGATGCGTGGGCTGTGCCCAATGCATGAGTAAAGAATCAAAGTGTAAAAGAACTTTATTGGGAAAGTTATCTGTTTGCCAAGCTTCTGGATAACACTCGCTTTTCACTCAACTCTGGCCCTAATGTGAGATACTAAGTGAAATAACAAGCATTTACAGGGAAAATTCCAAAAGCCACGTTGGGCTGTAGGTAAGACTCACAGGAGCTAGAGGTGCCTCTGAAACACATTTCGAAAACTTCCTGTAGGAATGCTGTAGATGCTAGTCTCCAAAAGAAGAATCTGGAATCTGGGAAAGGAAACCCCACCTTTCTGCTCCCAGGATATAAAACTTTTAATGTCACTATTCACTTCTTCATGGAACATTTCACCTGGCTGCCTGTTAGGTTCAAACGTTGCCTTGGTCCTAAAGGTGCTATTTAACCAGCATTCTGACAAAGATGCTACCAGTGTTTCTATTTTCTTCTTGATAATATTTGTATTTGGCTGTTAGTTATACTTATCAGTAACAATTGAGATCACTCCCAGCTTGTGTAGAAGGTACAGTTCTCACGTGCATTTGACTGAACAGCGGGGTCAGCTGTACCATAAGCTGAAGTGTAAAATGTGGAGGAGGTGTGTGTTTTATGTAACCAGCCTCCAGTGCTGTCTCCATCTTAGGGAAGTATGAAGGACTGTGTGCCCCTGCCTGTTGTCATCTGACTTAAGCCAATGGGATAAACATTTCCAAGCCAGGCCATGTAAAGAATGATCCTTGAGGGCTTCCCTGGTGGCTCAGCGGTAAAGAATCTGCCTGCCAGTGCAAGACACATGGGTGGATCCCTGATCCAGGAAGATCCCACATGCTCCAGGGCAACTAAACCCGGGCGCCACAACTATTGAACCAGCGCTCAAGAGCCCAGGAGCTGCACCTTGTGAGCCCACGTGCTGCAACTACTGAAGCCCAAGTGCCCTAGAGTCCGTGCTCCTCAACAAGAGAAGGCACCACAGTGAGAAGCCCAAGCACTGCAGCCAGAGAGTAGCCTCTGCTCGCCACCGACTGGAGAAAAGCCCGTGCAGCAATGTAGACCCAGCACAGCCAAAAATAAATAAATAATTTTTTAAAGAAAATAATCCTCTTTGATTTCTCTCTCTCATCTGTATCCAACCCTCCTACAAGTTCTGTCAATCTTCAATGCATGAACGAAACACCACCTCTCCTCTCCACTGTCCTGGTCATAATAGCATCATTACCCTGGACAACTAGCTTTCACTTTCACTCCTATAGCCCAGTCTCCACAGAGGAGGCTAAGTGATCATTTTAGCAAATATGACTATGTCATTGCCTTCCTCAGGACATCCCATAGCTTTGATCACATCATAATAAAACCCAGAATCTTCACCACACCTGTGAGGCTCCACATGATCTGGTCCTTTTACTTCTGTCTGAGCTCATTTCCCGACATTCTGCAACCCACTCACTCTACAAATCACATCGGCATGTCCTTCAAAATCCAAGCTCCCTCCTCTTTTAATGCTGTGGCTTGGCAATTTGTTAGCCTTGTTTCCATCTTGTGCTAGGATTAATGTTTTAACCCAAAGATATGGTCTTTACTCCCATGGTCTAGTCCTTTGGGGTTTTGATGGTTGGATGGCATCATCAACTCAATGGACATGAGTCTGAGCAAGCTCTGGGAGATGGTGAAGGACAGGGAAGCCTGGCGTGCCGCAGTCCACGGGGTCACAGAGTTAGACACGACTGAGCGACTGAACAACAACCGAGGGTACTGTCTACGTCTCTCTATCTTCCTAAGATTCAGAAGCCTCCACACCCCTGTGATGGCAGTTGCTGAAATACCTTGTCAGTTCTTTTAACTCTCCAGCTATTTCCTCCCCTTGGGTCTTGTAATCTTAACTGTATCCAGACCAAGAGTCAGCAAAGATTTAAGGGTGTTTACATACAAATTCGGAAGCTTCCCGCATGGTTCTCCTTCCTAGAATCACTTCTCTCCTCTCTCAATCAGCTTCTAGTAACTCTGACAGTCTCAGTCTCCATCTTCTGACTCCTCAGGCCAATAGGACCCTGGTTTTCTGCTTGAACTCTATCTGCATTGCTCCCCAAGAACTGGGAAATGCCCCATGGGGCAAGGATGCATAAAATAAGAATCAGTGTAATGACCTTGTAATGGTGGATTCCCCTCCAATTTCTTCTTCTTCTGACCATTCTTCATTGCCTCAGATAGTTGCTTTTTATATTTTATTTGGCTTTTACAGTTGTTATTTTCTAGTTCAAACTGATAAAATCAACTCTGACATAAAGGAAGCTGCTCACCTAATAAGGGTTGAAGTGCACTGTTTTGATTTTCCCCATCTGTCCATAGCTATCCCATTTTTTACAGGACAGTTCCCAAAATGGCTTTTATTATATACTCTCTGCATCTTTAAGGAGGGACCTCTCAATAAATTTTCATTATCTGGCATGCTTCTGGGAGAGTTGTTTTCCATCAAAGTCCTAATCATGGGCTGAAGATTTCATAATATCCAGATCTCATTACTTGCCCGTTGCTCTCTCTGCTTCAGCCAAGCAGGCTCCTTGTAATTCATCAAACATGATGGCGTTTTTCTCACACAAGGCTTTTGAACTTCAGAGTCCACTTTCCCGAGACAAGCTTCCAATGGTAATTCATGTGTCTCACTTCCTCTAGGCCTTCCCCCAATGTCACCTTCCCAGGGTGGCTTCTTTCACCCCATCTTTAAATCACCACCTCATCATCATTCCCTATTTCTTTTATGTCCATGACATGTATCGCCATCGGACATACTATATGCTATACTGACTCACCTTATTTATCTTATCTGTATTCCCATGAGCAGGTAAATTCACTAAAGACAGGGATTTTGGCTCTTTTGCTCACTGCTTTTCCCTAGTCTGGTTTCCCCCTGGAGCAGAGTATTTGTGAATAGACTGCTGCTGCTGCTGCTAAGTCACTTCAGTCGTGTCTGACTCTGTGCGACCCCATAGATGGCAGCCCACCAGGCTCCACCATCCCTAGGATTCTCCAGGCAAGAACACTGGAGTGGGTTGCCATTTCCTTCTTCAGTGCATGAAAGTGAGAAGTGAAAGTGAATTTGCTCAGTCGTGTCCGACTCTTAGTGACCCCATGGACTGCAGCCCACCAGGCTCCTCCATCCATGGGATTTTCCAGGCAAGAGTGCTGGAGTGGGGTGCCATTGCCTTCTCTGGTGAATAAACTAGTGGAGTCTAAGTCAGATGAGTGAGCCTATATTCCTCTGTTAGATTTCTTTACACTTTGGTCACTGATCTGCTAACACTTTTATCACCCATTTTTCTAGTACTTTTATAAGCAATTATGATCAAAACCATCTCCTTTTTATACAGATCAAGTTTGTCCTCCAAGAGTTCAAGCCTCCCATAAAATAAGTAGCTCTTTAGTTTCATTTCCTGGTGTTTCCCCTGTCAGTATCCTCTTAGGAAAATATTTTGTTTCTGTAGTGAGTCAAAGTAAGCTTTCATGAAGTAGCAGGACCAGATCAACATGAAATGCAAACTGATATCAACTCTGCGGACAACAGAAAAAAAGCAGGTTTAAATGTATTGACCTAAAAATGCAGCAGTGAAAAGTCCTGATAGAAGAGCCAGGTCATTTGCATTCATATCCCAACTCTTCTACCTCTGAGCTCTATGACCCTGGGGAGTTACTTATGTCTTTTTGGGTCTTCAGTTTCCTCATCTGTAAAATGGAAGTAGTACCTGTAATTATACCTACTTCACAAGGTTGTCCTCTGGCTTTCATTCATATAAAATACTGAGAACAGTGTCAGACACATGGAGAGCACTAAATACCTAGCAGCAGATACTGAAGCGCCTCGTAGGTGAGCCTGGAGACGGGGGCAGAGGAAGGTGGGTAGGTGACTGATTCAGCTTTCCCAGGTAGCAGAAAGAGTCCCTTCTAGAAGCTACCCAGCTCTGCCTGCTGCCTCGGGAGAGTTTTGTAAGGAAAACCCTTTCAGCAGAATTAAACTGAAGCAGAGAGAAGCAAAGAAAGCCTTAAAGATCAGATGTGCAGGAGAAATTGGTGAAATCTTTCAGAGGATCACAAGACCTACAGTAAATTCTCCCACACTGAGGAAAAAAGTGGAGGAACAGTCTAGACATGGAAAAAAAGTCAAGGTTCTCAATCCGAGAAGCTTTGCACATCTTCAAGTGCTAATGATGTTCCCAAATGATACACAAATAGTGATAATCTCAGTTACATCCAGATAGTGAATGATTTCTGAGGAAACAAACAGAAGACATGGCAATCTGAAAAGAAGGTTATTGCGAAGGTGAAAGTGTGATGACGAGTCAGTCAAGGGCCAATGGGTGTCCGTGAATTCTCTGAAGGCAAGAGTGAGTGAGACGGAAGTTGTGCATGGAAATTGGTGAGGTCAATTCAAGGTCAAAAAAACAAAGCCACCCCAGAAAGCTTAAGGCATGATTAGAAAACCCTAATTATTTGAGAACCAGAATAAATAAAGAGAGGAGATTAATTTAATGGATTACTACAGCTCTAGGCGCCTGGTAAATATTGGATTGGACCAAAATTTCGTTCAGATTTTTACATAACATCTTACGGAAAAGTCCAAATGAGCTTTTTGGCCAACTCAACATATACTTTTAATTCCCTCAGGGAATCCACAGTTCCCCTGACCCTTTCCTTCCCAGTTTGCCACTTCCCTCTTCTCTTCAATCTGCAAGGTCTTCATGCTGCTTTACTTCTCTGCAGAGCACCCTGCTGACACCCAGGACAGTTCCATGGGGTTTCTTTTCCCTGGTCCCCCTCCCAGGATCCCAGTTGGATAACTGGAGGGCGGTAGCAGATAAGTGAGTATCTAAGAGGCCACATGCTTTTAACCTTATAGCTTAAACACGTGTGCTAGTGCTTGGGAATGACCTTGAATGATGACAATCTATACAACATGAAAATCAGCATAAAAAAATAAAATGAGGTCTTCCTGAGTGAGACTGACAGGCTCTCAAGTAAGGCCACAAGGGCACCTCTGTGATAAGACCAGCCAAACAGAGGCAAGCCCGAGCATTTTGGTATTTAACTATGCTTCTTCAGGGAGTATGTGTTAGTAATCCATCTCCTTGGAATTTCTGACTTGCTCTGTTTGTGTCTTTGTTTGTTTTCAGCATATTTTATAAAGCAAACTTTAATAGCTCTATTTCATATCCTAATAGTAGTTCTACAAAATACGTACTCTTTTTTTTTTTTTAATTTGTGCTTTATATTGGAGAAGAGTTGATTAACAACTCAACCAACATTAATTAACAATGTGTTAGTTTCAGGTGTACATCAAAATGATTCAGTTATATGTATACAGGTATCTATTCTTTTTCAAATTCTTTTCCCATTTAGGTAGCTCCAGAATATTGAGTAGAGTTCCTTGTGCTCTACAGTAGGTGCTTGTTGGTTATCTATCTTAAATATAGTATAATTATTATCCAAGTGGCAGTTGTTTTCACAGATGTGGGAATGCCGTACTTTATTGGGAGAAATCTAGAAGGCTTCTAACGGGATGTCTCTGTATTTTTTGTATAACTGACTATTTCTTGAATTAGGAAGGTTCATTTAATGTATATGGAGTTCAGGTTTAATAGCAACATATAAGGCTTCATTACCCTACGTGCACTGCATAACATATAGAGATGGAGAAGCTTCCCAGGTGGCTCAGTGGTAAAGAAACCACCTGCCAATGCAGGAGATGAGGGTTCGATCCCCAAGTCAGGAAGATCCCCTGGAGAATAACCACTCCAGTATTCTTGCCTGGAGAATCCCAAGGACAGAGGAGCCTGGCAGCCACAGTCCATGGGGTCGCAGAGTCAGACACAACTGAGCGACTAAACAACAACACAGAGATGGAGCTTGGGCAGGACAACCCAGAGTCACACAGCCCTTAGGTTATGGAGGCAGACATCACAGGTGTCTGGACTCCTGTCCAGGGTGCTGTCAGCTGTGCAGACACAAACCTCTTGGTCTTCCGAGGACTCCCTATGTGCCTGCATCACCCTTTCTTGCCATGTCCAGTTGACAGATTTGATTCATACCAGGGTGCCCTCTCCTAACAAATGCTGACTAACTGCCAGGGGCAGGACTGGATTAGGAAAATTCAGATTTGCTCTATGCCCCCTCAGAAACAGGATCAAGGACACTATTTCCTTATCATTTCCTCACAGTCAAGCCTTGCCTCCCTCCCCACACCAGCACAAATTCTCCCTGACATGTGCTTTTTCCCTCACACTCAGGTCACATCATTTTCACTCCATAAGCAGAGGGCTTGTGGTAATAAAACTTCAAGTCTCACAAAAACATGCTTGGAAACTGTCACTGTTCTGTAACATCTGGTGCACACATCTGCCTGAAATTTCTCTTCTAGAAATTAGAGCCCGTCATGGCTTCTCTCTCTAATTCTGACTTCCCGAAGGATCTAGAAATGACAGAACCAAAGTAATTCCCAGGACAAATGGCCAGTGTGACAGAGCTTGAAACATTCTTGGCTTATGTGTATGCTTCATTTCATGCCTCTTCGCAGAATCATTGCTATCATGATTCTTGCAAGTTTTTGACAATCAATTAGCCAGGAGACATTTTTGGAGTGTCCTCCTGTTCAAGCTAAGTTTCAAGAATAGGGTCAGAAATCCTAGGTTTTATCTGGAGAAGATGACATGTGCCCTCCTTGCCCTTTGTGACATTCAGACACTCACCCCGTGACCAGAGAATTCACCCCTTGACTCTGCTTGGCCACAGCATTTGAGCAGATGAAAGTCAAGGTCTGATTTCCTTGGTTTTAGTATACATTACGCCCTGGCTCTCAGGGGGCTCTTCTGATAATAGACAGAATCTTCTCATGGCCAAAATGATTCTGCCACCTAAAATAACGTGACACCACCACAACCACCATGGTTCTTTAAAATTTGCTCTGTTGGAATGTAGAGTCTGAAAACCTATCAGTGAAGCTTTCCTGCTCCATTGGTCTTTCTTACACTTTAAATAGAACTTCTGCCCATGTACATTTTTGTAGTATCATACTTAGGTCATGTGGAAAATATTGATACATCAAGTTCAGCACATTTTCCTAATAATGACACATTTTATTAGAAAATATTTTAAAATCACATTTATTAATATCACCATCAATCTTATCAACAAAGTCTTTTAAGTGTTGGGAAGTGATCCAGCTTATAGGGTCGGATACATATTCTACAAAATTCTAATGTTAGCACTGGCAACAAAGATGATCAGTTTATTTTCTCAGAATGACAGGCTTGCTTTGTTCATTCTTCAGGAACTATCTGCCAAATATTCAAATCTGAATAATCATAGTTTGTCAGTCACTCTTTCAGGTAATGATGGTGTTTCATGGAAGAAAAAAAATTTTTAGTTCAGCTTGCAAATCAAATAACTGCACAAGTGCTTTTCTTCAAGACCAGCATCCTCAAATCATGACCAGGAGAGCCTAAATCTAGATTTAAGCTTATTGGAGTAAATAAAGACTAATTGGAACACAACCAGGAAAAAACATTGCTCTGTTGGAAAGACTGAAGAGAGCATAGCCTATGCAGTAGTGATAAGTGGATGATTAGCGACTCGATGGACATGAGTTTGAGTGAACTCTGGGAGATGGTGATGGACAGGAAGGTCTGGCGTGCTGTGATTCATAGGGTTGCAAAGAGTCAGACACGACTGAGCGACTGAACTGAACTGAACTGAAAGGCAGTGAGAATGAGAGGCGCTGGGAGGTTGGGGCAAGTGACATTAAAGCTGAATGTCTTTGGACTAGCTTATTCAGCTCTAACCTTACTTGTCATTAGCTTCCACTTGAACATACCCTTTGGGTCACATAATGACTGTTTCCAGCCTGGTCCAAATGCTGGTTCCTAGGAAGTGGCTCTCTCTTCCTCTCTGCCCTTCAGCTTATGAACAAGCTTTGTTTTATTTTTTAATACTGATTTTATTGAAGTATAGTTGATTCACAACATAGTGTTAATTTCTGCTGTACAGAAAAGTGACTCAGTTATAAATATATGTATATAAATTTCATATTCTTTTCCATTATGGTTTATCATAGCGTATTGAATATAGTTCTCCATGCTATTCTGTAAGGCCTTATTGTTTATCCATTCTATATATAATAGCTTTGTATCTGTTCCTCCCAAACTTCCAATCCTTCTCTCTCCCATTCCTCCTCACCCCTGGCAAGGTAAGTCTGTTCTCTATGTCTGTGAGTCTTGAACAAGCTTTCTTAATGAGACTTCCAGCCTCATAGAGCATCTTTAAGAATCTGCATGCCAATCATCTTCTCTGGATCCCGCCAGATGCCCCTAAAATAGACCCCTGACCAAACCATGCCCCTCTCCCCTCACAGGCTGAGGACTACGATGGCTGTGACAGTAAGAGGCTAATTAGCACATCAGCAGCGGCAATGTAGCCTTCCCTGTGCACTCACAGTGTGTTTTGTGCTCCAGAAATTTCTCCACAGCAATGTTACAGGCTGTTCTTTTTTACCCTGAGAGGTGAAAACAAAATAGGAACTAAAATTGGAGTGTGCAAAGCCATCTGGATCAGATGTGGCACAAATGAGATAGCCTAGAAACTTTTCCGTTCCCTGTTATAAAAAGAGCTGCCCAGGGCCAAGATAACAAACTCTGTCCAAGTGGATGGAGGTGACAAAGGCGACAGGCCATTTTAATTTCTGTCAAAAAGCCCTCCCCTGAAAAGCCTAAAAGCACTGGGCACGTTCCTTCTCCTCGTTCTGCATCACGTCATCGGGGAAGTCACAGCGAAAATTCTCTGGTTTCTCTCTAAGAGTTGCTCTGGAAGAATCCTTCAAACGCACTTCTATGTGTTTTTCTTCTTTAACAACTAAGAACCTGAACATTCAATAGCACAATATTTCACTTCCAGGCTCCTGAAACCACTTCCGGGCTCTTGACATTATGGGAAAAACACAGAATTTAAAAAGACATTATCTGGGTTCAAGTCCCAGACTGGCTACTTCTAGCTGTTTGTTCTGGGTAAACTGTTTTCACCACCTGTGTTTCATCATTTGCAAAATGAAGCATCATGCTTCATTGTTGTTGTTGGAGCATCATGCTCCAACACCTGCCTTCCTGACCCTAAGAACCATAAAATAAAGCACGTGGAAGTACTGATACTTTCACCTATGCCATATGTAAGTTGATCCCTATTATTTTAATTAGAAAGGTGTAATATTTCTGACTTTAAAATTACATATGCTTATTCTAAAAATTTCCAGAAAATACAGGAATACAGAGAAGAGAGTGGAAAATGTTTCTGTTTTCCAAAGAGATAACCTTATGATAACTATTAACATTTTTAAAATTTTACCTCCAGACTGTCTTTGTGCACACAATCCCATTTTACAAAATAACTGGGGCTTCCCTGGTGTCTCAAACGGTAATGAATCTGCTTGCAATGTAGGAAACTAGGGTTTGATCCCTGGGTCAGGAAGATCCCCTGGAGAAGGAATGGCAACCCACTCCAGTATTCTTGCCTGGAAAGTCCCATGGATAGAGGAGCCTGGTGGGCTACAGTCCACGGGGTCACGAAGAATCTGACAGCACTGAGTGACTAAAACTTTAACTTTTCATAAGACCATACTAATTACCTGTAAAATGAAAATTTTATTTAATGTCATGTGAATCAATGTGAATTGTTATTATTTTTACTATAACAACACAAGTAGCCTAGATGAAAAAGTTGAAGGAAGCACAAATAGAACCAGCATATGGTATTGCTCAGCTGTGTCAAAGTGAATTATTCATAAGCATTTGTCAGAAATATCCAAGGTTACTGAGCTATTCTGGAACAACAGGGTACAAATTCTAAGGCTGAGATGGCTATATGTTCTATGAAACCTGTTTCCTTTTCCTTGTGGGCACAGAGCAAAGCTGTATTTGTATCACATGGGGTCGGTCATGTGACTGAGTTCTAACCAATAGGACAGGAGTAGAAAGATACACATCAATTGCAGATGGAAGTTGTGAGGGAGAGGGTGTGTCTTCACTCTAGAAGCTTTTCTTCTCTGCCAGCTGCATGGAAAGAGCCTAAAAACTTGGTCCTGGACTGACCATGATGTAGACCGCCTGCCAAGCATGTACTGGACTTGACATCAGCAAGAAATAAACTTCTACTCAGCTACTGAATCTCAGACATTTACTTCACGGCTGCTAGCTTTACCTACTGCAATCAGTGAAACCTTTACCTTTCTTTGAAGTTACGAGAATAGATGGAAACTTGCAGTAGATCTAGAACTTTCCTTCAATGGAGGCAGAGCTGAAACTCACTGAGTTTTCATTTCAGAAGTACAGAGAAAGAATTACCCTTTCTCACTTATTTGGAACAAGTAAATCTTCACCCACTCCCTCATTAAAAATTCTTCAATGGCTGTTCCCAGATCTTTCTTCCTATATACAAAATTAAGACTTCAAACACAAATATCCCTGAGAGAGACAACACATTCATTTGACTAAATGGTCTAAACTGTATTCAAGATGGTGTCAGGGATTATGCAAAGAGGTTGTTGACAAAGAGATTCTGTACTCTCAAAGAACAGATTATACTATCACAAAGGCAACAAAACCAACAGGAATTTCATTTCATGGGTACAGTACATGTATCACTGCTGGAATACAAAGTGAGAACGTTGCCTTTCCCTCGCTCCTTCAGAGCACCCAGCACACAGGCTTTCAACAAAATCTGCTGAAAGACTATTGAATTAAATGATGGGAGTACGAATTGTCAAATTGTACATCACTATGAACTAGAATTCCTAGGGAAAGTTTATGAAGAAATGGGAGCTGGATCACATTCCCTACAGTTTCCAGGAGGGCGAACATAATAAATAATAATGTCTCTTTAGTTCACTGGGGCAAACAGGGCTTCTTGCAGCCAAAGTGGTAGCTATCAAGTTTTCACTGATTACCTGCACTCAGCTCAGTTGTGCATGGCAGCCCCCTGGCTTGGGTGGCCCTGCCCAAAGGCTTTGCGGCTGCGGCCATAGGGAAAAGTGGATGTCCACGGAGGGCCAGGGCTCTGTTCAAACGTGACTATGGACAATACCAGCAAATATGTTTGCAACAGAGTAAGATTTGGAAGAACTTTAACATCTCTATTGAGATATAAAAGAAAAATGAAGATCATGGCATCTGGTCCCATCACTTCATGGCATATAGATGGGGAAACAATGGACACAGTGAAAGACTGACTTTTCTTGGGTTCCAAAATCACTGTGGTTGGTGACTGCAGCCATGAAATTAAAAGATGCTTTCTCCTTGGGAGAAAAGCTATGACAAACCTAGACAGCATATTAAAAAGCAGAGACATTACTTTATTGATAAAGATCCATATAGTCAAAGCTATGGTTTTTCCAGTAGTCATGTATGGATGTGAGAGTTGGTCTGTAAAGAAGGCTAAGCACCAAAGAATTGATGCTCTCAAAATGTGGTGCTGGACAAGACTCTTGAGAGTCCCTTGGACAGCAAGGAGATCAAATCAGTCAGTCCTAAAGGAAATCAACCCTGAATATTCATTGGAAGGACTGATGCTGAAGCTCCAATAATTTGACCACCTGAAGTGAAGAGCCAACTCATTGGAAAAGACCCTGTCTCTGGGAAAAATAGAAGGCAGGAGGAGGGGGTGCTGACAGAGGATGAGATGGATGGATGGCATCACCGACTCAATGAAAAAGAGTTTGAGCAAGCTCCAGGAGATGGTAAAGGACAGGGAAGCCTGGCGTGCTGCAGTCCATGGGGTTGCAAAGAGTCAGACACGACTGAGCAACTGAACAAGTCTCAGTTCAATTTTGAAACCAGGGAATAATCTTTATATTCATTGGGAAGATGAAAGGGAATGATAAATTGAAATGTTTTCTCCTTACATGGTGCCTGGCTTATAATAAATGCTCAAGAAGTGTTCATTATTAGTCAGGAAGCAATCACAGTCCTTGATGGTGGCAATAGGAAGCAGAGTTGACCTCCATGGCTGGTCCCCACCCCTTTGGACCCCACCATGTGAATACCAAGGCTCACGCTCCCCTGGGACTGCTTCCAGCCAATGATTGGGCAGTGTTGGGGCAGGGGCCATGGCCATGCCTGTAGACTGGGGACTTCTCTTAGTCCACTTTGCCACCAGGATGCTGCTCCAGGTACTAGCACTGCTCTGAGGTTTGATTCTCTTTCTGTCCCATCCTCTACCACCCCTGCTTCCATCTCCTTTCACCACATATGCCAGGCCAAGTGTCTTGCTGTCTTTCATAAGTCTTCCTGTGATCCTCCCTTGGCACTCCTTTAATCACTGCCCTGCATGTCTGATCCCTTCCTGGTGTCTGCTGTCCAAAGGATTCCAACTATCAGAAGCTTGGTTCAAGGAGACAGGGGCTGAAGAAGCCAGAGCCAGGCTGCCTCACTGACCATCCAGGTGCCAAGGAGGACACCATTATGAGCAGTGTCTGCCACACTTAGACTCAGATATAAGCAGTAACCCAGTTGCTGCAGAGTTCTTTGTTGGTGACCTAGAAAGACATCCTGGCATAGGGGAAGCCCCTCCAAGGGCAGCAATCCAGGTGCTGGAAAAATACGAGGGAGTAATTGCCACAAGGACAGTAGAGTTGGCTGGATATTGCTAAATTGCATTGAGACACCACAGAAGCATAATGAGAAACCGAGGGCCATGAACAAACAATTAGAGGTAGCACAGGGAACTATACTCAATACTTTGTAATAACCTATAAGGGAGAAGAGGCTTCCCAGGTGGCTCAGTGGTAAGAATCTGCCTGCCAATGCAGGAGACACTGGAGACTCGGGTTTGATCTCTGGGTCGGGAGATCCCCTGGAAGAGGGCATGGAAACCCACTCTAGTATTCTTGCTTGGAGAATCCCATGGACAGAGGAGCCTGGTGGGCTATGGTCCATAGGGTCTCATAGAGTTGGACACAACTGAAGCGACTTAGCATGCACACACAAAAGGGAAAAGAATCTGAAGAATAATATGTATATGTATAACTGAATCACTGTGCTATACACCTAAACTTACATAACATTGTAAATCAACTATACTTCAATAAAATAAATAAATAAAAATCCAGTGGTAATTAAAAACCTGATGCTGGGATGACTGAAGGCAGAAGGAGAAGAGGGCAACAGAGGATGAGATGATTGGATGGTATCATCCACTCAATGGACATGAATTTGGGCAAAGTCCAAGAGATAGTGAAGGACAGGGGAGTCTGGTGCGTTGCAGTCCATGGGGTCGCGAAGAGTTGGACACGACTTGGCAACTGAACAACAACAGCAAAAAGGTAACATTAAGAACCAGAAGCCTTTTTGGTTGCTTTCAAAATGGCCCCTCTTGCCTGTCATCAGAGATCTGACTCAGATGAGGAACAGACTCACTCACTAGAAGCACAGAGCTCCAGAGGAGCTGAACAGTCAGCCAAGAGAGTCTAGAGGCCTGGAAGAGGAAATTAGACCTTGAAGCATGAGATAGGACAGCTGGATGGATGTCCCAGCAGAGTTTGGCTCTGTAGACCCTGACCCCTAGAACTCCAGGATGTGACCACCTTCCCCACAAAGCCAGCACTTCCTCCATGCTGGGAGGTGTTGCTGAGCCCTCTCCCCAAAAAGGTACCTACCTCCTTCAAGAGATGCTCCCACCTCCTCTCCTACGTACCAGGTTGATGAAAGTTTTAGTTGCTCAATCTTCCTAACCCAGGGATCGAACCCAGGTATCCCGTGTTGCAGGCAGATTCTCTACCATCTGAGCCACCAGGAAAGCAGGCTGATAACTAGAGTTAAATTGTGGCATCACTCAGCTGGGAATACATGGAGCCTGATAAAGCAGGAAAGAGATTCTCTCTTGCAAGGACTGCAGCCATGAATTGCATGTAGCCGCAATTTAGTGGGAATGGGTATTGAGGGTGATGATACTCAGGAGGAAACTCATGGAAGCTAAACATGTAAAATAAATAGGACTTCAAGGTCACCTGTGGATAGACAGCATCCCTCAGCATCCAGAATGGACACAGCTCTTGGAGCAACTGAGAAACGATGTGCTAGAACTGGGGAATTTGAGTATTGTATTCACAGTTGGCCTTGGGCATACATTCATGAGTACAAAATAATTTCTGATTTTTCCTAAGAGTTTGGTCTTAGCAGAGAAAAAGCAAACCCAGAAGTGGCTCCCTCAGGGTCATGCTGAGCCTTAAGTCAATCAAAACACAAAGTGAAGTTTAAGACGCTGAGGTTAAACCTGTCCTGTCTCACATCACTGTCCAAATTGGGGTCTTTTCCTGAGAGCCACAGGTGAGCATTCTTAAGAACAAAATCATTTGCTTAGACATGTTGTTCTGATTTTTGGTTTTGATCCCATGAAGGATAAAAAATAGGTGCCTTGTGGCTAAGAGACCCACATCAGCAGCATCACTCATCCTTCAGGGCTGTCAGAAATGAGAATCCCCAGCCCTACCTCACACCTATGGAATCAGAACCTACATTTTAACAAGAGCCTCAAGACACATGGACACATTTAAGCTTGAGAGGCCTGGCATAGCTCAGTACCCAGGCTGAGCATCTGGAAAATTGGCTTAGGTTTCTGACTCCACCACTTACTGGCTGACAAATTGCTCAGTATCCTTGTAATTTGACGTCCTCATCTGTTGGGTGGAGGTACTGTCTGTTCTTTCTCTTATTTCAGGTCTTTGTTTTCCCCACCTTGTATTTCTCCAGTTATAATTTTTCATGTTTCTGATATATAAGTGTTCTTTCCTCATTTGCATTTTTACTGAATGCTTTTGCTTAAGGAAGAAGGAATAGACACACCCATATATCACTATGCAAGCATCCCATCCCAGCTCCATTTAGATCAATGAAATTGACATAAGGTTGTTTAATGAATATAAAAATTATGTTATTACTTAAAAGCTTTCCCCTGCACTCCAAACAGTTTGGAGATTTAATATCTGAATGAATAGCCAATTTGTACAGAACTGGTCAATACAAAGTATGTCTTTCTAGCAGATTCTAACTATACTATGCTTTGCTTTTGTTTGAGAAGCTAATGTCAAAGAAAATACATGACTGATGACATACAAACTATTGTCCTGGACTTTCCTGGTGGTACAGGTGGATAGGAATCTGCCCGCCAGTGTAGAGGACACGTGTTCGATCCCTGGTCCAGGAAGATTCCATGTGCTGCAGAGCAACTAAGCCTGTGCGCCACAACTACTGAGTCTGTGCTCCAGAGCCCATTGAGCCACAGCTACTGAAGCCCAAGCGCTCTGGGGTCCGTGTCCCGCAATAACAGAAGCCGCGGCAGTGAGAAGCCCATGCACTGCAACTAGAGAAAGCCAGCACGGCAGCAAAGACCAGCGCCGCCAAAAATGAACAAATAAATAAATTTAAAAAAATGATTGGCCTTACATTAACCAAAATGTCATGCCTCAGTTTCCATATAATGAAGCCTTGCTCTAAATCATTTTGATGCCCCCTTCCAGCTCTAAAAGCCTATGATTCTAATTTGAGGATTGCTCAGACAGAAACTTTTGTGATTAAAGATTGAAAACCAGGGAAACAAGATTTCTTGTGTTCTCTGCAAGACTTCAATTATGAGCATCCATCTGGAGCAGAGACTTGACCCAAAAGGCCTCCCAGATTTGGTTCATTTCATCTCAACAAAACTCAGGCTCCCAGAAGTTCAAGGACTATCTGGTCAAATGGTTTTAAGCAAGCTCTTTAAATTTTTAATCCCAAGCCTCCTTTCAACTCAATTATTTATCTCACTGCAAATTTCTAACATCCATATCAATTTCCTGAAGATAAATATGCATGAGGTTTGGACCCCAAAATTATACTCTGGGATTTTGAGGTTGATTTTTAAATAAAGCTGGACAGCAATTCAGCTTCTAAAGAAAAATCTATGGGAGTGTGTAATGGAATCACTTAGCACTCTGTAAGGAGGAGAAAACCCTTTCTACAACTATTCCTTTTCCTGTAAGTGCCATGTGATTTTCTGACTATAAATCTTGATGGAGTTGGAAATTTAAATTCTGATGCACTGCTTCATCCTTAGTTAATCACACAAAATTACAAATTTTCAGAAGAATGAGTTCTTTAGAGAATGCATTACCAGCTCTTGAACAGAAATAAAAGCCCTTCATCTCAGAAAATAGAAACATATGTCAATGTCTATCTGATCAAAACAACAGACATTTAACCCTCAACGTGTCCAGCCATTTCTGAGACAGATTGAAGATTGATGACTATGATAACAATAGATCATGTTTACATGTTAGCTACTGACTTCTCATTAGTTTCCTCTCTCTTAGCTATGGATTTACAAAACCCCAGTAGATTTACCTGCTCTGTGGATGAGAAAGGATGACCCACTTTGGATAAAATCACAGCAACAGTTGACCTTTACCAACTACTCAGGATGCACCAAAGCTGTCTTAAGAGCCTTCCTTGTGGTGGTACATTTCATCTTCACAACTGTCTTTTACAGATGAGGACATTCAGGTATGGAAAGATCATACAGACGGTAACCAACAGAGTGACCATTTGAACTCAGACTGCCTGACCTCAGAGTCCATGTCCTTAATTTTGACCTTGACTTTAAACTTGATCTGCTGCTGCTGCTGCTAAGTTGCTTCAGTTGTGTCCGACTCTGTGCGACCCCACAGACAGCAGCTCACCAGGCTCCCCCGTCCCTGGGATTCTCCAGGCAAGAACACTGGAGTGGGTTGCCATTTCCTTCTCCAATGCATGAAAGTGAAAAGTGAAAGTGAAGTCGCTCAGTCGTGGCCGACTCTTTGCGACCCCATAGACTCCAGCCTACCAGGCTCAAATCGAACATACACTAGGTTATATCATAATATTGGCTTCCCAGATGATACAATAGTAAAGAATCTGCCTGCCAATGCAAGAGACATAAGAGACGTAGGTTCAATCTCTGAGTCAGGAAGACCCCCTGGAGTAGGAAAAGGCAACCCACTCCAGCTCTAGTATTCTTGTCTAGGAAATCCCAAGGACAGGGACCCGGCTGCTACAGTCCACAGGGTTGCAGAGTTGGACACGACTGTGCCCATATGCATGCACGCATATCATAATATGTCATATTCTACCCCTGTATTAAGAATTTATGATGATATCGTACTATATTATGCAATATTACATTTTCTATGATGGTGGTAGTAGGGTTTAAAAACAGTCATTCTAATTCAGGTTTATTAGGCTGAGGAACCCCTACTGTCTTCTCTAATTTACAACTTTAGTTGATCTATTGGGCTAATACCTTAAAACTAATTAATACATAAAATAAAAAACTAATCCAAACACCAGCAAACCCATTTGCTGCTCTTACTTCATAATAAATGCCAGGGACCTGGGGCCCCACTGCCAGTGTCCTTCTCCCTCAGGGCTGAAGACTCAACCGCCTGGAGGTGCAGAACCAACTCTGAACAGTGGGCTCAGCCTGGAGGTATGGGAGGGGCTCGCCTGCACAGCACATGCCCGTCCGCAGGGGGCGCCACTCAGCACCACCCCGTGGCTGTGGTAGCCCAGAGGGAATGGTAGTCCAGTATCATCAGACCCTGTAATTTACCCAGAGAGGACAGAAATAATAAGTTATAAAATTTGACACTAAATTTAAAAACCCATCATAAAACACTGGAAAGATGGAAGAATTCACGCGGGTAATATTCAAGGTCTAAATGCCAGCTGGTCTTCAGTTTGTACCACAGTTTTTTCTGGTCTCTGCTTTCCTTGCAATGACCTCATCTACCTCCTTGACCTCAAAGCCCATCTAACGCTTATGCTCCTTGCTTGCGTGCTAAGTTGCTTCAGTCATATCCGACTCTGTGACCCCATGGACTGTAGCCTGCCAGGCTCCTCTGTCCATGGGATTTCCCAGGAAAGAATACTGGAGTGGGTTGCCATTTCCTTCTCTAGGGTATCTTTCCCACCCAGGGATTGAACGCACGTCTCTTGTATCTCCTGCACTGGCAGGCAGATCTTTACCACCAGCACCACCTGAGAAGCTCCTTAATGCTTATGATTCCCTTGCTTATATCTGAACTTACACCTGAGCCCCAGATCCCAGTCTTTAATTACCTCTTAGGCAGATCCTTGCCTGGAGGAACCTCATACACGGTGGATGAGTTAATAAGAATTTCCTCCCTTTGGAGTGGTAGCTACCTTGGTTAATGCAATCACTTCTAAGGAATCATCCAATGATTGTCAACTCTTCATTTTTTAACCACACAGATGTTGTTGATAAGCAAGTCCAATCTACCTCAAGATATTTTTGAAATCCCTCCAATAATTCCTATGTGCTGTTTAAGTTGGGAGTTTTTCATTTTTTAAGCTGCAAAATATTTTCTTTTAACAACATTTTACCCAACTCAAAGAAGGCTCCAAAGCCCCCAGGTTTCAAGGAACCTTCGAGTGTCATCTCCTTAGAGGTTTACTTGTCAAAAGGAACCCAGCTGCATAGAAAGTTTAACTAATTTGAAGATAAAGAATTCTAGCGTACATGCTTAGCAACTTAAGGACAAATGAATTATTCACTTTTTTAAAAGAAACTTACAATTTCACTCTGCAGAGAGTTTTCTGCTCTATTCACAATATTTTGGAATATACAACACATGCTAGAAATAAGCCTGAATTCTTTAATTCCTTCCCTTGTTGGCCACACCCACACTGAATGGCATCACTTTTCATGGAATGGTCACAAACCCCTAATTTGACTTTCATCCTCCCAGAGATCAATATCTGAACTGTCAACCAGCCTGGGCCACCATTTTGTATTTCTCTTTTCTCAAAACTTCAGCACCTTCTCCAACATCCCCACTCTTTGCTGATCACTTTGCCTTTTACTTTTTTACAGTTATTAAGCACACTGAAGCAGTCAGAGGAAATCTCCCCAACTCTCTCACCACCATAGCTCCTCACCCTCCCAGTCTGACCCATACACTTTACACTAAATTCTATATCTCGTTTACCCCGGGACATCTTCCAGCAAATCTATCTCCTACATCACTCATGTTCCTGTTTCTACTACATCATTGTCATCAGCAAACACACGTATTTTTTCTTTGGAATTAAAAAATAAAACCTAAATGACTCCTATAGATCCTATTTCCTCTCCTATTTTTATCCCTCCCTCTCTGTTCAATTTTATTTTCATATAAATTGCATGAATCTTTGCTTCTCTGGTGCCTCCATGGTACTTGGCACAATATACTCCCCCCAAAGAAGTATTTTGGAAATACTAACTGTGTAGTTGTGTAAAATGATCATTGTAAAGCTGATATAGTATTTAAGAAAAATGTATGTAATATTGTGCTGAATTAAAAAATCAGCAAATAAATGTTACATATGCACTATTTATATAAAATGTGAACATATTTTGACAAAGAACAGAAGCTGTTACACAAAAATGATGAGACAGTTTTGTCATATTAGGAGTAATGATGATTGATTGCCAGTCTATGAGAAGTTCTTCAATGTTTATTCACATATATAAAGTCAAGCAAAAGGAAACAAAGCCTCCATCACAGCCAGGCTTTGGAAGCAAACACATTGGTCACTTAGTAGAACCATGTGCGGGGGCGGGGGGGGAGTCAAGCTACACAAATCCAGGCCAAATAGACACAACTCACAACAAGCCTATTTCTTGATTCAAGTGGTAGTTACACGTATGTACACAAAACTCAAAACAATGTATACTGAAATCTGGCATTTCAGTATTTATAAAATTTTCCTCAATTTTTAAAAAGTATTCTTTATACATATATTCTTTCTTTGTATGCTGACTGACATTAAAATTCTAAGTCTCTGAGTACAATCCTCTCTATTAATTTTTCATCCTCCAAATGAAAATAAAATTCAACCACAAAAGGATTTTGAATCCTTTCTCTTCTTCCTTCCACCTCCCATGGGGCTGCTGTGCAAGAGTAAATGCAGCTTCCCCTAAGACACATCAGCATGAATTCTATTTAACAGAGTGAAACTGCCCAAAGTGATACAAGAACAAAACCTGGACTGTACTCCTCACATTCTGATTCTTAAATCCATCTCGATCTTTTTGACACAAGCTATCCCGCTACATGAAAACTATTATCATGATGATAAAATAGAAGGGACAGAGTGAGATCAAATACTGAAGTTGTCACCCAGAGGAAAGGATGACTAGTGACTAGCAAATAAATGACAGATGGCTGAGAAGCTAATACGACTGGAACACTGTCTACAAAACATCAACCATGGAACTAGAGTTCATGAAGCCTCCATTAGAAAAATATTTTGGAGAATATTTTAACAAATGGATACTGAAATTGTGGCAGTACAAGCTACAGATTACAAAGAAAGATATAGCTTGTTTATTATATATATAAAGTTTAGCCATTTAAAAATTTAAATTTTTCTGCAGCTATGTTCTTTCTCTATTGTTGTTGACACATGATCCCAGATGTAGAGCCTTAACACAACAGAAACTTAACATCTTACAGTTCTGTTAGGCTCACTGAACTGAGTCAAGATGTCACGGGCTGGTTCATTTCTGGCATTTCTACAGGAGAACTGATATCTGTGTTTTTTCTAGATTCTAGTGGCCATATGGATTCTCTGATGGGTGACATCCCTCTTTCAGTTACAAAGCCAGAGCCAAAAACTAAAGTTCAACTCCTTCTTACTTAGCCATCTCTTTCATTTTTGCACTAGAAAAGTCCTTCACTTTTAAGAGGTTGTGATTTGGTTGAGCTCACCCGAGGTATCCAGAATAATCTCCTCTTTTCAAGATTCCTCACCTTAGTCACATCGGCAAACAGTATCTACAACATGTACATACAACAGTATTTACATCCTATGTAAAATAACATATTTACAGGTTCTGAGAAGTGGGGCATGGTCATCGTTGGGGGACATTATTTTTGCCTACAGCAATGGTTATCAAAGTATGCTTCATAGACAGGCATGATGCTCAACTGAGGTACTGAAAAATGGATAAAAAGGAGTTCTGCTTCTGAACACGATGGAGAGACTGAATTTGCCCTTTTGGTAACAGCAACAACAAAAGACAAAATATATTGCTTTCAGGCGTTGAATATCAGACATCACAGGGCTGTGATCTCAGAGCAAGGAGACAGGATGAACTTTAGATTGCTTCAGCTTGCTGCCTTGGGAGATTCTAGGTTGTAGCTCCAGGAGAAGTCCAGAGATCTTCCATAGTGGAAGAAAAAGAGATGGAAATGGAGAAGCCAGGGCTACAGTACATCCCAGAGAAAATTATCAGAAAGCAGAGAGCTACATAGAGAGAACTCAGAGACCTACAGCGTCTCCAGAAGTCACCAACTGAGCACTGATCAGCACAGCATGTGTGGAAACCCCCTGAGATCAAGGAAGGATCCACCCAAAAGGATTAGAGAGAACAAACTCCAGAACTTCCACAAGGCTGAAGATATTTTAAAACAATGTCAATTATAGTCATATCAAAAATATAAAATACTTAGAGACAAATCTAATACTCTAACACACTGAAAACTGTGAAACACTACTGGGAGAAGTGAAGGAAGACCCAAATAAATGGAGAGATGCATCATAGTCATATATTTCTTTATGTATGAAGATAGTATTTTTAAGATGTCACTTCTCCTTCAAATGATCTATAGATATGTTAAAATATTAAAGGAAAACATAATCCCAGCAGGCATTTTTTAGTAGAAATTGACAATATAGTTCTGAAATTGATATGTAAGAATAAAGTTAGATGATTTATACTATATTGTTATAGTAACTTACTCTAAAGCTATTGTAATCAAGACAATGGAATGAAACAATTTAGAAACAGACTGACACAGACATAGTCAACTGGAATTTTGACAAAGATGCAAATGAAATTGAATAGAAAAAGATTATCATCTTTCAACAAATGGTGCTGGAACAACTGGATTGTCATATAAAGATACAAATGAACCTTGTGTGTGTCAGTCGCTCAGACTCTTTGTGACCCCATGAACTATATAGCATGACAGGCTTCCCTGTCCTTCACTAAAGAAGACTGAAGTGGGTAGCCATTGCCTTCTCCACGGGATCTTCCTGTTCCAGGGATCAAACCCCAGTCTTGTGCATTGCAGGCAGTCTCTTTACTGTCTGAGCTACCAGAGAAACCCCTTGACTCTCATCTAACACCACATACAAATAATAAATCAAAATACATCATAGATGGGAAGGTAAGGGATAAAACTATTAGAAGAAAACATAGAAAAACATCTTAGTGACCTTGCTACTGCTAAGTCGCCTCAGTTGTGTCCGACTCTGTGCGACCCCACAGATGGCAGCCCACCAGGCTTCTCCGTCTCTGGGATTCTCCAGGCAAGAACACTGGAGTGGGTTGCCATTTCCTTCTCCAATGCATGGAAGTGAAAAGTGAAAGCGAAGTCACTCAGTCGTGCCCGACTCCCAGCAACCCCATGGACTGCAGCCCACCAGGCTCCTCCATCCATGGGATTTTCCAGGCAAGAGTACTGGAGTGGGATGCCATTGCCTTCTCCGTTAGTGACCTTAGGTTTGGCAAAATTTCTTAGATAAGATACAAGAAACATAAACTCTAAAGGAAAAAAAATCTGTAAATTATATCTCATTGAGTGTAAAAAAATTGTTTTTTAAAAGCACTATTAAGAAAATGAAAAGGCAAACCACAGATGGAGGAAGATATTTACAAAACATCCAACAAAGAACTGTGTCTAGAATATATAAAAAAACATATGTCAATAATAAGAAACAACTCAAGAATAGTCAAAAGATGAGAACAGACATTTGATCAAAAAAGAGATACAGATAGCCAATAAGCACATAAATATAAATTCAACCTCAGTAGTCATTAGGGAAATGCAAATGAAAACCATAATATGATACCACGACACATCCGGTCAAAAGCCTAAAGCCAAACACCAAGTGTTTTGTGAGACAGTGAAGTAACAATATTTTGGCCCCCTGATGCAAAGAGCTGACTCACTTGAAAAGACCCTGATATTGGGAAAGAATGAAGGCAGGAGGAGAAGGGGACGACAGAGGACGAGATGGTTAGATGGCATCATTGACTCAATAGACATGAGTTTGGGTAAACCCTGGGAGTTGGTGATGGACAGGGAGGTCTGGCGTGCTGCGGTTCATGGGGTCGCAAAGAGTTGGACACGACTGAGCGACTGAACTGAAGTAACAGGATCATACACTGTCACTCGTGGTGTATATTGTTACAACTATTTTTCAAGACTTTGGCAGTTTCCTAAAAAGTTAAACATACTCCTACCAAATGACCCAGATAGTCCACTCTTAGATACTTAGCCATAGGAATAAAAACATATATCCACACAAGGATCTGAAAATGACTACTCAGTTTCATTTATAATAGCCCCAAACTGGAAACAATCCAAATGTCTTTCAGGAAATGAATAAACAAATCACTGCATATCCATACAATGGAATATTTTTAACCCTTTATTCCCTTTTATGATACTCAGTCTATTCCCTTTCATTCTGCTTTGTTTTTGTCTATATTGCTTTTTTACAGGCTTGTATATGAGTTCCATAATCAGAAGAACAATAAATGGGTGTACAATTATACACAGAAAAATTGAGAAATGATTTTACATATTCTAAATACATCCATACTCATTGTAGAAAAAAATAATGTAATAAGAACCATGCATTATCAGCACAATATCACATCTAAAAGAAACTGTTCTTATTTGCATTTTACATGATTCATTCTTATTCAGTTTTTATTTCTGCTATTGTAAAAGAATCACTAATGGTCTCCTAAGTATTTCCTTTATCCATGTACCACCCTTTCTTCATCTAGACACTGGCAAAAGCAATAGTAAGGAGGTGTTCTAATGCCTCATACAATTCTACTGAAATTATCACTCCATTCCCCATATACACTCTCCAACTCACTAAAATCAATCCAGCCCAGGAAACGGACTACAAACAGAATAATATCTTTCTTGAGAAAGCCTCAGGACATCCCAGCACATGCCCTGTACCCCTTGGGAGACAAGATGACCAGTCCTCACTTCTGGACACTTTCCCAGCCAACATGAAACTCTTTCCAGTTACTTCTGGAACTCGTAATCTAACATCACCAAATCCTTCCACCTCTTCCTCCTCTTCTCTGGATCTTCTCCAAATCTTCTGCTTTAACTCAGCCTACATTCACATCTGAAGACTTGACTTTTCTGTATCACTTTCAAACTAGGGCTATTTTTTTCCTGCCCTATCCCACATGGTACTGGGTTCCCAGGGTTTGGGTTCATAGTCACATCTAGACAATTTCCCCCCTTTGTTCTGTGAAAGAAAATACCATCTCCTTGGAGGCTTGGGTGAATAAGTCCTAGCCCTCCACCCCTCCATACTGACCAAGGAGGCCCCATATACTGTAATAAAGAAGAGGTGAAGTGAAGTGAAAGTTGCTCAGTCATGTCAGATTCTTTGCGACCCCATGGACTATACAGTCCATGGAATTCTCCAGGCCAGAATCCTGGAATGGGTAGCCTTTCCCTTCTCCAGGGGATCTTCCCAACCCAGGGATCAAACCCAGGTCTCCCGCATTGCAGGAGGATTGTTTATCAGCTGAGCCACAAGGGAAGCTCAAGAATACTGGAGTGGGTACCCTATCCCTTCTCTAGCAGATATTCCTGACCCAGGAATCAAACTAGGGTCTCCTGCATTGCAAGTGGATTCTTCACCAACTGAGCTATAAAGAAGGCTGAGTGCCAAAAAAAATAATGCTTTCAAACTGTGGTTCTGGAGTAGACTCTTAAGAGTCCCTTGGATAGCAAGGAGATCAAACCTGTCAATCCTAAAGGAAATCAACTCTGAATATTCATTGGAAGGACTGATGTTGAAGTTGAAGCTCCAATACTTTGGCCACCTGATGTGAACCTGCCAACTCATTGGAAAAGACCCTGATAATCTGGGAAAGATTGAGGGTAGGAGAAGGGGGCGACAGAGGATAAGACAGTTAGACTGCATCATCAATTCAGTGGACATGAATTTAAGCAAACTCCGGGATATAGCGAAGGACAGGGAAGCCTGGTGTGCTGCAGTCCATGGGGTCACAAAGAGTCAGACACGACTGAGCGACTAAACAAGGACAACACGGTGCCTGGTCATTGTATCTGTTCTTCAAGTGTCAATGTACATTGAAAGTGAAAGTGAAAGTCACTCAGTTGTGTCCAATTCTTGGAGCCCATGGACTATACGGTTCATGGAATTCTCCAGGCCAGAATACTGGAGTGGGTAGCATTTCCCTTCTCCAGGGGATCTTCCCAACTCAGGGATCGAACCCAGGTCTCCTGCATTTCAGACACAGGAAAAGCCACTGTTACATTGCTACTCTCCAAAACACCTATTTAACACCTCTTCCCAAATCTACAGGGCTTCCCTGGTGGCTCAGACAGTAAAGCGTCTACCTGCAATGCGGGAGACCTGGGTTTGATCCCTGGGTCAGGAAGATCCCCTGGAGAAGGGAATGGCAACCCACTCCAGTACTCTTGCCTGGAAAATTCCATGGACAGAGGAGCCTGGTAGGCTACAGTCCATGGGGTCGCAAAGAGTTGGACAAGACTGAGCAAAAATCTACAGCACCACTTCCCTCTCCAGACGCTAAGCTGACAACCTCATTTCTTACTTTTCTCAGAAGGAAAGAGAAACAATCACAGGAAATAGATACCCTTTTTCCGTAATAAAATTTACCAAGCATATGGGTGCCTTTCCTTCTGTTATAACAGGTTAACTGTCCAGAACCCAATCTAAGGTCAACCCCTAGGCTATGCCCATCTCTTTTCACCTACTCAAGGACATCACTATTGCAATAAACCTCTCTTTCTAAAAATATCAATGCCTCCCTACAGCAATCCCATTGATGAACGTACCACAATGTCTTCTTTTGTAAAAAACAAATGGACAAAAACTCATATTTGACTTATCATTACCTTCCACCCAGTGCCCCCTTATAACAAAACTCAGAGAGCCATTTAAATTTGTTTTCTCCAATTTTTCAGCCTGTCTTTCTTCCCCAAACCACTGCAAGCAGGTTTTGTAATCAACATTCTCAATGAACCAGACCTTTATATCACCAAGTTCAAGACTTAATCCATATTTTACTGAACTTCTGAACAACATTTGACTGGTTGGTCACACTCTCCTCCTTGAAATATTTTCTTTGCCTGACTTCCTGGACTCCACTCTGACCTCTCACCTCCACAGCTGCAACTTCCCTGACTCTTTTTCTGGTTTCTATCATCACCCTGGCTTCCTTACACTGAAGTTCCCCGGGGTCAGCTTTGAACCTCTTCTTTCTCTCTCTCTCTCTCTGATTCACTGTATTCAATGCCTCAGGATGCATATACCATTTTTATGGCTCCTACGTATTTGATCTTTAATTCTGAACTCGTGCCTAAGCTCCAGATTCACATATGAATCTGAAAATGCACATCCAATGATTGATCTTCTGTTTTAGATATAAATCACAAATAAACACCACTAAAATTATTTAATGTGTAATTTTTCTGTCATGTGTAACCCTAGCATTCTCATGTCTATTCTTAATTGGGGGATTTATACAGTTTCTAAATTTTCTACAATAAATAATATTGGACTCCAATTCTCACTATGAACCAGGTGGCCAAGGACTTACTCATCTTCTTACTTTTATTACTTCATCTCTTCTTAAGCCTCAGAAGCTTTATCTGTATGAGGGGGAGAACCTGACCTCTCTCATGCGGGAGGACCACAGACTACGGAGAACAGTGTAGAGAACTTACCATCCATCCAACATCCCTATTAACTCTGTGCCTGAATCCTTCAGCACATTCCAGATTCTTACTTTGCTATGAATTCCTAGAGTCTAATTACACTGTCAGTGTATAGGAACACTTTCCTTGCTCTAATAGACATTGACAAGGGACTTTTCAGAAAGATTGTACCTATTCATCCTTCTGCCAGTTTATGTGAGTACCTGCTATAAGAACTATTACCCCTGTGTATAAATTTAATTAGCAGCTTAATATAAACACACACTTCTTTTATCAGATGTAATCCTAGTTATGGGCTTCCCTGGTGACTCAGATGGTAAAGAATCCGCCTGCCATGCAGGGGACCCAGGTTCAATCCCTGGGTCAGGAAGATCCCCTGGAGAAGGGAATGGCAACTCACTCCAGCATTCTTGCCTGGAGAATTCCATGGACAGAGGAGCCTGGCAGGCAGAGTCCATGGGGTCTCAAAGAGTTGAACATGACTGAGCAACTGAGCTTCTTAGATATAATCCTAGTTATGGTGCCAACTTGTCATATGACTTAATCTAACTTTGCCTCAGTTTCTCCATCTGTGAAATGGGGACAAGTTTGTGGTTGGAAAGGGAGATATATAATTGGTCTAATCAAGAAGCACAGTGCTTTTGCAAAGATAGGGTACTCAGGGCATGTGATCTTACCACATGGTATATTCAGAATATCCCAATCAAAATCAAGTGTGCATTGAAAGACAATTCTGAGCATAATTCCGCTGATGAAGGCTGCCAGGAAGGCAGCCTTGTTTCTTTGGGAGCAGCTGGCTTGTCTGAATTGCTTGTGCTGTACAGTAGCCTTGCAATTACGATGTATGGGCCAATGCGCTTTCTTCTTACAAAATCATCTCCACGTTCATCTGCCTTGTCATTAAGTTTTATGGTGGAAGTTGAACGCCTAATGAAACTGCAGATTAGAACTGCTTTATGGCCTCTAAGAAAATCGCATTACCATGGAGTAGCTGTGAAAAGATGTGAATGACAGATGTAAGTGTACAGTGTTATTATAAATGGGAGAGAGAAATTAGCTCCAAGAGCAACAAAACTGGTATCATTTTTCACCATTTCCTCCTCCACTTGATCTTCCACCCTTCCATCCTTTGTTCATTCATTCATTCATCCATAGACAGATTGTTGCTATTTAGTCACTCAATGGACATGAGTTTGGGTAACCTCCAGGAGCTGGTGATGGACAGGAAGGCCTGGCATGCTGTGGTTCATGAGGTCACACAGAGTCAGACACGACTGAGCGACTGAACTGAACTGAAATTGTGACCGACTCTTTGCGACCCCATGGATTGTAGTCCTCCAGGCTCCTCTGTCCATGCAATTTCCCAGCCAGGAACACTGGCGCAGGTTGCTATTTCCTTCTCCAGGGGATCTTCCTGAGCCAGGAATCCAGCCCACATCTCCAACATTGGGAGGTGGATTCTTTACCACTGAGCTACTCAGGAAGCCTTCACTTTATTGTAGCTATACTATAAAAGACAATATCTTGTGCTAAGATTGCGGACTTTCCATCTCCCATATCCCCACCCCCATTGTGTCTTTTTAAATGGAGTCAACATCATTCATCAAATAACAAATATTTATTGTTCTATAAAGGCACCATGCTGCAAGATTGGGGTCTAAAAATAGTACATGGTTCCATTTCTCATTGTGTTTAGATAGAGTGGAAAAGACACACAGTAAAGTAAGTTCTTACAATGCAACATAAATGCTGGAGGATAACACGCCTGAGGTCCAGGGGAGTTGAGAAGGGAAGGGAAGGGGTCACAAATCATGGAAAAGGCCAAGTCAGTTTGGAGATAAGAATAGAAGCACAGAAACAGCAGATAGAGAAAAATGATCCCCCTGTGCTCAAGTAGTGTCCAACTCTTTGCGACGCCATGGACTGTAGCCCGCCAGGCTTCTCTGTCCATGGAATTTGCCAGGCAAGAGTACTGGAGTGGGTTGCCATTTCCTACTCCAGGGTATCTTCCCAACCCAGGGATGGAACCTGCATCTCCTGCATTGGCAGGCAGATTCTTTACCACTAGCATTACCTGGGAAACCTGGTCCCCCGCCCCGAGAAAATAGGAACTCCTCCACCAACCTAAAAGCACAGAATCCATTGGAGTCAACAGTGAGTCCAGAGCAGCTCCAGCTCTGTTGGAGGAGGTAACAGAAGATGAGGCTGGGAGAGAACAGGGTTTAACCCTCAGGGTCCTGCGTGCTGTTAAAGAGTTCAGACTTTGTCTGAGGTCTCCTCTGCCTTCTAAGGAATAGTACCCATCCAGAGGAAGAGGAATCTGCGACATGATCTTTTTCTGTTTTTTTTTTTTTTAACTGAAATGATGGTTTTCGATGGGGAAGGGGATGCACAGCTTGGGATGGAACCTGGATATTCTGAATTCCAGGAGGTCAACACCTGGCTTAACACAGTTCCTGTGCTGGCCCCCACTTCTAAGGGAAGCATCTTCTGTTTCAAGGCCGAAGGGACTTGACTCAGTGAGACTACATGAAGAGAAAAATCATCCCGGACAAGGACACTCACAGGACATGTTGCTACAGACTTCACCCCTGGATCAGTCTCTAGAGCAATGGGGCGGAGCTGTCTGCCAGGCAGGAAGTTTGGAGCATACTTGCAGAGGCCACGTGAGGACGGACACAGCTGTGAACACTTGTATTGCCAGCAAAGCAGTGACAGAGCCAATGCTCTTCCTGACGCTGAGAATGATCCCTGATTGCTTGAGGAACAGAGACGTTGATATTTTAGGCCCTTGGCCTTTGAGGAATTATCCTGTGCTTTGCTAGGTTATTCTTGGGGAAAGCTAAGCTTGCATCCTAGGAGCTGAATATGCCCCTCACTTAGAAGGACGGGAAGGGGGTGGGGGTGGGGTGCGTAGATCGGGTCCAGGGACTTGTTCTGGAGAGTAGCTCCTTGGATTTTTAGGTCTTTCTTTCTCCTCCCTCCTTCCCCCACCTTTATCTTTTGTAGCATCAAAACTAGGGGGAAGGAAGAGGTGAGAAAGAAGAAAAGTGTATTCCTTATTAGGATAAGCTTCAATAAAGTGAGTCAGATTTTTTTTAAATTATTTTGAAGTGGGGGAAAATTTTTTACAATGTTGTGTTGGTTTCTGCCATACAACAATGTAAATTAGCCATAATTATACATAGCCCCTCCTTCTTGAGGGGCTTCCTAGGTAGCTCTGATGGGCAAGAATATGCCTGCAATGCAAGAGACCTGGGGTTGATCCCTAGGTTGGGAAGATGCCCTGGAGAAGGGAATGACAATGCATTCCAATATTCTTGCCTGGAGAAGCCCATGGACAGAGGAGTCTGGTGGGCTACAGTCCACAGGGTTGCAAAGAGTTGGACACAACTGAGCAATTAAGCACACCTTCCTCCTGTCCCCCCTTCCCACTCCTCCAGGTCATTGCAGAGCACCAGGCTGGGCTCCCTGTGCTCTACAGCAACTTCTCTCCAGCTATCTGTTTTACACATGGTAGAAGGCACTTCTATCAGAGAAGGCACTGGCGACCCACTCCAGTACTCTTGCCTGGAAAATCCCATGGATGGAGGAGCCTGGTGAGCTGCAGTCCATGGGGTCGCTAAGAGTCGGACACGACTGAGCGACTTCACTTTTACTTTTCACTTTCATGCACTGGAGAAGGAAATGGCAACCCACTCCAGTGTTCTTGTCTGGAGAATCCCAGGGACGGGGGAGCCTGGTGGGCTGCCGTCTATGGGGTTGCACAGAGTCGGACATGACTGACGTGACTTAGCAGCAGCAGCAGCAGCAGCAGTGTATCTACGTCAATGCTATTTTCTCCATTAGTTCCATTTCCTCTGTCCCCACTGTATCCACAAGTCCATCTCCATATCTGAGCCTCCATTCCCTCCCTGCAAATGGGTTCATTGGTATTACTTTTCTATCCATATATATGTGTTAATATATGATATTTGTTTTTCTCTTTCTGACTTAGTTCACTGTCTATAACAAGGCTCTAGGTTCATCCACTTCATTAGAACTAAGGGAGTCGGATTTTTTGGAACCTAACTTCATTCTGGATTGTGCTCTGTGCTTTGAACAGTAAAGAGTAGAACCCCCTGTTTCCATGTGCTGTTTGCGTCTCCTTGGGGTTTGAGAGACAATGGGATCAACACTCACACAGCTGTCCAGGTCTGCAAAGCTGGTCTGAGACAGAAGCCCCAGTTATTTCCAGGCCCCTAAGAAAATTAGAGAGCTGGGCGCCTGATGTCTATTCATAGAGTCCTTCCAAACATTAAGTTCTACATCCACTTTCATTAGAATATTTTCCCATGTTATGTTCTAGCCCTTCTCCCCTTGAGTGCTCAGAGATTTCTGGCATCACTTCAGCATGCTCGTTTATTAGTTTTCTCCTAACATCAGTGATATTAGTCAGGCAAACAGTCATGGATGCATCCAGAATAGTTAAACGAGAGCTGCTGTGCTGTTTCTTCACCCACCTGGGTTCTCCTCTGGTCCCCTCCACGTCTGCCCCATTTCAGTTTGAAGATCTTTGCCCTTCACAGTGTTTCCATAAGGAGAGAAACAAAATAAGAGAGACTTCTGTTTCCCCTCACGGGCTCCAAACCTCTGGCCTATCCCCGGCAGTAGGCTGTAAGCCACCTAGAAGTGGACAAGGAAAGGGACCTTCTTGTCTGGGGTCCGACACTGTACCTGGGGCATCCTGTGTGCTTGGTAAATGTTCTCTAAACAGAACCAGGTCTCTCTCTCCCCACGTGGCAAACACATCCCAGGTGACCCCCCAGTACATCACATCCTTGTAGAATCCTGTCTCCTGAGAGTCAGTGGGAACCGTGCCCACTTCTAACCAATAGAATATGTGAGAAATGATGGGGTGCTGCTCATGTGATGTGTTCCCTCCTGTGGCAAAACATAAGGGACTTTTCAGATGTAATTAAGGTCCCTTATCAGTTGACTTTGAGTTCATCAAAAGAAAGATTAGCCAGGAAGGGTGTGACCTAATCCATGGAGTCCTTTATGAGAAGGTTTATAAGACGGTCTTCCTTAAGCTCAGACTCTCTCTCTCTCTCCTTCCTCTCTCTCTCTCTCCTTCCTCTCTCTCTCTCTCCCCTTACCCTCTCTCTCTTTTTCTCTCACTGGCCCTGAACAAGCAAGTAATCACGGGGTCCACAGCTGCAAGCAGACTCTGCCAACAACCGTATGAGTTTCAAACAGAACCCCAGCCTCACATGAGATCACAACCCAGACAATATGTTGATTGCAGCTTTGTGAGACCCTGAGTGCAAGACCCAGCTAGGCTGTGCCAAGACCCTAACCCATGGAAACTGAGATAATAAATAAGGGTTCGAAGTACATTTCTATGTAATCGTAGAAAACAAATACAATGAACACAAATAAAATTGCCCTTTGTGGTTGTCACTGGACTTCTTTGCAAACTTTAACTGTTTTGCTACAGATTCTTCCTGACATAATTTTGGAAAGTTCTGTCTTGGGTTATTTTGCTTCCCTTTTCCTATTATACATATAATTTTAAAAACTGTGTTCCTTGGGGAACTCCCTGGCTTCACCAGGCCAGGTAGATTCTTTAGGACCTGGGGCTTTCTTCCTTGTTGAAGTAAAAAACAGTGACACAAGCAGAATTTCATTTCTGAAAGATGACTCTCTTCAGCTCTCTTCTCCCTCAGGAATTTTGTGGCATAAATTCAAGGAGCCTTTGAAACTTTGAAAAACCTATCACATAGGGTTGTTGTGAAGGCAAACCAAAATATAGAGCATCAGAATGACTGCTATCACTTTGCTGAGTTTCACATTTTATAAAGCTCCTTTGAAAATAGAATTAGAGCCTCTAAATGATCCCATGAGGTGGGAAGATTAAGTATCCTGGGGCTATTTCTGAAGAAGTCTTTGATTTATAGATGAAAAAATAGAACCCTTATGGCTTAAGGATGATTTCCAAGGCAGCATAGCTTAGCGACTAAAGAATCAGTTCAGTTCAGTTCAGTTCAGTCGCTCAGTCTTGTCCGACTCTTTGCGACCCCATGAATCGCAGCACACCAGGCCTCCCTGTCCATCACCAACTCCCGGAGTTTACCCAAACTCATATGCATCGAGTTGGTGATGCCATCCAGCCATCTCATCTTCTGTCGTCCCCTTCTCCTCCTGCCCCCAATCCCTCCCAGTGTCAGAGTCTTTTCCAATGAGTCAGCTCTTTGCATGAGATGGCCAAAGTATTGGAGTTTCAGCCTCAGCATCAGTCCTTCCAATGAACACCCAGGACTGGTCTCCTTTAGGATGGACTTGTTGGATCTCCTTGCAGTCCAAGGGACTTGCAAGGGTCTTCTCCAGCACCACAGTTCAAAAGCATTAATTCTTCAGCGCTCAGCTATCTTCACAGTCCAACTTTCAAATCCATACATGACCACTGGAAAAACCATAGCCTTGACTAGATGGACCTTTGTTGGCAAAGTAATGTCTCTGCTTTTGAATATGCTATCTATGTTGGTCATAACTTTCCTTCCAAGGAGTAAGCGTCTTTTAATTTCATGAATAGCAGCTAGTAACTGAGGTTGATGAACCCAAGAGAGCCAACCCCAAATATCATCTTCTTTACACTCCCTTCCAGACTCTAGCAACTGATTCTTATACGTGTGTTCAGTTGCTCAGTCATGTCCAATTTTTTTGCAACCCCATGGATGGTAGCCCACCAGGCTTCTCCTCTGCTCATGGAATTTTCCAGGCAAGAATACTGGAGTGGCTTGCCATTTCCTTCTCCAGGGGATCTTCTCAACCCAGGAATCTAACCTGAGTCTCCTGGGGCTCATGCATTGCAGGTGGCTTCTTTACCACTAAGCCACCTGGGAAGCCCTCTTATACTACACACTCAAAGTGGACCCTTCTGATCACCAGCCTGGTGTGCTTGGTGTTGCAGAATCTGAAACATCACTTCAGACCCCAGGGATCCCTGGGAGGTGAAATCAGCAATGTGCATTCTACCAAATTGCCTCTTCTCACCTCCTAAAGATGGAGCCTCACTGCTCTAAGATAATGGCTATGTTTCCTCAGGTTTTCATCTTTTTAAAAAATTTATTTATTTATTATTATTATTGCTTGTGCTGGTCTTTTTCTCTAGTTGCAGAGCGCGGAGGCTACTCTGCACTGTAGTGCATGGGCTTCTCATTGCAGTGACTTCTCTTGTTTGGAGCACAGGCTACAATAGTTGTGGTACACGGGCTTAGTGGCCCTGTCGCATGTAGGACCTTCCCAGATCAGGGATCTAACCCATGTCCCCTTCCTTGGCAGGCAGATTCTTAACCACTGGACCACAGGGCAGTCCTCAAGTTTCCATCTTCTCTTTCTCCTTCTCAAGTCAGTTCCTTCTTGGGATCAAAAGTATGCCCCAAATCATCACGTCTTAGTGGTCTCCTTCACCTGTTGGGAGATGCGACCGTCAGCAAGCCGGGCCAGTGACAAAGTCATCTATGACTGTGAAAGCCTTAGCAGATGTCTGGTGATGGAGGTTGCCTAACTCTACTATTACCTGAAAACAATGCAGAAATTCATATCAGAACAGGAACTCCCTTTCTTCTTCTTGGTTTGGAACATGGTGATGAAATAAAGAATTTTCTTCCATGAAGGACTTAGAGAAAGGTGAGCTGGTGGGAGGTGGATGCCAAAGCATGCAAGCATCTCTTAAACTTTGCCCTGTAAGGATGACTAGACCACACTGGGATAAGGGAAGACGTTCATCAGTTTGGTTTAATGATGAGTCAACGAATCTAGAGTCAAAGGCATGGCTTTACGGGTCAGCTGATATTTATCATATATTTATTTTATGTTCCTTCCTGCCTGCAGCCTTATTTTTTCCATCTTTAACATATGGAAAACTGGAATTTGCCCAATCTACCTAATGGGAGTGCTGTGAGGAAAAACTAAAGTAAAATGAAATAATGTGGATCCTATGTAAAAAAAAAAAAAAAAGTGGAATACCATCCACATGTGACAGGGACATGTCTATTTTTCCAGGGCTGTACAGGGGAAACTGACAGAGCTGAGACATAAAAAAGGTGCATTTTTTTCGGTTTCTGGGTTGACTGATTGAAAATATGTAACTCTGGAAGTGTGAAAATATTACTCAGGGAGATTCTTTGTGTGTGGCTAGCCCTGGAGATGGAGAAGGCAATGGCAACCCACTCCAGTACTCTTGGCTGGAAAATCCCATGGATGGAGGAGCCTGGTGGGCTGCAATCCATGGGATCGCTAAGAGTCGGACATGACTGAGTGACTTCGCTTTCACTTTTCACTTTCATGCATTGGAGAAGGAAATGGCAACCCACTCGAGTGTTCTTGCCTGGAGAATCCCAGGGAAGGCAGAGCCTGGTGGGCTGCCGTCTATGGGGTCTCACAAAGTCGGACACGACTGAAGTGACTTAGCAGCAGCAGCAGCAGCAGCCCTGGAGAATGAAATCCTAAGAGAATATTTTACAGTCCAGAGACAAGTGCATGGAAAAAATGGTCACAGGAGCCCAGAGCTGCTCTGCCCTTGAGTAAGAGTGTGGCTTTGGGAGGACAGAGGGAGTGCAGTGTTCATGGCCTTGGGAAGAAAGCTCAGGGAAGGGTGGAGCAAGGGAATGCTAGGGAATGGGATGGCACTGGGAGCTTGTGCATCCCTTCACCCATCCACTCACCCAGCCACTCATTATTCACTCAGCAAACACTGATTGAACAGTTACCATGTGCCAGGGATTGAGTGAGCTGCTGGGAATAGAAAGATGAAAATATGGTTTCTAGCCTCAAGGAAGTTTCTACTGTAAGGAGACAGATTCATTTCACATGTGTAGTATAGAGCATGGGAGGTGCTGGAGTAGAAATACACAGACAGCTATCAGGGCATGGAGGAGGGTCCTTTAACTCAGTTTGGGAAACCAAGAATGTTTCTCAGAGGAAGTGATACTTAGGAGGAATCGTGAAGGACAGGTAAGAATTACCTAGGGAAGGAAGCAGGTAAAAGTGAACTAGGAAGGAGGCACAAAGAATAAAAGTGTAACACGGAATGAGAGATAAAAGGATCATTTGTGGATAATGCAAGTAAAGACAGGCATATGACCAGACAGAAGGATGTGTAAGAGAAGGTGATGATCAAACAAGCTGGAGAGATGGGTCCACGACACATCGTGAATGACCCTATATGACACGCAGAAGAGGTTAGATTTTATCCTAAAGGCACTGGGAGTCACTGAAAAAAATCTAAGTGGGATACTGTCATAATCAAATTTCTTACAAAATTAATACTTTTTTAAACTATTTTTTCATAGTTTATTTTCAAATCATACTTGGTTTGAGTTTAAATAGCTCAAAAATCAATATTATGTTCCAAGATGCTTTCATTTATTAAACAACCCAATTAAAAAAATCCAACTCACACTTTAAATTTATAATGTAGGTAAAATTAAAAACTATTATAAATATTTAATAATGCTTTATATTTTGTTTTATATTATAGTACATTACTAAAGACACATAAAAGTAGAATTATCTAATTAAAACATTTTCCCTCAGTGTATTTCTAACTATAAAAACCATAAAAACAATCAATAAAAGTTATAGAACATAATTTTTAAAAATAAAACTGACATATCCTGCTATCAACCTTATGGAAAGATGACTGGTACAAGCTCTGGAATGTTAGGAACTTTGAAAAAATAGATTTGGAATCATAAGTTGGTATATTTGAGCATGAAAATACAAATGGGCTAAGTTCTCACTATAATAGCTTCAGATTTCTGTATCAACTGCTTATATTCCCAAATATTCAATCTGGGTGGGAAAGTGAGAAAGAAAATCTGTTCTAAAAAGAAACATAATTAAATTATTTCATACTTAAAGATTCTGTCCCCTAATCAACATTTATACTACTCAGAGTGGGGAGGGCTGTGACCTAGGAGAAAATGGAAAAATGGGTTCATAGTGAAGTCAGAGGTGGAAACTCAGAGTCACACAGGACAACCTTACATCAGCCCAATCAAAACGAATACAGTAACTGCAGTTACACTTAGGCTTGGGGGACCAACTGCTTACTGAGCCTTCCCACCTTTAAAAGCACCTAGGATATAGTAGGGTCTTAATAAATTCTTAAACAGTAGATGAATGACTATCTGTTTGAGCTTATCGTAGTGCTTCTAGCTGGATTGTTTCTTTACAATATTCCTAAAGGAGCCTCAGTGACAATGATAGATGAAACAATAGGCTGGATTGTGGGATGTGCGCAGCAGAGCATCCTGTTTCTAACTGGCATTATTCAATGTCTGGCTGCCACAATCCCACAAATTCATAGGTGAATATTTGGGAAACAACTTGTGCAAAATGTTTTGAAATAGAAAGCAACCAAAGAAATGAGAAAACAGCCAAAGAAATACTCTCCAAAGAGATAGAGAAAAAATTTGCTACAAAACAAGAATGCAATAGAAAGCATTATTAGAGTTGTATTTCTAGAAGACAGATTAACATTAAAAGAATTAATCTTGAAAAGCCAAAGAGACCATTCCAGGAATTCCAGCAAGTACAGACAGTGAGAAACATCTTACTGAAGCCAAGTCGTTTTGTAATTACAATAGCTCTGTGTGTCCCTCTAGAGCCATGACTTTGGACACCTGTCCGTCTTCCCCATCAGCCACAAGACATGTCTATCATGCTGTATCCCACATGGCCAGCACTGATCTTTTGCTTTCCCTCCACCAATACCTACAGATCTTCCTATGGTCTTTCTTTCATTTGGTCACCATCAACCAGTCACCCAATCCAGAAACTCTGTAGTTAAACTCTTTTCTCCTCTTGATACTCAAAACTAGTCACCAGTCCATAAGATTCTGATTTCTAAGCAGTTTTCAAATTTATTGCTTCTTCTGTTTTCTTGTAGTCCCTGCCTCAGATGAGGTCCTTAGCAACTCTCATCTAGGGAACTGACTGCCAGAGATCCCAATTATGGGGTCTCTCTGCCTCCACAGTCTCTCCCTTCCTCATTATCTGCCACACTGCCACCAAAAATGACCTTTAAAAATGAAAGTATGTATGTATCACTGTCCAATCTTAAAATCATTCAGCAATTCTCCATCACATGAGCCTGGCATAGAAGGAGGGTGACCATCTCACCCTGTTTGTTCAGTGATGACCATTGTTCCAACATCCATTATTTATTTAGTTAGTTTTGGCTGTGCTGGGTCTTCATTGCTGCATGGGCTTTCTCTAGTTGCTGCGAGTAGGGGCTACGCTGTCATTACAGTGCTCAGGTTCTCACTGCAGTGGCTTCTCTTGTTTCAGAGCATGGGCTCTACAGTAGGTGAGCTTCAGTAGTTGCCACTCATGGGCTCAGTAGTTGTAGCTTTTTACAGCACAGGCTCAATAGTTGTGGCACACAGGCTTAGCTGCCTCCTGGCATGTGGGATCTTCCTTGATCAGGGATCAAACCTATGTTCCCTGCACTTGCAGGTGGATTCTTATCCACTGGACCACCAGGGAAGTGCCCCAGCATCATTATTAAATAACTCTTTCAAAATCAAAAGTTCCCCTATTTGAACAATACATGATTAAGCAATTTACGGATGTTCTTCATGATCTAGGCTCCACCCACTTTTTGGCTATCTGACTAGTGGATTGCTTTTCATCCTAAATCACTTGTTTCACTATGACTACCTATTCTCTGACAGCTGCTCACTCAAAGTCAGAGCTTCTTCTAACCTTCCCCACGGTCCTGTTATTATACATGGATATCTCGCATACCTTATGATAGGAGGTGGACAGAGACCAACCCAGTTATTTCTGCAACACTAGAACCTAGGAAAGGATCAGACATGCCAGTGCATCTATAGAGACAGATGGAACATTGCTTTGGCAGCAGTTGAAAACACCATATTTCCCAACATCAAATCAGTCACCAAGATCTATGTACAAAATAAATGATTAAAATATGCTTTACAAACAGCGCCTATGTTTTTAAATATTTTAACACTTACAACTAACCTGACACCTAACCTTAGAAGACTAACCTAACCTCAGAAGAAATGGAGTAGCCATCATGGTCAACAAAAGAGTCCGAAATGCAGTACTTGGATGCAATCTCAAAAACGACAGAATGATCTCTGTTCGTTTCCAAGGCAAACCATTCAATATCACAGTAATCCAAGTCTATGCCCCAACCAGTAACGCTGATGAAGCTGAAGGTGAATGGTTCTATGGAGACCTACAAGACCTTTTAGAACTAACACCCAAAAAAGATGTCCTTTTCATTAAAGGGGACTGGAATGCAAAAGTAGGAAGTCAAGAAACACCTGGAGTAACAGGCAAATTTGCCTTGGAATATGGAATGAAGCAGGGCAAAGACTAACAGAGTTTTGCCAAGAGAATGCACTGGTCATAGCAGACACCCTCTTCCAACAACACAAGAGAAGACTGTACACATGGACATCACCAGATGGTCAACACCAAAATCAGATTGATTCTATTTTTTGGCAGCCAAAGATGGAGAAGCTCTATACAGTCAGCAAAAACAAGACCAGGAGCTGACTGTGGCTCAGATCATGAACTCCTTATTGCCAAATTCAGACTTAAACTGAAGAAAGTAGGGAAAACCACTAGACCACTCAGGTATGACCTAAATCAAATCCCTTATGATTATGCAGTGGAAGTGAGAAATAGATTTAAGGGACTAGATCTGATAGAGTGCCTGATGAACTATGGATGGAGGTTCATGACATTGTACAGGAGACAGGGATCAAGACCATCCCCAAGAAAAAGAAATGCAAAAAAGAAAAATGGCTGTCTGAGGAGGCCTTACAAATAGCTGTGAAAAGAAGAGAAGCAAAAAGGAAAGATATAAGCATCTGAATGCAGAGTTCTAAAGAATAGCAAGGAGAGATAAGAAAGCCCTCCTCAGCGATCAATGCAAAGAAATAGAGGAAAACAACAGGATGGGAAAGACTAGAGATCTCATCAAGAAAAGTAGAAATACTAAAGGAACATTTCATGCAAAGATGGGCTCGATAAAGGACAGAAATGGTATGGACCTAACAGAAGCAGAAGATATTAAGAAGAGGTGGCAAGAATACACAGAAGAACTGTACAAAAAAGAGCTTCATGACCCAGATAATCATTATGGTGTGATCACTCACCGAAAGCCAGATATCCTGGAATGTGAAGCCAAGTGGGCCTTAGGAAGCATCACTATGAACAAAGCTAGTGGAGGTGATGGAATTCCAGTTGAGCTATTTCAAATCCTAAAAGATGATGCTGTGAAATGCTGCACTCAATATGCCAGCAAATTTGGAAAACTCAGCAGTGGCCACAGGACTGGAAAAGGTCAGTTTTCATTCCAATCCCAAATAAAGGCAATGCCAAAGAATGCTCAAACTACCGCACAATTACACTCATCGCACATGCTAGTAAAGTAATGCTCAAAATCCTCCAAGCAATTTTGCTTCAGCAATATGTGAACCGTGAACTTCCAGATGTTCAAGCTGGTTTTTGAAAAGACAGAGGAACCAGAGATCAAATTGCCAACATCCGCTAAATCATTGAAAAAGCAAGAGTTCCAGAAAAACATCTATCTCTGCTTTACTGACTATGCCAAAGCTTTGATTATGTGGATCACAATACACTTTGGAAAATTCTGACAGAGATGGGAATTCCAGACCACCTGACCTGCCTCTTGAGAAACCTGTATGCAGGTCAGGAAGCAACAGTTAGAACTGGACATGGAACAACAGACTGGTTCCAAATAGGAAAAGGAGTATGTCAAGGCTGTATATTGTCACCCTGCTTATTTAACTTATATGCAGAGTACATCATGAGAAATACTGGGCTGGAAGAAGCACAAGCTGGAATCAAGATTGCTGGGAGAAATATCAATAACCTCAGATATGCAGATGATACCACCCTTACGGCAGAAAGTGAAGAGGAACTCAAAAGCTTCTTGATGAAAGTGAAAGTGGAGAGTGAAAAAGTTGGCTTAAAGCTCAACATTTAGAAAACGAAGATCATGGCATCTGGTCCCATCACTTCATGGGAAATAGATGGGGAAACAGTGGAAACAGTGTCAGACTTTATTTTTTGGGCCTCCAAAATCACTGCAGATGGTGACTGCAGCCATGAAATTAAAAGACACTTACTCCTTGGAAGGAAATTATGACCAACCTAGATAGCATATTCAAAAGCAGAGACATTACTTTGCCAACAAAGGTCCGTCTAGTCAAGGCTATGGTTTTTCCAGTGGTCATGTATGGATGTGAGAGTTGGACTGTGAAGAAAGCTGAGCACTGAAGAATTGATGCTTTTGAACTGTGGTGTTGGAGAAGACTCTTGAGAATCCTTTGGACTTCAAGGAGATCCAACCATTCCATCCTAAAGGAGATCAGTCCTGGGTGTTCATTGGAAGGATTGATGCTAAAGCTGAAACTCCAGTATTTTGGCCACCTCATGCAAAGAGTTGACTCATTGGAAAAGACTCTGATGCTGGGAGGGATTGGGGGCAGGAGGAGATGGGGACGACAGAGGATGAGATGGCTGGATGGCATCACCAACTCGATGCACATGAGTTGGGTCAACTCCGGGAGTTGGTGATGGACAGGGAGGCCTGGTGTGCTGCCATTCATGGGGTTGCAAGGAGTCGGACACGACTGAGCGACTGAACTGAACTGAACCTGACATCATACGAGCTATTTTATTTATTCCTTGTTACTAGTAATAGTAAAAATAATGCCAAGAATTATTCCTTAAGATAAGTTCAGCAAATATAAGGATGTACCGGTGATCAGTTAAAAAACAATTCTTTTTGTGGACTATACATCTCTATTCAGGTCAGAGACTGTATTTTTCCTACAGTCTATAAGGTGCCTTACATGCTGTCAACACCCTTACAGAGTGTAAAATAGCAGTGATAATTCGGCTTTTATATCTGTGCTCGTTATCCAGAACAAAGGGTGTATATGGCACTAAGGCACAATGACTTCTCTCATTGAATATTTACAGTTCTGCCAACTTGAAAAGCATATTATGTAGCATTGATCAAAGGAAGAGTTTTCCATTCTTCTCACAAGCAAAGGATACACTTTTTAGGTAAAAATTAGAATCTACAAGTATTTGACCTTAAAAACAGAAAAAATAATCCCATTGAAATCAAGGACACCTCAATATGGGAGCCAACACACACACAGATTTGCTGAATCCTTTATTTTCTATGAATATTAAGTCTTGGAAGAAGCCAGAGCAATTCCAATAGTTTGTAGGCTCTATTTGGGTGGTCTCTAACTTAGGTTTTGTTTTCTTTTTTCCCTTCAAATAGCATTCCTTGCAGTCATTGAAGAGGAGTTTCCTCCACTCATGGGGTCTCCCTACATTATAACACCAACACTACTGTTTGGACCAGCAGAACACACATCTTCAGTCTCCAAGGAGCAACAATTAAGGTGGATATTACCTCATTCTGATCAGTGTTCATATTGCAAAAGCAGTGTCTTCATGCTCTCCCTGTAGAGCTAAGATTGATGCTCAGGACCTGGGGGATTTTAAAAGTCTACATAATTGAGGACCTTGTAAGGCCAATAATTATCATTCATAGCAACTAAGGCTTTTCATGAGAAGAGGATAGGTAAGCATAGCAATGATATAGTCTGTTATGAAAATAATACTGGACTTGAAATTCAAAACCCTTAAGCTGTAGGTCTAGGTATGATGATAATAGTAATAATAACAATAACAGCAATAATAATAATAAGAGCTATTGTGCTCAGTCACTTCAGTCGTGTCTAACTCTGCAACATAATGGATTGTAGCCTGTCAGGCTCCTCTCTCCATAGAATTCTCTAGGCAAGAATACTGGAGGTGGGTAGCCATTACCTTCTCTATATCTTCCCGATCCAGGGATGGAACCTACATCTCCTGCGCCTTCTGCATTTAATGCAGATTCTTTACCCACTGAGCCATTATCGAACACCAAATTTATAGCAGATGCTATTAAGAGGCCACGTGGGGGGCAGCTAGTCAGTGGGGATGAGAGAGAAGGGGCCAGTGAAGACTTCTTAGAAGAGTTCCAGTAGAAATTGACATCTGGTGAGTGAGTAAGAGTTAGTGAGATGAACTCAAGAGGGGAAAAGGAAAGATGTTCCTGGAAGAAAGATGCAAATGTCAAAGTATGTGCCAGTCCGTCTGACACATTTACAGGGTTTTCCATCATTCAGTTTTTCTGAATTACAGAATTTTAGGATAAGGGAATAAAAACTTTTTAACCCAGAAAATGAAGCAGAGGCAAGATTATAAAGGGCCTTGAATAGATCAGTAAAGTAATACCGAATAATTTAAAACTTTTAAACAGGGAGAGAACTTCAAAGAGGATAATGAAATCTCGAACACTGAGGGAGAGAGTGCTTTAAACAGGAGGGGCTGCTTATGAAGACACATGTTTCAAAGAAGTTTAACAAAGTAAAGACTTGGAAGTGTCTTAGATGATCTTGACAAAAATTGCTTCCATACAGACTGTAGCTCAGCCATCAGATGACAGTGGGTTGAAGAGTTAAAGTAAAGCAAGAAACAGGATCCTTCTGATAAGCTTGATGGTGAAGGGAAAGGAAGAACGTGGCCTGCCAGTCACGTCCACCTAGAACACTGATCTAGGGAGGGTTGCTTTGTTATGAGGGAAAAATCAAATGCAACTGAGTGTCACAACAAAGATGCCATAAAAAGGGAAATCATAACAGAATGAAGAGAGTGGATTATTAATGGACTAAGAATTAAGGAAGTGAAAGTGGATGGGATTCAGAACAAAAAAAGGAGGATTAAGCTTGAAGGGGTTGTGGGGAGTCATCTCACAGTGGTGGAAGGATATATGGAAATGTTGATAAGTTTAAGCCTAGGGAAAGTCGCTCAGTCATGTCCGACTCTTTGTGACCCCATGGACTGTAGGCCATGGAATTCTTGGGCAGAATACTGGAATGGGTAGCCTTTCCCTTCTCCAGGGGATCTTCTCAACCCAGGGATAGAACCCAGGTCTCCTGTATTGCAGGTATATTCTTTACCAGCTGAGCCACAAGAGAAGCTTAAGCTTAAGCAGGGGGCTATAAAAAATCCACATTATACTGTTCCCTTCCCCTTTTCTCTCCTTCCTCAGTATTTGTGCTAAGCTGCTTCAGTCACGTCTGACTCTTTGCTACCCCATGGACTATAGCCCACCAGGCTCCTCTGTCCATGGGGATTCTCCAGGCAAGAACACTGGTGGGTTGCCATGCCCTCTTCCAGGGGATCTTCCCAACCCAGGAATCAAATCCAGGTCTCCCACAATGCAGGTGAATTATTTCCCACCTGAGCCACTAGGGAAGCCCTCAATACAGTAAGAGTCAAAACCATTTGCTGAGAGTTGAGATTCAGTCATAGCAGAGTGGGCTTGAAAAAAATTAGATTAAAAGCAGCATGAACAGATAAAGGAGACAATGGATTAGAAAAACAGTTTGCCAGGCAGATCAAAGGTTCCAGCTTTGGTTGAAGAGCATGAAAGCATAAACTGAGAGAGGGACCAAAATATGAGTTTTCTAGTCTTCTCTAGGGCATCTCCCCAGTGAGGTGGAGGCAGTAAAAGATCAGATTTTTGGACTGACCTCAAACCAGACATTGATGAGCAGGTGCATTGAAAGGGTATTGAATAGAGAGAGATGAAGTAGTACCTTGTTTCATTGAATCCTGCTCACATTTTTATTATAAAATATTAATAATAGAAAAAAAGGTCTCTTTACCCTCATTTTTACAGAGGATGGAACTGTCATTCAGGGAGGGTTATGCACACCCAGTGTCACCCAGCTACACAGACTGAGTGGAGGGTCAGCTGGGCCTTCTGGATCAAGCCTTGCTCTTCCACCGCACCTCATTGCCTCTCTGTGTGCGTCACGCTACTAACCTCAACAGAAAAAAAAGAGGGACATGCTTGTTCTGTTCCCATCCTAGGGCAATTCTGCCCCCTCTGTTCTGTAACATAAAGCCAGGTTCTACATACAAGGCATTTTATCCCCTCTAGGAAAAGCATTCCGCTAATTTAGAGGACAGATAAATGGCCTCCCCAATTGCTGAGCAATGTTCATATGGTCATAAGCTCGTTTACGATATAGGATGATGAAAACCCCATCTATGTTTTTCTTTTTGGTTCCAACTAATTTTCAATTGCCTTAGCAGCAGCTGCTCTCTGCTAGGAAGAAGAAAAATGATCTGCAGAGAAAGCCCTGTAAGGCTTTACGGCAAAAGGCGTAAACCTAAGTCACACACTCATCCAAGCCTAGCCTTCACTCCCTCATCCCATCAGTGGTGATTTATGACCTTGGACTCTCAAAAACATGGGATCATATTTTATGATCAGGTATGTGATCGTAGCTGAGGAATGTGAAATGTTTTAACAAGGCTGTTTCAATTCCCACTTTATAAATAGGGAACTCAACAAAGCCAGACAGCTCCTTGCCTTTGGGTTCTGAGGCTCTGGATAAAATTCTCAGCTGCCACCAGAGAGCTCAACTAGCTGAAAAGACAGTGTGTGCTGTGTGCTCAGTCATGTCTGACTCCTTGCTACTCCATGGACTGTAGCCCACCAGGCTACTCCATCCATGGGATTTCCCAGGAAAGAATACTGGAGTGAGGTGGCATTTCCTCCTCCAGGGAATCTTCCTGACCCAGGGATCAAACCTGGATCTCCCACACTGCAGGCACAGATTCTTTACCATTTGTGCCATCAGGGAAGCCCAGAACTGATGCATTTTGATGGCTGGACTGTTTGAGAGAGGGGACCTGTGTGAGTCCAATAAATGCATTGATTTTGTTAAGAGAATGTATGGTTATCTTTTTCAGAGCCCCCAAATATGGCCTGATCCCTAGAGGTTCAGGAGAAATGATGTAGCAAGCTGGTGCCTACCTGAGCACTAAAGTTGTGTTGAAGTGCAAGTTGCTCAGTCATGTCCTACTCTTTGCAACTGCATGGACTATATAGTTCATGGAATTCTCCAGGCCAGAATACTGGAGTGGGTAGCCTATCCCTTCTCCAAGGGATCTTCCTCACCCAGGAATTGAACTGGGGTCTTCTGCATTGCAGGCAGATTCTTTATCAACTGAGCTATCAGGGAAGCCCTAATACCTCCTTTTCCAAGTGCTTCTTCTTCACCTTCCTTCCTACCTTTGCAGAGGAATAGCCAGTCAGAGGCCCTGAAAATGTTCTGTACATCCCACCCAGGGGCATGGACACCCAGAAGAAAGGCAGCCTTGATGGAGCCCGATAAGCCAACCCAGGTCAGGACAGGCTTAAGAAATGGGAAGGGCTCAGTTCCATTCAGTCCCTTATCATATCTATTAGGAAGCAGTACTATGCAGGAACTCAGTTACATCTGGTCTGGCCCCGTTATAAATGTTTAATACAGAATTCACCAATAAAGCTGATATGAAACTGCTTCAGTTCAGTTCAGTTCAGTCGCTCAGTTGTGTCCGACTCTTTGAGACCCCATGAATTGCAGCACACCAGGCCTCCCTATCCATCACCAACTCCCGGAGTTCACTCAAACTCAAATCCATTGAGTCAGTGGTGCCATCTAGCCATCTCATCCTCTGTCATCCCCTTCTCCTCCTGCCCCCAATCCCTCCCAGCATCAGAGTCTTTTCCAATGAGTCAACTCTTCGCATGAGGTGGCCAAATTATTGGAGTTTCAGCTTCAGCATCATTCCTTCCAAAGAACACCCAGGATGGATCTCCTTTAGAATGGACTGGTTGGATCTCCTTGCAGTCCAAGGGACTCTCAAGAGTCTTCTCCAACACCACAGTTCAAAAGCATCAATTCTTTGGCTCTCAGCTTTCTTCACAGTCCAACTCTCACATCCATACATGACCACTGGAAAAACCATAGCCTTGACTAGACGGACCTTTGTTGGCAAAGTAATGTCTCTGCTTTTCAATATGCTATCTAGGTTGGTCATAACTTTCCTTCAAACTGCTTAATTTACCATTAAATGATGAATGTATACATTGAAGAAAAAAAAAAAAAAACAAGAGAGTCAAATGTATTTTAAAAGGCAATATGCAGGTCTCCCCTGGTGGCTCAGGGGTAAAGAATCTGCCTACCAATGCAGGAGACACAGGTTCAACCCCTGATATAGAAAGATCCCACATGCTGCAAAGCAACTAAATCCATGAGCCACAACTACTGAGCCTGTGCTCTGGAGTCCATGAGACGCACTACTGAGCCAATGTGTCACAACTATGGAAGCCCGAGTTCCCTGGAGCCCATGCTCCTCAACCAGAAAAGCCACTGCAGTAAGAGGCCCAGCACCACAACTAGAGAACAGCCCCCACAGCAGCGAAGACTCAGCACAGCCAAAAATAATTGTTTTTGAAAAAACTTTTAAACGGGTAATATGCAATTTATCCATTACTTTTATTGGAAGAATCTTTCAAGCTATTAGATTACAAGTTTTGTGTTTTCTCTTATACAGATCATGAGGAACCTGCTACAGTCTTTACAACATAAGTCGAACAGAATTAGCATCTGTTCTGGCTGGAACTTTGTACCTTGGTAACATGCTAGGCTAGTGATTGCCTGCTGCATAGAAGCCCATTATTCTACATTAAGTGTATACAACAGACACCTATAATGAGACAATCATGGGACACGAATGTTTGAACTCCTCTATCTCGTGTCATCATACTTTAAAGTTCCTCAAACTTACTAATGTCTGGAGAGCAATCTGCATCATCTAAGTCAGTCCTCTTGGATTTCTACTCTTTCTCCACCGGACTGTTGGAAACAATTATTTTCCTAACCGTGTATTTCTAGGTAGCACATAGGATTCTGTCTTATCTAAAAGATTAGTTAGAAAGGAAGCAGTTCTTTCACAAGTAAAGAAAATGTTCAGTTCATTTCAGTTGCTCAGTCGTGTCCAACTCTTTGCGACCCCATGAATCACAGCACGCCAGGCCTCCCTGTCCATCACCAACTCCTGAAGTTCACTCAGACTCACATCCATTGAGTCAGTGATGCCATCCAGCCATCTCATCCTCTGTCGTCCCCTTCTCCTCCTGCCCCCAATCCTTCCCAGCATCAGAGTCTTTTCCAATGAGTCAACTCTTTGCATGAGGTGGCCAAAGTACTGGAGTTTCAGCTTTAGCATCATTCCTTCCAAAGAAATCCCAGGGCTGATCTCTTTCAGAATGGACTGGTTGGATCTCCTTGCAGTCCAAGGGACTCTCAAGAGTCTTCTCCAACACCACAGTTTAAAAGCATCAATTCTTCGGCGCTCAGCTTTCTTTCACAGTTACTTTCTATTAACTTAGACAGTGACGAAGCTGATGTTCTACACCATCTGATGTGATGTGAGAAGTCCAGAACCAGCTCTGGATGATTGTTTCTGAAAATGTTCATGCTGAAGGCCATCAGATCTTAGTCCTGCAGTGCCTAGGGGGGCAGCTTTCAGCTACACATATCCACTGAGCTCTCAGGTGTGACCCATCCAAAGTGAGATGTACAAGTATAAAATACACGGAATTCAGAAAAATGGTACAGAGGAACCTATTTTCAGGGCAGAAACAGAGATGCAGACATGAGAAGAGACGTGCAGACATGGGGATGAGGGCAAAGGGGAGTGAGTAGGGAGGGTAGCACTGACATATGTATACTACCACGTGTAAAATAGATAGCTAGTAAGAAGCTGCTGCATAGCACAGGGAGCCCAGCTTGGTGCTCCGTGGTGACCTAGAGGGGTTGGGGGGGCGGGGGGTGTCGGTGTGAGGAGGGAGGTCCAAGAGGGAGAGGATATATGTATACATACACCTGATTCACTTCATTGTACAGCAGAAACTATCACGATATTGCAAACAATTATACCCCACTTAAAAAAAATACACACTGGAGTTCAAGTACAGAATACAAATAAAAAGTAAAATAGTTCATCAATAATTATTATACTGATTGCATGTTTAAGTGATTCTACTTGGGGTCTATTCAGTTAACTAAAATATATTATTAAAATGAACTTCGCCTTTTTCTTTTCACCTATTTAATGCAGCAACTAGGAAATTTGGAATCACAAATGTGGTTCTCCTTTGGGGCTCTCATTACATTTCTATTGCAGAATGCTGCCTTCCACTCAACTTCCAGGATATAGGAAATACTAAAGAAAGAAGTTAAAAGACACTAAGTGGAAACAATTAGCCAAAATCAGAATGAGGAGCAAGGCTTTCCTGGGTGGTGCTAGTGGTAAAGAACCTGCCTGCCAGTGAAGAGGAGGAGGAGCATGCTACAGCAACCGAAGGGATACACTACAACAGAGTTCCATAAAGTGTGGATCACAGACTGCTGTGGTTCCTAATGTTTGTTATCAGACCACAAGACGGAGCGTGCATAAGAATCTAAATCAACCATGTGACCTCCCACACCTGCTGTGGGTTCAGATGGCATCGTTTTCATAGCAATCCTGGATTATCACAGAAAACTTCTCCCTTCACATTGAGGAGAGGAGAGGACATGTAAAACATTTGGGGACAGATGGGGAAATATGACAAGAAGCAGCTTAAATGTGCCTTCTCATTTCAGGCCATTCTTTTGAATGAACTTCCTGAGGCAGAGTTTGAGAGAGAAGCCAGTGAACTCTGCCTGGGATGGACTGTAGACTGAGAGACAAAGAGCCACCTAACAAGATATTGTACCTTATTACCAGCTTGGGGAGTGCAACAGCAGAAGCAGATTAAAACATACTTAAGTTTTTAATGGAAGCACTCTGCCCAAGAGATCCCAAGCCTGGCCACCAATCTATGAGTTTTCTAAATCTCTTGTAAAGAAAAGAAAACTTTTCCTTCCCCTTCTTCTAGGTTCTTTGGTGGATCTAATAATTAAATCGACATAAGACAGACACAGAGAACAAACATATGGACAGCAAGGGGGGAAGGGGTTTTGGGATTGACACATATACATTATTGATACTATGTATAAAATAGATAACTAATGAGAACCTATGATTTTTCCAGAAGTCATGTAGGGATGTTAGATTTGGACCATAAAGAAGGCTGAGCACCAAAGAATTAATGCTTTTGAACTGTGGTGCTGGAGAAGATTCTTGAGAGTCCCTTGGATTGCAAGGAGATCAAACCAGTCAATCATAAAAGAAATCAACTCTGAATATGCATTGGAAGGACTGATGCCGAAGCTCCAGTGAAACTGGCCACCTGATGAGATATGACTCATTGGAAAATACCCTGATGCTGGGAAAGACTGAGGGTAGGAGGAGAAGGAGGTGATGGATTAGATGGTTGGATGGCATCAATGATTCAGTGGACATGAGTTTGGGCAAACTCTTGGAGACAGTGAAGGACAGGCATGCCTGGTGTGCTGCAGTCCATGGGGTTGCAAAAGAGTCAGACACAACTTAGCGACTGAACAACAACTGTATGGCTCAGGGAACTCTACTCAGTGCTCTGCGGCGACAGAGAGGGAATATGTGTATACTTGTGACTGAGTCACTTCGATGTACAGCAAAAACAATACAACTTTGTAAAGCAACTACACGCCAATAAAAATTAATTTAAAAAAGATGAATAGGAGAAAAACGAATTTAATTTCATACATACTTAATTCCCAGAAACACACAAAAGTCTCCTGGAGGCCAGGTAATTGAAGTTTATACACCATAAGCTTCAACTGAGCAAAGGAGAAGGGGCTACAGGTCTGGGGTCTCAAATGGAAGGAAGATAAAACCCAGGAAGATAAGAGCCAGTGTTTGGGAGATACATGTCTGCCAGGGAGTGCAGAGAAATTTCTCTGATATAAAAAGTTACTTTGGTATAAGCTCTCTGCTGGTACAGGCCCTTCATCTAAATTATTTTAAAGGCAGGTAAGAAGGAAGTGAAAACCTCTTCTTGAGTCTATAGGACTTTGACTTTGCTCAGAATAATCCACAAGCCAAGGTGGCAACTTCTGGTGTCACATGTTTTGCTCCCTGTCGCCCTAAAGCAATGTCTAGACTCTGAACCCATGTCAACACAAAGTGAGTCACTTCAAAACACTGCTCCCAAAAGGGTTGTCTTCTGGCTGATTCATCTCAGATGACCATAGAGGGTAATAGATAAGACAGATTCTCCCGACTTCAACACCGAGAAGAGCCAGGCATTTGACTCCCTAGTCAAAAGATGCAGTCTCCATCCTTCTTCAAGGCCGGAAGTCCTTTCTAATTTTGTCCAGTGTGTTGTTAGTGTATTGTGTCCACACTCTCCCTTGCCAGTGTGAAAGGATTTGCTTTAATCTTCATTGTGAAAATTTTTAAACACATACAAAAGTAGAAGAAATCATATAATGAATAGTTAATTACTCAACAATAACCAACAGTTTGACAATCTTTTCCTATCTCTAATCTCCCATTTTCTTTGCTGCAGCATTTTAAAGCCAATACTGGTGATCATACTACATCATGCAAAAATTAAGTGGGAGTTTCTAACTTTTCCTACTGCGACTGTGTGTTGCTCAGTCGTGTCCGGCTCTTTGTGACCCCATGGGCTGTAACCTGCCAGGCTCCTCTGTCCATGGGATTCTCCAGGTGAGATTATTGGAGTGGGTTGCCATGGTCTCCTCCAGGGGATCTTCCTGCTCTTATTTCTCTGTCTACCATTATATTGAATTGCCTACAGTGATAAGCTTTTTATTGTACACATGCAACCACATTAGAAGCTACATGCCTTCAGCATAAGACACAGAGGTCCTAAAACCTGCAGCTGAGCACAATAACTGCAGGGCCTCTCTTTGGTAAAGAGGCAAGTATGTTTCCAGTTACACATGGTTAGGGATTTTTGAAAGTGTATAATCATCTGTGAAAATGATATGAAGACCACATTGCTCTCCCTGGGTTTCAAACCCCCATATTTCTTTGGTAAGAAGCATCTTTCCAAGTCAAATATAAAATTCAAGTGATTCCAAAACTAATCATGCCTTGTGCTTGCTTAGGGCTCAAAATGCACTTTCACGGGAGAAGTCTTTTTTTTTTTTTTTTTTAAGATGCAAAGGGTTCTGAATAATTCAAAGACTTTGAAACCTAAATCTAAATCTAGTAGTCAAGTCATCTTAGGCTCTGAACCAGATAAGATGTAGGATCTTTTTCTATGTCAAACTCAGGGGAGGAAAAAAAGCTTGATTTGCATTATCCTCAAGAAATTTAAATGAAAATGGAGGTGTTAGAGGAGGTGTGTATGAAAGACTTTGGCACTAGGTGGAGGAAGGAGGGCAGAGATCGCTGAAGGTAACAACTAAGGTGCACAGCTTCCTCTTTGCATTCTCACTCCAGTGGGCAGGCTTTTTCTGCGGATGAGCTAAAAAGGCTACGTGCTGTCAGCCACAATATTGATGATGCTAAGATCTCACGCAATTTAAAAATTCCATTTACTGGCCACAGGGAAGCACTGAATGTTCCAAAGGTTTCTTCCAGTTTGAGCCTTCTAGGTTTTCTTGCTTCTTAGTCACATAGTACAACATTTGTCAGGGGTGCAGACTTCTAAAATAAGTCACCCTCCTCTCTGTGAAGAGGTAGTTCACACCTGGTAAGAACTACTTACTCATTGTAAAAGAGCCTCAAGGAGAAATGGTCGTGACATTGAAGAGAAGATGTCCTAGGATATTTTAGGGAGATAAAAATGGGTTTTCCTTTAAGAACTTCTTTGAGATCATTATTTTCTGGCTAAATATTTGTTTTGGTTGCTTTTCATTCTTTCTTTTTTTTACTTTTTGGAAGCACCATGTGGCACACAGGATCTTAGTTCCCTGACCAGGGATTGAACCCCTGCAGTAGAAGCACTGAGTCCTAATCACTAGACTGCCAGTGAAGTCCCTTGGGTTTCTTTTATTGCATTATTTTTTTCTCTTAATTAAAAAAAAAATTATTGAGATAGAATTGATGTACAATGCTGTGTTAATTTCAGATGTACAGTAGAATTGATGTACAATGCTGTGTTAATTTAAATGTACAGCAAAGTAATTCAGTTATATGTATATATATATTCTTTTTCAGATTTCTTTCCATTATAGGTTATTATAAGATACTGAATAATTAGTTCCCTTTGCAATATAATAAGACCTTTTATCTATTTTATCTATAAAATAGATAAAACAAGGTCTTTATCTGATAATTTTATATAGTGTGTATCTGTTAGTACCATAGTTCTAATTTATCTCTACCCCTTTTTTCCCTTTGGTAACCATAAATTTGTTTTCAATGTCTGAGTCTGTTTTGCAAATAAGCTCATTTATATAACTTTTTAAGATTCTACATATAAGTGATATCATATGATATCTGGCTTTCTCTGATTTTCTTCAGACATTTAGAATGCTTCCATGTCTTGGCTATTGTAAATAGTACTGCTATCAACATTGGGGTGCATGTATCTTTTTGAGTTAGAGTTTCTGTCTTTTCTGGATATATGCCCAGAAGTGGGATCATTGGATCATATGACAACTCTATTTTTAGTTTTTTGAAGAGCCTTCATACTGTTCTCCATAGTGGCTTCAGCAATTTATAGTCCCATCAACAATGTAGAGGGGTTCTTTTTTCTCCACATCCTCTCCAGCACTTATTATTAATATTTGTAGACTTTTTAATTATGGCCATTCTGACCAGGGTGAGGTTTTGTTTTATTAATTTTTTATTATTTTATTTTTTAAATTTTATTTTATTTTTAAACTTTACATAATTGTATTAGTTTTGCCAAATATCAAAATGAATCCGCCACAGGTATACACGTGCTCCCCATCCTGAACCCTCCTCCCTCCTCCCTCCCCATACCATCCCTCTGGGTCGTCCTAGTGCACCAGCCCCAAGCATCCAGTATCGCGCATCAAACCTGGACTGGCATCTCGTTTCATACATGATATTTTACATGTTTCAATGCCTTTCTCCCAAATCTTCCCATCCTCTCCCTCTCCCACAGAGTCCATAAGACTGTTCTATACATCAGTGTCTCTTTTGCTGTCTCGTACACAGGGTTATTGTTACCATCTTTCTAAATTCCATATACATGCGTTAGTTTTATTAATTTTTTTAAATGAACAAACTTTTAGCTGAAATGTTTTACATACTTTGTTATCTATGTGAAGCAAATGAGCTTATCATTGCATTCATCATTTTAATCATGACCCTGAAAATGTACCTCAACAGCATAAGGAGAAAAAATAAAATGATATTCAGAGTTCTGTACATAACTGTAAGAGACTGAATACACAAATGGACAGTGACTGCCCCACACGTGACAATAGAACTCAGACCCACAACCTGTAGCAACAGGCCCAGACAATCAGTACTTTATCAAAGACTGACAGCTTCCCTATTTTATGTCCCTGCTTCCAACTCAGAACCAACCAGAAAGAGGCAACTACACACTTCAAACCAAACTCAGAAGAGGCCCATTTCTAGTTAGCACACCCTCAGCTCACATGGGCTTCCCATGGCGCTAGTGGTAAAGAATTTGCCTGCCAATGAAACAGACATGGCAGCTGTGGGTTTTGATTCCTGGGTCAGGAAGATCCCCTGGAGAAGGAAATGGAAACCCACTTTTGTATTCTTGCCTGGAGAATTCCATGGACAGAGGAGCCTGGCAAACTGAAGTCTATGGAATTGTAAAGAGTCAAACACAACTGAGCAAATGAGCACACACAGCTTTCCCAACCAAAAACCTCCAATTGCTACTGAGTCCAAGTTCACACTGCTGCTGGACAATAGGCCACTAAATTGAGAGATGAGCTATTTGGACAAAGAATAGCAACTTTATTCAGAAAGACAGTAGATTGACAAGATGGTAGAGCAGTGTCTCAAAGAACCATCTTACCTGATTTAGAAGTCAGGCTTCTTTTATTCTAAAGGAGGAGGTGGTGTGGGTGGTTGTCACAAACTTCTTGGTGCCAGGATCCTTTGTTTTTGCAGCTGTCCATGTAGGTCTGGTCATAATGTCCTATAAATCTCCAATAAGACAAATGTTATTCACTGTTCTGCAACTTTTTATCTTTATATGAATGGGAAAGTGTTATACATTTAAAGGTCAGAGTCTTGAGAATGGGAAAATATCTTGAGAAATATATTCTTTTACCAAAGGTGCAGAACTAGCATGACTAAATTCAGGCAACAGAGCACAGAGGTTAGAGCCAACAGAATACATCCAGCATGGAGTGAGGTTTGTTGCTCTCTGTTACATGATGAGGGCACAGCTCAGCCTTCCTTTTGATTGCGGGTCTTCAATGATCAGCTTGGGAAGATTTGATTTGAACAAAACTGTTCATTTAAGATGTGCCACAGGAAAGAAATGCCATAAGATTTCACAAGCCAAATGGTACGTGAAAGCCAAATGGTATTTTGAGAGGTATGCATGTAACAGGGAAGAGTCTGCTATGACTCTTCCATGCTAGGTCTGTTTCTTTTACTTTAACCCTTTTTTGGCCACTTTTATTATTATAATCATACATAATGGCTTGTCTCAGAGAATCCTGCCCCCTCACTCCCAACCCTTAAACTAAAGTGCCTTTGTTTAGCTCACAGGGAAATAATCTGACCCTGCCCACCTGTGAATGACTATAAGAAAGATGAAATTAATACACTCCCTGACCTGAGGGTTGCCATTCTAGGAGATATTTGCAAATATTAAATGGTCTTTTTACTTTGTTTCCTCACCTCCCCCCATCTCTGATCCATAAATGAACCTGGCATCCAGATCGACAAGATGGTTATTTTGAGATGTTAGTCTGCCATCTTCTCAGTCAGCTGTCTTTCTGAATAGTTGTATTCCTTGCCTCAACACCTCATCTCTCAGATTCACTGGCCTCTCATGTGGTGAGTAAGTGAGCTTGATATCATGCAGAGGACTTCAAAGGTAATTCTGACTCAAATCCTATTTCAATAAAAGATTGTTTAGCCAAAGTCAATGAGCCAGCTGACAAGCTCAAAGGATAAGCTAAACTCATTTTCCTAGTGAATATCCCTCCTGCTTTCTTGTCTTCCAGTTGCCTTCCAAGACCTAGGTGTGTCTCCTCCCATATATCCTGATTTCTCTCCTTCTGCACCTCCTCTTTATTATTCTCCTTGTCCAGGCCCCCTATTCTTTCTCTCAAACTCTCCTAATATCCTCAAATGTCAGTTGCCTCTAAGGAGCCATATCTCTCAACAGCAGAGAAATGAAAGTTAGCTGCATTTTGGAGCTTGTCCTTTCTTATCAGTGAATCCCTTATTCCACATGGAAAGAAGCCCAAGACAGATTCCTGGAGAATGGAAGACCACATGGCAAGGTTCTGGTCCTCCTTTCCCTCCCTGCCATCTCTGAATCCCTGGACACATGACTTAGGTCATACATAGACATGTGACTAGACCATACAGTACCTGAAAAATCTCCTACCCAACCCCAGTATCAGCAGAAATAATAAATCTGTGCCAAAAGGGGAAAAAAGCCATTTCTATTTGATTTTGGAATATATTTTTAAGTGTATTTTCCTGTTTATTTATATAATATTTCAGAAATAGATGCCACTTAAAGACAAATGAATCCAAACAATGAACTTCTAAGTGAGTAAGAATTTTTTTTAATCCATTTAATTGCCAGTTCAATATTCATGCTTGGTCCTCCATCCAAACCCCCACAAATCCAGCTTTCAGACTAACACAAAGTTGTTGTTGTTCAGTTGCTAAGTCATGTTCAACTCGTTGGGACCCCCTGAACTGCAGCACACCAGGCTTCCCTGTCCTTCACTCTCTCCCAGAGTTTGCTCAAACCCATGTCCATTAAGTTGGTGATGCCATCCAACCATCTCATCCTCTGTTGTCCCCTTCTCCTCTTCCCCTCCATCTTTCCCAGCACCAGGGTCTTTTCCAGTGAGCTGGCTCTTCACATCAGGTGACCAAAGTTTTAGCAAGTACCAGCAGAGATTTACCTCTGAGACTGATACAGTCTTTCATGGGGAGTAATAATTAAAATCTTTTGATTTAAAAGGCCCCCCACTAGACAAAAGACTATATTATGGTGTAAGCACAGATATAAAACATTAAATGTTGGCTACATTAGGTATTAGGCTCTGCTGAGCTGTAACTAATAAAAATTTGAAGGCAACATTGGTTTCATGTTATTAACAGAAGTCTGTAAATTGCATGGGAAGATGGGGAGCCTGAATTTGATTCCTGGATTTGGAAATAGCTTGGTAATTATGTATTTTGTCTCCTGGTGATTTAGCTTCCCAATCTATAAAACTTTTGTATTCACACCTTACTGTTTTCAAAATAGGTCAGAAACTCTTGGAGTGCTTCGGGAAAAGTGAGCCCAGTTCTCGGCTTTAAGTTTACAGCAGTGAAAATACACTTTCCCAGCAATTCTCCTTTCCTGAGATTTATCAAGAAACTGTCGCTGCCTTATAAACACTCCTGGTGGCTCTGTGGACCTGAGAAAGCCACAAGTCTATTTTCACTGAAATAACAATGCTCTTAGTGGTTTTCTCTTCTTTTATTCTTTCTAAAATAGGCTAAGCAGCCCTTGGAACGTAGATATAGAAGTGATGAAACTGAAATGATTTCTCATTTCAGCCCAGATTAGTGCAAATACCTGTCCTTTTGACGAAGAGCCCAGAGCAAAACTCATTATTTCTTCAGCTGTTACTTCTCTTTTGCAACAAATAGAGGAGTTTTTGTTTTTGTTTTGAGCTAACAATGTTCTTGATCAAGGTTCTTTTGAGGATAGTAAAAAGAATTAGACATGAATTGTGACAACAAAACCCTTATGACCTAAGAAGTGATCAAATAAAAGTAACAAAGTTTGCTAAAACCCAAGGCAGAATGTGGAAAGTGTATTCAGTTCAGTTCAGCTCAGTCGCTCAGTCATGTCCGACTCTTTGCGACCCCATGAATCGCAGCACGCCAGGCCTCCCTGTCCATCACCAACTCCTGGAGTTCACTCAGACTCATATCCATCAAGTTAGTGATGCCATCCAGCCATCTCATTCTCTGTTGTCCCCTTCTCCTGCCCCCAATCCCTCCCAGCATCAGAGTCTTTTCCAATGAGTCAACTCTTCACATGAGGTGGCCAAAGTACTGGAGTTTCAGCTTTAGCATCTTTCCTTCCAAAGAAATCCCAGGGCTTTTAGTTACTGCTGCTAAGTCGCTTCAGTTGTGTCCGACTCTGTGCAACCCCATAGACGGCAGCCCAACAGGCTCCCCCGTCCCTGGGATTCTCCAGGCAAGAACACTGGAGTGGGTTGCCATTTCCTTCTCCAATGCATGAAAGTGAAAAGTGAAAGTGAAGTCGCTCAGTTGTGTCCGACTCTTAGCTACCAGGGAAGAACAAATCTGACTCCATATTGGATATGTTTCTTTTACTTTAACTTTTGTACTCTATTGCTTTTGCTAAGTGTTAAGAATGTTGCCTATAGCCTGAAATATACAAAGTATCCCATTCTTCAAGTTTCTGATCTTTAATGGTACAACACTTTTCCATTTATACAGAGATAAGAAGTGCAGAACAGAGAATAATATTTGCCTTGTTTGAGGTTTAAAGGAACATAATGGCCTGTGGACATACTGGACAACTGCAAGAACAAAGGATTCCTACACCAAGAAGTCTGTAATAAACAGCCACACCTCTTCCCTTTTGAGTAGAAAAGAAGCCTGGATTCTAACTCTGGTAAGATGGTTCTCTGGGACACTAGTCCCATCTTCTCACCCTGCTGGCTTTCTGAGTGAGTGAATGAATGAAGTGAAAGTCACACAGTCATGTCCAACTCTTAGTGACCCCACGGACTATACAGTCCCTGGAATTCTCCAGGCCAGAATACTGGAGTGGTTAGCCTTTCCCTTCTCCAGGGGCTCTTCCCAACCCAAGGATCGAACCCAAGTCTTCCACATTGTGGGCAGATTCTTTACCACCTGAGCCACAAGGGAAGCCCAAGAATACTGGAGTGGGTAGCCTATCCTTTCTCTAGCAGATCTTTCTGACCTAGGAATCGAACCAGAGTCTCCTGCATTGCAGGTGGATTCTTTACCAACTGAGCTATCAGGGAAGCCTGGCTTTCTGAATAACCACTATAACAGGAAAGAACAAATCTGACTCCATGTTAGATCTTTTCCTATTTCCTTTAACCTTTGTGCTTTTTTGTCTGTGCTTAGTCATGCTGACTCTGCCCATTCCTGTGACCCCAAGCCCGACCTCACCTAGCCTGGGGTCTGCACCTTTTGTAAAAGAATATTGCCTATGGCCTGAAATATCCAGGATAGCCCATTCTCAAGGCTCTCACCTTTAAAGGTATAATACTTTTCCATTCATTAGAAGATAACAAGGTGCAGAACAGAGAATAGCATTTGTTCTGTGGAGGTTTACAGGAACATTGTGACCTGACCTACATGGACAGCTGCTAGAGCAAAGAATACATCACCAAAAAGTTTGCAACAACTAACCAGCTCTTCCCTCATCTTACCTTGAAAAATGCTTTGCTGAAAGCCTTCAGGGAGTTGGGAGTTTTTCTTGGGCATAAGCCACCTGTCTCTTTGCATGGGTCTGCAATAACCTTTCTCTGCTCCAAACTCTGATGTTTTGGTAATGATCGCCTTCACTGTGTGTCCAGCACATGGACTTACATCCAGAAATGTTGGCGTCGCTTGCCCCAAACCTCAGCTCTTGATGTACTGACCTGTTGTGCAGTGACCACTGTGGGCTTAGACTCAGTAACAAGAGGGAAATGATAAGCAAACACTTGTAAATATTTAGAGAGGAGAGAGACCATCAAGTGTACGTCAGGGAAGACCTATGCAGTGTTTGAAATGGGCCTGGGTGGGTGGGTAGGATTGCCAGAGGCTCACAGGACACATTCCCTCTCTGAGATTGTTGCCCTCACTATTGATCGTAGAGGGAGATCAGTGAGCAGTCCTGAAGACAGATCTTAAGTTCCTTGCCCAGGAATTGAACCTGGGTAACCTGAATGAAAACCAAGAGTCTTAGTCACTAGACCACCAGGGGCTAGAAGAAAGAAGCAAAGCGGTGCTAGTTCACCCCCCTTTTTGAAAGCCAGAGGGATCCAGGATGCAAAAATGGGTACAAAGTTTATTACTCTAGATACAGCACAACGTATGGGAGAGTACTCAGAAAAAGTTTATTTATGACAGAAGTAAGACAGAACTACACACCCCACACCCAGAGAGAAAGGGTATGGGCATCCTGAGTGAGGAGAACAGTTAGTCATAAGCTAGGCATAGACACACACCCGGAGAGGAGAGAGGCTGTCCTAAATGAGGAGGAGCACAGTAGAGAAGTGATCTATGGGATAAATCACCCGTATAGGACAGTTCTGCTTGCCAATTATCTTCTTTCTTTCTTCACACCTGACTGGTCCATGGACTCTCCCCAAGATGCATGCGTAAATTTTTCTAAGATGGATCCCACCCCAGAGGACTATGGGTGCATGCCCATACTTACTCTGGGGTGGGGCCCCTTTTTGACCCCCAAGGAGCCTTCCTGAGCACATGCAGATAGAGAAGTCTTCCTTGACCTCAAGAGTAGATGCCTTATTTCTTTGCTCTAGCAGAGCTCTGCTTTTACCACTAGCTTTGTCCTTGGAGTGTCTGGGTGAGAACAAAGCTTGAATTTTATTCCACTTGACAAATACCAAGTGTCCAGCCCAGAGGCCCACTATCTCCTACCTCACTAGGACACAGCAAAATCCCTGAAGAGGATGGATCCCAGGGAGATATTCAGATCTGGGAAGTGAGCTTGGGACTGTCCAAGTGGGAAACACCAGGTCCCTGGTACCCATAATGTGGTGTAGAAGGGAGGGAGTGAAGACTATAGGTGGAAGCCAGCCTTGACCCTGTGGACCCCTTGCCCCATGAGGAGGGTTGTACCTGATGATGAGCCAGAGCAGGGTCCACTGAAGCTAGAGTTCAAAGCAGGTGCCTCCTGTGCCCGGTCTGAGGACGACGCGAAAATGTGCAGTCTTCTTGGCTCTCCTTAAGACTTAAAGAAACTTTATTCCCAGACACAAAGTCCTTCCTTCCTAATTACTTCCTGTCAAAGGAATGAGTGCTCTCGGTTGCGTGGGTTTTCCTTTTTAACATGCAGAAAATACAAAATAAACTTGGCAATAGGCAGAACTTGCCCTTCTGTTCTTGTGATATTTCTAGCATCACTTGGGCGGAAGCTATGTGGCAGATCAGCACGTTAGTCAGATGCCTCATCCCAAGGGCAGTTCACTGTGTCTACCTTCCCAGATACTCCGAGCCCCTGATACAGTCCTAGATGCAGGAAAAGATGAAAATCCAAGAAAATCCTCAGACCCCAAGAGGACGATGTAAGCCAAGGCATTCCCATCCTGGACTGAAAATCCCAGAACTGATGTGTGGCCTTAAGCAATAGTCTCTTAATTTATTTCCTTGGTCCATCAGGGCATTTAGTGAGCACCGCATCTAAGCCTAGCACATGGCCAAGTATCACGTGTCAGACACCACATAAAATCACCCCATGAGCATTCCTATAACTATATGCTAGCATTCCTTATAGGGCTTCCCTGGTAGCTCAGGTGGTGAAGAATTTGCCTGCCATGCAAGAGACCTAGGTTCGACCACTAGATCAGGAAGATCTCCTAGAGGAGGGCATGGCAAACCCACTCCAGTTTTCTTGCCTGGAGAATTCCATGGACAGGGGCCATAGTCCATGGAGTCACAAAGAGTTGGACACGACTGAGCAACTAACACACACACACACACACACACAGAGCATTACTTATCCTGTTTTAAGATCACTTTCTACTAATTACCATAATTATCACTATAAAATTATTATATAAGGATACTATGTTATAATTTCTTTTATGGTTTAGAGATTCACAAATGCCCATTTTAGACTCTTTTGCCATCATTTCACTTTAAATGATACAGAGATGTCAAACAAATAAACTTCTTCCTACAGCTAATGTACCAAGGTCACATCGCTTATTATTCTCCTGGCAAAAAAGCAATAGTTAAACATAACCCATTATACTATAGATTGAATGCATTTCTTGATGACTCTTTTTGTTGTTTGGTTTTTGGCACAGTTTTAAACAACAGTTCAGAAAGCAAAAAGAGGCAATAGCCATATTAAATGCTTTCTAATCTATTTTGCAAAATACTTAGAAAAAAGAAGGGTGTTTTGAATGGAGACTAAACAAGATGAGTAAAATAGCAAGACCCAGTCTTTGGGCTTTGACACCAGCAACACTGATGGCTGACATAGATCTTGATTTCAAGTCTCTCTGTTAAGTTTAAACCTAAGAAGGTGATGGCCATGACACTGGATTCTAACATCAGCCCACTACTGAGAACAATGTTAGTTTATAGTGGTCTATTCTCCTGTAATGAGGAGCATCCAGGGAAAAGTCAAGCATACTTTCTAATGTACCTGGCAGTACTGTTTCTCACTTTAAATTCATTAGATTGAGGTGCTTCTTTCTATTCCAGACTCTGTATGTTTCGATACAGTGAGTCTGGCCAGCTGTATCAGAAACAAGCCTGAATGTTCCCATTTTCAGATTCTGAACCATGATGACCAAGACACTCACATGTGAACTTGAACTCTAATGCCCCTAGCAAGAGAAGACCCAATAAAGTCTTAACAGGAGACATGTATTGATATGCAATGTGGTGGTGGTTTAGTTGCTAAGCCCTGTCCAACTCTTGCAACCCCATGGACTGTAGCCTGCCAGGCTCCTCTGTCCATGGGATTTCCCAGGCAAGCATACTAGAGTGGGTTGCCATTTCCTCCTTCAAGGGATCTTCTCAACCCCAGGATGGAACCCACGTCTCTTGCATCTCCTGCATTGCAGGCGGATTCTTTACCACTGAGGCACCAGGGAAGCCTTGATACTCAGTGTAGGTGAGTTCTAGGCCACTTCCTGACTGCTCAGCCAAATAATGTGCACACACTGTGCCTCCTCTGCCCATGCTGACCCCACACGGGTGCATCCCTTTGGTAGGGCCTCCCTGGATATTCTGATGTCTGACTCTATATTGCCCCTGCTTCAAACTTCAGCCTTGCTATGGGGTGATCAGTTTATTGAACTTTGATTTTCATTTTGTTCTTTAGTGGTTTTCTTTTTAAGTGCATTTCTTTTGAGCGTAGGCTCCAGAATTTAAATTCTAATCCCACATCTAAAATAAGCATATCACATTTCTCGGTGCTAGGGATGGATGTTTTTTGAATGATTCTGGTCCCCCCCCCCCAAAAAAAAACAGGAGGAGGTTGTAAAAACTCTCTCCAAGTATCAACAACATGAATTCCAATGATGTCAGAAAAGTTGGCCACAGGAGGCTTCTCCCGTGCAAAATGTCAGGAAGACATATCACAGTATCACAAAGCAAAAAGGCAGAGATGTAGCTTGTACAGTAGTAGAAAATGAATGAACATTGGCACCATTTATTCACCACTTAATAGATAAAGTCCCAAAATCCTGCCTTGAGTTTATAGGGATCAGGCTCACCAGAATTTTGGAAGTAACAGATTGTTCTTACTATGATAGTGGTAGGCTGCCAATGTAAGACTGTGCAGAGAATCCAATCTTCTTTTTCCCCCTGAAAGTTGAAGTTGAACCAGCAGTGGTAAAAATATGAAACTAAAATCAGCACTAGTGCCTGTGAGTGTTTAAACACTCAGTGAGATCACTTTGGATTTTACTCTAAAACTCGAGAGTTCCTGTCACTCATGAAAGCACACACAGATAACCACTTGAGGTCATATTTGGATCTGAAGACATGGGAACATCCCACCCAGGTCCCCCTCTAAGATACAAGCCTTATTCCTCCAGCTTCTGGCCATCTTGATAAACAAGCATCTGACACCTGCTCTAGGACTGACATTGGGACATACGCAGCACTCAAGATGATATCCCTCCAGGACTGGCCCATGGGAGCTACCTCCATCAAGGTCATGGCCCTTCCCATGGGCAGCTGCCAAGGACTGGCCTATTCCAAGATGTAAAGAACCCCTCCTTCCCTCACCTCATCGACAGCTCTGCAGAGGATCAGCTGATGCCTTTGGTGCAACCACATCTCAGCCTAGCCTTTTCCTCTGCCTAGTCCTGCTTCCCAGACTCCCCTATCCATGGTGATGGCAAGGACACTCCCCGATAAACCTGTGCGTCCTTGAGAGCAGGCAGTTCTGCAGGTAAGGGCTCCAGGCCCAGGAGGGAACATCTGTGCTCTAGCATCTCTGCCCAGGAAGTGATCCTATTTTACTCTGCTCAGGCTGCCTAACAAAATACTGAGACTCGGCAATTGAGCAAGGTTCAAGAGGCTAGAAGTCCTCAACCAAGAGGCCAGAATGGTCAGGTTCTGGTGAGAAGCTTGCCAGGGGGTCATCTTCTTACTGTGTCCTTCCTGGCTGGGAAAGACCCCTTGGAGAAGGAAATGGCAACCCACTCTAGTATTCTTTGCTGGAGAATCCCATGGACAGAGGAGCCTGGCAGGCTGCAGTCCATGGGGGGATCGCAAAGAGTTAGACACAACTTAGCGACTAAACCACCATGCAAACACAGTAAGCCGTCTGATGGTTCTTCTAAAAGGACATGACTCCATCATGACGGCCACACCTTCATGATGTCATCTCAGCCTAACTGCCTCCCAAAGGTCTCATCTCCAAATACCACCCCACTGGGGGTTAGAACTTCAACACAGGAATTTGTGGGGGACACAAATACTCAGTTCCATAGAAGATCCTGACTTCCCACACCTTCAGACAGACTTCATGTCCTCTTAACAAGCTGTACACTGGGAAGAATTACAGGCAATGGTTAAAGCCACAGTTGTAGAGTTCTAAGACATCCTGTGTGTGTGTGTGTGTGTGCGTGCGTGCGTGTGCGTGTGTGTGTGTGTGTGTGTGTGTGTGTGTGTGTGTGTGCATATGTACACACTGTGCATGTGTATAAGGCTGAGTCCACCATGTCTGAATGTTATAATCTTGGGCAAGTTACTTAACTCTCTGAGCCCAATTTCCTTATCAGTAAAATGAGGACAGCAATAACAGCATCACTACAAAAGATCATTGTGAATGTGTGGAGTGTTAGGTACAGGGTCCCAGTGTCATACAAAAAAGGAAGAGGGATAAATTGGTTTGAGATTGAGATATACACCCTACTATATGCAAAATAGATAACCAACAAGGACCTATTATATAGCACAGGGAACTATACTCGGTATCTTGTCATAATCTGTAATGGAAGAGAATGATAAAAAGTGTGTGTGTGTATATATATATATATATGTATAACTGATTCACTTTGCTGAACACCTGAAACTAACACAGCATTGTAAATCAACTATATTTCAATAAAAATTTAAAAATCAATAGATATAATTATGACTGTTACAGTGTCCTCTGTTTGGATGTTCAAATTTTAAGGCATGGGCTTCCCTGGTGGCTCAGGGGTGAAGAATCCTCCCGCCAATGCAGAAGACATGGGTTCCATCCCTGATCCGGGAAGATCCCACATACCACAGGGCAACTAAACCCGTACACCACAACTATTGAACCTGTGCTCTAGAGGCCAGGAGCTGCAACTGCTGAAACCCACTCACCCTAGAGCCTGTGCTTTGCAGCAAGAGAAGCCGCCGCAGTGAGAAGCCCACACACTGCAACTAGAGAGTCACCCCCGCTCGCCGCAACTAGAGAAAAGCCTGTGCAGTGACAAAGACCCCGCACAGCCAAAAACATAAATAATTATTATTTTTTGTAATTTAGGGCATGCATTGAGGTTTTCCTGCCATGTCCTTCCTGCCCCACTGGGCTGCTTCTGGGGTGCAAACCAAGTGTTTCACAGTCTGCATCCCCTCTCCCTGGGGCCACGTCTGACATGGAGTGAGCGTTGAGACACTGTGGAACTGATTCATGAAAGCTGGGGAAACTTAGCGGGTGAAAGTGATGAATGGATTCTGGGATTTTGCTGAAAGCCTAACTAAATAAGCAGTTAACCGTGATAGGCCATTGCTTAGGAATGACTGAAATACATTTTTTTGCTCATTGATTTCCATAAGCTAACATTTCTTTTATTCGTAACCCATTTACATTAGAGGTCTGTCGGTGTTGTTGATATGCAAACCGTTTAGAATCTGGGCGTCCTGGGGAAAAATGTTGTTCCAACATGAGTAACATACACCGTGTTACCAACAACAGAAATCATGAAAGCTAATTTTAATAATGTGTTTTAGGTGAGAAGATCACAAAGTTTCATGAGAGCTTATTACAGCAGCCATAGCGCAAATGGGAACACCAGGATTTTGAAATACGGTTTGTCGTGAGTCCCCTTCCTACACCCACTTCCGGCCTCCACTGTCTGTTCTACCTTCTGGTCTGAAACTTTCCAAGTTTTCCTCTCACTGTCAGACGTTTCTGTGACTTGTATGTCATCACCGTCAATATCTCTTCACGCCATCTACCCTAGTCTCTGTACTTAGGCCTGGGCCATGGGTGCTCTAGGTGCCATCGGCTATGAGGGGACCTCGGGGAGCTTTATTTCACACTTTGAATAAATAGGCAGTAAAATCAACTGAAGCATTTTTAACCTCACATTTGAGTATTTGTCATTTGTAATAGCAAAGTCATGCAAATTCCCTCACCTGCTGTTAGCATTTTGCTATGCTTCCCTCTAGACAATATCAGATAAAGGTCTTCTGTTTGTAGCAGCAGCCACAATCCTCACTGTTATAAACAAAACCCCGGACCTAGGAGATGGGTGCTGGCATCACTCAGAGAATCAAAGGAAACGCCAGGCTTCAGGGAATGTCAGGCTTCAGGGAAGCGGGAATCCACACAGAAGACCCGGCAGTCAGAGAACTTGGAATCTCCAGGGACCACTGTGGATGTGACTCAATTCCAGTGACTGCTGGGCTGCAGGCTGGCTTTCAGTTTCTGGGAGACAGAGTTTGATCAGCCCGGTACAGCCAGATGCTCTTCCCTGGGTGAATCAGCTCAGGCTGGGAAGGCAGAGTGATAAAAAGTCCTGGAGGACAAGGGCAGGGGCAGGGTCACAGACCCCCAGGGGTAGTGGATCGAGAGTACCAGTGGGGCATTCTGTTTGCAGCGCCTCCCCACCACCCTGATTAGAGCTGCAAGGTAAAGCGGGGGGTGGGAAGCCCAGGGCATGTTCCCTAGTGGAAAAGGGAATCTTGGGGAATAAAGGAAGAAATACTCAGAATCCTCATTTTCTTACATGTGTATGTAATTCTAAAGATGTCCATATATATATACATATAACAAAAGTATTACACACAGTTGGAGAACCTGCCTTTTTTCACTGGGTGTTATAATGTGAACCTATTTTCATTTATAAGAAGCATGCATGTTCAGTCATACCCAACTCTTCTGCAAACCTGTGGACTGTAGCCCACCAGGCTCCTCTGTCCATGGAATTTCCTAGGCAAGAATACTGGAGTGGGTTTCCATTTCCTTCTCCAGGGGTCTTCCTAACCCAGGGATCAAACCTGTGTCTCTTAGGTCTAGCTGCATTGGCAGGTGGGTTCTTTACCACTGAGCCACTAGGGAAGCCATTTTCATTTACAGCCAAATGATTCAAAGTGTGGACTCTGGAACCAGGCTTCCTGGATTAAAATCCAGTCTCTGCCATTCAATATCTTGGGAAAGACACTTCATTGCTCTGTGCCTCAGTTTCCCCACCTATAAAAGAGAGACCATATCTCTCTCGTGGAAAAGCTATGCTGGCAAAATGAATTCATATACGTAAAGTGCTTGGAGTAATGTCTGGTATCCAGTAAGGGCTCTAAAAGGTGAGCAGCTCTTAGTGAACAGTCATGAGACATTTTTTTTCTGATAATTTTGTTAAAGCAAATGTTTGAAAGTGAAGTTTTTAGGTCAAAGACTGAATATATCTTTAAGATTTTAATAGGAAACATACGTGAGATCATGGCTCTTCTTTGCTAAAAAAAAAAAAAAATGGTTCAGTGTCTTCTGACATCACTCAGAAAAAGTAGAACTTTCTCATCCTTGTCAATGATTCCCCACACAGCCTGGCCGCTGACACCTCTGTGACATCACCTCCTCTTGTTCTTCCTCACTGCCTGAACTTCCTTGAGGAAGGTCCTCCCTTTCCTCCCCAGAACTCCTGCCCTCTTCTCTCCTTGGAATATTCCTCCCCCAGAATGCCGCGTGGCCTGCTAGTCACCTCCGCTCAAAAGCAGCTGCTCCAGAATGGCCGTGCTAGCCCACCCCACCTAAAATGGCAACCTCCACACAGCACGGCCATCTCCACACTTTGCAAACATCAGTTTCACGGGAGTATACTTGCTTTGCAATGCTGTGTTAGTTTCTGCTATACAGCAAAGTGAATCAGCTGTATGCGGATTTCCTGTGTATTCCCTGGTGGCTCGGAAGGTAAAGCATCTGCCTGCAATGCGGGAGACTTGGGTTCGATCCCTGGGTTGGGAAGATCCCCTGGAGAAGGAAATGGCAACCCATTCCAGTACTTTTGCCTGGAAAATCCCATGGACGGAGAAGCCTGGTAGGCTATAGTCCATGGGGTCGCAAAGAGTCAGACATGACTGAGCGACTTCACTTTTACTTTCTTTCTTTTAGGTCATGGCAGAGGACTGAGTAAAGATCCCTGTATTAAACAGTAGGTTCTCATTAGTTATCTATTTTATACATACTATCAATAATGTACACATGCCAATCCCAAATCTCCTAATTCATCCCACTCCCCACTTTCCCCCTTGGTAACCACACCTTTGTTCTCTTAGTCTGGGTCTATTTCTGCTTTGAAAATTTGCTGTTGTTCAGTTGCTCAGTTGTGTCCGACTCTTTGCGACCCCATAGACTGCAGCATGCAAAGCTTGCTTGTTTCACGGAGTTTGCCCAAACTCATGTCCATTGAGTCAACGATGCTTTGCAAATAAGATCATCTAAACCATTTTTCTAGATTCAATATACATACGTTAACATACAATATTTTTCTCTTTCTGACTTCACTTCGTATGACAGTCTCTAGGTCCATCCTCACTTGTCTTTCTTATGAGTTCTTGTCACTAATATCCCTGACATACAATATATTCATATCATGTTTATTTCCTGTCCCCTTTTATAAAATAAGATGGGGATTGAACATAGTTTGCGGGATTCCCCTTCAAGAAGGCTCCACCATGTAACCCCAAAAATGGGTGTGTGTTAATCTCTGCACTGTGGCGATTACCAATATTTTAAGGCTTTGCCAGTCTCATAGGCAAAGCATCTCTAACTGTTTTTGCTATAGCACTTCTGACAGAAGTCCTCTAGCTCCTGCTGATGCTTCCAGCCACAGAGAGCTCTTTCCACCCATTAAGGGACAAGTCCCACAGTTGGAAAGTCAAGCTCTGCTTATGGTGAGCCAAAATCAGCCTGACAGATGTCCCTGAGAAATCCCACTCGAAATCAACTTGTCCTTTTGCCACTCTCACAGTCAGGATTCCTGCAGGGAAGTGGCTCTTTCATATACAGTGTTGGGTCCATGGCAAATAGAAGGGGAAAAAATGGAAGCAGTGACAGACTTTATTTTTTCGGGCTCCAAAATCACTGTGGATGGTGACTGCACCCATGAAATTAAAGAATGTTTGCTCCTTGGAAGAGAAGATATGATAAATCTAAACAGTGTATTAAAAAGCAGAGACATTATTTTGCCAACAAATGTTCGTATAGTCAAAGCTATAGTTTTTCCAGTAGTCATGTATGGATGTGAGGACTGGGCCGTGAAAAAGGCTGAGCACTGTAGAATTGATGCTTTTGAATTGTGCTGTTGGAGAAGACTCTTGAGAGTTCCTTGGACTTCAAAGAGGAGAAACCAGTCTATCCTAAAGGAAATCAACACTGAATACTCGTCCGAAAGACCGATGTTGAAGTTCTAATACTTTGGCCACCTGATGTAAAGAGCCAACTCATTGGAAAAGACCCTGATGCTGGGAAAGGTTGAAGGCAGGAGGAAAAGGGGGTGACAGAGGATGAAATGATTGGATGGCATCATCAAGTCCATGGACATGAGTTTGAGAAAAGTCCGGGAGATGGTGAAGGACAGGGAAGCCTGGTGTGGTGCAGTCCATGGGGTCAGAGAGTCAGACATGACTTAGCGACTGAACAATAACTGGTTCCATGATGTTAAAGAGGGCTGGGATAACAAGCAGCAAGTGAGGTTTCATAAACCTTGGAGCCCAGAAAACAGGCTCCATGCTTACCATAGACGAGACTGTTAGAAGTTGTACCAGCACCTCTCAGGGGAAGGAGTGAGGCTGTTTCTGATGGTGTCAAAACCAAATGGCTACCAGAGTCAACTGGTACTGTTGGAGTGATGCCAAAAGGCACCAGAAAAACCAGGAGGAAACCCATTCTCCATTCCTGCCACCTTCCAATTTCCCCTCTGTTGCCAAGATTTGAGTCAACCAGCTAGGAAGTCTGGGAAACAGAGTTCGCAGAGGCCTGACCTCAGCATCACAGAGAAGAGAAGATGATAACAGTGAAAAGAGATAACAGTGAAAAACAAGCACACCCATTCTACAGTAAATGTCGGAAAGGGAGTAGAGAAGAGGGAACTCTCGGATACCAGGGATAGGAATGTAAATTGCTTCAGCCTCCGTGGAAAACAGCGTGGAGGTTTCTCAAACTAAAAACAGAACTACCCCAGGACCCAGCAATTCCACTCCTGGGTATATATCTGACACAAATAAAAAACAGTAATTTGATGGAGAAGGCGATGGCACCCCACTCCAGTACTCTTGCCTGGAAAATCCCATGGACAGAGGGGCCTGGTGAGCTGCAGTCCATGGGGTCACTAGGAGTCGGACACGACTGAGCGACTTCACTTTATTTTTTCACTTTCATGCATTGGAGAAGGAAATGGCAACCCACTCCAGTGTTCTTGCCTGGAGAATCCCAGGGACAGGGGAGCCTGGTGGGCTGCTGTCTATGGGGTCGCACAGAGTCAGACATGACTGAAGCGACTTAGCAGCAGTAGCAGCAGCAGGTCAGCAGCAGATATCTCCGCTGTCAGGCACTCTGTGCTCCATCAGAAGAGTACAACTTTATTAACTCAGACTCTACTCTTACATCTAAGATTGTTTTTGCAAGAGCTGGACTGAAGCAGCGTATTCATAACTTGACAAGATTTCTTTTTCCTTTTTGCAGGGGAAAAAGGGTCACCTGAGAAAATAAATTATTTTCAGGGACTTTGGGATCCTAATGATATATATTACATGTAACAGATGAACAGATTAATCCTTTATATATTCATTAAAATAGTCTGGAATTCCTCCGCTTGCCATCACTCCTGGCCACACTTCCCTTGCCTGTTTTTGTTACATGTATTTGAAAGTAACATCTGCATTCCTTTGAAGATGTTCTACAGGTCATATTTGTCAGTTACACGGACTAGTCTTCCTTTTTCTCAAGTTCAGTGAAATCTCACTGAACAGTAATAATAGCAATAGCTAACATCTGCACAGCACCTTACAGTTTGCAAAGAATGTTCCCATATTCTCAGTTTTTTTGCTTAGTGAACCTGTTACCAGATGTCCTGACCTTGATGATAAAAGTGTTAGGAGCTTTAGAGTCACTGAAGATGCTGTAGTCTTGAATAGTGCCCTGACAAGGGGCAGAGTTTAGATGCGCTACCTTAAAAGCTGCGTGTAATTATCAAAATGGGGGGGGCTTGAGTTCCTTAGTCACTGGAATCAGATTTACTTTTGTAAGTGATGCTTTTCTAACTGTTATCTGGATGGGTTTTGTATTCGTTATATTCTAACCTGTAATTTGTATAAATTTACCATCTGTTGTCATTAAAAAAAGTGTTCATAATGCCAAAAAAAAAACCCAGTAATTTGAAAAGATACTTGCACCCCAAGTCCATAGTAGCATTATTTACAATTGCCAGCCATGAAAACGAGCTATGTGTCCATCAATGGATGAATGGATAAAGAGGCTGTGGTGTATATGCGCACAATGGAATACTGCTGCTGCTGCTGCTAAGTCGCGTCAGTTGTGTCCGACTCTGTGCGACCCCATAGACCGCAGCCCACCCGGCTCCCCCGTCCCTGGGACTCTCCAGGCAAGAACACTGGAGTGGGTTGCCATTTCCTTCTCCGATGCATGAAAGTGAAAAGTGAAAGTGAAGTCGCTCAGTCGTGTCCAACTCTTAGCGACCCCATGGAATACTATTTGGCCATAAAAAATAATGGAATTTTGCCATCTGTAGCAACATGGATGGACTTGGAGGGCATTATGCTAAGTGAAACAAGTCAGAGAAAGACAAATACTCTATTATACCACTTATATGTGAAATCTAAAAAATACAACAAACTAGTAAATTAAAAAAAAAAGAAGAAACAGACTCACAGATCTAGAGAACAAACCAGTGGTCACCAGTGAGGGGCAGGGGCAATGTAGAGGTGAGGGAGTAGGAGGTACGAACCATTAGGTGTAAGATGGGCTCAAGGATGCACTGTACAACACGGAGAGCATAGCCAATTTTTTGCAATAACTGTAAATGGAAAGTAGTTTTTAAAAATTACATTAAAAAATCAAAAATAAGCAACCCACTATTCTTCCTGCCTTACTTAAAACTGTTCCAGAATTACTGGGAATAATTTAGCCCTGCTATTTTCATTATCATTACAGAGTGATGACAGATTATGAACTGTAAGATACAAAAGCAAGCAAAATGAAAGTGCATTTTGCCCTCAGTTCTCCAGTCATAAAGCCCAAAGATCAATTTTATACACACACGACATCCTACATAGGAGGTGTATGAGGTGCAGAAAACTCAGGTGCTGCGAGCAGGTATTTCACTATGGACTCTCCTTGTAATATCACCTGCTTCCTCTGCAACTCAGCCAGTTGAGGAGATAGCTGATTGGCTCAGATGCATTGAAATAGTTTGGCAGACTTTTAAACCGTAAAGAACAAGCCTCTCTCTCATCTGTTAGGTCTACTCTTTACCCTTCTGTATAGTTTCTCTCTTAAAAGAAAAAAACAGAATGGATACCAAGTACAGAGGGAACAGACCACATTATTGCAACAGCCTGCTGATGTGACTGTCTTTAAGAAAGTTTTAAAAAGGAAGGACACCAAAAGCTCAACTTCTAGAGGCCTGATCTTAGAGATGATCCAATATTTAAGCTATATGTATGTATGTGTGTGTGTCAGTCACTCAGTCATGTCTGACTCTTTGTGACTCCATGGACTGTAGCCCACCAGGATCCTCTGTCCATGGAATTCTCCAGGCAAGAATGCTGGAGTGGGTAGCCAGTTCCCTTCTCCAGGGGATCTTCCCAACTGAGGGATTGAACCCAGGTCTCCCGCATTGCAGGCAGATTCTTTACCATCTGAGCTACCAGGGAAGTCATCCTCAGTAATACTGACTTTGAGACCTTAGTTTTTCCATCCATCACTAGGGCAGTATTTTTCTAGAAAAGTCCTTTGAGAATGTGGGAGAAAGTCAAGTAAGTCCAAAGAGTTCATCACTGATGTGTGTTTAAAATATTCCAGCTGACAAAGTGGTGGCAATATAGCCTGTTTCAGTCACCCTGGTGCCTGTCAATTCTATCTCCATTTTTGGTACATATCAAAAGAGTCTAATGCCAAGCAATGGAGAGCATTCTTCCTGCATCACCACCATCTGTTTCCTTGGCACCCACTCCAGCCAGCTGTGTTGCCAGCTTTCAAGCTGTTTATTGGTGTATCACACAGAGAAGTTACGGACGCATGGATGGGATCTCCTGAAAATTGGGCATTTTTGTTTCTCTCTGAAATGTTTTCTCAATGTCTTATCATTCTTACAGAATGTCCAACAAGCACTTTACTGAATGACTCCAGCTGACCCCTGGCAACAAGGTAGACTTAGAATTGTGAACAAGCTCCATTCAGTTCAGTTCAGTCGCTCAGTCATGTCCGACTCTTTGCGACCCCATGGACCGCAGCACGCCAGGCCTCCCTGTCCATCACCTGTCAGGAGCCGGCATATTGCATATTGAGTGCATGTTGCATATTGAGTGCAGCACTTTCCACAGCATCATCTTTCAGGATCTGGAATAGCTCAACTGGAATTCTATCACTGCCGGGAGCCAGCGTGAAGAGCTCCACCCATGACAAAGGTCACGAGGAAGGAGGCTCCGCATACGCAAAGGCGGGATCGAGCTTCAGGAGTCCCCCTGGAAATTCTCGAGCATCTACCCCCAAAACCAGTCTGCCTACTTTCTGCTTTGTGCTTTCACCTACACCTCTGACTTTACGGGGGCTGTCCCCCACTACCTCTCTCTGAAAAAAGAGTTAGCTTACAGCTCCAGTTAATAATTCCTGGGTGTGACAGTGTTTCAACCTACAAACTCCTTTGGAAATCCTCTAGCCTGCCTGAATAGGTTTTTCCGGCCACATGTGATTGTTCAGAGCCTCCCAACTGTGAGAGGCAGGAGATGTTCTAAACTGTCTAAACACAGATTCCTTTGAGTAGTTAAAAGATTGATTAGAAATTGTATTGGTGAAGGGTTTTTCACTTATTGGGCCAATGTTTGCTGCTAAGTCTCCATACTCCTTACCTACTGTGTCCTTGGCAGTGTATTGATTGATATAATGGGTGTTTAGAAATGTAAGTAGTAGCCTCAATGTTTGTAACCTTGGACCCTTGAGTTAATTCTTTTCTTGATTGAGCCCACCTCACCTTTGCCCTATAGGAATGCAGCTTTGTCCAATGCTTTTTTGGAGGCTGGTGCCTGACTTTGGAATAATCACCTCTAGAGAAAGATAAGTTTCTTAAAATGTTAACAGGCCTCCTGGCCAGAAGATGATGTAAATCACCTGAACTTTTGCATATGATAAGTTTGAAAGCCTGGCTTCAATTAGGACCAGGAACTGCTGTCCTTGCATGACTCCACCCCTTCCCCCATTATCCTCTATGCACAACTTAAGGTATAAAAACTACTCTGGAAAATAAAGTGCGGGCCTTGTTCACCGAAACTTGGTCTCCCCATGTCGCTCTCTCTCTCAAATTCTGGCTGAGTCTCCATCTGGAGCGCGGAACCCACCATGCTTGCTAATTATGCCTGGGCTTCTAAGATCCAACGGGGGAGGCCTCAGTGTCTCCTCTCCTTTGGGAGAACGGAAGGACGCCCGCGGCCTACGTAAGTGGTGCAGACTTCTTGTCTTGAAGTTTTATTGGTCTCCCGCGTAAACCAAGCTACTCAGCCTCTTTTCTCCACTGAATTTCCTCACTGAGCTATCCTCATTCTATTACTCTTTATATCCTTAATTAACCTATAATTAATCAATTGTTTCCTTATCCTCGCCTATGCCATCTCTCCTTCGAATACCCTGGATCAGCCGGGGCTGGACCCCGGCAATCACCAACTCCTGGAGCTCGCTCAAGCTCATGTCCATTGAATCGTTGATGCCATCCAACCATTTCATCCTCTGTCATCCCCTTCTCCTCCTGCCTTCAGTCTTTCCCAGCATCAGGGTCTTTTCCAAGGAGTCAGTTCTTCACATGAGGTGGTCAAATTATTGGAGTTTCAGCATCAGCATCAGTCCTGCCAATGAATATTCGGGACTGATTTTCTTTAGGATGTACTAGTTGGATCTCCTTGCAGTCCAAGGGACTCTCAAGAGTCTTCTCCAACATCACAGTTCAAAAGCATTAATTCTTCAAAGCCCAGCTTTCTTTAGAGTCCAGCTCTCACATCCATACATGCTGCTGCTAAGTCACTTCAGTTGTGTCTGACTCTGTGCAACCCCATAGACGGCAGCCCACCAGGTTCCCCTGTCCCTGGGATTCTCCAGGCAAGAACACTGGAGTGGGTTGCCATTTCATTCTCCAATGCATGAAACTGAAAAGTGAAAGGGAAGTCACTCAGTCGTGTCCGACTCTAGCGACCCCATGGACTGCAGCCCACCAGGCTCCTTGGGATTTTCCAGGCAAGAGTACTGGAGTGGGGTGCCATTGCCTTCTCCAACATCCATACATAACTACCCGAAAAACCATAGCTTTGACTAGATGGACCTTTGTCAGCAAAGTAATGTTTCTGCTTTTTAATATGCTGTCTAGATTGGTCATAGCTTTTCTTCCAAGGAGCAAGCGCCTTTTAATTTCATGGCTGCAGTCACCATCTGCAGTCATTTTGAAGCCCCCCAAAATAAAGTCTCTCACTGAACAAGTTACACTGTAAAAAAAAAATTATACCAGTGTTAACTCTCAGGCAAGCTATAGAGGGAACTAGAAAAAAAAACAGAAAAAGCAAAAAGAAATGGTTGAGTGGGAAGAAGCCTCACCCTGTGAGCAGAATGAGAAATTCTGCATGCAAGTGTGCAGTGCTAGAGGGAATTTTCTGGTGGTCCAGTGGCTAAGACTCCATGCTCCCAATGCAAGGGGTACAAATTTGGTCCCTGATCAGGAAACTAAGATCCCACATGCCAGATGACATGGCCAAAATTTTTTAAAAATTAAAAATAAGACTGTGCAGTGGTGGAGACAAAGAGACAACTAAAATGTCCATTACAATAATCTGTGTGATAGAACGGTTCTGGGATTCTGGGCCCTGCTAATTAAGGCAGGGGAGAAGGATGGATAAATGTAGAATAAATAGTCTGTCTTTGAATAATAGTAATAAGGCTAAGATTTCTGTCATCTAAAATATCTTTTAAAAAAGCTAGAAAATGAATTTCAAATAATACATATATATTAATATATCAAAGTGAAGTGAAAGTGTTAGTCGCTCAGTCATGTGTGACTCTTCATGGCCCCAAGGATTGTAGCCCACCAGGCTTCTCTGTCCATGGAATTCTCCAGGCAAGAATACTGGAGTGGAGAGCCATTCCCTTCTCCAGGGGATCTTCCAGACCCAGGGATCAAAACTAAGTCTCCTGCATTGCCAGCAGATTCTTTCCTGGTCTGAGCCACCTGGGAAGCCCATATTAATATATATGTATACATATATACATGTATACATATATGTGATTTTATTTTTTTAAGAGAAGAGAAACCCAAGCCATTCAGGAAAAATTTCTTTCACAAAAGGCCCTTCAAGTTCACTATAACAGGTAGAATATCAGACCAGAAGCAACATAACACAGGCTGTCTAGGTTGGTCACAGCTTTTCTTCCAAGGAGCAAGCATCTTTTAATTTCATGGCTGCAGTCACCATTTGCAGTGATTTTGGAGCCCAAGAAAATAAAGTTTGTCACTGTTTCCATTGTTTCTCCATCTATTTGCCATGGAGTGATGGGATTGGATGCCATGATCTTAGATTTTCAAATGTTGAGTTTTAAGCCAGCTTTTTCACTCTCCTCTTTCACTTTCATCAAGAGTCTCTTTACTTCCTCCTCACTTTCTGAAAAGATAGAGATCAGGTAGACAAGTTTCCAGTCCTTGAGTAATTTATAAACAATAGAGATGATCAGATATAAATATATACCTATGAAATATATATATGGGGGCTTCCCTTGTAACTCAGTTGTTAAAGAATCTGCCTACAATGCAAGAGATCCAGGTTCAATTCCTGGGTCAGGAAGATCCCCTGGAGAAGGAAATGGCAACCCACTCCAGTATTCTTGCCTGGAGAATCCCATGGACAGAGGAACCTGGCAGGCTACAGTCCATGGGGTCGCAAGAGTCAGGCACGACTTAGTGACTAAACCAACATACATTATATATAAACAATACATGTGCTTACTATTAAATACATATAGAAGATGAATGCTACACAAAAAGGTTATGAACCAAGCCAGATGATTTGGAGAATCATTACATCTATGGTTCAGGGAAGGTGGTAATTACTTCCAGTTTGACAGATGAGAAACTGCTTCTTGGAAAAGGTATCATTTAAACTGCATCTTTATTTGGCAAAACTAATACAATATTGTAAAGTTTAAAAATAAAATAAAATTAAAAAATAAGACAAAATAAAAAATAAATTTAAAAAATACATAAATAAATAAACTGCATTTTTTTTTTTTTTTTTTGGCCATGCTGAGGGGGATCTTAGTTCCCCAACTAGGAATTGCACCTGTGCCCTTGGCAATGAAAGCACAAAATCCTAACCACTGGACCCTGCCAGGGAATTCCCTAATACCAGAAAAACTTTAATTTTATAATCTGATAAAAAAGTATAATAAGATTTTGCATACAACTGAAACTGCATGCTTGCTCAGTTGCTCAGTCATGGCTGACTCTTTTGAAGCCCTGTAGAATGTAGCCTGCCAGGCTCCTCTGTCCATGGAATTTTCCAAGCAAGAATACTGGAGCAGGTTGTCATTTCCTACTTCAGGGGATCTTCCCCACCCAGGGACTGAACCCATATCTCCTGCATTGGCCGGAGAATTCTTTACCACTGTGCCAGCTGGGAAACCCACAATTGAAACTAAGTTGACATTAATCCAAACAAAATTCCTGTGAATTAAGACAACTGGGGAAACTCTAAGATAGTAGCACAAAAAATAACCTAATCTGCATCTTAATGAATTAGCTGAGCTTGATTACCACACTCAGACAAAGAAATATTTCATCCCCAAAGAACTATGAGTGAAGCAGGAAAGAAGGAAGCTTGGAATCACATTTGAGACAAGGGAAATGTTCAGATGGTCTAGAACCTGGAGTGCTTAGAGGTCTGTGATACTAAGATTCCACTGGATGTCACTTCACAAAGGATTTTGGATGGTATCCTAAAGAGTTTAAACCTTTAAGCTTTTCAATAAGAGGGTGATGTGATCAGCTCTGTAGGATAAATTGAAAGAGATTAGAGGCAGGAAGGTCAGCTTTAGGGCAATGATGGTAGTCTCTGACTAAAGCATGTTCTTGCTGAAAAGGACTTAAGAGATCCTTATTAGTTCATCTGTTTATTTTACAAATTAAAAACCTGAGGACTAGACAGATACAGTGATACTCTAGGCTCACTGAATGAATAATGGTATATCCAAACTAAAACCCAATTTATGACTCTAATACCAAAAAGGGAGAGATCCAAAGGAACTTGTAAGTTTTGAGCCCTCCATCCACCTTCCTGGGCTTCCCAGGTGGACCTAATGGTAAAGAACTTGCCTGACAATGCATGAGACATTAGAGACATGGGTTCAGTCCCTGGGTCAGGAAGATCCCCTGGAGGAGGGCATGGCAATCCACTCCAGTATTCTTGCCTGGAGAGTCCCATGGACAGAGGAGCCTGGCGGTTCACAATCCATGGGACTGCAAAGAGTTGGACACGACTGAAGTGACTGAGTATGCACCTACTTTCCTGGACTTACTGCCTACCTGGGGACCCTTCCCTCCACCACCAGACCTGCACCTCTCTCCTCCAGCCTTCCCTGCTCACCAGCTCAACCACCTGTCGTTTCCCAGTCTGCAACTCAAAGGTCCCTACGGCCCCTCCCTCTTTCATACTCTTGTATATGCTGTGTAACAAACTACCACACTGAGTGCCTTAGAACAATGCCGGCTTTTTTGGCTCACAGTTCTGTTGGTCAGAAGTCCAGCACAAGGGGACATGTGTATATGTATGGCAGCTTCATGTTGGTGTATGGCAGAAACCAACACTACATTGTAAAGCAGCTACCCTCCAATTAGAAATAAATAAAGTTTTTAAATGGTAATTGTAACAGTAACTATCACCTAAAAAATACAAAGGACTGAATATATTAAACTTTGTAAATGTTGTAGCATTTCTCTATCCAACATACCTTACTACATGTATATAATAAACTGAAAATAAATGCTGCCACATGTATAACTGTCGGGAAAAAAAAAGAAAGCTAAAGTCTTTACAAGAATGTATTAAAATGGAAAATGAGTCAGTAAATCATGCTAGAAATAATTTAAAAAATAAAGAAGTCCAGCACAACATGGCTGGGTTCCCTGCTCAGGGATCATGAGGCCAAAATCAAGGTGTCAGCCTGGCTGAATGCTAGTCTGAAGGTTCTCAGGAAGACTCCACTTCCAAGCGTACCCTTATCATTGGGAGAATTCAGATCCTTGTGGTTATAGGACTAAGGTCACCACTGCCTGGGTGCCTGTCATTCAGGAGCCATTCTCAGCTCCTGGAGGTGAACTACATCCTCGACACATGGCCCCTCCACCTTCAGGCCAACAAGGATCCATCAAATCCTTCTTGGGCTTTCCATCTGTGATTTCTTCTACCTCTGACCTCTGAACCCAGATTTAAGGGACCTCTGAGATTAGGTCAGACCTTCTTGAATGATCTCCTTAAGACCCACTGTGTTGTGGAGTGGAATCTAATACCATGAGTAAAATAAACTGTATTCATAGTCCTGGGGACTAAGCGGGGTGTGTATACCATGGGATCAGGGGATCTTGGGGACCATATCAGAATTCTACCTCCATACTCTCTTCACTCTTACAAGAGTTTCATTTCTTTCAGCCAGGTTAGAGACTACAATTTAATTCCATCCAGAACAATAGTGAGAATACTACAGCTTCTTCTGATAACCTTGTTTTTCAAGGACAACTTCCCATTAAGCTAACATGATTTCCTGGTGGACTTTCAGGCAACATTGTAGAGAGATTTGCCATTTCCATCTCCAGAGGATCTTCCTGATTTTTTTGAGAGATCTGAAGTTAGGTGTGTTGATGAGTAGAGTTTATGTTCAAGCTATGAGTATCCATTGACCCCACTGTTTACACCACTCTACACTTCTGGGAATGTGGGTTCTTACACTTGAGCTAAGAGAATACAGAGGATCAGTCACCCTGAGTCAGAATTACCAAGTCAGGTTATTTTTCCTCTTTTTTTCCATCTTTAAGGGCTTAACCTGCTGCCCTGGCTTCAGCATCCTCATTTATAACCAGGCAGTTATTGGGGGAAAAAATTAAGTCAATTACAATCTAATTTTCATACAAAAAGAAAAAGAAAACAACCAACCAGTGCATTGCAACACTCAGCACACTCAATATGGCAAGAGGACCACCAAGTTGCCAGCTACTCTCTATTGAGCCTTCCTTCTTCCAGCAATCAGCCGATAACTAGTACTGGCACACTGTGCCTAATTAGACATTGCTGTGACATATGGGCATGAAATGTATGTGTTCCTTAGTCACCTCACTTTACTGTTAAATTGTCTGCAGAGACTTTTCCAAAAAATGAGTAATTAAGCTTATTTCTTTGTCTCTTCTTTTCCAATTCCCTTAGATTCTATTCAGGTGATATAATTATCCTGTATCCATGGTAATGCTCATTATCTACATCTATAGGTGAAATCTTTGGGGGCTGCTGGTAAAATAATTTTTTTCCCCTTAATCTGGCTTCAATCTGTGAGCCCATGAATGATGAGGCTGTTTAAAGTCACTGGTGCTAATATGGATTCACGCTTTAGTTAGCACTGTGAGCTAATGCTCACATTCAATTCCCTACTGCCTTTCTTTTTACTTAAGTTTGACAGAGAAATACATAACCCCCTTATCTCCATCACAGTTTTTGTTCTAATGAACTGCCCAATTATAATACCTGAACTACATAACACTTCTGAAATAGTTGTGATATTTGCAGAAAAGGTATAAGCAAGAGTTCAGAATTTAAATAATGTGTTCCACAAATGGCTCCAAAACAGATTAACTTCCAAGTATTGAAGCATTTAATAAAAGTCACCACTCTGACACCTTAAGGTACTGATCTAACTGACAAGCACCTCATGTCCTACCTTTAACAACTTTGCTGGTTGTGTTTGTTAGTTGCTCAGTCATGTCTGATTCTTTGCAACCCCATGGACTATAGCTCAACAGGCTCCTCTGTTCAAGGGATTCTCCAGGCAAGAATACTGGAGGGGGTTGCTATTCCCTTCTCCATGGCTGGTTGTAACACACTGTTAATGAGTAAACACCAAAAGGATGTGGAATCAGAAGACAAGGCTTTGAATTTCAGTCCTTCCACTTTCTACCTTAAGGCCACCAGTAAGTTATTGAACTTGTTCCCAGTCTTAAGTTTCCTTATCTGAAGACTTGGAAGAATAATAGTAATAACTTTGTAAGATTCTTCATGAAGATTAGAGAAAATATGCTTAGCACCTAGTAAGTGCCCAATAGATGGTGCTGTGATTATTACTGCTAGAGTGATCCTGGTGTGGAGCTCTCTGGGAAGGCGGACTTTTAGCCCATGCCCAAGAACTTCTGAATCAGAACCTTCAGTCTCACGAGATCCTTGGGTGATCTGGGTGCATGTTAAAACCTGGGCAGCACTGGTGCTGAAAACAGAAAACTTGTGGAATGCGGATGTTTCATTTTGGCCATGGAAATGTTTCACGGGTTCTTTTCTAATACATCATTTGAAATGACATTCTTTCCAATTTTTTGTCTGTGTTGACAAAATGACAGAATTCCTCCTCTTTTCACTCTTAGGTTAACAGAAAACTAAAATAATACATCTACAGAGACCTTAAAGACTCTATAGACTATACCTCAACTCAAGGCCAAGGAGATGAATGGGTCAGTGGCAGATCTTGCATTACATTCTCCTGATTGGTTTAACATAAATATCCTCTAGAGCACACATTTAATTCAGTAAAAGGAGGTGAAAGCTTTTATTTTGTTGGATGAACATAAGCCCAGCTACTTTAATAAGTTATTTAATAGGAATAGGGAAGAAAGAATTAGAGTACAAACATGATGTAGACAAATTAATAGAGTGTTTAAGAGGTTAGACTTTGGAGTCAGGGTCAAAACCTGCTTGAGGCATCAGGCAGGTACTGAACTCCCTTCATCTTGAACTCTCTGAGCCTTGGTTTGTTCATCTGTAACATAAAGTTACTAAAACATGTTTTATAAACTTGTGGATACTAAATGAGATCACATGCAAAGATACAGCGTAGAGCAAGATACATGATAATTGTTCAGTAAATGATAACAGTATTATTATTGACTTTTTAATCAAGCATATATATTTTATTGACTATAATTGCTTTACAATGTTGTGTTGGTTTCTGCTGTATGATAAAGTGAGTCAGCCGTATGTATACACATATCCCCTCCTTTTGAGCCTCCTTCCCACTCCTCCATCCCAGCCCTCTAGGTCACCACAGAATGCCAAGCTGAGCTCCCTATGCTATACAGCAGCTTCCCACTAGCTGTCTATTTTATGCGTGGTAGTGTATATTTTGGAGAAGGCAATGGCACCCCACTCCAGTACTCCTGCCTGGAAAATCCCATGGATGGAGGAGCCTGGTGGGCTGAAGTCCATGGGGTCGCTGAGGGTCGGACATGACTGAGCGACTTCACTTTCACTTTTCACTTTCATGCATTGGAGAAGGAAATGGCAACCCACTCCAGTGTTCTTGCCTGGAGAATTCCAGGGACGGGGGAGCCTGGTGGGCTGCCGTCTATGGGGTCGCGCAGAGTCGGACCCGACTGAAGCGACTTAGCAGCAGCAGCAGCAGCAGTGTATTTTATGCGTGGTAGTGTATATTTCAGAGAAGACAATGGCACCCCACTCCAGTACTCTTGCCTGGAGAATCCCAGGGATGGGGGAGCCTGGTGGGCTGCCGTCTGTGGGGTCCCGCAGAGTTGGACACGACTGAAGCGACTCAGCAGCAGCAGTGTATATTTACATTACTATCTGGCACAGCTAATGAGCTCACAGATAAGCAAGGAGGAAAGATGAACGTGAGTAATTCACTCAGTGCCCTAAAATAATTGATGTAATTTCTGTTTCCTTTTAATGGGAATAACTGTTTTGTGAACAACAAGTCACTAGGTACATAAGAACAGAAAAGGCAAAAAGAGGACACCAGAGGATCCCAGAGTGAGCAGTTGCAGGAAGTAGGGTGAGAATTGTGGCAAAGAGTGAAGAGGGTGGAATTATTAAAATTTAGGAGCTTGGAGGAGGAGGCCTGTGAAACCCAAAGTTGGATCTCGGAGATGACAGCATTTCTTGGCTGGTGTCTCTGATGTGGACATCATACATCTGGTTCTGGAAATATGGAGATAACTACAAACTGGATTCCATGCTGCCACTGGACAGAATTTTCTGCAGTCTCCAGCTCATAGCTCGGGAAAACAGGAAGCACAGCACAGAGCAGGCTCTCCTTTCCCCTCTAGTTTTCCTGTCTCCCTCTATTGTTCCCTATTTAGACAGCCTAACAGGGAGCAGCTGGCAAAGAAAGGATGTGGCTTGTAGAGCAGCAGCCCAGCTGGCAGCCCAAAGCCAGGAACTGAAGGATGGATTTAGGGCTGAGAGACAAGAGCTTTCTAAGCAGCACTACAGGTTGCCATAATGCGAAACCACGTGATAAGGACCATAAGAAAGATTGTATTTTGGGAAAGAAGGGAGTCCAGAGAAATTAAAGTGACTTCCAGGTGGGTACATGGTTGTCGTGAGCTATGCCTTGAAAAGGAGATAAGAGTTTGCCCCATGGAGCTTCTGCCTCCTCCGTTTCCCTCTCCCCACCTCTGTTGTAATAAACACGGAAAAACGAGGAACTGGGAGCTTGAGCATTGTTGCTACAGCCTTCCACGAACCTGGCACGTATATGATTACTGGAGGCAGAGGGAAGAAGGAACAATGATGAACTCAATCTTCACAAAGATTGTTTTCCACTTTTGTCTGTGGTTTGCCTCTGACTACTTAGGGGTTTTGGAAGTTTCTTGTGATTGCGTTTCTGACAGAATAATGGGGATCCATGTATAAGAACAGTAACCATGAAACGCATAGAATCAAAGACATTGAGTGGGGTGTGTATTTTCCACGCTTGGCTACAGCCTTCCTCCCCCAGAAGGAGGGTTCTAATTAAATAAGCTCCTGAGTTAGGTCACTCATCAGCAAACCACATGCCAAATGCTTTATTAAAAGATAAAACCTCTGCTTTCTCATAGATGGAACTCAGATAGCATTATGACATTAGCTTTATCATCATCATCAGAAAAAAAAAGAGATCCCTCAGAGAAAGTATCCTGGGAAAAACCCATCAGGATATAAAAGGGACCAAGGAAACAACTGGAATGCGGTCTCAAAGATGGAGGGAGGGCAGAAATCACATGTGCGTTTGCATAGTCCCCATTCTAGCCTCAATGCCACCGATTTTTTGTATTATGCATCATATGTATATCAAAAACAAGAACTGAGGGACAAGTATTTATTTTTTTAAGACAAGTATTTATTTTTTTCATGTATTCATTTTTTAAGAAAGAGGTGTGTAGATACCTAGTTCTTTGAATTTATAGGTGATATGCATCATCTTTCTTTTTTATGCTATAACTCTATGATGTGAAAGTTGCTCAGTGGTGTCCAACTCTCAGTGACCCCATGGACTGCAGCCTGCCAGGCTCCTCTGCCCATGGAATTCTCCAAGCCAGAATACTATACAGGGTAGCAGGTCCCTTCTCCAGGGGATTTTCCCAACCCAGGGATCGAACCCAGGTTTCCTGCATTGCAGGTAGATGCTTTACCATCTGAGCCACCAGGGAAGTTCAAGAATACTGGAGTGGGTAGCCAATCCCTTCTCCAGGGGATCTTCCCAACCCAGGAATTGAACCAGAGTATCCTGCATTGCAGGTGCATTCTTTACCAGCTGAACTACCAGGGAACTCATATAAAATTCTTTTATCATTGGAGTATAACTGCTTTACAATGGTGGGTTAGTTTCTGCTGCAAAAACAAAGTGAATAAGCTACATGTGTACATATATCCCATCCCTCTTGAGCCTACCTCCCATCCTCACCCCCGTCTCACCCCTCTAAGTCATCTCAGAGCACCAAGCTGAGCTTCCAGGGCTATACAACAGCTTCTCACTAACTATCCATTTTACACATGGCAGTGTGTATATGTCAATGTACTCTCCCAGTTTGTCCCGCCCTCCCCTTCCCCTACCTGTGTCTACAGTCTGTTCTCTCTGTTTGTGTTTCAACTGTGTGTATATGTGTTAGTTGCTCAATCATGTCCAACTCTTTCCAACCCCATGGACTGTAGTCCACCAGGCAACTCAGTCCACAGAATTCTCCAGGCAAGAATACTGGAGAAGGTTGCCATTTCCTTCCCTAGGGGATCTTCCTGACCCAGGGATTGAACCCAGGTCTCCTGCATTGCAGGCAGATTCTTTATCATCTGAGCCACAAGGGAAGCCCTGGTATCTCTATTCCTGCCTTGCAAATATGTCCACCTGCACCCTTTTAATAGATTCCATAAATACGTGTTAATATACAATATTTATTTCTCTCCTTCTGACTTTAGAAAAGTACAACCTTCCAAGACTAAACCAGGAAGAAATGAAAAATATACTCCTTTTTTAAGGAACCAAATAGATTTATTCAAAATATATACCAGACAGATAGACTGCAGGCAGTTACCTCATTTCAGTTTGCCAAGGACAGTCTGCTCAAGGTGATTGTCAATGTACCGACTAAGGTATACATGACTATGAGGCAACACCACCCCTTCTCTGTGCCATTATCCTTTATGTGAAAGATCACTGGTAAAGATGAGTTTCGTATGCAGTTTGTTGCTGTTTAGTCACTAAATCGTGTCCAACACTTTACAACCCCATGGATAGTAGCTCACCAGGCTTGTCTGTCCATGAAATTCTTCAGGCAAGAATACCGGAGTCGCTTGCTATTTCCTTCTCCAGGGGATCTTCCTGACCCAGGGATTGAACCCATGTCTCTTAGGTGACCTGTATTGGCAGGAGGGTTCTTTACCACTGAGACACTGGAGAGCCCTTTGTATGCAGACATATAGCCAAAAAATCAAACAACAAAAATAGATAAGGGACACTTCACCTTATATGTATAATTATTCAAAAACTGCATTTGAATGGAAGGTGACACTCCATATAAATCTTTTGTGCAGACTGAGACCTACACTAATGAGGTCCATTTTGCTGCCTATCAAAAAGCATTCTTCTTTGCCAACAGCTACCCACTGTGGACGAGGCACTGCGGTCTCCATAGTGACAGAGATGGTCAGCATTTCAAAGGTGCCAACATCTTCAACTGAACGAAGCCAATTGAATACGAATGTATTGGCTATAATCTCCAAGTGGAAGAGCCCGGTTCAGAATTCCTAAAACAAAGAACAACGTCTTTGTCCTGAAGCAAATCCTACTCAAAGTGATACTGACTCCCATGAAACCAGGTTAGTCCATGAAAAATTATTAAAGAGCTACTTTCTGCTTAAGATTCTTTGCTTTAATGAATCTCAGTCCCAAAGGTTTTCTTCTTTTGTTTTGAGCAAAACGTGGGCTCATCCTTTGCGGAAATATAAAAGTTGGCAGTGTTGTGATAAGTTAAATCCCTTAGTGTTTTGTGTAGGGAGAAGAAACCTGCAAAGCCTGGTGTTTACAGCATTTTCGCGGATGGTCCCAATGGATCAGTCACACAATTTTTAATCTGAGAATGAACTTTAAAAATCTTCACCTAACTTTACAGTTTCCAATGTTCTAGATATGAAATGCTTAAGGACTAACTACCCCATTGTTAGCAGTTTTTCTCCCTTTTCCTGCTCATATCTCTTGACAAGATGTAATAAAATCACTTAGATAAACTCTAACACTGATGGGTTTGCAATGAGAGTCTGCTTTGATGTTTAGTTATGTTCCCATGACTATGCCATAGGTGATGAAAATCACATGAATTTAAGGGACATAAGAAAAAAAATTGCATTATGCAAGAGTTTTGGACATGGGACTTTTCATAAAATTTGGGACTTTTCTGCACAGTTTGAGTTACATAATAATTCCACTGACTGCAGATTTTAAAGAGGACCCCTGATGGTTGTGTAGCTGTGGTTTCACGCTGCTGTCTTGCTGCAGAGCTGGGTAGCTACGCGCAGACTCTGTTCCTCCCACCTGCTCATTTAAAAATAAACTTCTCAAGAACTTGAATGCAAAAACATTAGCTTAACATTTCATTAATAATTTCAATGCAAAAAAGCAAAAGTAAGATGAAATCACCCACACAGAATATGTAATATTCTTGAGTTCCTGTTATATTTGTAAAAAATGATTCTTAATTTAGAAGGGAAAGATCTAGGTTATCAAAGGAGTATTCATCAAAAAAAAGTTAACTTTTGTTTTAAAACTTTTTGAATGTACTTGTTTTTAAAGACAATAAGACTGGAACAGATTTTCTACCAATTTGTATTCCTATGCTTGATGGGATCTAAATGCATATATTGCAATTTTGCAATTATGATAAAACTATTGTTCTTTTTACTTTATTATTACTTTAGTGAAGGACAGGGAAGCCTGGCATGTTGCAGTCCATGGGGTCACAAAGAGTCAGACACAACTTAGCAACTGAACAATTACTTTTAAAAACTATTATTTTATAGTAGAACATATGTATTATTTTATTAATGACAATATTTTTCACATGAGACACAATGGAGTATTACTCAGCCATTAAAAAGAATACATTTGAATCAGTTCTAATGAGGTGGATGAAACTGGAGCCTATTATACAGAGTGAAGTAAGCCAGAAGGAAAAACATAAATACAGTATACTAACGCATATATATGGAATTTAGAAAGATGGTAACAATAACCCAGTGTACAAGACAGCAAAAGAGACACTGATGTATAGAACAGTCTTATGGACTCTGTGGGAGAGGGAGAGGGTGGGAAGATTTGGGAGAATGGCATTGAAACATGTAAAATATCATGTAAGAAACAAGTTGCCAGTCCAGGTTCGATGCACGATACTGGATGCTTGGGGCTAGTGCACTGGGACGACCCAGAAGGATGGTATGGGGAGGGAGGAGGGAGGAGGGTTCAGGATGGGTAACACATGTATACCTGTGGCGGATTCATTTTGATATTTGGCAAAACTAATACAATTATGTAAAGTTTAAAAATAAAATAAAATTAAAAAAAAATATATTCCACAAAAAAAATAATAAAAAAGTGAATAGAATGTGAATATAAATATAAAAAGTGAAGAAATGAATTCAGAGTAATTTTTCAAAAGAAGACACAAATATTAAACAATGACAATAATCTTTTACATGAAAATGCTCTCTTGATTGTTCCTCAGACTTCTTAACTTTTATTAGGCTCAATTTCAGCACTCATGGCATAAATGAAGAATGAGGAAAACACTGTAGTAAAAGGTATCCAAAGGCACTATTCTGAATATCAAAACGAACATTTTACACCATGTGGGTATTGCTTGCAAGAATTTTCTGTGCTTCTTGTTCACATGGTTATCCATCAGCATTAAAAGAAAAGACATTAAAAACATGATTTAGAGTTTTTTCAAACTAACCTAGCCTTGTCATAAGAATAAAGGAACTCAGGACAGGCTGAAAACATTGCCAGGTGGAGTCTACAGTCATAGAGAGTCAGGTAGGATACTCAGCAGATTTCCATTTTAGAGAGGAAAGAAGTAGGTAGCTTCTTGTACCCCATGTAAACTGGAGCTAACCAAACCCCCACTCCAGTATTCTTGCCTGGAGAATCCCCATGGACAGAGGAGCCTGGCAGGCTACAGGCCATGGGGTCGCAAACAGTTGGACACGACCGAGCGACTAAGAGCAGTGTAACCAAACCCCCAGGTAGACACACATGATCTGGCAATCAGTTCTAGCTTGGGGCCCTTTGGAAAGAATCTTAGGTGCAGAAAGCCAGGGTTGGGGCATCCACAGTGCACAAGCCTGGCTACTGCCTAGCTTGGGAGTAACCATGTCATAGGTTCGTGGAGGGAACAAGATATACAGTCTTATAGATGAATTAGATACATGATGCCCTTCTTGTTTATTTCTTTAAACCGTAGTTCTCTGAAAGTGAAATTCCTGACAGCTTCCTACTACGCCTGCTGCTTATTATTAATAAACCAACCGAAGCACAGAGTGATGATAAACTAAGCCCTAGAAATCCAAAGAAAGGAAATAAACTAAAGTGTGGTAAAATATTCGGCCTCACAGGAAACCTCAATTTTAACACAATTATATCTTTTAGAATTTTCACCTGTCATGTTGTCAAATATTCTTAAAAAATAATAAGCAATGCTAGAAAGGATCAGGCACACACGTTTTCTCATACACTTCTGGTCTCAGCAAGAGCACAGACACCTTGGGATAAAGTATGACTGTGTGTTTCTAGGGATTTGATGGTGATCATCATCACTGTGCCAGCAAGTCTACCATGAAGATTGGATACTTAGGGGGAAAACTAATAAAACAGTGAAGAACTATGTGCATATATGATCCTCACAGAATCATTCATCAAGGCAAAAAAATGGAAATTCACATGTACTCCATCTCTAACAAATGTTGAGGGGCTCTGCTGCTGCTTAGAATATAGAACGTGGAGGAGAATTCTGTTTTTTGTTGTTCAGTTGCTACATCGTGTCCAACTCTTTTGGGACCCCATGGGCTGTAGCCTGTCTCCTCTGTCCATAGAATTTCCCAGGCAAGAATACTGATTGTCGTTCAGTGGCTAATTGTGTCCAACTCTTTGTGATATCAGGGACTGCAGTACACCAGGCTTCTCTGTCCAGTATCTCCCAGAGTCTGCTCACACTCATGTCCACTGAGTCGGTGATGCCATCCAACCATCTCATCCTCTGTTGTCCCCTTCTCCTCCTGCCCTCAATCTTTCCCAGCATCAGGGTCTTTTCCAATGAGTCAGCTCTTCACATCAGGTAGCCAAAGTATCAGAGCTTCAGCTTCAGCATCAGTCCTTCCAATGAATATTCAGGATTGATTTCCTTTAGGATAGACTGGTTTGATCTCCTTGCTGTCCAAGGGACTCTCAAGAGTCATCTTCAGCACCACAGTTTGAAAGCACCGGTGCTTTCTGTGCTCAGCTTTCTTTTTCTCTGCTATTTTAGATACCTCATACCTATTCCTCTGGATCTCTATTCTTTAGAGGCACAGAACCAACAGGAAATATATAAAGAAATGAGATACAGATAGAAAGATAGAGAGAGAGATGGATGGATAGGTGGAGGGATAGATTGATAGACTGATAGAAAGAAATAGATTTATTACAGAAATTGATTCACACAGTTATGAAGTTTGAGAAGTACCACTATTTGCAATATGTAAAACCAGGAAAGCCAGTAGTATAAATCAGTCCAATATCAAAGACCTCAGTACAGGAGTGCTGATGCCCAAAAGCATGAAAAGATGGATGTCTCAGCTCAGGAAGAAAGTGAATTCACACTTCCTTTGCCTTTTTGTTCTATTCAGGCCCTCAAAGGACTAGATGATGCCCATCCACTTTGGTGAAGGTGGATCTCTTTACTCAGTTTAATAAATCAAATGCTAACCTCAGTCATGAAATTAAAAGACCCTTGCTCCTTGAAAGAAAAGCTATGACAAACCTAGACAGTGCATTAAAAAGCAGAGACATTACTTTGCTGACAAAGGCCTGTCTAGTCAAAGCTGTGGTTTTTTCAATATAGATGTGAGAGTTGGACAATAAAGAGAGCTGAGCGCTGAAGAATTGGTGTTTTTGAACTGTGGTGTTGGAGAAGACTCTTGAGAGTCCTTTGGACTGCAAGGAGATCCAACCACTCCATCCTAAAGGAAATCAGTCCTGAATATTCATTGGAAGGACTGATGCTGAAGCTGAGGCTCCAATACTTTGACCACCTGGTGTGAAGAGCCGACTCATTGGAAAAGACCCTGATGCTAGGAAAGATTGAAGGCAAGAGGAGATAGGGATGGCAGGAAGAGACGGTGCCGACAGGATGAGATGGCTGGATGGCATCACTGACTCAACAGGTATGACTCTGAGTAAACTCTGGGAGATGGTACAGGACAGGGAAGCCTGGCGTGCTGCAGTTTATGGGGTTCAAAGAGTCAGACACAACTGACCAACTGAACAACAATCTCTTCCCAAAACAGCCCTCACTGACACTCAAATTGTAATCCCTTATGGATTATACAGTGGAAGTGAGAAATAGATTTAAGGGACTAGATCTGATAGAGTGCCTGATGAACTATGGACAGAGGTACGTGACATTCTACAGGAGACAGGGATCAAGACCATCCCCATGGAAAAGAAATGCAAAAAAGCAAAATGGCTGTCTGAGGAGGCCTTACAAATAGCTGTGAAAAGAAGAGAAGCAAAAAGCAAAGGAGAAAAGGAAAGATATAAGCATCTGAATGCAGAGTTCCAAAGAATAGCAAGAAGAGGTAAGAAAGCCTTCCTCAGAGATCAATGCAAAGAAATAAAGGAAAACAACAGAATGGGAAAGACTAGAGATCTCTTCAAGAAAATTAGAGATACCAAGGGAACATTTCATGCAAAAATGGGCTCGATAAAGGACAGAAATGGTATGGACCTAACAAAAGCAGGAGATATTAAGAAGAGGTGGCAGGAATACACAGAAGAACTTTACAAAAAAGATCTTTATGACCCAGATAATCACGATGGTGTGATCACTCACCTAGAGCCAGACATCGTGGAATGTGAAGTCAAGGGGCCTTGGAAAGCATCACTATGAACAAAACTAGTGGAGGTGATAGAATTCCAGTTGAGCTATTTCAAATCCTGAAAGATGATGCTGTCAAAGTGCTGTACTCAATATGCCAGCAAATTTGAAAAACCCAGCAGTGGCCACAGGCCTGGAAAAGATCAGTTTTCATTCCAATCCCAAAGAAAGGCAATGCCAAAGAATGCTCCAACTACCGCACAACTGCATTCATCTCACACGCTAGTAAAGTAATTCTCAAAATTGTCCAAGCCAGGCTTCAGCAATACATGAACCAGATGTTCAATCTGGTTTTAGAAAAGGCAGAGGAACCAGAGATCAAATTGCCAACATCCGGATCATGGAAAAAGCAAGAGAGTTCCAGAAAAACATCTATTTCTGTTTTTTTTTTTTTTTTGACTATGCCAAAGCCTTTGACTGTGTGGATTGCAATAAACTGAAAATTCTGAAAGAGTTGGGAATCCCAGACCACCTGACCTGCCTCTTGAGAAACCTATATGCAGGTCAGGAAGCAACAGTTAGAACTGGACATGGAACAACAGACTGGTTCCAAATAGGAAAAAGAGTACGTCAAGGCTATATATTGTCACCCTGCTTATTTAACTTATATGCAGAGTACATCATGAGAAATGCTGGGCTAGAAGAAGCACAAGCTGGAATCAAGATTGCCGGGAGAAATATCAATAACCTCAGATATGCAGATGACACCACCCTTATGGCAGAAACTGAAGAGGAACTCAAAAGCCTCTTGATGAAAGTGAAAGTGGAGAGTGAAAAAGTTGGCTTAAAGCTCAACATTCAGAAAACAAACATCATGGCATCTGGTCCCATCACTTCATGGGAAATAGATGGGGAAACAGTGGAAACAGTGTCAGACTTTATTTTTTTGGGCTCTAATATCACTGCAGATGGTGACTGCAGCCATGAAATTAAAAGACAATTACTCCTTGGAAGAAAAGTTATGACCACCCTAGATAGCATATTCAAAAGCAGAGACATTACTTTGCCAACGAAGGTCCATCTAGTCAAGGCTATGGTTTTTCCTGTGGTCATGTATGGATGTGAGAGCTGGACTGTGAAGAAAGCTGAGCACTGAAGAATTGATGCTTTTGAACTGTGGTGTTGGAGAAGACTCTTGAGAGTCCCTTGGACTGCAAGGAGATCCAACCAGTCCATTCTGAAAGAGATCAGCCCTGGGATTTCTTTGGAAGGAATGATGCTAAAGCTGAAACTCCAATAATTTGGCCACCTCATGCGAAGAGTTGACTCCCTAGAAAAGACTCTGATGCTGGGAGGGATTGGGGGCAGGAGGAGAAGGGGATGACAGAGGATGAGATGGCTGGATGGCATCACTGACTCGATGGACGTGAGTCTGAGTGAACTCTGGGAGTCGGTGATGGATAGGGAGGCCTGGTGTGCTGCGATTCATGGGGTAGCAAAGAGTCAGACGTGACTGAGCAACTGAACTGAACTGAACTATGTGGGCATCCCTTAGCCCAGTCAAGTTGACATAAATTAGTCATAACATCATGTCAGTAGAATCATGCAGGATTTGTCTTTCTGTGACTGGCTTATATAACTTCTCATGATATCCTCCAGGTTCATTCATGCTATAACATACTGCAGAATGTATATACACACACATTCTTTAGCCATTCATCCATTAATGGGCATTTTGATTATTCCTACATCTTGGTTATTATAAATAATGTACAGGAAATATGGGACTGCTGATGTATTTTCAAGATCCTGCTTTCAATTCTTTTGGGTAAACACTCAGAAACACAATTGTTGGATCATGTGGTAGTTGTATTTTTTTTTTTTTTTTTTTTTTGAGGAACCATCATGCTTTTCATAGCAACTGCACCATTTTGCATTCTAACAACAGAATGCAAGGGTTTCAGTTTCTCCACAATCTATCCAACACTTATCTTTTGTTTTTTTAATGGGCATCCCAACAAATATAAGTTGATATTTCATATTTCTTTGCATTTCCATCATAATTAGTTATGTTGAGAATCTTTCTATATATCTATTGGCCATTTGTATTTTCTCTTTGAAAAAATGTGTGCTCAACACGTTTGCACATTTTTTTAATCAGGTTATTTATTTTTTCTGTTGAGCTGTAGGAGGTCCTCAGATATCTTAGGTATTAACTCCTTACCAGCTATGTAGTTTGCAAGCATTTTCCCCCATTTTGTAGGCTGCCTTATTGTTTGTTGCTATGCAGAAGCTTTTTAATTTGATGTAGTCCCACTTGTTTATTTTTGCTTTTGTTGCCGGAGCTTTTGGTGTCATATCCAAGAAATCATTGCCAACATCAATGTCATGAAACTATTTCCTTCACTTCTCCATCTGCTTCTTAGTTTCCAAAATAATGCCTCTCTTTTTCCTGTTGCTATCCCTTTACTGTAAAGGGGAGAGTGGCAATACATGTGTGCATTCAATCTGCCTTGCTCTGATGAAAGCTGTTTTTTGTTGTTGTTTTTTTTTTCATTTCACACGTATCTGGATTTGCAGAGAAGTCTAACTAGTCTACATGAGTTGCATGAGGTTAGTGATAAGAATGTGTATGTGTGTGCTCAGTGGTGTCTGACTCTTTGCAACCCCATGGACTGTAGCCTGCCAGGTTCCTCTGTCCATGGAATTTTCCAGGTAAGAATACTGGAGTGGGTTACCATTTCCTTCTCCAGGGGATCTTCCCAACCCAGGGATCGAACCAGTGTCTCTTGTGTCTCCTGCATTGGCACAAGAGGATTCTTAACCACTGGCACCACCTGGGAGGCACTCAGAGATTAGAATAAAGAGCTGTCATCATTGCACACTACTAGTATATGCCAGGTACACAATTTTATTTAGGTTCCAAGCATTCTGGACTCTTGTTGATCATGATGGCTACTCCATTTCTTCTAAGGAATTCTTGCCCACAGTAGTAGATATAATGGTCATCTGAGTTAAACTTACCCATTCCAGTCCATTTTAGTTCTCTGATTCCTATAGAATGTCAACGTTCACTCTTCCATCTCCTGTTCGACCACTTCCAATTTGCCTTGATTCATGGACCTGACATTCCAGGTTCCTATGCAATATTGCTCTTTACAGCATTGGACCTTGCTTCTATCACCAGTCACATCCACAACTGGGTATTGTTTTTGCTTTGGCTCCATCCCTTCATTCTTTCTGGAGTTATTTCCCCACTGATCTCCAGTAGCATATTGAGTACCTACTGACTCAAGGAGTTCCCCTTTCAGTATCCTATCATTTTGCCATTTCATACTGTTCATGGGGTTCTCAAGGCAAGAATACTTAAGTGGTTTGCCATTCCCTTCTCCAGTGGACCACATTCTGTCAGAACTCTCCACCAAGAAACACCTGGAGTAACAGGCAAATTTGGCCTTGAGTACGGAATGAAGCAGGGCAAAGGCTAATAGAGTTTTGCCAAGAGAATACACTGGTCATAACAAACACTCTCTTCCAATAACACAAAAGAAGACTCTACACATGGACATCACCAGATGCTCAACACCTAAATCAGATTGATTCTATTCTTTGCAGCCAAAGATGGAGAAGTTCTATACAGTCAGCAAAAACAAGACCAGGAGCTGACTGTGGCTCAGATCATGACTCCTTATTGCCAAATTCAGACTTAAACTGAAGAAAGTAGGGAAAACCACTAGACCATTCAGGTATGACCTAAATCAAATCCCTTATGATTATATAGTGGAAGTGAGAAATAGATTTAAGGGACTAGATCTGATAGAGTGCCTGATGAACTATGGACAGAGGTTCGTGACATTGTACAGGAGACAGGGATCAAGACCATCCCCATGGAAAAGAAATGCAAAAAAGCAAAATAGCTGTCTGAGGAGGCCTTACAAATAGCTGTGAAAAGAAGAGAAGCAAAAAGCAAAGGAGAAAAGGAAAGATATAAGCATCTGAATGCAGAGTTCCAAAGAATAGCAAGAAGAGATAAGAAAGCATTCCTCAGTGATCAATGCAAAGAAATAGAGGAAAACAACAGAATGGGAAAGACTAGAGATCTCTTCAAGAAAATTAGAGATACCAAGGGAACATTTCATAGAAAAATGGGCTCGATAAAGGACAGAAATGGTATGGACCTAACAGAAGCAGAAGATATTAAGAAGAGGTGGCAAGAATACACAGAAGAGCTTCATGACCAAGATAATCACAATGGTGTGATTATCTCACCTAGAGCCAGATATCCTGGAATGTGAAGTCAAGTGGGCCTTAGAAAGCATCACTATGAACAAAGCTAGTGGAGGTGATGGAATTCCAGTTGAGCTATTTCAAATCCTGAAAGATGACGCTGTGAAAGTGCTGCACTCAATATGTCAGCAAATTTGGCAAACTCAGCAGTGGCCACAGGACTGGAAAAGGCCAGTTTTCATTCCAATCCCAAAGAAAGACAATGCCAAAGAATGCTCCAACTACCACACAGTTGCACTCATCTCACACGCTAGTAAAGTAATGCTCAAAATTCTCTAAGCCAGGCTTCAGCAATACATGAACCATGAACTTCCAGATGTTCAAGCTGGTTTTTGAAAAGGCAGAGGAACCAGAGATCAAATTGTCAACATCCGCTGGATCATGAAAAAAGCAAGAGAGTTCCAGAAAAACATCTATTTCTGCTTTACTGACTATGCCAAAGCCTTTGACTGTGTGGATCACAATAAACTGTGGAAAATTCTGAAAGAGATGGGAATACCAGACCACCTGATCTGCCTCTTGAGAAACCTATATGCAGGTCAGGAAGCAAGAGTTAGAACCGGACATGGAACAACAGACTGGTTCCAAATAGGAAAAGGAGTACGTCAAGGCTGTATACTGTCACCCTGCTTATTTAACTTATATGCAGAGTACATCATGAGAAACGCTGGACTGGAAGAAGCACAAGCTGGAATCGAGATTGTTGGTAGAAATATCTTTGTCTTTCTGTGACTGGCTTATATAACTTCTCATGATATCCTCCAGGTTCATTCATGCTATAACATACTGCAGAATGTATATACACACACATTCTTTAGCCATTCATCCATTAATGGGCATTTTGATTATTCCTACATCTTGGTTATTATAAATAATGTACAGGAAATATGGGACTGCTGATGTATTTTCAAGATCCTGCTTTCAATTCTTTTGGGTAAACACTCAGAAACACAATTGTTGGATCATGTGGTAGTTGTATTATTTTTTTTTTTTTTTTTTTTTTGAGGAACCATCATGCTTTTCATAGCAACTGCACCATTTTGCATTCTAACAACAGAATGCAAGGGTTTCAGTTTCTCCACAATCTATCCAACACTTATCTTTTGTTTTTTTAATGGGCATCCCAACAAATATAAGTTGATATTTCATATTTCTTTGCATTTCCATCATAATTAGTTATGTTGAGAATCTTTCTATATATCTATTGGCCATTTGTATTTTCTCTTTGAAAAAATGTGTGCTCAACACGTTTGCACATTTTTTTAATCAGGTTATTTATTTTTTCTGTTGAGCTGTAGGAGGTCCTCAGATATCTTAGGTATTAACTCCTTACCAGCTATGTAGTTTGCAAGCATTTTCCCCCATTTTGTAGGCTGCCTTATTGTTTGTTGCTATGCAGAAGCTTTTTAATTTGATGTAGTCCCACTTGTTTATTTTTGCTTTTGTTGCCGGAGCTTTTGGTGTCATATCCAAGAAATCATTGCCAACATCAATGTCATGAAACTATTTCCTTCACTTCTCCATCTGCTTCTTAGTTTCCAAAATAATGCCTCTCTTTTTCCTGTTGCTATCCCTTTACTGTAAAGGGGAGAGTGGCAATACATGTGTGCATTCAATCTGCCTTGCTCTGATGAAAGCTGTTTTTTGTTGTTGTTTTTTTTTTCATTTCACACGTATCTGGATTTGCAGAGAAGTCTAACTAGTCTACATGAGTTGCATGAGGTTAGTGATAAGAATGTGTATGTGTGTGCTCAGTGGTGTCTGACTCTTTGCAACCCCATGGACTGTAGCCTGCCAGGTTCCTCTGTCCATGGAATTTTCCAGGTAAGAATACTGGAGTGGGTTACCATTTCCTTCTCAGGGATCTTCCCAACCCAGGGATCGAACCAGTGTCTCTTGTGTCTCCTGCATTGGCACAAGAGGATTCTTAACCACTGGCACCACCTGGGAGGCACTCAGAGATTAGAATAAAGAGCTGTCATCATTGCACACTACTAGTATATGCCAGGTACACAATTTTATTTAGGTTCCAAGCATTCTGGACTCTTGTTGATCATGATGGCTACTCCATTTCTTCTAAGGAATTCTTGCCCACAGTAGTAGATATAATGGTCATCTGAGTTAAACTTACCCATTCCAGTCCATTTTAGTTCTCTGATTCCTATAGAATGTCAACGTTCACTCTTCCATCTCCTGTTCGACCACTTCCAATTTGCCTTGATTCATGGACCTGACATTCCAGGTTCCTATGCAATATTGCTCTTTACAGCATTGGACCTTGCTTCTATCACCAGTCACATCCACAACTGGGTATTGTTTTTGCTTTGGCTCCATCCCTTCATTCTTTCTGGAGTTATTTCCCCACTGATCTCCAGTAGCATATTGAGTACCTACTGACTCAAGGAGTTCCCCTTTCAGTATCCTATCATTTTGCCATTTCATACTGTTCATGGGGTTCTCAAGGCAAGAATACTTAAGTGGTTTGCCATTCCCTTCTCCAGTGGACCACATTCTGTCAGAACTCTCCACCAAGAAACACCTGGAGTAACAGGCAAATTTGGCCTTGGAGTACGGAATGAAGCAGGGCAAAGGCTAATAGAGTTTTGCCAAGAGAATACACTGGTCATAACAAACACTCTCTTCCAATAACACAAAAGAAGACTCTACACATGGACATCACCAGATGCTCAACACCTAAATCAGATTGATTCTATTCTTTGCAGCCAAAGATGGAGAAGTTCTATACAGTCAGCAAAAACAAGACCAGGAGCTGACTGTGGCTCAGATCATGACTCCTTATTGCCAAATTCAGACTTAAACTGAAGAAAGTAGGGAAAACCACTAGACCATTCAGGTATGACCTAAATCAAATCCCTTATGATTATATAGTGGAAGTGAGAAATAGATTTAAGGGACTAGATCTGATAGAGTGCCTGATGAACTATGGACAGAGGTTCGTGACATTGTACAGGAGACAGGGATCAAGACCATCCCCATGGAAAAGAAATGCAAAAAAGCAAAATAGCTGTCTGAGGAGGCCTTACAAATAGCTGTGAAAAGAAGAGAAGCAAAAAGCAAAGGAGAAAAGGAAAGATATAAGCATCTGAATGCAGAGTTCCAAAGAATAGCAAGAAGAGATAAGAAAGCATTCCTCAGTGATCAATGCAAAGAAATAGAGGAAAACAACAGAATGGGAAAGACTAGAGATCTCTTCAAGAAAATTAGAGATACCAAGGGAACATTTCATGCAAAAATGGGCTCGATAAAGGACAGAAATGGTATGGACCTAACAGAAGCAGAAGATATTAAGAAGAGGTGGCAAGAATACACAGAAGAGCTTCACGACCAAGATAATCACAATGGTGTGATTATCTCACCTAGAGCCAGATATCCTGGAATGTGAAGTCAAGTGGGCCTTAGAAAGCATCACTATGAACAAAGCTAGTGGAGGTGATGGAATTCCAGTTGAGCTATTTCAAATCCTGAAAGATGACGCTGTGAAAGTGCTGCACTCAATATGTCAGCAAATTTGGCAAACTCAGCAGTGGCCACAGGACTGGAAAAGGCCAGTTTTCATTCCAATCCCAAAGAAAGACAATGCCAAAGAATGCTCCAACTACCACACAGTTGCACTCATCTCACACGCTAGTAAAGTAATGCTCAAAATTCTCTAAGCCAGGCTTCAGCAATACATGAACCATGAACTTCCAGATGTTCAAGCTGGTTTTTGAAAAGGCAGAGGAACCAGAGATCAAATTGTCAACATCCGCTGGATCATGAAAAAAGCAAGAGAGTTCCAGAAAAACATCTATTTCTGCTTTACTGACTATGCCAAAGCCTTTGACTGTGTGGATCACAATAAACTGTGGAAAATTCTGAAAGAGATGGGAATACCAGACCACCTGATCTGCCTCTTGAGAAACCTATATGCAGGTCAGGAAGCAAGAGTTAGAACCGGACATGGAACAACAGACTGGTTCCAAATAGGAAAAGGAGTACGTCAAGGCTGTATACTGTCACCCTGCTTATTTAACTTATATGCAGAGTACATCATGAGAAACGCTGGACTGGAAGAAGCACAAGCTGGAATCGAGATTGTTGGTAGAAATATCAATAACCTCAGATATACAGATGACACCACCCTTATGGCAGAAAGTGAAGAACTAAAAAGCCTCTTGATGAAAGTGAAAGAGGAGAGTGAAAAAGTTCGCTTAAAGATCAACATTCAGAAAACGAAGATCTTGGTATCTGGTCCCATCACTTCATGGGAAATAGATGGGGAAACAGTGGAAACATGTCAGACTTTATTTTTTGGGGCTCCAAAATCACTGCAGATGGTGACTGCAGCCATGAAATTAAAAGACACTTACTCCTTGGAAGGAAAGTTATGACCAACCTAGATAGCATATTCAAAAGCAGAGACATTACTTTGCCAACAAAGGTCCATCTAGTCAAGGCTATGATTTTTCCAGTGGTCCTGTACGGATGTGAGAGTTGGACTGTGAAGAAAGCTGAGTGCTGAAGAATTGATGCTTTTGAACTGTGGTGTTGGAGAAGACTCTTGAGAGGACCTTGGACTGCAAGAAGATCCAACCAGTCCATCCTGAAGGAGATCAGCCCTGGGATTTCTTTGGAAGGAATGATGCTAAAGCTGAAACTCCAGTACTTTGGCCACCTCATGCGAAGAGTTGACTCATTGGAAAAGACTCTGATGCTGGGAGGGATTGGGGGCAAGAGGAGAAGGGGACGACAGAGGATGAGATGGCTGGATGGCATCACCGACTTGATGGACGTGAGTTTGAGTGAACTCCGGGAGATGGTGATGGACAGGGAGGCCTGGCATGCTGCGATTCATGGGGTTGCAAAGAGTCGGACACGACTGAGTGACTGAACTGAAACAATCCTGAGAGAGTGGGACAGTTACTATCCTCATTTTACTGATAAGGAAACTGGGATTAGAGGTCAAACATTCATCCAGTATTATAAATCTTTTAACTGCATAAATTTCCACAAGGAGCAGAGAGAGGACTGAAATCCAGGTACTTTGATTTCAGAGCCTAAGCTTTAACTGCAACAATGTAATGCTTTTATCTTAACTTAAAGGGATATGCATACATCACCGATAAGGCTAGCAGCAATTGGTTTCTCTGGCAACCTAGACTGCATATTTCTCACCAGAGGGGATCTAGAACAAAAAATGGAAGGCTGTAAATTATTTCTTAGGGAACAATAGTTTCCCCTTTAATTTTCTGACATTTCCACTAATGCAAAGGAAGCAGTAAATATCCCTTCTCACCAAGAGTTCTTGTACTTTCCAGAAAGGACTAGAAAAATGATTCATTTTAAGGGAAAATGACTTTTAACCTTTTCAAGATATTACACAGTTAACTAGAACTACAAAATATTAAACTAAATGAGAGTGGTAGATAGGTAACAATATCCCACTCCTCTCAGCATCCAGATCTTTCTAACATGACCTTGTGGCTCCTCCAGCTGAGAAGTGGAGTCTGTCTTGCTGCACGTTAAGCCTCGACTGGTCCTAAAGACTCTCTCCTGCTGCTAGAATGTTCCAGAAGCTATAGAGTGTTGGTTTCAGCCCCTTACATGCACCTCTCCTCTTGCTCGGTCCCTTGACGTGGCCTGGAGGGTCTGCTGGAGGGTTAGGGCCCTTGGGAGCAGACCCAGTCACCCAGTTTTCCCATCCAAGGCCCACGCCTGGGAGTAAACTTAGCCAAGAACCTACCGGACACACAGGGGACTGCTGAGGCCTAAGAGAGCCTAGTTGATCCCAGCCAACACTTGTGAACCACAGAACTGTGAGATGATAAGTGGTTGTTGTTTTGATCCATCAAGTTGTTAAGTGGCTCATAATACATCATCACTGTGCTTACAGTTAATTGATGCAAAGGCCAGAGTGGCTTCTCTACAGTTTCGAGTACTGCTGTCTGCACAGCCTGGAATTGGAGAACCTTAGTCTCTAGATCAGAAATAAAGCTTGGGACTAATCCATTGTCCTTCCTAGAGCAGCTGTGAGCCACCCCAATCAGCCAAAACCAGGGTGGCTGAACATTCCATCTGGGAAGAAAGGCATTCCCATCACTTGCACAAAGAGGACTCTCTCTCCCTCCCTCATATCTGGAATCTAATGTTGAGGGCCTTTACTATTAACAAGCAATATAAGATATTCACATTAACCATATATTTTTAGATTTGTTATTACTTACATGTGGAATCTAAAAGATGAAACAAATGAATGAATATAACAAAAGAAAAACAGATTTACAGAGAACAAACGAGTGGTTACCAATGGTGTGGAGGGATGTGATAGGGGTAGGAGATTAAGAGGTACAAATCACCATGTATAAAATAAATAAATTACAAGGATATATTGTATGACACAGGATATAGCCAATATTTTATAATAATTTTAAGTGAAATATAATCTATAAAAATATTGAATCACTATGTTGCACACTTGAAACCAATAAAATACTGTAAATCAACTATATTTCAATACAAAATAAGACTTCAATTTAAAATAAATGTAGTGTTTGTCCAGAGCACATCTAGGACATTTCAAAAACTACTTTCATGTACACATTTACTTCCTCCTTGTTAATTTAGACACAAGGAGGGAAAGCTAGGAACCAGCTGTGGCAGAGATTACTAACTTTCCTCCAATATTCATCATCCCCTCTTTTATCAGAGTCTTAATTTTGCCAGACATATGACCACCCAGGATAAAAAGCACATCTCTCCATCTCTGTTGCAGCCAGGTCTGGCCATGCAAGGATGTTCAGGGCACTGGGATGTGTGCCCTCCATGTTTCTCTCCTCCTCCCACTCACTGGATTGAGGGTACACGACTGAGCCATCAGTCATGCCCACAGTGACGACAAGGGCAACAGCTCAAACGGGTAAAGCAACAAGGTAGAAAGAACCCCAGTCCACGGACAGCCTCAAAGAGCAGAAATCTGGGGACCAGGACCTGTCCTAGCAAGGACACAAAAGGGTATAAAAACAGATAAAACATAGGAAAACATTCTAATATACATGCATATGGAGTCTAAGAAGTGATACAGACAATAAACAGAATAGAAGCAATGCTTGAAGAGGTAATTGCCTGGAATCTTTCAAAACTGACTGTAGAAACCAAGCTATCACATAACATCAAGAATCCCAACAGAACCCAAGCCAGATAAGATATAAAGAAAGCCACCTCTAGAGGAAAACTATTGAGAAAAGTATTAAAATGCCAATGAAGCACACCCCCCAAATCCCCAGAGAAACAGTAAGATACACTATTTTCATGGACAAGAAGATTCACTATTACAATAACACAGGCTTTCTAAAATAACCTGTAAATTTAAAGCAAGTGAAAACAAAACCCCAATGGTATATTTCATGCAAATTAACAAGCTATCTCTAAGAAGTACATGAAAACATAAAGGGTCATGAAATTTAAGAAAGTATGAAAGCACTCCTGAGAAAGAATGAAGGGAGATGCTTGCCCTACAACAGATTGAGGCTTTTTTTATAACAGTGTGGTGTAAGCACAGAAATAGACAAAGGACCACACTGTACAGAGAAGAGTCTAAAATTATCCAGGCATAAATTAAGGCCTATTCCATCTTCGTGCTATCATGGTGGATCATGGGAAAAGGAGGAAAATTTTAAATGCTAATGGGCAATAGTGGAAAAAAGAAAAGGAAATTTGTATACTCAATTGTACATGGAAACAAATTTTGGGTGGATTGCATTCTGTGAAAAGCGGGGTTTAAAGTACATAGGGAAAAACCTAAGAGAATTTTATATACATTGGGTTTAGTAAAGGATTTCTTAAGCAAAATATAAAAAGCACAAACTGTGAAGAAACAATCTAATTCAGCTGAATAATCATTTTAAAACTTTCAGGTATTAAAATTCAGGATTTAAAAGGCTCAAGAACAAGATGAAAAAACTGGGAGAAGTATTTGCCTCCCATTAACCAGGAAAAGGGTAGTTATTCATAATGCCTAGTGTTAAGACAATGATAGAATGGACAAAAGGAATAAATAGGCATTTTATAGATCCATGCTACTGCTGCTGCTGCTAAGTCACATCAGTTGTGTCTGACTCTGTGCGACCCCATAAACGGCAGCCCACCAGGCTCCCCCGTCCCTGGGATTCTCCAGGCAAGAACACTGGAGTGGGTTGCCATTTCCTTCTCCAATGCATGAAAGTGAAAAGTGAAAGCGAAGTCACTCAGTCGTGTCCGACTCTTTGCGACCCCATGGATTATAGCCTACCAGGCTCCTCCACTCATGGGATTTCCCAGGCAAGAGTACTAGAGTGGAGTGCCATTGCCTTCTCCATTTATAGATCCATAAATAAATGCCCCCAAAATAACAAAGTGCTTATTCTTATGTATAATTACAAAAAAGTCAATATGAAATACCATTTTAAATGCACATGAGTAAAACTGGAGAAAGTTTCAGAGTATCATTGTTACATGAATATATAACAAAGGGGACACAAACATGATTGTTGATAGTAGACCCACTTGGAAGATAATTTAGTAATGATCAGTAAAGATGATGATGTATATTCCACAGTTTACAGCAATTCAACATTTGGATCTATACATTCTAGAATAGGTCTTATACAAGTGTACCAGAAAAAAAGTGCATACAAGATTTATGGAAGCTTTGTGTAAAACAGAAGGAAATCAGGAGAATAAAACAAATGTCCCTTATCAGCAGAATCACACATACACACACAAAAGTATGGTGTCATCATACCATGAAGTACTATATATCAGTGAATAGGAATGAAAGGGGCTACATGTATCAACATTGATGAATATCACTAGCAGAATATAAAGAAGGAAAAATCAATGCAAAATGATGCATACAGTGTATATATGTATATATATATATAAAGTTTTTTTAATCTCTACATTGTTTATAATGAGTTAAATATAGAGAAAATTATAAATACAATCAAAGGAATGATAAAAATTCAAGACAGTGATTACCTCTGAAGGGAGGCAGGGATATTCAAATAGCAAAGGGACACACAGCAGCCTTCAAAGGCATAAGTAATGTTCTACTACTTCTATGTGTGCCTTTGCACTGAGAAATGTGAATTATATTTGTCTTCATATTTTCTATTTTTATCATACACGTTCTAGTGTATGGGCTTCCCCAGTGGCTCAATTGTAAAGAATCTGCCTGCAATGCAGAAGACACAGGTTTAATCCCTGGGTTGGAAACATCCCCTGGAGAAGGGAACCAGCTACCCACTCCGGTGTTTTTACCTGGAGAATCCCATGGACAGAGGAGCCTGGCGGGCTACAATCCATGGGGTTGCCAAGAGTTGGACATGACTGAGTGACTAACACTTTCTAGTGTATACACAAAGATTTCATAATACATTTAGAAAAAAAAAAAGCAATGTTAACACATCATTGTATAAAACAGGAAAAACTCAAAAATGCTTAAGTGGATATATGCAATTATTACTGTATGCAAGTAATTCTTCCAGGGCCAAACTAGTACATAAGTCAAAGATGGATGATTGATGTAAATACTACATGTCATCTATAAAACATCACTTCCTTCCTGCCTCATTTCTAATAGAACCCTGATTTTTTTTTCCTGTCTGTGTTTAATGTCCAGATGCAGAAGGTATTTTGAATAAACTCCAGTAATAGTTATTTGAACAGGAGGATACAAGCAACACAAACTCGTCCAATTAATTTTATCCAATCAAACCGAAGGGAAGGAATTATATTCTATTGTTGGGGAGAAGTTCCCTTCCCTCTCCTAATACACACAAACAAGGAATCACATAGCCATAAATAGTCAGCTAGTAACCAAAGAGGAACCACACGTAGGTTGGAGAAAGCTTGTTGTCGTTTAGTCGCTCAGTTGTGTCCAACTCTTTTGGACTGTAGCCCACCAGGCTCCTCTGTTCATGGTATTTCCAAGGCAAGAATACTGGAGTGGGTTTCCATTTCTTACTTCAGGGGATCTTCCCAACCCAAGGATCAAACCCATGTCTCCGGCATTGACAGTCAGGCTCTTTACCACTGAACCACCAGGGAAGTGCCAATAACAGTTTAAAAGCCTCAGTGAAGAGGAAGGACCTATACCCTTGAAGACTACATTGGAGTAGCCCTAACTCTAGATTTCCATGTAGATGAGTTAACATTATAGTTTAAAAGCAACTTGAGTCAACGTCTTTGTATTTACAACTGTAATCAGTCTGACTGATAAAAGAACTTCATGGAGAAGGTGAGGATTAAGTAAGGAATTGAAAATAAGTAAGTTGGATAGGCAGGGAGTAATTGCTTGGGCATTTGTTGGGCAGAAAATATTTTTTTCATTGAACTAACTTTTGTTGCATCAATTCTGGATGCCAGCTTCCCTTAGTTCCACTTTAGTTACCCGGCTCCAGTGTGGAACCCCATCTAGTCACTCAAATGTTAATATGGTTCATATGAACATCCTTCTGCCCCCTCTGAGGGTAGAACTCACTTTGTAGGAGCAGAAAGAAGCAATAGTCAAGATGCTGTCTTCCTTTTCCCTTCCCACTTATCCTTATCAGTTTTCTCAGATGCCCATCCTTGAAAATTATTCCAAAACCTCAGATATCTGAATATGCAAATAGAAAAGATGTCGGCTTTCATTTCATATTTTAAGAAGTAGCCCTAGGATTCATTCTTTGAGAGGCAGTCTTGTATAGCAGTCACAGAGGCAAAGTTTTGGAATCCAAGCTTAGTAGACATATGATATGAATCACGCTTAATCTCTTCAAGTCTCCATTTATCCATCTGTACGATGGGTATGTTGTAACAAGATTTAAGATTTCAGTGACTTAGCATATATAAAGTACCTACAAATAAAAAGCTCCAATACTTTGGCCACCTGATGTGAAGAGCCGACTCATTGGAAAAGACCCTGATGCTGGGAAAGATTGAAGGCAAAAGGAGAAGGGGACAGCAGAGGATAAGATGGTTAGATAGCATCACCAACTCAAGACATGAATTTGAGCAAACCCCAGGAGATAGTAAAGGATAGGGAAGCCTGGCATGTTACAGTCCATAGTGTTGCAAAGAGTCGGACATGACCTAGCGGCTGAAAAACAACTATATATATAGTTGCTTCTATTGCTTCTGTTTAGCTAGAGAATTTTAATACATTTACTGATTCACAACAAGAAAAAAGTCTTGAAAGTTAAATGTCAACTTGACTGAATAACTTTGAACCAGATTCTAATTCTTTTGTGATTATACAGAAAATTGTATGGATAATACAACAATTCTCATAAATTGACACCACAGGATACTGATTATTATATATACTCATCATTTTGAAAAATCACTACCAAAGAAAAGCCATCCACTACATTTCCAACACTACATTTGTATCTCTCTCATATATCTTTCGTTGCTCGTGATTGCAGCGGTGATAATGTACCATGGGTTTTCTGTGGCTAAGAATCTTCCATTAACATATAATTATACTAGCGGTAGGACAGTGTTAGCACCTTTCAGATGAGTAATGGTCCTCAAATGATTATAATTTTGCCTACTGCTTTTAATAAAACCACAGCTAATCTATAAAACCATAACATTGAACCTCTATCAAGAAATAATAAATTCTAATTTTATGGAGTATACATATAAATGAGATTCAAATTTCAGGGTGTTTGTTGGATGAATATTCTAAATAATCATCCCCAAACTACACAAAAAAGAACCATTTACAAAGTCATCATAAGAATTTAAAACTGCTCATGGGTTGATGGTGAGATACATAGTTTCTTCCCCAAAATGTGCTGAATACTGTCAGAGGCAATGATGAAATAATTAACCTTTTACATTTGTAAATGCTAGGGCAATAATTTAAAAGGTGTTGAAAATTATAAACCATTTCTGAATAATGAAACTTCCAAAGATATCAACTTCCATATGTGACCTCAACAACATTTACATCATTCTAACAGGTTTCATCTATTTTAAAATACCAAGACAGTCTGACTTCAATTAACTTTATATCCTAGTCATGCTAATGGTCTATATGGTAGTTAGTGGCGGGTATAATAATTCTTTTATTGCTGCTGCTGCTGCTGCAGCTAAGTCGCTTCAGTCGTGTCTGACTCTGTGTGACCCCATAGACAGCAGCCCACCAGGCTTCCCCATCCCTGGGATTCTCCAGGCAAGAACACTGGAGTGGGTTGCCATTTCCTTCTCCAACGCATGAAAGTAAAAAGTGAAAGTAAAGTCGCTCAGTCGTGTCCGACTCTTAGCGACCCCATGGACTGCAGCCTACCAGGCTCCTCTGTCCACGGATTTTCCAGGCAAGAGTACTGGAGTGGGGTGCCATTGCCTTCTCCGCTTTTACTGCTAGTTTTAAATTAAAAGTTTGGGCTCTTTGAATAATTCAAAGGAGAATAGCTATTGCTAGCTGCCATACCAGTGACAAAATTCCAATATAATGTCTGCGGGTGTTTTTGAGTTTCTAAGCCTAGTTAGTGATCATCTCTCTCTGTATTCCCCTCCTCTCCTCCACTGCTCATGTCTTTTTAATCAGCCGTTTTAATTAATTACTGATTTTTTAACAGCTCTATTGAGGTATCTTTGACAAAGCTCTCATATCTTGGCTGAATGATTCAAATACATCCTGTCCAAATTACTTGTCTCCAGATTTCCCTTGCCAACCAACATTCTACTCTCTAGCAGAGTTCTTTGTTTTTCCCCAGTCTCAGAATGGGAACATTTGCTTCTGAATCAACTTTCCTCAGTCTCCTTTGCCTATGGGATGAATCCCTAACTCAGTGTGACATACCAGGCTCTTCATAATCTTTCTCCTGCTAACTTTGTAAACATTCTGCTGTTGCACCCAAGAAGCTTCACGATCCACAACTATGAAATGTATCCTTCCCGCAACATGGTGCGCTTCCTCATCCCTCTGCGCCTTCTCATTTGCCAGTCCCTCCCTCCTCCCACCGAACCATCCCTTATCTTCTCAGCTGACAAAACCAAGCTTCCCTTGATACATTTCTCCTCAGCATTTTGTGCCAAGCATGCTCTTACCTATGGCACTTACCAAGTCATACTATAACTAAAGTGTACACACCTCTCTGCCATGAGACTATGCCCTCCTGATGAACAGGAACCAGACATTCTTCGTTGTGTCTCACCCATCCACAAGGACTACAGGAGTGCCCCCACTTAGTAGGTGCTTAACACCTACTGTGCGTAAAGAAATAAAACATAACTTTCTCTGGACTGAGTCACAGGTTGCCTCGGGCAAAGGACTTTTAAAAAGAGAATACACAGCAACATGGATGTACCTAGAGATTGTCATACTGAGTGAGGTAAGTCAGAGAGACACACACACACACACATATATGTATCACTCATGTGTGGGATTTTTAAAAAAATGGTACAAATGAATCTATTTATAAAATAGAAATAGAGTCACAGATGCAGAAATCTTATGGTTACCAAGGAAGAAATGGGGGGGTGGGGGAGAGTTAATTGGAAGATTGGGATTGACATATATATGCTATTATATATAAAATGGGCTTCCCTGATAGCTGAGTTATCAGGGAACGTAAAGAATCCACTTGCAATGCAGGAGACCCTGGTTTGATTCCTAGGTTGGGAAGATTTTCTGGGGAAGGGATTGGCTACCTACTCCAGTATTCTTGTGCTTCCCTGGATAGACTACCTACTCCAATATTCTTGCACTTCCCTGGTGGCTTAGATAGTAAAGAATCTTCCTGCAGTACAAAAGACCTGGGTTTGATCCCTGGGTTGGAAAGATCCCCTAGAGAAGGGAAAGGCTACCCACTCCAGTATTCTGGCCTGGAGAATTCCACGGACAGAGGAGCCTGGCAGGCTATAGTCCATGGGGTCACAAAGAGTCAGACACGACTTCATTTCATATACAAAATATATAACTAATAAGGACCTATTGTATAGCACAGGGAACTCTATTCAATACTCTATAATGACCTATATGGAAATAGAATCTAAGAAAAGAATGGATATATGTATAACTGACTCACTTTGTTGTATATCTGAAGCTTACATAACATTGTAAAGCAACAACACTCCAATAAAAATCAATAAAAAAATTTAAAACGATGATAGAATGTAGATTCTAAAATTCGTCAAATGTTTTCACATTTCAAAGCTAAATCCACTTTAAGACCCGAGTCATTCTTTCAGTTCATCTCACCAAGTCATCCTCTCACCACATCAGAGATGAGCTGGCCTCTCCTTGTGGTTCAGATCAGATCAGTCACTCAGTCGCGTCTGACTCTTTGCGACCCCGTGAATCACAGCACGCCAGGCCTCCCTGTCCATCACCAACTCCCGGAGTTCACTCAGACTCATGTCCATCAAGTCAGTGATGCCATCCAGCCATCTCATCCTCTGTCGTCCCCTTCTCCTCCTGCCCCCAATCCCTCCCAGCATCAGAGTCTTTTCCAATGAGTCAACTCTTCACCTGAGGTGGCCAAAGTACTGGAGTTTCAGCTTTAGCATCATTCCTTCCAAAGAAATCCCAGGGCTGTTCTCCTTCAGAATGGACTGGTTGGATCTCCTTGCAGTCCAAGGGACTCTCAAGAGTCTTCTCCAACACCACAGTTCAAAACCATCAATTCTTCGGTGCTCAGCCTTCTTCACAGTCCAACTCTCACATCCATACATGACCACAGGAAAAACCATAGCCTTGACTAGACGAACCTTTGTTGGCAAAGTAATGTCTCTGCTTTTGAATATGCTATCTAGGTTGGTCATAACTTTCCTTCCAAGGAGTAAGTGTCTTTTAATTTCATGGCTGCAGTCACCATCTGCAGTGATTTTGGAGCCCAGAAAAATAAAGTCTGACACTGTTTCCACTGTTTCCCCATCTATTTCCCATGAAGTGGTGGGACCGGATACCATGATCTTCGTTTTCTGAATGTTGAGCTTTAAGCCAACTTTTTCACTCTCCACTTTCACTTTCATCAAGAGGCTTTTGAGTTCCTCTTCACTTTCTGCCATAAGGGTGGTGTCATCTGCATATCTGAGGTTATTGATATTTCTCCCGGCAATCTTGATTCCAGTTTGTGTTTCTTCCAGTCCAGTGTTTCTCATGATGTACTCTGCATATAAGTTAAATAAGCAGGGTGACAATATACAGCCTTGACGTACTCCTTTTCCTATTTGGAACCAGTCTCTTGTTCCATGTTCAGTTCTAACTGTTGCTTCCTGACCTGCATACAAATTTCTCAAGACGCAGAACAGGTGGTCTGGTATTCCCATCTCTTTCAGAATTTTCCACAGGTTATTGTGATCCACACAGTCAAAGGCTTTGGCATAGTCAATAAAGCAGAGATAGATGTTTTTCTGGAACTCTCTTGCTTTTTCTACGATCCAGCGGATGTTGGCAATTTGATCTCTGGTTCCTCTGCCTTTTCTAAAACCAGCTTGAACATCAGGAAGTTCACGGTTCACATATTGCTGAAGCCTGGCTTGGAGAATTTTGAGAATTACTTTCCTAGCGTGTGAGATGAGTGCAATTGTGCGGTAGTTGGAACATTCTTTGGCATTGCCTTTCTTTGGGATTGGAATGAAAACTGACCTTTTCCAGTCCTGTGGCCACTTCTGAGTTTTCCAAATTTGCTGGCATATTGAGTGCAGCACTTTCACAGCATCATCTTTCAGGATTTGGAATAGCTCAACTGGAATTCCCTCACCTCCACTAGCTTTGTTCGTAGTGATGCTTTCCAAGGTGCACTTGACTTCACATTCCAGGATGTCTGGCTCTAGGTCAGTGATCACACCATCGTGATCATCTGGGTCATGAAGATCTTTTTTGTACAGTTCCTCTGTATATTCTTGCCATCTCTTCTTAATATCTTCTGCTTCTGTTAGGTCCATACCATTTCTGTCCTTGTGGTTGGCCTGACCTAATTCACGGCCACTCCACTAATCTCATTGTGATCCACTGTGTGCCTTTTACAAGATGGTCCCTCCTTTGTCTTTAGCATCAGAAGCTTCCCATCTTAGAGGGCTACCTCCAGACCTGTCATTTGAAAGGCACATCTCTCTTAACTCATGATTTATAACAGTGGCTGAACATGTGATGTAACTTATCATTTTCCAATTACTGCATGTAAACTTGCTTTTTTCCTAAACAAACTCAGATGATTCTTCAGGAATGGTTTATACTCAGTACTCGTTTTAGCAGCCTTGGTCCTCTAATTCCCATCACACCTAAATTATGCCAGACATGGAGGCATCAATAGACTGGGTATTAAGTTCATGTAGTACTTAAAAGGAAAAAAAAGAAAAAAAAAAAGGCTTCCCTCGTGGCTCAGTGGTAAAGAATCTGCCTGCCAATGCAGCAGACATGAGCTTGATCCTTGATCTGGGAAGATCCCACATGCCATGGAGCGACAGAGCCCATGCACCACAACTGCAGAATCTGCACTCTGCACTCTAGAGCCCTCGAATTGCACCTGCTGCGCCTGCATGCTGCAGTGACTGAAGCCTGACGCCCTAGAGCCCATGGTCTTCAACAAGAGAAGCCACCACCGTGAGAAGCCCTTGCACCACAGCTAGAGAATAGCCCTTGCTCACCACAACTAGAGAAAAGCCCATGCAGCAACAAAGACTGAGAACAGCCAAAAATAAAAAATTATATTTAAAAAACTGTTGCTAAGTTATGTAACAAAAAATTTTAACAAAACAGCATTTTCAGAAACATTGTACAATGGCACAGTGATTTTTTTTTTCTTTTGCCCTGTATCATTGTCATAGTTCTACTTGAACAGATCCATAAAGTTAAAATAGAGGAAAATATTTAGTTTCCATAAATATCTGAATTCTGATTCTATGCTTCCTGAACTAGCTCATATTCTACTTGATGAAGCCGGCTTGTAGGAAGCAAATACAATTTACAGAATGGAATTTTCTGTTGCATTACCTGATAAGCTATGATCGCAATAGAAAAGTCTCATAGAGACCTAAAATACAATTTGAAACAAATATAAAGGCTTCTACAAGGATTGAGAACCTTGGACATTTTTCTATGAATGTAAAATACTCTTGCCTGATACCATACACAATACATTTTTATGAAATCATCATTTATTTCTCTTCCATTGTAATTAGATACCATCCCTAAGAAGCCAACTCAAAAAAATAAGTTCACATTGTCTTATATAATTATTATGTGTTTTTATTTTAATGAAGGCATTCCTTAACTCATTGGAGAGAAACCACATAACAATGTGCCAACTTGCTTTCACTAATATAAATATTTTCTATTAATAAGAGAGCTTTCTTGTTGTCTAATGTAATAATTGTGGATCCTTAACTTGATGGACACGATAAACTTGAGATCTAAGACAAAAAAGAAAAATCTAGCTGATTGTCTCAGCTATGCCTCATACTTATCTGTATGACCTTGAGCAGATCATATGATCAAGAAATAAAGAGACCTCCAGTACACTATTTACAGAATTACTGTAAGAACACAATGTTAGAATATAAGGAGGCAAGATGTACACGTTTTTATAAAATGTGAAACTAATGAATGCAAATGAATGTAAATTATTATTACTGAGGAATCTCAACATCCTAACTTAATTTATGTAATATTTAGCAGTATTATAGAAATGACTTTTGATGAATGTTTCTTGCAGATGAGTGTTTCCAATTTGATTAATGTGCTGAGGATTGGTGTACATTTGAAAAGCTTGTGAGGTCAAAAGTGATGAGTCAATTAGAGATAATTTGGTCTCCTCCTACCAGACTTGTCCACTGCTTACAAAATCAAGTCTAAATACTACTTCCCAGGGGAGCAGTTCTTCATTTAATCATCATCAGTGAATATTTATAGAGCCTACCTATGGCAGCGGTACCACAGCTGGCAACCTTAGATTGGTTCATTAATCAACATTTGGTGCAGGCAGGCAGTTGTTTCTGATGTCTTTATTGGAAAGAAATCTGGTTTGTGAATGTGGGTTAAGTTCATGTTTTTGCAATCACCAAATGCTTGTTTTCACAGGCATCATTCAAGGTTCCCAAGAGCAGAGGTGTCCCTGTTGACTGCAGACACAACGGGAGATGATAGACTGGCGAAGGGGGTTAATTGTACACAAAATTTTGCACAGATGTGTGTCTGGATTCACTTCCAGGCTAAGGGCTGCTGCCTGCCATCAAGGTCTCTAGGGAAAATGTAACTCCTGTGATAACAGATTTCTATGATGATACATCCTTACTCTAGAGAAGGGTGCTTGCTGAGACCCCACTGTGTGTAATGTGGAGACTGCTCCCCAGAGTAGATGTTCTGAACATCAAGTCAACGTGAGAAGCTCTTTTTAAGACTTCTACCCCTTTTCTTGGAAGAAATTCCATTTTTAGCACTTTTAATTTCTTCATGTATCATTTTCCTAATTAAAGTTTTCTGACATTTTTGAAAGTCTAAACTGTGTTATGTTTCCCAATCTGTAAAATAGTTAGCTCGGTGATTCACTCTACCATGTAACCATTTCCACAGATTTATTCTTGTTTATTAAAAAATAATTTAGAATTCCATTTCCTATTAGATCATCAACTATCTACTCAGGGTCTTCATCTAATCTTTTAATCAAATCTTCAGGATGTTTTTCTAAAAATCTCAAGGTGACAATACATTTAATAGTATGGCAAAAAATAATCTACAATTTTTACCAATCATACCACTATCCTAGATAGTTACTATCACAGCTTTAAAAAATGACACTCAACTCTCTTTTGTTGTGCTGTCTTTATCTCAAAGTCATGGCAAATAAACCCATAACTCTTTAAAACAGATGGTCATTACTCCAGAAAGTGTTATGGTAAAGTATTTTTTTCAACTTATTTATCCACATTGAGTCATTTATCTTCTCTCTTTCTGTTGGGATAAAACTCATGATTATTGGCTAATTGTCTTGGACTATGAGACCAAAGCTGCTTTTTAAAAATGCCACATTAATGATAATTTGTAGATTATAGACTCTGCCTATTTCAGTATGGTGACTTTCTTAGCAGTCATTAGTAAGATCTGTCATTTACGTATGTGAAAATCTGAGTACATAGCCTATTTGGTTTTTGAGATGTTAGAGAATATTTTAATGAATACTAAGAAGAAAGCAGTTATGAGAAGCTAGAAGATTAAGAGCTGGGACATTTGATCTAGTCTACATTATTTAACTTTAGCAATTATTTCAACTCATGATCATGTGACTGGTGATTTGAAATATTCTGAAGAATTCTGAATGCAGAATTTCTTTAGTTGAGACAGGGGTTGAGTTCAGAACCTAAAACTGTCATGGGCTACATGGGATTTTGATATCATGATCCACAAAATTCTATTCTAGGTTTTGAAGATCATAATGAAGATTCAACAACAGCATTTCCCAATAGAGCTAATATTATACATGATAAAGTGATTAACATATTTCGGGAGCAATTTAATGTTTAACAAGACTCCTAATTTAGAATTTAGGTAAGTTATGTGGGATATGCAGGTGAAGGGCAGAGATTTTAAATCAGTGCATATTTTCAGTATCTTCTTTGATGATCCAGATAAAGAATACTTATAGATTTATTTGCTTATTAGCATGAAACAATTTGGTGGTCACTTACATTTGGTTCATCTTTGTATAATAGTAAAGCTGGAATCCTTCACATTTCCATTATTTATTATGAATGACTAGTATAATGTGAACATCTATTTAACCATGTATATTAGATGCAAGAGAGGTTATGCATGGAAGTAAAGCAACATATTGACTTCCCTGGTGGCTCAGATGGTAAAGCGTCTGCCTACAATGCAGGAGACCCGGGTTCAATCCCTGGGTCGGGAAGATATCCTGGAGAAGGAAATGGCAACCCACTCCAGTATTCTTGCCTGGAAAATCCCATGGAAGGAAGAGCCTGGTAGGCTACAGTCCATGGGGTCGCAAAGAGTTGGACACAACTGAGCGACTTCACTTTCACTTTCAAAGCAACATTTTGGGGGCTACAATATTGAGAAATATCTTAGATAATTCTGGATCCTTTTCCAAATCACAAAGTAGGTGACACATTTATTTGCACAATGTTAAAGAAAGCTGAGCGCAGAAGAATTGATGCTTTTGAACCGTGGTGTTGGAGAAGACTCTTGAAAGTCCCTTGGACTGCAAGGAAATCCAACCAGTCCATTCTAAGGGAGATCAGTCCTGGGTGTTCATTGGAAGGACTGATGTTGAAGCTGAAACTCCAATACTTTGGCCACCTGATACGAAGAGCTGACTCATTTGAAAAGACCCTGATGCTGGGAAGGATTGAGGGCAGGAGGAGAAGGGGGACGACAGAGGATGAGATGGTTGGATGGCATCACCGACTCGATGGACATGGGTTTGGGTGGACTCCGGGAGTTGGTGATGGACAGGGAGGCCTGGTGTGCTGCAGTTCATGGGGTCGCAAAGAGTCGGACACGACTGAGAGACTGAACTGAACTGAACTAAAAAAAAAAAAAAAAATCCAGTGTGTGTGTGTGTACTTGAGTCCTCTAAAGAAAATGCTTTTTAATTGGAGGCATTTGCCAATCTATGTTACAGCTTCTTGCCCCTTCTCAAGGAATGTTTATTGCTATGGTGATAGGGGAGACAGGATAAGATGGTGAGAAATATTTCAATGAATTCATGGTGTTTAACCTCTTTGTTGTTGCAGTTGTTTAGTCTCTAAGTCATGTCCGACCCTTTGCAACCCCATGGACTATAATGTGCCAGGCTCCTCTGTCCATAGAATTCTCCAGGCAATAATACTGGAGTGGGTTGCCATGCCCTTCTTCAGGGAATCTTCCCTACCCAGGGACTGAACCTGCATCTCCTGCATTGGCAGGTGGATTCTTTATAGTTGAGCCACCAGGGAAGCCCATTTAATCTCTCATCCAGATTCTTATCCTGGCTCTACTGGCTCTTCAAAACTGACTACTCTCTCAGTGGCATTGGTTATTTCCTCACACTGCCATGATTCAAATTTGGTTGCTTGAAAAAATGATACCTTAAGGAAAAGAAAGTCATTGAGACAACTGATTTGGAATAGGGAAGATTAGTGTCATTTGAAGTATGTGAAGTTCAAAGTGTAAAGTGGATATTTACCTAGAGGAAGATGTCCAATGGGAATTGTGAATGGAGGACAGAAGTTTATGGGTTAACAATATATTCATAAATCACACTTGGCATTTATGAGAGTGAACATGATCAGCCCAAGCGAAGAATTATTAATCTGCGGTCAATGAATCTCCTAAGGGTATTCATGAATTCCTGAATTTATATCAAATATGCTATAAGAATATATTTCTTTAAAAAGAGCCTATAACTTTAAATAGATTCTCAAAAAAGGCGATGATCCAAAAATTGTTTTTAAAAGTTGGACCAAGGAAAGGACAAATGAGCATATAAAGAAAGGACTTTAATGTGGATAGTGAGGGGATATTTGATTAAAAGGTATTAAACCCGCATTTCTTGAAAACCAATGATATGCCAGGCAATGTCTCTGGGAATTTCATATAGAAAGTCTCACTTAATCTTCTCAACAGTCCTGTGAGGCTGAGATCACTAATATGGTTTTACATATGAGATAAATGAAGCTCAGAGATTAAAAGGATTTTTCAAAATCCAACAGTAACTAGGCAACAGGGCAATTCCTGTTCAGAGGGCATGATTCCAAGTGTGGTGCTCAGTATCATAGCTACAGTAAGAACTAGAGATGAGTGGTGGAGGGGTAGGAAATGTACAAATACCAAGAGACACAGTCTTAAGTAGGAAACAGTAACAAAGACAATTTTATGCAGCCTAAAGTAGATTTGACAGGATGGATGTCCATGGAATATTACAGTAACAAAATTTAGCTGCAAGTATCTTTAACAATTAAGTTGGGGAAACCTCAAACATATTAAGTTAAAAAATAATTTCCTTGGCTATTAAAAATCATCCATTTAGAGATTATTCAAAAACTTTTACTAATAATTTCATTCATTCTTTCACCTTCCTTGTTGCCAGGTACTGCACTATAAAGCAGTTTAAACAACTTCAATAAAGTTTTTCATTATGATTGTGTCATTTTTGAGTATTGAGCACTTTTCAGAAAATTGTTACAGAACATATGCAATGAATAATATTGAAATGTATGAAATATGTTACTATATCTTCAATTCACTGAGTTGATATGATCCAGAGAACGAGTTTGGAAATTATCTCGTAGTTAAACAGTAACAGTAACATTTGATAAAAGCATCTTTATTGTGTTAAATGCCAGTTAATGGATAGTAAAAGAGAAAGTTGTATGGACGAAAATGTATTTTCTATGAGACACAAAAACTATATATTACTGTTTTCTTTAATGTTTTTTAAAATTAAAATTATTCTTTCAGAAAGATCAGGCTACCACCACTTAAATCTCTTGACCGGTATTAATATCAATAAAAATCAAGAAAACCAACGTCATGTGCATTACAACATAATGCAATAGAAAGTACCCAACACACTCTATGAGATATTTTAGCCTAAAAAAATTAAACCTGTATCTCATAGAGTCATTAGTTTAACTACTAATAGTTAGGAACGCAACAGTGGATTTGGACAGGATTATGAAAAGATTAGGATGTTTCCAAGAGCATGGCGTGAAGTTGGAGGGGTAGCTGGCTGGAGCTGAGAAGGTCAAGGATGGGTTGTTGACCACAATACTGAAATTGGGAAAGAATACATAGTAGGAATGGAATTGAACGATATCATAGAAAGGAGGAGGAAGGGATATGCATGTGGGGAAGAGGAAGACATGGTGATTATTAAGTACTGTTGTTCACATCCTCCAATGCAGTAAGCTAAATAAGGTATCAAAGTATTATTTATAATTTTGAAAATAAAAAGTCATCCTCAGAAATGTTAAGTAAATTCACAAAGATCACATATTTATTTAGTGACAAATCTGTGTGTATGTGTGTGTGTGTCTGTGGGCACCCTGTCATGTCCAACTCTCTGTGACCCCATGAACTGTAGCCTGCCAGGCTTTTCTGTCCATGGGATTTTCCAGGCAAGAATACTGGAGTGGGTTGCCATTTCCTATTCCATGGGATCTTCTCAACCCAGAGATTGAAACCCTGTCTCTTGTGTCTCCTGCACTGGCAGATGGATTCATTACCACTGTGTCCAGGGCTGCACAAAACCTTCTGACTACAAATCTGGTAGAAAATCAGCACTCATTTTACTTAGATGCTCTTTTATCCTGGATTAGAACACAGGCAGAGGCATGAAAGCTAAGAGTCCTTCCTGAAAATGTGAGCAAAACAGACTCTTCTAAAAATAGTGAAATTTTTTTTCCTATACATGCACTTTGTCCTCTAATTGAAAGCTACCTCAATTCATGCTTGTCTAATGAGGTGCAATACAGCCATGCCTGAAATAACTTTGGGTAATGAGATGACTTTCATTAATCTACTTATGAAAGAGTCTGTTCATTAATTAGCCTGGACAGCACAAAAGCCAAAACAGTGACACTCCTGTTTCAGAGTGACAACCAGAATCTAATTAGAAATTAGTGGCTGAAAGGACTCAAACACTCCCACTTGCACTGATATTGGCCTACAGGTGTTCAGCCATGATGCTAACGCATTTCACACGTGAGACAGCTTGGGCAGAGGAGCAGGGCCTGAGGAGGTGGGTGGCAGAGAGCACATCAAGGTCAGGGCCAGCTTTCAGACAAGCCCCTTCATCTCTCAAGATAAGAGGGTTTTAGGAAAGTAGGGGGCTTCCCAGGTGGTACACACGTGGCAGAGAATCCCCCTGCCAATGCAGGAGATGTGGGCTCCATCCCTGGGTTGGGAAGATCCCCCAGAGAAGGGCATAGCAACCCTCTCCAGTATTCTTGCTGGGAGAATTCCATGGACAGAGGAACTGGCAGGCTACAGTCCGTGGGGTTGCAAAGAGTCAGACATGGCTGAGCACACACATACAGGAAAGTAGAATGAAAAACTCATTGCTTCATCTTTCTTCTGTGTGTGCTTTGCTCTTTCCCTCCCTGGCTCTTTTTAATCATACACATACACACACACACACACACACACACACAACCACCACTACCACACGTGATCACATAGCTGTTTACAAAAACTACATGTCAGTATAGAAAACAGACTTGTGGTTACCAAGGGAAGGGGAGTGTGATGGAGGAGGACTGGGGTGAGAGTTCGGAGTCAATAGATGCAAACTATTACATATAGGATGGAAAAACAAGGTCCTACTGTATAGCACAGGGAACTATATTCAATATCCTATGATAAACCACAATGGAAAAGATTATGAAAAATAGTGTGTGTATATATATACATATAACTGAATCACTCCACTATACAGAAGAAATTAATGTGTTGTAAATCAACTATATTGAATAAAATTAAAAATTTTAAATCTACGTGTAAGTAATAATGTGAGTTGTTGTTGTTCAGACACTAAGTCGTGTCTGACTCTGTGACCCTACGAACTGCAGCACGCCAGACTTCCCCGTCCTCCACTACCACCTGGAGTTTGCTCATACTCATGTCCATTGAGTCAGTGATGCCATCCAAGCATCTCATCCTCTATTGCCCCCTTCACCTCCTGTCTTGAGTCTTTCCCAGCATCAGGTCTCTTCCAATGAATAGGTTCTTCGCATCAAATGGTATTGGAGCTTCAGTTTCAGCATCAGTCCTTCCAATGAATATTCAGGGTTGATTTTCTTTAGGATTCACTGGTTTGATTTCCTTGATGTCCAAGGGACTCTCAAGAGTCTTCTGATTATATTACTTAACTGATCTTTTATTCCCCACAAATTCTAGGTTAACAAAATAACCAATTTCAATGCCTATCTCCCTCCCTCCCTCCCTCCCTCCTTCTTTCTCTCCTCCCCCCACTATAAAACAAAAACTCCCCAAATTAACCTTTCAATGACTCCTAAACACGCGTTCTTTCAGAAAAGGAAGAAAAAGTCCATTCTGAGGCAAGAGATGATTATTGACTGATTTTAAAGATCAAGGGAGTTCATTCATGTTCAAGAGTAATATTCTGAGGAAAAGGCACTTCAGTATTATCAATTCCTTTTAAACCATTTTACCTAAGTTGAATTGCCTCTTTTATGCAAGTATGTTGTATAATATTTCTTTGCCTTTCAGCTCTATGTGAGCTTGGGTTTTTCTTATAATATTTTCTTAAGCAACTCAGCTGGGTCTAATTCCCAGGCTTTCATCTTGAAATCATGAGACAACCCATTACCCCTTAACCCATGTCCCATTAGAAAGTCTCTGAAAGCTGAATCAGGCAGTAGGTCTTAGGCAAGAAAATGAATTATTCTGTAACAATTTACTGCTTTCTAAAGAAATGTGGCACACAGAATACCTAACTTTGCTCAAGATAAATATATATTGAGTGAATGGAATAAGGACTGAATTGGGAGTTTCGTTATTGTCACAAAACAGAGATTTAAATACTCAAAGGAACACCCAGTCTGAGCTTTCCAAAAGGAGGGAATGTCTTTAGACTCTTCATTTCCAAGATACACAACTGGCATGAGAAGGTATACAACCATCATTCATTCATTCATTCATACTCATCTCATGTAAGGTGTAAGCATTTGGACTTCCCTGGTGGCTCAGTGGGAAAGAATCTGCCTGCCAAGGCAGGGGACACAGATTTGATCCCTGATCCAGGAGGATCCCACATTCTGTGGAGCCTGTGCTCTAGAGCCCGAAAACCGTAACTACTGAACCCACATGCCACAGTTACTGAGGCTCACCTACCCTAAAGCCTGTGCTCGGCAACAAGGAGCCACCGCAATGAGAAGCTCGCATCTAGAGAGTAGCCCACACCTGCTACAACTAGAGAAAAGCCCACACAGCAACGAAGACCCAGAGCAACCAAAATTAAATTAATTTTTTAAAAAAGAAAAGAAATGTAAGCATTCAGTTTGTGATTCACGATACTTGGGAATTCAGGCCTGCCTATATTTCAATTCATAGTCATCCTCCTCACACTGAGGATGGATCCTTCCCACCTCTCGAATCCCAGCTCTGATCTCATCATCTCTTGAATGCTATGCGGCAGTCACAACACTCTCCTTGAGTCAGCCCCCCTCTGCTGGTTTTCACATTCCCTTCCTTTGTTCACTGCAGCTCCTAATATACAATCACCAAAGCCTCTTCCTACTTCCTCCTGGGCATATGGCTAGTCCACCATCTTTCCCAGCCCTCTTACAATCACTAAGGCTACATGGTTGACTTCTGGCCAGTGGAGGGTGGGTGAAAGTGATACCTGTTTCTCCCAGGCCTGGCCCTTAACAACAACCAGCGTGATGCTTCAGAATGCCTGCAGAGGGTTCTGGAGAACACAGAGGATGGAGCCGAGTTATGGAAGGAACCTGGGTCTCTGAATCATTGGCCCTGGAGGAGACTGAACCAAGAGAGTCATTCAGCCAGGAGCACTGTGTAGAACTGATGTATAAATGAGAAATAACTTCCATTGCCTTAACCCACTGAAATGCGGGGGTTGTCTGTTACAGTGGTTAATCTACATGACTCATATTCTCATGTTGCCCCTTCTTCCTGGCAGGTCCACTCCAACCTTTTCTATTTGACAAAGGCCTTCTGAGCTTTCATATTTACGTTAAGGAACAACTTCTACCTGAAAGTCCTCTCTCTCCCAGCCTTTGGTAAACTTACCATTTCCTCATTTTATGCTCCTATCTCCCTCTGAAGTCAGTATCTGTGGACCCCATGGGCAAAGCAGAATGCCTACACCACAGCAAGGTGAATCGATGAATTAGACTGAATTCTTCCCATAATTTCTTCCCCTCGATGCTCCTGAACTGGACTCATGGAAACTCCTTGCTTTTCTCATCATCTTGCTCCGTACCCACTGCTCTTACACTGAGGATGCCCTTCACTCCTTGCTTGCCAGGTTGAACACACTCCCTCTTGGACTGTGGGAGGAAGGACACGACCACAGTCTTACAGATGGAAATAATTTATGCTTGCAGGATGCATACGTTTACATTAAGAGTTTGACAAAACTTTTTTCCAAATCAAGAAAAAATCTAGATCCATGTTACACCCATAAAAGATGGCAATGTATCTAACATCCATGATTCCTGGAGACAGTCTCTCCTCCCTTTGGTTATAAGAGTGTTCAAGGGTCCTAAAATGAAAGTGAAAGTGTTAGTCGCTCAGTCGTGTCCAACTCTTTGAGACCCCATGGACTGTAGCCCGCCAGCGTCCTCTGTCCATGGGATTCTCCAGGCAAGCATACTGAAGAGGGGAGACAGTCCCTTCTCCAGGGGATCTTCCTGACCCAGGGATTGAATCCACATCTTCTGCATAGCAAGCAGATTCTTTACCATCTGAGCCATCAGGGAAGCCCCCAAATGGAGAAGTCCTGTGTGCTTTACAATTTGGTCATCACTAAGTCAGTCAATTGACTGGTCTTTTGTGGGTAATAGAAGGCAGGACTCTGTTCCCCTTGACCTCATACCCAGTAAACTTGAGGCCAGTGATACCAAGCCTGGTTCCTAATGGAGCATAAGGAAGAGGAAAGTATCTCATCTACTGCCTGAATTCTTTTCATCTAAATTAGTCAATAGGAAAACAAGGCACAATTCATTTTACTAACTGGTTTTTCTGCCACAAAAAAAGTATAAAATGTTGGTTAAAACAGCAGACATACTAACACTGCTGCTTAGGAAAATCATTTTACTTCTACATGTTATGATTTATTAAAAGGGGTAAAAATAAAGAAAGAATGGGAATGGAGGGCTTATAGTCACCTTTAAGCTTTCTAAAAGCAAATTTAAACTATTTAACAGACAAAAAGTTGAACTGAATTTACCTTCTGTCAGAAACAAGTAAAAAGTAATTGAAAAACTAAACCATGGCCCAGAGCTTCTACTATTTGATCATAAATATTCAGAAAAACCTCTAAATAAAACAAAGCAATATTTATTCTACCTTGAAAGATAGCCTCCTCCCCAAGGCAAAATCGGCACAATCAAACAAGCAAACAAAAGGCAACCCTGACAATCACCTTTCCGTATAACTCACCTTCCGGCACCCTCTTTGACCTACCAGGCCCTATTCTAAGCTTCGGGATACAAAGATAAATAATAGATCATTTCAGCTCACAGTGAGTTCCAAGATTGGAAGGTGAGAGATGCAGGCAAATACCTATACAATGTAAAAAGTGAGACAATCACAGAGGAGAAAAAGCACAAATGAATTATAAAGGTGATGGAGAAAAGACTCAGCATCTTTGGATGAGAGGACACAACACCACGATGCTTCTTCCACTGCTGCTGCCTGCAGAGTATGTTCCTTTGCATTCACTGTGAGCCCATCAGACTCCCATTGCCTTACATCATTCACTTCCTCCGGAATTAGAGCTTATGACATTTTTATATCTAGAAGGAACACATGGCATATGAGCAAAAACCCAGTTTCTGAATTTAGTAACAAACACCACTTGCCATCTGATATTTTCAAAAGTACATTCAACATCATTCATAATAAAATTAATTCTTACATACTAGCTTGAGTACCTTTCTACTACAAAGATTCAACTTTTGCAACCCATTTGTTGCAATTTATTTTTTAACTCTTTAACTACCAATGAAACATACCTGTCATAGCATCAAAACAATACAGAAGGGTTTGAAATAAAAAGTAATATTTTACTCCAACAGAAATTTGTGGCTAAGAGCTATTACACCTGAAGTGCTCATGTGAGAAGAGAAGTACTGTCAAAGTTTTAAAAATCAACAAAGTATGAGTTAAGATTGTCCTGCCTGAGGAACAGATGAAAAGGCAGGAAAAAAATGACCAGAGCCTGGGAGAACTGAGACATTGTCAAGCATGTCAGTATCTGTAAAATGAGTGTCCCAGTTGGCAAGTAGACAGATAAAGGGGAAGAAATAATATTTGAAGAGATAATGACACAAAACTTCCAAATTTGTTTTAAAAAATTCATTTACATATCTAAGAAGTTCAATCAACAAGGAATATGATCCCAAAATGATATATATCATAAGTAAGCTGTTAAAAGATACCAAGAGAACGCTGAAGGCAGTGAACAGAATAACTTGTGTAAAAGGGATTTTACAGCTGATTAACAGCTGATTTCACATCACAAACCATGGTGGTCAGAAGGCATTGAGATGATACATTCAAAGTGCTGAAAGAAAAAGACCATAAACCAAGAATTCTACATCGGCAAAATTATTCTTAAAACATGCAAGCGATAGTAGGACATTCCCAGGTTTAACACACATGAAAAAAAAAAGGAAAACAGAATTTGTCACTAGCAAGCCTACCCTGTAAGAAATACTAAAGAAAATACTTTAGGCTGAAATAAAAGGATATTAGACAGTAACTCCAATTCACATTGGGAAGAATGTGAGAAAAAAAGAGCCCTGGTAAAGATAATATTGATAAGATATATTGGCTATATTATATTTTATATTAACTATAAATGGAGTATAACCTTTATAAACTGTGAATCACTATATCATACACCTATAACTTATATGTCAACTATACATCAATAAAAAATAAATAAAATTTAAAAAATATTGATAACATAAAAGGAAACATACATGTATTTTTATTTGTACCTCTTTCTCCTCTTCCATCTGATCTAAAAGACAGCTGCATGAAACAATAATTCTAAAACTATGCTGATGGGATTATGATACATAAAGATGAAATGTGGATGACAATGGCACAGAAGAGGGGATGGAACACAGCTATAGAAGAACACAGCTTTGTATACTGTTGCACTATGTTGTTTGAATATAGGTAATAATCTGAACACAAGGTAATGTGTTCACTGTAATGCCCAAGGCAGCCAGTGAGGAAATAACTGTTAAAAATTTAGTAAGAGAAACAAGGGAACTAAAATGATACAATATAAAGTATTTCCTTTAGAGAAGGCAATTACGAAGAGAGGAATGAAAAATAAGACGTAAGAAGCAAATATCAGACAAAAATCCTATCTTATAATAGTAATTAAATGTAAAGGGACTAATCACTCCTCAACAACGAAAAGACTGTCAGACTGAATTTTTTTTAAACATAGGCTACCTACAAGAGACACACTTTAGATCAAAGGCACAGGTAGGTTAAAGTACCAGGATGGAAAGATTTAGACGTGGAAAGTTATTGAAAGAGGGCTTCGGTCACTGTACTAACATCAGTCAAAATGACAGCATTTAAAACTAAATTGTTAACTGAGACAAAGAAGGACACTTAAAAATGAGGCAAGGGTCAACGTCTCCAAGAATGACAATTATAAACACGTTTACACCAAAAGAGACAATTCAAAAATAATGTGACTTGAACTACAGAGACAGAATGAATTAAATTTCAACAACAGAACTAGCTAGCAGATCCATGAGCCAAAAGAAGACCTGAAAAATATTTCAACATTAAAAACCAATTAGATCTACCAGACATTAATAGAAACCTTCGCAAGAGCAGAAAACACGTTCTCCTCAAGTTCACATGGAACACTCTGCAGGACGGAACTCTTATAATTCAACAACAATCAACAATAAAAAGGCAAAGACCCAAGTTTAAAAACAGCTTAAGGGTTTGAACAGACCTTTTTTTCCCAAGGAAGATATACAAATACCCAATAAGCCCTTAAAGAGAGGCTCAACATCACCCCTCACCACAGAAATGCAAATCAAAACCACAGAGATACCACTTCACACCCAGTAGAATAGCGACCATAAAAGAGATTAAAAAAAAAAAAAAACCATGTATGAAGTGTAAATGGATTGAATCCTCATAAATTTAGTGATGGGAATGTAAAATGGTACAGCAGCTGTGGAAAGCAGTTCAGCTGTTTCTCAAAAAAGTCAAGCTTACTTGGAACTGGAGCAGCCTATGGAGAGAGCCATGTTGAGAAGGACCAGCCCACGTAACAGCTGGGCTCCCAGCCAGAGCCGGTTCCAGCTTGCCAGTAGCGTGAGTGAACCGTCTCAAAAGTGGGTCCCCCAGCACCCACCTGAGCAGCTCCAGCTGAAACCATGTTGAGCAGAGACAAACCATCCCCATTCAGGTGTGCCTGAATTCCAGATTCATAAGCAAAATGGATTAATGTCATTTTTAAGTCACACAAAAAAGTCAGGCATACTGTTACATATGACCCAACAACTCTACTAAGCATTTACTCAAAAGAAATGAAAATGTATCTACATACAAAAATTTGTATATGAAGGTTTACTGTAGCATTCTTTATAGTTATCAAAAAGCAAAAAACTCAAATGTCACTGAGTCGTGTCCAACTCTTTGCGACCCCAAGGACTGTAGCCCACCAGGCTCCTCTGTCCATGGAATTCTCCAGGCAAGAATACTGGAGTGGGTAGCCACTTCCTTCTCCAGGGGATCTTCCCAACCCAGGGATCAAGCACGGGTCTCCTGCATTGCAGGCAGATTCTTGACCATCTGAGCCACCACAACATGGATGAATCTTAAAAACATTATGTTAACAGAGGAATGGATAAATAAGATGTGGTACATTTATACAATGGAATATTACTCAGCCATTAAAAAGAATGAAATAATGTCATTTGAAGCATCATGGATGGACCTAGAGAGTGTCATACTAAGTAAAATAAGTCAGATGGCAAAGGAGAAATATCATATGACATCTCTTAAATGCAGAATCTGAAAATAAATGGTACAAATGAACTTACAAAACAGAAACAGACTCACAAACTTAGAGAACAAACTTATGGTTTCCAGGGCAGAAGGATGGGAGGGAAGGACAGTTAGGGAGTTGGGGATAGACATGTACACTCTGCTACATTTAAAATGGATAACCAATAAAGACCTATTTATATAGCACAGGGAACTCTGCTCAGTGCTATCACAACATTGTTAATTGGCTATACCCCAATACAAAATTAAAAAAAAAATTTTTTTAATGGATTACCAACAAGGACCTATTGTATCAGTTCAGTTCAGTCACCCAGTCATGTCCAACTCTTTGCGACCCCATGAATCGCAGCACGCCAGGCCTCCCTGTCCATCACCAACTCCCGGAGTTCACTGAGACTCACGTCCATCGAGTCAGTGATGCCATCCAGCCATCTCATTCTCTGTCATCCCCTTCTCTTCCTGCCCCCAATCCCTCCCAGCATCAGAGTCTTTTCCAAGGAGTCAACTCTTCGCATGAGGTGGCCAAAGTACTGGAGTTTCAGCTTTAGCATCATTCCTTCCAAAGAAACCCCAGGGCTGATCTCCTTCAGAATGGACTGGTTGGATTTCCTTGCAGTCCAAGGGACTCTCGAGAGTCTTCTCCAACACCACAGTTCAAAACCGTCAATTCTTCAGTGCTCAGCTTTCTTCACAGTCCAACTCTCACATCCATACATGACCACAGGAAAAACCATAGCCTTTGACTAGACGAACCTTTGTTGGCAAAGTAATGTCTCTGCTTTTGAATATGCTATCTAGGTTGGTCATAACTTTCCTTCCTAGGAGTAAGCGTCTTTTAATTTCATGGCTGCAGTCACCATCTGCAGTGATTTTGGAGCCCAAAAAAATAAAGTCTGACACTGTTTCCACTGTTTCCCCATCTATTTCCCAAGAAGTGATGGGACCGGATGCCATGATCTTCGTTTTCTGAATGTTGAGCTTTAGGCCAACTTTTTCATTCTCCACTTTCACTTTCATCAAGAGGCTTTTGAGTTCCTCTTCACTTTCTGCCATAAGGGTGGTGTCATCTGCATATCTGAGGTTATTGATATTTCTCCCGGCAATCTTGATTCCAGCTTGTGTTTCTTCCAGCCCAGCGTTTCTCACGATGTACTCTGTATATAAGTTAAATAAGCAGGGTGACAATATACAGCCTTGACGTACTCCTTTTCCTATTTGGAACCAATCTGTTGTTCCATGTCCAGTTCTAACTGTTGCTTCCTGACCTGCATATAGGTTTCTCAAGAGGCAGATCAGATGGTCTGGGATTCCTATCTCTTTCAGAATTTTCCACTGTTTATTGTGATCCACACAGTCAAAGGCTTTGGCATAGTCAGTAAAGCAGAAATAGATGTTTTTCTGGAACTCTCTTGCTTTTTCCATGATCCAGCAGATGTTGGCAATTTGATCTCTGGTTCCTCTGCCTTTTCTAAAACCAGCTTGAACATCAGGAAGTTCACGGTTCACATATTGCTGAAGCCTGGCTTGGAGAATTTTGAGCATTACTTTACTAGCATGTGAGATGAGTGCAATTGTGCGGTAGTTGGGGCATTCTTTGGCATTGCCTTTCTTTGGGATTGGAATGAAAACTGACCTTTTCCAGTCCTGTGGCCACTGCTGAGTTTTCCAAATTTGTTGGCATATTGAGTGCAGCACTTTCACAGCATCATCTTTTAGGATTTGGAATAGTTCCACTGGAATTCCATCACCTCCACTAGCTTTGTTCGCAGTGATGCTTTCTAAGGCCCACTTGACTTCACATTCCAGGATGTCTGGCTCTAGGTCAGTGATCACACCATCGTGATTATTGGGGTCGTGGAGATCTTTTTTGTACAGTTCTTCTGTGTATTCTTGCCATTTCTTAATATCTTCTGTTTCTGTTAGGTCCATACCATTTCTGTCCTTTATAGCACAGAGAATTCTACTCAATATTATGTGATAACCTGGATGGGAGGGGAGTTTGGGAGAGTATGGATACACGTGTATGTATGGCTGAGTCCCTTTGCAGTCCACCTAAAACTATTACAACATTGTTAATTGGTTTTACCCCAATACAAAATATTTTGGGTGTAAAAAAAATAATATTTTTTAAAAAGCTTCCCTAGTGGTTCAGATGGTAAAGAATCTGTCTGCAATACAGGAGACCTGGGTTCAATTCCTGGATCAGGAAGATCCCCTGGAGAAGGGAATGTTTACCCACCCCAGTGTTCTTGCCTGGAGAATACCATGGAAAGAGGAGCCAGGCGGGCTGCAGTCCATGGGTTTGCAAAGAGTTGGACACGACTGACCAACTTACACTTGCACTTCCAATATAAACATACACATACACAACATTATGTGAAGTGAAAGAAACGACACACAAGTGGTCATATAATGTATGACCATTTGTATCACATGGCTAGAATAAGTAAATCCACAGGGACAGAAAACAGATTAGTGGTTGCCTGGGGCTAGTTGGGGCATGGAAGCAGGGGAATAGACAGCAAGTGCTTAAAAGGTACAGGGCCTTTGGCCAAGATGAAATGTTCTGGAGGCATTTGTGCCAATGATCATACAACTTTGCAAGTGTCCTAAAACTTTTGGATCACACTCTTTAAAAGGGGATTTCAGGTTATACACATTACGTCTCAATTTAAAAGTTGCCATGGTTTTACTCCCAACAAATGCCACTAATACAATTCTGGAAATGTGAAATTACTACATGCAGTGGAAAGATCCACATGTTGGGTACCCAGCACACACAAGACATCTTATAAGCATTATCTCCTCCAGCCCTCACCTCATCGCTCTTGCATAAGTAAACTGGGGTTTCAAGATGTAAAATAACTTGTCCAGAGTCATATTACTAAAATGGAAGGAGGTGAATTTGAATTTAGATTATCTGATTCAAATTCTCTATTGTCTGCCGCCCCATGACTTGTACTGAGGAACAAACTGTGTCCTAATTAGGACCAGGGCAAAAGATCTGTTTATGTGACAACAGTGAAAACTGAAGGAGAGTCACATATAGCAAGTGAATGATAAGCCAAGAAAGAGAGGCTCAGTCTTTTTGCCTTTGCATTTCTACCAAAGCTCTTACATTCAGGCTGATGTATATTTACTGTTGCCAGACATGTCTTTAATTACTGCCATATTTAATTTGTGAGTGTATTTCTTGATCTAAATAACAAAGTGCTTATGGTAGGCCATGTCGTGCAGTGTCAGAAGCAGAATTACAAAGTATTTCTGTAAACCAGGTATCTGGATGTCATTATATAAAGAAAGGATCTCACTGTAGCAGCTGCTGGTCCTGACCTTGACATTCATGGAGAGAAGTCCCAAAGGTGCTCTGCTTTTTAATCTGCTTTGCCACCAAAATGACCCTTGGCTTTCATTCTTTATCAAATCATTAGTCATAGCACAGATGCATATCAGAGAGATGAATTTTAAATTGCCAGATCCTGAATCTTGCAAACTCCATGTGCTTATGTGAGGAGAGAAGCACACTTATTAGGCCTGTCTCCTGGAGATTTCTTTCTAGTTATAATGAAAAAAAAAAATTAGATAGAAAGTGTCCTTTTTATTTTCCTTTCTATTTCTATCCATCCATCCATCCTATCTATTTATTTGCAGGGCAGGAATACAGACACAGACAAAAAAAGAACAGGTTTGTGGACACAGTGGTGGAAGGGGAGGGTGAGACCAACTGGAAAAGTAGCATTGACATATATACCCTAACATGTGTGGAATAGATAGTGGGAAGCTGCTATATAGCACAGGAAGCTCAACTCAGTGCTCTGTGATGACCTAGGTGGGTGGGAAGGAGGTTGGGGGTGGGAGGGAGTTCCAAGGGGACAGGGATATATGTATACATACAGCTGATTCACTTCATTGTACAGCAGAAACTAACACAACATTGTAAGGCAATTATAGTCCAATTTTTTTTAAGCCAAAAAAGAAAGAAAGAAAGTATCCTATGCCATAGCTGTCTTTTAAACAAGGTAATGCAATCAAGTGAGGACAACTTTTTTCCTAGGTCATAATGCCCCTAGAACTTTTCTTTCTGTCCCACAGAGCTTAATTACTATTTTAGTAGACACATCTTAGGAAGATATTGATAGATCACACAAAAAATATTAGAACTGACCTAAGGAATAGATTTTGTGAAATAATTTTGGTCAACGGGATAGTTCTAAAGGGTGACTAAGGAGTATGAAGTTATTACACTCCCAAAACCACCCCCTGAAAAGTAAAACCTGTATCTTATCCAAATGTAACTCTAGCATGACTTGTTGCCTTCACTTCCAACCAAATTACTCCCAGCCTTCTAAAATGTCACACCACTGTTACCATGGCTAACTCACTAACCCAGGAACATAATTTCCCATTTTCTAGCACCATGTTCACAGTCAAGGATTTATAAAGTACCAATTACACAGGGAAACAGAAGAGAGTATGATGAAAGAATTTTGAAATCCCAACAGAAAATTCAGCAGCCAAACACAGCTGGGGCTTCAATCTGATCAACTCAGAGTTCAGAAATATAACCTAAATTAGAACCTCTTTTCAGTCTGATGAGGTATATTGATACATTGTTTCCCAGAATTCTCCTTTGTTTTTTTGGGTTTTTTTGCGTATTCTTTTTCCATGTAAATTGTGCAAAATAATATCTTGGCATTTTTCCATACCTTATATAAACCTTTTGGAAAATTCCTAACCATTATTTTCTACAGCCCCAAGAGCAGCTGCTTAACCAAGAAAAAAAAAAAGCTTAAATTTTATTGATGATGAACTTAAGGTGGAAAATACCAGTCTTATATGAAGAATCACTAAGTAATAACACTAACTATTTATTGCATCTTCCTATATGCTAAGTAATATGCACAGCAGTAAAGCTATCATTATTAAGGTGGATTTCCCAAGGAAAGTATATGGTGGGCAAAATGACAAGGCAGGACCTTCCATTGAGAACATCAAGGGTAAAGTCTTGGAGGCTTTAGCTCCTATGCACATTTGTTGATGCTCAGTTGCTAAGCTGTGTCCGACTCTTTGTGACCCCATGGACTGCAGCACTCCAGGCTTCCCTGTCCTTCACCATCTCCCAGAGTTTGCTCAGACTCATGTCCATTGAGTCAATGATGACATCCAACCATTTCATCCTCTGTTGTCCCCTTCTCCTCCCTCCCTCAGTCTTTCCCAGCATCAGGGTCTTTTCCAATGAGTCAGCTCTTCACATGCTTCAGCTTCAGCATCAGTTCTTTTACTGAATATTTACAGTTGGTTTCCTTTAGGATTAACTGGTTTCATGTCCTTGCAGTCCAAGGGACTCTCAAGAGTCTTCTCCAGCACCACAATTCAAAAGCATAAGTAGAGAGCTGCAAACAGTTCCCTATGTCTGGAGGAAATGACATGAGATAAAGAAGGACTATATGCACAATTATGTTTACATATGTATCAAATATACTTGAGGAGATCCAAAAAAATTTAACATTGTTTTGCCTGGGGAAAGAACAGAGCTCATCTGGGATGGATGAGATTGTTTGTGCCTTTTATCATCCTACAATATATTTTTCAATCAAAAAACTAATAATAAAATTACTCAATGAGATGTTTCATTAATATTACTTCTTCAGTATCATCACTGTTAGCAGATGACATGATCCTCTACATAGAAAACCCTAAAGACTCCACCAGAAAATTACTAGAGCTAATCAATGAATATAGTAAAGTTGCAGGATATAAAATCAACACACAGAAATCCCTTGCATTCCTATACACTAATAATGAGAAAATAGAGAAATTAAGGAAACAATTCCATTCACCATTGCATTGAAAAGAATAAAATACTTAGGAATATATCTACCTAAAGAAACAAAAGACCTATATATAAAAAACTATAAAACACTGGTGAAAGAAATCAAAGAGGACACTAATAGATGGAGAAATATACCATGTTCATGGATTGGAAGACTCAATATAGTGAAAATGAGTATACTACCCAAAGCAATCTATAGATTCAATGCAATCCCTATCAAGCTACCAACGGTATCTTTCACAGAGCTAGAACAAATAATTTCACAAAGTGTATGGAAATACGAAAACCTCGAATAGCCAAAGCAATCTTGAGAAAGAAGAATGGAACTGGAGGAATCAACCTGCCTGACTTCAGGCTCTACTACAAAGCCACAGTCATCAAGACAGTATTGTACTGGCACAAAGACAGAAATATAGATCAATGGAACAAAATAGAAAGCCCAGAGATAAATCCATGCACCTACGGACACCTTATCTTTGACAAAGGAGGCAAGAATATACAATGGAGAAAAGACAATCTCTTTAACAAGTGGTGCTGGGAAAACTGATCAACCACTTGTAAAAGAATGAAACTAGAGCACTTTCTAACACCATACACAAAAATGAACTCAAAATGGATTAAAGATCTAAACATAAGACCAGAAACCATAAAACTCCTAGAGGAGAACATAGGCAAAACACTCTCCGACATAAATCACAGCAGAGTCCTCTATGACCCACCTCTCAGAATATTGGAAATAAAAGCAAAAATAAACAAATGGGACCTAATTAAAATTAAATGCTTCTTCACAACAAAGGAAACTATAAGCAAGGTGAAAATACAGCCTTCAGAATGGGAGAAAATAATAGCAAATGAAGCAACTGACAATTAATCTCAAAAATATACAAGCAACTCCTACAGCTCAATTCCAGAAAAAATAAACGACCCAATCAAAAAATGGGCCAAAGAACTAAACAGACATTTCTCCAAAGAAGACATACAGATGGCTAACAAACACATGAAAAGATGCTCAACATCACTCATTATCAGAGAAATGCAAATCAAAACCACAATGAGGTACCATTTCACGCCAGTCAGAATGGCTGCAATCTAAAAGTCTACAAGCAATAAATGCTGGAGAGGGTGTGGAGAAAAGGAAACCCTCTTACACTGTTGGTGGGAATGCAAACTAGTACAGCCACTATGGAGAACAGTGTGGAGATTCCTTAAAAAACTGGAAATAGAACTGCCTTATGACCCAGCAATCCCACTGCTGGGCATACACACCAAGGAAACCAGAAGGGAAAGAGACACGTGTACCCCAATGTTCATCGTAGCACTGTTTATAATAGCCAGGACATGGAAGCAACCTAGATGTCCATCAGCAGACGAATGGATAAGAAAGCTGTAGTACACATAGACAGTGGAGTATTACTCAGTCATTAAAAAGAATACATTTGAATTAGTTCTAATGAGGTGGATGAAACTGGAGCCTATTATACAGAGTGAAGTAAGCCAGAAAGAAAAACACCAATACAGTATACTAACGCATATATATGGAATTTAGAAAGATGGTAACAATGACCCTGTATGCAAGACAGCAAAAGAAACACAGATGTATAGAACAGTCTGTTGGATTCTGTGGGAGAGGGAGAGGGTGGGAAGATTTGGGAGAATGGCATTGAAACATGTCACCAGTCCAGGTTCAATGCAGGATACAGGATGCTCAGGGCTGGTGCACTGGGATGACCCAGAGGGATGGTCAGGGGAGGGAGGTGGGAGGGGGCTCATGATGGGGAACGCGTGTACACCTGTGGCAGATTCATGTTGATACAATATTGTAAAGTAATTAACCTCCAATTACAATAAATAAATTTATATTAAAAAAGAAAAATAAATTTTCTAGGAAGAGGAAAGAGCCTTATGCTGAGCAAAAGCAGAACAAGTCAAGAAGGAGAGGAATGACTCTATAGGCAACAGGAAATAAAGTAAACAGGAATACATTCAATAATTGCTAACTTGGGGCTTAACCAGGTTCAAGGTCCATTAATTTGCAGAGAATTTTCTCCATCATTATACAACTTTTGTATAACCACCAGTAAGCAACTGGGTGAAAAGTGAACTTGCTGAATATGGATCAAAGACAAGGAGGCATGGAAGTTGTGGGGATCAGAGAGAAAGGTGGGGGGGTTAGTCATGCACCTAGGATTTTTATTACTTAAGGGAACAAAGCCAGGTGAGAAATGATGAACTGAGTAAGCAATGACTGGAAATTCTAAAGATGCCAAAGAACAGATGTGGTGGAAATGAAGGAGGGAAAGAGCCGAAAGAAGAGAGATCTTGGTCAGCCCAAGAGACTAGGTTTATTATTTCAGAGAGGAGCATGGGTGTGGTCATGGGAGATGCTGACTGAAGAGCCATGAAGGTAATGCTTAGCAGAACTGGGCGGGTCCGGGAACTTCGAGTCTTCAATGGCTAATGTGGCTTATATGGGTGTGTTGCCTAGAATGACCTTTGTTGTTGTTTAGTCACTCAGTCTTGTCCAATTCTTTGCGACCGCATGGACTGTAGCCCACTAGGCTCCTCTGTCCATGAGATTTCCCTGGGAAGAATATTGGGGTGGGCTGGCATTCCCTCGGGGAAGGCAATGGCACCCCACTCCAGTACTTTTGCCTAGAAAATCCCATGGACGGAGGAGCCTGGTAGGCTGCAGTCCATGGGGTCGTGAAGAGTCGGACACGACTGAGCGACTTCACTTTCACTTTTCACTTTCATGCATTGGAGAAGGAAATGGCAACCCACTCCAGCGTTCTTGCCTGGAGAATCCTGGGTACGGGGGAGCCTGGTGGGCCGCCATCTCTGGTGTCGCACAGAGTCGGACACGACTGAAGCGACTTAGCAGCAGTAGCAGTAGCAGGCATTCCCTTCTCCAGGAGATCTTCCCAACCCAGGGATCAAACCCTTGTCTCTTGGATTGGCAGGCAGATTCTTTACCATTGAGCCACCTGGGAAGCCCCAGAATGACCTTAGAACCTGGAATTTCTGGCTCATGACCTTAAAAAGGTATTCTTCACACTGACCTGGAATAAATTTATCTGCAGCTGGGATAACCCTGAGAAAGTACAGATGCTTTGGTGGAGGCAGTAAAGGAAAAAAATAAACCTTTTTAAATGGACTACAGATGCATGAAAAACTAGTGGTGAAGGTCTCAGGGAAGAAATGTGCCAAAGAAGGGACAGTGGAAGCAGGTCTTGAAGTTTAAAAAAAGAATTAAACTGGCAAAAAACAAACACCTTGGGGAAAGCATTTCAGCCTGAAGGAAGGGTAGAAACAGAGCCTAGGGTCTCTGTATCTGTCCTTACTCAGCTTGAAATTTGAAACTGTGAAATTGTATCATTCTTTCATCCTCATATACAAGCCACTCTTTGACTTGTCTTTTCTTTCAGACAAATTCACCCCCTCCTTTGTGGGGCACATACTAATGGGCACATAATAAATAAGTGGGCACTTCTGAGATCTATTTATTTCATGTTCCAATTATTTTTATTTGTTTCCTTCTCACATGAAGGAGACCACAGCCCAGCCTAGCAATTAGAGGAGAAATTCTTTAAACTGGCTGCAAATTATATAATGAGTATATTGTAAATGTAATTCAAATGATTAGAATTTGAATTAAACCTGCTTTGTGAAATTCAACATCTAAGAAGTGTCTATAGCACTTGAAGAAGGAAGGTGTTCAAAAGTCCTGGGGGGAGGCTTTAAAATATATAATTCAAGAGGAACTGGTGTGTATAGTTTGTGAGGCTGGAGCTGAGTTGACAGGCCAAAATAATTCATAAAATTATGAATGTGCCTCCAACAACTGTATGCTGCTGCTAAGTCATTTCAGTCGTGTCCGACTCTGTGTGACCCCATAGATGGCAGCCCACCAGGCTCCTCCATCCCTGGGATTCTTCAGGCAAGAATACTGGTATGGGTTGCCATTTCCTTCTCCAAGGCATGCATGCACGCTAAGTCGTTTCAGTCATGTCCGACTCTATGCGACCCTATGGATAGCAGCCCACCAGGCTCCTCTGTCCACAGGATTCTCTAGGCAAGAATACTGGAGTGGGCTGCCATTTCCTTCTCCACCAACAACTGTATATATCAAGATAAATCACAGAGGATTGGAGCTTCTACCCCAATAAGAGAGGATATGAAACATTTGAGACCATATTTTAAATTCCAGTATGGCACACAATTCATAGCCATTCTTTTCAACAGCTAAAGCCTTAAATAATGTCAGTATAAACATGTAATTGTAAATTTACAAATAAACACTCCAGTTGTGGAGTTGTCAGACACAGATTTTGCTTTTGGCTTGTCTCCCTGACCCTCAGTCAATATGTTAACAATAAAATAAAATGAGTTTTCTTTGCCACTGACACAAGGCAAATGACTTTCCCACTTTTGACATGTAACTAATTACAACCCTTTCTAAAATCATTGGGCCTTAGTGGGTAAAGAATTCACCTGCAATGCAGGAGACACAGGATACGTGGGTTCCATCCTTGGGTTGAGAAGATCCCCTGGAGAAGGGAATGGCAACCCACTCCAGTATTCTTGACTGAAAAATCTCATGGACAGAGAAGCCTGGCAGGCCATAGTCCAAAGGGTTGCTAAGAGTTGGATACAACTGAGCAATTAAGCTTTACTAAAATCATTACTAATGATTTTTAGATATTTTATGCAGGTTAATTTTCTATACTAAATAGGAATTATCAGACATAGACTTGCTTTCGGCCATTCTAAGGAATGGCTAAGAATTGTATGCCATATTGGAATTTAAAATATGGTCTCAGATGTTATTTAAGCTAAATAACCTTAGCCTCATACTCTGTTTCTCAACTCCAAGACAAGGAACTCATCCCAGGATAGCTTCTAAGTCAGTGACTAATGCCACAGAAGGAGAGAGACAGAGAAGGTGAGAGAGATGGAGGAAAGAATAATCCAGTTTGCCATGACAGTGTGATTTAAGGATAAAGACACAAAAGTGTAGACAATATTGAGAAAATAGTGGGTGTTCCAATCTCAGTCTAAAGCTGTTTGCACCTAGGAGTCAGTGATATGGAGAAAGATAAAGAGAGTTAGATAAAGATTATTAAAATCTAGCAATAATACATCAGAAATGAATTCAAATTTCTAAAAAGTTTGGACTTTAAAGGGGAAATCCTAAATAAACTCTATGAACAGAGTGTCTTGATGATCTAGCAGCTGGTGTATTATTTTCTATGAAAAAGTCTGTGCTTTGTGATTTAAAATATAACTTAGGTCAGGTAGATCAAGACCTGAAAACAAATTCAATGTTCCAATAACCGACCATAACAAGCAACTCTCCAATGTGTTCTCTGAGGTTTTAAAGGCATTTGGAAGGTAATAAAGGCTTAAGAATGTTCTCTGAGACCAACTCCACATTGACATTTTTTATGTATGGATCTCCTATTTTCTCCTACAAAGACTCACATCCTTAAAAGGTAGTCTGAGAGGTCATTTGTTAATGAGGTTTAACGAAATCTAGCTTCAAAACATAGATGAGTCAGGAACTTAAATTTATGGGTCTAATAATTGGAAGTAGGCAAACTTTCCTTCCTCTTAAAAGAAGTTTATACACGTAATGCAAAACTGATGCTTATTGATCCATCTATTCATTTCTCTTAGAGTTTTTCCATGTTTACCTATTAGAAAGTGAACACCAATTGAAAAGGGGCAGTAAGAATAGCAGCTACTTCACCTTCCTAGTTCTGACCTAATGCAGCATCTATTGCAAAAATTACATATTTTATGTTAACAGTTGAGGTGCCCATGGCAGAAACTCAGCACAAAATTTTATACTGTCAAAACGGCTCAATGGCAGAACAAAAAATGAGTGTAGATGGAGCCATATTCTGAAAGGACTGGATCGAGGATGTTAGGACCATTAGGATTCACTTATTCTTCTTTTATCTGCTCTCTCTTTTTTTTTTTTAACCTTTTATGTGTGTTTTTTTTTTCTTCTATCTGTGTAGATTTGCTATTTCTTCATGGCTGAAATCATGACCACAGACAATTCTGAGCCTTCCATAAGGGTTCCTCAAGTTTAAACTGATGACATTTTAAAGCTGGATCATTCTTTCTTTGAGAGACCTGTTTTGTGGAATGTAGCCTGTTTAGCAGTCTCTCCGGTCTCTGACCACTGGTCTCCCCTCTCCTGAGCTGTAACAACCAGAAACCAAACATCAAATATCCCCTGAGGGGAAAAAGTGTCCCCACTTGAGAATCACTGCCTTGCAGGCTTAAAGTCAGAGAAGAAGGAGCTGCCATTCACCCATCTTTCATTTGGAAAGATCCTACAGAATGCTTTGTTCACGTGTGGACCACATACCTATCCTAAACCACATTTTTTGACAAGGAGGAAAAAAGAGAACAACTTTATGACTTTGGGTTACATCTTAGGACATACAAAGCACAAATTGTAAAATAAAAAGGTGATAAATTGATCATCAAAATTAGTTTTACTCTTTGACAGGCACTGGACTGTGAAGAAAGCTGAGTGCCGAAGAACTGATGCTTTTAAACTGTGGTGTTGGAGAAGAGTCTTGAGAGTCCCTTGGACTGCAAGGAGATCCAACCAGTCCATTCTGAAAGAGATCAGCCCTGGGATTTCTTTGGAAGGAATGATGCTAAAGCTGAAACTCCAGTACTTTGGCCACCTCATGCGAAGAGTTGACTCCTTGGAAAAGACTCTGATGCTGGGAGGGATTGGGGGCAGGAGGAGAAGGGGACGACAGAGGATGAGATGGCTGGATGGCATCACTGAGTCGATGGACGTGAGTCTCAGTGAACTCCGGGAGTTGGTGATGGACAGGGAGGCCTGGCGTGCTGTGATTCATGGGGTTGCAAAGAGTTGGACACGACTGAGCGACTGAACTGAACTGCACTGAACTGATAAAAAAATGAAAAGCCACAGACTGGCAAAACAAATATCTGATAATATTTGAATATTGAATATTTGAATATCTATATTCAGAATATAGAACGAATTCTTACCACTCCTTTAAGAGAAGATGGGCAATCCAGTAAAACATTGGCAAAAGATTTGGACACCTCACAAAAGAAGATATGCAAAGTAAAAACTAGCATAGGAAAAGATGTTCATCATCATGAGAAAAATACACATTAAAACCACAATGAGCTACACCCACTAGGATGACTAACATGAAAAGTACCAGCTGTTGGTGTAGATGTTGAGCAATTGGTGGGGATGCACAAAGACAAGGATAACAGACACTTTGGAAAAGTTTGGCAGTTTTGTATCAAGCTAAACATGTATTTAACATCCAGAAATTCCTCCTCCAGGCATTTCACCAAGAGAAATAGAGCATATGTCTACACAAAGGTCTAGATGCAAATGTTCCCAAACTTTATTCATCATGCCAAACTCTGGGAACAAAGCATCAGCTGATGAATAGATACATTGTTGTCCTTCCTTAGAATTGAATGTGACTCTTTAAATGGAACACAGCAACAAAAAGTAAAAACTATTAATATGTGCAAAAATATGGATGATTCTCAAAATAATTATGCTAAATGAAAGAAGCATGATATACTATACCACCTTTTACTGTATGTAATTCTATTCATTTAATATTCTGAAAAGCCAAAACTGAAAGGAGAGAAATCAATTCTAGGATCTAAGAGTAGATGGAAAGAACTCACTATGAAGAAGCAGGAGGAATCCTTTTGAGGAGATGAAAATGTTCTATATCCTCATTGTACTGGTGGTTACCTGACTCTGTATATGCATGCTAAATCACTTCAGTCGTGTCTGACTCTGCAACCGCATCAACCCCATGGAGAAGGAAAACAGTTGCCATTTCCTACTTCATACGTGACTCTGTAAATGCGTCAAATTTCACCAAACTTTACACTTCAGAGTGAATTTTATTGGGAATTTATGTAAATGAAACTTCAATGTATCTGATTTAAAACCATATATAATTTTAAAAAACATAGCTCAACCCTAAATTTAATATGCCCCAACCACTTTCTTCATGAAATAGGAAGTTCTTCAAAGAAGTCAATACTGGCTGCATATAATGACTTCATTAATTTGTCCATTCATTCATCCAATAGTTGTTTATATTATATCTACTATTTGCTGGGAAATGACCTAATGCTTAGGACATGTCTATGTATAGAACCAAAGATACCTACACTTAGGGAACTTACCTTCCAGACACAGGAAAATAGATTTAAAAAATAATGTCTACAAGAAGAAAAAGGAAATTCTATCCTACTCTTGTCATTTAGTTGCTAAGTCATGTCGGACTCTCTGAGACCCCATGGACCATAGCCCACCAGGCTCCTCTGTCCGTGGGATTTCCCAGGCAACAATACTGGAGTAGGTTGTCATTTCCTTCTCCAGAGGATCTTCCTGACCCAGGGATCAAACCTGATTCTCCCATATTGCAGGCAAAATTCTTTACCACTGAGCCACCAGGGAAGCCCTCAAGCCTACTCCGGGTGATACAAGACAAAAAAGAGAAAAGAGCAGGAAATGATTAGGAGATATGGAATAAGCAGAGAAGAGGAGGACTGTGTAGTATCCATAAATTTAGGCTTGTTGAGAAGGTAAGCTGTGAGCAAACACAGGAAGATTAGAAATTTAACAAAGGAAAAATCTGGCAGAACTTTTCAGATGGACAGAACACTAAAGCAAAGGTCCCGTAACAGGAGTGTGATGAAATCATTGAGGAACAATATGGAGACCTATGTGGCTGCAAAGGAGTGGGGTGGGGGGAAGTGAAGAGGAGGAAGAAGGGGAGAAACGGGATTGGGAAGGGAGGAAGAGAGAGTTTTACAATGTAGGTTTTGTCCTCATTCAAGTACCATGAGGCCAGCAGAGCAGCAGAAGACTGCCATTAACAAGAGAGTGGTTACTCCCAGCTCCCAAGCAGAGGGGGTTCCCCACACCACACAGAGGAAATCCAAGGGTTCCAGTCAAGAGGCAGAAGGAGTTTGGGGGAAGCATAGACGAGAGCCCTGATTGTGATTTCCTAGGAAAAGAACAGGCGAGGCAGGGTAAGCAGGCCTAGCATTGGCTACATTAATAATTCCGGCAGGCTTTGGGGTGCAGGGCTGTCCTGAGTTGTCTGGTTCCTGGCCTTGGGGTGATCAGGACAGTGGATAGTGGCCTGGAATGTGACAGCCTAGTAAGGTAGAGGGCTGGAGTGTGGGTACCATTGGCTGGTTGTATAAAGCAAGATGTGCTCACAGATGGTCTCTAAGGACTGGGAGACCCTGAGAGGGCCATCTCTTCCTGATCATCAAGGCACAAGAAGCTAGAGCATCAAGAATACAGAAAGTTTTCCTCACTGTTTGGCTTCAGTGAAGGCTCAACCAATGACAGGCTCCAGGAGATGGGGTGGAGGAGTGGAAGGATGGGTACTTCTCTGGTTCCATCTCTTCCAAGTTGCTGCGGGCTGGCTGCATCTTTCCTCTGAAGGCCTCCACCCTTTAGGACAGCTGCTACCCTCTCCAGGTTCAGGTACCCTCCCTATCCCTTGGCTCTTTACACCTGTTAACAGCTCCTCACTTCTGCTTCCTTTGGGATCCAGAACAATTGCTTGTCTGTTTCCTTTAAACCCATCTTCTCTTTTTTGCAAACAGGTTTTCTTCATGTCCCCTCAATTATCTTATCTGAATGTGCCACCTTCTTCCTGTTCAGACCCTGACTTTTACAAAGACCAAATTCATTCATGATGAGACTCAAGTAATCACCCACTCGACAGATTTGTCAGTTGTCTAGTCTTGGTTCCCTAAAGATAATACAATGGACTCACTCAAAGAAGTGTTGACTGGCACTATATCTGACAAGCCATGATTTAATTTAGCCAATGCTTCATTTTCTCCCTAAGATCCATTCAGTTCTTAAGACTTCAGCACCAGTTCTTAAGACTAAGAACTAAGCATTCAGTTCTTAAGACTTCTTCATTTCAATCACCAACATACTTTACCTTCTTGTTTATATTGGAGTATAGCAATTAACAATGTTGTGACAGTCTTGGGTGGATGGCAAAGAGGCTCAACTATACACATATGTGTATCCATTCTTCCCCAGACTCCCCCCACATCCAGGCTGCCGCATAACAGTGAGCAGACTTGCCTGTGTCAACCACCAATGTGTTTTAAAGCCATTTCACATACACACACACACACACACACACAGCCCCCAAGACGTTATTGTCGTTATTGTGTCAGTCTGTATGAACTATCGACAGCAGAGCAATAAAAAGAAATAATAAAGTCGAGTTGAGAGATGAGCAACTAAGCATTCCCACAAGCTAACCTCTCTATACCTGTAACTGAGACTTACACCTCAGCAATATTACACATGATTTACACATCACAGACCATCAGAGGTGCTGACAGCCAGGCCAGGCCCCGTCTATAATGGTCATGAATGCAAACAGCCTCATGGACCACTTTGTGAATCAATGTGTCATCTCCAGGCAGGGGTGGCCTATAAAACAGTATCACCAGATGGATTCATTGAGCATGACATCCTCTAATAACAAATTCTCAAAGCAGGCACTATTTTTATTTCTATTTTCAAAGGAGGAAACAAAGAAACACACAGGTTAAGAAATTACCCAAATTCACAGAATTAATAAGTGTTAGAGCTGGGGTAGGATAGAATAATGGATCTTAGATATAAACCAGTAAGTAGATGGTGAGACGAGTCCTCTGTTAATCCTTGCTAAAGATGATGCTGGAAAAGACCCTGATGCTGGGAAAGATTGAGAGCAGGAGGAAAGGGGGGTGACAGAGGATGAAATGGTTGGATGGCATCATGGACTCAATGGACATGAATCTGAGCAAACTCCAGGAGACAGTGAAGGACAAGGAAGCCTGGCATGCTGCAGTCTATAGGGTCGCAAAGAGTCAGACATAACTTAGTGACTGAACAACAACAAAGATTAAATGGCCAATCATGTGTCCTCTTCAGACTCCATTTCCACATACAGGAAACAGAGATCAAAGAAGTGACAATATATAATGCTGTTGTAATGAACTGCATTAAATGAGAAAATGAAAGTGAAGTACTTGGTTTGGTAAATTTTACAGAATACCAATTTCTTAAGTTTCTGGAAATATCTGTCAAATGCAATTGTTTTCATTAGAGTATTAACATCTTAATTATTGTTTCTCGATGTTGTCTCTGAGATAGTAAAATAAAACATCCATTTCTTCCACATTATAATAAAAAGCTATAAAATCCACATAGAAGAGGCTATTTTTAATTCTTCAACTTTCAAAACAAAGGTACATCCAAATAGAAATTTCAACCAGGGCCAGAGAAAAAATTATGTTTCACACGTTCCCCAGAGGTGAAAAAACAAACTTTCTCTGGATGTGCCTGGTGGAAAATTTGAACCCCACTCTGAAGAATCTCAATGTGTTGGGTTGTATCCTACCCTAAAGCCACACTCTTCTCAGAAGAACAGGGGCCAGAGCAGCTCATGACACTATAGGAAATCCGGCATCTTCCTTGCAACATATTCTTGTTTCTCATCCAGTTTTATTATACCTTGTAGGTAAGATTTAGGGTGAAATCTACTATTTTTTATTGGAGTGGAGTAATGGAAAATATCATGAATTCACACAGATTAAAAGCATGTGCTAAGTCACTTCAGTTGTGTCCAACTCAGCAACCCCATGGACTATAGCCCACCAGGCTCCTCCATCCATGGGATTCTCCAGGCAAGAATACTAGAGTGGGTTGCTGTTTCCTCCTCCAGGAGATCTTCCCAACCCAGGGATCAAACCCACGTCTCCTGCATTGGCAGGCGGGTTCTTTGCCACTAGCACCACCTGGGAATGCCATGGTGCCAGTGGTCCTCCATGCAGGGCAGCAAAGGAGACACAGACATTAAGAACAGACTTTTGGACTCAGTGCGAGAAGGTGAGGGTGGGATGATTTGAGAGAATAGAATTGAAACCTGTATATTACCATATGTAAAATAGATGACCAGTGCAAGTTTGGTGCATGAAGCAGGGCACCCAAAGCTGCTGCTCTGGGACAACCTAGAGGGATGGAATGGGGACGAAGGTGGGAGGGGGTTTCCATATGGGAGGGACACATGTATACCTATGGCCAATTCATGTTGATGCATGGCAAAAATCATCACAATATTATAAAGTAATTATCCTCCAGTTAAAATAAACTAATTACTTTAAAAGCACAGAGATTCCACAAAGTCAACAAATGTAATGTCCTATTTCACCCCCAAGGTGCATACACAGATATCGTAGCCCAGTCTCTCCAACGGACATGTGGTACAGGGAATCTGGGAGAGAAGCCAGAGCATCCAGTGCTGAGGGCTTCCTCTGTGACTCAGTGCCCATCAAAACACGTCTTGTCCTGGCCTTCTGCCCACTGACAAATACCAGTGATTTTGCCAGTCACATAGCTATCCATGATAGCTATCGTTATCTTTTTTTTTTTAATTTTATTTTAAAACTTTACAATATTGTATTGGTTTTGCCATATATCGAAATGAATCCGCCACAGGTATACATGTGTTACCCATCCTGAACCCTCCTCCCTCCCCATACCATCCCTCTGGGTCGTCCCAGTGCACCAGCCCCAGGCATCCAGTATCGTGCATCGAACCTGGACTGGCGACTCGTTCCATATATGATATTATACATATTTCAGTGCCATTCTCCCAAATCATCCCACCCTCTCCCTCTCCCACAGAGTCCAAAAGACTGTTCTATACATCAGTGTCTCGTTTACTGTCTCATATACAGGGTTATTGTTACCATCTTTCTAAATTCCATATATATGCGTTAGTATACTGTATTGGTGTTTTTCTTTCTGGCTTACTTCACTCTGTATAATAGGCTCCAGTTTCATCCACCTCATTAGAACTGATTCAAATGTATTCTTTTTAATGGCTGAGTAATACTCCATTGTGTATATGTACCACAGCTTTCTTATCCATTCATCTGTTGATGGACATCTAGGTTGCTTCCATGTCCTAGCTATCATATCTTTTAAGAAAGCTTAAAGATACAGAAATATGGTACACATGTTTAGAATGTCAACTATGTTTCATGGTCACTTAAAAGCAATTTTATTATTTTTAAAAAGACATGAAAATATTATGGGCTATGATTCACAAGTCACATTAATTTTAATAAAGAAATAGAAAATTTTTGAAGAAATTTGACTCTTGGTTCAGGTTTTTAAGGCAGAACCCCCAGTCCCATAATGTCTAAGCTATGCGTTTCTCTCTTTTGACACTGGTAGTTTAATGATAATTAAAGGAATCATTCTACAAGGCAGATGATAGCATCATGTGTTAGTTATGGAATGTTAGGAGGCTTTGCCATTGAAGTCTTTCTCTAATTCTGCCTAATAATGCCACTGACTTCTTGTATATGCCACATAAGATGATATGTAGAAGAACATTTCTATAGTTAGGTAACCCAAAGACATGAAGTTTTTTATTCAAAATGAACATGCGGAATAGGAGAAGGGGAGGGCATGCTGAGAGTAGCAAACCTATTGCATTGTTTGGATGTTAATTTCAAGGTAATAGTGAGAGGCAGGTTCTAGAGCATAAAAGAATAAGTAATGAGGACTCTATGTTAACTTGCCCATTTTAACCCCAAACTGGTTCCCATCTACACACACAAAGACACACACATATACACAGTCACTAAAAATTGCAGAGTAAAGAAACTGATTTAAAAAATTAAAAGTAAAATATTCTCTGAAGTTTTGACCACTACATAATGAATAATATAATAGTCTATACAAGAGAAGGAAATGGCAACCCATTCCAGTACTCTTGCCTGGAAAATTCCATGAATGGAGGAGCCTGGTAGGTTACAGTCCATGGGATGGCAGAGAGTTGGACATGACTGAGCAACTTCACCTCAGCTTCAGCATCAGTCCTTCTTTCAGAATAGCTCTACTGTACCACGTATTTGGGCTCGCTGAAAAGACTCTGATGCTGGGAAGGATTGGGAGCAGGAGGAGAAGGGGACAACAGAGGATGAGATGGCTGGATGGCATCAGGGACTCGATGGACGTGAGTTTGAGTGAACTCCGGGAGTTGGTGATGGACAGGGAGGCCTGGCGTGCTGCGATTCGTAGGGTCACAAAGAGTCGGACACGACTGAGCAACTGAACTGAACTGGGTGGTGCTAGTGGTAAAAAAAAAAAAAAAAAAAAAAACACCCCGCCTGCCAACACAGGAGACCTAAGAGACGTGGGTTTGGCCCCTGGGTTGGGAAGATCCCCTGGGTCGGGAAGATCCCCTGAGGAGGGCATGGCAACACACTCCACTATTCTTGCCTGGAGAATCACATGAACAGAGGAGACTGGTGCGCTACAGTCCAAAGGGTCACAAAAAGTCAGACATGACTGAAGAAACTTCCCACACACTCACACAATACCACCTGTTTAACTTCATGTCAGATCGTGACCTTAAAAATCAAGACATCAAATGGTTAATGAGAAAACAGGCTAAAGTTTGAAGGGATAATTCAGCAAATTAATCCTTTCATTTTGAAATGTTTAACTCAATATAATGAGTGACATAAACTAAAATTCTGTTCACATTTTATATACTACTATTTAGTTTCAACTAAATAAAGTTTTGTTATAAGAACTTAAAAGGTCTAATTATAAAAACTTAAAGATATGATTTTAAGTCCAGTATCATTAGTTTAGAAAGCTCTAAGTTGTTTTGCATGTATACTTGAGGTTTACCTGCTGAATTTGTCTTGGAATACATGTTATAGTGTCTTATCTCTCTGTCATTTGAAGGGTTACTAGCCTGGAGAGTTTTTTTTTAAGCCTTGAAACTTGAAGAATGTCATTTCCTTATCATCATCAACAGCCTTGTAATTTCTAGGTAAGAGTATTCTCTCAGGGCTTTCTGAGCACTGGGAGCTGGTTCATGAGATAGGCGGAAGGTGTAACTTGGTAACATTACTTTTCTAACTCCGAATCTGTGACGATATTACAGAAGCTTGAAAGTCTCCTGTTATACTTTTTCTTTTAATTTCATTGTTTTCTGACATGCACACACAGCAGAGAACTGTACACACAGTTTCCTATATTATCTAGCTCTTCTTGTTCTATTCTGCTCATAATGAAATTCAAATTGTATTCAAGAGCTCATTCTCCAGCATGAGAATTTTTAAGAGGAAACTAACCTCCAAGTCTTAACTCTGCCATTATTCCCTAAAAAGGCAAGACACTATTAGATTCATTTTATTTAATTATGCCTTTCCCAACCCAGTAAAACATTAATGTCTCTAATAACAAAGTACAGAATGGATATTTCCAAAGAGAACCTCTGGATGCTAGACTTCTGGGTGTCAAGTCTGTTAAGTGGCTATTCTTTCAAGCTTAAAACTTGCTGTTCTTGTTCATGGGATATTTTAAGAGCTGCACTCTTCCATCTAATTTTTAAATACATACTCAACAGCCACCATGTGCTGTTATTGGAGCCTCAGACTCAGAAGCAATGTAATATTTAAAAGTCTAAGAGGTGAGCTATATCAGTTCAGTTACTCAGTTGTGTCCAACTCTTTGAGACCCAAAGGAATGCAGCACACCAGGCTTCCCTGTCCATCACCAACTCCTGGAGCTTACACAAACTCATGTCCATTGAGTCAGTGATGCCATCCAACCATCTCATCCTCTGTGGGGGAGCTATATAATGTACAAATAAAATAATTTTGGATAGCAATAAGTGCAATGAAATTAAAAGACGCTTGCTGCTTGGATGAAAAGCTAAGAGAAACCTAGACAGTGTATTCAAAAAAGACAATGGCAACCCACTCCAGGACTCTTGCCTGGAAAATCCCATGGGCGGAGGAGCCTGGAAGGCTGCAGTCCATGGGGTCGCTGAGGGTTGGACACAACTGAGCGACTTCACTTTCACTTTTCACTTTCATGCATTGGAGAAGGAAATGGCAACCCACTCCAGTGTTCTTGCCTGGAGAATCCCAGGGACGGGGGAGCCTGGTGGGCTGCCATCTATGGGGTCGCAGAGTCGGACACAACTGAAGTGACTTAGCAGCAGCAGCAGACAGCGTATTAAAAAGCAGAGACATCACTTTGTCCACAAAGGTCTGTATAGTCAAAGCTCTGGTTTTTCCAGTAGTCAGGTCCAGATGTGAGAGTTGGACCATAAAGAAGTCTGAGTGCTGAAAAATTGATGCTTTCGAATCGTGGTGCTGGAGAAGACTCTTGAGAGTCCCTTGGACAGCAAGGAGATCAAACCAGTCAATCCCTAGAGGAAATCAACCCTGAATATTCATTGGAAGGACTGATGCTGAAGCTCCAATATTTTGGCTACCTGATGCATAGACCTGACTCATTGGAAAAGGCCCTGATGCTGGGAAAGATTAAGGGCAGGAGGAGAAGGGGCAACAGAGGATGAGATGGTTGGGTGGTATCCCCTACTCAATGGACATGAGTTTCAGGAAACTCCAGGAGATAGTGAAGGACAAGGAAACCTGGCATACTGCAGTCCATGAGGTCAAAAAGTATTGGACATGACTTAGCAACTGACCAAAAACAAGGTGAAAATCAAATCAAATGACATGCTAGTAAGTGACTGAGTAGAAACTGGTTACAGAAGTTCTTTCTGAGAAACTGACATTTGAGCTGAGAATCAAACAAAGATCCAATCATGCAAAAGTCTAAGGGAACTGGATCTGGGCAGAAAAGGAAGAAAGAGCAGGAAGAACATAACTGGCGTGGCCGAGGAATAGGAAACAAGCCAACTAAATGAGGAGCAAGAGAGCAGTAAAGATGTTGGAGAACATCAGTCAGAACACTGGCAACCTGGAATTTTTTTTAAGAACCATGAGAGGTCACCAGAAATTCTTAGGCAGAAGAATACCATCATCTATTTTTATTTTTCCAGAGAAATTACCCTGGCTTTTAAAATTTTATTCATTTGAAAGTGTACTCAAGAGGACAAGAGTTGCAGAAGCCAATAGCTGTCCATGTGAAATAACCCTGTACTAGGCTCTAGTAGGAATGTCATCCAAGATTATGCTTTCCAAAGCCAAGGCATGTTAGAACAACCTGGCAAGTTTTTAGAGCCATTAAAAACACAGATTTACAGGCCTTACTTCTTCCAGGTTCTGATTCTGGTCTAGGGTTGAGGCCAAGGCTCTTTTTAAAAATCTCCCCAGATGTCTCTGAGGCACAGTCAGTCAGTTCAGTCACTCAGTCTTGTCTGACTCTTTGCAACCCCATGAATCACAGAACGGCAACCCTGCTTAAAAACCCCTGATTTGGGCTTCCCTGGTGGCTGGGTGGTAAAGAATCTGCCTGCCAATGCAGGAGACATGGGTTCGACCCCTGGTCCAGGAAGATCCCACATGCTGTGGAGCAACTAAGCCTGTAGGCCACAACTACAGAGCCCATGCTCCACAATGAGAAAAGCCGCCTCAATGAGAAGCCAGCACATAGCAACGAAGAAGAGCCCCCAATCGCTGCAACCAGAGAAGATCCCACACAGCAAAGAAGACCCAGCACACTCAAAATAAAATAAAATAAATAAATAAACAAAAATTATTTTTTTAAAAAAACCTTATCTAAGCCACATCTACCTAAGAATAGTTGAGAAGATTATCTTAAATGCCAAATAAATTTTCCATATTAAAAAACTGTACAATGAATACCCATTTTTAAAATAATATGTTTTCCTATCGTTCCAAAGGGGGAAAGGGTGAGAGGGATAAATCAGGAGTTTGGGCTTAACAGATACAGATTACTATATACAAAGAGACAGACAACAAGGACCTACTGTGTAACACAGGGAACTATACTCAGTATCTTTTACCAATGAACAATGGAAAAGAATCTGAAAAAGAATACATACATGTGCAATTGAATCACTTTGCTGTATACCTGAAACCAACAACTATATATCAATAAAGAAAAATTTAACGTTAAAAAAATAAATTTTCTCACAATTATTTTTCATAACATGGAAGGGAATCAGTGTTATTTATGGATAAGAACACAGATACTGAAATAGTCCCTTTGATGTTCCTTCTGTTTAGTGTTTGTCACCTGTAACCTCTCTAAAAGCTAGTCAATGCAGGGAAAGACAACTATCACATGGTATCAGTTACACGTGAAATCTAAAATATGAAACAAATGAACTTATGTACAAAACAGAAACAGACTCACAGACACACAGACCTGAGGTATGTTTACCAAAGGAGAAAACAGGGTGGGGTGGATAAAGTAGAAGTTTGGGAACTGACATATACACACTACTATACCATTTAACTTCTCTGCAGAGTACATCACGAGAAACGCTGGGCTGGAAGAAGCACAAGCTGGAATCAAGATTGCCAGGAGAAATATCAATAACCTCAGATATGCAGATGACACCACTCTAATGGCAGAAAGTGAAGAGGAACTCAAAAGCCTCTTGATGAAAGTGAAAGAGGAGAGTGAAAAAGCTGGCTTAAAGCTCAACATTCAGAAAACAAAGATGGCATCTGGTCCTATCACTTCATGGGAAATAAATGGGGAAACAGTGGTAACAGTGTCAGACTTTATTCTTTTGGGATCCAAAATCACTGCAGATGGTGATTGCAGCCATGAAATTAAAAGACGCTTACTCCAACCTAGATAGCATATTCAAAAGCAGAGACATTACTTTGCCAACAAAGGTCCGTCTAGTCAAGGCTATGGTTTTTCCAGTGGTCATGTATGGATGTGAGAGTTGGACTATAAAGAAAGCTGAGCGCTGAAGAATTGATGCTTTTGAACTGTGGTGTTGGAGAAGACTCTTGAGAGTCCCTTGGACTGCAAGGAGATCCAACCAGTCAAACCTAAAGGAGATCAGTCCTGGGTGTCCATTGGAAGGACTGATGCTGAAGCTGAAACTCCAATACTTTGGTCACTCATGAGAAGAGTTGACTCATTGGAAAAGACCCTGATCCTGGGAGGGATTGGGGGCAGGAGGAGAAGGGGACGACAGAGGATGAGATAGCTGGATCGCATCACCGACTCGATGGACATGAGTTTGAGTGAACTCCGGGAGTTGGTGATGGACAGGGAGGCCTGGCATGCTGCGATTCATTGGGTCACAAAGAGTCAGACATGACTGAGCAAATGAACTGAACTAATACACGTAAAATAGATGAACAGCTAGGACTTATTGTATAGAACAGGGAGTTACACTCAGTATCTTGTAATGATATAAATAGAAAAGAATCTGAAAAACATATGCATATAAAACTGGATTAATTTGCTGCATACCTGAAACTAACACAACATTGTAAGTCAACTATACTTCAATAGAAAGAATTAAATTTTATAAAGCTTCTATGCTGTGCATTTGGCAGTCCCTCTTAACTGTCTCTTACTTCAACACTGCTTGGGCAAACAGACCCAAGGATGCCCCTTGCTCCAGCCTCCCATCACCCTTCAACCTTTAATTTGGTTGCAACCTTCGGAATCAGCTACTCAGCTCTCCTGGAACGCTTAGACAAGCCAATGCCATTTTTTGAGCTTAACTCAGCTCCCAGATTCATCAGAATTATTCTACCCAGTGGAGGCCATGGTCAACCACCACCTCGTGAACCTGCATCTGCAAGCCGCCTACACCTACCTCTCTCCGGACTTCTATTTCAACCACAACAATGTGGTTCTGGAGGCATGGGCCATTATTTCCAGGAATTGGCCAAGAAGAAGCACCGGGGCACCAAGCATCTCTTGAAAATGCAAAACCAACATGGCGGTCATGCCCTCTACCAGGACGTGCAGAAACCATGTCAAGATGACTGGGGTAAAAATCCAGGATGCAATGGAGACCACCCTTCTCATGGAGAAGAACCTGGACCAAGCCCTTTTGGATCTGCAAGACCTGGGTTCTCCCCGTGCAGACTCAACCTCTGTGACTTCCTGGACAGACATGCCCTAGATAAGCAAGTGAAACTTATCAAGAAGATGGGCGCCATTTGGAACAACCTCCGCAGGCTGGCTGGTCCCCAAGCCAGACTGGGTGAGTAGCTCTTCCAAAGTTTCACCCTCCAACACAACCAGGAGCCTCTGGAGCCCAGCGGCTTTTGAGGAGCACTGCCTAATGTCAAGGCTTCTACCTGAAGCCCCTGTCTGCAGCCACTCGGTGGCTTTTTAACATCCTGGAGCCCTCTCTCAAGCTTTGGACCAAATGGAAACAATAAAACTTTTTGCAGCAAAAAGAAGAAAAAAAAAAAGCTTCTATGCTTATCTTTGTTACTTTCATCTTCCTACCACTTTGCCAGAAGCATCTTAATTAGACCCAATGTCAGTATACTTTTTGTGTGTGCCAATTTTCTTACCACATGCTGATGAAGTAAAACTGAGAAATAAAGTTAATTTTGACCAAAAAAATCTTTTTTCTAAGCTGGTCAGTTTATTTCCTCCTTTACAGTCTATACAGAGTTGCACTAAAAAATTTAGGTTTCTAATAAATGCTCAGCCTAATGCTCAGCCTCACTGCTACTTCATTTTCTGGTTTCCTTTGATCGTCCTTTACACACTTCTTCAGGACATGCATGCTAAGCATGGCGTTCCTCGGTTACTTCAGGCTAATAACTTTTCTGCTCCTCTAATTAATTCTGAAGCACCACATAGGGTTTTGCCTCATGTGGCTGACCTGGCCAGTTGTGTTTATCATTTCTTCCTCTCCTGACAAACTCAGCAGCCTCAACCTAACCTACCTTCAGCCTCCTTGGTGGATCCAAGTGCTGGGTAAGTTGAAAGAATTAGGTCAGAGATTTCCCTTGGAATTCTCCAGGCAAGAATACTGGAGTGGGTTGCCATTTCCTTCTCCAGGGGACCTTCCTGACCCAGCGATCAAACCCGCATCTCTCACATCTCTTGTATTGGCAGGCGGGTTCTTTACCACCAGCGCCATCTGGGAAGCCCAGAAACCAAATAATGACCTCTAAACTTACTGGTTTATCTGAGCCTGAGTCAGAATCCTCACCATACCCTTAGGAGTAAGGCGACATCGCTTCTAAATGTCAGAGGAGTCAGAACCACCTGACTGGACAAGTCTCCATTTTCCTGCCCTCACTCTCATTCACCAACCTGGGTGTGGTTCTCTTAGGAAATGTCAGAACTGATTTTGTGTGGCTTCTGTAACCAGCAGAGTTTTTCATCTTCTCCTACTGGCAGAGTTTATAAGATGCTTCTCCAGTGGGTGGATCTGAGACAGCCTGGGGCCTGGGACCCTCTGCTGCAGTGTTTGCACCTGGACCAACATCTCCTCCAGTAACAAAATACAAAGAAACTACAGGGACTAAAAATAACTGTATACATGCACACGCTCAGTTGCTTCAGTTGTGTCCAACTCTTTGCGACCCTGTGGACTGTAGCCCACCAGGCTCCTCTGTCCATGAGATTCTCCAGGCAAGAATACTGGAGTGGGTTGCCATGCCCTCCTCCAGGGGATCTTCCTGACCCAGGGATCAAACCCAAGTCTCTTGCATCTCCTGCATTGGCAGGCAGATTCTTTACCACTGTGCAACCTGGGAAGCCCCAAGACCATGGAGATCTTCCTAGAAACAGGAAACAGTGAAACACCCTTCTCACAGAGTAGTGGTTTTCAACCGCGGTTATACTGGTTTGGCCAAAAGGTTAATTTTCCACAAGTTTTCCCTTCCATAAGACGTTACAAACCTTTAAGCCAACCGGATACCACCTTCTGCTGGACACTATGGAAGCTTGCAGGGGTGTTTTTGTTTCTTTCACTGAAGTGTAGTTGAATTACAGTACTGTGTCACTTTCAGGTATACAGCAAGGTGATTCCATTATACATACATTTTCAGATTATTTTCCATGATAGGTTACTATGTTAAACATAGTTCCCTGTGCTCTACAGTTAATCCTTATTACAGATTGGTTCAAGATAATGGATGTGCACTCATTTCCTCCTGCCAGAGCACCAAAATCACAACTAGCTGTTGAACAGGAAGACACTAGAACCCACCACAAAAAAAGATACCCACATCCAAGGACAAAGGAGAAGCCGAAATGAAACAGTAGGTAGGAGGGGCATAATCACAATAAAATCAAACCCTATACCTGCTGGATTGGCAACCAAAAGCAGGAGAACAGTAATACCAAAGTTCTCTCACTGCTGTGAAGGCTGTAGGCCCCACATCAGGCTCCCCAGCCCGGGATCTGGTCAAGAACTGGGAATCCCCAGAGAATCTGATTTTGCAGGCCAGTGGGATTTGGTTACAAGACCCTCACAGGACTGGGGGAAACAGAGACTCCACTCTTGGAGGGCACAAACAAATCTGTGTGCACCAGGACTCGGGGGAAAGAAACACTGACCCCACAGGAGACAGAGCCAGGCCTACCCATGAGTGTTGGAGGGTCTCCTACAGAGGTGTGGGTGGGCAGCGGCCCACCTCAGGGACAGGGCACTGGTAACAGCAGTCCTGGGAGATACATGCTGGCGTTAAGTCCTCTTGGAGGTCGCCAATAGCCCTACCATAGAGCCTGTAGACTCCAGGACTGGGTGGCCTCAGGTCAGACAACTGAGAAAGGAGGGAGCACAGCCTCACCATCAACAGACAATTGGATTAAAGTTTTGCTGAGCACAGCCCTGCCCACCAGAGCAAGACCCAGTTTTCCCCATAGCTGTCCCTCAGGAAGCTTGCACAGGCCTCAATCCTCATCCACCAGAGGGCAGACAGAAGTAAACCCCTGTTGCTTATCTATTGTTGCTTACGTAAAGCCGTTTGTGTCTGTTAATCCCATGTTCAGTTGATAGGTCATGTCACTCTCTGGGAACCCATGGAGAGCTGCACACCAGGCTTCTCCATCTTCCACTGTCTCCCAGGGTTTGCTTAAATTCACGTTCATAGAGTCTGTGGTGTTATCTACCTATCCCTGTTAATCCCATACTCCTAATTTATTCCTCCCCCTCTTCTCTCTTTGATAACCATAAATCCATTTTCTATACCTATGAGTCTGTTTCTGTCTCGTATATAGATTCATGTGTATCCGTTTTTTAGATTCCACATACAAGTGACATCATGCAATATTTGTCTTTCTCTGGTTTATTTCACTCAGGGTGATAATCTCTAGGTCCGTCCATGTTGCTGCAAATGGCAGTATCTTATTGGGCTTCCCTGATGGCTCAACTGGTAAAGAATCTGCCCACAAAGCAGGGGACCTGGGTTCGATCCCTGGTTTAGGAAGATACCCTGGAGAAGAGAACGGCCACCCACTCCAGTATTCTGAAGAATTCCATGGAATCACAAGGAGTCAGACACAACTGAGCAACTTTCACTTTCACTTTATGCTTTATTATGGCTGAGTAATATTCCACTGTGTATATCTTCTTAAGCCAGCCATCTCCTTTGACTATGACAAAAGTCAGACAGCAATACTGCATTTAGTGGTGAAGATGGGGGGAGGGGAAAGATGCTTTATGACCCACAATGTGAAGAATACTCTTGCCCAATAAAAAATTGCTCCATGTCCTGCACTACTTTTGAATGTCCCACAGAACAGCTAGCACAAGTGAAAAATCTGTTTGTAAGCTTCCAATTCTAGAGTCTAAGTCTATTTTACATTTAAATATAGTGTTTTGCACAGTTTTAATATAAACTGAATTATGCAAAGATACAATTACAAAGTGAAACAAGGAAACGTGCTCCTCTGACTGGTTGGAAATTCCAGGAGCTCTTGGTTGTTTCATGAAATCATGTTACCAGGAATTGTGCCACTTCTGGTATTTGAATCAGCTCTCTCAACATCACCTTAGAACTGTCCACTAACAGCAATTCTATGCTTGGGGACATCACAGCATCACCTGGCCACTTCACTCTGCTTCCCAGAGCAGTGGTGCCTATGTGTTTGCATATGAAATACACATTTTATTGCGAATGTCTTCCTCAGATTTTCCCCTTATATTACATTAGAACATCATACTGATTTTTAAAAATATTTTACATGTGGTTAAGTTATATTAGATGTGAATTTTATTTCACTAAAAGTTAGTGTTATAAAAAACCACCATCTCTGGTGGATCAGACAGTAAAGAGTTTGCCTACAATGTAGACTAGGTCAGGAAGATTCCCTGGAGAAGGGAATGGCTACCCACTCTAATATTCTTGCCTGTAAAACTCCATGGGCAGAGGAGCCTGGCAGGCAACAGTCCATAGAGTCGCAAGGAGTCAGACACAACTGTGCAACTTTCACTTTCACTGAGTGTTATAAAAACCAGGCCTTGTACAGTAAGATTGGGAATGTCTTCCCTAGATGCAAAGCTCCCTACTAACAGACTTTATAAAACTCAAATAAGCCCAATCTGCCACCTCCCTACCCAACACTCACTCACTCATTCATTTGGCGCTCAGTCGTGTCTGATTCCGTGTGACCCCACAAACTGTAGCCCAGCAGGTTCCTCTCTCTGTTCATGGAATTCTCCAGGCAAGAATACTGCAGCAGGTTGCCATTCTCTTCTCCAAGGGATCTTCTTGACCCAGAGATCGAACCTGGGTTTCCTGCATTACAGGTAAATTCTGGACTATTTAAGCCTCCAGGGAAAACTCTGCACTAGTAGCAAAAAAAGCCTATTGGTGACAAAACCTTCTTATACCAAATACAGCAACAGTTCTGATTAATTGAACACCTATGGTGAACCAGGTCCGGTGCTACACATTTTCCATATACCATGTCTAACCCTCAGCTCACTAAGGGAGGTAGTATTTATTATGAGCTCTATTTTATAGGCAGAAAATACACACAGCACAAAGGCCAAATAACTGACTGAGGTCACACAAGTGTAAGTGATTTGATCAAAGTCAATCAAATTCTTGAAAGGCCACTCACTCCAGTATTCTGGCTTTGAGAATTCCACAGACTGTATAGTCCATGGGGTCGCAAAGAGTCGGACACGACTGAACAACTTTCACTTCACTTCACCTCAATCAAATTCCAGTGTCTTTGACTTTGCCGAAGACGGATGGGTCAGAATTCAAAATTGGACAGCTGGTAAGTAGCCAGGAAAAGCCATGCTCAATTTGGCTGAATTAACTGTGGAACAGTGAAAGCAGAGAACAAACAGGACACTTGTCACCACCTACTGCCTTCACCCAGGCATTCAGACTCTCACTCAAGCACCACAGTTTCCAGCCCACCTCAGGTTTTCAGCAACAGCAATTGAAAAGTGGCTTGCCTGAACTGAAATGTGCTAGACATGTCAGATACATATCAAATTTCCAAGACTGGACACAGCAAAAAGGACAGTAAAATATCTCATCAGTTGCTGTTCTTCAGTTACTAAGTTGTGTTCGACTCTGCAATCCCATGGGCTGCAGTACGCCAGGCTTCCCTGTCCTTCACTATCTCCTGGAGTTTGCTCAAATTCATGTCCATTGAGTCAGTGATGCCATCCAACCATCTCATCCTCTGTCATCCCCTTCTCCTCCTGTCCTCAATCTTTCCCAGCAACAGGGTCTTTTCCAATGAGTCAGCTCTTCACATCAGGTGGCCAAAGTATTGAAGCTTCAGCTTCAGCATCAGTCCTTCTGATGAATATTCAGGGCTGATTTCCTTGAGACCACACATCTCATCAATAATTTTATGTACATTAAATATATTTATATGTTCTCATGATAATGTTTTTGGATCTACTGGTAAAAAATAGATTAAAATTCATTTCACTTATTTCTTATTATCAAAGTTTCTAATGAGACTATGAAGTTTTGTTCATTATAGTGGCTCACTTAATATTTGCAGTGGACAGAGCTGAAATCGATGACTTTTCTGTTGGTCAGTATCCTTTCCCTGTACCACAGGAATCTGTGGAAGCTCGGAGTCTAGTGTAGCTCCTTCTAGGAGTGACCACTCAGGCCACTGAAAGCAGCAGGAGAAAAGCATGGGTGTGTGGGGAGGGCAAGGTCAGCAGAAGTTCCTGCACATTTTCACTGTGTCCTTTTGGTCACTCAGATCATGGGGACCACATGTTCACTCCCTATTTATTACTATTATCTTTATCCCATATGCTTCTCACAACTGCCAGCACATGGGAACAGTAGGCAAAGTCTGGAACAAAAGCCGTGTTTAAATACACATGTAAAGAAAAGTCAAAATATTTGGAATATTACCTAAATATGATATTGTTTATATTTACAAACAGCAAAGAAGGTAGCTGGTAGTTCTGTGGAAACCAAGACAGGTGGCATGAGCTCATCACAGACTGAAAACACTAGCAATGGTTTCAATACAAGTGACTGAAAGGCAGGGCAATGATGTCTGTGATCTCACAAGATCAGACAGACCCTCAACTTCTGTACCGTGATCAAGTACTAATTGCAAAATCCACACAAACACAACACAGAAAGGAAACTGAATTGAGAGAAGTGGACTACAGACGTCAAGATTTTACTCACACTTATTAGCTGACCAAAATATCAAGTTAAAAAAAAAAAATGCTTATAGACAAAGCATGTGTACCAGATCAGTGTCTGTTAATAGAATTATTCAGTATCTCTTATATATCCTAACTGTGAAATATGACATACTTTCTGGGGGAGGGAAGGAGACAGGGAGGAACAGAGGAGTGGGGGGAGAAGGAAGGAACGAAGAGGAGGAGGCAGTAGGGAGGGAGGGAGGCAGAGGGAAACTTCAGCTCAGAATGTCCAAAATGTATCACTGTCTGTTGTGGTTTCCTCCCACCACAAGTCATATCCTTTAGAGGAACTCAACACACTTGTCTAATACACAAGACCTGGCCATGCCAAAAGAACAAAGAAGAGCTTCTCAGAATTACGTGGACAACAGTGTAAAGCCACTATTTTAACTACTTGGCTCAAGTCTCTGAGCTCATTACTGGGCACATGCCCATGAGGACCATTTGAGAGTCTTCCCCTGAGCCAGCTAAGCTGGCTGAAATCATACGGATTGCTGTTGTTGTTTACTCGATAAGTCGTGGCTGACGCTTTTGCAACCTCGTGGACTGTAGCCCGCCAGCCTTCTCTGTCCATGGGATTTCTCAGGCAAGAGTACCAGAGTGGATTGCCATTTTCTTCTCCAGGGGATTTTCCCAGATCAGGGATCAAACCCCAATCTCCTGCATTGACAGGCAGGTTTTTAATTCTGAGCTACCAGGGAAACATTTTCTGATTATAAGAAATCAAACTAAAAATCAGTAAGAAAGATACCAGAAAACTTGCCATATACTTGGAAACCAAGCAACACATTTCTAAATAAGTATGTCTAAGGGAAAGTCACAAAGGAAATTAGAAAGTATTTTTAACTGAATGAAATTAAAAACACAATGCATCAATATCTATGAAATGCAGCTAACAGAGTTTTTAGAAGGAAATTTATCCCAATAAGTGTTTATATTACAGAAGAGTCTAAAATCAATTATCTAAGCTTCTACCTTAAAGAGATGGAAAAGAAGACGCTGCCACAGACTAGACTGCAAGGCTCTTCTGTCCATGAGATCGCCATGGACAAAGAAGAAGAAATCAAAACCCAAAGAAATCAGAAGGGAGGGAATGATGAAGAGCAGAGCAGAAATCAATGGAGTAAGTAAACAAAAAAAGGAGAAAATTGTAGAATCATAACTATGGGCTTTTTAAGATCAATAACATTGAAATTTTTACAGCCAGACTGATCACAACAAGAGAAAGAAGGCCCACATTGCCCACATCAGGAATAAAAGAAAAAACAAAGCTATGGCTCCTACAATGGAGAAGGGAATGGCAACCCACTCCAGTATTCTTGCCTGCAGAATCCGGTGGACAGAGGAGCCTGGCAGGCTACAGTCTGTGGGGATGCAAAGAGTCAGACACAACTAAGCGACCAACACTACAGTTCCTACAGACATTAAAAGAATGAAAAAAATATAGCCAATGAATTCTTACAGTAATTACTCCTTTATAACTATCTCCTTTTGTTTAGCATTTTTAGGGGGAGAGATTCATTTGAGGTGCTGTGTATAAAAGTTAATGGATTTCATTGTGATATAGTATGTCTCTCTATGAATATACCATAATTTATTTACTTATTCTACTGTAAATTGGCTTTTTAATTGTCTCCATTTGAAGGCTATCGGCATAGCTATAAAATTGTTATATAAAGATTCTTGTGTATGTCTTTTGGTGTACTTTACAAAGTCAGTTCTATTGGGAGTGGAATTTCTGCATTATTGGCTATGCATGTGTTTAGTTTTACTACGTACTGCTAGAGGATTTTTCAAAGTGACTGTGAATTTATACTTCAAACACTAGTTTACAAGTGTTGCTTTAGCTCTTCATTACTTGAAGGACTCATGAATGATTATCTTCATTGTAGTTGACAGTGTTTATTCTCATGCAAAGCCCTTTCTTATTTCCAAAGACTGCTAACCTTTCCTCAGGCATAAGTCAGGCACAGTGTCCTGGAGTGACCTCGTGTGTGGGGACACGACTGGAAGATGTAATAAGCTTAAATGGTTCTCTGAATACATTCTCACTGGGCTTGAAGCAGGGAAGACAGAGCCCCATTCTTCTGTTTAGAGGGGTGGAACTCAAAGCATGACGACAGCTCTCTCTCTTTTTTAAACTGCAGTGAAATTGGACTTCTCTGGCAGTCCAGTAGTTAAGACGCTAGAGACAGCAGAGGGCACAGGTTTGATCCCTGATTGGGGAGCTAAGATCCCGCATGCCATGCAGTGCAGCCAATAAATAAATAAAGCACGAAGAAAAAAAACCACAGTAACCTTTTAAAAGGATAAAATAAAATTTAAAATATATATAACACAAAGCTATTTTAACCATTTTTAAGCATACAATTCAGTGGCATTAATCTCATTAGCAACATTGTTCAGCTATCATCACTCTCAATTTCCACAACTTTTTCATCATCCCAAAGAGAAACTCCATACCCACGAAACAATAACTCCTACAACCCTCTCCCCCATCCCTGGAAAGCACCATTCTATTCTCTGTTTCTGTATCCACAGCTTTCTCTTAAACATCATCACCAAATCTCCTCCCTACATTAAAGCAGCTGAACTTTCTATGCCATTGTAATAAGTACAATGCCAAAGAATCATAAAACACAGTTCCGAATACTTCCTCTGAGAATTCTTGGTCTGACTCCCACACTCTGGAATTTCATTCTTTGTATATGTTGATCGCTCAGTCAAAATTTCTCCATGAAAATCACATTACTTGAGTGAACTACTTATTATCCCTTTAATCCTCCTGCATCTCTGACTGTATTTTTGTACTGTCCTTCTAAAGAGTCAGAAATTTTTTCGCAGAAGAGTCTCCATGAGTTCTACTTGCCATAATGTGGCTGAGATTGAACTCTCTGCTTTGGCTTTGGCAATTCAAGAAGCGGAATATTTCCTAATTTGGGAAATGTGGGTTTAATAGATCCTACAGTGCATCAGTTGGAATGGGATGAATTTAGCTACTACCGTGGGAGTTCCCCAATAACTCAGCATTTCTATAAATATATCATCCTTGCAAAAGGATGTTCTTACATGTTTGCACAGCACTTTTGGCCTCTCCAGCAAATTGAAGATAATGGAAACCGGTAGTAAAGTGTTAGAAATTGTCTCCTTTGGGGATACTTGGAGGAATTGCCCATAAATTGTGATCTATTACCTGTAACAAGTTCTTCTGAAATCTCCTTAGGAGCAAAAGAGATCCTTCATCTCTCAAATGACATCCAACCTGGATAAAGGCTGCTTTTCCCCCCAACAGAATTAGCACCTGCCTCATATGAAGAAGTGTATATGTGTATTTTAGTAACGAATCTTCCCTAAATTGTTGTCACCTCACGTTGCCAGCACTGTACACCAGAACTTACATTGGAAAGGACCTCAAGAAATGTTTCATTCATCATCATTTCAAAGGAAACTGCCCAAACTGGTAGTAGGAATCTTTCTGCCAACTGTGTAATAGTACCAATGATCCCACAGACCAGCGAGCATCTTGACAAAGGGGCAAGCCTTCCTCACCTACAGAAAGCTGCCCTAGCTAACAATCTTCCCATTTAAACTCCATATGCTGCTGCTGCTGCTGCTAAGTCGCTTCAGCCATGTCTGACTCTGTGCGACCCCATAGACGGCAGCTCATCAGGCTCCCCCATCCCTGGGATTCTCCAGGCAAGAACACTGGAGTGGGTTGCCATTTCCTTCTCCAACGCATGAAAGTGAAAAGTGAAAGTGAAGTTGCTCAGTGGTGTCCAACTCTTAGCGACCCCATGGACTGCAGCCTACCAGGCTCCTCCGTCCATGAGATTTTCCAGGCAAGAGTACTGGAGTGGGCTGCCATTGCCTTCTCCGAAACTCCATATAAGTAGTCCCAAACTTGTCCCCTTAAGGGCCAGAGAGTAAATATTTTAGATTTTCTGGGCCTTCTAGTCTCTGTCACAACTACTCAACTCTGCCATTGTAGTGCAAAAGCAGACTATATGGAAACAAGATGGGTTTTGTCACAATAAAACTTTTATTTGCACAAACCAGCAGAGGGCGCCATCTGGCCCACCATCGGTAGTATGCCAACACCTGCCTACCTAGTCTTGAATTCTCAATCAGTTATTATGCCTTTGCATTAAAAACTGTCCTTGGCTGGACTTCCCTGGTTGTGTAGTGGATAAGAATCCACCTGCAGGGGGACACAGGTTCAATCCCTGCTCCAGGAAGATGCCACATGCTGTGGAGCTGCTGTACCTGTGGGCCACTACTGAAGCCTATGTGCCTAGAGCCCATGCTCTGCAGTGAGAAGCCACCACAATGACAAGCCCACGCACCCCGACTAGGGAACAGCCCCCACTCTCTGCTACTAGAGAAAGCCCACGAGCAGCAACAAAGACCCAACGCAGCCAAAAAGAGATGAATAAATGAATAAAATAAAGCAATCTACACACGTAAAAAAAACAACAAAAAATTGTGCTTGGCCTTAGAAGGGAACTAAGTCTGTATTATTATCAAAAATTCCTTATTTTTAAGGCATTTAAATATATTTATAGCAGACCCCAAACCATATCTTTTCAGCTTGGGTTCTCCTAAACCTGCTTCGGTTGCTGGCCAATTAATTCATGACAAAGGAGTCCAGAGTATACAGTGGGAAAGAGCCAGTCTGTCCAATAAATGGTGTTGGAAAAGTTACCAATATTTAATAAGGATTTAACACCTAATATATGAATGGATCCCAAAGTGTGTGTGTACGTATATGTGTATATATATAATATACACCCCATCCTTTGGAATACCACAGCTTAGGGTGGCACCATAAGGAAACAGGCAAACATGAATTCAGATCCCCACTGTGCCTCTCTGCCATCTGAGTGAGCTTGGAAGAGGTACCTCAATTCTGTAGTTTCTTTATCTGAGAAATGGGGACAGTGTTACCTACATCCTGTGTCTCTATGCAAATCAATGAGATTGTGTACATAAAGCCCCACACAGTACCTGAACACAGAAGGCCCTCAGAAATCAATTTCTTTCCCTGCTTTCTTCTGAGCTTAGAAGGTCAGGACATAAAGAACTAACACCACAAATTCAGTTTCAGACATGTACTCAAACAAATGAATGCAGAGTTCCAAAGAATAGCAAGGAGAGATAGGAAAGCCTTCCTCAGCGATCAGTGCAAAGAAACAGAGGAAAACAATAGAACAGGAAAGACTAGAGATCTCTTCAAGAAAATTAGATATACCAAGGGAACATTTCATGCAAAGATGAGCTCAATAAAGGACAGAAATGGTATGGACCTAACAGAAGCAGAAGATATTAAGAAGAGGTGGCAAGAATACACAGAAGAAATGTACAAAAAAGATCTTCATGACCCAGATAATCATGGTGCGTCATCACTCACCTAGAGTCAGACATCCTGGAATGTGAAGTCAAGTGGGCCTTAGAAAGCATCACTACAAACAAAGCTAGTGGAGGTGATGGAATTCCAGTGGAGCTATTTCAAATCCTGAAAGATGATGCTGTGAGAGTGCTGCACTCAATATGTCAGCAAATTTGGAAAACTCAGCAGTGGCCACAGGACTGGAAAAGGTCAGTTTTCATTCCAGTCCCAAAGAAAGGCAATGCCAAAGAATGCTCAAACTACCGCACAATTGCACTCATCTTATATGCTAGTAGAGTAATGCTCAAAATTCTCCAAGCCACGTTTCAGCAATACGTGAACTGTGAACTTCCAGATGTTCAAGCTGGTTTTAGAAAAGGCAGAGGAACCAGAGATCAAATTGCCAACATCCACTGGATCATCGAAAAAGCAAGAGAGATCCAGAAAAACATCTATTTCTGCTTTATTGACTATGCCAAAACCTTTGACTGTGTGGATCACAATAAACTGTGGAAAATTCTGAAAGAGATGGAAATACCAGACCACCTGACCTGCCTCTTGAGAAACCTGTATGCAGGTCAGGAAGCAACAGTTAGAACTGGACAAGGAACAAGAGACTGGTTCCAAATAGGAAAAGGAGTACATCAAGGCTGTATATTGTCACCCTGCTTATTTAACTTATATGCAGAGTACATCATGAGAAACGCTGGGCTGGATAAAACACAAGCTGGAATCAAGATTGCCAGGAAAAATATCAATAACCTCAGATATGCAGATACCCTTATGGCGGAAAGTGAAGAAGACCTAAAGAGGCTCTTGATGAAAGTAAAAGAGGAGAGTGAAACAGTTGGCTTAAAGCTCAACATTCAGAAAACGAAGATCATGGCATCTGATCCCATCACTTCATGGCAAATAGATGGAGAAACAGTGGAAACAGTGGCAGATTTTATTTTGGGGGGCTCGAAAATCAGTGCAGATGGTGACTGCAGCCATGAAATTAAAAGATGCTTACTCCCTGGAAGGAAAGTTATGACCAACCTAGATAGCATATTCAAAAGCAGAGACATTACTTTGCCAACAAAGGTCCATCTAGTCAAGGCTATGGTTTTTCCAGTGGTCATGTATGGATGTGAGAGTTGGACTATAAAGAAAGCTGAGTGTTGAAGAATTGATGCCTTTGAACTATGGTGTTGGAGAAAACTCTTGAGAGTCCCTTGGACTGCAAGGAGAACCAACCAGTCCATCCTAAAGGAGACCAGTCCCGGGTGTTCACTGGAAGGACTGATGCTGAAGCTGAAACTCCAATACCTTGGCCACCTGATGCCAAGAGCTGACTCATTTGAAAAGACCCTGATGCTGGGAAAGATTGAGGGCAGGAGGAGAAGTGGACAACAGAGGATGAGATGGTTGGATGGCATCACTGACTCAATGGACATGGGTTTGGGTGGACTCTGGGAGTTGGTGATGGACAGAGAGGCCTGGCATGCTGTGGTTCATGGGGTCGCAAAGAGACAGACATGACTAAGCGACTGAAATGAACATGTGGGATTATAGATTGTATAAGCAGAAAGGGTCTGACTGATCAGGAATGACTGCACAGAATATGAGGCACCTTCACTATGCTCAGAACAGAGAACCTCTGAACTTGCATAAGCACCCACTACAAAAGCTCTTGGCCTTCCTGGATGTAAAGACATCCTAGAACTTACCTTTTCAAAAATTATTTTCCAACATGCTTGCCCACATTCAAGGAATATTTTGCTTCATTTTTGTTGTAAAGTTGGATCAATAATGGCTTGGCATAGTGAGTGCTTGCAATTGTCCACCCTTCGAGGCTGATTTCATCAAGAATATGTGGGTCCCTGGAGACTCAGACCGAGGCAAGCACCTATTCACTCCTCTGCCCTTAGATTCTCATACTCTTCTGCACAGGACTTCCCTAACTCACAAACCAAGCAGAAATTACATGCTGAATTGTGACAACATATAACACATATCACACAATCAATACAGTGGTTCCAATGTCCACAACAGCTACATTTCTTCCTCCTTCACACCAGATATTACAGTTGTAAATTTTTCCCTTTAGAAAATTACAACTTTTTTCACGTCCTACCAGGCAAGATAGCATCTCTGTTGCCTCCTTCCAAGCCTTGCCTTTATCTGTCTAGACTCCAAAGAGAAATGGGATATTTCCTGCCATGTCAGTAAATAAGGATGTCATAGTCATCAGCGATAGCAGCCTTCCAGCATGAGCCGTGAGCCTTGAGGGAACTCAGGATGTGAAAACACAGGATCCTAGCCTCAGAGAGCTGAGGTGCATATCCAAGGAATGATTTCAGTGAGCCCAGACTCCTGCATCTTCCCATATATAGAAAAGTGCTAAATTCCTTAACTTGGGATATCTGGTTTTCTTTAATTAACAATAATCTTTTGACGTTCAAACTAATTGTTGCAAAATTTCTATAACCTGGTTCCTCCCCTCGGCGCCTCAGAGCCGTTCTCTCAGGGCTACTTGAGATGGTATTTCCTGGACTTGAATCCCTCAAAAATTCCACCAAATAAAACATAATTCTCAACTTTTAGGTTGTATTTTCTTCAGTTGACACCAATATCAACACAAGTATTACAGAAGCCTCTGGGCATACTCTCCTCTTGGTGGATACACCCTCCAAGACATCTCCATACTAATTTTACCCCCTAAAAGAAACCCACTCTAACATACCGGTGTCAACAAAAAATATCCTCACGGTTGCAGGAAGAATTAGCTCTACCATTCTGCATTTTAAATGTTTAAAATTACTAAAGCAAATTTTTGAGAGAGTCCCGGTTCTACAACTAAGAAGTCAGCAGATTGAGAAGGCACAAGTAATCTGATAAAGTTTCATTTCAAGCAAAGATGCACTTCTCAGGGCTTCGATTTGGAGAAGAAAACTGGGCCACAAAGGGCAAAAATATATTCTAATTGTAAAATCACCATTATTGAGCTTTATGAAACTCTGGAAACTTCATATAATAGGATAGTGAATTGCTTAAAAGGAAGGGCTTTTTTCTCTCACTAGCTAGGTGACCTGAGGACATTGCTTTATCTCCCTGAGTCCTAGTTACTCTGCCAACAAAATAGAAATTGTAATAACATTATTTACCTCATACACTTATCGGGAGGATTGAATGAGCTAATGCATACATAACCACTTAAGTGACAAGGACAAATGTGTTCCGGCCTGAGTTTGCCCGTGTTTTCTTCCACTAAATTCTTCAGAAGAAAAGGAGGGTTTTCCTTCTCTTTGCTTTGCTTTCTTTCCTTTTTCCTTCCCTCCTTTTCTTCCCTCACTTACCCTTGAAAGGCTTCTGTCTTTGCTGACTTCATGCCCAAATTTTTGAGATACAGATTCAAGAGCAGGGGGAAGCCATGAAAGAAAAGTGAACTCGCTCAGTCGTGTCTGACTCTTTGCAACCCCATGGATGGTAGCCTACTAAGCTCCGTGGTCCATGGGATTTTCCAGGCAAGAATACTGGAGTGGGCTGCCATTTCCTTAAGAAAATGTGGGAGAGAAATAAACAGATGAACCTGCACAGACTTCAGGGAGAGTGAGAGGCAGCTGTGAGAGAGACACTGGAGCAAGTGGAATAAGGGATATTTCAGGAGAGGAAGGGTCTTTGGAGATGTATTGAGATATGTGCTGCTATGGTTTACACGTTGAATACCCTCTAATGATAATGACATTTCCTTTTATTACCTTGGGTTGCTGTTAGGGCTTGGGTTTTTTTCCCCCTTTATTTTTAAAATTTTTGTTGGAGTATAATTGCTTTTCAGTGTTGTGTTAGTTTCTGCTGTACAGCAAAGTGAATGAGTTATATGGATACATATATCCTCTCTTTTTGGATTTCCTTCCCATTTAGGTCACCACAGAGCACTGAATAGAGTTCTCTGGGCTATACAGTAGGTTCCCAGTAGTTACCTATTTTATACATAGGATCAGTATAAGTCAATCCTAATCTCCCAATTCATCCCACCCTCCCTTTCCCCCTTGGTATCCAAATGTCCATGCTCTATATCTCTGTCTATATTTGTGCTTTGTAAATAAAATTATCTATACCAGTATTTTTCAGATTCCACATACAGGCGTTGATACACAATATTTGTTTTTCTCTGCTAGGGGCTTCTTTGATTGTGACCCCACACATTCTTAGACCACATAGGAATCTAGCTTATGTGTGTGACAGTCGTGGGGTGACAACAAAGACAACGGTGATGACTGTACGGCGCTCTTCTTGTGTGCGGATGCGTGCTGCCGTGGTGGTCACTACTTTTCCATGGAAACGGCATACTGTTCTGAAGTCAAAGTTTACTCAAAGAAGAGAGCACGAAAAGAATATTCTGGGTCCCACGTGGGAAACTGATGCTATTTCTTTGAAGATTGTATGCGGATGTGTGCTGCCGTGGTGGTCACTACTTTTCCATGGAAATGGCATACTGTTCTGAAGTCAAAGTTTACTCAAAGAAGAGAGCACGAAAAGAATATTCTGGGTCCCACGTGGGAAACTGATGTTATTTCTTTGAAGATTGTATGCGGATGTGTGCTGCCGTGGTGGTCACTACTTTTCCATGGAAATGGCATACTGTTCTGAAGTCAAAGTTTACTCAAAGAAGAGAGCACGAAAAGAATATTCTGGGTCCCACATGGGAAACTGATGCTATTTCTTTGAAGAATTATAAGCAAAATTTTAAGAAACTTTTAAATATTTGCCACAATTATTTATCTAAAACCCCCAAATCAGACAACAAAAGCTAGCCAGAGGCTCCTAAAAAATTCTGACATATAAGAAAATATACTGGGCAATACAGAATAGAGAAAGACAAAATCAGATCAAGCAACAATAGATAGCAATCAGCATTGACAAGAAGAAATTCTTGGTTCTCAGTTTCCACATTTGTAAGACAAAAAGGGTAAAACAGATCATGCTGCCCTACTAACCATTAAGGTCCCATGGAGTTGCCTTTGAGATGAAAATGACTGGGCTTCCCTGACAGCTCAGGTGGTAAAGAATCCAACTGCAATGCAGGAAACCTCGGTTCAATTCCTGGGTCAGGAAGATCTCCTGGAGAAGGGATAGGCTACCCACTCCAGTATTCTTGGGCTTCCCTTGTAGGTCAGCTGGCAAAGAATCTAACTGCAATGTGGAAGACCTGGGTTCAATCCCTGTCTTGGGACGATCCCCTGGAGAAGGGAAAGGCTACCCACTCCTGTATTCTGGGCTAGAGAATTCCATGGACTATAGTCCATGGGGGTCACAAAGAGTTGGACATGACTGAGCAACTTTCACTTTCAAGTTGTAAGGGCTCCAATCCTTCACGCCAACTTCAATCAAAGAGACATACCCTCTGAACCTTACTTGACTGAAGATAACATTACATTTGTATTCTTTTTTTAAAAAAGAATTCTCTGGCTTACTTTTTTTTTCAATATTAAATTAGCAAGTTTACTCCCTGCTGGATCTAAAGCATTCCCAGACCTACATATGTTTTTAAAATTGCTATAAACAATATTTCCCATCTAAAATGTGTGCAAATGGATTTTATCAGTGATTCATTCAATGTTTACAGAATGTGATTTTATTAAAGAATACTATTTGATGGGAAAGCTCATTTTAAATCAATTAAGCATTCAACTGTAGAATTTAAATAGAGAAGAGCAAAGCAAGAGCAATGACATCAATAGATAGAAAAGAAATGAATTCATGTGATAAAGGTAAAATTCTTATCACAATGCCTGACACAGAGTAAGTAATTACACCTCTAGCCAAATAAAGATAAAAGGTTAATTCATAAATTAAAAAGCAAAAAAAGTAAAGCAGCACTTCATCCAGAAGCAGGATCTAGAAAGGAATTGTGTGGGGTGTGGAGAAGTAGGGTTGTTGTTGCTTAGTTGCTAAGTGGTGTCCAACTCTTCTGCAATCCCATGGACTGCAGCCCACCAGGCTCCTCTGTCCATGGAATTTTCCAGGCAAGAATACTGGAGTGAGTATTCTCCAGAGGACCTTCTCCAGAGGACCTTCCCAACCCAGGGATTGAACCCACATCTCCTGCATTGGGAGGCAGATTCTTTACCACTAAGCCATCGGGGAAGCTCAAGAAGTAGGGTAGTGTCAGGAAGCATTTAACAGGAGGCTTCCTGTGTGCTGTTTTGGATCTGTCAGGAATTCTCTACTCCTTATTAATTCCTGAATATTCAGGAATTAAGAGGAGAGGCAAGCCTCTCACGGGACTGAGGAATCCAGGCATTTCCTTCAGTAGTGTTTCTATATGATGATAAGTACCCTCTTCCTTCTTGTGAACCATATGGTAAAAGTGATTGTTTACAAATCTCTCTCTTTAATATGGACTGACTATGTTTTGTACGTCTAGAATTTTAATCATTATCTTTGCTGAGAATAACTACTTTGTAATACAGTATATATGCCACGGAGAAGGCAATGGCACCCCACTCTAGTACTCTTGCCTGGAAAATCCCATGGACAGAGGAGCCTGGTAGGCTGCAGTCCATGGCGTCGCTAGGAGTCAGACACGACTGAGTGACTTCACTTTCACTTTTCACTTTCATGCACTGGAGAAGGAAATGGCAACCCACTCCAGTGTTCTTGCCTGGAGAATCCCAGGGATGGGGAGCCTGGTGGGCTGCCGTCTCTGGGGTCGCACAGAGTTGGACACGACTGAAGCGACTTAGCAGCAGCATATATGCCCACACCATGTTGATTAAAACACCTTTGCTCCATCAGAGCTCTGGTCCCCGTGTCTTTCTTTCTTTCTCTCTCTCTCTCTCTCCCCACCCCCTCTCTCTCTTGGCTGATCCCCTGGAGCACAGAGGCTATCTGAGTTCACTTTCCTGCCTGGGCTTCTAAGACCCTCTCAAGAAGGTGCTCTGTGCCTTCACCCCATCGAGAGGGTGCCTGAGGCCTCCATGAACAGAGCAAGTCCTGTGTCAGGGGCTTTATTAGCTTTCTGTGTAAACCAGGGAATATCAGCCTCTTTCTCTCCTCTACTTTCTTATCGTCGACTCCAGACCACCAACTTCTGGTCCATTAAAGGACCTCAACAGGGTAGGAGACCCTAAAACAGACCAAACATGGTGGATCTGATCAAGGAAAAACAAAATTGCAATCTAAATAAATATCATTAGAAAGAAAATGACACAAGTGATGTAAAGAGATTGAGAATTATCATCATCTTTAAACAAGGTGAGAGCATTTATCTAAACTAGGAAAAGCACACAGAAACATGAGGATTCAACGTTTCTGAGGGTTCCTTATTTGCTATTGGTCATGAGGAGGGAACGTGTGAGTAGATTTTGAAGATTTTGAAGATTTCAAAGGCACTTGAGTAGTCTTGACAGGTGGTATTTGCTTTCAACTAGAAAAAGCCATAGCTCTTATTTGTGAAGGTTTAGAAGCCCCAGGAAATTCAATATATCTGAGTGTACACAAAGGTCTAGATCCCACGTACAAATATTCTATTCTTGCCAAATCAGGGCCCTGACTTTGTCACAACAGACGTGGGAAGGTTAAAAATTCAAATTTTCCGGGACTTCTAAAACTCTTACAATCAAAACACACACACTACACACACACATGTAACAAAATATAATAAATATATAATTAAGAAAAGAAATAAATCTAAAAATAAAATAAGCCTGAAGGACTGAATTCTATGCTTCCTTTTCTTCTGTGTGTACAGGGTATTTCCAAAATCAACACATGAATAACTGAATGAGTGAATGATTGCTTGTTAATTATCTGCACATAAAGAAAACTTACACTGCCTCAACAAAAGGAAATATTAAAAACTATATCAGGGTTAATCTAGAAAATCTAAATGCAAAAGGTGCTAGAAAATTTTTCTTATAAAATTTCTTATAATTTTTTGATATATACCACTCTTCTAAGCCACACGAGTATAAAAGTCAAAAAGAAATTACTGGCTAATTTGAATATTTCAAATCAATGTATTGAGAGAAATCACGTCATAATTATATTAAAATATAGGTAAAACAGGGAGAAGGCAATGACAACCCACTCCAGTACTCTTGCCTGGAAAATCCCATGGCAGAGGAGCCTGGTAGGCTGCAGCCCATGGGGTCGCTAAGAGTCAGACGCGACTGAGCGACTTCACTTTCACGCATTGGAGAAGGAAATGGCAACCCACTCCAGTGTTCTTGCCTGGAGAATCCCAGAGACAGGGGAGCCTGGTGGGCTGCCATTTCTGGGGTCGCACAGAGTCGGACACGACTGAAGCGACTTAGCCGCAGCAGCATAGGTAAAACATTGTATTCTTATCCCTTCTTCTGTCCGTGTGTTCTTCCCCTTTTTTAGAACAGGCTTTGCCAACAGTCCTTGCTTTTCACCCTCCTTTCTTTAACCTTGAGATTAGAAGTTAAGTTCTTCACGTGAGAATCAGTTGATGCTCAGAAGCCTTGTGAACTGATTTTGAAAACCTCTTGAGGTCTTTAATGCCACTTTAAGGCAGTTCTTCCTATCAGTAGGTATTTGAAATCTCTCTCCTGTCTATTACCATTTCTCTTGGTTCACAAGTCCAACCTGCAAGTTCAGAAATAGGTCAGGGATTTGAAAAATTCAAAGTCAAATCCCCTGATAGAAAGCAATGTGATGACATAGAGAACTCAAGAGTCTAATCAGTTTTGATGCCTAGATGGGTCATGAACTGAGCAACGCAGTTAAGTCTTTGGCTCTTTCATCGTGTAAAACCAAGAGAAGCAAGTGCTTGGATCTGCCAGTTTTGTAGGAGAAATGAGATTGTCAGGAGCAATGCTTGCTGGAAGTGAATGCACACCTCAAAAGACAACCCAGAAATCCATCATTCCTCCACTTTGCCAACCTGAGCATGATTCTTTGCTTCTTTGTAGCCCCATGGAAATATGTGCTTAGTCACTCAGTCATGTCCAACTCTCTGGGACCCCATGGACTGTAGCCTGCCAGGCTCCTCTGTCCCTGAGGATTCTCTAGGCAACAGTAGAGTGGGTTGTCCAAGCCCTCCTCCAAAGGATCTTCCCACCCAGGGATTGAACCCAGGTCTCCCGCATTGCAGGCAAATTCTTTACCATCTGAGCCACCATACTATTAAATAAAGGTTTGAGTGGCATGCAGCCAAGAGGTAGTACTAAGGCTTGATTGGCATATAGCTCCAATTACCAATACTTTTCCCTCAGAAACCCAGCTTGGATATTACCAGGAAAGAGGAGGCATTTAGATTGACCAAAAAAGTATCATTAGATGCCCTTCTCAAAACTACCTACTCTGTCTCTTATCACATTCCATCAATTCAAATTAATTTAGATAAAAAGCTTCACTTTAGGGCTATAACTGGGTATTAAATATAGTATAGTATAAATACAGTAGTCATTTACTCCTTAATGTTGAAAAGCACAAAGTTAGTTCAGGGTCAATAATTGGGAGTTATTTTTTATTAAAGGAAACAGAAGGAAGAAAAGCAATCATGAGAAGTGCATTACTTAAGATGGAGGTGTAGAGCAGAGCACATGGGAACTTGAGAACTTGAGAACATGTCAGTACCAAGTGGACACTGGGAGCAGGAGGTTGGGGTGTGTATGAAAGTAAAGAGGAAAAAGGAGAGAAGTGGCCGTGGTTTGCCAAGTAAGTGTCCCAAAACATATTTGTGGGAAATCTTGTTGGAGGTTCCTCTGACTAATGTCTTGACTGGAGTAATGCAGCACATTTGCTTGGAAAACTGCGATCTTCTGTTTGCCACGATTTATTTCCCACTCCCCAGTCCTCAAGTATCATTCCAGTTCCTGCCTCCTTGGGGATAAAAGTGAGAAAGAAAATGGAAAAGAGACGGGGGAAGGCCAGTTGCCTGCAGACACAGGAAAAGGTAGGTTTCTCCTGCTCCGAGGACCTGCACTCAGTCCCATTGTTGTTGTTATTCAATCACTAAGCTGTATCCAACTCTTTGCGGCCTCATAGACTGCGACATGCCAGGCTTCCCTGTCCTTTATCTCCCAGAGTTTGCTCAAATTCACATCCACTGAGTCAATGATGCCATCCAACCGTCTCATCCTCTGTCTCAAATCTTTCCCAGCATCAGGGTCTTTTCCAATGACTTGGCTTTTCACATCAGGTGGCCAAAATATTGGAGCTTCAGCTTCAGCATCAACCCTGAATATTCATTGGAAGGACTGATGCTGGAGCTAAAACTCTGTCCCATAATATTCTATTAAGATTTTGCCTACTCATGTGAGCCACTAGAAATTATTCTCCATAAATGAGTTAGATCTCCAAGACTGACATAATTCAGAATAGAACTGCCTTACCACAGGTCTTTTTCAAGTGGTTAGGGCGACTTAATTTTTTTATTTTTATTTATTTACTGTTTTGGTTAGGGTTATTTAGACACAAGGAGGAGTCATTATAAAGTAGAATCAGTCTTAGAATGGTCACTGGGTAGAGGCGTAAGACAAGACGAGAAAGATTGCAAGGCCAATGTCAATTCCTAAGTTAGGATCCACTAAGGAGAGAGATGGAGAAGGAAATGGCTTCCAGTATTCTTGCCTGGAGAATCCCATGGCCAGGGGAGCCTGGTGGGCTGCTGTCCATGGATGGGGTTGCGTAGAGTTGGACATGACTGGAGCGACTTAGCATGCACAGCATGCATGCAAGGAGAAACCACGTAGTAATGTGAATGAGAAAAATGTAACATAAAGGATTACTAGCATGGAATTGGAATAGTGGAGAGCTGGCTAATAAGAATTAAAGAGAATTCTTAAGAACCAGGAGGAGCAGATATAATACATGGAGCACCCAGTATCCTTAAGGTTGAAATGGGTACCCCCAGAAGGGTTGAAAGGCAGTCCCCACTGGGAAGGGCAAAACCACACCCCTCTGGATGGTGGGGAGTGGCTAAGGTGCCTCATTAGTGCGATTTGCAGAAAACCTGCCCTCCAGGCACCACGGGAAACTGTTGGCCTCTAGGAGATGCTGAACCTGGGAGCCCCAGGAAGCCTTCACTGCAGGAGCCCACTGCAAGAGACCAGGACTCTGCGGGCACCCAGAACAAGAGGAAGCCAAGCCATTGCAAGCACAGAGCACCAAGCAAAGTGCACCGTGAAGGGGCCAGGATGGAGAACATGAGGTTGCTACAGAAATCACACTCTCCAGGAGCCCAATACTGGAGGCACTGGAGATGCTGGCCGAGGCGAATTTACTGAGCATGTCGTGGCCAGTAGCACACTCATCAGCAGGGCACCAGGAGGCCTTAGGTGCAGGATGTCCACACTGGGTGGTCACCAGGCCAGAGTTAGGGCCAGGGTCTTTCAAAATGATGGTGTGCTCCAGGACAGAGAGCTTGAGTTGAGTGCCACTGGATGGTACATTCACACACACACACACACGTGATAAATTCACGGAGAAGTAGCCCACAGCTGCAGAACTAGGAAGCCCCATCTTCTATTGCCACCCTCCTTATTTAACTTACATGCAGAGTACCCTGTGTGAAATGCCAGGCTAGATAAAGCACAAGCTGGAATCAAGATTACTGGGAGAAGTATCAGTAACCTCAGATATGCAGATGACACCACCCTTATGGGAGAAAGTGAAGAGGAACTAAAGAGACTCTTGATGAAGGTGAAAGAGGAGAGGGAAAAAGCTGGCTTAAAACTCAGCATTCAAACAACTAAGATCACGGCATCCGGTCCCATCAGTTCATAGCAAATAGATGGGGAAACAATGGAAACAGTGAGAGACTATTTTCTTGGGCTCCAAAATCACTGCAGATGGTGACTGTAGCCATGAAATTAAAAGATGCGTGTTCCTTGGAAGGAAAAATATGACAAACCTAGACAGTATATTAAAAAGCAGAGACATCACTTTGCTGACAAAGGTCCATCTAGTCAAAGCTGTCATTTTTCCAGTAGTCACCTATGGATGTGAGAGTTGGACCATAAAGAAGACTGAGTGAGGCAGAATTGATGCTTTTGAACTGTGTTGCTGGAGAAGACTCTTGAGAGTCCCTTGGACTGCAAGGAGATCAAACCAGTCCATCCTAAAGGAAATCAACCCTGAATATTCAATGGAAGGACTGATGTTGAAGCTGAAGCTCCAATACTTTGGCCACTTGATGCGAAGAGCAGACTCATTAGAATTAGCATCAGGGACTCATCATTCCCTGATGCTGGGAAAGATTGAAGGCGGGAGGAGAAGGGGATGACAGAGGATGAGATGGTTGGATGGCATCACCGACTCAATGGACATGAGTTTGAGCAAGCTCCGGGAGATAATGAAAGACAGGGAAAGCCTGGCGTGTTGCAGTCCATGGGGTCACAAAGACTGGGACACAAGCGAGTGACAGATCATCTACCATGTCCCTCTAGCTCCCCCTACTGGCAAAGCTTGACATACTTGTGTCAGAGAAGGTAGTGAAGGGCGAATAGGCAGCTGAGAAATAATAGATTGACAGTGGTCACTGTGCCTAGCAAAGAACTATAAAACTCAATTGAATGTAACTATAAACACCAATACTACATATGTAACCCTGAGATAACTTCGTGTTGTGTTAGTCATTCAGTCGTGTCCAACTCTTTGTGACCCCACGGACTGTAGCCCATCAGGCTCCTCTGTCTATGGGATTTTCCAGGCAAGAATACTGGAGTGTGTTGCCATTTCCTTCTCTATGAGATTACTAGGAAAGCCCAATTAAGGTATAGCCTTGGATAGGTAATAACTAATAACAGTCTCTTGGGGATTCCCAGGTGGCTCAGTGGTAAAGAATCTGCCTGCCAAGCAGGAGATGTAGGTTCAATCCCTGATCTGGAAAGATCCCCTGAAGAAAGAAATGGTAAGCCACTCCAGAATTCTTGCCTGGGAAATCCCATGGACAGAGAAGCCTGGCAGACTACAGTCCACAGGGTCACAAAAGAGTCAGGTATGATTTAGCAATGTAACAACAACAATTATCTAGTTTACTTTTTATTGAGATATAATTGACATATGACATTAGTTTAAGGTGTGCAACATAATTTGATATTTGTATATACTTTAAAATGGTCAGTACAGTAAGTCTAGTTAACATCCATCACTATATAGAATTATAACTTTTTTCTCATTATGAGAACTTTAAGATTTGCTCTCTTAGCAACTTCCAGATATTCAATACAGTATTGTTAAATGTAGGCTCTGTGCTGTAAATCACACACCCCTAAATTATTTATTTTACAACTGGAAGATGGTACCTTTCGATTGTCTTCATTCATTTTTCTCACACCCCAACATGGCTCACCTCTGGCAACCACCAGCTTGTTCTCTGTATCTATGAGCTTAGTTTTTTTATTCTACCTATAAGTGAGATCATACAGTATTTGTTTTTCTCTGATTCATTTCACTTAGCATACTGCCCTCAAGATCCATCCCTGTTGTCACAGAAGATTTCATTCGTTTTTATAGCTGAATAGTATTCCACTGTATATATACACCACGTTTTCTTTATCCGTTTATCCATTGTTGGACACTTAGGTTACTGCTATATTTTGGCTATTATAAATAATGCTGTTTTTTTAAATAAACACACAAATGCAAAATTTCTGGATGATATAGTAGTTGAAGTTTTATTTTTTTGAGGACTCTCCATGACATTTTCCATAGTGGCTGCATCAATTTACGTTCCTACTAAAGCTGCATGAGGGTTCCCTTTTTTCCACATCCTTGCCAACACACTTTATTTCTTGTCTTTTTGATGATACCTCTTCTCATGGGTGCGAGGTAATAACTCATTGTGGTTTGGATTTGCATTCCCCTGATGATGAGTGAGGTTGAACACTTTTTTCTTGCACCTATTAACCATTTGTATGTCTTTTCTGGAAAAATGTGTATTCAGATCCTTGGCTCACTTTTTAATCATATTGTTTGGGTTTTTGCTATTGAATTGTAAGAGTTTTTATATACTTTGGATACCAACCTTTTAACAGATATACAACTGCAAGTATTTTCTTCCAGTCAGTGGGCTGCCTTTTAATTTTGTTGGTAGTTTCCATTGCTATGCAGAGGGTTTTTAGTTTGATGTAGACCTACTAATTTATTTTGTTTATGCTGCCTTTGATTTTGGTGTCAAGTCCAAAAATGCACTGCCAAGACTGATGTCAAGGAGATGACTGCCTATGTTTTTTTCTAGGAGTTTTATGGTCTCAGATCTTACAGTCAAGCCTTTTGAGCTAATTTTTGTGTATGGTACAAAAGAGTGGTCCAGTTTCCTTCTTTTGTGTGTGGATGTTCAGATTTTCCCTCACTGCTTACTGAAGAGACTGGCCCTTTCCTTATTGTATATTCTTGGCTTCTTTGTCACTAGCTTTAGTTGTATTAATTGCAAACCATGCATCACTTACCCAATTCACTAACAGAATCTAGCAAATGAAAATGGCACAGTTCAAACTCATCACTGGTCATGACCCCAAAAACTTCCTTCCTCATCCTCCAAAGACCCAAGCTTTCAAGTTGTGCGTGATTCTTCTGATTCCACAGCCCTTCTGCTGCTCCCAGCATTTCATGAATCACCACCATGGTTGTTTATCTTCATTTTTACTGCTAACAGTTCAGAAAATTTGCTCTTAACAGAATGATTTTTATAATAGGTTTTTGGTTCGTGTTTCTATCTTCCCATTTATATAGTGTATAATAACTGTCACTGCAGTATTCTTGCCTGGAAAACCCCATGGACAGAGGAGCCTGGTGGGCTAAAGCCCATGGGATAGTGAAGGTGGACACAACTTAGTGACTAAACAACAAGAATAACAAACTGTCATCCTTTAATCTCTCAAAACACTTTGACTATAGCACATTTGTTTTAAAAAATGAATAACCATACTTATTTGTTCAAATTAAACTTTTAAAAATTTACATAAAATGTACTACACCCATGGACCTCAGATGACTTTTCCAAAGCTATTTGATTAAACAGCCCTTCTGCTTTGTATCTTTCTATAGGATGTGATTTTCTAGGCCTTCCAGTATTTCTCCCTTGTCTGATAAAACAGGAAACTGATGCTTTACTCTCCTCGAAGAAAGTGGTCTCTGGGTGCTCTCTCACTAACCTTTTTGGTACAGCTGAGAAAAGGAAATGACAATACTTGACTCGGCTGTAGACATCCTTTTTGGAAAAATGTGTCCTCGGGTGCACGCATTCTCTGCTTCTCCGGGTAGTTACCTTATAGAGGCATAAATCTGCTGCTCCGAGAAATCAATGTACCAAGCAGAGAAGCAGCGGAATGAAATGTAAGAGGTACATTGGCTGCCGATCTCAACCACATTTTCCAATCCAGCTTTTACAAAATTAAAATTTATAAGATGGAAATGTGGTCTCCATCTGTTTTTGTAACATATTTTACTTTCATGTGATTCCAGATTTTGGAGAGGAAGAAGAATGTTACTTAGCTTTGTGCCTGAGCCCCACTCCTGTGCCTGGCAGGGGACCCACAGCTCACAGCAGGACACAGGTAAAGACTCTGGTGCCCAAAGAGGTTAAAACGACTAGCCCAACTGTGTGCCCATCTAGTGAAACAATGATTCATGCAGTCCAGATTTCAGAAGTCCAAGTGTAAGATGACTGGTAATAAATTATGATTCTTTCTATGTGGGAGTCACTGGGGATCCCTTCAAAAATCTAGTGAAAGCAAAGAACCCTCTCTTCTAAAAAAATGCACATTATCACAGTAACATTTGCAACAATTTCAGGAGGATTGCAGACTCCCTAAAGCCTAAAACTGACCCTCACGTGTTCCATGGAGTCCAGGGAAAGGACTTCAAATTAACTTTTATTCTGTTTCTACCTTTTTAATTTATATTTATACTCTTCCTTCTCCTTTCATTTCATCTTCCTTCCTAAAAATCTCACTGTTTCTACAATGTCCACTGGTTTATTGGTCATTTAACTTAAAATTTTTAAAGCATTAGCTAGCATGTTTCCCAAGTCCATATTCCTAAATGAATGGCATTTAATCATAGAAATGACTAATATCCTGTCCCCCCAATCCAGACAGCATGGCACAGCTATTAAACTGTATACAAATGTTCCTCTGTACACAGACTCATGAAACTGGCTTTTGATATAGTTGAACTGAATCTAATTTTGAATATTGAAGCAATGACTTTAATTCACAAAAAAAAACACTCAAATTCTAAAATAAGTAGGTCTCATAAATTTGGAACACACAGGTTTGGTCAGCATCATCGGGATGCCTAGAATAGAAGTGACCAAGCATTTTAGGTTGAATTCACATATGAAATGGAAGAATAAGAACAGTTGGCAGTACTCTAATATTCATTGATTCTCAGATCATGCCAAGTTTTTTTGTGTGTAGACTGAAACATGCAAATTAAAGTTATTCATAGTATGCAACATGAACATAACAGCATCTGTCATCCTCTTCATGAAACCGGGAGTTAAGTGCAGGTCTCACCTGAACACTTAAGGACATCACATGGTACCTTCAAAAGGAAGAGGGAGACCCCATGCAGAATTCATAAAGGAGATGACAGAAGCAGTTCATAAGCCTCACTCCCATCCCACACACATGAAGTGAATGAAAAAATTTAATTTGGATATGGAAGAAGGAGTTATCTTGAGGGAGTATCTTTGGAGAGAGTTCTCCCTGGAAAAATAAAGACAATGGATGTATCTCCTCTTCAAGTCAAGAAAAAGGGGCTTTATGTGTCCCCTAAGTTAGAGTTTGTAGTTAAGTGCCATTTTGTTCTTGCCTAGGAGACCCAAGGTATAAGTTCAGTTCAGTTGCTCAGTCGTGTCTGACACCTTGTGACCTCATGGACTGCAGCATGCCAGGCCTCCCTGTCCATTGCCAACTCCTGGAGTTTACTCAAACTCATGTCCATTGAGTCAGTGAGGCCATCCAACCATCTCATCCTCTGTCGTCCCCTTCTCCTCCTGCCCCCAATCCCTCCCAGCATCAGAGTCTTTTCCAATGAGTCAACTCTTCGCATGAGTGGCCAAAGTATTGGAGTTTCAGCTTCAGCATTAGTCCTTCCAATGAATATCCACGACTGATTTTCTTTCTGATGGACTGGTTGGATCTCCTTGCTGTCCAAGGGACTCTCAAGAGTCTTCTCCAACACCCCAGTTCAAAAGCATCAATTCTTCAGCACTCGGCTTTCTTTATAGTCCAACTCTCACATCCATACATGACTACTGGAAAAACCATAGCTTTGACTAGATGGACCTTGTTGGCAAAATAATGTCTCTGCCTTTTAATATGCTGTCTAGGTTTGTCATAACTTTTCTTCCAAGGAGCACGTGTCTTTTAATTTCATGGCTGCAGTCACCATTTGCAGTGCTTTTGGAGACCCCAAAAAAGTAAAGTCTGTCGCTGTTTCCACTATTTCCCCATCTATTTGCATTGAAGTGATAAGACTGCATGCCATGATCTTTGTTTTCTGAATGTTGAGTTTTAAGCCAACTTTTTTATTCTCCTCTTTCACTTTTATCAAGATGCTCTTTAGTTCCTCTTAACTTTCTGCCATAAGGGTGGTGTCACCTGCATATGTGATGTTATTGATCTTTCTGCTGGCAATCTTGATTCCAGCTTGTGCTACATCCAGCCCAGCATTTCTCATGATGTACTCTGCATGTAAGTTAAATAATCAGGGTGACAATATACAGCCTTGACATACTCTTTTTCCTATTTGGAACCAGTCTGTTGTTCCATGTCCAGTTCTAATTATTGCTTCCTGACCTGCATACAGATTTCACAACTCAGGTCAGGTGGCCTGGTATTCTCATCTCTTTAAGAATTTTCCAGAGTTTGTTGTGATCCACACAGTCAAAGGCTTTGGCATAGTCAATAAAGCAGAAGTGGATGTTTTTCTGGAACTCCCTTGCTTTTTCGATGATCTAGCAGATGTTGGCAATTTGATCTCTGGTTCCTCTGCCTTTTCTAAGTCCAGCTTGAACATCTGGAAGTTCACAGTTCATATACTGTTGAAGACTTGCTTGGAGAATTTTGAGCACTACTTTATTAGTATGTGAGATGAGTGCAGTTGTGTGGTAGTTTGAGCATTCTTTGGCATTGCCTCTCTTTGTGATTGGAATGAAAATTGACCTTTTCCAGTCCTGTGGCCACTGCTGAGTTTTCCAAATTTGCTGACATATTGAGTGCAGCACTCTCACAGTATCATCTTTTAGGATCTGAAATAGCTCAATTGGCATTCCATCACTTCCACTAGCTTTGTTCATAGAGATGCTTCCTAAGGCCCACTTGACTTCACATTCCAGGATGTCTGGCTCTAGGTTGGTGATCACACCATCATGATTATCTGGGTCGTGAAGATATTTTTTGTATAGTTCTTGTCACCTCTTAATATCTTCTGCTTCTGTTAGGTCCATACCATTTCTGTCCTTTATTGTGCCCATCTTTGCATGAAATGTTCCCTTGGTGTATCTAATTTTCTTGAAGAGATACCCCACGTCCAAGGGCAGAGGAGTCCCAGCAAGATGATAGGTGCTGGAGCAGCTGCTCTGAGAAGATACCCCATGTCCAGGAACAAAGGAGAAGCCTCAGCAAGACATTAGGAGGGGTGAAACCATGTTTAGAATCAAACCCCATACTCACAGAAATGCTCAGAGGGCTCAAACAAACCTTGTGTGCACCAGGACCCAGAGACCCCACAGAGACTGAGACAGAACTGTGTTTGAGCATCTCCTGCAGACATACGGGTCAGCAGTGGCCTGCCACAGGGACAGGGGCTCTGGGTGCCGCAGACCTGGGTATGGCATAAGCCCTCTTGGAGGAGGTCGCCATTAATACCACCATAGAGCTGCCAGAACCTACCCAGGACTGGGAAATAGACTCTTGCAGGGCACAAACAGAACCTTGTGCACCAGGACCCAGGAGAAAGGAGCAGTGACCCCAAGAGACTGACCCAGGCTTGCCCATGAGTGTCCAGGAGTCTCTGGCGGAGGCGTGGGACAGTGGTGGCCTGCTGCAGGGTCGGGGGCACTGGGTGCAGCAGTGCGTGCATGGGACCTTCTGAAGGAGGTTGCCATTATCTTCATTACCTCCACCATAGTTTGGCCTCAGGTCAAACAACAGGGAGGGAACACAGCCCTGCCCTTCAACAGAAAATTGGATTAAAGATTTACTGAGCATGGCCCCGCCCATCAGAACAAGACCCAGTTTCCCCCTCAGTCTGTCTCTCCCATCAGGAAGCTTCCATAAGCCTCTTATCCTTCTCCATCAGAGGGCAGACAGAATGAAAACCACAATCACAGAAAACTAACCCATCTGATTGCATGGACCAACAGCCATGTCTAACTCAATGAAACTATGAGCCATGCCGTGTATCGCCACCCAAGACGGACAGGTCATGATGGAGAGTTCTGATAAAACATGGTCCACTGGAGAAGGGGATGGCAAACCATTTCAGTATTCTTGCCTTGAGAAACCCATGAACAGTGTGAAAGGTATAAGACAGAAGCTTTGATGGCAGAGCCAAGGAAAATTCCTAGATCTTAGATGCCTTGCAGGCAATGAGTTTTCAAGAACAAAGAATGTGTGCGTTTGGGGTGGATCAGATGTGGGAGGACACTCATGGGAGACCCAAAGTTTGGTCTTGTCTGAAAGAGCTGGCTGATTGAGGTTTAAACCCCTGCCAAGTACACAAGATGCCCTGGAGAAGGAAACAGCAACAACCCACACCAGTATGCTTATCTGGGAAATCCCATGAACAGAGAAGCTGAGGGGGCTTCCATGGGATCACAAAAAAGTCAGACATTACTTAGTGACTAAACAACAAGCAAGTGTGGAAGTACAGATGCCAGGTCGTGGAAGAACCATCAGATAAAAATTTTCTTTATCTCCTTTCCTTAACTTTCTCCTTGCAAGCAACCCTGTGTAATAGAAACAGAAGTAGGGAAAGAGACAAGGAGGGGAATCAGGCACCCCCACCCAACCCAAACCATTGCAGAGAGATAGGTCCAGGCTTGGGGAGAGAGCCCACCTTTACATGGTAGGCACAGTTGTGAATATCATGGGGGTCTGGATGTGTTAGTCTCTGGAATGAAGCCACTTACATTTGCTGGGAGAGACCAGAAAACCCAACAAACATGACTTATATTTAATCCTGGGCAGGAGAGAAACGAGGGCCAGTGGGAGCCAAAAATAAAGTTGCTTACGATTAGATCTCCCAGAAAGTGTTTGCTCAACATTTATTTAATATCGTAAAACTAAAGGAGAGAAAATTTAATCTCCGTCCCTTTTCAAAAATAAATTAAGATCTAAAACTGGCCTCAGAGTGCTCTAGAAACATGTAAACAGAAGTAAAGATAAGCAGACCTCTGCCAGAGGGGGGAAAAATCCACAAACAGTGGAAAACAGGCCGATCAGTTTATACTAACTGACATCAGTGAAATGTAATTATCTCATTCTTACGTGATTTTAAACACATAAGCATAACATGGAGTACATGAACTTGGAGGAAAAATAACTAGCATTATGGTTATTGCCAGGGTACCAAACAGGGCAGACTGAAACACCAACCCAAACTTCATATTTAACAACAAGATAATAAAAGATAAATGCATTATGAACCCAACATCTGTGGGAAGATATTACTGCAAGATTAACCCTGAAGGAGGCATGAGGCAGACTAAAGAGAAGGAACATAGGAGGAAAATGTGTTTGGGTTTGGCATTTATGTGGGCATATCTCATTTTACTGCATTTTGCAGAGGTTCCTTTTTATCTTTTTAAAAAAACAAATTGAAGGTTTCTGGCAACCTTGAGTTGAGCAAGTCTTCTGGCAGGCACCATTTTTTCAACAGCATTTCCTCTGCACATCCATGCACTGCATGTTGGTAATTCACACCATATTTCAGACTCCGTTGCTATTATATTTTTCATGGTGATCTGTGATTAGCGATCTTTGATGTTGCCATTGTCATTGTGTTTGGGGCACCATGAACCACCATAAAAGGGCAGACTTAACAGATAAATGGATGTGTGTTCCAAATGCTCCACTGATTGGCCACTCCCCTGTTTCTCTCCCTTTCTCTCCCTCTATTCTCTGAGACATAGCAGTATAGAATTTAGGCCACTTAATAAGCCTACAATGGCTTCTATGTGCTCAAGTGAAAAAAAGAGTTGCACGTCTCACTCTAAATCAAAAGTTACAAATGATTCTGTTAAGTGAGGAAGGCACATTGAAAACCAAGAGAGGCCAAAAACCAGGCCTCTTGCCCCCCAAAACCAAGTTGTGAATGCAAAGGAAACGTTCTTGAAGAGTATTAAAGAGGCTGACTCCAGTGAACATCTGAATGATAAGAAAGTGAAATAGCATTGTTACTGATATGGACAAAGTTTCAATGGTCTGGGTGATCAACGCAGCCACAAGATGTCCTTAAGCCAAAATCTAGTCCAGAGCCAAGCCCTAACTTTTTTCAATTCTATGAAGGCTGAGGCAGGTGAGGAATTAGCAGAAGAAAAGTTTGAAGCTAGCAGAGGTTGGTTCATGAGGTTTAAGGAAAGAATCCATCTCCATAATGTGAAAGTGCAAGGGAAGCAGCAGGTCGAATGTAGAAGCTGCAGCAAGCCATCCAGAAGGTCTTTGTTGCTGTCGTTTAGCTCCTACATCATGTCTGACTTTTTATGACACCATGGACTGCAGCACACCAGACTCCTCTGTCCTCCAGTATCTCCCTGAGTCTCCTCAAACTTATATCCATTGTTTAATGGACAGAGTCGGTGATGCTTTCTAACTATCTCGTCCTCTGCCGCCCCCTAGCTAAGATAAGTCATGAGGGTGGCCACACTAAACAACAGATCTTCAATGTAAACAAAACATCCTTCTATTGCAAGAAGATGCCATCTAGGACTTCCATAGCTAGAGAGGAGAAGTCAACGCCTGGCTTCAAAGGTTGGGCTGACTTTCCTATTAGGGGCTAACGCAGCTGGTGACTTCTAGTTGAAGCCAACGCTCATTTATCATTCAAAATCTTAGAGCTCTTGAAATGATGTTAATTGTACTCTGTCTGTGCTCTATAAATGGAACAACAAAGTCTAGATGACAGCTCATCTGCTTACAACATTGTTTACTGAGCAATTTAAGCCTATTGTTCAGACCCCCTGCTCAGAAAAAAAAAAAAGATTCCTTTCAAAAATATTTCTACTCATTGACTATGCACTTGGTCATCCAAGAGCTCTCATAGAGATGTACAAGGAGATTAACACTGTTTTCATGCTGATAAAACTTTAACAGATGAGGCGATGCTTCTGTTGGAAGAGCAAAGAATGTGGTTTCTTGGGATGGAATCTACTCCTGGTGAAGATGCTGAGAAGACTGTTGAAATCACAAGGAAAGATTTAGAATATTAGGTAAATTTGGCTGATTAAGCAGCTGTGGGGTTTGGGAGAACTGACTCCAGTTTTTAAAGAATTTTGACTGGAAGTAAAATGGTATCAAACAGCACTGTAAGCTACAGAAAAATTGTTGGTGAAAGGAAGCATCAGTTCACGCAGCAAACTTCACTGTTGTCTTATTTTAAGAAATTGCCATAGCCACACCAACTCTTAGCGGCCACCACCCTGATTAGTCAGCATCCGTCAGCATCGAGGCAGGAACCTTCACCAGCAAAAAGATCACAACTTGCTGAAGGCTCAGGTGACGGTTAGCACTTTTTAAGCAATAAAGTATTTCTCATTAAAGTATTTATATTTTTTTAGATATAATGCTATCGCATGCTTGAGAGACTATTGTAGTATAAACATAACTTGTACAAGCACTGGAAAACCAAAAGGTCATGTATCTCACCGTGTTGCAATCTTGTGCTGGTGTGGAACTGAACTCACAATATCTCCAAGGTTTGTAAAAAATATCAGAACCAGGTTTTCTACCAGGGAACTTCTTTCCTAGTGGGTAGTGGTGTGCTGGTAAAATTCATACAACTGATTCTTCTGGGGAGGTAAAAGCCCCAGTTTGTAGTGTATACTGATTTCCATAGTGTAACTACTTCCACCTTGCTGACTTCAAGCTACAAAGTAAGTGGGGTCACTGAGCAGAGATGCACACTCACTCACCTGTGTCTCAGCCTTAAAGACCATAGGAGGAAATTACCATCAATAAAGGGCTTCCCTCATAGCTCAGTCAGTAAAGAATCTGCCTGCAATGCAGGAGACCCGGGTTCGATTCCTGGGTCGGGAAGATCCCCTGGATAAGGAAATGGCAATCCACTCCAGTATTCTTGCCTGGAAAATCCCACGGACAGAGGAGCCTGGCGGGCTACAGTCCATGGGGTCACAAGAGTCGGACCCGACTTAGTGACTAAACCACCACCACCATCAATAATAGTAAAAGTTGTGATTAGAAAGTCATGTTTCTGAGAACTTATTGCCATTTGTTCCTAATATTCATTTAATTTATATGCTTATATGGTTTGATTTCGGAGAAGGCAATGGCACCCCACTCCAGTACTTTTGCCTAGAAAATCCCATGGACAGGGGAGCCTGGTAGGCTGCAGTCCATGGGGTCGCTAGAGTCAGACAGGACTAAGCAACTTCACTTTCACTGTTCACTTTCATGCATTGGAGAAGGAAATGGCAACCCACTCCAGTGTTCTTGCCTGGAGAATCCCAGGGACGGGGAAGCCTGTTGGGCTGCCATCTATGGGGTCGCACAGAGTCGGACATGACTGAAGCGACTTAGCAGCAGCAGCAGCATGGTTTGATTTTATAGTTTAAATGTAATGTTTAACAACAAGCACAAAGTCTCTGGACTTTTCACAGTAGATTTGGTGAGCCCACCAAGCCAGCTCCAGCACACTCATCAGCTCAGGCATCTGGTTTCTCCTGCTGACTCTGGGCAAAGATGGTGGCAGGAGAAAAGAAAAAGTTTTCTGGCAAAAGTCCAAAGGCTTGACAACACACTCGGTAGGTCAGGCCACGGGGAAGAAATTGACACACACACGTTTTGGGGGAGGAGGGGTGGGTTAAAATGGTGTGACCTCTAAGAGTAAAAAGGCTGGCTTAAAACTCAACATTCAGAAAACTAAGATCATGGCATCCGGTCCCATCACTTCACGGCAAATAGTTGGGGAAACAATGGAAACAGTGACAGACTTTATTTTCTTGGGCTCCAAAATCACTGTGGACAGTGACTGCAGCCATGAAATTAAAAGACACTTGCTCCTTCGAAGAAAAGATACAACAAACCTAGACAGCATATTAAAAGTCAGAGACATTACTTTGCCAACAAAGGTCCATCTAGTCAAAGCTATGGTTTTCCCAGTGGTCATGTATGGATGTGAGAGTTGGACCATAAAAAAGGCTGAGCGCCGAAGAATTGATGCTTTCAAACTGTGGTGCTGGAGAAGACTCTTGAGAGTCGCTTGGACTACAAGGAGATAAAACCAGTCAATCCTAAAGGAAATCAACTCTGAATATTCATTGTAAGGACTGATTTTGAAGCTCCAAATCTTTGGCCACCTGATGCAAAGAGCCAGCTCATTGGAAAAGACCCTGATTCTGGGAAAAATTGAGGGCAGGAAGAGAAGGGGGTGACAGAGGATGAGATGACAGTATGGCATCACTGACTCAACAGACATGAGTTTGAGCAAACACCAGGAGATAGCAAAGGACAAGGAAGCCTGGAGTGCTGTGATTCAGGGGGTCGCGAAGAGTTGGACATGACTGAGCGACTGAACAACAATGTAATAATATACATATTTGCCCTTTGTCTCAGCAATTACACTGTGGGGCAATTATACTTTTAGGCACTTCTACAAGAATGAAACATATGTGCAAAGTTATTCATTGAGGCATTGAGCAAAATATTGTGAACAACCCAAATTTAGATTAACAGGGAATTGGTTGGATAGTCTATGTAATGTCCACATGATGAAATGCAATGCAGTCATTAAAAAAGAAATAATTCAGGATATATTGTTAATTCTTTTAAAAAGATGCAGTAAAATATATGTAAATACTCATCTATCCTTATAAGGCATAAGGCAATACATGAAATTAATAGTGTGTTAGTTTTCTTACTGTATAACGTTGCTTTCAAAGACACATACTATCATTCAAAGCCTCTCCAAGAATTAAAAAATCTACATATCAGCCTCTCAAAGCAGGTCAGTGGTTAAAAAAAAAAATGTAAATGTTTCCAATACTGCATCATGAATCTGACTGTAATACTGTGTTCCATAAAAATTTTATTATGGTTAGTGAATAGGCTTTGCTGCATGACCACAAAGTCCCTTCATGTCTGATGTTTGGTTACGTTGAATTTGATCTGATGGCTGTAGCACACAGCATCAAATCTGAATATTGACTTCAGCATCCACGAATAACAGAAATCACTCAGCTTAACTTTTCCATTTTTAAATTGAGCATCAGTTTGTGTGTGTGTGTGTGTGTGTGTGTGTATACACACACGCCTGTGTGTGACCCTGCTACCAAAAACACACTAACACACGCTTGCTGTAAGCTCAGGTTCAGCAGAAACCAATGAACCTTAAAAAGAGTCTTTTCAATCTTGGGCTGGGAAAAACAGCAGATTACAAGGAGCAAATCGTTGTTCTAATAGCAATTTTAATTGCTGGTTATACTTTGAATCCACATTACTTTGAAAGAAAAGGCAGTGCTGATACCTAGTGCTATCAAATTTGGAGGTCTGAGCGGTTCAGTCAAATAAATTACTGAATCGCCCACTCTCAGCATCATTCTCTTGTTTTCCATCCTCTTAACCTCATGTGTCAAAGAAGGATGAATTCCTGAAATAAAGGAAGTCATCTAACATCTAAATCTCACATTGGAAAAATACTGAGACTTTAATTTTTCATGGCAAAGCTATACTAAATATTCATAGAATTTGGCTTTCCTTGACACACACGCAGGCAGCAGAAATAAAACTGACTGACAGTGGATAAAGAACACAGGCAGACAGGCACAGTTCATCAATCTCCTCTTTGAACTTGTAGCCTCACTGAAGCTCCCAGTAATACACCTTTGGGGACAAGCTGTTCCGGATGGTACCTTCCAGAACCTAAGAGGCTGGCTCCTCTGGGAAGTTGTTCCCTATTTGTTTGGTTGGCAGCATTGAACAATGCTAGTGACAGGTGTGATGTGGGGTGTCACACTGTGGGAACCGCCAGCCCCCGTGTCATCTCTCTGGACTGTCTACCCCACCAGGCTGTGTAGTCCTGGGCTCAGCTGAGCAGCCCTCCTGAACGGGGGCTTCACCTTGAACTAAAGGCAATGAAATGCTTCCACCAACACCAGTCCCCCCAGAACTGTCTTTGAGCCAGCCTATCGATCTTCTTGAACTCTCCAAGCAAGGGGGAATCTCCTCCTCCTTTGTATAAGGGGGTTTGAGGGGTGTGTGTGTGTTATGCATCAGATCTCATGTTATCCTCGTGGTGAAATGTACGAGCATAGACACCAAAAGTCATAGGGCTGGAAAGTGCTTTAAAACTGAACCTGTCACGTATCCAGCCTACCACGTCTTTACTGGAGTGGATTCCGAAAGTGAAAGTCACATCTGACTCTTTGTGACCCCATGGACTATACAGTCCATGGAATTCTCCAGGCCAGAATACTGGAGTGGGTAGCCCTTCCCTTCTCCAGGGGACCTTCCCAACCCAGGGATTGAACCCAGGTCTCCTGCATTGCAGGAGGATTCTTTACCAGCTGAGCCACCTGGGAAGCCCAAGGGAGGAAGAGGATTCTAGAAGGGGGATTTTTATGTTGGGAATGAGTGGGCTTTGTTTCATTTTGTCACTTCCTTTGGAAAAACCCCAAACTTACAAGACAGTTGCAAGTACAGCTACGTATCTTTTACCTGCATTTACCAATAGCTAACATTTTGCTACATTTGCTTCATCATATAATGGCACCCCACTCCAGCACTCTTGCCTGGAAAATCCCATGGACAGAGGAGCCTGGTGCACTGCAGTCCATGGGGTGGCTAAGAGTCGGACACAACTGAGCGACTTCACTTTCACTTTTCACTTTCATACATTGGAGGAAGAAATGGCAACCCACTCCAGTGTTCTTGCCTGGAGAATCCCAGGAACAGGGGAGCCTGGTAGGCTGCCATCTGTGGGGTCGCACAGAGTCGGACACGACTGAAGCAACTCAGCAGTAGCAGCAGCATAGATAGATAGGCAGGCAGACACACACATATATATATGTAATAATTATTGTTATAAAATTAATTAAATGTTGCAGACAATATGACCTTTCACCCCTATAAATGCCTGTTTCAGCATATACTTCCTAAGAGCAAGGTTATTATCTTACATAGCCACAGCAATCAAATTCAGAAAATGTAACACTGACATACTACTACACTGAGGCTGTATAAGTGCTCTATTCCCCATTAAACTTTGACTCAGTTTTAGTATCCATTGATATTTGCCAGAATCAATTATACCCATGATAGTTGCAAATAGTGGAAGGGTTTTTCACTGGCGTTCTACTCTAAGCAAGTTTCTCCAGTTATTTGTTGGTAGTTTGTTTTGAAATTCATATATTTATTCTTAATAAAACTTTATATTATTGCATATGGACTATGGAGTGTGATGACGATTTACTTTCAATCTGTCGGAGATTTGACCACTGGCAGTTTGCACTGTTTGGTTGTTACGAATAAGGCTGCTTTAAACATTCCTGTACAATTTTTGTTTGAACACCTGTTTCAGTTCTTGGGGTCTTTCCTGTCCCATTTTGAAACCATTTGGCTATCTGGGTCTCCTTGAAATCCCTTGTGAATCGTAGAATTGGTTCTTCCATCCCTATAAAAAAGCCATTGGGACTTTAAGAACAATTTGACTGACTCTATAGATCGCTTCAGTTGTCATCTTAACCACAGATAATTTACCAGTTTTTCTACAATACCACCACCCCCTTTCGGGTCTATTCACTTTAGAGTTAGCTCTACACATAGATGCAATTTTATATCCTGTTTCTTGGAGTCTTTCTTTTTAAAACATGTATTGATTCTTCATGACACAAACTACAGCTCAAAGAAATCACAAGTGATTCCTATAAACATCTCCCATGAGTGGAAATATATTTTCTGAAAATGGAAGTCATTCCATAGTCCAAAAGCAGTGAAAACCTATGAAACCCAATGACCCAAGTGTAATAAAAAAAACAGGCATCCCAATGTAAACTGTTTAAGATGCTTAACAACAAGAACAACATTCTCTCTCTGCTCCTTCTTCTAAGTGGTATCTCCCAGAAAGAAGCTTGTACTCTGCTCATCAGAAAGTGTTAATTGCTCAATCGTGTCCAACTTTCTGTGACCCCATGAACTGTAGCCCACCAGGCTCCTCTGTCTCTGGGATTCTCCAGGAAAGAATACTGGAGTGAGTTTCCATTTCCTTCTCTAGGGGATCTTCCCAACCTAGGGATTGAACCTGGGTCTCTTGCACTGCAGTCAGATTTCTTTACCACTGAACCACCAGGAGAGCCCTCACCCTCCTCTGAAACTGCAGTTTCTATGGCTGCTGCAAACCTTACAGAGCTTGCCTGGCTCTGGTGGCTGGCGGGGCTTGTCCTGGTGGTCCCACAGGACCACTGGAGACAGAGTCCTCAAATAGTTACCACCCTCCAGGAAAAGCAAGAGACAAACATTGGAGGAGCCTGGTCCTTCTGCAAAGAAGCACATTCACTTATCCTCACAGCTGCAGCCTGAGGGGCATCTTCTAATCAAGCTTATCTAGGACCTAATACAATCCTGTCCAGAGACATTGGAGTGCTCCTGTCTTCTTCGTGTTCTCATCCTTGGCTGTGCTACAGAATGCTTATTTCCCAGAGGGCAGCTTTCACATGTGGTTGGTGCCCTGGTTTTTGCAGCTGCTGCCCGAGGGTGGTGGGGGTGGGGGGGGCGGGGGAGATGTAATCCCCCTTGGTTACCTGGCTCAGGTGGCCACGGGGGCCTTGTGTTCCTGTGTCCCTTGGGACAGTAACAATCAGAGACAGTTCTTGGCAGGCTCCCAGCCCCAGGGCACCACAAAGACAGCTGACGGAAGTGCTCCCAGGCTTTCTGTGAAAGAGGCCTATTTGCTTGTCCTGGAGCTTAAGCTCAAGGGTAGGTATCTCGTGTGGCCCACATCTCCCAGGAGGCCCAGGCCAGTGGGCATCGGCTTAGCGCTGTCACTGCCTTGCTTCAGCTTGTCAGCATCCCTTGGAAATGAGCTTGTACATGAATCTAGTGCCCTGGATTTCATGGCTGATGCCCAGGGAGGTCCCTTCATTGCCTGGTTCTGGTGGCCAGCAAGGCTTGCATGCCAGTGTCCCACGGGATTGTGACAAATGGGGACAAAGTTTCTAGCCAGCTACCACGCAGGGCACAGCACAGAGAGCAGACTGAACACACCCCCAGTCTCTCTGAGAAAGAGAAAGGCTCACCCTGGAGCTCCAGGCTGAGGGGCAGGCTTCAGGTTCTAACACACCTAGGGGTGCACAGAGTTGCAATCCAGGGATGGAGACCAGTGGGGGCCACCTCTGCACTCTCCCTCTGCCTCACTTCTGGAAAGGAGCTTGTACACTCACCTGGCACTGATTTTTGTGATTGCTGCCAAGGCGACACCTCTGGATCGCCTGGCTCTGGTGGCCAGTGGACTTTTGCTACAGTCCCGTGGGGCTGCGGGCTTCCCTGCTTGCTCAGATGGTAAGTCTATCTGCAATGCAGGAGACCCAGCTTTGATCCCTGGGTTGGGAAGATACCCTGGAGAAGGTAACGGCAATCCACAACAGTATTCTTGCCTGGAGAATTCCATGGGCAGACAAGCTGGTGGGCTACAGTCCATGGGGTCACTAAGAGTCAGACACAACTGAGCAACTAACACTGTAAAGGCTGCTGCCTGAAGAATCGGCTTCCCGTCAGCCCGAATCTAAGTGCTAAGATTCTCCACTTTGGCCCTTGACAGGTATTGGCACACCCTCAACTACTGGGAGCCACTAAAACAGTCACTTAGACAATCACAAAAGTTTAAGAGACAATCAAGAGCAAGGGCAGAGTTAACGCTCATTTCCTACACAAGGCCACTTCTTCAAGACCGGGAGAGGGGGCTACTTTGTTTAATGCTTAGAAACAAACACAGAGAGTCAAGTAAAATGGAGACACAAAGGAATAGCCAAAAAAAAAAAAAAGAGGAAGAGTAATCACTTTCAAATCAATTTATGAGGCCTACATTACCCTGATACCAAAACCAGAGAAGAACACCACAAGAAAATAATAGGCCCATATGCATGATGCGGAGAAGGCAATGGCACTCCACTCCAGTACTCTCGCCTGGAGAATCCCATGAACAGGAGAGCCTGGTAGGCTCCAGTCCATGGGGTCGCTAAGAATCGGATACGACTGAGCGACTTCACTTTCATGCACTGGAGAAGGAAATGGCAACCCACTCCAGTGTTCTTGCCTGGAGAATCCCAGGGACAGCGGAGCCTGGTGGGCTGCCATCTATGGAGTCGCACAGAGTCAGACACGACTGACGTGACATAGCAGTAGCATATGCGTGATGAACAAGATGTGAAAGTCCTTGACAAAATACTAGCCAATGAAATTCAACAATATCTTAAAAGGATCATATGCTGTGACCATGTGGGATTTATTTCAGGGATACAAGGATGGTTCTACATTCACAATAATCAATGTAATACATCATATTAACCAAAAAAAGACAAAAATTATGTGATCATATCAATAAATGCAGAAAAAGCATACAATAAAATTCAATACCCATCTTATAATAAAACTCTCAACAAAGAGGATGCAGAGAGAATATATCTCAACCTAATAAAGGCCATACATGACAAATCCATATAATATGCTGTGTAGGACATCACAGTCAATGGTGAAAAGCTGGACGTTTTTCCTCTAAGATCGAGACAAGGATGCCCACTTTTGCCACTGTTATTCAACATAGTATTTGATATTCCAACCAGAGCAATTAAATAAGAAAAAGAAATAGGCGGTATTCACATCTGGAGAATTCCATGGACAGAGGAGCCTAGTGGGCTACAGTCTGTGGGGTCACAAAGAGTCAGACACAATGATGCGATTAACACTTTCACTTTTCACATATCAGAAAAGATTGTATAACTGTCACTATTTGCAGATGACATGAAATTACATATGGAAAATCCTAAAGATTCCATACACAGAAAAACTGTAGAATGCATTCAGTATAGCTTTGGGTTACAAAATCACTATACAGAAATCTAATGTGTTTCTATACGCTAACCTTATGCAGTTTCCATAAATGTTATGGTCAAATTCAAATAATGCATTTCTTCGGGTCATTTTCAGCCACAAGAAGAACCATTTCATTTCAGTAATCAAATGTCCAACTGACGTTAAATAACCTTATTACTTTAAACCAATTCCTCTCCTCTAGCTTTGGCGTAATTTGACCTTGAAGGCTCATTCTTAGCCTGCTCTGGTTTTCTGCACCTGCTTTCACTCCCTAGGCTGCCCCTAGCTCCCACAGTGCTGACCAGGGACTGGGAAGAGCAGAAAGGAACCACTGGCAAAGACACTCTGTGTGTTTACTGTACCATATCCTCTTCCTTCATATATGGGCAAACTACATTTCCCAGCTTCCTCTGCAGTTAGTTGGGCTAATAAAAGTCACTTCCAGACCAAGTCAGGAGCCTGTGTACCTGGCCCACTCATCCTAAGGTCCCTCCTGCAACAGCCTTTGCGACCACGTGTTGTAGATGATATGGCAACAAGATGCAGCAAGGCACTCAAATCCCATCCATCCCTATACAAGCACAGAAAGAGCTTTCACTGTGTTAAGCTGATGTGACTTTCAGTTAATTGATGATTGCAGCATAATCAATTCTTCTATGACTGATACCAACAGTCGGTAGCTGCAACGGTGGCAACCACGCATTGTCCTCTGGTGCGGCAATTTCCAGACATTGACTCTTCCTCACCCAGGGGCACTTTCACAAGACCCTCAGATAGCCCCACCCTCCAAGACGCAGGCAACGCCCCTCCTCTACCTGGCTGCCTTTGACTCCTCAGCCGCTGACTTTCCCCTTGGTCCCTTCAGCCCTCCAGACAGCCCTCTTGCACAGGGTTTTTAAAGGACTAGGCTGGTCATACCTGGTCCAGAGGTGCCACATATATGATGCTCCTAATACAAGCCCATCTTTCCCTCTTTCTGCTTCTCTAGCCAGCTTTCAGAACCACCTGAGTTTAGATATTTTTTAAGCCATACATCAGATCCCAGTTCTTCTGTGACCTGCAAACTACAGGAGACGCATCAGACTTTCTGGGTGACTCCCTCAAAGCCCCACACGCACACACACTTGGCTTGAAATAAGGAGAAACAATTTCCTGTTCTGTAGCAAACACAGGAAATGCTACAGTTGTGTCCTGCTTTTCTCTTCTGAGAGATTCCTCCGCCAGGGTCTTGAGCCTACACTGTTTCTCCTGGAAATGGATGACCAACAGTGCTAACCAATCTCCCTCTGTCTCCTCGATCTTGAATTTGGACCTACTCTAGGGGGTAATTAACTTAGTGAAAGTAGCTCAGTCGTGTCTGACTCTTTGCGACCCCATGGACTACACAGTCCATGGGATTCTCCAGGCCAGAATACTGGAGTGGGTAGCTTTTCCCTTCTCCAGGGGATCTTCCCAACCCAGGGATTGAACCCAGGTCTCCAACTAGAGATACTTACAAATCACAACTGAACCGAGAGAAAAAATAGCCTTACATCCAATTACATCAGTTTTTTTGTTACTTCAGTTATCCAAAACCATCTGAGAGTTACTTTGCTAAAGACTCTGCTTCTTCATCAATAAAATGGAGAATAATAATAAAATGAAATCATGCATTCAATAAATGTTCTTAGTTTTATTATCACATGGAAACTAAAGAGGATTGTGTATACCAAGTGAGATAAAGCATGTAGAAATATTTTATAATATGGAAAGGACTATTTTGTGTAGGAAATATAGGAAAACTATATTATTTACACAGAAACTATGGGAAAGAACACAAACCTACCGGCACAAGCTATCATGGTAAAAAATTGCTGTTATATGATATGCTTAAATTGCTAAAAAAAACACACACACACAGAAGTTTCAAGGCAACCTATGAAAATGTGTTTTATGTAATCATTTAAAATTTATTTACTTATTTATTTTTGGCTGCACTGGGTCTTCATTGTGTGTCTTTCTCTAGTTGCAGTGAGTGAAGGCTACTCTTCGTTGCTATACCCGGGGTTCTCATTGCAGTGGCTTCTCTTGTTGCAGAATACAAGCTCTGTGGGCTTCCCAGTTGGTGCTAGTGGTGAAGAACCCTCCTGCCAATGCGGGGGATGCAAGAGACCTGGGTTCAGTCCCTGGGTCAGGAAGATTCCCTGGAGGAGGGCATGGCAACCCACTCCAGTATTATTGCCTGGAGATTCCCCATGGACAGAGGAGCCTGGCAGGCTGCAGTCCATAGGGAACCAGACATGGCTGAAGGAGTTTAACACGCATGCATGCATATGCACAGGCTCTAGACATGCAGGCTTCGGCAGTTACAGCACGCGGGCTCCGGAGTGCTGGCTCAGTAACTGTGGCCCGAGGGCTTAGCTGTTCAGCAGCATGTGGGCTCTTCCCAGGTCAGGGATCGAACCTGTGTCCCCTGTATTAGCAGGTGAATCCTTAACCACTAGACCACCAGGGAAGCCCCTACCAAGATTTCAAGCAGCAAAAATGCCAGGAACACCAAGGCCTTCTGTGACCACTGCTCCCCTCCCTAAGAATCTCTCTATGCCCCAGAGAGGCCAGTAACACCTGAGCGTTCCCTGGTCCGCATTCCATAGAAATCCATATCCTCCTCTCTGGGGTAAAGATTTCTCCTAGTAGGCAAATACCACTCCTAAACTCAGGTTTTGAATAAATCAGAGTTGCGTGTAACAGAATACTGATGAAGACTCAGGCCTTTCTTGACTTTTGACTTCAAAAAGCCACAGTGTTGATTTGGTTTCTTTCTTCCAAGCGCCTGTTGTCTTCCTGAATAACTTTAGGTCAGTTCTTTATCAATCATCCAAGAAGTGAATGCAATTATTTCTGAATGAAATGTATTTTCTTTTCCAAATGTATTTCCCTTCTCAACCTCATTCAGAAATCAGAAGCTGGATGGCTCCCATTTTGATGGCAAACGGCCTGGTTCCGTCAGTTTTGGCAAAAAGCAAGAACAAATAATTCTGACCTGAAGCTAATGGCTCCAGGCTTCATAGGACATTACAAATAGAAGGAAGCCAAAATCCTTGCCTAATGAAGTGTTGGGAGGTTACAGAATAAATTATTTCAAATTTATGTACTTTTTTTTCAGACACATGCATAAACCCACTAATTTTCATTATGAAATTACATTCATAAATATAGTTCAGCTTCTAGATCTATATTACAGAAATGCTGGCTCAAATATACTGAGATACGTGTATAAGATACTTCTACCCTGAGATACTCATTCAGTTTGCTTGGAACGCTCTTGGGTCAAATACTCACAGCGGTGGCCCCCTGACTTTACGCAGTTCTCTGTTCAAATGGTACTTTGCAGAGAGAACTTTCCCGAACCCCCTACCTAAAACAGATCCAACACTCCCCATTCTCTGCCACTGTGTTCAGTGGCACACACTGTGAACCTCACTGGTCTACCAGAACACTGCGCTGACCAGGGAGGTCATTTGCCCGGGTTCTACACGCATGTGTGAATGTCCACAACAGGAAAGTTCTGAGAGCCTCTTTGCCTCATGACAGTCAAGAGATGTTTCCAGGTGCTGTTTTTGAAACACAAATGGATAATTTTGCTGACAGATTCAACTTTTTAATGTTCTAAAAATAGGCTTAAAGTCATAGAAGTTACAAAGAAAGCACACCTTTATATACCTGACTTAGCTGCTAGAAGTCAATGTCAACGCCTTTACACTTATGTAACATTTTACAGTTTAGCAAAACACTTTTACACAAATCATGCCTTTATCCTCACCCAAATCCTCTGATGCCAAGCAGACAAAATCCTCATTTTACAAATAAGTGAACTAAAGCTGAGACTAATTACGTGCGCTGTTTACATTCACCCAGCTAAAATCGTACATTCAGTATAAGAATCCAGGAAACGTGATCTTTAATCCCTGACAAGTAATTAATGTCTACCTCCTGACTACATTTTTTTAAACGCAAACTTACAGAATTTTGCTTAATAAGGAAAACACTAAAGTAACAAATTTATTTGTAGGTAGTCAAATGTTTAATGAAATAATGAGTGAATAAGCAAACAAAATATTTTCAAGGAATAGCAACTATTGTTTTCAAATACACAACAACTAAACTAAAGCAGCAAAAAGAGATCTTTAGGAATCTCTCACAATAAACAGACAAGTGGTACTTTATGATCTGTACTTGCAAATTATGTATCTATTAGGTTAGCCAAAAAGTTTGTTCTATTTTAAGTAAAAATGAAAGATAATTTTCATATTCACCAAGAACTTTATTGAACAACGAATCCACTAACCAAAGGAACATTTTGGCCAACTCAATATAAGACCTCCTTGTAAACAACTGTTTGTCAACCATGAATGGATGTACTTAGGCAAACTGATATGTAAAAAGTAATTCAGCCAAATCCTATGGGAGTAATAAAACAATTAGAATCAGGGCAGCCGGAAGCTAAAGTTTTATATCTTAGGAGTGCTTCCTCTTCAGCTTTCCTGTCTCTAAATTATTAGTACGTTTTCCCAAGTTTAACCTTTGCTTTTCTTGTAGGTACCATAAAAAAAATCCCATGAAAATTAATTGCTATCATGGGAAAAATTCTCCGTGAAAATTAATTAGGATTGTAAAATTAAAGAACCAGTGCCTACATAATACTGAGCATTGTGGTGCTATTCGTACTCTTTTCCTTGATGACTTTATGGGGAAAAACCATCCTGTCCCAGTTCCTTGCTGGACCACAGACATCCCAGAAGTGCAGTATCAGCAAAGTTAAAACAGAAGAAAGTAGGGATTTCACAGCCACTGGCGGGGGCAGAGGGGGGTCGTTAATTAGGGCTTCCCAGGTGGAGCTAGTGGTAAAGAACCCACATGCCAATGCAGGAGACGCAAGAGACCAGGGTTCGATCCCTGGGTCAGAAGGATCCCCTGGAGTAGGGCAGAGCAACCCACTCCAGTCTTCTTGCCTGGAGAATCCCATGGACAGAGGAACCTGGTGGGTTACAGACCATGGGGTCACAGAGTCAGAGACAATTAAAGTGACTTAGCATGCATGCGTGCAAAAGAGCTGATTAGAGAACAACTGTGATGACAAAACATAGCTCTGATGGGCTGATCCAAAACTGGTCTCCATCTAAACTTTTCTAATTATATCTATATCGTTGACTTAAAAATAGTCTTGTTATGATGTATCTATTTTCTGCCAGGGACAGGAAAGGCTCTCTTATGCTAAGAGGCGGGAAAAAAAAATGCAAACATAAATCGTGGCATTGAATATCAAGCAAGATACAAAAAGCTTGGAGAAAAGAAAGGTCAGAATAGGTTGCAGTCCACAGGAAAGTGGACAGAATGAATGCACATATGCTAATGAAGTGGCAAGGCTGAGGGAGAAATTGTTAACAGGTGAGGAAGTGAAAGTGAAGTCGCTCAGTCGTGTCTGACTCTTTGCGATCCCATGGACTGTAGTCTACCAGGCTTCGTGGGATTTTCCTGGCAAGAGTACTGGAGTGGGTTGCCATTTCCTTCTCCAGATCTTCCTGACCCAGGGACAACAATGAAGATAACAGGTGAGGAGGGCCCCTCAAAGGTAAACAGGGGCGACAATGAAGATAAAGCAGAGATTTGGAAGCATGGAGCAATGGATGAAAAACTGTTGCCTGCCTTATCAGCAAACAAAGGATGCTGTGGCCATTAAGCCATCAGCTACGCCCAGCAGTGCACCCTGAGGGGACTCAGGATGGAAAAGAGCAAGATACTGGCCCCAGATAGCTGAGGCGCACCCAACGGAGCAGTATCCCTGAGCCCAGACTCTTGCATCTTTCATATATATGCATGCTAAGTCCCTTCGGTCGCGTCTGACTCTGACCCAATGGACTGTAGGGTCATGGGGTTCTCCTCTGTCCATGGGGTTCTCCAGGCAAGAATAGTGGAGTCGGTTGCCATTCCCTCCTCCAGGGGATCTTCCCAACACATATATATGGAAAAGCCTAAATTCATTAACTTAAAATGCCTGGTAGGGAGTAGGAGTGGGAGGGAGGCTCAAGAGGGAGGGGATATATGTATACTTAGAGCTGATTCCCGTCACAGCAGAAACTAATATAACATTGTAAAGCAACTGAGCGAGTGTTAGTCACTGAGTCATATCCAACTCTTTGTGACCCCATGGACTGTAACCTGCCAGGCTCCCCTGTCCATGGGATTCTTCAGGCAAGAATACTGGAGTGGGTTGCCATGCCCTCCTCCAGGGGATCTTCCTGACCCAGGGATCAAACCCAGGTTTCCTGCATTGCAGTCAGATTCTTTACCATCTGAGCCACCAGGTAAAGCAATTATCCTCCAATTAAAAATAAATAAAATAAAATGTCTGGTTCTGATGTTCTGACTACTTGGTTTTTGTTACAAAAACCCCTATCCACCCTGGCTCCTCCCTTACGTCTTTGGAGCCCTCCCTCAGAGTGATCTGAGAGGCCATCTTACAGGCTTAAGTCCTCAGAAAATCTGCCAAATAAAACATAATTCTCAATGTTTAGGTGGTGCATTTTTTTTCCCCAGTCAACAGAACTCAATTTCTAGAAGAATGGTTTTCCACTGACAGAAAACCAGCTTTCATCCTAATTTCAAACCTTAACATGTTTAACAGCAGTGTTTCAAACTCTTACCTATGTGTACAGGCTTAAGATTAGGGGGGCTACAGCTTAATGAAATGGCAAATTCCCCCCCAGCCCACATGTCAAAATATATATACTCCATGTTGAAATATAGATGTGCCTTTATATCTGCTACCAAAGACACAGTCCTCTTGTACACAGTCCTGCTGAACCATGGGTAACACCTCAAGACGAATATCTAACCTAGGTTGTAACCAAGTCTCCCACCCAACAGATGTATGTTCTTCGGTAAGAGCATCCCTGGAGTATTTGTAATGTCAGCTACAAACTGGCCCTTCCCAAGGGTGCTTGTCATCTACTTCCATAAGGATTGAATCATGTGCTGCTGCAGCTGCTGACCTTCAACACCCCCTGAAGGAGTTGAGGGTGGAGAGCAGAAAAGAGGCACTCTGTGCTCAGTGGGGAACCGGCAGGACAGGTCTTCAGATAGTTAGATGTCCTCAGGAGTTGATTTTATGAGCCCAGTTCTTGTCTCTCCTCCTATCTAGAAAAGCACTAAAATCCTTCATGGTGACACTATGCCTCGGGACTAGCAAAGTCTTCATGAGACTAACAGAAACCTTCTGGAAAATACGTGCTTGATTGCATGTACTCCCCCTTCACCAAAGTCACATCTATACTGACCTTCCCCCATGCCTCTGTGGAGCAGCTCTCAGAGCTATCTGAGGTGCTGTCTCCCAGGCTGCAGTTCTCATTTTGCCCCAAATAAAACTTAGCTCACAGCTCTCACATTATGCATCTTTTTAGTCCACAGCACATTCTTTAGTGCAGAAGGGGCTGAGTGGCATCTTCTGAGCTGGGACAGTACCCTTCTACAGCTATTTATCTCCAAGATAAGTACAGACACATGTCTAGGCTATCTAGGGAATTCTAATAAGACAAACATTTCTAAAGGCCACTGAAACACTGAAGTGTGCCAAGACCTTGTATATTCTCCTGAGGTTTGATTACAAAGTAAAACATTTGGGATGAGATGGTTACATCCATGCCTTAGACAAAACCATTGGTAGAAAATAAAATACCTAAATGTCTAGGTGTTAGCATCTCTTTAACTCTTTCTCTGAATTTATATAATCTAACTGAGTCTGTGTATATGTTTTCCAGTTCTACTAAGAACTAGTATAAAAACATTCCTAAGCTTTTTTTTTCATTACACATAAGCCACTAATCCCTTTAACACTTATCCAGTTTTTTCAAATATCATTACCATATTGAATTCTTAATGCCATACTTCTAAACTACTTCCAGAGCTTTGGAATCACTCACACTGCTTCACAATGCTGCTGCTGCTGCTAAGTCGCTTCAGTCGTGTCCGACTCTATGCGACCCCATAGACGGCAGCCCACCAGGCTCCCCCGTCCCTGGGATTCTCCAGGCAAGAACACTGGAGCGGGTTGCCATTTCCTTCTCCAATGCATGAAAGTGAAAAGTGAAAGTGAAGTCGCTCAGTCGTGTCCAATTCTTCATGACCCCATGGACTGCAGCCTACCAGGCTCCTCCGTCCATGGGATTTTCTAGGCAAGAGTACTGGAGTGGGGTGCCATTGCCTTCTCCACTGCTTGACACTAATCTCCTTCAAATCATCTTTGTATTTAGCTTCAAATTGTTTCTTCCCAAAGCACCAGTGGGCTTCCCTGATGGCTCAGCAGGTAAAGAATCCGCCTGCAATGCAGGAGACACAGGGACGCAGGTTCGATCCCTGGATCAGGAAGATCCCCTGCAAGAGGAAATGGCAACCCACTTCAGGATCCTTGCCTGGAGAACCCCACAGACAGAGGAGCCTGGTAGGCTCCAGTCCATGAGGTCACAATGGGTTGGACATGACGTGGCAACTAAGCACAGCAAAGCACCAGTGCAATTTTTATTTAAGTATCTTAGTGACGGCATCATTTCTGTTCAACCAGGTAGCCAGCCACCCTGCTTGGCTGCGCATCCAAGGATTCACCTGGAACAGACAAACCCCTAGTTTTGCAGTCTCATCTATCTCCCCCTTTCCACAAAGCTCTGCTCCAGCCCATCAGAAGTACTGCCTTCCCTGAACCAGCTGTGAACTTGGCTCATTCTATGTCTTCTGTCCCTGCTCCTCCTTCAAGATCTGGTAAGTCAGAATCCATCCCTGAGCCCCCTCTCCTGGAAGCACCCAGGGGCATGGGCAGGAGTCAGAACCGGCAGTGTGCATGGACCTCAGACTCTACTTCTCCCAGGGCTGCCCTGACACGCCCCTGTCCTCGGCCCACCTCCTGTAGACTCTGCTGTCTGATTTATCTCCCAGCCTTTCGCCCTTTAACCAGGTGTTCTGGTCCCTCTGACTTTCCTCCTGTCTCTGGTTTAACCTCTGTGCCTCAACTCAGTATCAAAACAATCCTGTCCTCCCGCTCCAGACTTTTGGCTGATTTTTTATTATCTCTTCCTTCCGCTCCTCCTGACTGCCTCCCAGCTACTTCAGCCTGATCCTTTCCCCCACTCCTAGGGAAGAACTACTATGAAATATCAGCCCTCCTCCAGGAACCTCTAGAAACCCCACCCACGGTCCAGCCTGGAAAAGGCCAGCCAGTGGCTCCTGCAGCCCCTTCCTGGCCGTGACTGCCATCTTGTGGACACAGATAGTAACTGCACTGGGGCTGGCCTCAAACACCACCTAAGGACCAAAAGACTTCTTCATGACAAACAAGGTACCTTAAATACTGCCTTTCGCACCATGCCTATACTGGGTGTTCCAGGCAAATGAAAGTTCTGTTGTTGTTGTTGTTCCATCACTAAGTTGTGTCTGACTCTGCAACCCTATGCACCACACCAGGCTTCCCTGTCCACTATGTTCCAGAGTTTGCTCAAATTCATGTCCATTGAATCAGTGATGCCATCCAACCATCTCATTCTCTATCATCCCCTTCTCCTGCCCTTCATCTTTCCCAGAATCAAGGTCTTTTCCAATGAATTGGCTCTTTGCATCAGGTGGCCAAAGTATTGGAGCTTCAGCTCCTTCCAATGAATATTCAAGGTTGATTTCCTTTGTGAAATGCAAGTTCCAGGTTTGCTCAAATACTACCCCTGGTAGGGGTATTGGGGTACCAATCTCATAAAACATCTCATATAAAACCCTCTATCCTGCAGAGCACTTAGCACCATGCTTTCTCCTGAGCTCTTACTAAATGTTCTGGAAAATTCCGAATCTAGCTGTTCAAACCACGGCCCTATAATTAACTTGGAGGCGACGTACCTCAACTGCAAATCAAATGCCAGGACACTTTGCCTACCAATAGACTAGATTCCAAAAGGCTATTTTTAGCTTCATGTGTTTTGTGAGAAATTTAAGCTTGCAGTCTCTAGATACAATCCCACTAAATATGAGTGTGGATCAGACCTTTGAAGTTTTAAAATAAGGCAGATTCTCATTTTCCTTGTGAACATACATTCTGTAGACAGCTCTTTTCTCTTTTTTTCATTCTGCTACGTTTTCTGTATTTGCCCTTAGTCCTGGGGATTCTGTTTGCCTCCCTGCCCTCCCCACCTTCCACCCACATCATATCTTTCTCTTCCCTGCTCTGTGGCCAGGAGACTGAGCAATGCAGATGAAACCCCCGAGCTCTCTGACTTCCTGTGGAGTTGGGTCCTTGAAAGGAAGGAACACCTTCAGGAAAGCCATGTATTAGTTGGCTGGGGCTGCATAACAGTAAACTGGCTTGACCAACAGAAGTTTAATTTTTCACAAATAGGGAGGCTACAAGTCCCAGATCAACGTGTCAGCAGTGTCTGGCAGGGTTGATGTGTTCTTATCAGGAAAATACCTAGATAGAGATAATAACCAGCCTCTTTCCATATCTCCTGAGCCCCTGTGACTTGTGAATCAGTAGCTTCATGGCCACAGGGGAGAACTAAGCCAGCCCAAAACAGAATAGTCAACTTCTGGGTGAGGCAGTTGACTATAAGGAAAGAATAATAGTCTGGAAGAACGGAGGAGGATTTGAGAGAGGCAGGAACTTGGGAAAGAAAAGTGTTGGGAATACTATCAACTTGCTTTTTTTGTTGTTTATCAAGGACAAAATATGGATGAGCCGGCAATTCCATTTCTGGGTATTGATCTAAGGGAAATGAAAACACTAACTCAAAAAGCTATCTGGACCCCCATGTGCACTGCAGCGTTATTCACAATAGCCAAGGCATGGAGACAGCCTCGCTGCCCACCAGGGGAAGGACGGATGAAAAGGCGGCACACACTCGGGGCTTCCAGGTGGCTCGGTGGTAAGGAATCCGCCTGCCAATGCAGGAGATGCAAGAAACGCACTTTCAGTCGCTGGGTCAGGAAGATCCCCCACAGAAGGGGATGGCCACCCATTCCAGTATTCTTTCCTGGAGAACTGCATGGACAGAGGAGCCTTGGCAGGTTACAGTCCACGGGGTCACAGAGTCAGACAGGACTGAGTGACTGAGCACATATACATATATATGCAAGAGAGGTAGACAAACACGACATACGTACACACAAACTGAGTGACTATTTCATGTGTACATACACATGCTTACATGCACCCATGCATATATATGCACATTATACACAATACACACAATCGGTATGTGTGTACATATAAACGTTTATATGCATATGTACAATGTATGTGTCAGTTTAGTTCAGTTGCTCAGCCATGTTCCAACTCTTTGCAACCCCATGGACTGCAGCACACCAGGCCTCCCTGTCCATCACCAACTCCCAGAGCTTGCTCAAACTCATGTCCATCGAGTCTGTGATACCCTCCAACCATCTCACCCTCTGTCGTCCCCTTCTCTTCCTGCCTTCAATCTTTCCCAGCATCAGAGTCTTTTCCAATGAGTCAGTGCTTCACATCAGGTGGCCAAAGTACTGGAGCTTCTATGATGTGACAGGAACTTCGTTAACATTTTTATGTATCAAGGTAGAGGTGGCACACAATATTATGCTAGTTTCAGGTGTGCTGCTGCTGCTAAGTCGCTTCAGTCGTGTCCGACTCTGTGCGACCCATAGACAGCAGCCCACCAGGCTCCCCCGTCCCTGGGATTCTCTAGGCAAGGATACTGGAGTGGGTTGCCATTTCCTTCTCCATCTCCAGCATCAGAGTCTTTTCCAATGAGTCAACTCTTCGCATGAGGTGGCCAAAGTACTGGAGTTTCAGCTTTAGCATCATTCCTTCCAAAGAACACCTAGGACTGATCTCCTTCAGAATGGCCTGGTTGGATCTCCTTGCAGTCCAAGGGACCCTCAAGAGTCTTCTCCAACACCACAGTTCTCTTAGTTCCCTTCATATATTTCACCCACCCCCTCACCTTCCTTTCCTCTGATAAGCCCCCTTTTGTTCTCTGTATCTATTCTCTGGGTCTATTCAGGTTTTGTTTTGCTTGTTTTGTTTTTATAGATTCCACATATAACTGGGATCATATGGTATTTCTCTTTCTCTGATTTACTGCACTTGGCATAATACCCTCTAGATTCATCCATACTGCTTCAAATGGTAAGATTTCGTATTTTTATGGCTGAGTATGAGTGGATACTTTGCTTTCATATCTTGGCGATTGTAAATAGAGCTGTAGTGAACATTGGGGTATAATATCTTTCCAAATTATTGTTTTTGTTTTCTTCAGGTAAATACCTAGAAGTGAAATTACTATATCACATGGCAATTTTATTTTTAATTGTTTTGAGGAACCTCCTTGTGTGGAATAATTTCTCTTGATGCCAAGGAATTTATATTCTAACAAAGATGAAAATCACACCACGATTGCCTGAGCTGATTCCAGTAGTACTTGTCAGAAGGCGAATGATGCAATTCACCATGAGAGTTAAATGGTCTTATTAGTATTCGGGGAAACTAATCATGGGGAAGATAGCTTTGAGGAAAGCAAGAATTAAAGAAAAGCTAGAAGATGAGCATTGTTGTTCAGTCACTCAGTTGTGTCTGACTCTTTGTGACCCCATGGACTGCAGCACACCAGGCTTCCCTGTCCTTCACCATCTCCCAGAGTTTGCTCAAACTCCTGTCCATAGAGTCAGTGATGCCATCCAATCATCTTATCTGCTGTCATCCCCTTCTCCTCCTGCCTTCAATCTTTCCCAGCATCAGGGTCTTTTCCAGTGAGGCAGCTCTTCACATTAGGTGGCCAAAGTATTGGAGTTCCAGCTTCAGCCTCAGTCCTTCCAATGAATATTCAGGCTTGATTTCTTTTAGGATTGACTGGTTTGATCTCCCTGCTATCCAAGAGACTCTAAGAATCTTCTCCAGCACCACAATTCGAAAGCTCTGATGGTTAGATTCTATTTTCCGAATTAGGCCTCCCCAGGTGTTACATGTCCTCACAAGTGCAGAGGAAGCTTAAAGCATGGTGTCAGGCTCTACCTGGTCAGACTTTATGCTAAAGTGACAGCGTGAACTGCTGACATCAGAGTCATCAACTGACTCGGTCTTGGCACTTCAGGATTCAAAACGAGATAATTCACAGGGATTTCAGTTTAGAGAGTAGTTACAAGCACGTTAGTTACCCCAAAGAGTTGAGGCTCAGCAAGAAATTCAACAAAGCAGAGCTTTGGAACTTAAAGACAGTAGAATAAGACAGTGAAATGGATCGAGAGCAATTTGGCATCTTCCCAAAAAGGAAGAAGGAAATGGGGAAAGAGTGCTAGTTTTTTATTCTACATCATTTGATTTTAAATGGCTCTGAAGCATACCATCCTGTTTGTACAGTTCTGGAAATATTCAAGGCACCCTTGTGTATCCACCGACACACTTATCCTAACAATATTCTGTCTTCTGCCAGGCATGTCTCAATCATGTCTGCAAGTTATATTATGTGATTTTATCTTTCCAGTAAACCCACAAGGTGTATTCTAATGGAATTCTCACTTTACATGCAAGGAAACTGAGGTTCAGTGAGGTTTGATCATTTGCACAATAATTTTACAGCTAGAAAATGACAGTTGTTGTTTAGTCTCTAAGTCATGTCCAACTCTTTTTCAACCCCATGGACTGTAGTCCACCAGGCTCCTTTGTCCATGGGATTTCCCAGGCAAGAATACTGGAGTGGGTTGCCATTTCTTTCTCCAGGGCATCTTCCCAACCTACGGATCAAACCCATGTCCCCTTTATGGGCAGGCGGTTTCTTTACTGTTGAGCCACCTGGGAAGCCCTAGTCCATTGCAGAGCTGCCATCTAAATTCAACTTCGCTGGCACTAAGTGTCTACTTATACCATAAAATGGATTAACTAGTCATATGCCAGGGCCACCTTCTGGCTGTGCCACTTTAAGGTCTTGATACCTCATCTGTAAACTGGAAAAGCTGCATGCAATTTGCTCTAATATCGCTCTGGCTGTAAAATTATTTGGTGTCTCTTAACAATAGTGCAGGAAGCAGATGACAAGAGCCCCAGGGGGAGATATAATTGTAATTTCAGATTGTGATCACCAGATGACAGCATTGTACTTCAGGCTGACATGGTTCTCAAGGACAGATTTTGCCACCAAGGAACTCCGCCCATGGGCCTGTTAGGAAAAGCAGGATCTTTCTCCTAAAGGCATCTGCTCAGCATAGAATTATCCAGACTGTATACAAGCTGGGGACAAAGCAAGGGCTTCCCTGGTGGCTCAGATGGTAAAGAATCTGCCTGCAATGCAGAAGACCCAGGTTTGATCCCTGGGTTGGGAAGATCCCCTGGAGAAGGGAATGGCTAACCACTCCAGTATTCTTGCCTGGAGAATTCCATGGACAAGAGGCACCTAGAGGGCTAGAGTCCGACAGTACTGAGCCACTAACACTTTCACTTTCAAAGCAGGGCAAATCACTTCCACCCTTTCTCAATCATTTTTAAATAATCTGTGCAAATTTTAAAAGAACACGAAAATAGTCATTCTGGTGAAAAAATCAGAATTTCTTTGACTTCCTCACATTTGCTTACCATTTAAAATTGATTTCCTCTTAATTTACATGGGTTGGCTACAGAAATATTTCTACTTCTTAGGGTCTTTAGAAGGCTTAGTCTGGCATTGATCGAGTGACTGATAAACAACATGCGTTTTGCATCTTTTTTATATTCATGAACAGTCTTTTTCAGAAATGTAATACTTCACAAGGAAAGATGTTGGCTCATTACTTCGAGTTGGAAGTTTCTCCAACCTTATACAGACAAAGCTGTGAAGACACTTCTTACTTGACCTAGATCCTCAAACCTCTCTCTTAAAAGATACAAGACTTCCTGCCTGCTCTGAAACTTCTCTGAACACAGAGAAGAGATCACCCCTTTTACTCGAACACCATGTTTCTTCCTTCCCTAAAACCTCCAGGTCTGGGCACTTTCTCCATCAAAATTAGGATTTCAGACACCCTCTTCCTTGCATTTCAGCCTGGAGCCCTGGGCGACAAGATGGTTCTGACCCAACTGTGCCCACCCACCTGGTTCTCTTTAAGGTGGGCAGGGGCTGCCCATGCACAGTGACCCAGGAGAAACTGACCCAAGATTAATGTTGCCTAAAAACTCCCACACAGACGTCAGTTGTGAACTGCGAGAGTCCTGTAAGCAGAAGGGGAATATAAGGTGGCAGGCACTTTCTCTCACTGCAAAATATTAAGTAACCACACATCAGAGACATGGAACAGACATACAGAGTATCATTAAACAGGGAGGGAAAACTGAACCTCTCAAGAGCCACTGGAGAACAATCGCAAGTTTCATTTCAATGAGGGGTCCCAGGGAAGAGAGAACAGAACGCACAGAAATTGTATAAAGTGCAGGGAGCATCGTTAAAACTCACAAGTGACTGTTGTTTTTCAGTCGCCAAATTGTATCCAACTCTTTGTGACCCCATAGATTGCAGCATGCCAGTATTCCCTGTCCCTCACCATCTCCTGGAGTTTGCCCAAGTTCATGTCCATTGAATCAGTGGTGCCATTCAGTCAATCTTAGGAAATCAACCCTCAGTACTCATTGGAATGACTGATGTTAAAGCTGAAGCTTCAATACTCTGGCCACCTGATGTGAAGAGCCAACTCATTGGAAAAGACTCTGATGCTGGGAAAGACTGAAGGCAGAAGGAGAAGAGGGTGACAGAGAATGAGATGGTTGGATGGCATCACAAGTGACAATGGTCCTTTATTCTTGACATCTCTGGGGTTTCACCCTGAGCTCTAGAAAAATCCATTTATTGGTTGCTAGGAGAGAAGGATGGTTACCCTCTGCATTTCAAAATCCCCTCCAAGCTGCCCTCAATAGGATAGAGGAGGCAGCGAATGAGAGCTCAAATTCCCATGACCTCCGCTGGCCTCTTTGCATCTGTCTTTGGCTTGACCTGACCTGAGGATATATACTCATGACCTAGCACATCCATGTTTACTTTATTATTACCTCTTCTCCTGGATTCAAGGATAACACAGCTGTCATGCCATCACCTCATTGTCTGGTTTCCAAAATAGACACCAATATTCACCCTCCTCTAGTTTAGGGAGGAAATATCACCTACCCATGAGATCGACATAATTGTCATTTCAAACCGAGACATTAATTGGTTTCAGAAAACATTGGCCCCAAAAATCATAACCAAAGAACACACATCAAATTTATAAAGTAGATCATTCAGTCCCTTAAAACAATTCCTAGCGAACTGCTTGCCCACTGGGACAGGCACCGCCTAGTCTAAATTGTTTGTGATGCTTAATTGAACACCATAGGCTAATGACTGACTAATTCAGAATTCCTGATACTTCAGACATACAGGGCTCTCATTCACTCATTCATTCATCAAGCTTTCATTCAATATTAATTAAGTGCATGTCTGGCACCTGTCACGGATTGGGGATAGCATCGTGGCGAGCCCAGTGTGCACTCACATGGAGGTGAGAGGCTGCCGTCAGTGCCGTGATAGATAGTTCATGTAACAAAGATGAAAGCATAGACTATGGAGAACAGTGTGGGGGTTCCTTAAAAATCTAAAAATAGGGGGAACCCACCCAGAGGCCTGATGAAAGAGAAGGGAAGTAAGCACCCAGTGAGGCCACTGGGCTGGTTTAGGGCCACGTGAAGAGTGAAGCCTCAGTTTCAGGCGGTCTTTTTGCAGAGCTCCAAGCAGAGCGTGCTTCAACTCGCAGCTCCAGTGGCAGGGAGAGGAGGCTTAGCATTGGGCTCTCCGGCTTGAGATGTGCTCGTACGAGTCTCATGAAATCAGGGATGTCACCTGCCCGTGTCTCTGGGACCAGCGCCTGGCATGAGGCAAGAATACTGAAGCGAGTTGCCATTTCCTTCTCCAGGGGATCTTCCTGACCCGGGGATTGAATCTGCATCTCTGGGGTCTCTTTCATTGGCAGGTGGCTTCTGCACCACCTGGGAATCCTCAAATGCGATGGGTGTAGTCTCTGGGGAGTTTTGAGGAAAAGAATCAGTCACCAAAAGGACCCCTCCAGCTGCTGAATTGAGAAAGACTGGAGGTGGCAGGAATGGCAGCAGGCTCTGAGACAGAGGCCAACCAAAGGGTGCTGCTGGGAACCGAGGTGAGCAACTGTCTTCTCACTTGAGACACTTTTCTTGGACAATGTGAAGTACTCCGGCTGCCGTGGTTGTAATGGTCATTCATGTGCTAATGTCCCAAGTCTAGTTCTTCCAGCCCAAATCTATCTCCTGAGTCTTAGTCTCACATATCCAAAGATCTACTGGTCATCCCCTCTTTCAGTGGGTCAAGGGTGCCTCAGGCTGCACTTCATTGTCTGAAACATTAGTCTTCTCCTGCGCTCAGTGTATTTCACTACTGAGGTCATGTGGCCACGCCTCTTGCTAAAGGCTCTGTCTTTTAGAGGCCACTGCTAACTTACGTTAGTGGACAAATCTGTGCTGGCCCATGAATGCTCCATAAACACATCGTTATGGTTTTGTTGATCAGATTCTCTGCCCATACTGCTGGCTTGAAGGATTGAACATAGCATAGGTAGGTTTGTTTTGTTTTGTTTTTCAATTGAAGGAATTGTTTTACAGAATTTTGTTTTCTGTCAAACCTCAACATGAATCAGCCATAGGTATGCATATATCTCCTCCCTTCTGAACCTCCCTCCCATATCCCTCCCCATCCCACCCCTCCGGGTTGATGCAGAGCCCCAGTTTGAGTTTCCTGAGACATGCAGCAAGTTCCCCACTGGCTATCTATTTTACACATGGTAATGTAAGTTTCCATGTTACTCTCTCCATAGGTAGGTTTAACTGGGACAGGATGATGGGGTGATGCTTTAGAAGACAGTTCAGGACAGGGTGCCATAGGGTCAGGTGTTGAATACTCAGAGGATAGAGGATCAGAATTAGAGTGGATTCTTTGTATTTTGCAGTTTTGACCAATAGGGGCTTTGACATTGGACAGATAATTCTGACTTTGTCACTTTTGTTACAAATAGTAAACTTACCATGAAGCCAATACACAAGAGTTAAGGCTCTGTGGATATTATAGAATTTTAAAATGTGAATTCAGTTTTCTTACATCTCTCTTGGGAATTTTTTTTGTCCACTCCCTATTATAATTTTAGAATTTACCTTTCATTCTTTTGAATTTAAGCAAAGGAGCTAATTTTGTTCTGGAAAACATTTAGTTGGAAGGGTGTAAGATTCCCTGTTCTGTGATCTTTTTAAAAAACATATAATTTGTGTGTAAAGGAGCTTAAGCAATAACTTCATCTTTTTTTGTCTCTAATAAATGGTTTTTAAAAAGACTTCCCATGTGGTCCAGTGACTGGGACTCCACACTCCAAATGCAGGGGACCTGGGTTTGATCCCTGGTTGGGGAACTAGATCCCACATGTTGCAACTAAGCAACCAAATAAATAAAATAAGAAATACTAAAAAACAAAACCTAAAAATAGAGCTACCATATGATCTAGCAATCCCACTCCTGGGCATATATCTGGAGAAAACTCTAATTCAAAAAAATACATGCACTCTAGTGTTCATTGCAGCACTATTTACAGTAGCCAAGACAAGTTCAGTTCAGTCATATCCGACTCTTTGTGACCCCATGAATCATAGCATGCCAGGCCTCCCTGTCCATCACCAACTCCTGGAGTCCACCCAAACCCATGTCCATTGAGTCGGTGATGCTATCCAACCATCTCATCCTCTGTCATCTCCTTCTCCTTCTGCCTTCAATCTTTCCCAGCATCAGGGTCTTTTCAAATAAGTCAGCTCTTCACATCAGGTGGCCAAAGTACTGGAGTTTCAGCTTCAACATCAGTCCTTCCAATGAACACCCAGGACTGATCTCCTTTAGCCAAGACAAGGAAGCGCCCTAAATGTCCATTAACAGAGGAATCGATAAAGATGTGGTATATATACACAATAGGTATTATTCAGCCATAAAAAAGGAATGAAATGATGCCATCTGCAGCAACATGGATGGAACTATAGATGATCACACTAAGTTAAATCAGAGAAAGACAAATACCATATGGTATCACTAATATGTAGAATCAAAAAGAAAATGATACAAATGAACTTATTTACAAAACAGAAATAGACTCATAGACTTAGAAAACAAATTTACAGTTACCAAAAGTGAAAGGGGGATAAATTTGGACTTTGGAATTAGCAGATACAAACCACTGCACATTAAAGAGATAACAAGGACCTACTATATATCTGTATCCAAAATCTTGTAATAACTTATAATGGAACAGAATTTGAAAAAAATATTTACATGTATGTATAACTGAATCAATTTGCTGTAACCTAAAAGTAATATAATATTGTAAAACAATATTGTAAATCAACTATACTTCCATAAAAAAAAGAAAAAAGTGGTGGCATAAAGCATAATATAAAGTTGGCAACATAAATCACCATGATTTTTAAGACGATTTCTAAATCTATTGGTAAACATAGAAATATAGGAGGAGTTACTCAAAATGTCAGGGACTGACTGCTTCCAAGTTAATATTTCTGAAGTTTAGAAATCTTATATAAAATAAAAAAATAAATAAATTTTTAAAAAATAAATAAAAGATGAAAAAAAAAAATAAAATAAAACCTCTCCACTATCAAAAAAAAAAGAAAGAAATCTTAAACTTCAGCTCTTCCTAGGCCTGCTAGTGTTGGCAATGGCAACAAGTGTTGGCCGCATCTGCAAGGTCGAGGCCATGTTCGGTTCCAGTGCTAAGATCGTGAAGCCCAATGGTGAGAAGCCGGATGAGTTTGAGTCCAGCATCTCCTAGGCCCTCCTGGAGCTGGAGATGAACTCAGCCCGCAAGGCCCAGCTGCGGGAGCTGAACATCACGGCCGCCGAGGAAACTGAAGTTCGCGGTAGCTGGAAAGCTGTCATCATCTTTGTTCCCGTTCCGCAACTGAAGTCTTTCCAGAAAATCCAGGTGCAGCTCATGTGTGAGCTGGAGAGGAAGTTCAGTAGAAAGCATGTCGTCTTCATTGTTCAGAGGAGAATTCTGCCTAAGCCAACTTGAATAAGCCTTATGAAAAATAAGCAAAAACATCCCAGGAGCCGCACCCTGACCACTGCGCATGACGCCATCCTGGAGGACTTGGTTTTCCCAAGTGAGATTGTGGGCAAGAGAATCTACAAGAAGTTAGACAGTAGCCTACTCATAAAGGTCCATTTGGATAAAGCACAGCCGAACAACATGGAACCCAAGGTTGAAATACTTTCTGGTGTCTTATAAGAAGCTCACGGGCAAGGATGTTAGTTTTGAATTCAAAGAGTTTCAGTTGTAAACAGAAATGACTAAATAAAATATTATTCATGATTAAAAAAAAAGAAATCTTAACTTCATAGTAACAATATTTTTGGAAGACACTTTAGCCCATAAGGCAACAGTACCCAAAAAAGGGATGCAGATTACAGTAAGGATTAAGGAATATTTACAAAGTCTACTGTTTCAGTTCAGTTCAGTTCAGTCGCTCAGTCGTGTCTGACTCTTTGCGACCCCATGAATCGTGGCACGCCAGGCTTCCCTGTCCATCACCAACTCCCAGAGTTTATTCAATCTCATGTCCATCGAGTCGGTGATGCCATCCAGCCATCTCATCCTCTGTCATCCCCTTCTCCTCCTGCCCCCAATCCCTCCCAGCATCAGGGTCTTTTCCAATGAGTCAACTCTTTGCATGAGGTGGAAGAATGTATTGAGCATCCGTAATCAATTCATATAAATTAAAACTACTTGGTTTTATCTGCAAGTGAGAAGACATAATGTTGCAAATACCTAATACCATAAATGCACTGAATTTTTGCACGCACACACACACAAAATCAAAACTCACATTATGTATTGCATTTTAAAAGTCAGAGAAAACTGTGGAATATATACAGAGATTTTGCATTTCTGGATATCATTACTGACCGGTGGGTAGGAGGGTGACAATAATCACTCACCATCAGAAGTGATCCTCGTTAATATCCCTCAGTATCCTCTGCTTGCTCTGGCTTCATCTTTCTTTCCAAATTGTGCTTGTCTCTCCACCTGGAATATCTCCTGCTCTAGAGTAAATGCCCTTTGTTCCATGTAATTTACAAGATTTTCATAACATCGAACAACATCTGACAAGGTTGTGTTTCATGTGTCTGTTACAAACCCCCGCCCGCTGTCTGGATCATGGAGCTCAGACCACTGAGACACAGCCCCTTGTATCTTGGCAAATCACACCCTTGTGCCCTGAAGCAGACTGCTCTTTCATTCCTGTGGTGGTGTGATGCCAAAATGGATAATCATAATAACAGAACTCTTTCAGAACTACCCCAGTGTTTGGATATCTTTGGTGTTTATCCTCTTAAAAAAAAATAAAACTTCTTTCAGGCAACACGTGTTTTATTGAGAGCATGTGAACAACGGTCGCTGTACTCAAGGAGCGCACAGTCTCTTGGAAAAGATGAGATGAATGCACATGAAATTGCAGTGCGTTTTCCAGGTGCTTGCGACAGAGCAGCAGAGCCTTTCAGTTCCATGGGATCTCAAGGGAATGGTCAGATGAGGTTGCTACTGTGGGGACCTCAGTAGGGGCTGGAGGCAAATGAAAAGGGCAGAGAACTCCATCAGGAATAAAACAGGAGGGAAAAGCTAGAGCTAGTCTTCCCTCCCTCAATGTAAAGAAATCCAAGCCACACCAAGTATCACCTCACACCAGTCAAAATGGCCATCATCAAAAAACCCACAGGCAATGAATTCTGGAGGGGGTGTGGAGAGATGTGAACTCTCTTACACTGTTGGGTGGGAATGTAAGCCGCTGTAGCCACTATGGACAATGGTATGGAGGTTCCTTAAAAAACTAAAGATAAAACTACCATGTGGTCCAGCAATCTCACTCCTGGGAATATATCTGGAGAAAAACATGGCTCAAAAGGATGTATGCACCCCAGTGTCCACTGAAGCCCTGTTTACAATAGTCAAGACATGAAAGCAACCCGAATTCCATTAACAGAGGAACAGATGAAGATGTGGTGCATATATACACAATGGAATATTACCTGGCCGTTAAAAAGAATGAAACAACGCCATTCACAGCAACATGGATGGATTGTCATATGAGTGAAGTCAGAGAGAGAAGTATCATATCACTTATATGTGGAATCTAAAAAGACATAATACAGATGAACTTATTTATAAAACAGAAACAGACTCACAGACTTCGAGAACGAACTTATGGTTACCAGGGTGGGAAGGGATAGTTAGGGAGTTTAGGACTGACATGTACACACTGCTGTATTTAAAGTGAATAACCGGGATGGGGTGGGAGATGGGAGGAAGGATTAAGAGGAAGGGGACGTATGTACACCTATGGCTGATTCATGTTGATGTATGGCAGAAACCAACACATTATTGTAAAGCAATTGTCCTCCAATTATAAAGATAACAAAAAATGAAATAGATAACCAATAAGGACCTACTGTATAGCACAAGGAATTCCGCTCAATGTTATATAACAATCTACATGGGAAAAGAATTTGAAAAAGAACAGATTCATGTATATGTGTAACTGAATCACTTTGTTATACAACTGAAACTAACACAACATTGTTAATCAACTATGTTCTGTGCTTAGTTGTGTTCAACTCTTTGTGACCCCACAGACTGCAGCCCACCAGACTCCTCTGTCCATGGGGATTTTCCAGGCAAGAATACTGGAGTGGGTTGCCATGCCCCACTCCAGGGGACCTTCCTAAACCACGGATCGAACCCAGGTCTCCCACCTTGCACGTGGATTTTTTACTGTCTAAGCCTATTCCAATGTAAAATAAAAAGTTTAAAAAAAAAAGAATGAAAAGAAATCCAAGTCACTAAGAATTGTTAACAAAAGTCCATTACCAAACAGTAGGTGATAACAAGGTGTCAGTGTTAAGTTCATCACTTATAAACAACATCCCCTCTGGTGGGGGATGTGAATGGCCAGGGAGGCTGTGCATGTGGGAAACTGGGGATTTATGGGAAATCTCTGTACCTACCTCTCAATTTTGCTCTGAATCTAAAAGCGCTCTAAAAGATAAAGTTGGGTTTTTAAGGGGTTTCCTTTAAAAACTGTTTCTCTCCAGCCCAGCTTCTCAGTTGAGTGCAACCTGACTCCATGTGGCCTCAGGGCTGGAGGCGGTGCCCTGACCCCAGTCTTCTGCTCCGTTTCCCAGTGGTGACTCTGCAGTGTTCTCCTTATAGGAACTTGGCCTGCACTCCCCAGCCCTCCCCTGTGTTTCTTCTCCTGAGGAACGGTGGGTGGATTTGTGAGGAAAGCATTCTGTCTGTTTCCTTTCACTCCGTGCAAATGTGCTCACGGCTAGGCCGGCGCCAGCCGCCTGCACTCCTCCAAGTGGGGCCACCCAGAGGCTGAGCTGGGCTGGGGTCCGGGACTCTGCCAGTTGCGGTTCCAGCCCCCCTGGATCCCATGACCCACACCAAAGTGTGTGCGGGGTGCCAGAGGGTCCGGGCTGCCAGCTGGCGGTGACTTGCCCACATGCCCATCTTCCAAAGATGACAGCCCTTTGGACCAAGGAGTATGTCATGTTCTGAAACTAAAATCTCATCATGGGCCTGGCTGTTTTATCACTATCCCCCACTACACACTGCTTAGCAGGACTGGTGGAAAAACAATCCACGCTGGTCTCTGTCCCAAAATAAATAGGACAATTGGCATCACACTGATGAGTTTGGAGCGAGGGAGAGGAAAAAGTAACCTGCCAGCCAAGAGACAACATTGAAATTTTCAGTCCCAATCCAAGACAGAGTTACTGGTGGCTGCAGCTTAGAAGACCATTTACAGAGACGGCCATTCAGCCACTTCTATTCGAGTCAAAGCCCACAGGCTTCTTACTCAGCAGTGAAGATGCACAGGAATAAACAATTCTGTCTACAGAAGGAAGGACAGGGTTAACTTATCACCCAAGAGCCCATCTGATCTTGCCTGCTGGGATGGCTGCTTCCCACAGGTTTCCATGGTGCTCGAGGGCATTAGGGTCCCAGACAGGGGAGCTCAGGGCTTTAGGGATCACAGAGCTTATCGGAAACCCATGAGGCCACCCAATAGATCCCCAGCCTCTCAACATTTGCTGCCATAGCTCCCGTAAATGAGAATGAAAGTTTGGGACCGACATGTACACTCGGCTATATTTAAAATGGATAACCAAAAAGGCTCTACTGAATAGCACATGGAACTCTGCTCAGTGCTATATAGCAGCCTGGATGGGAGGGGAGTTTGGGGGAGAATGGAATCCTCAAGTGATGGAAAATCTTTGATACAGTAGAAGCCCAGAATTTATCTCTAAGAGACATACATAATGCAAGACTTTGGAGGGGAAGCAGGAAAACAGAGAAACAGTATCATTTCTCCAAAGGCCAGCTTTCCCGGTGGTGTATGTGGGCGTGCTCTTTGCACCTCTGACTCTGCAACTTGGTGGTGATTTGACCCAAAGAAGAGCCCTGGTGGCCTTCATGCAGATACAAAACTCCACTCTGTCACACCAAGTCAAGAGATGCAAGAAGAGAGACCCGGCCAGGACAGTTTTCAGTAATTAAGGGTCCTGGAAAAGTCACTGTTATTGAGAGACCTGTGGGTGTTGGACAGGAAATCATTTGTCCCTTCCAATCACTGAATGCACAGTGAGCACAAGTGGGAGTCTGGGTCACCTCTGGGAGAACATAGAGGGTAGGTGTGTCATCTACCATCAGTGAACATTTGGAAAAAGTACATGCCAGTCCTTAACTGGACAAGAACCAAGGCAGGAATCTAGCCCTAGTGAGGAAACAGCAGGATGGACAGGAAGGCACCAACAGCTGAGTTAGAATGAGATGTGTCCAGTTGGGTGACAGAGACATGTAGGACATAGTGGAAATGCAAAGAGGGGCACCCAATCCAAGGAGTGGCCCCTGAGTGCCATCCTCCACAAGCACAGAAGGAAGTGGGCCTCGAGAGAGTTCAAACTGTGATACCGACCCTAGTTCTGTCCACTCCAGGTTCCCTGAGCAGATCACTTGACCCTCCTGAGCCTCAATTTTCTACATAAACTGAGCTCAGTGATTTGTTCTAAAATCAGCCTGGATGTTGCTGTTGAGGCATTTTGGAGACATGATAAACATCTACCATCTTGCCAACAAAGGTCTGTACAGCAAAGCTATGATTTTTCCAGTAGTCACATATGATTCTGAGAGTTGGACCATAAAGAAGGCTGAGCATCGAAGAAGTGATGTTTTTGAACTGTGATGTTGGAAAAGACTCTCGAGAGTCCCTTGGACAGCAAGAAAATCATATTCATTGTAAGGACTTGCTGAAGCTCCTGATACAAAAAGCTGACTCATTGGAAAACACTCTGATGCTGGGAGAGATTGAGGGCAAGAGGAGAAAGGGATAACAGAGGATGAGATAGTTGGATGGCATCATTGACTCAATGGATATGAGTTTGAGCAAACTCCAGAAGACAGTGAAGGACAGGGAAGCCTGGCATGCTGCAGTCCATGGGGTCACAAAGAACTGGACATGCCTGAGCTACTGAATAACAAAGTCAGTCGACTTTAAGTAGATTATTCCCAACAATGTGGGTGGGCCTCAGCCAATCAGCTGAAGTCCTGAAGAGCAAAGACTAAGGTTTGCTTGAGAAGGAATTCTACCTCAGGACTGTAACTGAAAAGTTCCCCCTTGGGTTTCCAATCTGTATGCCCAATTGCTCAGTTGTTTCCGACTCTTTGCAACCCCAGGGACTGTACCCCACCAGGCTCCTCTTTCCATGGGATTCTCCAGGCAAGAATACTGGAGTGGGTTGCCATGCCCTCCTCCAGGGAATCTTCCCCATGTCTCCTGTGTCTTCTCCATCACATGCAGGTTCTTTACAGCTGAGCCACTGGGGAAGCCCCAAGTTTCCAGCCTGCCAGCCCCCAGAAGCACACGAGCCAATTCCTTAAAAGCAAATCAACACATCTCTCCGTCAATTTCTATCCCTCTCCCCTCATTGGTTTTGTTTCTCTGAAGAACCTTGACTGATTCAAGGATTGATTCAGTAAAAAGAAAAGTGATGAGAGGGATTTAAAATTATGTAATTTCATAAAACTAAGAGATTAAGAGAGGAAAAATCCCTCTCAAAGAATTGAGCTGGGGACTTCCCTGGTGGCCCAGTGGCTAAGACTCCATGCTCTCAATGCTTGGGGCCTGAGTTTGATCACTGGTTGGGGAACTAAGATTCCATGTGCTGCAACTGAGATCCAGTCCAGCCAGACAAATAGTTAAATAATTATATTTTACATTAAATTTAAAAAAAAAAGAATTGCCGTAGGCATCAGTAGGAAATATTCCTTGTAGAAATGAGAGCTGTCCACCCATGGATTGACTGAACTTTATGAAGACATCTTTGGGTCATATGGATAAAGAAGTTGTCACATATATACAATCCAATATTACTCACTCATAAAATAGAACGCATTTGAGTCAGTTCTAGTGAGGTGGCTGAACCTAGAGCCTGTTATACAGAGGGAAGTCAGTCAGAAAGAGAAAACCCAACATAGTATATTAATGCATACTTTCAGAATCTAGAAAAATGTTATTGATGAACCTATCTGCAGGGAAGGAATGGAGACCCAGATGTAGAAAATGGACTTGTGGACACAGGTGGGGAGCAGGAGAGTGGGATGAGTGGAGAAGGTAGCATCAACATATATACACTCCCAGGTGTGAGACGGATAGCTGGTGAGAAGTCGCTGTGTAGCACAGGAGCTCAGCCGGGCGCTCTGTGATGACCTGGAGGGCTGGGATGGGGGAGGGGAGGGAGGCTAAGGAGGGAGGGGATGTATAATCATGGCTGATTTGCCTTGTTGTATGGCAGAAACCAACACAACACTGTAAAAGTTTTTTTTTTTAATATATTTAAAGAAAAAAATAGAGTACATCTTTGGCACAAAACTGGGGAAGTGACTGCAGCCACTGGACAGTTCATTTAAAACCTGGTATCTACAAAAGCAGGTCCCACATGTTAATCCGCATCAAGCTAGATATGGGATTAAGCTGGACACCACAAAGAACAACCAAAACAGATGGAAGCTGCAATGCCCAGCAGAGGGAGTGATGCCTTGGTGCAAACAGTGGTCGCCAGGGGTCTCCTTGTGGCGGCTGACCCTTCCTGTTGGGGAGGACCTGGACACAGTCTGGGGACTTTCAGAAATCCCTGAAGTGACTTTGCAGGAGTGGAATCAGCTTGAGCATGCCTGCGCTGTGTGTTGCCAGCCAATAAAACACAATTTTCAGACAGTTTTGTTACTAAACCACAATCAATTGAAACATTTGGAGGTACATGGTTGTGGCGGGTAGGCTGTAAGCTTAAGTGCTGTGTGTTATGTATCATGTAATTCCTGTGTGTTTATTCACTCTTCAAAACTTCAATATCCACAGAGCTGCAAATGAGCTAGTAGCACCAAGGCTCAGCCTGAATGAGGTTTTCTGTCTAGAGAGGTATTAATACAGGGATGCATGCATGCTAAGTCACTTCAGTCGTGTCCAACTCTGAGACCCTATGGACTATAGCCCGCCAAGCCTCTGTCCATGGGATTCTCCAGGCAAGAGTACTGGAGTGAGGAGCTAGTTCCTTCTCTAGGGCATCTTCCTGACCCAGAAATTGAACCTGCATCTCTTGCATCTCCTGCATCGGCAGGCAGGTTCTTTACCACTAGTGCCAACTGGGAAGCCAAAAACAGGGATACCTAAGTCAAAATGATCTTTTTTCATTGCACCCAGAAATCCATCTCTTGATAATCGGTCCCTTGCTTTAAGGCTTAAACAATCTCAAAATCTTCACAGGTTTAAACACAAACAACCCGGCAGAGCACACAAAGAAAAGTCTTTTTTTCTTTTCCCCCAAGTGATGACTCATTCTGTCGTCTGGGACTAAATGCAGCATACATTTCACGAACGAGAGCAGGTTGGTGCATTTAATTCCAGCCTGGAGAAGGACTTGCAAACCGCTTCACCTCTCAAAGCAATAAGAACTTCAACCAAGAGGACATTTTAGAGTCATTCTTATTTCAAGTCTTCTATCCTGGCCTAAAGTGGGTCACTGAAACTCAGATGAAAATTATAGAAGTGGGGACTTCCCTGGCAGTCCAGTGGTTAAGACTTCACCTTCCAATGCAGGGGGTGTGGGTTCAATCCCTGGTCAGGGAGCTAAGATCCCACATGCCAGAAAAACAAAAGAGAAAATAGAAACAATATTGCAACAAATTCAGTAAAGACTTTCTAAAATAAATTACAGAGGTGGTGGTTGAAAATACCAACCTACTACATTGCTATTGACATATACACCCAAGCTAATATCTGCTGCTATAATCTGCTCCTGTTTAGTTGCTAAATCATGTCCGACTCTTTGTGACCCCATGGGATTTTCCAGGCAAGAATACTGGAGTGGGTTGCCATTTCCTTCTTTGTGCAAAACTCTTCTTTTTTTCCTTCTCTCTTCCCTTCCTTTACTTTTTTCTTCCTTCATCTCCCTGGGCCCCCATCATGTACCTTCCTTAACTCTTAAACCCCCTCCTGCCCACAACCATAGGCAAAATAGAAAAGTGAATCAGCATGTGACCCATTGCTAAGTCTAGAGTAAAAACATCACCCAGATTATCTCCCCACTAAAATAGTTGGAATTCCCACAGTCGGGAAGGGAGAGGAGGCAAGTGACATTCCACCGTGCGTTTCTGGAGGACTGCTTCCAGTGGTGGGAGTCACAGAGGACTGCCTAAGACTTCACGGGCATAATTTCTGCCCTTGCTGGAACTGTGAGAACATCTGTGGGTCATGAATCTTTGAGGAACAGTTGACACTGTGGATCCCACAGCAGTAGGCATTTGGCAAGAATCACTTAAGTCCATCACGTGCTTAAATGTACCTATCAAATGCTGGGTAAAGTGATGACAAGCTAGATACAGAGGTTCCTTCCCTGAAGACGTGTGTGGCTCAGTCATGGCAAAAAGTCCTAGAGATTTTCCTTCATTTGCTCATTTCCTACATGCCCAAATAACAGGGGAGTGTTTGGGACTCGTCCAGGAACCAGAGGGGGCTTCCCTGGTGGCTTAGTGGTAAAGAATCCACCTGCCAATGCAGGAGATGTGGGTTTGATCAGGAAGATCCCTTCTTGGAGGAAATGGCAACCCACTCTAGTATTCTTACCTGGAGAATTCCATGGACAGAGGAGCCTGGCAGGCTACAGTCATTGGGATTGTAAAGAGTTGGACAAGACTTAGTGACTAAACAACAAGAAGGAACCACAGAGGCTCAGAAATGACCTCACCAAGAAACACCCAAGGCCAGTCGTAATGATACATAGAAAACAGGAGACAACATTGGAGAACTCCGTTTTAAACATATAGATTTTAAAACTGGAAGGATACACCAAAAAATGTTATTGGTCATTATCTCTGAGTGGGGTATGATAAATATTCTCCTCTTCTGCAGGTAACTCGAGCAGCTCCTGCTCTCTCACTGGGATCAGACCTCTTCTCCATTCTATTGTGGAGCACAGCCCCTCCTCTCATAGGCATCCTTTCTGTGAGTTTGAGGCACTTGACCTTCCTTTCCCCAAGCAAAGGCAGGCACGTGACCAGGACCAGCCAGAGGATGCTGGTCAATGGCTGCCCACAGTGGCTAGGTCAGGGATGTGCATGGGCTCTGACCTTGGACATCAGCACCTTCCCTGGAGCATCAGGAAAGAGGCATGTCTTCTCTCTGGGTCACTGTCAGCTGGTGAAAGTGAAAGTGGTTTGGTCGTGTCCAAGTCTTGGCAGTCCTATGGACTGTAGCCCACCAGGCCTCTCTGTCCATGGAATTCTCCAGACAAGAATACTGGAGTGGATTGCCATTCCCTTCTCCAGGGGATCTTCCCGACCCAGGGATTGAATCTGAGTCTCCTGAATTGCAGGCAGATTCTTTACTGCCTGAGCCATCAGCGAAACCCAAAACTCAGCTAACAAGGCCGCCATTAACCTAGAACTGACAGCGTGACTTTTCTTGTGGTGGTGGTTTTGCCACCTCATTAAGACAGCCTTCTGACACAAAGCCAAGATGCAGGAAAGTAGAAACAAAATAGGAAGAGAGAGAGACTCGCTCAAGAAATAGGACCTCTATGTAGGAAAAACTTAGGGTTACCAGGGCTTCCCTGGTAGCTCAGATGGTACAGGATCTGCCTGCGATGTAGGAGACCCAGGTTTAATCCCTGGGTCAGGAAGATCCCCTGGAGAAGGGAATGGCAACCCTCTCCAGTATTCTTGCCTGGAGAATTTCATGGACAGAGGAGCCTGGTGGGCTCCAGTCCATGGGGTCACGAAGAGGCAGACACAACTGAGCAACTAAGCACACACACACACACAGACACACACACCGGGGAGTAGCGGGAGGGATAAATTGAAAGATTGGGACTGACATATACATATGACTATAGGCCTGGCGTGCTGCAATTCATGGGGTCGCAAAGAGTCAAACATGACAGCGACTGAACTGATATATAAAATAGAGAACTAATAAGGACCTACTGTATAACACAGGGAACTCTACTCAATACTCTGTAATGACCTATATGGAAAAAGCATCTAAAAAAGAGTGGATGTATGTATAACAGATTGCTGTACACCTGAAACTAACAACACTGTACATCAATTATACTCCAACAAAAATAAAGGAATATGGTATTGGGTTTATGGGAGAATGGACACACGTGTGTACGGCTGAGTCCCTGCCCTGTTCACCTGAAACTACCACAACATTGTTAATTGGCTCTACCCCAGTACAAAATGTTTTTGATGTTTAAAAAATATTTTTAATGTGATCTCTAGAAAGAATATCATCTTTCAGTCCAACATTACCGTTGATCCAGAGTTTTCTATTAATAAAACCTCACCAAAGCTCTTGACTTTTTTCACATTGAGTCATACATTTTCCTGTGTTCAGATGAGCTTGGATGGGTTTCTGTCATCTGACAAGAAGAGATGCCTGACACATCCTTTATGTACTTTTTTCACTTCCCAGATTTTGATTATGAATATACATTGTTTAAGTAGTCAGATATTGTTGGTTTATTTTTTAAAGATAATTACACAAGAAAGTCTGTAATTCTGGTTAGAGTTGTCATACTGCCTAGTCTATTGCATTTTTTTTTTTTAACTGGGAAAAGAAAATAATTTTTTATTGATTTCTCCTAGGTCTTCACAAAGATCTTTCTTAAAAATACTCTGTATTGACCTATATGAGAGAAGAGTCTTAACAAGAATGGATATATGTATATATATAAGCTGATTCACTTTGCTGCACACCTGAAACACAGCATTGTAAATCAACTATACCCCAATAAAATTCTTTAAACAGTTTTTGGAGTTAATATATGTTCTTTTGCATAAGGTGGTCAACCTCCAAGTGCCCTGTAAACCTACTCTCACTAGCTCATTTCCAAGAATCTAGTGTATTATTTGTGGATTGTTTGTTCTCTCACCCTTTCTATACTGAATTTTTTCTTATTTTCACTATCTAGCCTCTGGGTAGCCTCCTTTTATAAGTGGCTCAAAAGCATCAAAGAGACAAACTAGGTTTTCCAAGCAGACAGAGGACAGTGATGTAATAACTGCAAGTCCAAAGCCCCAGGGTATGACTCATGGTCTACAGGGTTGTCCGACTTAGTCTAGACCCACAGTCCTTTACAGAGGCAGGACTTGTCCTTCCAAGCATCACAGATGTCAAATCCCAGAGTTCGTCCAGAAAAATCATCAGAAAGTCAAGAATAATGTCTGAGTCTCAACTTCCACAAATCAAATAAGGAAGGAAAACAGACTACAGATTTGTCCTCTTGCTAATATTTCAAGTCTGCTTTTTAACTGAAACAAACTAAGGCTGGGAAGAAAAAAAAAAACTTGCCAAAAAAATAGCACAAATCCCACGATGACAAGGGAACAATAAGTGGGTCTGTCCAAGCCTTACAATTTATGGTGAAGAATCACACTGCATGTCATGTGGTAAGCTGCAAAAAAGAGAGAGAGAGAGAAACTTTAAGAAAGGAGATGATTCCTAAATCTGCACTGAGAGAGAGAAACCTTCAAACAACCCTAATATGGTCATGTTGTGAGTAACTGAACAACTAAATTGAGTCTATTGTAAGAAAACAAATTTGTTGAATACAATGTGGCAAGTTCAAAAGAGAGAGAGAGAGAAAGAAACTGTAAGAAGGGAGAGGAAAATTACTTTTTCTGAGACTTTTTTTTTAAAGAGGAAATAAGGCAGAAATGTTCTCATCTGATTAAGCTGGCGTAATGGGCCTGCTACAGGGTAACTATAGAGGAGAAAACTCAAGAAAAGGAAAAGAATATAAGTAATCATCACTAAAAATATTCGGCAGAAATTAAATCTCAATGTCTACTCGGGGAAGAACTTCCTTTTCTGAAGATGGCCTGATACTGCTTTTCAACAGCTTGAGTGACACCTAGTGTCCAGCCAGGGAAGTGAAGTAGTTCGCTAGTTGAGAATCACATGAAAGCTTCACATCCTCTGTGGAGGATTAGTTAAAACAGACCCTCTTTGTTCCTTTCATCTCAGAAACATTTAACAGAAGCTGCAGGCAGAGTTGTTCAAGTGACCAGCATTGTCAACATTAAGCATCATGACTGTGGGCAAGTCACTTGACTCTGGACTAAATACCCCAGTGTTTTCCCTTCAAGTCACAAACGGCTATTTGTCGAAAAGTTTCCATGGAGAAACATACTGCAGGAACTGTTGGTTAAATAAATGCCGATAGGTTTCATTACTGCAGAATTTCTCAGAGTTTCTTTTTAAGTTCCTGTGCATTGTCAGTTTCCAAGAGTAAGCTATGAAATGCAGTGTCTTCCAACTTGACTGCATGGAGAACAATTTTTTTCCCCCAGAGCATCTTGGAGGACAAGGTTCCAACAGAACTCTGAGAAATGCTATGTTGAAAGTCCCTTCAGTTCTAACATTTTATGACCACATGTGGTTAATTATAAATTATTAAAGGCAATACCATCACTAAGGCTACACAGTTAAATGCCATAGTTTAGACATGTTGTATCAAATTTTCACACACATTAAAAAAAAGCAATCAAAGTCAAAATACATCAGTGTTTGAACTCTAGAACTTATACATTAAGTGCTTTAAAATCCAATTTCAGGGATGGAGATTCAAGACGGAGGGGACATATGCATGCCTACAGTTGATTCATGTTGATGAATGGCAGAAACCAACACAGTATTGTAAAGCAATTATCCTTCAATTACAAATAAATACGTTTTTAAAGCCCAATTTCAATCTAAATTTTAAGGCAACTTTAGATTCCATCAAGCTTATTTTCCTATTAGTTTTTGTTCCAAGAGCTGTTAAAGTATATCTCCTGATGGGCTATATAATTCATTCCATTTAAACTTCATGTTAATTCACTTATTTAAAAAAAAAAAAGGCAGGAGGACAGGAGGTGGGGGAGGGAGAGAGAGCAGCCCCTTGATAACTCAGTTAGGTAATCCTGCACCCTTAATTAGATGAGAAAAACCTTAACTTTATCCCCTGTTTGACAGGAGCACAGAGATACATTCCAGATACTGCACCAAAAAAAAAAAGAAAAGAAAGAAAAACCTTTAGCAAACAGATGGTATCATTCTGTAACTAAAAACATTCTCTAATCATATTTAAATTACTAATATGCATTTCAAGGCTTATTAACAAAATATAGTATTGATCAAGACCTTCTAAGGCCAATTAACGTCTCCAATGTATAGATGTAAAGACTTCGCAAATACTTCTCTCTCTACTTAAGAAGCAAAAGGATTCCTCTTCTTCCCACATCCTACTCCCAGCCCCCTGGACTCGGAGTCCCAAGATTTCCAGGGAAATCTGAAGTTAACCCCAAGCCCTCAGGTTCCTCAGTTCAGTAAACTCGCTGAGAAGGGGACCTCCCCACCCTTCGCCAGCCTAAACTCCCCACTCCCACTCCTCTATTTACTGAGCATTTCAAAAATACACTGACTTTTCTACCAGATATTTTATAGTTACCTTGGTCTAAACCTAATCCTCACAATTGTCTGGCAGAAGGACGGGAAGGAGGCTGTCACCCTGTGTATTTACCATGTGAGGACACTCAGGCTGGGAAAGGAGAGGGACCCAGTCTCCCAGAGCCTCCCAGAGGATTCCCACTCCATCGGGCTCCACACTAGGCTGCGGTCCCGAGCAAATAGCGGGATGCTTCTCTTCAGATTCTGACCTCACCATTTATTAGATGATGGTTTTGGTTAAGTTCCTTAACCTCACTAAGTATCAAATGGGCATATTGTGGCAGACACTTTATAGAAAGAGAAGGATTAAATTGGTTAGTACATGCAAGAAACTAATCATGGATTTTAGAACATAATAAATGCTAATTAAAGTTTCTACTAATGACTTAATTTCTTTATTCTTCCAAAATGTGTATTGAGCACTCACTCTGTACAAAGCAAGGGAGCTGTGGTCATTGCCCTCATGGATGCTGTAGTTCTTTTATTATCATTGTTATCATTTACATGAGCTCTTGGGCTTCCCAGGTGGCTAGTGGTAAAGAACCTGCCTGCCAGTTCTTTACCCAGGAGATGAGGGTTCGATCCCTGGGTCAGGAAGATCCCATGAACAGAAGAGCCTGGAGGGCTACAGTTCATGGGATCTGCAACTGAGCACACACACACAAACAGTAACAGGAGTTCTTGAGCTAATCCTCTAAAGCAATGTAATAGTATACTTTTCCCTCTAGAGGGAGCTCGAGGAACTGCTTCACTCCACCTTTAAAGAGTTGTTTTTTGTGTAGGTCAAGGACAAAAGAGAATCCTAATATATAACTAGATCATTAATCACAGGATATAACTTTTGTGAGACTAGGTGTAGCCTTTATGGGTAGTACAAACAGAACTGAATTGGAAAAAAATATATTTTTTGGAATCTTTTCTGCATGAAACCAATTTTTAATTGTTCTTGTCTATTCATGTATATGGTATGAGAGACTTTTCCAAGCATTATCCTTATCTTTTAGCCTTTTCATACTGTTCATGGGGCTCTCGGAGCAAGAACACTGAAGTGGTTTGCCATTCCAAATCAACCCTGAATATTCATTGGAAGGATTGATACTGAAGTTGAAACTCCAATACTTTTGACCATCTGATGTTAAAAGCTGACTCACTGGAAAAGACCCTGATACTGGGGAAGACTGAAAAAAAAAGAAGAGGGTGACAGAAGATGAGATGGTTAGATCACATCACTGAGTCAATGGACATGAGTTTGAGCAAACTCTGGGAAACAGTAAAGGACAGGGAGGCCTGGCGTGCTGCCATCCATGGGGTTGCAGAGAGTCAGACACGACTTAGTGACCAAACAATACTCCCTATCTTTGGAAGCCCAGAAAGAATAAAGGTGGGCTTTAAAAAAAAAAAAAAAAAAGCAGGTATACAGTGGGATGCTTCGGCTTTCCACTAGTCTAGGCAACAAGGTTTATCCTGCTGGCCTGACCAGGTTAACAAACCACATAGTGGGTTTGGCTTTGATGTCTCACTAGGATTAAGGATGCATTTGCCTCAAGAGCGTTCCATTCACTTAACTCTTGGGACCCTCATAGGACCGAATGCAATGACGCCAGCGTTTGGATACTGTTCACAGACCAGCTAATAATACAAAGGAGAATTTTGTAACTTTTGTATAGACGGAAAACAGACTTGTGCTTGCCAAGGGTGAGGAGGTGGAGGAGGGACGGATTGGGAGTTTGGGATTAGCAGATGCAAACTAGTTTATAGGATGGATAAACAAAGTCCTACTGCATAGCACAGGGAACTATGTTCAATATTCTGTGATAAGTCATAATAGAAAAGAATATGAAAAAGAAAGCATATATATATAATATATATATAACTGAGTCACTTTGCTGTACAGCAGAAATTAATACAGCATTGTAAATCAACCACACTGCAATTAAAAAAAAAAATCAGACCCATATAATGATCCTGTTTCTCTGAAATAATGAAAACTAGCACTAGAAAGATAAACTCATTTGCTTCAGGTCACAAATCTAATTAGTTTTGAACAAATATCAGCAGAATGGTTTGTAATAGTTTAATAGTTACATTATTTCAACAGGAACTCCAATTTTCAATAAACTCTTCATGTAATCAAAATAAGTGACTTGAGACAAATTAGGATAGGAAGCTACTCCAAAAGGAAAATTATTTTAGTAAAGATGATGGAAGGTATTTTTGTTCTGTTGCCTTTGTTTTGTTCTTTTTAAGACAACAGAAGGACTCTGAGTTCATACATCAATCTGAATGAAAGAATTTTCTTTAGAAGCCTGGCTGACAAGGTTGCCAGGAAATCAAGAGGTCATGTGTCTGAAGAAGTGAAGTCGCTCATTCGTGTCTGACTCTTAGTGACCCCGTGGACTGTAGCCTACTAGGCTCTTCCATCCATGGAATTTTCCAGGCAAGAATACTGGAGTAAGTTGCCATTTCCTTCTCCTGGGGATCTTCCCAACCCAGGGATTGAACCTGGGTCTCCTGCACTGCAGGCAGATGCTTTACCGTCTCAGCTACCAGGGAAGCTGTGTCTGAAAAAAACCACTTCTAATTGTGCTAATGCCACAGAAGAGTGCAACTCAAAGAAATTATTTTTAATGCAAATTATTTAATACTTATGAAAATTGTTATAAAACACGCCTGCTTTTCATTTAGAACCAAGATCAAAACTATTAACTTAATTTTATCCTCCTTATGCATGTTCAGACCTAGAACATAAATACACCCCAATACATACCAACGCACACATACAGCACACACATGTGTGTCCTTGTGGACATGCCCATAAACGACATTTCCACTCAGAGCACTAATCTCACTCCCTTCCTGATCTGCATTAGCCTTCTCCCTTCCCTTCTCATGAAGGCGTGGTGGTGACACAGAAGCTGGATGCAGGCAGAAAAGATGATTGCAGTGGAGAAAAGGAAAATTTGCAGAATGTTGGATAAAACAGATGAGAGATGAGAAGGGCTATTCTCTAATAGCACTTGATTCATTTATTACCTACCTCGACATGATTTTAAGTGACTACGATCTTATCAAAACTTCCTTGTTATAAAACACTATCAGAAAGCACATCAGTGAAGTTACTCAAGGTTGCCCCATATTGTAATTCTAAAACAAATGGAACAAAACTGGACTTTTGTTCTTTTCTTTGATCCTAGTCGATCTGTAACTGGTATGATATCACTGGTGCCATGTCTAGAGTAATAATTCACAGAATCAGAGGATTTCTGCTTCAGGAAAGAACATAGCCCAATGCTCTTGCTACAGCAACTAGAGGTAAAAAGTGGATGAATTACCAAGAGCATACTTCAAATAGGGCTTCCCCAAGGTCTCAGTGGGTAAAGAATCTACCTGCCAGTGCAGGAGACACAGCAGACCCGGGTTCAATCCCTGGGCCACGAAGATCCCCTGGAGGAGGAAAAATGGGCAACCCACTCTAGTGTTCTTGCCTGGAGAATTCCACGGACAGAGGAGCCTGGTGGGCTACAGTACAAAGGGTCACAAAGAGTTGGACACAACTGAGCAACTAAGCACGCATACTTAAGATAAAGCAGAGTTATGAGGTGTGATGGGAACTGGGTAAACAGGAGTCACAAACCAGGGCAAGTCTTTCCAGGGGAAGGGTGGGGTCTTGGCTGATTCTGGATGAGGACTGAGGAAAGTGAAATCAGCAAGGATTCTGGCAGTCTGATGGACTGATTAGAAACAAGAGATATCCAAAGGGGGCGAGGCTTTCCCCCAGAGGACTCATGCTGGATTCTGGCAGAATGGGCAGGAGGCTGGGAAGTGAAATTCCCCATAACTCATGTTTCAGGAAACACAGTCCCTCTAGAAGGATGAGGTCTGCCTCAAACATATGAAGCAATTGGAACTCTCACATGTTACTACCACACTGGAAACCCCTTTGACGGAATCTGGTAAACACATATATGTGATGATCCAGAAATTCTACTCCTGGCTAACTACCCAAAGATATGGACAAGGATGTTATTTGTCATATCCAAAACTGAGGGGAAACCCTAATGGAGTTGATAAGTAGAGATATATTTACATAATAGAATACAAAGCAAATTTAAAAAAAAATTACCACTATTTTCACCAACATGAGTGAATCTCAGACAAAATGTTGAGGAAAAAACTCCCCTCAAACAAAAAAGAGTGCATACTGCATGATTCCATCTTTAATGAAGTTTAAAAATGAGCAAAACCAATCTTCAATTATATAGGTCAAAATAGTAGTTAGTTTTATGGAGGTATCAATCGGCCAGGGGCATGAGGAAATGTGCTTATATCAATCTAATGGTACTTCCCTGGCTATACACACACATAAAAATTCATTAAGCTGTACATTTATATAAAACCTCAATTTAAAAATTAGAGGAAAAAAAACCCCTACGTGGAATAATTTAATTTTAGAACCAGAAAGAAGCTTAGTGATCATCTTAGCCAATTTTTATTTTACATTTTGGAAACCAAGTCTCAGGAAATTAAGAAACTTGTTGATGCTATGCAGGTAATGTATTCACTTGTTCAGCAAGTAATTACTGGAAGCTTACTCTTTGCTGACACCGTATGAAGATACAGGTTATCAAGACAGACACGTCACCTGTTTTCATGAAATTTCTGTTTCTAGCTGTAGAAACAGAAATTAAGCAAATAACCTAAAAAATAAACATGTAACGGCAGATTGCGATAAACGGTGTGAAGGACCAACACGTGGTGTCTGAGTGATCACACCTGGAGCACAGGCCCACCTGGTGGACAGATTCCTGCTCCCTTGCTTCCAACAACACTGCCTTTTCCCACCCACTTTGAACTTTTAAAAAACTAGGAAGAAATTCTAAATCTTCATGAATTTATTCTGGAGAATGTCTCCAGACTTCCAATTTCTCCAGACTTCAAAGGGCAACCTTTAATTATAAACCACAGGCAAAACAATAAATAAATGTCAAGGGGGGGTGACCCTCAAGAATTGCCAAAAAGGACTCCATTTTGTCAGGAAAGGAGCTGCTCAAGTTTGGGGACTTGACATTAGCTTCCTGTTACATCTCAGCTCTTTAGATTCACGAGGTGGATGGCCCGGCAACAGTACCTCAGCCCCTTTTCCCTCCCTCTCCTGTTTATATGACATTTATGTAGGTTCAATTGTTATAAATTAGACAACTTGGAAAACAGGACCAAGATAAATCAATATCAAGACAGCCAAGATCTCCATAATAAAGTTAAAATACACACCACGTCTGATTTCTTCAGCAACTCACAGTCTGTGACTTCAAGGATTTGTTTCAAATGACGCCGGCTTCCGCTCAGGCAGATTATCTTTCCAAAAAAGCTGCTCAGCTTTGCCTGCAACAAACATGAGTCTTCAGTGAGTTCAGTTTTCTTTGATAAGAAACACCCATAGAACCACTGAACTTCCCAGATGGCTCAGGGGGCAAAGAATCTGCCGGCCAATGCAGGAGACACAGGAGAGGCGGCCTCAATCCCTGGGTCCGGAAGAGCCCCTTGAGGAGGAAATAGCAACCCACTCCAGTATTCTTGCCTGGAGAATCCCATGGACAGAGGAGCCTGGCGGGATACAGTTCATGGGGTCGCAACAAGTTGGACATGACTGAGTGACTAAGTGCATAGTACCATTATCTTAAGTTTGGGTTTCTGAGATGAAGATTTGAGTGAAAGTAGTTCATTTCGGAGCTTACCCAAGACATCACCAGCGGGAAGATGGCGGAGTGAGAGAGAGAGACGGAAGGGAGGGACTGCGTACACCTGAAATGAATCAGGCTGGTCCTGATAAGAGCCTCTGGATTGGTCCACCCAAGGGCAAGGAGGCTGGGGTACTTATTACCATCCATTACCATCCATCAGCGTTTGAAAGCCTCACCTGGGGACCTAGCTCCCTGGTGCCTCCAGCTATCCTTGTGTGGGCTGAGCACACAAGTGGAGGAAAATGGCAAATGCTAAGGGATTATGAGTGCCCACCAACAACGCTGGCCACACGTGCAACAAGTAGTTGAGCATTAGTGCAAGAGTGTGCAGGAGGTTGGTTCTTAAACACGAGTATCAGGCGTGTAGAGGAAACTGGTTAAACGGTTCGGTAGAGAGGATTCAGTTGAGAGGATCTAAGGCACATTCTCTTTCAGAAAACAAAAATCATGGCATCTGGTCCCATCACTTCATGGGAAATAGATGGGGAAACAGTGGAAACAGTGTCAGACTTTATTTTTTTGGGCTCCAAAATCACTGCAGATGGTGATTGCAGCCATGAAATTAAAAGACACTTACTCCTTGGATGGAAAGTTATGACCAACCTAGATAGCATATTCAAAAGCAGAGACATTACTTTGCCAACAAAGGTCTGTCTAGTCAAGGCTATGGTTTTCCAGTGGTCATGTATGGATGTGAGAGTTGGACTGTGAAGAAAGCTGAGCGCCAAAGAATTGATGCTTTTGAACTGTGGTGTTGGAGAAGACTCTTGAGAGTCCCTTGGACTGCAAGGAGATCCAACCAGTCCATTCTGAAGGAGAACAGCCCTGGGATTTCTTTGGAAGGAATGATGCTAAAGTTGAATCTCTGATACTTTGGCCACCTCATGTGAAGAGTTGACTCATTGGAAAAGATGCTGATTCTAGGAGGGATTGAGGGCAGGAGGAGAAGGGGATGACAGAGGATGAGATGGCTGGATGGCATCACTGACTCGATGGACATGAGTTTGAGTGAACTCCGGGAGTTGGTGATGGACAGGGAGGCCTGGTGTGCTACAATTCATGGGGCTGCAGAGTCAGACATGACTGAGCGACTGAACTGAACTGAACTGAACTGAAGGCACATTCTTGGCTTCCCAGGTGGCTCAGTGATGAAGAATCCACCTGCCAATGCAGGAGACACAAGAAGCACAGTTTCGATCCCTGGATTGGGAAGATTCCCTGGAGAAGGAAATGGCTGGAGAATTCCATGAACAGAGAGGAGCCTGGCAAGCTATACAGTTCATGGGGTTGCAAAGAGTCAGATATGACTGAGCACACACACAAGGCACATTTTTTACTTTAAAAATTGAAAAGCAGTATGTGAATTCAGATGGCCAACAGGCAAAGGAAAAGATATTCAACATCACTAATTATTAGAGAAAAGCAAATCAAAATGATGATTAGGTACCACCTCACTCTGGTCAGAATGGTCACCCTCAAAAAGTCTACAAATAACAAATGCTGGAGAGAGTATGGAGAAAACGGAACTCTCCTACACTGTTGGTGGGAATGTAAATTGGTCCGGCCACTATGGAGTACAGTATGGGAGTTCCTTAAAAACTAAAAATAGAACCACCATATGATCCTGCAATCCCACTATTGGGCATATATCCTGAGGAAACTATAATTAGAAAAGATATATGCATCCCAATGTTCATAAGAGCACTATTTACATACAATAGCCAAAACATGGAAACAACCTCAACGTCCATGAACAGATGACTGGATAAAGATGTGGTATGTTTATACAATGGAATGTCACTCAGCATAAAAAAGAAGAAATAATGCCATTTACAGCAGCATAGACGGACCTAGAGATTACCATACTAAGCAAAGTAAGCCAGACAGAAAACATCATATGACCTATACGTGAAATCTAAAAAAAAGATACAAACGCACTTATTTACAAATTAGAAACAGACCCACAGACAGAAAACAAACTTACAGTTACCAAAGGGGAAAGGGGTGAGGCAGGGATGAATTAGGGGTTTGGGATTAGCATATACACACTACTGTATATAAAATAGATAACCAACAAGGTCCTACTGTAGAGCACAGAGAGTTATATTCGACATCTTGTAATAACCTACAAGGAAAAAGAATCTGAAAAATAAAATACACACATATATATATTCTGTAGCCCACCAGGCTCCTCTGTCCATGGAATTCTCTAGGCAAGAGTACTGGAGTAGGTAGCCATTCCCCTCTCAGGGGATCTTCCCAATCCAGGGATCAAACCCAGATCTGCTGCACTGGGCAGATTCTTTACCATCTAAGCCACTGCTGCTGCTGCTGCTGCTAAGTCGCTTCAGTCATGTCCGACTCTGTGCGACCCCATAGACGGCAGCCCACCACGCTCCCCCGTCCCTGGGATTCTCCAGGCAAGAACACTGGAGTGGGTTGCCAGTTCCTTCTCCAATGCATGAAAGTGAAAAGTGAAAGTCAAGTCACTCAGTCGTGTCCGACTCTTCGCAACCCCATGGACTGCAGCCCACCAGGCTCCTCCACCCATGGGATTTTCCAGGCAAGAGTACTGGAGTGGGGTGCCATTGCCTTCTCTGCTAAGCCACTAGGGAAGTATATATATTTTTGTATGTATGCTGCTGCTGCTGCTAAGTTGCTTCAGTCGTGTCTGACTCTGTGCGACCCCATAGATGGCAGCCCACCAGGCTCCGCTGTCCCTGGGATTCTCCAGGCAAGAACACTGGAGTGGGTTGCCATTTCCTTCTCCATTTGTATGTATATATATATATGTATTATTTATACATATATATATACTTCCTGGTGGGAAGTATAGATATATTATAGATATATCTTATATATATACATATATTACAGTAGATATATAATATATATTATAGTTGATATATTATATAAAATATATTATTATATTTATAATATATTTTATATAAAATAAAATATATATTATACTCTATAAAATATTTTATAAATTATACCTTACAATATATTTAAATAATATAAGTATGTAATTTATATTATATTACATGATAATATATTTAATAATAGTATATAATTATAATATTTGGTTATATTAATTATACATATTAATTATATATGTATAACTGAATCACTTTGCTATGTACCTGAAGCTAACCAACATTGTAAATCAACTATTATTATACTTCAATAAGAAAAGAGAACAAGGGATTTTAAAAATGAAAGCAGTATGTGAATAAAGCTCTCTCTTCTTCTGTTATTACATAGAACTGTGGGCCATCTGTGATCCAGGTGTAATAATCAGCAGAATTGTTTTTTCCCAATTGGATGATGACACCGGATCTTCAGAGTTGCAAGAGTCTAGTAATCACTTTCAGTGGAAGCGTGAGCAAACAACAGTGATGCCTGGTATCCAGGGAATTTATATATGTAACTTCATTCATTTTTAATTTCATGAAAGAAAGAGAAACTAAAAGGAAGCTAAAGGAATCTCTACACTTTAAATAAACCTTTATCATAAGAAATTATTTTCTAATGCATTCCTTGAGGGTTAAGGAAAATTTTGAAATCAATTAAGGGATTGGAATTTTGGGGTTTTTTTAAAGCTAAATCATTCAAGTTAAGGTGAGATAAATTGTCTTTCTCTAATAGATGAAGTCATTAGCACAATGTCATGTCCTCAGCCCCATCTCCTGATTTTGTAAGTTATGTTTTTATTTTGTCAAAATAGAACAACTCACAATCTTTTCATTAGCCCAATTTTTGCAATTACATCATGTTCACTTGATATTTAAGTGAAAACACTGCTCCTCACTGGGCTTCCCCAGTGGCTCAGCAGTAAAGAATCCACCTGCAATGCAGAAGTCGCAGGTTCAATCCCTGGGTTGGGAAGATCCCCTAGAGGGGCACATGGCAACCCACTCCAGTATTCTTGCCTAAAGAATCCAATAGACAGAGGAGCCTGGCAGACTACTGCCCATACGGTCGCAGAGTCAAACATGACTGAAGTGACTTAACACGCATGAATTGCTCCTCACCGATCATTATACTACAGCTTCCCAACAACCTCAGTTCAGTTCAGCTCAGTTCAGTTGCTCAGTCGTGACCCCATGGACTGCAGCACACCAGGCTTTCTTGTCCATCACCAACTCCCAGAGCTTGCTCAAACTCATGTCCATTGAGTCGGTGATGCCATCCAACTATCTCATCCTCTGTCGTCCCCTTCACCTCCTGCCTTCAATCTTTCCCAGCATCAGGGTCTTTTCCAATTACTCAGTTCTTCGAATCAGGTGGCCAAAGAATTGGAGCTTCAGCTTCAGCATCAGTCCTTCCAGTGAATATTCAGGACTGATTTCCTTTAGGATTGATCTTCTTGCAGTCCAAGGGGGACTCTCAAGAGTCTTCTCCAGCACCACAGTTCAAAAGCATCAATTCTTCAGCACTCAGCTTTCTTTATGGTCAACAACCTAGATTCTTTATCTTTTTAGTTGGCTGAAATTTCCGGCCAAGTAGGTTTTCAAAGAAGGGCTCTTGACCATTTTTTTAATGATAGGCTTTGTCCTTGAGTGACACCTTGGCTGGGAATAACATACTTGCTTCACACTTTCCATCCTTCAGAGCTTCTCCAGAGCCTTTCTCTCTTACCTTAGGATGTCACACACTGCTCTGAAGGAGTCTGACACCAGCTCCAAGTTCTACCTCTGTAAAGGACTAGCTCTCAGCCTAGGATTTTCAAGAATTTTTCTTTGATTCTTGGAAATATCGCTGTTGAGTATATGTATCCATTTCCCTAGAAAATGATGAGATTTCTAAACATGTGTTTTGTTTCCTTTCTGTCTCCCTGTTTTCATTTCTGTCAGACCAGGTTGTCATGTCTCTGAAAGGAGTCCTGTTTCCTGTTTCACCTTTTTCTACCCTACACTGGAGCCAGAAGACAATCACGACACCTCCTCATCCGCCTTTCTCCACATGGGGGTCAGGATTCTGTGGCTTCTGAGGAGCAGAAGGGAAAGGAGTCGCTTCCCATGCTCTGCTGCCGTTTTGTTTTGCTCCCTTGGGGTCTCCTGTTTCTTTTCTTTGCTGCCACTGTTCATGGGTGACTGCATTCTTTTACTCCTGATGATGGTTTTTGCTGGCCCTTTACTATGTCTTACATTTCTTATTCTGTAAGGCAGTTTGATTAGTCCATCTTAACATAAGTATTCCTGGGTTTTATATTCTTAAGTTCCCCAGCTAATGCACATGCCCACAAAGAACAGTGACGGATGTAGGTGTGTGGTCAGTGGTGTCCAACTCTTCTGTGACCCTATGGATTATAGCCCACCAGGTTCCTTTGTTAATGGGACTCTCCCGAATACTGAAGTGGGGATTAGGCACAGGGCTTCCCAGGTGGCTTAGTGGTAAAGAATCCTCCTGCCAATGCAGGAGACATAGGAGACAGGGTTCAATCGCTGGGTGGGGAATATCCCCTAGAGAAGGAAATGGCAACCCACCCCAGTATTCTTACCTGGAAAAAAAATAAAGAATACCGGAGCAGGTTGCCATTTCCTCTTCCAGGGAATCGTCCCCACACAGAGGTCAAACTCAATCTCCTGGGATTCCAGCATTGACAGGAAGATTCTTTACCACTGAGCCACCTGGGAAGCCCGATGTATGTCTTCTTATGCCCAATAGCTACTCACTTTTGATACTTACCCTCTCTGAGATTCAGTGTGACTTTCTCTGCAAAAGAAGAATAAAATCTTCCTGGCTACAACTTGATTGTGAAGTTGTGATGACGCACATGAGTTAACGTGTAGTCACATATTTCAGAGAACTTTCTCACACTCAAGAGAGCCAACAACATGATTGTATTTTCTACTTTCTCTTTACATAAACTGAAGAATTACTCAAACTGGGGTATTTAGTTTTTACACCAGTTTGGGTCCTACAGTTGCTAAACTAGTTACCAGATTTTTCAGGGATTTCATTCTCTGCTACTTTTTAGTTAGAATAGTTGTTACTGTGGATAAATATAAAATTCCTTCCTTTTTTGTAATTTTTAATAGTGATTTTTTATAGTGATTTTTTCTGAAAATAGTCAAAGTGGGGCAGTTTCAAAGATTATTTTTAAATGGCCGATTCATTTACTTGTAACCAGAAACCATGCCATAAATGGAGACTAAAGCAGCTAAAGGAGAAAAAAGAGAAACAAAGATGAAGCAGTAAGTTCTCTTAACAATACTGTTCATGGTGGGTGGGTGACTGCAGAAAAACAGAGCAGCAAAAAGAATTTCTCTCCAGTTCCACCCCAGGGACAGGCAGAGCCCAAGACAAAGAGCTGAAAGCAGAGTTGGGAGGTCCATGCGCATTTTACTATCTATTAAGCCAGGAAGGTAAAGGGCATGAAATACGTGCCCCCACTAATTCCAGTATTCTTGCCTGGAAAATCCCATGGACAGAGGAGCCAGGTGGGCTGCAGTCCATGGGGTCACAGAGAGTCAGACATGCCTGAGCACACATACACAACCGATTCCTAGGACCAAAAGCTTTGTGCTGGCTTGCGAGCATAATCAGGGGAAAGGCCATCTCCAAATGAAGTTCTGTTGACTCCTTTAAAACCTCATAACTTTATACTGAGACAGATACAAGGAGGAGTTTATCAGATGCATTTATTTTTATGGCTAAGTTTTCTTGTGTGTTCAGTCATTCAGCTGTGTCCAACTCTTTGTGACCCCATGGACTGTAGTCCATCATGCTTCTCTGTCCATGGGACTCTCCAGGCAAGAATACTGGAGTGGTTGCCATTTCCTTAGGATTCTACTAATAAGGCACTAATCTGTCGAGTGCAGCGACAGATAAACTTTCTTTTTGCCTTCCAAGAACATATCAATATCTCTGTTCCTTGCTGTAGACTTTCCATCTCAGAAAGACCATGAAAGACACCTGGCTTCCAAACCTACTTACCTGCACTTCCTGAGATCAAAAGGCCACTTCTTAGCACACACAAGCTTTTCTGCTCACGCTTCAGGGACCCACATCCCACAGCTGTGTTCAGACAGGGTCAGTGACAGCCCATTAAGAAGTGCTTTCAGGATTCCAGAATCTAGAGGTTTGGAAAACAGCCTTGGGATGCCTCATGGACCCATATGAAAGGAGCCAAACAGTAGGGTGAAGAAAACTTGGCTTAAATGACAACGTGTTTCAAAGCTGGGTATATTTTATTTATAAATAACATTTAGATACAGAGGTTAATCAGAGATTCTCCAAGATCCCCCAGAGTATTAGCACAGACACACCAGAGAGGAAAGAGAGCATGTTTATGGGTTTCTGCCATCTGGCAGCTAAACCCAAGGCTGGTTCTATCCAGACATCTCAGTAGACAGAGGGCGGATCACTTGTAAAATACAAGCATTGGATTTATTTTTTCAATCGTGGATACTCCTGACTCAGTTCCCTTAATACCTTCATTCCTATTATCTAGGTTGTACAATTATATTCCATCCATTATATAACTTCGACTTAAATTCGTTCTTCAACTGTCATGAGTATTACAGAAAATTATGAATAAACCACATTTGAAGGTTCACCCCTCTGCTCCCTCCCTAATCATTCTCCCTGTAAATTTATTCCATCACATTCCACATGGTGTGAGAGTGTCTAACAGAACTGATGAGACACTGTTCTCATTTATTTCTCAACAGTATCCATTCTGGAAAGTGTAAATAGTGGGATTTTAGAAGTCTGTCAATATCAGTCACACTTCATTCGCTGGTACTTTGCTTTCTAAAAAACCGTCAGATGTAGACACTGACACTCGGAAGCCCAAAAGTTTCTGACAAAGGTCAGACTCTTCCTCTGTTCTCAGAAGCACCAGCTCAGTAGCTGTTGGGGAGCCCAGGAAATAGGACAGCAGGGACACAGAGGGCTGTACGGCCCCCACGTGGAAGGGGAGCAGAACTCATTGTGTGGCAACACAGGTGGTTTATCCATTTGCACACATACACTCCCATGACTACATTCACAACACGGTCGCTTTGTTGATCTCACTGTATTTTCACATTTCAGAGAGTTGAGAAAATGATTTTTCCCATTTTACATGTCATTCATTCCAGATAGATATGATATTCATAGTTTCAAAAAACAAAAATCTAATTTGTGGATGGGAGAAGGAAAGTTCCTATTTGCAAATTACTAGTGTATATGCATAGTCTGATGGCCACACAGCATTTATAAGGCCTCAGAGCTCCCTCCGAGGACCCTGCATCCCATAATCAGACCCCAGGGCATCTCAGGATGGAATCTACAATCCCGGCTGTTCTTCACTTGTGCACTTAGGTTCACCTGTCTTACTTTCACTGTGAAATAGAAAAAGAAATCTGTAATATTTCACAAGGCTTTCTGCACAGGGAGAAAATATCAGCTATCAAACAATTGAGAGAATTGAGACTGAGTCCTTGAAAATCTAAATTCTTCCTTTTTTTTTTTTTTTACAAAATAATATAAATACATGCCTCTGTAAGATCCTGAGGGACTTAGAATTTACCTTTTCTTAATATGATCTTGGGCCTGAACCCACTTTATTAAAGCCTTCAGTTCCATATTTGAGGAGGACTGCAATGCCCTTCCCTCACCTTTCTAGCAAGCCTTATTTAAATATTGTAAAGACCACAGTAGGGCACTCGGTGCTTCAGCAGAGAGAACTGGTGAGTTAAGTTACAGGAAGAATGCATACAAGGCCAAATAAACAAACAAGACAGAACCGTTTTTTTAAAAGAACTTTAGAAATGAATTGTGCTGCAAAACTACACCTGTGATGGCAGTGTCTTGTCTGCCTATTTCAGAGGCACTGCATTAATAGAAACAGGGCTGTCTGATGCACTTGCCAGGACAGAGCCCCTCGGCCGAGGGCTAGCTCGAATTCGTCCTACTGCTAGGTGTGAATGACTCTTCGGTTTGCTTTACTGGCAACGTTTCTGGTGACACATCCTACACTTGAAAAAGGGCTGGAAACCAAGCGTGTGATAAGAGCGCCGGCCGTGTGTTACTTCTCGTGCTTCTTGGTCGATTCCCCCGTGCCCGGCCGGAGGCTGCCCCGGGCGGTGTCGCCGGCCCTGGCGTCCCTCCTCCGGCTCTGGCTCTCCCGGGAGACCTGCTGCACGGCCCGAAGGATGGCATTCTGCACGATCTGTCTGCTGGTGGTCTGCAGCTTCGCCTCTTCAGGCTCACTTCCAGGCTTCTCACCTGGCCAAGAACAGAAAGGGAGGGGAAAGCACAAGGTTAATTGGGGGTGTGGGAGGTTAAACAGGCCAGGGCTGGTAGGAAAAAAGAGGCTAATAAATAAGATCTCTAGAGGGGCCCACCACATTAGTTGTGAGGAGCCCTGCACAGCAGGGGCTACCCTGATGGCTCTACCAGTAAAGAATCCACCTGCAATGCAGGAGACCCAGGTTTAAAACCTGGGCTGGGAAGATTCCCTGGAGAAGGAAATGGCAACCCACTCCAGTATTCTTGCCTGGAGAATTCCATGGACAGAGGAGCCCAGTGGGCTACAATCCATGGGGTTGCAAAGAGTTGGGCACGACTGAGTACCTAACACATACCACTCTTGTCTCCCTGTCTCCCTTTCCAGCAGAATCTCCACGGGTCTGCCCCAGTGATGTGCCGAATTTCTACTCCCATCATCCCAGCATCCTCTGGTGGTTCTGCTTCTCTAGGCTCTCACAAGAGCCTGCCTCCTTCCATCTCATCGCTCTGTCGCTTCTGACTGCATCACCCTCAGCTGTTCATTGTTGTTCAGTCGCTCAGTCCTGTTCCACTCTCTGTAACCCCATGGACTGCAGCACGCCAGGCTCCCCTCTTCTTCACCATCTCCCAGAGCTTGCTCAAACTCATGTCCATTGAGTCAGTGATGCCATCCAACCATCTCAGCCTCAGTCACCGCCTTTTCCTCCTCCCCTCAATCTTTCCCAGCATCAGGGTCTTTTCCAATGAGTTAGCTCTTCGTATCAAGTGGCCAAAGTATTGCATGAGTGGGGCTCATTAACGCAGATCCCCTCTGGGGCTGGAAGGAAGCCAAAGAGAAAAGGAAGGGCAGGGCATTTTCTTTGGAGGAACTGTGGCGGACCCTGCGAACATCACTCTGCTCACATTTTACTGGGGGAAATGGAGCCACGTGGCCACACTTACCACACAGAAGACCACAAATACAGTCACCAACCTGATAGCCATGTGCCCAGCTTACGACTCAGGGAGGCTCTATCACTAGAACAAAAAAGTGATGACTTCCATGCAACGGCAAGGCTAAAGTGAAAAGCAAGAAGACATACACCCGCGGCAGGCCCCAGCTGGCTCTCAGGGAGATCGGCTGAGACCACCAAGCAGCGTAAGTGCGTGGGCAACAACGAGGTACCAAAGGGCCAGGGGTGCCCCAGAAAGAGCATCTCAGCCAAGCCGGATCTGTGTGAATTCTCAAATGATCCTTGTGTGAAGTCACTTTTCACTCTTTGGGTGGAGGACAGATGGCTCTAAGGGTAAGAGCAGGATGAGTTCTTAACAAGAGACAGAGAAGGAAAAGAAAATCTACTCTGAATTTAGCTGTGACCTAACATCCAAGCTAAATCGTCTTCTCCTTGCTCATCCATTATGAAGAAAAATCGATTAAGAAGTCAGAGGCAGTCTGTGAGATTCTGTGTCTGGGGGATCCCTTCGGGGATTTGCAAGGCAGGTTTAACCTTAACTGCCCTCATCACCACTTTGCTCTGGGTCAGGAATTTCTACCTATGCCAGAGCATGTGGGACAAAAAGAGGTGCAATGAGCTCAAACGGAGAAAGAGAAGGATGAAGATGAGGGTAAAAGCCACTCAGAGCATTTAAGAGAGGAAAAGCAAAACAAGAAGTTATATACGGAACCACAAAAGACTCCGAATAGCCAAAGAAGTTCTGAGAAAGAAGAATAAAGCACGAGGTGTCACATTTCCTGATTTCAAGCTATTTTATAAACACTACAGTAATCAAAACCATGCAGTGCTGGCATAAAAACAAAGACACAGACCCATGGAACATTAGAGAGAGCCCAGAAATAAACCCATGCGTGTACGGTCAACTAATACTCGACAGTGGAGCAAAGAATACTCGAGATAAAAGACAGTCTCTTCAATAAATGGTGTTGGAAACATGATGGACCCAGGGAGTGTCACACTGAGTGGAGTAAGTCAGATAGAGGAGAAATATAACATGACATCCCTTATATGTGGAATCTAAAAAGAAATTACACAAATGAACTTACAAAACAGAAAGTAACTCACAGACTTGGAAAATGAAATTATGGTTGCCGAGGGAAGGGACAGTTAAGGACTTTGGGAAGGTCATGTACACACTGCTATATTCAGAATGGATAACCAACAAGGACCCTCTGTACAGCACATGGAACTCCACTCAATGTTAGGTGGCAGCCTGGATGGGAGGGGAGTTTGGGGGAGAGTGGGTACATGTATATGTATCGCTGAGTCCCTTCATTGTTCACCTGAAATTGTCACAACATTGTTAACCAGCCACGCACCAACACAAAATAAAAAGTTGAGAAAATATAAATTTTTTAAAAACGGTGCTGGAAAAATCAGATATTCACATGTAAAAGAATGAAACTAGGCCCTATCTCATACCACTCACAAAAATTAACTCAAAATGGATTAAAGATAGATATAAGACCTGAAACCATACAATTCTAAAAGAAAACACAGGGGGAAAAGCTCCCTGACAAGGGTCTTGGCAACAAGTTTCTGGCGAGACACCCACAGCACAAACACAGCAGAAGGCGGAGCCGCAACTGAAACCCTTAGTTTTGCCATTTACTTACATGCATGAAACTTACTTGAAATTAATGAATCACCTACACGTTGCAGGTGGCCTGCGCCTTGTGTTAAGTGATGTAAACGTCCGCTAGCCTACTTAGCATTTACCAAATCGTTTTGGTATTTCACAAAAGATGATGAATCGATTTAATTAGCTTTAAACTCGAAACGCCCAATATAAACATGCTGAAATCAAGAAATCGAGATGTGACTGAATCTGTCTTCAGCATCTTTCCACCCTGAGGGGTAACCCCCTCCCGCATCCCCCCACATGCAGTCAGGCACCCATCCCTGTGGGCAGTTTCTGGAGAGACCCCCCACCCCCTGGGGCTGGCCTCCAGAAGGCTGCCATGAGCCCTCGTGTTCGCCTCCTCCCCTCAGATCCTGCTGTTCCACCGGGCACCTGCCCCAACCGGAAGTCATCAGAGGACCTCAAGTGCAAGGTGGTTAATAACAGGTCCTAATTCCCTATTTATATCCATCAAAACCATGCTTCTAAGGACCTTAGGAATATACTTCTGCTAAAAACGTACAGTTTCCCCCCCAACATCCTAAGTGTCATTTGCCTCTATGACATTAACCCTATTATGTTCCAGTTTGATGGATTTTGGAAAAGGTCAGTATTCCCATTTTTGAGGCCGATTAGTGATTTTCCCTGGATCACACACAGCTGGTGGTAAAGGCTGTATAAGAAGCAGCATCTCTAGCTGTCACCTTTCCCCACTGGGTCACTAAATATGCAAACTGCAGACATCCCTATGAGGGCAGCTCAGCTTTTGCTTTTTGTCATAGACACACACACACACACACACACGGGGAAAAAAGTTTTTCACTCGAGGAAACTGAGGCAGGAAAAATGCTCGCAAAAATGCCACCTTGGAAATGTGTTAGGTATTTAATGTTCTGAACACTTGGATAGCAAATAACTCCATCAAGACTGGGTTGTGAGTTCAGAGAGACCCAAAATGCTGTTCTGGTCTCCACATGGATTTCTGAAAAACTCAGCTACAAGTTTCCCTCCTTCCACCCCAAAGATGCAGGAAACCAAGTCCTCCAGCCCCTACTTTCTTGCAGTGAGCAGCAGCTCTAGAATTTCTGTGCAGGAGAGATTCAGAAAGGGCAATGTAGAGGAACAGGGAAACAAGAGTCTGACTCCAAACTAGGGTATATGACACTTTTCACAAGAATGAAAATGGACATCCTCCACATGTCCATCCCTCCAACAGCATGGGGTGGGAAGGACAGACCACCCTATGACAGCCACTGCCCCTCTTCTCTTCAGCTCATTTCTCATGCGTGGCCATGTCACCCACTGCCCCTCCTCCCCTCCTGGAGCCCCCAAACGACCCCAGCTGGCCCAGACTGTGGGCTCCTGCAGTCCCCAACCCCAGGGATGTGCCAGGAAAGGAGAGCAGGTAGGGTCATGGATGGCCGCTCCAGGAACATGGGAGCCATGCATGAAGGGGACAGGAAAACTAAGGACTATGTGAACCCATGTGTTTAAAAAGGTGACATACTAGGCCCGAACAGGAAGCAGAACAAACTTGGGGATGCTGGGGGAACTCGAACTCTCCTCTCTCTGGGAGCCAGGTCCCTACCCCAGAAGTCCATCCCCAGAGGCTCAGCTCCCCCCACCACCCCTCCAGCGGGGCCGGCCAGGTTCTGCGGCCTCTGCTGTCCCCTGGTGGCCACTCCTGGGGTTGCTGCAGACCGGGATGGAATGTCCGTAGACATAGAGCTGTCTGCCCTGCTCCCTAGATGGGGTGTGGGTGTGTACACGAATGTTTATATGTATGAATGTGTGTGTGAATGTGTAGATGTGTCAGTGTGTAACTGTGTGTGTGAGTGTTGTCAGGGGAAACCTTTGAGACAAGACTGTGGTTTCATTTTATCACACACACTTAGAATCACCAGGGCATCCACAGTGCTTTCTGATCACAGAAAGCCTGTGTGCTGTGCTTAGTCATTCAGTCGTGTCCGACCCCATGGACTGTATCCCGCCAGGCTCCTCTGCCCATGGGGATTCTCCAGGCAAGAATACTGGAGTAGGTTGCCATACCCTCCTCCGGGGATCTTCCCAACCCAGGGATCGAACCAGGTCTCCCGCATTACAGGCGGATTCTTTACGTCTGAGCCACCAGGGAACCATGAGGTCATTTATAGTTTGTCCTTCGAACAGCTCTGAAGCAGCTAGAAACACAATCCAGAGTTTCCTGTCCTCATTCAAATGAGAATTACTTGACTGAATTACCAGCTCTCGTAAATATTTAACGAAAGGTTCTGAGTTCCTGGTCAAAACTAGGCTCACACTCTCCCTTTTTACTCAAGATAGAAAGGGGAGAGGGAGGCAGAGGAGGAAGGAAGGAGAGAGGAAAGGAGGCAGGAAGTAGCTGATCCTCGTTCTCTGAGTGCCTTCAGAGGCATCCTCAAAAAACAGAGACAAAAATCCTCTTGTACTGTCCTCCTTAAAGATGAACAGCATAATCCTCACAATCACCATTTTCTGCTAAAGAAGGAATCAGATTCCCAGCTGTGACAAGTCATCAGTGCAAGATTAAATTTTAATATTTTACCTAAATAATCTCTCAGTAGTAATTCTTTGTCCCGGATGGGGACAGGCGTATACAGCAGGGGCCTGAGAAGGACAAGCAGAGACACACTGTGCCTAACAGAAAGTAAGATGTTTCTTACTCTCCTTGAAGGAGCAGTTTCCCACCCTTTTGAAGATGATTCCACTGTCAGATTAAAATATTTCACAGATCTCCTCATGCACAACCCAATGACAAAAAGAGGCTATAAACTGAGAAATGTTTTTTGATGAATGTGAATGCTATTCATTTCAACAGAAAAGGAGCTCCGTGAGACTGTGTCTTCCAACCACAGGAAGTGGGAGCTACAGGCATGGGATCCCCATGCCCTGAAACAGCGCCATGGCCCCTGGGTCCTTCTGGCTCCCATATAAGCCAAGAGATGCGGGAAGCAGTGAAAATCAGACAGATGTTATCTACGAATTCCTAATGGAGGAACATGCACAGGAGCTGGGGCACAGTGTGGAACTAACCTTCCTCCGGCCATCGTCCAGTTCTGCCCACTCCAAAGGGGCACCTGACCCCATGCAGCAATGCCCCACTAGCGTTCTGACCTCAGCCCAGAGAAGAAAAGCTACTTCCTTATGGAGGAAGTCTCCCATCAAGAGGGAATGAGTGAACGAATAGCCGTCAGGAATGAACTGGCCCCCCGTCTGCCGACAGTGGCCTGACCTGTGCTGCTGGTCTGTCCCTCCTCACTAGACCATCAGCCCCCAGGACACGACCCCATCTGTCCTGACCCCGGAGCCCAGCCCCGGTCCACAGCAGACACTCAGGATCTGCTCAGTGAGGGACTGCCACCCCAGGCGCCCAGGTTCCGTTCTCCAACCTGTTCTGTCTCCTCCCTTCCCTGCTTTTGGCCACCTTTGCTACCTTTTGCTGCTTCACTGTGATAAAAGTCCAGTTCAGGAGGAAAGCGCCCGGGAGATACCTTTCTGGCACCAGCCTCCGTGCAGAAAGCACCCTGGCATGAGAATATCAGAAAGGCTGCTCCAATTTCCTAGCCACATCTAACCCGGTCAATTGCCGCTTTGGAAATTTTACAGCAATTTCTTCTCTCTCATTTCCTACTAGCCAGTTTTTCTCCTTTCTCTCCTCCTTTCCCTTCCTTACAGGGCCCTTGTCAGTTCTCAGCACCCTCTGCTTGGTTTCAAATACTTTTCAGAGAAAGGCAGTGTGGAAAGGCCCATCGGATGTTGCCGGGTGATTTTACTCCTATTGGCCAAGCGTCTGCCATGAAGACTCCCCAGGCGTTTATCAACCCCCTGAACCCTGCACACACCAGACTCTACTGAATCAGTTTACACACAGGTGCTGGGAGGCCATCAGCCTGTGCAGAGGCCCTGGCCTAGAAGCATGGGGTTCGAAGTGCACCTCTGGTCCTTTCTGAGCTCTTAGGAACAAGCCTCCCCTTTATCACACACTATACACAGAACCCTCTGATTCATTTTTGAAGCAGAGGAGTGAGAAGGCAAGTCACCATTGCTTCCTCTACAAATCGGACAAAGAAATAAGAGAGTCGCCTTCCTCAAATATGATGTCGAGTCTCCCTTAGGGCAACAACCTAGTAGATGTGTTTTTTTTTTACTCTGAGTTTTACAGAACCATGAGAATCTTGGCTCTTGTCACTGTGTTGGGGTTAATTAGAAAACAAGAACAGGTGGCTGGAAATAGAAAAGGAAGTGAAAAGCAAGATCAGATGCTTTATGTCTTTTTTTTCGTTCCAGTGATATTTCAGAAGGAAGAGAGACTGAAGGAAAATAACCCCGACATGAGGAACATGTGTCTCACTCTGGGTCTCAGGGAGCCTTGGCGGTCAGCCTCAAAACCCCAGGTCAGGGCACAGCAAATGCACCACACACTTGGTGCAAGAATCAGACTCAGAGAAAAGAAGAAAGGAAGGGAGGGAGAGATGAAGGGAAAGGGCAACAGTACTGCTGAGGATGCAAATGAGCTACCCCAAAATAAAACTAAATTACTAAATTCCGATTGAAACTGCAGGCAGTGCCTGGAAAAGTTTCTACCAAGTATATCTCAGTCAAGCTACAGGCACTCTCAGGGCATCTCATTCCTCAATTAAATCTGACTTTTATATTAAATCTGATATATTATGCTTCAATAACAAAATGTTTTGATTATTCAGAAATCATTTCAAAAGGCACTATGAAAGGTACAGAATGAAGACTTTATGTTATGTTTTAAAAATATGATCTATGGAAAAACTCCTCATATCCATGCTTGAAACTCTTTGTATGTTAAAGCCATGTTGTCTTCTTGGCAGCCTTCAAGCTCTTTTTTCAATATTTGATTGGCATTAACAGACATGGATTAAAACGGATTCTAAGAAGTAAGAAAACTAGAAGATACACTACTAAATCTCTGAATCATTAACAGGTAGAATATTTGCAAATGAGTTTTTAAAACACTGGCAGATAATGTTAACAATATGTGTGTTCAGAAGGCTGAACAGTATGACTCAGTATCTTTGGGATCCATCTGGTAGACTTAGGGGAGTCACATAATGTACTGGGCAGTTTATTTTAAAAATCCAATAGTACAACAATCAGACCTTTTTAGAAAACTGGGAAAGGGGTAGAGGTTGTCATTCTATCAAATGAACAGAAAAGATGATACGCATTTGAATATATAGCATAGGCAGATATTACACCTGGAATATATCCTCTATTTGTGAATATATTTGGACTATATTCTCTAACTGTGTGTAGAAAATTTACAGCAAGATGAAAAAAAGGATGGCTGGTGGTGGGGAAACAACTCATATTTTAATTTAAAATTCACATGGAAAAAAAAACAAAAAATAAATACACATGGAAATGATTTTATGTAAAATCATGTTAACCCAGGGGAGGAATAAATTAATCCCAGCAAGATGACAAAAAGATAAAAAATATGCCCTATTAGTGCCTACTCTTATTACAAAGTTCATTTGCCTTTACAGAGTAGAATTCTGTGAAGTTGAAGGTGAAAAAGTGAACGTTGCTCAGTCATGCCTGACTCTTTGTGACCCCATGGACTGTAGCTCACCAGGCTCCTTTGTCCAAGGAATTCTCCAGGCAAGAATACTGGAGTGGGTAGCCATTCCCTTCTCCAGGGGATCTTCCTAAGCCAGTGATCGAACCCGGGGCTCCTGCATGCAGGCAGATTCTTTACCATCTGAGCCACCAGGGAAGCCCTTCTGTGAAGCTGAGGAGTAAGTAATTCACTGCTTGTGACTGATGCTGAAGCTGAAGCTCCAACACTTTGGCTACCTGATGCGAAGAGCTGACTCATTGGAAAAGACCCTGATACCAGAAAAGATTGAGGGCAGGAGGAGAAGGGGGCAACAGATGATGAGATGGTTGGATGGCATCACTGACTCAATGAACATGAGTTTGAGCAAACTCCGGGAGACAGTGAAGGACAGGGAAGCCTGGAGTGCTGCAGTTCATGGGGTTGCAAAGAGTCAGACATGACTTAGCAAACAAAAAGCAACACAATTTAGAGCCACTGGTGGTTTCAGATATATGAAAATTTTGTACTTATTTTACTAAATGAATTTTTCATTCACTCAAAAGAAAATTAACTTAGGAAAAGCAAGTGAAAAATGTGTATCTAACTTCAATTCATTATCTCTAATCCAATGAACTCAACTGTTTTGCAGTGATCTAACTTTCAATGTGGTTGAAAGTGACCTCAGTCTCCACCCAGGGCTCCAGACAGCCAGGTGATCCTTAGAGAGAGCAGTCTGCATTTCCTACATGGCAGAACCCACACTGGGCGTTGATAAAGGTCTGATATACAAATCCAGCTCCTAGGCTACTGAGTAAGCTGACACAATTCACTGGACCTCTCTGGGTTCAACCTGCCTTTTCTAAAAATCCTCTTATATTCAGCATTGTAAAATGTGCTATGCAATTACTGCGATTAGCTATTATTTTCATGGCTTTTAAACTATGTGGCTTTTAGTAAATCAATTAGAATGTACACAGTATCCAGAAAGATTATAAGCATCTATTAGTGAGAAGGTTCCCTGAACTAAATAATTACCTAAATTACCTAAAGTGTCCCAAGTCCTCCTCCAAACCAAGCCCCCTCAATTATTATATTACCAATTATTGGTAGAAATTAAAATTCTCACATCTTAAAGGAAAGCAGTTGTGGGTTTGGTTTTGTTTGTTTCTTGCAACAAAATGCTAGCGTTTTAGTTTTTCTGAATTACTACATTTAATCCTTCAGGCGCTCCTCAGTTGACACTTTTCCCTTTTCGTTTTGCCCTGGGAAGCATAAAAAGTCTTTGCTACTCTCCTTCTCCCTCCATCTCCTCCCCTACATCAAGCACCTAGAACCACTGTCGAGGGCTGCTTCATGGAACAAGGCACTATTTTTTGTCCAAAACCAGCAAATTTGATTCTCACCACAAATTTCCATATGCTCTATGGAATAAGAACCATATTTAAACCACAACCCCACGATAAACACACAGGAAAGACGAAAGCTGCTGATAAATATCAATTCCAGAAAGAAAAGTTTGCTCGGCACGGATAAAAAGAAGGTCAGACCCGGATTTCATTCTTGGCTCCTACTTTATCAATCCACAAAATGACATTTGAAATTATTTGCTTAGAAGTTGATAGAGTGTGATTTAAGGTCATGAGAATGTTAATCACAGTCTGCATCTTCAGCAACTCTAAGCCAGAGTTCACTGAGGCATGTTTCCTTTTGAATTAGTCATAGGCACTACTTTTAAATATGTTTCTGCTCCTAGAGTCACGATAGTTTTCAGTCTGAAAACCGTAACACGTGACTGGCTTAGATGGCAGTGACAGCGATTTACTACATTAACATACATAAATGTGCTGCTGGTTATTAAAGAATGGCCCCCTTGTCTAGTGTATGAATAAAAAGTGAAGAATTAAATGATACAGGAAGAGCATTACATGTGATTTTCATTTCTACATATTCAAATGTTTTTAAATTAGATAATCATTAAGGCAGTGTGATCCTAGCACCAAAACAGACGGAGAAACAGAACAGGTTAGAAAACCTGGAACCTGACATTTGGTGAAGAAGGCAGTTGGAATAATTAGAGAGAGGTAGTAAGAAAACTGAGTGGTTTTTTTTTTTTTTAATTTTTTAATCTCTAACTCCGGATAGATAAAAACTGGTGAATGGTTTTCTAAAATGAAGAACATACACTACATGCACTACAGTAGATGTATATGGTTGGAGAGAGAAATGCCACTGAGACTGGAAGACAAAAGGGAAAAGAGAAAGTAAAAAGCAAGGGCTCTGCATGGACCAGTGAGGATGGTGTGCCACGAACTCAAAGTGTTATCAGTTAAATTTAACCCATTCGAGTTCAAAAAGAGAGGGAGGAAGGGAGGATCAAAAATGTAATAGGAAACATACATCTGATACTGGGGAGAAAAAGTCCTTCTAAGAATAAAAACAAAGAAAGAAACCACAAAGAAGATGGATAAGTTTTACTACACTACAGTAAAGTCTTCCATATGTCATGAAACACACAAACAATTCTCAAAAGCAATAAAGTAGGAAAAATATTAGCTATACACAGAAAAAAGGATTGATATCTTAGTGTATAAATAGGTCTTGCAAATCAATGACAACTCCAATATAAATAGGAACGAAATATAATGAGCAGTGGGGATGTAGCTCAGTGGTAGAACACATGCTTTGCAGGTATGAGGTCTCGGGTTTGATCCTTGGCATCTCCACTTTAGCTGAACTACTGTTTCAGCTGACTTCTCACTGTTTAATCCTTGAAAGGAGTAATATTAAAACATAAATAATGGAACTATAATGAGCAATTTACAAAAGAAATAACCCAACTGATCCACTAAGCCCAAGCATTAGCCTGTGCACCTTCCAATGCATAAAAATGTAAAAAAAATAAACCCACAACCACAAAAAGAAGATAAAATGGAACAGAGGACACCAGTGAAGACAGACCTTTACAAATTTCTGGAAGAAAAGCATATGAGATTGAACAGACATAGGAAAAGGGAAAAAGCCACGTTCTGAAATATGCTATAAGAGCACTGCCAGGGAAGTGGGACCCAATCAGCCCAAGAGAGCAAAGAGACTCTGGGATTGCAATCGACACTATTATGGAGCAGAAGTAAGAAGTAGGGTTTAACACAGGCAGAATGTGCAAAAACAGCAGCAAGATACATTCATCCAGTATAAACAATGGAGAGATGATGGAATGCATCTCTCCCCAGGCAAAACTAAGCCAATGAAAACAATAATAAAATGATGGCTAATCTCTGCCTCATGTCCACAATACAGCTGCAGTAGATCCAGGCATCACAACTTCATAAAGCAATCTCCAGAGGCAGAATGTAGCTATTTCCAAGAGCTAGGAACTTTTTACTAGACGCCTTCTCCCTTTTCCACCCTGAACCAATCATTGGCAACAAGAACAGAACTACCATTATAGCCTAGATGGTTATAGGCTACCTGAACCACATGGATAAAAGGTTGAAACCAGGACAAAAATAGGACTCTTACCCAGATGAAGGAGAAGTTGCTACTGTCTAGGCGAGCGTCAGGGTCTCCCATATCAATATTATTAATTTTGCAGGAATACCAGGCAACATCATCCTATCAAGAGTCTATAACAATTGACTTTACAACAGAAGTGATGTTTTACAGGGCAGTCTCATAAACCATTGCCAAGTCATATAACAGGAGTTTATTAGTAATAAACATGATAATATCTTGAGTTTTATGACGTTGTCCTGGTTCTACCTTAAATATTTTACTTTTCACCGATGCCCACTGAAAACTTTTCCCTTACAGTCTAGCTGGCGTTAGATTACACATCACATTTACTTTTCCCACGTTGCCTTCTTTCATATTTCCCCTAGCTGAAGTGCTCTATGCCAGTCTTTGATGCTGCTGCCGCTGCGGCTGCCTCTAGGTAACCTGTACTGGACACCTGCCACGTTCCTGGCACAGTGAGCACGTTTCATGAATTTTCTCCTTTGTTCCTCTATCTGCAGGAAGTAGCGCGGTTTCTCCCACAGCCAGGAAGAAAGATAGGCCCTCAGGCACGGCAGACTGTAGAGGGGACCACCATTCCTCTCCCTGCCCCCAACCCAACGAGTCCTCCCGGATTAAAACCTATTCATATTAACTGCCCACCATTACAGCCTATGCTGAGCAAGTAAGTCATGCTTCGCCTGCAGCCCCTCAGTCTCATACTGGCCTGAAGTTTTAGTAACTGTAACCGCTGAAATTTTACATCGAGAAAATGTCAAATCTGCCTTTGGGAGCCAGCAGACAGACCTTGTTTTGCCCCAAGTTTCCAGGAGGACAACTCAATAAGCATTAGCTTAGCCAAGACCAATGGAAATGGGCTTTTTCTAGGGAGAGCACTGGCCAGGCTGTGCCAACATAATGATGATCACAGAGGCGTCATTAAGAAAGAGAAAGTTTATTTGCAAAGAACTGGTCCAAGGTAGCGAGGCTCCCTCCTGCAGTCTCACGTCAGCATCTCAGCCTGTGGGAGTGGGCTTGGGCTGGGGCTTGCTGGGCCCTGGGCTGGGAGGTAAAGGCTTCTGAAATGAACAAGGGCCACCCCCCACCACATCGCAGCTCCCTCCTGCCACCTGATGACCTGGACTGTGCCATGTACTTCTCATCTGCCTACTTCTTCAGGTAGTCTCCTGGTACAGTTATAAATATTTGTATATGAGACTGGCAAGCTTTCATACATATGGGATATTTTTTTAAATATTATGATTTTTAACAAAACTACTGCCTTGTATGCATTATGTGGCAAAATAAGTGGTATTAGCAGTTTGGGTAGAATTTCATCTGATCCTATCAACCACAAAATAAAAGCAGAAAAGCCAATTTTGCAACTGAACACAAGTATACTACAAGATAGAGAAAAGGGCTATTTCTTCTATAATCAGATCTATCTTTGATTCCAAAGCTCTCTAGAGACAGAGCATTCATTTCTTGTCTTAATCAATTATTTAGAGGTCTATTTCCATGATTGCCAGCTCTGTAAGTTTCCAGAGTCTGACCTGAAATAACAAGCACTCACAACTTTGGTCTCATGACCTGAGTTCTTTCACTGGATGGCTGGGCAAGTTAGCCTCTAGCCCTTGGCTGCCTTATGCTGAAATTAGGGACAACTGATAACTGCAGAATTCTCTTTCTAACCAGAGAACTTATACAATCCCCTTAGCACATGTTACATGCTCTGCAATACCAACAGCACGTGTGCTTACTGCTTCCTGTGCTAAATATTTTATTTATGAACTGACTCACAAAAACCACATCAAGCAAGTCAAAGGTTCTGTTTTCCCAAAATGACCACAATCATATCTCTGGTCTCCTATGTTCTTCAGAACCTTGCGATCCCTCATCAAGAGATGGATTCTATTCCCTTCCCCTTGACCTTGTTTGAGCATTTCGGAAAGTCTCAATTAACAGAATATGGGATAAGGGATGGCTGACTTCTACGGATAGGCAATACCACACCCACATGGATTTTTCCTCCCTTGGGATGTTCACCGTGGATCCAGCCACCACAGTATAAAGGAGGTCAGGCAACGCGGGAAGGCCATGTAGAGATGTTCCAACCAATAGCACCCAGGTCGAATCTCAGCTGACAGCCGGCATCAACCATCAGCTGACGGAAGTGCACATGGCTTCAGATATTCGTCATCCCAAAGAGCTGATGCCGTGGAGCAGAGACAAGCTGTCTCTGCCAAGTGCCCATCCCCAAATTGAAGATTCATGACCCAAATGACTAGTGTCCTGTTGCTAAAGCCACTACGTTTTGGGGTGGTTTGTGATGCAGTAGTAATAACTAGAATAAGGTTGGTCATGTTTTATCCTTCTTTATACATGAGGAAACAAGCCAAAAAAAAAAAAGACTATGTAAATTGCCCAACATCATACAGCTTGTAAGCAGAATTCAAACCGAGGCAGCCTGACTCCATAAACTGGGTTCTGACTATACTGTATACTTCCTTAATAAGTAATTATTGATAGAACGATTAGTCCTTGATTCATAGCCCTATCTATTCCTTATGATACTTCATAGACCAAATTATTTAATATATTTTACATAATTTTAATATAATTATATGCATCGATATTTTCCTCCAAGAAATCATGTTACCAAAGGCTAAGACGATTCATAAAAATGTTTGAATAAAATAAAATAAAAACGTTTTTTAGGGAGAAAAAACCTCCATCAGAAAAGAGTTTTCCTTGGTCTCTTTCTGTTGGTACTTTCCAAGAATGTAAGAAGTTGAATTCTTACTGCCTGGAGAAGAAATTTCTAAGGTGCCTGACTCAATTCATTTATACCAAATCTATAAAACTCCCTCCTTCATATTAATTGTGAATATCAGCGTCCTGCCAATGAAGAAAAAACTCAAGATGGAAGAAAATAGAGATGGGATGTAGGTAACACACTTCTTGCTTGAAAGTTTACAGCATAATCAGATACTTTGAAGAAGGACAAAAGATTTGGTGAAAAGTCTTACTTAAATATTTTCTGAGTTCTAATGCATGAGGATTATTTCATTTCACAATTGGTTAAAAATCATTTAATCATTAAAATTCTGCAAATAGACACTGTAACATGCAAACTAAAGAACCTAAGAGAACCATATTAATTACTACTAACCATGAAAATGCTCAGATCCTCTCCCCAGAACTTGCTTTGACTGACCAGACACTGCTGCATAATACATATGAATTTCCTTCAGATGTAATAAACACAATCTGAAAGCCTTTTGTAGAATTAAACAAGTTTTTAAAATATCACATTATGGAGCATAGTAGGTGTTTTCTGGTGTGTGTTGTATTTTATTGCGTAGCTGTCTCAACTTCTGCATATTTTTTGTTTTCCAAATCATTGATTCAAGATACTGACATTTTCCCCACGTCCAAAAAGATGATCAGCCATCAGTGACATAAAAGACCAACAAAAGCAGCTGGCGACTCAATTGTGAGCCAAAACAGAAATGAGGGGCTGACTTTGGTTATATTCTAATTGGAATAAAATCATGTCCTTTCCTTTGATGGAAAAAACAGTCAGGATACTGGGTAGCTGTTTTTCTAGTCTCTGTGACTAAGCTTGATAAGCCCCCTGAGGGCAGGGGTCATGTCTGTTTTACAGGAGCCCATGTCTGGCACAGAGTGTTTGCTTCATAAATAATTAACAAGAACCAAGCTCTGGGACTTGCCTGGTGGCTCAGGTAGTGGAGAATCTGCCTGCAATGTGGGAGACCTGGGTTCGATTCCTGGGTCAGGAGGATACCCAGGAGAAGGGAATGACAACTGGGAAGGGAATTCCAAATATTGGAATGGGCCACTCCAATATTCTTGCCTGAAGAATTCCATGGACAGAGGAGGCTGGCGGGCTACAGTCTATGGGATCGCAAAGAGTCAGACACAACTGAGCAACTAATACTTTAACTATGACTTTTTTTCAAGCTCTGGGAATTCAGAAAGAAACTTCAGAGAATGGTCTTGAATGCCAGGAACACAATCATTAGGCCCTGGAGCACACGGAGGGTGGTCAACAGCAGCAATAACTGCCATATGAGCACCTGTCCAGACTGGCCCTTCTTTGCCATCATCCCCACCCCTGCCATCTGCTGCACATGGTTAGAGACCTAGAAATGGGATAACAACCAGAAAAGGGGTGGAGGATTGATTCTGGGCTGTCTGGGACCTTTGCTCACACCCGCCCCCCTCCCGCTGCACACATCCTGGTACAGGAAGACAACAAGCCAAGAAAGATGCTTGGAGCACTTGCCCTGGAGCCTCCCTTCCCACTGCCCTCCCCTCTGCGCCCCCCTACCCCAACCCCCAGTTCATTCCACACACTCTGCTCCCTGCACTACATTCTCTGGCTGCCTAAGCCAGCTCTTCGCCCATGGACATTTCTTCCCCCTTTCCCATGCTCAGAAAAGTCACAAGAGTACTGTGGACCCTGGTACTGAAGATGATGCAGCCTGGCTAGGAGAGCCCGGTGGACCCTGGTACTGAAGATGGTGCGGCCTGGCTAGGACAGCCCGGGAACCAAGGCACGAGACGGGCCAGGCTCTGGAGGGCCACCGCCTGTCACTGTCCTGCCCCAAGGGAGAGGCAGTGCCCATGAGGGTTCCCTTTCAAGGGGGGCACTGCCTACTGGGACCCTGAGGGCTGCGCAACACATCCAGAAGCTGTCGAGGTCCACCTTGGAGAACCTGTCCTCATCAGCAAGATGACAGCAAAGAGCAATAAGCAGAACTGCCCGCTCAGACAAAGCAGAGAGGGGCCCGACGACTGCAGGGTGAGCAGAAAACGGTGGTCTCCCATGAAGTGACCATGACACGGAGGATCTCGGAGCAGAGACCACCAGGGGAACAGCTCCACAGACACAGAGAGAACTGGCGCTGTGTGCAGACCTCAGATGCTCTTCAGACACAGAAGACCAACCTTTCCAGCAGTGCCTTTGGTGGGGGGCAGGCCTGGCTACCACACAATGTTCAGGGCATCCCTAGCCTCAAGCCAGGAGATATGCCAGCAGCCAGGGCCAGGTTCACGGGCATGTGACTGATGCAGTCATATGGAGCCCCACCTTCAGAAGGCTCCTGTGCAGGATTTAATGCTCTGCTGTTGCTGTCTTGAAAGTCTTAACAATCATATCAATGAACTTGAGTTCTATAAGTGAAGTTGGATGGGATGATGGAATACAGACCTGCCCAGAGGAGATCCATGCAACACATCATTCTCAGCCATCCCATACGCATGTTTGTGTAGCTTCAGTGATGCCCTGTGAGCACAGAATTGCAACGGATGAAATGTATTCCCAGGTGGCGTAAGTGGTAAAGAACCCACCTACTAATGCAGGAGATGTAAGAGATGTGGGTTCAATCCCTGGGTCGGGAAGATCCCCTGGAGGAGGAAATGGCAACCCACTCCAGTATTCTTCCTGGGAAATCCCATGGAGAGAAGAGCCTGGCAGGCTACAGTCCGTAGGGTCTCACAAAGTCAGACACAACTGAGTACCTGTGATATGTATGAATTCAGTGAGATGCAAGGCCCCCAGGCAAGCACTATTGTGTTTTGTCTACAATAGAGGGACAGGTTTAGGGGAGCAGCCACACTTGCTGTTAGAACCACAGCCTGCTTAGAACCCGGGAAGAAGGCAGTGATGTCTATGAAATGTGCATGACCAAGAGACCCGATCACATTCTTTCTCGTGCCTACCACTCCCCTGAATTAGGCAACAACCTAAGCTGAAAACAACAACACAGAAGGAGAAGGAAAGACAGGATGGTCCTTAGTTCCTTTTTACCAGGCCCTCCTGAGTCATCAGGAGCATAAGGTCAATGTTGGTAGAACATGAGCATATCATGAAGTGAAATAAAGACAGTTCAGTAAGTTTTGTGCAGTGTTTCCACTGTTCTGGTCAGAAGTATACATGTATGTTGCTGTTGTTGTTTCATCACTCCACCATGTCTGACTCTTTGCGACCCCGTGGACTGTAGCCCTCCAGGCTCCTCTGTCCATGGAATTCTCCAGGCAAGAATACTGGAGTGGGTTGCCATTCCCTTCTACAGGGAATCGTCCCAACCCAAGGATAAAACCCAGGTCTCCTGCACTGCAGGCAGATTCTTTACCATCTGAGCCACCAGGGAAGACCTAACAGATTGAATAAATATATGCAATTACCTAAAGTATTTATCTCCCACCCCTCCCACACACACCAACCTTGGCATTCTCAACATTCCAGCTCCATTCCCACTAAGGCTACTAAAGGCCTGTCTCCCCAGGCCAGGGGGCAATGACTCTCACTAAGAGCTGTGCTCTAAGGCACTGGGAGGGAGAGCAGCAATGCCTGTCCTTTTTCCTGAATTCCATTCTTGAGGTCTTGAGCTCCACCCTACTATCATTGCTCCAAAGGCACTAGAAAGAACACATAATGAAGAACACATAATGTTGTCCTTCTTGACGTAAGTCAGTTTTAGAGCAAAACAACTATTACGTATGGATTTGTACAGAATGGCCTGATTGGTGGGGAAATAATTTATTCTGAAGCATGAGTCAGATTGCAATTAAGTCTATAGGGCACTTCATTCCAAATTCCCTGGCTAGGGGGTGATCAAAATCTCATCTACTATACTGCAACAAAGACTGGATTTCACTTTTTATTCCTGAAACAACCTAAAATTTAAATGGGAAGGCAAAAAAAAAAAAAAAAAAAAAAATTACACAAGAACATTAGAAATAAATTCCATGGAGAGAAAAATGAACAACTTCTATCAGACAGCACAACACAGATGAGGACTCTATGAAGGCCTCTTCTCTAAATACTAAAGAGATCATTCAAACATAGTTTATGAGATTTGTTCAGATACATTCATAATCTGAATATATTTCACATACTGAGGCTTAAGGTCTACTGGAAGTCCACCATCTTGGACGCAGTGGGGAATAATCACTATATGTCGTGTCCTGGGGCTATGTCATTCTTGGAAAGGTTGTGCCCTGCCCTCTTCCTGTCTCATTCCTAACAAGATTTACAAAGGACCAAAGATAATGTTCAAAGAAGAGTATCTAAGAATGTGTGTGTGACCAATGACACACGATCACAAAATGGGAACTTAAGGCTCCAGGAAAAAAAAAAAAGGCATAGAGAATGTGAATCAATATCTCAAATCCCAAAATATCAATTTACCCTAAGTAGCAATGAGTTGGTGTTGGACAGGGAGGCCTGGCGTGCTGCAATTCATGGGGTTGCAAAGAGTCAGACACGACTGAGTGACTGAACTGAACTGAACAAGTTAAATATGAAAAATATACCAAATATTAAAGTATACCTTTACCAGAAAATCATCATTCAGATTTAATTTTAGAGATGATTAGAATCATTCAGATCAGCAAGACAGCCATCTGCTTTCAAGCACGCAGCTGCGCGCCTCTGAACAGCAACTTACCATGATTCATAACTTATTCATCCCAGGATGCTCTCTGACATCTGCTTTATCATCAGTTCAGTTTGTCATGCATTTCACTTCAAAGTTTCACAACCTCCATCCAGGTGACACAGTGAACCAGTAAGGTAGTCTTCTTGCACAAAAAGAATCAACTGTATAGCTCCCCAAGACTGATGATCCAATCATGAAATCATATACATGCATAAGTGTATAAAACACACATCCTTGGGCTGTCCCTGGTGATCCAGTGGCTAAGAGTCCATGCTCCCAATGCAGGGGGAACCCAGGTTTGACTCCTGGACAAGGAACTAGATCCCACATGCTGTAATTAAGACCTAGTTGGAGAAAGCAATGGCAAGCCACTCCAGTACTCTTGCCTGGAAAATCTCATGGACAGAGGAGCTTGGTAGGCTGCAGTCCATGGGGTCGCTACTAGTCGGACACGACTGAGCAACTTCACTTTCACTTTCATTTTCACTTTTCACTTTCACACATTGGAGAAGGAAATGGCAACCCACTCCAGTGTTCTTGCCTGGAGAATCCCAGGGATGGTGGAGCCTGGTGGGCTGCCGTCTATGGGGTCGCACAGAGTCAGACACGACCGAAGCGACTTAGCAGTAGCAGCAGCAATGGCCATATAACGGAGAAGGCAATGGCACCCTCCAGTACTTCTGCCTGGAAAATCCCATGGACGGAGGAGCTTGGTAGGCTGCAGTCCACGGGGTTGCTAAGAGTCGGACATGACTGAGCGACTTCCCTTTCACTTTTCACTTTCACGCATTGGAGAAGGAAATGGCAACCCACTCCAGTGTTCTCGCCTGGAGAATCCCAGGGACGGGAGAGCCTGGTGGGCTTCCGTCTATGGGGTCGCACAGAGTCGGACACGACTGAAGCGACTTTGCAGCACAGCCATATAAATATATAAGTAAAATATTTTTAAAAAAATACACAATCTTAGTCATTGCCCTTTAAAACAATAATGTCAGTAATGGCTACTGTTCAATCCCCTGTTGGCCAGGAACTTCAATTTCACCTTTATCACCACTCTGGAAAACAGATATTCTGACCTTCAGTTAACGCGGGAACAAATCACCAAGATAACATGACTTAGCCAGTGCCACTAAGTGTGGGCATGGCAGAGCTGAGCTATTTGCATCCAGGCCGATCGGTCTCCAAACCCAAGCTTCTGCAGCAACTAACTTTGAATAACTGAAATATTCTCATGAGTGGTCTAGAGGAGGAGAGACTATACTTAACCCAGTGCCATTTATTCTCAACCCAAGGAACGTCTTGCATATAGCAATTAGTTAACATAAATGCTTTAGAAATGGTAAGGCCCTGTGTAAACCTGTTAGACCTTTTTGCTCTCCAGGTCATCTTTTGCCAGTTCTGGCTGTCTACTGTTTCACTCTCCATTACTGACAGCTGCCAGGAGAAGATGAAGAATTCAGCAAGTGTGAAAGGATGGAGCCTGTTTCAGGGTGGTTGAAAGAGTACCTCGTGTCCTCTAACTTGGCAGAAGAGATGCTCAGTACACAGAGATTCTCCTCAAAAGAGACTGGTTTTATCTATTTTCTTTTGTCTCTAATTCTAGTGTGCAAATTGTTGCTTGCAATGTATTTTAAAATGACATTGTGTACAGAAATAAGTGCATTTGACATCAAACCTTGGTTCTGAAACCTAAAATTGGTCAGGCATTCTGCACCTTACTTTTACCATCTGTAAAAATGGGAACAATGACAACTTTGCTCTATGCCTCTTAAAAATGACATGTAGAAGACAACTAAATGGCATGAAAAGATAACGGTACATTGTGTAAATAGTCACATCCAGAAATAACAGGCATGTCACGATAACGTTTTTGCTGAAAAAAGTGGGAGATGTAGTTATAGAGGCAATGTCTGAGAAGTTATATATAAAATATCAACAGTTGCTGCTGGGTAATACTGTGATGTTTATTTTCTTTTTGACTATCTGTGCTTATTAAAATTTCTAGAACTATAACAGTAAAAATGTTCAATTGATGAAATACTGTTAAATTTTAAATGATGATGGGGAATTAGAAAATGCAGTAATTATACAAGAAAGACATCCCGGCAGTCAGTAGCTAACTTACCACCTTTAAAGCACTACATGTGATTAAAAAGCAAGACCCAACAATATGCTGTCTATAAGACACCCACAGTGGATGCAGTGATAAAGGTATTAAAGTAAAGGGATGGACAATAATATACAGATAATTCTCATTATTTACAGTAGTTATATCCTATAAAGTCACTGCAAACAGTGAATTAGCAAATATGGAACTAATGCTCCCAAGGAAAACACAAGGATTAGGTTCCTGCAAGCCTCTTTTCCTCCTCCATAAGACACATCACAACTTTATTATACTTAGGACATTAGACAACACCTCAGCATTACAATGGCACCCCACTCCAGTACTCTTGCCTGGAAAATCCCATGGACGGAGGAGCCTGGTAGGCTGCAGTCCATGGGGTTGCCAAGCGTCAGACACGACTGAGTGACTTCCCTTTCAATTTTCACTTTCATGCATTGGAGAAGGAAATGGCAACCCACTCCAGTGTTCTTGCCCAGAGAATCCCAGGGATGGGGGAGCCTGGTGGGCTGCTGTCTATGGGGTGGCACAGAGTCGGACACGACTGAAACGACTTAGTAGCAGCAGCAGCAGCATTACAACTGAGGGCCATCTTAAACAGTGAAATCACATACACACACACACACAAAGCACAAATTTGTAAAAAACTAAATAGACCACAAAAAGCACATTTGTTTACAGCACAAGAACTGAAACAAAACAGCAAACCACCTCCTTGTTCAACCTCAGCTAGGAATATGTATGTCAAGCAACTCAAATTTTTTTTGCCATTCCATACATGTCTTTGAATGACACAGAAAAAGTGCTGTGAATACTGATTTCATTTGATGTGTTTTACTAATAGCTTTTAGTGAGTAGGAAAACTTATAAATATGGAATCTGTGAATAATGAGAATCAACTGTACCATGCAAGCAGTACTCAAAGGAAAGCTGACGTGACAACATGACTATCAGTCAAAACAGACTTCAGAGTACGAAAAATTACCACAGATAAAGAGGGACACTGCTGCTAAGTCGCTTCAGTCGTGTCCGACTCTGTACGACCCCATAGACGGCAGCCCACCAGGCTTCCCCATCCCTGGGATTCTCCAGGCAAGAACACTGGAGTGGGTTGCCATTTCCTTCACTACTTAATGATAAAAGAGACAAATCACCAATAAAATGCAACAATCTTAAATGTATATGCACCTAATAAGAGATCAGCAAAATAGATGAAGAAAAAGTGATAAAACAAAAGGGGAAATGGAAAAATTGGGTTTTTTGCTAGAGGCTTCAACATTCTTCTCCTAGTAGTCAGTAGACCAAGTATGCTGACTATCAACTAGAAAAGAGAAAAATGAACGTCATCAACCAACCGTATCAAAATGACATTGATAAAGAGCTTCACCTGAAAAGAGCAGATACACAATCTTACCAAGTACACATGATTCATTCACCAAGACAGACAATGCTCTGTCTCAAAATCAACCTTACCTAATTTAAAACAATTGAAGCCACAGAAAACTTATTTTTCTGACCATAACAAAATTAAACTAGAAATAAATAAGAGAACGATATGTAGGTGATCTTCAAATAATTGGAAACTAAACAACACAGATTTCACAAAATTCCAACCAAAATCTCAGCAGATTTTATGTACATATGGGCAAGCTGATTCTAAAATTTATATGGAAAGGCAAAGGAACTACAATAACCAAATCAATTTTAAAAGAGAAAAACAAAGTTGAAGGACTTGCACTCCTTGATTTTAAGACTTACCATATAGCTGTAGTCATCAATATGTGTGGTGTTAGTGGAAAGATAAGATGAATGAAATAAAGAGTCCAAAAATGGGCCCACACAAATATAGTCAAATAAATCTGGACAAGTTACAAAGGTAATTCAATGGAGAAACAGTATCTTTCTGAAAAATGGATTAGAACAGTTGGATATTCATATGCAAAAAAATAAACTTGACCTATAATTGATACCATATACAAAAATCAACTTTGTTGTAAGTCATGTCCAACTCTTTGCAATGCCATGAACTGCAGCAACACCAGGCTTTCCTGTACTTCACCATCTCCCAGAGTTTGCTCAGATTCATGTACATTGAGTAGGTGATGCCATTCAACCACTTCATCCTTTGTCACCCCCTTCTCCTTCTGCCCTCAATCTTTCCCAGGATCAGGGTCTTTTCCCATGAGTCGGGTCTTCACATCAGGTGGCCAAAGTATTGGCACTTCAGCTTCAGCATCAGCCCTTCCAGTGAATATTCATGATTGATTTCCTTTCAGTTCAGTTCAATGGCTCAGACATGTCCAACTCTTGCGATCCCATGGACTGCAGCTTGCCAGGCTTCCCTGTCCATCACCAACTCCCAGAGCTTGCTCAAATTCATGTTCACTGAGTCATCAGTAATGCCGTCCAACCATCTCATCCTCTGTCGTCCCCTTTTACTCCCGCCTTCAATCTTTCCCAGCACCAGGGTCTTTTCTGATGAGTCAGTTCTTCGCATCAGGTGGCCAAAGTATTGGAGTGTAGCTCTTGAGCATCAATCCTTCCAATGAATATTCAGGACTGATTTGCTTTAGGATAGACTGGTTTGATCTCCTTGCAGTCCAAGGGACTCTCTAGAGTCTTCTCCAACACCACAGTTTAAAAGCTTTAATTCTTCAGTGCTCAGCTTTCTTTACAGTCCAACTCTCACATCCATACATGACTACTGGAAAAACCATATCCTTGACTAGACGGACTTTTGTTGGCAAAGTAATGTCTCTGCTTTTAAATATGCTGTCTAGGTTGGTCATAGCTTTTGACCAACACTTTTGACCAAGGAGCAAGCATCTTTTAATTTCATGGCTGCAGTCACCATCTGCAGTGATTTTGGAGCCCAAGAAAATAAAGTCTGTCACTGTTTCCATTGTTTCCCCATCTATTTGCCATGAATTGATGGGACCAGATGCCATGATCTTAGTTTTTTGAATGTTGAGTTTTAAGCCAGCTTTTTCACTCTTTCACCTTCATCAAGAGGCTCTTTAGTTCGTCTTCTCTTTCTGCCATAAGGGTGGTGTCATCTGCATATCTGAGCTACTAATATTTCTCCTGGCAATCTTGATTCCAGCCTTTGCTTCATCCAGCCCAGCATTTCGTGTGATGTGCTCTGCATATAAGTTAAATAAGCAGGGTGACAATATACAGCCTTGATGTACTCTTTTTCCAATTTGGAACCAGTCTGTTGTTCCATGTCTGGTTCTAACTGTTGCTTCTTGACCTGCATACAGATTTCTCAAGAGGCAGGTCAGGTGGTCTGGTATTCCCATCTCTTGAAGAATTTTCCATAGTTTGTTGTGATCCACACAGTCAAAGGCTTTGGCATAGTCAATAAAGCAGAAGTAGATGTTCTTCTGGAACTCTCTTGCTTTTTCGATGATCCAATGGATGTTGGCAATTTGATCTCTGGTTCCTCTGCCTTTTCTAAATCCAGCTTGAACATCTAGAAGTTCATGGTTCATGTACTGTTGAAGCCTGGCCTGGAGAATTTTGAGTATTACTTTGCTAGTGTGTGAGATGAGTGCAATTGTGCGGTAGTTTGAGCATTCTTTGGAATTGGAATGAAAACTGACTTTTTCGAGTCCTGTGGCCACTGCTGAGTTTTCCACATTTGCTGGCATATTGAGTGCAGCACTTTCACAGTATCATCTTTTAGGATTTCCTTTAGGATTGATCAACTTATTATGGAGTGAATGTTTGTTCTCCCTCCAAAATTATTATGTTGAAGCCCTAAGCTCCTATGTGATGGTATTAGGAGGTGGGGCCTTGAGGAAACAATTAGGTGTAAACTTCATGTAAATGAAGTGTTGACAGGGTCATCTAATCCCATGATTCAATCTAAATGTAAAATTATAAAACTTTTAGAAATTCTCCCTGACACTGCTGCTGCTGCTAAGTCACTTCAGTCGTGTCCGACTCTGTGTGACCCCATAGATGGCAGCCCATCAGGCTCCCCCGTCCCTGGGATTCTCCAGGCAAGAACACTGGAGTGGGTTGCCATTTCCTACTCCAATGCATGAAAATGAAAAGTGAAAGGAAAGTTGCCCAGCCGTGTCTGACTCTTTGTGACCCCATGGACTGCAGCCCACCAGGCTCCTCCATCCATGGGATTTTCCAGGCAAGAGTACTGGAGTGGGGTGCCATCACCTTCTCCAGACACTGGGTTAGGCAAAAAGTTCTAAGACATCATCAAAAGTAAAATCTTTAGAAGAGGCAAACTGATAAATTAGATTGCATCAAAATTAAAAACTTTTGCCCTTAAAAATGGTCCAAGTGTTAAAAGAATAAAAAGTCAAGCCACAACTAGATGAAAAATATTTACAAATCACATATTCAACAACAGATTTGTATCTAGAATATATAAAGAACTCTGAAAATGCAAGTATAAGAACACAAACATCTCCCCACAAAATAGGCAGAAGATTTGAACAGACACTTCACCAAAAGAAGATACAACTTCAACAAGGACCAGCTGTATACCAAAGAGAGCTCAATACTGTATAATAACATAATAACCTATATGGGAAAACAGTCTGAAAAAGAGTGGGTAGATATATATATATATACATACACATATATATATATAAAACTTAATCACTGTGCTGCACACTTGAAACTAACACACTGTAAATCAACTCTATCCCCATATAAAGTAAAAATTAACTTACAAAACAAAGATGCACATATGGCAAATAAAATTCTGAAAAAAATTATCAAAATCATTGGCCATTAGGGAAACGCAGAATAAAATGACAATGAATACCATTACATGCCTGTTAGAAAAACAACTGGAATTCATAAACTGCTGATGATAGTACAGAATGGTACAAATTCTGAAGAACATATACCTACTATAAGATCCAGTAGTTCCAAGCCTAGGTATTAATATTTATAGACTCATGAAAACCTATGTTCACACATAACATGTACAGAAATGTTTATCACAATTTTATTCATAATCACCAAAAATTGAAAATAACCTAAATACTCAGGCAAAGGGATAAATACCTTGTGAATCCATCCTTACAATGGAATACGACTCAATAATAAAAAGGAATGAATTCTTGATGTAGGCAAAAATGCGGATGAATCTCATTGACATTATACTGAGTAAAAGAAGCCAATCTCAAGGGTTACACACCATATGATTCCATTTATATGATATTCTGGAAAAAGCTAATCTGTAATAGTGGAAAATACATCAGTGGTCACCAGAGGTTAGGGGTAGGAGAAAAGGGCTAATTACAAAAACAGAAGCAGGAAAAGATTTTTTGATACAACAGAACTGTTCTGTGGTCATTACACCATTCTGCGCATGAGTTATAACTCATAGAATTGTACATCCAAAAAGAGGTCAATTTAACTGAACATAAATTTTTAAAAATAATAAATTAATAAAAGTTTAAAAAAAAAAAACCCTTTATGCCAACAGAAGAGAATGTAAGTTGGCAGACTGTAAACCTTACAGTTAAGACTGCCTGCTATATAATTTATTTATTCATGGATCTCTCAGGAATTGGTAATAGGTTTATGTAAATAAAGAAAAGCTATAACCCCCTTGCAATATATATTTTCTTAAATACTTTTGACAGCTCTCTCTAGAACTATTTTTGCTAAATGTTTTTCAAACTAAACTTAGAAGTCAAGGGAGTGTGTGCATGCAAAATCACTTTAGTCGTGTCCGACTCTTTGGGACACTATGGACTATAGCCCACCAGGCTCCTCTGTCCTTGGGATTTCCCAGGCAAGAATACTGAAGTGGGTTGCCATTTCCTTCTTCAGGGATCTTCCCAACCCAAGAATCAAACCTGCATCTCCTTCTTGCAGATGGGTTCTTTACCACTGAGCCACCGGGAAGACCCATGAATGGTATAAGAAGAAGGAAAAGGGTAGAACTGAATTGTCTACCCTATGTAAAGTGAAAAAAACACCCAAAGATCCTGCCCAACTTAAGCTCTGTCCCTTATAATCTGTAGATTAATTGAAAGAAGAGAATGCAAAAATATGGTAAGAGTGAATCATAACTAGAGTTATATGAACTTCATTCCACTGTATTTGGACTTAAATTGGCTTCATGAATCTGTCACTTTTCACCTTGCCTTTAAGGTAAGCAGAGAGGCAGCAGGACAATTCAAAGACAGGCCACTGTGTGCAGGCAAGGCCAGAACTAGACCTCAGGCTTCTTGTCTCCCTTTGCTAAAATCCAGAAGAGCTACAATGGGTTTTGAAGGACACAGTGCCCACTAACCCAATGAACAGCCCATTGTTAGTTTGTTATTGTTTTCATCTTGAATTATCTAACACTTTTTAAAATAAATGTTGGTATAATCATAGCACTTGTTTCTGTTCCCTCCCTTCAGGAGTGTCGGGTTGGCTTGGAGAAAGCGGTGGGGGAGTGTTTCCCTTGACTTAGTACAAAACATCTGGAGCTCCAGATTAAAGAGATTTAGAAGAGCGATAGTCCTAGAAATGGGACGGTGATGCTGAAAATTTAGCAGGGTTAAAAAAAAATAATTCATTGTTCTGATTTTCTTTCAGAATAATGTTACAACGATCAGTAGACGAGCAGGTAATTGACATAATATTTTAAAAGCATCCTGTCCTTATTGCCCCAAAATGCTTATGACTTTTCAAGAGAAATTCAAAATTGCAGAAATGACCCAAAAAGTGTTTCCCTATGGGTTTCTGTACATATCCTATTCAGGTCAATTTATGCCATCTCTGAGGGTTATAAAGAGATGGCACTAATTCAAAACTTGGGGGAAAATGGAAAAATAAAGCCTTATCTACATTGTGGGCTGCTTAAGTCAAGTCAGTCCACTCCAGAAATTACCCACCACTCATTTCACAACCTTTCACCCACAATCACACCTTAGGAGAATCCCTGTTCAATCCCTATTTTGGGAAGATCCACTGGAGAAGGAAATACCAACCCACTCCACTATTCTTGCCTGGGAAATCCCCTGCATAGAGGAGCCTGGCAGGCTACAGTCCATGGGGTTGCAAAAGAGTCAGACATGACATAGTGACTAAACAACAAAGTTAACATCACCCAACAATCCTAACTCAACAACACCAGCCCATCTCCCACCTTTGAAGTGTAAGAACACTTCTGTTTTGCTATGTCTGACCTTGGACCAAAAGGCAGCTACCTCTGAAAATGGTATAGCATTTTGTCAGGAAGATAGGCCCTGAGGTATCGGGGGAGGGGCAGGGAGGAAGAGAATCTGGAGTCAGAAAACTCCAACTGAAGTTGACAAGATTATCTGGAACCACCACTATTCCAGGAGAAGGTAAGCTAGAGATGACACTGCTTACCTCAGAGGGTAATTTGAAGATCAAATGAGATAAAGACCTGAAAATGCTTTATAAAGTGTTAGTCACTCAGTCATGTAGCCAGCCAGGCTCCTCTGTCTACATGATTTTTCCAGGCAAGAATAAAGAAGTGGGTAGCCATTGTCTCCTCCAGGGGAGCTTCCCCTCCCAGGGATGGAACTGGCATCTCCTGTGTCTCATGCACTGCAAGCAGATTACTTACCTGCTGAGCCATGGGGGAAGCCCCATAGAGCATGCGCTCTACTACTGAGCTACACCCCCACTTATAAAGCATTAGGTAGCCTGGTAGGCTGCAGTTCATGGGGTCGCAAAGAGTCAGACACGACTGAGCAACTTCACTTTGACTTTTCACTTTCATGCGTTGGAGAAGGAAGTGGCAACCCACTCCAGTGTTCTTGCCTGGAGAATCCCAGGAACGGGGGAGCCTGGTGGGCTGCGGTCTATGGGGTCACACAGAGTTGGACACGACTGAAGTGACTTAGCAGCAGCAGCAGCAGCTTATAAACGCAACAAGGAGCTGCTGTTTCCCAATTTTCCAGACCCTGGGTTGGTTGAATGTTCTTCGCTGAACAGAACCTGACCCGCCTTGAGTTATTTGGGACAGACAGCAGAAGGGCTCTGCCTGCAGAACTGACAGACACTCACTCCTGCCTCCTCAGCTGGTTTCGGGGAGGTGGGTGGGGGCGGGGTGAGGCTTCCTTTTCGCCTGTTTTTATTTGAATTTTTTGAAGACCAGGCTCAACTCTTAACCTTAGGGGGAAAAAAGAAATGCATTTTACCTTTTACCTAGCTAGCTGAGGTCCACAGCCACAGCGAATGCAAACCAACCTTTCAAGTTAAAGAATCACAACAAAGTTAAAGACTTTCAGGCCTCTCTCTTTTCCTTTCTCCTTCCCGCCGACCCGCCCCCACCCCGCCCCCGGCCAAGCGGTCTTCAGTGATACTACTATCAGAGCCTGTCATTTAAGAGAGGGGGTGAGGGGAAAAGACGGAAGGTCGGTCCCGGAGAGAGAGCTTCCTACATTAACAACGGTCAAGTTTCCCTGCCACTCCCTAACTCGACTGACCTCAGCCGAAACACTCGCCCAAGTCCTTCTTGCGGCGGGAGGGAGGCCGGGGGCGGTGACTCAAATACACCGGCCCGCCGGTCAACCGCAGGCAAACCTGACTCTTGGCCAACTTGTAGCCACAGACAGCAACAAAAGCACAGAAGTCCTTCACCGCTAGCTCCAAAAACACACTGCAACCGCCGGCGGCGCCGCAGTGGCAGCCTCGGTACCAGGTCCAATTCTTTAAGGAGTACGCGTCCCTCCTCCGCTCTCCGTCCCACTCCCCGGGCGGCACACACTTCTCTCCTTCAGGAAGTCCCTGGTCCCACTCCCCGGGCGGCACACACTTCTCTCCTTCAGGAGGTCCCTGGTCCCTCTGCCACTTCTACGGAGGGGGAAGCGGCCCTGAAGAAGGTTCCCACCGAAGTAGCCCGAAGCCCACTACTCCGTGCCCCATCCCTCCGCCCTCCCGCTCAGATAGGGGCGCGTGCTGCTGGCCAAGGTCCCCGTTCTCAAGATGCCGGAGTCCGACGGGACACGGAGGGGCAGGCGGGAAGCAGTGATGGGGCAGGACCGAGCCTGAGGTTCTTAGAGGACAGATGGGGCGGGTTTAGGGGAAGAGGGACACTCTCTCTCCCGCGGCCCCCCACCCCCACCCCGCCACCGCCCGCTCACAGACAGTAACTCCAAAACGCACAGGTGCCCCGTAAGATAAAGGCCTTTTCTCTCTATCGCCTCTCTTCTCTCCCTTGCTCCCCTTCGGACACCTGGTGGAAAAGCAAGGTGCCAGTGTACCTGGAGCGAACACCATGATTTCCTCCAGCCGCCGCACCCCAAGGTAAGGAGAGACAGACGGGCAGGCGGAAGGTGAGGGGCAGGCCACGGCTTGGGGGCCGGTGCACGGCGCGCTGGGCGCGGGTCGGGCGGTCAGCACCTCGGACAGCTCTGGCCGCGCGGTCCCGGCCCCGCGCGCTCCACCTCCACAATGCACCGCTCTGCCCGGCGCCGCGACGCGAGGAGCGGAGGCTGCTGCTCGGTCCAGCTGTCATGCCCGCGCCAGCGCGGCGCACCCGCTGCCTGGGGAGCAGCACCACTTCCACCGAGAGGGACCGACGGATGAGGAAGAGAGAAAAGGTAAAGGCCCGGCTTCCCGGCAGGGGGCAGCTAATTGCTTCTAATTACCTGCTGTCTCTCGCCGCCCCCCGTGGATGTTGGACTGGCATTTAGGATGAGTTTGCCCTTTAAAAAAAAAATTTTTTTTAACTCAAAAAGCTTTACTCTAGAGGCTGACTCGAGTTCTCCGAGTTGGGTTGGCTCAACAGAGGGGTGGGACCCCTCTGTTTAGTTAAGGGGTCCTTGGAGTCCATGACTCCTCTCTCAACATAAGGTCAGAAAGGATGCTGGAGGGAAGAACAAGTTGAGGATGGAGCATGTGAGGAGGGCGCCACATCAGGCCCCCTGCTCCCAGGCTGCTCTGAAAGCTCCGAGCTTGGACACCCTCAAGGTCATCGTGTGAGAGATAGCAGGGCTGTCCAGAGCAGAGGAAAGAGGCATAGGTGAGGCAGGTCTCCTCCACCAACACACACACACACAACCCCTGTGAAAGGTGGGGCAAAGAGAGTTCCCTTCAGGTGTGAGAAGAGCCCTGAGACCAATCAAGAAACATCAGTGCTTTCCCTGCCTTTATCCAAATGAACACCCACCCAGGTGTACACCCTGTTCTATTCTGAAGTTACCCAGACGTGGCCACCACCGTGCTCACTTCAAGCTTCTAATACACTGTTATTTTAAAACATTTTCTCCTTCTGCCAAGAACTGCTTGTGTGGTGTGGACAGCCCACACTAGATATTACCCAGCTTGAAACAAATCCATCTGGGTTACAACCCCCGAGCTAGGGTGACATAAGGATCCTCTACACTCAAAGCAAACATCAGTGGCTTTGGGTTTTAGCCTGTTTTTGAAGCTGAGTGGAGTTTTCCAAGAACAAAAGGTGATCCAGGTCATCACTGGTGTTTCACTGGGGTTTCTTTACTTGTACCTCTCCCTGGAAAATGTAGCTTTTCTGAAAACACCAGAATTTCTTACTAATTTGGTTGGTGGCCATAAGCTCTACACTCTTGGCAAATAGCAAGCATTCAAATGGCCTTACTGGCACTAGTTTTGTTCAAAGCCATCTGATAGATTGCAAATGCAAATAGTTTTACAGCTCTTGGACTACAGTTTGCATGGAGGCATATGGGCAGTCTGAGCAGAAAACAATCAGTACTGCTCTTAGCACCTGGCTCAACACAGCCTTGAACAGATGGGGCTTGCCTCAGCAGCAACAAGATGCAAGTCATCTGATGGGCAGGATGAAGGGTGTGTATATTCAGGATGTCGTCTTCCCACTTCTTGGGTTACACCAGAAATGGGAAACCAATGATGCGTCACTCTCTCTGCTTTATTACTGACAGAAGTGCAAGACACTATTTGAAATACTCTTTAAACAACTGAAAGACCTCATTTAACATGCTCAAAAGATCTCTCATAAGCTTAAATTTTAATGAGTTTATTCCCTTAGTGCATAAACAATTTACTCTTTATTAAGTTCAAGAAAAAGCAATGGAGTGTAGGAAGATAAAAAAGGCTTGGGAATCAGTCTGACTCAAATAGAACATCTTCACTATTTACTAGCTGTGTGACCTCAGATAAGTGACTTAACTGTATTATCTGCAATAGAAGGATTATGGTATCTTGAATGTTTGTTGTGAAGATTAAATGTGATAATGGATTAATGGATTTATTAAGAGCACTGGTGGTTTAGTCACTAAGTCCTGTCCAACGACCCCAGGACTGTAGCCCGCCAGGCTCCTCTGTCCATGGGATTTTTCAGGCAAGAATACTGGAGTGGGTTGCTATTTCTGTCTCCAGGAAAAAATAATGGAGTGTAGGAAAAGAAAAAGGCTTGGTAATCAGTCCGCCTCAAGTATTAAACACATTCCAGGAAATTACTGGGAGTGGAGGACACCCTGAAAGTGAAAGTGAAAGTCACTCAGTTGTGTCTGACTCTTTTCGACCCCATGGACTATACAGTCCATGGAATTCTCCAGGCAAGAATACTGGAGTGGGTAGCCTTTCCCTTCTCCAGGGGATCTTTCCAACCCAGGGATCAAACCGGGGTCTCCTGCATTGCAGGTGGATTCTTTACCAGCTGAGCTATGAGGGGGAACACCCTACAGGAATGAAAACTAAATATGTTAGATATTCTCCTAACCTGTAATTCTCCAACCTGACTGTGCACGTGAATCCCATGGAGATCTTGTCAAAATGCAGATAATGACTCATGAGACTGCAGGGGGGCCTGAGATCTGCATTTCTAACAAGCTCCCTAGTGATGTCCTTGCTGTAGGTGCTGCTGGTCCGTGGGCTACATTTTGAGTAGCAAGATGTTGATGTATTAGCATTTTAAAAGAAATTACTTTTAGCACATCTTTTAAAATATTTAGAAACACACCCTTCATCCTGCCCATCAGCTGACTTGCCTCTTGTTGATGCTGAGGCAGGCCTCATCTGTTCAAGCCCATGTCCCTTTTCAGTCGGTCCCAATCCACCTCTGCATGTCCCCAAGTCCCTGATCTGCTTTCTGTCACTATAGCTTTTCCAGCTTTTTCTAGAATTTCACATCAATGGAATCCTACAGTGCGTGCTCTGTGGTGTCTGGTTTCCGTTGCTCCGTACATTGTTGAAATTTACCAACGTTGTACCTCTATCTGCCACAATTTGTGTAGCTCAATAGCGTTGATGGACTTCGAGGATGTTTTAGTTTCTGGCTATGATGAATAAAGTTATTGTCAATGTTCTGCATAAGTCTGGGTGTGGATCATGTGCCCAGTCACTCTGTTCTCTGATAATCACCTAGGAGTAAAATGCATGGGTCTTAGGGTAAGTAACAGCTTAATGCTATAAGAAACTATCAAATTGTTTTCCAGGGTGGTTGTAACACTTTACATTCCCACCAGAGTTCTAGTTGCTCCTTGTCTTATATCTCATCAACACCTAGCATTGTCAGTCCTTTTACTTTTCTGCCTTCTACAGGGTATGTAACGATACCTTACTATGGTTTGAATGTACAGCTGAGAATGCACTAGCCAATGGGATCCAAGTGGTAAAAAAATTAAGCCATGGGGAACTCTCTAAGGAGGAGAATAAGAGGTTGTTCTGGATTAGGAGTTGTGAGGTTGAAAGATGAGCTTCACAAGAGCAAAGTAAGAAAGCTGCCAGGACTGGAGATAGGCTTTCTTGGTTTAAGGTGGAGACCTGAAGGACAGCAAGGTCTCGAGAGCACCTCTGTAAGTGACTGCAGAACAATCCCCAGGGAGGAAGTGAAAGAACCCAGAGACTGAAGTGAGCGATGCAGAGGTCACTCTGGAAGGCTAGTGGACAAAGATGAGGAGATAATGGGCCTCACGGCTTGGCTTCCATCAGCGGATGTTGGGCAGGGGCATGGATAGTTAGAACTACTGAGAAGTTGCCAGATACATCTAAGGAGAAGACAGTTACAAGGTCTTTGAATAAGCCAATAATGCATAACTAGCATGGTAACAGGCTTCTCTGGGGTGGCTCACAAGGTAAAGAATTCACCTGCAATACTTCCTTGGCGGCTCAGACAGTAAGGAATGTGCCTGCTATGCAGGAGACCTGCGTTCTATCCCTGGGTAGGGAAGATCCCCTGGAGAAGGAAATGGCAACCCACTCCAGTATTCTTGCCTGGAGAATTCCATGGACAAAGGAGCCTGGCAGGCTACAGTCCATGGGGTTGCAAAGAGTGGAACATGACTGAATGACTAACACTTTCACTTTCTTTCGTGGTAATTGATTTTTACACCACTTTAAGTAACAACAGTAGACCTTAGGCTAGATCTTACTGCTTTAGAGAGAGACTGACCTGAGTTCAGAAAATAAACAATCATTTTCCTAGCATCTGAATGTTAAAATAAGTGCTTGAAATGCAGAGCAGGGGCTAAAGTCTTGAAAGCCGAGGCTTTCAATCAATTGCCAGAGCAGAGGGGAAAGGTTTTGGGTCCCAGCCTCAAGGTTAAGCTTGTAACATAAAGAGAGTCGGAATGAAAAACAGGAAAAAAGCATAGCCAGTTTTGCATTTGTTTTATTTTGTTTGAAAACTCATTCAAACCCGAAAGGAAATATTTTGCATTTATTTTGCTTGAAATCTCCTTTGGGGCTTGGAGGCAAGGTTTTTGTTTTTGTGTTTGTTTTTTTTTAACAAGGATAGATAAGAAACTATACATTTAGAAAGATCTCCAAAAAAAGGGACTGTATCTCAGCCTGCCCCCAGCCCCGGTCAATCCATGGAGAGGCAGGGCCCGTCAGCTACAAATTGGCCCTTGCCACGTGTGCTTGCCATCCACCTCTACAAGGATTACATCATGTGCTGCCACAGTTGCTGACCTTCAACACTCCTGGAAGGAGTTGAGGGTAGAGAACAGAAATGAGGAATCTGTGCTCAGGGGAAAAACTGGCATGACAGGTCTTCAGATGTTCTCAGGAGCTGATTTTATGAGCCCATTCTTGTATCTCCTCATATCTAGAAAAGCACTAAAATCCTTCATGGTGACGACTGTTCCTCGTAACTAGCAAAGGCTTCATGAGACATCACGAGAAACTTTTTGGAAAAATACTTGCTTGATTGCACATATTCCCCTCTACCAAAATTACATCTATACTGACCTTCCCCCCTGCCCCTCTGGAGCAATTTCTCAGAGCTATCTGAGGTTGTTGTCCAGGATGCAGTCTTCATATTACCCCAAATAAAACTTAACTCTCATGTTGTGCATTTTTTTCAGCCAGCAGGCCTCAAGGGGAAATGACTTGAGAACCCAGATGAACTTGGAAAAATCCCAAGAACTTCATCTGACTTCCAAGGGTTCATAGCTCAGAAAGTTCTCCAGCCTCTTGAAAATTTCCAGGCTGAGGCTAGAGGGATAATGTACAGATGGCAAAGTGAACAGTCAGGCACTTGAGCTTCAGGGTCACCTTCTAGGCCCCTTCCAGCCCTAGAGAACACCCACACACACAGAAGGGCTTGGACATATAGGGACAGATCTCAGGCTCCATCTCAAGATGGGTCCTCAGGTCAGAATAAGGAAGGCTCCAGAGGGGCCAGACGCCATGGAGAGACATGGGCATCTAAGACGATGGACCAGGCATCAAGTCTCAAAAGTAAAGGACAGACAAAGTCATGCCTAGGCAGAGTGCTTGCTCAGTTGCTCAGTCATGTCAGATTTGCAGCCCTTTGGACTCTAGCCCACCAGGCTCCTCTGTCCATGGAAGAATACTGGAGTGGGTTGCCACTTCCTTCTCCAGGGGATCTTCCCAAACCAGGGATCAAACCTGCATCTCCTGTGTCTCCTGCATTGAAGGAGGGTTCTTCACCTACTGAGCCATCAGGGAAGCAACACCAAAGGCAGAGCAGGTACCTGCAAACTGGACACCCTCCCCACCCCCTCCCCTTGAGTTCAGACACAGCCTCAGAAGAAACGTGCACAGTGGAGATCCTGTATTAGCTATTTAAAATCCAGAACTTTACCCAGAAATTTCTGAGTAATCAATCATTTTGACTGGGCCTGCCTAGAAGTAACTAGATTAAGTTTTCTACTATCAGACAAAATGATAAAAAGATTGGCTCTCAGTTATTAAAAAAAAAAAAAACCAAAAACCTTTGTTCCCCATCTGAGGTTTGTGACTCTCTACCACCCGCACTAAGTGCTTTTTTTCAGTGCTTGTTTAGGACTTGCACACAGCAGTTCTGGCCAACTGAGATGCTCTTCCTTCCATCCCAATCCAAGTTTAGGTATCACTCCTGGAGAGGTTTTTCCTGTCTAACTAATCTTGGTATGTGTAACCACCAACTACTACTACACACACACACACACACACACACACACAAATATACACACCGTTTATTTTCTAATAGGATCCTAGATTCATTTTTGTTATCGCCCCTTCCCCAACTTGGTATTTCATAGTTATTTGATGTGGTTAAGACTCCATGCTTCTACTGCAGAGGGCATGAGTTCAATCCCTGGTCAGGGAAATTCCACATGCCATGCAGTGTGGCCAAAAAGAAAAAGAAAAACAAACAAACAAACGTGGAAAGGTAAAGTTTAATGGACAAATACCCACAGACATCCGAGCCTCTGTCCACGGAAAAGCATTCGTTTGACCCTGGTCTGATATCTGAGATTTTAAATGAACAGCCACTTCAACACAGAGGGAAGATATACACACTGCCAGTATCTTCACATATATTTACATCTGAACAAAATAACGTCGTAGCTCACTTAATCTGTATGTACCCCACACATATGCATATACATACATAATGTGTGTATTATATGAACAAAACTGCCCTGCCATGCAGACACTTGGAGTTCACACTTACACTTTTCGTAAACCTTGGAAAGGATGGTGTCCATTCCCATAAATCCTGCTCTTTCTCTGTCTCTGTCTCCCACCTTCCTTGTCTCCCTCTCTGTGTGTGCATGCCTGCACACTCAGTCATGTCCGACTCTTTGTGACCCCGTGGACTGTAGTCCGCCAGGCTCCTCTGTCCATCAGATTTCCTAGCCAAGAATACTGAAGTGGGTTGCTATTTCCTCCTCCAGAGGATCTTCCTGACCCAGGGATCAAACCTGCATCCCCTGTGTCTCCTGCTTGAAGGAGGGTTCTTTACCACTGAGCCACCAGGGAAGCCCCTCGCTCTCGCTCTGCTGCACCCTTATTTCTCCCTACAAGAAGTAACTTTTTTGAGTGGTAAGTCGAGGAGAGAACCTGATACTTGCTGACTGACCCTGCTTCCTCCCTTGGCCTCCAGGGAGCCGGGAGCCTGCAGAAAGTCTGTGTCTTCCTCTGTTCCCCATGTGATCACACCCTGAGGGACGATGCAGGAAGACCTGCAATGTTCCGCACTCCTGTGACTCTGGTGGGTGCAATGATCTCATCTGGGAATTCAGTATCACAGAGCCCATTGGCCTGCTCCTCTAATCCACATTTTCCAGCATCACACTGACCAGTAATAAAACAATGTTTCAATCTATCCCAGCCCGACTCCTTGGCCTCATCTGCTAATGGGTTCGAAACTCCCCTCAGCAAGAAGTTCATCAGAACCCCTCCAAAGCCAGTGTCTCAGAGCACAAATCCGGGCTCAGGTGATCTGTAAGAACTCTTCCAACTCCACAATGAAGCCTAGGACTTACACGCCTGCCTGTCAGCTGGAGGCAGCTGAGATGGAGACAGAACATCATAGACTCGTAGATTCTAGAAGCGGAAGGAAAATAGGATCATCTGTTCACAGCTTTTCTGTGAGAAAACCAATGCTCAGAGAGAGAGGCTCACATGGTTCCAACAGAACCAGGACTGTGACCCAGGCCCCCTGACTCCCACCCAGTCTAGTGAGACCTGCATCTCAGGAAAACCTGAGTATCAATCCCACTCTTTCCTGCAGAAGAAACAAAACAAAACAGTGAATGTCTTCCAGAATGTTTTTCTCCTAACAATCCCTACTTTCCCCACATGTTTATGCTGACTCATGGCATAGCAAAAAAAACAAGTAGAAGATAACGTCCCTCTTAAGTACTTCTCTCTCTGTGGTTTTGGTCCATCAAAGAAAAACCTGTGATTTCCTGTAATCACCTGGGTAACTGAAGACATGCCGGCCGATGATTCATGATCATCAACCTCGAAAGCACCCGTGACGTCGTTTCCTTGGTTGGTGATTTTCTCTTCTTCTACCTGCTCTAAACCACAGACAGACACCTCCTGCACACACAGCTGGTCTTTTCTCCTTGTCAGGGGCACTTAAGACCTCAGGCCACAGCGTCCTCTCCTCCCTTGTCTACCTGGACAAACCCAGCTGTACAGGAGCCCAGATCCTCCTCCTTCCTTCCAGTTACAGCCGGTCCATACCCTTTGACCCACCTCTGGCCACTCTTCCCGTTGTCCTCCCACCTGCCCAGGTGAAATGCTACCATCCGTCTTCTCTGCCGGCTCCTGTGTGCTCTGCTGGTCCCTCTCACCTGGATCATGCCCAGCAACATTTCAGCTCAAATCTCTTCCAACAAAAACAGAAAGCGTTCTCTCTCAAGGCCACTCCCACCTCCACTGTGACCACATTCAGGGCCAGACCAGATTGCTCAGTGGACTGAGTACTCAGGTACCCTCTCCCACGTGTAAAGTCAACATTAAAACAACGAATAGAAGGCCCAACAGAACTGTGAGCTGTTGGCAATGACTTCTTTAGTTCATTGTTTCAAATTGTCAAGTACTAAATTCTTGCATATTTGTTTTGCTATGAGCTTTGCCTTCAGCACACACTCGATCTGCTAAATGGGTGGGTGATCCAGAATTTTTGCCCGTTCTCTTATATTCACAACCAAACTAATTAGATTTTCTATACCTTGCTGTCTTCATTTCCTTATCTCTCCTCTCTCCATTGCATCAATCTGGCTTCTGCCCTAATCACTCCACCGCGAGGCCTATTGCCGAGGTCTTCCCTGATTTCCGAGCATCTCACGGGTATCTCTCAGTCCTCATTTTAACTCCAGCTCTCAGAAGACTTTGACTTGATCAACCTCTCACTTTCCTTTTGGAACCACTCTTTTTTTCTTGGCTTTGTGATTCTGTGATTTTCCTTCCTTCTCTGACTCCTCCCTCATCTCTGAGCCTTTAAAAGTTAGGGAATCTAAGTTCCTAAGGAACCTAAGCTCCTCCTGGATCCTCTTCTGTTTTTACTTTACAGGCTTTCTTTAGGGAACCCCATCCAGTTCTATGGTTTTATTTATCACGAATTTTTAGAACTCTACAATCGATCATTCAAAACAGAGCATTTTTAAGAGTAAAGGAGGGCTACTACTAGCAATTAAGCCCAGACTGTTCAGGGCCAACTTGGATACATGGTCACCCTATCTCTATGCCAGTGAGTCCCAAATGCATTGCCCCAATGAAGACCTCTCCTCTAAGCTCCAGACTTATAGAGCGACTTGCCTACTCACTATATGCACTTGGATTCATTCATTCTCACTTTTAACAAACACTGAGATTTTTATAGGTCGAGCACAGTCCCTGATGCTATGACAGGGAACCAAGAAGACAAGGCTTCTCTCCTCATTACACTTACATTCTCCTTGGAGAGGGAGGAACAAAAGCACAAACATATAGAAACAGGTATTTTTCACCAGGATGAATGTTGCTATGGAGAAAAATTAACTGGGAGAAGGAAATAGGGAGCGAGTATTGGGAAGAAGTTGGGAATTTTAAATAGTAGTGATCAGGTAAGCCCTTACTGAGCACAGAGCCAGATGACCTAACCCAGTCTCCCCTGCAGTCAGGGGTGACAAGGTGACTGATTTGGGGTCAAAGGAATGAGTGCCAAGGATGAGCATCACTTCCGGTCTGTCCTCTGTTCTCTCCCCATCAGCTAGACGTCAGCGCACATGGGGATGGAAGAAGAGCTGCTCTGAGCCTGGGTCCCTGGAAAGAAGGCTCACAACTTCTTTGCACTGACTGGACTTTACATTCAGATCAGATCAGTCGCTCAGTCGTGTCCGACTCTTGAGACCCCATGAATAGCAGCACTCCAGGCCTCGCTGTCCATCACCAACTCCCGGAGTTCACTGAGACTCACGTCCATTGAGTCAGTGATGCCATCCAGCCATCTCATCCTCTGTTGTCCCCTTCTCCTCCTGCCCCCAATCCCTCCCAGCATCAGAGTCTTTTCCAATGAGTCATCTCTTCGCCTGAGGTGGCCAAAGTACTGGAGTTTCAGCTTTAGCATCATTCCTTCCAAAGAAATCCCAGGGCTGATCTCCTTCAGAATGGACTGGTTGGATCTCCTTGCAGTCCAAGGGACTCTCAACAGTTTTCTCCAACATCACAGTTCAAAAGCATCAATTCTTCGGCGCTCAGCCTTCTTCACAGTCCAACTCTCACATCCATACATGACCACAGGAAAAACCATAGCCTTGACTAGACGAACCTTTGTTGGCAAAGTAATGTCTCTGCTTTTGAATATGCTATCTAGGTTGGTCATAACTTTCCTTCCAAGGAGTAAGCATCTTTTAATTTCATGGCTGCAGTCACCATCTGCAGTGATAAACATCTATTTGGTTAAGCCACTAAAATTTTTGGAATTTACCCAGCAGCTAGGGTCAACTAACACAACAGTGATGCTATTAGCCCAGTTAGAGATTCGGCAACAGAAGCTGATGCAGAGATAAGGATTTCAACTTAGATTTAGTTTGATCCTTTTGACACACGGAAGCAGTTGAGAATAGTGGTCCAGAGGTGAGAAGAGAGCTGGAGGCAAAGATCTGGAAGTTTTGGAATACAAAGAAGTGGAGTCTTGTCCTAATTTTAACAACAAAGGGAGAAGGTGCACAGGAGGAAAAGATAAAGACCCAGGATGGAGGGTGCCAGCATTTCAACAAATGCATTAAAAAGAAGAGACAGAAGGTAAGAGAAGATTTTCTCAAAATTTTTCATGATTGGTATTTTTAACAATAAACCCACATGGTTGGTCTTAGAATTCTGTCCTTTAAAGGACCAGTTAACCTTGTTAAACTGAGAGTCACAGAAGCCATATTATTGCCTCCACTATTAAAATCTAGAGTTTAATGAATTCTTTAATGCCTTGTTTCCCACACTGAAAGCTCCAAAAATGCAATTAAACCATCCTTCCCACCCAAAATGCCAAAATTCATTTAAACACTGTATCCAGCTTTGCAACCAACAAATGGCCTCTGATAAATCCTCTGACATTTACAATCTCTTTGGTAAAGACACTGTCTTACCTGTATCATCAACATCCTAATTTTTTATTGCTTCCAAAATGCTTGCACGTGCATTACTCATCTGATTCCCCTACAAATCTGTAAAGGTTGGTGCCTATAGCTGGGGCTCCAGGCACACTGACAAATGATCAAGACAGACTGTTACCTTAGTACAGCGCCCACATCAAAGCAAAGCACATTCATTCCAGGAGGCAGGAAGACTGTCTCCTGTGGATATCTGCAAGAAAAATATAACCATTTAAAATGCTATTTCAATTCCATACGTGATCCATTCATCAAGCCCGTATAGTTTATGAGTCTCACAAGTCTTTTTAATGTGATATCAGGGGACAGCTCACTTCCTGACTCACATTTTGAGTCACTGTAAACGATGGCCCAAAGAGAGTGAACAAGTGATAAAGGTACATGCTGGAAATAAAAACAACCATTCATTTGCTGGTCACACTGTCCTTTGTTATAACTGCTTTTAGCAGTTTGAAATATATTCTGAGTAACCCCACCCAGACAGGGACATGGTTCTGCATTTATTTGCCTAATGGAAGTAACTGTTTTGAAATATTCCTGATGTCACTTCTTTTCTAAAAGATTTGTGAGTCAAATAAAAAATGACTTTGAGATGAGTTCTCCTACAAATCCCCACGTTTGCCTAGGCCACTTCTTTGAATGTCTTCAAGGTTTATTCTAAAATGACTAAATGTACATGTAGCTGATTTTATGTTTCAACCTGGCAAGATGATGGTAACTAATTGTTTAGTCAAAGATTGGTCTTCATGTTGCTGTGAAGGTGGGTTTTTTTTTTTTTTTTTTTGATGTGATTGACATTTCAAATTATTGACCTTAAAGTGGAGAGTGGAGAGTGAAAAAGTTGGCTTAAAGCTCAACATTCAGAAAACGAAGATCATAGCATCCGGTCCCATCACTTCTTGGGAAATAGATGGGGAAACAGTGGAAACAGTGTCAGACTTTATTTTTTGGGGCTCCAAAATCACTGCAGATGGTGACTGCAGCCATGAAATTAAAAGATGCTTCTCCTTGAAAGGAAAGTTATGACCAACCTAGATAGCATATTGAAAAGCAGAGACATTACTTTGCTAACAAAGGTCCATCTAGTCAAGGCTATGTTTTTTCCTGTGGTCATGTATGGATGTGAGAGTTGGACTGTGAAGAAAGCTGAGCGCTGAAGAATTGATGCTTTTGAACTGTGGTGTTAGAGAAGACTCGTGAGAGTCCCTTGGACTGCAAGGAGATCCAACCAGTCCACTCTGAAGGAGATCAGCCCTGGGATTTCTTTGGAAGGAATGATGCTAAAGCTGAAACTCCAGTACTTTGGCCACCTCATGCGAAGAGTTGACTCATTGGAAAAGACTCTGATGCTGGGAGGGATTGGGGGCAGAAGGAGAAGGGGACGACAGAAGATGAGATGGCTGGATGGCATCACTGACTCGATGGACGTGAGTCTGAGTGAACTCCAGGAGTTGGTGATGGACAGGGAGGCCTGGCGTGCTGCGATTCATGGGGTTGCAAAGAGTCGGACACGACTGAGCGACTGAACTGAACTGAAAGTGAGCAGTTACTCTCCGTGACTTGGGTGGGCCTCACTCAATCAGTTGAAGGCATTAAGAGCAAACACTAAAGTTTTCCCAGAGAATTCTGCCTGAGCTTTCAACTTCACATCTCACCAGGTGGTGCTAGTGGTAAAGAATCCTTCTGTCAATGCAGGGGACTTAAGTGATGTGGGTTTGATCCCTGGGTTGGGAAGATCCCCTGGAGTAGACAATGGAAACTCACTCCAGTATTCTTGCCTAGAAAACTCTATGGAAAGAGGAGTCTGGTGAGCTACAGTTCATGGGGCTGCAAAAAATTGGACACCACACACACACACAGAACCCTGTACAAAAGTAGGTGTGTACCATCATTCAATATATTTTCAAGCCTTTTAATACATCTTGAGACTGCACAGAAACCACACACACACACACACACACACACACACACACACAATGGGCCTGGTTCTTGTTTGTAAGAAGTAGTTTTATTTCTGTAGGAAATACACTTGAAAGATATTTTCCTATAGAATATATCCACGAATGTACCCTTGATTAAAGAAGAATTAGAAATGACTAAAAGAAGAATATATTAGGGTTCTTCAGAAAAACAAAACCACCCTATTGACCTCTTTTAACCTCAACTGTCTCCCTAAATGCCTTGTTTTCAAATAGTCACACTGAGAATCAGAACTTCAATATATGAATTTTGAAGTCATGTATGGGTGTGAGAGTTGGACTGTGAAGAAAGCTGAGCACCGAAAAATTGATGCTTTTGAACTGTGGTGTTGGAGAAGACTCTTGAGAGTCCCTTGGACTGCAAGGAGATCCAACCAGACCACTCTGAAGGAGATCAGCCCTGGGATTTCTTTGGAAGGACTGATGCTAAAGCTGAAACTCCAGTACTTTGGCCACCTCATGCGAAGAGTTGACTCATTGGAAAAGACTCTGATGCTGGGAGGGATAGGGGGCAGGAGGAGAAGGGGACGACAGAAGATGAGATGGCTGGATGGCATCACTGACTCGATGGACCTAAGTCTGAGTGAACTCAGGGAGTTGGTGATGGACAGGGAGGCCTGGCATGCTGCGATTCATGGGGATGCAAAGAGTCGGACATGACGGAGTGACTGTTCAACTGAACTGAACTGAATTAGGTCCATAACACACTTTAAGAAACTTGATAAAGAAGAGCAAATTAAACCCAAAACTAGTAGGAGAAAGTAAATAATAAAGATTAAAACAGAAATAAGTGAAATAGATAACAGAAAAACAATAGATTCCATGAAATCAAATGTCTTGTTCTTAGGGGAAAAAATTTCAACAAAATTGACAAACTTTAGCTAGACTGAAGGAAAAAAAGATGTAAAAACTAAAATCAGAAATGAATATGACACTGCAACCAACTTTACATAAAAAGAATGTCATGACTAATTGTTCACCAATAAATTAAACAAAATTGAAAAATGTCCTAGAAACACACAAATTACCAAAACTGACTCAAGAAGGAACAGAAAACTGGCTGAACTGAACCAGATGGAACGTGTTCCTTTCATTCATACAGAGGCGGCATTAATCTCGACACGGTCCCTTCCAATCTGCAGACCCTGCGCCACCAGAAGTTCAAGCTCATCTTCAAACACTTGACATTCGGGAAGCTTCCGCCAACGACCCACTCGACTTTATAGCCAGAGTAAGTGTGTCAACTCTGAGTTACTTGTGTCCTTAGGAAAACAAAAACACAAACCTACCAAAGAACCAGCAAGGGCTTCATAGAGCCGGGAGGCTAGGATGCGATAGGCTAAGGCGTCAGGCACCTGGGAGGTTGGAAGCCTCCTGGCAGGTTGGAAGCCCCAAAGGACGGCCTATTTTGCAAGCACGGGAGGCGGGCGGGGGTGGGCGGGATTATTAGAACTGCCTCCTCCTGGCTGTGAGGTTTCGGGCGTAACATGTTAACATCCAGCAATGTGGAACCTCAAAAAACCTCAAAACACTGCGTGGTATATCGGCAGGGGCCGGGGAACCTGCAGCCTCCCAGGGATGCGAGGCTTCTCCTTTAAGCACCTGCGCGCGGGCCCGCGGAGGGAGCCTCCCGGAAGTCGCTGCGCGCTGCCACGGAGTCAGATTCCTCCGCCGAGGGCGGGGTCCGGTCCCGCGTCTCGGCCTCCACTCTACCCTAGGTTTCCTCCCTTCCCCGCCGCCCGCCGGCGTCAGGACTCTCAGCTCGCCGCTTCTGCAGCCAGTAGTGCTGGCGACCCTGCCCACGGGCGCTCGGGCCTCGGCCCGGCCTGGACTGCGGGGGCCGGACGCGCCGCCGCCGTGACCCGCCCCCGAGCGACACGCACTTCCGGCGGCGGCGCGGCGGCGGGCGGCGGAGCGCGGTGGGAGGCGATGGAGGCGCCGGCGGTCCTGATGCAGGACGTCCTAGGCCCGAACCACGCGCTGCGCAGGGATAAAGGCGCGATCATGGACCAAGTTCGGCGGCTGCTGTGCGAGAAGACCGACCTGCTGTCCCAGGCGTGCCCGCCCGCCTGCCCCGTGGCTTTTCCCGAGATCTTCCGATACTGCGAAGGCTGCTTCAGACCGCCCTGGAAGATCTGGGCCACCTAGGAAGTGCCCGAGCTTGTCACACCCCCGGGGACACCGATGGAGAGCTGAGGCCCTGAGACGGATGCCAGGGTTCGCGTGCCTGGCGGCCAAATATTGACCCATTTACTCTAGGAATCTGTTTTCCACATACTTTGTTTGTGTTCTGAAACCACAACAGTTTCAGAGATTGTGCCTTTTAGTCGGAGAAGTCCAGGCGCTGGACAGTACATTTGAAAAGTACTTCCTTTTAAAATGTAAATATGTATTTTACGTACTTGGGGTTACAGGAGAAGCAGATGAGTAAGACCAAGTGTATCTCCACAGGAACACAATTCTGAGAAAAAAATTCTAAGTGCATGTTCTGATGTCGTGTGCAAAGAATGGCATATTGGATTCTTGTTTTATGGCCTTTTTTCACTTTTCACCTCATGGTTTTGAACTGCATGTTAATATGACTGGAAGCCAACACAATACTGTAAAACAATCATTCTCCAATTAAAAGTACATTTAAAAAATTAAGTACGTGTTAAAAACATGTGCGTCTTACAAGGAGGCAGAAGACTCGAGTAATTTTTATGTTTGCTCCTGAATGATCAAAGATGGTATTTTTTCAAGAAGGGTGCAACTAACAGCAAAAAGAATGGTGGGGCTGGGGGGCCGCGGGGGGCGGCGCGACGTGCATTCTTTGAGCTGTGTAGTCAGTTATTCTGTGTGAGATAACCTGGCTCCCTTCCTTTTATGTAAATTACTTGATAGTTTTGGCCTCGGTTTTTCTTCTGTAATTAAAGGCATAACTTGATCATTACAATTTAGTTCAGAATTCTGTGATTCTCTTATGGGGCCAAATAAGGGGAAGAAGAAGAAAAATCAGAGTCCTTTTAAAGAAAGGAGTTCTTGAAATCCTCTAGGGACCAAAGTCTGTACTACCTTTCCTTAAATGTCCATGGATTTTGTCATTCTGATGGTCAGTACAGTCTCACTGAAATAGCTTAAACTCCTAGTTAAGATAGTTTGTATTAGGAAAAACTCATCTCTTGCCACCTTGGTGAACAGTTTACATACATAAGGATTGTAGTGAAAACCTCTGATTATATTCCTGCATGATTTGGTTAAATACAGGTTATGGCAATTCAAATACAACACAAATGAACATATCTACGAAACAGATTCAGACATGGAGAACAGACTTGTTGGCAAGGTGTGTGTGGGGGTGAGTTGGGGAGGGAAGGATTGGGAGTTTGGGATTAGCAGATGCAAACTAGTGTATAGGGAATGGATAAACAACAAGGCCCTACTGTGTAGCACAAGGAACTATTAGTGTATTCAGTATCTTGTGATAAACCATAAGGGAAGTTATATGAAAATGGTCACTTGGCTGTACCGAACAAATTAATACAAACTGGAGAAGGCAATGGCACCCCTCTCCAGTACTCTTGCCTGGAAAATCCCATGGATGGAGGAGCCTGGAAGGCTGCAGTCCATGGTGTCGCTGAGGGTTGGACACAACTGAGCGACTTCACTTTCACTTTTCACTTTCATGCATTGGAGAAGGAAATGGCAACCCACTCCAGTGTTCTTGCCTGGAGAATCCCAGGGACGACGGAGCCTGGTGGGCTGCTGCCTATGGGGTCGCATAGAGTCGGACACGACTGAAGCGACTTAGCTGCAGCAGCAGCAGTACAGTTGTACAGTACAATACAATTATTGTAAATCAACCACAATAAAGTAAATTTTAAAAAATAATAAAATTGGGCTTCGCTGGTGGCTCAGTGGTAAAGAACCCACCTGCCAGTGCAGGAGACACGGGTTTGATCCTTGGTCTGAGAAGATCTCGTGTGATGCGGAACAGCTAAGCCCATGTGCCACAGCTACTGAGCCCGCTCGCCCTAGAGCTTGTGCTCTGCAACGAGAAGCCCGTGCACCGTGACTCAAGAGTAGCCCCTGCTCACTGCAACCAGAGAAAGCCAGCAGGCAGCAATGAAGACCCAGTGCAGCCATAAGTAAATACTTTTTATAAGTCAGGTGAACTTAAGGGTTCATGCGGAGGTCAGGGGTGGGGAGTGCACAACTGTCTTATTTTGAGTTTGGTTTATATGGCTTTATTTGGGCATTTTGTAATTTTCCAGAAAACCAGGCAACTCTTCATCTGTTCAACTAGAGAATGCACCTAGAGCCAGAAGTGCTCGTTTTGCACAATGCTGCTTTTACATCTCAGTCACGCACGTTTTTACCGTTGGATCATCTAATACATTTCTTTCAGACATCTTCCTTTCCTGCCAACTAATTGAAGGTCATGGACCAGCAGAGCAGGGACTGCCTTTGTGATGCAAACTACAGATAACTATTCAAGTTCAGTGAAATCCTTCACCTTTCCTAGATCCTTTTCAAGTGGCCATGCTGTCAACAGTTGTCTGCAGTGATTCTTAAGCTTTCGGAGCATCAGCCCCTCCTGAAGGACTTATTAGAAAGCACATGGTGCCTGGCCATATCTCCAGAGTTTCTGAGTGGGTCTGGGGTGGGATCCGAGAATATGCATTTCTGACTTCTAGTTCTAGGTGATACTGATGCTGTTGGTGTGAGGGTGAAAGAAATTAGAAGTAACAAGAATATCAAATGCTCCAGGGTGCAAAGAAAAAGAGATCATTAACTTTAGAAAACCCCCTTGTGGGCTCTTTCTCTGCCTTTTGAAATGTATGTAGATCTTTGTAAAGGCTAAGTAAGCCCCTTGCCCATTTTACAATACAGGAATTTTTGAAAGGGGCCCTGGAGCCAGCACTTAGAATGTAACCATCAAGAAAGCCGTAATAGCACCCCCCCTCCCAGTTTCCTGGGAGTCTAGACGCCTAATTCCAGCGGTGGCAGGGGGGTGGGGAGGTGGGGATGGGGTTTGCTGTGTGTGTCTGCGTCTGTGTGTGTGCGTGCGTGCACCTAAGTCCCTTCAGTCATGTCTGGCTCTTTTCCGCAACCCTGTGGACAGTAGCCCACGAGGCTCCTGTGTCCATGGCATTCTCCAGGCAAAAATGCTGGAGTGGGTTGCCATGCCCTCCTCCAGGGGAATCTTCCCAATCCATAGATAGAACCTGTGTCTCTTAGGTCTTCTGCATTGGCAGGCGAGTTTTGTACCCCTTCAGCTCAGTTCAGTTGCTCAATCGTGTCTGACTCTTTGCGACCCCATGGACTGCAGCACACCAGGCCTCCCTGTCCATCACCAACTCCCAGAGTCTACTCAAACTCATGCCCATTGAGTTGGTGATGCCATCCAACCATCTCATCCTCTTTTGTCCCCTTCTCTTCCTGCCTTCAATCTTTCCCAGCATCAGGGTCTTTTCAAATGAGTTAGTTCTTCGTATCAGGTGGCCAAAGTATTGGAGTTTCAGCTTCAACATCAGTCCTTCCAATGAATATTCAGGACTGATCTCCTTTAGGATGGACTGGTTGGATCTTCTTGCAGTCCAATGGACTCTCAAGAGTCTTCTACAACGCCACAGTTCAAAAGCATGAATTCTTTACCCCTAGTGCCACCTGGGAAACCCAATTTCAGCAGGTACCTGTTCCCAAATGCCTTCTGTTGTAAAGACAGAAGAAATTAATTTTTTCCTTCATATGAAGGTAGTTAGTCCTCTCACTTGAGCATCAGTTACCCTTTATCTTGAAAACATGGAGGTAATGGGTTTCATTTTCCTGACTGCCTAAATGGGTGTGATCTCTTGACGTCTTTGCTATCTGTTTAGTGGCTTTTCTGTGATTCATATCACTTTCTGGTTTAATGCTAATTCAAAACAAAACCATTTTCTTTCTCTTCTATCTTTTTGAAGAGGTTTTCTAGGTTGACAAGAGATTTTGTTTTGATTCTATTTTTCTGACACCGGTCAGGGCCACACTTTGAGAACCACTGCACAACAGGAATCGACCTGTTGAATTTAAAATTTCTCTCTAGAACTTTACCTTGTTGGTCTCAGCCTGTGGTATTGTATTTGATTTTTGGTCGGGCTGGATCTTTGTTGCTGCTGTGGACTTTCTGCAGTTGCGGAGAGCATGGGCTACTCTCTAGTTTTGACGCACAGGCGTCATTGTGGTGGCTTCTCTGGTGCAGAGCACCAACTCTAGGGCCCCCGGGCTATAGCAGTTGTGGCTTCCAGGCTTCAGTCAGTTCAGTCGCTCAGTCATGTCTGACTCTTTGCAACCCCATGGACTGCAGCACACCAGGCCTCCCTGTCCATCACCAACTCCCAGAGTTTACTCACTCATGTCCATTGAGTCAGTGATGCCATCCAACCATCTCATCCCCTTCTCCTCCCACCTTCAATCTTTCCCAGCATCAGGGTCTTTTCAAACGAGTCAGTTCTTTGCATCAGGGGGCCAAAGTATTGGACTTTCAGCTTCAGCATCAGTCCTTCCAATGAATAATCAGGACCGATTTCCTTTAGGATGGACTGGTTGGATCTCCTGGCTGTTGAAGGGACTCTCAAGAGTCATGAGTCTTCTCCAATACCACAGTTCAAAAGCATCAATTCTTTGGCACTCAGCTCTCACATCCATACATGACTACAGGAAAAACCATAGCTTTGACTAGATGGACTACTTTGCCAAGTAATGTCACAGGCTTAATAGTTGTAGCATACAGGCTTAGCTGCTCTGCAGCATGTGGTATTGTCTAAGATCAGGGATCAAACCCATATTCTCCTTCATAGGCAGGCAGATTCTTTACCACTGAGCCACCAGGGAAGCCCCAGCCTGAGGTATTTTAAATCTTTGAATTTTCCAGTTCTGAGTCTGTCATTCTCCCTACTTTATAACAAAGTTGATGAATTGATGAATCTACAAAATTGATGAATCTATGTTTTCCAAACCGTTAGTCAGTTCAGGAAGGAGGCACCAAGGGTCCCTGTAACTGCAATGCTTACATTATTAGTCACCAGCCAATCATCTATTACTTACTCTGCTAGGGCTGTGGACATAGTACTAACAAGACAATCCTGATTCTCCAGAAGATAAAGAAACTGGCCATCATCATGCTGGACTGCAGCAGGGAGGAGGCAGAAGGAGTGTGCCTGTGATGGCACCAAGGGGTACCCCAAGCCCCTTGGATTAAATGTTTGTGTCCCTCCAAAATGCATATGTTAAATACTAACCCCCAGAAGATCCCTTCTGGGTTGGGGAGTTTATACATGCTGCTCTATTTAAAATGGATCACCAGCAAGGACCTATTGTAGAGCACAGGGAACTCTACTCAATGTTAGGTGGCAGCCTGGATGGGAGGGGAGTTTGGGGGAGAATGGATACATGCATATGCACACAAGGTTGCTCTGCTGTTCACTGAAACTATGGCAACATCGTTAATCAGCTATACCCCAATACAAAATAAAAAGTTCAAAAGAAAAAAAAATGAAACCCTAAGGTGAAAGAGGAGAGTGAAAAAGTTGGCTTAAAGCTCAACATTCAGAAAACGAAGATCATGGCATCTGGTCCCATCACTTCATGGGAAACAGATGGGGAAACAGTGGAAACAGTGTCAGGCTTTATTTTTTGGGGCTCCAAAATCACTGCAGATGGTGACTGCAGCCATGAAATTAAAAGACGCTTACTCCTTGGAAGGAAAGTTATGACCAACCTAGATAGCATATTCAAAAGCAGAGACATTACTTTGCCAACAAAGGTCCATCTAGTCAAGGGTATGGTTTTCCCAGTGGTCATGTATGGATGTGAGAGTTGGACTGTGAAGAAGGCTGAGCACCGAAGAATTGATGCTTTTGAACTGTGGTGTTGGAGAAGACTCTTGAGAGTCCCTTGGACTGCAAGGAGATCCAACCAGTCCATTCTGAAAGAGATCAGCCCTGGGATTTCTTTGGAAGGACTGATGCTAAAGCTGAAACTCCAGTACTTTGGCCACCTCATGCGAAGAGTTGACTCATTGGAAAAGACTCTGATGCTGGGAGGGATTGGGGGCAGGAGGAGAAGGGGACGACAGAGGATGAGATGGCTGGATGGCATCACTGACTCGATGGACATGAGTCTGAGTGAACTCCGGGAGTTGGCGATGGACAGGGAGGCCTGGCGTGCTGTGATTCATGTGGTCGCAAAGAGTCAGACACGACTGAGCAACTGAACTGAACAGAACTGTACTGAAGCCCCCAACATGCTTGGGAGTAATTAGGTCCTGATGGTGGAGCCCACATAAATGGGATTAGAGGCCTTACAAGAAAAGACTGGAGAGCCTGCTTCCTCTCTCTTCCAGGTGAAGATGAGGAAAAGAAAGAAAGTGAAGTCGCTCAATCGTGTCCAAGTCAGACACCAGTGAGCCACTAACACTTTACTTTGGAGACAGAAATTGCGGACTATACGGATAAATAGCTGTGGGGGGCAGGGGGAGGTTTCTTCCTCTCTCCCCGGTCAGGAATATTGCAGGCCCTATTTCCATTTTTCTGCATCCCCTTTGTTTCTCTCCAAGAAGGAAGGAGGGAATAAAGATTGGGCAGAGCTCACTAGTCTTCTGACATCTCTTTCCTTGTGGATGGGTCTGAGGACACTTGTAGCCCCACCGTTTGCTCAGGCAGAGCTGGTCCTCTGCTTCTTACTGTCGCTTTGCAGTTTGTCACTATGACAACAGACTCCTAACTACATTCCTTCTTACTCCCCTCCAGCCCACTGTCTACACAGGTCATGGTTACTTTTTTTGTTTAATTTCCTCAATAGTTATTTGATTTACCTGATGAGACTTGGAAGTCTATTTTTGGCCTGCAACAATGTGGATGTTAGTAAGAAGCATTTCCAGTCAACTTTCTTCTTCTTGATGCAGAAATGATGCCATTTTAATGAAATAGTATTATTCACACTTTCCATTTTTCTCACTGGCCTCTACTGCTTGGCATCACCCCTTTGTCAGGAGAGTGTAAATATCTGCATCAAAAACTAAAGCCACACAGAATCTCCTGCTGTTTTAAAAATGAGAAATGAATAGGTTGATAGAGATATTTTCCATGTTTGAAAGGCTTATTAAAAATAAAACCCCAAGAATCCATTACAGGTTATGAAAAATGCATTGACTGACATTTGATGTTCAAGCAGGCTCCAAAAGAGCAGGATAATTAAAGAAGATAAGTAAAAAATCCAAGAAAATATATGAAGCTTGACTAATGAGCATGTTTAAAATAAATAATGCATCTTTGAGTTATTGATGATCTTATAATTCATGAATGCTGAGAAAAACATAACAAGGAGTGATTTGTAAAAAGTCATCAAAAACAAGGAAGGACATAACCAGCTCATTGCTTATCTTGTAACTGATTAAAGCTCTAAAAAGAAAGGGGAAAAAAGCAAAACAGGGTGGAGGGGATGGATAAACAGAAAGGAATCTGATTGAATAATGTTTCCCCCCAACTTTTTTGTCCACCCAAGAACTTAAAACGTGACCTTATATAGAAATAGGACCTTTGCAGATTTAATTGGTTAAGTTAAATTGAGAGCATGTTGGATTAGGATGAGTCCTAAATATAACAAGACTGGTGTCCTTTTAAGAGGAGAGGAAGCAGAGAGCCATAGAAACATGCAAGGCAGATAGGCGAGTGGCAACAGAAGCAGAGACTGAGCCATGCAGGGGAGGTCAAGGATGCCAAGGCATAAGTTGTGAAAGAGGCATGAAAACCCCAGAGGGAGCATGGCCCTACTGAAACCTTGACTGATGCTCCCTGAACTTTGAGAGAATAGATTCCTCTTCTTTGAAGCCACCCAGTCTGTGGTACTTTGCTATGGCAGCCCCAGTAAAGTAATACAGAAGAAAAGAAAAAAAGGGAGGCAGGGAGGGAGAGAGAAGAAGGAAAAGAGGAAGAAGAAGAAAGTAGGGGAGGGAGAAGGAGTGGGAAGAAGGGAGAGGAGAGGAAAGAAAGCAAGGGAGAAAAAAATTAGTATGAATTTCAGACAGTAAATCATGCCTTAAAGAACAGAGAAAGATCATAATCTGTGAGTCTCTCTCCTCCCCTGGCAAAGTCATTAAACTAATCTGACCATTGTGAAAGACTCATGGTCAAATTCTGACTTATTTTCTACTTCCACGGAGACCTTAATAGGCAGAACTCGGTCTCCGCTTCTATCTCCCCAAACTCTGAACCTGAATCCCCTGCAGGGCTTCTCCTAGAACCTGGTCTGCCTGGCTCTGACCCATTCAAGACTGAGATCTTCCATCCTGAGACCTGGGCACCAGGGCTGTGCCTGAACAGCCCGGGCACCAGGTCTCTGTGGACTGGTCCTTAAGACCAGATCTGGTTGTTCAGTTTATCTGACTACCTAGCCTGGTTCCCCAAACCCTAGGGTCTGTTCTGCTGTGAAACAACTAGGTTTGGGTAGAAACATGAGTACTTGCCAGATTCCTCCCTGGGAGGGGTTAAGAGTGTAGACTTTGTCAAAACTTCCTATATATGCATAATTTCCTTGAATAGAACAAACGTTTGGTACTCTAGAAAACTTAACACATGAACATCTGGACGTGCAAAAATCTATGAGAGCCAAGTCTTTATGTGCAGTAAACTGCCAATGCCATTTTGAAATTATGAATTAGCTTCAATCTCTTAGACGTATAGCTTTTATACTTACAGGGATTAAACACACACATACACACACTGCCTTTTAACAGATTTTTGTGGGCCTAGAGGAAAGTGCAATTGCAAACAATATGGTTTGTTTATGCAATAATAACAGCAGATATCAACTGAGATCTGAACAATCTGTCACCGTTATAGTGGTTTCAGCCCATAGAGAGGCAAGTTCAGGACGAAGTATTCTTGAAAATTCACGTTACAGTTTTTTTTTTTTAATTTTATTTTATTTTTAAACTTCACAATATTGTATTAGTTTTGCCAAATATCGAAATGAATCCGCCACAGGTATACATGTGTTCCCCATCCTGAACCCTCCTCCCTCCTCCCTCCCCATTCCATCCCTCTGGGTCGTCCCAGTGCACCAGCCCCAAGCATCCAGTATCGTGCATCGAACCTGGACTGGTGACTCGTTTCATACATGATATTATACATGTTTCAATGCCATTCTCCCAAATCTTCCCACCCTCTCCCTCTCCCACAGAGTCCATAAGACTGTTCTATACGTTACAGTTTTTAATGCCGAAACTCACTGTGCAAAAAGCTAAATACCAGCAGCATCCATGCTCTCAATGTTCCAAAGTAGCCACCTCTACTTTTTTTTCATGGCACTTAACTTCTTGCCTTGTTAAATAGTATCTGTGACTGAGGGATTACATTATGTCACTTTTCTCTGCCTCCAGACTTATGTCTAGAAACCAGAGACCAAGTTTTATTCATCTTTGTATCCACTTTTCTCACCAATATTCACAGCTTAGAGCTTTCCTTGTGTGTTTAACTGCCAACTGGGAGTTAATTTGAGAAACAAAGTTGGAGATGGAGAGTTAGGGTGGATCAGTAAAGGTATGTGTGTATCTCTTTGTATCAGTTCATGATAATTCCTTCTTAGCTAATATGATAGTGATTCTCATATTGGAATGTTGTACACATACCTTTTAAAATTAAAAAAAAAAAAAAAGATTCTCATCGATCCCTGAGGCTGGCTTCAATTATTAGAATGTCACATAAGCATATACAAATTAAGGCAACTATAAATCCTTATATGAGTGAAATATATGGAGCTCTCACACAACTATTAAAACTACAAATTAATATAAACCAAATTTCAAAACCAACAATGGGCTTAAATTCTATTTTAAAGAAAACAGTAGTATTATGGTTATGAATTATTAAGATTATGACAACCTAATCATCTAATCCACCAGAAATGTCTTGAGCTTCTATCATATGGAGGTAAAAAAAAATGTACATCTATGTGGTTTACCTATAAATGTTTAAGGTACATGTTACTTTACCAAAGTTTTTGATTAATTGATCAATCTTTTATTTGCTCAGTGCCATTTGCAAGATTGCAACTCTTAAGCACTAAATCTACCTTGATCCTTATTATTCCATGACAATACTAGAATTTTCTGGTGTCCAAATACAAAAAATAGAACATGCAAGCAACTGGCAGTCATGCTTGCTTATCAGAGTGCCTTCCACAAAATACTGGGCATTAATTTTTATTATTATAAAAATAAAGACAATATTTAGAATTTCTTACAGAAAACATGCAGTAGTATTATGGGTATGAATTGTTATGGGTAATATATTAATGAAAAATTTCATTCCTAAGTAAAAATATTTTTTATAGGAACCTTCTAAATGAGAGTCTTTTAAAGACTCTCCAGGAAACCACTGAAAAGGTTATTCCACCCCTTTTATGTGACTTTCACAAAATTAGACTGAATATGATACCATACAGAGCATGCAGTAGACTGAAAAAGAAAGATTCTTATCTTCAAAGGATCAAATTATTACTGGTTTCTTCAAATTTATCCTGAAAAACTGAAGCTATTTCTATACCCCCTACACCTGCTAGTGTAAGTGTTAAAAGAAATTGTATGAAACTGGTAGAAATATAAATAATACCACCTTTCTGAGATGTAAACTGGCAGCTGGTAACAAGACTTTATAATTTTCTATATATCTTGACCCAACAAGTGATTTTTATCTTGATTAAACCAGTCAATCCTAAAGGAAATCCACCCTGAATATTCACTGGAAGGACTGATGCTGAAGCTGAAGCTCCAATACTTTGTATACCTGATGTGAAGAGCCTACTAACTGGAAAAGACCCTGATGCTGAGAAAGATTGAGGGCAAAAGAAGGGGGCAGTAGAGGATAAGATTGTTAGAGAGTATTACCAACACAATGGACAGAATCTCATTGAACTCTGGGAGATAGTGAAGGACAGGGGAGCCTGCCTTGCTGCAGTCCATGGGGTCACAGAGTCAGACATGACTTAGTAACTGAACATCAACAAGTCTGCCTCCTAAGATGAATCTGAGGGACATATCCTGTGCTGAGATGTGAACAAATATTTGGTCAGAATGGTGAGCTTTGGACACACAAAAAAGTGAAGTCGCTCAGTCGTGTCCGACTCTTTGCAACCTTTTGGACTGTAGTCCACCAGGCTCCTCCGTCCATGGGCTTTCCCGGGCAAGAATACTGGAGGGGGTTGCCATTTCCTTCTCCAGGGGATCTTCCCCACCCAGGGATCAAACCCGGGTCTCCCGCATTGCAGGCAGATGCTTTAACCTCTGAGCCACCAGGGAAATAAAAGCTTGAATAAATAAACTATTTCAAATACTGGACTAATACACAAAAACAAAATTATACTGTGCAAAAACAGTATTGTTACTGAAAAATGCTGTTCAATGAAAGAAGCATGATAAAAACAGGGTATATAACATGATCCTATGTTTATTTAAATACATAATACAAGGTAGCTTAAAAGAAGCTTCCCCGATAGCTAAAGAATCCACCTGCAATGCAGGAGACACAGGTTCGATTTCTGGGTCAGGAAAATTCCCTGGAGGAGGAAATGGCAACCCACTCCAGTATTCTTGCCTGAAAAATCCCATGGACATATGATCCTGGTGGGCTACAGTCCATGGAGTCATGAAGAGTCAGACATGACTGAGCAACTAAGCACAAGCATAAAAATAGAGAAAAACGTCTGGAAGGCACACACAAAAATGTCAAGAGAAATTTACACAGTTCTAGGATTATCTAGGGAATATACTGTAAGGGATAAAACAGACTGAATTCCAATTATAATGGAGTTTGTATTCCAGTGGGGGAAAGAGAAAACAAACAAAACAATTAATTTACAATAGTAAGATACAGCAGGGAGGCCTAGGAGGAGATCACTGGAATTTCCTGGCAAGAGAGAACTTAGAACTAGGGTGGTCAAATGCTGGCTTCATTGTGAAGGCTAAGCCAGTAGGGGGTTCTGTGTCTAACATGTAGGATGCAAAAGAAAGAAGAGGTTTTATAGCCTCAACAGGTGGGAGGATGGGGTTGCCATTCGGTAAGACAGGAAAGATCGAGTGGGGAGATCTGAGGGTCAAATCAGGAGGATGATTTTGAATTTGTCATATCCAAGATGCCTACCAGAAATCAATATGGAGACCACGTGTGATGTAGTTAGTATGCAGAAATCCTTCTCTCCAAGAACCTCCCCTTACCCCAAGTATGAATCCAGTGCTCTTTCCCTGTGGGGCACCACCAACACCCCACACCCATACTCCCCTTGCATGAGACTACAATTGCTTACAGATCTTTCTTCCCTCACTTAATTAATTATGAGGATTCTCACTGTATCCCAGGCTCCTCCTACAGGACCTGGCTTGTAATAAAGTGCAGTAAGTATGGAGTTGGACCATAAAGAAGGCTGAGCACTGGAAAATGGACGCTTTCCTACTGTGTTGCTGGGGAAGACTCTTGAGAGTCCCTTGGATAGCAAGGACATCAAGCCAGTCAATCCTAAAGGAAATCAATCGTGAATATTCATTGGAAGGACTGATGCCGAAGCTGAAGTTCCAATACTTTGGCCACCTGATGCAAAGACCTGAATCATCAGAAAAGGGCCTGATGCTGGCAAAGACTAAAGGGAGGAACACGGGGCAGCAGAGGATGAGATGGTTGGATGGCATCATCAACTCAATGGCTGTGAATTTGAGCACACTCTGGGAGATGATGAAGGACAGAGGAGCCTGGTGTGCTGCAGTCCATGGGGTCACAAGGAGTTGGACACAACTTAGTGACTGAACAACAACAAAATATAACTGAGTTACTTTGCTGTACAGCAGAGACTGACACAACATTGTAAATCAACTATAGTTCAGTTTAAAAACTTCAATTAAAACTCTAAGAAAACCCAAAATAATCCAATTAAACATAGTCAAAAGACCTGAATAGACATTTTTCCAAAAATATATAAATGGCCAGAGATCAGATCAGATCAGATCAGTCGCTCACTCGTGTTCGACTCTTTGCGACCCCGTGAATCGCAGCACGCCAGGCCTCCCTGTCCATCACCAGCTCCCGGAGTTCACTCAGACTCACGGCCATCGAGTCAGTGATGCCATCCAGCCATCTCATCCTCTGTCGTCCCCTTCTCCTCCTGCCCCCAATCCCTCCCAGCATCAGAGTCTTTTCCAATGAGTCAACTCTTCGCAGAAGGTGGCCAAAGTACTGCAGTTTCAGCTTTAGCATCATCCCTTCCAAAGAAATCCCAGGGCCTATCTCCCCTAGAATGGACTGGTTGGATCTCCTTGCAGTCCAAGGGACTCTCAAGAGTCTTCTCCAACACCACAGTTCAAAAGCATCAATTCTTCGGCGTTCAGCTTTTTTCACAGTCCAACTCTCACATCCATACATGACCACAGGAAAAACCATACCCTTGACTAGATGGACCTTTGTTGGCAAAGTAATGTCTCCGCTTTTGAATATGCTATCTAGGTTGGTCATAACTTTCCTTCCCAGGAGTAAGCGTCTTTTAATTTCATGGCTGCAGTCACCATCTGCAGTGATCTTGGAGCCCCAAAAAATAAAGCCTGACACTGTTTCCACTGTTTCCCCATCTATTTCCCATGAAGTGTTGGGACCGAATGCCATGATCTTCGTTTTCTGAATGTTGAACTTTAAGCCAACTTTTTCACTCTTCACTTTCACTTTCATCAAGAGGCTTTTGATTTCCTCTTCACTTTCTGCCATAAGGGTGGTGTCATCTGCATATCTGAGGTTATTGATATTTCTCCCGGCAATCTTGATTCCAGCTTGTGTTTCTTCCAGTCCAGCGTTTCTCATGATGTACTCTGCATATAAGTTAAATAAACAGGGTGACAATATACAGCCTTGACGAACTCCTTTTCCTATTCGGAACCAGTCTGTTGTTCCATGTCCAGTTCTAACTGTTGCTTCCTGACCTGCATATAGGTTTCTCAAGAGGCAGATCAGGTGGTCTGGTATTCCCATCTCTTTCAGAATTTTCCACAGTTTATTGTGATCCACACAGTCAAAGGCTTTGGCATAGTCAATAAAGCAGAAATAGATGTTTTTCTGGAACTCTCTTGCTTTTTCTATGATCCAGCGGATGTCGGCAATTTGGTCTCTGGTTCCTCTGCCTTTTCTAAAACCAGCTTGAATATCAGGAAGTTCACGGTTCACATATTGCTGAAGCCTGGCTTGGAGAATTTTGAGCATTACTTTACTAGCATGTAAGATGAGTGCAAAAACAAGCACATAAAAAAGGTGCACAATTCATTGCTTCCTTGTAGCTCAGTTGGTAAAGAATTTGCCTGCAATGCAGGAGACCCCAGTTCAGTTCCTGGGTTGGGAAGATCTGCTGGAGAAGGGATAGGCTACCCACTCCAGTATTCTGGCCTGGAGAATTCCATGGACTGTATAGTCCGTGCAGTCGCAAAGAGTCAGACACGACTGAGCGAGTTTCACTACTTATTAGAGAAATGCAAATTAAAACCACAAGGAGATATCATCTCATGCCTGGTAAAATGCCTGACTTCACTTATATGTGGAATCTAAAAAACAAAGCAAATGAATAAGCATAACAAAACAGAAACAGCCATAAAGGGAACAAACAGGTAGTTGACCAGGGGAGGTGGGGAGAGAGAAATAGGGAAGGGAGATAAGGAGGTACAAACTTCCAGTTACAAAATAAATGAGTCACAGGTCTGAAATGTTCAGTGTGGGGAGTAGAGTCGATAATTACCTAATATCTTTGTATGGTGGCAGATGGTAACTAGACTTACCATGATGATCATTTTGTAATGGATGAAAACACTGAATCACTATGTCATGGACCAGGAACTAACAGTGTTGTAGGTCAGTTATACCTCAGAGACAAAGTCATAGGAAAAGAGATTAGGTTTGTGGTTATCAGAGGCGAAGGGGTGGGGAGGGAAACTGGATGAAGGTGGTCAAAATGTACAAACTTCCAGTTATAAGATAAATAAGTACTAGGGATGTGATACTCAACATGACAATCTACACTGGTGTATGTTAAATATGAAAGTTTTTAGGAGAGTAAATCCTGAGTGTTCTCATCACAAGGAAAAATACATTTTTACATTTCTTTAATTTTGTATCTACATGAGATGGATGTTCACTAAATTTACATGGAAAAAAAATCAAGGAAACTCTTATGGCCTCATAATTCAAAGAAGTGAGCTTTGGGAAATAATGATTAGTTACACAGCACCTAAAATTAATTCATCCCTACTATTTTTCATTCCTCAATTCTCAATGCCACATTTTATTACAGACTATCAAATATAATCCTATTTATGCTTATCAGACCAATTGATCCAGTAGCCTTCCAATCTGGTTAATACTTTCTGCTTCATACTGGCTGAAAGCTTGCTGGAAGATTACAGAAGAGCAGCTAAAATATTCTAAGATTTAGAAAAAGCCAGTCCTCATACACACATCTTTCACTTAATTAAATGTACAAGAATGAAGTGTAATTAATTTCCTCTTATCCATCTAACCTTCTCTATGGGTCATCCAGTTTGAGGCTGGTAACATTTTAAACCAATTATATTTGATCTTACAAAACATTTTAAAGCTAAACTTCCTGTCTGTTAAATTATGCAAAAAGTGAATTTATCTTTGAAATATTAAGCAAGAGTGGAGTCAGCTGAGCAAGGAATCACTGTTTGCATTTTGGCTGAAGAAATTAAGAGATTATGCAACCAGCCCAAAGTGGTGACAGCTTGAAAACGGTAGAGATAGAACCTGAATTTAAGTTTTCTAGCACCTTTCAGAGAGAAGGGAGTGGATGGGAGAACTCCTGACATAGGTAACCATTTTTATACATATAAAGAGTTAATCCTGGTGCCAAATTCGATGGTTTCTGGTCTGATGGGATTTCCCTGGCTCACTGCATAACAGACGTGTAAAGAAAGCAGACGGCTAGCTTTGTTATTTTGCAATCATCCATGACATTCTGTCTGCAGTTTTCCACATTATTTGGGGGCAGCCTCCAGACTGGAAAAGAGACAAAACATTGTTGGTTAGTATTTAGGCCCCTTGCATGGGAAACATGCACAGAAATTAAAATACTGGTACTAATTTATTGTACAAACTTAGAGGCAGCAGTTTACATAAATGCCCCCTCTACCCTCCAGTTGCTCCCCTAACAGTGGGCTGAAGGTGGTAAGAATGTGGGCAGGGTCAGAGTTGCTCCTCTGCTTGTTTGAGGGCACATAACACCTGTGACTAAGGGCACAGGCCCTGGAGACAGATGGACTGGTCCCTCTGTCATGGCTCTGAAAACAATTTGATGTTGGCAGCATTTGTAACTTCTTTGAATCTTGACATCTTAATCCATAATAATGCGTACCCAAGAGTCGTCACAAATCATACAAAGAGATTGTCTGTATAGTGCCTGATACCTGGTAAACATTCAACATGTGCTAGTTTTTATGCTTTAATTCCCGATCCTCTTGATATCCAGTGACAGAAGTTCAAAGCGACAAGTGAAAATAAAAAAAAAGGAAAAGAAACAGCCATGATCTGTAAGAATCACTTATAGGAATCATCTATAAAAGGCTTCTCCCCTCTGATTGAAACCAAAAAAAATAACCACATTCCAAGTAAGTGGAACAGCACAGGATGCTTTGCACAGAGCTCCATCGAAATGGTAGGGCACCTCATGGTGATTTAAAAGCAACAGATGAGATTTCATGTTTCCCTTAGCTGGCTTGCTACCCTGCCCTGACCTGTGCACTCTAAAGGAAGACCTCATGAATCTCAGCTGGATATCCTGTATTGCTCATAGAGGTCCCTTCTTCCCAGGTATTACTATCCTTGTTCAATGCTGTAAGAAGCCCAAGTTATCATGCTTTTACTCTCCTAACTCTCTCTACATCAGTACCCTTTTTAAAAAAAATATTCATTTGACTGTGCTGGGTCTTAGTTGTGACATGGGGACCTAGGTCCCAGGGATGGAACTCAGACCCCCTGCATGCAGAGTCTCGGCCACTGGACCACCAGGGAATTACCTAAGTACTCTTACTTGACAACAGCATTCATTATTTTTAAGAATAAACCATGGTCTCTTTTTACACGGCTAGTTCCAAAATCCAGTATCAGTGAGAAAAGTTGAGAACCATTCTATGAAAATGGTCACATTGAACAAATATATTTCCTTAGTATACATTCAAAAGTCATCTGAGAATGTTCCTTTTGGACAACCAAACTTCATGACTATGCATTCAAAATGTTTACTTACATCCTAACGTATATTCCATGAACTGCACTGAAATACACATGAGAGCAGTTTTTAAAGCATTTTTCACATTTATGGTTTCTTGTAAAATTTAGTAAAACTTGGGGAAGTCACTGTTTAACTCCATCCCAGAACAAAAGCTTCATGAGAAAGGGACAGGTGTCCGTCCTGCTCACTGTTACCTCCCAGTGTCCAGTCCAAGGCCTGGCACACACGAGACGTCCAGGAAGCATTTGCTGACCCATACACTTTAATCTTAATCGACAGAAAGTAGTTTAATGTAGGATCGATGGAAATATCCTCCAAAAAAAAGAGCAAAGTGATTCAGTACAATGGTATTCTGGAACTAAAAAAAGGCCCGAATTCCTGAGCAGTAGTGTAAGTCCCTTTTGTGAGAACGCAACAAGTCATCCTGGAATTCATGCAAACTAGAAAGGCAAAGGTCAGGTGTAGGCCAAATACATGCAATATCTGAAAAGGACATATAAACATATCTCCCCAAATGCATGATTTCTGAGAGGAAACTCAAAAGCCAGCTGTCAAAACTGCAATTCTGACTCTGCCATCACACATGTTTCCGAATAGCAGGGAGCCATCCGGAGACCAGTGTTTACACTTGACCACACTCCCATGAACCACTTAAAGGATGGGAGACTACAGAACCAAAGACAACTCTTAGAGGAATACAGGAATTTGTGAGGACAAGGCTGTGAACTGGTTGAAGATTACAGAAATGCTAAGATAAACACATCTTCTACAGATATCACCTGATAAGAAGGCTAAGTGAGATCTAGGTCTACAGCTTACGGCCAATGATTGACAGATGTCAAAGTCAAGAGAAATTCAATCTTGTTTCTGCTTCTCTATTGAGAAAGCCCCTTAAGCAGGGAACAATTTTGGTGCACCTCAAAAGCAGTAGGTGTGTACTGGTTATCACTAATTTTTACAGCAGACCGTGAAGAAGAAATCCCAATCACTGTTTTAGAAATAATGAAATAAAGGCTCAGGGCAGCTAAGAATTTGCCTAAATGTATGTGATGTAATGTGCTCAGTTGCTCAATCATCCCGACTCTTTGAGAGCCCACCAGGCTCCTTTGTCCATGAGATTCTCCAGGCAAGAATACTGGAGTGTATTGCCATTTCCTCCTCCAGAGGATCCTCCTGACCCACCTATCAAACCCTCATCTCCTGCGTCCCTTGGATTGCAAATGGATTCTTTACCACTGAGCCATCGGGGAAGCCTAAACGTATACGTTAATTGAAAAGCAGAATTGGGATCCAATTCAAGCCTGACTTGAAAATTCTTCCCATGAACCCACCATCCCTCCTTGCTATACTGAAAAGATTTATGTGAAGAAAGGTAACTGGGAGCATCTCTGGAAGAGATCACGGAGTCACAACTGAGGAAATCTGTTGTAATCCAGATAAATCACACCCAGGGCCCCTGAGATAAGATCAGTATGGTGATCTTTAAGGAATCAGGAAAACGCCATCTTCGTTTTTTAAAAGACTGCTGAAGACAAGACTGGGAAAGGGCTACCCTACTAGCCAGGGGCCAAATCTCCCTTTGTATCTCAGGGTTCAGCACTTGGCCTCACACAATGCTTAATACACGCTGAATTAAGGACATGCTATTTTCACCATGGGCTGCCCTGGTGGCTCAGGTGGTAAAGAATCTGCTTGTAATATAGGAGACCTGGGTTTGATCCCTGGGTTGGAAGATGCCCTGGAGAAGGGAATGGCTACCCTTTCCAGTATTCTTGCCTGGAGAATCCCATGGACAGAGGAACCTCACATGGGTCACAAAGAATCGGACAGAACTACTCACATACACTTATCTTCACGTACCTGAAGCTTTGTCATGTGGGGTTAAACCAATTTTGAACAGTTCTAAGGGGAAGAAGGTTCAAAGAGGCAGGCAAAAAACATACAGAATTCAAGCCACAAGGAGCAGTTAGAGGTCCCAGGATAGGAATGGGTGTTCACCAGGGGGCAGGGAATCCCTACCATTTTGAGTGCTCACAGGTTTCAATGGAGGATTAGAAGGAAGGAGGAAATACACTTAGGCCCTCGTCTGTCCCTGGAATGATTTTCAGTGGTCACTTTGCCTGCAGTTGGATGTCTTTATTATGGTTCCCATACATTTGGTGGCGATGTGGAGTTAAGTGAGAGAGAAGCAAGCAAATGCTCAAGGTGAAGGGCAGAGAAGAACCTGAGAGTTGTTCTCCCTTCTTTCCTTAACTCCTAACTCAGAATTCAAGACCAGAAGTTCTGTTAAACTAGTTCATTTCCACTTACACAAAAGGCTTTTACATCTGCTGGGGGAACTAATCACCACTAACACCACTACTTGGGAAAATGAATTCTAGGTTCCCAAAGACTTGAGTTCCTGGAGTTGGGAATGGCAATCCACTCTCATATTCTTGCCTGGAGAATCCCCATGGATAAAGGAGCCTGGAGGGCCACAGTCCATGGGGTTGCAAAGAGTCTGACACAACTGAGCGACTCAGCACAGCACACAAAGACTGTTGGGCCTCCCCAGTGGCTCAGCGTAAAGAACTGACCTAATGCAGGAAACACAGGTTTGATCCCTGTGTCGGGAAGATCCTCTGGAGGAGGGCACAGCAACTTAAACCAGTATTCTTGCCTGGAGAATCCCATGGACTCAGGAGTCTGGTGAGCTACAGTCCATGGAGTTGCAGAGTTGGCATGACTGAGTATGCATACACAATGACTGTATGACTGTATGACTAAGTTATAGATAACCTTACACAACATAATCCATGAAGTTGGAAACTACATCAACCAAAATCAATCACTTTCATCATAAACACCACCACTGCTTCTCCCCACCACAGAATAGGAGGAATTTGTTACTATCATCCTTACTTGATAGTGACCTCTGTGATTTTTAACAATTCTGAATTTGTGATCAATTTAATGAGAAGGCAGATTACCTACATTTCAGACTAAAATTCCCTTCCTCAATCATTACCGAAGCCATGCAAGTTGGCATAAAAGCTACCACCAACTACCATCAATGTTTGTAGACATTCTCTTTGAACAAATAGAAAAAAAAAAAAAGTAGATGGTTTTCATATAATGAAAAAGTAGTTCTAACAGTGGACAGAGAACCCTGCACCTGCTCCACAAGTGAAAGGTAGACTCAGGAACTGATACTTACAATCATGCCCCCAAATGAAAGAAGGAAGCTGTCACATCAGCAAGGCAAGTCTTACCGTATTTACTGCCCAGTAGGACTGTTTGCAGAGAAGGCAATGGCACCCCACTCCAGTACTCTTGCCTGGAAAATCCCATGGATGGGGGAGCCTGGCAGGCTGCAGTCCATGGGGTCGCTAAGAGTCAAGACACGACTGAGCGACTTCACTTTCACTTTTCACTTTCATGCATTGGAGAAGGAAATGGCAACCCACTCCAGTGTTCTTGCCTAGAGAATCCCAGGTATGGGGGAGCCTGGTGGGCTGCCGTCCCTGGGGTCACACAGAGTTGGACACGACTGAAGTGACTTAGCAGTAGCAGAAGCAGGACTGTTTGAGTGTCAGTAAGCTACAAATGAACACAAAACACCCCACTTTCAGACTGGCGACCCTGATCACAGGACTCAAAAAGAAGTGGTAACACACTTCTTGTATGATGCACAGTGAAGTCCACCAGCCACAGGAAGCCAAGGACCCCATCTTGACTGACTTCCCTGGCATCAGTTCCATGGGAGTTTCCCCATGGGACATAATCCTATTATAACATTCATATCCCCAACAATGTGCATGGGAAGCTGCTATCTTCATTTTACATTCTGCACACCTATCAGTAGGGATCATCTCAGATCAATGGTGTCCCAAGCTCTCAGTCTAGCCAAATGGTCCCATTTGTTTTATACCTTGCTAAAAGGCACCAAACCTCAGAGGGCAATCAAAACGACAAACAGCATTTTTTTAAATTAAATGACGTCTGATACTGCTGTAAAGCAGCAGCATACCCACCCAATGCTAGGGGCCATCAGAAAAACCACCAGGGATGTACCCCAAATGCGGCTCCAATTCTGAGTTGCCAGGCTAGAACCAGGCAGACACTTGGATGCTTTGTGGGCTTTAAAAATAAATAAATAAAAAGTGATTCTTTAACGATACTATTAGAGCTTCAAAGGGCTTCCTTGATGCCTTAGCTGATAAACAGTCCACCTGCAATGCAGGAGACAAAGGAGATGCAGGTTTGATCCCTGGGTTGGGAAGATCCGCAGGAGGAGGCAACGGCAACCCACCCAGGATTCTTGCCTGGGAAATACCATGGACAGAGGAGCCTGGTGGGGTAGCAGAGTGAGCATGAACATGAGAACTTCAAAAGAATTAAAATGTATCTTAAAAAAATATTAAAGTATCATCTATATTTTCATTCTAATACTTGGAAATACAAAGTAGTAAAGTTGACATTTCTTTCTTTTCCACAGGGATGGTCTTGATCCCTGTCTCCTGTACAATGTCACGAACCTCATTCCATAGTTCATAGCTGTGAAAAGAGAAGCAAAAAGCAAAGGAGAAAGGGAAAGATATAAGCATCTGAATGCAGACTTCCAAAGAATAGCAAGAAGAGATAAGAAAGCCTTCCTCAGTGATCAATGCAAAGAAATAGAGGAAAACAACAGAATGGGAAAGACTAGAGATCTCTTAAAGAAAATTAGAGATACCAAGGGGACGTTTCATGCAAAGATGGGCTCGATAAAGGACAGAAATGGTATGGACCTAACAGAAGCAGAAGATATTAAGAAGAGGTGGCAAGAATACACAGAAGAACTGTACAAAAAAGATCTTCACGACCCAGATAATCACGATGGTGTGATCACTGACCTAGAGCCAGACATCCTGGAATGTGAAGTCAAGTGGGCCTTAGAAAGTATCACTACAAACAAAGCTAGTGGAGGTGATGGAATTCCAGTTGAACTATTTCAAATCCTGAATGATGATGCTGTGAAAGTGCTGCACTCAATATGCCAAAAAATTTGGAAAACTCAGCAGTGGCCACAGGACTGGAAAAGGTCAGTTTTCATTCCAATCCCAAAGAAAGGCAATGCCAAAGAATGCTCAAACTACCACACAATTGCACTCATCTCACATGCTAGTAAAGTAATGCTCAAAAGCCAGGCTTCAGCAATACGTGAACCGTGAACTTCCTGATGTTCAAGCTGGTTTTAGAAAGGGCAGAGGAACCAGAGATCAAATTGCCAATATCTACTGGATCATGAAGAAAGCAAGAGAGTTCCAGAAAAACATCTATCTCTGCTTTATTGACTATGCCAAAGCCTTTGACTGTGTGGATCACAATAAACTGTGGAAAATTCTGAAAGAGATGGGAATACCAGACCACCTGACCTGCCTCTTGAGAAACCTATATGCAGGTCAGGAAGCAACAGTTAGAACTGGACATGGAACAACAGACTGATTCCAAATAGGAAAAGGTGTACATCAAGGCTGTATATTGTCACCCTGCTTATTTAACTTATATGCAGAGTACATCATGAGAAACGCTGGACTGGAAGAAACACAAGCTGGAATCAAGATTGCCGGGAGAAATATCAATAACCTCAGATATGCAGATGACACCACCCTTATGGCAGAAAGTGAAGAGGAACTCAAAAGCCTCTTGATGAAAGTGAAAATGGAGAGTGAAAAAGTTGGCTTAAAGCTCAACATTCAAAAAACGAAGACCATGGCATCCGGTCCCATCACTTCATGGGAAATAGATGGGGAAACAGTGGAAACAGTGTCAGACTTTATTTTTCTGGGCTCCAAAATCACTACAGATGGTGACTGCAGCCATGAAATTAAAAGACACTTACTCCTTGGAAGGAAAGTTATGACCAACCTAGATAGCATATTCAAAAGCAGAGACATTACTTTGCCAACAAAGGTCCGTCTAGTCAAGGCTATGGTTTTTCCTGTGGTCATGTATGGATGTGAAGTTGGACTGTGAAGAAGGCTGAGCACCGAAGAATTGATGCTTTTGAACTATGGTGTTGGAGAAGACTCTTGAGAGTCCCTTGGACTGCAAGGAGATCCAACCAGTCCATTCTGAAGATCAGCCCTGGGATTTCTTTGGAGGGAATGATGCTAAAGCTGAAACTGCACTACTTTGGCCACCTCATGCGAAGAGTTGACTCATTGGAAAAGACTCTGATGCTGGGAGGGATTGGGGGCAGGAGGAGAAGGGGACAACAGAGGATGAGATGGCTGGATGGCATCACTGACTCGATGGACATGAGTCTGAGTGAACTCCGGGAGTTGGTGATGGACAGGGAGGCCTGGCGTGCTACGATTCATGTGGTCGCAAAGAGTCGGACACGACTGAGCCACTGAACTGAACTGAACGTGACATTGGCATTTCCTTCCTTCTCACAAGGCAGATTCAGCGTAAGCATGTTTCAGAAGTAACTTGCTGTGCAGGGAGGTACCCTAGAACTGCTGGACACGAGGGCTTCATCATCCACAGGACACTATAGCCAGCTAGGTGGGAGAGAGGCAGGCTTCATGACCAGGAGACAGGAGAGCTGCCATGTCACAACCTCGCTGCCCAGAACACAACAAAAACATGCACCCTAAACACAGATGAACCCAGCACTGGTGGTGGAAATTACAACACAAATATATTTCTCATGCAAAATAGGACCAATGACACATATTTACACGATGCAAATAAAGTGCTGAAAGCGCTTTCTTTTGGGGACACCACTGTGATTATGTGGTTTCAGTGAAGGTCAATGCTACATGGGGAACTTGCAACTCTGTATAACCAAGATGAAGACAGTATAGAAAATGCACTTGGGTAGAAACCTGGGTGTGCGACAGGCTGCTAGGAAAAAAACAAAAACAGGAATGACAGAAGTATATTTTCTTTTATATACAAAAACAAAGGCCCCAGGTATGATTTGCTGAAGTAGCCATCCACAAGATGTTAAATACTTTTCCTTTGCTTTGGTTAAAACAGTCTAGGAACAGCAATTGGTTCCCCTTCTATGAAGAGCATATAAATACAGCGACACAACTGCTTTTAGGAGAAAATAAACAACATTTAAGAAAAGAAATTAAATTAGTTTTAAACTAAACATTTACCAATAAATAAGATTCTTAAAAAGGTAACATCTTCATCCTACAATCATGGGCATAACATATACACCAGTTTAAAAAATAAACTTTCTCTCACAATAATAATTACAGGTGTTAATGCAACAAGCTAGGAAATGAAATTACTTTAATGTATCTTAAGAAAAAAAAACCCTAGCAACCAAAAATAAATCTTAAAAATCAACATTTTTTGAAAATGGTACATTCTAAAAGAACTAATTCTTTATTACAGAACATAATTCAAACTATTGTTGGTATTTCAATGTATTCCTAAAGAAATACATTCTTTAGGAATTCGTACACCAGAATTGGAACAGCACTTATAATTCAGTTTACGGCTATGAAAAGGCAATCATCTTCCACTTAAAACTTTAATCAGTGATGAAATATACTTCAAGAACATAAACATTTGGTCTGACAATCTTTAATATTGGTTAAAAACAGACTGATGTTTGTTGCTGATGGAGATATCGTTAATCCCATGTGCAAAAAAAGTGCAGCTGTCTACTTGTACTTGAGATACATAAGACCAACGCTTCTGTACTATTTACACAGGTAAAAGATTTTAAACATAATGATTTCAGGAAGGACACTGCATCTTCTTTATGGATAATCACGTGATGCCAAGAGCCCAAAAGCTTGATGACACTCTTTAAGTTACACAAACGTACCTGAAGAGGTATACCTGTTCTTGGCCTAATTTTGATCCTGAACAAAAATCCAATTTCAAAATCAGGAATTATTTTGATCTAGGAAATCTTGGACTTGTTGCAAATATGCAAACCTTGTCTCTGAGAGCCAGGTTCCTACACTTCCTTTTCTAACCCTCTCAGCACTGGTCAGCCCATAAACCCCATCAGCTGCAGAGTAGCAATACCCCAAACAAGAGTGAAAAAACTCAGCCCTCAAACGACTGACATGCCTTCAGGTCATGTGACATCTTTAGGGGCACGTGCGGGCAATCAAAAAGGATGAAGAAACACTTCAGCAAAGCAACCATTATTTGTCCACAAAAACCATGAAAAACAGTGATAGAAAACTAACAAACCAAATATATAAATCTGACACCATTTTGCATTTCCGAACTTGTTTTCCTATCTGTGCACGCAGGGTTCTTGGTCAACCACCCACCCGTATTGCCTGCGTCTACACGAAGTACTTTTACTAAAGTTCTTAAAAATGTCGCTGTGACCCATAAGTCACACAGAACGGTGATGGTCAGGAAATCAGTCCACTCAATTATCACTCTGTGCGGTGCTCTTCCTGGTGCAGCAGGCGGAGAGGGGGACTTTTAAAAAGGGACAGAAGTTTCTCACTTCTGAACTGGGCCCAGGAGTTCTCAAATTAAAATCAGAAATCATAAAAAAAAAGGTGGGGGGGCGGGCGGGGGCCGGGTGCTTACTGGCAACATTAATACAACACACCAGACGGGACAGTGAAACAGTTTGGTCAGAAGCAAGGAACGGTTATTTCCTTGCAAAGTTTTCGAAACACCCAACCAAGCACTGCCTTATGTCCAGCGAGTACAAGTTCTCGGTAAGTTTCCAACGAAACGTGGCGGCTGGCGTTCATGGCTCGGGATGCGGGATGCGGATAAAGGATGCTGAGCATCCCTGGCGCGCGTGCGCATCCCGGTCCCCCACCTCTAGCTGCAGGCGATGGTCTCCAGCTGCTGCTCGGCCTCCGCAGCCATGGCCGCCGCCTGCAGCTGCTCGGTCTCGCTCTGCATGGCGCTAGGGGTGACCTGCTTGCGCTCGCTGTGCATGTTGTTCTCGTGCCGCTTCAGGTCGGACGCCTTGGCGAAGGCCTTGGTGCAGGAGCCGCACACAAAGGGCTTCTCGCCGCGGTGACGGCGCTCGTGGTCCTTGAGGTGGGACTTGTGCTTGAAGGCCTTGTCGCACATATGGCAGGCGAAGGGCCGCTCGTTGCTGTGCACCCGCTCGTGCTTCTTCAAGTCCGGGGCGCGGATGAACGACTTGCCGCACACCTCGCAGCTGTAGGGCTTGTAGCCCGTGTGGATCTTCAGGTGCTCCTTCAGATGGGCCTGCGTGGTGAAGCCCTTGGTGCACATCTCGCACACGAAGGGCCGGTCGGCCGTGTGCAGCTTCTCGTGCTTCCTCAGCCGACCCTCGTCTGAAAACGTCTTCCCGCACGCCTGGCAGGCGATCTGCTCCCGGTGGTGCCCGTACAGCAGATACTCGAACTTCATGTCGCTGGCCGCCGTGGTCCAGCCTGGGGTCTGCTCATCCTTCACTTCGCTCATCCCATCGTTAAATGCTAAGGCCTGAGGGGTCTGGGACCCCAGGTCCTTGGACTCGGGGGTCTCCATGGACTCTACCTCCTGGCCGTAGCAGTTGACCTTCCGTACCTCCTCGCTGCCCAGCTCTTTCAGGATGGCCTCCTGCACCCTGAGCGTCGTCGTGGGCGACTTCCCGTCCTCCTGACTCGGGGGGGTGCCTTCTACCGTGTCATCCGAGGGGCTGTCGTCCTGGTCTCCGATTTCCTCCACGTCATCATCCTGAGGGTCGGCAGCATCCCCAATGGGGCGGTTGATCTTCAGGCAGTACTTGCTTTTCGACTGACCGTTGTTTTCGTCCGGGCTGGACACGTCCCGCTTCTGAGAGCAGAGTTTATCCAGGAACCGGATGCCGAGAATCTGACCGGATGACATCATTAAGTTAACATCTTCTTTTTTCACGGAGATCTTTGCCGTGTACATGTAATTCAGGACCTCTTCAAATATATCGGAACGGAGGAAATCTATTTCTATTACTGAGGAACTATCTACCTCCAGTTTCTTGAAAAGCTTTTTAAAGTAGGTGCTGCAGGCAGCAAGAACGCACCTGTGCGCTCGGAACTTCACATCCTCGACCACGATCGCGATGTCGCAAAATTCTCCTTCCAAGCGTTGCTCGTTGAGTGTTTTCAGAAACAGAGTTTTATGATCATCGTCATTATATTTAATGGTTTCAGACATACTGATGAAAAACTCCTACAAGAAAATGTTTATAAAGAAAAAGAATTTTGGTCATTATGGACACTACTTTTCCATATAAAAATTTCAGGGAGATTTCATTTTCTGACCACTTTCCAGTCCCTAACAATTTCAGAAAGTCACTGTCAGGAGGGGTTCAAGAATAGGAGGAGAAAAGACAGATCCAAATTTAGGGATTTCCACACTGTTCCTTCTACTTATCTTCACCGTACTCAGCGTATGCTTACTCATAACAACAACAACTCCTACTGGGCACGCAATACCTGCCTGGCATTGTGCTACGCACTTTTCATGTTTTCACAAAGGCACTGATCAAATGACCTTGAGAGATAGGCATTGTTATTACCCTACTTTACCAATAAACTGAGGAACCTGCCCAATATTCTAACTATTTAGTGGACCGTCAGGGCTCTGCTGCTGCTGCTAAGTCGCTTCAGTCATGTCCGACTCTGTGCGACCCCACAGACGGAAGCCCACCAGGCTCCCTCGTCCCTGGGATTCTCTAGGCAAGAACACTGGAGTGGGTTGCCATTTCCTTCTCCAATGCATGGAAGTGAAAAGTGAAAGTGAAGTCGATCAGTTGTGTCCGACTCGTAGCGACCCCATGAACTGCAGCCCACCAGGCCCCTCCGTCCATGGGATTTTCCAGGCAAGAGTACTGCAGTGGGTTGCCATTGCCTTCTCTAGCAAATCCAGACACTCTAGCTCCAAAACCAGTGCTTCCTGATAACTAGAGGTAATAATGACAACTCAGCTTCAAGGTTTAAGAAAACCGTTTGGCAAGCATCCGCCAGTGCCGTCTGCTGTGTCTAATTTCATGCCGAGGAAGACTCAGTACAATAACTAGCAGCTCTCAAGGTTCTGCTTCCTTGACGCAAGAGACAGATCACTCCTGCAGACCCAGGGAGGGGAATCATTTCCAGAACACTCCATTCAGGGTTGTCCTCTAGTCTTCACACCAGTGTTGGGCCACTTCTGAACAAGGGGCAAGGTTTAATAGGACCCTCAGAGAATCAGATGACATTTGGGAAGACAGTGACAAGCAGCTTCATTCCCCCTGGATGCCAGTCTATCTGTCATCCAGATCAAAGTGTCATCAGACCTGGATGCACTTGACAAGTGCGCTGGGGGGTTTATGAGAAAAAGAAATGGAGAACTGGCACAGAAGAATCTGCCACGTGTTAAAGGAGCGATCTTTTTTAAACTAATGTGTCCTGGGTGTTTCTTTTCAAAAACCTTGCTTTTCTTTTATTCAACCAAGCATAAGTATGAGGAAAATACCTAGTCCCCTAAAGAATGCTAGTACATAACTGAGAGACGTTTTAAAGCTGACACCAATAAGATTCTAAAGACTTAATATGCAAAGTCATAGTTACCATGAACAACTCAGGCTATTATCTTAATGCTTTAAACACCAAAATCTTCGGATCAGAATAACTCTGATCAGGGGCACGCCAGTCCTACAAGAGAAAACGACATACAAGAGTGAAGTTGGCTCTTTCCCTATCCCCAGTTGTAAACAAGAATGTTTTCAAAAATTGATTTTTAAAAAGAAACTTTCCTTTTTTGTCCTGTCACTGGCACCTGTACCCATTTTCAGGTTGGGAACAAAGAGGAGGGTGGCTGGCAGCGTCGCGTTCAGCTCTGAACAGATATGAAGGAGAAAAGGTAAGGGCTGGAGCACTGGCAGCCTGGAGGGGGTGTGCAACGGGAATGGGAAGGATGGGCTGGGGAACCACTAAGGGAGTTCCCCTCACTAAGCCTCTGTCTATATTTGCAAGGATGCTGATTGCTGCACAGATAAAGTGAAAGCTGTTAAGTACCTCGTTCCCCTACCATTTCCTGCTGGATACATAGCCTTCCAAATTTTTTTCTGCTTGGCTTATATAAACATAGACTATATATTTTTTACATCGATAAATATAGACAAAGTTAAGAAAAGTACATATACTCAACAGTTAACAGTGGGGGAGAGGGAACAGTAGCTGTTTACTTCTATCCACTCTTCCGTATGATGTAGTATGCTGCTGTTGCTAAGTCGCTTCAGTTGTGTCCGACTCTGTGCAACCCCATAGACGGCAGCCCACCAGGCTCCCTCGTCCCTGGGATTCTCCAGGCAAGAACACTGGAGTGGGCTGCCATTTCCTTCTCCAATGCATGGAAGTGGAAAGTGAAGTCCCTCAGTCGTGTCTGACCCTCAGCGACCCCATGGACTGTAGCCTTCCAGGGTCCTCCATCCATGGGATTTTCCAGGCAAGACTACTGGAGTGGGGTGACATTGCCTTCTCCGATGATGTAGTATATAGTTACTTAAATCACTCTGGTTTTGAAGCTTGCACTAGATAACTCCAGGTGTGTCTGCCTCTATCCCTACAGGGAAGCTCAAAGGATTCTTTATTTTTTCCAGTTTAAACTCCATTTTACAGACCAACATTCTGAAAAACATCAAGCCTTCTCTACTGAACGGTGACCACACAAACTTGAGAATGGCAGAACCAGAGTCCTGAAAACCCTCTACAGAAAAGCAAAAACATCATAAAGCTGCCTAAAGTGGCAGGTTGTTTTCTTACTTGCCAAGTGCGAGGACTGGGCAGAATGATTTCTAAGGGTGCACCCTAGCCTGAGGCCACCCCCAAGGGAAGGCAGCCTTCCTACCAGGTTACTTCCTACAGTCGTTCTCTCTGGAGCTTGTGGGATAAAGGTGTAAGGACCAGGTACAGGAGAGGCGTACAGTACCCATGGCAACGTACTTAGATTTTTTTTTTTTTTTAAGCCTATGTGTTATTTGGTCCCACTCTATCTCTCCATATCTCCATTTTCCCCCTCTGTTGAGATGTTCCCATTGCTAAGTTCAGGTGAGTCAAACGGGAAGATCCCCGTTGCCAGTATCCCTACAGGTGGAGGGCAAGATGCCGCTCCAACCACACCTCCTGGACGAAGCTGCCCATGCATGTCGCTTCTCCAAAGCGTCGGCGCGGGGGCCCCCGCTAAGCCGAACCTACAGAAGCCGCGGCGACCAGCCGGCCGCCTCCCCGACCCCGGGGCCGCCGCGACAATGGCGGCGGCACCACTTCCCGGTCGAGAGCTCGCCGCTTCTGGATGGGAAGGCAGCAGGGAACCGAGCGCAGGACCCGGGCAGCCTCCGGAACCTCTCCGAGCCTCGCTCCCATCCAGCTCGGCCCGGGAGGTGGGGGACGGGATCCAGCGGCTGGCATTCCTTCCCGAACAAAAGCTCCCGCCCGGAAAGCCGGGCGGAGCACCAGCCGTTTTCCCTTTTAGAATCGGGCTCTTCGGCGCGGGCTAGGGCCGCGACTCCGAGCGCGAGAGGGAGGACCCACGGCGGCCCCGGCGGCGGGGATCGGGAGCGGGCGTGCGGCCGGGCTCCGCAGCCCCGCGACGCGCCGCGCCGCGCCCCGCTCCGCCCGCGAGCCCGGAGCTCGCGCCCCGCGCACTCCCCGGCCGGCTCGCGCCGGGCCCTCCCCCGCCCTCCCGCGGCCGGGGGCGGGGGCGGCGCGCGGCCGGCTTCCCGAGCTCCGCGGGCGCTCCCGGGAGTGCGAGCGCGGGGGTCCTGGCCCCCTCCTCCGCGGGCTGCTGGGGGGCGGCGCGGCGGGGCCCGCGGCGCGGAGGGGCGGCGCCCGGCGGGCCGCGCTCGGCGCCGGGCTCCGGGCCGTCCCCACCCCCACCGCGGTGCACTGCGGCGGTGCGAGCGGGGGCGGCCATAAACTCCGCCGCCGAGGCTCGGCGAGCGCGCGCGCGGGGCAGCCACTGTCGCCGCCTGGCCGCTGCCCGAGCCCGCTCGCCGGCCTGCGCGGCCCCCGGAGCGCCCCGGCCCCACGCCCGGCCCCGCTCGCGCCGCGCCGCCGAGGCCGCCCGCACCTCCTGGAGCTGACGGGTGCCCCCGAGCGCGGCGAGAACGCGCTTCTTCCGGGCAGCCCCGCCGCGCCCGCCGCCCCCGCGCCCGCCTCGCGGCCGGCCCGGGCCCCTTCCGCACCCCAGGCCCGCGCTTACCTGCAGCCTGGCACAGCCACAGACACTCGCCGTGGGCTCCCCGCGCTCGCTGCACGCAGGCCGGGGACGGGATGGACGCGGGGCGCGGGGGCACGGTGGGTGGCAGTGTGTTTTGGATTTTTTTTTTTTTTTTGGAGTTTGGGGGCGGGGTGGGGGGGAAATCGTGCACGTCCCTGATGGTAGCAGCCCTCCTCCTGCACGAGCACAGAATGTCTAGCCGGCCGCGAACACCCCCACCGGCACCCCCCCTTCCCGTGCATGCGCGGTGCGGGCCAGGGGGAAGGCGCGCCGCCGGCTTGCGCAGGCACGGAACACGACCGGGCCTCTAAATGGGCAAGCGGGGAAAGGGTTAATCCGGGACCTTGAGACGCTTTCGTTGGAGTCTACGGGGCCGCCCCCGGAGGGCCCTGGCCTGCGCACGCGCGCGCACGCGCGCGGGTTGGAGCGCGCGGAGCCCGCGCGCGGGAGAAGGGGGTGGGCGGGACCGGGGCGGAGCTTAAGAGCGGAGGAGCGAATGCACGAGCGCCGCTCTCGGGCACCCGCCCCGCCTGCCGCTCCCGCCTCCCGCTCGGACTCCCGAGCTCCCGCCCGCGCCCTGCGCCGGCGCCGGCGCGGCACCGGGGACGCGGGAGCCCGGCGCTCCCGTGCGTGTGCATGTGCGTGGGCAGTGCCGCCCTCGGGCGCGCGCAGGCCGGGCGCCGCGGCTGCGGGGCTCGCCCGCGAGTTCCGGACGGGCGTTCCGGGCACCCTGTCTTCCGCGCTCGCCGGAGACTGCGAGACGCGCGCTCGCGGGCGTTGGGTCTTAGCGGGCATCGCCGCCGCATTTTGTCTATGGGCGAGTTATAGGAGCTCAGTAAGCGTTTGTAGAAGAGATGCAAAGGTGACAGCTTTTCATTTGGACTGTAAGGGGCGATCCCAATCCCAGGGAGGCAAGGGATCATACACACACGCATACCCAACAGCCCCAAAGCTCGGGAGCCAGTCAGGGACGCGCCCACGCTGCCGCATCTCCCCGGAAACTCGCAAGGAAAAGTCTCGGGGCTGGAGGCCGAATAGCCCATCCCTGGCGGTGGAGCCCCTGGGTTCGGGTTCTTTTGCAGCTTCCTCGGAGAACTCTGATAACTCAGCGCCGTTCCTACATCCCTGTTGAGCAGAGTAACGACTCCTGTGCTGTGGGAGCATCATCGCTCCCATGCGGTGACGGTCCTGGCGAGTCCCTCCCGCTTCCCGGTTTTCTGCTCATCTACGCACAGGAAGCTGGACGCCGCCGCGGCTCCCTCGCGTCACTTGTGCAGCTTTGTCACACTTGTTTTAACAGCGTTTCGCCAAAACATTCGTATTTCACATCTAAAAATTAGAGCAGGACCATCCTTGTGGGCTTGTGCGATAATTACAAAAATTAACGCTTGTAACGGGTCCATAATACACCTTGAAGAAATTATATTATGATTGTGTTAAATTCCAAAGAAATTCTGTTCGTCCCGAGGTGATTTGTAGTACTAACTGATGTCGGTTTCAACGTTTCCAAAAGTGCTTTTTATACACATCCTTTTTGATGTTCACAAAAGCCTGAGGGTCTACTGAATGAAGCGAGGTAGAATAGACCAGTTCTAAAGTCAGACATACTCAGCTCAAATAGTGGGTATATGATTTAGCTTCCCTAAACCTCACTTCTTGTTCTCTGATAAGAGCAGGAAATTGTGAGGATTATATGGAGTAATGCTCAATTAAGTGATTAGCTCAAATACTAGCACGATGGTGTTAAGTGACCTGCCAAGTCTGTCTGTTTAGTGGGTTTCAGTGGCAAGAACAGAACCAGAACCATCAGGGGTCAGGCCCACACTTCATCCCTAGGTGGCCCACGTCCCCTCTGACGCCACGCTGGGCCTGATTATTCTTATATGTTTGTTTAGTCGCTAAGTGGTGTCCTTTGCAACCCCAGACTGTAGCCCACCAGGCTTCTCTGTCCATGGGATTTCCCAAAACTTTTAAGGTTATATTTCAATCTTGTCTGTGTTTTTATAGGGGGATAATAATAGCAGTATATCATAGGATTATGTTATCAAACGATAAAGCTGTCATTTCATAGAGCAGTGTGTGGGCATAGCTCTCTTAGTTATGGTTCATCGTTCGATGCAAACACTCCCTGCATACCACTTAATTGCATAGCTTTATATACTCATTCTGCATATATTGATTACCTATCTACTATGTAAAGACTGTCTCTTGGCATATGGCTAGGTAAAGTCTTTCAGGATTTGGCTAATCTGATCCAATTAAAATGGCTCAGAAGAGTTGTTGAGCAGCAGAATGCAGTTCTCAAGTGACAGATCCTTGACATCTTGATTTTGTATGAATTATTCCTCTTTTTCATTTGCTTTTTTGTGCTCATCGCCTGGGCTCTGACCGACTGTCCCTTGCTCCATGGGAATCATGGGGTGAGTGTAAACGAAAGAGGAAATTCCGTGGGCTGGAGGAGGGAGGAGGGGAAGCTACAAAGGAAGGGCTTGACCCAGACCCGGCACCTCGCCTTACACAGCAGCCTTACCTCGGTGCCACCCAGCATCCCTTAGGCCCTCCATAAATACGGGCTGACAGGTAAGTGACGACTCACACAGTACTGTGGGGAGTTACAAGGACACGCTGTGGGGTTGATGTGGGCTCAGGAGCTTTCTGAAACTCACAGATCTGAGGCCCTTGAAGGAAGTCTTCTGCCTCTCCTGCTCCAAATGCTATCACTCTGTGGGACTCTCAAGCCAACAACTATGCTGGGAACACACTGTTCCTCCCCCTAGGGTGCTCATGGCTGCCTCCTAATTGGAACCTGCTTGTAAGGCGGGGACCTCCCTGGTGGTCTAGTTAAGAATCTGCCTGCCAATGCAGGGGACATGGGTTTGATCTCTGGTCTGGGAAGTCAACTAAGCCCTGTGCCCCAACTACTGAGCCTGTGTCTAGAGCCCGGGAGCTGCAACTACTGAACGCATACATTCTGAACCCATACAAAGCCTGCATTCTGGATCCTGGGCTCTGCAACAAGAGACACCACCGCAGTGAGAAACCTGTACACCACAACGAAGACCCAGTATACCTGAGAATAAATAAATAAATAAAAATCTAAAAAAAATTAATTGTAAGGCAGGAGTCTGGGGCGCCAGGGCCTAGAGTGGCTTTGGAATGGCCCCCAAGGGACATGGGTGATGTTAGATCATTTGCATGGAGTTGATGTCTTTATCACACTGACCTTGGGCCCTCTGATCAGTGGAAGATATGCAGAAAAGTGGGCACATGTGTTCTGAACAGAGGCTTTGAGAAGCAGCTTATGTTCCTCTCTTTGGCCTGGGTTTGTGCGGTCTTCCGTGAGGACTGGGCCTAGGTTGCCACTGTCTCGTCTGCCTGGGCCCTCAAATGACAAGCAGGCCTCAGAGAAGGAAGCTGACCTGAAACCCAAGCCCTGCCAAGCCCAGGCAGGCGACAGCTCATCCACAAATTCGTGAGTGAGAAAGAAACGCTTGCTTCTTTAGGCGCCGGAAGGCTGTGTTTTATGCTTTGTCATTGCAGCCAAACGTAAAACACCTGCTTGAGGAACAGTGTCCCACCAAGTGCCAGGAGCACTCTCCCCTTGCTGCTCTGAAAACGCTGGACATGGTACATGAACAGGAAGCAGACTTAATCCAGGACGATGCGGAGGTAGGGAAACACACATTCAAACATGATCACATGAGTAATTTTACAACTGCACATTCTGATAATGCTACTAATAAAAAGGTACAAAGCTCAGAGTGTCATGAAACAGAGGAACTCATTCTGGTTGCGAACTCAGTGAAAGCTTCTTCGAAGATGGATATTTGAGACCAGAAGAGTGAGGGAAGACAGGCATCTTTGGGGTTGGGGGCTAGCATTTCAGGCAGACAGGGAATAGCATGAAGGAAAAGATGGAAGGGACTTGGTGGGTTGAGGCTCTAGGAGAGGACAGAGTGACCAAAGCTCAGTGGGCATGAGACAGGTCAGTGGAATAGCGGAGCTCAGCACATCTGGGGCTTTGCAGTCCATAGTGAGGGCTGTGCACAGTGAGTGCCATCAGAGGGTAAACTAACATTTACTTGGGTAAATATATTAATCTTATAACTAGGGTAAATGCACGCTATGGAAAGCAGATATAGACTTTGAATTTCAAATACCTCCAATGGTGTGACTGCTCATGTAAAACTTTTCTCATAGTTCAGGTTATGGGAAATGATTTTTTGACACCAGCAACTGAAATCCTATCTTTCTTTATCTAGGAAAAAAGTTAATAATTCACTCATGAAATTTTACTTTCAAATGAAATACATTCATCACACTATCCTAAGAAAAGACTCTGATCAAACTTCCATTTGAATGACTATATGAGGACTTAACAACAGCACTGAAATGAAATGAGTGAAAATGCTGAATTAGCGGAGATACAAAACACTACTCTGTTTGTGGATCAAGAGAAGAAACTTGTTATTAATAGAGAGCAACAATAGAAATACTATATACTATCTGGAAATCAAATAAAAGGAAAGCTAATTACTAATGAGATTCACATTTACAGAATACACATTTACAGAACATTATCCTTAGAATTATGTTCCCATGAGGTTTTCACTGGAGTTACTGTATAAACACTTAAATGATAGCAATGAAACCAAAAGAGAAAAAGCTCAAACTCATTTTAGAAGAAAGATCAAAAATTATTATTGCTGTGTTTCTGGATGATTTCAGGGTCTTGTTAAGAACAAAAATACCTTAATTATACTACCTAGAAATAGAATAAAATGGAAACAATTAATTGATAAGATTCACATTTAAAGGATCTACAGTTATAAAACATTATTCTAAGAATTCTAATTATATCAGACTTCCACTTGAACCACTGTATTATCTCTTAATTAACAGCAATAAAAGTAATGGACAAAAAAAGTTTTCTTCAGTAGAAAGAAATATAGTTGCTATATAGTTCTGTATCTTCAGAAATACGTTTATTGGAAGATGCATCTGCTTAAAGATACTTCACTCTTGTTTTCCAGCTTTGTAGATACAAGATTTAATTGAGCCCTTGCTATGGACATTTCTTGTTGCCCATTTTGGTTATGCTGGGCCAGGGAATTCCCTTGGTGAAGTGAATTTCTGGGGAGGTTTATTCTCATATTCGAGAGAAAGAGAAGAACAGGGTATCCTGAGGAACTGCCCCTTGGACCTTCTCTGTCATACCTGACCTCTAAAGAGAGAACCTAGGCTAACAGCAACCTTTCAGGTGGGAGGGGTGAATCAAAAAATTTCCAAACATCTTCCAAGGTAAGGAGCACAAGGACAAGCTTTGCTTTGCCCATGGGGAAAAACTGTTGAACAAAGATGGATTGGCTGCTACCATATGACCCTGCAATCCCACTCCTGGGCATATACCCAGAGAAAATCATGGCCCCAAAAAGACACATGCACCCCAGTGTTCACTGAAGCACTATTTACAATAGCCAAGACACAGAAGCAACCTAAATGTCCATCAACAGAGAATGGATAAAGAAGATGTGCTACATGTATACAATGGAATATTACTCAGCCATTAAAAAGAATGAAGCAATGCCATTTATAGCAACAGGGATGGACCTAGAGAATGTCATACTGAGTGAAGTCAGGCAGACAGAAAGAGAAATATTATATGACATTCCTTATATGTGGAATCTAAAAAGAAATGATACAAAGGAACTTACTTACAAAACAGAAAGAGACTCACAGACTTAGAAAACAAACTTATGGTTGCTGGGAGGAAGGGATAGTTAGGGACTTTGGGAAGGTCACGTACACACTGCTATATTCAAAATGGATAACCAACAAAGACCTATTGTACAGCACATGGAACTCTGCTCAATGTTATGTGGCAGCCTGGATGGGAGGGGAGTTTGGGGGAAAATGGGCTCTTGTATATGTATGGCTGAGTCCCTTCGCTGTTCACCTGAAACCACAACATTGTTAATCAGCTATACCCCAGTACAAAATGTTTTTGATGTTAAAAAAAAGATGGAGTTGGCTGAATGAAAGGATCCTTCCCCTATAGGCTTGAACTTGGTGGGGAATCTGGTCTACACTGGGTAGACCTTCACACCAAGACAGACTTTGTCTTCCTCCTCTTGAAGCTGGTCATCCAGAGGATGCTCTCATGGTTCTCTTGGGTTAACATTAGAGGAAGCTGGGTGAAAGGTTTATAGGAACACTTTATATTTTTGATAACTTCTGTATATATATTATTATGTCAAAACAAAAAGATTCTCTGTGTAGGTAATTATTTTTCTCTGGTTTCTTTCAAGACTTTTTCCTTGTTTTAGTTTTCAGCATTTTAATTATGATATTTCTGGGGATGCATTTTATTAAGATTATCTTATTTGGGATTTACTGAGCTTCTTGAATCTGCAGGTTTATATATTTCTCTAACTGGGAGAACTTTTCAGCCATTATTTCTTCACATTTTTTTTTCAGCATCACATTCTTTCTCTTCTGAGATTCTAATGATAGAGACATTGGATTAAAATTTTTTTTTCTCTTAGGATTATAAGGCTTCTCATTTTTAAAAATATTTGTTGCCCTCTTGCTCAGACTGAATAATTTCTATTGCTCTCTCAAGTTAACTGATTTGCCCTTTTTCACCTCCAATCTGCTAGTTAGCCGACTCAGTGAGATTTTTCATTTCAGTTGTCTATTTCAGTCTGAAATTTACATTTTTTTCTTTTAGTCTTCTATTTCTTTTCTGAGACTTTCTAGTTTTGTATTTAAGAGTGTTCCTAATTGTTTGTTGGAGAATTTTAATAAAACTGCTTCTAAGTCTTTGTTACATAATTCCAACATCTTTGTCATCTCACTTTTACTTTCTGTTGACTGTCTTTTTAGAAGTGAATTGAGATTTCCTGGGTCTTTTCATACAGAGTAATTTTGAACTGATTTTAAATACTATGTTATAAGACTCTGGGCCATGTGAAATCCTATGGGAAAATGTTGATTTCTTTTTCTTTAACTTTTAGCAGACAATCAGCTAGGTTACATTCTGGTCAGTCTTTAACATAGGCTCAGAGGGCTCTTGCTTGGTATTGTGTGCTGTGTCCTCAGTCAGTGTCTGACTCTCTGAGACCGCTTGGACTGTGGCCTGCCAGACTCCTCTGTCCATGGAATTTTCTAGGGAAGAATATAGGAGTGGGTTGCCATTTCATACTCCAAGGGATCTTCCCAACCCAGGGCTAGAATCTAGGTCAACCCACATTATAGGCAGATCCTTTACCATCTGAGCCACCAGGGAAGCCCCCTTGCTTGGAATATTTGGATGCTATTTGGATCTGTCACAAGTGTTCTCATGCATTGGCCAGCATAGGACCTGGGCGGCAATCAGTAGTTCAGAATCAGATCCTTCCACATGCAGCTCGAAGGTGAACCTAGGATTTATAAACAGCTTTATGGCATTGCTTTCCTGGATTTCTTTCTTTCTGTGACTGCCTGGTAACTTCTGCCTTGCTGGGGCTCCTTTCTCTATCCTTCAACCAGGAATTGGGGGCACCTGCGTGGCTGCCCCTGCATCGAGAGCCAAGCAGTAGAAGAATCAGAATGAAAAAAAAATTGGCTTGGTGATAAGGTTGCTTGTTTTCTGATACATTTATTTCAAAGAGCTATGTCTACATTTCCTCCTCAGGACTGCTTTTCCCTTTCCAACATATTTTTCTGTGTAGTTTTATTTACATTCAGTTCTATGTATTTCTTAAGTTTCTTTACGACTTCCTTTTTAACTCATGTTATTTAGTAATCCAAGTGTGATAAATGTTATTTTGTTTCTAATTATATGGAAATTGTTTGAGTTATCTTTTCTAGGGTAGCTTCTTATATTGAAAGAATATAGTAAGAAGAATTTTTATATTTATTTTGTGTGTGTTAGTTGCTCAGTCACGTCCAACTCTTTGCAACCTCATGGACTGTAGCCCGCCAGGCTCCTCTGTCCATGGAATCATCCCGGCAAGAGTATTGGAGTGGGTTGCCATTTCCCTCTACAGGGATATTTATTTTACCTTTATCCAGATTTAGAGGGGCTTCCCGGGTAGCACTAGTGGTAAAGAACCTGCCTGGCAATGCAGGAGACACAAGAGATGTGGGTTTGACTTCTGTGTCGGAAGATCCCCAGGAGGAGAATATGGCAACTCACTCCAGTATTCTTGCCTGGAGAATCCTATGGACAGAGGAGCCTGGAAGACTACAGTCCATGGTTTTGCAAAGAGTCGGACACGACTGAAGTGACTTAGCATGCAAATTTACCAGTTGTTAACATTTTGCCACTGTTTGTTTAATGTTTGTTGAAGAGGAAATGGCAAAACACTCTAATTTAACGATGACCATATTTTTCCAGGCAGATTCTAGCAAGGCTTCAGTCTCCTGGAATTAAAATCTTCTAAGGGGAAGTGACAGTAGTGGGTGGATCATGATGGCAACAAAGAGGGGTAGTAGGTTGGATAGTTCGATGATCAGACGGTCACAGCTATGGGCTTTTATGGAGAAGAGAGGGGGAAAGGTTTGGGAAGAGAAGGTGGGCACCTCTCAGCTCTAGGCAGGAGCACAAACAGTCACTCTCCAGAGGGGTACAGGGAACCACATCCTCTGGTGAGGACCAGTGTCCAGCAGATGCCTGACAGCAGTCCTTGTCAGTCTTGGCTACTCACAGGCATCATCTGGGGGGTTTTAAAGATACTTTCCCTGTGGTCTCACCCTCAGAGTTTCTAATTAATTGTGTTGGGGGGTAGACTGAGTAATCTGGAGTTACAACAGCTCTCCAGGTGATCAGAAGGTATAGCCACCCATGAAAAATCAGCAAAGAGGAGGGGGCCAATCAAGGACATTCAGAGTGTCAAGAGATTTACATAAGATGATTCTTTTAAGATATTAACACAGTTCCTGGAACAGAGTCTGCTGTTGGCTTCTCTCTTCAGGCTCCAGTGCTTAACTTCTGGCATGACTAAGAAGGGAACATTTGCTCTGCAGGACAGGGTTGACACTAAATGGATAAGGACATCACAGTGGAATTCTTCACTCCATCACGTTAATATCTCTACAGCCCTCATCCATCTTTCATGATTGGCTCATAGTTCTTTCCAGAAATGAGCCATTCTTCAGCTTCCATGCCTTACAAATGAGCCGGCAGATGAGGTCAAGTGGAATAAGTAGGAAGTTCATTTTCTCCTCTTAATCTAGTTGACGACTCACACAGATTTGTCTGCATAGCTAGATACCACTTTGATTCTAAATTCTGTGAATCAAAGAATTCATCCTTTGGGATGAATAGGTTGAGCATGAATTTCAGCCAGTTAATCTATTAGCTGCTACAATATTCAAACTGTAAAATAATAAATGTAACAGATGACCCTAAATATTCCATGACTATCTTTATGCTTAGGGAATAAGCTAATATATTTTCCCATGCTTCTCTTATCTGATATTAATAAAAGTCACAGTCTCAATCGCCAGTTAAAAGAGGAACAATTCAACAGGAGTCCTAAGAAATTCATCAAGACACATAGATCTTTTCAGAGTCAATATTTGAGCCAATTCTGTAATAGGAAAAGGAAGTAATCTGACAGATTATGTCATTGGCTTCTCCTACTGTGTCCTCAGCTTTGGAGGGAAACTGTTTATCTTTCTAAATAGATCTTTTTGGAAAAATCTACACTATATTTAAGGGCTTCCCTTGTGGCTCAGATGGTGAAGAATCTGCCTGCAATGTAGGAGACCCAGGTTTGATCCCTGGGTCGGGAAGAGCCCCTGGAGAAGGGAATGACTTCCCACTCCAGTATTCTTGCCTGGGAAATCCCATGGACAAAAGAGCCTGGTGGGCTATCGTCCATGGTGTGGCAAAGAGTTGGACACAACTGAGTGAACACACACTCAATTTTCTAAAGAAATAAATACATATGTATTCCAGTTTTCTAAACTTTGGCCTCTAATTTCACTCAAGTGATGAGTGAGCAGGGAAGCCCACATAATACATGGACCACAGCAGATTAATTTTATGCTTTTCCCATAAGCCATGTGTTCTGCATGCATTTGTAGATTTATGATAGATTTTACCAGTCTACTAAATATCTCCATTCTCGGCTACAGTTATCCATTGAAGACAAATAGATCATATTTTACTTTAGAATAAAAAGAAATACATGAACAATCCAATTTCCAAAAAAAGAACAGCAATGTATTCAATTATGGGGCCATCAAGAATGAGACAGCTGCTTCCAGGAACCCATGAAACTGGACTGAGAACAGGAGGAAAAGTTAGAGAAGAAAGAAATGAACAAAGAGAGTGGAGGAGAAAGAAGGAACTGCTGGGCAGCAGGCAATCCATTTCATCCACAAGATTTTGTAGTTGCCTTATTTCTTTTTATTGTTGTTCACTAAGTCATGTCCGACTCTGCTACCCCATGGACTGCAGCATACCAGCCTTCCCTGTCCTCCACTATCTCCTAGAGTTTACTCAAACTCATGCCCATTGAGTCAGTGATGCCATCCAACCATCTCATCCTCCATTTCCTTTTGTGATCACTCAATTTTAAACCTGAGGAGCAAGTGGGGCTTATCAGACTTGGAAATTAATATTCAAATGTTTTCATAATGAATAGAGTACTGAATACACCCTGTACTGATACATTGCCTTTGCATGTGTGTGATACCTACACACTCACTGATCATTGTTATGGCCCCTGTGCGTTTCCATTTTAGAAGGGAAGCGACTGTTACAGGATTTAATCCAGAAGTCCTTCCATATGGCCTACTACCTCATTTTACAGACGAAAAGACAAGAAACTAGAGGTGTTAGCACCAGCACTTGTGGCTAGTTACTGGTACAGCCTAGAAACAATCTCTGGTCACCTGGTCCTGCAGACCTGCTTGCTGGCTTCTTGAGGGTAAATAATAATAATGTAAACAGTGAATGCCTGTACAGTAGTCATCATGAGTCAGGAAGTCTTCCAAACACTTCACATGTATTCATTCATGTATCCTTACAACACTCCAAGAGGTAAGCATCCCCATTTACAAGTGATAAAATTGGAGCACATCGAAATTAAAGAATTTATCAAACATCATCCACCCAGCAAATGGCCGGCCAAGGATCTGAACCCAGATCAGCTCACTCCAGGATCTCTTAACCACTATACCAGTCTGCCCTGACTCAAAAGGTGATTTTCTTGCCTCTTAGCTTCATTTTCACTCTCATGAATAGAAAGCTTTAAACTGTTGTTATTGTCTCAAGCTTTCAAAGGAGCCTCAGGTTGCTGGCTGTCGACAACATGGAAGAGATTCTCCCAAGTTGAGCTGAAATAATTATTTTGCTCTCTTGAGCCCACTGGGACAGTTGCTGAGTTTCTCCTTACACTGGTCCCCTCCACCTTTGCCTTCACAGTGCATTGAAAAGAGGCTCCTGGATCATACATTAACTCTAGAAATGTCCCACTTCTGGGCATATATTTAGAGAAAACTCTAATTTGAAAAGATACACACACCCAATCTTCATTGCAGCCCTGTTTACAATAGCCGAGATATGGAAACAACCTAAATGTCCAACAACAGAGGATTGTATAAAGATGTGGTACATATAGACAATGGAATATTACTCAGCCATACAAAGAATGAAATAATGCCATCTGTGGCAACGTGCATGGACCTAGAGATGATCATACTAAGTGAAGGAAGTCAGACAGAGAAAGACAAATATTGTATGATATCACTCATGTGGAATCTAAAATATGACACAAATAAACTTATTTCCAAACTGGACTCACAGACATAGAAAACAAACTTATGTTTTCCAAAGGAAATCAGTCCTGAATATTCATTCATGGAAGGCCCGATGCTGAAGCTGAAGCTCCAATACTTTGGCCACTTGATGCAAAGAGCTGACTCATTGGAAAAGACCCTGATGCTGGGAAAGATTGAAGGCAGGAGGAGAAGGGAGCGACAGAGGATGGGATGGTTGGATGGCATCACCAAATTGATGGACATGAATTTGAGCAAGCTCCAGGAGCTGGTGATGGACAGGGAAGCCTGGCATGCTGCAGTCCATGGGGTAGCAAAGAGTTGGACACGACTGAGCGACTGAACTGAACTGATGTTTTCCAAAGGGGAAAGCTATTGGGGTTGGGGGATGGGAGAGGTTAAATTGGGAATTTGGGATTAGCAGATACAGACTACAATATGTAAAATATAAACAGCAAGGACCTACTGTATAGCACAGGGACCTATATTCAATATCTTATAATAAGTTATAGTAAAAATGTGAAAAAGAATATATATTATATATATAAATGAATTACTTTATTGTGCACTAAAAACTAATGCAACATTGTAAATCAACTATACTTCAATTAGAAAAAAGAAAAGAGGTTTCGATTCAGTCATTCTCTTCAGAAACGCATATTGAGCACCTGCTATACATAAGGGGTTGAGGACAGAGCTATGAGCAAGATAGACATAATCCTGCTCTCAGGGAGATTGTCATTTGTTCATGGTAGGGAAGTGGGGACGGAAATTTGAGATGGTAGAGAGAACATGTTCTCACCATACCAGCACAAAGGAATTAGCTGCTGAAGAAAAAAAAAAAGATGTAGCAAATTGGAGCTACAGAAATAGTCACCCCAAATAGATTAATAAGTTCATGATTAAATGCTAGGTAGGATCCTGGTAATGTTTTAGAAGAGACAGTCATCATGACTATGACCATAGTAAGTTCAGTAATAGTGGCATAGACAACGTAAGTGTCACTTCATTTCTAATATCCCTTAAAAGAAATCTGTTTGCCAAAGTTTGTTTCCCAAATTTCAAAGGGAGGGGCCCTTATCATATCTGTATTTTAGGGGAAGTAAGTTGCAGAATGTGTGAAATTCAAGAGGGGACACATTCTTTTCTGGTCCCAAATAATCCTCTATCCTCCAAAGACAAAAATTTCCGAATGTACCTTACAACATCCTGCCGGTCTCCGGAAGCTGAAAATATTTTAGTGCCTGAGATTTAAGCTAAAAATAATTCTTTCATTTTTATCTGCTGACAAGAGGGAGCTTATGATATCTTCTTTAATAGATAAAAGTCCATGGAATGGGTTATATCTGATAACTTATCTTTAAAAATCTTCATGCAGAAGGCTGACTTTATTTTGAACTTCCAGCTCGTGGGCATGCATTCCTACTGTTCAGATTTCATTATTTATGATTCTCATATAACTTTAAGAATAGGCAGTTAGACAGGAAATAGAGGCAATTACTTAGTCTCCTAGTCAGCATTTTTATTTATTTATGCTGACTCATAAATTCCTTGATATGGTCACATCATGCCAACTCTTCCTTAATTTGCATGCAGTCCCAAGAAGGAATTATGACCCTGAAATCACAGCCAGAAATCTCTCTTTCAGCTTCTATGACTCCATAGGGCATCCATGGATAACCAGTTTGTCATTTGTTCATTTTTGGCCTTTGCTATTATTTTGTCCCCACACAAATCTCTCGCCAAATGTTTCTGAAAGCAGCACAGTGGTTTTCTCTTGGAACAACCCACTGTTGGATGCTTATATTTCTTCAGCCGTCAAATTCAGTAACTTGGTCTGAACTGCTATAGCTCTAATCATGAGTAAATCAACGCTTCATGCAAAATTTCTCATTTTTATCGTCAAGGTGTTAAATGCAATTGAGAATCATAAAAAGATTTATTCCCCTGCCAAGTACAAAGGACAGTAATCGAGTATACCCAGAATCATTATAGTCACCACAGCAGCCAGACAGACCTGGAATCCAAATGATCTTTAAAATCTGTCATGCATCTCAAGTCTTTTTTTTTTTTTTTTTTCTGCCACACTTTCTGGTCTTAGAAAAACAAATATTCATCTCCATAGCCTTTAGTTGAGGTGGTCACTATGATTTCTGTACAGTGCTATGAAATTAACATTCACATGTATATTTCTCGTGGGTCCCCTGTATGTACAGCATGCTATTGGGAGGGCATTGGGTTGGTAGAGCTGATATTTTAGAAATGGAATAACTGAGGCTGGGAAGCTAAATGACTCATCTAGGATGATAAAGGTACCAAGCAGCACTGAGGATGCTAGAATCCTGACTCCCTGACCACACCCCCTTCTCTGTACTCCCTTCAACAAACCAAATAAAACAAATGAAATTAGGAAGTAGAGGCGATGTGTCTGACAATGGACAAAAGGACCTTGTTGCTGGGATGGACAAGCAAATGTAACCTTTAATTTAGTTCTGTTAAAATACCACAATCCTCTAATTTTCATTTGATGTCTGTAGTTCCTGTAGTTTCTTTCACTCCTTTCACCAGTTGCATTGGACAAACATACCCTTTGGCTGAATGTTGCATTTTCTTTCAGACAATGAAAACAGTATGGGCTTTAGAATTTATCAACCTAGGTTTGAAGTTCAATTCTGTTACTATTTGTGTGACCTAAGGGCATGGAAAAAAAAAAAAAATCTCTTCCAAGCAAAAGAGAGGGCTTCCCTGGTGGCTCAGTGGTAAAAGAGTTCGCCTGCCGATGCAGTAGACACAGGTTTGATCCCTGGTCTGGGAGGATCCCACATGCCATGGAACAACTAAACCTGTGCACAACTACTGAGCCTGTGCTCTAGCGCCTGGGAGCTGCAGCTGCTGAAGCCCAGGGACCCTAGAGCCTGTGCTCCACAAGAGAAGCCACAACAATGAGAAGCCCGTGCACCGCAACCAGGAAGCAGCTCCCACTCGCCCCAACTAGAGAAAAGCCCAAGCAGCAGTGAAGACCCAGCACAGCCATAAATAAATATAAAATTAGTCTTAAAAAGAGGGTAGGTGAATGAAAATTCACCTCATCAAACTGCTGGAATGTTTTTAATGATAGTTCCATGTACGCACAGTGCCTGCCCCAGTGAAGGTAATCCACATGTGTAAATGCCGTTCCTTTGATATGACCACATTCTGCCTTTGGCGTACATTAGATTATGTGCTTGTTTCCTAGCTACAGTGCGTTGCAGTGAAGGCCAAGAGACTAAGGGGAAAACAGGGCTAAGATGAATTCAATACACATCCTCTAAGTATAATACTTATGTGTATCCACATGATGAAGCATCTATTAAAGCACCCAGAACCTCCTACTGGAGCAAAACTCTTAGTAATTTATGTTATTGTTATTTAGTCACTAAGTCATGTGCAACCTTTTTGAGACTCCACAGACTGTAGCCCACCAGGCTCCTCTGTCCATAGGATTTCCCAGGCAAGAATACTGGAGTGGGTTGCCTTTTACTTCTCAGGCTGACCATCCTGATCCAACCTGTGTCTCCTGCACTGCAGGTGGATTCTTTACCACTGAGCTACCAGGGAAGCTGGTCTGCAAATTTAAGACTTACATTTAGAAAATGGTGAACAATACAGAGATACTTTCAATCCAGAGCCACAAACACACATGAAAGGCTGTGTGAACCTCAGTGTACCTGGTTAGTCTACCATTCCCTCGTTTATTAAATAAACATTTACTGAGTTCCTATTATGTGCCTGGCTTCCTGGAGCCTGTGTTTCCAGGTAAAGAAGCATCCAAGAGTTAGGATGGGCATTCTTGAGTTCTAATGTGTCTCTGGTGGGTGGGGAAAGATGGGCTTCAAGTAAACTTGGAATCCGTGTAATTTCACATTGATCTGAGACTGAGTCCCTAGAACTGTGGAACTGTTTCATGATGGCAGGTGTCCAGAAGGGGGAGCTAGCCCCTTCCGGTCCATGTCACCAGTGCTATTTCAATCAGATTTAGGGGCTGGGGCTTCCCCGGTGGCTCAGACGGTTAAAAAATCAACCTGCAATGCAGGAGACCCAGATTCGATCCCTGGGTCGGGAAGATCCCCTGGAGAAGGGAATGGCTACCCACTCTAGTATTCTTGCCTGGAGAATCCCACTAACAGATGAGTTGGCCGGCTATAGTCCATGGAGTCACAAAGAATCAGACTAACAACTGAGCGACTAACACTTTCACTCTGGGCTTACCTATTGTGACCTTCTAAGCAGCTGGCCCCAGAGATCTAGACACATCTGGGTAAATGGGAAAATGACATAAGAATGTTCCTTCCAATTTTAATCATGAATGTCAAAGGTAAAGGAAGCCTTAGATTACCTTACCCTTGCCTCTGTTTTATAGATAAGGAAACTGAGGCTCAGAGAGGCAGAGACTTGCCTTACATATGCAAGTGTGCATCATATTTATACTAAGAATTATCTGTTGCTTATCTGAAATTCAAATTTAACTGAGCACCCTGTGTTGTTATTTGCTGAATGTGGTAACTCTAAGCCTGAGTCATCATGTCCAACAAAATAAAATGTTAATCCAGTGTAAGTTTTGAAACAGTGTGTTCAGCCCTGTTCCTACAGTCATTTTTAAAGGTCTGAGTAGTATTCTTAACTCATATTATTTGGGGATCTGTAACTTCGAGGATGGGCTTCCCTGATGGCTCAGATGGTAAAGAATCTGCCTGCGATACAGGAGACCCAAGTTCAGTTCCTGGATCGGGAAGATCCCCTGGAGAAGGGAATGGCAACCCACTCTAGTATTCTTGCCTGGGAAATCATCCCATGGACAGGGGAGGCTGGTGGGCTGTATAGTTCATGGGGTCGCAAAGAGTCAGAAATGACTGAGTGAATAACAACTTCAAGGATACCTTTCTTTTGTTGCAACGCAAATGAATTTTAATAATGATCTGAGATCACTTATATAATTGTAATTAAACTTAAGTATTTGAAATATATATATCTGCCCTATTGAAGAATAATTCTAATTGGTAGTGGGCCCTGTTCTTTTTCAGAATTAATCTGATAACCATTGAGAAAGAGATTGACATGACATTCAACTCCAAAAATGACTGCATCAGAGGTTCCATGATACATTTTCAGTGCCTCACTGATCAAGAGGCTGGTGATTGAAATCTCTGGGACAGTGTCAGCAAGGAACCCATCCCTTGCTGTTTCACAAAAGCCAACATCCCAGTAATGACTGTTTCTTCTTGTAACAAAAAAGACAGTAAAATCAAAGGGGAAATATTCAAAGTACAGCGAAAAGAATTGGCATCAGAAAAGACGACGAGTTGACTGGAGGAAAGTAGGAAAAGATTTTTGAAGTTCTCCACTGTGGGGGCATTCTACAACCACTGGCTTTGTCTCCTTTTTTCCTCAAGATTTTATTATATTGTTTTTTTATTCTGTGTTAGTTTCTGCTGCACAGTGAAGTGAATCAGCCATATGTATACATAAATCCCCACCTCTTGAACCTCCCTCCCACCTTTCCCCCACCTCACCCCTCTAGGGCATCACGGAGTACCGAGCTGAACTTCCTGTGCTTTATAGCACGTTCCCACAAGCTGTCTGTTTTACACCTGATAGTGTATAGATGGCAATACAAAGGAATGAAACTGGGTCATTTGTAGAGATGTGGATGGACCTAGAGTCCATCACATAGAATGAAAAAAGTCAGAAAAACAAATATTGTATATTAATGCATATATGTGGAATCTAGGAAAATGGTGCAGATGAACCTATTTCCAGGGTGGCAATAGAGATGCAGATATACAGGATGGCTTTGTCTCTTATCCAGTTTCCTTCCCTATAGTACTAACCCTGTGCTTCCTGGGTGTCTGCTGGAAACCAGCAGTAAGAGAAAAGGTTTCCACCTGTTAACATGTAAACCCAAGCAGCCCGCGTCTGCATGGAGGAACCCGTGACTCAGCGATGCTCAAAAGCAACGTCAGAGGTGAAGCAAACCTGCCTTCTCCAAATGCCTGATGACCATGTTCTAATAATCCACCCTGCAAGTTAGTGCCCATTGGCAAGTGCACAGGGCAGAGACGAGCCAGGACAGAAAACCCCTCAATGGGTGCAGTAGAAAAGACACAGCTTCAAAGGTTCTAAATTTTGGACATCACTCTACCAGCAAAGAGCTCTGATTCTAGACAAGTTCTTCAGCCACCCCCTTTATAGAATGATGAACCTGAACAAGACTAAGCACCCTATCCTACGAAGCTCCAAAGAACCTTAATTTAGCAATAATGATTACCTTTACTCCAAACCTTCACTTCCCTTGTCCATCTCTCCCCACAAACCTGACAAAGCCCTCATCTTCCATCAGCCCAAATCTTCCTAATCTTTGCATCACCACCCCCAGGCAGCTGAGAAGCATGGGAGAAAGTGTCTCTATTAAGAAGGTCGGCGCCACCCCAGACCTACAGCCTGCAGCCTCACACAGCAAAGGAGACCCTTGGCTTCAGGCGACTAGAGAACCCCTGGGCCCCTGCTCTGCAGACTCACTGCTGCCGCAAGGCTCTCGTCTTCCTGTCGCAGTAGAAGGGTCTCTCCCTAGATGATGCTCCACTGATTACCATTTCCGGGGTGTGTAACTTTCTTCCATTTTACTGAGGATTTCCTCAGCATAAAATGTTTATATAATCTAATATTAAAAAAAAAAAAAAACACCTCCCTTGTCTGTCCTGATGGCCGTTTCCTTTCTTGAGTTAATCTCTTTGAAAGGGTGGTCTGTAACCATCATGTCCACTTTCTTATTCCAATTCCTTCTTTCAATCACTTAAAAAAAATTATCTATTTTTAATTGAAGAAGAATTGCTTTACAATACTGTGTTGTTTTCTGCCCTACATCAATATGAATCAGCCATAGGTATACATATGTCCCCTCCCTCTTCAACCTCCCTCCCCCCTCCCACCCCATCCTACCTCTCTAGGTTGTTAGGGAGCCCCGGTTTGAGTTCTGTGAACCATACAGCAAATTCCCACTGGCTATCTGTTTTACACATGATAGCGTATATGTTTCACTCACTTGTACCTGGCTTCTGCCCCAGCCACCCCAAATCATCACTGCCTTATTGCTGAAGCCAGCGGACACATTTTAGCCCTCAGGCCTAAAATAGCGCTTACACTGAAATGTCCTTTCTGTTGTCTTTTATGATCTCTCTTTCCCTTAAATGTTAATCTCTCCCGCGTAGTGTCTCAAGCTCTTCTTCCCTGGTTGGATTAATGTGCAACTTTCTAGCTCTCATTTTTCCCAAACTGAACTAGTCATCCAGCTTCTTAAACCCTCTACATTCTCCTCAATGTGAGGGAGCAGCAGTTGCTTGATCACCAACATCAGAAACCTTAGCACCATCCTTAAATTCACCATTTCTCTCACCTTCATTGCAATTGATCACTGAATCATATCAGTTCTGCCTCTGCAATGTTACCTTCATTATCAGGCAGATCTGAGTTTGTTATCACCACCAACCATAACATCGCACTGAAAATTTTAGAGGTTCCAGAGAACCGAGAGGGTACAGCCCAGCTCTGCACTGTGGTCCTCAAGGCCTTCTGAAAGCCACCTCTTACATACCACACTGACCCAGCCACTCTCTGCTGTTGTGCTATTTTTGTCCAAATGGGTGCCTGTGGTCTTCAAAATGTCTCCTGCTGGTACTCACCCAAGGCCTCTGCACATGCTTCTCCGTCTGCTGAACTCTCTCACTGCTTCTCTGACTCGTATCTACACAGGCTTCAGACTCTGTTCTGGTGTGTTCTCCACCAAAAGTCTTTCTTGGTGTCCCAGGCTAGGTTGGTCTAGCCCAGTACCTGGAATATAGCAAAACTTTGGAAGTTCAATCATCTTCTTCCATGATTTTCTCTTTTAAACAATTCAATTTACCCTAATTTCATATGCCTGGCCTCTAAAGTATCTGGTTGGCCAAAAAGTTCCTTTAGGGTTTTTCCTGTGACATCGTATGGGAAAACAAACTTTCTGGCCAACCCAATACCTGAACTTTATTTGTACTTTACTCTCTGTTCTTTGAGTCTTTATCCCAATTTCAAAGGGGAAGATCCCCTTATGCTTAAGATAATGCTCAAAAGAGGATGGTAGGAGGGTGAAGGTAGTCAGTTTTCTGCTTCTGTAGGTGGAGCTGAGGAAGAGTGGGTATTACTCTGCTCCCCACATGTTGGAGAATTGATGTGGATAATCAATAGTCAACTGAGACCAAAGCAACCTCAGAAACTCAAGACAGATGATGATGAACAGTACACAGTAATTGCATAAATGAATCTCACAGACTCAGTGTTGAACAACAGAATCAAGACACAAAAGAATAATACAGTGTCGCTTAAACTAGTGACATACTGAATGTGAATTTCCAAATTTAATAAAAACTACTACACAGATTTTCAAAGTTCCACCATTTTACACTACTTATAGTAGTTAAGAGTTCCAGTTACTCCACATTCTCACCTTTTCTCCTGTTTCTTTTCTCCAATTAAAAGAAAAATTAGCCCTTCTGAGGTATATGTGTGTAATGTACAGTGTATTGTTTTAATTTGCATTTTTCTGTTTACAAGTGGTGGTGTTGGTAAAGAATCATCCTATCAATGGAAGAGATGCAAGAGACCCAAGTTTGATCCCTGTTTTGGGAAGATCCCCTGGAGGAGGGCATGGCAGCCTACTCCAGTATTCTTGCCTGGAGAATCCCATGGACAGAGGAACCTTGTGGTTACAGTCCATGGGGTCACAAAGAGTCGGACACGACTGAGCAACTGAACTTTTCCTGTATGAGTTTTATGGTCCCCTGTTGAAGAAGCCTTTCCTTATGTCATACTAAACATTTGTATTATATTTTCCTTTCACATTTATATCTAAAATTAAACTAAATTGATTAATGTGTAGTGTGGTGTCAAGGTCAAGATTCATTTTGTATGTTTGGATATCTAATCATCCCAACAACTTTTATTGAACAGGTCATTTTTTCCCACCTTGCTTAGCTGTGTGACCTTTTTCAAAAATCAATCATCCATGTAAGTGTAGCACTGATTGTAGATTCTCGGATCTATTCCTCTGTTGTATGTGGTGTATTTGGTAATCTTTGCAGAAAAACGACACTCCCTTAATTACTATAGCTTTGTAATAAATCTTCTTATTCAGTAGAGTAAGCCCCCTTTTTTTCCCTTCAATATTTTTTTCAGTATTCTTGGCCCTTTGCATTTTCAAATGAAATTTACAACCATCTTGTAAGTTTTATACAAAAGAAACTGCTAGCCTTTTTCAATGAGATTTTATTAAATCCATAAATCTATTTAGGGAGAATTAACTTCCTTAACTTTAATCCATTTATATGAATTTCATGTCTTATATCAATATTTCCAAATTTTTAATCCATTAACATGTCATTTCATTTATTTTGGTCTCAATAATTTTTCTTTAGTTTTTGGTATGGTTGTTTTGCTCATTTTTATTTTGACTTATTTTTAAAATTTCATATATTTGATGCTATTTTGAATTAAATAATTTAAAATCATATTTTTAAACTGTTTACTACAGGTAGGAAGAAATACATTTGGGCACTTGATGATTTTGCTAAATTCTAATTGTGTCTTATTTTGTATTTGCCTTGCATAATTATGTCATCTGCAAAGAAAATTTATTTTATTATTCCAATCATTATGCCCTTTGTTTATTTCACTTATTTGTTTGCTTGTTTATTGCCTCGCTGTGGTGGCTAGGACACATTACAGTGTTAAGTGTTAAGATTGGGAACCTTGTCTTGTTTCCAACTCAGAGGAAAAGCTTTGTTTTACCATGAAGTATATTGCTTACTATAGGGTATTTGGTACTCTTTATTAGATTAGGGAGCTATTGTGTATTAATAATTTACAAAAAGTACTGAGCTTTCATGTTGAGTTTTATCAAATGCACTTCTATCTTTTTTTATGACCATATATGATCTTTTCTTTATTATGATAAATGAATTGTACTCATTACTTCTCAAGTGTTAAAACCATCTATGTTCTTGGAATAAATCCAACTTGTTAGTGATGAATTATTTTTATATAACTTGGACTTTATTTATTTATTTATTTATTTTTGGTTTAGGATTTTACACATATGTTTATTAGTGTATGCATGCTTTGATTTTATGTAAACTTTCCCATACTAATAATGACTTCTTCCCAACAAGATGTTCTTGTACAAATGAAAATGTTCTCATTGCTTATGAACTGAATTATGTCCCCCTTGAAACTCATGTTACAAGACTCATACCCAATGTGACTGTATTTAGAGATAGGGTGTTCTGATGCTGGGAAAGATTGAAGGCAGGAAGAGAAGGGGATGACAGGATGAGATGGTTGGATGGCATCACTGACTCAGTGGACATGAGTCTGAGCAAGCTCTGGGGGTTGGTGATGGACAAGGAAGCCTGGCGTGCTGCAGTCCATGGGGTTATAAAGAGTTGGACATGACTGCAGTCCACAGGGTTACAAAGAGTTGGACATGACTGAGTGACTGAAATGAACTGAACTGAGGTCACATGAGTGAGGCCCTAATCCAATAGAATTGGTGGCCTTATAAGAGGAGGAAGATCTCTCTCTCTATCCCCTGGTGCATGTGCTGGGGAAAGATCATGAAAGGACAAAGTGAAAGGCAGCCAACTACAAACTAGGAGAAGCACTCTCATCAGAAACCAAATTTCCTGGCACCTTCATAATGGACTTCTAGCCTTTAGAGCTGTGAGAAAGTAAATATTTCTTGGTTAAGCCCCCCAGGCTGTGGTATTCTGTTATGGCAACCTGAGAAGACTAAGTAAGACATCACCTATAGCCAAAGAAGAGAGGTATAAAATCCCACCAGTTACATATTTATCTCGGGGTGTTGTGTGCTTTTTTTTTTTTTTTGGCCACTCAACATGTGGGATTTCAGTTCCCCAACCAGGGACTGAAGCTATACTGCGGCAGTAGAAGTGCTGAGTCTTAACCACAGGACCACCGGGGAAGGCCCTCTGGGTGTCTTTAATTGCTTGTCTAGCTCATTACAACCCCCACATGAGTGTACTCTGATACAAAGACTAAACTGCAAAGGCAATAATCATGAAATTTCTTTGTACCAAGTAATATAGAAAATGAGAATGAAGGCAAAAATATTCAAATTCATGAAAACAAGAAAAAAAAATATGCCTAGCTGCTACAATCATTGTTTCTATTACTGATGGCAAGGTTATAGTTGATACTAACAATTTCATTTTTTCTACTAATTCCATGGTTCCTGGGCCATTTAGGGCTAGCACCTAAACTACTTGGGAATTTTGACTTGGTGAAGTAAATTGAAGTTTCATTTCTGAAGGGTTCTAATTCTTAATAGTCCTGTCTTTGCTAGGCTGCAGTCGTTTTCTGCTCACTTAAAAAAAATATTTATTTTATTCATGTATTTGGTCCCTCTGGGTCTTGGTTGCAGCAGGCAAGATCTTTTTTTCTTTTCAGTCTTAGTTGTGGTATGTGGCATCTAGTTCCCTGATCAGGTATCAAACCTGGGCCCCCTGCATTGGGAGCACGGGGCCTTAACCACTGGACCACAAGGGAAGTCCAGTTAACTTGTACAAATGGGCAGGGAAGTAGTAAGATGTGCCCCAGGAAAGTCTTCTCATGTCCAGATTTTATTCACTGATGTCATTTCATAGTAGCAATCAAAGTTTCACTGACTTGATGATCAGAATCCATTTCCCCAACTGGTCTCTGCTAGTCCAGGGACACAGAGACCTGAGACGGCCAGGTGGCACTCTGTGCTTCTAACCCAACACATCCTGCAATGGTGTCTCCTGGTGGAAGCATTCCTCCCTTGGGAAGTAAGACCGTGAACGAAATCGGCAGAAGCCAAATGTGTAGGAATTAGAAGCAAAAATTCTAGGAGTGGCTTATTAGATTTGATAGTGAGAAGAGCCACTCCCAGACCCACCTTAAGACCCATATATGCTGGCAGTTGGAAAAACGGCATCACAGACTGGGTGCTGTCTCAAAGCATATTCTGTATGGCAATGCCCATCTCATACACAGAATGCCATCTCTTCACTGCACTACGCTGAATCTTCAGGAGGCCGTCTGTTAGCTCTGTCAGGCTAGATGCCTCTCAGTAATAGAATGTGTAAAGACCAATGAATTCCATTTCTTCTCTTATTATGAATTGCTTTTCCTGATGAACAGCAATGTTCTGTGGAGTAGTTTGATGATAGGTAAGATGTTTCCTATTTCCACCAGAAATATTTGGGGCATAAACATTGGGGGCAGTGAGGTATGGTATTAGCATTAAACTGACATATAGACCAATAAGATAGAATTAAAAACCCAGAAATAAACTCTTGCATATATGGTCAACTAACATTTGACAAGGTACCCAAGGTAATCAATGGGGGAAGGACAATCTCTTCAATAAATAGTATACTGGGAAAATTGTATATGTGTGCGCTCAGGCATGTCTGATTCTTTGAGACTCCATGGACTGTAGCTCACAAGGCTCCTCTGTCCATGGGATTTCCCAGGCAAGAATACTGGAGCAGGTTGCCATTTCCTCCTCCAAGGGATCTTCCTGACCCAGGGATGGAACCTGTGTCTCTTGCATCTCCTGTATTGGCAGGTGTGTTCTTTACCACTGAGCCACCTGGGAAGCTCTGCTGGGAGAATTAATCACAGGGAAAAAAAAAGAAAAGAAATGGGATCTCTGTTTTACACCACTCATGTAAATTATCTTAAAATGGATAAAAGCCTTAAATATTAGACCTGAAGTTGTAAAATTTCTGCAAGAAGACATATGGAAAAAACTCCTTGACGTGGATCTTGGCAATGATTTTTTGATATGACACCAAAAGTGAAGTGACAAAAGCAATAATTAATAAGAGGACTGCATCAACTAAAAAGTTTCTGCCCAGCAAGAGAAACAATCAAGAAAATGAAAAGGCAACCTATGGAATGGAGAAAATATTTGCAAACTGTTACAGGGTTAGTATTCAAAATATATAAAGAACTCACACAATTCAACAGCAAAACCCCAAACAATCTGATTTAAAAATGGGCAGAGGTATACATATACCTGATTCATGTTGAGGTTTGACAGAAAACAACAAAATTCTGTAAAGCAATTATCCTTCAATAAAAAAATAAAAAGAAAAAAGAAGGGTAGAGAAACTGACATTTTTACAAAGAAGATATCCAAATGGCCGGAAGGCACATGAAAAGATGCTCAACATTACTAATTGTTGGGGAAACATAAATCAAAACTCAGTGAGATAGCACCTGATGCCTATTAGCATGGATATTACAAAGAAGACAAGACATACCAAGGGATGGTAAGGATGTGGAGAAAAAGAGAGACCTTGTGCACTCTTGCTGAGAATGTAAATTGGTGCAGTCACTATGGAAAACAGTATGAAGCTTTCTCAAAAAAATAAAAAATTAGAACTATCATGAGATACCGCAATCTTGCTTCTGGATATACACCTGAAGGAAACGAAAGCAGGATGTCAAAGAGATAACTGCTCTCCCATGTTCTCTGCAGCACTGTTCACAACAGCTAAGACAAGGAGACAACCTACATGTCATCAACAGATGGATGGATAAAGAAGATGTGGCCTGCATGCATACAATGGAATACTATTCAGACCAAAAAAAAGGAAATCCTGTTATCCGTGACAACATGGATGAACCTTGAGGGCATTACGCCAAGTGCAATTAAGCCAGAGAAAGACAAACAGTGCACAATTTCCTGTATATGTGGAATCTAAAAGAGCCAAGCTCACAGAAACAGAGTAGAGTGGTGGTTATGAGGGGCTGGAGGCAGAGGAGATGGGGAGATGTTGGTCAAAGTATACGAACTTCCAGTTGTAAGATGAGTAAGTTCTGGGGTTGTAATACAAAGCATGGAGAGTATAGCTAACAATACTCTATTGTATACTAGAAAGCTGTCAAGAGAGTAGATCTAAAATGTTCTAAATGTTCTCCTACACATCAGAAGTGGTACTTGTGTGAGGTGATGGAGGCATTAACTTACCTTGTTGTGGCCATAATTTCACAGTATGTACACCCATGTATCATACCGTACCCTTAAACATACATGTGTGTCAATTACATCTCAATAAAGCTGGAAAAAAAAATAAAGCAGAAGAAAAGAAAATACAGGCAGGACTTTCCTGGTGGTCCAGTGGTTAAGACTCTGAGCTTCCACTGCAGTGGGCACAGGTTTGATCCCTGGTTGGGGAACTAGGACCCTGCATGCCTCGTGGTGTGGCCCAAAGTAATAATAAGAGGCTGAGGATAAACTCTAGGGAGAGAAAAGAAAGCTTACAAACAAGTAAGAAAAGCAGCCAGGGAAACAGGAGAGAAACAAGAAAAGTGAGTGATGTGGTAGCTAAGGAAACAAAACATCTCAAGGAGGGAGATTGCAGTGGGGTCAAATGTGCAGAGAATGAGTGACTGGGAGGTCTTTGATGACCTTGGTAGAAGCAGAGTGGAGACCAAAGGGAAGCGGTGGGTGGGCTGAAGTCTGAGCGGAGGCGAGGGTGTAAAGCAGCTGTGGTCGGAGTGGGGCGGGTGAGAGCCAGGTCAGCTTCCTGAGTTGCCTTTGTAGTTCTTGCTCTGCCCACTGGCTCCCAGCACCCCCACGCCCACATTCGTACATTCCTCCACAAGAACTCCTGGTGGCAGGAGCCCCGTACATCCTGAAATTTGGTGATAGAATTCCTAGACATCTTTCTTCCTTCATCCCTCAGTCCCACCCCCATCCCCCGACTGCAGGCTCAAATGGTTGTTATCCACAGCCTCCGAGCTGGCCTCTCTACCGCTGACTTGTTTGTTTCCAATTTGCCTGTCACACAGCACGCTGCAGTCAACTTTTAAAATAATGACACTCCAGAGCATGTAGTGAAAAAAGTCCATGGAATTCTCCAGGCCAGAATACTGGAGTGGGTAGCTGTTCCCTTCTCTATGGGATCTTCCCAACCCAGGGATCGAACCCAGGTCTCCAGCACTGCAGGTGGATTCTATACTGATGAGCCACCAGGGAAGCCCAAGAATACTGGAGTGGGTAGCCTACCCCTTCTCCAGGGGATTTTCCCACCCGAGGAATTGAACTGGGGTCTCCTGCATTGCAGGCAGATTCTTTACTGGCTGAGCTGCATGAGAAGTCTAAATTATTCAGCACAACTTCCTAGGTTTTCCAAGTTCTGGGTCCCATCTCTCTGTCGCCTCTTGACCAATGAAGCTTTGTTGTTTGTTTAGTCACTAAGTCATGTCCTACTCTTTTGTGACCCCATGGACTTTGGCCCACCAGACTCCTCTACCCATGGAATTTCCTGCAACAATACTGGAGTGGGCTGCCATTACCTTCGAGGGATCTTCCGGACCCAGGAATCGAACCCATATCTCCTGCATTGCAGGCAGATTCCTTATTGCTGAGCCACCAGGGAAGCCCAGTGAAACCTATGCTCTAGTAACATTCGACTCGGCAGACTTTTTCAAGCAAGCCAAGGTCTCGTGTATTTCCTTTTTTCCAGGTGTTTGGAAGCCTTTCTACTCATCTTTCAAGATCAGCTTTAAGCACCTCTTCCACGGTAATCCCCTCCCTGTCTATCCCATGACCACTCCTGCCCTTCACTCTTCCTTATTTCTGCTATTGTTCGCTATCCTTTATCCACTCCATCCTTTGTTGTGTTGTATGTTTACCTTCCCCAGTAGATGATGACTTCTTGGAGCACAAAAACTATGGTTTTCATCTTTATATTTCTAGGATTTATGACAATGCCTGACATGACAGGTGAATCTTAAATTTCTGTATCATTGGAGGGGCGAGGGAGGCTCATGAAGGAGGAGATATATGTATTTATAGAGCTGATTCACTTCATTGTACAGCAGAAACTAACACAACATTGAAAAGCAATTATACTCCAACAAAAAATTTTTTTTAATTGTTTTAAATTTAAATTAAATTCTGCTAGAGGAGCAGTACTGATATTTCTGGCATCAGTGTTCCTGCTTCACCAGTATCGAAGGTATGTCTGCAGCAGGTGAAGAATGCATGTCTCATCATCACTCTAAGTCCCCAGTTGTCCCTGGGCTCCAATGAGCAAGCATCCTCTCCTCAGCACACCTGGGTCTTTTATTCAAGTCCACCTGGGACATCAAAGGCCTTTTTTCCTCTCTGGGGGCTTTGGAGCTCTTTTCTTGGCTTTTCCATCCAATCGGCTTCCTAAGGATTCTGTCCCAGAAACCAGAGGGAGCCCCACGAGCTGGCTGTGAAAGGGAATGCCAGATGGCTATTGCCTGCTTGTCTCCTGACTGCGGACTCAAGGCTAAAGGGGATTTTTGTTTTGGGGAAATATCAAAAGCTGCTCTAGCACCAATGAGGCCTGTCTAGGTAAAATTCAACAGCTAGAATTATTCCAAATTAGCCTATCTTTTGGACTGCAAGGAGATCAAACCAGTCAATTCTTAAGGAAATCAATCCTGAATATTCATTGGAAGGACTGATGCTGAAGCTGAAGCTCTAGTACTCTGACCACGTGATGCAAAGAACTAACTTACTGGAAAAGACTGATGCTGGGAAGGGCTGGAGGCAAAACAAGGAGGGGAGGCAGAGGATGCGATGGTTAGATAGCATCACCGACTCAATGGACATGAATCTGAGCAAACTCTAGTCGACAGTGAAGGACAAGGAAGCCTGGAATGCTATAGTCTGTGGGGTTGCGAAGAGTTGGACACAACTTAGCAAGTGAACAACAATGACATATCTTGTACTCTTCCATTTGATTATATTTTTTCTGCTTTTATCCTGTTCATATCTGCTTTAGACCAGTTGACAATGGGTACAAATGATTTTTTTCTTTTTCTGGCTGCGTCATGTGGCATCTTAATTCCCCAATCTGGAATCGAACCTGTGCCCCCTGCATTAGAAATTTGGATTCTTAACCACTGGACCATCAGATAAGTCCTAAGCTTTTTCTCAGTCACTTCTTCAAGTAAATCACATTTTCAACCAGGCTGAGTTGCTTTAAAACGCCCCTGCCCCCTTGCTTGCTGCTGCTGCTCCTGTTGCTAAGTCGCTTCAGTCATGTCCGACTCTGTGCAACCCCAGAGACGGTGGCCCAACAGGCTCCCCCGTCCCTGGGATTCTCCAGGCAAGAACACTGGAGTGGTTTCTTAAGGAAATCAATCCTGAATATTCATTGGAAGGACTGATGCTGAAGCTGAAGCTCTAGTACTCTGGCCACGTGATGCAAAGAGCAAACTTACTGGAAAAGACTGATGCTGGGAAGGGCTGGAGGCAAAACAAGGAGGGGAGGCAGAGGATGCGATGGTTAGATAGCATCACCGACTCAATGGACATGAATCTGAGCAAACTCTAGTAGACAGTGAAGGACAAGGAAGCCTGGAATGCGATAGTCTTGCCATTTCCTTCTCCAATGCATGAAAGTGAAAAGTGAAAGTGAAGTCGCTCAGTCGTGTCTGACTCTTAGCGACCCCATGGACTGCAGCCCACCAGGCTCCTCCGTCCATGGGATTTTCCAGGCAAGAATACTAGAGTGGGGTGCCATTGCCTTCTCTGCCCTTGCTTACTATTGTAGTTTAACTCTTGAATTCTGATGGCAAAGAAAGAAAATGACTCTATGCAAATATCTCCTTGTGATCAGTTAGGCACAACTGAATTCCCATCCACTCAATTGATACCAACATGAGGCATGGAAGATGGTTCTTATTAGGCCGGCTTGTATTAATTGTTCTTGCTATAAAGTGATTTCCACTTCATTTATATAACACTTCATTTTTAAATGTGTTCTAAGGAATAATCTGACAGGGTCTAATTTGACCATTTTGATGGATCAGTTATTTCAAAGACAATAACTTGCCTTATTAAATGACTGAAGTTATCATCACCTCCACATGGGTTTTTTGGAACTGCTCTATCTGAATGAACCAGGAACATCTTTATGTACTTGGCTCACATACACCATATTTTTGTGTGTTTCCTCCTTGGGCAGATGAGACCCTAAAGATGGTAGGAAAACCACAAGCAGCCACCAGTGAGGGCCAGGGTCCAACTTCTAAGGCCAGACTCTTTCCCCCCTAATAGCCAAAATGGGGTTCACTTCACTGCCCCACTGTGTCTAGCACGTGGGCTTCTCCCTATCGCTGTGTGTGATTATAGACTAGGGTAGGATCATACTTTGATGATATAAAGAGGATGGCAATCTGATTCTTTACTTGGTCAATTTTACTCCTATGTGGTACAGGCTCAGGGTGAGTTGCTGTTTACCTGTCTATAAGTTTGCCATGTTTTTCTCTTGTTTCCTAGATCCCAGGCTGATTCTGGCAAAGCGATGCTTCAGTGTAAAAGCTGTCATTTACTGAATTACTCAGTAGCCCCACTCCCCCCACCCCCACCCCCACCCACCCCCCCCGCCCTGCAGTGACTTTTATTAATACAAGTCCTTCCTGAGTGACAGCAATGAGAATCTTGATGTAAAAGGTGTGACTGCCTAAAGCCAGTGCTACTCAGGACCCCTCTAAGAGCCCTTTCATCACTTGAGCCTCAGGACCCAAAACTGTTGCACCCAGCAAAAGCCTTGACCATCTGCAGAGGTGGCCAGACTGTCTCATGGAGAAATATTGCTCCAGGGCCTCGGAGCTTTCAAGTTTACTTTAGAGAACTCTTCATTCAGACAAACCCAGACCTAATGACTTGTGAGACTTGAGGACAACAAAGATAATGTATGGAGATTTGCAGAGGTAAAACGAGTTCAGCAAGTGTCTTATCTCTTTAGAAGAATAAATGGCCATGTTCTTGGGAAATCTAATTTGTTCAATAACAAATTGCCCCAGAAAAATGACAACCCATGGTCAAAATGTCACAAGACTTGTTGTGCAATATTCCAGTGTTGAATTGTTTATTCAATAATATTGACTGTCACCTAGAGGTTACAGCCCAAAGGAAAATATCAAATTATGTGAGATTTTATCTGTAGTGCGTAAGTCAAGCTCAAAGGGAAATTGTATTAAAGCAAAACCAAAAGTCTTTGAATGTCTTTCTGGACCCTTGGAGAATGCAAATCACTTCTCATATTCAGATTAGCATTCCCAGGTGACTTCTTTTAGGTTGATGTCCATGTTGATGCCAGAGGTGATGCCACAATCACTCCATTCAAAGGCTTGCCTAGTCTTGGGTTTGGAGAAGAGTTTAGTTTCCAAGCCAGGTGTGAATGACAAGTGTCAGGTTATGTTAAAGTCTCCAGTCAAGTGGAAGCTACATTCAAAGTCTGACCACTGCCCTCCACCAAAGGAATAGGAACTCTATTGATAGATAAAGAATCTGGCACAGGGAGTGAAAATAATTTAGTAGAGCCCAAACCTATATGAAAAATACTGTTAAAGAGTCATTTGTACATTGTTCAAGGATAAGGTGAGAAAGACCCAGAGGTGCATTTTTATACCTCTGTCCTCATTTCTTTCAATAACATAAAAGTCAAACATGAAATGAGTAGGGTGTGGGTAAAAGGATGTAGTCTATAAAATATGACATGATTACATTAGAAGACATTTTCATGTTAAGAGTTTTTTCCAACTGAGGCAAAGAGGAGAAAGAAACCACCTCTGGCCTTAAGATCTCTTAACCTTAAGAGGCAAGAGACTTTGGGGTGCAAGGAGTTGGGATTGACTCTTCTTGGCATGTGGATGAGGAAGGTAGGGATGAGTGTTGCTCATGGAAGAGTTAACAGAGAAGAATCTTACAGAGTGCCTTTAGGATGGACGTGGTGTTAAAAAAAAATTGCATTTCAGATATAAGAATTTAAGATGCAGTGTTGAAGGGGAATTTAGAGTTTAACTCTTTAGCTGCAACTATTTTAACTAAATAAAGAGAAGATGCCTTTGCAGGCTGTGACCAGCTCAGTATCACACGGTTAGTGATGGAGCCAGATGGAAATAACTGAGAAGAAAAGCTGCCCCGTACTATCCACATCGCGAGGGCTGTACTTGCAGCATCTTCCTTAGCCCCCAGCTCAGTCTTCCTTTCCAAAGAAGGTATCTTAAGATCCAGAGAAGTGACATGATTTGTCCAACTAAACTGAATTGTCTATTAAATGGCAGAGCGCATCAAAGCCCTGAGGCCCTGCATTATGCACTATTCCCCAGGTTTTAGAAATCCCAGAGCTAGTTTTCTTTCCATCCTCCTACATTACCTTACAACAATTTATAAAAGATCGCATTTAAACCAGGTACTTCCTTGTAAAGTCAATTAAAACTCCTAGAAAGAAATTAGAATTAAACACGTAATTGTGCCTTTAGGCCTCGCATTCTTTCAGCCTCAACAGGATGTACTGTTCATAAATCTTGTGAATGATACAAGCGTATTCATGTATTCATATAAATATTGAAATTAAATCACCATTCCTATTGTCATTGCAATCGTCACAGATAATGGATAAGATTTATCTCCCTTTCAAATATCAGAGGGAGAAAAATCTAATGAAAATGATTGTTATACACTGATGTCCAGAGGGGTTGTGATACTAAGATGATTTAGTCCCATGAATATTTCCAAATTCATTGAAAATGCATATTGATGGTCTTAGAGCTCATGTATATATGCAACTTATACAGAGAATAACCTTGAATTGTTGTTGTTTAGTTGCTCAGTCATATCTGACTCTTTGTGACCCCATGGACTGTGGCCTGCCAGGATCCTCTGTTCGTGATATTTCCCAGGCAAGAATACTTGAGTGGGTTGCCATTTCCTTCTCCAGGGGATCTTCCTGACCCAGGGACCAAACTCATGTCTCCTGCTTGGCAGGCAGATTCTTTCCCGAGCCACTCGGGAAACCCATGAATTAGTCAACAGATATTGTTATACCAGGGTAAGGGGTATCCCTTGAAACCTGAAGAAGAAAACTGAGGGCTAGTAAAAGTAATTCTGATATACAGAGCAATAGTAAATTTACAGATGCGTAGTCCTTGGAGGTAAAGACAGAAGAAACTGAAATTATAATGGTGTCACCATGTCCTGGGAGAAGGCAATGGCACCCCACTCCAGTACTCTTGCCTGGAAAATCCCATGGATGGAGGAGCCTGGTAGGCTGCAGTCCGTGGGGTTGCGAAGAGTTAGACACGACTGATCGACTTCCTTTCACTTTTCATTTTCCTGCATTAGAGAAGAAAATGGCAACCCACTCCAGTGTTCTTGCCTGGAGAATCCCAGGGATGGAGGAGCCGTCTATGGGGTTGCACAGAGTCAGACATGACTGAAGCGACTTAGCAGCAGCAGCACCATGTCCTGAGACCATTCATGTGCTAGTCCACGGAATCTGGGGGAGGGCTGCTATGTCTATCAAAGGCTTGGGAAAATACATGGGAACGAGCTACAGAAAACTTCTGACCCTTAGTTATCTGTCTCAGTGACTCTCAGTAAATCTTCCTTACGCATCTTCAGTGAGTGGCTTAGCAACTGAGACCCTGTAAGGTCTATCAATCAAGGCCATCTGAGCATCTACTAAACATAGGTCACTTCAAAGACATCTGCATTATTGGAATCTGTAGCCAAGGGAATCTGAGCAAACTCCAGGAGATGGTGAAGGACAGGGGAGCCTGGCGTGCTGCAGTCCATGGGGTCGCAAAGAGTCAGACATGACTAAGCAACTGAACAACAGCCAAGCAAAGAAAACCTCAAAAAAAGAAAACAAGTTCCTTTACTGATCTACTTGAAGTCTCCCTTTCTGGATTTCATTTCCTGGAGATTAACCTCTTTCACTGAACCTCAGCCCTGATCCAGGAAAGGACTATACCTTCCAGGGTAAATGACAACTTTGCCAGAGGGTTAAGGGATTAGTCTAAGAGACATTCGGAGGCATCCATCATATTCTATAGGGATACAATGGAAAACACCCACATTAACGTAGAAGATTCCTGCAGCTAGGAACACCTGCGCTGGGGGTTTGGCTTTCACTGCAGTGAGAGTCAGATTTTTTCCACAGCTGTAAATCATTCAGGGAAATCAGAAACTGGAGAGTCCACGTGATTCTCCTCGAGCACTGCTTAAGACTTTCAGGTCATAGAATTGGTCCTACAGCACAGTGTTAATTACTCAATCATGTTCAACTTTTTGTGACCTCATGGGCTATATAGCCTGCCAGGCTCCTCTGTCTCTGGGATTTTTCAGGCAAGAATACTGGAGTGGGTTGCCATTCCTTTCTCCAGGGCATCTTCCTGACCCAGGGATCAAACCCAGGTCTCCCGCACTACAAGCAGATTCTTTACCATCTGAGCCACCCAACTGGTATTGAAAGTGTAGGTGTGTTATTTGGCTAAGAAATACACAACTGATTTTCATTCCTGGCTTATAGACATCAACCTTACTTCACAGCTGTTCCCTACCATGAGCCAACCTGAGTTAAGAAAGATTTTCCTGACCTTTGCATGGTCTAGTTACTTCATTTATGGTTTCTTTTCTTGGCAAAGATTTTAAATATTCTACAGTCTTTTTTAAAAGATAGCTTCTGATTTCCAGCTATGCACAATAAAGTCTTCCTTGCTGTTGGATTAAAGTTTTGTGGCATTTCTTATATTATTTTAAAGATTTTGTTAATGCCAGTTACATCCGTTGTACCTCTGGCTTGAATTTTTGTCTAGGCTAAGTTGGGAGGCCGACTTTTATCTTCTAGAAAGACAGCTCTTTACATCAGCACCGTTTATAAAACAAACCATTCCTCCCACTGGGTTAAATGTTTTTCGTAAAGTAATTCTCACTCACCAGTGTTGTCTGTTGCTCCTTCTGTCCCGCGGACTTTGTCTCCATTATGACCCTAGCACCATCTTTTTCTGACGGAGGTGGCTCTACTCTGGGAGCTGCTCCATGGCCTGGGATGGCCCCCTCATGCCTGCTCAGATCTCCTGCAGGAGAACCCAGCAGGTCAGCCCGGAGGAGCTGGAGAGCTGCATGGGGCTCAGTGTAGGGGCCAGGAAGCCCCCAGCCAGTGGCTGAGCTGGCGTAGCGGAAGCGCAACTCACTTCTACCCAGAGTGGGACGCCCCCAACTGTGGAAGTTTCGCTCCACCCCAAGCTCTCCACTCTCAGGTTGTCTGGGACGCGGTGGTCATGACTGCTTGGCGTCTGCCCTTGCAGCTTCCCTTCCACAGAGGTCAAGCCTCATCGGGGTCTGAGGGCTTCCTCCCTTTTATAGGCATTCTTTATCCCCACCCCCACAATCCCCCCCCCCCCCACAAATTAACCCTTTCCTATCCTTCCCTGGTGGCTCAGGTGGCAAAGAATCGGCCTGCAACACAGCTGACCTGGGTTGGGTCCCTGGGTCGGGAGGATCCCATGGAGGAGGGAATGGCAATGCACCCCAGTATTCCTGCGTGGGAAATCCCATGGACAGAGGAGTCTTCTGGGCTACAGTCCATAGGGTTGCGAAGAGTCAGATACGACTGAAGCGACTAACACTTTGGGTTCTATCTCAATGCTTCCCAAGGATTCACACTTAACACCCAACATAAACTGTGCCACCCCAGCCTCACCCAACTCCTTTTCCTCTTGGCTAGCCTTGGTCTTTTATTCTTCCATAGACACATGATCAAGATACTACAGAATCTTCTCCATCAAAGGAAAAAAAAAGCTGGGATTATAAATAAAAGCACATTAAACTTAGATACCAGTTTTGGGAAAATTGACACAATTTGTAATTCTATATTTAACTATGTATTTGCTTTCTGTTTACATCTCCCACTAAACTGTAAATTCCATGAGGACACATATTTTTTTGTGTGTTTGTTTACCTCTCTGTACCTAACACACATCCCAGTGCCAGTTCATAACAGATATGTGATAGATATTTGGTGAATAAATGAAATAACTGACATCCAAGTCTCCTCATTTTAAAAGGTAAACAAAGACACTTATGGCAGGGGGCTTCCCTGGTGGTCCAGTGGTTAACACTTCACTTTCCAATGCACGTTCGATCCTTGGTCAGGAAACTGAGATCTCACATGTGTCACAGCCAAAAAAATCAAAACATAAAACAAAAGCAATATTATAACAAATTCAATGAACACTTAAAAAAGAAAAGATTTAAGACAGACAATATATGATGAGTAGAGTAGTTGTTACTAAGAATATTCTTTAGTAATTGGGCAATATATGATGCTGTTTTTATTACCCATAACCGATTCTCCAATACAAATAGATTTTTTTATTTAAAAATTTTCATTTTAGGGGCTTCCCTGGCAGTCCAGTGGTTAAGACTTTGCCTTCCAAATCTAGGGGTGTGGGTTTGATCCCTGGTCAGGGAGCTAAGCTCTAACATGCCTCTCAGCCAAAAAACCAAAGAACAAAACAGAAACGATGTTGTAACATTCAAAAAGACCAAAAAAAAAAAAAATCCTCATCAAAAATAAAATCTTAAATTACTTTTCTCCATTTTAGATATATTAGCTAAATGTGGAATACATTTGCCTATGGAAACAAAACATATTAAGTAGAAGTTAGACTCTCTGCCTATTCCACAGTGTATGCAACTCTTGAAACTATATTTTGGATTAAACGGGCTTCTGTGGAGCTAATAGCTATTTGGAAAAGTGTTGTAATAAGAATAAAAGTATTAACCTATTCAGTTAAGAAAACAAGAGACTCCACTCTGCTCTCTTCACCACTCCCACCTCTGATAAGAGAAAAGGAGGCACTGCCCAGGGCAAGAGCAATTCAAATGCCATCTCCATCACTCAGTGGCCAAACAACCTTGCACCATCTACCTGACTGGAGAAGGAAATGGAAACCTGCTCCAGTATTCTTGTCTGGAAAATTCCAAGGACAGAGGAGCCTGGTGAGCTACAGTCTATAGGGCTGCAAAGAGTCAGACACGACTGAACACACATGCATGCAGTCTAAGTCTCATTTCTGTAGTATCTGTAGTGACAACGATGTCACCTTTCAGCTCTTGTTCTTCATTAGGTGAGCGTGCATCTGACTCACCTGGAGAGGGCTTTTGAACCAAAACACAAGGGTCCTGATCCCAGACTGGGGTGGGTCCTAGGAATGGGGATTTAAAAACCTGCTCAGGTGATTCTGATGGGAACTCATCAGCCAGGAACATCTAAGTTATGCTGTAGTAATAAGGAACCCTGCATTTCCCAGGGCTTAACACATAAACATTTATTTCCTATGCATGTTGCACATTCCATGTGGGTTTAGTGGGGTGGAGCATTCAGCTCCACAGTTATTCGAGTCTCAGGATCACAGAGTCTCCATCATCTGGGACACTCCCATCACCACAGCAGGACAAATGAGGCGTGCCATGCACAAGCAATAAGTATTGGTTCTGGAAGTGACCTTCGTCACCTGCTCACAGCATTTTGGCCAAAAGTAGTCCCATGATCCTGCCTTCCCACAAGAGGGGTGGGCAGTGATCTCCCCTGGGTGCCCAGGAAATAAAGAAGAACCCATTTGGTGAGCAAAAGTAATGTCTACACACCGACAGTGTTAAGAAGGACTGCATTCAATTCACTAATTAAATGAGATACTGAAAGTAGGGTATTACTTATATAATATGGTACCACTGCACTTACATGGCTATTTAAAGTTGAATACAATTTAAAATGCAGTTCTTCAATCACAGCAGCCATGTTTCAAGTACAAAATAGCCTGAAGTGGTTTGTGGCTACTCCACGGGCAGCTCAGATGTGAAAGATTTCCATCACTGCAGAAAGGTCCATTAGACAAGGCTGCTCTAGTCCACAACACGACTCCTTCCCTTTATTCTATACCCACAGGTGGCTGTCAGCAGAAACGTTCCATGTGCTGGCAACTGCTCAGAAGCTTTCCACATGAAGGGCATTTGCAAGCTAGATGTTCACAAGGCAGAGCATGGAGGTAGTGCGCTGGGGGAAGGTGTGTGATACATTTTCAGGTTAGCAAAGAAAGAAAGTGAAGTCATTCAGTCGTGTCCAACTCTTTGCAACCCCATGGACTGTAGCCTACAAAGCTCCTCCGTCCATGGGATTTTCCAGGCAAGAATACTGGAGTGGTTGCCATTTCCTTCTCCAGGGGATCTTTCCAACCCAGGGATTGAACCCAGGTCTCCCACATTGTAGGCAGACACTTCATCGTCTGAGCCACCAGGGAAGTCCAGGTTAGCAAAACTAATGATAAAAGGCCTAGAGTAAAGAAGGACAGGTGTACCTAAAAAAGGGTCACGTGGAAGACGTGTCGGTCAAAAAGGGGATAAAAGTGGTTGTCAAAGCAAACCTGTAAGGATTATGATTAAACACATGCAGAAGGCAGGGAGAACCAACTTCACATGCTTTTACAAATAGGAATCTTATGCAAAGTGGTCTAACCAACCTCCATCTCTACTGAAAACAGAATCAAAAGTGATGGGATTAAATTTGATCTATATATAGGGTAGAATGCATTGGGTGAAAAATAGCTGATTGCAAATACTCATCTATAGTATTGTAAAATGGGAGATGTATTACATATTTATACTTTGGAGAACACCATACTATTTGAAAATGTGGGACAACATGGACATCATTTTGCTGAATGATCTCTTCTAAAATCTCTTCTAAAGCTGTGATTCTATTTGGGGTTCCTCACATATCCAGTGACCTATGACTCTGTAACTGTTTAGGACAGTGACTCAAAGTGTGGCCTGCAAACTCCTGGTGGTCCCCAAGAAATTTCAGCTCAAACTATTTTCCTAATAACACTGAGATGTTATTTTCCATTTTCAGTGCTGACATTTGCTCTGAAGGTGCAAAAAAGCCCTAGTGAGTAGAACAGCTGGCCCTTTAGTATAAATCCAGTGGGTCAAATCCATTCTATCAGCCGTTGTGTTCAATAGATGGCACGTGCAGCAAAAAACAAAACAAAACAACCCCTAAAACTTAAAAATGCTATTTTCACTAAAAATGCCCTTGAGGAAGCCATAAAAACCACTACTTTTGTTGAATCTTGACCCTTAACCTGTCTTTGAATGTTTTGATGGTGACACTGGAAGTAGGTGAAAAGCACTTCAGTGGCTACTGGGGCACAATGGTTGCCTGGTGGCTGTTTGAGCTGCAAACATGGGGGCTTCCCTGGTGGTCCAGTGGTTAAGACTTCACACTTCCACTGCAAGGGGCCAGGTTTAATCTCTTACTGGGAAACTAAAATCCTGCATATGACACAGTCAAAAAAAAAAGTCTGTGGGTTACAAGCCCAACTAACAGTTTATTTTATGGGATGTGACTGAGAGACTAACCATAGCTAATCAGGCTTACGGATTTCGCAGATATTTTCTCAAAGACCAAAAGAGGTTTCCACTTCAAGGAAAAATACTTCAACTGAAATTATTTCTGCCAATAACAAAAGTCAACTTTTCAAGTGAAAATTAGAATAATGGAAAACGTGTCTTTCCCACTGTAAGCTTTTCAGTTTTCTAACCCTCCAAGATTTTTAAGTATTGTGACATTAGTGGTTGTATGAATGAAGGAGGTTTTTCGGGGATTATATGATGAAATATGTCAGTGCTTAAAAGATCTGTGTAATCAATCCAGTGAGCCAACATTTTTCAAATGACTGATGCATCATATTACAATCATTGTGTTCAGTTGCTCAGTCGCGTCCAACTCTGAGACCCCACGGACTGTAGTTCGCCAGGCTCCTCTGTCCATGAAATTTTTCAGGCAAGAATACTAGAGTGGGTTGCCATTTCCTTCTCCAGGGGATCTTCCTGACCCAGGGATTGAAACCACGTCTTTTTGTGTCTCCTGCGTTGCCGGCGAATTCTTTACCTGCTGACCTGTGGGGAAGCCCATCACAATCATAATTTAAATCATAAGTGTGAGATGCAAGTCAATGCTCAACAATATGTGAGTGTGAGAAGAATGTTGATAACAGCTTCAGAGTCCCCATAAATCACTAGTGGAGTTTTAGTGCCGTGTTAAACAATGCTCAAAATTTTGTGAAAAATATTCTTTTCTTTTCCAACTACATGTCTGTGTGAGATGATTTTCTTCATATACTTCAGCCAAGATAATATACCACAACAGATTGAATGCAAAGCAGATATTAAAACTCATCTGCTTTTCTATTATTCTAGACACTAAAGAGATTTTTCTTAAATGTAAGACAGTGTTACTGTTTTCACCTTTTGGTTTTGGAAAATAAACCATTTTTTAACAAAAATATATCTATTAACACAAAATGGATTTATTATTTTAAAATGGATACATATTTTAACATTTCTCCACTTCTAATAACATAAATACTAGTAGATATAACTGATATAAAACACCTCTCTTTGAGTTCTCACTTATCTTTAAGAGTGTGAAAAGGTCCTTGAAACCAAGACATTTGAAAACTATTTGAGACCTTGTTGTTCAGTTGCTGAGTCGAGTCTGACTCTTTGCCACCCTGTGGACTGCACCACACCAGGCTGATCTGTCCTTTATTATCTCCCGGAGTTTGCTCAAATTCATGTTCACTGAGTTGGTGATGCTATCTAACCATCTCATCCTCTGTCACTCCCTTCTCCTTTTGCCTTCAATCTTTTCCCAGCATCAGGATCTTTTCCAATGAGTCTGCTCTTTGCATCAGGTGGCCAAAGTATTGGAGCTTCAGCTTCAGGATCAGTCCCTCCAATGAATATTTGGGGTTGATTTCCTTTAGGATTGACTGGTTTGATCTCTTTGCTGTCCAAGGGAGACACTTCTCCAGTACCAGAGTTTGAAAGCATCAATTCTTTGGTGCTCAGCCTTCTTTAATGGTCCAACTCTTATGTCCATCCATACATGACTATTGGAAAAACCTGGAGAAAAATTGGAGAAGGAAATGGAACCCACTCCAGTATTCTTGCCTGGAAAACCCTATGGACAGTATGAAAAGGTTTGGGACTTACTCTGCACTTTATAAAACAGAAAACCATGGACAGCTCCTACAGATGCTTTAATTGCACTGGGAATACCTAAGATCTAATGCAAAATAAAAAATTATAGAATTCTGCATGTTTACTCTATTGATCTTAAACATTACAGACCAGGACAAACATTTTCAGAGAGTTTTACTGCCGTTAGTGAAGTCACTAAGTCGTGTCCGACCCTCAGCGACCCCATGGACTGTAGCCTACCAGGCTCCTCTGTCCATGGGATTTTCCAGGCAATAGTACTGGAGTGGATTGCCATTTCCTTCTCCAGGGGATCTTCCCAACCCAGGGATCGAACCTGGGTCTCCCACATTGTAGACAGACACTTTACAGTCTGAGCCACCAGGGAAGACTGCTGTTAAGTGGACATTAAATTTATTTTTATTTAAAATATCTGACTAAATGATCTAAAACTGCCAGAATGACACACATTATGGGATAAGGTGCTATATTTTTCATAAATATGGATAAAACATAAGCAAATCCTGTTTAAAAGGTACAGTCATCTAGAAGAACAATTTTATTTTAAAAATGTACTAGGATTATATGAGCAGATGCACTACTAATTGCTCTTTAGTTGCTATGCAAGTGTTTCCAGGGTAAGTTTTCTTATTATATAACTATTCTACTACTTGTGGTAGATGCTTATTTATTTATTTTTTTGGTGCTTTTTTTTTTAAATTAAAAGTCCCAATCATGGTGTAAGAATGTGAAATTAAACAATATGCACTGTGATTTGCTAGAACAGTTGTTAAGAATAAAGTCAGGCACACTGATTTGCTGTTGTTCAGTTGCTCAGTCGTGTCTGACTCTGCAACCCCATGGACTGCAGCACTCCAGGCTTCCCTGTCCTTAACTATCTCCTGGAGTTTGCTCAAATTCATGTTCACTGAATTGGTGCTGCTATCCAATCACTTCATCCTCTGTCGTTCGCTTCTCCTCTTGCCTTCAATCTCTCTGAGCATCAGGGTCTTTTCCAATGAGTTAGCTCTTCACATCAGGTGGCCAAAGTATTGGAGCTTCAGCATCAGTCCTTTCAGTGAGTATTCAGGGTTGATTTCCTTTAGAATTGACTGGTTTGATCTCCTTGCAGTCCAAAAGACTCTCAAGTCTTCTCCAACACTACAATTCAAAAGCATCAATTCGTTGGTGCTCAGCTTTCCTTATGGTCTAACTCTCAGACCCGTACATGACTACTGGAAAAACCATAGCCTGACTATAAGGACTTTCGTCAGCAAAGTGACGTCTCTGTTTAATACATGGTCTAAGTTTGTCATGACTTTCCTTCCAAGGAGCAAGCGTCTTTTAATTTCATGGCTGTAGTCACCGTCAGCAGTGATTTTGGAGCTTGAGAAAATAAAATCTGTCCCTGGTTCCACTTTTTCCCCATCTATTTGCCATAAAGTGACGGGACCAGATGCCATGATCTTAGGCACACTCATAAAAACATCTAAAAATAACTACACCACTGAACTTCCTTCAAAACTCTTCAGGTTGCTAAGAGTTTGTGGTTACTCCTAGATTGGAAATGACTTGTGATCACTGTGGTTTTTTAAAAAGGCAATGAAAAAGGAAAAAAAAAAAAAAAAAGGCAACAACATTCCTCAGAGTTGAATCACACTTAAAAATTTTTTTTATTGAGGTGGGTCTTTGTTGCTGCACATGGGCTTTCTCTAGTTGTAGCAAGTGGGGGCTAGTCTCCAGTTGCAGTGTGTGGGCTTCTTCTTGCAGTGGCTTCTCTTGTTACAGAGCATGGGCTCTAGAGTGTTCAGGCTCAGTAATTGTTATACAGGGGCTTACTTGCCCCGTGGCATGTGAAATCTTCCAGACCAGGGTTCAAACCATGTACTCTGCATTGCTAGGTGGATTCTTAACCAGTGGACCACCAGGGAAGCCTAGGCCACACTTCTTGAGTAGCAGTTTGGAGCTAACTTTCAACATATTATCGACTAGAGACAACGTATTAGAAGATGTCTTTTGTTACCCGAACATTGACCAGAGACATTTCATTATTCACTTACATAACAATTCATGAGCCACAGGCATTAATTTCTGCAAAAATCCCCTGAGTGAATGAGTTAAAATACAGTTCAACAGCTGAGGCTAACAAAAAAACACCTTAAAGTCATCATACCCAGAGTCTCTGAGCTTTATGAAAGGCTATACTTGGGGTTGGAGAAGGCAATGGCACCCCACTCTAGTACTCTTGCCTGGAAAATCCCATGGGTGGAGGAGCCTGGCAGGCTGCAGTCCATGGGGTCACGAAGAGTCGGACACGACTGAGTGACTTCCCTTTCACTTTTCACTTTCATGCATTGGAGAAGGAAATGGCAACCGACTCCAGTGTTCTTGCCTGGAGAATCCCAGGGACTGGGGAGCCTGGTGGGCTGCTGTCTGTGGGGTCGTACAGAGTCGGACACAACTAAGTGACTTAGAAGCAGCAGCAGCAGACTTAGGGTGGCAGTGAGGAGCATCCTCACACTGGGTCAGGAGGCAGCTCACTAAGGATTCTTCTGGTGCCCAAATACCCTGTATCCTTTGGCTGCTCAATCCTGGATGACAACTTTTCAGAAATCAAACTAGGTAGCACTCCCCCGAATGAATTCAAGCTCCTGACAAAACTGTTGAAAGTAGAGCAAAATGATCCCTGAAATGTAGCAGTGTCTTACAACATCATCGCAAATACACTGGAAAGTGAAATGTTACACAAATCTGATGACGTTTAAATTTAGAACGCATGTGATATTTGAGTGGGCTAAATTTCCATAAGGCAGAAAATGCCTTGAGAGGCTCTACAATCCAGTACTGGTATTTTCTGAGTTAGGAAGAGGAATTATATTTGAATTGCCTTATATATGCAAAACTATATACTCTTAAAATATGTAAGAGTATGCTAAGTTTGCATTTAAGATAGACTTTGGAAACGCACACACGTTCTCTGTGTAAAAAAATAAATCAAAATTATAAGTACACAATTACCTAAGAGTGCAAAATGTAGATGTTGATAAGGGGGAAACTAGTTTTCAAAGGCAAAAAAGAAAAAAAAGCTAACTGGGTGAGTTGATTTCTCAACTCCTATCTCATTCCACACTTCTCAGATGGCTCAGTGGTAAAGAATCATCCTGCCAATGCAGGAGACCTGGGTTCAGTCCCTGGGTCGGGAAGATCCCCTGGAGAAGGCAATGGCAACCTACTCTTGTATTTTTGCCTGGGGAATCCCATGGACATAGGAGCCTGGAGGGCTACAGTCCATGGTGTTGCAAAAGAGTTGAACATGACTTAGTAGCTAACCAACAACAGCAATAATCTCGTTCTCAGCACCAGCTGCGAATAGAACCCTGTGAATTACGTTTGTTGAATTCTGTCTGAATTAACGTTTGCTGTTACTCTCTTCCTTCCACTCACCCTATACCCAAAGTACAGGTGGGGTGGTGTGTTCCCATCTCTTATCAACAGTGTAGAAAAAGTGTTTCCACTTTAAGTTAATTAATATGCCCCATGAGCCCAATTCTTTCCTTGGTAGGAGTTCATCCCTAATGTATTTTGCTGATGTAATAGGCAAATCATTGATCTTTCTAATAGTAGGACCCCTGAAGGATGCTCAGCCAACAGAGTGTGCCTGTAGGGAAACTGACAGTGGATGTCACAAAAGTAAGGGAAGGTTGGCCTCAATAGTACCATCCTTTTCTTTTTTTGGTGTGGGAGGGGGCATGCCACCGCTTATGGGATCTTAGTTCCCCAGTCAGGGATTGAACCTCCGCCCTCAGCAGCGAAAGCATGGAGTCCTAACCACTGACCACCAGGAAAATCCCCCTCCCCTTTTTTAAATTATAATTTTTAGTTTTGGCTGTGCTGGGTCTTTGTTGCACACGGGTTTTCTCTAGTTGTGGTGCTCAGGCTTCTCCCTGCTATGACTTCTCTTGTAGGGGAACATGGGCTCTAGGGTGTCGGGCTTTAGTAGTTGTGACTCATGAGCCTTAGAGCACAGGTTCAGTCATTGTGGAATCTTCCTGGACCAGGGATAGAACCTGTGTCCCCTGCTTTGGCAGGTAGATTCTTAGTCCACTGAGCCACCAGAGAAGTGTCCCCTCCCTTTTTTAAGACCCCCTCCCCGCAAAAGACGCCACCTCCTTTGCCTCCTTTGTCCTTCAGTATATTATCCAGAAGTTCAAAAGGGGGATAGAAATGTTTACCTTTAACTTGTCTTAATTCTTCATAGTTACAGGTCTGCTTCAGTTCTTTAATATTTCACTTTTATAAACATGCTCTAAATTAAAGGTGAAAGGACCTAGGACTTGGCTGGGATCTGGTATTGAGAGGCAGGATGCAGAAGTTTTATGACAAGTCTAGACATTAAAGAGGGATCTCTGAGAGGTCTTGATGTTATTTAGAAGAGACAGCTTACATAGGAAGCACAGATTTAGAATAAATGAGCTGCAAAGAATTAGAATGAGGACAGCTGGGGGCATCAAACAGGCACACATGTATGTTTTAACCTGTTTGGAGTGTTCCTACCCATGGAAAATCACCCCCTTCCCCTGATCCAGTCCTGGAAAACTTAAGCTCTGCTCTAGATTTGGGTCATAGTCAGTCAATCAGGTAGCTCAACACCCCTTCCCCCAAGTCCTGCAAGTTAAATTTATTTGTAAAAAGTTTGAAATCCAAAACATAAGTTCCCAAATACCGAAATTACACAAAGGTTCTAGAGCCTCTAGGCCAGCGCACAGAACCCCACTTACCAGGGCAACTGCAGGTGAGTCAAGGATTAACGTTAAGGAACAAAGTTTGTTTTTGTCCGACACCCAGCAGGCTGAACACTGAGCCCCCATGCTCTGAGATGGGACTTGTGGACAAGGCAGCTTAATGCAGAAAGAGAACAAAGTCTCAGGCGCAGCTCCCAGAAGAAAGGGGCTAGGGTGTTCCTGGATGAGCTGGCCTCACAGGTTCAGGGAGCACAGGGATTGCGGGAAAGGTAATGGGAAGCAGGTGGGGGGGCCTCCTCATTCTGCGCAGGCGCAGCTCAGCCACAGGCCTGTGCACCTTAAGAAGGGAGGTACTTGGCGCAGTCTGACGGTGGAGTTTTCCACCCTTTGAAGTCAAAAGGTCACCAAGCTGCGGGACACTCGCACGTGCCCAGATGGAGGGTCAGTGGTCCTATCCAGTCTCAACCAGTTCAGCTCCAGCTAGACACAGCTGGTCTAAGACTCTGGAAGAGAACTGGGTCAAGCATCTCATTGTTCAGGCTCTGTGCAGCTGGAGGACATGCGAACCTTGTCCAGCCACAGTTAGTGAGGTTACAGGTGAAATAGATTTAACCCACGCTCACCCACAGTTTCATTAACAGTGATGGAACCCTCCTGTTAGGCAGGGCGTTTCTATGAAAACATTCTGTGGCAAGACGCCAGGCACCGCTTGCGCTAGAGGAGCAGGTGGTGGGTGTGGAAATCCCTGGTGGGTGAGTCTAGAAGAACAGGGCCATGGCGTTGAAAAGCAGCCCCTTTCCTTCCTAAGGTCTAACTTTGCCTCTGGGCTGGGTGAGGAAGCCCTACACTACTTGAGCGGTGTCTACCTGCGATGGGGGAGGAGGAGGCAGCACAGACGTGCTGTTGTGGGCAGAGAGATCATTTATAGCATCTGAGCATCACAGGCACTTGCCAAGTGGCACTAGTGATAAAGAACCCTTCTGCCAATGCAGAAGACGTAGGTTCAATCCCTGGGTCAGGAAGATCCCCTGGAGGAGGGCATAGCAACTCAGGCCAGTATTTTTGCCTGGAGAATCCCATGGCCAGAGGAGCCTGGCAGGCTACAGCCCATAGCGGTGCAAAGAGTCGGACACAACTGAAGCGACTTAGGACGTATCCACGAGCATCATAACTAGAAAGGAATGCTTACAGCTTGTTGGGCACTATTTGAATTGTCTTATATTCAAGTCATTCTCGCAGCAAATGACATTGCCATTTTTTAGGTCAGAGCTGGTCATGTACTGTCATTTTGATATGGTTCAGACGAGCCCTTTACAACTCTCCACCTGAAGATGTGAAAGAAAGAGCTTAACTAACTGCCCAGCGTCACAGAGCTGGTTGTACAGATCAAGTGTTCTTGGGGGAACAAATGGCACCCGCAGAAGAGGATGACCGAGACATTGATGAAAGACTGCTTATGGTGGGGGTTAAGTGAAATCAACAGGATGGGGAAGCTTCTGGAAAAGCCATCCTAGACAGGTGTGGTGGGCATCGGGAGATGGCTTGAGCTGTCAGCAAAGGGCTGAGTTGTGTGTGTGTAGGAGGGGTGACTTACAAGTCACCTCTCATGGTGCATGGCCTTATAAATGGTGCTTGCATTTTTCTTTGTTCATGTCTGTAAAGGCCGAGTCAGGTGTTCATTCTTTACAAAATAGAGCACCTGTCAAAAAATTCTGTATGAGCCATTCTGGGCACAGCAGGGGCATCTCATGGAGCATGGCAAGGGAATGACAGCTAGACATTAGTCATGCGTTCTTAAATAACATCCACTTATCACTAGCCCTTTATTAATGGGTACCTAACTGCCCAGCACACTCAGCTGGACTTCTGCCTCCCCCTGGTCTTCCACTCCTGCCAGATCACTTTTAGAAGGGGAATGACAAGCTAACATGCCAATAACAGAGTTCTCAAAAGTCAGCTACATGCAGAGCAGGCAGTCCTTCATAAGGTCCTGGATCCTGCGTGTCCAGGAGGAAGCCTGACTTTCTCCTCAACCTTCTAAGCTCACATCGCCCGGTCAACATTTCCCATCGACGTTCATGTGCTCTTACCTGTGACTGTCACCTGGTCTTGAGTTTGTGGCAGCCTCTTTAATTCCTGCTAGGTAGCTCCAAGCACAGATCCAGGCTGTGCTGACTGGTCCCTCTGCTCCCAGTTCCCACCTTCCAACCCACTCCCTTCCTCCACTGATTCCCACCTGCTAACCCTGATGGATGGAAAACTCTCGCTTTCTCAGAAATGACTTAAAGAAAGCTGAGAGATGATTTTGACATAAGCAAGTCAAGCTGTCTCACCTGGATGGTTGAGGATGCCTTTGACCCTAAGGATGGTGGTTTTAGTCCCTAAGTCATGTCCGACTCTTTTGGGACCCTGTGGACCGTAGCCCGCCAGGCTCCTCTATCTATGGGATTTTCCAGGCAAGAATACTGGAGTGGGTTGCCATATCATTCTCCAGGAGATCTTCCCGGACCAGGGATTGAACCCGTGTCTCCTGCAATTGTAGGTAGATTCTTTACCACTGTGCCAAAATTTCACTATATTTTAGAACCCAACAGAACATCCCAACCAATACCAATAAGACCTAAAGCTGGTTCAGTTTCCCCAGACACTGCTGATAATTTTCTCTCCAGAAAGAAAGGGGGTAATGTCATGCTTCAAATGGATCACCTCTGTATCTTTTTGTAGGAAAATCCCCTCCACCTTAAATTCAAGTTTTTTAAATTCAAAGCACCTAATGTTTGCATATAAACTTTATATTGTACTTTTTTGAGAGTCATGTGACAAACAGGCTGTTACAAGGAATTTATTCCAAAAAGCAACTTGAAGAATCTGTCCTGAGCTGAGGTCAGTGGGGGTCATTTCCTTCACCGCCTGTCTCCACGACACTGTGTAATGAGGAGAAATATGAATACATGGAAAAATGCTGAAAAGGTGTTTTGAATTCTCAAAGGAGAAATTATTCATAGTATTATTAGTATTAAGTATATCACACAGTACTGTCAGACTTTTAAGTCAGGTATGAAGGATGGCATAAACTAATCAGACTGTCCTACCTATTTCTGGTATTTGAGAAATAGGTATAAAAAATAAAACAATATTTTTTTTTACTAAAAAATTCCATTGAATTTCTTAGTTTTATCTTTTTAAATAGTTTTGATAATTCTCCTTGCACTTGAAGAACATGTTTTCCTATTTTTAAACTTTCCCTACATGGCAAGCTATCACTTATATAAATCTAGAATTATAAAGCTGGAAGAAATTCAACCCAGCTCCAAATTTCTTGGATATCTTAAGCCAGTCCCCAGAGCCAACACTGTCGTACATTTTGTTTTTCCTTTATCACCTCTAGAGAGGAGATTCCCCACAACCTTCATCACCTGCTCCAAGCTGCTCCACCCCCTCCTCCATCCCCACCCTTCCCTCTACAGCCCTGTCTTTGGACTTCAGCCATGGCTCCTCCTGGGGTCAGACGTTGCAATCAGTAGTCCTTTGGTGACCCTCAGTCACTTGTACTGAGGCGTCATCTCTCTTGGGATGTTTCCCTTACACCTCTGATGGTCTCCATTAAATTGTCATGTAGGTTAACATTCCCACAGTTAGCAGAACAGAAGAACTGGCAGCAGATGGCTATTTGGAAGCATCAAGTGCCAGACTTAGAAACTGTTCCTGGTGAGAAGCTTCTATTTCCTGAGTCCTGCTCTTCACCCTCCTGATGTCTGATGAACTCCACATACCTTAAGGATCAATTCCCAAGTTACTTCTCCTGTCCTACTCAAGAGATGCTCTTTCTCCTCTGGGCTAATTGTCACTTGGGCTTCCCAGGTGGGTCAGTTGTAAAGAATTCACCTGCCAACGTAGGAGATGCAGGTTCGATCCCTGGGTCGGGAATATCCCCTGGAGAAGGAAATGTAACCCACTACACTATTCTTACCTGGGAAATCCCATGGACAGAGGAGCCTGGCAGGCTACAGTCCACGGGGTCGCAAGAGTTGGACACAACTTAGTGATTAAACAACTGTCATTCATCACTGCAGCACCTCCCATCACATATATTGCAGACGGATTCTTTCATCTGCCTGCTCACCTCTTTACGAGCATCCTTCTGAGTGGCCGTGACTGCCTTCCTCTCTGCTGCTGCTGCTGCTAAGTCTCTTCAGTCGTGTCCGACTCTGTGCGACCCCAGAGATGGCAGCCCACCAGGCTCCCCTGTCCCTGGGATTCTCCAGGCAAGAACACTGGAGTGGGTTGCCATTTCCTTTTCCAATGCATGAGTGAAAAGTGGAAGTGAAGTCGCGCAGTCGTGTATGACTCTTCTCGACCCCATGGACTGAAGCCTACCAGGCTCCTCCGTCCATGGGATTTTCCAAGCAAGAGTACTGGAGTGAGGTGCCATTGCCTTCTCCAGCCTTCCTCTCTAGTGTAGTTTATTTCAAGGCTTTCTGAGTCTGTGTTGGGTGATTATAACCAATGCCGAAGCACTTTGTGGGGCATCATTGCAATATTTTAAAAATTATTTTTGGTGCCTCCTTGTAAACTGTCACTTTGGTGATTCTTATCAGTATTTCCAAGGCAATTCCTGTTGCCCTACAATTTCTTGGACTGGAGTTAGTATTTCCATCATGACTACAGGCAGTACTTGTATTGCCTTCATCACTTGACCATCCTGCTTCTTAGTGCTCAGGGGGCCACCCCCTCTTTCTGTCACAGGCTCCCAATATGTGGAGATTATAGTATTGCCTTAGGCTTATTCAGCACTAGAAACATTCCTTAAGTGATGCTGAGAATACTGTCTCAATAAGTCTTCACAATAATTTTTATGTGGGTAAGTTACTTTCCTTTTCTAGAAGATGGATCACTGTAGGTCAAGAAACTTGCCACCCAGCTCTTCTCAGTCCTAAATCAATGCTCCTTCTACCAGGAACAACCAGAAGTTGCCCCAGTGCCTGCCATCTTTAGACCTCAGGCATCAGCAGCATCTGAGAACTTGCTAGAAACACTCATTCTCAGGTCCTACCCCAGACCTACGGAGTCACGGGGAAACTGTGTGTGTTCCAATGCATGCTGGGTCTGAGATCTCTTTCTGAAACCAGTGCCCCACCCCCCACTGGCTGTCCATGGCATTCATCTGCAGTCTCTTAAAAATATAGTAATGCTGAGCCCCACCTTCAGACCAGGACTCAGATGCTCCAGCAGCTCAGACTGTAGCATCTTTAAAAACAAATTCCCAAGTGGTTTTAATGTATGTTTAGGCTTAAGACCCACTGCTCTAGAAAACACAGAGCTGGAGCTGCCTGTGAATTTCTTCTTAGTCCTCGGGGAGTATCCCTAGGAAAGGTATTGGAAACGCAGCACCTCAAGCATGTTCTATATTGTCACTTAGCAACTCTCTATTCATACAAAAAGGGCCCCTGCAAATATAAAATCCCAACACAGAAAATTAATACAGTGAATCCGCCAATATGTGCACACCCTGCACTCACACCTTATCCGACGAGCCATGTCAGAATCTCGGGATCATTGTGTGTGTGGTTTTGGTTTCATGCTGAACATTGCAAGACATTGTGCTGGCTGCCTCATAGCCATGGTTTCATGGACAATATCAACTCAGCACGAGGGTCATCACACACCCCGTGCATCTTTTTTGCCCCTCTGAACAAAGTGAATGTTGACCTGGATACGGAGAAGGATCCTAGCTAGGGTCTTTCTCATTGCTTGAATCCTAATAAAAAAAGATTTTTGCAGCCCAAGCAGAGGGCTATTTTTTTCATAAGCAAAAGCAATCTGTTCTTCCTGAGATAAATCAGTTTGTGTTCTCATGTACAGAATAAGGGATGCCCAGCGTGGTGGGAAGTGGGGGACAAATCAGGTCATTACATCAAACTACTGCTTTCTGTTTTACAAAGAACATTCTCAGGTGTTTCTATAGGGTACTGACTGTCATAGAACCAAAGAGTTTTCACCATAACAACCTTTGCAATTGGCTGTTGTTCCCTTTTTATGTTGAGTTAACCGAGGCTCAAATGCTCAAGTCATTGCCTTAAGGTGACAAAAAAGGGGCGGAATGCATGGTTGCTGAGTCCAGTGTTTATGTGTTTTGTTTTAGGCCATGCTTGCTTAAAGAAAGACAGCACCGGTGAGAGACAGCTTTATGCAGAGGAAAGTAAAAATTAAGCACACCCAGAGAAGCATCATCTTTCAATTATACTGTGGTAACACTTAAAAATTACTTACACAGTATACTAAATTACTGCCCATCAAAAGCAAATGCACTTCCTGAACCACAAATATGTATTCATACAAAGCAAACCTTATTCATTTGGAAAGATTTCGCATGGAGTGTTACTATAAATAACTTCATTATCTGTAATGGAAACTCAGCTATCACCATTCTAATTAGAACATGGTTAAAGAAATCCATGTTGAACAAAGCATCTGTAACATTTGGTGAGGGTAATAATGGCTTTGAGGTTCCAGGAAAAAGTCAGTTTTCCAAATTTCTCATTTACATCTCTCTCACTGTTCCCGAATCAATGGTTAAAAAAAAAAAAATTATATATATATATATAATAAAGGTGACAGACACTTGAAGAAACAGGAAAAATACAACAGCACAAAGAAGAAAGAAAATCATTGTATGTTCCCTCCTCTGAAAATCACTGGTACCATTTTGGCTGATGTTTCTTCTTTTCTGTGCACAGACAGTATGTCTGCCTGCTCAGCATCATCATGTATAAACTGTTTTACCTACTTATACATTTACTAGGATTAATTCCTCTATCAGGTCAGTATTCTACAATTCTTGGGCATTGTACAGACTTCCATCTTAGGAAAATTTATAAATTTTCCACTTTGCTGAATATTTACTGTTTAAACACTTTGGTTTTTATGAATAACATTGTGGCAAACAGAACGGTACATTAACTTCTATAAACTGTGTTGGATTTAGGAAAAATTTTCCCACAGTGGATTTGCGGGGTCAAAAGTTTGTAAAAAACTCGAAAATACATGTCTTCCTTGATTCTACTGCAAATCTGTAACTGACACTCCCACGAGAAGTGGCTTTTGCTTTGCACCCTTCCAAAGCTTAGACGTACAGTGGTGTTTTGGCTGATAATTGTAAAATCACAGTGTATTAAAACGTGCATTTCTTTGTCACTGCATGTCTTCAGGGATCACTTAGATTTCAGTATTATTCAAGGAGAGTGTTTAAGCCTGAAATTCAGCCCCAGAATACTCTGGTTCCTCCTTGTTGCATGGGGTGCTGTGAAAACCCACATATTATCTTGGTTGATAAGCTCTCCCTTGAGCTTGCAATGCAAGAACCTGTCCAATCCCTTAAAAGATTACACTTATCTCAAAGAAACATAAGAGGCTATTGTGGGTGTGTATGTGTGTAACACTCCCGGGAAAGCATTAACTCCATCATTCTTCCTCAGAATTAATCAGCTCTGATAAGAGACGATTTGGCAAAATGAAATGTCATTTCTGAGAATACAATTTTACATGCACCAATGACCTGCCACAAAAACGTATACCAAAAAATGGAATAACCCAATTTTACTTAGTAAATACCTATTAAAACACGAGGCCGTGTTGATGTATGGCAGAAATCAAATCAGTGTTGTAAATCAACTATCCTTCAATTAAAAAAATAAGTTAAACAAACAAATATGAGGCCACCTCTACAGCAAGTCACAGCAGATGCTTCTGACACTGGTTAATTGACCACAGTGAGAAAGATAAGGGAGAATTTCATGGAGGTACCTATAACTCTCATTTGTCAGTTAGGAGCATTTTAGAGCCCTATTGTAGATTCCACATTGGTTTTCAAAAAATAGCTACAATTGATGTTGATTTAGAAAATACAACGTAACAGATGTGCTGGAAAGAATGAAGGAAATGGATTGTTTAAAAAAATTAACGGAAGAACCCTACAAGTTGCATGAACTCACACAGTGCCCAGCGTAAGGGGCGTGGTGGTCTAGGAAATCAGAAAGGAATAGGGAATAGAGGGCACTTCGCAGGTGGTGTGAGTGGTAAAGAACCCATCGGCCAATGTAGGAGACGTAAGAGATGTGGGTTCGATCCCTGGGTCGGGAAGATTCCCTGCAAGAGGGCATGGCAACTCCAGTATTCTTGCCTGGAGAATCCCGTGGACAGAGGAGCCTGGTAGGCTATGGTCCATAGGGTCGCAGAGAGCCGGACACAACTGAAGTGACTTTGCATGCACAGGGAATAGGGGATGGGAAAATTCTTCCAGGAGAGTGAAGCTGCAGGAAATCCCCACATTATTAGTGTTGCCCCCCTCTCTCTTGCTGGGGCAGTGAAGTTTCAGCATCAATGCAGCTCTGTCCATTAATCCCAACACCGCAGAAGGAGCCCGAGGTGTCCATGAAAGCTATGCCTCACACCCGGGCTGAGCTCCATGCTGGCTCCACTGCGCAGAAACCGTGGAAGGAGGGCTATTGCCTGGTCTTAGCCATTTGCTCTGTGACTCCAGAGAAAACATGAAGATTTTGGAGGACTCAGCAACTCCACAACGAATGTTTCTGCACATCCCTGTGTGATTAGCATGGAACTGCAGGTCATCAGCAGGCTGGACCACAAGGGGCTTCCTGGGTGGCTCAGCTGGTAAAGAATGCAGGAGATGCAAGAGACTCAGGTTTGATCCCTGGGTTGGGATGATCCCCTGGAGAAGGAAATGCTAACCCACCCCAGTATTCTTATCTGGGAAATCCCATGAACAGAGGAGCCTGGCAGGCGACAGTCCATGGGGTTGCAGAAGTCAGACAGGACTGAGTGAGCAGGCACACAGGCTTGCACACAGGCCACCAGTGGCTGGACCACAATGCCTTTAGGTTTGTAACTTGCTCTGCTCGTTTGAGAGATTCATAAATTCCTGTTTTCTTATGACGCTGGACCTGAATTTTTGAGCAAATTGAGAAGCAAGCATTTATTTTCTGGGAGGCAAGTAGGTAACCGGAGTGGAATTCTTCAGTTTCTGCAAGTGTAATAGCTAGGGTCTTTTAGACGCCTTGTTCAGTCACTAAGTTGTGTTCAACTCTTTGCGACCCCATGGACTGCAGCACGCCAGGCCTCCCTGTCCATCACCAACTCCCGGAGTTTACTCAAACTCATGTCCATTGAGTTGGTGATGCCATCCAACCATCTCATCCTCTGTTGTCCCCCCCTCCTCCTGCCCTCCATTCTTCCTAGCATCGGGGTCTTTTCCAGTGAGTCGACTCTTCACATCAAGTGGCCAAAGTATTGGAGTTTCAGCTTCACCATCAGTCCTTCTAATGAATATTCAGGGTTGATTTTCTTTAGGAATTGACTGGTTTGATCTCCCTGCTGTCCAAGGGACTCTCAAGAGTCTTCTCCAACACCACAGTTCAAAAGCATCAATTCTTCGGCGCTCAGCTTTCTTTGTGGTCCAACCCTCACATCCATGAGACTATTGGAAAAACCATAACTCTGACTATATGGACCTTTGTCAGCAAGGTGATGTCTCTGCTTTTTAGTATGCTGTCTAGGTTGGTCATGTTATAAAGTAATGGAAAGCAGATAGAGATTTTGGTACTAGAAGTGGGCACTGCTGTCACAGCAGTATGTGACAGTGATCTGGAATAGTAGAAGGAAGCTGGAAAAAGTCTGAGAAGCACGTTAGAAGGAAAAGAAAGCTGAAAACATGTAGCTTCCTTGACAATGTATAATTTCATAAAAATGAGTAAGCCCTTACTGCTGAGGGCAGAGGAACATAAAATGCTAGGTTTGGTAAACACAGCAATACATACAGCATGGTGACTATAATAATTAATACCATATTATTAACATATATTTAAAGGTTAAGAGAGTAAACTTTAAAAGTTCTCATCACAAGAAAAAAAATTGTGCTGTGTATGGTGACAGCAGTGACTGGATTTATGGTGGGTTTATATTCACAACATATACAAAATATGAAATCATGATATTGTACCCTGAAAATAATATGTAAATTATACCTCAATGAAAATTTCAGAAAAATAAATAAAACCAGGAACACAGGTACAACTTGGATAAAAGTCAGCAGACCAGGTGCTGGCATCTTTGGGAGGCCACTTGCCATTTTCCTATCAGTAAAAATGTTAACTTTTCTCAAGATAATTTTGGACTGGCTTCAAGCACAATTAAAATGATGCTTCAGTTCCTAAAATGAACACTTAGTATTCATAGTAAAGACAGACTGAGGACTTCAGAGAGAAATAAGAATCTGACTCCCTCAATAGGGCTGAGATATGTGGTCAAATAGGGCTTCCCAGGTAAAGAATCCACCTGCCAATGCAGGAGACACAGAGTCAATCCCTGGGTTGGGAAGATCCCCCGGAGGAGGGCACAGCAACCCACTCCAGTATTCTTGCCTGGAGAATTCCATGGGCAGAGGAGCCTGGCAGGACACAGTCCAGGGGTTTGTGAAGAGTCGGACACCACTGAGCAACGTAACACAATAAATGTGGTCAAATATATTAATAATATTCTGGAAAAAAAATTTAATGATGAGTTTTTTTTAAGTTGGGAAGTGAGGGACGAAGTATCAGTGGATACACTCAGGCGTTAGGTGGGCAGCTGGCAACAGAAAGTCTGATTCTTAGTCCCCGGCACTCAAGGAGCTTGAGGTGAATGAGCCGCGGGAACACACGTGGGGCCTGCAGACCGGCCTCCTCATCTGCTCAGCTCTGGTGCTAATGCAAGACAGAGGTGTCTCTCCGGTAGAATTAAAAGCCCCCAGAAGCACTGGGTTTTCAACAGAGCCTCCCTTCTAACAGAAAAGCAAAAACTGTGAAAACGAGGTTCTGTGATACTCGTTGTACTTTTCCAGGCTTCCATAGGCAACCCAACATTTATCTACACGTATTTTGTTCACCATCTCTCTGTACTTTTTATCCTGGAAAAAAGACAGGCTCTCTCTATCCTGCAGATGAATGAGGCCTTTGATGTCATGCAAATGTTAGCTCTGGGCCAAATGCGTCTGATCCTGAAAGTATTACACGTAGAGAATTAGAGATTTAAATGCATTGACCATTTTTATTTTGCTATGCGGAAACATACATTCACCAGGGGCTGTGCGATGCAGTTGACAGTGAAATGGAGAATATATCTTCTTGAAGGCTATTTATAACTCAATGCTAGATAGTTTAATTACAGTGGAAATTCTGTACAGTTTAAGGCTTGGCTCTGAACTAGATTGTAAATATGGACCAGATTTGGAAATAAAACACTTTTTTCAAGTAAAAAAAGAAAATTAAAAAAAAATACAAGGAAGGAGAAATGAAGAAAGAAAAAACAAAAGCAACTGAAGCCCAACGAGTTTTCCTGGAGTGAAGTCTCATCATTACAGTAAACTAACAAAAATACCAGTTTTCTTTCCAAAATAATGACATTTTACATATTTAGGACTCGTCAGGGTACCCTGGGAAGCTTTCCAGACTGAACACGGACCAAAGCAGACGACAGGGAAGAAATCACATTAATATGCTAAAATCAGTACTACCTTGTAACGAATTAAATTAGATTACACAAAGCAGGATTGTGAGCATTAAATATTTCCAGAGAGTCATTACTGTTGATGGGTGAGAGTAATAAACCAGAGGAAACAAATAACAAGATTCAAGTTGTTTACTGAATAAACTCGGTTATTGGCACATCTAATCTGGGAAAAACCTGACACAGCGGACCTAGACAGCTTCTAGCAGTTTAGGGTAATCTTCGTTGATCTGTAAACAAAAGATGTGTCACCTAAGAAATTGCAGTTTTGTTTAGACTTTAACCATCATCAGCTATGAAAGGCATGGACTGTTTCGTGTGTTACATGAGATCACGGTTTCTATTGTTGGTTATGAACGTGCAGGTGGAGCTGAGAACGGAGACACGGTGTGAAAAGTAAAAATGCTGCTCTTTTTGTAACTGTATTGTTGCTTCATGCAATATTGGTTTAGTGGTGCTGATTCAGATTGCTTTATTATGGGAAGATCTCTCTGCCAGTGTCTTTATTAAATGGTCAAAGTCAGTTCTTCTGGATTGAAATTGTCCACAGGCAGATACAAGTCAGTGGGTTAGAAGAGGGAACGCCATATAGATTCTGGTTTTTCCTAATGGTTTGCATGACTGGCTTCGTGTACAGCCTAGGTTATTCCTGTAGAAGAGAGATTTGATCAGTTACTCATTTGAGAATATATGAGAGTTTCCCTCAGACTGAAGTCAGGTGGCAAGTATCTTACAAGGTTATTAAATGCTCTTCTGGACAAGATACTGTAAAACACCAGTGTATGTCATGGATAGGCTTCTTCTGAAATAACCTCATCATTACCCAAGTGGCTGACCTCACTGAAGAGAAACTTTTTCTTTTTTTGCTTTCCTTCTTAATTTGAATATGATGAGTGCATTTTATATTTTTCCTTTGAGAGAAGCCACTTTATCAATCTAGGTTTCTTAAACCAATGTTAGAGAACTAACTTCCTTTACACAGGTAGAGCATTTAAGAGACTTTTATTACATAACCAAGTGTGCAAGGAGCTGCATTCAGCACTCAAAGCCCTCCAAGGATGTTCAGTGCTCATCAAGTTCTGGTGGGCGGGTTAGTATGCATGACAAGTCTGAGCACACACACGAGATTCGGTCTGCTTGTGATTCTGGCCAAACAGCAGCTGGAAAGGCATGCATTTCCTGAAGGAAAGCAGGACCACAAGACTGCATTTTTGCCTCCTCCTGAGACACAGTGCTACGCTCGGGGGAAAAAAAAAATTCCCAAAGAATATAGGAAAATAGATAACATCCACAGTGAGAGTGAGTGGTTTGGTTTCAAATTGTAAAACAAAGCAAAACAAAAGCTTAAACAGGCCAGAACCAAACACAGTTGAAGAAGCAGCTAACAATGGGATAATGCTGGCATCAGAATGGGCGTCATTTCATTCCCCTAGTTTTTGGAACGCACAAATTGCACCTCTCAGAACAAAACCATATTAGAGCTGATTAGGCTACATGGCCAGTGAAATAAAACAAACATGACCTTTCAGACCTGGCTAATGAGAGGAGCATGGACTAAAAGGAAGACATGCAGGACCAGGCAAGCAGACTCTGCTTTCTCTTTATCCTCTAACTGGCAGGGGGGACATCAAAAGTCCATAGTATGGAGCCTGTAAATCTGAAACAAACCAGTATCCGCAAACCAATTCTCCATCCTCTTGATACCCAGCCCTGAAAATGCCAGTGAGAGAAAAAGGAGAAAAGGAGGAGGTGAAGGGAGGGAGAGAGGGAAGCCCCGGGCCACATGCCAGCCGAGGCCAAGCCTGGAGAAGCAGCACCCGCCTCTTACCTGGGCTCAGTCTTCTCCATCCTCCGGGCTGATCTCTGTCTCTTTATGGACCACTACTTTGGTCACTGACATGTCAGGATGCTGCTCTTTGGCCTCTTTAATTGCCTGAGCCAGCGCCTATCCCCGGGAGATCACAGGAGGGCAGAGACAAAAAGGAGGTGGAACATGCATGATCAGAGCAAGGAGGAGACTCACGAGCTGGATCTATCTACACAATTCACAAATGGAGCGCAACGACCGCCAAGGGGCTTATACGCTGTGTGCTGGGAAGTTAACTCGGAAACCGTTCCACTACAGGCTGGACTGAGGGCAGCTCTGGGCGAAGTAGGGCCAGCTGGTGTTTCTCGTGGCTCCCCGCCAGGGCATCCACCCTCTCTCACGAGATACCTGGTCATGGTCAATGTCCGCATCTCCAGTGATGACGATTCGCTTCTCAATCCTCGTCTCTGAAATGCCTCCTTTCACAGTCTGAAAGCAACAGACAAGTGTTATGACTTTACCATCCCTGTTGACTGGGGGAAATGGTAGAAAATGCTGACTCAGCTTTAAGTAGCTTCATTTATTCTTTAAAAGTGGACACGGACTCCTATGGCAGTTATTTACAACCGTTAATTTCAGAAGTGAAGACAGAATAGATTCCTTTGGGTTTGGCTGGCTGGTGTTTCTGAAACGTCTGTCATATGCGAAGCAAGGGAGCTGGTACTACGCCAAGGGCGTTGGAACACATGTTCCTAAGCAGAACTCGGCAGGTGAGGCTAGAAGCATCAGAAACACAGCAGCTGTGAGAGCTCCAAGGCAGTGCCTGGCATCCTGGTGTTCATGTAGCTGCCTGCAGGTGCAGCGCAACCTGGGGGTTCTGCACGGACACCTCCCTGGATCTGTTCCCAGTCCACTTACTTTGGTGATGTGGGTGGTGGTCGTGGTGCTGGTGGTTTCAGATGTGATGGTCTGCGCGCTCATGAGCACACCTGGCTCCAAGTCAGCACCGAGATCGACCTAAGCAAGCCAAGCAGGAGACACGACACATTACCTCTCCAGGACGCCTGCTCTGTTGCTTGAGGGCATGGTGATGACTTAGTTATCTGCACAATCTCTGTGCTTCCCTGATAGCCCTGAGCGCTGCCACTGACTCTAGACTGGACCAAACACGGCCGCTGTGAACTATTATTAAAAGCCAGGACTACAAAAGATCAAAATATAAGAAAATCCTTCTTGGGAGGTCCCTGGTGGTCTAGCAGTTAGGATTAGATGCTTTCACTGCAGTGCTCCAGATTCAACCATTGGAAGAAGAACTGAGATCCTACACGCTGTGCTGCGCAAACAAGTCAAAAGAAAAAAATTCTACCCAACCAATCCTAAAGGAAATCAACCATAGATAATCACTGGAAGGACTGATGCTGAAGCTGAAGCTCCAATACTTTGGCCATTACACCTGATGCAAAGAGCTGACACATTGGAAAAGACCCCGATGCTGGGAAAGATTGAAGGCAGGAGGAGAAGGGGATGACAGAGGATGAGACAGTTGGATGACATCACTGATTCAACAGATGTTGAGTTTGAGCAAACTCCAGGAGAGAGTGGACAGTGAAGGACAGGGAAGCCTGGTGTGCTGCAGTCTCTGGGGTTGCAGAGTTGGACACAACTTAGCAACTGAACAACAACAACCACCACCTTATTTATGAGATTTATGTGGGAAGTTTGTAGAGGATGTGGCACATAATAGGCTTACTAAATGGTCACTATTGTTAAAAACAACAAAAACAAAAAAAACACAGGACTTCAGAAGTGTAAGCAGGGGCTGGTGGAACTAGCGCTTTTCCTTATCTAAACAATGAGGGAGATAAGATTTCTGAGCCTCTTTCTACATTTTGGCTTCCCTCATAGCTCAGTTGGTAAAGAATCCACCTGTAATGCAGGAGACCCCGGTTCGATTCCTAGGTTGGGAAGATCTGCTGGAGAAGGGATAGGCTACCCACTCCAGTATTCTTGGGCTTTCCTTGTGGCTCAGCTGGTAAAGAATCCACCTGCAATGTGGGGAGACCTGGGTTCAATCCCTGGGTTGGAAAGATCCCCTGGAGAAGGGAAAGGCTACTCAACTCCAGTTTTCTGGCCTGGAGAATTCCACGAGCTGTATAGTTGGGGTTGCAAAGAGTTTGACATGACTGAGTGACTTTGACTTCACGTCTACATTTTCAGACATGTGAAGACCTGCTTAAGTCACCTGCTCTTCCTTGATCAGTAATAAAGTTACAATTATTGCACTGTTTTTGATAGAGACAATTGGGTCCTCTGAGTCTTCTCATAGATTCAGTATCATGTAATTACACTTAGGGCTTCCATGGTAGCTCAGACAGTAAAGAATCTGCCTGCAATGCAGGAGACCCAGATTCAATCCCTGGGTCGGGAAGGTCTCCGGAGAAGGGAATGACTACCCACTCCAGTATTCTTGCCTGGAGAATCCCATGGACAGAGAAGCCTGGCAGGTTACAACCCATGGGGTTGCAAAGAGTTGGACATGACTGAGTAACACTTTCACTAATTACGCTTAGGTGCACGAAGTCATGCATGGGGTAAAACAGGTGCCAGGGCTCTGGGCTTCATAGACTGTCTTACCTGTGATGATTCATATGTTATGGTTTTTGTTTCTGTGTGAACTACTGGCACTTCCTTGGTAGAAATTTCTAGCTTTACTTCTCCTGGTGAAACGCTGCCAAAGCTGATGGTTTCTGTCTTCACAGTTGAAGACTATACCAACGGGAAGGAAGCAGAGTGGTTCTTAAATTTTGCACAGACACATATATTTTCCCCCTCCCCTCTTGGTGGCTATATAAGCACAGGTTAGTATGAAATAAATGTTTATGTATTACATGGGGGTAAGTTGGGGAATGAGGCATAAAACAGATATATGTGAGTCTCCCAGAATTCATATGGAATGTTCCAGGTAAAGGAAAACATTTTGAAGGAAATTGAAAAAACACCCACATTTTTATATTCCCTCTTTTCTATCTCAAGAACTAATTTTAATAGATTAAAAACCATAAATTAGCCTTTTATTGAATAACTTCTTAGAGAAAAGGAGCAAGTAATAAGACATTGAACCACCCCTGCCTACATATACTTCTGGAATCTCAATAAAAGAAAAGAAAGAATAAATTCTAGCACTTGGTACTTGGGCAAGCCTGGCTATGGCCCTTCTGGATAAGTATACTGATCAGAAATAGATCTATCAAGTTTTCTGATATCTTGGCTGGCCATGCATCTCCCAGGTTTCCTGCCAATTACAGTAATTACAAGAGTAAGAACCATTTCCTGGAACTGTAGATTATTAATCATCATAATCTATGTTTGCATGTGATCCCAAAGATGAAAACCAGCACAGAGACCCACAATTGCCATGCAAGAAGGCAGTTAAGAGGAGAAACAAACTGCTCTTGGAAAAGGAAGAAAATTATCAACACATAGCCCCGCCTTTACACTTAACTAAATTTTAGGGACTTGCTTTAGTGCTACAAGGAATATTAACTATTAGTTACCTCAAAATGAGGTTTTTGTTCCAAAGTTTCTGAAACGTGGACGGCTGCAGTCTGCTCCTCCTCTGGCTCACAGGAAGCAGTGGCCATTTCGTCCTGCTCCACAACAACTTTATCGGCCACCTCCCCTTTCTCCTCCTTTGCCCCCTCAGTAAGAGCCGAGCCCTCCTTCTCTTTTGCGCCAGAAGCATCAGCAGGTGCTGCCTGGGTCGCAGTGTCCGCGTCATCTCCAGCCACGTAACAAGCATCCCCGCTCGCATGCACATTCATCACGTGTCTCTCCTCCACCAGCACCGTTTCCTGCACAACCTTCTCTACACTCGGTGGCTGGGGCTGCTGGGCTGTTTCCGTCTCTATATCGCTGGACTCCATCTTGGTTTCTGTTTGCTGCATGGGAAAAAAAAAAATTGTGGCGTCAGCATGACTTTCCACCAAGAAAAGGTCAAAAGGCAAAAAAAACAAAAGAAGCCGCTCACTGGGGTACCTGTGCTTATACCCGGCAGCACTGACAGAAAATATAATTTAGCTTTCATCCCCCCCACCAGAATCTCTGATACCCCAAAACACACACTCAAACTTGTGCTGCTCCTTTGGGATGTCGCAAAAGAAACAGAATGCTGTATGAAATGCAATTGAAAAATCAAAACAAAACGAAAGCATTGGGGCACATGCCTATCAGTCTCGGCGGCTTCTCCAGACCTAACAGATGACATAAGATGCTTTAAAAATTAAATGCTGTTAAAATGTGTCAGCAAGATTACTTTCTGAACATCTGAAGTATGTTCTTATAATGGAACTGAAGACATGTGATGTATATGTGAGGCAGGCGCAGAGGGGTGGAAGTGAAGACCCTCTTAGGTATTTAAGGCAAAGCCACCTGGATAGAAAACACACACACACACACATCAAAAAAGCATAAAGAAAAGGCAAAAAGGCAGAGAGGGGACACGGGGCATGGAAACAAATGGCCACCTGCACCCAGCTTTGAGAAGTGGAAGTGACCGCGCCTATGAACTCTGTCGGTTTTCTCGCGGACTCTAATAAGCTGAGGATTTCTGAGCCGTCCATGAGCTTTTCGCCAGAAGTCTGTTTGGTCTGAGTGAACAGAGAAATGGAGAGTCAGGCACAGTGGTTGGGACACATGTGGGCATGTACACATTCACAGCTGGTGAGACACAACGGTGGGCGTGGGACCCAGGGCGAGGGATGGCAGGAGCTACAGAAAGGGAGGGGAAACAGCCAGTCATCAGGGTGAGCAGGGGCTCTGGTTCGGGAAAGCAGAGAGAGTTCCTGGGTTGGGGCGGTGCCGGGTGAAGCCGATCCTTTCCTGGCCCCGCAAGGCCGGCAGCACCACCCCACCTCGGGGACAAGAGCTGAAATAAAACGGCAGGTGTCTCAAGGTGCACGTCGGACGGCGTGGTGACTTTTAACCATGAAAACAACCAAAAAGCTTGGGTTGGCGGCTCTCAACATAAGCCAAACAGCCAGAGAAACGGAAAGGCTGGGGTGGAAGGGCTGCCTCTGCAAACAGTCATGCTGGAATCGGAAACGGCGGCCCAAAGGCGGCCCCGGTTACCACGACTTGGGATGCAGCTGACTCGGTGACGACATAACGGGCAGTGGCGACAGTGACGGCCGGCTCCTGCGAGTACCTCCACTCGGACAGGCTCTTCTTGCGGGGACCAAAGGGCCCCACCTTCAAGGCCTCGGCCTCGGGCTCCGCTCGGCCCAGTCGTGGGCCCTCCAGGCCAGCATCCCTCCTGGACACCTGGGCTTTCCCCACAGCATCGTCCTCCGGGCTCTGCCGTCGGGACTCGGCTTCCTTGATGGGGGCCAGCGACTCTGACAGCCTCCGCTTTGGGGTGTGGACCTCAGCCCCTCTCCTGGCCCTGTCCTCGGTCACAGCTCTGAGGACCTCGAACTCAGCCAGGACAAGGGGGGTCTTTATGGACTCGGCCAGTCCCCGCTCCACAGTGGAGGGTGACACCACCTTCTCGCCTTCTCTGCCTTTTCCAGTCATCGTGACAATTTTTCCGGACACGGTGTCATAGGACTTTCCGAGAGTGTATATCTTCTGCTTGTTCTCTTCCTTCAAGTGCATTTCTTGGGCCAAGTCTTCGAAGCTCTGCACTTCCATGGTGCTCGATCCTAAGAGGTCGGTGGGGATGTCACCAGTTCTACTGCTCAAGGTCACCACCTTGTACGTCACAGTCTTTTTCGAATCACCATCAGCTACCTCAGTGGGCACTTTGTCTACAATAACCCAATCCTCTGTGCCCTATATTTGAAATATAAAAGCTAAATTAGAAATTCTGATGGTATTTCATTTCTAAAATAAGAATCCTTTAAAAAAGGCAATCTAGATGAGAGCTACACTCGGGTCTGGGAGGTGAGTGTCCAGGGCAGGGGTTGTGATCTATTAATTACGGCTGCAATCTCTTCTCATCTGAAATGTATTAACTCTAGCCTTCAACTCAGAGTACGGTCTATTGTAGACCTGCAATTTCAGATTTCTTGAAACACTTTAGTGGTAAATTTTGCAAGGAATATATCTGATCTTGTACTCAATGTCTGATCATTTTGTATTTCAAGATTATAAAACCTTTTTGAAGCTGTTGTACATGTTATTCAGCTTTACTCAGGTGGACACAGAAAAGACTGTTTTCCATGTGAAATAGAACACTGCACTTCACATCTGTTGTTCTCACAAAGTACGTGCCAGCATTTCCACAAACTTCTGTGAAAATCATTTTCCGTGTTTGTGAATTATATTTCCTTATATGGGTGCTGGAATCCACTCTAGCACTTATTATCCATAAATAGAGTGCACCTGTGTTCCAGGCATGGTAATGAACCATTTCCCACTGTTAGCACATTGTTCAGAGCCTCTTAAAAAAATTGGCTATACTTGTCTGCACACTGTTCCGAACTTATTTACAACCAAAGTTCATTGTCTCAGGAGTTTCTTTGACAGTTTCCTTAGTGTTAGTCCCAAAAAGGCAGAAGAAATGGGAGTTATGAAACTTCTGTATTTGGGAAGCCTATGCAGAGGTTAGCAGGTGACTTAGTCTAACAGGTTACAGAGGGAAGAGAAACCAAGCCAGGAGCAGGGAGTGCCTTGCTTGACATTTTGATCTCGGATGTTTTTTACTTTCTTATTTATCCTTGCCTGAAAACTTTAAGCTAGAATTGGAGGGGGTGGGGCTTAAGAAAGAAGATTACAGACCCATCTATAGACTGGTGCTGGATTAAATGCAATGAATTGAAAAATAACCTCAAGGGTCGACGGGACAGTTTTCTGGAAAATGATTTGACGAGAGGTAACCACAGAGATTGCTGAGTCTCCTTCCTGAATTTTCTGTGTCACACTCCGCTAGTGGGAAAACCAATAAAAGTTCAGAACTTTCAAAGTCAATCAAGGTCATCTGAATTACCATGGCTCTATGGGTGAAAGAGACAGTAAAAAGGCCCAATAATATCATTACAAACTATAATCATGATGCTTCAATGACCAAACACAGACATAATCACTGAGAAGCAAAGGCCACAAAGAAACGATGGCTAACGGATAACCAAAATAGTAAGAAAATTCCCTATTTTCCCTCCCCGGAATCTAGGCAAAAATGATATACCTACCTTGGTGGCAAGCAAGGTAAGTTTTAAAAGGAAAAACTAAAGATATTTGAATGACACTGAAATCTGAAGAGCAATTCCCTCTGATTCCTTACTGTTTGTTTTTTACCTGAGACTCAAAGAATGGAGAGCTTCCTTGCTGCAAAAATAGAACCTTTTCTGAAATCTCCCTTTCTTCTTCAGTCTGTTTGAATAAAGGGGGTTGGGTGGGAGAGGAGGAAGCAGACAGTTTCCAAAAAAGCAAGTTAGGAAGACAGCTCTTTTCTTGTGCTACACATATAATAGTCATTCATTTCTTTTCCCCAGAAGAATTACTGTCTGTTAATTTGGAAAATTAATGTCAAAGTTGAATAATTATTTCCAAAGTGAAACAGATTATTCTGTGACTCTCTCGTGTTTTTAGAACTCAAACATTTCTCATTTCTACAAACACAGAACATGCAAGGGTGGAATAAAGGACTTCCTGGAGTCTCAATAGGTGCTTATATGGCTGTCATCTGCAATACTGTAGAAATGAGTATTCAAATGAAAATGCTAAGATTAAGAAAAATAAGTTGGGAATAAATCCTCACTTCCATTTCTGACAAATTCTTGATCATATTCTGCACTGAAGAGCTGCCTGATGCAGAGGAAGGAAATGCACATGGATCACTGTATTACCTACTAATCTGAAATACCCAGCCTAGCTTGAGGTCTTTACTCTACAGATAAACATAAAATATTCTCAAGATTATAGCTTTATTTGAACTTTTATAACATGGTGAGTAATTCTGAAAAGTCAGCTTCAGAATATCTTGGTGAAGAATTAAGTACTTCAAATCGTACTCATCTTTAACATATAAACTTAAGAAAAACATTACACATGTCATGTTAAAATAGGTGTTTTCCTTTCACCTGTTTTTCTTTCTTTAGTATTAAAAATGCATAATTCAAGGGACAATACATTAATTACTGAGCCTGTGTCTCTGCACAGGCTCGGTAGCTAATAAAACTCCACAGAATAATGATAGAAAGGACATTTTAGTAAAGCCATTTAAAAATAATAACAGAGTTCAGAGTATCTAGATGAACGGAACTTTGAAAATAAACCTTCTTGCTGTTTGTTAAACAGTATAATTTTATCAGAGGTATTTAAAATTCCTATGTATGTGTTTACAAAGCTTTCAGTACTCTACTTAATCATTTTCCTGCAAGAGGTTATAGAGGAGCATCTGGAATGTTCTCCAGAAGGGCCTGCTGACAGATTCTGATAGCACTGCTCTCAGATGCTCCTTTTAAATAAGGAACAAAGAAGACGTTTTGAAGGGGAAAAAAAATTTCTGTCCTGCCCCATTTTGGAGAAAGATATTGGAAGAGACAAAATGTACCCTGTGGCATCATTAAATGTGGATTTATGCTTTAAACTTTCAATCAGAGCCTCTTTTTCCAACAGAAATAAGAAACAGGAAGGAAAGGTTGAAATTATAGGTACTTTTCAGAATACCAAGACTAGGCTTCTAATTATAATCACTGAGCTAAATGTTTTTCCTAGGATGAAAGCGTAAAAAAAAAGACCCAGCAGCAGGAAAACAGTGGTTTTCAGCATATCCTGTTACCTGACATCAACTAATTTAAAAACGTCTGTGTCTGTAATTAAAAATGTCCACATGGTCTGCATTCAGAACTGTGCCTATACGTATATATACACCCTATAACAGAAAAGGGTAACATGAGGGGACAAGTATTACCATAAATCCTATGTATGATCGACTCCAACCCAGTGAGTTTGACTAAAGAGAAGTGAAGAGTTATTGATAAAGAAAAGCTAGTGATTGAGACATTTACTAGGGGTTAAGACAGAGTCTGCCTGCAATGCAGGAGACCAGGGTTTGATCCCTGGGTAGGGAAGATCCCCTGGAGAAGGAAATGGTAACCCACTCCAGTACTCTTGCCTGGAAAATCCTATGGATGGAGGGGCCTGGTGGGATATAGTCTATGGGGTCTGAAAGAGTTGAACCCAACTGAGCGACTTCACTTTCAAGACAGAGTCAGATGCACACTCTATTTCATTTAGTTACTTAAACATTCATGTCTGTGTCATAATTGGTACACAAGGCCCTATAGTGGCCTGCAAAATTCACAGAGCTGTTACTCGCTCATAAGGGTCTCTATGGAGCTGTGACTTTCATTTCTGCTTAGGTTGAGGGTTCTCAAATTTGGTTGTGCATTACAATTATGTGGAGAGCTTTTAAGTAAGATGAAGGTGAAAGAGGAGACTGAAAAAGTTGGCTTAAAACTCAACATTCAGAAAACGAAGATCATGGCATCTGGTCCCATCACTTCATGGGAAGTAGATGGGGAAACAGTGGAAACAGTGTCAGACTTTATTTTTTTGGGCTCCAAAATCACTGCAGATGGTGACTGCAGCCATGAAATTAAAAGATGCTTACTCCTTGGAAGAAAAGTTATGACCAACCTAGATAGCATATTCAAAAGCAGAGACATTACTTTGCCAACAAAGGTCCGTCTAGTCAAGGCTATGGTTTTTCCAGTGGTCATGTACGGATGTGAGAGTTGGACTGTGAAGAAAGCTGAGCGCCAAAGAATTGATGCTTTTGAACTGTGGTGTTGGAGAAGACTCTTGAGAGTCCCTTGGACTGCAAGAAGATCCAACCAGTCCATTCTGAAGGAGATCAGCCCTGGGATTTCTTTGGAAGGAATGATGCTAAAGCTGAACTCCAGTACTTTGGCCACCTCATGCGAAGAGCTGACTCATTGGAAAAGACTCTGATGCTGGGAGGGATTGGGGGCAGGAGGAGAAGGGGACGACAGAGGATGAGATGGCTGGATGGCATCACTGACTCGATGGATGTGAGTCTGAGTGAACTCTGGGAGTTGGTGATGGACAGGGAGGCCTGGTGTGCTGCGATTCATGGGGTTGCAAAGAGTTGGACACGACTGAGTGACTGAACTGAACTGAACTGAATGTGTGAAGTGCACCTCTAATTAAATCAGACTCTGATGCAGAACCCAGGTATCAGTAGTTTAAAAGTCTTGTAGGTGATCCAGAGTTGCACCCCAAAGTCTAAATGCAAAGTCACAGAAGTCAGATTCAGAGAATAAAGATGATTCTCTCTAGCATGTATAGATGATCCATGGTGAATGGATTTTTCTTTTTTTGCCCAATTTAAGGGCCATCTGAGACCTGAATAGCAAAAGTAAACTTGGATAAGAAAGCAGAAAAGTGCATAGAGCTGATTCTAGGTATTCATGACAATTATGGTCTATACAGTTGCCATGAACACTGAATCAGTGAACACTGGACTAGTGAATGCTGAACCATGGCTCCTAAGGGAAAGACAGTCAGGTTCCTGGGTGCCTCTGGCCATGAAATTTTCATCAACTGATCAATGCATAACCTTGTTTTATGTGTGTTTCTGTTTAAAGACCACTTCTTTAATATATATTATTGATCCATTAACACTGAACTCACAGTCAGCAGCACTGTAACTTAATCCTGAACAAAGCTTACCTAACACACATATTTTCCTATAAGGAACATCACAGCCTTCCTGTACTTGGGAATACTAGAGAGCACTTTGGCGCTATGCCTGGAGGTCATTTTAGACAGCAAAAATCACCAACAAGAACATAAAAAAGCAAAAACGTGGCATTCAACAGGCTTTGAAAAGGACACCTGCTTACAGTATGAGACATGAAACTTGTTACCTGTTCAACCTTATCTGGGAATGCCTTGAGCAACTATTTATTTTTTAACCATTTGGCACCTGTCTGCAAATTATCATGAAAATGTTTAGTATTTTAGGATTACAATAAATTTCAGTGAGTAGTTGAATGTGCACAATCTGGAATCCATGAATAGGGAGGGTTGATCGTGCTAAGCTTGCTGCTACTGCTGCTAACTCACTTCAGTCGTGTCCGACTCTGTGCGACCCCATAGATGGCAGCCCACCAGGCTCCCCCATCCCTGGGATTCTCCAGGCAAGAACACTGGAGTGGGTTGCCATTTCCTTCTCCAATGCATGAAAGTGAAAAGGGAAAGTGAAGTCGCTCAGTCATGTCCAACTCTTAGTGACTCCATGGACTGCAGCCTACCAGGCTCCTCCATCCATGGGGTTTTCCAGGCAAGAGTATTGGAGTGGGGTGTGCTAAGCTTATATACCAGTAAAACTGCCTGCCACCTTAAAAAAGGGGACAGCACTGGCAGTGTATAACTGCTAACCTGTATTGCACTGTGGTTAGAATGTGGAAATTCTCAGTATTCAAATAACCACAAAGGAATATTCCCCTGGTGGCTCAGATGGTAAAGAATCTGCCCACAATGTGGGAGACCAGAGTTCAATCCCTGGATCGGGAAGCCCCCTGGAGATGGAAATGGCAACCCACTCCAGTATTCTTGCCTGGAAAATTTCATGGACTGAGGAACCTGGCGGGCTACAGTCCATGGGGTCACAAAGAGTTGGACCCAACTGAGCCACTAACACTTTCACTATTCCCCTGATACGGACTAGGCCTGTGACTGCATCACAAAAAGGCTGCCATGGGACGTATCTGTGGACAGAAGATGTAGCGGACACCCTTCACATCTCATCCATCTACCCTCCATTCCATGGGTTCTATGTGCGGGTTTGTCTGGTTTACAAAGTTCAGGAGGATTTGCTATCATTTGCTTCTTTGGGGCATCGTGGCCTCTTGTCTGCTGTGAACTCAAACATTTGAAACGTGAAACAACTGGCAATAAAATTCACACTTTACATTAAACATACATTACATTCTAAGAATATGATCCCATTACTACCTCATTGTATTTCCAACACCTAATTTTCTTAATTGTTCATAAGTTGGTAGCAAAAGAGATTTACTTAGGGTTCGACCACCATAGATAAAGAAAAAGATGGTTCATTAAAAATCAGGGGTCATTATATTATCTTTCCAAAACAACACTGTATCACTGAGATTGCCAAAAAAAAGTCCAACTAAGCTTGGGGTCACTAAATCAAAGTTCCTTTACCCTTCTGACACAAATAATATTACTTTGAGATGTCACTTAAAAAAATTAAGTTAAATACCTTCTTTTAGAAATAATTAGACGTCTTTCTAAAACTGGCCAATTACTGTTTTAATTAATTTTAAGTGAGATACATTAAACAAATGGGTAAGATCAAATGAGTAATTTATCTAGAAAAATATCTCACCTCTAAGATGAATATCTTCTGTTTATGTGTTTTTAAACAAATATGCTTTGCATATGCCTAGCAGCTGGGAGGACACTATTATCTTTTGTGCTTTTCACACAACCAATAATGAAAGCCATGTTAAGTCTGAATATAGAAATGAAGAATTTGAAAGATAAGAACTTGCAGGGTTGTTCTTAGGGCTGTCTCCAGGGCCCTCAAATGAGTATAAACTGGGTGTCATCCTACTGGGGAGAAGTGTTAGATGGAAGCCCCCAAGGCAAGGGAAGTGGGCACAGCCCTGACTGCCCAGCCCAGGAAGGACCACTCTTCTGGGACTTGAAGCTACTTAGAGCTGCTTTCTCAGAGCCCCTTTGATAAAAGAGTTGATAACCCCTGTTTCTAAGAAGCTCTTCTTTATATCCAGCAAGTCTTCCTATAGTGTCTTCCCTTCTGGGTGGTAGAGAAGCCCTGAGGTACACCATCTGTATAACCGCTCAACAGACACTTGAACGCAGTTACAAAGTCAGCTGCTGATGCCTGGGCTATGGAAACCAAGTGCTTGCTCTTCTGCAGAGGACGTCTTTCCTCCACCCTTTAATCCTTTTGTAAAAAAAATCCTTTCTTAGGTCTATTGCAGTTTCTCTGCATCAACAAGGACAAGGCAAGGACATGGCAGCCGTATCCATGTCAAGTTTAGTATTTCAAACCATCACCTCTTAAGTCATTAACGTTCTTTGGATTCATCAATGGGCTTCCCTGATAGCTCAGGCCGTAAAGAATCTGCCTGCAATGCAGGAGATACAGGTTCAATCCCTGGGTCAGGAAGATCCCCTGGAGGAGGAAATGTCAACCCATTCCAGTTTTCTTGCCTGGAGAATTCCATGGACAGAGGAGCCTGGTGGGCTATAGTCCATGGGGTCGAAAAGAGTTGGACACGACTGGGATCATCAATGTTATTCTCAAAGAATTAGAGGATTTAATAAGCAAAAAGAATTTCTTTTACAAGTCTAATGGCCTAGACTTCTACAGCCCCTGGTTTATTATCACCACTCTAACTTTTCCAAGCACACTACCTGAACCTCCATTCAGAGAGCCTGCTACCTCCCAAGTCCTTAAGTGACAGCAGAGGAAGAGAGGCTTGACTTTTTCAGTGGCAATTTATTTTGTGCTTTTGTAACTTAATCCAGTATCTGTCATCTTCAGAGCCAGTGTGTCCTTCCTTATTTCCAGCCCTTATAGAAATACGGTGAGCTATATGTAGAATAGCTAGTGTGAAGTTACTGTATAACACAGGTTGCTCCTGGTGCTCTGTGACAACTTAGAGTGGTGGGATGGGGTAGGGTGTGGAAGGGAGGCTCAAAAGGGAGGGGCCATCTGTATCCTTATGGCTGATTCACACTGTTGTATGGCAGAAACCAATGCAACATTACAAAGCAATTATCCTCCAATTTAAAAAAAATATAAAACTAATAAATAAAAAAGAAATAGGGTAAATCAAATTTGACCAATGATGATAAAACTAATCTGACCATAACTCATGAATGACAGTCTTACTAATACAGGAACTACAATATTTAAATCAATCTGGAAAATCTGAAACTTTTTGTTGTGAAACTCTAAACAATCTGAATGAAACTTGCAATGCAGGCAACTCGGTTCGATTCCTGAGTTCGAATCCTGGGTCAGGAAGATCCCCTGGAGAAGGAAATGGCAATCCACTCCAGTATTCTTGGCTGGAAAATCCCATGGACAGAGGAACCTGGTGGGCTACAGTCCATGGGGTTGCAAGAGTCGGACACGACTTAGTGACTAAACCACCACCACCACCAATGGTACAAGAATATTTTGGTCACTGGACTTTTCATTTATTCTGCATAAAAAGGCCTTTTTCAAAATGATTGAAATGGAGATACATCTTGTCATTTTTTAAAAAGTGGGACTGGAACTGTCAAGAAAGTCAGGATTGTGGTCACTTTAGATAAACAGCTTTCAAAGGAAGTTTAGAAAATGACTAATACCTAAGCATTGCATATAGACTCCTGCTTAAAAAGGAGTTTTCTCCCATAAAGGCCTAAGTTTTAATTTTATTCTGTTCTATCCCATCTTCCTGGACAAATGTCTTTCAAGAAAGGAATCTTGGTAAGAAATAACTTAATCAATGTGATGCTAGAAAGAAGCTGATTTTAAAAATGACTTCTTTTGATAGACAGATAAAGAAAGATGACGTGTAATGGTCTACAGTCAGATTAGTTCCACTGCCACTGTGGGTCCTACATCAGGGGAGCCTTGAAGTTACACCAGCTGAGTCCTCTCGCCGAACATTTAAAGAGAGTATTTGTTCTATGTGGAAAGCTCTTACTCAAAAAGACCTCTGGCGTTTACTTTCCCTCTTAAAAATCAAATAAAAACTGATTATAAATCACAATATAAATGTTTATATATATATCAGTTAAAATAACCAGTTTTAAAAACTATATATGTTATAAACAAAAATCTGGCCTTTACTTTCCCTCTTAAAAATTAAATAAAAACTCATTATAAATCATAATATAAATGTTTATATATAAGTCAGTTAAAATAACCAGTTTTTTAAAAAAGTGTATGTATATATATGTTATAAATAAAAATCAAATACCAGTAAAAGCCTAGTATAGTATTCCCAGAGGAAAATATGTCCTGAAATGTTATCAACTCCAGAACAATGTTCAAACATTAGACCATCTCAATAGGCCTCATCTTGCAAGTGATGAGAAACATTTATGGGCCTTCAGGGCGTTTCTTCAGGCAGCGAAAGTACATTCAGAAAAAGTGACAGTTAATTCATACAATAGGTCAGTGTCTTAGCTGTGAAATCTAGAACAAGCAGCCCTGCCTGCACCACAGTGTCCTCGGTCATTCCAAGGCACCATGGGATGAGATTACTCACTCCCTGGCCACCCAATCATTTTACAGGTTATACACAGACAAGGGGTGAGATTCTATACTCAGAAGCCTTCCAGATCCCTTCCCTGGAGACCCTGTAGAGGAGTGACGCTAGTGAACTGAAGACGAGTGCAGCCTGACGCCTGAATACCGACCTCTTCGGGTACCAGCGGCTCGATCATGGGCGCATCCTCCTGCCGGGCGGCTAGTCGCACGGGGGAGGTGGAAAGCCTCTTTTCCCACTCGTTCGTGATGGCAGTGTCTGTGGAGGTTTCTAAAAAGGTTCTTTTCAGCTCACTAATATTGGTCTGATGTTTCATCAGGTCGTCTTGGGTTTTATCTAGCTCCTATATTCAGAACATAGAGAATCCAACAGTCAACGTTTTACATTTGATTTCCTTTCTGCACGTGCTCGCTCTCTTTTTAAAAGTAAGGTCGTTATCTCATTAGTAGTCAAAATAAAAAAAAAAATTCTGATCAGGGTTCATGACACTACCACAAACATTCTGGTGAAAATGTGATATTTCCAAGGAAAAGCGAGGGAAAACAAAATCTCCATCACACAAGCATAAAAATCAAAAGTTTCAAAGGTCAACTGTAAAGAGTGTAATTCACACAGAACCAGAGAATTAAAATAAATACACACACAGGAAAGGGGATCTACATCTGGGGGGACAGGAAGGAATCAAAGGAAGCAGAGAAGTCAACCACACGTAGTCACAGGTGAGAACACACCCTTCATGCATCATGGTACGAGCCCACAGGTGTGCCCCTGGAGGAAAACCAACACACACGAGCATGCACTGGTATATACCAATACCAACCTCTAACATAAGATTACTATGTTTGACATACACATTTTCACCCTTTATTCGCTTAATCAGACTATTCTGAAAAAAGTGGAAAAGAAAGGAAAGGTAAGGGACATGATAAGTCACGAAAACAAGTGCCACCCTGCGCACGGCACCAACACACGGTCACCGCCACGGAGCATGCTGGAAGATCTGAACACCGGAGACCAACAGTGACTTATCGCACGCTGCTTTTTTTTTGGCTTTTGTTCCATTTTGAGTTTTCTACCTGTGCCTTGAGCTCTGCATCTTCCTCCTGGTCCGACTGCCAGCATCAAGAAAGAGTGGGAGATAAAGTCTTACCATGCCATCGACTCTGAGATCGAAGGATGGGGTCTAGATAAGCCAGCTACGCGGGGACACTTGTTTATGCTTACATTAGAGGACATTTCTTTCTTATATGTGAACCACAATGTTCTCACCCACAAATTATGAAGCTTAATGAGATGATGAGAGCAAAAGACTCCTTGCTCGGTGGGTCTTGGACGCTTCAACTTGGAGACTTCCAAGTATGACAAGCATACACCCTGTGTGGGAGGTGACAGCTAGGACTTGACGGGTTGTCCTTACATTAGAAATGGTTCAGGAAGTGTGAGGGGCCACATCAAAATTAAAGTTCACCAAACGGCTATGAATACCCAATGATGAGTGCTCTGAGTCAATCTTTCCCATAATCCTATGAGGTTAGCTATTATGATCCCCGATGTGTAGACTAGAGAAGTGAGACACACAGAACTTAACACAAAGGTTCTCACGTTAAAAAATTTCTTTAAACCTTGAATTTGTTGAGCCCACGTACTTTAAAACAAATTTAGGAAGAGGAGAGGGCTGATACTGGGTAACTAAGAAAATTAAAATAAATAAATAAACCTCCCTCAAGTCCAAAATCAACCACAAGAGGAGGTCCAGAGTGAAGTTATGGATGAGAAGCAGGTGATACTGGAGCAGGCTGCCTTCAAGGTGAGTCTGTCTGGGTTTCAATGGGGACCAGACTGTCTAACCTGAATGCCCCACTCTGAACTACTGTTACAACCAGCTCCAGATAAAAGAAGAGCTCCAATAAAAATAACGCTTTTTATTTATAAAAAGTGTTAGAGGGCTGGTGGCATGTTGACTCTACAATGGTGGTGGGTTCATAGCTCTTTGTTTTATTTTTAAAATGCATAATCTATCTATGTTACATGTCTTCACTTGCATGCTTCAAATGTAATACAAATTTTAAAACTACTAGAAAATTTAAAGTAGTATTATTAAAATATTTTTCGTTTATAGCATACGTTACGATTACAATGAAATTTGTTGAATGTATCAGTAGCTACCTGTAACTAATTCTCACAAAATTAAGATGCAATTGGGATATTTGGCATAGAAAATGATTATACTATAATCAGTTTATATGTGACTGCCTAAAAGAAACTGCTAATAATTTTCCAGTATTATCTTTAAATTAACAAATGATGATTTCCAAGTTTTGAATTGAACTCTGCCATTTCCAAAGGAAAAAAACAATTAACTCCATTTTGAAATGTTTTCCTGAAAATATTTTCAGTGAAATGATGTGTAAATACTACTTGTAATATTTTTAGTTCTTCCTAAATACCCAACTAGAAAATATTATGATTGGATAACATAAAAAACAACCTAATGTAAACACTACAGCAAAGTGAAAAATAAATTCTGTTAGCACTTTAGGAAATGAACATCTTGATTTCCACTACTAGAGATAAATATTGTTTTTTGCAGATATCTTAATTAGTTGCTGATAGAGATGATTTAAAAAACAACAAGCCATATACATATTTAATGAACCCTAAAAATTAATAAAATTAAATAATAGCACAGTTTTTCTCCTATCACTGGTCAATGTGATAATTTTTCTTTTTTCCCATAAAGTACTAACAGTAATTTGCTAATTTTCTCTTCCCTGGGGAATTAGTTTCTTCTGAGTAACCTAGACTATATCCAGACTACAAAAAATGAGTTAAGAGAAGTATTATAATTTTAATAAGCATTCTGACCATTTAGGATTTTAAAATGTATTTGTATTCAGTAAACAAGCTACTTAAATTAATTGTGACCTTCCCCCGACATCTTCCCCCTCCTATTACGGCTATCATACATAAACTTCTGGGTTAAGGGAATACATTTTTTAAAATGTATTATCAGTTTAGCCAAGAGTTTTCAAAATGCAACCCCACAACCGACAGAGCCACTGTCACCTGGGAATTTGTTAGAAATGTAAATTCTCAAGCCTACTCCAGACTTTCTTCTGAACGCGAATAGAAAACTCTAGGTGACTCTGATGCAGGCCAAAGTTTGAGAACCAGTGGGCTAGGCAGCAGAATATTTTTAACTCCTATTATTAAGGTAGCATTTCTCTCCACTCTAAATGCCAAAATGCTAAATGCAAGCTGCTAATAAACACAGAGCTGGCCCTCAGAGCATTGTCATCAGGCAACGGGCCGAGCCCCTCGGTTACAGTACCAACCTCAGTGGCGGTGGTTTCCCCATCAGCTGCCGTGTCTGTGCGCTCACTGTCCGTCTGTGGGTGGCAGAGGTGATCAGGTTCCAGGAGAAAGGCAGGAAGAGAAAACAAATCATCTGGTCAAAGCAGGTATGTCCGGGTCCGAGAGCCCAGTCCCTTTCTCTGTGCCCTGTAAAATCGCACTACCTTCCCACAAGAATGCAGGTGCAAACAAAAGCCAAAGGTAGGCCAGAGCCAGGTCCCATCAGCAGAGACACTCGGAGGAAGACCAGCAGCACACGGCCCGCCTGAACCGCAGGACGCGCGTTAGCCAGGGTGCCATGTCTGCTGCTGTGTCGTTCTCCCGCCCTTTTAACAGAAACCCCAAGAAAGATCTAAAAATGTTAAATGCAAATAAAATTGCAATCTATATATATTTTTAAAAATTCTAGTATAATAGGTCACAATTGAAAGGTAAATAAACAAGTACATTTAAATAAAAAGCTACTATAATAGTCACTGGACTTTCAGCCCCTCATTTTTTATATCATTTTGATAATTTGCATCCATCTAAGACCATCAGGCTATCTGCATTACCCTTTAATTCTAAAAAGCACATGCCAGTGACTCTGGCCTATGTTTTATGTATGAAAAGTGTAACTTAACTCTCCAGCAGCATTGGTAACTAGATATTTTTAAGACTATATATTGTTTACTTTGTCCCACCCTCCAATAGAAAGAGGTATATAAAAGTATGGAATTTGAATATCTTGTTCCAAATAAACATTCAAATGAAGCAAATAATAATAATAATAGTAATGAAAAATAAGGAGAGAGGGAGGGAAAGAGACATTTAGTTGGAAACAAATAAAACAAAGCACAGCATTTTACAGACCCTAGGTTTTCACGGGAGAATTACAATAGGAATTTCAGGACTGATTTTTAATCTGTTTTATAGACGTTTACGATTTAGAACAAACACTTTTCTTTTTTTTTTTTTTTTTTCTGGAGGAGAGAAGAGCCATGGCCATTGAAAAGGAGACCTAAACATCTTACATAATATCAACTGACTTTCCCTTTGAAACTAGCAACTATTAAAATTCCCTTGAATGAAGCTGTGTGATTAATAATTTGTAAATGACAATCAAAACTCGGGGTTCTAAGGTTGTGAATCTGCCTCTTAGATCTTTCACTGCAAAGAACATGGGTTATCAAGAGGGAGGGCTGGGACATGATTAAGTTGACACAACTCTTGGCTGGCTTGACTTTTTGACCTGCTCCCAAGCTTTCATTTCCTATATTCCTGAAAGAAAAGGAGTTGTCACTCATGCTTGCCCTATGCACCTAAGTCTCTATCCTGGCAACCTGCTCCCGTGCCTAAGCGGGGCAGGGAACCCTTTCCAATAGGTTGGTAAAGAAACCACACTGACAACTGTCATGACCCAACCATCTTGGCAACACCTGGCAGGGGGGTGGCTATTAATCTTCTTATCAGGTGACCCTGGTGGTGCATTAACATGGTTTCACCAACTGACAGTCTAGGGCAAGGCTGGTTTGATTTAGGAAGACAGAGTTAGGTTGCTGTTGAAAGGTACAGAACAACTCAAGGAAACCTTAGGCTTTCGAGAACAAGTAAAAACGACTTGGTTCAGAGGACTAACTAGCTGTGCCAAAGGCCTCGAATGTTCTTCAAAGTATTTCTCTTCCCCCTTATGTTACTTCCCCTACGGCTTTAGAATTCACTTCAGCAGCGTTCCAAGCATCTTGGTACTGGAATTACCGCCACAGTTAATAATAAGAGAGAGGGGTCTCATGTCAGAATGACACCAGCTCTAATGCTTGCTATTTAACTCTGCGGCACGAGGGGAATGTTTCATATTTGAATTCCCATTTCCTTCTTGGAAAATGGGGAAATTAATAGCCCTAACTACCTGACACACACAGAGCTAAAAATGCCTATAAAATCATAAATATTGCTATGAATATAATACTGGGTTGGCCAAAAAGTTCAGCCAACTCAATGTTTCACCATTATTGCTGTTATTTTTCCTAGGTATACACAAATAAATAGTAGCTTAGGCCACATCTAAGCTCCTTTACATTCCTACTTAGAACCTAGTCAGTCAGTCCTTCAACAAATATAGTACCTGATCAGTAAACAGTTAAAGACTGAAGTCATAAAGGCTGAATAAAACAACTTTTATAGCAACTGTTTGGAGAATGGCAACCCACTCTACTATTCTTGCCTGGAGAATCCCATGGACAGAGGAGCCTGGCGGGCTACAGTCCATGGAGTTGCAAAGCGCTGGACACGACTGACCAACGGAACATGACTAAGTAAAACTGCAAAGTGTGTGCTGTACCATGGACTATCATATGATGTGTTTACACAATTTAAAGTGTTAAATCAGGTGGTCAATCTTTTCCTCCAGATTTAATCCATCTCCTTTTTTTGGCATCATCAAAAAATGCTTCACAAGTTGACACACAATTTATGGTGAACTAAGTTCATCTTATGTCTTTTGGGAGATGTAGATGATTTAGTATTCAGCCCCTCTGTATTTGAGCCAAATTTTAGAAGGACAAAAGAAAAAAATGGCCAACTGCCCTACAGTTTGAAAGGATTACAGCTCTCTACACTGGATTTCACTCTTGAGAAGGGCTGGGACTAATGAAGCCACAGCCACATGCGACAAATGTAAGCAGGGATGTCAAAATATTTAAAAAGCATTCCAGTCATTAGTGATTTTGCAAAACGAAAGTGACAGAGCTGAACTGCATGTTACAAAGTCTCCCGGTTTTGCTGCCAAAGTGCTTGAGGCCCAGGGAAGAAAACAGGCCGTGTCAACAAATGGTGATTTTTTTTTTTAAACTGAATGACCTACATCTGAGTTTTCTAGCTCAGCTTGAACCAGAGCACATAGCTCTTAACATTTGGGGTTAAGAGGCGACACTGAACAGATGGCCAAATACAAGGTCATGTGGCAGGAGGCTGTCATGGGTGGCCAGGAAGGCTGCCGAGGCCAGAGCTGGTTCACGGTCTCAGGGGTTTGCAGGAACAAGGAGGGTTTATGACACACCAGCCACGCTGCCACCAGCTTGCAAGGAGTAAGTGCTGTGATTTGTTTTGCTGATGTAACGCAGACATGCCCAAGTAGAACATTAATTTTCATGCACTGATTACAACAAGATGTATACCCTGGATTAGGCACAAGATCTGTGTGGTTGGCTACATAAAAGTTCAGTTATTTAACAATGCAGAAGAACATAAAATGGCAATCTTTTTGCCTTCTGTGAGCTGGATGACTAACTCCATTGCTAAAGGAATAGATGATATCCAGGTTGGAAACCAGTTAATAGTACAAACAGCTTTTGTAGATGATATTGTGTTCTTAAAGGCTGTATGTTTAGACCTACATTGTTTGATAATGCTTCTACTGTGAGAAACAGATATTCAAGACTAGGATTTACAGTGGTTTTTCTCTTAAAATATTTTCCATGTGTGAAAATAGTTCTATAACAGTTAAGATTTGGATCTAAGTCATGTAAGATCCAAGAACCTTGCAAAGGGTTCTTAGACAATATCAAATTGAAAGGCTAAACTTTTCTTTAGAACATCTCTCAGATCATTACCATTTTTTCCCTGCTGCCACAAAGAAATGGTCATAATACAACTAAATATAGATGCTTATGCACCTTGCAATGCTATACACTCACAGGTGTGCTGGAATTATCACTTCTAGCTGAGCACAGACCTGAATAGACTTTCTTTCCTTTTTAAAGTGCTGCTTTGACTTTGTGATTTTTTTAACTGCTAGGTGTATCGAGTTTGTCTCCTGCCACAAAACCCTTGTTTTGTGGGAAGAGAATTGCTGGAGGAGCTAGGGGAGGTGTAGGTGGGGGTGGGGGAGGAGGGGTGTCAGCCAGAGGCCTGTTGGCAGCTTCTGTACTTTTCCTGGCGTCTACTGAAGGCTGTACAAAGGGAAACCGCTGGGCTATTCACGTGCCAGTGCAGTGGTGGGAAGGGGAGCAATTAAAAGGAAAAACTACCAGCTACCATGTCACCTCCCCCAGTGGCTCAGATGAGGGATGCGGGTCAGCCCACTTTCAGGTACGGAGGTGGAAGGCTCAAGTCCTTTCCTGGCTGCCAGCCCCAGAGGCTCACCTACCAGACTGTCTCCACGTGGGTGGATCTGGGGCTCACGCTGGCCTGACAGCATGGTTGCCTCCCAATACCTGATCTGGCATTGCTTGTGCTCAAGGAATTTCAGCCCATTTTTATGGTGTATAGAAACCTAAAATGAGTCTCTCCCTGACTGTGTTTGAAAACCGCTGTTTTCAACTTCAGCTCTTTCTGCTCCCGTTTCTGACCCTGCCATAACTGATGTCACTGGGTGTTTTAAAAGGCTCCAGCCTATCTTTCTGACTCAACACAACCACAGGATTGGACTTTCCTCCAGGAGTCACACGGACAGTCTGGCAATGACCGTCAAAGAGCGGTGGGGGCATTTCAGAACCTCCAGGGAGGAGAGGGAGGCGCTTACAACCTTGGAAAGCCACCCTGGTGGTGATGTACCCTCAAGGGCGGGGCCCTTTCCCCGCACCTGGAGCATCCTTTACTGGGCGCGTATCAGCACACAGCATCACTGCATCAGGACACGTTTTGGTACCTTGCCTCGTCTAGCTGAAAAGTTACTTTATCTGTCTTCTGTGTCCTTTCCTTTATTGAATGGTAACTAAACAGAGCCTTTATTTGACCCTGAGTTCCTACAGAGCAAACGGGTTATTTATGTATGATTGCCTCGAGGCTGAGTGCTTTCCCATTCGCAGGAGGCGGTGGGTGGCAGCACGGGTCTGGCTGGGCTCAGCCTGCTGTGTCCACATGGTGTTGTGCCTAACCCCGGGGCTGGGGGGGGCGCATCCCCGGCACACAAAACCTCTGCACGGAGTGGCACAGACGGTAAATGAGGCTCTGAAAGGAGGACCACTATCGCAGCAGCCGTCTACCAAGTGTTTCGGACCGAAGCCCCGAACACGACAGGGACGTGTGTTCTATGCCGAGGTACACACCTCTTCCTCTGAACTGTCACTCGGGTCATTGTCTAGTGAGGCACTCAAGGAGGCCGCCTTGGGCTCCAGGTAGCAGAGGCACAGAGCCAGAGGGAAGGAGAGAGTGAGGGCATAGGGCACTGAGAAGGAGGCGGAGAGCAGGAAGAAGAAGATGAAGAGGAAGCAGGGCACGAGGGAGGGCGAGCGGATGGGGAGATAATGCTGCAGGCTCTGGGGCAGGAGGGCGCTCTCGGACAGGTTGGGGAAGGACAGGTAGCCATCATCATCCAGGAGAGAGGGGAAGGACCCAGGGAGCTGCAGGGAGAAGGAAAACAGGGTGGCCCCTCTGCCCGGCTGCGGTTTGTAGCCGAGAGCCACGTCGTGGTCCCCCGGGCACGGCTTCCCTCGGCCGTCAGGGTCCGAGGCGGGCTCCCCGTGCTGGCGCCTGGAGTCTCGGGCCAGCTCGACCCCCAGCGGGGACTGCCCGTTCTCCTTACACCTCCTGCGGAGCCCTGTGGGGGATGCAGGGGGACGGTGGGCTGATGGGGGGAGCGGGGGGCATGAGTCGGTGCCAAGCCCAGGTGACTGATGTGAGGGACAGCGAGAGAGACAGAGAGCAGCGAACAGAGGTGCAAAAGGACAAAAAGAAAACTGCGATTAGTTAATTTTCTTATGGGTACCGATATAAAATCGTCAAAACAAGAATTTCAGCACTGGGGTCGTTCATGAATCTTAAAGCATTCGAGGTACATGCCAACGCTCCCATGAAGAGCCATCGTTTTCCCCATTAGACCCTCAAGCCAAACATAGGGTAGGCTGTAAAAAAAGGTTGGAGGGGAAGATATCTGTGGGAAATCTCAGTATCTACATGTTTCATACGATTCAAAACTTGTGTTTAGACCAACAACTCCATGAATGGTTAGGATGCTGAGAGAAAATATAACTCTGATAACGTAAAACCAAGACTTTCAATAACTTCTCCTGATGTCCGGCTACCAGATCTGTCATGAGGGTTCAACTGGATTAAAATCACAGTGAATCCAATTTGCGGTCATTTAAAGCAAAATCTCCAGCATCACCTGTCCTTGGTTAGTCGATGATAGCCAAAACAAGGTGGTTTCCAAATCAAGAAGTTTCTGGCCCCATTCCTATCTGTAAGCAGTTCCCATGAGGGAAATCCACAGTGAACACAGTAGGAACATGAAGTCTCCGTGAAGAACCGAGGCTCTTCTGAAAACTCCTCTTCCGGCTCCATTTACCCATGGTGTACCCAGAGGAGCCTGAAGAAGTGCTTTCAATAAGCTAACTAGCCGAAAAGACTGTGTTTTTTTGTGATGTGGTTTATCAGTGTTTACTCTGTATTATGTGTGATCCATAAGTAATAGAAAGACACAATTTCCCAGTCTTCTGCATTTTCTTAGCAGAGGAGTGGTATGGTTTGAGTCTTTAAGAGGAAGATCTAGGCCAGCATCACATGAGTTTGCTCCCAGGGAGGGCTGTGCAGGGTTCTGTGGGCATGTGAAGCTCTTCACACCCTCCCTGGCCCCACGGTCTCTGTGACCACAGCCAGCTTTCTCTGCAGGTGGAGGGGGACTGCTGAGCGAGGAGGTGGGGTGGGCAGCGGGTGAGGGGAGAGGAAGCAGGCAAAGGCCAAACAGGACCTGGGTCCAGTGTAGAGGCCGCTGCCACCAAGGAGTTCAAGACAAGGTCACCTGGAGCCTGAAGATGACCGCACGTCCACCGTGTGTGTGTGTGTGTGTGTGTGTGCAAGTGTGTGTGTGTGCATGTGTGTATGCACATGTGTGTTTCTGCCTAGTGTCCTGATAGCATGGACATTACCCAGCTTGCTTTGTGGCGGTTATCCAACCCTGACTTGGGAAGTACAGAGGCAGAGGGTAAAAAATGCACAAATAAAATGATAGCATGGACCTACTATAATGCAGAAGTGTCTCTTTTTTGATATCAGACAAATATGTCTTTTCCTAATACTCACATTTGATGTTAAACATTGTACTTACACAAGACCTTGCACAAATTTCATTGAACTGAGGATAATGCAAAAGTTAAGAGCCCTCAGAAGGCTGCCCTGTCACCTGCGGTGATCATCGGGGAAACACATTCTTAAAGGAATCAGGGACCAGTCGTTTAAATACTGTTTTCAGTAACACACCTTCATTTTGGTTAACAAAATAAAAAGAGTGCTGTGTTCCTTTTGGAAGATGGAGAAAAATGAAATTACGGCTTAATCTTTTACACGGCTGATTAGAGTGGATTTTTAATTTTTTTTTTTAAAGAGTGGTTTTAAAACAGCTTTGTGGTGGTGGGGGTGGGGGTGGGGGGAGGGAGACAGCAGGCAGTTACTGCAGCAGGAGCTTTGGGCCCCAGCCTCTCAGAAGGCATCTGGGTCACGGCGCTCTGACTCTCACAGCCACGGTCTCCTTTGTCTTTCCATTCTCCGGTGGCACAAACGGCACCAAGTGACACCGGCTCAGGGCTCCATCTCACGTAAACAAATCCCTGATCTTCTAAAATCAATAAAGTAGGAGTGGATCATTTCAGGAGCAAAGGACAAGTCATTTACTTTTATAGCTTACTTCATCTTATTCGGCTTTCCTGGTGGCTCAGAAGATAAAGAATTTGCCTGCTAATGCGGGGGACCTGGGTTCGATCCCTGGATCGGGAAGATCCCCTGGAGGAGGGCATGGCAACCCACTCCAGTATTCTTGCCTGGAAAATCCCATAGACAGAGGAACATGGTGGGCTACAGTCCATGGAGTCACAGAGAGTCAGACACGACTGCGACTAACACTTTCATATTATTTACACATCCCTGAAAGTGGAGTGTTAGCCTGGGCAACTTCCAGAAATCATGGGACGCACTGGTTTTCAAGTATATTATCATTTTCTGATTAAGACCTAGTTAAAACCCGCCTTAACTGAAAAGGAGGTGTGTGAAAATGAAAGTCAGAACAATGCACATTTTTGTAGCTAAAGTGAGCCAGATATCCTTGTTGTTATGCCCTGTCTTTATTTTTGAGTTAGGCAAATTAGTTAATCTTACCCTAAGAAACTCTTGCCTGGAAAATCCCATGGACGGAGGAGCCTGGTAGGCTACAGTCTATGGGGTCGCAAAGAGTCGGACACGACTGAGTGACTTCACTCATTCCCTCACTCGCCCTAAGAAAAGGGCTGTGCACTGGGTTACTGGGATGTTCTATCATAAACAGAATGATGATACGTTTGCCAATCTGCCTGTTCAGAAGTCTCTGTTACATTCTTACCAAAAGTATTCTCTACAGAGCCCCAGGGGAAATTCCCACCCCAGCCTCTACATCTGAAGAGCCCGCCTGCAAAACAGCACTTTTGAATCAAGTTTAGCATCAATTTTAGCATCACCTCTAAGTTACACAGTATTTTTATTCTGCAGTTTCCTTTCTCCTTGTACATTCCTGGGTTTCCATGATTAATACATATAAACCTCCTACTGTATTTTTTGACTTTTATGGGAGCTGCTCTGCAAGATACATAAACCGGAACCAGAAGGATGCTATCTAGATGTTTTTTGACTTTCATTTTCTCAAAAAGTTGCTTTGTAGTGTTGGAACTCCAGAAATAACCATAATGTTATTTTTTTTTTTAATAAATTGAATTTCAGATGAAATGAAGTGACCGAATTCAGCGAATCAAGCACCCTGGAGAAATGACTGCCAAGTTCACCCTCCATCTCCCCTGTGAAGTCTGCCTTAACCCTTTTCCAAAATATATTCACTGGCTACTTTAATGATGAGGTTAAAATCAAAAGACTAAGAGAGAAAACAGCGTATGAATATGCAAGCTGTGGTCACTCAGTTACTTGCAGTCAAGAGTATGGCAAAGTCAATACCGTACATCTAGATAAATACACAGCCCTTGGGTAGGAGAATGGGGCCAGAAACAAAGAAAACAGCTTTAGCGGCAATTCTGAATTTTAAGCCCAAACACAAATAAATGGGTTAATATGCCGCCAAAAGTATTTTTAAGATCTACAAACAGGACAGCTGTTGAAAGTCTTACGTAGCACCTAAGTTGTTCAATAAGCAGTTTCAAAAAGTTAAAAAAGGGATCTTTCAGAGGAAAACTGTGGACAGAAGAAATAATAAAGACTGATAGTATGAATGTGACTAACGCTGAGCTATGAGTCAGCCTAAGTCTTATGTACACATTCCTGCTTCACATTCTCAGCACCATTCAGGAGTTCTTTAGAATCTGCAGGCGCCCTGGGAGGCAGAGGGGAGATGTACCTTTCCCTCGTGCCGGACGGCAGCAACCGGCGTGGCTTCCTCGGCCTTTTTCCGTCTGTCCTCCTCCTCGTCCCGCTCCTCCTCGGCCTTTTTCTCCGGAGTCACAGTGGTGATCAAGTTGGTCTGAGACATGCCCTTTGTGGTGATGTACTGGCCAGTACCAACCTCTGCAGCGGACACAGAATCCTTCATGTATATTTCATGGTTTTCATTCACTGACGCTAAAAGCAGATACAATTGGAGAAATAAAGTCTGAGATAGTTAAGTCAGAAGAAGGATGGACGCCACCCATTGTCCTATTACAGGGAAAAAAAAAGCAAAAACCCCCGTAAAGCACCAGGTTTCTCTTCAAAAGACACATCAGCCTTGCAGTTACTCTCATCTAAGCAACAACGCAGTTTCATATTTCTGTCACCTGTAACTGCGTCTAAGCGTGATTTCCATGCTCATCTCTTAAAGCCACCAGCACAGTGTTCATCCACTCGCAGGCTCTCTGGTAAGGATGTGTGTGAGGGTGGATGTGAGTGGAAACCGGGGAGCAATGAGTGACTGCTGAGCCACTTACCCACAGAGTCAACCAGCTGGGCAGCAGCACTCGGAGGCAAGTTCCACAACTAACAGCAGATGACTGCCCTCCTACACTTGACTTTAAGCACATCTTTGGAAGTGCCAGTCGTTGAGGAGCACTGAATTTTTTTGTAGTGTTATTGCTATTGCTACTACTACTATTGTTATTAGTGGTTGAAAAGTCTCTCTCTCCTACAATATAAAAGCTACCTAAGTTATACTGAAAAGCAGCCATCTCAGCAGGGATGATACAATTCGGATGGCAGCTCTGCTCAACTGAAGTGCAGAAATGTTTTAATTTTTACTGCGTTTTAAAAAGACTGCCACAATGTGCATACATTCATTCGTCTCTGGTATTTGGGGAAAGGAAGACAAACACTGCTAATGTAATTCATGCAACTGCAAAGCATGCAAATGTAAGAGATGTAAGACCCAGCCCTTCCTCCCAGCTAAAATGTCTTAGTGAAAGAGATACCTGATTTAATTAAATTTTTTGAAATTTGTTACTCATTCTTTTAGGGTTTAGGTATCATAAAATTTACTAAAATTTAGAAAGGTTACTTTTCAAATCACAGGCAAAATTTAATCTGCTTTCATATTTTTGGGAGTTTAAGACATAAACGTTAAGAAAAAAAACTCTGAACTCCTTTGAATAGTAAACCATTTCACTAAAATACCTTCACTAAGATATTTTACATCTCCATCTAGTGACAAAAAAGCTTGTATGAGACAGTTTCCTAAAAAGGCTTGTTAGGCTTTTCTCATAGAAGATGCAACCTTGCAAAAAGCAGTAGCTATTCCAACATGCAGCCATGGTCCCCGACACAGCAGCACAGAAAACATACGAGAACCGGCAGGACCCCAGAGAGTGGGACAACACACACTAGCGTCACTTTGGGGCGGGGGAGAGAGACACAGCACGGAGTTAGTACACTGGTTTCACAGTTGGCTTCTGTCTTCTCAGCAATCACCATCGCACAGAGGGTCCCAAGGAAAACAGCATTCACAGCAAATGTGTCCCCTTGGGTTCACATCACAGAACCACGTGAAGGACATTCAGGGCAAAAAGCTGTGATTCTACATGAGCTCCTCCAACACTGACTTAAAGAACACACACCAGTTTACACAGATGCTTTAAAGAAGAGCAGATGAGACGATACGGAGAGAAGGTGCCACTGCGGATGTGAACTTTCAAAGAACTTAATTCAGCTTCGAACAGTCCTAGTAAACTGTGTTTCCCGAAAGCTTGGTTCTCAGAGATTCTAAAAATGGAACACTCTTGTAGAAGGTAGGGAAAGGTAACTGACCTTCCTAGGCCCGCTCACAAGAGCCTAAAGAATGACTCTCAATATGCCTGCTGAGGTCTCAGGGTCACATCTGGAATAAGACTGCTTTCACCAGCGTCTTATTCACTCTTTGCGACAACCCTGCCAGAGGTGGCCATGATGCCACCTTACAGATGGCGCCTAAACCTGGGACCTGGAGATGGTCAGCCACTCACCCACTGCCGTACCGGGAACGGGTCTGGATTTATCTACACCAGCTGAGCGTTCTTCCCACTTCACTAACAGAACTCATAAGAAGAACAGAGCACTAATAACACAGGTTTGACTCCCTCTATAAACTTTTTAAAAATTTCTGTAAACTTTGTATAAAGTACTCCACTGGGACAATTCGTTTTTCATTTTATGTGCATTGTTTTCATTCACGTCATTAGAATCTGCAAACTGCAAAAGGAGCTCTTGGTCATGGCAGCAAGTCAATTTACAGAGGCTTTCTCTTCTTTTCTTCAGTCTGCTCACTGCCCCACCCTCCTTATTCCACTGTCACTGCAAACTCTTTGGTACATATTTTCCTAACTTTCTCTATATCCACACAAGCATAAGCACAGAACATGGTGGCGGGGGCAGGGGAGACACCGGGAAAGTACAATGTAGGAACTCAGTGTGCTCAGTACTGTTGGATATCACGGCTTCTTAGCCCCTTCAGCGGCTGGAGCCAAGAATCAAGAGTTATAAATTATGACTTCATGTTGTTGGGCTTCCTGATAGCTCAGTTGGTAAAGAATCCGCCTGCAATGCAGGAGACCCTGGTTCGATTCCTGGGTTGGGAAGATCCGCTGGAGAAGGGATAGGCTACCCACTCCAGTATTCTTGGGCTTCCCTTATGGCTCAGCTGGTAAAGAATCCACCTGCAATGCAGGAGACCTGGGTTTGATCCCTAAGTTGGGATGATCCCCTGGAGAAGGGAAAGGCTACCCACTCTAGTATTCTGGCCTGGAGAATTCCATGGACAGATATATTCAGATAAAGCATTATAGGATTCTTTATCTCCCCTCATTCATATTTGTATCTCCTTTTGCAGTCAGAATCAGGATTTCTAACAACATCAATGCAATATAGCCTTTTAAGTCAAGAAATTTGGGGAGTATGTCACCCCAACAGTCACATCAGGGCTTGGTGAAAGGGAAGGAAGGACTGAGACTCTACAGTGAGCTGAAGGCAGAGAAGGTCAAGGGGGAGGTGATCCCAGGCATCTGTAATAATAACTTTTGATTCTATTTATGCTTTTGCTTATTATTAAAATCATATACTCATGCTAGAAACATCACTTTGTATGTCCAGGACAAGGTCCCTATAACACATCTCATGTCCAGGAGCTCTGGGTTAGGAGACAGAGGCCTGGGGCCTAAGTCAAGCCTCACAGTCATCCCATGGAGTCTGGAGGGGATGGTTCCAGGACCTTCGAGGACAACCAAAAACTGGATGCTCAACTCCCTGACACAAAACGCTGTACGTGGCACAGCGATTACATTCGGCCTCTGCTCTGTGGATCTCACTTCTGAGGATACAGATATTCTGACTTTAGCTGCAATGTCTTAGAGCAGAAAAGCACACCAGTGTGTAACTCTGCATGGCCACAGAAAACTGCCCCATGACGCAGAAACTTGCTGAATACTCCCTTTTATGCCTTAAAAATGTTACTTAAGTGATTGAGTGATTCTCTCCCCATCATACGCACACCTGACTTAAAGGTGGAGAATGTTTACAGCCACCCTCCCAGCCCATCTGCTGGAGTGATTAATATAAACCAGGAGGAGGTCACTTGGAGCCCTTCACTGTTATTTGAATGTCATCCTTCCTATAAGCTATTATTCACTGACAGATAAAAGTCACATTTCACTGCTGACATTTCTAAAGGAACAAGAGATACATTTAATGCAGTTTTCTTTCTGAACCAAATGATCTAAAATAAACCTGATAATCATTTAAGATCTGCTGGTGAGAGAAGCAAATGATGTAAAAGTATGTGATTCCTATACTGAAGAATAAGAGCATCCTTCTCCAAATTCAGGGTGCCAACTTATGAAAGCTGCCTCATTCTCCAAGTACCATTCTTTTGTGTGATTTTACATAAACCTACCATGGCTTCCCTGGTGGCTCAGGTGGTAAAGAATCCGCCTGCAATGTGGGAGACCTGGGTTTGATGCCTGGGTTGGGAAGATTCCCCTGGAGATGGGAATGGCAACCCACTCCAGTATCCTGGCCTGGAGAATCCCCATGGACAGTGGAGTCTGGTGGACTACAGTCCCTGGGGTCGCAAAGAGTCGGACACGACTGAGCGACTAAGCACGGCACAGCAGACATCAGACTCACAAAGGCACCTTTTTTTTTGCCCATGCCATGTGGCATGTGGGAACTTAGTTCCCTGATTAGGGATAGAATCCATGCCTGCTGTGTGGAAGCATGAAATCTTAACCACTGGATTGCCAGCGGAAGTCCCTAAAGATTTTTTTGAGGTTAGGGGTTAGTTAAAATTTTCCATTTGATCGAAGACCAACAAGTGCTTTTCATTCCATACTATCCCAGAGCAATGATATCCATCAAAGGCTCACGATGGTCTCACACTACTTGGTGGCCACCAGCAGTCCTTACGAGCGCCACCTACCTCCATCCAAGCTGCGGGACATGGTATAACGTTTGCTGGACGAGCGCTCGAAGTACGGGGCTGGACGGTCTATCAGCGCGCTGGCTCTTCTGGTCTGGGCCTGTGTCCTGCCACTGTACCGGAACTTGGAACCCAAGGTGAGGAACTTCTTTGGAGGCGCTTCTGGTAACAACAGTCTACAAAGATTAAAGGAAAAACATCAGAAAGACGATTAAGCTAAGTATTAGGAATGCTAACTTATTTTTATTTATTTTGGCTGTGCTGGGTTATCCTTGCTGTGTGGGCTCTTGTCTAGTTGCGGGGAGCGGGGGCTACTCTCTAGCTGCAGTGCATGGGCTTCTTGTGGTGGCTTCTCATAGGCTCTGGGGCCCCCGGGCTTCAGTAGTTGTGGTTACCAGCTTCTAGAGCACAGGTTCAATGGTTGTGCTGCATGGGCTCGGTGCATTTGCTCTGTGGTAAGCGGGGTCTTCCTGAACCAGGGATCGCAATTGTGTCTCCTGCATTGGCAGGAGGATTCTTTAACACTGAGCCACCAGGGAAGCCCCAAGAGTGCTTTCTTACTCTGTTCTGAAAGGTAAAAAGTGCTCTGTGCACCAGAGGTTTAATAGCCAACTTGCAATTCAATGAATCTGATTTTGTAAGAAAAAAAGTCAATTCACACAGTGTGTATCAACAAGGGATGCTGTAGACATGCTATGGGGGTAGAGTTGGGATTAGGTGAACTTGACCATCCCATGGAACTGGAGGGTCTGTGGTTCTACAAATCCAGTGAACAACTAAGTAGGTGGTATCAGTGAATGGTGATAATTTGTTATTTTGTAGACACAAATCTGACAACTTTACTGTGTGTCAACAGAGGAGTTGAGGGTATTAAAAAGTTATTTAAATAGCAAGGAATGGACTGGCCATCTGAAATAGACACCCTATAAAAATAGGGAAAGCCACTAAAGATAATAAAGGGACTGATAAGACAGGTAACTATAAGACAGTTGAAGGAAAACCCTTCAAATTTAGTCAGAAGATCTTTAGGATTTATCAAGGCATCTGACGGCAACAAACTTGAAGGATAGAAAGAATTTTGCTGCCATATTCTTTCTAACCACCTTTTTCAGTAAGGTGATTCCAATCACCCTACTTCCTTAGGACAAAACCAAAGTGATTTCCACCCACCTGAAAAATGTATGGTGTTCTACACATACTTTCCATAAACGCTTGGCGGCTCGATGGTTTGGCAGCTTAAACCCGATGGTGCTTTCAAATTGTTCAAACTAAATTAAAAAAAAATGTTGGAGAGCAGAGTGAAGTTTGGAGTCATAAATAACATGAAAGCAAATAACATACAAAATAAAAATACCACCCATAAATTTTTCTCTACTCCCTAAATCAATTGCTATATACCGATTTCATGCTACACACATTCATTCATTAAAAAAAAAACTTCTTATATCAATCTCAAAACACTGCAGGTACAGACAACCACATTACGCATGTAGTAAATGTTGCATGTACAAGGATTAATCTTATGAAAACTAAACACAGAAAAGGACAGAATCTGTATTCCTTCCAGAGACCAATTTGTCCTGATCTTTTAAACCTAATGTTCATGGTTTCTCTCTGACATCATGACATCAGCTGGAACACAGAAATGAATAAAACATTTAGAGTCTACAGCAGCCTCAGGATGACATTCTCTCCTTGTATCTGGTCTAGAAATATGCATATATTCTATGTATCCGATGACTTGGTATCAGATATTGCTGATTTTATTTGTTCATTGGAAGGACTGATGCTGAAGCTGAAGCTCCAATACTCTGGCTACCTGATGCGAGGAGATGACTCATTGGAAAGGATCCTGATGCTGGGAAAGATTGAGGGCAGGAGGAGCAGGGGGTGACAGAGGATGAGATGGTTGGATGGTATCACCGACTCAATGGACATGAGTTTGAGCAAGCTCTGGGAGACAGTGAAGGACAGGGAAGCCTAGTGTGCTGCAGTCCATGGGGTTTCAAAGAGACACAACTGAGTGACTGAACAACAACATGGATTACCATGTTAGATGCTAACATCTCTCATCACTATCTACATTTGTCCTTCAAGATCCAAGGGGATGAGTCCCAGGCCACCCTGGATAACAAAACCCATCGATGCTCAAATCTCTTACATAGATAGCCTAGTATATGCATATAACATACACAACCCTCCCACAGACTTTAAATCATCTCTAGATTACTTATAATGCCTAACATAATGTAAATGCTAGGGGAAGAATTTAAGTACAATGTAAAATGCTATGGAAATAGTTGCAACAAATTCAAATTTTTAGCTTTTCAGAATTTTCTGGAATTTTTTTCCCTGAATATTTCTGATCCATGATTGGTTGCATCCACAGATGCAGAACCTTGGGATGAGAAGACCCGACTGCATAAGATCAAGGATTGGGAGAACGTATTTTCATATTTTTCAGTATGTAGACTTGAGATGACACTCACTCCAAAGTGAAATAGCTAATTTCCTGAGTAACAGATTTTCATATCATTATGGCAGATACTCAGTAATTTTTTAAAAATTTTCTGAAGACAGGATCCATCAGGCCACCAGAGGGCAATCATCTTAAACAGTAAAGCCTTTCCCAAAGAGCTCAAACCCACCAGACTACCGGTATAATCAGCAGCAAAAGGAAATTACGTGGCAAAGAACCAAGGGAGGGGTCCTGTGCAAGGCATGTGAGCTTTCATATGCTGGACCTCTCTTCCTTGTTCATTGAGAGGGACTGGGCAGGGGAGATGGGGGGAACATCATGGGTGACTGTAAATGCAGTTGCTTTCCCCAAATTCTCCCTCCCTCTGATGGTCATGCGGCAGTCATGGGAACTCACCCCACCTAGTGCACCCAGTCAACCGACAGACCAGAGGACCAGGGACCCCGACTAAACCATCTTCCACGTGTTCATCCTGCATCTCATACGGACCACACGCTCTGCTGAAGGACCACACACTGTGATGCTGAGGGCAGGGATTTTACAGGAAGAGTCTCCTCAGCACAAGGATGAGAGAGGGCCGGCACTTTCTGAATGCTTATCTTTCTCTGGGCTTTGGATTCATTTCTTTCAACTTCTTTGGAGCCTTTGTGTCACCAGTAATTCCTTCTCACCCTTTCTGCTCAGCCTATAAACATGGTTGTAAAAAGTGAGGGCAGGGAGGACGTTCTCTGAGCTTGTTTCTGCAGAGCCGGGGTCAGGGCTGAGGGGCAGGAGGAGAAGCCTCTGTAGCCCACTTCTCACCTGGCTGCCACCTGCCCGGTCTTCACTCCTTTCTGAGCTCCTACTGTCACGACAGGACCTGCCTGCGAAGTTCAACCCACTCTTCTCTGTTCCCATCTGAGAGGCTCCTCTGCCCCATTTGGTACTGCTGGTGAACCAGAGTCACTGCATCTCATCATCATTATATATCAGCCATGACTGTTTCTGGCTAGTCTTTTCTTCTCTGGATGCTTTTCTTCATTGGCCTCTGGTCCTCTTCTGCCAACCCCTCCCTTAAAAAGTGGTGTGTGTGTGTGTGTGTGCGTGCATGCGCACACGTGTGCGCACACTCTGTGGTTCAGTCGTGTCTGATTCTTTGCAACCCCATGGACTGTAGCCCACCAGGCTCCTCTGCCCATTGGATTCTCCAGGCAAGAATACTGGAGTGGGTTGCCATGCCCTTCTCCAGGGGATCTTCCTCACCCAGGGATTGAACCTGTGTCTCTCGTATCTCCTGCATTAGCAGGCAGATTCTTTACCACTGAGCCTCCAGGGAAGCCCCTGTACTACACTTCATCTTAGCCAAGAAGGCCAAGAAAAAGTGGCACTACCCATAATTTTTGTTTTAGGGTCTTTCCCCCGCTTGTCCTCATTGAACAAGAATTACTTGTTCTTTGGTAATTTCTTCCAGGCCTAAGGCCTTGAATAAAATGTATTATACAGTTGACGACACTCTTCAAATCTTTTATTTCTTACTACGCAAGGATCACCATCACCCAAAACTCTGTTGCAAAGAAATGTCAATCTTTTTTTTTCTGAAATTCTCCCCCCTTTTCTTTCTTATCTAATAATATCATCGCCATCAACCTCTCATGCAAACCCAAAGCCCTCTGATTTTCCTGGACTCTCTTCTTCTTCCTTCGATCCTTCCTGCATCCTGTCTGCAGGATCATGGCCTCTGCCTCTGAAACCTCTCTCAGATGTGCTCTTTCCAGTCTATTCCCACAGCCTCTGCCCTAGTTTAGGTCCCATCACATCACATTACTAAGTTGCTGAATCTCATCCCAAAATATCCACCGAGTATGTCACATCCCAGTTTAAAGCTCCCACGGCTCATGGTGGTCTCCAGATGCACTGCTCCGACTTCCCCTTCTGGCCCCTCACTACACTCACTCCTCGTCTATGGAATATTATCACACTTGGATCATGACTCTGTGATTCCAACTGTCTCAGTCTGTTTCTCTGCGAAACAGAAACTCCCTACAGGACAGGAACAAGGTCACATTTATCTTTCTATTCTCAATGCCCAACACAGTTATTGTTCAGTCACTCAGTTGTGTCCCACTCTTTGCGACCCCGTGGACTGCAGCACACCAGGTTTCCCTGTCCTCCACCATCTCCCAGAGTTTGCTCAATCTCGAGTCCATTGAGTCGGTGATGCCATACAATCATCTCTGTCATCCCCTTCTTCTCCTGCCCTCAATCTTTCCCAGCATCAGGGTCTTTTCCCACGAGTCGGCTCTTCACATCAGGTGGCCAAAGTATTGGAGCTTCAGCTTCAGCATCAGTCCTTCCAATGAATATTCAGGGTTGTGAATATTCACACTTCAGTAGTGTCTGACTCTTTGCAACCCTTTGGAATGTAGCCCACCAGGCTCCTCTGTCCGAGGGATGCTCCAGGCAAGAATACTGGAGTGGGTTGCCATGCTCTCTTCCAGGGGATCTTCGTGACCCAGGGATCAAACCAGAGTCTCTTATGTCTCCTGCATTGGCAGGCGTGTTCTTTGCCACTAGCACCACCTGGGAAGCTGGCCCAACACAGTTCTTGGCAATAAACAGATGCTCACTTAATAAATGCTCCATAAATCAAATATATCTTGGTCATAACATGCAGTCTTAAGGAAATATAAAAAATTACTTTAATTTCATGTATTTGTATGAAAAGCTTGTAGATTATTTCAGTCTTCAAATACAAGTTTGACTCTATATTTACATTAAACACAATTGCCTGCTTTATAGTCTGATTCTTTAAACTTTTGAGAACAAAACTGATACATAACATTATATTAGCTTCAGATGTACAACATAATGTTTTGATATTTGGACATTTTGTGAAATGACTACCATATAAGGCAAATTAATTATCCATCACTGCAGAGTTACAATCTTGTTTTCTTATGATAAGAACTTCTAAGATCTATTCTACCAGCAATTTCAAATATACAATATAGCATTATGAACTACTGTAACCATTATACTCCATATAGTGATGCTTGAAATTGCATTTTCCACCCGTGGAGAAGTTGATTTCGAAGACAGGAGGTAATTCTATACTCTACCAGAAAATGTAGAGGCTAGATGAGCTGAAATCAGGGCTTGGACTACTTCCATTATATTAACTACTTTAATTAGAAATTGGACATATATATTATCTGTTATGAGATAATAGCAGATATTTACTATGTATTATGTGGAAAAGACCCTGATGCTGGAAAGACTGAAGGCAAAAGGGTGTGGCAGAGGGTAAGACTATTAGATGGCATCACCAACATGATGGCATCAAAGGACACGAATGTGAGCAAACTTCAAGAGACAGTGGAGGACAGAGGAGCCTGCAGTCCATGGGATCACAAAGAGTCAGACATGACTTAGTGACCGAACAAGTACAATGTTGGCAAGAAATAGATACGGAACCACTAAGGAGGCTGTAAGGTAATCGTGGATATTTCTGCCTAAGGAGCAAAGATTAGTTAACAATTCTGATTCTTTCATTAGTCTCTCTGATTGAAAAACAAAAGAGGAGAAATGTATCAGGCTACTGAACTTGCACAATTTACACCCAGTTTTGCTTGCTCTAATCTTTCTTATACTTTGAAGCACACTACCTCTATGTTATTCCCTTTAGGATGCTATCAGATTTGGAGGACAAAGAGGATGCAGAGACAGCACAACGGGACAGATGGGGAAGAAATCTATTCTTTATTCACAAAGAGGTTTAGCAACTAAGTTTCTTTTCTACCACAGCACAAAAAAACACAAAACATTATTCATGAATCCTGCTTTTACATTAAAATATGCAAAAGGAAAAAATCATTCAATTAATGTATGCAGTGGGGAAAAATTAGGACAAAACAATAAAAAGGGAAGATAAGATTGTATGCACTACTGTTTTTTGGACAAACCTACAATAAATTCTCTTAGGCAGTTAGCTATAACTCACTATGTCCTGCCAAGTTCCAAACATGTGAGCAGGGGATTTAAACTTCTGTTTGATCATTTTTTTGTCTTTCACATTCATTAATCTTATCAGAAAAGTCTTAAAACCTCTTGGTTTAGGGTTAAATAGACAAACTTTTATTTTTTATTTTATTATTAAATATTTTACAAATAGAGTTGCTGTTGTTTAGTCGTTAAGTCACGTCTGACTCTTTGAGACCCCATGGACTGTAGCCCGCCAGGCTCCTCTGTACATGGGGTTTCCTAGGTAAGAATACTGGAGTAGATTGCCATTTCCTTCTCCAGGGGAGCTTCCTGACCCAGGATAGAACCCACTTCTGCATTGACAGGCGGCTTCTTTACCACTGAGCCACTACGGTAACACACAAATAGAGTCCATGGGTGCAAATAACCATGTAATTATGAATTTTCATTTTTGAACTCTTCTTAAAGATTTATATCAAATACTTTTATTGACTATCTACTGTCACAAAGTTATCCTAATAAAGCTGCTGACCAGGTAAATTTCTACTAAAAAAAATTTAGAAAAATGTTCTGTTGGTTCTTTGGTAACTTTCTTCCCAACGTACATGCAAATTGGGGTCTACTTACCTCTCCTGGCCGGATCTTAATGTAAAAGTTGTTCCGTTTGTATGAAATTTTTAGAACCTTTGGCCAAGCAAATCTGTTGATGCGAAGTCGGTCACGATATATCAACAAACCACTTGCACACACTCCTAACATGATGTCGACTCCTTCAGAATCCTGAAAAACAGCAGCGAGAAACAAGGAATGGTAACGAAGGAGTCCTAGGCTTATCAGGTATCAAAGTATATTTTAAATTAAATGCAATTGCATCATGTGATACATGGCACAAGAATAAAGAGATCAGTGAATGATAACAGAGGCCTAAATTGGATTAAAAAACATGCTACCTTTTAGAATACAAAGTTAGAATATCAAAGCCATAGAGAAAAATAATAATGCATCTACAAAAAATGGTCATCTAGAAAAACAGTTAAAATGTAATATGTGTCTATGTATTGCTGAATCCCTTGGCTGTTTGGGCTTCCCTGGTGGCTCAGCTGGTAAAGAATCCACCTGCAATGCAGGAGACCTGGATTCGATCCCTGGATTGGGAAGATCCCCTGGAAAATGGTAAGGCTACTCACTCCAGTATTCTGGCCTGGAGAATTCCACAGACTGCATAGTTCATGGGGTCACAAAGAGTCGGACATGACTGAGCAACTTTTGCTTTAAATTTGGCTGTTCAGCTGAAACTATCAACATTGTTAATCGGCTGTATTCCAATACAAAAGAGAAGATTAAAAAAAAAAAAATGAAGCAATCCCACTGCTGGGCATACACACTGAGGAAACCAGAAGGGAAAGAGACACGTGTACCCCAATGTTCATCGCAGCACTGTTTATAATAGCCAGGACATGGAAGCAACCTAGATGTCCATCAGCAGATGAATGGATAAGAAAGCTGTGGTACATATACACAATGGAGTATTACTCAGCCATTAAAAAGAATACATTTGAATCAGTTCTAATGAGGTGGATGAAACTGGAGCCTATTATACAGAGTGAAGTAAGCCAGAAAGAAAAACACCAATACAGTATACTAACGCATATATATGGAATTTAGAAAGATGGTAACAATAACCCTGTGTACGAGACAGCAAAAGAGACACTGATGTATAGAACAGTCTTTTGGACTCTGTGGGAGAGGGAGAGAGTGGGATGATTTGGGAGAATGGCATTGAAACATGTATAATATCATGTATGAAACGAGTCGCCAGTCCAGGTTCGATGCATGATACTGGATGCTTGGAGCTGGTGCAATGGGACGACCCAGAGGGAGGGTATGGGGAGGGAGGAGGGAGGAGGGTTCAGGATGGGGAACACATGTATACCTGTGGCGGATTCATTTCGATATTTGGCAAAACCAATACAATATTATAAAGTTTAAAAATAAAATAAAATTAAAATTGCAAAAAAAAAAAAAAAGAAGGATGAGCAACTCATCTATTTCCATTTATGGCTGGGTACACTATTTAAGCCTCCAGGTTGGAACCTATAAAAGGCTTGTCTGTAGCTCTGATTTAAGTATGAAAAATACTTTAGCCATTTAAAACACATTACCACTAAATAATAGCCTTGTGATGAAGATACTCATTGCTATGGAGATCTGTTAGTGGAGACTCTATTCACCCAGGTATCCTGGACTTATGATGTCCATACTGCACATAGAGGAGGTCATCCAGGTGAAGGTGTGTTAATTGCAGTGGTGTTCAGAGCCTGGGTTCTCATCACTGGGTGCCAGGTCTGGCCGGACCACTTTACATACATTACTAATCTTCACTAGCATTTTTCTGAGCTAGTTGCTCTTATTATTCCCACTTTACAGGCAAGAAGACCAAGGCACAGATAGGTTAGCTATCCATCCCAGCTGAACATGGGCAGCCTGTTTCCAGGGGCAGGACTTAACTAATATGGAGACTAGCAGACAGGCCCCATCCTTTCCTTTGAGTGTTTTGGGGTTTGTTGCTTTAAAAAGAGCCTTGATTTTTTAATATATCATTATAAAATTTGAGTATAAAATAATTTTTTAAAGTGTGCACCTCCTCCCCAACAGGCCCCCAACACACACTCACCGCCCAGTCGTACTCTTAATCACTTGGTTTCCAGACAAAAAATATAGATGAACTTAATATATATGTATAGGTTTGTTCTTAAGAGATTTTTTTGATACGGATTGTTTTTAAAGTATTTTATTGAATTTGTTACATTATTGCTTTTCTCTGCAAGGTATGTGGGGATCTTAGCTCCCTGAGCAGGAATTGAACCTACATTCCCTGCATTGGAAGGTGAAATCTTAACCACTGGGCCACCAGGGAAGTCCTAGGCCTCTTTTTTTTTTTTTTAAACACAAGGGGGATCGTGCTGTATTTGCAACTTGCTTTAGCTACCTGCATCCTACATCTTTAGGTCACTTCCTAGGGAGGTGTGATGAGGGGTCCCGGGGGTCATCAGAGATGTTATGTGAAGCTCAGGAGACGCCCCATGACCCGTTTGTGTCCCTTCAACGTTGTGTTCAGGTGAGATCAGGGTAAAGTGAGTATCAGCGGTGTCCTACGTGGGCTAAGGACAAAGTTCAGAAGGCAGGGCTGTGTGTGAGGCGGAGCCCCCCACCCGTTTCTCACTGGTTGTTGTAAAAAGGGTCACGGAGAGGCAAAGCTGAGGTCTGGGGACATGTCATTGTCAGGGCTGTCTCACTTTGAGTCACTGCAGCCCCAGCAAAGTGGGGAGAGAGACACAAAAGAACCCAAACAGGGGCTTCTGACTCATCCGTATGGGGGTGGGTGGACTGACGTCCTAAATCTCGCCAGTACAAAGCACAGGAGGAACATTTCCAGAGTCAAAAATAAGTATTCTGGTCCCTCTCTGGGCATGGTGAGGTTACACATACAATCTAATTGACTTAAAATGAAACATTTCTCCTTGGAAACGTATTGCTCCATTAGACACGACCTCACTCTAGAGAGATGGAAGGAACTGACGGCAGGATATGATGACGTAATCAGATTTCAGGGGAATTCAGAGACCAGAGACCACCCACCATTTATCAAGGGCTGTAACTGTAAGAGCAATTTACAGAGCTGTCACCTGACACTGGATGTAGCGGCACAGTGGATGCTTAGATCCAGATGATCTGCTCTCGGGACCACCCAGGTGACCCCTCAGGCCTCAAGCAGATGTGTGTACGTGAGCAGGGCTGCTGGAATAAGGTCTCCTGAGTCACGGTCTTTGTGATGAAGAACTAGTAGGAAACACGCCTTTGGACGTTTACAACCTCTTCTATTATTATGTTTCATATCACTCATGAGTGTCCTTGAACCCTGAGAAGGTGGGAAACTATTTGTGGGGCCTTCAACACACTCACTTCTCCTGTGGCCCCCTATCATTACTGCGGCCAGCACACCCCAGGCAAATGTGCTGCCCCAAACTCCCCTTCCTCCTCCTCCTCCTTCCCCTGACCCAGGCTGGGGAAGAACCTGCTCTGTTTATCTCAGTGACCTACATGCTCAGCACGGCACCTGCCTAGCACATGTTAAGCTACTACGGATGGGTTGGAAGAAAAAGCAAATGAAGAAAGAAAATGTCAGGAATAAGCAGGGCTTAAAACTGGATGAATGTTTCCATTTCATTAAAGACACAGCAACCAAAAAATGGATTATTATTTTTTCTTTTGAACTTTTTGTTTTGGGGTAAAGCCAATTAATAATGCTGTGATAGTTTCAGGTGAAGTGGGAAGAGACTCAGCCATACATATACATGTATCTATTCTCCCCCAAACCCCACCCCTCATCCAGGCTGCCACATAAGGAACAGAGTTCCATGTGCTATATAATAGGTTCTTGTTGGTTAAAAAAAGGATACTTTTGATATCTATCTAGGGGCTTCCCTTGTGGCTCAGCTGGTTTAGAATCTGCCTGCAATGTGGGAGACCTGGGTTCGATCCCTGGGTTGGGAAGATCCCCTGGAGAAGGGAAAGGCTACCCACTCCAGTATTCTGGCCTGGAGAATTCCGTGGACTGTATAGTCCATGGGGTTGCAAAGAGTCAGACACGACTGAGCGACTTTCACTTTCACTTTGATATCTAGGTTTCTGCTGCAGCCCATAGCATCTAGCAGTAACTTGACAAACTGTATTGAAAGCTATAACCATGTGTTTGGGGACATGTGTTTAGCAGGGAGCATTGACGGAAGACCTGGACAGTCTCAGCCTGTCCCAGTTAAAATAAATAAACCTACTATCCCTCAATCTAAAAGCACTGTTCCAACTTCCCCATCCTTTATTATCTCCTGGTCCACAGGATATCCAATATGGATTTATATCTACATTTCCGAATCTTATATGAAATAAACGCCTCTGACAGAGCCTTTAGAGTGATACTAAACGACCAACAAGCAGAGACAGTCTTCTTCAGGAGAAAAACAAAGTATTAAGAACAGGTTTTTCCAAAACAAGGGACCTTCACCTAATGTAGGTTATTTATTCTTCATGGAGAGCTGTTGAGTCCAAGATCACAGTTCAGAATTTCTAACTAGGTGTTAAAACTCAGGGCCTTTCGATACTATCCACAGCAGAGAAGCATCTCACTTATAACCGGAAATTAGCTTTAATGTAATTCAGTAAATTTCCTCCTTGAAATGATGGAAGGCAGTTGCAGCAGAAAATGAAGCCCATAACCAAATCATTTGTTATACTTAGCATTCAGATGAAATCCTATCACAGGCGGCACTGCCACTTCCTTAATTCTTTCTTTTTTAATTGGCCTAATTTCAAATCACATTATCGAATGAAAAACCAGCTATCTATTTTAATTTAGTCGTTAAAGCCATGTTAAGTGGCTTCGTTTTTCCCGATAGGAACAGTGACACATCCTGAGCTGCCCTTCTCCTAAACAGAGGCCCATATCTTTCATTTATTTATTCTCCCTGGGTAGTGAGTGAGTCATCGTATGTATCAAAAATAGCTTTTGATTCACTCCAATTTCCAAGCTACCTTCATTTTTGTCTTATTTCTTTATCTTTTGGCCATGCAGGGGAAAACTCTGAGAAAAACAATCTAAGTGTGTGTCCTTATTTTCTTTTTCAATTCCTCATTCTACCTTATAGCTGACATAAAACTATAAAACGCTATGTGATCTGAGTGCCAACTAAGTGAAAACCTGTAATAATTAACTGGCAAGTAAACAGAGCTACACCTGCTGTTGTAATTACACACAAATGTCAGCGCTCTTGGCTCTGCTGTACCAGCATTCCCCGGTGAAGCCCCAGCCAAGTCTCAGAGATCCTGCTCGTACTGGAGCTTTTGGGCCTCAGAAGTTGCTCATCCTGAGTGATGTACAAATGATGCACAGACAAACCCAGTCAGAACGGCACTCATTTGCTCACTATTATCTTGTCCAAACTCATTCTAAACCCATCAGCTTTCCAAATGCAGCATCAACAGAAAGTACAGATCATGTATTTCCCCTCCCAGGGGTCCCCAGCGTTGTTGAGATGTTTGCCTGAACAGAGCCTGCCAAAACCCTCTTCACTTACTGGCCCCAAACTTGACTGTATAAGACGCTCGCTTGCCTGGCAGCCTGTTGCGTGCACGTTCTTGTGAGGTCTGGACCGTGAGACCATACCACTCCGTGCACCGGAAGTCAAGGCATGTCCCCACCCAGGAGGACGTCACTGTATCAGTCCAAGTCAGAAGCAGCTGCCCCTCAATTTCAAGCATGGATCTCTTCAACACTGCTGAAGGACCAGAATCTATCTCTAAGAGCCTAACACATCTTCTATGCTTTGATGATACAAGATTTCAGGAAAGCCTCTGCTTCCACGGCACTTCTATTCATAGCTGTCAGATAACAGACTAACATTCCAATGCTCACTCTCTCACTGTTGAAAAATACAAAGATTCCAGAAGTGTGACAGGGAGTAAAAGCAGCTAGTACTTTCTCCGCAATCTTAACCTGCCTACCTTTCAACCCCAACTTCTCTCTTCCCGAGATCCTGGAATCAAGATAGAGCCTCAACAACTCACCCAGTGACTTAGCCTGGCTGGCTAGCTTTACTTGAACTCCAAAATAATCCTCTTATTTCAAAGCACTGATTCTTTGTCACAGCATCTAAACCTTATGAAAGTAAAAGCGTTAGCAGCTCAGTCGTGTCCGACTCTGTGATTCCACAGACTGTAGCCTCTGTCCATGGAATTCTCCAGGCAAGAATACTTGAATGGGTTGCCATTCCCTTCTCCAGGGGATCTTCCCAACCCAGGGATCGAACCCAGGTCTCCTGCATTGCAGGAAGATTCTTTACCATTTGAGCCACCAGGGAAGCCTAAACTTTACAGACAGTTTTAAAAATTTAACAAGAATTTACTGACTGCCTGGTGGATGTCCAGAACAAGGGTATACATAGCAATTTAGCACACAATATTTGTGACAACCGGGCCTTGTACACACTTCCATGAAATCAGAAAGTCTGGAGTGTTAAAGTGTATACCTTGGCATGGTGTAAATCGACCCCATACATGGAGAGTTTTTTGGCGTTTTCCAAAAAATGCATCTCTGCTTCTGCTGGCGTCATTCCTCTGATAAGAAATGAAAAGTATTAATTACAATACTGTTTCTTTTTTTTTTTTAACAAACCTGGTGAAAGATAGTGTTAGTTGCTCAGTCGTGTCCAACTCTTTGTGATCCCATGGACTGCAGCCCACCAGGCTCCTCCGTTCATGGAATTCTCTAGGCAAGAATACCACAGTGGGTTGCCATTTCCTTCTCCAGGGGATCTTTCTGACCCAGGGATGGAACCTGGGTCTTCCTCATTGCAGACGGATTCTTTACTGTCTGAGCCACCAGGGAAGCCTTTGAACCTGGTGGGGCTGTAATATTTCCCACTTAGCTCACATGCAAGTTCCCACAGAGACACTGATTTGTGCTCTAAGGGAGGTAGGGTGCGGGGGAGAGTATCAGAAAAATGACTTTTAGCTGAAACAGCACAAGGACATCCCAAGTGGGAGTGGAACCACCAACCACCCAGAATGTATCAGACCCAGAACCTCACTCCACTGTGTACCATCCTCAAGCCATTAACCTGGAGGTCCCAGGAGAAGCAGGCAGTGCAGGGGACGCCCACCCACCGAGCACAGCTCAGACAAGATGCTCTCCGGGCCCCTGCCGCTCACCTGTGGCTCTTGTGCAGCTCGATGACCTTGTCTTCCAGTTCTTTCGTGTGGTTTGGGGCGAAGCGGAACTCGCTGATATAGTCGCTGCCACACTCGTCCGGGTCGTAGTCACCCAGTTCCGACTGCACGGTGTAGGAGCCCAGCAGGGCCAGCGTGACAAAGGAGCAGGGCAGCCTGCCGGACACGATGTCGTCACGCAGCTGCAAGCAGAGGTAGTACCTTCCGGGGGCCAGAGGGCGGGTGGAAAGCCAGAGTTAGGAGACCGGAAAGGAGCCCGCACAGTCCCAGGCGGGCAGCAGGCAACTTCTCCCCGCGCAACGACCCGCTGGGACACTCTGTCCAGCATCTCTATTTGGATCTGCACACCAAGGGAAGACATACTTGGCCACAAAATGTAATATTTAAGGGCATCTAGTGGCAACTCCACGTTTGTCATCAAACATAGATGCGTTCATGATGCACAGGGTAAAGGAAACCTACAGACTGTCCCTCTAACATTAAGGTAATGCTGAAGGTCAAACTCTCTGGGTAGGGGGAAGGCAATTCTAATATTAAAACAGTGCTCTTAAATATAATGATGAGACCCCAAAGCCTAAAGGAAGACTCATTTTGCTATCTAGATGAAAGGTCCTGCCATGGGACCAAGATAAACTGTGGCTGTGCCATCACAAACATGGCTTGCCACCTCCTGCATCCTGAAATGAGGGTCTCTTTAGAGTGGATGCCTTCTCCTGTGTTAAAGTCTCATTTTTTAAAATGAAGATAACTTAAACTGTTATGAAGACTTTGAAGAATTTGTACTTAAAATCTCTTCACTAAAAGTAAACAATTTTAAATTGGGGGAATCCAGAACACCTTCTGTATAATTTTGCCAATATTAAATATCTCCATTAATAGTTGACTTTTATCTTCTGTTATTTTGCTTCTAAGAGTTATGGATATAATACTAATTGGAGAAGACTCCACAGTAAATGGAAACATTGATGAATTTTAATGATACTCTTCACGGCCCAGAATATGAGTATAAATGATAAAATATACCTTGCACTTTTCACATAAAAAACAAACTGCTGAAGCTGAGGGCTATGATTAAGTCTTAAGGTCCCCTCGCAATATGGCTTTTAAAGGTGATGATATAAATGCTGTGTAATCTAGATACAAAGATTTCTACAAATTTCACAGGTTCTAGTCAGTTAGACAGCATCACCGACTCAATGGACATGAATTTAAGCAAACTCCAGGAGAGAGTAGAGGACACAGGAGCCTGGCGTGCTGCCATCCGTGGGGTCACAAAGAGTTGAACAGGACTTAGCGACTGAACAACAACAAACATGACATAAATAGAAAGGAATCATGTACTAGATTTCATATCCAAGTATATACAGGCTGTCTAACCACAAATTAGCCACAAATTAGCTGTATAGCCACAACATTACTAGAAAGTATATATAAATAAGAAATTATAAATTGTTCTTTGATTTAATGTACATATAAAAGAAATCTTCTGGAACTAGTTTTTCCTCTTCTCTGACATGTCTACTGGAATTATTTTTCATCATAGCAAGTGACTGAAACTTTTGAGTAATTTCTCTTTCCTGAAAAGCTTGCCAAGAAGGATGTACAGCTACACTGTACAGTATCACTCTGACTGCTTATAAATTTACTACAAAACACAGTAGAAGACCTGGGATTCCAAAGCAGAAAGCACTTGAAGAGGCCTAAAAAGACATGCAGCAAACCCAGGATCACTTCATAAAGAGATTCTTCCTTACACTCAAAGCTCAGCCACCGGGCCAGACCGATATTCCTTTCTTAACGTTCTTTCCCCAAAACAAATGAATCATTTTCCTCGTATATAGAAGGCATGGAAGGTAAACTCTTAAATGTGCATGTGTTTATGTATATTTGTGTGTGTGTGCATGCCTGTGTGTACACATACACAAATACACAAAACAGCCACCAACGTATCAGACTGGTTATATACAAAGGCATACGCATCTGAAGACACATTTCCAAGTTTTAAAGCAGGAGCACCAGGAGTTGCCATATTATTTCAGGCTGAATCCCATCCAATTTGACTGCAGTGGGAGGATGACAGCATCTCAATTCCGTGTTTTCCCACCGGGGTCAGGCAGTAGGAAGTATCAGCTTAACACCAAAGATTCAACTGTGAACAGATACCATTCGGCAAATCTTCTTATCAGATGTTTGCTCCCATTCAGCTGTCTTCTGTTCGCCCTTTGGGTGCAGTCGACTAAGAAGCTCACCAGGTGTAAGCCTGCTCCCTTCCCCAGAATTTAAGAGAAGCACAGCCCCCAACATGACTGCCTTTTTCACAGCCAACTTTCAAATACCTGGTGATATCCTCAGAGAGCTGGGCAGGGTCTGGTGGGTAAAATTTCACATTAAACGAAAAGTGCCAAGCACCACCTATGGAGAGGAGAAAAAATTTATAACAAAATTGCAGACAATCCCTTTGTACTTATTATACTAACTGATAGCTAGAGCTGTCTTAACTCTAGGCACTAACTTGCTGACAACTCTGAATCATCCCTGGAAAATGGTGACTTTTCTGTTCAGTGAAATCCGCAGGTAACGCGGCAACTACACTCAATCTCTTATCTCCCCCATTAAATCCTTTACTGGAGCTTCTAACAAGCAAGGAAATTGACTAAATTTGCTCCCTTTCTCAGGGACGAAGGTAAGCTTTGGGAAGAGGGAAAATAGTAAACGGTATGGAAAGGCCTCAATTGGACAAGACTGGAGCTGGCCGGATCCATCCTCTGAAGTTCTGGGGAGCTCACATACCAACACTGCAGAGATAACCCCGTTTCCCTTGTCTTGTCTGTTTCGTTTCTACAGGTCAGATCCTCTAATAATACATGTCAAGGGACTATTCAAAATATTTTTATTTTACAGGAAAAGTCTGCTGTCATATTAAGGGATGATCTGCTCTATGGGTCATTCGGAAAGCTCTCTTCTCACTCGGGGAAATTTCTGATTAAAGAGACACTGCGGGTATTTTCTGTGCATCCCCAAACCCACCCCTCCTCATCATCCCCTGATCAGGATGGGTCCTCACTGCACGCTGCCATTCCTCTTCCTCTAGCATCTCTTCTGGCCTCTCCAGTGGGGAAGCAGGTCAACCAGACATCAGCTCACGGGTACCTGCTCTTGGGCCAGTCTACACACATATGTGAGACATCATGAGCTTCCCTGAGCTCTGCCTTTGATTCATGCTCTTTGGCTCAGAAGGTAAAGAATCCACCTGCAATGAGGGAGACCCAGGTTTGATCCCTGGGGCAGGAAGATCCCCTGGAGAAAGGCATGGCTGCCGACTCCAGGATTCTTGCCTGGAGAATTCCATGGACAGAGGAGCCTGGCGGGTCACAGTCCACGGGGTCTTAGAGAGTCGGACACAACTGGGCGACCTAACGCTTTCACACCTAACCAGGTTTATTACTTTAAATGTGGGAAAAAACACATTTTTTTCCCTACATTTACTCTCTCTGTGGTCACCCTGTCACATGTTTTCCTCTTGCTCTTTCCATTTGACCTTTTAGCGTGGCACATTACTGAGGCCTGGGTGCTCCTGGCTGGGAACTGTTCTCATTTGTTCTCTGCACCCAGTTAGCACAGTGCGAGGGCCTGCTGCTTCTTAACGGCTGCAGAGAAGAGCCTCTGGGTCTCCCAGCTCTGGTGCTGGAGGCCTTTCCTCTGAGCCACACTCTTCCTCTCGCTCTGTGATTCCTGTCCTTGCAGTTCCACCCTTATGCTTCAAACACTTTCCTAGGCTTTCTTTCTTTCTTTATGACTGCTCTGGGTCTTTGCTGCTGCACGTGGGCCTTCTCCAGTTGTGTCGAGCTGGAGCTACTCTCCAGTTGGGGTGCACCGGCTCAGCAGGGGTGGTGCAGGGGCTTAGTTGTTCCTCAGCACGTGGGATCTTCCCGGGCCAGGGATTGAAGGCATGACCCCTGCATTGGCAGGCAGATTCTTTACCACTGAGCCACCAGGGAAGCTCTTTCCTAGACTTCTAACACACCCCATCTCGCCTCCTCATTCCATGACTCCTGGAAGCTCCATTCTCTCCCAGAGTTCTTCCCAAATATTCACAAGAAAAGTGCCAGCATGATAAGTACACGCCAGCTCTAGCCTTTGCATTATTCTCTTGCTTGAGTAGCACATGCTCAGGCTGCATAGGTTACCTGTGTTTCTGTCATCAACGGCATGGTCCATTTATTAATTCTGGTTTGTTCTTGACATTATTACTCATATTACATTTAGGTTTCCACCTGGCAGGGATCCCTCTTAAGTTGACTTACAAAGGACTTAGCATGGGACCAGGTATTACTGGGTGTTTCATGTCATTTCTAAACCACCCAGAAAATATTCCCAAAACACCGGCTCTAAGAGTTACAAGTCATAACATATCTGTCAATCAAATATATTCTTAGTGATTATTCTTCCCCCTGTTCTTGAAAAAGTCCTCCTGTTATTCTAAAAATAATCTGGTTTGATTTTACTCTCCTATTGATCCCTGTTCACTTCCTGCTAAAACAGAACACTTGCCAACAGTGAAGTTTACAATGGGAGCTGGCTCACCCCCAAGCAACTGGAATGAAAGCTAATGGATTAGTTATGGGAAATGGATTTATTGCTCTTTTATAATTTTCATCCACTTTAAAGTGAATCCAATGAATTGTTTAGCAATGTAATTAAATAAACTCATAATAAATTCAGGGTAAACACTCTAAGTTGGAAACTAAGAGGTAATAAAAATAGAAGAAAGATATTTCAATGCAAAAATCCTCATTACAGGAAAGTGAGTTTCAAAGGACTGTGGGCCTGAGAAGCATCTGAGGGGCTTGGTAAAAATGTCAATCCCTAGGCTCCACTCTACTCTACTCCATAGCTCTGATCTCCACAAGGAGATCAAACCAGCCCATCCTAAAGGAAATCAACCCTGAATATTCACTAGAAGGACTGATGCTGAAATTGAAGTTCCAATACTCTGGCCACCTTATGCAAAGAGCTGACTCACTGGAAAAGACCCAGACGCTGGGAAAGATTGAGGGCAGCAGGAGAAGGGGGCGGCAGAGGAAGAGATGGTTAGATAGCATCACTGACTCAATGGACATGAATTTGGGCAAACTTCGGGAGATGGTAAAGGACAGAGGAGCCTGGCATGTTGCAGTCCATGGGGTCCCAGAGAGTCAGACACAACTTAGTGACTGAAGAACAACAAGTTCCACTCTCAGAGGTTTTTATTCTGGAGATTTGAAACACAGCCAAGGAACCTATGATTTCAATAAACGCCCTTATGGTTCTCATACAGTTGGTCTTGGGGACCACACTTTGAAAATCACTAATCCTAAGGAATTCATTGGAAGGACTGATGCTGAAGCTGAAGCTCCAATACTCTGGCCACCTGATGTGAAGAACTGACTCATTGGAAAAGACCCTGATGCTGGGAAAGATTGAAGGCAGGAGGAGAAGGGGGTGACAGAGGATGAGACGGTTGGATGGCATCCCTGACTCGATGGACATGAGTCTGAGCAAGCTCTGGGAGTTGGTGATGGACAGGGAAGCCTGGCATGCTGCAGTCCGTGGGTTCTCAAAGAGTCTGAGACACTACTGAGCAACTGAACTGAACTGAAGATTATAACTCAAATGACAATGAGGTCTCATAGGACATTATTTTGAAAAGTGGGAAAGCTTAAAGAAAACATAACCTATACCATAATCAAGGGGAAAAAAATCCAGTGAAATGAGGCATAAAATTTGAAATTAATATGCAAGGCAGATTTAAACTGAAATATATATCCCCATAGAGAGTTTGGTAGGAACAAATCACTGAGAAGCTATGGTTATGCCATAAATAGGCCTGTGATCCTGAATCTGCTCAGATGACTCTGGTTAGAGACTTCACAATTGGAGGAGTCTCAATGCATAAAAATGACATTCTATAACACTGATATAGGCTTTTAAATTACAAATTTATGATAATTAGAAAACTGTGAAACTAAAGAGAATTCATTATTATGCAAAAATTCTAACTTTAGTCTTCTATGCCTGCCAAATCTTAAAATGTCTAAATATACTATGTTTATAGCATAAATGACTATCATATATTCTATATCATAAAATCACTATATTATAAATACACTATATCCTAAAATAGTAGATTCAGAAATTTTAGATCTGTTAGGCATAAAAGATGACTGGAATAAGAATTTTTTTATAAGCACAAACTCTACAGGCTCAGAATTTTCTGTTTCTCATAAATTTGTGATTTAAAATCTCTATCAGCTAGATTGCCATTGTCTTGAAAATCTCATGCTAGAGAACTACTGTGGGGCTACAACATAAAAATAATGGAAATATCCTTTTATTATGTGTGTTTAGAAGAGAAGGTGATTGTACAATAATTACATGAGGCCTGATAATACTTTTCTGCCTTGATACTAACAGAATGTAACTTTGGTGGAAAGAAGGTATTTAGTACCCAGGAAACAATGAGAAATATAGATAAAAACACCAAATTCCATTTCCAAAAAAATCCCAATTTTCTGTGCCTCCTTTGTCTGCACGATTATCTCTTGGTTTTATGTTTCTGTCACAAACACTGTCTAATCTACACGAGGAAAATTTGCTTTAAATCTCATGTCTGATTGTCCCTTTAGCTTGTCTCTTAGAAAGAAAGGTAGGACAAAGGATAAATGGGAAATAAAGAGAGAGAGACAGAGAAAAAAAGAATTCTATTAACAGCAAAAAAAACTACCTGTTGATACATACAGCCTTTCCTGCAACACTACTATGATTTATCCTTGAACATTTAATAGATTTTCAAAGTGCTTTGTGACTATAAATCACCCAAGTACGAAATAGTATTTTATTAATTAGGTCACTATAAGGAACTTAAATAAAGCACACAAAATGCTAAGACATATTTCAGCACATCTGCTTTTAATAACTCCATAAAAAAGTTCTCAGAACGTATTCATCATCTTAAAGTTTTTACTGGACATCTCTGGATAAAGGTGTGTTTTTATCTACTTATCACACCTGTAGCTTTCCCTGGTTTCAATCCCAATTTATTTCTATCAAACTACTTCATTATCAAGTTTCTTGTTAGTGATGACACCAAATTCCTCTCAAAAATATGGTAAAGATGTTTTCACTGTACAAATAATTCATCAGGCTCTCTACTATCTGAGGAAAAATTCACTATTTTGAGATATTACCTAGCATTAAACCATTTCAAACTGCTTACTACTAATTACTTTTTATTTGCACCTAGGGTATTTGGAGGTCTCAGCACATTCAAAGGCACTAGAAAGATGTTTCTCTTTTAATAGTAAACTGTTGAAAACTTCAATGGAAATGATGTTCTTATTAATAAACTCGTCTTAAATTTTGTCTCCAAATAGAATCAGTTGCTCTGGAAAATTAAACTAGATTTCATGGACAAAAAAAATGAACTGCTTGAAAAAATTAACTAGTTATTTGAAATTATAAAGTATATCTACCTGTTATCATTTATCCATAGTAAAAAGCAATAGCCACAGAAAAGGGTTAAATAAAAAATTAGTTGTTCTCAACCCCTTACCCCGCAGGGACATTTCTGGGGGGTATTTACTATTAATAACATTCATGCTCTTCCCAAATATCCACATACCTATATACATGCATAACTCTGTCTTGCTGCACCGTACCGCACCGCACGCTGGAGTCTTAGTTCTGAACCCTCACCCCCTGCAGCGGAAGCGTGGAGTCTTAGCTACTGGACTGCCAGGGAAGTCCCTATGCATAATTCTGTTTAAACAAATATGATTTATTTCTTTAAGGTCTCACTAATGAGAGCTAAAACTATACTCTATCTCATTCTATTTAATAGCTACCTAGTATTTCAAGGTATGGCTATTTCATGATCGATTTAATCATTTCCTTATACATGGATATTTTAAGTTGAAACAGTTTTCTGCTATGCCAATGGTATTACAATGAACTTTCCTACACGTACACATATGTACATACTCCTATCTAACACACACACTGATAACACTTCTACAAGTAAAATTAGGGGTCAAAGAATAAGTACCTTTTAAATTCTAATAAATATTGACAAAAAGTGTCTTCTTAAAGGGTTATATTTCTCCCAATTGAGTACAAAATTGCCAGTGCAGGGAATTATTAAAATTTTAAAATCTTTGCTCTGGAAAATTAAACTAGGTTTTATTGATAAAAAATGAACTGCTTGAAAAAATTAACTAGTTATTTGAAACTATAAAGTATATCTTTTACCATTTATCCATAGCAAAAAGCAACAGCTATAGAAAAGGGCTAAAAATTAAAAAAAAATCCTCTCTCTCAACTGCCTATGCTACAGTGCCATTTTCACTGAATAGGTGAAAAAATGTCTCATTTTAATTAGCAGTTAATTACTACTAAGATTTAGCACCCTGTCTAATACTTATTAGTTACCTGTTTTAAACTTTCTGTGTTGCTCCTGTAGTTGTTTTGTCCATTAGGAAATGTGAAATGTGCATTTCTTAATTTGCCTTTAGGGGCTAAGGAAAGAAGCTATCATCAGATAATAAAATTCAGTCTGACTTGTTATTAAATGACTGTTACTTCTAGCTTGACTGCTTGCCTTTCGTACTTTGGTTAGGCATAATATAACATTAATAATTAAATTTGGAACTTTAAAATGATTGTCAATGGGGGCACCACTTGATTAAATCACATCTCACATCTGTGTACAGGCAAGGGACTAGGTCAAAAGTCATGTCATTTTACTCCCAGGTTGTCATAATTCATAAAGGGTGATGGGTATCTGAGCCAGACAAATCTGCCAAAAATAAAACTTGAGATCTTAATCTGTCTTTCAAAATACTGTATCCACACCAGCCATGTGGGTAAGAGGTACTAATTCAGATAAGCCCACAGTTTGGAAATCTCCCTCCCATTTCTACACAAAATAATCCAAAAGAACTTACTTCGAATCTGTTTTTTAATTTCCTTAGCAGGATCCAACCAGTTCTGAAAAAGAAGTGAGAGTCTGAATATGAATCAGAGAAGAACAGAAATGATTTCGTGTTGAGTGGGTAGAGACACGGGCTAAGTGCATTTGGGAGGGAGCAGGGAATGGCTATCGGAAGGGCCTCCAGCTGGGTCCTGCCCCTAATATGTCCAGCTGCCTTCACTCGTCCCGAGAGGGCCCAGGCTCTTGTCTCTTGAGAAGATGTGTGTATGTGCAGGATTTAGGCTGGACAAAATTCTTTTACAAGTGCCTTCAGAGATTCAAGCTAGCATAGAAAGAGAGTAGAAAAGATGGTGGATTCTATGTTCTAACAAATTAGGAGAAAAAAATGAAGAAACAGCCAACCCCCAGTCACTGCAGAGGATTGGTCACAGGACCCCAGATGACTGAAATCTGGGGATGCTCAAGTCCCTGATATGAAATAGCACAGTATCTGTATACAACCTATACAATCCCCTCACATACTTGAAGTCATCTCTAGATTATTTCTAACACCTAATACAATGGAAATGCGATAGAAAGAGCTGCTGGTACACCAGCAAATTAAAATTCTGTTTTTGGAACATTCTGGAATTTTCTAAAAAAATATTTTTGATCCTCTGTTGGTTGAATCTGCAGATGCAGAACCTGAGAACACATAGAGTTGGCTACGTGTAATGTGACTCCACTGATGTCCTAGCTGTTCAGCTTCCCATGTAGTGACTTCTGTGATTATAGATTTTAAAGCACCTTCTTAAATGCATTCCTAACAAACAAACACTTGTTTGAGACTTTATGATTTTCTTCATCAGAACACTCAGGCATTTCATGATGAAGTGAAGACATCACCCAGTGAATCCAGCCAAGATTAAGTACGATTCACAGAATGACAACCAAACAAGTAACATTTATGAACACGATTGTGGTGGCTCAGTTTCCAGTATTAAGGAGATAATTTGTTCTTCCTCATTTCTCAGGTGGTTGAGAGGATAAGTGAGGAAAAGGCCTAACGAGGCTGCATCAGCTGTGAGAGTCTACAGAGGCAGACTGGATACCTAAGACAAGACCCCTCTCATATTGTGACGCAGCCAGAATATGAAAGCATAATGAGATGAATTAACAGTAAGATGGCATCCAGTGGACATGTTTCCCGTGTATCAATGTATTTGATTCTCAGTGGCTCAAATCCACTGACGTATTATCATACCCTCCCCAAAGCACTATATAAAATGCTTTTCTGGAAGCATAAAGAACTCAAGCATGAAGAGCAGAAACACTGACTTACTGTTTCCAAAAGACTCAAGATTGAAGGAAGTTGTCGATAATTTCCCTCATGAAGAAATAAGGTGATAAACAGCATTTAGGGCCTCAGACAGTACATGTGAGGTGTAGGGGTGCGAGGGGTGGGTGGAGAAGACGATCTACCGATTCAGTGTCAGTTCACTTTCTTGCAGTGAAGGGCAGCTGAAGCCAGAAGATTCTCTATAGCTTTGAACCACTCACCTTCTGGTTTTCAGCATCTCGATATGTAAGCCCAAAATAGTCTTTCTCTAGCAAATTCAGATGTTCACAGACTTTATCAAACAGCACTTGGCCTCTGGAGCGTTTCTGTGAAGAACAAAACAGAAAAACAAGTTACCAAAAAAGTTCTTCAATTGCCACCATTAAAACGGGTACACTTTAAAATGTTGCTTGTTGTAACTGTTCAGTAAATGATGAGTGGGTGTGATCAGTTCAGTGGGGTGCCATTGCAGGAGATGTAAGAGATGAGGATTCGATTCCTGGGTTGGGAAGATCATGTGGAGTAGTAAATGGCAACCCACTCCAGTATTCTTGTCTGGAAAAAAGGCAATCATCTGGGGGAAAAAAATCCATCAGCTTAATTTATGGTGATACACAGCATCTATCATGTTTTCATGTGAGACTTTAAAGCTCTTTCAACTTGGCCTTGGAGTCTGAGATGGATTAACCGTCAGCAATTAAGCTAAACTACTTTTTGTTTGCATAGTAGCAACATTTCACATCTTGTACATTAAGCATATTTGTCTTTAAGATTTAATACAGTAAGAGAAAAATAAGAAAATTGATAAACAATGGGCATGCCAAAAAAGAAAGTATTCAGAAGATCTGTAAGGTGGTATGTATTACTGTGCAACTGCAAATATATTGGAAATTACTCAGCCCCCTCAAGCATGACTATTTAGGAGAAAAGATAAATTTAGGATAGAAAAGTGAAGCCTGGTTTATAGCTAGCTAAATAATCAATGTTGTATTTGAATAAAGTTTAATAATGTATGAAAATAAATTACATGATAGCAAAACTGCTTAACACTCAACGGATATGAGTAAATGGTATGACAACAAAATGCTGCCTGCTAGTTTAAATCTTATATTTGTAAATAATGGAATATTGCTTCTGAAAAATTCTTAATAAATTATAAAGTTTTCACACACACAAAAAACAAACTGGTTCTTCTGATGCTTCCATTGGTAAGATCTCCAGTTTAAGAGAAAAGAACACAGAGGTGCAGAGGACTTAGATGAGAGAGGCAGTCTTGCTGCTGCCTATGTTGGTGGCTTTAACAGATAAACCTAATTCTGAATCTTCCTTATGTCCCCTACATCTGTGCAGACCTCTCTCCCTCTGTAAAATGGGTATGATGCCATCTATTTATTTGCAGCGTTGTTGTTCACTCACTCAGTCATGTCTGACTCTTTGCGACCCCATGGACTACAGCATGCCAGGCTTCCCTGTCCTTCACTATCTCCCAGAACAAAAACATTCAAACTTGGTCCAATGATTACACACATCAAGCATCCCACAAACATCAGCTGTTATCAGCCTAAGTGACAAGTGGCAGAATATGTAATGTAGGACTCAGTTTGCCTTTTTGTTGCAGGAGAACAAACACAGCTCCTTGTGGGGCTGATAAACATCCTTAGTACTAAAATTCTGCTAGTGGTAAAGAACCAGCCTGCCAGTGCAGGGGACATAAGAGATGCGGGTTTGATCCCTGGGTCGGGAAGATTCCTCTGGAGAGGGCATGGCAACCCACTCCAGTATTCTTGCCAGGAGAACCCATGGACAGAGGAGCCTGATGAGCTACAGTCCACAGGGTTGCAAAGAGTCAGACAGGACAGAAGCAACTCACCACACACACAACATTAAAATATCCTGCTCTGGGACTTTCCTGATGATCCAGTGGCCAAGAACCCCTACTCCCAACTGCAGAGGACCTGGGTTCAATCCTTGGTCAGGGAACTAGATCCCATATGTCAAAACTAAGATCTAGTGTAGCCAAAATAAATAAACAATTTTAAAAAATACCCTGTTTTTTCAGATATCAATTATGTTTATTGCCTAACTGCTTTAAGCAGAACATAATATACACAACACATACACATACAAATAAACAGCAGTGTCTGGCCAAGTACTTTCTCAATGAGCAAAAACAAAACAGATAAATAAATAAACCTTTCTCTACAGAAACTTCTACTTTCTTTGACCCAGCGGACCTCAGCCAGGCCCTCAATGGAGGACTTATCCTCCTCGTGCTGCAGGCAGCCTTGGACATCGTTTTAACTACCTGTCTTCTTCCTCTTGTTTAACAGGTGGAAAGCCTAGCTCAGGCGAGACCACTGTGCTAGCTGGTTCTTACTTTTCTGGCTCCTCACCATTTGATTTCTATTAATGACCCATGTGAGAGTTGGACCGAAAAGAAGGCTGAGCACCGAAGAATTGATGCTTTCCAACTGTGCTGCTGGAATAGACTCTTGAGAATCCCTTGGACAGCAAGGAGATCAAACCAGTTAGTCCTAAAGGAAATCAACCCTGAATATTCACTGGAAGGACAGAAGCTGAAGCTCCAATACTTTGGCCACCTGATGCAAACAGCTCATTCGTTGGAAATGACCCTGATGCTGGGAAAGATTGAGGGCAAGAAGGGAAGGGGTTGATAGAGGATGAGATAGCTCAATGGCATCACCGACTCAGTGGACATGAATTTGATCAAACTCCAGGAGATAGTGAAGGACAAGGAAGACTGGTGTGCTGTAATTCATGGGGTGAAAAGATGGGGGTCACATGACTTAGCGACTGAACAACAATGACCCACAGCTTTCTCTTGAATAGACTACTTTTCTTAAACATATTTGAATACTATATATTTATATACACACACACATACATATACTTTTTAGTTTTCCACTATTTTACACCTTTAATACAATATTAAAATTCATTCATTAAATTAAATATAATCACACACAAAATTCTTTTCAGGCTTTCTTTTCCACAAATTTCTATATTCATATTAGTTTGGCCTTTCTTTTTTTTTTTTCCACATAGAAATAACCAGTTCAGGGCAAAATTACTTTCTTTTTCTTTCACTAACAAACAGTTTGTAAGACAATAACATAGTGGTCCATTCTTAACCCTGAGGGGTTTGGGGGGATTTGTTTCTGTCTGTTTTGGCTCTAAGAACCAAGACGGTTTGTTTAGAATCTACTATAATGTTGTCGTTGTTGTTCAGTTGCTAAGTCAAGTCTGACTCTCTGCAACCCCATGGACTGCAGCACACCAGGCTTCCCTGTCCTTTACCATCTCCCAGAGTTTGCTCAAACTCACGTGCATTGAGTTGGTGATGCCATCCATCCATCTTGTCCTCTGTCATCCCCTTCTCCTGCTTTCAATCTTTCCCAGCATCAGGGTCTTTTCCAATGAATCGACTCTTCACATCAGGTGGCCAAAGCACTGGAGCTTCAGCATCAGTTCCTTTCAGTGAATATTCAGGGTGATTTCTTTTAGGATTGACTGGTTTGATCTCTCCTACTATAGATGGTTGGGCTTCCCTTGTGGCTTAGCTGGTAAAGAATCCGCCTGCAATGCGGGACACCTGGGTTTGATCCCTGGGTTGGAAAGATCCCCTGGAGAAGGGAAAGGCTATCCACTCCAGTATTCTGGCCTGGAGAATTCATGGACTGCAGAGTCCATGGGGTCGCAAAGAGTTGGACACAACTGAGTGACTTTCACTTTCACTACAGATGGTTATATGTAAACAATGAAATTCCTATCTACTAAATCTCACCACAGCCGACAGCCAGTTGGATGACACCAGAAAGGCCTCTCACGTTATGTGGGCCTTCTCCTGCTCATCCTTGATTGAGAATGGAAGACTCCATAAGGAGCCAGGGATCACGGACTCGAGGATATAGGGCCCCTGTGCTCATGGCCAACATCACTATGATCACAGCTCACTGCCCCAGAGCCTAGACATGGCATCTGCACACGTAAAGGGAAAGACCCTGGTGATGGCTGGAGTCGAGACAGGACACAAAACAGGACTATTTTCCAGCCCCACACAAGTTCCCCTCTGTAATCACTCTCACCTCCCCCAAACTGATAGTTTTTACACAGATGATTTTTTTCTAGCATATTATTCGAGTTTTTCAAGTCAATTATTTCTACATGTTTGACATCATGTGCATCTTTGGGTAATAGTATCTAAAATATGACTAAAGCTCAACAGTCACCCGGAATTTCTAGAGAATTTATGTTAAATATTTGTTTCCCAGAGAAAGGATGTTCATGAAGTGATCAAATCTAGGCACCTAATTTTCATGGGGTGTGTTTATATATTGCTATAATGAGTCAAGAATTCAGTAGATTCAAAAACGTTTTTTTGGACAGAGTTATTCTAAAATCAATGGATAATTTACTTAACTGGAGACAAACACTTTTTAATCTCATTTGCTGTTTCCTGAGAGTTGATAAGTCATGTCTCTGACTCAAATGCATTCGCAGTTCATGTAACCCTTCACTATTAACACATGAACATCATGAAATCCTGAGTTTGCTTTGCAGTTACAAACCAAGGGGCTTCCCAGATGGCCCAGTGGGTAAAGAATCTCCCTGCCAACGCAGGAGACACGGGTTCAGTCCCTGGGTTGGGAAGATCCCCTGGAGAAGGAAATGGCAACTCACTCCAGCATTCTTGCTTGAGAAAGCCCATGGACAGAGGAGCCTGGTGGGCTACATGCCATGGGGTTGCAAAAGAGTTGAACACGACTTAGTGACTAAACAACAACAAACCAATGATGGACTGCCCTCTCTTGACTCTTTTTTTCCTCTTAAAACTGGATTTCTAATAGAGAAGATGAGGATACAGCTATCACCACCACTCAAACACAGCAGATGAAACAAGTCTTTCTGCAACATTAATGAAACTTCCCGAAGTCAAAGCTACTCCAGGATTTTTATGTCTGTAAAACACTGGTTCTCAAGGCATAGCTTATCAATCAGCATCACTTGGGAAGTTTATATTAAAATGTTTATTTTCACTTTCACTTGTCTGCTTAGAGAAACAAGTTTTAAAAATTAACTTCAAAATGTTTCAGGATTGGGGAATTTCAAACAGTTCCAAAAGTAGAGACAACAGTATCATGAAACCCTGTATACTTATCGCCCAATTTTAACAAATGCCTTTTGAAGATCACAACCTTGGTTCATCTGAGTTTTGCTCCCCTCATCCTACCCGACAGTTATTTGGAAGCATCTAAGCAAATAATTTTGTCTCTATTTATCTTAGCATTTAACTCTGCTCTTTCAAAAAGTATAATTGCAATGCCTTCATCACATTTAAACAAAATTAGCAATCAGTCCATACTATCACCAAATGTGTAGTCAGTGCTTTAATTTCTCCAATTGTTTCAAAGCTTTTCTTTTCATTTTCTTTGATAAGCCCATACATTGCAATGCTGCTGCTGCTGCGTCGATTCAGTCGTGTCCGACTCTGTGTGACCCCATAGACGGCAGCCCACCAGGCTCCCGTCCCTGGGATTCTCCAGGCAAGAACATTGGAGTGGGTTGCCATTGCCTTCTCCAATGCATGAAAGTGAAAAGTGAAAGTGAAGTCGCTCAGTCCTGTCTGACTTGTAGCGACCCCATGGACTGCAGCCTACCAGGCTCCTCCGCCCATGGGATTTTCCAGGCAAGAGTACTGGTGGGGTGCCATTGCCTTCTCCGATACATCACAATAGGCTGTCATATCTCCGTAGTCTCTCTGAAACTGCAAGCTTTCCATTTATCCTGGTTTTCCTGTTGAAATGAACTTGTTTTGGAAATCAGGTCATTTGCCTGCAGAGTTCCCTCAGTCTAGACTTGCTGCTCGCATCTTCATGGTGTAATTTAACACGTTCCTCTGTCTTTTGTATTTTCTGTAAACTGACAGTAAAATCTAGAAGCTTGACCAGAATTCTTATTTGACTGTTTTCTATAACAGATGCTATGTAATTTCATCAGGAGGCATACAGTGACTCCTGCCTTTTTTGTAATATTTTGTTGTTGTTAGTTGCTAAGTCATGTCCAACTCCTTTGTGACCCCAAGGACTGTAACCCGCCAGGCTCCTCTGTCCATAGGATTTCCCAGGCAAGAATATTGGAGTGGGTTGCCATTTCCTTCTCCAGAGGATCTTCTTGACCCAGGGATTGAACCCATGTTTCATGCATTGGCAGGTAGGTTCTTCACCACTAAGCCATCTCGGAAGCACAGTCACTAAAGATTGTTGCCCTAGACCCATTGAATTGAGATGGCAAGATGGGAATATTCTAATCCTCATCATTGCTCCCCCAATGATCAGCTGGAGCATGTCTATGAAGAGAGTCTCTTTGTCAAAATTATGTATCCAGTGACATAATTTGATGAAGCCAGGATCAACACTCACACCTTCTCCTCTGTTCAATTTCAAGACAAGTTGGCTCCCTAGCATCATCTAAAAGTCACCAGTTAGAATTTTTGTCTTACATTGTCACTATGAACTCACGGAGGTAAATCAGGCTTGATGTGTTTCAGTCCATTATGGGTGTTACCCTTAGTGAAGCTCTAAATGTCCCTAAATGCTCTGCCTGGCCTTTTGCTGTCAACTCTCATCCTTCACGACGCTTCTCTAGTGCCACTTCTTTATAGCACTTCCTGTCCTCCCAGCCAAATGTGATGTCTCTTGTCTCTGGACATTTGAGCACTTCTGGTACCAAGAGGGCACTTTCCACATTCCACTTTACATTGCAGCCATCTATCTGTGCATCACCTTTTACCCTGACCGACTATAAAGACATTCTTCATGCTATCAAGCCAGTTATACTTTTTTTTTTGCCATGCTGTATGGCAAGTGGGATCTCAGTTTTCCTACCAAGGATTACACCCATGCCCCTGCATTGGGAGCATGGAGTCTTAACCACTGGACTTCCAGGAGAGTCCCTCCTACACTTTTTATGGGACCTCATTTTGGTCAAATATCATCAAGAGATTAAAAAGGTAATGTGATGGAAAATTTACATAAAATTTTTCTTGCCAGCATATCATAACCAATGTTGCAGAAGCAATAATTTAACCTAGGGTTTTCAACCTTGGACCCTGGGAACAGTGAAAAAGACACCAATATCCAGGAACCCATGTCAGGACAAAGAAATCAGAATTTCTGAAGGTGGGAGCATGGTCTTTGCAGGTTATCAAGATCTTGTTTGCAGGTATGGTTGAAAGGTACACTTAAATTAAGTTTACAATTTAAAAACTCTTAAATAGGAGGACTCCAAAGCAATGCTTCTTTTTTTGATGAAATATGTAACTTTTTCATAACAGTTTCTTTCAGGCCTCTTAGACCAACACTGATAGCTACATGATAATAAACTTTATTTACATACAGACACAGTCTTAAAATCTTAAGATATCCTTTCCAACAAATTTTCTTAAAAAACGTTAAGTTCTCAAGAAATGAAAAACCAGTCAAATGTTGAAATAAAATGATACAAACGAGCAATGATAAATCACCAAACTATAAAACCAACCAGTAAACAAACCAAACAATGAATTTGCATTGAAAACTATGAACAAGGTACACAAAATTAAAATGTTTGTTGAATTTTAAGTGGTGGCATTTTCCCTTGGGAGAGCCAAAACATATAGACTTTAACTGAAGAACCTGCTGCTGCTGCTAAGTCACTTCAGTCGTGTCCAACTCTTCCCCATAGACGGAAGCCCACCAGGCTCCCCCATCCCTGGGATTCTCCAGGCAAGAACACTGGAGTGGGTTGCCATTGCCTTCTCCAATGGATGAAAGTGAAAAGTGAAAGTGAAGTTGCTCAGTCGTGTCTGACTCTTAGCGACCCCATGGACTGCAGCCTACCAGGCTCCTCTGCCCATGGGATTTTCCAGGCAAGAGTACTGGAGTGGGGTGCCATTGCCTTCTCCAGAAGAACCTGATACCATACTAAAAAATGACCCAGGTGGGATAAGAAATATCTTGATTTCCTCTTTTGTGATTGAGCAGAAGCATTCACATCTTGCCCAGCACGTTAGGGAGGAGACCAGAAGGAACAAACACACAGGGCTCTGAGCCTGGGGTGGGATGGAGGGAGGAGCTGCTCTTGGTGCACGTGTGTGCGTGCTGCGTCGCTTCAGTTGCCTCCGCCTCTGTGTGACGCTGTGGACTGTAGCCTGCCAGGCTCCTCTGTCCACAGGAATCTCCAGGCAAGAATACAACCCCTGGAGTGGGTCATGATGCCCTCCTCCACCTGGAGATTGAACCTATGTCTCCTGCGTTGGCAGGTGGATTCTTTACCACTAGCGCCACCTGGGAAGCCCACACCTGGGCACATGCCCTCCTAAAAGGCCTGGAAACTCTGGCTTGATCTGTGCTCCCAAACATAAGCCCAAATTGTACTAAATCTCAGCACAAGACTTCAATACAATTTGTCTTTTCTTTCAGTCTCACAAAGCTATGAATCAGTCGCTAAGAAAGGCTAAACGCTGAAATTAGAGAAATTTGTAAAGTCAAGTATAATGTCCTTGCCTGAGAAGATGGGCTGCAGTTCTTATTTTCTGGAGCTGCACAATTATGGAGAAAATGAAGCAGAGACTGTCGTCCTGCCTGAGAAGTGTAGCTAATCAGTGGTCCCTACTCCTTAAAAGGGGGACAGGGGGCGGGAGGCGGGGAAGCAAAGCCATCAGCACCAAGGTTGCGGGTACATCCTTGAGGCTCCTCAGGATCGATGTGTCCATTTCTAGAAACTGTTGCTTAAAAAAAAGTCTTGTTACATTTCATTGTTCAGTTGTTGTGTCCACTGCAGCATACTAGCCTCCCCTCTCCTTCATTATTTCCCTGAGTTTGCTCAAATTCATGTCCATTGAGTTGGTGACGCCATCCAACTATCTCATCCTCTGCTGCCTGTCTTCTCCTTCTGCCCTCAATCTTTCCCAGCATCAGGGTCTTTTCCAATGAATCAGCCCTTAGCATCAGGTGGCCAAAGTATTGGAGTTTTAGCTTCAGCATCAGTCCTTCCAATGAATATTCAGGGTTGATTTCCTTTAGGATTGACTGGTTTGATCTCCTTCCTGTTCAAGGGACTCTCAAGAGTCTTCTCCAGCACCACAGTTTGAAAGAGTCAATTCTTTGGTGCTTAGGCTTCTCTATGGTCTAGATCTAGCATCCGTACATGACTAGGAAAAATTATAGCTTTGACTAGATGGACCTTTTCAGCAAAGTGATCTCTGCTTTTTAATATGCTCTCTAGGTCTGTCATAGCTTAGGCTAAACCACATGTGTTAATACAAAGAAATATATACGATGTTGAGAACTAACAGAGAAATTGACACTTCTGTACCTTTATTTCAGCTGCTTTGAAATTTGAGGATGCACCAGCCCTGTAAGCACTTCCATCTCTCCACCATGTATCTTCCTCAAACAGATTGCTGATTTTCTCCTGCAAATTATACCTTCCCATAGATTGATGCACTTTGTGAACTTGCATTTCTGTCCCCTAAGGACAGGAAACTGGACACCCTTTTTAATGTCCCCAACAGAATGTCCTAAACACCAAAAACATTCAACATATGTGTCTAATAAGTGCTCCTGGCATGAATCTGAAGGAGGAATTTCTCCTCACATTACCTTGGATTAGTCTTGTTGCAAAATGCCATCTCTTTTTTCATGCTTCCTTCTGTAACTGCGTATTTCCTCATTGAATGCCTCTCCATTCTCCTCACTTTTAAAGGTCAAATGGAATTCTCTTAATTTCTAAAAGACGGCATCACCATTTGCCTGGTGTTTAGGAGCATCTGAAGAGCTCCACAAACTGACCTGGCTGGAGCCTGAGCCTAAATCGGACACCTGGACTCCGTGTAAGTCATTTCTTCCTCAGTTTTCCCTTTTCTGTTTGAAAAATGTTCTAATACTGTCTGCCCTGAAATTTAAGTGTTGTTGTTTTCTTTTAAATCTACATTTAGAAAATAGCAGGAGTCCGTGGTCAACTCATGAATAAAAGATGATGACGGTGTCTGGTCTGTGACAACAGCCTGAAGTCCCCGAGAGAGATCTGAGGCCGGGAAGGTCTGAGAAGTGCTACGTGGCCCCAGCTGCCCTGTGTGCATCCACTTACATTTGGGGCTTTCTGTCTCAAGTGTACTTTCAATGCCAAGTTTAATAAGCACAGCAGGAAGTCCATTATCCCCATCACTACTGCCAGAATCCACGCCCCAAAGGGCAGGACTTAATGGAAACTTCAGCCTGTGTGAAGTGAAGTGAAAGTCCGTCAGTCGTGTCCAACTCTTTGCGACCCCACGGACTATACAGTCCACGGGATTCTCCAGGCCAGAATACTAGAGTGGGCAGAATACTAGAAGCCGTTCCCTTCTGTAAGGGATCTTCCCAACCCAGGGATAGAATCCAGGTCTCGCGCATTGCAGCTGGATTCTTTAGCAGCTGAGCCACCAGGGAAGCCCAAATCCCAAGTGTGATCCAGACAGCGAATGCAAGGAGGGCTGATGTGAGAGGCAGAGATGAATTTTTTCTGCCTAGACGTTATGTGTCTCACTAGCATGTTCTTTAAATTCACAGGCAATTGGCTTTTCAGAAAACCATGACAGTTCTTTTAAATATTAATAAGTCCATTAATAGTTATTCTGCCATTTTCTTAAACTCGGCTCAGTTGGCAGTGCCGATACGGAGAGGCCTGTGAAAACAGGAACTCAGAACCACATCCTGGTGTTGCTTGGTTTTTAAACAAAACAGTAATTTATTTCCAATTGTCTAGAGATTAGACAGTTGTCTAATGTCTCAACTGTCTAGAGATTGGAATTCATCTAGCATTATTTAAATATCTTTAGGATGCAGTTTTAAAGATATTATTCTTTTCCAATTCAAGTTTGTTTCCCTATCATTCTATTCTAAACGAGGCTCATCAGACAGCCCCAGCGCTGGACCCTGACTCTACAACTAGCTGGCTGTGAGGTGAGACAGTCACTGAAGCTTTCTGAACTTCACTCCCTTCCTTAAAAAATGGTAATAATATCTTTCCTTACTCATAAGACTGTTGCATTAATTAATACACAGGAAAGGACTTCCCTGGCGGCCTGGCGGTGGTTAAGACTGCACTTCCACTGCAGGGCGTGTGGGTTTCATCCCTGGTTGGGGGAACTAAGATCCTATGTACCTCGAGCCCCTTGCCCCTGCAAAAAACCCCAAACATAAACCCCCCTGATGACCAAGGAACCTTCACAGCAGCACTGAATGCAGACCTTCCGTCCTCTTCCATAAAACAGAAATAAAATTTCTTAAAAAAATAAGAAACACAGGAAAGCATACAGATTGCCTAGCCTAGGGGAAGCCATTACCAATCAATGCTGGTGATTATCAGTTGGCCCTTATCATAAGGAATCCAATTTATTCAGGGTCCTTTTCTATTGTTGTTTTTCTTGTTTTTTTTTTTTTGCAAATTCAGGGTTTCTAATGTTGAAATTTGGGAGAGAGACTGAAGCCTTTTCATCTGCAGTTAAATCACCCCTATGTCTCATGAAAAACAAATCTCACTCTACAGGTCAAAGTGGGAAATGGCTGAAAAGAGAATCATTATCAGTAAACCAAGGGAACATTCCATTACCCTGTGCAAATACAAACACAAAGTGGTTTTTCACACGCACTGGGTGTACTGGCACACTTAGGTACATCCTAGGCCAAACATGAGAGTTACGAATTATCACAGATACAGCCTGCAGCACAGCCAGAGCAAGAAGGGAGAGTTCACACGCGGAGAGCCCACCGAGGTTTGAAATTCTCTGCAAAAACACGTTCAGCACCTATACAAGAACCCCTTCGTGCACGTGAAGCTCCTCCACTGCTTTTAGGAAGACGTCTTTTTCTTTCAGCCACAATCTGTTTCTGCCTTCATTTGTTGTAGCCATTTCATTCTGTTTGAAATCAGACTTCTGTGCTCAGAGCCGAGTACCGTGGCCGATAATAGCTTTCCGGTGAAGCACGCTTCTTCTTGGCCAGCAAAAACACTGGGCTTGCTTTTGTACAAAGAGTTTCACATCACACGTATGAGATGTTGGCAGCGAACTGTCAGACAACATTTCCTGCTGTTAATCTGCTAGGGATTCAAGTCACTAAGCCAATGAGTGCCAAGTGAACGCAGAGAAGGAAGCCTGGGGAAGAGGGATGAGGGAGAGACACAGACTTTTAAACCTGAATCACAAAAAAGAACCACAGGCCCTAATTCAGAACAACAGGGGACTTGGAGAAACATTTCCTGGGAGCTGTCATTGTTGTTCAGTCACTAAGTCACGTCTGACTCTGCGACCCCATGGACTGCAGCATGCCAGACTTCCCTGTCACCATCTCCAGACTTCCCTTCACCATCTCCCTGAGTTTGCTCAAATTTATGTCCATTGAGTCAGTGATGCCATCCAACCGTCTCATTCTCTGTCACCCCATCTCCTCCTGCCCTCAGTCTTTCCAAGCATCAGCATCTTCTGCAATGGAGTTGGCTCTTTGCATCAGGTGGCCAAAGTATTGAGGCTTCTGTTTTAGCATCAGTCCTTCCAATGAATATTCAGGGTTGATTTCTTTAGGACTGACAGCTTTGATCTCCTTGCTGTCCAAGGGACTCATGAGTCTTCTCCGACACCACAATTCAAAAGCATCAATTCTTCAGTGCTCAGCCTTCTTTATGGTCCAACTCACATCCATATATGACCACTTTCCAAGACAAGTCTCCAAAAATAAGAAAAATCCAACAAAATCCCCAATTGTGATTTACAACTCATTTGGTCAAGTAAAGACCTGGAGGCGACGCAGATGCTGACAGTGAAAATATAACTTTTCATATTATACATTTAACAAGTATAAATTTGTAGAATGGTCACTTTTCAAACCTATACAGCAGGGGTTCCCAACTTCCAGGATCTACAGCCTGATGATCTGAGGTGGAGATGATGTAACAACAATAGAAATAAAGTACACAATAAACGTAATGTGCTCGAATATGCTGGAACCATCCCCACCCCTCCAGTCCGTGGAATCATTATCTTCCAGGAAACTGGTCCCTGGTGCCAAAATGGCTGGGAATCACTGCTAAGGCAACGATGAATAAACCTGAATAAAAACAGTCAGTGCTTTAAATAAATAGGTCTTAAGTGAACCAGTGTCCTTTTCAGCAACTGTCTCCTCCTATTAACAGGACAAGACTGTGAGCAAGCACACAGAGGAAGATTTCAGGGTTATTACATAAACTACTCTCATAATTTGGGGCTTCCCAGATGGCGCTAGTGGTAAAGGACCACTTGTCAATGTAGGAGACGTAAGAGATGAGAGTTCGATCCCTGGATTGGGAAGATTCCCTGGAGGAGGGCACGGCAACCTATTCCAGTATTCTTGTTTGGACAATTCCATAGACAGAGGAGCCTAGCAGGCTATAGTCCAGGGGGTCGCAAAGAGCCAGACATGACTGAAGTGACTTAGCATGCATGCACACACTCTCATAATTCAAAAATGTAATTATATCCTTTCACCAGTAAAATTGTGGGTTTAAATTAAAATAATTGTGTAACCTATGAAAAACCTATAATGAAAATAGAAATGTCTGGCAAAAAAAACAGGATAGGTGATCAGTTCAGTCGCTCAGTCCTGTCTGACTCTTTGTGACCCCATGAATCATAGCATGCCAGGCCTCCCTGTCCATCACCAACTCCCGGAGTTCACTCAGACTCACGTCCATCGAGTCAGTGATGCCATCCAGCCATCTCATCCTCTGTCGTCCCCTTCTCCTCTTGCCCCCAATCCCTCCCAGCATCAGAGTCTTTTCCAATGAGTCAACTCTTCGCATGAGGTGGCCAAAGTACTGGAGTTTCAGCTTTAGCATCAGTCCTTCCAAAGAAATCCCAGGGCTGATCTCCTTCAGAATGGACTGGTTGGATCCCCTTGCAGTCCACGGGACTCTCAAGAGTCTTCTCCAACACCACAGTTCAAAAGCATCAATTCTTCGGTGCTCAGCCTTCTTCACAGTCCAACTCTCACATCCATACATGACCACAGGAAAAACCATAGCCTTGACTAGACGTACCTTTGATCACACTTTCAACTATACTTAGGATCAGTCTGGCCTTCACTGAAAGCATATCATCTTTCAGATTAGCATTTAAATGCAGTAGATGAAGGGAGAAGTCTTTGCAATCATCAAACATGTTGATCCTACATACATATGTTCTCCAGTTCTGCTGGACACAGGCAGTAGCCTATGTAGACTCCCTGGGTACTGCCAGGTCTATATGCCCAAGGTCAGGACGGTTTTTGGACCATCCGCTCTGGATCAGGGACATCCTGGCTTAATGCTCCTGAGCTGGCAATCATGAAAAGCCAGCGTTAATCCCTTGGCCTGTCAGCTCCTGCTCCTGGGGGCAGAGGCGGGTGGAGCCTGCTCAGCTCTGCACAGGCCAGGACTGTTCTAGAACGAGACGCGCCCCGCTGCCTTAGGATACACGAGGTCCCCCCTCACCCTGCAGCCATCCTAAGAGATCACTGAACCTCGGAGAATGTCACTCTGCTGACACCTGAACCTCAGATGGTGATTTCTTGGCATTCTGTGGTTATATTTATTTTTAAAGCATGAATTGCATTAGCAAACGGTCACAAAATAACAATCACAGAAAAACTGAAATGACAAGGCTAACTGAATCCAGAAAACGAATGGCTTTTAAAGTAGGTACAGGCTTTTGCCCTAAACAAAGAGCTGTAACATTCTTTCACTGACAGGAAAATTAAAACAGTTCTATTCAAGCAAAAAGTCAAATATTACAGTTTTGTTCAGATGATTCTGCTTATTTTCCTGTGCTTGCCTGAAAGCAGCCATCTTTCCTGGACCTTACTAGCGTTCGGGGTTAAACTGGGAGGTTCGGGGCTGAGAGACTTTGGGAAGTTCTTCAGGACTCGGGTGACCCTGCTCCCCCTTCTTTGAAGGGTGATCCTTGGAGCCAGTCCTGCTGGCTCCCTCCTGGCTTAATAAGGACTCTGGGGCAGTAGGATGCCTGGGGTCTGAGAGGTTTGGAGGGGACGTGAAGTGAAATTCCAAGGAGGTCACCCCAAGATGTTATCAAATGTGTTTTCACTTCTGCTTTTATATCCCCCAAAAATCTTTGTGAGAATAAACCCACGTGGGAAGACCAGAAGCCGGCTATCGGATTCAGTTCCAGCAGCACAGCCAGCCAGCGTGAGGACGCAGTCAGAGCCCGTGACAGCAGGGAGGAGCCCCTGACCTCCTGCTCCATCACACAACCTTCCTCCAGTTCCTCCCCACTCCCCCTGGATTCCTTCTGCCAAACAAAGTCTGCACAAGCTACCTTCACACTCTGGGTCCCCCCAACACCCTCCCTCATCCTTCAGATTGCTCCTCAAGCATCCCTTCCTCCAGGACCAAGTCCCAGAGAACGTTTTTTACAGCTCCTGCATCGCACTTGTCAGGGTGGCAAATTCCTGCTGGTTTGCTGATTTGAGTAATGTTAGTAGAAGTGGGCTTCCAGTGAACAACAGGGGTGTTTTTATTATATGGACGCTGTGAGGCGAGCGTTCAAAACACGGGTTTTATGGATTCATCTCTTCCCACCTTCTTCCTCTCATTTTCTCTTGGTGCTGCTTTCTGCTTATTCATTTTCTTCTCATTATATTCCATGTATATCTCTATATGCGTGTGTGCTCCATTGTGTCCAACTCCTTGTGACCCCACAGACTGTAGCCCACCAGGCGCCTCTTTCCATGGGATTCTCCAGGCAAGAATACTGGAGTGTGCTGCCATTTCTTTCTCCAGGGGATCTTTCCAACCCAGGAATTGAATCCGAGTCTCCTGCATTGGCAGGCAGATTCTTTACCACTGAGCCACGTGGGCAGCCTACATGTACGTCTGTAAAATACCTTAAGAACATGGCTGAGTACACATCATAGAAACCCTAACTTAAAATAAAATGTATTTTTGAAACAAATTATCTTTAGAATTTGGGTGGGTTTTTTTTCCCCTATGAGGATGAATTCTTGACCTGGTATTATTAAGGAAGCTTGTCACAACATGATATTTTGGACAGTGGTTTTTTTTTAAAGGAATAACTGGAGACATGAACTGAAGCATTTTGCTTCAGGTAATCCTTGAAAAGCATCCCGTGCGTTTGACAAGTCCAGTCTAGGGGCACTTCCCTAAAGAACGTGGCGGCTCTTTAGTGACTTTATTTGCTGTCACCATGGCATTCCATAAGAAATAACAAGTCTCTTTATTCCTTCCGAACACCATCCTAAGAACCAATTCCTTGTGCTCACTGTACGTCCGCATACCATCACTCATGCCTACAAGCAGCCGTGGGATGAATACAGTGCATTCCTAAGTGCAAATATGACTTCGAGATTGGAATTGCTTTCACCCTTATTGGAAAGTGACCCCAAATGTGCATACCAGTTACACACAGCTGTCTGTCACACAGGACACACACATTCTGATGCAGCAAAGATGCCTTGTTTGTCGTGGAGAAGAAACCCCCACTGATCAAAACCTTTCATGAATTAGCATCTAATCTGGCCATTTAAATTTGCCATTTGTAGACACATCCTGGAACCAAACCACAGGAAACAGTCACTAGACAACACTAACAAAAGAGACGAGTCTTGGCAGGACAAGCAAAAGACCCAAATTCCATTTATCTAGAGATAAAACATCCACACTAGAAATCCAACAAGGGATATCATACCAGGTTATGAGAAGCTAACGTTCTTGATAGAACTGTGATGCATTCCAACGAGAATCCCACAATTTAAAATCTGTGATCTAGTCTGCTGCTGCTGCTGCTAAGTTACTTCAGTCGTGTCCGACTCTGTGTGACCCCATAGACAGCAGCCCACCGGGCTCCCCGGTCCCTGGGATTCTGCAGGCAATAACACTGGAGTGGGTTGCCATTTCCTTCTCCAATGCATGAAAATGAAAAGTGAAAGTGAAGTCTCTCAGTCATGTCCGACTCTAGCGACCCCATGGTCTGCAGCCTACCAGCTCCTCCGTCCATGGGATTTTCCAGGCAAAAGTACTGGGGTGGGGTGCCATTGCCTTCTCCTATGATCTAGTCTAGAAGAAGCAAATAAAAACCTGGAAGTGCACTGGCTGGTCATTACAAACCACAGAACTGAAGAGGAAAAGAATCCGTGGTTTTACAGCTCTTGAGAGAAGGAACCTGGATTCAGCTTAAAGCCCATCTGCCCTAGACCAAAAGGAGGGGGAAGACGTGGGAGGAGGTGGTATTTCCTGAATGAACAGCAGGCCATGACCACAACCCTGAACTGGAAAACTGCAGGAGACTATGTATTGGGTGGGTGGAGGCAGGGAGAGGGTATTGTTTTCTAATTTGAGATTTAAAGAGTTAAAAAACTTTCTGAGTAATACCACCCCTTCACAGTTACGGATGATCACAGGATGACACATTATGCTAATGTAAAATTAGTCCTAACGTGCTGTGTGGTAAGTTGCTTCAGTCATATCTGACTCTTTGTGACTCCATGGACTGTAGCCTGCCAGGATCCTCTGTCCACGGGATTCTCCAGGCAAGAATACTGGAGAATACTGGTTGCCATTTCCTCCTCCAGGGGATCTTCTCAACCCAGGGATCGAACACCGTGTCTCTTATGTCTCTTGCATTGGCAGGTGGGTTCTTTACCGTTAGCACCCCCTGGGAAGCCCAGTCCTAATAGTCTTGTTTAAATTTTTTTAATTTGATGTAGATCATTTTAAAAGTCTTTATTGAAAGAATGTTACATATACATTGCTTCTGTTTTATGTTTTTTTGGGTTTTTTTTTGGCCCTGAGGATTGTGGGATCTCAGCTCCCCAGCCAGGCTCGAAATCTGCAGCCCTTTCATTGCAAGATGAAGTCAAAACTCCTGGACCAGCAGGGAAGTCCCCTGTCTGGTTCAAGTGTTCCAAGAAACAGGGGTCAGGCATTCCTTAGAGGAAATGTAACGTTATTGTCCTTACCACTTTGTGTAACTGAAATTCTAATGTACAAAGGACAGCAAAGAGCCAAATTAAAGAAATAAAGGGACAGCTGGCATCGGACAGGAGGGAGAACAAGAATCAATCACAGTGAATGACACTATTTCTCCATGGACGGTCCCTGGGGCATTCCATGGCCTCATCTTTTCTGCTTTCAGTACTGCCATGCCTTGACGGCAGTTAGAAAGTAATACTGGGAATGTTTCTCTGTGGAGAGTCTCTCCTGAACCTTTTTGAAGGAGACCCATTACTCAACCACAATTCAAACATGCTTGCTCCTTGGAAGGAAAGCTAAGACAAACCTAATTGACGTGTTAAAAAGCAGAGACATCCCTTTGCCGACAAAGGTCCGTCTAGTCAAAGTTATGGTTTTTCCAGTAGTCACATATAGATGTCAGAATTGGATCATAAAGAAGGCTGAGCACTGAAGAATTGATGCTTTTGAATGATAGATCTGGAGAAGACTCTTGAGAGTCCCTTGGACTGCAAGGAGATCAAACCAGTCAATCCTAAAGGAAATCAACCTTGAATATTCACTGGAAGGGCCGATTCTGAAGCTGAAGCTCCAATGCTTTCGCCATCTGATGAGAAGAGCTGACTCACTAGAAAAGACCCTGATGCTGGAAAAGATTGAAGACAGAAGGAAAAGGGGGTGACAGAAGGTTAAACGGCAGCATTACCGACTCAACGGACGTCAGTTTGAGCAAACTCCGGGAGACAGTGAAGGATAGGGAAGCCTAGTGTGCTGTAGTCCATGGGGTGGCAAAGAGTCTTCCCCTAGACCCGCCTCTATACAAAGTGTAATCGGTGAAGAACATGACTTCTCCTCTATAAGATGCTGAGCAACAATCCAGCCAAAAAATGTGAGATGATATGTGTTACATCTCCACGTTTATGGTAATGTGTTATACAGCTGCTGCTGCTAAGTCACTTCAGTCGTCCGACTCTGTGTGACCCCATAGACAGCAGCCCACCAGGCTCCTCCGTCCATAGGATTTTCCAGGCAAGAGTACTGGAGTGGGGTACCATTGCCTTCTCCGAATGTGTTATACAGCTAGAAAACCAATTTCCTGGATGGCTCAGCAGTAAAGAATCACCTGCAGTACAGGAGACACAGGGGAAGCAGGTTCAATCCCTGGGTCAGGAAGGTCCCTTGGAGGAGAAAATGGCAACCCACTCCGGTATTCTTGCCTGGAGAATCCCATGGACAGAGGAGCCTGGTGGGCTATAGTCCATAGGGTAGCAAAGAGTCAGACAAGTCTGAGCATCCACACGCACAGAAAACCAGTATGTGCAAATACTCAACCCTGTTAGCAAGTCAAGCCCATCCTTCCCGGCCGGCCCTTGGCCTTCCCTTTTCACTCTCAGCTGCTCCTGACGTTTCAAATTCTCCATGTGTACTTTTCTCATCTCCTTATCTGCCAAAATTCTAAACAGAACTGTGTAAATATCCTGAGTACAATAAGAATTATTCTGGAAATTTAAAAATAAGTAAATAAAATAAGTGAATGCTACTTGACTTAAATATCACCACAGGGAAAGTCAGCCAACACATTCTAATAATAAATATATGCCAAAAATATGATCGGACACGTGCATACCATTTTTAACAGCATGAACCACTGCGGAGGAATCTTTGCTCGTAGGGAGGTATTTACAGTCAGCTAAAGATTTGGAGTCATGCTTTTTATGCATCAGCCCTATTTCAAAACCTAGATCCTAAAAAAGAAAGAAGAATCTAAGAAACGTGCCTCAAACAGCCACTCCCAATTTCTTCAGGCAAGAGAGAAAGTTCTCTACAAAAGCAGAGAATCTGTCTCAGCATGAAATGGAAGTGAGTTGAGTAGATTTCCAATTCTTTGCTTTTTCTGAGTTGCTCCTATTGTCCCTGGTTATTTGCATTAAAACCAAGCACATCACAAAACTCCTCAAGGATAACAGGCTCACAAAGACTCTCTTATTCTCTACTTGCTGCTGCTGCTGCTAAGTTGTGTCCGACTCTGTGCGACCCCATAGACGGCAGCCCACCAGGCTCCCCCGTCCCTGGGACTCTCTACTTGCTACAGAAGGACAAATACAGGATGACCTGCATTTTGTTGCTGTTCTTGTTTAGTTGCTAAGTCATGTCTGACCCTTTTCGACCCCATGAACTATAACCTGCCAGGCTCCTCCGTCCATGGGATTTCCCAGGCAAGAATACTGGAGTGGGTTGCCATTTCCTTCTCCAGATCTTCCCGATCCAGCGACCGAACCTGGACTCCTGCAATGCAGGCAGATTCTTTAATCATCTGAGCCACAAGCGAAACCTGCATTTTTAAGACATTCAAAACTGTGTGGTCTCAATGCTCTGTGGTAAAGAGCTGAATGGGATGGAAATCCAAAAAACAGGGCATATTATGTATATGTATAGGGCTTCCCTGCTGGCTCAGATGGTATAGAATCTGCCTGCAATGCAGGAGACTCCGGTTTGATCCCCAGGTTGGGAAGATCCCCTGGAGAAGGGAATGGTAACCCACTCCAGTATTCTTGCCTGGAGAATCCCATGGACAGAGGAGCCTGGCCAGCTACAGTCCATAAAGTCACAAAGAGTTGGACACAACTGAGCGACAAACACACACACACACACACCATGCAGATTCATTCTGCTGTACAGCAGAAACTAACACAACATTGTAAAGCAACTAAACTCTGATTTAAAAAAATAGTAAAGAAACCTCTTCAAATAACACTACTCAGAGTTACCAAGGAAGAAACTGGAAACTATACTGAATTAAGGCTTACTGGAACTAGAAAGACTGTAAAGGGACTTCTGAAGGGATCAAGCGTGAAGGAAAAGCGGGTGACTTAGTCGGACACCTTCTCTAATAGAGTTTCCTACACATTTTGAGGAGTTCATCACCAACGCCAAAGACCACTGCCTCCTCACTCACCATAAAGTGGGAATTGGCTCAGGAGAGGAGGCTAGTGCTGAAAGCCAGATATGGAGTGTGTTTAATTATCTTCAGCACACATTCAGGCTTGTTAAACACCTACTGATTTCTGGCATAACAGCAACAGACTCTTAGCCACATCTTCTGTCTGATCTCAGCAGGTTCAAGCCGGGCAGCGTGAGAAAAGCAAATTTCCTGTTTAAGGTCAGTGTCTCAGTCCTCACAAGTGGGTGTTGAGTGCAGTTACTTCCTGTTTAAATTTAATAAAATCATTCAGCATTTCCCCAACTGCCAGATAAATGATTAGCTCATATGGAAACACTGATAATCTTTCCAGGTTGGGGGAAAAAAGCCTATAAAGGGACAGTCAAGATGAAATTTACTTTCTCAGATTTAAGAAATACTTTCCAGTGTTTACTATATTATAAGGTAATAAGCTGTGCTGTGCATGCGTGCTGTCACGTCTGACTCTTTGTGACCCCATGGACTGAAGTCCGCCAGGCTCCTCTGTCCATGGGATTCTCCAGGCAAGAATACTGGAGTAGTTTGTCATTCCCTTCTCCAGGGGCTCTCCTTGACCCGGGGATAGAACCTGTGCCTCCTACGATGGCAGGCGAATTCTTAATCACTAAGCTATCAGGGAAGTAACAGCTGGCTATTTCCTTTTAAATTACAAGGGTTTTCAAACTGGTGCTGCTGCTGCTAAGTTGCTTCAGTCGTGTCCGTCTTTGTGCAACCCCATAGACAGCAGCCCACCAGGCTCCTCCATTGTCCCTGGGATTCTCCAGGCAAGAACGCTGGAGTGGGTTGCCATTTCCTTCTCCAATGCATGAAAGTGAAAAGTGAAAGTGAAGTCGCTCAGTAGTGTCCGACTCTTAGCAACCCCATGGACTGCAGCCTACCAGCTCCTCCGTCCATGGGATTTTCCAGGCAAGAGTACTGGAGTGGGGTGCCATTGCCTTCTCTGGGTTTTCAAACTACAATCCTCATATTCAGCTCTCTTCCTGTGCCAGTTGGATGCTGGACTGTAAGGCATACATGGCAGTCAAATCCTGACACTAACTGCTGCCTGACTGTGTGCACTTCCCTCTAAGACCAGATCAGCTAGTATGTGGATGGACACCACGAAATTGTGTGCAAGCTGGTTTTCTGTGACTATTTTACTGTGTCCCTAAGACAAGGACTTTAAAATCACTGTCCTCCAGGCTTCCAGAACCTACCTCTGCACTTTGCTGGAATGTGAGTGCAGGACTGAACTAGAGTTTACACTGTCCTCTGACCCTAAGAACCTGCTATTCTACAAGACTTGAGCTCTGCTGTCCAAGAAGGGACAAGGTCAAAGACACCTGCCTCTGACATTGAAGGTAACAACAACAAAAAAAGTGGTATCACATTCAAGAGATGATCCACCATGTAGACATTTTCCCAGGTTGTGAACTAACTTTGAAAAGACTTTTCTCATTGTGTGGTTGATGCCAGTAGCATTCTCCCTAAACTTCCCGCAGAGCCAAGACTATGGCCGGAAGAAGTAAGGCATCAATTTAAATGCTAACAAAAAGGAGACGAGCTATAATCTTGAAAATTATAACCTGTCTTTCATGGGGAAAATGCTGTAATTATGAAATGAACTGGCAATTGATCAGGAAAACTGGGGGAAGAGATCACTGTATTGTGGAAAGTGTTTCTCTCCAGAAAGGATGGTGAGGGTCCCAGATCAGACTTGCCTTTCCACTCTGAGTAGGACACGCAACAACTGTACAACTGGCTCCCAGTCATTCTACGTTCTGGCAAGGAGTGGAGATCAGCTGCAGCTCTGGTCCCTTCCCCACTTTGAAGAGCTTCTGCAAGACACTTCCCCAGCTGTTTTCCCCTTCTTACTCAAAATTAAAAACTGCTTGTTCCAAGTTCTACTCTTCACAGAATATCTTTTTTTTTCAATTGAAGTAGAATTGATTTACAAACGTGTGTTAGCTTCTCATGTAATGCAAACTGAAAAAAAATATTTTTTTCAGATTACCTTCCACTATAGGTTATCACAGGGTATTGAGTATAGCTCCCTGTGCTATACAGTAGTGCCTTTGTTTACCTACTTTATACGCAATAGCAGTAGTTGCTGTTTTTGTTTTTGTTGCTATGTGGTGTCCAACTCTGCAACTCCATGGACTGTAGCCCACCAGGTTCCTCTATCCATGGGATTCTCCAGGCAAGAACACTGGAATGGGTTGCCATTTCCTTCTCCATGGGATCTTCCAAACCCAGGGATCGAACCTGCCTCTCTTGCGTCTCCTATATTGCCAGGTGGATTCTTTACCATCATGCCACATGGGAAGCCCGTATAGAGTAATGGGTATACTTTAATCCCAAACTCCTAATTCATCCCCCCTCTTTTTCCCTTTAGTGACCGTAAGTTTTCTGTCTGTGATTTTCTTTCTACTTTGTAAATAAGTTCATTTCTATCCTTTTTAAGATTCCTCATGTGATATCATGCTTGTATTTCTCTGTCTGACTTACTTCACGTAGTATGATCATCTCCATGTCCATCATGTTGCTGCAAATGGCATTATACTATTCTTTTTTATGGCTGAGTAATATTCCATTGTATATATGTACCACAACTTCTTTATCCATTCTTTTGTCAATGGCCATTTAGATTGTTTCCGTGTCTTGGCTACTGTGAATAGTGCTGCTATGAACATAGGGGTGCAGGTATCTTTCAGGGCATCTTATTTCATGATAGTATAGCCTGAAGCAAGGCCTGGGTGGTCCTTTTGATAAATTAGATTTAAGAAGTCTTGAGAAGATGACATCCTTTCCATCAACTCAACCCGTCTCTTAGATGAGGATGAGATGGTTGGATAACATCACCAACTCAATGGACATGAGTTTGAGCAAACTCTCAGAGACGGTGAAGGACAGGGAAGCCTGGTATGCTGTAGTCCATGGGGTCACAAAGAGTCGGACATGACTGAGCAACTGAACAACAACAAAGAGAATTCTGGAGCAGAGGGCAGGAGATCTGGGCCCTAGCCCTTCATGGTCCTTTCCAGGCTGTGTGTCCTCAGGCATAACATTAACTACTCTGGGCCTATTTCCTCTTCAGTGAAATGGGACAGGAGACAAAGTTATCTCCAATGATCCTTCCAGATCTAAAACTGTGACTCCTGAGGAAGAGAACACCCTGTCTAAGCTTGAAGTCTTTGCATCATTTGGTTTTCAGTGTCTGGAACGTTGCAGGCCCTCAAGAAATGCTTTGTATCAATGTCTTCCTTGTCATCTTTTGCACACTGTGTGATGTCAGTTCTAGGGACTAGAATGGTTGTAAACAAGAAAAAAAGAAGGCTCATTAAGACGAATCATAATTAAGACCCCCTTGTTAAAAACTGTTTCAGTACCTGCCATGTACAAATCAATCAATGTTTTCTACAAAATACAGAGATGTGAGTGAGATGCCTGCTGGAGACACCACCTCAAGAGATGTTTGGAAGCTGTAATCAAGGGCCTCCTCTAGGAAGGAGGCTAAAGAAGCTCAACTAGTGGCAGAGACTCCTGTCCTGGGACCTGAATCAGCTTGGAGCTATGTGCCTGGGAGGCTGTGGTCCCTGTTACTTTTTGAAATGAAAACTAGGAGAAAAATTTTAACACCTTTAGTAAAAGAGTTTGTTTCTCTTAAATCTTCAAGAAGTCAAATCTGAACACCTTGGGAAGACTGCATGCTGACTATGTCAGGTAAATAAGAAGGTGCCTGTTAACAGTCCTCGTGTGTCCCTGTTCCTATGGTTGCTCAAAGAGTCACTGCACAAGGAAACTGAGTTTATTAAAGCCCTTCTGTGGTCAGGAGTCCACTGGTCTTCAAGCTGGAAGGCTCAGCTGCAAGATCGGGCCACTTGGTCACAAGACATAACAGATGTTTTGATGTAGTAAAACACAGTTGAACAGAAACCCATTGAGGTTAAATCCAAATTTACACAATTATACAGAATCAAAACCTCTGAATCATGTAGTAGTTGAGTGAATGATACTCATAGTGGTTTTAAAAAATTCTTTTTTATTTTTCACAACTACAACTTCCATGAAAGGCAATAGGTGTTCTATTCAACCTTCTGTGTGATAGCAAATCTATGTGTTGTTCAATCAAGAACTTCTAAGAGCTTCCCTGGTAGCTCAGATGGTAAAGAATCTACCAGCAATGTAGGAGACATGGGTTCAATTCCTGGGTTGTGAAGATGCTTGGGAGAAGGGAATAGCAACCCACTTCAGTATATTTGCCTGGAGAATACCACAGAGGGGCCTGGTGGAGCAGCTACAGTCCATGGGGTCGCAAAGAGTCAGACACTACTGGGCAACTAACACAAACTTTTTCAAGAACTTCTAAAGGGACCATAAGGCATTTTAATCATGTAACCTAGAGAAGATGGAAAATTCAGACAGTGATTTTGTTTTTCCAACTAAACCCCAGTGAGTAGAATACATGAAACAGAAGCATGATATGGAAAGTTAATTGGATCACAAGCAAGATAGGGTATTTGGAAAATTTTTAACAGTCCCTTTCTAATAGTTAGAAGGTGATGAAAGCATATTTAGGACAGAGGGCAAAATATTCCTTTATCCTCCCTGGTCCCTTGGAAGCATCTCTGAATGGTAGCAAGAAGTGCATGTTGGAGTAAACACTCTGGATTTTGGAAGGATCTGAGTGGTACTCAGTCATGGAGTCCATCAACCTGCAGGCCTCTGGGCATGGCCAAAGCTGCGGGGATGTCTGAGCTACAGGCTTCTAAGGTTTTACTGCTACACTTAAGTCCCTTCTGTATTTGCCCAAATCTGATGCAAAGCTCTCTCCAGAGAGGCTAGAGTTCTTTCACCTATGGGCATCGTCCCCTGGATTCCAGCCCCACATGGGATTACCTGGGGCTCACAAGCACTTGGTCTTGCTCAGGACTAAACCAGCAACACAGTGGGACCTTGTGAAAAACAAAGTCTGCTTCAAGGTCTACCTTCTGCCACTTTTGAGGTAAAGCTTGGGACTCCTCCACCCGTTGGGTTTCTTATGGAGAACAAACCAAACTACATCTGAAAATGACTTAAAATATGGATGAAATATGGATTCAAAGTTCAAACATGTCTATTTTATTTTCCTAAAACCAAATCAGACTAGATGAATATGGTGTCAAATAAGAGGAAGCATTTCTAACTGGATGGTCATCAGAAAGTACACTGTACGCTAATCAGACCTGGAAACAATGAGAGTGAAATTAAAATAAAATAAACATGATAAGCACCACTTCCTCTATTGTTGTGACTGGTATTTCTGTTTATTTTCTCTTTTAAAATTCAAGGTCAAGAACTAAATAGCAATGATGATGGTGACAAACTGGCCATAGGAAGTAGCTGGCATTCTCTAAAGATCCAATAAAAATGACAGGAAGGGAAGGGCAGTATTGGTGATTTTGTTGGCAAATGTGACAATCCTGGGGCCTGCAAACATTGCCCAAACATGCATATCAAATTGCTGATCATCGGATTTTTTTCTTATATTTTATGTGTAATTAGTTCTTTTTATATTTTAGATAGTCATGATGAAGAGTTTGAAAAAAATGACTGAGGAAATACATCTCTCAAATGGAAAACACCCACTGTTACAACGATCTACGGCTACTGCTGGAGGGAAATTTGAAAAATCCAGCACAATTGGAAAGGGCTTCCCATCAAACAGAGGGGGCGGGAACTGTACACTTCATGAAGTCACTGTTTTCAGAGAGCAAAGGCTTCTTGTATCTTGATTTTCAGGGTCGCTGGGTTTCCTCTGCTGCAGCACTACTGGGCAAGGGGAAAAGCTACCTGTACCATCAAAAGAAGAGAGAATCAGGTACAGGTAAGGTGTGTGTGTGTGTGTTGGCAGGGGGTCCTTTGCTGGCAACTATAAATTCTCATGACACAGTCGTGGCAAACTGAGCCTTGTTGATTTTGACGGTGAAACATTAAAGGCATTAAATAAGCCAGAGAGGAAAAACAGCTAGGCACATAGATTTCATTAAAATAAAATGCCTTGTTTGAGGTCTATTCAATGCAAAAATAAAGAGGGGGGGGGGGTGGTGGGGAGATATTCCTCTTACTGTCTCCTCCATTCTATTCTTAATTCACTTGCTCGAGTTGGGGACAGGGGTCGGGAGTGGTAATCCTGCTTCTCCAGAGTTTTGTGCTTCTTCTCTCCATGAGTCTTAGAACAGGAAAAAGCACTGGAAGCCATCAGAGCTACTGGTTTCCACAGATGCACCTACGCTTTCTGCTGGAATTCTCCCTATGTGAAAACACTATCCACTTTCTTCCAGACTGTTCTTTAGAAAACTCTGGTAGTCCTGACTAGAGGATTGCCAGGGAACCCTATTTACTCCATTATATAAATATAATTCAGTAGAAAGACTCACCCTCAAGTTAAGGAAGAAAGCTTCTCTTGACTTAAATTTTTCCAGAAGGTGGATCCACATTGGAAAAATGCAACGTTGCTAAAGGTTACAAAAGGGCTTTAAGCTTCATAGTAAAGCCCAGGTAAAATTATATTATTGGATCTTCGTTTCCAGAATAAACATCTGAATCAATAATTGAATACTTTGGGCTAAGAAATTAGGCAAAATCAGAAGCAGCAGACAAACTGCAACAAATGGATCTGTGTGTGGCAAACCTCAGAACATATATTTTACTCCCCACCCATTTTTCCTATTCAACCAGTCGGTGACAAACAAGCCCATTTCACTAAGCAACCCACTAACAATTGTCAGGTTACAGGATGACAAAAATTCTCTAAATTAAGATGATAAATGAAATCACTTTTGATTTAAGAGTTTATTTAAAAAATTGTTTTCTATGTCCCTGTAATCTGTAGTGATTTGGTAATGCAACCCCATCCCCACCCTAAATGATGTTATCAATGTGAAATGAATTTGAACCTTCTCTTCCAAGAAAAGCACTAGTGCGTTGAGCGCATTGTGTAGACTACAAGGAATGAGGCAGGGGTTACAGGCAGAGAACACAGGGCATCAGGTGGGCTTGGTGCTGGCTGTGTCATGAGAAAAGAGAAACTGAAATGAACAACCACACACAGAGGTCCAGATTCTCAGCACCCCTGGCAGAAGAGGGGGCCAGTGGAGTCATGCGGTGGGCGGGGTTTAAGCAGAGGGATGTGAAAAGGACCAAGGGCAGGCAGCTGGAGGCAGAGGAACAGCTCTTTAAATGAAAATATTAAATCTAAAACGGGAATCTCCCCCAGCTCGGCGCAAGGAGAAGATGCTGTGGATGGCGGGTGGTGGACCTGGCAGACTTCTAGCTCCCGCCTGAGTTCGCGCCCAGCCTGTGTTCTCGCGATACTCAGCGACCATCCGTGTCTCTACGGCTCTCAACAGCCCACGTTGCTCTCAGCTGTCAACTTGGTCTGGCCACACATCTCTGATAAAAGTCATTCATCTGCCCTTTCTCTCAAAGGAATTTTTTTTTGTTTTCTTTACAGAGAGAGCACAGAGGAGCATATGCTTTTACACTCGAGCTGCAGATGTGAATTTTAAAACCCTTTTACACTTGAGCTGCAGATCCTACTCATTGTCCAAGCAGGAAAAGGACATTCACCATTCAAATTACCCTACCGCTCCTGTGTACAGAAATCTGTAAGTTTCCTCCAATTAACAACCCTGCCATAAGTAATGCAAACAGAAAAAGTAAAATTCATTTCAATGACAGCTCACAGCCAGGATATTAAAGAAAACCTGATTTTTTAAGGCCTCCAAAATGTTTTTCCTACCATGGAAAGTATTAGATAGTTTGCCTTCTTTTTTTTTAAAGAAGATCACATTTTTCTCTTAATTGTAACATTTTGGGGACTTTACAAGTATTTTCAGTAATTTGATCCCCTGTGAGAGAGACTGGAAATAATTTTGTATTTAGAAACTGGGTCTGAGTAATTTTCCAGAGATCTGGAAAAACAAAGAGACATCTTGCATGCTTTAGACCAATATACCCCAGCTCTTCAATATCTGGGACAAAAAAAATATACACTTACCTCTACATCACAGGTATATTCTGATCCATCCAGAAGTATCACTTTGCACTGCATGCTTTTAGGCTTTTTGACGATCTTCAATGGAGATCGAGATAGTTTGCTGCTAGATGATTTCTGAGAAAGTTTATCGTCTTCTAACTGCTGATATTCGAGCTGCTTGGCAGGTCCGGCAGCAAACTCCTGGTCCTTGTCAGTGACCTGTGGAGAGCAAACAATGGACAGTTTTCATTGCAAGACAGGAAATAAATATTGCATTGCTCAGGCAACCAAAGGACACTGTAGAAACGGGATTTTCTATTTCCTACAGGATGAGGGATGTCTGAATTAGGATATAAGGAATGGATACACATACACAAAAATAATACTAACAGGTACACCTAAATAATTTCTGCCACCTGAATGTACCCATAGGGACTTCTTTCAGTTTGACTCAAGTATTTATACGAGAAGTGCTGAGCTCTCAGTGAATGCCATCAAGTTTTGCCCAAGCAAAGAAGGGTACAAATGACTTTTAAAGATTTTTTTTTTATATGGACCATTTTTAAAGTCTTTATTGAATTTGCTACAATACTGCTTCAATTTTATGTTTTGGTTCTTTGGCTCTGAGGCATGTGGGATCTTAGCACCCTACCCAGGGTCAAACCTGCAAACCCTTCCTTGGAAGGTGAAGTCTTAACCACTGGACTGCCAGGAAGTTCGGGCTCCTGACTTTTTAAAAAGGCATTGGCTCTCACAGACATAGTGAGCAGATGTATAGTTATCAGAAGAGAAAGGGTGAGGGGACAGATTAGGAGTTTGGAATTAACAGATACACGCTTCCCAGGTGGCACTAGTGGTAAAGAACCTGCCTGCCAATGCAGGAGACATAAGAGACGCGGGTTCAATCGCTGGGTCAGGAAGATATCCTGGAGGCAGGGCATGGCAACCCACTCCAGTATTCTTGCCTGGAGAATCCCCATGGACAGAGAAGCCTGGAGGCCTACAGCCCATAGGGTCATAAAGAGTCAGACACAACTGGAGCAACTTAACATACACTACTATATATATATTAAACTAGATAAGCAACAAGGGCCATACAGCCCAGGAACCTATCTTCAATACCCTGTAATAACCTATAATGGAAAAGAATCTGAAAAAAAAAATGTGTGTATAACTGTATCACACTGCCGTTCACCTGAAACTAATACAAATTGTAAACCAACTATACTTCAATTAGAAAAAACAAAGGCATTGGATAGTATAAGCCTTAAAAGTAAACAAATCATCTAAGATTGAATCTAATGTATTCTGCTTCTTTCATTCACTGGGTCGAGCTGTTTGGCAGGTCCTTTACTCCATGACCCATACTGCTCCATAAACATACCAGGTATCTTATAAACTGTAAAGCCTACAGAGTTTTAAGGATTAATCTTCTCAGTAATTTTACAACTGTTAAAATACGTGATTTAGCTCTAACTCAATTCAACGAAGCTAGCAGTACGAAATTAATTAAAAATAATCCTTTAAGTCTGCTTCCCACCCCCTTCATTGTAATGAGCCAGTATAAAAAAATATCAAATCTGTTCAAAGGCTTTAATCTGCTTTCAAAGCCTAACAGTCCAGTCCAAGCTAGACTCAGAACTTTAAGAGGGAGCGATCCTACAGAACAGTAACATTCTCCCTTGAGTCAGTCCCCTTGGAATCTCCCTGTGCCCTCTCTCCAATGACTTTTTCTATCCCTCTTCTATCTATTAGATCACCACCAATGTATATCAACCCATGGGCCCAACCACCTCTTCTAATGGTCTGCAAATACACTCTGAAAAGTCCAAAGAAAGATATGTTCTTAGAAAATTCTCTTTTCTGACCTCTCCATTTTGTAAAGGAGGAAGCTGACGTCCAGAGGACTTGAAAAGAGTTCTGGAAACACTGAGATAACCACAGAAGAAAAGTGGTTTAGAGTCACACTTCTCTTTAGTTTCCATTGTCTGAGTATAGAAAGTCAATCCTTGTATTAACCATGTATGTCTAATTATACTTGGGTATAGAAACTCTTCTCCCACTTTCATGTTTATTTCATTTCAGAGTGAAGAGGATAGAAAAATCCAGCCTAGTAATTTAAAATTGCTGAAGATCTGAAAACAAACAAAACCCTACAGCCACCATGTCTACACAAAAAGAAAAGGGAAGGGAAACCGTGATGCCAACACCTGCTCCTTAGATTCTACCTGACAAAAAGTTAAAGGATAACCCACAGCTCCCTTCACAAAATGTCGATCAGACAGAGCATGAAAATAAATGTTATTCTTTTCCTTTTGACCCCCTACCGCACCACATGCAAGATCTTAGTTCCCTGACCAAGAATTGAACCCATGTCCCCTGCATTTCAAAGTGCAGAGTCAGCCACTGGACCGCTAGGGAAGTTCCAATATGACTCTTTATAGAGTTTAAAAGCAGAACTTAAGTACTATGAGAAAAGAAATAAAATAATCAGGCTGTCAACATACAGTTTAATGTTATAATTATATGTTGTGTTTTTAAAAAGACATGGGGACTTCATGTCTCTTCTTTTGATGTTCTCTAGAATTTCTAGCTTGACACAGACACTTTCAACCTGTAAAAGGTCAACCATATGTAGAGATTCCCAGATTCCCTTAACCCATGAGTCAGTAACCTAAAACATACCAATCCCAGGTTTGAAGTTTGAAGACAAAAAAATTTAAATATGGATTCATTCAAGGCCCAGGTATAAATCATGCTTTATATTTTGTAGGAAAATTTTTAAAAGGAATAATCACATTTCCATGACAACTTAAACACATTTAGGTAACCAAGTTGAATATGTCCATGGCAGAGAGAAAGAGAGCAGCTTGAACACCTACTAGGGACAGCTGGTAACCTTAAGGTCAGAGTAGCCCCCGGGGAAACATTAGAATAGTTCTGAACCAGTGTGTACATGCTTAGTCGCTGAGTCATGTCTGACTCTTTGCGACCCCATGGACTACAGCTCAACAGGCTCCTCTGTCCATGGGGATTCATTCTCCAGGCAAGAATACTAGAGTGGGTTGCCATGTCCTTCTCCAGGGGATCTTCTGAACCCAGGGACCAAACCCAGGTCTTCTGCATTGCAGGTGAATTCTTTACTGTCTGAGCCACCAGAGGCTTAAATAAACAACTGGGAGCATAATTAGAGCTGCCAGTGCAGTGTCTAGCCTCCCTGTAAACTCAGATAAAACCGTGGACCCGCAGTCCAGATTTCAGTGTGAACTGAAGTGCTTTCATCAAAGAAAGGCGTTACTAAGCAAGGCTGTGGAATGTCATTCACTGAAAGTCTTAAAACAGCTTAAGTGTCCATCTGCCAGGGGAACAGAAGAGGACAAGCAGATGATCTCCCCGTCCCCTGGACCCCCACGTTCCTGCTAGTGCTAGGAGACCCAGGCCAGAGCAAAGCCTGGAAAAGCTCAGCAGACATTCATTCATGGTTCTGAGTTGGAATGCCAGAGGTACGGGGCGATGCAGGCTCACCTCCTTCCTCACCGGCGTGCTGTGTGCTGCCGCCTCCTCGAACTGCTCCGGCGCCTGGGGCTGCTCCTCGGCGGCCGGCTCTGGGCCCGGCTGCGCCCCCGGCTGCGCCCCCTCGTGCCCCGCCGCCTCCTGGGGCTCGGCCTCCTGCTCCGGCTTGGATTCCGAGTCTGATCCTGATTCGGTGGTCATGGTCGATTGTTCTGCAGGCAGAGAGAGGGACAGTCCTATCACTCGGGGAACCAGCACCCAGAATAGGGAGAAACGCTAAGAACCCAACACAGACCCAGCAAGCAGCCTTGTCAAGTTCACCACTGGCAAGGGTGCCCGTCGACGGCGCAAAATGAACATTTAACTAGCAGTCAAGTTGATTCGGGGCCATCACGGGTTTTCCTCCTATTAGATTTTCGCCACAGGTGACAGGGAAATGACACTACCATCCTAATAATTACCTAACTTAGATACGTTTAATTTCAGAAACATGAATTTGCAGTATCAGCTGAAGATACATTTTAGTCTCTGGGAAGGATGATCTAATAATGGAAGCGGGTACAATTTCTCACTCTTCTCCTCCTCCCCAGGGACCCTGCTCTGCCCCTCCACAGCCCTGAATCCATGCATTCTTCCTGGAACAAACGTCTTTCCTCTGTGATGTCCCATAACTGTTACGCCCTTCTGAATGAGCAACCACAGTATAACAGCGGCTCCTTAAGTACTGCCGGGCCTGTCCCACACTGGACCACGCCAGCCCTGGCCATGGCCGGAGGGAAGCCAGACAGCATCCCCTCTCCTGCTCATCACAAGTTCACTCTCAAAGGTTTCTTCTCAGCTCCCCCTCATTTCCCTTGAGTGTTGAAGAAGTCTGTCTCATATTCCATCTGAAACTCACACAACAGATCTGGACAGAGAATAATCTGCTCTTACATCCTAAAAACGACGGTCTAAGATATAACCGCCATGTTCTTATAATTTACTTTTCAAGACACTAGTATTTTGTGCCTCAGTTTCCACATCTGCCAAATGGGAGAACTGAACATGATCACATCTAAATAAGCTATTCCCTGCTGTTACCTTTTTCCTACTACTAATAGACATGCTGCCCTAGTTAAAGCTGTTTCTTGCTCTAAGCAAGAGAGCTTCTATACCACTGGTCACCATGTCATTTTAAGCAATTTCTGATCTCAGGTGTATGGTAAATATTTCAAAAATGAATATCTCAGATCATCATATAATTTCCCTTCCTAATCCTAATTAAGAAGAGGTGGCAAGAATACACAGAAGAACTGTACAACAAAGATCTTCACGACCAAGATAATCATGATGGTGTGATCACTCACCTAGAGCCAGACATCCTGGAATGTGAAGTCAAGTGGGCCTTAGAAAGCATCACTACGAACAAAGCTAGTGGAGGTGATGGAATTCCAGTTGAGCTATTTCAAATCCTGAAAGATGATGCTGTCAAAGTGCTGTACTCAATATGCCAGCAAATTTGGAAAACTCAGCAGTGGCCACAGGACTGGAAAAGGTCAGTTTTCATTTGAATCCCAAGGAAAGGCAATGCCAAAGAATGCTCAAACTACTGTACAATTGCACTCATTTCACACACTAGTCAAATAATGCTCAAAATTCTCCAAGCCAGGCTTCAGCAATACGTGAACCGTGAACTTCCAGATGTTCAAGCTGGTTTTAGAAAAGGCAGAGGAACCAGAGATCAAATTGCTAACATCTGCTGGATCATGGAAAAAGCAAGAGAGTTCCAGAAAAACATCTATTTCACTTTATTGACTATGCCAAAGGCTTTGACTGTGTGGATCACAATAAACTGTGGAAAATTCTGAAAGAGATGGGAATACCAGACCACCTGACCTGCCTCTTGAGAAACCTATATGCAGGTCAGGAAGCAACAGTTAGAACTGGACATGGAACAACAGACTGGTTCCAAATAGGAAAAGGAGTACGTCAAGGCTGTATGTCACCCTGCTTATTTAACTTATATGCAGAGTACATCATGAGAAATGCTGGGCTGGAAGAAGCATAAACGGCCATCAAGATTGCTGGGAGAAATATCAATAACCTCAGATATGCAGATTACACCACCCTTATGGAAGAAAGTGAAGAGGAACTAGAAAGCCTCTTAATGAAAGTGAAAGAGAGTGAAAAAGTGGGCTTAAAGCTCAACATTCAGAAAACGAAGATCATGGCATCTGGTCCCATCACTTCATGGCAAATAGATGGGGAAACAGTGGAAACAGTGTCAGACTTTATTTTTGGGGGTTCCAAAATCACTGCAGATGGTGACTGCAGCCATGAAATTAAAAGACGCTTACTCCTTGGAAGGAAAGTTAGACCAACCTAGACAGCATATTCAAAAGCAGAGACATTACTTTGCCAACAAAGGTCCATCTAGTCAAGGCTATGATTTTTCCAGTGGTCATGTACGGATGTGAGAGTTGGACTGTGAAGAAAGCTGAGCACCAAAGAATTGGTGCTTTTGAACTGTGGTGTTGGAGAGAAGACTTTTGAGAGTCCCTTGGACTTCGAGGAGATCCAACCAGTCCATTCTAAACATCAGTCCTGGGTGTTCTTTGGAAGGACTGATGCTAAAGCTGAAACTCCAATACTTTGGCCACCTCATATGAAGAGTTGACTCATTGGAAAAGACTCTGATGCTGGAAGGGATTGGGGGCAGGAGGAGAAGGGGACGACAGAGGATAAGATGGCTGGATGGCATCACTGACTCGATGGACGTGAGTCTGAGTGAACTCCGGGAGTTGGTGATGGACAGGGAGGCCTGGTGTGCTGCAGTTCATGGAGTTGCAAAGAGTCGGTCACGACTGAGCGACTGAACTGAACTGAATCCTAATTTTATGGTAAAAATATATCAAGCAAAGAATTAGTATCACACTTTAAGCAAATAATACACCTGTTAGTATGGTGTAGAATTTGTATGCCCAATAAAACTCCATAGTAAAACCACCATTTAATTCCCATTCTCACAATACACATTGGAAGATGCTTAACACTTTGAAGAGGGAAACATTATAAATACTAATCTATCTTATAAACTGAATGTGGTGCTTTCTATTTTAGGTAACTTTTTACCATCACCAGCTATTCTGCCTGTTGAATAAAAGACGTGTCAACCTGGCGTGTGCTCAGTTACCATGTAAATGTAAACATCAATCCAAGTGCAGGGCCACCCAGGGATCTACATAAAACCAGTACAATTTTTTCCTCCTTATATTTTAGATTTTCAAGCAAATCTTGAAGGTAAATATGATATTCTCATTTTTAAGCTTATAATACAGAGTGTCAAGTCTACAGAAAAAACAGTGGAGGGGGAGGGAGAGGTGGTGATTGTGTAATTCAGAGACTATAGCTGAATTCTTCCTTTTAGAAGGGGAGGAGTCATTCTAATAATCAATTCAACTTGCCCAACCTTCAGGGAGTACCAGATATGAGTCAAGCCCTACTCTTGGTTTAGAAGCAGAGATAAATATGTTGTAACCCCCTGCCACCTCTTTGACTATCTTCTCCGGATTTCCTTACTATTTTTTAAACGTAAGTATTTTTTTCCACACAGGTAACTGTGGTATATACAGCTCATATGACTGCACTCTAGACCTGAAAGCGTGTTAGTCGCTCAGTTGAGTGCGATTCTTTGCAACCCCAGGGACTGTAGTCCGCCAGGCTCCTCTGTCCATGGGATTGTCCAGGTAAAAATACTGGAGTGAATTGCCATTCCCTTCTCCAGGGGATCTTCCTGACCCTGGGATCTCCTGCATTGCAGGCAGATTCTTCACTATCTGGGCTGAAATCTTCTCAATACGTGTTAAGATAAAAATCTTTCTAAACATAAAATTAGCCTGGGATTCACTCTACATGAAACAGAAAGGTAAAACTCGTAAAGAAATATCCCAATTTTGACTGCTACTATTCTAGCCATGAAATCACTCAGCACCTGGTTTTTGTCTTTAATTCCATGTCTTGTCTCTAAGGCAAAAAGCCAGCTCCACAAAGGCCGAATAAAAATGCAAAATGGACAGAGCCCAGGAACCACCTATCAGCTATTTAAATAGTGAAATAACCTAGCATTATTCTCTGCCTAGGAATAACTAATACCTGACCTGGCATATATCACATTTATCATAGAACCGCACTTCAAATAAAATCCTACGCCCTTGTCAAAATTTCCTCAGCATATCATTTCCCCTAACACTAAATATATAATACAAGAAATATAAATCATTGCTGTTTTTTTATTAGTCTTAATAAAATAAAATTTCCTTGCTGTGGGAGGGATTGGGGGCAGGAGGAGAAGGGGATGACAGAGGATGAGATAGCTGGATGGCATGACCGACTCGATGGACATGAGTTTGAGTGAACTCTGGGAGTTGGTGATGGACAGGGAGGCCTGGCGTGCTGCGATTCATGGGGTCACAAAGGGTCGGACACGACTGAGCGACTGAACTGAAATGAACTGAAAGTAAGAAACTTTAAAAATGTAAGGTTTTAAAATTCTGGAATCTCACTAGAATCAATATTTAATTCTAACATCTGAAAGGGCATAAGGTCAAATTGTACCTATGAGCAAACTGTATCAATGGCCTCAACCTGTAAATTCAATTTCAAAACTTTGAAAATAGTCTTCCTTCCCTATTCACATGCCAATATAAGTGAGCAATAAACTGATTTTTCAATAACAAACAACTAAAATCAAAGCTTCTTAATATGGTCCTTCTTACTTTATGTCATTAGTTTAATAATTCTATAATGTACATCTCCAATCTTAAACCCAAGTGCCGAAACATTCTTTAGTATTAGATTTGCATGATTTTTACAGTGCTTTGGTTTTTCTTTTTCTTATACTCAATTCTTTGCTTTCCTGGATGACCCCCGCCATTTAAAATTGCACATTATCCTTGCCAACTCACTAAAGATGACTATTTTCCAATGCTCCCTTCTCTTCTGATAGATTAATTTTGTATGACCTAAAATCAGCAATCATTCGGTGAGTGGAAGGAACAGTATCACCTGTGATCACAAACAGAAAGTGACACAAAATGCTTATGCTCAGCTTTGGCTAAACTGGGCCTTTTCTCTATATTAAATTTACCTTGTTAACTGTGTTCTGCTTCAGCTTAAAAAAGTTTGGAATCCTAGAAACTCTAAATCCTCAAAACTGGTATAAGGACTTTTGCTACATGCACTGGGATGATGGCAAGAGAAGCCTTCTTTATCTTTTCAAGAAACATAAACTGTATTCCATGATGCCTCTTTTCAAGGCTGTATTTACTCCATGACTACCAAAAGAAATGGTAATTAGCTTCCAAAGAGGCATGGCGCAGGTGTGAATGAAATCCTTCCCAATTCCTGATTCATTTCTCCTTTAAAAAATGGTCCCTGGCATTCATTTGAGGCTTCATTCCTTTTCAGCTCTAATTTTTCACTCTACAGAAGAAAAAAGTCAGTTTATCCTCATTTTTTTCCACTTATAGAAGTAGCATCTCTAACTTCTCCATCTCCTGACTGCCACAGTAGCTTCTGCATTCAAATTTACCTACATCTCTTGCAGATAAGAAAATTCAGTGACATTTTATTAAAAGACACAAACCTAGGATTTTTCCTGCAGGAGAATGTTTCATATAAATCTCTGTCCTTACATATACAACAGGATTCCTGTGGAGTAACAAAACATTTCATAAAGAAACCCCTTCACACCATTTACCTGCCTGGGGGATTGTAAGACTAATGATTTTTAAGAAAACAAGCCTTTTCTCCCTTTGATCTTTCAAATATAAATGTACAGAAGAGAGGCTAGTAGATCTTGATATACTCAGCTTAAGTATTTGTGACTCCTGAATACTATTCACTGATCCATTAAAACTACCAACTTCAAGCAAGTGAAAATCAGTGATATCCCATGACTCTTCTGCTGCTGCTAAGTCACTTCAGTCGTGTCCGACTCTGTGTGACCCCAGAGACGGCAGCCCACCAGGCTCCCCCGTCCCTGGGATTCTCCAGGCAAGAACACTGGAGTGGGTTGCTACTTCCTTCTCCAATGCATGAAAGTGAAAAGTGAAAGGGAAGTCGCTCAGTCATGTCCGAACCTCAGCGACCCCATGGACTGCAGCCTTCCAGGCTCCTCTGTCCATGGGATTTTCCAGGCAAGAGTACTGGAGTGGGGTGCCATTGCCATGACTCCTCTAGTGGAGTCTATTTGCATTAAAAAAACCCCAGTATCCACTAAACACACCCCCACACACCTAACAACTGCTCCTGACCTTGCATCCTACCCCTCTGCAACCCCATCTTCACCCTTCCAGGATGGCCCTACCTCTCTACTCTTCTTTACAGTCATGTTCTGGAAAGAATTAAAAAAAAAAAATGCTCAAGCAGTAAAGCATCCGCCTGCAATGTAGGAGACACAAGAGACTGGGGTTCCATCCCTGGGTTGGGAAGATGCCCTGCAGGAGGAAATGGCAACCCATTCCAGTATTCTTGGAAATCTCATGGACAGAGGAGCCTGGTAGGCTATGGTCCATGGGGTCACAAAGAGTCAGACACGAGTGAAGTGACTAGTCATGTATATATACATACACTCACACACACACACACACACACACACGTGTGGGTGATTCACTTTGCTGCATAGCAGGAACTAACACAACACTGTAAAGCAATTATATTCCATAAATTTTTTTTTTAATTTAAACAGAAGGAAAACTAAAAGAACTTCACCCCCATGCTGTCACCACATCCCCATCCCCAGTCACCCTTCAGGGTGGTCCCCATTTTTCTACTAAATCCTACTGAGGTCACCGATGACCTCCCTACAAGCCAGTAAATCCACGCGAGTCCCTTCCCATCTCTGAATTCTCTGTGTTTTTGACACATTCAAGATCTTCCTCCTCCCTTCTGCCTCATTTCCATCCTCCTCTTCACATTCATCATCTCATCCTGTTTCTAAGCTCTGCAGGTCTTTGGAATTGAGCTCCTCCACTTGGTTCCCAGCACAAGAGCACATCCGAAATACAGGTTCCTTACTCTGTGACTTCTCTGAGCTTCAGACCCACAGACACAACTCCACTGCCCGTCCTGTTTCCCTGGCTATTTCAGGGGCACCTAAGACTGAACGTTTCTTCATCCAAACCATTGGCCCCACCCCCTCCCAGCCCCCAATCTGGTCTACTTCCATCTTCCCCATGTCAGTAGGTGTCCGTCTGTCCAGCTGCTCACGGTGGGGATTGGGACCTCTCTTTCCTCACTCCCAATTCCATCCCCTTCACACTTGTCAATGTCACCTCTTGAGCTGTAATTAAAGAAATAGACCTGAGAAACTTCTAGGCACAAGTGACCAGTCAGGCAAAAGCAGAAGGGCGTGAGAACTTGTGTACATGTCCTGGCGTGAGGGCACGTGGTTAGTGGTGGCTGGACCACGAGAGCTACGTGGCCGGTGAGGCGAGCTCATGAGACCAGCCAGGCAGAGATCAGGCCCTGTGAGGCCAGCCGGTCCTCGCTAAGGGGTCCTCATCAAGGGTCCTCATCCCATCACACAGAGGCCGTTCTGGCAGCCATGGGGATGACCAACATCAGCTCAAAATTAGACCAAGTTGACAGGCCAAGAAGGCCTTGATGGGGCAGCAGTGGACGAGACACTCCTCAAAGCACAAAACAGTGAAATTCAAAAAATTCAAAAAAATCATTATAAAATATAGAAGACAGTGGAGGAAAGAGGAGCCAGGTGTGCTGCAGAATATGGGGTCGCAAAAAATTGGACATGACTTACCCAGTGAACAACAATGCTGTAAAGTATCTCTGAAACCTTGACAGTAATGAATGGCAACGATGCCTGGGACCAGTGGCAAGGACAATTCTGTTTTTTTTTCAAAGACGTTCTTGGGCCATACTAATTTCAAATCTTATAAGCCAATAGACCAAAGCCTATGAAGGTGTCAGACTTTAAGTTTGTAGAAGAAACAGAAAGAGTTTTTATGGCAACAACACAATAATTCAAAACCACTTTCACAACAACCATGGTAAACCTGGAAAGGATGATCAAGTCCCATCAGTATGGAGACAGGTTTCATAACAGTACTGGGAATCCACGACTCAGAATTTTTAAAACAAAACAAGACCAACACCCCCAAACAAGGCCACAGCCCCCCGCTTCAAGGAACGATCAGTCTGACAGGCTACTCTGAGAAGCCAAGTAACACGGTGCCCAGGGTGCAAGAAATCTGCTTTGAGCTGAGAGTTGTCCACCAGCCCGCAGGGCAGGCTCATGGGAAGTCACCTTGGGTAAAAAAGATAATCGCTAACCTTCAACCTCAAGTTAAAGGACTAGCTTTAGAAGCAATCAAAGATCACAGGCTACTTCGGGAAGACAAAAGGGGAATGGGGATAAATAAGAGCAAGGATGAGGCAGGACGCTGAGGGCCGGGCAGCCACGCAGCAACTACCCTCAACTCTACCACAGGTTCTGGGACCCCAAAGAACCTGGCTTCTCCCTCTGTTCTAAGAGGCTGAAATTCTAGGATTCCTGAAACCTGAGACACTGTTGTATGAACAGCATGATGGTGGCGGTGGCTTTAGTCACTCAGTCGTGTCTGACTCTCTGTGACCCCATGGACTGTAGGCTGCCAGGCTCCTCTGTCCACGGGATTTCCCAGGCAAGAATACTGGAGTGGGTTGCCATTTCCATCTCCAGGGGAACTTCCCGACTCAGGGATCGAACCCACATCTCCTGCACTGGCAGGAGGATTCTTTACTGCTGAGCCACCAGGGAAGCCCATTAACAATGAAGTCTAAGGAAATTTTGTCCTTTAAGTGAGGACCGAGACTAACTGATCTCCAAGAACAGGAAGCTCCTAGAGCAGCAACTGCTCACACTCTGGTGGGAAAACCAGCCTCCTGGCCACTGTACAAGTGCAAGGCTTCATCAGCTATTTGAGTCTCTTCAAGTTTGATTTAATTCACCAAAGCAAGACATTACCCAGATAATCCTAAGAAACTGAAACAATCTCTTAGTTTACTGAATACACTTGAAAACCCTAAATAATTTTTTCAGCAACTTTTTAGCTTTTCAAGTTCAAAGATGCTTACCTCTATGTGTGAGCAGATAAACAAATACAGTTTAGAAAACAGAATTTAAAATGTATGGCCAACAAGGATGTACTGTATGGCACAGGGAACTCTGCTCAATGTTATGTGGCAGCCTGGATGGGAGGGGAGTTTGGGGGAGAATGGAAACATGTATATGGACGGCGGGGATGGCAGAGTCTCTATGCTGTCCACATGAAACTATCACAGCATTGTTAATCGGTTATACCCCAACACAAAATAAAAAGTTTAAAAAAAGAAAATAGATAGGGTGATTATGTAAGTGTCCATTTTATGAACATGTGTCCACATTTTGAAATCCAACTGATGGGAAATGCCAGGGTATAAAACTCCAATGTATCTTTGAAATACCAGGATATTTTGTAGTTTCCATAGTCCTCTAAATACATTTCTATAAAACCAGGGGAACAGCTGGCTCCCCCTCTAGAGGAAAGGGGACTTGCACTGGTAAAGGATTTTAACAGAATTCAGTGACACCACTAATGGGAGGAGAGGCCAAGTTCCCAAAACCATTAAGCTGCTGGCAAGTTAGGTCTATAAAGCGAGTGGCAGAACAACAATCTCAGTTTTGCTTTAGTACACCTGCATTACGACCACTGGGTTAAAAGCAAGGACGGCCCCAAACTTGGATTCCTGAACCCCAGACAGTGGGGAAAGGGGCCTGAAGGGTCCGAGAGATTGCTTTGGTATTTCCAAGGATATTGTACATTCAGAAATGACACGGCTGCATATAGTGGCCGAGTCTCTCTGTTTCTGCCTGGGCATTTATCAGCTAAGGTTAGAAATACTGGCTACATCATTGCTTCGTTCATGAATCCATCCCTTCCACAAACATGTGCTGAATGTGAGGCCCGGGGACACATGAGAAGAAGACAAACAAGTCTCTGCTCTAGGGGAGCCTGCCTTCTAATTGAAGGAGACAGAGAAATGAAAGACGTCAGCCCCAGGGAGACGGTATTAGATGAGTGAATCTCAAGTTGGGTGGGGCTTCCCAGAGGGCGCTAGTGGTGGAGAGCCTGCCTGCAGTGCAAGAGACTTGGGTTCAGTCCCTGGGTTGGGAAGCTCCCCTGGAGGAGGGCGTGGCAACCCACTCCAGTATTCTTGCCTGGAGAATCCCATGAACAGAGGAGCCTCGTGGGCTGCAGTCCATGGGCCACCCACAGAGTCGGAGCACACACCAAGTGGGTGGGTGGCTGCTGACGCTGGGTGGTTAGGCAGGGCTTCTCCAAGGAGGGGACATTTCCAATATCAGGCACAAGGGCTGGGACCATGCCTTCCAGAAGCCTAGTGCCCAGGCCCTAAGGATGAAATGAGCCTGTGCTCCACAACAGAGAAGCCACTGCAATGAGAAGCCCATGGTTAAGGAAAAAAAGCTGGTGTCGGGAGCTGGGACTCAGAAGGTGCAGGGGGAGGGCCACCATGAAGTAGGTGATGTAAGTGGGGTTTGGGGCCTTGCTAAGCCAGCATATGAAGCTGGGTTTTATTTTAAAGGCAGTGGAGAACTTTTAAGGGGAGCAGTCAGAGGGTCTTATTGATGCTTTTTAAGAGACGACTCAGGGCCTTCCCTGATGGTCCAGTGGTTAAGAATCTGCCTGACAATGCAGGGGACAGGGTTTGATCCCTGATCTGGGAGGATTCCACATGCTGGGGATCAACTAAGCCCCTGAGCCACAACTAAAAAGCCTAAGCACTCTAGACCATGTGCTCCACAAGAGAAGCCCATGCACCGCAACTAGAGTGTTGCCTGCGTTTGCTGCAACTAGAGAAAGCCCATGCACAGCAATGAAGATCCAGTGCTGCCAAAAAAAATAAAGAAATGGTTTTTGTTTTTGTTTTTTTTTTAAAGAGAGAAAGACCATGCTGGGTTTGGAGTGAGGGAGCCAGGATGGGAGCAGGGGGAGCAGTGAGCGGGTTACTGTAGTCCAGGTGAGGGAAGATGCTGGGAGGAGACGAAGGAAGGGCAGGGGTGCCTTCTAGGGTATTGGAAGCTATGATCCGAGCCTTGTGCAGGCAGGGGAGATGGGCTAGCTGGGAGATACAACAGCTTAGCATTGTTAGGTTTCATAAACACAGGGACCCTGGGGGTGAGAAGACCACACACTATGCACTCATTAGGCAGGGAGCCCAGCCACAGGCAAAGATGAGGCTGCAGTCCTTCTGGGCGCTGCCGCATCTCTAATGCAGATCTTCAGGGAACCCAACGTCATTATCCATCATTTCTAAACACATTCAGGTGAGAGGCAACGCCTGGCTGCATGTGTAATGAATGTCTTCTTCTGGTCTAAGTGACAGCTCCAGTCTTCCCAGAAAAGCAGATTAACACGGAAAAGCTTTGGCCCTGGGTGTAGAGCATGGCTTCCTAGACTTCATTTGGGTACCGAGCTCATAGCTAAAGGGCATCTGGACCTATATGCTCATTTCACACATAACGTGGCTAAGAATTTCAGTCTCCATGAGATTTTAATGTGATTATCACTGAGACGCTGTCATCGTCAGCAAAGAGGTGCTAGTAAGTTTGTAGAACACTTCTGCTCCTATCAAAGGGTTTAACTTAAATGACGAAGCTGTCTACCCATGAACCTTCTCTTGCCCAGGTTGGATCTAGAAGCACCTTACCAAGCACAGGGCAGCACTTTTCACATCATGTTTACATTTTTTCACTTGGACAAGCATTTGAATGAATTAGTCAATGCACAGCAGAAATATTTTAAGGAGCTTTCCTGTGATAAGAAAGTGCCAAGCACTTATTTTTAGGAGTTAGAATATTTGAATTCTGTTTCGTACGAGCTCTGTTTACAGCCATGCATTTGGGTTCCCTATCACTGAAATAGAGTTCAGGACTGACCACGACTTCATTTCCCTCAGCCAGAGATGCTCCCACAGAACCCTTGGGGTTATAGGCAAAAAATTAAATCAAAATGGAAATTTCAGCCACCAATGAAATCCATCAGAAAGGGCAAAAAGACAGCCCTTATGTCAATATGAATCCTGGAAAGTCTAAGAGAGCAAGCTAAATTTAGCAACATTCTCTTCATTTACTGTTAAGCATAAATCACTCTAAGGAAGAAACTGGCATTATATTCTCTGTGTGTGGATCGTCATTCAAACAGCATTATTTGCTTCTTAACTCACATCTTCGCCAATATTAGAAAATACTGCCTTATGGCTTCCTCAAAGGAAGATTCAATTTGCAAAATGCATAGGAGCTTCCTGAGTTTGGAGTAATTTCTCATTGCCTTTCTGTGCTTTCCCTAATATTATTTTGTAATTAACAGGGTGTGGTGCTTGAGAAAGTAAAGGAACTTGTTCACAGGGAACCCAAGGTGTGCAGGACAGATAGGGGCCGGGAAGTCATCCTTGCCCAAGGTCATATAACAACCACCACTGGCCAACAATTAAATCTGAGTTTTGGAGGACTTCCCTGGTAGTTCAGAGGTTGAGAACCCACCCTGCAACGCAGGGCATGCGGGTTTGATCAGTGGTTGGGGAACTAAGATCCCACATGCTGTGCAGCAACTGAGCCCACACAACAAAGATCCCTCGTGCAGCAGCTAAGACCTGATGCACCCAAATACACAAATGAGTTTTTTTTTTTTTAATCTGAGTTTCTGCTTCAGATAAGACCTCTTCTACATGAATTCTGCACTTCAGTGATAGCAATTAAACCTACCCTTAGCCTTCTGTCCCTATTTCAGAACTGGACAGCTTTCCAAAGTCATTGTTTTATGTGATCATCTACAATTCCACAATGCTACTTTATTCCTTTACTCAATGTAAATCAAACATTAATAAATTTAAACTTCTATAACATTACATTTTGGTTTATAGACTATTCTCCCTACTACTTACTTGTCTTTATGCACTTATCTTTACTACTTAATTTATCTTTATATATGTGTATATATGTGTGTGTATATATATATATATATATAGAACATCACAATTTTAGTTTCTAATCGACTGCAAGCTCTTAAAATTCTATACCAGGTTGCCAACTTATTTCTGGAAAACAAAATGATCATTGTTGCTTTTAGAGAAAATATGAATGGTACTGACCCTGCTTCTAGATTCTCAACAATTTGTGACTTTCCACCGATAGTGGCTTTAGCCTCAAATATCCATCTGAGCCTAGACTTTAACCAGCTCCAACTTTGAAAGTGTTGTTCGTGGAGGGCCTCAAATGGACAAGACACCAACAACATGCTGTCCGACTCCACTGTTTGAAACTTTTCAGAATTCCACGGCTACAATCCAAATAGGAAAGAAAAGGAGATGGCGTGTTTCTTCTGGCCAATTCTGCCTCGATGAAGAACTTATTAGCAAAAAGATATCTTTGGCACCTTAAATAGGGAGCATATTTCTCTACTACCCAGCATCTGACTCTGCATCTGTGAGAAATGAGGTGTGAACCAGAGAGAGTGAATAAATTAAAACAGAGTCAGACTCTGTGCCGTTAACCACCACTCAGGAGAGCTGCCCGGCTCTTTCTGAAATGGGTCTCTCTCCCTTAGAACCATGCGTTTTCAAAACAGGGAAAAGGTCATGGCTAAAACTCCCAACCTCTGCACTCAGTGAGGGACAACGTCCCCTCTGGTTTCTGGGGCAACCTGGCCGAGAAGCCAGGGTTCGGGCTTCTCTTTAGAGTCGTCAGCACTTTAGGGATTGAGGCAGGAGATCGATAGGCCCAGGCTGAAAATAGAGTCTGTCCTCTGTGCACAGATACTCTAAGCTGAAGAGGAGAAGCAGCTGAACCCCAGCCAGATACAAGACCACACATTTCTCACTCTCAAGGAAGTCAAGGTCAGGGAGACCTTCCTTACACACATGAACAGAAAGGCGCTGTGGAGGTCAAAAAGGAATGATGCCCACCTACCCAAAGCCCTCTTCACTGGAATCCATCTTGACTAAAGAGGCGCATGCACATGTGGAAGGACCTGGAGATAAACCGAACATTGACTCAGAACTGGGCAAAGCAAGATGACTGGCCAAAGGAAACCCGGAAGAAATGTCCCATCTAAGTGATTCACTTATCTTCCCATATAAGTGAGGAGAAGGGGGCGACAGAGGATGAGATGGTTAGATAGCATCACTGACTCAAAGAACTGGAATTTGAGCAAACTCCAGGAGATAGTGAAGGACCGGGGAGCCTGGCATGCTGCAGTCCATGGGATGCCACAGAGTCAGACACAAGTTAGCAACTGAACAACGAGTGATTCAAACTACCGCTATCATGGCCGAGCAGCATCTTTGTAGTTGGTCCACCTTCTCCCCAGACTGCTGACTTGTCTGCTTAAAGCACTTTTCCTTTCTACTGACACTTGCTTCTCAAATGATTGGTTTTGAACGGCGAGCAGCTGAACCTGAGTTTAACAACACTGTAATAAGTGATCTTTAATATTACTATTATGACTCACTGAAGGCTCAGATAATGGTTAGCACTTTTTAATAATAAAGTGTCAAGTTTTGTATAATATTTTTAAGACATAATGCCATTGCACACTTAACAGGCTACAGTGTAGTATAAGTGTAACTCTTATGGGCACTGGGAAACCAAAAAACTTGTGTGACATGCTTTATTGTGTGTCTGGAACCCACCCTGCAACAACACCTACGTGTGAACAAATGACTGAACCTCTAAGTCCCGTGTCTACAAATAATGTCTTGGGAACTCAGATCCAATCGAGTCTGACTCCTAAAAGCCGGGGCTGTTTTTGTGGTTTATTGCCATGAACAGAAACGAATACAAGTTGAAAGCTCTCAGCTCTTCCCCGAGTAGAATATGCTAAATTCAACCAGCTTCCCTTTTTAATCCTGACATTGTCTTGACACTTAGGTATTCCAAAGCCAAATTAATAGAATTTGGTTTTCACCACAGTTCCATATCATAGAGTTTCTGCCCCCCCGACCCCTGCCCCATTAATCAACTAAGTGTTCAGAACTCTTGTAAGAGAGGAAATGGGAGCTCCTCTGGTACTCTGGATCCTTCTACATTTGGGAGTTTTGACAGGTTGTTGAGTCTTTGCAAACTTCAATTCAAATGTGAGGCCAAGTACTGAATTATTCTGTTTCTTACCATAATGCATTAGTTTTTATCTCTATGCTAGCAATGGAAGGAGACTACAAAGAATGTTCTTAAAGGATCTCCCTGGCACACAAATGAGCTGCTTAGAGACAGTGTCTGGTCCAGTTTTCTGAAGGCGCTGATAAGAGGATTCTTTACTCCAGGGCTGTTCCCTTGGTGCCTGTAGCACTGAAGAGGTTCTCCATTTGCACCTCGAATCCTTTGTAATTAAAGCTTTCAGAGACTGGCTCAGCCACCATCCGTCCTGCCCCCCTCCCTCAGGTGACTCAGCAGATAAAAACACAGCCCAGTGCAGCTGCCTTCTAATGGCAGATTATGATCTACTGTTGTTCAATCGCTTAGTCGTGTCCAACTATTTGCGACCCTATGGACTGCAGTATGCCAGCCTTCCTTGTCCTTCACCATCTCCGGAGTTTGCTCCAACTCATGTCCATTGAGTCGGGGATGCCATCCAACCATCTCATCCTTTGTCACCCCCTTCTTCTCTTGCCCTCAATCTTTCTCAGCATCAGGGTCTTTTCCAACGAGTCAGCTCTTTGCATCAGGTGGCTTCAGTACTGGAGCTTCAGCTTTAGCATCAGTCCTTCCAATGAATATTCAGGGTTGATTTCCTTTAGGATTGACTGGTTTGATCTGCTTGCTATCCAAGGGACTCTCAGTTAAGTCTTCTCCAGCACTCCAGATTCCAATTAGGGGGGGTTGAATTTCCCACCCAATGTACTAAAACAAGACTGAATGGCTACAGGTGTGCTATTTTATTTATATGCTTTTTCTCTAATGGGGAACTAAGCCAATAAACAGCTCTTTCAATTTTTAAATCCACACATTTCCAGTTCAATGGGGATTAACTTAAAACCCTACAGACAAAAATAAATTTGAAGAAAAACAGAAAGGTTGAATCGAAGTTCATCTTTAAAAATTTTCCTACATTCTTTACAGTCTAGGTTTCCAGAAAAGGTTTAATCACAGGCAAACCTGCTTCACTTCAAATGTTGATAATTTTAATTACTGCACTTTTCACAATGTAATTAGTTTTAAATCCTTTCACTTGTCTGTTGAAAGCAAACTAAATCTAACTGGCAGCTTTATACATAAAGAAGCTACAATAAGAAGGGTTTTCTCAAAGCAGACTCTGCCAGGGTCAGGCTGTGAAAAATACTGTTGTTGGTGGTTAGTCCCTAAGTCGTGTTTAACTCTTTGTGACCCCTTGGACAGTAGCCCTCCAGGCTCCTCTGTCCAAGGGATTTCCCAGGCCAGAATATACTGGAGTGGGTAGCCTTTCCCTTCTCCAGGGGATATTCCCAACCCAGGTCTCCCACATTACAGTGGGATTCTTTACCAGCTGAGCCACTGATGCTTCTGATGTAGGGCAGGAAAAATGAAAGGCCAGAGGAAGATAGATTAAACTGTTCTCTGACAGCAGGGAAGCAATGCTTTCTGCTGGAAGGAATCGGAGAGCAACAGAAACCAGACAGCTGGAGAGGGTAGTGCTAATGACTAACCCTGGAGAGGCTGTGGATGAAGCCTGCGGTTTTCAACATTTAGGCTCACCAAGCGAAGACGTGTGTAAGAGAGAAACCAAAATGTTGACAGATCATTTCTAGATGGTCGACTCTTTCTCAGATTTTGTACAAAAGTATTATTTATATAACCAGAAGAAAACAAATCAACAAAATATTGCTGCTTCTCTTTCAAAAAGATTTTTTCCATATGAATCATTTTTCAAGCTTTTATTGAATTTGTTACAATATTGCTTCTGTTTTATGCTTTGGTTTCTGGCCCTCAGGCATGTGAGGTCTTAGATCCCCTACCAGGGATCGAACCCACAACCCCTCCCCATTGGAAAGTGAAGTGTTAACCACTGGACCGCCAGGGAGTTCCCAAAACATTGTTTCTTAAAGGTATGTGGGGTTTTTTTGGCTGCACGGGGTCTTTGTTGCGGCACACACTCTCTAGTTGTGGTGCATAGGTTCAGTTGCTCTGTGGCATGTGGGCTTTTCGTTCCCCGACCAGGGATGGGAGCTGTGTCACCTGCATTGCAAAAGGGATTCATAACCACTGGACCACAGGAAAGTCCCTTAAAAATATGTTTATCGCATCTTTAAAATAATCTGTTCTCTAGGTGACTATCCTAATATCTTAAATTGGCTTTTTTTTTTTAAAGGACTCATCCTAAAATAATTGAACACTTCAGAAATAGGCCTATTTATCTGCCACTAATATAACCCAGTGCCACCATTCAGTAGATAGAGCAAACCAGTGAAGGCTTAAGGTGTGCACAGGACGATACGCAGACCACGTGTATATGTATCAGAATCATCTGGGGCTCTGGTAAATTTCCATAGTCCTCAGAATTAACCACTGGTGCAGAGAATCTTCCTCACAAGATGCTTGGGTTCAAAGCCCACTAATTCAACCAGAATCCCTGGTGGCCGGTCTTAAGCCTCCTTAATTTTTAAAAGCCACTCTGGGATTCTAAAATGCAGACTGGGATGAAAATAGTGAGCTAGCATTTCTGCAGTTTTAATAAGCACCCAGGTCATCCCCACACTGAAGTTTATTAATCAGTGGCCCAATCAGAAAATTCACAGCCCTAAAGTTATTGATGGAAAAGTGAAAATGAAAGTTGCTCAGTCATGTCCGACTCTTTGTGACCCCATGGACAATACAGTCCATGAAATTCTCCAGGCCAGAATACTGGAGTGGGTACCTTTTCCCTTCTCTAGGGGATCTTCCCAACCCAGGGATCGAACCTAGGTCTCCCACATTGCAGGCAGATTCTTTACCAGCTGAGCCACAAGAATACTGGAATGGGTAGCCTATCCCTTCTCCAGTGGATCTTCCTGACCCAGGAATCAAATGGGGGTCTCCTGCATTGCAGGTGGATTCTTTACCAACTGAGCTATCAGGGAAGCCCCTAAAGTTATTAAGCAACTGTATCTGGAGGCAGAAATGACAAATAGATCACAACAAGTCATTGGCCCTGGTCAAGACCATCAATTTCGGCTTACTCTTGCTTGTGTAAGCTGAAGCACCCTTACTGTGTTTCACGTCTCCCATATGTACATGTCGTTTTGCTTTCGCTGGTTTATGCAAAATGTACATGCAGACTGTATGCTTTCCAACGTTAAGATCTTCACTTCAGTAATAGAGCAAGATTCATTCCAAGGTCTGTTCCACAACAGTTACATTCTTCTGCCTCAGTCATGCTCAATCTTCTTTCTAACAGACTATTATGTAATAACTGATAGAAAGAATATTATCTGTGTGTATTAGTGATGATGATGACTGAAATAAGGTTGAGAACACCTGACTTCTTTAACGTTGAGGAAATCTTCCTCCTCTTTCCAAGGAAGCACCTCCCTTAAATTGAAATGAGGTCCCCATGAAGAGAGGACAGTGGACAGACACGAGAGGGGTGGACAGAAAAGGGAGGAAGAAAAACCCTGCTAATTACAATTCAGAGATCTCCTTCAGATTTTGCCTTCATGAAATCTTACCACCTACCAGCCCTGAGCCTGTGCTTTCAATTCAATTTCACAAAAATTGCTGAGTCCTCACCCTAAGTCAGGGTCTTGGTTGCCTAACAGAAGAGGTCACAGATATATCAACGTTTTATTTCTTAAGAAGAGCCCTCATGACTAAAACCCTCTTATCTACCCAATCCTGAATGTAAAGAAAACCAGACCTGGGCTAAGATTTAGTTCAGTCTCCTTTTAATTTTGAGTGCTTGGGTAGCGTCACCTCTCGCATCTCAGGTTCTTCATCTTTAAACGAGTGAACATCTATCTTACGAGGTCACCATAAGGACTAGAGACGTATATACAACACCTGGCACATAGCAGATCCTCAATACACTATAGCAATCGTGATTGTTGTTTTTCTTATTAATTTCTCAGAATGTTCTTTGAAATTACCCAATGTGGACTATTCCTCAATAGAACAGGAGGTGAGATAAAAATCTAGATTTTAAAGAAGCTTCAGGAACTTTCTTGGTGGTCAATGGCAACCCACTCCAGTACTCTTGCCTGGAAACTCCCACGACAGAGGAGCCTGCTAGGCTGCAGTCCATGGGGTCGCTAAGAGTCGGATATGACTGAGCGACTTCTCTTTCACTTTTCACTTTCATGCACTGGAGAAGGAAATGGCAAACCACTCCAGTGTTCTTGCCTGGAAAATCCCAGGGACGGGGAAGCCTGGTGGGCTGCCGTCTATGGGGTCACATAGAGTCGGACACGACTGAAGCAACTTAGCAGTAGCAGCTTCCACTACAGTGGGCACAGGTTTGATCCCTGGTTGGGGAACTAAGACTCCACAGGCTGTACAGCCATAAATAAATAAATAAATAAAAATATTAAAAGAAGCTTAGTTCCCACAGTGGGAAAAAGACATAGCTGGGTCCTTGGCCAGAAAAAGCACAGTCACTGTTATCTCTAGCGGCGACACCTTGGAAATGTCACAGAAGCACAGATGTTTACTGTCAGGTATTCCTTCTTTACGGCCCCTCTGGACCAGAGCTGGGACACAGCAAGAGGGCCTCCAGATCTGAGACACTCCTCCTCCTCAAGTCCACCTCTGAAGATGGTCCCCAAATGCCTGGAGTCTGCAGGGCAGTCTGGACCCTGGAGCTGAAGGAGACCAGGCCACCGCACAACCCAAGAGTGTGGCTGGAGTTAAAAGCACAGCTGACCCTTGAACAATGCAGGGGACAGGGGCCCTGCCCCATCACACATAACCACAGTCAGCCCTCCGTACACTGGGTTCCTCCTGTGCATCCATGGTCCTGCATCCCTGGATTCAACCAATCTTGGCTGAAACAGAAGTTGCTGTGTTAGTCACTCAGTCATGTCCAACTCTTTGCAACCCCATGGACTGTAGCCCATCAGGCTCCTCTGTCCGTGGGATTGCCCAGGCAAGAATACTGGAGTGTGTCGCCATTCCCTTCTCCAGGGGATCCTCCCAACCCAGGGATCAAATCCAGGTCTCCTGCATTGCAGGTGGATTCTTTACCATCTGAGCCACCAAAGCCCGAAATAGTATGTACCACTGAAAAAAATCTGCCTGTAAGTGGACCTGAGTACTTCCAACCCATGCTATTCAGGGCAGAGTGTCTTGTACACTAACCAGGATCCCTACTTCATGCAGAAGACACCTGCTCCATGTCTATCTAAAGAGGAGCACTCCTTTCTGTGTAAAATCCAGATGTCAAAAATGTGCTATCCAAAAAAGTGCTGTGAAGAATGAGCCACCCCTCCCACATCCACACCTGTCTCCCTTAGGAGGCTCTGCTGAAGGGAGATCCGTCCAGGGCAAAACTTGTAAAGAACCACGGAGCAACCAAAGCTCACCCAGAACATCAGCATGAGGTCCAAGAGACAGAATATAATCTACCCCTGAGTGACCGACTGAACAATAGCCACCTCATATTCAGCACTGACAATCTGACAGGAGTCTCTTCTCTTTCAAGGGGGGTTAACCAAAAAAAGGCAAAACAACCTTAGTATTTAAGATATTTAAGCTCAAGTTAATCACTTTTGCCAATTGGGAACAGTTACTGATCTCTGTCTAAGGTGTTCAAATCTAACGGATAATGTAAAATTTGAGCTTTGTCGCTTACCAGCTCTGTGAATTGCAGTAAGTTACTCAAACTCTCTAGGAATCCATTTTTAGTCAGTTATAAAATGTAGATAAAATACATCTTATGATTGCTGGAATTATAAAAAATAAAATATATAGAGTAGCATTTAATACAGTTTAACACACATAGGAACCATTCAATGAATGGACCATCCTTTTTAAACCAGTGGATCAATTCCTGTTGTTGCTATTTCCTGGTTAGAATGTACTCCAATATTAGGGAGTTTAAAAAAAAATGAACATTTTGTTAAAATCCAAAGAGGATTTGGGCAAAGTTCTTTGAAACTTATAGAAATATTATCTTTTCCTTTAGAGTTTTATAGCATTGTTAGTGCTAATCTACTCATAATTAATAAACCAAATTAAGGGACAGGCTCAACGCTCTCCTGGCTAGTCTGTCAAAAAAATCACAGCCGCATATATCATTTCTGTGCACTTGTCATTTCCAGTAACCTGCTTACGTGAACTCCGCTGAAAACCCGGGCCTGGGAGATAATTATCTTCCCAGGACTCTCTCAGGAGGGAGATAAGGAAAAGGCATTCAGACAAAGGTTACACGGGACAATGACGCCCTCCATCAGCCAGGGAGACGATGAAAATAAGTTTTCTGGGTAATCTAGGAACCACAACTATGAAATCATAATTACTAGAGTCTAATCCTTATCAGGTCCGGAGAAGGAAATGGCAACCCACTCCAGTATTCTTGCCTGGAGAATCCCATGGACAGAGGAGTCTGGTGGGCTAAACAGTCCATGGGGTCACAAAGACTCAGACACAACTGAGCGACTAACACACACACACACACACACACACACACACACACACATAATCCTTATCAGGTCCTAAAAATATTTTGTCTTCTTCATTCAGCTTCCAAAAGTCACGAAAAAAACAAGCAAAAAAAGAAAAATACACCACTTTGCAAGCTATGTTCTCCTCCTGGTGATGGGGAAAACAAGACCAATTCACTAAGTCTAATATTTTATTAACACTGACCTTAGCAGAAGACACACCTCCCACTAAAATCTCTTCCGTTTGCTCTAAACCTTTTGCAGAGTATTCCTGTTTTTATCTTTCTATTTTCTCCGTGGACTCCCTCATTCCCCATTACGAGAAACAGACTCAGACAAAGAGAACTGGCAGGGAAGAGAGTTCAGTGTAGCAGGAAGAAGGAACAGTTGGAAATGTAAATGGGACTGGAGGCATTAATCTTCCTACTTCACAGTTTGCTACTGGGGAATCACGCTCACCTGAAAGGAGCTGAAGGAGATCAAAAAGTCAAGTCGCGGGCCCCTAACTGAATATGCTTAACCCGGGGCACTGGCACCAACCTGCTCGCCTTCTATTCAAAAGCACTTTGGGCAAATTTCTACTAATAGGATTTTTGTTGTTCTGCCATTATTCTGCTTTGTTTTCATTTGTAAGATAATTATTCAAATCATTTTCTATAATCCACCTTCATTCCAAACTATCCACTCATTCAGTAACATTTCTTAATATATCCTGCATCCTGAAAACATGAGGCTCTGATACCTTATTTTTGACCTGGCCTACTTTTTCTTTTCCACTATGGTTTATTACAGGATGATGAATATACAGGATGCTTAATACAGTTCCCTGTGCTATACAGTAGGGCCTTTTTGTTTATCCATCCTATATATAATATTGGGATGGCCAAAATGTTCAGCTGGGTTTTTCTGCACCATCTTATGGAAAAACCCAAACAAATTTTTGGGCCACCCCAATAGTTTGTATCTGCTAATCCCAAACTCCCAATCCTTCCCTCACCAACCCCAAACCCCCTTGGCAACCACAAGTCTCTTCTCTATGTCTGAGTCTGTTTCTGTTTTGTATAGAAGTTTATCTGTTTCATATTTTAGATTCCACATCACATAGTATCTGTCTTTCTCTTTCTGACTCACTTCACTTGGTATGATCATCTCTAGGTCCATCCGTGTTGCTGCAAATGGCCTTATTTCATTCTGTTTAATGGCTGGGCAACATTTCATTCTAAGTACGTCTATCACGTGTATATGTGTGCACCACATCTTCTGACCCACTCATCTGTCCAAGGGCATTTACGTTGTCTCTGCGTCTTGGTTACTGTGAATAGTGCTGCTATGAACATAAGAGTGCATGTATATTTTTATAGTTTTATTTGGATTATTGGAGAAGGAAATGGCAACTCACTCCAGTATTCTTGCCTGGAGAATTCCATGGACAGAGGAGCCTGGCAGACTGCAGTTCATGGCGTTGCAAAGAGTCAGACATGACTGAGCGACTTTCACTTTCTCTGGATATATGCCCAGGAGTGGAACTTCTGGATGGTATGGTAATTCTGTTTTTAGTTTTCTGCGGAACCTCCATATTTTTCTCCATAGTGGCTGCAGCAATTCACATTCCCACCAACAGCATAGGAGGGTTCCCTTTCCGCCACACCCTCTCCAGCATTTGTTACCGGTAGACATTTTAGTGACAGCTAATTTGATCAGTGTAAGGTGATACCTCACTGTAGTTTTGACTTACATTTCTCTAATAATCAGTGATGTTGAGCACCTTTTCATGTTAATTTGGCCTACTTTTGATTTTTGCCGCTAAACAACATGTTGTACCTACATGATAATCATTTAAAAAAAACTAAGTACATCAAACAAGTTACTTACAGCTCACCATCATCAACCCGGACTGGAGTCAGGAGGTACCTGCACTCCTAGAACACATACACTTAACCCATAATAGAGATCAGGGAAAGCTGGATTGTAGTATCAGTTTTTTTCTTTAACTTTTATCTTTTATGGGGTATTATGGTATAGGTGAAAAAGTTGGCTTAAAGCTCAACATTCAGAAAACAAAGATCATGGCATCCGGTCCCATCACTTCATGGGAAATAGATGGGGAAACAGTGGAAACAGTGTCAGACTTTATTTTTCTGGGCTCCAAAATCACTGCAGATGGTGATTGTGGCCATGAAATTAAAAGACACTTACTCCTTGGAAGGAAAGTTATGACCAACCTGGATAGCATATTCAAAAGCAGAGACATTACTTTGTCAACAAAGGTCTGTCTAGTCAAGGCTATGGTTTTTCCAGTGGTCATGTATGGATGTGAGAGTTGGACTGTGAAGAAGGCTGAGCGCCAAAGAATTGATGCTTTTGACCTGTGGTGTTGGAGAAGACTCTTGAGAGTCCCTTGGACTGCAAGGAGATCCAACCAGTCCATTCTAAAGGAAATCAGCCCTGGGATTTCTTTGGAAGGAATGATGCTAAAGCTGAAACTCCAGTACTTTGGCCACCTCATGTGAAGAGTTGACTCATTGGAAAAGACTCTGATGCTGGGAGGGATTGGGGGTAAGAGGAGAAGGGGACGACAGAGGATGAGATGGCTGGACGGCATCACTGACTTGATGGACATGAGTCTGAATGAACTCCGGGAGTTGGTGATGGACAGGGAGGCCTGGCGTGCTGTGATTCATGGGGTCGCGAAGAATCGGACATGACTGAGCGACTGATCTGATCTGATGGTATAGGTGATTAGGCTTCCCAGGTGGCTCAATGGAAAAGAACCTGTCTGCCAATGCAGGAGACATGGGTTTGATCCCTGGGTCGGGAAGATCACCTGAAGGAGGAAGTGGCAACCCACTCCAGTATTCTTGCCTGAGAAATCCCATGGACAGAGGAGCCATGGCGTCGCAAAGAGTAGGACACGACTGAGCACACATATAATGGATTAACAATGTTATGACAATTTCAGCTGAACAGTGATGGGACCTGGCCATAAAAATACATGTATCCATTCTTTCCCCAGCTTCCCTCCCATCCAGGCTACCACAAAACATTTTGAGGTGTTAAGCCTTGCAGTAAACAGCCCAGATTGGTGTATTAGATGCATCACAGAGGCTAGAAGGTGCAGAATGGATTAGGGAATAGACCAAGACCCAGTGAAGACTATCTTATGGCGATCCAGGCAAACTATGAAGGCCTGAATAATCACAGCATCATGGAGATGGAGATGAGTTGGGATGGCGAGCATCAGATCTCCTTTTCACCTCCATCATTTAACTCCCACCAGAAGCTGAATCAGAGTCGTCACACTCTCCCACCAATAACCTGAGTGAGAAAGGGCTGGCTATGCGAATGCAGGTACAAGACACACCGGTAGCCCCCAAGTTCCAAACAGCATGCGTGTTTATGCCACACCTATATAAAAACGCTGGAGCTTCTGGTAAGGGAACAGGAGCGTATCCTTCAGAAAAAGGATCCACAGAACATGGCAGGACAAGGGACATCACATCAGGAAAGGCACCTGGGCATCAGTGGGCGGCCTGTGTGGGTCTCCTGTTTGGGAACTGGGTTGCGCAGTTGGCAGAACTCTCTCCCAAGTCACACCTGTCCACCTCTTTCTAGGCACACTGTAGGATGTCCTTGTGAACCTGGGTCCCTCAGTTACTACCCTGGGTAATGACCTCCTGCCAAACCATGATGCACATGGAGCTCAAGCAAGAAGTTCATCTTTAAGGTGCAGATCTGGGGTTGTTAAAGCAGCATCGCCTCACCTATCCTAACCGTCAGAGCATAAAGGCTGCACGTCTGGTGTAATGAGGGAAGAGAAAGCCAGGGATGTTTGTGCTGGGTTGCAAGGACCTAGGAAAACAGAAAGGATGGGATGACCAGATAAAACTGAAGGTGGCAGCCTAGAAAATTGTCAGATTTTCCCAACTGTTCAAGCCATTCATGGGTCTCTATCTGTAATGAAGACCCAATACAACAGAGAGGGTATAAACTCTACCATGGGTTCAGCTGGCTCCATGATTAATCAGCTGTGTAATTTTGGGAAAGTTACTTAACCTCTCTGAGTTTTAGTTTATTAAACAGGGATATTAATCTTGTCTGCCAATCTTGCCAGTTTATGAGAATTCAACGTGATAACTCATAGGATTTATATAAAAATTATCACATTGAATTCTCAAGTCCACATTAGGTACTCAAACATTAGCTGTTATTTATCATTCACAGTTCAGATTCCTAGGCCCAGTATGTCCAGAATGTAGCATCTATAGTTTTAATGGTATATGCCAATAGAAAATCAAGATAACTTTCATGCACAACAAATCTGATGATAAAAAAAAAGACACAGCAAAGTTAAAGTTGCATTTTAAAACTTGAATCTCACTTCAATAAAAAAGTCATTATTGACTCTGGTTTGGTTAATGCAGAGGCAAAAGCATAACTACAAGGTTACAAAAGAGGAAGAAAATGAGCATTTCCCTCCGTGTGTCTTATACATTAAATTACAACTCTTAGTGACACTGCTGACATAAACCCTTATGTGATGATTATTTCAGTATGAGGCACTTCCTTCCTGCCTCAGCCTAACTGAAACAGAACGCCAGAGCAGCTGCTGAGACAGTCCTCGCCGCTGATTTCAGTGTGGGGTTGACCTTCCCTTTACGGGAGAAGACAACAGCAAAAGTTAATACGTATCTTTATATCTGAGGCCAATCAAAAATGGCGTAAGTGTTCTTGCACTTTTTGTAAGAGTAATTCAACAACCAAAATAAGACATACATAACACATTATGTATAAGACGTAAGACATTATGTATGTCTTTACATAAATAGTAAAAAATATACATTATACAAAAAGATCACGCTTGAAAAACATTTTCTTCCTCCCTTTATGGCTGCATGTGTGCTCAGTCGCCCAGTCACGTCCAATTCTGTGTGACCCTTTGGATGGTCACGTGCCAGGCTCCTTTGTCCATGGGATTCTCCAGGCAAGAATACTGGAGTGGGTTGCCATTTCCTCATCCAGGGGATCTTCTCAGTGCAGGGATCAAACCCACATCTCTTGTGTCTCCTGCACTTTTGCTGCTGAGCCAACAGGGAAGCCCATGCGTAAGCATTAGAGGCTACCTGCAAATAATTATTCCTTTCATTTCCAAAGTAGTTTTCTCCTCTTTAAAAGCCAAACCTTGCCTTATTTGCACCGCATATTATTAATGTATGTATCCCTTTTATCTTTATCAAGAAATGTCAAAATACTAACGAAAGTTACAAAGAAACAATATATTTTCGTATGACCCTCTTAGGAAAAACACTTAGCCTGAGAAATGTATTCCTTCCGAGAACTCATTAGCACTTTCTTGGCATGACTTTGGGCCTGGTGGGTTTTTTTTTTTTTTAAAAAAGAGGGAATATTTCTCACACCATATGCTTCCAACAAGAAGGTGGGATTTCCTAGGTCCGAGAATCCATCAGTGTAGGCAGGGCACAGCTGCACCCAGAATATTCTGACATGCCAAATTACAGGTCTAGAACATTGATTTCCTACACTATGTTTTAATCACCAAGACACGGAAGAGTCAAAATGTCTCAAACACACAATTTTGAACAATCAAGGGAAGGGATGTGTTCTCTTGCCCACAGGGTTTGAGCCAGAACCACTACAGTGACGGACCACGGATGCATTTTTGCTAACACCAAGGACGGTAATTATCACAAGTGTCTAAGGCCAACATCTGCTGGACAGGACACTGTGTTTTTCTTCTCTCTGCACTGTGTTCCCTGGTGCCCCAGGCAAACAGCTGTCATCTACATGCCGGCCTTCTGCTAACACTCTGTAATTCCTCAGGGGCTTCCCAGCCTATAATTAGACTCCCCAGCTGCCTCAGTGGAGGCTGCTAGGGGAGCTGAGAGGGCTGTGCTTTATATCATCCCCTAAAATGTCCTCTTCAAGACGGAGCTGCTGGAAGAACACGGATCGGAATTTGGCCTGGGAGGCAAACGGGAATTCTTCCACCACTGGCTATGAACAGATCTAAGAGCAGTGTCTGCTTTCAGATGCACTGAGCCAGTCACGTGGGTGGGGACTTGAGACTCAGCATGAAAAATGGGGAAGTGCAAAACCATAGGAGAGATCTTCCGATTCAAAGCTGCAGAGAGCATCAGCACTGGAGCCGATACCACAGCTCCCGTGGCCTTTTACATAATTTTCCTTTCCAGGCACCATCGTCAAGATGAACCAACACAGCACAGCAAGGAGGAACTAAGAGAAGGCAGATGAAAATCCCATCCTATTTCAAAATCATCCGGGTTCCCTGTCTCAGAAACGAGAGTATTAAGTCAAAAAGTCAAAGAGGGAGCAAGCTTTACATTGGACTGAATCTTTGAAACAAAAAGCAGCCCAATTCTTAAGAAAATGAGTAACTTTTTCCAAACACAGAGGACCACCCACCAACTCTCTGACCTGGTCCAATATTCATAGGAAACAAAGGCACAGAAGCAGATTTTCCCAAAGGAGAAGAACCTGCTGTCCTGGCAGAGGGAAGCCTGTGGCTAGGGTCATCCTCAGACTCCTGAAAACCATTATTTCCTTGCCTAGAGAAAGGACTGTTATAATGGACTGAAACTCAAGTGCCCATAAAAAGCGAGATGCCCCCAAAGCTGATAGCTGGTACAGGCAGGGTCCTCAGGGCAACGAGATGTTCCCGACTAACAAACATATTGGATGCTACAGATGCCTCTGGTCTCTGGACCACATTGGAGCCCCACTTACGGGGTGGATATTCACACAGTCTATGGATGCTCTCCTGGGCAACTGATACCTGGCCACAGCTGAGAACTGGACTTGCCACCAGCTTCTTCAAATTGAAAGCTCAAGACCACAGCTAAGACCAAAGGTTCAGCCACACTGTGGGCTTCTGAAATGCCAAAGACAAAATTAAGAGGATACTTTAAGGAGATACTGAAAGAATGGACATGAGGACCAGCCCTCCCATGCAATCAAGGACCCTGCTGACTACCAATGTTCTAGGAAGGGCAGGGGACTCCTGTTCTCACTTTTATGACCGGAAGTCACGCGGTCAAGGAGGCACTAGGAAGTCCGTGCTGGTTCCTGACACTATCAGCTGCTTCCCACATGAATGTTTCTATAAACTGAGGCTCTTTCTTTCCAGTCCCCCAAAAGAGGTCTAAAACCATCCTTGATGGAAATAACTGTCAGTGTTCCTCACACTCCACGGCTCCCTAAACCAGAAATGCTCAACACTGCACAGCCAGGACGGAGAAGGCAATGGCACGTCCCCACTCCAGTACTCTTGCCTGGAAAACACCATGGACGGAGGAGCCTGGTGGGCTGCAGTCCATGGGGTCGCTAAGAGTCAGACACGACTAAGTGACTTCACTTTCACTTTTCACTTTCATGCATTAGAGAAGGAAATGGCAACCCACTCCAGTGTTCTTGCCTGGAGAATCCCAGGGACGGGGGAGCCTGGTGGGCTGCCATCTATGGGGTCGCAGAGTCAGACATGACTGAACCAACTTAGCAGCAGCAGCAGCAGCACACCAGGAACTCCTTTCCACAGCATGTGACTAGACTATCATCCTGGGTATCAGAGCCTATGAATTTGTGTGTGCATTCTCAATCATCTCCAACTCTCTGCAACTTCAATGACTGTAGCCCACCAGGCTCCTCTGTCCATGGGACTTCCCAGGCAAGAATACTGGAGTGGGTTGCCGTTTCCTTCTCCCAATCCAGGGATGGAACCCGCATCTCTTGCGTCTCCTGCATTGCCGGCAGATTCTTTACCACTACTGCCACCTGGGAAGCCCTGTGAAGCTGGGGAATGTAAATTCATTTCAAGATTTGCCTAACTAATCAGAACCTTCTGTAGAGCACAAGGAACTCTACTCAATGCTCTGTGGGGACCCAAATGGGAAGGAAATCTAAAAAAGGGATATATGTATGGTTGGATGGCATCACCAATTCAATGGACATAAACTTAGGCAAACTCCAAGAGATGGTGAGGGATAGGGAGGCCTGGTCTCCTGCAGTCTATGGGGTCGCAAAGAGTTGGACACGACTTGGCGACTGAATAACAACAAATGTATATGTATAACTGATTCACTTTGCTGTATAGTAGAAACAGACTGGTTCCAAATAGGAAAAGGAGTACGTCAAGGCTGTATGTTGTCACCCTGCTTATTTAACTTATATGCAGAGTACATCATGAGAAACGCTGGGCTGGAAGAAGCACAAGCTGGAATCAAGATTGCCGGGAGAAATATCAATCAGCTCAGATATGCAGATGACACCACCCTTATGGCAGAAAGTGAAGAGGAACTAGAAAGCTTCTTGATGAAAGTGAAAGAGGAGAGTGAAAAAGCTGGCTTAAAGCTCAACTTTCAGGAAACAAAGATCATGGCATCTGGTCCCATGGGGAAACAGTGGAAACAGTGTGAGACTTTATTCTTTTGGGCTCCAAAATCACTGCAGATGGTGATTGTGGCCATGAAATTAAAAGACGCTTACTCCTTGGAAGGAAAGTTATGATCAACCTAAATAGCATATTCAAAAGCAGAGACATTACTTTGCCAACAAAGGTCTGTCTAGTCAAGGCTATGGTTTTCCAGTGGTCATGTATGGATGTGAGAGTTGGACTGTGAAGAAAGCTGAGCGCCAAAGAATTGATGCTTTGGAACTGTGGTTTTGGAGAAGACTGTTAAGAATCCCTGGGACTGCAAGGAGATCCAACCAGTTCATCCTAAAGGAGATCAGTCCTGGGTGTTCTTTGGAAGGACTGATGCTGAAGCTGAAACTCCAATACTTTGGCCACCTCATGCGAAGAGTTGACTCATTGGAAAAGACCCTGATGCTGGGAGGGATTGGGGGCAGGAGGAGAAGGGGACGACAGAGGATGAGATGGCTGGATGGTATCATGGACTTGATGGACATGAGTTTGGGTGAACTCTTGGAGTTGGTGATGGACAGGGAGGCCTGGCATGCTGCGATTCGTGTCACAGAGTCCAACACGACTGAGCGACTGAACTGAACTCAACATTATAAAGCAACTGTACTCCAGTAACAATGAAAGATTTACCTAAGCAAAAAAATTAATGATAGATTTTTTTTTTAATTCAGCCATCAAAATTCATATATTCACACTACTACAAATGTCCATAGGCAGAGATAACCAAGAGTAGACTGTTTAACAAAATCTGCTGATTGGAACAGTTAAGACCAGTGTATGGGCAGCTGCCCACAGCCAATTTGTCATATTCCAAAATGTAACCTGTAAAGTGGTCGTTGAAAGCCCCAAAGCCTGTTTTCCACACAGAGGCACGCATGTGTGCTGTCACTTCAGTTGTGTTTAACTCTTTTTGACCCTATGGACCGTAGTCCACCAGGCTCCTCTGTGCATGGGATTCTCTTAGCAAGAATACTGGAGTGAGTTGCTGTGCCCTCCTCCAGGGGATCTTCCATGACCCAGGGATAGAAGCTGCCTCTCAAGTCACCTGCATTGGCAGGCAGGCTCTTTACTACTAGCGCCACCCAGGAAGCCTTTTCCACACAGATACTAGTGCCCTAAATTATAGTCAGGCTTCAAGGACTGCCTATAAAAATCTGAAAACAGAATGAGCATGAGAACAACATTTTAGTGGAATCCTAAAGGGCCCTGGGACTCCTTAAACTCAGTGGGAATGAGCGTGGGGAGGAGGTCTGGGTACTGCTCTCAAGACAAACACTGTGGCTTTGTCTCTGGTTTATGGCTTCATCACCAAACATGTCTGGAGAGAGAGATGGCAGCCCACGCTAGGATTCTTACCTGGGAAATTCCATGGACAGTGGAGCCTAGTGGGCTGCAGTCCATGTGGTCACAAAGAGTCGGAAACAACTGAGTGACTAAACACCACCAGCAGACATGTCAAGCAGTCCTCGGCACATGTGAGTGAGTAAATGAATGAATGAGTCAATGAATGAATAAGTCAATGAATGAATGAGAAGAGGCACCCGCTACACCCCAAAGCGTGACACGTCAGGGTCTGGCACGATCCATCAAGAAGAAGCCCTCAAAGTAGAGCCAAGGAGGGAAAGGCAAGGCTTGCTGTCCATTCAAATGTTCTCATAATGGAAATGGCTTAAAAACTGATCATTTTTAAACTGAGAAAGTCTCCTTTTCCCCTGACTGGAGCCCCAGGGGGTTGGCCTCCCCAGAAGACACATGTCAAGTGTTTTGGGTATTTCCCCAGAAGTGCCCCAGGCAGAATCAAACACCAACATGGATGCTAACTCCCGCCTTTAAACAAAACAGAAGCAGCTTGGACACACGGCTCTGCACTGCACTGTCTCCACCACCTGCACGGAGAACAGCCATGGCTCCCCCTTGCCCCTGTCTCGCCGCCCCCCTAAACATTGGCTCCCCTAGGATTCCTGGCCCCAGGCTCCCGGTCTCTCCTTCCCCTCTGACTGCTCAGTGGTCTGCAGACCCTGGAGAGCCACAGGGCTCATGCTTGGATAAGCTCTGCTCTTCTCCAGCAACAGTCAGTCTGTGAAGAGTGCACGCATCCTGGGATGTTCTTCCCTCCACACCATCAGGCTTCTGTGCCCCACCCCCCTTTCAGGCTTTGCTCAACTGCATCTTTCCCTGAAGGCTTCCCGGAGTGCTACGTGCTCTCAAAACTGCCAGTCCACCCCCCCTCTTTCTCCTCTCCCTTGCTGTGTCATTCCATAACACTCATCAGACGTTGAATATCCTGTTATTGTAATTCATGGCATCCAAGGCACAGAAGAGGAAAAAATGGTAATGGTGACAGATTTTATTTTCTTGGGCTCCCAAATCATTGCGGTCAGTGACTGCAGCCATGAAGTTAAAAGACACTTGCTCCTTGGGGGAAAAGCTATGACAAAGCTAGACAGCATATTAAAAAGGAGAGACATCACTTTGCCAACAAAGGTCTGTATAGTCAAAGCTATGGTTTTTCCAGTAGTAATATACAGATGTGAGAGTTGGATCTGAAAGAAGGCTGAGCATCGAAGAACTGATGCTTTCAAACTGTGGTGCTGGAGAAGACTCTTGAGAGTCCCTTGGACAGCAAGGAGATCAAGCAAGTCAATCCTAAAGGAAATCAACCATGAATATTCATTGGAAGGACTGATGCTGAAGCTCCAATAGTTTGGAAACCTGATGCGAAGAGCTGACTCAGTGGAAAAGACCCTAATGCCGGGAAAGACTGAAGGCAAAAGAAGGGGGTGGCAGAGGATGAGATGGATAAGTAGCATCACTGACTCAATCAACGTGAGTTTGAGCAAACTCTAGGAGATAGTGAAGGACAGGGAAGACTGGCAGGCGGCAGTCTATGGGGTCACAAAGAGCTGAACAAGACTGAGCAACTGAACACCAACAAATTTATGATTTATTTTCTACTTCTCACCTCTAGAGTATAACTTTCAGGACACCAAGGATTTTTTTTTTTCTTGGCTTGTTTCTATCTTTGGTTCCCAGAAAAATGCCTGGCACTCAATGTTAGGCACTTGGTAAATCTTTGTTGAATGAAGTAACGAATAAGCAACATGTTTTGAATACTATCGCTTACCAGCTTCCTTATTGGGTGGAGAAAACGATCTCCTTGTATTTGATACTGCTTGGTACCCCAGCCTAGGAGAGTGAGCGTTTATGCACTTAGTCCCCTCTGAAAGGACCTTTTAGGGTCTCTCCATTGTTTCACTAAAGGAAATCAACCCTGAATATTCATTGGAAGGACTGATGCTGAAGCTTCAATACTTCTACTTACAATGTCTTCCAGGAATTCAAACTCAATGTTTCCATGATTAAATTGCTCTTTAAGAAGGAAATATTTAAAAACTGGTCATGTTAAATCCAATTAATGATAAAACAGGTTAAAACAGCAAGGAAATCAAACCAGTGAATCCTTAAGGCAGTCAACCCTGAATATACACTGGCAGGACGGATGCTGAAGCTGAACTTCCAATACTTCGGTCACTTGATTTGAAGTCAACTCATTGGAAAAGACCCTGATGCTGGGAAAGATTGAGGGCGAGAGGAGAAGAGGGCGAAAGAAGTTGAGATGGTTGGATGGCATCACCGATTCACTGGATGTGAACCAGGGCAAATTTTGAGAGATGGTGAAAGGGCTAGGAAGCCTGGCGTGCTGCAGTCCATGGGGTTGAGAAGAGTCAGTACTTGGAGACTGAATAACAACATTCTTTCACTACTTAGAATACAAACACACACTCTTCTACATGGACACACATTTGCAGATAAAAATGAGGATTAAAATGAAAAGAGTTGAGCTTTTCCTTTTGGTACAAATATCTCAAAGGTTGACACGAGTAAGAGGAGGCTCAAGTGTCTGAACCCATTTGTTGGGCAACCGAGCAGGCGATGTGTTTGCTTGGATGTGTGTCGAGTGACAGCCCGCGGAGAATTATTACAATAAAATTATAGGGTTGATTGGAGAGAAAAATTGCAGGGACAGCAACTCACGCTCGGCTTTGAGAGAGGAAAACAGGGCAGAAACAACAACAAACCCTCAACAGTTGTTTTTTTTTTTTTGGTGAAAGCACACAGCACGTTGCAAAGGAAGCCCGTCCACGTGGCAGCGGGGCCCGTCTGCAGGTCCAGATGCAGATGACTGCGGGATGTCCTTGGGAAGATGGTGACACAGCTCGGAACTCCCAGGAAAGAAGGGGAGACTGCTGAGGGAGAAACCGTTTTCTCTTCAGCCCTGTTCTCCAATCCACCCTACATCTTAGGAACTCCTGATACGTCAGGCTGTTTCCCATTTTTTTCCTTTTCAAAAATTCTCAGGCAAAAGAGTCACTTAGCACTTACAACCAAGAACTTTGAAACAACATATCCAATGCCAAGTATGTTTAAGAGCACAGGGTGGGGCCTCTGAACTGCTCCGGGCTTTGTCAAGAGAAGGTACTGAAGCCACCAGCTGTGTCTCCCCTGCTCAAGGTCCCTAAGGAGGCTCTGCAGAGCACTGGGGACATCCCGTGTTGGAGGAAGCCTTCGCAGGTGTCTCCTTGCTGAGTTCCTGCAGGACCACTGCTGCCCCTGACCATGGGATCATCTTAGCTTCAACCATGAGGTCCATCCGACACACAGGATGGTCTGTTTTTCCTTAGAAAGGACTCACCCTCCTTCCCCTGCACTGAGGGGGATTCAGCTGAGCATATCTGGTCCCTTCCTCCTGTGGTTAGTTATCCCCCAGCTTTGCTCTTCGGTCCTCAGGGAAACACTGGGAGGGAGTGTTTCACCCCCTTCACTGTGCTCCCCAAGTGTTATAAATGAGCACAGCCCAACCTACAACGTCCTCAGGGATGAAAGCCTCAAACACAGCTCAGGAACGAGACTGCTTCATCTTTTGCGGCAAGTCAAGGTCCTGTCCCTGCTCTTCGGCTACATTTCCTACTTCCTGTTGGGTGTCCTGACACACTAACAACAGGTAGTAACCAATGATGTTTCAAATGTGTCAAACCAGAGATGCCCCCAAAGAAAGATGCTTCAAATCAAGGAGCGAGCAATAGAGGCCAAAGAAACTAGGTCAGCAGATTTATTTCTGAGCTGAAAAAGTTGGATATGTTTTTGAGTCACAGAGCATTAATCACAGAAGACAATCCAGCTAAATTGCTTGCCTCACAAGGGCAAGGATGGAGCCAGGTCAGAGTGGTTAAGCACCTCCCAGGAGTTAAACTGTGGTGGTTAGAAAAGGCCCAAGTATAATAATACATTTACCATCAGAGTATTATTTTGTTATTAAGGTCACTGCCCATCAAATAGGAGAAGGCAGTGGCACCCCACTCCAGTACTCTTGCCTGGAAAATCCCATGGATGGAGGAGCCTGGTAGGCTGCAGTCCATGGGGTCGCTAAAGAGTCAGACATGACTGAGCGACTTCACTTTCATTTTTCACTTTAATGCACTGGAGAAGGAAATGGCAACCCACTCCAGTGTTCTTGCCTGGAGAATCCCAGGGACGGGGGAGCCTGGTGGGCTGCCGTCTATGGGGTCGCACAGAGTTGGACATGACTGAAGCGACTTAGCAGCAGCAGCAGCAGCAGCCCATCAAATAAGACAAATAATAAAATTGTTCTTCCACGTACAGTATCTTCCAGGAATTCAAACCCAATGTTTCCACAATCAAAGTGCTCTTTAAAAAGGAAATATCTAAAACCTGCTCATGTGAAATGCAATTAATGATAAAATAGGTTAAGACAGCAAGATCAAACCAGTGAATCCTAAAGGAAATCAACCCTGAATATTCATTGGAAGGACTGATGCTAAAGCTGAAGCTCCGATACTTCGGTCACCTGATGCAAAGAGCTGACTCACTGGAAAAGACTCTGATGCTGGGAAAGATAGAGGGCAAGAGGAGAAGGGGACGACAGAAGTTGAAATGGATGGATGGCATCACCGACTCAACAGACATGAGTCTGAGCAAATTCTGGGGACAGTGAAGGTCAGGGAAGCCTAGTGTGCTGTGGTCCATGGGGTTGCAAAGAGTCAGACACAACTGAGCAACTGAACAACCGCAGCAGCAAGTACCACAGAATCACCTACCCTAAATGAAACAAATGCATTCAAATCACCACACTGTCCTCAGTACATCTCCCAAGAAGATTCCTTCCATAGGAGAAACAGTCAATGCACATTTAACACTTCTGAAGACTGTGGTGATGCTGTTTCTACTGAACGGGATTTCAACATTATCCTCTTTCCAGTATCAGATAAAAGAATGCCAAGAAACAAGACTGCTCTATCAGGTAATTCTATTTCACTTTTATAAAGCCATAACAACAATTAACAAACCCTTTAAAGCAGTTTCCAACTTGCTAATCTGGGTCTAAGACAGAATCCAGACTGCCTATGCTGAGAAATGATGGCTTCAAAATGAGTAATGGCTGTTATCAGACCACCTAAAACCAGAGAAGCCAGAGGCAGGGCACCAGTGCGGCCTGCTCAGAACTATTGTGTGGTCATGCATGGATGTAGGTCAGGAGGAATGATGATGGGGGATGATGGGGGCAGGGGGTGCACGCTAGCCATGCCCATGGTCATCAGAGAATATCTAAGCTGCTATCCAGAAAAACATCTATTTCTGCTTTATTGACTATGCCAAAGCCTTTGACTGTGTGGATCACAATAAACTGTGGAAAATTGTGAAAGAGATGGGAATCCCAGACCACCTGACCTGCCTCTTGAGAAATCTGTATGCAGGTCAAGAAGCAAAGAGACACTGATGTATAGAACAGTCTTATGGACTCTGTGGGAGAGGGAGAGGGTGGGAAGATTTGGGAGAATGGCATTGAAACATGTGAAATGTCATGTATGAAATGAGATGCCAGTCCAGGTTCAATGCACGATGCTGGATGCTTGGGGCTGGTGCACTGGGATGACCCAGAGGGATGGTATGGGGGAGGAGGAGGAGGAGGAGGGTTCAGGATGGGGAACACATGTATACCTGTGGTGGATTCATTTTGATATTTGGCAAAACTAATACAATTATGTAAGGTTTAAAAATAAAATAAAATTAATTTTTAAAAAATAGAAAAAAAAAAAAAAAAACAGTTAGAACTGGACATGGAACAACAGACTGGTTCCAAATAGGAAAAGGAGTATGTTAAGGCTGTATACTGTCACCCTGCTTATTTAACTTAAATGCAGAGTACATCATGAGGAATGCTGGGCTAGAGGAAGCACAAGCTGGAAATAAGATTGCCGGGAGAAATATCAATAACCTCAGATATGCAGATGACACCACCCTTATGGCAGAAAGTGAGGAAGAACTAAAGAGCCTCTTGATGAAAGTGAAAGAGGAGAGTGAAAAAGTGGGCTTAACGCTCAACATTCAGAAAACGAAGATCATGGCATCTGGTCCCATCACTTCATGGGAAATAGATGGGGAAACAATGGAAACAGTGGCTGACTATCTTTCTGGGTTCCAAAATCACTGCAGATGGTAACTGCAGCCATGAAATTAAAAGACGCTTACTCCTTTGGAAGGAAAGTTATGACCAACCTAGATAGCATATTCACAAGCAGAGACATTACTTTGCCAACAAAGGTCTGTCTAGTCAAGGCTATGGTTTTTCCAGTGGTCATGTATGGATGTGAGAGTTGGACTGTGAAGAAAGCTGAGCACTGAAGAATTGATGCTTTTGAACTATGCTGTTGGAGAAGACTCTTGAGAGTCCCTTGGACTGCAAGGAGATCCAAGCAGTTCATCCTAAAGGAGATCAGTCCTGGGTGTTCATTGGAAGGACTGATGCTGAAACTCCAAGACTTTGGCCACCTGATGTAAAGAGCTGACTCATTTGAAAAGACCCTGATGCTGGGAAAGATTGAGGGCAGGAGGAGAAGGGGATGACAGAGGATGAGATGGCTGGATGGCATCACCAACTTGATGGACATGGGTTTGGGTGGACTCTGGGAATTGGTGATGGACAGGGAGCCCTGGCGTGCTGTGGTTCATGGGGTCGCAAAGAGTTGGACACGACTGAGCAACTGAACTGAACTGATCTGCTTTACCACTCAGTCAGCTCCCCTTTATCAACCAGGCACATTCAACTCACCATCCTGAACTCAAAGGCTCATCCAAGAACATGTCATTGCTGGCATCAAGAAAAAAGGAACATAACGGAAAACAAATTTCTCAATGGAGGGAGAACATTCCATTTCACCAATGCTTCTGGAATACCTGGATAGAGAAATTCCAGGTCTCCACCCTCCCCAAGAGTAGACAAGATACACAGATTCAGAGAAAAATACTGTCAATAAAAGAAGCAGAAAAAAGGGCAGTCATGAAAGCTTTCTTTTGGATAAGAAATTCTTCAAAACCAAGTTATAAATTATTTTGCTGATAGGATACCATGACTATCTATCCTTATATGTTGGAATCACTTCCTATGGCAATCCAAGTGGAAATTTATCATTTGTTTTCCTTTAATTAGAATGCACATCTAATCAAAACCTCACTATCGACTTGATGCTTCATTAAAGAGCCCAGAAAACCAAGCACACTTTGATTTTCCAGCACTGAATACAAAGAGTGAAAACGAGAGGTGTACGAATTATCTTCCAAATTACAAGAAAATGGAATATTCATCGGTAAGGAAGAGGGGCAAAAAAAACGTGTTTACCTTTGACTGTGCTAATAATGGAAGGGAAAGAAGGGGGCAGGCCAGATGGCATGTCTGGGAAGGTACAAATGATTGTGGAAGTGCTAATTCTTGAGGAGGGGGAAAATTACGATACTCTAATGAGCATAAAGAACTGCAAGTCCAAATTAATTGAAAATGACTGGAACCCAACTGTCACTCTGGGAAGCATGGCTGAGCTCACAGCTCAGAGCAGGAAGGTCTCGACCTGGTGCACACACACTGGCTCCTTCACCTCTTGGCAAGATACCTCGGGCCACACAGGCCAGCTTTTCCCATCAGGGGGGCCTCACTTACTGAAGCTATATTTACAATTCAACATTAAATCACTCTGAACACAACCGTATCCACTAAATCAAAGGTTAAAGATGGATCAATAAAAAGTTCTCCTTCGTAAGCTCACATCTTCTTCTTTTATTTTTGGATTGATAATGAAATGTGTTTGTTTTCTAAAAAAAAGAAGACTCCTGCATGTATGTACAATGTAGGTTTATTCATAGTAGACAAACCACCACAACTAAAAGGTCGACAATAAAAACGTGGCAAATTCCTATCACATCGTATCTTGAAGGACTCCTTCAGTTAGCTGGGTACTGAGCAGCACTGTTCTCAAAGCTGGGGTCCATGGTGAACAGTACAGATGTTAAGTCCTAGAACAGATGAAGCAGATGCTCTGGTTGGGGGAGGCACACGACAGACACAAACAAGTAAAACATATACTCATATGAAGAAAATGGATGCAGAGCAGGGAGTCAGTGCTGGGTGGGGTGAGAGGCGATGGGGTGCAGGTGCAGAGGCAGGACGTCTTAGGCTGATGGGCAGCAAGGACACTCATCCCTTGGTGTCTGTCTTGGGGAGGGGTGATTGATTCCAGGACACCCTCAGATACCAAATTCCATAGAAGCTCAAGTCTCTTATGTAAAATGGCACATGCTCAGTCACTCAGTCATGTCTGACTCTTGCTACCTTTCAGGGACTGTAGCCTGCCAGACTCCTCTGTCCATAGAATTCTCCAGGCAAGAATACTGGAGTGAGTTGCCATGCCCTCCTCCAGGGGATCTTCCTGACCCTCCTTTAGGGGATATTCCTGACCCAAAAGATCAAACCCTCATCTCCTGCATTGGCAGGTGGGTTCTTCACCACTGAGTCACCTGGGAAGCCTATAAAATGGCACTGTATTTGCTTAACCCCTGCACATCTTCCCATAGACTTTAAATCATCTCTAGATTACTTATGGGATTCCCTGATGGCTCTGCAGGTAAAGAATCTGCCTGCAATGTAGGAGACACAGGTTCAATCCCTGGTTCAGGAAGATCCCCTGGAGGAGGAAAATGGCCACCCACTCCAGTATTGCCTGGGAAATCCCATGGGCAGAGGAGCCTAGCAGGCTACAATCCACAGGGTTGCGAAGAGTCAGACACTATTGAAGTGACTGAGCATGCAGATTACTTATAATGCCTAACACAATGGAAATACTCGGTAAATAGTTGTCAATACAATGCAAATGCTATGTAAATAATTGTTGGGGGCAAATTCAAGTTTTGATTTTTGAAATTTTCTGGAACATTCTAAAAAAATATTTTTCAATAACACCTAACACAATGGAAATACTATGTAAATAGTTGTAAATACAATGCAAGTACTATGTAAATAGCTGCTGGGGACAAATTTACATTTTGCTTTTTTTGAACTTTCTAGAACATTCTGAAGAAGTATTTTTCAATCCATGGTTGGCTGAATCCAGGGATACACAGCGTGAAGATATAGGGTTGTACCATGTTCTGAGGTGAGAAGCACAATCCTGTTCAAGGCCTGGTGAGGAAGCCATGAGCTCTGGTTAAAGCATCAGTTTTCACCCCCAAGAACTACACCATGGGCTCCTGGAGGTCATGGAGCCTTCAGGATGAACAAAGCTGCAGAGGGACAGGTACAAGACACTGTTTAAAGTTGCTTAAATGTGAACACCACCACAAATAATTTAGTGATGCTATAGAGAATCCTAGGAGGGAGGGAGGTACAACTGCAGAGGAGAACACAGGGAAAGTAAGCAATTTGGGATAGTGCTCTCTCTCTTAAAAAGTGATGTTTTTAAGAGATAAAAACATCATTAAAAAGTGACATTTTTAAAAAGTTTTATCTCTTAAAACTGGATGTGGGATACAGAGGTGGTCACTGTACCTATTACTCAACTTTTTCAGGTATCAGAAATATTACACACTATTTCTAAGAGAGATCGTCACCCCATCTCGACGTCCTCTGAGATCTGAGTTAAGACCCATCCATGGGTCATCCTGACACGGATCTCTACGTAATGGACAAGGCTGTCCAGTATTTCTAATCTGCTGTGATCAAGAATATTTTACCACTGGTGGAAACGTTTCTGGTACAAGGAGACAGGAAACAAATTAAGGGACTGGAAAAGCTGTCATCACTTTCCTAGCTCTCAAACGACACATCAGAGCCTTTTAGGGTCCACAAACAAGGGCTGCACAGAAGGCCGAAATCTATGTTCAGTGCTTTCCACTGTCAGCAGTGTCACCTTAGACACAGCCCCTCATCCACGTAGGAGGCGGGCACTTTTAGCCATGTCACCTCTGCTTCTCAATGTACTTCTTTAAAAAAAATAAAACGCCATGGATACCAGGACCTCTTATATGCAGGCGTGTAATTCACACCTCACCTGTATGTGGGAAAGATTCCTGGGGGCCTGGGCTCCCCCAATTCCTGCTGCCCCCACCCAGACCTCTACCTCCAGCAGTTCGCTCCATCCTCAAAACCAAGGAACGCAAGGAAGCAGAAACACCAGGTGCTCCCAGAGGAGACGGGTCCTGCTCTCTGAGTCCCTGTGAGACACCAATGTCAGCAGCTGAACCAAAGCTGTTTCAGGCACAAGACAGCCTCGGTGCTCCTGGGTGCCCAGGAGCCCTGAGCACTGCTCCTTCTAAACACGCTTCCAGGTGTGTCTGCCCCCCATCCCCCTCCTCCTCTGCACACCCTATTCACTCACCCTCTCCCGGGCCTCAGCTTCCAAGGCATTAATAGCATCCTTTTGTAATGAGTCCCCATCTTGATCTAGAAGCTGGACTGCTCTGGTGTGAAAGCTACCGGACATCTCTCCCTGGATGTCCTGTGGACCCCATGGACCTCTGCAACACTGTCACCTCCCCAGTGTTCTTCCTGGATCCAGTCTCATCCCTCAGTCGTGTACCATGTCTGACTAAGCATCCTTTCCCCCTTGGCCTTTGTACCTGCTTGTCAGTCACCCCACAAACACCCCCTCTCTAGTCCACTCTGGATCCTACCAGACCCTCCCCTTCTCCACCACATGCTGACTCCTGGCCACTGTTCAGGTCTAGGTTAGACCTCACTCCCTTCTGCCAGGACCACATCCCAAGTCTGAGTGGTGAGCTTCTTGGGGAGAACTTGGAGCCCGATGCCCCTTTCACAGGCAGTGACAGCTCTGTGCCCTGGGGGAGCCCAGCGAGTGGCTGCTTCTTATTTTCATTTTTGCTCTGTCGCTGACACCGGCACAGTGCTAATGCGAAGTCCTCAGGATGTATTTCATCATCAGGAGAAGGAATGAAGGCACAGGATGGTGGGAGCAAAGCATGGAAGAAATCCAAGATGTTTCTTCAACTAAATGTCTGCTACCTTAACTCACTAAAAAAAAACAAAACACTGATTATCATCATATTCTACATCTTACAGCTTGAAAATTGGATTGGATCAATGGAAAAGTACCATTGGCTCATGACAGTGACAAAAACAGAGACGCTACTTTGCCAACAAAGGTCCATCTGGTCAAAGCTATGGTTTTTCCAGTAGTCATGTACAGATGTGAGAGTTGGACCATAAAGAAGGCTGAGCGCTGAAGAACTGATGCTTTCGACTCGTGGTGCTAGAGAAGACTCTTGAGAGTCCCTTGGACTGCAAGGAGATCAATTAAGTCAATCCTAAAGGACATCAACCCTGAATATTCATTGGAAGGACTGATGCTGAAGCTGAAGCTCCAACACTTTGGCAACCTGATGCGAAGAGCCGACTCATTGGAAAAGACTCTGATGCTGGGTAAGATAGAAAGCAGAAGGGGGCAATGGGATGAGATGGTTGGATGGCATCACTGACTCAATGGACATGAGTTTGAGCAAACTCCAGGAGACAGTGAAGGACAAGGAAGCCTGACATGCTGCAGTCCATGGGGTCACAAGGAATCAAACACAACTGAGCGACTGAACTACATGAAGGTGATTCCGCAGGAAGGAAGGGTTGTTCTACACTCCTACATGAGAATTTACATCTCTGAGAGGTCCAGAAGCTTTTTAGTCAAGTCACAAATCCAAGTCTTTGGACACCTTTCGTGTGCACCCATGAGAAGATGAACTGGGACACAGTAAAGTTCTGGGTTCGGGTGAACCACATTTGCAGTAAGAATTCAGAAAAGGGTGGAGAGAGTCCCTTGGACTGCAAGGAGATCCAACCAGTCCATTCTGAAGGAGATCAGCCCTGGGATTTCTTTGGAAGGAATGATGCTAAAGCTGAAACTCCAGTACTTTGGCCACCTCATGCAAAGAGTTGACTCACTGGAAAAGACTCTGATGCTGGGAGGGATTGGGGGCAGGAGGAGAAGGGGACGACAGAGGATGAGATGGCTAGATGGCATCACCGACTCGATGGACAGGAGTCTCAGTGAACTCCGGGAGCTGGTGATGGACAGGGAGGCCTGGCGTGCTGCGATTCATGGGGTCGTAAAGAGTCGGACATGACTGAGAGACTGAACTGAACTGAACTGAATACAGGTTGAGATCAGAGGCAGGTGTAGGTTTCATAAACACTGACACTTAAACGAATTTTGGAAATGTTCTCTAAGAAAAAGATGATACAGTTTGAATTTAAACTTAAGTATAGGCTCCGTTCAGAGAAGGCAATGGCACCCCACTTCAGTACTTTTGCCTGGAAAATCTCATGGATGGAGGAGCCTGGTAGGCTGCAGTCCACGGGGTCGCTAAAAGTCGGATATGGCTGAGCGTCTTCACTTTCACTTTTCACTTTCATGCATTGGAGAAGGAAATGGCAACCCACTCCAGTGTTCTTGCCTGGAGAATCCCAGGGACGGGGGAGCCTGGTGGGCTGCCGTCTGTGGGGTCGCACAGAGTTGGAAACAACTGAAGTGACTTAGCAGCAGCAGCAGCAGCATAGGCTCCATTAGTTTCATGCATGGTTAAGCCCACATCTGAGTGGGAAGGTTCAAGAGATCAAACTTAAGAAATAAGAAAAGAATGCATGGTCTCAGTAAAAATCATATCACAAGAAAGGTAAGGTACAAGAGAGGGCTTGGTGAGTATAAAAGCTATGTTTTCAGTAGCTGGGCTTCCCTGGTGGCTCAGATGGTTAACAGTCTGCCTGCAATGCAGGAGACCTGAGCTCAATGCCTGGGTTGGGAAGATTCTCTGGAGAAGGGAATGGCAACCCACTCCACTGTTCTTGCCTGGAGAAAATCATGGACAGAGGAGCATGCCTGGGACTACAGCCAGGCGCTGTACGAGGCCCAAAGACATGCAGCTGATGGAAGATGTGACTCTTGCCTGGCACCGATTACCACCTAAGGGTTGATGTCTCACTTGCAGAGGAAGGGTGCAAACAAGAAGGACGGACTTAACTAAATGTTAACCGTCCCCAAGTTACAGTAGCTGAAGCAGTCCTCTACACCCATCAACACTGTGACCTGGTCCTGCTTCAGAACATTCATCCCAATCTGAAATCCTATTTGCGTATTGCTGGTCCCCCAGCTTGAAATACAGCATCCAGGAGAGCAGAGGTGACTCCAAGATGGTGTCTGAAGACACCTGCAGAAGGCACAGTGAGAACTGAAAGGCTATCTGCTGGGGGTGGCGACCTGCTGGGTCTCTACTGAGACTGGGCCATAGCGTCAGACAAGCTTCTGAAGACCCTTAGGCTGCATCGAAACTGTAGGTCCAAGAACTGGAAGCTCCCTCTTTTTTTTAATTTATTTGGCTGTGCCAGGTCTTAAGCGCAGCATACAGGACCTTTAGCTGCAGCATGCAAACTCTTAGTCGTGGCATGTGGGATCTAGTTCCCTGAGTAGGGATCAAACCCGGGCCCCTGCACTGGGAACGCCGAGTCTTAGCCACTGGACCACCAGGAAGTCCCCTGGAAGCTCCCTCTTGAGTTCATTTTTCTTTGCTGTTGCTTTTGTTGTTCAGTCACTCAGTTGTATCCAACTCTTTGCAACTCCATGGACTGTAGCCCACCAGGCTCCTCTGTCCTTCACTATCTCCCGAATTTGCTCAAATTCATGTCTGCTGAATCAGCGAATTCATTTTCAGATCCTATTAAATCAATGCTTTGTTTTGTTGCCCCCATATGAAAGTTAAGAATTTCACAATATCTTGAAAATATCTGTAAGACCCAAAGTACTCAGCCTGATTTTGATCAGCAGATCACATTTTCTCATAGAAGCATCTCTGCTTTACTAACTTCACTCCATTTTTCTATTATTCATCATAAAGAGAGAAAACTAACCTCAACTGAAGATGTATTAAAGAGCCACATATTTTCAATTAGACATTCATTTCATACTCCAGACCATTACACTACATGATTATCATCCCTACTTAACAGATAAGAAAACTAACCCTTAATCCTACTTCCTTAACCTTTTAAATTTTATATTCATTTCCTAGGGCTACAAAAGTGGTAAATGATGGATCAGCCATACAGAAACCCAGACAAGGGTCTTTCCTCCATGCTGAGCATTCTCACAATCATTAGGACTATTTATTTCCAGTGTATTATCTTTATTAAGACACTAGCCAGTAGGGCTTCCCTGGTGGCTCAGTGGTGAAGAATTCGCCCGCAATGCGGGAGACTCAGGTTTGAGCCCTGGGTTGGGCAGATCCCCTGGAGAAGGAAATGGCAACCCACTCCAGTATTCTTGCCTGGGAAATCCCGTGGACAGAGGAGCCTGGCGGGCTACAGTCCACTGGGTTGCAAAGAGTTGGACGTGACTCATCAGCTGAACAACGACAGGAATCCGTGTCTATTAATTAGACACTTGTGATGTACCAGGTACCACATGCAGTGCTTTGTGTGTACTGCATCATTTAACCCTCATAACCTCGGGATCTCAGAGAAGGCAATGGCACCCCACTCCAGTACTCTTGCCTGGAAAATCCCATGGATGGAGGAGCCTGGTAGGCTGCAGTCCATGGGGTCGCTGAGGGTCGGACACGACTGAGCGACTTTACTTTCACTTTCATGCATTGGAGAAGGAAATGGCAACCCACTCCAGTGTTCTTGCCTGGAGAATCCCAGGGACAGGGGAGTCTGTTGGGCTGCTGTCTATGGGGTCGCACAGAGCCGGACATGACTGAAGTGACTTAGCAGTAGCAGCAGCAACCTCGGGATCTAAACATTATGGCCATTTTGTAAGTGATCAAATAGACTCAAAAAGTTAAGAGACTTGACCCACATCACACAGCAACCACATAGCAAGCCTAGGAGCCCATCCCAGGGCTGTCAGATTCCAAGACACACATTGTTATTGTTGTTGTTTTAGTCACTTTCCAGGTGAGTGGTAAAGAATCCTCCTGCCAATGCAGAAGATACAAGAGAAGAGGGTTCAATCCCTGGGTTAGGAAGATCTCCTGGAGAAGGAAATGTCAACCACTCCAGTATTCTTGCCAGAAAAATTTCATGGACAGAGGAGCCTGGCGGGCTACAGTTCATGGGGCCACAAAGAGGAGCATACGACTGAGCAACTGAGCACAATTATCAACAGTGGCCTCTAGACAGTGCAGTTTCTTCTGCTTGTCTTTCAGTATTATTAGAAAATATTTTACAGGGAGTATGCATTATTCTTAATACCTGAAATAACAGAGAGGTTTTAACTGGAAGGAAAAATAGGAATGAAAATCATTCCATCTTCTGAACATTTCATTTTCCACCCTAATCAGTCCAAAAGTAATAATTAGGCTTCAACTAAATACGATCACAAAAAATATGTCATGAGTTGCCAAAATATCAATCGCTGAAAGGAACTAGCATTACATACAATTTCTGAAATTTTTTGGATTACTCCTTTAACAAAAGGTCATCTGTCCCCAGACTCCTGTTCTTCTAATACACCCTACATTGATCACCAGATGAACACTGTCTTTCCTACTCCACTACTTTCAATGGCTCCCTAGTACCTAGCAAAGTGCAAAATGTTCCTTAGTCTCATATTCACCGTAAGGCCCCACACTCTCTCCTGAGACTCATCTCTTATTACTCTGCAGGGTAAAGACTACATTCCAGTTACCTTGAGGCCTCCTACCTTTCAGAGTGTTCTATCTGGAATGTATTCTCAATGACTAGTCAAAGTCCAACCATCTTTCAAGGACCCAAATGGAAAAGCCAAACTTGAAAATGAAAACCGCTCAATAGGTTTTTCCTACAGAGGGATGCACCTCAGTTACCAAATACATAGAAGGGGGCATGTGAATAAGCACTGAACATCACAGAGCATTTTTAAAATTTGCATAGCCAAGTACAAACCCTATCTCATAAAATTCATGACACTGTTAATTCTAAGAAATAAAGCAATATGTAGCACTCTGCCAATTAAGTGGTGACTCATATGTTGGAATTTTAATTTTCTAGTTATTTAGAGAACTCTTTTACACTTAATTACATATTCTCTGCATGCACAAAGAGAAACAAAATAAACTAGCCAAGGTACTCAAAAAAATTCTATTACAGGTCAAAATCCAACTTTCTCAAATTGCATGCTGATTCAGTTACCGTGATCTATGCCTTTACACAGGAAATACCACCTATGTTTCTTCATGGGTGATGCGCTATTTCTTATGCGTGCTCCATTATGTCTCCAAGATTTCCTTCCAATCAACTGACACCCAATCTCCAATTTTTGACGTCTGCGTCTTTATCAATGAATTCAGTTGCCAGCTTTCTCTCTGCCATATGGCTGAGAGCAACTGTAAGACATACCCCAATTTCAGAGATGTGCAAATGTGGAAAAAAAAAAAAAAGGTTTGTTTTAGAGAAAGGATGAAATGTGGAGCTTGACTAAAACACAGAGAAAGTCACTACTGGAGAATGTAAATACAACATATATAAAAAAATGACCAAAGAAGAGAGATCTACATAGATGGCTAATGGGAAGCTGTTATAAAGCACAGGAAGCTCAGCTCAGGGCTCTGTGATGACCTAGAAGGGTGGGGATGGGGGAGTGGGGTGGGAGGCAGACTCAAAAGGGAGGGGATATATGTATGCATATGGCTGATTCATTTCACTGTACAGCAGAAACTAACACAACATCTTAGGGCAATTATATTCCAATAAAAACATTAAAATAAAAAAATTTTTAAGGAGAAAATAGTTTTTCTCTTCTTAGTTCAACATCAAGATCAATATGATGGCCCAGCCCTCATTCTGCTTTTGTCTCCCTCCATCTGATCCCTCTCCCCTTCTTCTGAGTACATCTGCTCTACTGATGTCCCCATGACACCAATTAGAGATGGCAGGAAGGGAAGCAGGCTGCCTGCCCATCTTCTCTCAAAGAAGCCGTCCTTTTTTCTCACGGTACCTGCAGTATTCTCTTCTTGGATCAGACAAAACCTCTAGAACCTACCTAATCTGAGCTGTGGCCAGAGCAGCAAACTCATTATGAAGAGGACCGTGCGGTTAGAAACAGCTGCATACAAGAGTCTGAACATTCTCATTTTTAAGGAAGTGGCCATGCTTTTTAAGCCTTGTCGACTATTCTTTAATAGTGAAGCATAAGTCACATATGGCCTCACTTCTTAATCCAATTCCATAAATATTTACTCAACACCCTATGAGTTTAGACCTGTGCTGGTCTGGGAATGAAACTCCAAGCAAAAGGAAAATAAGTCCCTCCAAACAACAGGCACTCATTCAGTTTAAGTGGAGAGAAAAAAACAGTGCATGAGGCAGAGGAAGTATCCCAACTGTTCTCTAGATTGAATACAAACCTTTCTGCTTTTGCTTTTTTTTAAAGTCTGTAAGGAAGGGTTATAAGAACAGTGCATCAAAATGTCAGCCATCTAAAAATTAAGTTGTCAGCTTTTTCCTCTGTACTGCAAATTACCAAAGAATTAGGGGTTTGGCGCTAATAGAAGCTTACAATTGTGAAGTGTGCAATTTAGCCAATCATGGTTAAGTCTAAAAATGCAACACCAAAGACGTTTCAACGAATCGAGCTGCAGTTCTGGTACTTAATTTCAACTTCTCTATTTGGGCTATCCTTCCTTTTTTTTATTTTCCTTCCCTTTTGCGTTGGCAATGTGTTCTGGACAGTGACATGGTTAAATGAGAACTGCTCACAGGTCCCACGCACATAATATCCTCACATGAGAAAAGGTCAGTCATCTTACTGAAGAGGTGGCAAGAAGACCCCAGGCTGCAGCTGTTCTGTGGGTCTCCTTTATGCTCGCATCACATTCAAATCAGGAATCACAACAGGAAACTGATTAATCACAAATTCGGGTGCGGCCTGTCTGGGATCATCTCTGCACTAGAATGCTCAGTTCAGAGAATTCAAAAGTGCTAAATTATAAAATCATCTACACATAAACCAAAAACTTACACAGAAATCAACTACCCCAAATCACTACAGGTTATCTTCTACACTTGTGAAACCTCTTGCTTTCTTTTGCCCATCTTTTTTTTCTAATTGCCAATTGCAAACACATCACTGGAAAACACATCAGACAGAACACCGTCTACCCAGAAAAAGACCGTATCTCGACAGACACCACACCACACACTTTTGAAAGACAAGACTAACCACCTACACCAAGAATTTAGCAAGAATGCTACTTAGGTACAAAAAGAGTAAGAAATATACTGACTCTATTCTCTGCATTAATATATACTCGTTAATTAAATATGATTTTTCAATGGCCCTCCTAAAAAACTAACAATATTTTCCTTAACAGGAGGAAGAGTCAATCATTTCTACTACTGCACACACACACACAAACGCTCTGCTTCCTTAATCTATGAAACACACTTTCCCATGCAGGCTTGCATCCATATCTCATGCTTCAAACAATACCTTATGGTGCAGTTCAACTGGAGAAAGGACAGCCTCATTCATGGATCAGGCAAAGTTAATGCCGGCAAGATGCTTTAGACGGTCTGGTGTTGCTGCCCCACCCTTGTTTCCTTTGAGCCATAGTGATGTCACAACACCAGACAGGGCAGGGCAGTGACTTCATGGCTCCAGACCCTGCTTCTGAGCACACAATTCTCTGCAGCCAAGAGGAATGAAATGAGAGCAGAGCTCTCCAGGAGTGCCCGACGAATTCTCAACAAGCTAGCAGCTGTGTAGCCTTCCGAAAGAAAGAGATGCTGCATTGATACCATCAGAGATCTCTCTAAAGGAAGCGGTGCCAGAGATAAACCTGAGTCATGGTTTTCCATAGTAAGTCTCTATTTCACTATAAAGCTGACGTTCACAGGAAAACAATGGTTGGATCCTTAGAAGAGGCTGGGGAGGAAAGATGACCAAGGAACTCCAGGACTTAAGTAATCTCCATGAGAGTCAAATTCTCAAGGAAAAGAAACATGTCTTTATTTTTCAGCTCACTCTTGGAGTTCTATTTTACTGGAGAGGACATGAATTCTATTTTGTGAATTTTAAGGCTTTTTTTTTTTTTTCAAAAAATCACTAACTTAAATACACTGGATAGTATGTCCCTGCCATAATAACCCAACAAACTGTAAATCAAGGAAGGATTCACAAAATACTGACATCATAACATCTTTGGTCCATGAACAGTTGCCTCCCTTCTCCTTGGGCAGCCCCTTAATGCATTTGACCAATGTTTCAAGACCAAAGTATGGACAAGATAGCTTCTGACCAAGTTAAAAAAAAAATCCCAGGTCTCCTATTTCAACACAATTCAAAGTTGGCCCAAGTCCAAGCACTGTACAAGAACTGACAAAACCTGCTTTTAACCTAAATCGCACTGGTACAGAAGAAATGACTTAAAAAAAAATGTAAACAGCTCTCTGAGATACTGACCTTTGACCTCCATCTTCTCAATCCTTCAGCTCCAAGGGGTTTACACATTAAATAAAGCAGCCACTCTTCCCGCTACTGAGAAATCATTCAGAAAACACGTTCTGTGCTGCCAAAATTATTTGCCTAAAGTGTATTAGCTCGATAAACTGTGTGCAGTAACTCGTGCATCTGGTATGTTGCTTTTCTAAACCACTAGAAAATCATAATGCAAATGAGACTATTTAGTATTCAGCTATTTTATTTTCATCAATGCCTTCTGAAATTAACAAATTAAAGTCAGGCTTCTCAATATGGAATTTATTTCCTCTCGAAATGACTTTGTTACTCCAACTAAAGTTTTGAAAGTCTGATACCAAAATTAACGTGCATTTTTTAAAAAAGCTTTTTGATCCAAGATACGAATCACCTCCCGTTCCCCAGAGTTTACTCAAACTCGATGCGCTCTTTTTCCTTAATAGGGCTTTTCTGCTCAATTTGCTGTATAATTGCTGTGTCTAGGGTTCCCAGATCATAAATGGAGGTTTACCATTTTTGTTTGAGACATTAAAAATCAGTGTAAAATTCAAAAAGACTGTTTTTAGTGCTTGGTCTGATCTGATGGCTCTTCTACTAGGAAAGTTAATGCTACCAGGATAAACTCCAACGCACACCTGGCCGCCCCGGAGACCCTAAAATGGACCCCCCCCCAAAAAAAAAGGAAGAGCGGGATATCTGCAAAAACAATTCCGCCAGACTGAGGTTTAAAAAAAAAAAAAAGCTGAAACACCAAGTTAAACACGAAAATGCAAGCGACGCATGACAGGGCTGCCTGGCCCTCAGGATTTCTCAGGCCGGCCTCCAGGCGTAATTAACAACACATGTTCTCTTTATCTTTCTACGTGTTCTGCAACCATCTCAACTTTAACCCTGGGCTGGGACTGAAGGAGAAAAAAACCCCTAGACAACTTGGGATCCGGAAATCTGAAAACCGAGGAGACACCGCTCCCGCGGCGAAGGACCACAGGGGCAATAGACTAGGTAACCACACCCACCGCATTGCAGAAGCCGTGAACTTGGCGGGGGGGGGAGCGGGAAGGAGGGGAAGGAGGGCGAGAGAAGAGGGGAGACCCCAGACAGCAGGGGCCCCCGCGGCAGGCTCCGGGAAACACCCGCCCGGAACTGGCGGAGACCCCGACTCCCGGAGTCCCGAGCCCCGCGCCCCGGCCTCCCCGCCCCCAGCCGCCGCAGCGCCGCCCGCGCACACGCCTCCCGGGGCAGTGCAGCCTCACAGGCGCCAGGTGAGCTGCGCCGCCCCCGGGTCCCTGGCCCCGCAGGTGCCCGAGCACCCCCTACCCCAACTCCGCACCCCGTTAGGAGGACGCTGCCTCGTCCCCCTCCCCGGCCACCCCGCTGCAGCCTCCGCCGCCGTCCGGGGGCCGCCGCCCGCCCCACTTCGGCGAAGCGGACAAGTTACATAAAAGCGGCGGCCGCTTGGAGCGCAGATGCTTTTGTGCGAGCGCACCTTACCGGCCCCGAGTCTGCCAAGCCCCGCGCAGACCCTCCGCCGCCGCGCGCAGGCTTCCCCGCGCCCCAGGCGGCGCCGCAGTGTCGCCCCCGCCCCCACCCCACCCCGAGGGGTAACTCAAAACATGGCGCCCGGGACGGGGGGAGGGCTCGGAAACTGACCGAGCAGGGGCCAGCCGCCCCTCTCGGCCGGAGCTCCGGGGGAGGCCCCCGGGGCCGGAGGCCGGGGCTCGGGCCGCGCGCCTGCCCTGCGATGCTGCAGCGCAGGGCGGGCGAAGCGGGCACGTCCCCGGGCGCGGCGCCCCGGCTCGGCCAGGGGGGCGGGGGTCCCTGCGGGGGTCCCGGCGGGCCGAGCGGGGAGGGTGCCCGGCTCCCGCGGTTCGCGCGGCTGAGCGGCGCCGCAGCCACGCGCCCGCCCCCGGCCTCCGGCCAGCCCTGCGCCCCCGGCGACCCTCCGCCTCCCTCGGCCCCCGCGGCCCCGCAGGCAGAAAAGTTACCTGGGCTGGGCCGGGGGGCCCGGGCGCGCGGCGGCGGCGGCGGGGGGACCGGCTGGGGCGCGCGTCCTCGGCGCGGCGCGGCGCGGAGGCTCGGGCGTGGGGAGGCAGCCGCAGACGCGGGCGCTTGCCGCGCTCCCCGCCCCGCTGGCAGGAGACTCGGGAGGCTCCGCGGGCTGCGGCGGGGCACACGCCCAGGGACGCGCCCGGCCCGGCTCGGCCACGGGGGAGGGGGCGCTGGGGACTTCAGGGCTGTCGTGCCGCCGCCTCCGCCTTCATCCCGGCGCGGGGTCGGGCTGGGGAGGACGCCTCCCAGACCGCTGCCAATCGCCTGAGCCTCCGGGTTTCTACTGCGATCACTGCCGGGCTCTCTATCCGCCCCCCACCCCCACCCCCACCCCTCCCAGACACCCCCGGGAGAGTGGGGGGAGGGCGTACCTGACCTTCAGGTGAGTTATTTACTGGCTTGGGGACTGCAGGTTCCCCCCACCCACCTTTTTGAAAAAAAAAAAAAAATCAAATTGGCGGTGTTTTGCACCGGGTTGGTGTCCCAGAAAGACTAAGTTAATGGAGAAGATCTGAATTAGAGGTTGAGGGAGGTTTCCTGTTTTCCAGGCAGCCTCCTGCTCCCCACCGTCTCCCCATCCCCAACCTAAAGCTGCAGTTACAGGTGGTCTTCCCGGCCTAATGGGAAGTCATAATTGATAACGCTTCCCAGTGAAATGGCGGGGCCTGGGGCGGGTGGGGAGTGGTTTGCAGGTTTGTCTCGCAATATCACAGCCCTAGCCAAGTAACCAAGGCACATTTATTAAAATGTTTAAGGGCTTCTCCAAATACTCCTAGTCACCTTTCTGGGAGCTCACCGACTCATTCAGGGAGGGAAAAAATGGATTTACACAAGTACTGCGTTTACTATCGAGTGCCAGATAAGTGGTGCACAGTTAAATGGCTGCGGCAGAGCTTCTGGACCGGGTCTGTGGGTAACCCCGTGTTTCCAGGACAGGGAAGATGGCAATAGAAAGGAGAGAGGGCTGTACAGTGCAGGGAACCATATTCAATGTCCTGTAATAAACCTAATGGAAAAGAATAAAATGGAGGGGCATTTTTCAGACTGTATTAGAGACAGTTGGAAAACCATGGTTCCTGTGTTTCTGTGGAGTGTATGGGCCTGCATTCTTTAGGTTTGCAGCTTTGGGAAATTTTGAGGAAGAAAATGTGACTTGAGTCATGTCATAGGAAAAATATTCTGATAACACTGCAAAAACTAGAAAGGATGGGCAGACAGGAGGTGAGTATGGCATTGTTCCAAGGACCAGAGATAACAAAGACCTGAACTGTCTTTTAAGTGACAGACAAAGATGACAATTCACATACTGGTTGTGCTTGGTGATGACCTATGTTAATTTCCTATGGGGGCCACAAGAGTGTTTAGAAATATATATACACATATATGTAACATCTGTGCATATATGGTGGTTTGTGTTGCATATGAGATCTGTGAATAAAGAAAGGATTTTTTTTTCCTTTTTTATATATCCACACTAAACAACTTTCCTTTAAAGTGGACTTGAACAAATTGTATTGTTTACAGTATACACTGCATTGGCATTATCACTGGAGATACAGATGGTTTCATATTTTCATTCATTTTATTGCAGTATTTTTGCTGTTTTTTTTTAATTGAAAGCGAACCGCTTTCTCCCTGACTGATGAATCTTGGATCTTTCTAGTGATGGAAAAAATCAGCAATAGTGTAATGAAGGTCTATTTTCTTGGGAGAAAATGTTCAAATACTAAATAGCAGTTTTAAAAGTTAGAAGTACCTAACTATTCATCCTAATACTGCATGAATTCAAAATTTGGAGTAAAAACCATCCTGCTTCATAATTTAATAGTTAACCTGGGAAGTAATTATTATGAAACTCTTTGGGGTTGACCAAGGCTCTCTACTATTCTTTTTTGTTTTTCCTAGCACACACGTGGAGAAAAAGAAAGGCCAAACAAAAATTCAGGAGCATCACAGGGCTAGCTCGTCAGTACTTGCTTGTATCTCTGTAATAAACACTCTTCTTTCTACCTTGTGAATATCATGCCAAAGCCGCTGCTAGTCATCTGTCTCCCCACAGTGCCTCACTGGGTACATTGCAAGCAAGCAGTGAACACTTCTGCTAAATGAATAAATGGACATGGAATAAAGAACTAAGTTGTCACTTGGACGGTTCTGTTTCCTCACAAAGGACTATTTCCAAAATGCTTATGTTTAAAAGCACTTAGGGTTTCACAAAATAAAAAGACACTATCACATACTAATGCTGTTTAGTATCTGACTCTTTTGTGACCCCATGGACTACAGCCCACCAGACTCCTCTGTCCAGGCAAGAATACTGGAGTGGGTTGCCATTTCCTTCTCCAGGGGATCTTCCCAACCCAGAGATCAAACCTATGTCTCCTGCATGGTCTTTACCACTGAGCCATCACATATTAATACCTGCTGAGTAAAAACAATAATATAAAGACTATGCTTATGAATTATAACTCTCTTTGGGAAATAAGGAGCTCTTCCACCTGGAGAAGAGAAGGAAAGCAAAAAGAAGATAAGGTGATGATGCCATTATAGTTGATGGCATTATATTCGTAAAACACTAATAAACACTCTACATCCCTCCAGCTATCAAAAATAAAGCCGCTCTACCCCCAGAGAATTTGATATTCTTGTCTGTGTAAGACCCCTCATGGTGCTGCTTCAGTGGGTTACAGAAAAGTAGTTCTTGGGTCAAAGAAATGCCTTTCATACAGTCCCAGAGTGAGTGCAGATTTGGCCTGAGAACTCAGATTCCAGATTTTCTATGTTCATACAGGAAATGCTGAAATAATCCATGAAACGTGGGGCAAGGATGACCCCAGGCCATGACTCCAGCCCTTAGTTCTTTCTGGTCTCTCCCACTAAGAGAGGCTTACCCTACAATGGGCTTCCTGAGATTGCTCTCTTGTAGGGAAGATACAGGCTTCCCAGGTAGCTCAGTGGGTAAAGAATCCACCTACAATGCAGGAGATGTGGATTTGATCCCTGGGTTAGGAAGATCTCCTGGAGAAGGAAATGACAACTCACTCCAGTATTCTTGCCTGGGGAATCCCATAGACAGAGGAACCTGGAAGGCTACAGTCATAGGTCACAAAGAATTGGACACAACTGGAGTGACTGAGCACGCATGCACGCAGGGAAGATACATCACTAAAGGCCAAGAAGCTATCCAGAATTCTAGCCGTGGTCTGGAGAAAAGGGACACAGCTCACTTTAGGCAAAGTACGTGTGTGACTTCATCCCAAACTGTAAAGACAGGATTCCCCACGAACCTCCATCCATCCAGGAGCATCAACAGCATGCTGACTCCGTGGTATGCACTGGTACCCTGCTACCTTATGAGTGATGATAACTCCAGCTTGATGGCCAAGGCAAAGGCAGCATTTACCAGCTGTATGACAGCCTCATCAACAAGACTCCAGGAAGAGATGATGGAGAGTCTGTCTAGTGAACCCACCAGGACGTTGCCCTCCAGCAGGAGGACTGGGAGAACACTGAGGCTTGACCAAACCTGGCAGATGCGGCTGCTCTAACAGGCGTGCACCCCTGTCCATGATCTCAGACCACCTTTCATGAAAGCATGTGGTGTTTAAAAATACCTCCATGCCCTTCAGTCCTTTAGGCTGACTGTTCCTCGTCGTCAGTTGTCCTAGTAAAATGCCAACAACCCTCGCGGTAACTAGCTGAGGCTTATTTTATGCTCATGATACTCTCAGGCACCTGAATTGCATATCAAGTCCTTGAAAAGAGGACACAAAGTCTTCAGCCATAGCATTACCAGGGACCATAAATAAGGGAAATCCGGGGATGAATGCATAATTCAGAAGCAACAAGCTTGTTCTTCTGAAATGAAAATTCATTTGAGAGTTTCTGGGTTCTAAGAATAGTGTCAAGTTAACAGCTTATCAAGGCTTCCAGATGCTTCATTCTGAGTTTGTATACATCATTTCAGAGGTCTGTGTACATGCAGAGCACAGATGCAGAACGAAATTTTAAAATGCAAGTACAAATGCAGCACAAACTATGTAAAAATATGTACATATGAGAGGGAGCAAGTTTAGACCTGCTAGCACATCATTTTTTTTTTTATGTTGAAGACTTATTCTCTCTCCTCTCTTTTATTCAGCTATTTTTTAAACATTTTTATTTATTTCTAATGGAAGGATAATTGTTTTACAATATTGTGTTGGTTTCTGCCATACATCAACATGAATCAGCCATAGGTATACATATGTCCCCTCCCACTGGAACCTCCCTCCCACCTCCCATCCCATCCTATCCCTCTAGGTTGTCACAGAGCACCAGTTTGAGCTCCCTGCATCATACAGCAAATTCCCACTGACTATTTTGCATACGGTAGTGTTTATGTTTCCACACTCCTCTCTCCATTCGTCCCACCATCTCCTTCCCACCCTGTGCCCACAAATCTGTTTTCAATATCTTTGTCTCCATTGCTCCCCTGCCAATAGGTTCATCAATACCATCTTTCTAGAGTCCATATATATGCGTTAGTATATGACATTTGTTTTTCTCTTTCAAACATTTCACTCTGTATAATAGGCTGCTAGCACATCATTCTTAAAAATCATTCCTATTCATCAAAATTCCATATTTTCCTCCTTTCTATCTTTGTACTCTTGGAAAAATATTAGTCAAAAAGACATGGCTAATACATATCATGTAAGTTCTGGGCTCCAAAATCACTGCAGATGGTGACTGCAGCCATGAAATTAAAAGACACTCCTTGGAAGGAAAGTTATGACCAACCTAGATAGCATATTCAAAAGCAGAGACATTACTTTGCCAACAAAGGTCCGTCTAGTCAAGGCTATGGTTTTTCCTGTGGTCATGTATGGATGTGAAGTTGGACTGTGAAGAAGGCTGAGGGCCGAAGAATTGATGCTTTTGAACTATGGTGTTGGAGAAGACTCTTGAGAGTCCCTTGGACTGCAAGGAGATCCAACCAGTCCATTCTAGGGGAGATAGGCCCTGGGATTTCTTTCGAAGGAATGATGCTAAAGCTGAAACTCCAGTACTTTGGCCACCTCATGCGAAGAGTTGATTCATTGGAAAAGACTCTGATGCTGGGAGGGATTGGGGGCAAGAGGAGAAGGGGACGACAGAGGATGAGATGGCTGGATGGCATCACTGACTCGATGGCCATGAGTCTGAGTGAACTCTGGGAGTTGGTGATGGACAGGGAGGCCTGGCGTGCTGCGATTCGTGGGGTCGCAAAGAGTCGGACACGACTGAGCGACTGATCTGATCTGATCTGATCTGAAGTTTCATTGTATTAAAATATACCCTTATTAAATAATTTTTTACTTTCCATTTGTTGTGAACTTTAGAAAGTAATCTCAGCACTTGTAAATAAATAGCATAATTTCCAACAATAAAATTTTAAGGGTTAGTCTAATCCTCAGTTCTTTATAAAGTTGAAGTGCTCAATAACTATTCTCTTTCCTTTAAGTAGAAATAAAAATCCATTAAGAATATCTTTGGGCATTTTGTTTATAATGGTAAAATATAAATAATGGAAGTTGGCGATCTGTAATTCACTAAGACCATATTGATACCCCAATAGATGATCACTGTTGGGTTATGCCAAGACACGTAACATTTTAACCACTTCACCCCAAAAGACATGAAATAAATGCCAGCAAGCCCCTTAGTCTCCTGTAAAGTTGTAAATAATCCTAGCCAGCTATTCTATTTCATCCTAACCAGAATTAACAAGAATGAACCGAGGAAGAAAAAAAAAATGGTAATATGACACATTCAGATGTCTGGTTTATTAGCTTGTTGACTCTGTCTGCAGGCTTATGTTCCCCACTTTAGGCAAACAGGCCATAGTTAACTCTGTAAATTAAGGAGTATCCACCTATAACTACTCCCAAGAAAAATGTCAACTTTGGTGCTTGATTTGATTCCTGTTTTCCAGGACTTTTATTTGCCATTTCCAATTGCCTCCTTGTCCGTGCATACTTAATAATCTGAAAATAGTCCACAGCTTCCAGAATGTTCTGGGCATCAATGAAAACATCATTAGAATATCTGTGTCCCTTGAAATAAATCTGGTGCTTAATAGGTCAAAGCCATCTTTAAAGACTCTGCTGTCGACTTTCTCCTGTTCAAGATGTTTATCAGGCACTTGTCAGAACATCGAAGAAGGGCTTTTTGCGGATGATGTAAATCTGAGGAGGACACCAGAGTTTCTCAATTCAGGTGGTTTGTGAAGAGTTTAAGTCTCTTATTTCCATGTCAACCATAATCTTGGAAAGCTTATAAGCACTCACACCACTTATATCAGAATCCCTCAGAGTGCTTGTTAATAAGGAAGACTCTTGGGTCCAGCCCCAGGATAAACAAACCAGAACCCCTGGGGTGGGGACCAGAGAGCAAGCACTTTCAACAAGCTCCCCAGCTGATACAAAATCACACTTGGTTTTGAGGACCACTGGTCCAGGACACTAGGGTACAGCAATAATGATACAGGTGACAAGGTTGATGTATTATTTGCATAGCTTTTTATAGAAGGTGGGACAGAGATAAGTGAGAGACAGCCTCCTTCAGCCACATAGATAAGCAGAACTATAAGGAGGCTCTGCCATGACAGTCAGCACACATTTTGCTGTAAGAGTTATTGCTTGGATCCTGTCGTA